>NC_057863.1:594213040-596916790 GCF_019393635.1 Dromiciops gliroides
TATTTTCCTTCTCTCCCCTCTCTCCTTTCCTTCTTTTTTACTTTTTCTTTCTCCTATTTTCTTTCTCCTCTCTCCTCTTTTTCTCTCTCCTCTCCTCTCTCTCCTCTCTCCCCTCCCTCTTCTCATCTTTTCTTCTCTTTCTCCTTCTCTCCCTCCATCTCCCCTTCTACTTTCCTCTTTTCTCTTTCTTTCTTCCCTCCTCTCCTTTTTCCACTTTTCCCCTCCTCTTTTTCCTCATCTCTCCTTTCTATTTTCCTTCTCTCCCCTCTCTGTTTTCTCCTCTCCTTCTCTCTCTTTTCTACTCTCTCCTCTTTTTCTCCCTTCTCCTTTCTCTTCTTTCTCTTCTCTCCCTCTCTCCTTTCCTTTCTCTCCTCCTCCTCTCTCCCCACCCCTCTCCCTCTTCTCTTTTCTTCTCTCTCTCCCCTTCTCTCTCCATTTCCCCCTCCTTTCCTCTTCTTTTCTTTCTCTCTTCTCTCCTTTCTTTTCCCCTCTTTCCCCTCTCCTCTTTCTATTTTCCCTCTCTCCTTCTCTTTCCTCTCCCTCTCTTTTCTACTCTCCTTTTTCCTCTTCTCTTATTTTCTCCCTTCTCTCTCTCTCCTCTCTCCTCTTTTTCTCTCTCCTCTCTTCTCCTCTCCCTTCCTCCCCCCTCTCTCTCTCTCTCTCTCTCTCTCTCTCTCTCTCTCTCTCTCTCTCTCTCTCTCTCTCTGGCATTACTTCCTGTGTCTTGCACTTTCCTCTGTCCAGCATAGTAGGCCCCCAATAGAATGAAAGGTACTTGAGGGCAGGGGCTGTTGCATTTTTTCCTTTCTCTCCTTGAATCTTTGTGGAATTGAATTGGATACATTCCCATGAGCCTCCAAGAAGCCAGGACGACCAGACCAAGCCTCCTCCTATTCAGCAGCAGCAGCTCAGGCTCCCTCCACTTGTAACAAAAACGCCCACTGACCAGTATGTTCCCCTGTGATGGGAGGATCAACCTCAGAGCAGTCCCAGCTTTGTAACTGAATCTGGCAATGGGATCTGGCGAGTTCAGCAAGTGTTACACAAGACACTTTCACTTAAAAGTACAAAGTGACTTTGGATCAGAGAAAGGAGAAGGGGGGCTACTTTCGTTTTTCCTCAAAAAGGGGAGTGTTTTCAATGATTTCCTCCCCCCAACGTGCTTTTCCACATTTCCAAATATCACTTTGTGTGACTTCCTGGGCCACCCAATGACCACGAATAGGACAGCCCCCCTACCTGTGATTCAGCTGTGACTGTGTTCATACCTACCACAACCTCTCAGGGCCCTGTCCCTCCCCTCACTTCTTCCTCTAAACTAAGATTCCACTTCTTAGGCCTAGAGACAGAGAGGACCCCCTGAAGGAAGGTCTGGGTCCAAAGACTCTGCCCTTGAGATCTAGAGACGCGAGATCCCGGACGTCACCTCCGTCTGGGAACTTGAGCTTTGGGCTTTCAGGTTCACTTATTAGCGGGCGTAACTGCCAGAAACATTACAATGTAAAAAAATAAATAAATAAAAGGCGGGGGCAGGTGGGCACGGGGACCTGTACCTACTGCTCTTCCCAGCATTCACCAGGGCAGAATTCACTGCCTTTAGAGAGTCCAGGCCCAGCCCAATGAAAGCCTAGAACAAAGACCTCCAAAGAGGCCTGCCTTGGGAAGGGGAAGGGAAGTGTCCTTAAGGTGGGAAGGATGTTCAGGGGAGGCCCAGTTGACCCCGTCTATCTTCTCTCCACCTCTAGTGTTCCCAGAGGAGTAAGTGGGTCCTCTTGGGAGGGGATTTGGAGGTCTCCCATGGACCGGGCAGGGTGAGGGCATCCTCTTCTTTCTCGGGTGAGGAAGGGAAGGAAGCACTAAAGGGGATTGATAGGCTGGTAAGATTTTGAGCTAAAAGTCCCTTAATGATCATCTAGTCCAACCCCCTCATTTACAGATGGGGAAACTGAGGCTCAGAGTGACAAAGTGACTTGCCCAAGGTCACATCACTAGGAAAGAGAAGAGCCAGGTCCCAAACCCTGGTCCGGTCCTCTGACTCTGAGTATAGGGCTCTTTATGTTATACCAAAGTGCTTCCTGGGGGATTTCCCTTACTGGGCTTCAGGGGCCCAGGGAGCGGCCCAGGAACAGGGACATCTCCCTGGAAAGAAACTGGCTGGGGGCCCAGTAGTAGAGTGTTGGGTCAGGATGTGATGGATCTGGGCCTAGGAATACCGCCCTCCTCAAAGCCTGCCCCTAAGCTCTGCCAGCAAGTTCAAAAGGAGAGGAGGGGGAACCAGGGATAAAACCATAGGGTTGGGAAAGGGGTGACACAGGGAGGGGGCCCAGGGCGAAGAGGGTTGGGCCCCTGGAAGACCCTGGGATAAGGGGGGCCGATGGGAGGGGTGGGTGAGCCACAGCCAAGGCCCAGGGGTTGGGGGATACCTGGGGCAAAGAAGGAGGGGACACTAGAAAACCTGAGGGAAAGAGAGGGCAGAGGCCCTAGGGAGGAGAAATCGGAGAGGCCCCAAGGTGGGAGAGACCTGGGGCCAAAAAGTGTGCAACATTGGAAAACTGGGGAAAAGAAGGTCCAGGACAGAGGAGGGTAGGAAACTGGGAGGCTCTGGAGGGCAAAAGGAAGATAGGACACAGGGATGCCCTGGGCAGAGGGGGCTGGGACACAGAGATGCCTTGGGGATGGGGAGGCTCAGGGTAGAGCCAAGGGTGCCTGGGACAGAGGGAGTTAGGATCCCTGGAAGCCTTGGTGAGGGGGAGGCCCAGGGTAGGGCACAGAGGTGCCCTGGATAGAGGGGGTTGGGAGCTCTGGAGGCCCAGGGGAAAGGGAGACCTAGGATAGGGCCAGGGGTGCCTGGGGCAGAGGGGGTTAAGACCCTTGGAGTCCCTGGGGAGGGGGAGGCCCAGGGTAGGACACAGGGATGCTATGGGGACAGGAAGGCCCAGGGTAGGACACAGGCATGCCCTGGACATAGGAGGTTAGGACCCCTGGAGGCCCTGGGGACAGGGAGGCCCAGGATAGGGCACAGGGGTGCCCGGAGCAGAGGGGTTAAGGACCCCTGGAGGCCCTGGGGAGGGGGAGGCCCAGGGTAGGGCCCCCCCTACTTCTGCATGTCACATTGCAGCAGGAGTACAATGGATGGGTCACTCTTGGCGGCCTCCTTGAACTCCTCCAGGGTAATCTGGTCATCCTTATCCTGATCCATCTTGGTGAAGATCTTGTCCACACGCTGCTGAGGGGTCAGCCCGTCCTGGTTCATGCGCATCATGATAACCGTTCCTACCATCTTGTAGATCGCCTGGGTGGGAAGGCAGGAGGAGGTGAGCCCTGGCCTTTCAGGGAGGAGGTGAGGCACCACTCAAGGCGTCCGGCTCAGCCCCTTGTGCCCATGGACTTCTGACTCTTGTTCTCTGACCTCACCACTCCACTATCTGTCCCCGATCCACGCCTCCTAAAGGTTAATGCCACTAAAAACTGGCCAAAGGAACCGGGCGTGTTTTCCATTGGCTAAGGGAAGACGCAGAGAAGTGGTACTTATCATTTTCAAGTATTGGAAAGGGATCAGCCTGGCTTTCAGCCTCAGAGGGCAGAACCTGGAGCCGTGGATGAAAGTTGAAAAGATGCATATTTAGGCTCGATGTAAGGGAAAAGTTCCTAATAATTAGGGCTGTCCAAAATCAGAATGGGCCACCTCTGGACACAGTGAGCTCCCCGTCACTGGTGGTCTTCAAGCAGAAATTAGATGACCATTCATCAAGGACGTTACAGTGGAAATTCCTCATTCAGGTGTGGATTGGACTAGATGGTCACAGGTCCTTTCAAACTCTAACATTCTGTGATTGTGTGACCTGATTGACCTCTGACCTCTCCAAACTTTACTATCCTGATCTGACCCTTGAACCCTTATAGCCTCCAATATGACCTCTAACCTCTCTAAACTTCACTGACCACGTGATCCCTGATTTTCCCAAACCTCAATGCTCCTTGTTTTAGTCTTTGCCCTCCAAATCTCCCTGTCCAGACCCTGACCCCTGACCTCTCAAATCTGAGTTTCTCTCCTCTGATCTCCCCAGCCATGAAGCTCACCCTCTGACCTCCAACTCTTGATTTCTCTTTGCCCCCTCTTTGATCCCCTGCCTTGACCCAGGACCCCTCCAAATGCCCTAGCCCTGCTCCGACTTCTGGCACCCCCTCCCCGCCAGCACCTCAATGATCTCCAGCATCTCCAGGCGGGTGATACGGCCATCCCCATCCAGGTCATACATCTCAAAGGCCCAGTTGAGTTTCTGCTCAAAGCTGCCACGAGAGGTGACTGACAGGGCACAGATGAATTCCCGGAAGTCAATGGTCCCGTCCCCATTCTTGTCAAAGGTGCGGAAAGCATGCTGGGCAAACTTAGAGGCATCACCATAGGGGAAAAACTGGATCGAGGAGAGAGAAAGAGAAAGAGTTGGGAGGAAAGAAGAGAGACAGGGAGTCACACACCACAAGGGAGAAGCAGAGAGGAGAGAGGGAACGGGAGGCAGAGCAGAGGACTGAGACAGGGTCAGCAGTGACCCTGGGGGAGGCAGAAATGAAGCCCAAGGCAGACTTGTATGGACTGATGTGTAGAGAAAGGAGCAGAATCACAAGGACAATTTATATTGTTACAATAACATTGTGAAGACAAACAACTTTGAAAGGTGTAAGAATTCTCATCAGTGATGAGCGGCAATGACTCCAGGAAACCAAGGAGGAAGCTACCCACCTCTGGAAAGATTGGGGGATCCACTTAGGGATCAGAATGAGACAAGACATTTTTGTACATGACTAAATGAAGGAATTTCTTTTGCTCTACTATGCATATTTGTGACAAGGGATTTGTGTTTTTTTTTTTCAGTGGGGGCAGGAAGAGAAAATAGCTTTTGTTAATTGAAAAAATATTTTAAAAAGTAAAAAAAAAAATCGAAGGGTCATGGTGGGAGCAACCTGAAGCTGCAGGCCTAGTGCCAGCAGACTTGTCCCTAGGGTTCCCCCACTCCCTTGCCCCACACCCCTAGCCTCCCAGGGGCATGGTGGACATAAGCACAAGCCTACACTTCTAGGGCAGGGAAAGGTGCTTCTCTTAGCTCAGAAAATAAAGGAGAGGGTTTAGTGGTAGGCACTGATCAAGTCTAGGCTCCCATTGGGAAGGCCCTAGCACCCCACTCCTTCGGGTAGGGACCCTCTCCTTTCCTATTCTGTAGGCATGAGGCATCGGGGCCAATCCTGGCCCTAACTTCAATTCACGGCCCAGGAGCTCAGACAAGGTAGGTGGAAGGGAAGGAGGGAGGACGTTTACCTTCACATATAGCTGCTGGAACTCCTCCAGGTTGAGGATGCCACTGGGACAGTCCTTCAGGAAGCCCTTGTACCACTGTTTCAGCTCCTGCTCGCTGAACTCGGTGCTCTGCACAAGGTCCTCCAGCACCTCCGGGGCCAGCTTGCTGTTGCCTTTCCCCATGGCCCAGCCTTCGGGCACACAGGAACAGAGAGAGCTCAGGCCCTGCCTTGGCAAAGGAGAATCCCTTCCCCGGGCAACTTGGCAAGTCCCCATAGCCCTTGTCTCCCCAAGACAGTCACCCTGCCCAGGCTGGGCCCCCAGGGTGCCCTATTTCTTTCACGTTCTTTGTTACTACAAAACAACCTGCTGAAAATATTGGTGTACATACAAGCCTTTTCCCTTCATTTTTTACCTCCTTAGTGTATATGCCCAGGGGCAGTACCTCTGGGTCAAAGGATATGCGCAATTTTGGGACTTTTGCATATAGATCCAAATTGTTTTCCTGAAAGGTTGTACTAGTCCACAACTCCACTAACAGTGTATTAGGGAGCCTATCTTCCCAGAGCCCCTCCAACATCTGCCATTTTCATTCTGCTTCATCTTTGCCAGTTTCAACGGCAAGACGTAATACCTTAGAGTTCTTTTAAAATTCCCTCTTTTTATGCCTCAGAATCTTACTTTCCTCTCTGGAAAAATAGGGAAAACGATCATATTGCCTACCTCTCAGAGCAGTAGGAAACTGTAACCTAAAAGTATTACAGAAATAATGTCTCCCCAGAGGCAGCGTGAGGTGGTGCAGTGGATGGAGCTGAGTTGAGAGTCAGGAACAAATCCAGCCTCACACATTTGCTGGTTGTGTCACCCTGGGTAAGCCATTTCACTTCTGTTTGCCTCGGTTTTTTGAAATGTGAAGTGGGGTGAATGATGGCATCTACTTTACAGGGCTGTGATACTATTGATAATAAAATGAGATAATATTTGTAAAATGCTTAGCACAGTGTCCAGCGCATAGTAGAAGTCATTTAGACCCTTATTATACCCTTTCCCATTCCACCTTCTCCTCAATTAGCTGTGTGACCCAGAACAAATCATTTCATCTCTGTGGGATTCTTTCTCTTCATATATAAAATGAGGACGATAATATCCGAACCTTCCCGGGTTTGAATCTCAGCTCCACCATTTGCTGTGTGACCAGGATAACTAACCTCTCCATCTCACTGTTTTCTCATCTATAAAAGATGACTTCTGAGTGCCTCCCCCTTAAATCTCTGATTCTATGATAGAACACCTTTTAAAATCCTCTAAAAATCTTTCTTACTATTAGCTCAGGCATATCTTATAGAGCTGGAAGGTCTTTCAACCTGGGCCCAGTGATGGAGTCCATGTCTATTGTCCAAGAACTAGCCTTTTTTTTTTTTTTTTTTGGTAAAACAATTGGGATTAAGTGACTTGCCCAGGGTCACACAGCTAGTAAGTGTGTAAAGTGTCTGAGGTCGGATTTGAACTCAGGTCCTCCTGAATCCAGGGCCAGTGCTTTATCCACTGTCCCACCTAGCTACCCAAGCCTAGCTAAGTTTACAGCAGCCTACCATCAAGGCAAACAGCAAGTGGAGAGTTTTTGGGGCGATGCGGGGGAGGGGATGGCATTTACAAATTGAAGAGGCCCTGAGTTCTACATCCTGACAAGATTGTTGTTGTCACTCAGTTGTGCCTGACTCTTTATAACCCCATTGAGGGGTTTTCCTTGGCAAAGACACTGGGTGGTCTGCCATTTCCTTCTCTAGCTCATTTGACAGATGAGGAAACTGAGTCAAACAGCGTTAAGTGACTTGTCCAGGGTCACCCAGCTAATAATTGTCCAAGGCTGGATTTGAACCCAGTTCTTCTTGACTCCAGGCCCAGTAAACCATCCACTATCTAGTGCCAGAACCACATAGTTACTCTTGAAGACCATTTACAAATAAATCAGAGGTCCTATGTTCTACACCCCAACAAGAGTATAAGCATTGGGATTGGAGTTTGAGGAGCAGCAACATAGGGCTGGAAGGGTCATTAAATCCAACCCTCTCCATAGCACCAAAGAACAAATGGATGAACGGGCAAAGAGGTAGTGATGTGAATTACCCAGGGCCACACAGATAGTTATCGGCAGAGCCAAGGGTTATCATTGCTGTTGGTCAAACTCTTATTCTGGGTGTGCTGCCTTCTCTAAGCAAATCTTCCATGCTCACTCCCACCTGGAAGGCAATCAGATTCAGAGTTCAGTGGTTTCCTAGTCTGAAGGCTGCCTTCTCCCCTCATTTATCTTAGCTTCACAGGTTTAGAGCTAGAATGAATTTTAGCGGTCATTGAGTCCAACCATCTCATTTTATGGAGGAGGAAACTGAAGCCCAGAGAGGTTAAGTGACTTGCCTAAGGTCACACAGATGGTAGGTTTCTGAGGCAGAATTCAAACTCAGGTCTTGCTGACTCAAACCACTACAGCATACCACTTCTACTGTGAGGAAAGATAAGGAAACTGAGGACTAGAGAGGGGGAAGGATTGGCAGTAAGTGTCAGAGTTGAGATGTGAACCCATTTCTTGATTCCCAAAGTGGTGTCCTTTCCACTCCACCTCTGCCCAGTTGTTCTGTCCCTGTCTGAGCCAATCTAGATCGGGATCTCCCTGAGGGCAGAGCCTGGGTTTCACCCAGTCAAAGAGGGCTCAACTAAGTCCCTGCACACAGTGCAGAGACTGAGCAAATAGAGCTTGGTGAGTGGGTAAATTCCTCAGCAGTGTGTGTGCCTTCATCCAATTGCACATTGGTGCCAAAGGAAGCTGACATCCCCATAGATTCAGCAGCACACATTGCCTGCCTTCCCCCATGCCCTCCAAAGTCTCCTCAGAGCCCACCGACAGTACATGGGAGTGCAGAATCCGGGGTGCATAACCCAATTTTAGCACCAGAGGGAGACAGAGACCAACCCCAAAGTAGCAGGATTTTAGCGCATGGGGTGGGGAAGGGGTGGTTTTTAGAAGCAGGAGGGTGAGGGCTAGGAGAGGCGGACCATTGGGAGATGTTGAAAGGTTAGTGGGAAGTACTAGGGGTAGATAAAATGCTGAGGAATCAGTGAAAGGTATGGAAAGGACAGTGGGAAGTGTTGGGGATCAGTGAGATACGTTAGGGGTAGTAAGGATGCGGGAGGTCAGGGTGAGAAGATTAGAGAGCATTGGGGGGGCAATGGGAGCAATTAGGAAGGTTGGGACAGAGGAGGTGTCGGGGATCAATAAAGGGTATTAGGGACAATGGGGGATGTTGGGAGTCAGTGGGAGGTGGCAGGGGTTATTAGGGTAGGTTGGGGGCAGTGGGGAGCATTGGGGGGTTAGTGAGAGGCAGTGGGGGAGGTGGGAGGTGTTTAAGGGAAGCCCAGTTGGCCATTGAGAGCTTCTTTACCATCTTCCTACTTTTCACAATATCTGAGGGGTGGGGAGGGAAAAGGGAGGGGAGCGCATCATACACTCACAGGAACATAGAATTATAGGATTTAGACCTTCTGTTTTACAGATGAAGAAACTGAGGTCCAAAGAAGGGAAGGGATTTCTTCAAAGTCCCACAGTGAGTTAACAGCTCCTCTGGGAGAGTCCTTTCTTGCTGAGGGGGAGGGTGGGGCAGGATGTGGGGCCCCTGAAGAGGGGATTGAGCTTAGACCAGGCTAGTCCCTAGTCTTGTTGTTGTTGTGTTTTGTTTGTTGTTTTGTTTTGTTTTGTTTTTAGTGAGGCAATTGGAGTTAAGTGACTTGCTCAGGGTCACACAGCTAGTAAGTGTTAAATGTCTGAGGTCGCATTTGAACTCAGGTCCTCCTAACTCCAGGGCTAGTGCTCTATCCATTGCGCCACCTAGCTGCCCCCTCCTAGTCTTGTTTTAGCAGCAGAAAGCCTAGAAGGCAGCTTTTGGGGGACTGCTGGCTTACTTGGGTGACATCGCTCCTGGGCCTCAGCTTCCCCAACTGTAGTTAGCAACAGTAGTACCTTCCTCCCTCCCTCCCTCCCTTCCTTAGGCTGCTGGGAAGATGGAGATGCTGTGGGGGTGGTGTGGGGAGCTTTCTGGCACTTGTTATCACGAGAGTATGATGAATTCTCTCTGGGGAATGATTTGGGGGGGAGTTTCCTGGGAAACTGGTTTTCAGGAGCAGGTGCTAGCAGGGAGTGGGGAGGGGGTGAGACTGAGCATGACTGGCTCCCATTCCTACGTTTCTTTCATGGTTACAGATGACTTTCCTCCAAATACCCTGTGAAGGAGGGGAATTGCAGGTATTATTGTCCAGCCTCTCATTTTACAGACGGGGAAACTGAGTCTTAGAGAAGAGAAGCAGCTTGCTCAGGTCACATGGCTAACAGGTGTCAGAGCCCAGATTCAAACCTGAGTCTTCTGACTTTGAGTCCAATTTCCTTTCAACTATGCCCCTACTGCCATCCGTCCCTTTGACTGCTGTCTCCTGAGTCTGGGGCAGAGTTGGATACCATTCCATTCTCCTAAAAGAGATCTCTACTCATAGGCCTTAGAGCTGAGAGAGAGACCTTAGAGATCATCTGATAGTCTAGGGGTTCCCAATTGGGGGGGGACATCCAAGAAGGTATGAACAAGACAGTAATAATAATAATAATAATAATAATAATGACTCACATTTATATCACAATGAAAGGTTTGCAAAGCACTTTTCAAACACTACCTCATTTGGTCCTCAAAACAACTGTGTGGCACTATTATTATCCTCATTTTACAAATTGGGGAAACCGAGGCAAAGAGCAAGGGTAAGTGTCTGAGTCTAGATTTGAATACAGGTCTTCCTGACTCCAGGTCTAGCACTCTATCCACTGTATCACCTTGCTCTGAGAAACTTGTTAAGGGACTATGTGGTAAATAACTATATTATCCTATTGAAATGAATCATTTTACTTCTTTCTTTCCTTTTTCGGGGGGGGGGGCAATGAGGGTTAAGTGACTTGCCCAGGGTCACACAGCTAGTAAGTGTCAAGTATCTGAGGCCAGATTTGAACTCAGGTCCTCCTGAATCCAGGGCCGGTGCTTTATCCACTGTGCCACCTAGCTGCCCCGAATCATTTTACTTCTTATATAAATGTTGATGGTAAAATCTAGAATTTATTTCTTTTCCTATCACACAGGAGGATGGGAAGATTTCATGAAATCCAAGGTGGATAGGGTCCAAAACAAAAGCTGGGAAGCCGTGGTCTCATCCAATTCCTTCATTTTACAGATAAGGAAACTGAGGAAAAGACTTGTTCAAGGTCCTCTTTATCTACCTCATCTTATTCCCTCAGTCAGGAATGCCTTTACCTCCCTCTCTTTACCCGCTGAATTTTTAATCCTTCTGTACAGGAATAAGTGGCAAAGCATGTTAGTATCAGTGGTGGTGCTGATCCCTGGTCAATGTCACATTCTGTGTGTGGGCCCCCTCCCCCAGGCAGCCTTCCATGCTTCCATGGGCCTGGGAAGGATCTCTTGTTCTGGTTTTGGAGATGACCACAGCAGGTTCTATGCTTTATGCCTTCCTGGGTCCTTAGTCCCCAGCCTCTCTCAGGGCTATAGGTTGTAAACCAACAACTCAGGTGGGGCTGCAGGGCACAGTGGGTGCTAAATAATAGCTAGAGAATTGAACTGAATTCCAAGGGAAGGAAAGAAGTCACCCAGGGCAGCAAGTCAGGGACTGGGTGTCCAGAAAGGGGGATGTCACCATGCACAGGATTCGGTCTGAAGGCCAATTCTGGGGGCTGTGTCCAGGAAGTTGTTGAATTGGGATTCAGGCAGCTGGGAGGGGAGCAGCTTTTTATCAAAGACCAAGGAGTCTGCACAAAACCACCTGTACTTCAAGGCCCAAAGGGGTTTGGAGAACTGGTCTTGAATTTGAGGAGCAGCTGTGAGGTTGAACACTGGGCGGAAAGAACTCTGAATGTGCAGTCAGAAGGCTTGGGTTCAAATCCCAACACTGAAGCTTACTCAATGTGTGACTCTGGGTGAGTGGTTCCAAGAGACTCCAAACAGCACAATGCGGGCCCCTCTGACCCTCATTCTCCTTGTCTATAAAACAGGCCTAATCAACCTATGTCCCAAAGTGAGGAAAGTGTTTTGTCCATAGTAAAGCACTATAGAAATAGGGTTGCTTACTTCTTCTTCTTAATAGCCCAGAAGGGATTGGAGCTACAAGAAGCAGTGGGTAGACATTGCAGAAAGAGTGTCTGGGAGAAAAGGGTACGAGGCTTCAGATTTTTTTTTTTTTGAGGGGCAATGAGGGTTAAGTGACTTGCCCAGGGTCACACGGCTAGTGTCAAGTGTCTGAGGCCAGATTTGAACTCAGGTACTCCTGAATCCAGAGCTGGTGCTTTATCCACTGCACCACCTAGCTGCCCCGAGGCTTCAGACTTTAAGCTGGTACTTACCTAGTCTGTGTATGGGGAGTCCAGGGACTGGGAGTTCACACAAGCTGGGAGCAGGGGAGAAAGGGGGAGGTCGTGAGTCCCAGGGGCTCCTTTCCCTTCTGGGGCTTTGGGCTGCTGAGGGAAGTGGGCTTTCCCTACCTGCCCTGGGAAAGTAGGTGGTACCTCCTTCCACCAGCTGACTCTGGCTTGGCCCCATACGTGTGCACATGACAGCATGAGGGCCAGGGTGCACATAACACATACATGTATATCACCTGTGAGGGAGCATCCATGTATGCCCTGTATAATGAAGGAACGTGATGTTACATGTGGGTTGTAGGCATGTTTCTGTGTGTGGATTTGTATATATGCATATATATGTCTTCCAACTGCTGTATTTCTACCTCCTTCCATCTCTTAACTAGCAAGTGTTTATTAAGACCTTGCTATGTACCAAGTGCTGGGAATAGAAACACAAGTTTAAAAAAAAGGCGGCGGGGGGGGGCAGCTAGGTGGTGCAGTGGATAAGGTACTGGCCCTGGATTCAGGAGTACCTGAGTTCAAATCTAGCCTCAGACACTTGACACTTACTAGCTGTGTGACCCTAGGCAAGTCACTTAACCCCAATTGCCTCACACACAAAAAAAGGCAGTCCCTGCCCTCAGGGAGCTTCCAGTCCAATGGGCCACACCACCACCTCTTAGAATCCCTTATGTCCTTTCAAACTCTGCTCACAATCCCTCTCTAGCTGCATGCACCTTCTCTGCCCAAATTCTCCTTGTCCTTGGCATGTGTACTGGCACTGTACCCCAAGAGAATGCAAACTTTATGAGGGCAGGTATGGTTTTCTTTTGATCTTTCTTTTTATCTCCAGTATTTAGCTCAGCTCTGGGCACACAGGAGGTGTTTGCTCAGTGCTTGTGGACTGGCTGATTGATGGGTGTTTGAATATAAGGCACATGTATATTCATATATGTTCAATGTAAGCATAGGTGCATTATGGATGAGTGTGTGTTCCTGGCATCTGTGCGTGCCCATAGATGCCTAGGATGTGAGTTTGTGTGCATGAGTGTGTGGGAATGAAAGGGAACTTGCATGTATATATGAGTGGGGGGCAGGTACACGTGTTTGGAGGTGTGTAGATGGAGGAAGGGTCTGCATCTGTGTTGTCTCTATGTATATCTATGAGAACATTTGTGTGTCCCTGTGTGGGGGGCTCAGGCATCTGCTTACATGCATGTGCATAGGGATGTATGAGTTCAGGCATAAGCACACAGTGTGACCATGAGTATAGGAGTCTCTGTCTCTGTCTCTCTCTGTCTCTGTGTTTCTCTCTCTGTCTCCATCTCTCTCTCCCTCCTTCCTTTCTTCTTCCCCCTCCCTCCCGCTCTCCATCTCTCTCTGTCTCTCTTCTCTCTCTGTCTTTCTGTCTCTCTCTGCCTGTCTGTCTCTCTCTGTCTCTGTCTCTCCATGTGTATTATCACACTCTATATGTTATTATCTGTATCTCTGGATCCATCTCTCTCCCATTCACTGATCTCAGCCCTCACCATTTCTCCATTTTCCCAGTGAATAGATCATTTCCCCCACGTGCCCAGGGACTCCTCTCTCCTCTTACCAGGGACTTCCTCTCTGTCTCCTCCTCTGATGGTGCTGTCACTCTATACCCCACCTTCGGGTGCACCCACTCTACCTGTGGCCACACACGCCTTTCCCCAAGCCCAGGCCTAACTCTCTATTGTTGTCCTCCTTGACTCCCAACTGCCTTCTCCTTCCCCTGAGTCCATATTCCCCTCCATATTCCAGGCAAGTCCCCTTTTATCCTTCTCCTGTCTCCATCCTTCAACCCCCAGCTACTTCTGGCCTATATCCAATTAGTTACCAGGTCCTACCAACTCCATCTCATAAATATAACTCCCACCCATCCCTTCTTCTTTATTTACATAGCTTCTGACCTAGTATGAGATCTCATTAGCATCTGCCTGGATCATAGCGATAGTCTCCTAACAGGTGTTCCTGCCTCCTCTCCAATCCACCCTTCATTCTTATCCATGGGTCAGACCGGTCAGTCAATCAGTCAGTCAAACATTTATTAAGTGCCTACTGTTTTGCCAGAGCCTGTGCTAAGTGCTGGACCACGTAATTTCTCTGCTCAAAATTCTTCAATGGCTCCCTATTGCTAATCAATTAAAGTCCAAACTCTTCTGCATGACATTTGAGGCCCTCTATAATTTAGTGGCACCCTACCTTTCTCAGTTTTATCTCACATTATTCACTTAAAAAATTTTTTTAATTGTGTGTGTGTGTGTGTGTGTGTGTGTGTGTGTGTATGTAGCACTGATGGCTAAGTGACTTACCCAAGGTCACACCGCTAGGAAGTATCGACTGTCCAAGGTCAGATTTGAACTCAGGTCTTCCTGAATCCAGGGCCAGTGTTCTATCTACTGTGCCACCTAGCTGCCCTGCATTATTCACTTTTACTCATATTATGCTGTATCTGCACTGGCCTATTTTTTGTTTCCTGATTATGCCCTGAGCTTTTACCTCTGTGCTTTTAGTGACTCAGTTCCCTCTCTTCACACGCTGAATTCTTGCCAATCCTCTAAAATCCAACTTAAATACTGTCCCCTCCTCCAGGAAGCTTTCCCTGATCTTCAGATTGGTACAGACCTGAGACCTCCCATGGCCCCTTATCTGTACTCACCGCATCACATGGTGCTGCTATATGTGGATGCATGTGTATGTGCAGGAATGATTGTCCAGAATCTCTCATCTTCTCTGCCCTTGGAGTCCCTGCTCTATCCTGGGCCAGCCTCTCCAGACTGTTACCTCTGTCACCTCCTGTGCCCATGCTCCACTCCTACTTCCCCAGTGCCTCCAGTCCTCTGTCACAAACTTCTCCATCCCATCACCTTTGGTACCCTCAGCATGTTCCTACATCTTGGCACTTGGACAAGGCAACTGGGTGAGATTTAGGGGACATTGGTTCAAAACTCTCAGTCATTACCTTGGTGCGTGACAATGAACAAGTCATGTAGCTCTTCTGGCCTCTATGAGGACCACATGACCACTCAGGTCCCTTCCAGCTTTAGCATTCTGTGCTTCAAAGTCTCTTCTGAGGGGCAGCTAGGTGGCGCAGTGGATAGAGCACCGGCCCTGGATTCAGGAGGACCTGAGTTCAAATCCGGCCTCAGACACTTGACACTCACTAGCTGTGTGACCCTGGGCAAGTCACTTAACCCCAATTGCCTCACTAAAAATAAATAAATAAATAAATGAAGTCTCTTCTGAGCTCCAAATCTCCTCTGTCCTGCTCTTGACACAACGAGTCCCAGAACTGTGGAACTGGAAGGACCCCAGAGATCATATAATATAACCCCCATCTACAACATCCCTAATAAGCAGTCATCCTGACTCCAGTGAAAAGAACTCACTATCTCCCAAGAAGGTAGAGAGCTTTTCAACAACCAGAATTCTTAGGAAGGTTTTCCTTATATTGAGCTGAAGCTCTGGTTTGAGATCCTCAGACATTTATTGGACATCTTGCACTATATATGCCAGCATTGCTTCAAGCTTCACTTGACCATAACCAAGTTCATCATCCTCTCCTCACAGCTTCTCTTTCTGCTTTTCCTACCCAGGATCCAGGTTTCAAACTTTACAGACATCTTTGATGCCTCCCCCTCCTTCGCCATCTAAACACAATCTGCCACCTTGGAAATTCCTCTTCCTCTAGAGTCATCCTTCTCTCTCCATTCCCACAGCCGCCATCTTAATCCAGGTGCTCTCTTCCTCTCCCCTTAACATTTCCCCACCCCCCCCCTTCAGGCTCTCCCTCTCTAACCTATTCCACACATGATTTTGGGTGGATTTCCCCAAATGCCCAACCCTTTGATGAACTCCCGGTATTCAAGGCCTTCCAGTGTCTGCCCCTCCCCCTGCCCCACGTTTCCTCCTAGCACATGAATGAACTTTCCACTCTAGCTCACGTCTCCTTTTTATCCCATACACATGCCATTGTTATTTCCACCTCTGGGTCTTTGCTCATGCAATTCCTTCCCCATCTCCCTCCAGCCCTCACCAAACTGTCCCTCACCTCCTTCCCACAGTTTCTTTAAATCTTTCCACCTAATGGTAGAGTTTAAATCCCATCTCTTCTGTGAAATCTTCCCTTATTACTCCCAGTCTGGGTGGATTTTCACCTTCCCCACCCCTTTTTGGGGAGGCAATTGGGGTTAAGTGACTTGCCCAGGGTCACACAGCTAGTAAGTGTCTGAGGTCAAATTTGCATTCAGGTCCTCTTGAGGGCAGGCACTCTATTCACTTTGCCACCCAGCTGCCCTGATTTCTCCCTTGTCTAAAGGCTCAGGGCACTAGGAGGCAGCCTCATTCAGTCTAGAATCTAGAATCCCCAAATCAAAGGCTATCAGGAAAGGCAGTACAGTGTTCTAGCTAGACAGTATTGACCATAGGGTCAGAAAGATCTGGTGGTAATCCCACTTCTGATACTAGTTGGATGGCCCTGGATAAGTAACTTGATTTCCCGAGTCAGTTTCCTCACCTTTAAATGATGTCTCTAAGATCTCTCCCAGCATTAAATCCCTGATTTCATGGCCCTGATTCTAAGAGGAAGGAAACTTAAAACATAGACTATTGCAGCTAGGAGGGACCTTAGAACTTGGAATGTTTGACCTAGAAGGAACCCTAGAACTTGGGACATCAAAGCTGGAAGAATCTTGAAAACAAATAATGTTAAAACTAGGATGAAGCTTAGAATATAGACTATCAGAACTGGAAGAGGTCTTTAGAACAAAGACCATCAAATCTGGGGGGAAATGCTAGAACAGAGAATATCAGAGCTAAAGGAGGATCTTGGAACAGAGAATGTCAGAGTTGGGAAGAATCTTAGAACACAAAATGTTGAATCTAAGAGGGACCTTAGAACACAGAATGTCAGAACTGGGAGGGAGCTTAGAACATAGAATGTTATAGCTAAGATAGACCTTAGAACAGAGAATTTCAGAGCTGGGAGGACCCTCGGAACACATAATGTTGAATCTAAGAAGGATCTGAGAACACAGAATATCAGAACTGGGAAGGACTTTAGAACATAGAATGTTGAAATTAAGAACATAGAACATCAGAATTCTGACCTCAGAACATAGAATGTCAGGACTAGAAGGGACCTCCATTGGAACCCACCTATCCTGAAACCCTCCTTCACTGGCTGCTGCAGAGGTGATGCTTCTGGCCCCCAGAAATGCAATGCCCCCCAAGGCCCAGGAGGCAGTCTCTGTCCCTCACACCTCTGTCCCCACAGGGCCTTGCATAGGGCACAGAGAGGCTTGCAAGGAGCACATATGTGTTGGCTGGTAAAGTAAATAAAGGTCTTTCCCCACTCAGGGGGTGCTGTAGGTGGGAAGTTGCCAGAGCAGCCCTGGTGCATCTTGCTGGGGCTTGAACATGACACTCCATCTCCTGCTTCTTTGTCTTTGTAGCGTCTGTTCCCCATGCCTACAATTCACTCCTCCATCCCTCCCTTCAGGCTCCTGATTTCCTTCCAGACTCAGTCAAAGCACCAGCACTCCATCCATGAGATCTTTCTTGAAGCCCCAGCATTGTGTTTGGGGTGTGCAATGGAGAGAGTACGCTAGATCTGAAGCAAGGAAGGCCCAAGTGGGAATCCTGCCCCAGTCACACTAGCCATGTGACCCTGTACAAGTCACTTAACCTTTGCCTCAGTTGTCAAATGCAGATGATGACAGGATCTACCTCCCAGGTCTATGGTGAGTATCAAATGTGACTGCTCCATCAATGCTAGCTACCATTATTATTGATGATACATTCTGTCTGTGGCTAGATGCCTGCACTCTGTGTTACTAGAATGCAAGTTCAGTGAAGACAGGGACTGCCCCCTTTTTGTCTCTCTATCCCCAGTGTCTGACATAAGGTGAACATGGAATAAAAGCTTGTTGGCTGATGGGTTGGGGGCTGCCTGACCCAGGTGGCCCACGTTATTACGATCAATTGCTTGCCCCTCCCTCTGGAGCAGGGGTAAAGTATAGACTGTCACCTCTATTTCAAAGGTGAATGATCTGAGGCCCCAGAGAGAGACCGCGACTGGCCCAAAGTCACAGAGCAAATCAGTGACTGGGCCAGTGCCAGCACTAGGATCTTCTCTCAGGGATTTTTCAGTGCCATGCCATAGGCCTGCTGTATGTAGTGGGGGAAGAAAGGGGTCTTATCTTGCTGGGAACCAGCTCTCTATGATACTTCCCAGGCATCTCCACACCATGCCACCATGCTTACCCCCCAGCTTCTCTCACACACCCCTTTCCAGTTCCCCTCTGCATATAGTCTTCCTATTAGAATGTACGCTCTTGAAACTGTCTTCTTTGCCTATATTCTCAGCACTTAGCATAGGGCCAAGCACGTAGTAAGCACTTAATAAATGTTAATTCTATCTATCTATCTATCTATCTATCTATCTATCTATCTATCTATCTATCTATCTATCTATCTATCTATCCATCCATCCATCTATCTATCATTGATTGATCTATCCATCTATCCAGCCTTTCATCTGTCATCTATCTATCATCTATCACCTGTCTCTCTCAATCTCTCTATCCCTCTCTCTCTCTCTCTCTCTCTCTCTCTCACAAATAAGCCTCCTGGTCTGACCCTCTGCCATGCTTGGCGGACCACCCCCTCTTCCCCCCTAGCCTGGGTGGGCTGTGATCCAGAGCAGAGCAAGCAGCCCAGAGCGAGAGAAGGAGGAGGCGATTCCTCACCCAGCTTCAGAAGAGAAGCTGGTGCTGAGCAGGTTGCCATGGCAACGGCAGCTCCCTGGTCCAGAGACTGTCTCTCCTCTCTCTGCTATGGGCAGTGGGATCCCTGGGGTTGGGAAAGGCCCTTGTTCCACTCCCCTCGACAAATGCATCAAGGACTCCTTATTAAGGATGGTAGAGAATTACATTGAGAATATATCAACCAGGTAGAAGAAGAGAAGTTGTGGGGGGGAGCAGTGAGGAGTCAGAAAAAATGCAAGGGAGGGAAGGAGAAGTGCCAATGAGTCCATGGCTTTCCCTTCTACCCTAGCCCTGAGAAGTCTCAGGGCTGGACACTGCTATACCTAACTCCAGGGGAGAAGCCAGGCAAAATTGGGGTAAATAGAGACAAGTCCCAAAAATAGTTATAGAATGACTGATGGATTTAAAATTAGAGGATTTGTGTTTAAACCCAGCTGTATCATTTACTACCTGTGTGGCCTTGAGTAAGTCACTTTCTTCTTGGCCCCAGTTTCCTCAGCTGTAAAATGAAGAAATTGAACTAAATGATTTCAAAGTTTCTTTTTAGCTCCATATCTATAATCAATGGTTTCTTCCCCTACGGCTGTCTGTAATGCATCCCTGGTTCTATTTTGGCCTTCAAGTAGGTAGGGGTATCTAATGAGCTCCCCTTCCTTGGGTCATGTATGGGATGTTCCCAAATATCTCTAGCCTTCTAGAACCCAGAGTGACACAGCAAGAAGGAACCTTAGAATGGAGAATTTGGAGCTGGAAAGGACCTTAGAGATTATCCAGTTCATGTAACACAGAACCTAAAATGTCAGGACTGCCAGGGACCTTAGCACACTGAATACTGAATTTTTTTGTTTGTTTTTGGTTTGGATTTTTTTTGGTGGGGCAATGAGGGTTAAGTGACTTGCCCAGGGTCACATAGCTAGTAAGTGTCAAGTGTCTGAGGCCAAATTTGAACTCACGTCCTCCTGAATCCAGGGCTGGTGCTTTATCCACTGCGCCACCTAGCTGCTCCCACTGAATATTGAATTTTAGAGCTGAGGGGAACCTTCTAATATAAGGCATAAAAGGTGAAAACTAGAAGGCAGCTTAGCATATGGAATATCAAAGTTGGAAGGAGTATAGAACAGAGAATGCCAGGGCCAGAGAATGCTTAGAACATAGAATGTTTACACCAGAAGGTAGCTTACAACATAGAATTTCAGAGTGGGAAGGGGTTTTAGAACTTAAAATGTAAAATTCAGAGCTGGGAGGAATCTTTTTTTTTTTTTTTGGTGAGGCAATTGGGGTTAAGTGACTTGCCTAGGGTCATAGAGCTAGTAAGTTTTAAGTGTCTGAAGCCAGATTTGAACTCAGGTCCTCCTGATTCCAGGGACAGTGCTCTATCCACTGTGCCACCTAGCTGCCCCTGAGCTGGGAGGAATTCTAGTATGTGGAATGTCTGAGCTAGAAGGATCACTGGAATGTAGAATGCTGAAGCCTCAAGGGACCTTAAAACCTAGGATGTCAGGGTTAGAATATATATATATATAATGGCAGACTGGGAAAGGACCTTAGAATTCAACTATTCCAACCACTTCATTATACAGAGGGAGAAGCCTAAGGCCCAGAGAGGGAAAGTAACTTGTCTGCAAGTCAGCAGCAGAAATGAGACTTGAGGGGGCAGCTAGGTGGTGCAGTGAATAAAGCATAGGCCCTGGATTCAGGAGTACCTGAGTTCAAATCCGGCCTCGGACACTTGACACTTACTAGCTGTGTGACCCTGGGCAAGTCACTTAACCCCCCAGTGCCCTGCAAAAAAAAACCCCAAACAAACAAAAAAAGAAATGAGACTTGAACTTGTCTCCTGGTTTTTCATTTCTGGGCTCTCTCCCTTTCATGCCTTTCTTGAGATAGGAAGTGACCAAGCTAGAAGAGGATAATTCCAAAAGAAGGCAGGATGGATTGGAGTAGAGAGAGACCAGAGACCAGAAGACCAGTTAAAAGGAAGACACAATGTGGCTTCCTGACCAGGAAATGGGTGATAAAGCTGGAAGAAGGGGGCAGGCTGAAAGGGCAGAGACGAAGAGATGGATGGAAGTGATCTTCCAAGGGAAGACTCAGTAGGTGTTAGTGACTGATTGGCTGTGGGGGATCATGTAAGAAGCAGAGGAAAGAGTCAGAGGGAATATCCTGATTCCTTAGTTCTGGGTCTCAGAAGCAAGGATGGAAGCAGAGTAATCAGAGCCTATAGCTTATGCTCTCTGCCTGGAATCTATTCTTCATCAAAGACCAGGAGCTCAAGGAGTTTGGGCTTGCAATGTTCCTTAGGGATCACTGCCCCCTCATTTTACAGATGAGGAAACTGAGGCCCTGTAGGGATCACAGACTTAGAGCCAGGTGAAACCTTAGATCATCTAGACCACCCCATCCCCTTTTACAAGTGAAGCTAAAGGAAGGTAAGTGATTTGTCCAAGTTCACACAGGTAGTAAGTGGAAGAGGTAGAATTTGAACTCAGGTCATCCAACTGACTCCAGATCCATAGCTGGAACAACCCAGAATTGGAGCATGTGGCTGCCTGGTGGCTCTCTAGGAGTCAGGGTTAAGTGTGTGGGCTGGGTCATGCTTTAAGCAGGAAGCTGAACTCAATCAAGTATTTTTTTTTAAGGGCAATAAGGGTTAAATGACTTGCCCAGGGTCACACAGCTAGTAAGTGTCAAGTGTCTGAAGTTGGATTTGAACTCAGGTCTTCAATCCACTGCGCCACCTAGCTGCCCCCTGCTATAGGGAATTCTTGCTCAGGTGTGGTGTTCTGAGGTCTCTTCTAGCTCTGAGATAATGTGATGTGTGCGATTGTGTGCGTGCACGCAACTGTGCAAGTAAACAAGAAGGAGGCTCCTGTTTTGGCATATACAAATTATGTGAGGGGGGTGGGGGGTGGCTATATGGGATCTCTAGTTGGTATGTGTCAGCATATGGGAAGGGATGGTGTTTTGATGGTGATTTGTGCCTAGCATATAGATGGGGGTGGGGATGTGAGGTAGGGCGTGCCTATGTGGGTAGATGGGTTGGGGAGTCACGTGTGGGCTGTGTGTGTTGGGGAGCTGGAGTCTGTGTTTGGTCTGTATGGAACGTGTGTGTGGGATGTGGGAAAGGTATGTGTTTGGGGGTAATGCGTGTGGGGGCGGCTTATGGGGGGGAGTGTGGGTTGTGCATAGAAAGAGGTGTGGGTTCTGTGTTTGGCATGGGTGGAGTAGAAGTGGGATGTGTGTGGTAGGGAGGAGGCCTGTGAGAAGGATATGTATGTGGGGAGCTCTGTGTGTGTGTAGTGGTTATGATCGTCTCTGGTGCCAGGCACCTGGTGGGGTAAGTAGAGAGAGAGCTCACGTGGCTGAAGAGAAGCCCTTTCCTCCCCTCCCCTCCCCTCCAACATCTGACTTTGGGAAAGGAACCCAGGGGCCAGGCCTGCTGCCTCCTGACCCAGGAGGAAGCCCTTGGCCAGTGGAGTCCCTCCAATGGAGGGTGGGTCTTGCTGGGAGAGTGGGTGGGGAAAACCGTCTGTGCTGGGCCCTGAACCATCCTGAAGCTGAAGTGTTGTGGGACAGGACATGCTGATCTTGTTTCTAGTCCCCATTGCCTGAGCTAATGAGCGGGATGTAGTGGGACTGGGAGGGAATGGGGAATTAGGGCAGAGCGTCCTCTGGAAGGAGGGGGAGGGGGGCATGAGGGGATGAAAAATAAAGGATAGGAGATCAGGGAGAGGGAATAGAGGAGGAGGGGTAAGGGATTAGGGCCGAGATGCTGGGAAATGGGTTGGAGAGCATGGGGGATAAGGGAGGAGGGATAGGAGGGGTGAGAGATAAGGCTTGAGGGAAAGTATGGGGTATGGGGAGGGGAGTGGGCAGATAGGTGATGGTGAGGAGGGGGGCAGGAGAGGAGGGGATGAGGCTAGAAGGCTTGTGGGGGGATGGCACGGGAGGATGTGGGATTAGGAGGAGAGCAGATGATGGGAAGGGGGCATGGAGGGATGAGGGATGAAGGCTGGAGGATAAGAAGATGGGGAAGAGAAGATAGAAAATAAGGGATGAAGGATGAGAAAATGTGGACGAAGGGCTGACGGTTTGGGGGCTAAGGGGAAGCGACTGTGGCTTTGGGGATTAGGGTAGAGGATAGCCCGAGTTTGGCAGCCGCGGGCAGGTTTCTGTAACAGCGGCCAATTGAAGGGCCAGAGCCCAGGAAAGGTGGGGGCAAGAGGGAGGTCCCCTCCCCCCGACCCCGTCCCCGTCGTCCCCTCCATCCCTACCGTAGTACCTGGGGGGAGGGATGTTCCTGGTCCTTGCTGCTCTCTGGGGCTGGGTTGGTCGATCCTTCCCTCTCAGGAAGGTCCGGGGGGTGGTGAGGGGGCGGGACGGACGGACAGGCAGGCAGGCCCACAGACTAGGAGCTCCTGGTACCCCGCCGGGACTGCCTCCGAATCCAGTGTATCACTATGGGCCCCTCGGAGGAGACACCGATTTGCATGGACCCCGCCCCAAGCCCGGCGTCGAGGATTCTGACTGGCTGAGCTGGAGAAGAGTGACAGGAGTGGCCTTCAGGTGGGGTTGGGGAGGCGGGCGGTAAGGGATGGAGGAGCCTGCCTAGGTTGGGGCCTTGAAGGCCGCTCCCCTCCGTTTTGGGAGTCTGGTCCCATCGGGATCGGGGGTGGCCTGGGTTCTGCTGCCCGCCAGGTCTAAGACTCAGCCTGTGAAGCGGGAGAGCCCCGTGGAGCCTAGGGAGAGGCTTAGAGGCTGGAGAGGGGGCAGCGCAAAGTTTGGGGAGCCTTCCCCCACCCCAGTTCTGCCAGCTACAGGCAGGAGAGGCAGTGGAGCTTGTCGGGAAGACCTGAGGTCAAGTTCTGTGCAAACTGGTTGTTGACCCTGGACAAGTCACGTAACCTCAGAGAGGTTGCGGGTTGCAGATCAAGTTGCACATCCATTGGCAGAATCAGAGCGGGAGGAGGAAGGGAGGGTGGAGGACTTAGGGTGGGAAGGGAAGAAGCGGAGGACGCGCAGGTTCTAATCCTGACCCGGGCACTAACTCACCATGTAAATCCAAACGAGTCCTTTCCACACTCTCTGCACCTGTTTCTGCATCTGCAAAAGGACGGAAGCGGAGGCGAGAGTTTCCAAGTCCTTCCCAGCCTTTGCGTTTTGTGTTCTAGGGGCGCTTCCAGCTTTGCTCTCCCTGATAGAGTGTAAGTGCTCTGAGGCCGTGGGGTCTTTCGTGTTTGTCTGTGTCCCCACTGCCGGGCACGGAGAAGCGCTTAATAAATGCTTGTTGGTGGATTCATTGTATCGCCAGGCATCGCCTCTGTTATCTCATGTCTACTTTGTAGAAATAAAAAGGACATTGTGACTGTGAGCTCCCACTTCCTGGAACTGTTCAAACAGACGGCAGATGGATCAGGGAAATTGCTGCAGAGGCAGGGAGTTCGGGCTCCGTGACTTTGCAGGTACCTTCCAGTCCTTAAGTTCTAGACATCTGGGGTTCTGCTGGTGTGGCAAATTCTCCTTTTCAGTGTATTCGTAGTACACCTATGATAAAATTGGATATCGCTGTAGAAAAAGCTCTGGGCTGGGGGCGGTGGGGCAGGGAGGGGACAGGAGAAGACCCACCCACACCATTATAGTTCCACCTACACCATGGACTTGAAGTGTGACCTTGGGTAAGTCCTTTCCCTTTCCTGGACCTTGTTCATTCTCTATTAAAAAAACAAAACAGGGGGCAGCTAGATGGCGTAGTGGTTAAAGCGCTGGCCCTGGATTCAGGAGTACCTGAGTTCAAATCCGGCCTCAGACACTTAACACTTATTAGCTGTGTGACCATGGGCAAGTCACTTAACCCCCCTTGCCCCGCAAAAAAAAACAAAACAAAACAAAACAAACAAACCGAGGGAGGCAGATTAAATTATCTATAAAGTTACTTCTAGTTCTAACAACCTTCTGTGTTCTAAGGTCCTCCCAGCTCTGATATTCTGTAATTTAAGAGCCCTCCAAATTCTCTCTTCTACGTTTGAATACGCTCCCAGCTCTGCAATCTTTGTGCTAATGTCCCTCCTTGCTACCTCTGACATTCTATGTCCTAATATTCCTTCTAGGAATTCTATATTCTGTGTTCTAATGTCCCTCCCAGCTCTGACATTCTGTGTTCTCAGGGTCCTCCCAGCTCTGACATTCTGTGTTCTAATGTCCCTCCCAGCTCTGACATTCTGTGTTCTAATGTCATTCCCAGCTGTGACATTCTAGTTCCTTTATTCTAACATTCTGTGTTCTAAAGTCCCTCCCAGCAGTGACATCCTGGGTTCTAAAGTCCTCCCCAGATCTGATATTCCATGTTTTAAGGTCCATTGCAGCTCAGACAGTCTATGTTTCTAATACAAACATTTTAGTCTAAGTTCCCTTCCAACTGTCAGGTCCTTCGATGCTATTGAGTAATGTAGACAGGGCTTAGGGGAATTCCCCCTCTGCCAGTGGGGCTCTGGCTAGCCCAGGTCTGACTAGCTCCCCCCTTTTCCTCTACCTGACCTGAGGGCAGCAGCCTCCACCCAGCTGCTGTGACAGCCATCTCTTCCTTCTGGTCCTCACAGGTCTCACAGTCACTCCTCCTGCCCCTGCTCATCGTTCCCCCAGTCACTACACACTTACTTTACTGCCCCAAAGGAGGAGCTGATCTATGGCTTTAAGAAGGGATAGAAATTCAAGGCAATTCCTTCTCAGAAACAACTGAGTCGTTGCTATGGAAACTGCTAGAGCCCAGAGAAATCTCCCAGTGACCTGAAGCCTTAAAGAGGCTGTGTTTCCTCTGCCTAGAAAGCCCCTGTGTCTGCTGGGGGTGGGAGTGGAGGTTGCAAGGGGCGGGCAGAGAAGCGGGGAGAAAGGAATGAATGGGAAGAAGAAATCACTTCCCAGTTTGCAAAGTGAGTTCTTTTCATTTGCCCTGTGAGGTAGGTGGTGCCAGTGTTCTTATCCCCATTATCCCAAAAGAGGAAACAGACTTAGATGGGCAAGTGACTTTATCTAGGGTCACACAGTTAGTATGTCAGAGCCCAAAATCTAGCCCAGTATGTTGACTTCCTGGGCCAGGGCTCTTTGCACTGAGTAACAAGGAGGGACTCAATCAATTTATCTCCTGGGTTGCTTCTCTAAGTGAATGGGGCAGAAGATGGGGCTGAGGGCAGCAGGGCACAGGGAAGCAACCCAGGGAGCACTCTACAAGCAGGGTCAGAGAAAAGGGGTTTGGAGAGACAGGAAGCTAGAGGGAGGGAGGTGCTATTTCAGAATAGGGTCCAGTAGTATTAGAAGAATATAGATTGGGGGCAGCTAGGTGGCACAGTGAATAAAGCGCTGGTCCTGGATTCAGGAGGATCTGAATTCAAACCCAGCCTCAGACACTTGGCACTTACTAGCTGTGTGACCCTGGGCAAGTCACTTAACCCTCATTGCCCTGCAAAAAAGAAGAATATAGGTTGAGGGGGCAGCTAGGTGGCACAGTGGATAAAGCACTGGTCCTGGATTCAGGAGGATCTGAGTTCAAACCCAGCCTCAGACACTTGACACTTACTAGCTGTGTGACCCTGGGCAAGTCACTTAACCCCCAATTGTCCCTTTAAAGAAAAAGAATATAGGCCATAGATTTACAGAATGTCAGAGCTGGAAGGGACCTCAGAACACATCTAGTCTCTCCTACACAAACCTCCTGGGCCTTGGTTTCTTCATTTACAAAAATGAGAGGGTTCGCTTCCAAGGACCCTTGTGGCTCCAGGTCCTTGAGGCTGTCATCTGCTTTATGTCCAGTTCCAGAGAGCCGACATTTCTTCATTAGCATCCCTGATCTGCTGCTCTTCAGTTCTGCTTGGAAATCTCCAGTCTAGTCCAGTTTGGGGAGCTCTGGGGCCTGGGGAATGGGGATGGCTTCAGCCCCTTGACTGAAGAGATTGGAAGATGAACAGATGGATGGGTGGCATGGAGTGTGGAGGAGCAGGGAGTGGGTTAGGAGACTCTGTGGTTCATGGAAGGTGCAACATGCAAACAACTATGTACAAACAAGCTATAGACAGGATACATTGGAGATAAGCAGAAGGAAGATGCTGGAATTAAGGGAGAACAGGAAAGGCTTCCTGTAGATGGTGGGATTTTAGCTGGGATTTGAAGGAAAGCTGGGAGGTGGGACATGAGAGGGAGAGCATCCTCAGCATAGGGGGCGTCCAGGGAAAATGCTCAGAGTCGTCATGCAGAGAAGGATCTAATGGGAAGCTGAGATACTCTCAGAAGACAGGCCCATCACAGCTAAGAAAAGCTTTCTCCTCTTGAGAGGGGAGGCAGCAGTTTGGAGATGCCCAGCCTCAGTCTGGAAGGTCCTATTCTTCCTCTCCTTCCTCAGGGGACAGGGGCTACCAAAGACAGCAAACTTCAGAGACCAGGCTGAGCCCTTCCTTCCTCCTGCGGCCCAAAGGTCATCCATCCCTTCCCCTGCCCTCCCTTTCTTTCCCCTCCCAGCACCCAGACGGCTGCATCCTGTCTGTCTCCTCTGGGGGGAAGTGCTCGGAATGTTGATACAAGCAGGCCCTGGCGTTTACACTGAACCCATCTGGAAGGTCTCAGACAGGGCAAGAGGGCCCCAGCTCGGACACCTGCCCAGAGACCACAGCCTCTCCTTCGTCCCCGGGGATCTGATCTTGAAGCCCTGGGCTAGGACCACAGGGAGGCACACTCAGGGTGGGGGTGCCGTTTGGCAGGTGTGGGGGAGTGTCCGATTTCCCAAGTTCAGATGCAGGCAACACTGATGAAATAACACCTGTTTTAGGCACTGAGCAGGGAGGCAGAGATGAATGAGACGCATGAGACACATCCCTGCTCTCTCTTGAGCAGTCAGGAAGAGATAAGATGCACACACAGAGAACCAGAACACAAGGGAGAAGATGATGGATGAGTGCCTAAGAGAGGCAGAAACAACTCTCTTTGTGAGTCCAAGGTTGCACAGTGAGTTAATGGTTCCTCCAGGAGCGGGGCTGCCCTCCCTCTGTGGGGATTGAGGAAGGCTTCCTGGATGAGGGACATTGGAAGAAGAATTCATTTCAGTAATTAGATATTGAAGGGGTGGGGCAAGACAGTCCAGACAGGCGACAGGAGAGAGCCTACCTGGGCTGAACCTTGGGCAAGTCCCTGCTCATGTTGCCTCAGTTTCTTCATCTGTAAAATAAGCGAAGTGAAATTGATGATCTCCAAGGGCTCTTGTGGCTCTGACAGCCTGGGTGATTGCATGGATTAATTCTATGAACTTCACCATTTCCTTGCCTCTCCCTTTGGGTCTCAAAAGACTGGACATACTGCCACCCTCATAGGCAGTGACTGAGCCTCAATTCCAGTGGTCATCAGAGGAATGGAGGCTCTGTTTCCTCCTGTAAGGAGGCACTCAGGATCTGGGGGATAGAGAGTGATGGGTCTAAAGTCGAAAGGGCCGGAGTTCAAATCCTGCCTCAGACATTGACTAGCTGTATGATGCTGAGCAAGTCCCTTAACTCTCTGGATCTAAGTTTCTTCATCTGTAAAAGGAGAAGTTTGGACTTGATGACCTCCAAACGGCAGGGGCAGACTCCAGGGGGCACATGCAGCCAGTAAAACCTGGAAACAAGCCTGAGCTAATGGAAGGAATGCTGGATCTCGAGTCCAAAGACATGGGTTTGAATCTTCAGTCTGACATCTACTAACTCTAGCTGTGTGACCTCAGGCAAGTCATGTCATCATGTCTGTCATTTTCCTCATCTATAAAACAGGACAGTGGATAGAGCACCAGGCCTGGAGTCAGGAAGACCTGAGCTCAAATGCTGCCTCAGATTCTAGCCATGTGACCCTGGGCAAGTCACTTAACCCTTTTTACTTCAGTTTCCTCATCTGTAAAATGAACTGGAGAAGGAAATGGCAAACCATTGCAGTATCTCTGCTAAGAAAACCCCAAATAGAGTCACAAGGAGTAGGATATGATTGAAACGATTGAACAACAACAAATACTTGCACTCCCCCTATTCCACAAGGTTGTGATGAAAACACTCTGATTTTAAAATGACAAACCAAGAATGCCAAAGCCAGAAAGGAACTCTGGAGCCAATTCAATCCAATAAGCATTTATTAATTGCCTACTGTATGCTAGGTAATATGTCAGGTACTGGGAATACAAAGATAAAAATGACACATTCCCTGCCCTTTAAAGTCTTTACATTTTATGGTAATAACCTCTAACCCAAACTGCTCATTTTATAAATTGGGAAACTGAGGCCCAAAGGTCATATATCTAGTAAGTAGAAGATCATCTGACTCTAAGTTCTTCCATGACACCATGTTGCCTCTTAATCTCTCTGTGCCTCAGTTTCCTTATCTGAAAAGGATGGGTTTAGGCTAGATAATTTCCCAGACTGCTTCCAATACTACATCTTACAATCCTTTTCTACTTTTTATAAACTGTCCACCCCTACACTCCCCTCTCCCCCATACTGTCCTCCTGAGAGATAAAGAGACAGACTGGAATCATAAGGTCATAGACTGAATGTTAGAAGATATCTTAAAGATCTCTTCATTTTATAGATGGGAAAACTGAAGTCCACCTAGTTAAAAAACTTACCGAAGCTCACAGGGCTGGCAAGCCGACCCACAGATTTGTTTATTTCATAGCTAGTAAATATCTGAGGCTGGATTTGAACTCGGGTCCTCCTCACTCCAGGACAGATGCTCTATACACTGTGTCACCTAGCCACCCCTCAGAACCGTAAATTTAGAGGTAGAAGAGAATTTAGTGACAGTTTGTGGCACAGTGAATGCTTACTCAACATCGCACACCTAGGAAGTATCTGAGGTAGGATTTGAACCCAAGGCCTCAAGATGAAAAGTTCAACTTCCTATGGACTATGTTTGGCTCCTGGCTTCAAATCCAGGGTTCTTTCCATTATATAACACATTTTCAGAATCTCCCTCATGCCTGGGATTGTGTCTATAGCATGGATTCTCCTCAAAGAATCACAGAACTTTAGGACTGCATGGGCCTTCAGCAGGCATGACCCACGGACACAACCCATATTGGAAAGGAATCCCACTACTACCTGCTCTTCAAATGATCAGCCAGCCCTCGTGGGTTGGTGGAAGAGGAAGGAGCTGCTTTGGGAGGTGACACACTCCCTCTCACTGCAACTCTCCAGCTGCCTCCAAAGGCAGCTCAGCCCACAATGGGACAGTTCTAGTTTTCAGGAAGTTGTCGGGGACATCAAGCGTAAGTTTGTCTTTGCTCTTTCCACTCATTGCTTCTGGTGCTGGCCTTTGGGGCCAAACAGAACAATGACCACCTTTTACACCACAGCCCTCAAATATTTAAAGGCAGCTCTCATGTCCTTCCTGAGTCTTTTCACCCCCACTTCCTTCAACCAAACCTCGTATGTAGATTCAGTGCCCTTTGTTATCTTGGGCTCCTTCCTCCCGATGCTCTCTAGGTCATCCATGCCCTTCTTCAGCTATGTTATTCAGAACTGGTGCATCTCAGCTTCAGAGGGTGCAGTAAGTGCATAATCATCTGTGACCAAAAAATCATGCACCAACTCTCCCTTATCTTTTAGTCTTGGCTCACCATCTTTTCAAGTTAAATAATTGACCATCGGTGTGACAACTGACCTTGATACTGCTTTTGTCCTCAGTGAAGGTGTTTGACAACATCGTGGAAAACATGATGCTAAAAAGCATGGGATCAAGCACACAGCCTTGCTTCACTCCATCAGCAACTGAGAAAGCATGAGAGCAATGCCCTTCCTCTAGAACCCATGCAGGCATACTGATTAACTTCTTTGGGCAACCAAATCTCACTCTGATTTCCCACAAGCCCTTAGAAATGCCAGTTATCAAAGGCTTTGGTAAGGTCAATGAACACTGTATGCAGAGTATGGACCAATTCACACCAACAAAACAGAGGTTCTCCACCAGCCAGCACCACACCATCCATACGTGGAACCATTGGTTACAGCAAATGGAAAAATTTGGAGTGTCATGGATAAGTTCACTTTCCTCGGCAGTATACTTTCCAGGGATGTCCACTTAGATGATGAGGTTGAAACATCCATTGCCTGAGCCAGCTCAGTGTTTGGGAGGCTGTGAAGGAAAGAATGGGAGACAAGAATTATTAGACTGCTTACCTGACTGAAGTTCTATAGAGCCATTGTGTTGACCTCATTGTTGTATGCCTATGAAATATGGACAGTCTACCAGTGCCATGCCAGGAAACTCAATGGCTTCCATTTGAATTACCTCAGAAAGATTCTGAAAAGCACCTGGCAACATGATGTACTGGACATTGAGATCATTTCTTTTTTTCTTTTTTCTTTGTTTTTTTTATTTTTAGTAATAAACATTTTTATTTATAGTTTTGGGTTCCAATTTTTGTTTTGGGTTTTGTTTTGTTTTTTGTTTTTTAGTGAGGCAATTTAGTGAGGCAAGTTAAGTGACTTGCCCAGGGTCACACAGCTAGTAAGTGTTAAGTGTCTAAAGCCGGATTTGAACTCAGGTACTCCTGACTCCAGGGCCGGTGCTCTATCCACTGTGCCACCTAGCTGCCCCTTTGTTTTTGTTTTTTCAGGGCAATGAGGGTTAAGTGACTTGTCCAGGGTCACACAGCTAGTAAGTGTCAAGTGTCTGAGGCCACATTTGAACTCAGGTCCTCCTGAATCCAGGGCTGGTGCTTTATCCACTGTGCTATCTAACTGCCCCTTGGATTCCAATTTTTATCACTCCTTCCCTCCCCCCTTCCCCTCTCCCTGAGGTGGCAAGCAATCAGATATAGGTTATACATGTACTATTATGTAGAATATTACCGTTAGTCATTTTGTATAAGAAAACTTGAATAAAAGAAAAAATGAAAGAAATAAAGTGAATAATAGCATGCTTCAAGGAATTGGAAGTTGAGGGGGTGTCCATCAATTGGGGAATGGCTGGACAAGTTGTGGTATATGAATACAATGGAATACTATTGTGCTGTAAGAAATGATGAGCAGGAGGAGTTCAGAGAAACCTGGAGGGTCTTGCATGAGCTGATGATGAGTGAGATGAGCAGAACCAGAAGAACATTGTACACAGTATCATCAACATTGAGTGTTGACCTACTGTGACGGACTATATTCTTCTCACCAATGCAATGGTACAGAAGAGTTCCAGGGAACTCATGATGGAAGAGGATCTCCAAATCCAAGGGAAAAAAAAAAAGAGAGAGAACTGCGGAGTATAGATGCTGAATGAACCATACTATTTCTTTTGGTTTTGGGGCTGTTGTTTTTTTCTATTTTGAGGTTTTTCATCAGTGCTCTGATTTTTTCTCTTATAACATGACTAATGCAGAAATAGGATTAATGTTATTATGTGTATATATGTATATATAGGTATGTGTATGTATATATATAGGTATGTGTATGTGTGTGTGTATATATATATAACCTATATCAGATTACCTGCTGTCTAGGGGAGGGGGGAGGGAGGGGAGGGAGGGAGAAAAATCTGAAATTGTAAAGCTTGTATAAACAAAAGATGAGAACTATCTTTACATGTAACGGGAAAAAATACTTTATTAATTAAAAAAATAATAGCATGCTTCTATCTGTGTTCCATCAATATCAGTGCTTTCTTTGGAGGTGGATAGTTTGTTTCATCCATAGTCCTTTGGGATTGTCCTTCACAGTACTGAGGTCCTTTCTTGAGCTAAATTCCTAAGCATTCAAATTCTACTGCAAAGAGCCCAAGTCCAATGGGCTGGCTACATACCCTGAATGCCAAATGTAGGTTTACCTAAAAGACTATTTTTTTTTAAAACGGGGCAATGAGGGTTAAATGACTTGCCCAGGGTCACACAGCTAGTAAGTGTCAAGTATCTGAGGCTGGGTTCGAACTCAGGTCCTCCCAAATCCAGGGCCACTGCTTTATCCACTGTGCCACCTAGCTGTCCCCCTAAAAGACAATTTTATGGAGAACTCACATGAAGGTCAGAAGAGGCGGTACATGGACACTCTCAAGGTCACCCTGAAGAACTTTATCATTGATTATGAGAAATGGAAGACACCAGCATAGTACTACCCAGCATGGAATATCCACATCAAAGAAGATGCTATGTTCTATGAGTAAAGCAGAATTGCAGTCGTTCAAAAGAAACAGGATGCACAAATCTGGAGACATTGCCATACCAGATGTTTAAGTGGACTATCTGTGCTTGACCTATGGAAGAGCCTTCCAAGCTCATATTGGTCTGATCGACCACAATCAACCACACTGGACTTTGACCACAACATCGTGATGTCATTGATCCTCTTCGAATAGAAAGGATCAACAACAACAGCAACATTTAGAACTAAATACAGTACTCCAGATGAAGTCTGACCAGAGCAGAATTCAGAGGGACAACTGCTTCCTTATTCCCAAAAAATCATCATTATAATTTTCTTCTTCTTCTTCTTCCTTTTTTTGGTGAGGCAATTTTGGTTAAGTGACTTGCCCAGGGTCACACAACTAGTAAGTGTCAAGTGGCTGAGGCCGGATTTGAACTCAGGTCCTCCTGACTCCAGGGCCAGTGCTCTATCCACTGTGCCACCTAGCTGTCCCAAATCTGCTTCTTTAATGCAGTTCAAGAGCACACTAGCTTTTTTGGCTGCTACATCCAATCTGCTGTCAAGGCCTGCCCATTTTACCTTCATCACTTGTTTCACCTATACCCTTTCACTCCTCTGACACTGCTATGGCTCTAGAGCAGGCCCTCTTCACTTCATTCCCAGATTATTGCAAAAGCTGCTAGTGGGGCTGCCTGTCTCAAATCTCTCCCCCCTCCGGTCCATTATCCATTCAGCCACCAAAGTGATTCCTTTTTTTGTTTTGATTTTGTTTTTTGCGAGGGGCAATGGGGGTTAAGTGACTTGCCCAGGGTCACACAGCTAGTTAAGTGTCTGAGGCCAGATTTGAACTCAGGTCCTCCTGACTCCAGGGCTGGTGCTCTATCCACTGAACCACCTAGCTGCTCCCCAAAGTGATATTCCTAAAGCACAGGTCTGATCATGTCATACACACTCCTACTCAGCAAACTCCAGTGGTTCCCCATTGTCTCCAGGGTCCAATACAAAATACTCTGGCACTCATAGCTCTTCATAACCTAGTCCCCTCCTACTTTTCCAATCTTCTTACACCTTACTCCCTGACACATACCCTTTCATTCGCTGATGCTGGCTTCCTAAATATTCCACGAACAGAACATGCCATCCCTGCACTTTTTTATTGTCTGTCTCCCATGCCTTCCTCCACTTGACCTGTCCTACCTGGCTTCCTTTAAGCCTCAACTAAAATCCCACCTCCTAAACAAAGACTTTCCCAATCTCTCTCTCTCTCTCTCTCTCTCTCTCTCTCTCTCTCTCTCTCTCTCTCTCTCTCTCTCTCTCTCTCTCTCTCTCCCTCTCCCTCTCCCTCTCTCTCTCCCTCTCCCTCTCTCTCTCTGCCTCTCCCTCTCTCTTGCAGGGCAATGAGGGTTGTGACTTGCCCAGGGCCACACAGCTAGTGTCAAGTCTCTAAGGCTGGATTTGAACTCAGGTCCTCCTGAATCCAGGGCTGGTGCTCTAGCCACTGTGCCACCTAGCTGCTCCCTCCCAATCCCTCTTAATTGCAGTGCCTTCCCTTTGTTAATTTTCTCTTCATATTGTATATAGCTTTATACTGTAAACAGTTCGTACATATTTGTTTGCTTTGTCGCAGCTAAGTGGTGCAGTGGGAAGAATACTGAGCCTGGAGAAAAGAAGAGCTGAGTTCAAATCCAGCCTCAGACACTGGGCAAGTCACTTAACCTCTGTTTGCCTCGTTTATAAAATGGGGATAATAAGAACACCTGCCTCCAGAGTTGTTGTGAGGATAAAATGAGGTAATAATTGTAGAGTGCTTAAAGCAGTACCTGGCACGTAGTAGGAGCTATATTATATTATCATTATTATTGTTGCCATTGTTGCTGTTTTCTCTTTCACTAGATTGTGAGCTTCTTGAAGGCAGGCATTATCTTTTGCCCCTTTTTGTATCTCCTGTGCTTAGCACAGTGCTTGGCACATAGCGGGTGCTTAATAAATGTTTATTGACTGACTGACATCATACTGCTTGCTCATATTGAACTTATAGTTCTCTAAGACTCCCAGATCTTTTTCAGAAAAGCTGCTATCTAACCATGCTCCCCCTTCCTGTACTTGTGAAGTTGACATTTTCAACCCAAGTTCAGCACAGCAGAAGGGAGGAAGGGAGGGGGAGAGTTCAGGGACAGGGTATAGACTGCCAGGAATTGCAGGTGGGGTTCTGAAGCTGGAGGGCGCCTGGGTAAATTGCGAGGCTACGGGCAGCAGAGGGCGCCATTGATCACACTTTGGACAAAGCTTGTAAGGAAGTTGTAAGAGAGGAAGCTTTTCCCCCATGTATCATCCTACCTTGGGGTGGATGGGGTGGGAAGGGAAGGGAGAGTTCCTAGGGGGCAGTGGAAGAAGCTGAGGCAGACAACAGGAGCTCCTACTTCTAAGCTTCTAGACAAACTCTTAGAAACGAGAAGGCATTTTATAGAGGACATCTAGCCCAACTTCCTCATTTTATAGGTAAAGAAACTGAAGCCCAGAAAGGTAAAAGGACTTGCCCAAGGTCACACAAATAGTAAGCTGCAGAACCAGGTGCAGGTCTCCTAACTCCTAGGCTAGAGATCTTTCCGTTAAAGCTCTGAGGCCCCTAACTTGGTGCTGGACTGAGCCAGGTACTAAGGTCTCCAATGGATTCTTCCTAATACCAAAAATTGTCTTGGATTTGAAATGGATCTGGGTTCCCCTGAATAGCCTTAGACCATGTACTTTCTGTCTTGCAAGAAAAAGCACCGCGTTCTATTACTGACTCACTGTGTGACCTTGGGCAAATCCCTTTCCCTGTCTAGGGACTCACTTTTCTTGTCTGTGATTTCCTTCCCCCAGTCCTGATATCCTGTGTTCTAAGGGCCCTCCCAGCTCAGACTTTCTGTGTTCTAAGGGCCCTCCCAGCTTTGACATTCTGTATTCTAAGATTTCTCCCAGATCCAAGTCTAAAGTCATAGGGCCATAGATTCAGAGCTGGATAGGATCTGGGAGGCCATGGAACCCACCTTCCCCAGCCCCCAACTTCATTAACTCAATGTGGAAAATGAGTTAAGGGATCATATAGCTAGTCATTATGCCAGGTCTTCCTGGTCCCCAATCCGGCACTCTAGCTGTCACCACATGGCTGCTGAGTCTAACATTCTGCATCCTGAGGCCACTTCCAGGGCTAACAGTCTATGTCCTTCCCAGTTTCCCAAGCATGGGCCGTCATCCCATCTCTCTCTGGTGATGGGGAGGGGCCAGGATCATCATAGGTGGAGGGATTCGTAGACTGGCAAAACCAGGAATGCTCAAAGTCAAAATGGCCTGTTCTCCTTTCTAGCCTCCTCTTCCTCTCCCTCTTCCTCCTCTCTGTCTCTCTGCTACTCTCCCTCTCTGCCTTCCCTCTGCCTACCATGGCCTGTAGGGTCAGAGCATTGAGAGGTAAAAGATGTTCCCATCTAACAAGCCCACAGGAAGGTTAGAGGATGTGCTGGCCTGTGTCCCTGGGCATCCCTCTCCAAAGATCTCCTAGCTCCAAGGTGGGGAGTTCTGGGCTCTGGCCTGAAGGGGACCAGACAGTCCTTGCTCTTCTCTCAGGGTCCTCACCTCCAGATCTTCTGCTGCGTGCTTGCTTTCTTCTTTTTCCCTGCCTCAGCATATATTCTTTCCTGCAAGTTCAGCGCTACTCAGCCCTCCCCCCTCCCCCACGCCATCACCCACCTCCTCTCCCAGCCAGATGCTTAGAATGTTCCCTTACAATATCTCCATTCAGGGGCTGGTGACGCCTGGCTGCATTTTAGAAGTCACACCCATAGCCTTCCTTTCTAGACTCAAAAGTACTTGTAATAGTGAATACAGAGAGCTCCAGCTTCTCCCCATTCTGCACTGTCTCCCTTAGGTTTCCCTTTGGGGGAGGGAAGGTGTTTTTTCCCACCCCCTCATAGAGATGGTTCTTTTCAGGTTGGATTGTTTCTCGAACAGATTGGCTGAAGCAGCCAAAAAGAGGGGTGCCTCCTTAACAGGTAATTGGTACCGTGGAAAAAGCACTGGTTCTAGAGTCAAAGGAATTGGGTTCAAATGTTGGTGGCTTTGGGCAAGTTGTAAAACCTACCTGAGCCTCAGTTTCCCCATCCATAAAATAAGAGTGTTAGACAAGATGGTGTTTGAGAAGCAGCTAGGTAAGTATAGTCGATAGGCCTGGAATCTGGAAGACCTGAGTTCAAATCAGGCTGTAAACATTTACTCACCTCAGTTTCCTCATTGATAAAATGGGGATGATAATAGTACCTACCTTCCAGGACTGTTGTGAAAATCAAATGAGATCACTTTTATAAAGTGTGTAGCATATAGTGGGTGTCTAATAAATGCTTATTTCCTTTCTCTCTTCCGTTCTTCTTCCCTCTCTCCTTTCCTTTTGTTTTTTCCTTCTTTCCTTCTCTCCTTCCCTCCCTCCTTCCTTCCTTCCCTCCCTCCCTCCTTCCTTCCTTCCCTCCCTCTCTCCCTCCTTCCTTCCCTCCTTCCTTCCTTCCTTCCTTCCCTCCCTCCTTCCTTCCTTCCCCCCTCTCCCTCCTTCCTTCCCTCTTTCCTTCCTTCCCTCCCTCTCTCCCTCCTTCCTTCCTTCCCTCCCTCCTTCCTTCCCTCCTTCCTTCCTTCCTTTCTTCCTTCCCTCCCTCCTTCCTTCCTTCCCTCCCTCTCTCCCTCCTTCCTTCCTTCCTTCATTCCTTCCTTCCTGCCTTCCTTCTTTCTTTCCTCCTTCCTTCCTTTCTTCTTTGCTTCCTTCCCTCCTTCCTTTCCTCCTCTGTTTTCCCTTCCAGCTCTAGCCTATATATGATCCCTAATATCCCTGTGATCCAACCTCTTCCTTGTGATCCAGCACTTCCTCCTTTACCCCAAGGTGGCTTCCAGGCTTCATTTGCTTCCTGCTTCCCCTGGGGTCTCCTCTATCCCTTTTAGATCATGGAATCAAACCTTAGGACCATGGCCTGATACCACGTTCTTGCTCAGTGTCCCCAGTGCACTCTCCAATAGGTTTCCCCATCTGCCACAAAGCAGAGGATTAAAGGGCCCGGCTAAAACCAGGTTTCTGGCACCGGGACAAATTCAGTTTCAGAGTGGAGTAGAGGAGCATGCTGGAGAGGGGGATCGATGGTATGAGCCCTGCTGTGCATGGCTAAGGCGGATGGAAACAGAGGTCCAAGGAGCTGAAGCAGCGGAGGGCTGGGAAGCCAGGGTGTTCCAAGGTGGGCAGGGTTTGGGGGTGGAAAAGAAGCCTGTGGGCCAGTGGAGAGAAGGGAGACTGGCCTGGAGGTCTGTAGCAGGGACTGCCACATGGAGCTAGACAGGATGGGGTGAACCTCAAAGAGGGGAAGGTGGCTGCCCAGTGATGGCCATAGGCAGATGCCAACTCCTCCTCCAGACCTGGGAGAGGGAGGGAAGGAGGGAGGGAGAGAAGGAGCCTTCAGCCATGGGGACAGTGCCAGGGGAAGGGTGAGCAAGGTTAGGCTTCAGCCAACCCAGAAAACAGAAGGCATTTCAAAGGGAGAGCTGGAGGATGCTGGAGAGTTTGTTAACAGAGGAGGGAGGATATCAGAGGGTGGAGGAAGATAGACACTGGGCAGCGCCAAGGGCTGTTCCATTTTCTCACCCTTGTCTCCCCAGAACCAAGCACATGGTTCTACATGTAGTAGGTGCTTACTAAGGGTTTGTGGAAACTGAAAATATAATTCAATCGAATAGTTCAGTCTTTGGTGTCCTTTGGGCCTAAGCTTTGCAGAACAGCCCAGCACCCAAGACTTCCTCATCTGTATACAATGCAGGACATCTTGATCTTATTCAGGGAAAGGCATGGCCGACCCCCAGAGTCCACTGCTCTAGCATCTTTCTAACCTACTCATCTCTCTGACCATCACAGGGTAGGCCAGGCCAATTCTGCCTCAAAGAACCCCTCTGTTCTTGAAGCACCTCCAGCTTGACTTTCTCTACCGGGGCCTTCCTCATCTTCCAACTGCCAATGCCCACCCCACCAAGAGCCTTGGATCTATTTTGTCATTGATTCTCTCTTTGCTCATTCTATATATATCTATCTATGCCCTTGTTGTCATCTCCATTAAAAATCTAAGCTCATTGAGAGCGGGAATTGCTTCATTTTTTTTTTTTTTTGGTCGGGGCAATGAGGGTTAAGTGACTTGCCCAGGGTCACACAGCTAGTAAGTGTCAAGTGTCTGAGGCCAGATCAAATCCTGAGTCCAGGGCTGGTGCTTTATCCACTGTGCCACTTAGCTGCCCCCTGCTTCATTCTTTATTAACCAGAGATCTAGCAAACTGCCTGGCATTCAGTAGGTACTTAAAAAATGATTGTTGATTGATTTATCCAATGGTTACAGGGTTTTTTGTTAGTTTGTTTTTGCTGTTTGTTTTGTTGGGGTTTTTTGCGAGGCAATGAGGGTTAAGTGACTTGCCCAGGGTCACACAGCTAGATGGTTATGGTTCTATGATTCTAGATTACAGGGGCTGGAGACCAGATAGATCTCTGGTGGTAGAGAAGATAGACTCTGCTGCTGCTGCTGCTGGTGTGTGTGTGTGTGTGTGTGTGTGTGTGTGTGTGTGTGTGTGAAATAAAATAGAGACCAATTTACTAGGATCAGATGAGACTGAGGCTTGGTCACAGGGGAATACCAGAATTGCCCTATTACTAGAATTGGGATACAGGGGCAGAGTAGGATCTGACAAGGCTCATGATGCTGGACTGCCAACTTACCAGCCAGGCAACCTTAAATTCCCCCTGCCTAGTTAGGGGAGGATGTGTCCCTGGACAATTTTCCATTCCTGGCAGGGATAAAATTACAAGTGAAATTCCCCTGGGGCATCTAGTAAGCACACAACAGTCAAGTCAGGCTATATGCATTTATTAAGCTCCCACTATATGTCAGACACTGTGCTAAGCACAGGGAATACAAAGAAAGGCAAAAGTAGCTCCCAATTTGCCATAGAGACGAGCTATATTTAGAATCAAAAGGGAAATAGTTAACAGAGGGAAAGGACTGGAATTAAGGGGCTCTAGGAAAGGCTTCCTGTTAAAGATGGGATTTGAGTTGGGACTTGAAGGAAGCCCAGGAAGCCAGAAGGCAGAGATGAGGAGGGAGAGAATCTGGGCGTGGGGGAAAGCCAGAGAAAATATCCCCAGCCAGAGATGGAGAGCCTTGTTCAAGACACAGTCAGGAGAGAGGCAGCTAGGTGGTGCAGTGGATAAAGCACCGGCCTTGGATTCAGGAGGACATGAGTTCAAATCCAGCCTCAGACACTTGACACTTACTAGCTGTGTGACCCTGAGCAAGTCACTTAACCCTCAGTGCCCCACAAAAACAAACAAAAAAACAAAAAAAAAAAAGAAAGAAAGAGTCAGGAAGCCAGACTCACTGGGTCACAGATTATACAGGGGAAGAAGGTATAAGAAGATGACAAGTGGAGGCAGGGAGAGACTCTCCTAGATTATATAGAGGGCTTCGAATGCCAAATAAGTCATTGATCTGAATTCATAAAATCATTGAATCACAGGTTCCTAGAACTGGAAGAGACCTCTATACGGGAATCCCCTCTCTGTCATTGCTGACAAGTGACCATCCAACCTCCTTCCCCATCAAGAGGACCATCTCCATAGCATGTTGCCTATCACTCAGCCCAGGACATCCTCCATCTCCCACCCTTATGACATCGGGTAGTGCAGTGGAAAGCAGGCTATCCCTGAAGCCAGGAAGACCTGAGTTCCAATCCAGCTCCAGATATTCAATATCTGTGTGACCCCAGGCAAATCACTTAGTCTCCCTTGGCTCTAAATTTCCTCAGCTATAAAAGGGAGCTAATAATAGCACCTGCCTCACAGGATTTTTGTGAGGATCAAATGAGATAATATATGTAAAGAGCTATATAAATGCTAGCTATTATCACTTGCTATTACACCACCCTGGGTGTACCCTCCTACTTCTTCCTCCCCCTTGCTTTCTAACTCTAGCTCTGAAAACAGCAATCACACCAACACTACCATTCCTGGAAAGAACTAGGAACCAGTCCCCGGTGACTCAAATTGCCAGGCCCAGGCGTTGTGTCCTAGCCGATCTTGCAGCCCCGAAAGCTAGCACTCTTCTGGGCTGCATTAAGAGAGGCTGAGGAGCCCCTCATGGGGAACCACGTCTAGAGGACCACATCCATTTCTGGGCATTGTATTTTAGGAAAGACGCAGCCCAACTTGGGCATGACTGGGGCAACCAGGCCCATGGGGGCAGCAGAGGAACAAGCCTGACAAATGTCAGTTGAAGTCAGCAAGAGATGCTTGGAGAAAAAGGAGACTCAGCGGGGGTGAGGATGTGGTATTTATCATTTTCAAAAGTCTGTTTTGAGGAAGAACAATTAGATGTGTTCTGCTTGGCCCCAAAGGACAGGACCAGGAGCAATGGGATGTAAAGAAGTTCAGTTAGACTTGCTGAATGTAGGTCCTGGGGTCAGGAAGCTCTGAGTTCAAATCTGGACTCAGACACTTACTAGCTGTGACCCTGGGCATTTAGCCTCTATCTGTCTCAGTTTCCTCATCTGTGAAATAGGGGCCATGATAGCACCTTACTTCCCAGGATTGTTGAGAGGATAAAATGCAAGCCACTTTACAAACTTTAAAGTCATATTTAAATATGAACTGACATTATCATTGCTTTTTTTGTTTTGTTTTGTGTTTTTTTGTGTTTTTTTTTAGTGAGGCAATTGGGGTTAAGTGACTTGCCCAGGGTCACATAGCTAGTAAGTGTTAAGTGTCTGAGGATGGTTTTGAACTCAGGTTCTCCTGATTCCAGGGCGGGTGCTCTATCCACTGGGCCATCTAGCTGCCCCCCACCTACAGTATGATTTTAAAAGCATGATTCTGGGAAGAGTCTGTAGGCTTCTCCAGACTGGCCAAGCGGCCCAGGACACACCAAAGATGCAGAATCCCTGGTGGGGGGTGAGAGTTCTTGGTCAGATATGGGGTGATCTAATTGCTCCCAAGTGTCCTTTCTGATTTTTCAGACTCTGGTTCCTCAAGCCCCAGCTCTAACACTTCCTGGCTGGGTGACTTTGGGCAAATCACTAGCCCTCTCTGGGAAATGAGGGCGTCGGAGAAGATGCTCTGTAGTCCCCTCTCCGGCACTGGCTCACTAGATTCTGAGGTCTCTTCCCAGCTCCGATACTCTATGATTCTGACTCTGAAAGGGAAAAAAAAAAGTCCTGCCGGCATCTGACCTGGTTTTTGTGCAGAGAGTTTCCTGATAGGCCCCGGCAGGCTCCATCCTTCCCCTGTGCTGTCCTGTGCCCCCACCGAACAAGGCCTTGGAGAAAAGAGCGAGTTGCCTGGAAGTGTTCCCAATGAGAGCTCCTGTCGGTGGATGTGGCTTCCCAGCTCCCACCTTGGCTTTCAGCTGTAGCCCAAGGGCTCTCTCTGGCCTCTCCACACTAAAAGCCTCTCTCTTGCCTGACGCTCTTTCCTTGGGCGTTGAAGAAGGGGAGGGGAAGGAGGGAGAGAACAGCAGGTGGTGTGTCCATCAGCCATTGCTCTCCTGCCTCTGTCCTGAGAGCCCAAGCCAGGCTGAGGCATGAGTGGATGGCCCCAAGTGCCCTGGCAATGGGTCCAGAGATCGGAAGCTGGGAGGGACCTCAGAGGTCAGCCAGCCCAACCCCTTCACTTTATAGGGGAGAAAACTAAGGCCCAGGGAAGTGATGTGATTTGCTCAATATATTAGAGGAAGCTAGCTAGGACGGTGGATAGAGCGCCGGTTCTGGAGTCAGGAAGACCTGAGTTCAAATCCAGCCTCAGATACTTACTAGCTGTGTGACCCTGGGCAAGTAATTTAATCTGTGTTTACCTCAGTTCCCTCATCTGTAAAATGGACATTTACCTTGCAAAGTTGTGAAAATCTATAAAAAAAGTACTTGGCACACAGGAGCTACACAAATGCTTATTCCCTCCCTTTACCCTTATAATATCTCATTAGATCCTTGTAAGGTAAGCAGTCTTATTATCACCATTTAACAGATGAGGAAATTGAGGCCGAGTCGCCCCACATCTAGGCATGCCCCTAGTGTGTGACACTTGTCTCACACCCAGGAAGAGTCCGTTTTTTGTGTCTTCCTGACTCCAAGTTCATTGATCTATCCATTCAGTCACATGACCATCAATATTGGTAATCAACGATGGTAGTCCTAACAGGCTCTTATAGGGAGGGAAGGTTTTCAAAGGTGCTTTCCCTGGGAAGTGGGTGGTATGAGTGTTAACCCCCACCCCAGCTAAATAGAGGAGGACACTGAGATGCCCACAGTCACACATATTAAGAGTCAGGAATAGGACGTGAAACCCTAACTCCAAGGTAGCATACTTTCCATGATGTCATGCCAGCTGGTGGGGTCAGTTCTATCATTGTGATATCTCACTTGTTCAGCCTCTCCTTTTCTCCATCTCCCCAGCCTAATATAACCCTGTCTGACTGACTACAGTAGTTCCCTATCTGGTTTCCCACTTCCTCCTTTCTATAGTGAGAGAAATTATTATTAATAAGCAATATCTTGGGAAGATTCAGAGCTCTTTCCTTCTTCCAAAGTCCCGATTTTAAGTTCAGTCTCTTGAAGGACGTTAACTCTTCTCAATCTTGATCATACCCCATCCAACCCTACAAGAAATTTAATCTAAGCCCATTGTGTTCTTTTCTTTTTTTTTTTTAGTGAGGCAATTGGGATTAAGTGACTTGCCCAGGGTCACACAGCTAGTAAGTGTTAAGTGTCTGAAGCCGGATTTGAACTCAGGTACTCCTGACTCCAAGGCCGGTGCTCTATCCACTGTGCCACCTGGCTGCCCCCCACTGTGTTCTATTCAAGCTTGGTAGAGATAGCGCAAGGCTGGGAGTGGTCTGGGATAGTTTCTCTCAGCTAATCATTTAATATAGCTCACATTCCATTGTGTTCTCCAATCAGAGTCAATTGTAGCGCCTCATTGAACTCTTCCAAGAGTATATAAACTGTGATGATTGTCTTTGGTCTAAGAGAGAGGCCAAACGACCATTCTTTTATTAATAACCTGCTGATCTTATTAATAAAATGATTACATTACCTAGAAACTATGTCTCTCAAACCTTTTTAATCATCACATCTAGATTTTCATGACAATCTTCATACTGGTTCCCCTCCTACTCATCCGAACACTCTTTCTCCACCTCCCTTGCTGGATCTTTGTCCAGGTCAAGCTCACTGATGGTGAATGTCTCCCTGGCCTCTACCCTGGGAGCCTCTTCTCCCTCTATACTATTTTGTTTGATGACCTCATGGTTTAAATTATCATCTCTAATTCTCAGATTTCTGGCCTCCAGTCTCTAATCTCCAACTGACTACTTGGCATCTCAATCTTAAACTCAACATGCTCCAAAATGAACTCATTATTTTTCCCCACTCAAACACTTCCCCTATTCCAAGGGCTCCACCACCCTCCCAGTCACCCAGGTACAAAACCTCAGTATTTCTCTCTCTCTCTCTCTCTCTCTCTCTCTCTCTCTCTCTCTCTCTTTCTGTGTGTGTATGTGTGTGTGTGTCTGTGTGTGTGTGTGTCTTTCTCTCTCCCCCTTTCTTTCTCCTTCTCGCTGTCTCTCCATATCTGTCCCTTCTTCTTCTTCTTCTTCTTCTTCTTCTTCTTCTTCTTCTTCTTCTTCTTCTTCTTCTTCTTCTTCTTCTTCTTCTTCTTCTCCTTCTCCATCTCCTCCTCACCCTCCTCCTCCTTCTTCTCTGCTAATTCTCTTCTTTTTCTTCTTTTCTCTTCTCCTCTAATTTTCTTTTTCTTCTAATTCTTCTCTTCTTTTTCTTCTTTTCTTCTAATTCTCTTTGTCTTCTCTTCTTCTTCTTCTTCTTCTTCTTCTTCTTCTTCTTCTTCTTCTCCTCCTCCTCCTCCTCCTCCTCCTCCTCCTCTTCCTCCTCCTCCCAAGCTCCCAAAGTCCCAGCTAAAATCCCATCTTCTACAGAAAGTTTTCCCAGATTCCTCTTACTTCTAGTACCTTCTCTCCAATTTATCAGTGGATAGAATTCTGGGCATGGAGTCAATCAGAGACTTATCTTTCTTTTCAAATCCAGCCTCAGAGACTTACTAGCTGTATAACCCTGGGCAAGTCACCTCACCCAGTTTGCCTCAGTTTTCTCATTTGTAAAAGAAGCTGGAGGAGGAAATGGCAAACAGCGCCAGTGTCTTTACCAAGAAAACCCCAAATGGGGTCACAAAGAGTCAGACACGACTGAAACAACTGAACAATAGCAAAAACATTTGCTTATTGTCTCCCCCATTAGAATGTAAGCTTCTTGAAGGCAGGGACTTTCTTTTGCCTTTCTTGGTATCCCCAGTGGAACGTAGGATCTTAATGTTTTTGACTGACAAATTGACCAATCTCTCCTCTTTCTACCTAGCCATCTCTGCCTTACTTAGTGCCCTGGTCCAGCCAAATTTGTGTGATAAAATATAAACTCCTAAGCCTGGGGAACCCATTTGTGGCTACCCAAAATCTGCTTCCACCCTTCTTTTCCAACTTCATTTATCATCATTTCCCTCATACACTCTCTGGTTCAGACAAACTGGATGACTGGCTATTCCCTGCTCATCCCTGTTGTCTCCTGCTTCCAGATATACTCCTGGGCATGGAAGGCACTCCCTTTCCTCACCACCACCTGAGAAAATCCTTCTTTTCTTTCCATACTCAGCTCTGCCACCACTTCCTCCATGAAACTCTCCCCAGTTTTCCCCCTCGGCTCAGAATGTTCTCATCCATCTCAAATTTTCCTAGATCATTTTTTCCTATCCTCCATCCCTATCACATTCTACCTTGTATTGTATTGTATCTTCATTTATTCAACCATTCAACAAGTGTTTGTTAAATGTCTGTGGACCAAGAAATATGCTAGACCTTGGGGATACAAAAACAAAAAATGGCCCCTGCCTTCAAGGGGCTTCAATTCTACTGAAGGGAAACCACTGATATACACAGATGCAAGGAAAGTAAACTATGAAAAAGTAACTAGAGAAATATGACTGAGATTAGAAAAGAGGACTCTAACAATGAGATCAGGAAAAGTCATTATAGGAAATAGTATCTGAGCTGAGTTTTCAAGGAAACTAAGGATTATAATAATAATAACAGTTTATATATATGTGTGTATATTTATATATACATACATACATATATATATAAATATAGATAGATAGATAGATAGATAAATAGATAGATAGATAGATAGATAGATAGATAGATAGATAGATAGATAGATAGATAGATAGATAGTGGGGCAATGAGGGTTAAGTGACTTGCCCAGGGTCACACAGCTAGTAAGTGTCAAATGTCTGAGGCTGGATTTGAACTCAGGTCTTCCTGAATCCAGAGCCCATGCTTTATCCACTATGCCACCCAGCTACCCCCAACAGTTAATATTTATAATGTGATTTAAGGTTTATAAAGCACCTTTCATGCATCATCTCATTTGATCCTTGTGTCAACCCTCAGAGGTAGGTGCTATTATTTTCCCCATTTTACAGATGAGAAAAATGAGGTTGAGAGAGAAGTTAAGTTACTTGCCCAGGATCACACAGTGAGTAAGTGTCTGAGGTGAGAGGCACAGTTTAAAGGAGGAAGTGCATTCTGGGTACAGAGGATCTGTCTGTGCAAAGGCATGGTGATGGGAGATGTGATGCTAAGCACTGGGAAAAGGAAGTAGACCAGTTCTCTTGGCACATAGAGTGTGTGAGGGGAAATGATGCATATGGCCCTACCTCAGGGTCCTGAACAAAACGAGTGTTTGTTGGGTTAAATAAAATTGTGGAAGGGGCTTAGGAGGAAGTGGGGGATGCTCTTTAGGGAAAGGCACTCTCCATTTAGCAAATATTTTTTAAACTACTGGGCATCTCAATCATAGCTACTAGTTGGAGGAAGCTCTAAAATGTAGATCCTTAGGGGGCCCTGCTCAGGAAGATGCCATTTTAGTTAGGAAGAGAAGACAGACTCACAAAGACCAGAAATACAATTCTAAACAATTACAATACCCCCAAAGAATCCGGGATCTCAATTGCTGTGGGTTTTCTTTCCCATAATGCAGAGTGTTACCCTTCCCACTGGGAGGCACAGTAATAGAATGGAAAGGATGCCCGGCCCCTGGAGAACGGCTGAACAAGTTATGGCACATGCATGGGATGTGGCATTATTGTGTCATGAGAAACGGTGAAGGGGATGGCTTAGGGAAGCTTGGGAAGACTCATGTGAACTGATACAGAGCGAAGAATGAGAATAGTTCATACATCTGTAAAATGGGGAAAATAATAGCACCTACCTCTGAGGGTTGACACAAGGATCAAATGAGATGATGCATGAAAGGTGCTTTATAAACTTTAAATCACATTATAAATATTAACTGTTGGAGGCAGACAACTTTGAAAGACTTGGGAACTCTGTCACAATAACTAACCACCCTTCCACAGGACAACCCACCTCCAGACAAAAAGCTGATGAATGTGGAATGCAGATTGAGATATACGTTTTTCAGATGTGACCAATGTGGGAATTTATTTTGCTTGACTTCATATTTGTTAGAAGCATTTTGTTTTTCTTTTTTTCCAGTTGGACTGGGGGAGGTAAAAGGGAAAGAAAGTAGGATTTTTTTTTTTTTTTTTTTTTTTTAGGCAATGGGGGTTAAAGCCACACAGCTAGTAAGTGTCAAGTGTCTGAGGCTGGATTTGAACTCAGGTCCTCTTGACTCCAGGGCCGGTGCTCTATCCACTGTGCCACCTAGCTGCCCCTTATTTAATTTTTTTAATTAAAAAATTCCGGGGCAGCTAGATGGCGCAGTGGTTAAAGCACCGGCCCTGAATTCAGGAGTACCTGAGTTCAAATCCGACCTCAGACACTTGACACTTACTAGCTGTGTGACCCTGGGCAAGTCATTTAACCCTCATTGCCCAACCAAAAAACAAACAAACAAAAAATTAAATGATTCTTTTTAAAAAGTGGAAAGTGCTCTGGAGTCAGAGGACCTGGGTTCATATCCTGTTCCTAATGCTTAGTATCTGTGTGACCTTGGTCAAGTTTACTTCTCTGTACCTCAGTTTCCTCATCTGTACAATTAAGAGGTTGAACTAGATGTCTCTGAGGTCCCTTCCTGGTTTAGATCTGGGATCCATCTATGCCTGGCCCTCCTGTGGGATGCTTGTTCATGTCTTTGGAGCCATAACTAGGGCAGGGCATCTTGGTCTTTGTCCCAGGGGGCTTAAATTTAGAGAGCCCTAATAGTCCTTGCAATTATTTGGGGGCATAGAAACAGAAGAGCTTCCTACTCAGCTAGGAGGCAGACTGAACCTGTCTCTCCATGAGGAAACTCTCTACCAAAGCAGACTGACAAGTGTTCTGTACCTGAGAGAGATGCTTGGGGCACTGAGATTGAAGAAGCGTGCTCAGGGTCACACAGCCAAGATGTGTCAGAGACAGGATTTGAACTCAGTTCTTCCTAACTTTTAGGCTGGTTCTGCCCTTGTACCCCCTTGACAAGTTTCTCTCAGCTAGATGGCTCAATGCATAAAGCATCAGGCTAAGGAGTCAGGAAGACCTGAGTTCAAATATGTCCAAAGATACTTACTGGCTGTGTGACCCTGGGCAAGTCACTTAACCTCTCTCTGCCTCAGTGTCCTCAACTGTAAAATGGAATAATAACAGTACCTACCTCACAGAGCTGTTGTGAGAATCCAATAAGAACATTTGCACAGTCCTTGGCAAACATTAAAGTGCTACATAAATGCTAGCTATTATCTAGTCCAATCCCGCTCTGTATCCACTAGGCCAGATGAGTCAAACATTGCCCACAACACTTCTGGGTGCTGCCTGAACCAGACTAAAATGCAACTGGGAAATCTCTCTGGGCCTCAGTCGTTCATCTGTAAAATGGATGGCCTCGGAGGTCCTTTGGAGTTCTCTGCTCCCCTCTGATCCTAGGAGAGGGATAAGCTGGAGAAAGGGGTAGTGAAGGAGCTCTGAACATGGAATCAGCTGGTGTGGGATCAGATCTAGATTCTCTACCACATGCCTTGGGTCAGCTGCTTCTCCTGGCCTCAGTTTCCTTCTCTGCTAAATAAGGGGAGTGCTCTCTGAGGCACTTTGCCTTGAAGGAAAGGTTTCCTGAAGGAGGAGGCCCTGGAGCTCAGAGTTAAAGGAAGAGCTAACGGTAGGCTTACTGGCCTGGCAGTGGGCTGCCGGGGAGGGGGGGGTCCCCAAAAGGAAGTACAGGGGAGGAGGAGGGGGAATATTTGAGGCTGTAACCCAGAAAGCAGCCCCCGCCCTCATGGGAGTGAGGCTTCCAGGGAAGCTGTGACCCATCGGACACGTTTTCTCAGGCCCTGACTCTGTCCCCGCCGGGCTTCTCAGCCCAACTTCGTTCCCCTGACCTCTCAGAACCCTTCATACCAGGGCTCTTCCACCCCCTACCCCGGGGCTGGGAGGGGAGGGAGCCAGGAGTGAGCAGCGATTGGCTTCAGCATTGATGTAGCTGGCAAAAACCTCTGAATCCCCCCTCTGATTGGATATCCCCATGGAAACAAAACTAGTCTAGCTATGATTGGCAAAAGGGCTGACCAATGGCAACTTTCCTCTGGCCTCTTGGCCAGTCGCTGGGAAGGGGCTGAGAGATTCCTTCCCCAGCCCAGGACTTTAGCTGATGACAGACGGGCAAAGATTGAGGGTTTCGTGTGTCCCCACTTAGAACCACAGATTTAGAGGTGGAAGAGAGAATGTGAGAGCCAAGTCATCTATTCAACCCAACTCCCTCAAAGGGCTGAGGTCCAGGAAGGACCCCATCTGCTGGCCCAGTCCGAGCCTCTTGACGTTAATTGGCGCTGACTTTACTAAGCCTACCCTGGGCCAAGCCTATCCACCAGGAGTTGGTGGCTCCTAGTGGTTTGTGGAAATCAATCCCAGGACAAAGGATGAGGCAGCTAGGTTCCAGACACAGTAGAGAGAGTGCTGGGGCCTGGAGTCAGGAAGACCCAAATTCAAATTCTGCATCGGATACTTACCGGCCACGTGACTCTGGTGAAGAAAACGTTACCTCTGCCTCCGTTTCCTCATATGTAAAATGGGGGTAATAATAGCACCTTACTTCCTAGAATTGTTGTGAGGATTAAATGAGATAATTTTTGTAAAGAAAAGCACTATATTAGCTTTCTCTGTTCTTATTAACTGATAAGCATTCTTCTTTTCCCCTTCCAATGCATGGGTCTTCCTAGTCTGACCAGGAATAATCCTTATCCCCCTCTGCTTGTGAAGTAGGTAGTACAAATCTCCTCTTGATTTTACAGATGGGGAAATTGAGGCTCAGAGAGGGTCAAGGTCACCCAGCCTGTGAGTGTCAGAGCCAGAACCAGAACCCACAGAGTCCCGACTCCAAGCCCAGAGTTCCTTTCATTACGCCCCATTCATGAGTTAGTTGTTGCAAACTGGCGAGTGGGTCAGCCGCACCCCGTAGTCTGAGCGGTGGTCCCAAGCCCTAGGCCCTCTCGGCACAGCAAGAGTTAAGCAGCCGGCGTCGCGGCTGGTTGTTTTGGGGAATGGGGGGTGGGGAGCCGTGGTCTATGGGGGGCTTTGTGAGGCATCTTCCAGGGAGGGCAGCAGCTGCTCGCAGAGGCTGCCTCTAGTAGAGGGAGAGGGAGTGTCAGAGGGAGAAAAGGAGGGGGGAGCCCTTTCCTTTCGTGCGGTGGGTGCGGGGTGCGGGGCGGGCGCTTGCTTAGCCCGCGCGCGCACACACACACTCGCACACTCACACACTCACACACACATACGCGAGCTCAGCAGCACTGCCATTCCCAGACACTCCTCGCAGGATCTGCAGAGGGGCAGGAAGAGAGCCGGTAGAAGCCTCTGCCTTCCCCGCCCGGGTCCTGGAAGGTGCCCACCCCCCGGCACAACGCGGTGAGGAGCTCACCTTTCGCTGGGGAGGTGGGTAAGGAAGCGGGGCAGGAGCCAGGGATGGGGAGAGGGTCCCAAGCACCAGAGGGTCTGTCGGTGCCCAGTGCTTGGGGCTTGGTGAGAAATGGGGCCGTTGGGAGCCTGGAGCTGCGGAAAATTGCTTCTCTGTTCTGGAAAGAGAGACATGCTGCTGCATCTCCGGGACTGTCACATTCGAGTTTTTCCATTCATGATCTATAACAGTCTGCCTCTTCACCCATCCATCCTCCCATCCATCCATCCGTCCATCCACCCATCCCTCCATCCCTCCATCCCTACCTCCATCCGTGCACCCATCTCTCCATCCATCCATCCATCCATCCATCCATCCATCCATCCATCCATCCATCCATCCATCCATCCATCCATCTATCTCTTCATCCGTGCATGCATCCATCTATCCACCCACCCATCCACCTATCCACCCACCCACTGGTCCCTCTGCTATATTTAGCTCCCTGAAACAACTCTTGCCACTTACTTGGAAGGGCTTGGCTCAGATTCACTGGGAACAGTAACCAGCCATGCTTTCTGCCCCAAGCCAAAAGAAGCTTGGATCTACTGCAGGTCCTGAAGGTGACTGAAGGTGCATGAGGAGCTACTGAGTGTCCAGAGGCAGGCGGGATGGAGGGGTGGAAGGATGGAAGGGTGGAGGGATAAAGGATGGAAGGATGGATGAAAGGTAAAGGGATGAGGGTGGAGGATAGAGGAGTGTAGGGATGGAGGAATGAGGGATGGGGGATGAAGGGGAGGAATAGAGAGGGATGGAGGGATAGAGAAGTATGGGGATGAGGGATGGAGGGAAAGAGGATGGATGAATGAAAGGATAAGGAATGGAGGAATGAAGGGTGGAGGGCTGGAAAGTAGAGGGGTGATGGATGGAGGGGGAAGGTTAGGGTACAAGGGATGCAGTGATGGAGGGATGAGGATTGGAGGGTGGAATATGAAGGGATAAGAGGCAGCTACAGGGAGGGTCCTGCCCCAGAGGCAAAAGGAGGGGTCCTAAATTCCGTCCCCCAAGGCAGTCAACCTCAGGGCTTCTTGGGTCTTACCTCTGATGGTGGTGTTAGTTTTTCTCTTTCTCTCTGCCATATAAGGCTGTGCCTCACCCCAATGCCTGGTTTGGGCTGCCATCTCAGCTCCTTGCTTTAGAAGAAGTCTGCTTACTTGCTTACCTACCTACCCAGCTGGCTTTGCTCTCAGGCAAGGTCTTTCCTGGGAGTAGGAGAGGGCCAGAGATGTGTCGAGTGACCCAGGGGTGGGAGGTGCCCAATTCAATGGGAGCCAACCTGTCCCCACTCGACACCCCTAGGTGGAGTCAACTGAAGATTGTCTTTGCAGATTGCTGGTACCCACGGTGTGGTGTCTGATCCTGCACCCCCAGGGGATGCTCAGGAAAAAAATAATTAATTTCGTTTGGACTTTAAGATTTATTAAGTACTTCCCCCCACCACCACCAAAAAAAAGTCTTGAAGGAGGAGGAGGTGGGGAATAGTATTTTTTTTTTTGTGGGGTAATGAAGGTTAAGTGACTTGCCCAGGGTCACACAGCTAGTTAAGTGTCAAGTGTCTGAGGTCGTTTTTGAACTCAGGTCCTCCTGAATCCAGGGCCAGTGCTTTATCCACTGTACTACCTAACTGCCCCAGGGGAATAGTATAAAAAACCATTACCCCATTTTACAGATAAGTAAACTGAGGCTTAGAAAAGTTAAATGTCTCCTGCAAGTTCACCCAGCTTGGGAGTATCAGAGACGAGGTGTGAACCCCAGTCTTTTGAAAGAGCAACAAAATGTACTAGAAAGAAGCTTTGGAAATCATTAGACCTTACTGAGTCGGTATCACAATTATGCTACTTACTACCTGTATGACCTTGGGCAAATCATTTAACCTTTTAGGGCCTCATTTTACTCAAATGCAAAATGGGGGAGGGGAATTAAGGACCCTCTCAGCCTGAAAGTCTATGATCCTAAAATCTAGATTTCAATCCCAGCTGTGCTTCTTGCTTATCTGTGTGACCTTGAGCCAATCCCATGACCTCTCCGGGTCTCAGTGTTCTCCTCTGTAAAATGGGGGTAGGATGGGCTAGCTGATGTCTAAGATCTCCTACAATTCTAAGTGCTGTGAGCTTATGACCCCAAGTCCGAGATTCTGACCACTGAGTGCTGTCTTACCAGAAGAGGCTTTCTAAAATCTTCAGGTGCTTTAGAAAGGAATGAATTGTTCTCATCGTCATTAAGTGGCTGACAGAGAAGCTGTCTTTCAGCTAGTCTCCTCTAAGAGGTTGCCTGCCTGTCTGGGTCTCCACAGGTGACAGGGAGGAATCAGAGACCATCACTGCTGCCTTTTGTCCATGAGCCAGTGAGGGAGGCAAAGCACCAGGGTGGGGCTGAGGCTGACAAGATGAGGGACTGACAGGACATCCACCCAGCCCGGGCTTGTTCTAGATCAGCCCTGAGGCTGTGCTCTGAGATTTGTTTCTTCTTGGTGCCAAATGCCTCTTGGGCTCCCCATGCCCCAAGCCAGTTGGAGATTCATCTTAGCCCAGACCCCCAGGGTCTTCCTCCTTCAGTGAACCTATCCTCCAACAACCCCATCTTCCCCTGGTTTGACCTAAGAGTAACTCATATGCTTATTGGTAAAAAATGAGAGAGATGGGGGGTGGCTAGATGGCGCAGTGGTAAAGCACCGGCCCCGGATTCAGGAGTACCTGAGTTCAAATCCGGCCTCAGACACTTGACACTTACTAGCTGTGTGACCCTGGGCAAGTCACTTAACCCCAATTGCCTCACCAAAAAAAAAAAAGAGAGAGAGAGAGATGAACCAGATAAACTAGGGTCTATTATCATTATCCAAGGCTGTCCTCTCCACACTGTTCCCCTTTCCTAATAAACAGAAGGTACCTCTGAGCCCCAAGGACTCAGCAGAAAGACCCTTCTCTACCCCAACAATGAGCCATTGGGCTAGAGTAGAAAGAGCACAAGGTTGGAAGACAAGTAACCAGGATTCAGATCCTGTGGGATCGGGGCAGCTAGGTGGTGCAGTGGATAAAGCACCAGCCCTGGATTCAGGAAGACCTGAGTTCAAATCCTGCTTCAGACACTTGACAATAGCTATGTGACCCTGGGCAAGTCACTTAACCCTCATTGCCCCACAAAAAAACCCACAAAAACAAAAACAAATCCTGTGATATCTTAAACAAGTTCCTTCCCCTCCCTTGCAGGACCTCAATATCCTCATCTATTTAAAAAAAAAAGGGGGGGGAGAGGTAAGTATTAGACTGAATAATCTTTGAGCTACCTTAATATCATCTCTCTTCCCACCAGCCCAATACGAGAGGTTTGTTTCTAATTACCCAGTATTAGAAACCCTGTCTCCTTTTACATATATCCATAGTGGATCCCTTCTCCAAACTGATAACTTCCCTCTATAACAGTCAAATGTCTCTAGCCTCTGACAAACTTATTAGCTGTGTGACCTTGGGCAAGTCACTTAACTCTGTCTCAGTGCTCTCAACTGTAAAATGGGAATGATAATAGCACCTATCTTGTAGAGTTGTTGTAAAGATCAAATAAGGTAATATCTGTAAAGCACTTAGCAGTGTCTGGCACATAGTAGTAACTATATAAATGCTTATTCCCTCCCCACTCCTTTCCTTCCTCTAACTCACTTTGTTGATGATTGAATGAATGAATGAAAGAATGAATGAAATAGGGGTGAGGTGGGGTGTTGTAGGATGGTATACACACAGATAAGTAGGATAGGAGGCAGAATGTGATAGCGTTCTAGGCAAATTTGGGGGAGATTGCAATAGGATTCTAGGATATACAATTAAAAGCATTCTTTGTGGATATTTGGAATGGAAGCAATGGTCACTAAGGGTCTTCATCAGAGAAAGGTCATCCCAGCATAGCTGCACCTCCTTGGGTAGAGTGTATGTGTATTTCAATGTCATTTGACAAAATCTCTCACAATGATGTTTTTGTGGACAACATGGAAAAGGTGGGAAACAGATGATAGTTCAATTAGGTGAACTGGAAACTGGGTGAATGTCCAGACCAAAAAAAAAATAGTAATGAATGGATAACAACTCACATTCATATCTTGCGTTAAGGTTTATAAAGTCCTTTCATAATCCAGAGGGATGTTTCTAATGGATTGCTCCAGTAATGTGTCCTCTGCCCTGTGTTAATCAACATTTTTATCAGTGGCTTGGATAAAGGCCTTATCAAATTTTCAGAGAATGTTAAGCTGGGAAGGGTAGCTAACTCATTGGAAGATGACAGAGTCAGGTCCAGAAACACTCATTAGGCAAGATCAGAGAGCCAAATCTAAGAAGAAATGTATTAATGACAAAAATAAAATCCTACATGTGGGTTTAAAAAATTGACCATCAAAGTATAGGCTGAAAGAGATGTGGCTAGACAATTTCTTTTCTTTCTTTCTTTCTTTTTTTTTTTTTTTGCAAGGCAATGAGGGTTAAGTGATTTGCCCAAGGTCACACAGCTAGTAAGTGTCTAGTGTCTGAGGCCGGATTTGAACTCAGGTCCTCCTGAATCCAGGGCCAGTGCTTTATCCACTGCGTCATCTAGCTGCCCCTAGACAACAATTCCAAAGAGAAAGACCTGAGGGTCCTAGTGTCCTGTATGGTCAACAGTGCAACACAGCAGGTAAAATTAGTAATTAAATGCAGTGGGCTGCATTAATAGAGATATGGGGGCAGCTAGGTGGCACAGTGGATAGAGCACTGGCCCTGGAGTCAGGAGTACCTGGGTTCAAATCCGGCCTCAGACACTTAACACTTACTAGCTGTGTGACCCTGGGCAAGTCACTTAACCCCAATTGCCTCACTAAAAAAAAAAAATAGAGATATAGGATCCCAGATTAGAGAAATGACAAACCCTTTACTCTCTGCCCTAGTCACACCCCTCTGTGGAGTATTTATTGTTTTCCCTTTCTTTACCTTTAATTAAACTTACATTATCACCCACAAAGTTGTTGTGAGAAAAGTGCTTTGTAAGCCTCAATGCACTAAGGAATTATTATTTTATCATTATTAGAACGTCAGCTTCAAAAAAGAGAGAATCTGCTCTTAACAACTCAGTCCTCACTATGTCAGGGACCAATGTAAGGTCTGGCATGCAATAGGGAATCAGTAAATGTTCACTGTATGAATACACAGTCATATGTCCTCTCCCCATGGTCAGTCATTCAATAAGCATTTATTAAGCACCTCCTATTTGCTTGGCACTGAGCTAAGTACTAGGGATATGAAGAAAGGCAAAAGACAATCTCCACCTTCTAAGAGGTCACAAACTAACAGGGAAGGTAACATGCAAAGAACTATGTACGACCAAGATATGCTGGGGGCAAATTGGAGAGAATCCATAGAGGGGAGGCACTAATATTAAGGGAGGTCAGAAAAGGCCTCTTGTGGGATTTTATTTGGGGTCAATGGGATAGAAAGACTACTGGATCTGAAATCCAAGGACCTGAGTTCGAATTTTGACTCTTCTTAATAGCTACATGGTTTGCTCTAGATCCTTAAAATCCCTTCCAACTCTAAGTATCTAAGTATGATCCATCCTGGTTACCCTCCTCAAAAGAACATATTTCGGGGCAGCTAGATGGCCCAGTGGATAGAGCACCGGCCCTGGAGTCAGGAGTACCTGAGTTCAAATCCGGCCTCAGACACTTAACACTAGCTGTGTGACCCTGGGCAAGTCACTTAACCCCAATTGCCTCACTAAAAAAAAAAAAAAAAGAACATATTTCAGTTGGTCAATATCCCTCCAAAATGAGGCCACCCATATCGAGGGGCAAGGTGATGAACTGAGATAGGGGGCTGGCTGAGGGAACAGAGAGGAAGGGATGGAGACGAGCAATTCCATGGAGATGGAATCAGACTCAGGGTAGGGATTCTTAAGCATTTCGGGGTCCTAGATCCCTTGGGCAGTCTGGTGACGCCTATGGGCCCCTTCTCAGAGTCACATTTTTAAATCCTTGAAGGAAATGCTAAATTTCAGCTGGAGGCTTGTGAAAATAGAGATGTAATTTTTTTCCTATTCATTGTCACCTTGAAATCCATCCATGAACCAGTTGGGTGTCTGTGTATCCCAAATTATAAATATAGAGGCTACTTAGATGTTGGGAGGGGGGTCAGCAAGTTGAGGGGAAAAGGCAGAATTGATTGGGAATCTGCCTGTGACCCCTTAGCCTCATCCCCCAAATCAGGGCAGCACCTTTCATCCCCCTATTTCTACTCCCCAACAAGGTTGGCCTGCTACAACCTGAGTCTGGTATGGGAGATGGAGAATTGTGAAAGCTTGATTGGGGTGACAATTTGGGGGGGGGTCAATAAAAAACCTTTCTGTTCTTCAAGGTTCAGATGTCCTCCCCCTCTTCTGTGAATTTTTCCCTGATTCCACCCCCCCTCCCCCTACCCCCCACCGCCCAGGTCTGCTATCTCCTACAGCACAGGGCACCTTCTCAACTCCTTTGGCACATACCATGAAGGGATGGTTTTGGAAGAGGAAACATCATGAGATGTGCAGAAGGTTCAGGGTGTATGTGGAAGATGACGGGGAGGCCAATCATTGGCCTAGGGGTTTCCTTTACCTCTAGTTGGAGGCAGGGAAAGAGAATCATTCACTAGATCCATTTTACAGAGGAGGAAAACTGAGGCCCTAGATGTGTCCCAGTTTAGGACACCTGAAAAGCTTTTTCTAGCGTAAAAAAAAAGTCATTGTGATCCTTCACTGATGCCTTATTATGGTGTGGAGGTGATCCTGGGTTCTCTGGTTCTGCTGGGGGAAGCCAGGTCTTGTTAAGTCCCACCAAGCTGGAAAGACTTTTAGTCTTGGGCCTATCTAGCCCCCTCCCCACCCCCACCCCCCAGGACCTACCTGACCAATTTCTGAGAGATCCGTAAACCAAAGGCTGCTCACTGTGGGATCTGGGCAGCTAGATGATACCGTGGAGAGAGCACTGGTCCTGGAGTCAAGAGGAATTGAGTCCAAATCCAGTCTCACACAACTACTAGCTGTGTGACCTTGGGCAAGTCACTCAACCTTTGTCTTAGCTTCCTCTTCTATAAAATGGAAGCAACTACCCCTCAAGGATTGTGTAAGGATCAACTGAGATTACCTTAAAACAACAACAACAACAACAACAACAACACACACACACACATACACACACACATATATCTTAGCTATAATAATAATTATTATTAATTCTTTTTGCTTCCTTCCACTGTTACTCATGAAGCCCCTCTACCAAGGCAGGTATACATAGAGAATGCAGATTCCAGTAAGATCCTGGACCATTGGAAGCAGCCAAGTAGGGGGACTGGACAGAAAGGGGGACACTGGAAATCAACATGGAGGGGATCCAAGAACTTCAGAGCTGGAAGGGTCCTTAGGAATCATTTAATCCCCAACTTCCCCTTTTTTCTTTTTAAATTTTACTGATGCCTTTTGGTTTTATATCAGTCATATCTTCTAGTTATATCAGTCTCCTTTTCCTTAAAAAAAAAGGTTAAACAAAACCAATGAACATATCTGACGCTGTATGTGACACGTCACACCCATAGATACCCACTTCTCCTTTAAAAAAAAGGCAAGGAAATTGAGTCCTGGGGAGAAGGAAGTGACTTGGCCAAGGTCACAGAGTGACGCAGTGGCAGAGTTGGCACTAGAATTGGAATCTCAGAATTGGAAGGGACCCCAGAGGGTGTCTAGTGCAGCCCATCCCTGAGCAGGGATCCCCTTCCCAACATCCCTGACAAGTGTTCACCCAGCCTTTGCCATTTGAGCTTCTCAGGACACCTAGCATTGCCGGCTGGCATCTAAACTGACCCTGGGGGATGGATGGGAGATGTCCCACCCCCCTTCCCAGCAGGCTTTCAGCTCCCATGGGGCATAATGGAGCTGAGGATCAGATACCCTGGATCTTAATCTTGACTCCATTACTTCCTAGCTGTACAACCCTGGAGACAAGTGCTTGGTAAAGGCAGAAGAGCTATAGAAACTATATATGTGTGTATGTAAATATCCATTTATAGGTGTGCATATATATATGTGTGTATGTGTAGGTATATACGCATGCATATGTGCAGATAGAAATACATGATGTCCCAAAAGTCTTCATGCAGTTTTCAGTTTTAAGAGCTTAAGCTATTCAGTGGCTTTTAAACTGCATTCACACTTTTGGAATCCCCTGTGTGTGTATATAAATATAAGCATGAAATTACAAAAATAAGTGGTCAGTCTGTGTGTATACCACATGTGTGTATATGTGGACACATCCATGTATATTATGCATGTGTGTCTGTGCACAGGATGGCCTGTGGTGATGCCCTGCCCCTCTGCTCTTTCCCCAGCCCCCTGCCGACTGAGGAAGTGGTGGATGCTGGGCATCCAGCTGGGTCCCCTGTCGCTGTGGTCTCTGGTGAAGTGTCTTCCACTGAGGTAAGACCTGGCTAAGGAGCAGACAGCAGGGATGGAGGTGGGCTATGGGGAAGGAGAGGTCAAGGCAGGCTAGGCCTCTCCAGGAAGGGAAGTAGGAATAAGGATATAAGAAAAGAGCAAATAATTTTATGTCTTAATTTAATTCAACAAACGCTGAGGACCTGATGTGCCAGGAAGAGGAAACTAAGTAGGATGAATGGGCCAGGAGGGGTGATTGGTCAAGAGGGGCAGAGACTGGCCAGGGAGAGGGCCAGACTAGGAGGGGAGGGACTGCCCAGGAGGGACAGAGATTGGTCAGGAGCAGGCAATGGCCAGGAAGGAAGGGGACAGTCAAGAAAAAGAGAGATCAGCCTGGGATGTGGGGGAAGGGATAGACGGGGCCAGGGGCTGGCCAGGAGAAATAAGAGAGGGAACTGGCCAGGATGAGGGACCAAGACCAGCCAGGAGAAGGGCAGGGACTGGGGGGGAGATATAGAGATCAGCCTGCAGGAGGACCATCTTGAAGAAAGGTTGGCCAGGGGGGACAGAGAAAAGCCAGGAGATCCTGGCTAAGAGAGAAGGCTGTCTAAGAGAAGAGACTAGCCAGGGAAAGGCACAGAGATAAACTAGGAGGAGGTACTAGCCAGGAGGGGTGGCTCATAAGAGGGCACTGGTCAGGAGGAATAGGAAGGAGCCAAGAGCAGATTCTGGGGAGGAAGGAAGGAGAACAGCCAAGTAGCGCAACCAGCCAGAAAGGGAGACTGGAAATCAACAAGGAAGGAATATTAAGAATGACCAGCTGGGAAGAATTGTCTAGGTGCAGCTAGTGGCTCAATGGATAGAGCACTGACCCTGGAATCAGGAAGATCTGAATTCAAATCTGACCTCAGACACTTGACATTTACTAGCTCTGTGATCCTGGGCAAGTCACTTAACCCTAATTGCCTGGCAAAAAAAAAAAGAAAGAGGGGGCAGCTAGGTGGCACAGTGGATAGAGCACCAGCCCCGGAGTCAGGAGGACCTGAGTTCAAATCTGGCCTCAGACACTTGACACTCACCAGCTGTGTGACCCTGGGCAAGTCACTTAACCCCAATTGCCTCACAAAAAACAAAACAAACAAAAAAAAATTCAAAAAAATAAGAAAGAAAAAGAAAAATAGTACTACAAAGGAAATCAAATCTACTGAAATACAGTGATACAAATACTTTTTTTAGTAATAAACATTTTTATTTATAGTTTTGAGTTCCAATTTTTATCCCTCCTTCCCTTCCTTCCCTCCCTGCTCCCTGAGACAGTAAGCAATCAGATATGGGCTATACATATACGATTATGTAAAACATTACCATATTAGTCATTTTGTACAAGAAAACTTGAATAAAAGAAAAAAATGAAAGAAAGCGAAAAATAGCATGCTTCAGTCTGTTCTATCAATATCAGTTCCGTCTTTGGAGGTGGATAGTATGTTTCATCAATAGTCCTTTGAGATTGTCTTGGATCATTGTATTGTTGAGAATAGTCAAGTCATTCACAGTTCTTCATCAAACAGTATTGCTGTCTCTGTGCACAGTGTTCTCTTGGTTCTGCTCACTTCACTGTACATCAGTTCACACAAGTCTTTCCAAGCCTTTCTGAAATTGTCCTGCTTGTCATTTCTTATAGCACAATAATATTCCATCACCATCATATACCACAGCTTGTTTAGCCATTCCCCAATTGCAAATATCTGTGTTCAAAGTACACAAACCTCAGATCAAAGACCCTTGTTCTAAGTCCTTTATTCATTCACTAGTTTAGTTTTCATAACAGGGGACAGCTAGGTGGCGCAGCGGATAGAGCACAGGCCCTGGATTCAGGAGGACCTGAGTTCAAATCGGGCCTCAGACACTTGACACTAGCTGTGTGACCCTGGGCAAGTCACTTAACTCTCATTGCCCCACCAAAAAAAAAGAAAAAGAAAGAAAGAAATGCTTAGTTTTCATAACAGCCCAGTAATCAAGGCCAGATTATTCTCTCCATTTTGTAGCTGAGGAAATTGAGTCCCAATGAGAGCATGTGACTTGCTAAAGTTCACACAAATAGTAAATAGAAGAACTGGTCCTCATACTATCTCCAGGCTCTGAGAAAGAAAAATCAAGATCCGGGATTGGCATCACCCAATATCAGAGCAGGCAGGCATCCAGTCCCTTCATTTTCTAGAGGAGACATTTCTGAAGCCCAGAGCGGAAGGTCCTCATCCACAGTCACACAGTGAGTGAATGGCAAGTCTAGGATTCAAAATCAAATAGAAAGAGTACCCCAAAATTTAAATGAAAAATTAAATTAGGGCAGAGAACCAAACCTCTGTCTGAATGTTAGGAATTTTCCTAATTGGAGGTTCAGAGTTATTGTGATCATATTAATAACTTTTGGTCTGATAGAAGCTTCATGGAATAGAGAAAGGGAACATGTCCGACCTGAAGATCATCATTTGCCCCTTGGCTAAAAAGCAAGCTAATTGTCAAAATCAGGTTTGGCTGGGCAGCTAGGTGGCGCAGCAGATAAAGCACCGGCCCTGGATTTAGGAGGACCTGAGTTCAAATCCGACCTCAGACACTTGATACTTACTAGCTGTGTGACCCTGGGCAAGTCACTTAACTCTCATTGCCCTATCCCGTCCCCCCCCAAAAAAATCAATTTTGGCTGCTTAAATCTTCAAGGAGAGCAAGGAAGGAAAGGGTAGTCCCAGGAGAAAAGAATCTGAATTAAAATCTGTATTAAGAAACTTATTGTCATTTAATCACTGTGTGCCTCAGTTTCCTCAATTGTAAAATGGGCATAATAATAGCACCTGCCTCCCTGAGTTGTTGTGAGGATAGAATGAGATAATATTGGGCAGCTAGGCGGTGCAGTGGATAGAGTACCAGCCCTGGAGTCAGGAGGACCTTAGTTCAAATCGGGCCTCGGGACACTTAACACTGGCTATGTGACCCTGGGCAAGTCACTTAACCCCAATTGCCTCACCAAAAAAAAAAAAAAGAATGAGATAATATCTGTAAAACCCTTACCACAGTGCCTGACACATAGTTGTATAATAAATGTTTGTTTGTTTGTTTTTAAACCATACTCTAAAACATCCTCCAGACAGGAAATAGGAAAGGTCTGTGGGAAGCGGTCAGCTCTCCTTGCCCCCAATTCCACAATCCACAGTGACCCCAGTGATGCAGGAGTCTGTTGCTTCCTGGAAAGGTGGCTCACCAGCATGAGTGGAGACAGAAGGAAGCCAGACCAGGATTTAGAATATTTCACCTATCTTCTCTAAATGGGCTCATGCAGGTGTGGCTAGTTAAGAGGTGGACACATTTCTGTTTCCAGGTCTTCTGGTCATTTCATGTTACCAACAGCTCCTGATGATACCATGGGCAGGTGTGTAGGCAGGTACACACACACACACACACACACACACACACACACTACCTTACAACTTCCCTATCCATTGTTTCACACCTGAGAGGGAGTCGTAGTAACCTAGGTGTTATTATGAGAGGTAGTGATTATCATGAATCCTAATCAACTCTCACTTGTGGTGATTCACCAACTCCCAGTGGTAATAATTGACCATTGACAAAACTCTTTTTCCCACAACAACCTCATGATGGAGAGAGTGCAAAGATTATTATCTCCCTTAACAAATGAGGAAACTGAGGAAGCAGAACGGGTATCCAAGTCTCCAACACTCCTAGCCCAATGCTCCTACCATCACTAACCTGTGCTGCCTCTGTGATGCTAGGAAAATCAAGAATAAGGTAGAGTAGACACTTCTTGAGGGCAGGGATGGTTTTAAAAATTTTTCAGATCAATTTAAATCAACAAGTATTTATTGTTGTAATTATTGCTGTCATTCAATCGTGTCTGATTCTTCTTTACCCCATCTGGGGTTTTATTGGCAAGGATACTGGAGTAGTTTGCCATTTCCTTTTCCACCTCATTTTACAAATGGGGAAACTGAGGCAAACGGGATTAAGTGACTTGCCCAAAATATATATAAAGAACCTATAAAGGAATTTGGGGTAGAGGTGGGGATGAGGATGGAGTGGGATCAAGAAAAGATCTTGTGGCCTGAGTTGAGGCTGGGTTTCGCATGGAACTGGGGGTTCCAAGAGAAGGGAAGTGAGGAGCCAGGGCGTTCCAGTCATGGGAGTCAGCCTATGCAAAGGCGTGGGAAATGGAACATTGTATGTTGGGAACAGCAAATTGGCCAGGTGGACTGTGATGATGGAGAGTGAGTGAGGAAGAGCAATGGAAAATAAGTCTAGAAAGATATGTTGGGGCCAGATTGTGAAGAGCTTTAAATACCAAACTGGGCCCTTGTATTCTCTCCTAGAATCAATAGGGAGCCACAGAAGCTGGCTTTATCAGGGGGATGACATGGCCAAGAGTTTGTCTTTGTGTCCTCTGTACCTAGAATGGTACCTTGCACATAATAGGTGTTAAATAAATGTAGAATTTAATATAATTGGAGGTATACATTGAGATTAGGATCACAGAACATCAGAGCTAAAAGGGACCTTAGGGGCCTTCTGGTCCAGCTCCCCTCATTTTACAGATGGGAAAAGACTTGGTCAAGGTAACGTGATAAATGTGTCAAGGGTAGAGCTGGCCCTAGAACCCAAGTCTCCTGCTTTCTTCTTCCAGGGCTCTTTTCCTTGAACCACAGGCTATCCTTAGGTCAGCTAGTTGGCGCAGTGGATAAAGCACCAGCCCTGGATTCAGGAGAACCTGAGTTCAAATCCAGCCTCAGACACTTGACACTTACTAGCTGTGTGACCCTGAGCAAGTCACTTAATCCCCATTGCCCCACAAAAAAAATATGCAAAACCATGTTTTCTAGCAGTCATGTGACTCAAGAGGACCCAGGAGCAAGGACAAAGAGAGGAGTCCACCTCTTTCAACACCCTTCCTCTGCCTCTTCCAGGCCTGTCCTAGAGAGGATCAGAGATTCAGAGATGGAAGGAAACACCTAGGGCCCACTCTTCTCTTCTTCCTGAGGCCCACAAGGGCTGGGAAGAGGGATGCTTTCTCCCTGAATCTCCTTGGCCCCAGGTGTCTGAGAGTCGGCAGGAGCTGGAACAGCCCAGGGGGCTCTGAGGGAAGAGGGGCCGGTCAGGAGGCCTCCCTCCATCAGAGTTGCCAGAGTCGGAGGAGGAGGAAGTAGGGAGGGAGGCAGCAGGAGCTGGGGGTGGGGAGGGAGAGACAGTCACACAGGAAATGCCCAGCGACTCCCTGGGCTACTCAGCTTCCCTTCTGAGCTGGGCTTGGTCAGTGGGGCAGACACAAGTGGTGGCAGGAGCCACCTCTCCCTCTCCCCAGCACAGGTCCCAGCCGAAGTCAGGGCAGGCTGGTTCTTGGTGGGGGGGACACAGAAGAAGTCCTGGGGGGCGACCCCCAGAGTGCCTGGGCAGACAGGAACAGGGAAACTTATCCAGGAGGCCAAAACAGGTAAGTCAGAGACTTAGAGGATTTACCAATGGAAGGGACTTCATGGGTGTTCTGGTCCAACCCTCCCATTTTATAATAGGAAAACCGAGGGCCAAGGCCATTTCAGGGACCTGCCTCAAGTCATCAGCTAGTTTGTAGCAAAGCAGAGATTTCAATGTCAGAGGTGGACAGACCTTAGCGATGACCCTGTATACCTCATCTTACACATGAGGAAACTGAGGCTGAGAAGAGTTCGTTCATTCCCTAAGGTTAGTCAATGCATTAGGGCTAAATTAAAACTCGCCTCCTGTCCAGGGCTCTGTCCAGCTTACTTACCATTCCCTCTCCTTAAGAGTCATGTATTTGGTCCTGCCACAATGGAGGGAGTGTGGCTGGGGCATCACTGGGTGGGGCAAGGGAGGAAGTACAGGGTGGCATTTACTATGCCTGCTGTCCCACGCTGTTCTCTTTCTATCCCCCAGGTGTGCTGGCCATGGGCAACCTCATAAAGGTATTGGGCAAAGATTTCGAAAACTGTCCCCATTTTTTCCTGGATTTTGAAAGTAAGTTTGGGAGGCCCTCAGTGGCTAGAGGGAAGAGGAGGTGCTCTCCAAGCCAAGGGGGGGATTGTAGCTGGATGGCACTCCCTGAGGCCCTGGGAGGCCGCCTTCCTTTGCTAGGGTCAGGTTGGGCCCGGGCGGCCCCTATTTTCCAGGACTCCACGGGGTTGTTGGGAGACTTAAACAAGGTCTGATATGGAAGGCAGTCTACAACCTTCAAAGTACTCTGAAAGTGCTAGCCATGAGTATTATTAACTCACTGAATTAATACTATTCTTTCCAATAGTTATAATATTCCTGAGAAGGTGCTAGGCTCCCCCATCCACAGCTGAGGCCATCTACTCCCACCCCTTCATTTTAACACAGGAGGAAACCAGAGAGCAACTTTCCCAGGATCCTATAAGTAGTAAGTGGTGGGGCTAGGATTCGAATCCAGGCCCTTGTGGCTCCAGATGCAGTGGCCCTTTCATTGTACCATTCTGCCCTGATTGTTAGGAAATATGTCCTAACATCTTAGGTAAGTTTCTTTTTCACCTGTTTTCTGTTGTTCATTCATTCAGTTGTGTCTGACTCTTTGTGACCCCTTGGACCCTACTGTTCACAGGATTTTCTTGGTAAAGATACTGGAGTGTTTTGTCATTTCCTTTTCCAGTGGATTAAGGCAAACAGAGGTTAGGTGACTTGCCCAGGGTCACATAGCTAGTTGGTGTCTGAGTCTGGATTTGAACTCAGGTCTTCCTGACTCCAGGCCCAGCACTCTACCCACTAGAGCCACCTAGCTGCCTCCTACCTGTTTTCTATATCGTGTGCAGCTAGGATGCTGCAGGTCTTATTTTGAACGAGGTTGCTGGGGACTTTAGGGAGGAGAGAGGCTTGGACCCCAAGACCTTGGACCCTTAGTCCATCAGGGTCTTTATAATACTGGAGTGGTAAGAGATAGGGGAGCCAGATGTTTGCTGAAGGAAGATAGCCCACACTCTCTGTGCGTCCATCACGCATTCCCAGGGTTATAACGATGCGAATGCCACTTCCCTTCTTTCTCCTCCCGATCTCTCTCCAATTCTCTCTCCCCCCAAACCAGAGGCTAGTCAGAGCCTGAGAGATCCACAGTCTTGTTGGAGGGAGGTTTGGGGACGGGGGGCGGGGGGGGAGGGGGGATCAGGAAGGCGCCTGAAGTGGGCGGGAGAGAAAGAAGAGGAAGCAAATGGGAAGGAGAAGAAGAAAGAGGGAACTAGGAACAAAGAAAGCAGCTGACGTCATCACTGCGTCCTGCAGAGGGGTTGTCAGCCTGCTCTTTCTTTCCTTCTTGGAAGGCCTTGAATGTTAGACTTGGTAGTTCATATCATTATAGATTTAGAGACAGAAGAGACTTGAGCCATCACCTAGACTAAGTCCTCGTTTTACAGAGGAGGAAACTGAAGCCCAGGGAGGGGAAGAGATTTATCCAAGCTCATGTGGCCAGAGTCTCAGAGGCAGCACTAGAACCCAGCACAGCTGAATCTTTGCCCAAGACTCTCCCCACGAACTCCTTTGAAATGCCCATTCTTGGTGGCAGCAAATCTTCATCCTTAAAAGAGTGGGGGGGACATCTGACATTTGGAAAGATTCCAAAACCATCCAAAGCATTTCATTTTGTGTATTTCAAAAGATTATTCCAGGGCAGCTAGGTGGCGCAGTGGATAAAGCACTGGCCTTGGATTCAGGAGGACCTGAGTTCATATCCAGCCTCAGACACTTGACACTTACTAGCTGTGTGACCCTGGGCAAGTCACTTAACCCTCATTGCCCCACCCAAAAAAAAAAAAAGATTATTCTGAGAATGGGTCCACCAGACACACAAAAATAGGTTAAGAATTTCTGTTCTAGTCCAAGTCTCTCATCAGATCTCATGGTTGACATTTAACTGTGCTTTGCTACCGACCACAGCTCTGGTTTTGCTGAATAGAGACAAAGCCTTGGAAACTTTCTTGGGGATCAATGAATGCATCGGGCTTTGATAAAAGCCTAGGCTGGAAACTGACCCCAGTATCAGAGCTGGAAACATTAGACCAAAGGAGGGGGAGGAATTTGCCTGAGACATCACAGTGAATGATGAGCGGCATCAAGTCTAGAAACTAGAGTCACAGAGATGGAAAGACCTTAACCAGGGATCTTCTAAGCTAGACCCTTCATTTTATAGAGCGGACTGAGAACCAGGGAGAGAGAGAGAGTCAGGGACTTACATGCCAGGGACCTCCGCTGAGTCAGTGGCAGGGTTGGGGCTGAACTAAACATCCCAACTCCTTCCTAGTATTCTTTCCCTTCCCCCCACCCCAATGCCTCCTCCTTTGCACAGCCTCCCCTTATTAGCTTAGCCTGCCCTCTGTTCTGAAGAGATCGGAGCAGCACAGCCAGGACCCTCCTGCCTCCTAAGGCCCCACCCAGTAGGGGAGGCCCAAGCAAATAGGGGTCAGGGTGGGGAGCCACAGAGAAGGGATTCTGGGACAGCTTTCTGCTCTCACTCAGGTAACAGGGCATTCCTGTCTAGAGTAACCCCTGTCCCCCAGCCTCTGAACAAGAACATAACCTATTTCTATGGTACTTTCAAGATTTACAAAGCTCTTTCCTCCTCAACAACAGCATAAGGCAGCTCAGACAAGTATTAGCCCCATGTTACAGATGAGAAAACTAAGACACGGAAGAATAACTTCCTTAAATTCCCACATTTCTTTCCAAAGAGCCAGAGGAGAAGCAGGTCTTTAACAAACATAACAAGTCCCATCAAGGTAGAAAATACAGTGGGGGTTTGTCCCCATTTTACAGAGTCGGAAATTGAGGCCCAGTGAGGGGAAACAACTTGTCCAAGTGACACAGTGAGTCAATGCTAAGGTCAGGACTCTGGACTTCCTCTAGCTTCCATCCATCTCAAGGCCTCACACCAGAGTCATCCCATTTCCACTGATCTTGGTAGGTGTGGGATAGGGGTCCACAAGGGAGAAGGAGGGAAGGAAGGCCTCCCTTTAGAGGAGAAGAGTGGCTCTCTCTCTTTCCTTGCCAGCTCTCGATTTTCACTGTTCCTCTCTGCCAATGCTCATTACCACATTGGGGACGGGAAGAGACTGCAGTGCATCAGCCGCTAGACAGACAAACAGGCAGATGGATGGAAGGACAGACTTCACCATTTCAAGCCTCCTGAGTGTCAGCAAGGCCCTGGATCCCCCCCCCCCAGTTTGATGCCACTTTCCCAGTAGGCTTCTCAGGGCCAGAGGACCATGCTATTGACTACTTAGGATGGCCGTCCCTCTTTACAGTTTCCAAATTTCAAATTTCCCATTTCATGGTGATGTTCTTAAGGGTCTCCCAACAACTTTATGAGTGGGCAGGGACTATTATATCTTTTTTTTTCAGTCATGCAAAACATTTCCATGTTAGGTTGTGAAAGAAAACAGACCAAAAAAACCTCAAGAAAAATAAATTTTTAAAAAATTAGGGGGCAGTTAGGTGGTTTAGTGGATAGAGCACTGGCCCTGGGTTCAGGAGGACCTGAGTTCAAATCCAACCTCAGACACTTAACATTTACTAGCTGTGTGACCCTGGGCAAGTCATTTAACCCCAATGGCCTCACTAAAAAAAAAAATTATGCTCCAAACTATTATATCGTTTTATAGATGAATAAACTTAGGCCCAGAAAGAAGCGAGTTGGTCACAGTGGTTCTAAGGCATATGGCAAGGAGTCCCCAATTCCCAGGCTGGGGTTCTTTCCCCTTCTTAACTCTAGCCAAGGCTCCAGATCAGGATAGTCTTTACTCAGGAGGAAACCAAACTCCTAGAATGTAGAATGTTAGAGCTTGAAGAGACACAAGGACACAGAATGTCAGAGCTGGGAGGAGCTCTAGAACACAGAATGTCAGAGCTGGGAGGAGCTCTAGAACACAGAATGTCAGAGCTGGGGGAGCTCTAGAACATAGATTGTCAGAGCTGGGAGGAGCTCTAGAACATAGAATGTCAGAGCTGGGAGGAGCTTAGGACACAGAATGTCAGAGCTGAGAGGAGCTTAAGACCCAGCATGTTGGAGCTGGGAGAGAACTTAGAATATAGAAAGTTGGGGCAGCTAGGTGGCCCAGTGGATAGAGCACCGGCCCTGGAGTCAAGAGTACCTGAGTTCAAATCCAGCCTCAGACACTTGACACTTTCTAGCTGTGTGACCCTGGGCAAGTCACTTAACCCCAATTGACTCACTAAAAAAAAAATTAAAAAAAAAAAAGAATATAGAAGGTGGACAGGACTTTAGAGATCATCTTGGGGAAAAGATTTGCCCAAGCTCCTAAAGCTCATCAGAACTGGGACTAGAACCCAGGCCTCTAGACCTCCAGGGCAGCACAATTTCTGCTGCCTGGTCCTACCACTGAGGAAAATTAGCCAAGGAAGATGCTATCTTTCAGGAAGGAACATTGAGTTCCTGTGGAGAAGTTCGGAATCCCTTAATTCTTCACTTCTTCACTTAACTCTCCATGTAGGAGTCTCCAAGGGCAAGGCACAAGTCATTTCCTCCTGCCTATGCCAGAGAAGCAGAGGCAGAGTTGGGCAGGAAGTGAGGTTTGGGGGCAATACAGGAATTGGGGCTGGGGTGGTGGGTGAGGGGGGTTGAAAGCAAGGGCTTTGTAGTGCTTTGGAGGGAGAGAAACAGGGTTCGGGCTCCCACCAGGAGGGTAGAAGGTTCATCCCAAGCAAATATGTTGCCTAGCTACTTGAGTTCTTTTCACATGAATCTGTTCTGTTCCATTTATTTTTCTCCCCCCCCCCCCCCGGCCGGGGCAATGAGGGTTAAGTGACTTACCCAGGGTCACACAGCTAGTGAGTGTCAAGTGTCTGAGGCCAGATTTGAATTCAGGTCCTCCTGAATCTAGGGCCAGTGCTTTATCCACTGTGCCACCTAGCTGCCCTGTTCCATTTCTTTTTCAAGGTTTCCCTCCCCATTTTCAGGACATGGGTTGTGGAGATGCTTCAAGCAGTGACAAGGGAGGGGACGGGGGGGGGGGAAGCGATGGAGAGATGACCTGGCCAGAGGAGGGGGCCTTTGTGGAAATAGCTCACTCACTTTTAGGCAGGAAGCCTATGGGAAGGCACCTGGAAGACAAGAGCGGGCCCAGCTCTGGACAGGGTGTGCCTGGATGAGCCACCAAGCTACTGTAGCCGCTTCCCAACCATGGATCCCATCTAATGTCCAGACTTGGGGATGAGAGAGGAAAGGGGGTCCAGGGGGCCTTGCTGCTGTCCAGCAGTAGTGACTGGCCAGCCTGGCCTCCGTGGGCCCACAGGCCCAGAAACTGAAGTGGCTCTTTCTGGGTGGTCCTCATAGATGCACAACCCACAGAAGCGGAGACAGCTGTGTGGAACCAGGTCAGCGCTGTCCTGGAGGAAGCCCAGGGCATCTTGGCAGAACTGCAGTCCTATACAGGAGCTGGCCAGGAGATTCGTGAGGTAGGGACTCCCGGGCTCCCTCCGGGCAGAGGGGTCTTGGATCAGGACGGGCCTGGAGTCACCCTCCCTCAAGCTCCTGACTTTCTATCCACAGGCCATCCAAAACCCAACGGACCTCCCACTCCAGGAGAAGGCGTGGAACGCAGTGTGCCCACTTGTGGTCAAGCTCAAACGCTTCTATGAATTCTCCCTTCGATTGGGTAAGGATCCGACCAGCCCAGGAGGCTGCGCCCAAGCTGTCCCTGCCCTGGCTTCCGGGCCCTGCCAAGTTCATCGAACTCATTTCCATCCCTCACACAGAGCAAGCACCCAACAGAGGAGCTGGATTCCATTTAGCAGCTGTACTGTGATGGGTCCCACTGTGTGCAGTGCTGGGAGCTGGGGAGGAGGGGGGGAACAAGGCAGGGGTTGGGGGTCCCAGAGGGACACCACCACAGTAGGGGACTGAACGGGAGTGTGATCAGGTCATGGGAGGGGTGATCCTAATTCAGCTGGCTTTGGAGTCCATATCAGGGGCTCATTCACACCCCAGCTTGGTCACTTCCTGGCTGGGTGGCCCCTCCCCTCTTCAAGCCTTGGTTTCCTTTTCTGTAAAATGAAGGGATTGTTCCTGAGGGTCCTTATAGCTTCTAAATCTATGATCCCATGAGCTTCCCATGAGGGAGGGAGCAGGGAAAAAGCTTCCTGGAGAATGCAGCATTTGTATGGGCCTCAGTGAATGAAGAGAATTTCTATCAGCACAGATGGAGTGTAGGGAAAGGTCGTTCCTGGTTTAATGATATCTAGCATTTATACAGTACTTTAAAGTTTGCAAAGTGCTTTAGAAATATTATCTCATTTGATTCTCACAATAAACCTGGGAGGCAGATGCTGTTATTGTCCCCCAACTGAGGCAAACAAAGGCTGCGACTTGACCAGAATGATACAGCTAGTAAGTGTCTGAGGCAAGATTTGAACTCAGGTCCTCCTGACTCCAATTCTAGATGCTCTACCCATTGCACCACCTAGTTGCCTTTGATTAAAGAACAGAATAAGCAAAGGGCAGAAAAACCTGAGGTGTTTTGGTGACCAATGTGTTGTTCAATCTGTCTTTCCTTTGATAGAAAGAAACCTGCTTTTCCTCTAAGGCATTCACATTCCTCCACATAAGAGACCATTCCTCCTACCATTACCTCCTCCCCTTCTCTCTCCAGCCAGGAGGAGACATCTGGGTACACTCCTTACTCCCTACAGCCAAATGGACAGTCTATTTGTCCACTTTCATCCCTCCTTCAAAGACCAAACTGCCATGTTCTAGCACCTCATCCTTGCTGCTATAATTTACCAACCTCCAGATCAACTTTCTCAATGACTCTCCACCCTCTCCCTTGCCATCATACTTGGGACTTCAAGATTTGTTTGGACAACCCTCTGAACAACCTAAAATCCCAGTTCCCCAACCTCTTTTTCCTCCTTCTCTGCCCCATTTCAGTTATATTTCATCAACGTGACAGAATTGGGCCACCTCTGAGACCGAGGACTTTGAAACTCCACTCTGACCACAGCCTCCTTTTCTTCTACCTCTCTCACTCCCTGTCTTACTCTTTGCCCTTGCCCACTTTGCTTTGATTGGTCCCTCATGCTCCTGTGCCTGGGCTCCATCAGCTTCCATACCTACCTCAAGTCCTCTGACCTCATGTTTTCTTTTCTTCAGGACCAAGAAGCTTTTTCTGTTTCCCCTTTGGTAACAATATAGCCTCTCCAGCTTCACAAACACTTCATTAGAACTTCTCTGATGCACTTATCACATCATTTTTTCTTTTCTTTTAAAAAAAAGATTTATTTTACATTTTTAAAAAATATGAGTTCCAGATTCTCTCCCTCTCTCCTGCCTGCTCCCACTGCCACTGAGAAAGCAAGCCATGTGATGTCAGTTATATATGTGAAATCATGCAAAACATATTTCCATATTGGCCATATTTTCCCCAAAAGCAATAAAAGTAAAGCAAGAAATTTATAGTTCAATTTGCACTCAGAGTTCATCAGTTCTCTCATTTATCATCATGAATCTTTTGGAATTGTCTTGGATCATTGTATTCATCATTCTTACAACATTGTTACTGTGTACAATGATCTCTTCGTTCTCACTTCACTTTGCATCAGTTCATATAGGTCTTGCCATGTTTTTCTGAAACCATCCTCCTCATTCCTGATAGCATAATACTATCCCATCACAATCATATGCCCCATCTTGTTCAGCCATTCCCCAGTTGATGGGCATCCCCTCGATTTCCAATTCTTTGCCGCCACAAAAAGAACTACTATAAATATCTTTGTACATATAGGTCTTTTTCCTTTTATCTCTTTGGGATATGGATACAGTAGTGATGTTGCTGGGTCAAAGGGTATGAACAGTTTTATAGCCCTTTGAAGTAGTTCCAAATTGTTCTTCAGAATGGTTGGACTAGTTCACAACTCCATCAACAATACATTAGTGTCCTATTTGCTCTCATTCCCTCCAGTATTTGTCATTTCTGATAGGTATGAGGTGATACCTCAGAGCTGTTTTAATTTGTCTTTCTCCAATCAATAGTGATTTAAAATATTTTTTTCATGACTATAGATAGCCTTGATTTCTTCTTCTGAAAACTTCCTGTTCTTATCCTTTGACCATTTATCAATTGGTGAATGGCTCTTATTGCTATAAATTTGGCTTGATTTCTATATTCTACATATTTGAGAAATTAGGTCTTTTATCAGAAAAATTTGCTGTAAAATTTTTTACATCACTTCATTGTCTATGGTACCTTTTAGCAAAATATAATTTCCCTGATTATCCTGCTTAATTATGCCTACTTTTGCTTTTGCTTTGTCTGAGATCATTATTTTTGTTTTGTTTTTTGAGTTTTAGTGAGGCAATTGGGGTCAAGTGACTTGCCCAGGGTCACACAGCTAGTAAGTGTCTGAGGCCAGATTTGAACTCAGGTACTCTTGAATCCAGAGCTGGTGCTTTATCCATTGCTACCCTTGTCTTTTTTTTTTTTTTTTTTAGTTAACATAATGGTGCATATTACCGTTTTCTGTGTATGTGTCATAGGTAGCTAGATGGCTTAGTGGATGGAGTGCTGGGCCTGGAGTCAGGAGGACCTGAGTGCAAATCTGACCTCAGACACTGCTAGCTGTGTGACCCTGGGCAAGTCACTTAACCCTGTTTGCCTCAGTTTCCTCATCTGTAAAATGAAGTGGAGAAGGAAATGGAAAACCACTCCAGTATCTTTGATAAGAAAACCCGAGATGGGGTCACAGAGCGTCAGACACAATCGAAATGACTGAATAACAACAAAAATATGTGTGTTAGAGTCCTTCTACCAGGCTCTGAACTCTTTTTTATCATAAAAGTATTTTATTATTTTCTAGTTACATGTAGAGATAGTTTTTAACATTTGTTTTTATAAGATTTCTAGTTTCCATTTTTTTCATTCCCTCCCCTCCCTCCCCCCTTCCTAAGACAGCAAGCTATCTGATATAGGTTATATATGTAAAATCACATTAAACATATTTCTGCATTAGTGCTGTGAAAGAAGAATGAGAGCAAAAGGGAAAAGCCTCAAAAAAGAAAAACAAAAAAAAATAGAGATAGTATAGTTCAATCTGCATCTATCTTCCACAGTTCTTTTTTTTTTTTCTGGATTTGGAGAACATTTTCCATCATGAGTCCTTTGGAACTATCTTGGACCATTGTATTGCTGAGAAGAGTCAAGTCTATCACAGTTGATCAACACACAATGTCGTTGATACTTTGTACAATGTTCTGCTCATCTCACTCAGCATCAGTTCATGCAAGTCCTTCCAGGTTTCTCTGAAATCCGCTTGCTCATCGTTTCTTACAACACAATAGTATTCCATTACATTCATATACCACATATACCACAACTTGTTCAGCCATTCCCCAACTGATGGGCATCCCCCTCAATTTCCAATTCCTTGCCACCACAAAAAGACAGGCTCTGAACTCTTGTTGTTGCTCAGTTGGTTTGCCAGCTAGTTAGTATCTGAGGCCACATTTGAACTCAGCTCAGCGTTCTATTCACTGAGCTACCTAGATGCCCTCTAAACGCTCTCTCTTTTTTTTTTTTTTTGTGAGGCAATTGGGGTAAAGTGACTTGCTCAGCGTCACACAGCTAGTAAGTGTCAAGTGTATGAGACTGTATTTGAACTCAGGTCCTCCTGACTCCAGGGCCTGTGCTCTATCCACTGTGCCACCTAGCTGCCCCTACCCTCTAAACTCTTACCCAAACTGTGTTTCCTCCTGCCCCTCACTGTGCCTAATATAATGCTGTATACAGAGTAAGAGTAGACAATATATGTTTGTTGCAGTAAAAAGGTGTGCAGGAGATGTGGGTGGAAGGTTGAGATAAGCAAAGATGGATGAGCTGACCATCCTGAGACTGATTCCTTGGGACTAATAATACAGCGCTTTATGACTTGCAAAGTGATAGACCTGAATTCAAATCCTGCCTCAGGCAGTTGCTAACTGGGTGACTCTGAGTAAGTAATTTCATCTCTTCCAGCCTCAGTTTCCTCATCTGTAAAACAGGGCTAATAATAGCACCTATTTTCCAGAGATGCAATGAGATAATACATGTAAAGTGTTTTGCTAACCTTAAAACACTATGTAAATGCTAGCTATTTTATTTATTTTCTTTTTTAAATTTTCTTTTGGGGCAATGAGGGTTAAGTGTCAAGCGTCTGAGGTCAGATTTGCACTCAGGTCCTCCTGAATCCAGGGTCAGAGCTTTATCCACTGTGACATCTAGCTGCCCTAGTTATTCTATTTAAAAGGAATCACAGACCTCAAAATTGAAAGTTCATCGACCTAGGCCCAGGGTTCTACCCATCCCAGTTAAGGTAGATGGCCAGTGATCTGCACAGGGATTCCTGCCCAGAGGAGGTGTGTGGACTCAGGACCTCCAGGAGCCCAGGTTGAGGTTCCTCAATGCTGGGGCCTTGGGGAAGAGGGAGAAAAGAGGCCCTGGCCAGGGCCAGACCCAGCATGTTGTTCTTTCTCTCCATGTTCCCCACCCCCAGAGAACGCCTTGAGGAGCCTCCTAGAAGCCCTCACCAGCCCACCCTACGCTCCAACGCAGCACCTAGAGAGGGAACAAGCCCTTGCCAAGCAGTTTGCCGAAATCCTACACTTCACACTCAGTTTTGATGAGCTCAAGGTAACCCCTGCGCCCCCAGGTATGGGGGAGAAAAGGAAAAGGGGGGAGGGCAGAGTTTTCTAGATATTGTTTGGCTCCTGCCCTGAAATAACCCATCCTGCACTTACACCTTCAGCCCTTGCCAGAGCATCAGAGGGACCCGGGACTGAAAGGTCAGCAGCATGGCTGGAGGAGTCTTGGCTGAAGGGTCAAAAGGCCTGGCTGCTAGTCCCACTTCCCCTATTTATTAAGTGTCTAAGTTTCCCCTGTGAAATGGAGAGCTTGAGCTAGGATTGCTCATTGACCTCAAAGAACTCTCCCAACCCTAACTTTGTATATTCTAATGTTCTATCTTAGGTCCTCCCTAGCTCTGATGTTTGGTGACCTAAGGTCCTCTCTAACACTAACATTCCATGTTCTAAGGGCCCTCCCAGCCCTGAGATTCTGGGTTCTAGGGTCCTCTCCAGTGCTGCCATTGTGTTCTAAGACCCATTCTGTGTTCTAAGGACCCTCCCAGCTCTGACATTGTATGTTCTAAGATCCCTCTCAGCCCTGACATTCTGGGTTCTAAGATCCTTTCCAGAAACAATCTCCTATGTTTGAAAGTCTCCCCTAGCTCCCATTAGGTGTGACCTCCTAATACAGCCTTGGGGGCTCAACCAGGCAAGCTTCCTGGGCTTGTCCAAATGCCCAATGGACACACAAAGCGTTTTTGCTTGCTTCTTACCTTGAAGAATGGACCCAAGCATACAGACCCGATGTGTGTTCTCCATTGCCCTTCTGCACTCTGGTCCCAAGATGGCTGGCATTTCAAAGCTGATCAAAGTGGTACCTGGGGGAAGGTAAGAGCGGGGCAAGGTGAACACCAAGGTTTCCTCCTTCTCTCAGATGACAAACCCTGCCATTCAGAATGACTTCAGTTACTACAGACGGACCATCAGCCGAAACCGTATTAATAACTTGCAGGTGAGATGGGGACTGAGCCAGGACAGCTGGGGGAGGGAGTCATGGACTGAATTTTCAGAGACCTAGTGATCTGTGAGGAAGCTTAGAGAAGGACCAGACGGCCCCGCTCCCAGCTTTGTCATTGTGGCCAGGAAACGTTGGACAAGTCAATGTCCCTCCCTAGGCCTGGTTTTCTCACCTGCAAAATGAGAGTGTTGGTCTAGAGAACCTACAAGGTCGCTTACAGTGCTGACATTCTATGTTCCAAGAGCCCTCCCAGGGGGTGGTCAGGTGGCACAGTGGATAGAGCACCAGCCCTGGAGTCAGGAGTACCTGAGTTCAAATCTGGCCTCAGACACTTAACACTTACTAGCTGTGTGACCCTGAGTAAGTCACTTAACCCCAATTGCCTCACTAAAAAAAAAAATCATGTTAACCAAGAGCTCTCCCAGCTGGGAAATTCTGGGTGCTAAGGTTTCTTCTATCACTGGCATTGTATGCTCTAAGGCCCTTTCCAGCTCCGACATTCTGTGTTCTAAGCTCTCTCTCTTGGCTCGACATTTTGTGGTTCTAAGTCACAAAATGAACTCTGCACTCACTCAACTTATCTATCCATGTCACAGTATCCTTGGTTCTGTTCTCAGTCAAGGTTGGACCCAGTTTGATCCTTTGCCTTGGGGACAGATCCCTCTGAGCCACTGGTGGGGGAATGAGGGTGTGAAAGTGGTAGATGCGGGTGGCCTCCCTCCCATCCCCAGAGCAGTTTCCTGGTGTGACCTGCACCTAGCACCATTTCCCTTTTGGATCTTGCAGCTGGATGCTGAGAGTGAAGTCAACAATGAAATGGCCAACCGAATGTCTCTCTTCTACGCAGAAGCAACCCCCATGCTCAAAACCCTAAGCAATGCAACCACCAAGTTTGTATCTGAGGTAAGAGCCCCAAGGGGTAGATCGGGGAGAGTCTTGAAGTCTATGAACAAGAAGAAAGTCTCTGGAGAAGGGGAGGCCACTGGGGCAAAACTACAGGTCCCAGGGCAGGCATGGTGGTCCCCTGGGTGGGATCTGAGAGATCTTTCCCTAATGGGCCCTTTTTAATAACACACCCACCCATGAACACAAACACATTCCCCTTACCACCCTTCATCTCCTCTTATGAGGCATCAGTAGCCACACCCGTCCTGGGAGGAGTGAAGAATAGTAAGACTGCCTAGCAGCCATGAGTGCCCAGATCTGGTTACGCACCAAAATCTATAGTGGGTCAAAGCAGCCAGATTTAGTGGCTTTCTCCAGTGAGGTGTGGTAGCACAGAACCTGAAAGGTTCTATTTGGTGGGGAATAGGAGAGGGACGCAAGTCAGGGGAGTGGCCAGGTCCTATTCTCTCCTCCCAGAACAAGACGCTCCCCATTGAGGACACTACAGATTGTCTGAGCACCATGGCCTGTGTCTGCCGGGTGATGTTGGAGACACCGTGAGTAGAGCCAGTACCCAATCTCCCTGCCTCAACCCTCCACCTCCAATCAGCCTGGCCATCGCAGTCAGGTAATAGAGAGCCATGTTGTTAGCAGGGCCCTCAGGAGCCAAGAAGCAGAAGGTCTTTAGCAGAGCCCACACCCCGATATCTGACTCTCTAGTGTGGATGAATTTCAGACTATGAGAACTGGATGGGACCTTAGAACCTAGAACGTTCAAGCTAAAAAAGATTTCAGAATACAGAATGTCAGAACTGGCAGAAACCTTAGATCATTGAATATCAGAGCTATAAGGAACCTTAGAACCTAGACCAGGGGGGTACAGTAGATAAGAGGAGAGTGTCGGACCTGGAGTCAGTAAGACCCGAATTCAAATTTTTCCTTGAATATTTACGAGCTGTGTGATGCTAGGCAAATTGTCCTCAGTCTCCTATAAGACCTACCTTACATAGTTGTTCTGATGATCCAATGAGATAGTGTATTTAAGTGTTTTGCAAACCTGAAAGTGACATGTAAAAATTGTTACAATTTTTTTTTGTTTTGTTTTGGGTTTTTTGGGGGTTTTTTTGCGGGGCAATGGGGGTTAAGTGATTTGCCCAGGGTCACACAGCTAGTAAGTGTTAAGTGTCTGAGGCCAGATTTGAACTCAGGTCCTCCTGACTCCAGGGCCGGTGCTTTAACCACTGTGCCATCTAGCTGCCCCAAATTGTTACAATTATAATTATTATATAGACTATTATTATTACTATTATAGCACTTGGACTGAAGACAGAGAGGATAGGCAATGAGAATATTTTAGAATATAGAAACATTAGGGCACAGGGCGTAGAACGTTAAAGACAAAAAGGAATTTCTGGCAGAACAGAAGAGCTGGGAAGTAACTTGGAAATCTCCAACCCGGGCAGCTAGGTGGCGCAGTGGCTAAAGCACCAGCCCTGGAGTCAGGAGGACCTGAGTTCAAATCTGGCCTCAGACACTTGACACACTTACTAGCTGTGTGACCCTGGGCAAGTCACTTAACCCTAATTGCCCTGCAAAAAACAAAAACAAACAAACAAAAAACAACAACAACAAAACAAAAAAGAAATCTCCAACCCTGTCATTGAACAGATGGGGAAATGAGGTCTAGAGAGATCATTGAAGACCTTCTCAAAGAGTCAGCAGCAGGACGGGACTGGGCTTCTTGCCTCCCCCCTTCACTTACTCTCCTCTCTCTCCTGACAGAGAGTATAGGAGCCGGTTCACCAACACTGAGACTCTGCTGTTCTGTATGCGTGTCATGGTGGGCGTCATCATCCTCTACGACCACGTGCACCCAGTGGGGGCCTTTGCCAAGACATCCAAAATTGACGTGAGTTCCCTCCCCCCAACCAGATTCCGAGATGGGTAGTGGCAGGCCTGGGACAGAGGCCAGAGGGGATGATGCTAGCAGGAGGGGCCCTTGGCGATAGGTGCCACACCTGAGAATTGGAGTAAAGCACTGTGCGGGGGGTGGGGTGGGGGGTGGCCTTGACTGGGCATCCCCCCCAACTCCATCCCTCCTTGTCTCCTCAGATGAAGGGTTGTATTAAAGTTCTAAAAGATCAACCTTCCAACAGCACCGAGGGGCTTCTGAATGCACTGAGGTGAGTCTTGACCAGAAAAGTAGATCCTCCACTGCTGATGGGGACAGGGAAATGAAATCCCACCAAGCTGCCCCCAAATTATGACACCTAAGGCGCCTTTTCTCCCCTCCCCCGCTTACATGCGAAGTGCCCCAGCATAGCTTCTCCAGGCTTTCTAGTCAACTAGAGCAAAGGCACTTCGTGAAATAGTAAAGGTTTACAATAGAATAGCCCATCCTCTCCCCCATCACTCCCCTCAAGGGAGGGAATAGAGGTCTGGTGAATGGGGGATGGGGAAGGTCTGGAGAGGAAATGGGAGACAATGGAATGTCTAGGAACCGGCACAACAGAGCCTGGTCCTGGTTCTGTGACTACAAGTAAGTCCTCTCAGCCTCTGGGGCTGAACTAAAAGGAGAGAATCAGACTGAGGTCTCTCCCAGCTCCAAGATTCTGCAGTCCTTGAGGTCATCAAGGCTTACTTCTCCCAACCTAGCGGAGAAGGAAACTGAGGCTGATAGAGAATTGCTTTGCTCAAGGTCACACGGGGATGAAATGGCAAGGCCAGGCCAGAACCTTCACTCTCTCTCTCCTGGACCATACTGCCCACTGGATTGCTGGAGAGGAGGAAGGTACCACATGTATTCAAGCATAACTTCCTCCAGGCTTAGGGGTCAAGGGGAGAGAGGGGGTGGGCCAGGCCCTGAGACAAGCACTTGACAAATATTCTGATCCTCAGGACAACCCTGGGAGGTGGGTACTATTATTATCTCCATTTTACAACAGAGGAAACTGAGGCAAACAGAGGGGGTTTTTTAGGTGACTAACCCAGGATCACACAGCTAGTAAGTGCCTGAGGTTAGACTTGAACTCAGATCTTCCTGACTCCCAGGCCCAGCACTCTAGCTGTCAAGAATTGATACGAGGGGCAGCTAGGTGGTGCAGTGGATAGAGCACCGGCCCTGGAGTCAGGAGGACCTGAGTTCAAATGTGACCTCAGACACTTAACACTTACTAGCTGTGTGACCCTGGGCAAGTCACTTAACCCTAATTGCCTCACTAAAAAAAAAAAAAAAGAATCGATACGAGAGTCCAGGAACTGGTGACAGGAAGACATGAGTTCCAATCACAGTTCTGATGCTTACTACTCACATGACCTTGGGCAAGTCCCTGCATCTCTTTGGACCTCAGTTTCCTCATCTAAAAAATGACAATCAATGAAGTCTCACATCCCTTCCGATTCCAAATCCTATGATTCTGTGGTCCTCCCTCAGGTACACCACCAGGCACCTGAATGATGACACCACCTCCAAGCAGGTCCGGGCCCTGCTTCAGTGAGACGCTTGTGGTGAATAGGGTCCTGACTCCAAAGCCCTGGGCTCCACCTTGAACTTCAGCTGAGTTTTAGTGTTGCCATAATGTGAATATTAAAAAACCATGACCATATTTCTCATTTTATAAAGGGAAAAGTTTAAAAAAACAAACTCAAAGACAGTTCCTCCCCCCCCACCTCCAGCTTCTCTTGATCACCTCCCATCCTGCCTGTCTCCCCCATTCCTGATCCCGTTGAACTCCAGGGGTGGGCAGCCGGCCCCCACCCCTTTTTCCCATGAAGATGATATGACTAGTTTATGCCTGCCTTTCCAGGAAACTGAGATAAGGTTGTCTGCCAGCTTCCACTTGGCCTTTCCCAGTTCTTCCTGTACCCATGATGGTGATTCCCGTGTTAGAGAAGGTCTGGGTACTCTCTCAAATTTGGACTGGTACTGTTCGGGCCCTGGGCACTGGACCTAGCAGGACTCAGGCCTTGAGCCTTTGGGACTCTTCTCTGGGCTTGAGTTGAAGTGTTTGTGGGAGGGAAAAAAGTCTTCCGTATTAAGACCATGAGATATTTATGTAAATAAGGTATGGGATACCTCGAGGGGGGGTTGACCTAAAGACAATAAACAAGTTTGTCTTCAAAAACCCCCACTGGGCCTCCAGGGGAAATGGTTCAGCTACATCTTTTAGATTTTTAATATAAACTATTAAAATCACTCACCTGTTGTTTTGTACATTTTTGTGTGAAATAAAATGACGTTTAATCTGTTCCTAGTGGAATGGGGGTAGCCTTTTAAAACCTATTTTCCATCAAGTATGGAAGGACCTTCCACTGGGTTGGCTAAGTAGGAAATGGTCCCTGAGAGAGTAGGGGGTTGTCCCCAGAGAACAGTGTGGAATGGCCTTTTTGTGTTCTAGGTTATAAGTCTAGCTCCTTGGTATTTCCTCTGCTGCACTCACTCATTCATCCATTCCTTTCTACATTCAACAAATATTTATTATATTTTACCTTCAAAACACTGCCATCAGGTAAATGCAGGTATACAGTCCTCATAGTAACATTTCTCAAGGTAGCACTTCAAGGAAGTTTCTTTTCATGGAAATAAAACCATACATGATTTTTAAAATTAAGCATGCCTTGATAAAAAGTTAAATTTTACTTATATTTATTAAACTTCTAACCCAAATTAAAGGAAGATAAAAAGAAATATAAACACTTGTGTATAGACTGGTGTTGACGCAGAAAATGCATTGGTAAAAAAAAAAAAGAAAGAAAGAAAAAAGAAAATGCATTGGTCAGTAGCTACTACTTAACTAAATTTAGTTTTATTTTCAACCATGAGGAACATCATTACCTTTTTTCCCCCTCACCTCTGGTGCTATCTCAGGGCAATTCATAGTTTCTAGTCATTTACTTGACGGCTCATCAGTATAAAGATGGTTAATTACCATCATTTTAACTGTGAGAGCTTCCTGTCCTATTTATAGCTTTTTCGGTTTTCTGTGCACATTTTAAAACACACCATTTAAAACAAAACAAAACAAAAACAACACTGAACATTATGCAGTGGTTTCCTACCCCTTGACCACTTTCATCTTCCCTCCTCCTCCCCAATCAGAAATAGTTACTAAGTAGCTCAGTTTAGAGACATTAAGATGATGCTGTTTTTCCTTCTCAGACGGTTACTGCTTCTAGTAGCAATGCTTTCATGGACTTGGCTTACCCCTATCTCATGCCTCTTCTACCATGGGAGGGGGACAGGATGGATATTAACCCCATTTCACAGGTGAGTATATTAAGGCCCAGGGAGTTGAAGCAGACTGCCCAAAGTCACACAGCCATTCAGTGGAGGACCTCTTCCGACCAGACCTAGATCTCAGATTTTGCTTTGTCTACAAGTTGAAGGGAGGGAGGGATTGGTGGTTGCAGTAGATCAGGGAAATAGTGCTTCATACTTTAATTGTCTTGAGCTTCATCATCCTCCCCACAAAATCTAGACTTTCATCATGTGGTGTGGTAGAAAGAAGGCCCTACCGGGAGTTAAAGGGTATGGGTTCAAGTCTCAACTCAGTCATTAGGTTGCAAGGCTGTGCTTGAACAAATCACGTCTCTCTTGATTTCAGTTTCTTTATCTAGAAAATGAAGGGATTGGACTAGATAAATGTAAGGTTCAGTTTTATTCGACACATATATTAAGGGCCTATTAAATCAATCAATCAGCTATGTGACAGGCACTATTCTAAGCCATGGAAATAAAAAGCCAAGCCAAGCTCTGGGGCTCACTCTCCCAACCTCCACTGCTCCTGGAGCTCCAAAGCCCCACGGGGTGACTTCAGATTTTCCCCCTCAAAATTCAAGGTAATAGGGGGCAGCTAGGTGGCACATTGGATTAAGCGCTGGCCCTGGATTCAGGAGTAGCTGAGTTCAAATCTGGCCTCAGACACTTGACACTTACTAGCTGTGTGACCCTAGGCAAGTCACTTAACCCCCATTGCCTGCCCCCCCCCAAAAAATTCAAGGTGATGCTTAGGAACTAGGGAAATGTATTTATAATACTATTGCTCATTAGCCCTGATATATGCCCTTCCTCCTCTCATACCCTTGACATCAGTTAGCTAGATTTAATTCACTTTGAGAAAGCTATATATACTAAGATGATATAATAAGCAATTGGTACAAAACATCCCCTTAAGACTCTGTGACACACTCTCCTAAAAGTGTGGGGAATGGACTCAAGGTTAGAAGGTACCTGGGAAAGGGGCAACCCTTAGCTCTTGATTGCTGGAAATTCTTTTCTCCACCTTGAAGGATACTCAGAAAGTTGCCCTTAGGTGTGGTATTGGTTGCTTTTTTTTTTAGTTGAATAATTTTATTTTTCTGCCCTACTACCTTCTAGTTTTCCCAGTTCTCTTCTTTAAAAAAGGGTTTTTTATAATGAAATATCATTTTCTCCCCTTGTCTCTCCATTGAGAAAATCATTTTAAAAGATTTTTTAAAATAAAAAAATTTTTAAGAGAAAGCAAGATAAACAAAGCTTTTCACAAACATGTACAATCAAGCGAAAGAAATTCCCACATTAATCATGTCAAAAAGAAAAAGGTGTCTCAATTTGCACTATGAGTCCATCAGGTCTCTTATTATAAGGAGTTGGGGGATCTGTTTCTTCTTGAGTCTTCTGGAATCATGGTTGGTCATTGTTCCTAAGAGTTCCTAAGCCTTTCAAAGTTGTTTGTCTTTACAATATTTGGGGGGGGGCAATGGGGGTTAAGTGACTTGCCCAGGGTCACACAGCTAGTACGTGTCAAGTGTCTGACGCCGGATTTTAACTCTGGTACTCCTGAATCCAAGGCCAGTGCTTTATCCACTGCACCACCTAGCTGCCCCCTTAAATATTATTACTGTATAAATTGTTTGCCTGGTTTTGCTCACTTCACTTAACATCAGTTCATATAAGTTTTCCCAGGTTTTTCTGAAAACATCCCTTTTATCATTTCTCAAAAGCACAATAGTATTCTATCACTTTCATATACTATAACTTATTCAGCTGTTCCTCAGTTGATGGGAAGCCCTTCAGTTTCCAATACTTTGCCACTACTCCAAAAAAGAAAAGTTATTATAAATATTTTTGTACACACGGGTCTTTTTTCTTTTTCTTTGATCTTATTGAAGCATAGGCTTAGTAGCAGGATCGATAAGGCAAAGGGTATACTTAGTTTAATAGCCTTTGGGACACAGTTTCAAATTGTTTTCCAGAATGACTGGACCAATTCACAGCTCCCCCAACAGGCTATTAGTGTACCTGTTTTCCTACATCCCTCCAATGTTTGTCAACTCTGCTGACCTAATGGATATGAGGTGATGTATCACCTCACGTAGCTTTCTTCTCAGCTCCACCTAGAATCCTTGAAGCTGCTTTTCCTTAGTGCAGCTATTTTTCCTTAGGTTCCCAATGCACATATGGTAATCAACTATTCTGGGGATATTGCTAGGAAGTCCAAAATATTCTGACCCTCTGAAGTTCACATAGTCATTTCCTTTTTTTCTTTGTTTTTTTGTTTTTTTAAAGTGAGGCAATTGGGGTTAAGTGACTTGCCCAGGGTCACAGAGCTAGTAAGTGTCAAGTGTCTGAGGCCAGATTTGAACTCAGGTCCTCCTGACTCCAGGGCCAGTGCTCTATCCACTGTGCCACCTAGCTGCCCCTCACATAGTCATTTTCTAGTGGAGGAGGAGGGGGAGGAGACTGAGGTTCCCTCCTTCCCTTCCTCCCTCCCTCCCACCTTATGTGATTTCCTTTTGGGAATTTGCTTGGAATTGCTTTCTTCTGGCTTACTACTGGGATCTCTTAGGTTCAGAACTGGTCTGATAATTAAAATTTTTAATTAGCAAAAATCCACCCTCTCCTTCCTTCCCTCCTTCCCTCTCACCTACAATTGAGAAAGAAAAGCAAAAGTCCTATAACAAACATATATTATCAAATAAAACGAATTTCCACATTGGCCATGTTAAAAAAAATTCTCATTCTGTATTGAGTCCACTTCTCTATCAAGAGGGGGGGGGCGATATGAAATCCTTAATTTCATTAATGATGATCCTCTGGAATCAGGGTTGGTCATTATGTTGATCAGAGTTCATAAGTCTTTCAAAATTGTTTGTTTTTACAATATTGTTGTCATTATATAAATTGTTCTGATGCTTCTCACTTCATTCTGTATCAATTCCTACAAGTTTTCGCATGTTTCTCTGAAACCACCTTATCATCTTATAATGCAATAGTATCACATCATGTTTATATACAATAACTTGTTCAACCATTCCCCATTTGATGGGTACCCCTTCAGTTTCTAATTCTCTGCCACCACAAAAAGAGCTATAAATATGTTTTATACATCCTTAGAGTTTCTTTAGGATGAATCCCTTCTTTAATCTTCTTTCCCTCTCCTCTGCTTTCCCTCCTATTTCCCTATTGAATGAAATGTATTTCAGTACCCAATATTCTTCCTTCCTTTGACCAATTCAGATGAGAAAGAAGTTCAAGTGTTAGCTGCTCCCCCCAGTTCTTCCTTTTTTCTATAGATTTCTATTTGCCCACCCAATTATGTGAAATAATTTCCCCTAATTTTTCACTCTCTTCCCCCACCCCCTAGAATTTTCATTTTCCTCTTCTTTTTCTTGCTTTTAGGATTATAAAGATACACAGAACTGCCCCGCCCCCCCAGACCTTTTGTCAAATTAGATGCTCTCTATGACCCATGATGATAGTAAGGTCCAGAGATAACACAGGTATGATCTCTCCATATCAGAATGTAAGCAGTTTATCCCTGTTTAGTGTCTTACAATTTTTCATGTTCACCTTTTTGTTTCTTTTGACTTCTGTGTTTACACTTCAAAAAAATCCATACAGCTCTGGTTTTATCATCAGGAATGTTTGGAAGTTATTTATTTCATTAAAGGTTTATTTTTTCCCCTCTAGGATTATATCCTGTTTTGCTGGATAAGTTATCTTTTGCCTTCTGGAATATTGTATTCCATGTGCTCTGTTTTTTTATAGTGATAGCTATTAACTTATGCACGATCCTTACTGTGGCTCCACGGTACTTCAATTCTTTCTAGCTACTTGTAGCATTTTTTTTCTTTGATCTAGAAACTGGATTTTGGCTATGATGTTCCTGGGAGTTTTCATTTTGGAGTTCCTTTTAGGAGATAAGCAGTGGTTTCTTTCTATTTCCACTTTGCTCTCAGATTCTAAGAGACCTAGGTAATTTTCTTTTTTAAAGTATTTCATTATTTTTCTAGTTGCTTGTAAAAATAGTTTTCAACATTTGTTTTCATAGGATTTTTAGTTCCAAATTTTTCTCCCACCCTCCCCGCTTTCCAAGATGAAAAGCAATCTGATATATGTTATATATGTACAATCACATTAAACATATTTCTGCATTAGTCATAATGTGAAAGAAGAATCAGAATACAAGGGGAAAACCTCAAAAAAAAAAAAACAGCCAAAAAGTAGAAACTGTATGGTTCAATCTGCATTCAGAATCCACAGTTCTTTTTTCTGGATGTGGAGAACATTTTCTATCATGAGTACTTTGAAATTGTTTTGGGTCACTGCACTGCTGAGAAGAGCCAAGTCTACCACAGTTGATCATCACAAAATGTTGCTGTTACTGTGTACAATGTTCTCCTGGTTCTGCTCATTTCACTCAGCATCAGTTGATGTAAGTCCTTCTAGGTTTCTCTGAAATCCTCCTGCTCCTCATTTCAGTATTCCATTACATCCATATACCACAAATTGTTTAGCCATTCCCCAATTGATAGGTATTCCCTTGATTTCCAATTCTTTGCCACCACAAAGAGAGCTACTATAAATGTTTTTGTACATGTGGGTCCTTTCCCATTTTTTATGATCTCTTTGGGATACAGACCTAGTAGTGGTATTACTGGGTCAAAGGGTATGCACAGTCCCATAGCCCTTTGGGCATAGTTCCAAATTGCTCTCCAGAATGGTTGGATCAGTTCACAGCTCCACCAATAATGCATTAGTCCATAGCTTCTCCAACATTTATTATTTTTCTCTTTTGTCATATTAGCCACTCTGTTAGGTGTGAGGTGGTATTTCAAAGTTGCTTTAATTTACATTTCTCTAATCAATAGTGATTTAGAGCATTTTTTCATATGGCAATAGACAGCTTTGATTTCTTCATCAGAAAACTGCCTGTTCATATCTTTTGACCATTTCTCAATTGGGGAATGACTTACATTCTTATAAATTTGATTTAGTTCCATGTATATTTTAGAAATTAGGCCTTTATGGGTTAGCTAGGTGGTGCAGTGGATAAAGAACCAGCCCTGGATACAGGAGGACCCGAGTTCAAACCCAGCCTCAGACACTTGACACTTACTAGCTGTGTGACCCTGGGCAAGTCACTTAACCTTCATTGCCCTGGAAAAAAAAAAAAGAAAGAAAAGTAATTAGGCCTTTATCAGAAATACTGACTGTAAAGATTGTTTCCCAGCTTTCTGCCTCCCTCCTAACTTTGGCTGCATTACTTCTATTTGTACAGAAACTTTTTAATTTAATGTTAATCAAAATCATCCATCTTGCATTTCATAATATTCTCTATCTCTTGTTTGGTCATAAATTGTTCTCCTTTCCATAAATCTGAGAGGTAAACTATTCCTGACTCTCCTAATTTACCTATGGTATCACCTTTTACGTCTAAATCATGTTCCCATTTTGACCTTATTTCTGTATATGGTGTAAGATACTGGTCTATGCCTAGTTTCTTCTATACTATCATCCAATTTTCCCAGCAGTTTTTGACAAATACTGAGTTCCTATCTCAGAACCTGGAATCTTTGGGTTTATCAAACACTAGAGTACTATAGTCATTTACTACTGTGTCTCCTGTGCCTAACCTATTCCCTTGATCCACCACTATTTCTTAGCCAGTACCAAACAGTTTTGATGACTGCCGCTTTATAATAGAGCTTCAGATTTGGTATGGCTAGCCCATGTTCCTGTGCGTTTTTTTCATTAGTTCCCTTTATATTCTTGACCTTTTGTTCCTCCAGATGAATTTTGTCATTATTTTTCTAACTCTAAAATAATTTTTAGGTAGTCTGACTGGTATGGCACTGAATAAGCAAATTAATTTAGGTAGAATTGTCATTTTTATTATATTAGCTCAGCCTATCCATGAGTAATTGACATTTTTCCAGTTATTTATATCTGATTTTATTTGTGTGAAAAGTGTTTTGTAATTGTGTTCATGGATTTCCTGGGTTTGTCTTGGCAGGTAGATTGACAAGTATTTTATATTTTCTATTGTTATTTTAAATGGAATTTCTCTTTCTATCTCTTGCTGCTGAGCTTTGTTGGTCATGTATAGAGATGCTGATGATTTAATTGGATTTATTTTATATCCTGCAACTTTGCTAAAGTTGTTCATTGTTTCAAGTAGTTTTTTTAGTTGATTCTCTAGGATTCTCTAAGTATACCATCATATCATCTGCAGAGAGTGATAGTTTTGTTTCCTCCTTGACTATTCTAATTCCTTTAATTCCTTTTTCTTCTCTGATTGCTAAAGCTAACATTTCTAGTACAATATTAAATAATAGAGGTAATAATGGACATCCCTGTTTCACCCCTGATCTTATTGGGAATGCCTCTAATTTATCCCCATCACATATACTATTTGCTGATGGTTTTAAGTAGATTCTACTTATTATTTTTTTTTCTTTTTCTTTTTTTTTTTTTTTTTTGGTGAGGCAATTGGGGTTTAAGTGACTTGCCCAGGGTCACACAGCTAGTAAGTGTTAAATGTCTAAGGCCGGATTTGAACTCAGGTACTCCTGAATCCAGGGCCGGTGCTCTATCCACTGTGCCATCTAGCTGCCCTCTACTTATTATTTTAAGGAAAGCTCCACCTATTCCTATGCTCTCTAGTGTTCTTAATAGAAATGAGTATTGTATTTTGTCAAATACTTTCTCTGAATCTATTGAGATAATCACATGATTTTGGTTAGTTTTGTTATTGATGTGATTGATTATGTTGATATTTTTCCTAATGTTGAACCAGCCCTGCATTCCTGGTATAAATCCCACCTGGTCATAAGTGTATTATCCTGGTGATGAATTGCTGTATATTGCTAATATTTAAGATTTTTGCATCAATATTTGTTAGGGAAATTGGTCTGTAATTTTCTTTCTCTGTTTTTACTCTGCCTGGTTTAGATATCAACACCATATTTGCATCAAAAAAGGAATTTGGTAGAACTCCTTTTTCACCTATTTTTCCAAATAATTTGTATAGTATTGGAATTAATTGTTCTTTAAATGTTTGATATAATTCACTTGTAAACTCATCTGGCCCTGGAGATTTTTTCTTAGGGAGTTCATTGATGGCTTGTTCAATTTCTTTTTCTAAAATGGGCTTATTTAAGGGTTTTATTTCCTCTTCAGTTAACCTGGGCAATTTGTATTTTTGTAAATATTTATCCATTTCGTTTAGATTGTCAAATTTATTGGCATACAGTTGGGCAAAATAGCTCCTAATTATTGCTTTAATTTCCACTTCATTGGTGGTGAATTCACCCCTCTCATTTTTGATACTGGTAATTTGGGTTTCTTCTTTCTTTTTTAAAATCTAATTAACCAAAGGTTTATCTATTTTATTGAGTTTTTTTAATAAAACCAGCTCTTAGTTTTGTTGATTAATTCTATAGTTTTCTTGCTTTAAATTTTATTAATTTTTCCTTTGGTTTTCAGGATTTCTAATTTAGTATTTAATTGGGGATTTTTAATTTGGTTTTTTTCCTATCTTTTTTAGTTGCATGCCCAATTCATTGATCTCCTCTTTCTCTTTTTTAATTCATGTAAGCATTTAGAGAGATAAAATTTCCCCTAAGAACTGCTTTGGCTGGATCCCATAGGTTTTGGTATGTTGTCTCAGTAATGTCATTCTTTTGGATGAAGTTATTGTTTCTGTGATTTATTTTTTGACCTGCTCGTTCTTTTTTTTTTTCTTTTTTTCCTTTTTGGTGAGGTAATGAGGGTTAAGTGACTTGCCCAGAGCCACACAGCTAGTAAGTGTCACGTGTCTGAGGCTGAATTTGAATTCAGGTCCTCCTGAATCCAGGGCTGCTGCTTTATCCACTGCACCACCCAGCTGCCCTCCCCCACCCCAACCCTGCCCCACTCATTCTTTAGGATGAGATTATTTAGTTTCCAATTAATTGTCAGTCCACCTTTCCATGGCTCTTTATTACATATCATTTTTATCACATCATGATCTGAGAAGGATGCATTTATTATTTCTGCCTTTCTACATTTGACTATGAGATTTTTCTGCCCTAATACATGGTCTGAGGAAAAGGTATATTCTTTTCCATACCCATTTAATTTTCTCCAGACATCTATCATATCTGACTTTTCTAACATTCTATTCACCTCTTTAACTTCTTTCTTATTTATTAATTCATTTAATTTTGGGGGGCAGGGCAATGAGGCTTAAGTGACTTGCCCAGGGTCACACAGCTAGTAAGTGTCAAGTGTCTGAGGCCGGATTTGAACTCAGGTCCTCCTGGATCCAGGGCTGGTACTTTATCCACTGCACCACCTAGCTTCTCCTTCTCATTTATTTTGTGGCTAGATTTATCTAATTCTGAGAGGGAATGATTCAGATTTCCCACTAGTATAGTTTTGCTGTCTATTTCCTCTTGTAACTCACTTAACTTCTCTTCTAAGAATTTGGATGCTGGGGGCAGCTAGGTGGTGCAGTGGGTAAAGCACCAGCCCTGGATTCAGGAGGACCTGCGTTCAAATCTTACTTCAGACACTTGACACTTACTAGCTGTGTGACTGTGGACGTCACTTAACCCCCATTGCCCCCCCCCAAAAAAGGATTTGGATGCTATACCACTTGTCACATACATGTTTAGTATTGATATTACTTCATTATCTATTGTACTTTTTAGGAAGATGTAGTTTCCTTCCTTATCTCTTTTAATTAGATCTATTTTTGCTTTTGCTTTGTCTGAGATAAGGACTGTTACCCCTGCTTTTTTTACTTCAGCTGAAGCATAATATATTCTGCTCTAAGCTTTTACCTTTACTCTGTGTGTATCTCTGTTTCAAATGTGTTTCTTGTTGACAACATATTGTAGGATTCTGATTTTTAATCCACTCTGCTATTCACTTTTGTTTTATGGGAGAGTTCATCCCATTCACATTCAGTTAAGATTACTGCTTATTTCCCTTCATCTCTTTTCCCCTTTGTACTGGTAATTTTCTTTAAAGATTTCTTGAAATACAATATCTAGGCTTCTTCTTTTTTTTCTAGTCATGACTTTCAGTGATCCTTAAATTTTTTCTCCTTGAACTGTTTTTCAGGTTAGTTATTTTTGCTATTAGATAACTTGAATTTTCTTTTCCCCCTCAGTCTTCTAACTTTAAAAAAGATTTCTTATTGTCTAATGAAGTCATTGGCTTCTCTTTGTTCCATTCTAGTTTTCAGGGAGTTTGTTGCTTGGGCAAGGTTGTATACCTCTTGTGCCAAACTATTAATTCTTCCAATGCTTTCTTCCACAGTTCTCATTTCTTTTCCATTTTTTTCCTTCAAGCATTCTCATTTTTTTTTAACCTTTTAAATTCTTGCTTCTTGCTTGTAGGAATTCTAGCTGAATTTGTGCCCAAGTTGTGTTTTTCTTTGAGGCTTTGCTTGTAGGTGTTTTGGAATAATTTTCTTATTTTGATTTTTGATCTGAGTATCCCTGTCACCCTAATAGCTTTATATGGTTGGATTTTCTTGTTTCTTTGCTCATTGTTCCTGCCTGCTTCCTGATTTTGGACTTGATATTAGGGCCAGGCTCTATGTACTTTTTTTTTTTAATTAATAAAGTATTTTTTTTCCATTACATGTAAAGATAGTTCTCAACTTTTGTTTATACAAGCTTTACAATTTCAGATTTTTCTCCCTCCCTCCCCCCTCCCCTAGACAGCAGGTAATCTGATATAGGTTATATATTCTATGTACTTTTTGAGGGAAGGTCTGGGCTGGTCCTGCTGATGCTTTCTCAGAGTATTGAGTGTTGTGTTATTCCAAGATCTTACACAACCTAGACCGTAAGCTTCCAAAGCAGTCAGATCCAGGACAAAGTCAGATCACTGTTTCCCTGATTTGAGTGCTGCAAGTTTCTCATTATGGCTATAATGTTCTCACTTGGGTTTGGATCTAAGCAACAGACCTGTGGACTTGCCTCATTTCAAGCTCCAGTAGACTATTGCTGGACTCCGTCACTATGAGCTAATTCTATTCAGTATTCATTAAGTGCCTACTTTGTGTCAGGCACTGTATTAAGCACTGGTTATGCAAACAGCCAGAAAGCTCTGCTGCTTCAGAGTGATAGAACTGTAGATTTTCCTTTAGTTTGGGATTTCTGCCTTGGTTATATCTCTGCAATCTTTAGACTTGAGCTAGAATCTGGAACTGAGACTCTGGTCCACATAGCTGCTATTTGCTTCTGAACTTTCTTCTTCTTAAATAGCCTAAGGCCTATGACTTACCACTCCTCCCCCTGATCTGCCACCCCTTGGCACAGGTCCCAGAACTGGATGGTGAGCAACAGAGCTGCCAGTTGGCACCTGTCTCCACACTTTACACAAGTTTAGGCCCCTCTGTGCTGGATGTGGGACCTCTTCTTACCCAGAAAACCTCCCTCTGTGCTAGAATGCTTCCCACTGTCCTGGTTAGATACCATCCCCAGTGTCTGCACACCTCTCTATCTGCTGTATGCATGTGCTAGGACTTGAAAAAGGACTTGATTTTTTTTGTGTGGGGGGGGCAATGGGGGGTTAAGTGACTTGCCCAAGGTCACACAGCTAGTAAGTGTCAAGTGTCTGAGGCCAGATTTGAACTCAGGTACTCCTGAATCCAGGGCCACTGCTTTATCCACTGCACCACCTAGCTGCCCCTTGATTTTTTTTCTTAGATTTTCCAATCAGCATTTGGCCAGGTACATTTTCTAGATCTGTCTAGAGGAGTTTTGGGGTGGGGTGAGGGGAGTTCACTGTACTTCCTGCTACTGCATCATCTTGCCTCTGCCCCATGGTCGGCTTTTCTTTACTTTCTTTCTTTCTTTTTTTGCTGGGCAATGAGGGTTAAGTGACTTGTCCAGGGTCACACAGCTAGTAAGTGTCAAGTGTCTGAGGCCAGATTTGAACTCAGGTCCTCCTGAATCCAGGGCCGGTACTTTAACCACTGCACCACCTAGCTGCCTCCCCCATGGTCTGCTTTTTAATACAAAATCACAGGGTCTTGGTTTTTTCCCCACAATTTCAATACAACCCCTGTTCATCGACACTGCATTTCACCCAGTTGCTATCAAGGACTTCTCCCTCTTAGTCTAATGCCCTGAATTGCTTGACTCAATAGTGATGCCTAGGCCTTGTTCACACTTAGTTTGTGGCTGATTGATTTGTTCAGTGGAGCTGTTCTCACCTGATACTCTAAGCACGGTGGGGTAACTGTTTGATTCAATGGATCCTAGACAAAGAAAGGCAAAAACATGATCCATGTCCTCAGATTTTAATGGGGGAGACAGTATGTAAATAGGTACATACAAGATGTGTGTGTGTGTGTGTGTGTGTGTGTGTATGAGAAGAAAGGGAGACAGAGAAAGAGAGAAGAAAGGAAGGAGGAAAGAGAGAGAGAGAGAATGAGAGCAATAAAGAGAATGAGAGAATGAAAGAGAGAGAGTGTGAGAAAGTAAATTGAAGCTAGCTTCTGACACGAGAAGCTGGGGAAAGTGGACAAGGTCTCTTGCAGAAGGTCGGACTTTGAGTCACATAAGCAGGGGAGAGAGCAAGCCTTCTATGCATGGAGAGCAGCTAGTGGAATAAATGGAGCATCATTTGCAAGGAACAGGATGTAGGCCCCTGTCGCTGGATCCCAGCATCTTTGTGTTTTATGGTTTTTAAAGCCCTTCACAAATATTATCTCATTGTTCCTCACAACAATCTTGGGAAGAAGGTACTATTATCATCTCCATTTTTACAGCTGAGGAAACTGAGGAAGAGAGGGGTGAAGTGACTTGCCCAGTCACACTACTAGTAAGTATCTGAGGCTGGATTCGAACCCAGATCTTTCTAATTCCATGTCCTGGGTGCAATTCACTGAACCACACAGCATGAATAAAGTATAAGAAGATTATTAAGGTAGGAATCAGGTTGCAAAGGGCTTTTCTTTTCTTTTCTTTGCAGGGCAATGAGGGTTCAGTGACTTGCCCAGGGTCACACAGGTTGGATTTGAACTCAAGTCCTCCTGAATCCAGGCCTGGTGCTTTATCTACTGTGCCACCTAGCTGCCCCAGTAAAGGGCTTTAAAAGCCAGAGGATTTAATGAAAAGCACTGTGCTAGAAACAGGTAGCAAGGCAGTACAGTAAAAAGAGCACTGGAGTCAGGTAGACCCAAGTTTAAATCAAGTCTTAGACACTAAACTAGCTGTGTGACCCTGGGCAAGTCACTTAAACTGTTTCTCAGCTTCCTCAACTGTAATAAAGGGATAATAACAGCACCTACCTCCCAGGGATACTGTGAGAATCATGTGAGATATTTGTAAAGTACCTATCACAGTGTAGGTGCTCAATAAATGGCTATTTTCTATCTTCCTGCTAGTTTCCTCTCAGTTCTAACACTGTTCTTATTTATTCATGGATTGGATGGCAGGTCCTTCTAATTCAGATACAGTTAGGTTCTAAGGGCCCTCCCTGCTCTGACATCCTGAGTTCTCAGAGCTTTCCCTGCGCTGACATTCCATGTTCTCCCTCCCACCTCTGACATCCTATGTTCTCAGAGCTTTTCCTGCGCTGACATTCCATGTTCTAAGGTCCCCCAGCTCTTACATCCTGTGTTCTTTGATTCTAATCCTGGGTCACATAAGTGATTTCTTCCTCCCCTTCTGGGAGGGGGGGGGCTGACTAGGGAAACACTGAGTCGACAGTGGGAAAGGTTCTGAGGGCAGCTCAGTCCCATAACACATATAGGGGTGAGAATGTATTGGTGAATGTGCGCATATCTGCATGGGCAGCTCAAGTCCACTAGGGGGCAGAGTGAGCCCGTGGGAGCCAGAGTCCCTCCAGCATCTGAGACTCAACTTCCAGAGAAAAACTCCCTCTGAGGAGCTCCGTGCAGAACCCACTGGGCACTAAACGCTCCAGCTCCACAGCCCAGGGAGCCACAGAATCAGTGAGGCCTGAACTGGGTGGCTCCCGAGGGGCATCTGGTCCAAATGCTTCAGAGTACAGATGGAGAAACTGAGGCACGGGGCGGGAGCAAGAAGGAGGCAGTACTGTTCAAGGGAAAGACTGCTGGACTAGGAAGTCAGAGAAGATCCAGGCTCTAAGGCTGGCTCTTCTCACTCACAAGACCCCTGTATGGAGAAATCTGTGGCCATATCCTTCCCCCTCTGCACCTCAAAGGATAACAGACTTAGGGTTGGAAGGGACTTTGGAGTCATCTAGTCTTTAGGGTTTCCTTGGCAGAGATCCTGGAGTGGTTTGCCATTTCCTTCTCCAGCTTGTTCTACAGATGAAGAAACTGAGGCCAACAGGATTACATGACTTGCCCAGGGTCACACAGGGTCTGAAGTGAGATTTGAACTCGGGTCCTTTTGACTCTAAGGCCAGTGCTCTATCCACTGCACCATCTAGTGGGGTGGGGAAGGGTGGGGGCTGGAGGAGGGGCTGGAGGAGTCCAGAGCTCAGTTGCATCCCCTCCCTAGTCTCTGCCTAGTCACTAAGCAGCCCCAGCTTGGCCATGGCCACACAGAGCCAGCCACCCATGACTGCTTTCTCCCTCTGGGGCAGAAGTCCTTAACTTGGGGTCCATGGATAGATTTCAGGGAAGGAGTCTGTGAATGTCAACATTTTGATAACTACTTCAATATAATTGGTTTGTTTGTACTTCTATGTAGTTTATGCCCTTAAGAAAATGATTCTTAGAAGAGCCTGGGCTGGGGGCTAGATGGTGCAATGGATAGCGCACCAGTCCTGGAATCAGGAGGACCTGAGTTCAGATCTGGCTGTTTGACCCTGGACATGTCACTTAACCCCAATTGCCTCCAAAGACCATAGGCTTCACCAACAGGGTCCATGACAAACCCCACGCCTCTTCTAGGGGTGGCCACAGCATCCCTCTACCCCAAGGCCTCTTCCCAGTCAAAACCCTTTGTCTCCTAACCTTCCCTCCCCCCAAAAGCTAGTGCAAAGACCTGAATTTGGAGTCAAGTCCTGGATTTCACTTCCCAGCTGTGTGACCACAGGCCAGTTCCCTCATCTCTCTGTGCCTATTTCTTCACCTTGTCCCATTGCTTCAAAGGGGGGGAAATCTTATAGAATCACCAAACTCAGAACAATCCTGTGCCTACCTACAGATGCATTTAAACAGAAATGTACAAATTAGCCTTACTCTTCTCCTCTTCCGAAGCCCGATCTTCCATTATAAAGGAGACCTAGAGCCCACCACCCTCTCTGATGGCCAGCTCTCACCTGCATGCAGGGTTAGGGTTCAGGGCACTTTCGTTGGTTGTCCCCCATGGCTAGAACACTCGCTCACTGGCTCACTGGCTCGCTGGCTTACTGGCCCGCTCTCTCTCTCTCTCTCTCTCTCTCTCTCTCTCTCTCTCTCTCTCTCTCTCTCTCTCTCTCTCTCTCTCTCTCTCTCTCTCTCTCTCTCTCTCTCTCTCTCTCTCTCTCTCTCTCTCTCTCTGCCTCCTGGCTTCTCTCAAGTCCCATCTAAAACCCCACCTTCTCCCTTCCCCAATCCCTCTAAACGCTAGCGATTATATCTGTCTGGCTGTTGTCTCCCCTCTGAAATTGTAGATAGGACTATTCTTTGCCTTTCTTCGGATCTTCATGCTTAGTGTGCTAACTGGTACATAAGTAGCTGCTTAATAAATACTTATTGACAGAAGCCTGTGATTTAGGGGTCACCCTGGGGGCTGGCCCAAAGTAAGCCAGCTGACCTCAGAGATGCAAGGGGGTTGGCCCCTGGGGGTGAGCAGTATCCTCAGGATGACCAGTCGGGTGAGATGGCCGGGTCTAGGGCAGGAATGGGAAGTTTCCTGAGTCTTACACAGTGCCTGTTATCTGAACACCTTTGATCCCCAGTCCTGGCCTCCTGAATCAGCACTCCCTGCTTATGGAGGGCAGAGGAGTGGGACATGTGGTGGAAGGTTTATGGGGGCTTTCCCTACATCAACTGCATAAAGTAGGTAATGCAAATATTATCACCCCCATTTTACAGAGGAAGAAGCAGAGGCTCAGAGGCCAGACTTGACCAAGGTCACACAGTAGGTCAGAATTCAAATCCATGGCTCCTGATTCCAAGACCAAGGACTCGGTATAGAAAGCGCTTTTCTCCCAACCACTCTGTGAAAGAGCCAGGATAGGTAATGTTCTTCCCATTTTACAGTTGGGGAAACTGAGCCTCGGAGAGGGGAAGTGACTTACCCAAGATCACACCCTGGACCAGTGAGGGAAAGCTCTAGGATTCAGACTCAAGTTTTCTGAATGCAAGGCTTTCTCCTGTACTCCACTGTGTGTGCATGTACAATGTGTACAGAAAAACCACACCCAATGTGTATCTCCCCGGATTAGGAGCTGCCTAAAGGAGATGACTTTCTCCTTTCAGATAAAAGCAACTGTTGGGGTTAGCCTTCAGGTAACTCATGTCTCTTCTTGTTTCCATTTTTAAAGCCTTGCTTCCTAACAGTTGCCCAACCAGAGGCTACCTCTTAAGGTAATGAGCTCCCCATTACTAAGGGTGTTCAAGCTGAGACTGGAAAACCATTTATCCCACACACGGCCTAAGAAGGGGTTCTTAACCCTTTTGGTATCATGTGCCCCTGAGCATTCTGGTGAAACCTATGGACCCCCGCTCAGAATCCTGTTTTTAACTGCATAAAATCCATAGAATTACAAAATAAACCAATTATATTGAAATAGTTATAAAAAAGGTTTTTTTAGTTCTCAGACTTCAGGTTAGAATCCCTGCCAGAGCTTTCTGTGGTGTCTTCCAACAAAAGGAACTAACTGGAGTTTGTTGAGAAAGGTCGGACCCACATTTTAGGAAGATCACTTTGGTAGCTAAATGAAGAATGGACTGGAGTAGGGAGAGACTTGCGGCAGGGAGAAGGCAACATCCATGTAGGAGTGACAAGGACCTGCATCAAGGTGGTGGTAGTGTCCAAGGAGAAGGGGGCATAGGCTGGGGATGTTATGGAGGTGAAATGGACAGACCTTGGGGGCAGTGAGAAAGTTTTAGTTGAGAAGGGCACCTAAGTTGAGAGCCTAGGGGACTAGGAGGACCCTCAACAGTAATGGGGAAATATTAAAGAGAGGAAGGTTCGGGGAGAAAGATGAGTTCAGCTTTGGACAAGTTGAGTTCATTATAGCTATGGTCCATTCAATCCGAGATGTCCAACAGGTAGCTGAAGATGGAAGACTGGAGGTCAGCAGAGAGGCTAGGGCTGGCTAAGTAGATCTGAGAATCATCAGCACAGAGATGATCATTGAATCCACAGGAGCTGACACTACAAGTGAAAGAGTATAAAGAGAGGAGAGAAGAGGTCCCAGGCCAGAACCCTGTGGGGCCTCCCCACTTATCTAGCACAACCTAGCTGAAGTTCCAGGAGGTGGCTGAGGAGGCAGGAGGACAACCAGGAGAGCTTCAAGGAGCAGAGGGGGAGCCACCATGTCAAAGGCTGCTGGGAGGTCACGGAGGATAAGGGCTGAGAGAACTCTTAGAGGAGGCAAGGAGGAGATCCTTGAGAGCTTGGCAGAGAGCAGTTTCAGCTGAATGATACAGCTAGAAGCCAGACTATAGAATGGAGTGGAGGGAAGGAAGTGCAGGTACCTACTGTAGATTTTCTAGCAGATGACCTGTAAAAAGAATTGCCCACTTTCAACAGCATTTTAAGGTTCACAAAGTGCTTTCCTGCCAACTCTGTGACAGAGGGAGAACAGCCCTATTTTATAGGTGAGAAGATAGGCTAATGACTTCCCCAAGGTCACACACACACACACACACACACACACACACACACACACACACACACACACACCTAGTAAAGGGGTCTTCTGAGTGGAAAGGTCAGCTCTTTGTATTACATCATGTTAAACTACCCAAGAGGGGCTGGGCCCTAGGGATGAATGCAATTCCCAGAGTATTTCTTGGCTAAGGGGCCTTTACCAACCAAATGTAGACAGCCTGAGTCCATAGGCTGAGTGCACTGATATATATATATATATATATATATACATATATATATATATATATATATACATACACACATACACACATACATACACATATACAGAGAGAGAGGAGAGGGAGGGAGGGGGAGAGAGAGAGGAAAGAGAGGAGAGGAAGAGGAGAGACAGAGGGGGGGGCAGGCAGTTAGGTAATCAGGAAAGAATACATGTATTTAGTATGATCCGAATTCAAATCCTGGGTTTTTCTTTTTGTCCCCAGTGCTTAGCAGTCTCAGACATGGTAGGGACTTAAATGCTTGCTCTTGACTGACTTGGGCAAGTCACTCAAGACTTGGATTAGATGACTCTGAGGTTTCTTCAACTCTAAAAATCTCTATTCCCATGGAATCCCAACTCATTTACAAGCTGTGACCTTGGGTAAATCGCTGAAGCTCCTTGGGCCTCAGTTTCCTCTCTGAAAAATGATGGGGTTGGATGATGGGCTTTTCAAGTCCTTTCCAAGCTCTAAAACCCATAATATTGGGGTGCTATGAAACCCCAGTTTTGCCTCTGATAAGCTATGTGACCATGGGCAGGTCACTACTGCTGCACCTGTTTCTTCATCTGTAAAGGGGGAATGATCCTCCTCCCACCCCCTTCCTTGCAGGGTTGCTGCCAGTTGATTGCTTTGCAAACCACTGAATGCTGTAGAAAGGGGCTTGCTATTCTACTCACCTCTCCCTGTTGGGCGGGTTCAGCCCCATCCTTGGAGCTGAGTGGGGCCCCACCACTGCTCAGGCAGAGGAGCCCCTGGAGAAGCTGGAGAGAGGGGAGGGAAGGGGAGGGGAGGGAGGCCAAGGCGTTCTTTTGTTACTGTGGGCTGGGCCCCAAGCCAGGCACCCGCCGGGGAGTGGCTAAACTCAAGCCACATAGAGCAAGCCCCTGAATGCAAGGCTCAGATTTGCCGCCAAGCCCTCGGACCTCAAGCCCTGGTCAGTGTGAGTTCCCGCGCTTGCTCCTCTGAGCCCGCCAGGAATGGGAGGCTGCCAAGGTGCTCCAGGAAGCTCATGCTCCCTCTCTGGAGGCCAACTGGGGTTCAGCCTGATGTCAAATTCTCGAGCCAGCCTGGTGGGCCTGATCCAGAATCCTGGTAGTGTGGAAGGACCACCAGACTTGAAAGCAGATTGGCAAACCCTTACCAACTACACAAACTGGGGCAACTCTGCTCTGAACCTGTTTCCGCATCTATAAACTCAGGGGTTGGAATAAATGAATTCTTAGGCCCCTGACAGTTCTGATATTCTGTGACTATGTTGGGATCTTTCCAATGTCTTGGATTCCAACTCTGGAGATAACTGTGGTGGTGGCTTCATAGGGTAGTCAATAATCCCCTTTTGGAAGGAGGCCTAGGGGTGGAAGTCAGGGACTGCAGGTTTGTGTCTTCAGTACTACCACTAACTTCCTCAGTAACAGGGCAATTCTCTTGGAGATGCCCCTTTCAGGCTCTCAGTTTCTCTTTCTGCCACAGAGACAACAATTATTGCCATTGAAGAGCTGTTGAGAGGATCACATGCCTGAGAAAGTGCTTGCAAACCAGAAATACCACCTCCTCCAGGAAGTCTTCCTTGATCCTCTCACTTCCTGGTTATCAGTCCCTCCAATCTCAGCTCTAATGAATTATTATAGACTAGTAGCCTTAGAACCAACCTCAGAGGTTATCTAGTTGTTGAACCCCCTCATTCTGCAAGGAGGGAGGTCCAAGTTGTCATTTGCCTGAGGTCACATAGGTAACTAAATGACAAGAGTTGGGACTTGAACCTAGGTCCCCTGATCCCAAAGCCAGCACTTTCCATGACACCAGGATCTTCTATAGTAACATGGGATTTATTCTCCTACTAAATTTTCTACTCTCCCTAGTAGTTGCACAAATGCTTGGCACACGGCAGATTCCTCATGTTGCTAACTGAATTGTGAGGCTTCCCCATAGAAGCAGAAGATTGCCATTCATCACAACTATCGCCTGTGGGAAGGAGAGAGGCAGGAACCTGGGGGAAAGGTCAGGTGATTATGTTGTTAACTGAGGAGTATGTAAAAAAATAAACAAACTTGGATTTGGAGTATGAAGAGCCAGGTTTGAATTCTGGGTCTGTGACCTTGGTTAAGTCCCTAGCCTTCTCAGGGGGTAAACAGGGCCCTGGTTTAGATAATTCCCAAGGCTTCTTCTTGCTTAAATCCCATGATCCTATCACAGTCAGATCTGTTAGGACAAGGAGGCAAGAGAGAAGGACGCTCCACCTGTTCTCAAAATCTGATCACCAACCCCGAATCCTGTGGCTCTGAAGCCATATGGGTACTTGAGTCTATGCCCTCGAATGGGTGTGGAGCTGGGAATGCTCAAGGCCAATGTGTACCGTACCATGTTTACCCTGGTGGGGCTGGCAAACAGTGCACAGAAGGAGTGCCCTTCTCAGGAGGCCCCATCATGCATTTTACCGCCACCTAAAGGCACTACTCCCAAAAGGAAGTCATAGGCAGGGCTGGAAGATGAAATTTGCCTGTTTACCAGCACCTGCAGATCCAGCTTCCTCCTACTGGCTGAGCCCCACCAGCAGGGCAAGTCTGAGCAGAGAGAGATGGGGCTGGGTTCTGTAACTGGAAATGTCTCAGAAAACCCCTCCCAACAGCTGGACTAGATCCTCACCTGCTACATTTTTTGGCCCTGTCCCTACTGGCTGCTCAGTCCCTTCCAGAGGCCTTGTCTCTACCTTCTCACACCCCCCCATCCCCATACTGTTAAAAGAAACAACAAAAGCAGGGAGTCCCTTTCTTTGTTGCTTCCTACCTTCAGGCTCTCTAATCTACTCTGGTTCTGTTCTGATAAAGTGGAAAGAACATCAGATTTTCAGTCAGATGAGCTGGGCTGGAATCCTGACTGATGTTAGGCAAGTCACTTCGGCTCTCGGAGTCTGGTTTCCTCGTGTGTAGGAGGACATCTGACCAGTTTAGGACCTCTAGGATCAATATCCTGAGGAAGTCCTTCCCACTCTTGGGAAGCCCACTGTTGAGAAATTCTTTGACATCTAGCCAAAATCCGCCTTTCAGCAACTTCAGACCCTGGGATTTGGAGGAAGTAGAGTTCATCTGATCAAACCTCTCAATCTATAGCATCTCATACCAGGTTGTAGCACTCTTTCAACTACACCCTTCATGCTTTCTGAGACTAAATAGGACAAGCCTATGCCTCCTGTCACAAGACAGTACTTGAGATTTCTGAAGATCGTGAGTGATCATTCCCCACTCTCCCAGCCTTTTATTATGCTTTGGTATTTGTGATTTTATTCGTGGGTGTAGTGCCTTTTCATCCTGTGTAATGATTCCGGTGTTTGTCCTCCCATAAATCTTCCATAGTTTATCCTCTCCATGTGTGAGATGCCTTTTTCATCTCTCTGGATGTTGCCTATGGGTTGGCCATTAGTTAGCCCTTGCTCTTACTCCATGACCAGTCTACCTCTCTTTCTCTTTATACCCTTTATACAAACTTTCTTATGTAATTCTTCATTGCTAATAAGATGTAACTCACTCAAACGCACCATGTATGTCTCCATTGCCTTCTCGGTGACTATGACTTCAATTCTTCAAATGCTTCAGCATTCCAAGGCTTGTAGTTCAGCAATGGAAGAATATTGATCTTAAGGTGGAACTTTATTTCAGGAGAAAGCGTAGCGGGTGTGCCACATGGGGGCAGCTAGGAGGCACAGTGGATAAAGCACTGGTGCTGGATTCAGGAGGACCCGAGTTCAAATCCAACCTCAGACACTTGACCTGTACCAGCTGTATGACCTTGGGCAAGTCACTTAACCCTCATTGCCCCACAAAAATCTTAAAAAAAAAAATAAGGGGAGGGGCAGCTAGGTGACACAGTGGATAGAGCACCGGCCCTGGAGTCAGGAGTACCTGAGTTCAAATCCGGCCTCAGACACTTAACACTAGCTGTGTGACCCTGGGCAAGTCACTTAACCCCCATTGCCCCGCAAAAAAAAAAAAAAAGTACATGACTTTTCTTTTTTCTTTTTCTGGACTGTGCCACCTAGCTGCTCCCAGCATATGACTTTTCAAAGGCAAATTTTGGGAAATTTGCTAGTTCACATCTTTCTCCTTGATTCTAGGCTCAGATTGCTCTATATGTGTGTGTGTGTGTGTGTGTGTGTGTGTATATAGCTGTCTATAATGACTGAACATGACTGAACAAGAACACATATACTGTTGAACCAGCTCTATGGCCTGTCTCTCCAAATGTATTTCTAATCTGGACAATAGGCATTCTTCATTAACTTGGTTTTTCCTGTGTGAATGGTTAGACCAAGCCATTTTATGTGATTACAGACCTCATTCAGGAAGCTTTGCAATGTCCTGGAGCTGGATGCAATTAGCACAAGGTCATCTACAAACAGGAGAATTTGGAGGGCCTCAACATCTATAGGAAATCATCTTTCATTTGGGTTCTTCACTAAGCATCATCCACAGCAGTGGTAAATAGCCTTGGCAGGCATCCATCTTCCTGATTTATGCCTCATTAGTAATCAAATAAAAAAGTTTCTTTCTGCTGTAACATCTTTTAAGGAATCTTGCATGACACATATAGAGACACCTTGTTGGAAGTGTCTTCTCTCTTCTAGAGAGGCAAGATTTGTACCACTGAATCAAAATCCTTTTTAGAGTTAAAATTGTTTTTTTTTAAAGGACACTAAAAAAAAAGGATCCTAAATTATCTGAACCTTTCAGTCATCAACTATGTGACTGTAGAGATAGCACTTGCCAAATAGTCTGTTCCTTTCTCATACACTCACCAACAATTTTTTGTTAAATGATATTTCTATTTCTTCATCAGCGCAGTGGAGACTGTACTATTCAAATGTAATGGCTTCACTGTCATTGATGGGAAGTTTACTACCATTTTTCATGTTTGTAGCTGTTTTTTCAGTCAATGCCCCTCTGTAAAACCTTATTTAGTTTCGATGGGTTGTTGTGGGGGTTTTGTGATTTGTTTTTTACCAAGGTATTTGTAAATTTCTCACTCCTACCACTGGTTTTATAAAGCAACACTGCTCATAATTTCCTGCTATCTTACTCTGAAAGATTTTGCCAACAAATTTATACTCTAAACTGGGATTGCTTGGGGCTACCAGCTTTCTCATTTTAGGTAAAGAGATGGCTTATTTACATGCTTGGGTGGCCTCTGGGCTCTTTTGATCTTCTGGTGATCTATTACTATTAAACTTCCTTAGGCAAGAGTGATAATCTAGGTTAGTCTATGTCAATGTTTGTTCTCTTATCCATTTCCCATTTTCTGGCATCAGCAGTTTAACTAAGTAAATCAGATTGCAGTAGCTTTAGTTGTATACTGTATTTTGACATTTGTTTAATTTGCTATTTATATTAATCGTTGCTCTAACAAGTTGACTGAACAAAACCGGCTGATTCAGAAATGACTCTAGTAATCAATGTTTGTAAAAGTATTATGAATTCCATTTTTTGTGTGTGGGGCAATTGGGGTTAAGTGACTTGCCCAGGGTCACACAACTAGTAAGCGTTAAGTGTCTGAGGCCGCATTTGAACTCAGGTCTTCCTGAACCCAGGGCCAGTGCCACCTAGCTGCCCCATGAATTCCATTTTTAAAGTTATTTGGCATTTGCCATGTCCAGCACTTCCTGGTTCTCTCTCTCTTTCTTTCCTGATAAAAGTATTTTACTTTTTTCAGTTACATGTAAAGACAGTTCTTAGCATCTGTTTATACAAGCTTTCCAATTTCAGATTTTTCTCCCTCCCTCCCCTCCCTCTCTCTCTCTTTTTTAAAGTAATAAACATTTTTATTTATAGTTTTGGATTCCAATTTCCCCCCTTTCCCTCCCTTTCCCTCCCTGAGGCGGTAAGCAATCAGATATGGGTTATACACATACAATTATATAAAACATTACCATATTAGTAATTTTGTATATGAAAACTTGAATAAAAGAAAAAAATGAAAATGAAAAATGGCATACTTCAGTCTGTGTTCCATCAATATCAGTTTTTTCTTTGGAGGTGGATAGTATACTTCATTGTTGGTCCTTTGGGATCGTCTTGGATCATTGTATCGTTCAGATCTTCATCAAACAATATTGCTGTCTCTGTGCTTGATGTTCTCTTGGTTCTGCTCACTTCACTATACGTCAGTTCGTATAAGTCTTTCCAGGCCTTTCTGCTTGTCATTTCTTATAGCACAATAATATTCCATCACCATCATATTCCTGGTTCTCTTCAAGAAGAACCTAATATAGGTACATGGATTCTATAGAGTATATATACCATCACCTCTCATTTTTTACTTCCAAAGCATCTTTCCAAAAATTAATTTGGGGGCATCCATAAATTCATTTTTGCATTAAAGTTACTACTAAAGTATATGTGTATTTAATTTGGAGGATCTTTTCAAGCTCCTCCATCTGCAATAGATGTCAGCACATAAGTGGTAATTATCTTCTTGGTGGTCTTTTTGAAAATCAAATACTCATCATAAGCACGTGTTATATGAGATGACCAGGTATTCCTTGAAATGATGCTTGTCACCTTTGGGTTGAAGATAAAATCAGCTCTATCACCTCCTTTATCTGCCATCTTTCAACTTAGGTGCAAGCTCCTTGGGTCTTCTGGTTTCACTTATAGCCCGGTCAAGCTAAATCAAATTCATTCCCTCCAGTGAAATGTCTACCCTTATGACCACTAGACAAAAATCTCATATTTAGAGTATCAACAGCTAAGTAATGCTTACAAACTGTCGAAAAGCCACATGATTCTTAGCACCCTTAACCCTTGTTATTGTTCTTGGGCATGCCACATGACTGAGGGCCACTTTGTATTTGTTTTCTGCCTACTAGCAGAGTAGAACTTGGTCAGCTGGCATAGGTTTCAAGAACCCAGAGTCACCTGTGCAGCACAATGAAGTATCAGTGTATCAGTAAAGAACTTTGTGGATAGTTTAATGCCACATCTCTTTTCTTTTCTTTTTTTGCGGGGCAATGAGGGTCAAGTGACTTGCCCAGGGTCACACAGCTAGAACGTGTCAAGTGTCTGAGGCTGGATTTAAACTCAGGTCCTCCCGAATCCAGGGCTGGTGCCTTATCTACTGTGCCACCCAGCTGCCCCCACCATGTCTCTTTTCTACAGTGCCTTAGAGTTTACAGACCAAGTTCCTCATAACAATCTTGTGAAGAAGGCAATAAAACAATGCTTATATCCATTTTAGATTAGGAAAAAGACTCAGAGAGAGGTTAAGGGAAAACAACCCTTGCTTTCAGCCACTCAGTTCTACTACCCTCCTTCCCAGCCTTCAGTGTCTAGTGCTCTCCAGGAATCTCACTGAGCTATAACCAAAGAAGTTTAACAGTGGTCCCTTTCCAAGCAATATTTGCATTTTCATAGCATTTAAGCCTAGAAAAGGAAAATAAAATCAGTGAATAGGAAATGCCATGACTACTTTGATTTAAGAAAGAAGGAAACCGGGGCAGTTAGGTGGTGCAGTGGATAAAGCACTGGCCCTGGATTCAGGAGGACCTGAGTTCAAATCCGGCCTCAGACACTTGATACTTACTAGCTATGTGACCCATGGTAAGTCACTTAACCCCAATTGCCTCACCAAAAAAAAGAAAAAGAAAAAGAAGGAAACTGAGTCTGGGAAGATAAGTGATTTGCCTCAGGTCACAGAGCAGCTAGGTGGCACAGCGGATATCATACCTGACATCTTCTCGAGTTCAAATCTGGCTTCAGACACATAACTAGCCCTGTGACCCTGGGCAAGTCATTTAACCCTGTCTACTTCAGTTTCCTCCCGTCAGAGGAGCTGGAGAGGGAAACAGCAAACCATTCCAATATCTTTGCCACAAAAACTCTAAAAGGGGTGACAAAGAGTCAGACTGAACAACATACAGCTATTAGAGTGGAAGTGCCTCTAGGTTCAGCTTGGAATCTAGGTCATCAGATTTCAAGCACAGAATTCTGGACACTGTACAGTGCCTCTTTCCAATTAAATCCAACACTTATTAAAATCCCACTGAGTGGATGGGTGTCGGATATACAAAAATGAAAAATAAGTGACAAGTATCATTCCTTGCCCTCAAAGGGCAAGAGCTCTAACAAGGGCACATACAAAAATATGAAGTAAGGTACTATAGGATGTTGTTCCAGCAAAGGGCATAGTCATACCAAAATGCTGTAGGCACAGGAGGGATCATTTTCAGCTTGGCAGAAATCAGGGAAGGCTTCATATAGGTAGTGGCACTTGTTCACTTTTGCCCTGAAAGGTAAGAAGGCTTAAGGGGGACACTGAGGCAACTTCCATACCCTAAGAGACTTCTCTGTGAGTCTTCCAACAAAACCAGATGAGAAAGGCTTGATAGGGAGGTGGCCTCCTATGGCAAATGCCTTTCAAATCAAAGTTGAACTAACCCACTTTACTGTGTTTAGGGAAAGGGAGAAAGGAAGATTTTAGAAATGTTCTTATTCAATCGATCAGGCTGGAAATCATAGACTAAAACAGAAAAGAGGGAAATGAGTCATCATCAAGGGTGGGATCAGACACTAAACTTCCTGAAGGGCTGAGGAAAGAACACCAACTCTGGTACCAGGAGACCAGAGACTCACGCATCTGCTCTGCCACTTACCCAAGGTACTGATGGCTTAGGTACATTTGTACCTGTGTCTGGGACATTTATGTGTAATAAATACGTGTTTGGTTACTAGCTAGGTGACCTTGGGTAAGTCTGATCCAGCTTTACATTTTATGATCTGAAGTCAGTCATAAAACTTTAGGGGAAGAAAAGGGGCCTTAGAAATCATTTGGTTTAAGCCCCTCATTATGCAGTGGTGTGTATGGAGGTCCAGAGAGAGAGGCCCCATGGTCTCCAGGGCAAAGTACTGCCCTCAGATTGGAGGCCCAGGTTTCACATCCAGGACCTGACACTTCCTAATTGTAATGGTGGGAAATGGGGTATGGGTTGGTGGGAGTTGGGGTTCTTAGGAATTCCTCTTTAAAGAATTACACCCTCTTGCACATTAGAATAAGGTGATAGTTTATTTAGGAGCAAGGGAAGGGAAGGGTGGGGGGAGGGAAACCATGAAAGAAATCCTTGGACTTTTCATGGAGAGATTTGGCATAAAGCACATGGCTCAGAGGTACCAAATCTCCTCAAACAGGAGACTGGAAGGTACTTTTATAGAGGACTGATGGGGGTGGACCATCTGCCAAAAAGTTCCTCTAGTGAGAGAGGACCATCCCCCACTGGTGGTAGCTGGGGGAATTGGGTGAGGAATGGAGGACCATCCCCCACTGGTAGTGACTGGAGGAATTGGGTGAGGGGTGGCTACAAATCCTTCTTCAGAACACAAAGGCCGCAGCCACACCCAAATTTATCTTCCCAGGGTAAGGGAGACCAGAATGAAGGGTAGGAATCCAAAGCTAGTTCAGTCCAATTTGGTTCAGCTTATCTCTCTAGGTGTTATCTGTCCTCTGGTTTAGTTTCTCAAGGAGAAGATTCCTTAGTGTGCCCCAGAGAACTTCTGTGGTGCCCTGCACCCCATGACATAATCATGAGTTACTAACTGCAAGAAAATCACAATCTCCCCGAGTCTCACTGAATTCATTCGCAAAATCAGAATACCCACTTCATATGGCTGTCATGAGCAAAGTGCTTTATAGCTGTAAGGTGTCAAGAATGAGAGTATTATTATTGTTGTAGACCAAGTTTGCCCAGGAAGTAAGAGCTTAAACAGAAACCTGGGCTCCCTGATACCCAATCCAATGTACTTTCCATTACATCATACTTCCTCTGAGACTTTATTTCTTCACCTGTAAAATGGGGATCTGATAGACAGCATGGTGTACTAGATAAGCAGCCAACTTCAAAGAGCTGGGTGCAAGTCCTGTCTGACACATAACGATTGTGAAGCTGGGTGAGCCACTTAAGTGTATTGCCAGGCAGAAGACAATAATTTGCACTAAGGTGCGTGATCTGCAACGGTGGTTTCCTTAAGAGTTCCCTATAGTGATAAAATCACAGCTTCAGTAGGGGAGAAAGGGGAGGGGGGAGAGATAACACTTGCACTACATATTGGCAAGGCTGTCCCACAGGCAGTATTTTGCCAAGCACAGAAGCAAGAGCAATGAGGGCCTGGATGATGTATGAGGGAAGCATTCTGACCTCACACGGGCTGAATTCTCTTTCAGGTCACTGAAAATCTGTATCTTGTTTCCTGATGGACTTCTCCAGACAATTAAGCCTTCTCTGGGGGCTACTGTCCCCCACCTGTCAGGACCCACTTTGCTTTTCCCATCCATGCCCCCAGGGAGCAGCAGATGGAACATCCTAAGACTTCAGGCTTTCTCACTCCCCACAGCTTCCAAATGCTTCCTGCAACTCTCTCACCTTCCCTAGGAGGTCACCTTCATGAAGATTATTAGTGGTAATTTTACAAGCTTCCTGGAGCTCAGTCATTAAAAGGGCCAGCTGCTGGGTTCTTCAACACTTCAAGATTTTATCAAGTTGGCCACTCCCTCCACTGAGGCAAGTCGCAAGTTTTATGGGTCTTAGTTTTATGAGTGGCCAGAAAAAAAATTCATCCCCTGGTGGCTCACCACCCCCCAGTGATGAAGCTATCTTACAGTCTACCAGTAGTCCTGGCTGGCCTTCACTGGTCCAGGGCCCAGGGACCTATCCAGGCCATCATGAGGATGAGGATGTCAGTACAGTGAAGGGGTAAAAAGCTCCAAGTGCCCCCCACCATCCTCAGACACAAGAACAGCTGAGGCTTCTTAATGACATTCTGCCTCAGTGGGAGGGCTCCCAGCAGGACACTGGCCCCACCCATTTTCAAAGGCCAAATGCAATCTCAAGACCAAATATTAAGGGTTCAGCTCCCTGACACTAATCCAGAGTAACTCTGAGTTTGTATCTTGCAGCTGCCATGTGTCTTCACACATGTACCCCTCACTCGTTGACATGCTATCCCAGCTCGCTGCCTACTTCATTCAGGGTGGCTAAGCAAGACGAACCCTCACCTTCTGGCCTGGGGATCTTTCTCTTAGGTAGAAGCTTGAGGATAGCAGTACCAGGAGGCAGCTGTTAAACTGAACTGAAAGGGGTAAGACAGCTGCGTTTCTCCTATCCACATTTCCCCCTCAACCCAACTCCAAAGGGACAGTGGCAACTACTGAACAGATTAGATTCCCTCCCATGTACCACTTCCTCAGTCCCCAAAGACTGGGTACTTCCCCAATAAGACTAAAAAAAAAAAAAGGAAAAAAGAAAACCCCATTTATTTGCTGCTTGCCTCAAGAATATTTTTTTTCCTCTTGGCCAACGAGTTATTTTAAAGCAGGGGATAGAACTTTCCTAAGATAAAGATGAGATAAGGAAAGGGTCAGAGATTTGAAATCCTAAGAGCTAGATTCATGACACTTGCCTAAGAGCTAGATTCATGACACTTGCCATGTACCCTCAAGTCCCTTCCTCTCTTTTGAATATAGGAGGCAAAAAGGGGTTAATAGAAAAACCTAAGACCCAAGCTCTAATTCAGATATGAGCTCTAAGAGGGATTCAGACCCCAGTTAATGGATAACTTAAGTTCTCTTACCCACAGTAATCAGTACCCATAATGGGAACATAAAAGGGGCAGGTCATATAACAATGATAAAATTGACAGGTTATAGAAACTAGAACTAGGAATAAATGAAAAATGAAGATGTTTTGAAACTAGCCATGAGAATCAGAAAGTGACGTGCAGAAAAGGCCAAATCTGTCCCCAGATTCACGTTATTACATGTAAACCCCCAAAACACACCTCCATGGAAAAAGGTACCCACCTCAGGGGTTGGCTTAGGACCCCAGGAAGTCCAAATTAGGATAAGCCCTCCCATGTACCTCTCTAAAGTGGAGATTATTATAATGATACTGATAATCCATTTATCTATACTATAAATATAACTGCCTTTTCTTTCACTATTCAGAGATACCTTTCCACTATTCTGGTTCTCTCCCTGTGGTCATTCAGTATTGCAATAAAACTTGGGAAACTGAGTCACTGAGTCTTGTAATTCTTTTGGGACAACTCATGATCAATTTGACCCCAAATTCCCAGCCTATATCATTTTGGCCTCAGTTTCCTTTTCTGAATAACGCTTTAGACAATCACTGAGGCTCCTTCCGGCTCTAAAGCCTATGGTTTCTCAGCCACCTTACTTCCAGCCCCCCCCCCCATTTCATTTAGGTTGAGGGAGCAGAAGTGATTATTCCAATTTTCCCTGGAGGGTCAACCCAAGTGCCCTGACTCTAGGAGCTCTGTTCTCCCACATACCACCCCTGAAGCTCAATTAAACTGTTACAAAAGGAGGGAGCCGGGCTTTCTTTCCAGAGCCAAAGTATCTGCTACATGTTTAAACAAAGCAGGCTGTCTCTACTTGGAAGGCAGGCAGGGTGTTTGGGATTGTAATTGATGGAGACATGCACAGAGCTGTACTCATAAGGTTTTCTAATTCCATTGTAATTAGTGACCTTCTTCTTGGCCAAAGCCATTTAGATAAAGTGACTGGTGTGATAGGCACAGAGACTCTAGCAGCCCAGATGGAAGGGCTACATTTGTCTGGGGATTCACAGACAGATGGTAGTAAATGGCATTCTTCATCCTCACTTTACTCTGCAGGCACAGCCCAAAGCTGCTGTCTTTAAGGTCTTTTCCAGCTTGAAATTTGTATGTTTTTGACTCCTGACAACTTTGCTCCCATTTGGTGAAATGGCTTCCTTTCCCTGTGGCTCCCAGGGGTAATCGAATAGGCCCTTTGGAGGAAGAACGGAGCTCAAAAGGGATTTTCTAGAGAGTGAGATTGAGCCTAGGAAGCCAAAGGCACTGGCTGCCCCTGAAGCTTCATCTTAAGAGATACAGTTTGCTGTAGCTTAGACAGACTCCTAAGAGCTCCAGTGACCTTGGAGACAAGGGACCTCCCCTCTTTGAAGCTATGTATTGCAACTGGCAATGTTTAGCCTGGAAAAGACTTGAGGGCTGAAGGTCAGAGAAGGGGGGAAACACAAAGGCTCCCTTTAAACATTTGAAAGGCAAAGTTGAAAAAATTAGCCTAACTCTGCTTGAGTGTGTGTGTGGGGGGGGGGGGGAGGGGGGGTGATTTGCAAAGGCCAACCTCGGCTGGATGTAACAGTGAGAACTATCCAGAGTGGGGTGGATCAGGGCTCCCCTTAGCAGAGGTCATAAGATGACAGATTTAGAGGTGGAATAGACCTCAGAGGTCCTCCAGTCAGACCCCTTCATCTGACAGATGAGCAAACCAAGACCCAGAGAGGTCACTACTAAGTGGCAGAGCCGTGTTTGAAGCAGGTCCTCTACATCAAGGCTTCTTAAACTTTTTCCACTTGTGACCCCTTTTCACCAGAGTAATTTTTACATGACCTGGGATAAAATAGCTATACATAAGCTTTCACTGTTGCCAAATTTTTTTCAACCCCCAGACTCAAGAGTTTAAAGAAGCTAGGCTCTATACCACCCCCAATACTTTGAACTCAGTCTCATCTCTACTGAATCCGAAATGCTGTGGTTTAACCATGACCACACAAAAGCTATCGACAGTTCAGACTTGAAGCCATGGCACCCCTTCCCCCGCCATGGCCAGTGTCTAGTCTAGGACTTCTCGCACACCACCACCTGAGAAAGTTGACACTGCACGGATAAACTGCAGTGAAAGATTTTTCAGGCCCAAAGACAGTAGGGTTTGGGTTTGAGAGAGGGTTATTCAAACTAGTCTTTCCAGTTCTTCTACTAAAACACATTTTAAAGAGAGCTCAAAAAGATATTAGCAATTCAAGTAAAGTCTTAGCCTCAGAATGTGGAAAGGGGGGGGGGGGGAGAGGCGCAGGACCCAAGTCACTCCTAAAAGCTGGGTGACCTTGGGCAAGTCTCATTTGTAAAACCCATGGGCAGCACTAGCTGCCCTCTAAACCCTCCGAGCTGTCTGGGTGGGATGACCACAGCATTCCAGGCCGTAGGTGGGGGAAGGGCCAGGCTTGAGATAGCATTAATGGGTGAAATGGAGAGCCTGGCTGATAGTGTGTGCAAGGAGGAGGGGGAAATGCCTTGACCTTATTTTACAACCTGCCTCCCAGACAGAGACAGAGACTTGACTTAGCAGAGAAGTGGAAACTGGGGGGATGCCCATCAACTGGGGATGCCTGAACAAGTTATGTCAATGTGAGGGAATGTGACTACGCTGTAAAAAATGTCAGGATTCAGAGACACCTGGGAAGACTTACATGAAATGATTCAGAGTGAAGTGAATACAACCAGAACAACAATGTTGTAAAAATAATCAATTTTGAAAGTCTTGGTAACTGATGAACACAATGACCAATCATTATTCCAACTGACTCATGGATGAAACATGCTATCTACCTCTAGACTGAGAGCTGACAAACGGGGAGAGAGACTGAAGCATCTTTTCTTTCTTTTTTTTGGGGGGTGGGGTTGGTGGACAGAACATAGCTAATACCATATTTGTAGTGGATTTCGTTTTTCTTGTCTTCTCAATGGGAAGGAGTGAACCAATTTGGAAATGAAAACATAATAAAATAAATTTAAAAACAAAAAACCTGCTTCATCTGAAGTCAAAAGCCCTGAATTCAAGTCTTGATTTTGTCATTCAGCAGTTGTATGGGCTGGGGTAAACATTTTATTGGAGAGTCTCATTTTCCCTCCCTAAAATAGGGATATTGCCTTTAATACTGACCTTCTCAGATTGCTGAGAGGATCAAAAGAGAAAATGTATAGAAGACACTTGGAACAATAAAAGCAAAACAGTTATACAGATATCAGCAATATAAAAGGATCAAGACCGTTACCCAGGAACCCCTACAGATTCCCAAGTGAAATTATAGTTCATTCATTTCACTGTAAGTAACATAACACAATATAACATAAATACTTGGGCCATGAACCTCACAGGGTTATAGTGAGGCAAGTACTTTGTAGCCTTCAAGCACAAAAGGAATTAGAGCAGTCATTTTTCTTATCGTTCCCCCCCAATCAGGAGATAAGGGAACCCGCCCAGAGCTAAATTACCGGGCCAAAAGGGCTTTTCTATGTTTCCTAAAATTCATGGACCAGAAGTCAATTTCACCTGGAGTAATGTTCATGGTTTGGGAATCATGAAATATCTACCAAACTGGTTAGGAAAATTCAATCCATTTTGAACGCGAAAAGCAGGATGCAGCTAGTCCGGTGATAAACTCTGCTCTTTCACACAGAGCCTGGGCCTGGCTCATCCCTGACACTTAAACCTTTCACTGGAGCTGGGGGAGGGGAGATGTGGAGCTGCTTGGAGGGCAGAAAGCAAGTGTCACAGTTCAGTACTTGGTTTCTTTATTCTAACTCCATCTTTCAAAAACCAAGGTGGATAAATTACTGAAAGCTTCTATGCGCCAGGCCCAATTTTCTTCTTCAGCATCTCAATAGGTGATACACAAAGCATTGTTTTTCCTCTTCTTCCCCCTTCGATAATCCTTTATTTAGCACCCACTGTGACACTGTGATGGGCCCTAGGGACACAAAGACCCAGCTTGTCCATACTCTCCAACCACACCATGCCTCTGCACAGAATATTTCCTATGCCCTTATGACAACACATTGCATTTCCCAAATGTTCTCAAGACAGGGAAGAAACTCAACACACTTCTAAAAGAGGTTTTAACTGGATATAAATACACTTAAGCCAAACCACTGGTTCTCCTTTGCCTAAAATAAATACTGCCCCCCACCCCCTCTCCCAACTCCTTGATCCTGGCATTCAAGGCCCCAGTATACTGCCCTGTGGGTCCTGTTCTCATCTTGCCCCCTCTAATCTTTGTGGCTCTGCTCATACCACCTCCCCCACCTGAAATGAACTCCCTACTCCCAGACTCCATCAGCTGCCATCCCTCTCCTTTCCTTAAAAGGCCCCCCTATTGCAGGAAGCCTTCCTTTACAAAGTGCCCACTGTGCTGCTCAGAGCCCATCCTCTGCACATGCATACCTTGCGGTCTCTCTTTAGCACTCTTAAGCATGGGCTCTAGGGCTTTGCACACAACAGGTGCTTAATAAATGTGCACTGGATGAATAACACAGACTCCCAATATCTGCACAACAGAAAGTGCAGTGATAATCACCAGCCTCTTAGCAGATGATGAGACAGCTTTTATTGGGCAAAGTCTCCCATGCACGAACATTCATATTTCAAGTCTTTAGAGTCAAGGACCTGGGTCCTTCCCATCTAGATAATGAAACAACTTTTAGTAGGCAGGCAGTCTCAGAAATACGAATATCCAGATTTCCTGGTCTCTGCTTACATTTTCTTGATTGTGCCAAACATTCCCAGCTAAAATACTAGAAACTGGTTCAGATGACTCTATCATTAACTATAAGACACCACAGAGCCATGGATACATAGAGGAGGCACTCAAGCGTTTGCTGAATGAATGAATGAACGAATTAAACACTCCTGATTAGGGAGCCCAGGTGTCCTAGTCACTATTGTGGCCAAACCTTTGGAGGCACAGAGCCTTTGTCTGGTAAAAGCCAGATGCAGCTTCACAAAAGAGTTCCTGAAAAGTGAAGAAAATGTTCTCTGTATCTTTTCAAAAAGAGATTCTCTATAAAAACAGCCATGATTGTATCAATACTCCTCTGCCCCAACCCCTATCCCTACCCCTCCATTACCAGCCCCCTGGGGAAGGACCAACATGAACAAACAGCCAGGGCTGGGCAGACAGTCCATGATGAAGCCCTTCCGACCAGAGGGAAAGGCTTGCTCTTCACAGCCCTCCTCCCTCTCCCATGGTAGGCACTGTTTTCTGGCCGCTGAGGTCAGTCACCCTGTGACCTGGCTGGCCACCTGCTTCTCAAATGGGAAAAGTAATCCCTTGATCCCTCTGCCCTGGGGACCCGTCATGGAGTTCTTTCATCAGGTTCAGGGAAATGGCTTTGACTTGGAGAGGTGGCAACAGCATCAGGATCCAATTTTCTTCTTTTCTTCAGCTGGTGCAGGTGTGACTTGGACTTTGTATGCGCTGGGGGCAAAGAGAGAAAGACAAACAAAAGGCCCTCAGTAAGATGTCCTCAGGGGGCTAGGACACCCCCAAGAGGAACAGGAAAACAAGCCTGATGGCTCTCCCTATGTGTTCTGCTTTCCTTTGGCTCCATTAAGCCCCTTCTCAGAGGCCTGGGGCTCGGCTCCACTGCCCTCTTCCTGGGACATTTCAATCCCCCACAAGGCAGGACTGCAAATTGTGGCAACCCCACCAGTGACCCAAAGCGGTGCTTTTCAGCAATGCAAAGCGGTCAACTCTCAGTGCTGGGAACACTGAGCCCTGCTGGAACCCTCTGGCCATGTTAGGGGGAGCTGTGCTGCCCCTTTGGGTCTCTCACCCTGCCCCCGGGTCTGGCACTTCTGCCTGCTCATCCCCATTCCTAGTCCAGGCTAGCAAGAGCCAGAAGCACAGTCCTTCTCCCTGTGTACAGAAAGCTGACCATCTAGTGCTGGAGTTTTCCAAATAAAACAGAGCAGGGGCAGCTAGGTGGTTCAGCAGATAAAGCACCGGCCCTAGATTCAGGAGGACCTAAGTTCAGATCTGACCTCAGACACTTGACACTAGCTGTGTGATCCTGGGCAAGTCACTTAACCCTCACTGTCCGTTCCCCCCCCCCCCCCAGCCAAATAAACAGAGCACCCTTGAATATGTGACAAGTATGAGTCTCCTTCCAGGGAGGAAACAGACAGCATGGATCTGAGATCCCACTGAAAGCCTCAAGTGTGGAAGGCTCAGTGACCTGGTGCTATCTCAGGCCTCTATCCTGGGACAATCTCCACCCCAGAATTAGTTTAAGGAGCCACATTTTTAACAGCCTGTGCATTACCAAAGAAAGATCACCCAGGAAGGCATGCAGACATATATTCCAGTGATCAATTTTCCTGCACAGGTATCACAAACAGATCGTTAGTAATGGTTCAAATGAAATCCATAATGCAAAAAGGCTTAGGAAGTTCAGTTACATCCATCTCAAGCCAGGCCCTATGGTAAAACACAGGGTTCTGGCTTCTCTATCCACTGGCAACAAGAGAAGAAAGAAGAAGATCGACAGATGGTGCTATAGAATGTCTTACCCAACCCACCCTCACAAAGGCTCCCAAGTGCTCGCCTATAAGAGGAATGCAGACAATCTCAGAAGCACTTTCTGTAGGTGGTACAACTTGAGTTTCTCTACATTGGCCACAATCTGCTCTCTTCCTCCACCCCCCCAATCTGGCTTGTGAAAAACCTGAGTCTGGCCTGTAATTGGTCACATTCTTCAGTGTAAATGTACAGATGTGGAGATCTCCCTTTCAGAGGGTGGTCTGTATTCAGGAGCTACCTCTATTAGCACCAATACGGTATTCTCTCTTCCCCTATCAACACCACAGACCAATTATAATGGGATTGGTACTGGCAACAGAATACCCTGCTAGACAGTAGAGGGTCTGACCCCATATGGCAATTCCTCTGTTCTGACAATGAAGTCTGATTTATTAAATTACCCCATAAGAGAACAAGCGACTTAGGTCAACATGGGCAAAATAGAACTTAAATTACTTAAAAGTGGTTGTAATGGAAGGATTTCTTGTCAAAAAACCTTCCAGTAACCCTACCTATCAAAGACAGAAATAGCAGAAAACCTGGAAGACTTGAATTCAAGTCTCAGCTTTGTTTCCTACTTCTAAGCTGTGTGAACCGTGGCAATTGACAGAATGTGTAACTGGTGGGCTCCTCAGGTATCATCTATTCCAATTCTCTTATTTTACAGAGGAAAAATTGAGACCCACAGTGGTCAAAATGGCTTTCTCAGGGCAGCTAGGTTGTACAGTGGATAGAGCACCAGCCCTGGAGTCAGGAGGACCTGAGTTCAAATCCAGCCTCAGACACTTGACACTTACTAGCTGTGTGAAGCTGGGCAAGTCACTTAACCCCAACTGTCTCACCAAAACAAAACGAAACAAGGCTTTCTCATGGTCTTAGATAGCAAAAAGAGCCATAGTAACTTTAAATGAATTTAAGAGCCATAGTAACTTTAAATGAATTTAAGTCTTCTGGACTAGAAATATGGTAACTTGGGGTAGTACCTAGTCACACAGTATCTATGCCAGAAGGTAACGTCTACAGGGCAACTAGACCAAAGGGCATCTTCTACTTAGGAATCCTCTCTAAAACAGGTTGTGACTATTCATTCAGACTCTACTTGAATAATGGAGAACTCATTGCCTCTCTCTGGGTACTCAGTTTCCCCAAACATAAACGAGGTACTTGAACTAACTGATCTCTTCTGGCTCTGACATCCCTTCACTATAACTTCATTAAACTTTTGAGTTCAATATGGAATTTACTGCAGGTTTACAGAAAGAGTAGAATTAACTTTTCATTGCATCTCTGTGGTCTGTCCAGGAGCTCCTCATGAAATTATGTACAGGAAATTATTAGAAGTTGCTCTTTCTACAAAAATATTTCTAGCTGCTCTTTACATGGTAGCAAGGAATTGGAAGTTGAGGGGGTGCCCATCAATTGGGGAATGGCTGGACAAGCTGTGGTATATGAATACAATGGAATACTATTGTGCTGTAAGAAATGATGAGCAGGAGGAGTTCAGAGAAACCTGGAGGGTCTTGCGTGGGCTAATGTTGAGTGAGATGAGCAGAACCAGAAGAACATTGTACACAGTATCATCAACATTGAGTGTTGACCTACTGTGATGGACTATATTCTTCTCACCAATGCAATGGCACAGAAGAGTTCCAGGGAACTCGTGATAGAAGAGGATCTCCAAATCCAAGAAAAAAAAAAGAACTGTGGAGTATAAATGCTGAATGAACCATACTATTTCTTTTGTTTTGGGTGCTGTTGGTTTTTTTTTTCTATTTTGAGGTTTTGCATCACTGCTGATTTTTTTCTCTTGTAACAGGATTAATGCAGAAATAAGATTAATGTTATTATGTGTATATATATGTGTGTGTGTATATCTATATATCTATATGTATATAGATATATAGATATAACCTATATCAGATTGCCTGCTGTCTAGGGGAGGGGGATGGGAGGGGAGGGAGGGAGAAAAATCTGAAATTGTAAAGCTTGTATAAACAAAAGTTGAGAACTATCTTTACATGTAACGGAAAAAATAAAATACCTTATACATAAAAAAAAAAAGAAGTTGCTCTTTCTATAATAGCTACTTCAGCTCAAACTTGAAGTGACTCTGAGTTGTCTGAAATTTTAGATGAATTAGCAGCTCTCCCAAGAAAGTCTCCTTTTAATTTAATCAGTTTTCATTAGAACCAAACTACCATTTTCAGAAATTATTCCAATGAGCAGAAGTTACTGTTCTATTAAAAGTCTAAAAATACCCAAGCTAAGAAGTCTTCCGCACCTCTCCCCCCCAAATTCCTTTATCAGGTTTACCTGCCCATTCTCGATCTCCAATGATGATTCTATCACACAATTCACATCTGTGATGACTCCGTTTATTCTCAGTTACATCACACTGTAACTTTATGGGAGTGGCTATAGGTTGCTTGCCCTGGGGAAAGCAAATCAAGAATAAAGCATTTGACTGAGAGATTTCTATTTTATTCTCAATTCTCTGAGATAACAGCTTATAGAACACCTTCCTCACAACAAACAAGTGAAAAAGGCAGCCTAGCAGACTAGAAAGGATAACAGGTTTTGATGTAGCAGACTCATGCATTACTGTAGACAGATATCTCTCTCCTCTCTCTCCCCCTTCTCCCTCTCTCTCTCTCTCTGCCAGTTTCCTAATCTGTAAAATTCACATAGTACTTGTACTTTTTACCTTGCAGCCTTCTTGTGAAAAAGCATTCTTTAACCTTTTGCAACCAAGTTATTAATAAACCTTCAAAGTTCTACATAAATGTCAGGTCACTGTTCATTTATGATCCTGGGTGTTAGAGACATGGCAGGAGTGCTGATTCTGGGAATAAACTTGATGAACATGAAAAGTGAAGAGGAGGTTATGAGAAGCCAAAACCTAAAACAAGTCTGTCCAGAGGAAAGACAAAGGGAGCTCCGAAGTAATGTTTTTTCATTCTTAAATAAGGGACTGATATGATCACATACAGTAAAATGGACAATTTTGGTTACATAAAATTAAGAAGTTTTTAAATGAATGGAATTGATGTAGCTATAATAAGAGGAATGATCAAGTAGGGGAGAGAAGCTTAGCATATATATCTTACAAAATACAGGAAACTAATACAAATAAAGAAGAAAAAGGGGCAGCTAGGTGGTGCAGTGGATAGAGCACCAGCGCTGGATTCAGGAGGACCTGAGTTCAAATGTGGCCTCAGACACTTGACACTTACTAGCTGTGTGACCCTGAGCAAGTCACTTAACCCTCACTGCCTTGCAAAACAACCAAAACAAAACAAACAATATACTTCTTGGTTATGAGGAGAGGTTCAGAAAGACCTTGGAAAGTGAAAACTAAAAAAGGCTGGAGAAAGCACTAAAAACAAGTCAACAGAGCTTGGGGCCTCAGAGGCAGGTTCAAGGCAACAAACATCTCTCCTGAGGAAAGGTGTTCACAACTCTATGCAGACAGTACTGCAATGGGAAGGTACCTGGATGAAGCTTCCCACAATCTGCAGAGCAGGTCCCAGAACTGATTCCTCCCATTTTAAGGCATCAGTTACCTCCAAACCATAAATCGGGGGCACATTGGGTCCAGGGCCTGACAAAAAAGAGAAACTATTAGTTGACACAGTCCAAGCCTAAACTAACCCTGCTCCAAATGTTCTGTGGCTTCATACCACTAAAATTCCTGAGACAAAATTCACCGTTCAGAATCCAATTCACACTTTAACATAAACCCGATACCCTGTCTCTAGGCCAAAAGCATGGTCCCAAGTGCCCAGGGTTCACTTAGGGTATCTTAACAGCAATAACAATGACTGTACAAAGTCCAAGACAATCTGACAGCCCCAGCTGCCTAACTCCTGAGAGGTAGTAAAGCAAAAGATCTCTGAAAATTGACCAAGAAATGAGCCTTGACACTCTTTGAGAAATCTGTGACTAAATATATACACACATAGGAGGAACTGCCAAATCACTACAGTAGGAAACATACTGTCAGCTTTTTTGGCAGAGGAAAAGCCACCAGACTCAGAGGAAGAAGACCCGGCTCGAGTTCTAGATCTACCACTTATTACACTTCTGACTCTCTGCCAGCCACTCCCCTTGTATATGCCCTATTTCCATCACAAGGGCTACTGAGGAGCCAATGAAATGGCATGGAAAGGTGCCCTATGGATATGAGCTATTATGATGAAGCGGCTATTTCTCCTGTAGCTCTACACTTTCGAGATAGGAGAACTAGTCCCTAGGCTAGTCCACGACCACCTCTGGGCAGGCGGCTCCCAAACGTACATCTCCAGTCCTGAATGCTCTTCCGAGGTCCAGAGCTGAGTAACTCAAGGGCCAACAGGACCCTTCTTGTTTCACTGGCACTTCAAATTCAAACTATCCCCAAATACTCCTAAACCCACATCCCCTTTCAGACAGCACCGTTTTGTCTGTGGCACTACCAATGACCCTCTCCCACTCCTGGGGTTATTCTTGACTCTCTCCTCTCTTGACGGTTAATGGTAAATCCGACTGTTTCCACCTCTTGCACAAACTGCACCTGCTGTGTCTACCCGAGTAAAGAGGTGTCCATCACTATCTGCCATGATGACTGCCCTTCAAGTGGCATAAAACATTCCTTCGTCATCATGATATTAAAGGCACCTCTACCCCATGCCAAACAACCCTAAAGGACTTTCCTGTCTGTAATGTGTGGCTTTTCCAATTTAGCCCTCATACCTTTGTCAGAGGTCATCTTTTGTACAGACCAACTCAGGTGACTTCTGGTCAAGAGCTTCCTTTCATTTCCTACTACTCATGGAGCAAAACTCGGACTCCCTCTGACATTTAAGGCTCTCCAGAATCTGGCATAACCTGACCTTTCTAAACTCATCTCATGTCATTCCCTCTATGTACTTTTAGGCACCAGCCAAAATGGACCACAAGTTTCCCTATGTGCCTTGAGCTTCTCCTATCAGTGTCTCTGTATTCCTATTTAGCCCAGCGTCTAGCACAGTGTGTCGTCATTGTGTCCAATTCTTTCTGACCCCGTTTGGGTTTTTCTTGGCAAAGATACTGGAGTGATTTGCTATTTCCTTCTCCAGCTCATTTTACAGATACGGAAACTGAGGCAAACAGGATGAAGTGACTTGCTCAGGATCATATAGCTAATAAGTGTCTAAGGACAGATTTGAACTTCTGAACATGAGTCTTCCTGATTCCAAGCACAGCAGTCTATCCACTATGCCACCTAGACACATCACCATAGTTGGTGTTTAATAAATGCTTCCTGTGGGGGCAGCTAGGTGGCGCAGTGGATAGAGCACTGGCCCTGGATTCAGGAGAACCTGAATTCAAATCCAGCCTCAGACAACACTTACTAGCTGTGTGACCCTGGGCAAGTCACTTAACCCTCATTGCCCCGGTCCCCCACCCCCCAAAAAAGCTTACTGAGTAACTATTTGCTCAGGTACTTCCCTAGGCCTGGAATGTCCTCCTACCTCCTCCCTTCCTCTGTTAATTCCATACCAATCCTTTAAATCCTGACCCAAATAGTACCTACTCTACAAAGTCTTCAATTCAAATCCGGCCTCAGACACTTAACACTTACTAGCTATGTGACCCTGGGCAAGTCACTTAACCCCCATTGCCCTGCAAAACAAAACAAAACAAAACAAAAGGCACCCACACCCAATGACTAGTAAAAGTTTACTGTTAATGGAGACTGAGGCACCTACCATCAGGAGAGGTGGAGTCAGGCATCCTGGCATGATTCGGTTGCAGACAGGTAAAGAGCATCAAGCCCTGGACAAAGACATCAAAGGCCACAGCGTGCCAACGGCTGGCAGGTGCTGGCCTTTTTACCGTGCCCACCACAAATGAGTTTCTTCAGAGAGAAGCCTGAGCTGCACCTGCCCTCCACCTGCCCTTCCAAGGAAAGGTGAGACTGGGAGGTGTGGCCAGTGTCCACAATCCACCTGGCTTAGGGTAAGCTCTGCACCTGTTTCAGGGCCACTCTACACTCTCCTCTCCTCCAAGCCCTTTGTTAGGCTTCTGTGTCCGCCCTCAGCCCCTTTCCACAAGTGCTCAGCTCCCAGCTGCTGTCGATGGCTCTGATCCAAGGCTGAGCTTCACTGGGGAAGTCCCTCTGGCTTCCCGCCAAAGTGATGTCTCCCCAGCAGAAGAGACCCAAGCCAATCGGATGGGCTCCTGACCTGGAAGGCGGCTGTGCCTTTCACTCCAGCACTGCATGTGTTTGTGTGCAAGAGAAGCAGGCATATGACATGCTACGCCATCAACTCCATATGCTTCTGGAGGGTGAGGGTAGGGCAGAATTATGTGGCTTTTCAAGATTAGAAAGTTCCAACAATGAAAAGTGTCGTCTGTTAGAAGAGACTTACTTCAGGAAGTCAAGGGGATCAAGGGAAGAGAAGCTATATTGGGAGTCTGCGGTATACCAAGTTTCCATCTTGGCCAATGATCAAGTTTCTCCTGCCTAACTGGACAAAGAAATGAAAGAAAGAAAAAGAGCAGAGTATCCAGTGTGCCTCCAGGTTAGAAAGTCATCCCTAACTATCAAGGGGCAAATGACAGTCTGTGGATGGATGAAATCACTGAATCAGGCAGGTCCAAAGAAGACCTAAAAGCCCAAGGCACATGTGCTCAAAGGGAGAGAAGAGACACTGACAATGAAACATGTATAGCCCAAAACAATGCCCCAAATAAAGTGAAAGTTTATTAAGACTGGCGATTCAACTACAGACGGGTTTAGGCCCTGTGCTCATTGCTAGGGATAAGGATGAAAAATGGCACAGTTCCTGTACTCCAAAAGCCCATGGTCTTATGGAGGGATTTGTGGAGAGATAGGGCAATTATAAATAAGTACAGTATGAGGTAGGATGTGACAGGGCAAAGAAAATCCAGGCAGACTGCTCTAAGAAAATCCGAGGAGGGAAACTAATGAGGGCAATGGCTTCTGGCTGTGCCTCTAAGGAGAAGAGAGACTGTTAACACACAGAGGTAGGAACAAAGTTGAATCCAAGCTGGAGGAAAATGCATTCCTTCAGTTCTCCTTATCTATAAAAGAAAACACACTGCCCAAAGCCAAAGAGCATGTTAGATGATTTATTCAGAAGCTCCCCTGGCACACCCACCCACAAGTTGTAAGGTGGTTTCTAACAATCTTAGTTAATCTTCTTTCGGTCCACAGCCACATAACTTACTCCTTCTGAGACCGTGCTGATGTAGTTCAGGTAACTAAGGGGGTGGCAGTGGCAGAATAACAATTTGCTGCCTGAACACCAGACAGACTCAGAAGGCCTAGTGTCAGTGTGAATGAGGAAAGGGAAACCTACAGCAGATTCCAAAGGTTAGACAGCTTAAATGTAGTGTTTTGTAATCTTACTGAGGACTGTTTACTCCTGACTTTGGGAAGGAATTCCTTGGCAAAGATGAAATGTTACAGGATAAGATTCTTAACTTGTGGGTTTGGGAAGCTGTTTTCTAAAAAATGTTTTGAAAACTGTATTGCAACAGAACTAGTGTCCTTTGTAATTTTATTTTATGCATTTAAAAACATTTTGGGGGGCAGCTAGGTGACAGTGGAGATAGAGCACCAGCCCTGGATTCAGAAGGACCTGAGCTCAAATCCAGCTTCAGACACTTGACACTTACTAGCTGTGTAACCCTGGGCAAGTCACTTAACCCTCATTGCCTGCAAAAACCAAACCAAAACAACAACAACAAAACAAAAACAAAAACAAAAAACCCAGAACCCTAGTTCTAAGGTAATCAACCTTTTAAAGCTTAAACTGTGATTACAGTAAATTGAAAATCTTTGGCACCAACAAAATTAATGCATCTAAATTAAGAAGGAAAGGTATTGACTTGGGAAAAAATCTTTTTACCAAACATTTCTTCTAAAGGTCTGATATGACACCAAGATTTATACCCATAGAATACAGACAAAGAGCTCTCAAAAGACAAACCACAAACTATTAACAACCATATGAAAGACTGTGCCAAATCATTAATAATAAAAATGCAAATTAAATCAACTCAGAGGTGTCAATTCACACCTAGCAAATCGGCAAAGATGACAGAAGATGGTCAATGTTGCAGGGGCTGTAGAAAGAAAAGTAATAATATACTCTTGGCTGAGCAGGGAATTGGTCCAACCATTCTAGAAAGCAACATGAAATCTTGCTAAAAAATTAACTCAAATGGCCTCCCTCTTTGAAACAGAGATTCATTGTTAGGCATATATCCCCAAAGACAGAGTTAGGGGGATAGACCCATAATTTCACTGATAAAGAAAACAACTGCATGAGAAAACCCTCCAACCAATGCAGGTTGACACTTTCTCTGAAAATTCGTGTCTTAAGAGAGCAGCTTGGAACACTGTTAAGGTTAAGAGACATGACCAGGGTCACGACAGGCCCCATATCTGTCTGAGGCATAACCTGAACCCAGGTCCTCCTGACTTCTGGGTCAGCTCTCTATCATCCCTAGATGTCCTCATACCCCAACCCAAAGAAGTCAATGATAAAAATAAAGGCCCCATAGGCACCAACATATTTGTAACAGCTCTTTCTACAGTCAAGAAATGGAAATAAAGTCATGCCTACAGATTGGGAAATGGCTAAACAAGGTGTGGTTCACAAATACAATGGAATGTTACTGCTCTATAATAAAGGAATATGAAGAATTCAGAAGCATCAAAAGAATTAGAGGGGCAGCTGGGTAGGTGGTGCAGTGAATAGAGCACCAGCCCTGGAGTCAGGAGGACCTGACATTTACTAGCTGTGTGACCCTGGGCAAGTCACTTAACCCCAGTTGCCTCACCAAAAAAGAAAAAAAGGGAAAAAAAAGAAAAGAAAAAGAAAAGAAAAAAAAGAATTATAGAAACTGAAGTAAGTAGAATCAGGAAAACATGCATAATAACAACTGACATAAAAAACTATAGCAACACTAAAATCCCATAACACTGAACACAGTATAATTAAGAACAACCAAGCTCTCAACCTTGAAGAAAAGATAAGAAAATGCACCCCCCTCCCTTCTTCAAAGAGCTGAAGGACTATGGGTATGGAAACTTCTTGAAACTGTCAGAGTTGGCTGATGTGCTAGCTTTACTGTTTTTCCCCCTTTTTATTCTTTGTTTTAAGCTCTCTAGGTGAGAAGAAAGGACACATTTGGAAATGATGGTGTTGTAAAAACAATTAAGTGTCATGTTTTTTTAAAAGCTTAAATTGATACCTGGTATATATTTTCCTATACCTTTCTGCAGAATGCCCATCTATTGTATCACTAGGAAGTGACCTCACCTGTGAGAGAGAGAGAGAGAGAGAGAGAGAGAGAGAGAGAGAGAGACACACACACACACACACACACACACACACACACTTGTTTATTTTGGTTTGCTTTGGGCAGAGCAATGAGGGTTAAGTGACTTGCCCAGGGTCACACAGCTAGTAAGTGTCAAGAGTCCGAAGTCAGATTTGAACTCAGGTCCTCCTAAATCCAGGGTTGGTGCTTTATCCACTGTGCCACCTAACTGCTCCAACCTGTGAGATAGTTTTTCCAGAGGTAACAAAGAGTAAAGAATTCCAGAGTGAAAACACTTCACATTTGCATACATCATCTCACTTGACCCTCAGGTATTATGCCCAATTGACAGTTAAGGAGACAGTCTCAAAAAAGGTAAGGAAACTGGAAGAAGGTGACATACACAGCTAGTAAGCCTCTGCTCCTTCCTATCTACATCATCTTTGGAGAGCCACCTAAGCCACCTCACTGCCTTGGGCCTGAGCTACCTCATCCATGAAACAAGGGGGTTGTAAGAGAAGGTCATTAAGGTCCCTTCCAGTTTCAGATCCACGATTCTAAAACTTGAACCCAGTTCTTCTGACCCCCAATGACACCATACCTGTCTTTTAACCACTCTGACGATGGCTCTCCCATCTAAGTCAGGAGAGAGTCTGGTACCATTGGAATGGAATGATACCTGACTGCTCATCTCCCCCATCCCAAAGCTCCAAGCACACACCAATCGCCTCTTCCACGATACTCTCTAGAATGCCTGTTGCATGGGCACTAAACATCCCTTCATCTCCAATCTTTTTCTCCCTCCTGACTTAAACTCCTAGTTATTACTGAACCCTGGCTCCTTTTTGGTTACAAAGCCTCACTAGTCACCCTTTCCAGTCCTGGGTACACCTTCATTCATTGCCTTTGGCTCATTGTTGGAGGAATACTCCTTGTTCCCCATCGCCATTTCCAGGTTCTTTCCCCTACTTCATCACTCCATCAGCTCCTCCTCTGAGGTTGACACAATTCAGATCTACTTCCCAGTCAAAGCCTCATCTGAACCTTCCATCCCTGCTATATGTCTTCTGCTCTTTGTTGCTAAACTCCATGAGAAGACCATGTACAAAAGGCACCACCACTTTCTTTCCTCACTCTCTTCTTACAATCTGGCTTCTGACTCATTACACCAAAACAGCTTTCCAAACTAATGATCTTTTCTCAACCTCACTGTTCTCAGTCTCTCTGTATGTAGCCTTTGCTGTTGCTGCTCACCCTCTTCTTCTTGATCCTCTCTTCTCTAGGTTTTTGGGACACAGCTTTCTCCTGGTTTTCCTCCTAACTGCTCCTTCTCTGGCTCCTCCTCCAGATCATGCCCTCTTAACCAAGGTTCTGTCCTGGACCCCCCCCCCCCATTGTGAAGCAAACATATACACCGTAATGTGCTTTAGAAGTGGGTTGTTACATTTTGTGAAACACTGCAGAAACCAAAATGCATTTACTAGGGCCTGCTAAAAGAGGGATAGCAGTAACTCTTCTCCAGTATAAAAGAAAAAACTATAGGACACAGTGGTACAGGGAACTTACGACTTAAGAAGCGGTTTTTAACCCATTTGTTTTGTTTCCGAGCATATCTCTTGGTCACTTGTTTTAGAGCCTCAATACCTGAAAGCAAAGAAGACAAAAGAAGTCAAGTAACCAGCATGAATGTCCTTAAGGCCTGCTAAGGAGAGCCTTAGAACTTGGAATCAGAGAGCAGACAGCCTTTGGATGGCACAGAGGAACATGTGAGCTCTGATGAGGTCTGAGAACATGGCTACTTTTACAGACTGGAGAAATATCAAGGGCAGTGGATGGAATCAGAGACTTTGAGGAAAGGGTTTTACACCAAACAGGAGGGAATTATTGCTATTAACTTCTCACCCTGTGCTATCAAGCTTGACCTGAGATTCCCCAGGACTGAATAAGAAATTTCATACCTTTTGTAAGGAGGAGGTTGCTGGTTTCTGGACTGCACTGGTCATCAGTGATCAGGTATTCATGGAACTCCTTGAAGCCAATGGATTGAAAGATGCCGTGCTGGTAGTTCTGGCTGGGAAAAGAAAGGCAGCAAATGAGCCACCTATTTCTCTGAACTGAGATCTGCTCCCCACCCCCCCCAATCCCTTAGAAAACATTCTGCAGAATATCTTACAAGTTTTAGCATCACAGAAACTCAAGAGCTGAAGAAGAGCTCAGAGACTGCCTAGCTGAACATCTGTATAGGAGTATCCTCTAAAGCAGCCCTGACAAGTAGCCAGACAGCCACAGGGTATCCAATGATAAGGAGCCCACTACTTCTGGTGTCTGCATATTCCACTTCTGTATGGAACTGTCAGCATATTATTCCTTAAATCCAGTTATTCCTAAATCTGCCTCTCTGCAATTTCTTATTAGGATCAAGAAGAACAAGTTTAAGCCCTCTTCAAATACTGGAAGGCAACTAGCACACCCCACCCCAACACCCTCTACTTCTGGCTGAATACCCCCAGGTTGAGTCAAGGAATCTTTAAAATGACAGTCTCCAATTCTTTAATTATCCTGTTCACCCTCTAGTCTGTTGATGCTCTTCCTAAAATGTAGCACCAAGATTGAAAATAATAATCTAGTTATAGTCTGAACAGGGCCACATGCCATCCCTCTCTTCTTGTAGGCAACAGAGTATGGTCAAATAACAACAGAGGCCAAAACTAATTTTTGGTCCACTAAGTCTTCGTGTGTCTAATTCAACAGGATGGAAGGGCAAAGTAACATGTCCGTATGCTCACCAATTCTCGGCAACTTTCTCCCGATTGTAGCGCCTATGAAACTCTTTCAGCTCTTCCAAAAGTCCAGCAGCGATCATTTCATCTACCCTCTTATCCAGGCGCTGGTCTAGAACTTCAATTGAAATCAACCAACCAGTAAGGCTGTACTTCCTTGGGATATCCCTCTATATTATCAGTACTAGGTTTATACAAGATTAATTATACAAATTTAGAACTACTAAAGATCAGAAAAAAGATTTCTATTCTCAGGTAGCCCAGTGAATACAGTGCTGGGTCAGGAGGAACTCAAATTTGAGTTTGGACACTTACAGCTGTGTGACCCTGAGCAAGTCACTTAAGCTCTGTCTGCCACAGTTTCTTCATCTGTAAAATGAGGATAATAAAAGCACGCACCACCCAGGGCTGTCATGAGGACAAAAATGAGATAATATTTACAAAGTGCTTTGCAAATCTTGGCTGTTATTGTTGACACTTCACACTGCCACACCAGCCAAAAACAGCTAGATAGAACATAAATGCAAAAACCCATGTGCTGGTGCACAGCTGATTGTGTCAACTGAAGAATTTTCAACAGCCTATTTCTAATTCACTGACAGTCAAATGCATTAGTCTAAAAATGAAACACTTTTGCGGAGAGGGGAGGATGGGGGATGGGGGGGCTGGGCAATGAGGGTTAAGTGACTTGCCCAGGGTCACACAGCTAGTTAAGTGTGTCAAGTGTCTGAGGCTGGATTTGAACTCAGGTCCTCCTGAATCCAGGGCTGGTGCTTTATCCACTGTGCCACCTAGCCGCCCCCCCCATTTTTTTTTAAAACATTCTTTATGAGATTTTTGGACTCTAAGATCCATTTTGTAATAATACCTCTGTGAGGTAATACAAATATCAGCAATCCCATTTTACAGATGAAAGAACTGAGGTACAGAAGGGTTCAGTGACTTACTTAGCCATCATTCATCTAGAAGGGCTGGAGCTGGGAAAAGAACCTGAGTCATTCCCAGTCCAGCGGTCCTCACGTTATGCTCCTACCTCTTGGAAACTAAAGCCCGGAGGGCAAATAACTCATCCCAGGATACATGAGAACAAATGACAGAGCTGGCATTCTTTGGCGACAAGGTAGAGGGACTAATGGACCACTTTGATTCTAAACCTATGACCCTATAACCGATTATTTCTTCATTTAATCCAACTTATGCTTATATTTTTTCTCTAGTTACTCTTGTCATTTATTTCATTTGCCATTCTTGCCCAGGTGAGTTATTTCAAACTTTCAGGATTTGTCATCTTGAGGAAGGAAGTAGTGCTAAATATTAACTGTTTGTATCTGATGACAGCATGATGAATAGACAAGCCTCCATAAAGTCTCACTGAGAGATACTTATCCTAGTGTGGAGGTGACCCTGGGTTCAAATGCAAAATGCAAGTTTTAGCACATTCTATCACACAGGAAAAACTTCTGAGTATAGTCCCGGCAAAAGATGATGTCTGCTTTTTCAAGATCAGCCTAAGTACAGAGAAACTTAGCAGCAGTTAGTACTCTGGCTACTTAGTGATCAATTCTTTGACCAGAGCAATCCAAGATAGACAACACAAAGAAGCAGAAGTGAGGAGACAGAATATTCTAAGCACGTGCCCATACAAAGGTGCAGAAATGGGAGGTGAAGCAACAAGTGCAAAGACTTTACACTATAAAGTGTAAAGCAAACTAGAAATGTAGCAGGGGCTAAATTGTACAGAGCTTTAAATGAGAAAGGAAGGACTTTTAATTTGATCCTGGAGTTAAATAATGTAAAGGAAAAGAACACTAAAAGAAAATCCTAGTTGCCATAATTACCAATCCTGGTCATGAAAAATGTATTTCTTTCCTTCTGAGAGAGATCGGGGGTCAACAGGTGCAAAATATCGTATATACTATAAGAAGAAGTCACTATGTCAATTATTTTTGCTCAGCTGTTTTTCCTGGTTACCAAAAGGGTTCCAAGTCGGGGGGGGGGGGGGGGCCGCGGCCCGCAGGGGCAGCTAGGTGGCACAGTGGATAAAGCACCAGCCCTGGATTCAGCAGGACCTGAGTTCAAATCCGACCTCAGACACTTGACACTTACTAGCTGTGTGATCCTGGGCAAATCACTTAACCCTCATTGCCCTGCAAGAAAAACGAGACAAAACAAACAAACAAACAAACCAAGTCTATGGGGAAGATGGAGAGGGCACATGGGAGATACAGAAAAATGATTGTGATATAAAAACAAAAGGCAGAGACAAAACTTAGTGGATGGAGGGAATGAGAAAGCATCACAGTTCTGACTTCTCTATAAATGCTAACAGTGGCTGGTACTCTGAATGAGACTCATGCCCAGTGACCGCAGGGCAGAAATGCTGCCAGATAAATTCTATCTTATCAATCTTGACACTCTCATTACCTATGAATCCAGGAGGCAAAATGAAGCTGTTACTAAGCAGAACGATGGCTCACAGGGTTTTGGTTTTTTTTTGCTTTGGACAGACAAATGAAGAGCTCTTTTATCATACATCCAGAGATAGGAAAACACATCATCCCATGGGACATGGTCATCTTATACTGGATTCCTTGTGAATAAATACTAAATTAGAAGCATACAAATGAGAAAGCACAAGGAGTTAAAACAATTCCAACCTGACTTATCTAGGCAACTACTGACACAAATGGAAAGGAAGAAAGGAAAGAATACTGATATTTCCCAAGGAGTTTTAATTAATGTAAATCAGTACCCCTGATGAAGAGACCAAAAGAGTGTAAATACCAATCTCACCAGCAAACATACGATCTCTTAGCTAGGTGGAGAGATATGGCAGCCCAATACTAGGTATAAAATCAAAAAGGCTAGAATACTGACTCATCATTTTACAAAAACTGCTGGGAAAAAGAGAATGCAGTCTAAGAGAAATGAAGTTTAGACCACTATCTCATACTACCAATGGATACGAGACTTAGCTACTAAACTAGAAAAGCAGAGAAGACCTTTCTCAACTATGGATGGGTAAAGAGTTCTTAGCCAAACAAGGAAATAGAGAAGATCACAGAAGACAAACAATTCTGATTACATAAAACTGAAAAGGTTTTGCACAAATAAAATACAGGCAGTGTGGACTCAAAAAGGAAGCACTCAATTAGGGAGAAAATCATAGTAGGATATTTCTGATAAAAGTCTAGTATCTGAGAGAGATAGGGAATTGATACAAATATACAGATAAGCCAGGGACTGTCTGGATTGAGCACACAGCATTACTGAGAAGGAAGGGGCTAATCATCTTCACCCAACTGCTACAAGCAGGACAGAGAAGCCATGCTAGGTCCCTTTCCTGAGAGAAAAGAGAGAAGGCAGCATGGGCCAGGGAAGTCAAACCATCACTATGAGCACCATTTCTCCTGAGGACCCTGACTCAGGAGCCTTGGCAAAAGCAGTGCCCCCATAAGCATCAGATCTACTTCCTGCCTAACCCCCACAACCATCTTGGCGGGCAGAGGTCTCATCTTCTTCACCCTCAACTGCTTAACCGACTATCTTGTAATGAGCCGAGAAGCACAAGAGCCCTAGGAGTGGCAGGCCTTCCCAGAGCCCCAACTCTGCTTCCAGTTCAGCCATCATCTAGGGAAGCAACTCACCAACTGCCACCCACAGAGAGGCAAGCCAGCCTCACTGAAGCAGCAAGGCCCCCTGAGGTGGAGACAGGAGCAGCAGGTGTCAGGCAAGCCAAAGCATGGGCACATCTTCTCGCAGACCCTGAAGCCAAGAGCCTTGGGAATAGTGGGGCTTCCAGCCCAGTACCCTGAGACATTATCCTGGAAAGTAAGTGCTGCAGAGATGTGGTTTGGCAGCTGCTCCCGTAGGTGCTACAGCCACAGCCATGGAAGACTCAGAAAAGAAAGTTCTTGCCACCCAAATCCATGACATCACTCAGTGGCTCAATAGCAGAAAGTGAAATGATCTAAGTGAACAGACATCATCATCTACTTCATTGCAGGGCCCTAACTTACAGACGTTACCTCCTATATTTTGGTCTCCTGCCCTTAGAACATGAGATCCTTGAGGGCAAAGACTGTTGTTTCTATTTATGTACTGAACAGCTAGCGCAGTGCTTTACACACAGTGAGTGCTTCCTAGATGCTGCAATCTGTCCTTAATTCATGCATTCATCCACTCCTGACAGAAAGGTGAGAGATGAGAGGTACAGAGTAAGATACATTTTCAAACATGAAAGAATGTGAGAAGTGGATGTGTTTTGCTTGACTACACTTAATAGCAGAAGGGAAGGACTATGTCTGCTTTGGAGAGGGGCTGGGACAGAGAGGGGAGACTAATGATAGTGACATCAAACAAGAGAAAAGATTTTAGAACTTCTGCAGGTGCACACAAGAGAAGGAAGTCTAGAGGAAGGCACAGACAAATAAGACAACTATAAAACAAACACATCGAGAGGCGTCTGTGGATTGGGAGAGGCATAAACATCACGGTACCTGAACATGCTGAAATAACATTGTGCAGTAAGAATCAACAAAGGTGATGAATACAGAAAAGTATAGAAAAACTTAACATGAACTGATGCAAAGTGAACAGAGTCAAGACAACAATATTATAAAATGACATCAATGTAAATGGAAGAACAATCACAAAATAATAAAAAAAGGAATGCTGCAGAGAAAGCTTGACCCCTAAGGAAGAGTTAGGAGCCTATCCCCAGTCCTTTGGGGATGTACTGGGGGTCCCTGATGGGATGTGGAACGTTACAAGACATCAGACTTTTTTCAACGTATGGATTGGATTTGCTGATTTCTTTTCCTGCTTCTTCCTTCTATAAAAATTCTGTTATAGGGGCAGCTAGGTGGCGCAGTGGATAGAGCACCGGCCCTGGATTCAGGAGGACCTGAGTTCAAATCCAGCCTCAGACACTTAACACTTACTAGCTGTGTGACCCTGGGCAAATCACTTAACCCCAATTGCCTTACCAAAAAGAAAAAAGAAAAGGAAAAAAAATTCTGTTATAAGGAATGGTTATCTGGGATAGAGGAGAGGGAGAAATATAGAAGTGATACAAGGGAACCTTAGACAATGTTAAAAACAACAACAAAAAATTAATAACATTAAAAAAAAAGAAATTCAAGTGCTGAATTTATTTATTGTACGCAATTTTAAAAACCAAGATGCAGAGAATACTCAAGTTTCATATGAATCATGATTTCTATATGGAAACATTCAATTAATTTTTGCAGAGGTTTGTCAAGTTAATAGTTAACAAAAATAAATTAAAATCCTGGGGAGAAAAATTACTACTGCCCATTCTACAATGATGCATTTGGATGAAATGTCTATCAAAGTACAACTGAAAGGGGTAGCTAGATGGTGCAGTGGATAGAGCACTGGCCCTGGAGTCAGGAGGACCTGAGTTCAAATTTGACCTCAGATACTGGACATTACTAGCTATGTGACCTTGGGCACATCACTTAACCCCAATTGCCTCACCCCCTCCCCCCCAAAAAAGTATTGGGGCAGCTAGGTATCACTGGATAAAAGTACAATTGAGAGAGACATTGCAGGTTAAGTGACCAGGAGTAAAAGAGTACGTTCCATTGTGTGTGGGAAATTGCTCAAGTGCTATTAATATGATCATGCTTCTTCATGAAACAAAGGATCATTTTTTTAGCAGCAATATTCCTCTGCTGATACAGTAGTATTCTTCTTTGAAGAATTAAAGGTATGGGTGACACAAAGGCCCCAAAGAGGCACATGGTAGGCATGAGCAAAAATAATACCTTGTATTTTTATAACTCTTCAAGGTTTGTAAATGTACACACATTTCACTAATCCTCCCAACAACCTAGTGATGCATATGCTACTATAATTCCTATTTTAGGGATGCAGAAACTGAGGCTGAGAGCAACCTGCCCAGGGTGCAGTGCATGCATTCTAGTTATACCACCACCCTGCTTCACTCATGAGCAGTTTGAGTGAAGAAATGCTCAGGATAAACAGGGTTGAGGATATAAGAGAAACATACCACTGGAAAACAAACTGGGCTGGTGAGGGAGCAAGAGTAAGGGGTCACTGCAGGCTGCCCTAATGTCTATGTCAGGTCACCACATTTGAAAGAAAACTCTCAGCAATATGGGCAGGCCTTCTGAGGAGACCAGACACAAACAAGGTCCAAGTGGGTGGGTTTCAATTTGCATCCCATCAAAGAAGAGGTAAGAAAGATAACATAACACCTTACAGGGAAGACCAAGAAGTATTTGTTGAAATAAAACCTCTATATGACACAATGTTGAGAGGGACAAGAAATATTAAGGATGACAAAATCAGGATGCAAAAAGACTGATCAGCCAGGATATCACAAAATGAGATCTAATAGGCATGTCTTTTCTTTTTTGGGGGGGTGGGGTAAAGGCAATTGGGGTTAAGTGACTTGCCCAGGGTCACACAGCCAGTAAGTGTCAAGTGTCTGAGGCCGGATTTGAACTCAGGTCCCCCTGAATCCAGGGCCAGTGCTCTATCCAATGCGCCACCTAGCTGCCCCAATAGGCATTTCTAAATGTAAAGTCCTGTATTTAGGTTCAAAAAATAAAATGAACAAGTACTAAAAACATGACTAGAGGGTAACTTATGTAAAAAAGACTTTTAGAAATTAATAACTAAAACTTCAACATCAATCAACATAATTAGGTAGCTGCCAAAAGAGCTAATACACCCTTCCTCTGCAGCAACAGATGAATGGCCAAGACAAGGGGAGTGGCAGACCCCACTGCCCCCTGCATCAGTCAGACCACAAATGGGGACTGTGTCCACCAATGGGCACCACCATGTAGAAGGACACTGCCTCTTTCCTGGCCCTTCCTACAAGTACTCTATGTCTCAGGGACACAGGCCTCTTTGCTGATCTTCTCACATAAAACTGGCTGTTGATTGTTGATTATTGCATTGAATGCTCTCCCTTCTTGTCTCTGCCTCCTGGTTTCCTTCCAGTCCCAGCTAAATCTCCACCTTCTGCAAGAATCCTTTCCTGGTCCCCCTTCCTTCTGAAATTACTTCCAATTTAACTTGTATATATTTTTCAAGACCAGGCAACAAGCATTTATTAATTACTTACTATGTGCCAAACATTCTACTAGGCACTGAGAATACAAACACAGGCAGAAAAACAGTCCCTGCTCTCAAGAAGCTGGCATTCTAATAGGAGACAGAAGATAAACGGAGCAAGAAGATGGGGGGAGAGAAGAGAAAGAGCGGAAAGTCACCAGAGCAGGGTACTGTCAAGGAAGTCTGGGAGAGCCCGCAGAGCAGCCTGCAGAGGAAAGAGAAAAAGAGAAATGATTGGCCTGGGCTGAAGAAGTAATCCAATGTGTGGAATCTAGGATGGAGAGGTTCTTAGGGCATTGGAGGACAGTCTGGAAAAGAAATATCTTGTTTGTATGGAGTTGCTGGGCCACTGACAGCCCCTCCCCCCAACAGAATTGGAATTCTTTGAGGGTAGGGTCTATTTTGGCTTTTCCCTGTATCGCCAGTGCTAAGTGCAGAGGCTGGCAAAGAGCAAGCACTTAATATGAACCTCCTGACTTAATATGACAAATCCGAGCACATCTAGAGGATGACGAGCATGGTGAAAAGACTAGAAACCATGTTATAAGAGGATTTGTTGATTCTCTTGTTGATCACAAATCAAGAGCAAATGACAGCTGATGGACAGACAGCCTGGAATCGACATCATGTCTATGTATAAAAGAAGCAAAGGTTCCACAGAATCACAGCAGGGAGCACCCACATTGGGGGCGGGGGGGGGGAGGGGGAGGGAATCACTGAAATAGCCAGGAAAGAAAATCAAGAAGCATCACCAGACCAACTCCTCAACACAGAGGCATTCTATAAATAACCAGAAGTGAAGCCCTCCAATGTAGGTCATGGACTTAACTCCCCTCTCCTCACCCCACTCCCACCTCCCTCCCATATCTAGTCAGTTGCTAAATCTTGTCAATTCTGCTTTAGCATTTCTAACATGCTTCTCTTTCTTTTGGAGTCAGGTGAAGGGCAGTAGAAAGAGAGCTGAGTGTGGAGTCAGAAAGATCTGAGTTCAAATCGGGCCTCAGATACTTACTAGTTGTGGCCCTAGGCAAGTCACTATACTTCTGCCTGCCCGTTTCCTCATCTGTAAAATGGGAATAATTACAGCTGCTAGCTCCCAGTGCTGTTGTGAGGACCAAATGAGATAATAATTGTAGGCTGCTTAGCAGGGGCCCTGGCACAGGGTAGCAGCTTAACAGATGATGATTTCCTTTCTTTCTTCTCTACTCATAGGGCCACTACCCAAAGTAAGGTCTTGCTCCTTCTCCCCTGGACTATTTGACAGCTTCCTCCCTGGATTTCCCAGCCTCCCCCTTCTCAATCACTTGGGCACATTGTTTTTTATCTTTTTGTTTTATTTTTTTTTGTTTTGGGGCAGGGCAATGAGGGTTAAGTGACTTGCCCAGGGTCACACAGCTAGTAAGTATCAAGTGTCTGAGGCTGGATTTGAACTCAGGTCCTTCTGAATCCAAGGCCAGTCAGTGCTTTATCCACTGCACCACCTAGCTGCCCCCCCCCCCCCGTTTTTTATCTTTTTAAAGCAGAAGCAGGACCACACCACTCCTCTGCTCACAAACTTTTAGTGGCTACACATTTCTACTGGGATAAAATAAACTCCTCAGTTTGGTATTTTATACCATGGCTCTAGTTTGCCTTTCCAGCCTTAACGCAGTCACCGTTCCAGTCAAATAGGAGCTTGTCATTTCATGAACACTCTCATCTCCTTTCTCTGTGCCTTTGCCCAGGCTATGCCCCAAGCCTAGAATGCACTTCCTCTCAATTCTGCCTCTTGGAATCCTTTGCTTCCTTAATGCTCAGTCCCCCTGCAATCAACCACTTTGGGAAATCTTTCCTGATCCACTAGTGGTTAACACTTCTTCCTCTTCAAATTATCAGACGCAGGGGGCAGCTAGGTGGTGCAGTGGATAGAGCACCGGCCCTGGAGTCAGGAGTACCTGAGTTCAGGTCCGGCCTCAGACACTTAACACTTACTAGCTGTGTGACTCTGGGCAAGTCACTTAACCCCAACTGCCTCACTAAAAAAAAAAAAAAAAAATTTATCAGACGCAGTCATCTGTTTACATGTTGTATCTCCTCCAGAATGGAAGGTCCTTGAAGAACTTTTCTTTCTCTTTGTATCCCTAGCACTTAGCACAAAACTTTGCACATATTAGATATTACAAAAGCTGATTAAGAAGAAACTAGACTATCTCTTGTGGAGAATAACATAGAAGGAAATTGGTGATTCAGGAGTGGAATGGCCAAGACGACCTTCCAAAATCCCTTTCACCTCTGAGATTCTCTGAATCAGACCAGGCAGTCATACATAGAACTACATGATGAGCCTAGCACCATAACCTGATGTTGCCCTTGTTGGCTTAAGTTTATAAACAGGGATTATAAAGTGTTGGGTTTTTTGTTTATGTTTTTTGGTGAGGCAATTGGGGTTAAGTGACTTGCCCAGGGTCACACAGCTAGTAAGGTTCAAGTGTTGAAGGCTGGATTTGAACTCAGATCCTCCTGAATCCAGGGCTGGTGCTCTATCTACTGAGCCACCAAGCTGCCCCATAAAGTGTTGTTTTTTTTAAATGTTCACCATTAAAGAGACACTTCTTTCCTTCAAAAACACACACACACACACACACACACACACACACACACACACACACACAATTGGCATCCATTTGAGAACAGCTTTTTCTAATCCATTCTAAAAATGTCTTCCTTTTACATGGTGATGATATTTTTGGGTGAGATAAATTTGGGAGGTTTTTGGTTTTTTTCTGATGGCATCCTGTGCAGTCTCTCAATCTGTAGTTTGTCCTTTATCTGTATCACATTCTAGCAATTTCCTCATAGGATAATGTATTTAACATCTTCTAGGCCACATGGTACAGGCCAAAGAACACTGTATTTGGCGTACAATGACGCAGGGTGTCTAGCTTTGAGATTTTATTTTGGACCACAGTCACTGAAGTAGATATAAGGCAGCATGGTAAATGTAATGCTGAGGTGTCAAATTTGCCTTCCAGTAGGGCCCAGACCAGATGAAAATGTAATCAGGAAACATGTAACAAAATAAAAATACAACAAAGATAATATTAATTTGCGTTTTGAAAAGTCAATGTGCAGAGTTTCATACCACAGGTAGAGCAGATGAAGAAGAGGTCTGGAAGCCAGGAAGACCTGGGTTCAAGCGCTGCCTCTGATATATACTGGCTGTGTGACAAATCCCTCATCCTCTTGCGGCTCCAGGTGACTCTTTAAGACTATTGGATGTAATCTATGGCCATATGAAGAAATGCTCTAAATCACTACTGATCAGAGAAATGCAAATGAAAACAACTCTGAGGTGCCACCTCACACCTACTAGATTGGCTAATATGACAAAAAAAGGAAAATAATAAATGTTGGAGAAGCTGTGGAAAAATTGGAACACTAATGCATTGTTGATGCAATTGTGAACTAATCCAACCATTCTGGAGAGCAATTTGGAACTATGCCCAAAGGGCTATGGGACTGTGCATACCCTTTGACCCAGTAATACCACTACTAGGTCTGTATCCCAAAGAGATCATAAAAAAGGGGAAAGGACCCACATGTACAAAAACATTTATAGTAGCTCTCTTTGTGGTGGCAAAGAATTGGAAATAGAGGGAAGGCCCATCAATTGGGGAATGGCTAAACAAGTTCTGTTATATGAATGTAATGGAATACTATTGTGCTGTAAGTAATGATGAGCAGGCAGATTTCAGAAAAACCTGGAGACAGTGGACTGATACTGAGTGAAGTGAGAAGAACCAGGGGAACACTGTACATAGTAACAGCAACATTGTGTGATGATCAACTGTGATAGACTTGGCTCTTCCCAGCAGTGCAATGATCCAAGACAATTCCAAAGAACTCATGATGGAAAATGCTCTCCCCATTCAGAAAAAAGAACTGTGGAATCTGAATACAGATTGAACCATAATGTTTTGTTTTTGTTTTTGTTTGGGGGGGGGGGGTTCCCTTTTGTTCTGATTCTCCTTTCACAACATGACTAATGAAGAAATATGTTTAGTGTGATTGTACATATATAACCTTTATCAGATTGCTTGATCTCTTGGGGAGGGAAGGAGAAAAATTTGGAACTAAGTCTTATGAAAACAAATGTTGAAAACTATATTTACATGTAACTGGAAAATAATAAAACTTTTATGATTTAAAAAATAATTTTTAAAAAGACTATCAGCTATAGAGAAGGTGCTGAATTGTCTTGGTAGAGGGCATTTCCTCACTACTGAGACAACAGGTCTAGTCCCTTTCCTTATCCAGTGAAGTGCAGCCCATAGCCTTGAAGGTCCTTTCCAGTTCTAAATTATGGTCCTATAATCTTTTCCTATAGTAAGGCATAACTATGGTATTTGAACTTCACTGTGCCCTAGCAATTGAAAAGTCTGCTTGTAGGTATTCACAACACAAGAGTCAGCCACATCCTCCATCTTGGCCCCGACCCTTCCAGATTAACTGGTGATACAACTAGTCTGAGGTCATTCTTCACCAAAACGTCTCTGTGTTTTCCTTAGTCACTTCCTCCCCATCTCTTTTCATACAAAGTTAGTTCAAGCTGATGACTACTACTCACTTTCCACTCACCTGGAAAATGAATTCTCCAGAATGAGGACAGTATTATCCTTTTATTGGTCAATAGAGACTGGACATATATAGAAATCATGTGGTATGGAGAGTCTACATTTCTCAGAGCATCACATTTTTTAAAAATTGGGGGGGGGGGGGGTCGGCCAATGGGGGTTAAGTGACTTTCCCTGGGTCACACAGCTAGTAAGCGTCAAGTGTCTGAGGCCGGATTTGAACTCAGGTACTCCTGAATCCAGGGCCGGTGCTTTATCCACTGGGCCACCTAGCCACCCCAGCATCACATTTTTTAAAAAATCCTTGGGGGGCAGCTAGGTGGCGCAGTGGATAGAGCACCAGCCCTGGAGTCAGGAGTGCCTGAGTTCAAATCCGGCCTCAGACACTTGAGGCTTACTAGCTGTGTGACCTTGGGCAAGTCACTTAACCCCAATTGCCTCACTTAAAAAAAAAAAAATCCTTGGGAATTATTCTCTTACCTGCTTGATCTGCATGTAACCAGAAGATACAAGGGTTAGGGAACTTCAAGGGGCCCCCTAGGGGGCCCCCACCTTCTTCTGCATGTTGACGACTGAGAAGTTCACTATGTGAGATTCCTGTTTCTTCAAACACTTGCAAACTCCTAAAACATTAAAAAAGAAAAAAGGACACTCTGTGAAAGACCAATAGGAAACAGATGTTTAGTCTGTGTTAACGGGCTCAGCCACCAAGAGGGAAGCTGTTAGCAAACTGGCAAACTCATTTTCACAACATAACTATGACTAAATGGCTTGTTGATATGAAAACTTAAAGTTACTCCAAATCTGCTTATCTGAAAAACTCTGTAAAAAAGCAGAAAAAGGGTCAGAGATATGATTAACTTTTTAAATTTAGTATTCCTTTCATGTTCTCTCTCTCTCTCCAGACTGCTGCCTCCAAAATCTTCTCAATGCACAGGCCTAATTATGTTACCTACTACTCAAAAACCTTCAATGGATCCTTGTTGTCTGGAGTATAAATTCATAAGTAGATATTTATAAAACCCTTTAAAAGGTCAACCCCAATTCCTCTTTCTGCCACCCATCTCTTGCATAGTCTATCCCCCTTTCCATCACTCACACTGCTACCATCCTAGTTCTTGTCCTCACCACCCTTTGCCTGGACTAGTGTAATAACCTTCTATTTTATCTCTCTAGCTGATGTATCTTCTCTCCAATAAACTACAGAAGTTCCCTATAGCCTCCAGGATTCATTTGCTATTCAAAGGCCTTCCTAACCCAGCCACACCCCATCCCCAACCATCTCTCCAGTCTTCTAATACCTCATTTCCCAATATCCTCTTTCATAGCAGCTTCTTGACTGTTGCATGAACAAGATACTCTCTCAGCTCCAAGCATTTCTGCCCCCCTGGTTATCCCCCATGCCTACGACATTCTCTCTCCTCCTCTCCAAACAATGATGTCCTTGGCTTCCTTTAAGTCCCAACTAAAATACCACTTTCTAAAGGAAGCCTTCCCCAACCTCTCTCTTAATTCCAGCGCCTTCTATCTTTTTTTTGGGGGGGGGGGGGCAGGGAAATGGGGGTTAAGTGACTTGCCCATGGTCACACAGCTAGTAAGTGTCAAGTGTTTGAGGCCAAATTTGAACTGAGGTCCTCCTGAATCCAGGGCCGGTGCACTATCCACTGCACCACCTAGCTGCCCCTTAATCAATATTTTTTCATTCACTCCTTCAATTAAGCTAAATTGGCATTTTGCTCTCGTTCATACATATTGTCATGGGAGGATTATGGGCCCCGGTCACCCCAACAATTCTCTGGGGGGTTCAAGGAACCTTTTCCTTGAAACCTCAGGGGTTTTCCCTTGAAATCAAGTAGGCCTCTCCTTGAACACAATCAAGGACACACACACTCACCTAAGGGAGATAAGCGGCACAGATTGAACTGAGCATGCTCCAGGACCATCACCCCACATTCCAGTCCTCCTAAGCATCTGGATGAGGTAATCCAGGAGAAGACCACCTGGAACCGCTCATCAGCAGACTGCTTAGACGCATCAGGACACAAGGGATTCTTCCTACCACAGCGCAACGTGGGAAGACCACCAGCCCCTCACCCAATAAGAGACTCTTACCCACCCTCATCTAAACCCTATAAAATGGCACCCCACAAGTTAGTTGGGGGGGGAAGCGTTTTGTTCTGGCAAAACCTTCCTCCCGGCTGGTTTCTCTTGTACCCCAATAAACCTGTTCTCTTATTCCTGATTAGGTCTTGTGCGAGAATGTAATTCTTTACAGAGGAATCCTAAGGACCCACGTGCTCTCTCCTATCAGTTTCCCCTTATCAATATCATTCCATATCCTATTTCTTCACTTCTCTCCCAGTTCTTCACTCCTCATTCCCCAGATTTTGCCAGCCTATGTCAGTAGCCTTCTTACCCTAGGAGATCAAGCTGAACCTTGCAGACCTCTCCTCCTATTGAGAAGTTCCTTGTGGGACCTTCATTTTAAGCAAGTGCCTAGGTAAGCCATCCTTCGCTCCTCTCTTGGCTCTGCCCTAAAACTCTGGACTTCCTCACTGTGCTGTCACATGGCTCCTTCTCTGCCAAACCCCATTTAAGTCCTTTTTACTGTTGTCTTCCTGTATTAGAATGTAAGCTCCTTGAGGGCAGGGATCTTTTGTCGTCTTCTTTTATTCCCAGAGCTTAGCACAGTGCCCAGTACATGGTAAAGACTTAATAAATGCTTCCTGACTTGACTGACTATTCTTTTGTACACACTGTCCCTGTTCCCTAGAATGGATTCTATGCTCACTGACTGTTTAAAGGTTTACAAAGCTCTTAATATACAACACCTTATTTGAGTTAAGAATGTGAGGTGCTTCTTCAACACTTTCAATCTGATAGATGTGTGCACTCTCCTACCTTCTTATCATCTCAGACCTGTATCCAGGTCCTTCTATAAATGCTGCCAAAGGGGCCCATTCACCATGCTGAGGGCTTTCCTCTAGCTCCCCTGATACTGTGGAGATGCCCATGTTGCACAGAGGCTAGCCACTGGCTACCTTTAGTTCTTGTTAAAGGAGGCAATATGGTGTAGTGGAGAAGGCACTGGATTTAAGAGTTGGGAAAACCTGGGCACAAATCTCACCTCAAGCACTTACTAGAGATGTGTGACCCTGAGTAGTCACTTATCCCTGGGAACCTCAACTTACTCCTCTTTAAACAAGGTTAGACTCTATGGCCTTCAAGGTCCCTTCCAGTTCCAAATCTATGAATTTGTGATCATACGATCAGCCAGCTTCATTTTCCAAACCAAGGTATTATGATCTTCAGAGCAGCTGGGGGCAGAGCGGATAAAGCACTGGGCCTGGAGTCAGGAATACTTGAGTTCAAATCTGGTCTCAGACACTTTACTAGCTATGTGACTGTGAGCAAGTCTCTTAACCCTGTCTGCCTCAGTTTCCCCATTTGTAAAATAAGCTGGAGAAGGAAATAATAAACCATTCCAGTATCTCTGCCAAGAATATCCCACCTGAAGTCACAAGAATCAGGCATGATGAAAATGACTGAACAGCAACAACAGCAATTATGACCTTCATTTTTAAAGATGTAGAAACTAGGTTCAGAGAGCTAGGCAAGTTGGTCATTCGTATACAGTTAAGAATCAAAAGCAAGATCAGAATCCAGGTCTTTCTGACTGCAAGCCCACTGCTCTCTACCCACCATGCCATGCTGCTGCCCTTTGTCACACACAAACACAAATTCCTTAGCTAGGTTGGCAGGCTCTCCATGATGTTTCCACCCAGTCCTTTTATCTCTCTGAGGATTACAGCATTTTGTGCTGAAAAGGGATCTCAGTCCCAAGCCATTCCTGACAAGTAGTCATCCAGCCTCTGCATGAAGAACACTAGTGAATACGAACTGTTCCGTTAAACCTGCTGAGGGAGCCTACTCCCCTTTCAGAAAGCTTTGTTAGGAAATGTTTCCTTAAATCTAGTCAAAATATCTCTACTTATTCACCCCTGCCCCCTTCACCCACTCTGCATTTTAGGCAAACTGGCCTACTAGGTGTACCATGATGTTATCTTGCACTCTCCCATCTCTATACACTTGTACAAGTTGTTCCATGCCTAGAACACACTATCTCCTCATCACCATCCATTGAAATTCTTCTTTCTTTAAAGTGTAAAGGTCATCCCTTCCAACATGCAACTTTCCCTGGTCTTCCTAACTAAAAGCCATTTCTTCTGTACCTATCACAGTTCTCATACTCATTTTATCATTTTTCCTGTCATTTTATGCCTCCATTAGATTTTTTTCTTTTTTTGAAAGGCAATGAGGGTTAAGTGACTTGCCCAGGGTCATACAGCTAGTGTCAAGTGTCTGAGGCGGGATTTGAACTCAGACCCTGCTCTTAACATCTAATGGCGGGGGCAGCTAGTTGGCACAGTGGATAAAGCACTGGCCCTGGATTCAGGAGGATCTGAGTTCAAATCCCGCCTCAGACACTTGACACTTTACTAGCTGTGTGACCCTGCAAGTCACTTAACCTTCACTGCCCTGCGGAAGAGAAGAGAAGAGAAGAGAAGAGAAGAGAAGAGAAGAGAAGAGAAGAGAAGAGAAGAGAAGAGAAGAGAAGAGAAGAGAAGAGAAGAGAAGAGAAGAGAAGAGAAGAGAAGAGAAGAGAAGAGAAGAGAAGAGAAGAGAAGAGAAGAGGAGAGGAGAGATTCCTTAAGAGCAGGAACTGAGGCTTTTTTCATATTTTCATCTCCAATGTACAGCACTATGTTTTTAAAGTGATGTGGTAGTCACTTAATACATCTTTGTTAAAATTACATTTTGGAAATTATTCCAAGTCAAGTTGGGTTTCTCTAAATTCACAAAGGTATATTCCTATATCCATCACACTTCAACTTAAAGGATATGCTTAGATAAAAGAGTATACACGTATTATTATACTATCAGCAATTTCTCCTTCGGAAAATATTAAAGGAAGTAAAATCAGAAAACTCAACCTCTGCAGCCATACTGAGTCGCTCGGGTGACCACATTTTTTTCAGCTTGAAATAAAAATGTCCCCTTCACTATCTATCCATTTCCTGAACCTAGATTATTAAAAGATTCCTCATCTTTTCAAATCAGTGATAACTGATTGAACTGACAAAGTAATGTAGCAGTACCTCACTTGCAGAGAGGTCATGATTATTCAGATCTTCTTATGGAGCCTTCTACAGTAAAAGTAAATGAAAACAAAACCAACCAAACAAAACCTATGAGCACATTTAGTCACTACCTAAAGCAGTACCTATAAATAAGGCCATGCTATATTAAGCCAGGCAATTTACTCCACATAGGAGAAGAGAGGCCCTTAGGTCCAGGCTCTGGCTTAGAGCTTTATTAAATTAAGCACACAATTCTAACAGACCTAGCTATCAGATCAACACCTGCAGACCAGGAGGGGTGGGAGGAGCAGTTATCTATGCATATACTGATCTTTAGTGGCTCAATTCAGTAAGAAAGGAAATAAAATCTCAAGTTTACCACGCATATGCACAGAAGAGAGTAACTTTTCATATAGAAACTTGTATACATAACTTTTTTACCACTGCTACTTTGGGAATATTGCAAGAGGAGAACAGTTTCTTACCAAACATGCTCCAGACTCCCTGGACAAGCTCCACATAGCCAGCAGCCCAGGTTGAGAACCTCTGCTCTGGACAAAGAAAACCACTGACTGTGGCCAAATGCATCTTGCACTTTCCACTTCTAACAGTTCCATCAGAAATGTCCTCCCTGCAACCTCCTCTCTGCAAGGATTAGCTTCTTAGTCACTTTCTAAAGCCCAACTCCAAGATTTCCTCTATTTAAAAGCCTTCCCCGAAGTCCTAGCAAAAAACCTTTTTCTATACAGACCTTACACAGCCCACGTGATTCTATCATCCACATCCTCTAAGAGGGAGGTCATGGTAGTTATCTAAAATGTTTTGTATCTTCCCCAGCACCTAACAGTATTTATGCTTATAGTATGTGCTTAATTAAATGTTTACCAAATTGAATTTCAGCAGTGAAAAGTGGTATAAATAGTTTGCCTAGTAGGGTTATGGATAATCTCAACAATTACCTGATGCAGACTCAAAACACTAAATGATACTATTTTTGCTCAAGAAGAGAATGTCTATCAGACATTTTAGAAAGATTTCTATCCCACTTAAAATGTTGCCCACTTTTAGCTGGTAAATTCACTTTCATAAAGTAAAAACACAATGCGAAAAATGCCACTAAGTGAGGTGACTCTCTAGTAATAATAATATAAAACCATTCAATCTTTCCTTTTCTACCATCATGACAATTTGGTATCATCTGTACCATAAAAATTAGCCTGGCCAGGCACCAAAATCTCACATGACTTTTTGGGGGCTGGGGGGTGGGCAGGGCAATGAGGGTTAATTGACTTGCCCAGACTCATACAGCTAGTGAGTGTCAAGTGTCTGAGGCCAGATTTGAACTCAGGTCCTCCTGAATCTAGGGCTGGTGCTTTATCCACTGCACCACTTAGCTGCCCCCATATGACTCTTGCTCTTCAGTGTCTATTTGGATTTGACTTCAGTTCACAGCATCCAAGGAAGCTGTAGAACTTGCTACTATGCCTAAGACCTTGCCTGGTCACCCCAGAACTGGGAAGAAGACTCCCTCTAGATTCTAAATCCAGCTTACTCATCACTACACATTGCTGCCTCACCTGATCTTATCCCTCAGGGATTCTATAAGTATGGATACAGAAGCTGAACAGGCAGAAGGTTTTAAAAAAAAATTCACCTCCCACACACCCCTCTGATGTAAAGATGTTGAGTGTGGAACCTGGTATTGCACAAATGATTGAGCAAAACAAATAAAATCCCAATGTAAATGGATTTGATGCCGGGAAGAAAAATACATGAAAACTGTTATACAAGCAAAGATCAAACAGAAAATGAACCAAGATCACAGAGGCCCCAGGGAATTGTGCTATAGTGCACCAACAAAGTAGGGCACAACTATTTATGGGGGAGTGGTATTGAGACAATAGCCCAGGGCTCACCAACAGGTCTATCAGGATCAACCAGTCGATCCTGAAGTAACTCTCTGAACAGCTGCCAGTATTGCTACCCTCCCACTGGTCCACGGGGATTTCCAGATTGCAGGCAGCTTCTTCCACCCCATCCCCCAAATGATTTGCACTGTCAGCACCCCCTACTTCTATCCTGTCCCTCTCCCCCATATCACCTGTGTGGTCAAAATCCACCAAGCCTATTGAAATCTCTTCCCCACCCCACCCCACCCCCCACCCCCAACTTCTACACCAGAATTTCTCCTATGGAAAAGGTTAGGAACTGCTTACAAGCCACAAACATTTTCCCAAGAATTTGCAATCAGCTGGCCTTGGCCAGGTCATCTCACCTGGCTACTTTGCGTTTATCATGTGGGTGTAGCTTGGCTGCCATTTCTGGGTCCACCTGGCTTAGCCGGTAATGCAATTCATAGCCATCCATTTTTTCCAATTCCATTTTCCTGTCGATCACTTTCTCTCCCTTACCTATTTCCTCTGAAGAATGGAGAGCTTCCCCCTGAGGTTACCAAAAAATAGTTTCAAAATGAAGATACCCCGCTTTCTGGTCAGAAAAGTACTGGGCCCTAGGACTAAGCCCATCATGCCAAGTTAATCTCGATAGCACTGCCTACAAACAGGAAAGCTGCTACTGCATTAGTGCATTTAGAAAAGCTTCCTATCTGAGGGCCAAATAATGACTAAGCCTTTCTCATTCAGAGACCCAGTAATATCTCTACTTTTTTGCTAAAGAAAATGTTTAATGACTCCCCAAGTGCCTAAAACATAGAGTTCAAACTTCTCACCCTGGCATTCAAGGCTCTCCACAGTCTAAAGTCAACCTACATATCCAATTTTGACTTATACTACTCCCCCTCACTGTATATCACGCTCCAGGCAAATTGGCCTATGTGCTGTCTACTGACAATACTCTGTTCCCTCCCAACTCCATGTTTTTGCTCATGGCTAGATCTATATCCCAGAGGTCTCTCTCCTTCTCCTAGCGAAATTCTATCCATCTGTTAAAGCTAAATTCAAATGCTACTTCTTTCAGAAGGCCTTTCGAAAAGCCTAGTCTGTCATGACCTTGTCTCACTTAGAGTACAGTGCTTTTTGGACCTCTCTGAAGCACTTATCACACATCATTTTGTACAAGTTATTTATGTAAGTGTCCTATCTCCCAATAAATTGTAAGGACTATGAAGGAAGTCTTATCTAAAGATATCAACCACTACCCAAAGAACTATGCTTTATACAGTAGGCAATATTTTTTGAAATGCATTATAAAAAATACAGTAAGCTTGTACTAAGATGCTAATTAACCCCAGGAAAGGCAGTTTGCCCCCCACATGCCCTGCCCTTAGGCCAGCCAGGAGAAACAAACTGCACACATGCAGCTGGCATTTCCTTCAGAATATTAAGTGGGAAAATGATAAATGCTGCTTTTAACAAAAAGAGACTGGTAAGGATTTGCTTCCTCTTTCTTAATAAAATGGGAGAAAGAAGAAATCTTTAAATCAGCATACCTTGGTATTGATCAGGACTTTCCAGAGCAAGGATTCAATATAATAATTAGTACCTCCCACAACAATTGGGATCTTCTGTCGAGCAAAAATGTCTTCAATGTAAACATTAAGAAACACAGCATCTAATGGTATAATCAGAGAGCTTTTAAGTAGGAAGAGTCCTTGGAGACCATCTAATTCAACTCCCCACATTTACAGAAAAGGACACCTAGGTCAAGAACCAGGCAGTGACAAACTTAAGGTGACAGCATTAGCAGTAGAGCTTGAGTTAGAACCCAGGTCTCTTAATCTTGTGTCCAAGGCTTTTCCACTAAACTATGGTATCTTGCATCAGAATACTCTTTCTTCTTGTCTTATCTGCGAATGATGACACCAGCAAGAAGATATATTCCTCTGGCTGGGAGGCTGAAGGGGAAAAGGTATGGTATAGTTACAGAGACCTTCTTCTACCAGACCACAGGGGAAATTAATGAATCTAGAACAATGTATACATTTAAGAAAAGGAATCCACCTTTAGTACACATACATTTCAGTTTCCTGCTACATAGCCAGGCCTTTGCTGCCTAAACAGGTGCAGCCAGACAGTTGTTTTCTAGAAAAATAAGACAAGAATAGATCTATTTTCTATAGAATAACATTTATCGGCTATTTGGAGTCATAGATTATTGGACAAAGGAAGGGGTTTTAGAGATTATTTAGTCTGACCTCATTTTAAAGAGGAGGAAAGTGAGAGACCAAAGAGCAAAGATGACTTGCTCCAAGCCACAGATGAAGCCAGTGTTTGGGCTCAGGCCTAAACCCAGCTCTTCGAACTCCTATTTCTATAACCTTTCTACCCATACCAAGATTGAGGCATGAGGCATGATGTACTACATATTCCTAATCAATCAGTTACTTTTAGAACTCTTTTCTAAAACCATGTGGTGACAAGTGTGTTCTAATTCACAGCAAAATAACTAAATCTACCTGGGACATTTGAATTCCTGTCTTCACAATGACTGCAGAGCAGGCCATTTGTTCTATGGGGTGCCTTACACCCAAAAAGCACTAGATAAAGAAGTCTTTCAACACCCTGATAAAGGATTATTTATAAACTTCTTCCCAGGAATCCCTGGATAGTGAAGCCTAGAGGGCAAGGGTAGTGACTCTTTCTTTTAGAGGACCAAAGAGGGAAATAAGCAATCTAAAACCACATAAATGTTAAAAAGAAACAAAGACCCCACCCAAATAAAAAGTTTGTTTGTTCTAAGGGAAATGTTTCACCCACAGCTTTTAAATTTAACTGAGAAGGAAGATAAAACTGCAGTCAACAAAACAAAATTCTTAAAACACTCTACTTTTAAAACCCTGAGATTAAAAAAGGGGGAAATGGAAAAGAATGCTCAGTAGGCTGTTACTGAGTCCTGTCAGAGACCCCATTTGGGGTTTTCTTGGCAGAGATAATAGAGTGGTTTGCCATTTCCTTCTCCAGCTCATTTTACAAATGAGGAACTGAAACAAACAGGGTTAAGTGACTTGCCCAAGGTCACACAGCTAGTACCTTTCTAAGGCTGGATTTGAACTCAGGTTCTCCTGATTCGAGGGGGTGCTCTTTCCACTGTACCATCTAGCTGCCCAATGCTCAGTAGGTTGTTCAGTAACTAAATTATTCCTCCTACTGTGTTTATTTATGCTATGAACATATAAATAACATATCACCATCCTTTTGAATTATTACCACTCCAGTTTAAAATAGATCTTTCTGTGCTAAAAATAATCTGTTTAATATATCTATTAAACTAATATCTTAGATTTATAAAGCACTTTACAGGATTATAGCTTTTTAGGTGGAAAAGACCGAGATAATTTAGTCGAACCCCTTCATTTTGCAGGTGAGCAAAGTGGGGACCAGAGACAGTAAATGATATCTCCAAGGTAACAAGGCTAGTGATTCAGTGTGGAGCACAATGTAGGATGTTGAAAAGAAAATTTAACAAAAGTATTTAATTTATTGTTATGTGTGTTTTTCCCCAATAATTCAAAAGTATTTTGTTTTGTATGGGGGCTGAGGGTGGGGAAGCGGTTACTTGGGCCCTGGTAAGAATGGTATGGATTAAAAACTTAGTAAAAACAACCTTCCTGAATAAATGGACTTTTTACTATTCACTACTCTTCAACTGCTCTTAAAGCTTTGGGGATCTGGTGGAATAATTCATCAAAGGTAAAACTATTCTGCACACTGTTGGTGTCTGCAGTGGAGAAATATCAATTCTTGTGATTTAGTCACAGAAATTTGAATTGGAAGGGTTTTTAGAATCTTCTAGTCCAAGACCTTAGGTCCTCTTGGTAAAGGGGGAAGCATTACTGCAAGGAAATAGGAGATCTTTTTTCTGCCTCTGGTTATCATCACCCCCCTTTCCCTTCCTCCCATCCTCCAAAACCAGCTGCCTGCTTTCTTGAAGGATATTAGGGCAGTTGCTTTGTTCCTGAAGTCCACCACAGTGTAATTCATCACAAGGGGATCCACAAAGCTGATCATATGGTGTTGGCAGAGTCTCTGTTCTTGGGGTGAGACCTTGTTGGTGATGATATTTAGACCCTCATACACCTACAGAACAGAAAATTAAAATCAGAAAATTGAACTGCTTCCTTCAGACACCAGTGATGTGGGGGAGATGGGCAGGGGAAGGGGTTGAGGCAGACTGGTCCTTTCCTGGGCACTAAAGACTTCCATTTATATAAGACTCTAGGAGCAGGGATTCTTAACTGTTTTTATGTCAGAGACTCTTTTGGCAATCTGGTGAAACTGAATATGGTAGAACCATTCTCAAAATGTTTTTAAATGCATAAAACAGAAGAAACCAATTACTTTGAAATAGTTAAAAAAATATTTTGAAAACAAATTTACAGGCTTTCAGGTTAAGAAACCCTGCTCTAGCCAGACTGGAAGTAGATAGAATAAGTGCTTTTCTATGAAATCAGGACTGTTAGCTCTAATGATACAAGAAGAATTAAGTATATAGTTTGGGTCTAAAAAAGGTTCTCAAAGACTGAGTGTTTAAAAGTACTTCATAATGGATTCCTTGTTTTGTTTATTCAGCTTATCATAAGGCAAATTTAAGGTGAAATTCTTCATTGCTAATAGCTCTCTTTCAAAATGTGTTGACATTTCAATTGTTTGTAAATGGTACTTAAAATTTAGACAAAACAATTTTCAGATAGGTGTGCTTCTCTGACCTACAGCTCAATTTGCCTACCTGTATGTAATCAAGTCAACTAATCTGATGTTGGGGTCCCAAATAATAGTTCCTAATTCTAAAATCCCTTCAAGTTTCTTGCTCTCACCAAAATTTACCAATAATCTCTTCGTTAACAAACCTGGTGACCTATATTCCCAAAATTCTTCCTTCTTGACCTCTCTGAAGGATTAGGACAAAGGCAGGATGGGGAGAGGGTTAGGGAGGGAATGAGCATTTAATGTAGCACCTATGATGTGCCAGGGTCTGTGATAAGTGCTTTACAAATATCTCATTTGATCCTCACAGTTGGCAAAGTAGGTATTATTATTATCACCCCCATTTTGCATATGAAGAAGTTGAAACAAATAAAGGTTAACTTTAGGTGGCAGGTGACTTGCCCAGTGTCACAGTTAAATGTCTGAATCTGACTTTGAACTCAGGTCTTCCTGACTCCAGGTTCCATATTCTGGGAAACCTAGCTGCATTAGACATTGTCATGACACTGTTCTCTCCTGGTTCTTCTACCTATCTGACCACTACTTAACCTCTTCTTCTGGATCTTCATTCACAGTCCACAATGAGTGCCAACTCCACCCCCCACGAACACCTTTCTTTTTGTCTCTCACCTGTTTTTTTGTGATTCCATCTTCTCCAATAGGATAATCATCTTAAATGAGATGATTCCTAGATCTATATTCTCAGTTTCTCCCCTATCACCAGCTTCCTGCTAGGCATCTCTGAATGGATGTCCTTAAAGTTTCTCAAATGCAACATGTCCAACTACAGCACTTATCTCTCCCCCTCATCCTCCCTCATCTAAATGTTCCTGTTCTTTTGAGGGTACCACCATTTTCCCAACCTTAGAGTTATACTCCACTCTTCACTTTCCATCATCCCTCTTCCCATACCCAACTTGTTCTCCAGTTTTGTGCATTTACCTCCCCAATACCTATAACATCAATTTCTTTCTCTCCATTCACAAAGTAACTACCCTATTTTGGGTCCTCACATTCTCACCTGAACTACTGCATCAGCCTCCTTACTCAGTCTCCTTTCTCTCCAATTCTCCACAGGGCCAACAAAAAAATTCTCCTAAAGCATAAGGAGAACCTTTAGTGGGGGCAGCTAGGTGGCACAGTGGATAAAGCACCAGCCCTGGATTCAGGAGGACCTGAGTTTAAATTCGGCCTCAGACACTTGCCACTTACTAGCTGTGTGACCCTGGGCAAGTCACTTAACCCTCACTGCCCCCCCCCCCCAACTAAACAAATCAAACAAAAAAACATCAAAAACCTTTAGTGGCTCCCTCTTGCCTCTAGAAGCTCAACTTGGCATTTAAAGGACATACATTACCAGGCTTATTTCATACTAGTCCTATCCATACTTGTCCACTTATTATTACAGTATTTCCTAAACTCATCAATGAACTCCACTTCCTACCTGTGTGAACTGTTGCCTTTTTCACTGGCTGTCCCCTATGCCTGAAATGCACTGTCTCCTCATCTCTGGCCTCTTGGAATTCCTAGTTTTCTTCCAGTTACTAACTTGTGTCATCTGCTATGGGAAGCCTTTCCTGAGAGTCTTAGTGCTCTGTCCTTTTCCCTCAAATTATCCATCATATACTTCTATCTGTATCGTATCGTTTCCACCCTCCCAGCACTCACCCCTTCTGAGCACCCTCAAGCAAGAGCCTTGAGGACAAGGAATGGTTTTCATTTTGTCTTTCTATCACTAGCACCTAGCACAGCACCTTGAACAAAATAACAATGTTTTCTGGGGGCTGGGAACTGGGGTGCAAAGTGCTTTCTTCACAACCACTCAGCCAGATAAGTAATACATGTATCACTATCCCTATTTTTATAGCTGAGGAAACTGAAGCTAAGAGAGGCTAACTCACCTACCCATTGCTATACACTTTGGTGGTACAGCCAGGCCTTGAAACCATAATGTTTTATTTCCCTGAATTCTACTTTGAAAGTCACTAAGCAAAAGTCTCACTCCCCAAACAGGAATATCTTGTCTGCTGGCTCTTTATCTGTCATTGTGACTAGTAAAAATTCAGGTCCACCCTTTTCCAAACACAGGGTCCCAGGTAAAGACATGTCTGAAAATATTTATTTGAAAAAGACCAATCCTTCAAGATACATAGTTACCTGAGTAAACACAAATAATAAGCATTCCTGCAAACATTAAAAGCTTTTCTTACTCTACATTTTCCCTTACTTATAAGTTACCTAGTCGAGTAACCAAAGAAGACTGAAAATATCGTTGAAATCACTCTGGTGACAGCAGGACATCAATCAAGAACTTAAGTCCTAAGTGATAGGAGGTAAGGAAACAAAAAACATGAATAACTCCTACTACTTGCAAGGAACTTACTAAGGGGGAACATCCTAATGAGGAAGACAAGAAGTACACCTAAGTAAATAGATTAAATATAAAGAGAAAAAATACATAGTACTTTGGAGAAAGGGTACTAGCAGTTGGGAAATCAGGAAAGGCTTTATGTAGAAGGTGTTTGGGCTTCATTGTGAAGGAAGAGAGGGATCCTCTGAGGTGGAGGTGAGAAGGGAGAGCATATTAAAGGCAAGAAGAAGGAGCAATTTAAAGGCACAGAGACAGGAGATTAAATGTTAAGAAAAAAGAGAGAAGCCCAACCAAGAAAAATAAGAGAGTGAGAATGGCAGAGGAAGTGATGTTCATTGTGGCTAGAAAAAGACTGAAGCCAGATTATGAAGGTTTAAAAAACTAAGCATGAGCTTATATTTTATTATAGAGGCAATAAGGGGCCACTGGAATTGAATGAGTAGGGGAGTGAAATGGAAGGTCAGATCTGCAATTAAGGAAAACCACTCCAACAGCAGTATGTGAGGTGCTCTGGAGAGGTGGGGGACTTGAAGCAGGGAGCATTCAGGAGGCTGTTAAGAGTAGTCCAGGGGACAACTAGGTGGCACAGTAGATAAAGCACCGGCCCTGGATTCAGGAGGACCTGAGTTCAAATCCAGCCTCAGACACTTGACACTTACTAGCTGTGTGACCCTAGGCAAGTCACTTAACCCTCACTGTCCTGCCCTGCCCCCCCAAAAAAGAGTAGTCCGGGTGGGAGCAAGTACAGCCTGAACTAAGGCAATGGGATATGTGAGTAGAAAGAAGGGAGTTAGTTGTGAAAGATGTTATAGGGTAGAAATGGCATGATTTGACAAGTGACTAGTTATGGGAGGGGAGAGAGACTGAAGAGTCATGGATAATACTAATATCAAGATCACAAATCTGGGATACTAGATTAGGGGACCCTCTGTAGAAATATGGAAGTTTAGAAAAGGGGAGGGCTTGAGAGGGAAAGATGATGAGTTCCATTTTAGACGTCTCTAAGATATCCAGTTTGAAATGTCTAACAGGCAATTGGTGACACACGATCAAAGTGCATCGAAAAGTGACTGATGGATATAGAGTGGATGTGTTAATTCACGCCCATGTTGTTCAACCTTCATTTCAAAGAACACCAATGACAGTATAGGGTGATGTCTTGACTTGTGTGTGAACTGGACTGAAGTGAGGCAGGGTTGCACAAAGTCATCAGCCTCACTCTCTCTTCCAGAGTCATCAAAGTCCAGTGGCAGGACAAAAGTCAGAATGACTGGCAATGGCCCTGGATGAAATGTATGACCTTGGTGTCTGACAAAGCTCTAAGTGCTGCATAGCACCTTCTTCATGGCTTTTGCAACAAATTGTTCTCATCTGCCCATTATGCCAGGCAAAGTCTTTACATGCTTGAGGTAGACCCCCCCATACACCCCAACTCATCAACAGTTTTGAGGCCTGTCAGTTCACTTCAGCTTGGTTTAGCTTGTCTGCCAAGATGGTTTTATCAGGGTATAACCACTATACATGCTACAATTTCTTGGAGTCACAGGTGAGAGAAGGGTGAAAGGTAGACACCAAAGACAGATGAGCAACAATATACAACAGTAAATGACCATGGTAATCTAGTGTTTGATCAATGCAGAGATCATGAAAGCTTTTGAGACAAGAACTCACTATTTGGCAAAAACTGCTAGAAAAACTGGAAAGCAATTTGGCAGAAACTAGGTATGGACGAAACACCAGTTTCTCCATCTCACACTGTATACCAAGATAAGGTCAAAATAGATACGTGATTTAGACATAAAGGTATCATCCTTTATGTCACCTACATAGAGACAAGAACTAAACGCCCGAGGGCTAATGCAATTACTAAGAGTGTCTCAGGAAGAGGACAGGGTCCACAACAGAACCTACAGCCTTCAGTTCAGCAACTACCAGGCCCCAAGTCCTATAGTTTCCCAGGGGGATTTGAGATGGCCCTATCAAATGAAAGAAGGATTTTAACTACTGGAAAATCGGAGCAGAGGAGGGCTTGGAGGACAACCATTTCAGGTATTGGGCACACTGCAAGCAAGGCTGGGAGTTCATAGACGGCGGGGCAATGAGAGGTAGAAGAGTCCACCTTGGCTGAAATAAAAAGGGAATAGAATAACATAATGCTGGACAGGTTAGCTAGAGTCAGACTAGATGCAAAGTCAGGAGTTCATACTTTTATTTGGTAGGCAATAGGGAAGCTGAAGGTTTTGGAGTAGAGTAATGACATGATCACAGCAGGGAACTAGTTAAGATTACCTGGGCAGCCTATGGGAAATAGGCTTGATAGACATATGAAGAAGCCTTATTATTAGAACATTTCCAAAATCTTGGCAAGAAGAGACAGAGTGGATAAAGATGTGAGGCAGTCTTATTAAAATATTTCAAAAATGTTGGCAAGAAAGGATGAGGGTGTGTTCTTGGCTATTACAGTTTTCACCCGGAATTTAATAGTGATATTTTTGAAAACAGCAGCAAAATAGTGTAATAAATGACTGCTGAATTTAATGTAGTAAAGAGACCAACCATCTCCAGCAGAAATAAAGTTAGAAAAGAAGTCGGTTAACAAGAAATAGAATAAGTAAATAATATAGACAGAGCTTCAATAAATGGATGGGTCAGCTTCCAACTACAAGTTATTTTGTGCCTAACAGTGTTACTCACAGCATCTCAGCATAGTGAAGTCATGGTGGTTTTTTTCAATGTCTTCTTTAGTAGACCTCTACAACTGTTCAAAAAAGTGCTCTGGTTATTACCTATATGGCTCTTTGAAAACTGTCAAAGCAAAAATGGTTGGTTGAAAGACAAGTGCACTCAAGAGAGCTGAAAACCAGGTCCAAGTCTGCTACTTACTAGCCATATTACCTTGCACATTTTGCTTTTCTAAGAGTCTCAGTTTCCTCATCTGTAACATGAAGGACTTGAAATAAGGTCCCACTCAGCTCTGTGATTTTATTCAGAAGTCAAAAGGAATACAAATTAAATACAAGGAATACAAAAGTAAATACAGTTAGTATCTCATCCTCCCTCTGTCTCCCCTTCTTTCAACAATAAACACTCTAGGAGCAGCTAGGTGGAGCAGTGAATAAGGTACTGGCCCTGGATTCAACTAGCTTTGTGACCCTGGGCAAGTCACTTAACCCTCATTGCCCCGCAAAACAAACAATAACCACTCACATCTCTTTTTGTTTAACAAAAATCTATTTCTCTCCCTCACCCCCCCCAACTAAATAACAAAAAACCAAAGAGAACATCCTTGCAGCAAATAGGCATAACCTAGTTGGTTGCATGAATTGATGGTGTGCAAAAATCTTATGTCTCATTCTGCAGCCTGAGCCCATCACTTCTGTAAGCTGAGTGGAATGTTTCATCAGCCCTCTGAAACAGGGGGCAGCAAATTAAAACACCTGGACCAAATCTACCAAATCCCATCAAGGCCTGTTTGTGAACTAAGAATGTGCCTACTCTTGCTTTAGAATTGTGGTTGGTCGTTGTGTTGATCAGAGTTCTTCAATCTTTCAGAGAAAGCTGAGTGGCACAGTGAATAGAGTGCTGGACTTGGAATAGGAAGTGCTGGGCTCAAATCAGCTCAGACACTTAGCAGTCGTATAACCCTGGGCAAATCACTTAACCTCTCTTTGCCTCAGTATCATCAACTGTAAAATGGGGATAATAAGTACCTATTTTAAGAAGCTGTCTGAGGATCAAATGAGGCAATAACTGTAAAGTCTTAGCACAGAGCCCAGCACATAGCAGGCTCTATATAAATACTTATTTCCTTCCCTTTCCCTTCTTCCTCATTATTTCTCTTGATGGTTCAAAGTGGGCATAAACAGCACTTGTTTCTATTTTGGCCAGAAACCCTGAGGGTCTTCTGAGAGCCATGGCAGCCCTCCATCCCATATATTTATTCCTTTATTTGTTTTGCTTTTTGACTAGGTAAAAGAGGCCTTTCTTGGTCTCCTATCTCACCTAGCCTTAATCACTGAATGGTCATTGCTTCAGGCAAACTGAGACCAGGGAAAGACTTCAGCTTAAAAAGGCCAAGGTCTCCCACACTATCAGGGCCATTTTCAGTTGTACTGATCTGTATCTTGCTACTGGACCCAGATGGCTCTGAAGAGAGAGAGTGAGGCTGGTGACTTTGTACAGCCATGCCTCACTTAAATCCAATTCACTGCAAGTCATCATGTCACGTCCCAATGTCATGGTCTTCCAGAATGAAGGACAGAAAACAACATACCATAATTTTGGTCATTACCCAATTGATGGGCACATCTTTAGTTTCTAGTTCTTTACTACTACAAAAAGAGCCGCTGTAAATATTTTTGTACCTATAGGTCCTTTCCCTTCTTCTGTGATCTCTTTGGGGCATAGGCCTAGTAGGAGGTATAGCTGAGTCAAAGGGTATGCACATTTTAGCAATTTGGGGGACACAGTTCCAAACTGCTTTCCAGAAAGGCTGGACCCATTCAAAGCTCCACTAACAGTGCATTTAGTATTTTCCTGCAGCACACCTCCAACACTCTTTATCTGTCAACTCTGCCGAAAGTCCAGTGCATTTTTAAACTACACCATGCTGTCAAGCCGAAAGGCCTCTTTAAGCCCATTTATGAAGAAAATCCCAGAGCTAGTTGCTGGGTACTACACCACTCTTGAGAGTCGGCACAGTAGTACAATGTGCTAGACTAAAACTTGCTGAGCTACTCAGTATTAAACTCTGGCCTAGTCATTTCATCTCTCTAGATCTCAGCTTCCCCATCTACAACATAAATAAAACACTTGCACTACTAAAATTCACGGGAAAGTAGTTTCTAAGCATTATGCATTACAAAAAGGTGAATTCTTCTTCACATCCCTTTTGATGTCTCTATTATCTCATCTTGGCATGGGGTTACTATGGATGCTCAAAAGCTATACCAACAGACAGGTTCTACCGAGCAAGAAAGAAAAAGAGACTTCCGATATAGTTTTGGTGAAGTCTGTTTTTGCGGTGGCTCAAGATTCCAAATGATGCTATAATCTTAATTATAGACATTTAAACAGGGTCAATTTAACCATCGGAAGTAACTGACTGACTGTCTAGCAACCTTAAGTCATCAGTAAACAGGGAAACAGACTTCACTATTATTTCCTATGAGGATTCTCAACTCCAACATAGCATATTCCAAAGGAAATCTGAACTACAAATGGCTACCTACCTAGACCAAGTGCTCCTAGGAAAGAGAGTAGCCAGAAAACATATTTCTCCTCCTGTCCATCATCAAATGGTCCTTCAGAGCCTGGTTAAATTTACATATGAATATTTCCCTCACTTGTCTATAGGTTTAATGTTTAACTGATTATGAAAATGTAGGTTAAGCAAACTTGACTCAGGATGAGAAAGTGGCCAAACAACTTTTCTCACCTTAACCCTCAATAGTTGTAACTGTTTACTAAAAGGAATGGGCTGAATTTTCTCTGGTCTCCAAAATGTCCAAGCACAAGCTTTGAATGACAAAGAGTTCCCATCTTATTTCTGGAAATGCCAAACTAAAAGCTTTACAATAAGTGTACACAAAATCTCACACCCTACCTCAAGATGGAGCTAAATGTTGGATGCTTTGATTCCTTGTCTCACTCAAAACACTAGAAATCAAATCCCAAGTGAATAAAAGCTCAGCTTTTCAAGTACATGACAATAACCACTGGCAATGAAGGAACTTTTCAAAGGCAGCTCACAGATTTAGAGTTGGGAGGTAGCCTACAAACCATCTAATCCAACAAAGGGAAAGGGAAAGTGTTACTCAAGTTGTAAGTACAATATGGGAGCAGTTAGTTCTGGAGCAGTTTGAACAAGATCTAGAAGTATCAAGGAACTGTCAGCTCAGTAAATCTGGTGGCAGCCCACCTTCCAAGCCCTAAAGAAAGCACTCTGGTGCTACCACATCTAGAGGGCTGCCTTCAGCTGGGAGGGCCACAGCTCAGCAAGGACAAGGATAAGTTGGAGATCATCCAGGAGGGCAGTCCAGATGCTGAAGGGCCTTGAGTCTCAATCACATAAGAATCAGTTGAAGGAATAAGGCTGGAGAGGTGACTGGGGGGGACATGATAGCTGTTTTGAAGTATATGAGGAGATGTCCCAAAGGACAGAAACAGGAACAATGAATCTAAGGGGCCAAGAGGAAGATTCAGATTTAATGTGAAGAAAAAGTTCCTAAAAACAAACTATTCTCCATGAGTCCAACTGTCTGTACCCCACATGGTATTTTAGGTGGCGCAGTGGATAAAGCACCAGCCCTGGATTCAGGAAGACCTGAATTCAAATGTGACCTCAGACACTTGACACCTACTAGCTGTGTGACCCTGGGCAAGTCACTTAACCCTCATTTCCCTGCCACCGCCCCCCCAAAAAAGGGTTATGACTCTGTATATCCATTAGGATAATGACATTTCATGGTAATCTAGCTATATAGCACCCTACATTACATATTCAGTAAAAGACAAAAACAACAAAAACAAAAAGACAACTGTCTCAAAGAGGAATGAGCTCCTTTACAAGACAGTGTCTGTATAACCACTACCACGGTAAACTATGCCTGAGGTTCCTTTCAGGTATAGATAGGTTGAACAGGATGGCAGCTGAGGTCCCTTTCAACTTGAAATGCTGCAATTTTGTGACTTGTTCAAGGTCGCAAAAGTATGAAGTAGCAGAGTTGGAATTGCAACTCAGGTTTCCACACCACAGCTAGACAGTAGAAACATAGCAACTGTTGCTATTTGTACTTTTTTTGCTCTCAATTTCCAAGTATACGTTTAGAGTCAACTGGCATTTATTAAGCACCTATTATATACCAGGTATTGTGCCAAATGATGGGGACATAGAAGGCAAAAAACTCTCTGCTCTCAAGGAATTCGGTCTAATGGGAAAGATGGCATGAAAACAATATGTTCCAAGAAGGTATAGTCATAATAAATGAGATCATCTTAAAGAGAAAGCTCTAAGATTAAGAAAGCCTTTTCTGTAGATATTAAGATTTGAACAAATTCAGGAAAGCCAGGCATTGAAAATGATGAGGGAGAGTATTCCAAGCATGAGAAGACAGCCAGTGAAAATGCTCAGTCTGTGCAGCTAGGTGGCACAGTGGATAAAGCACTGGCCCTGGAGTCAGGAAGACCTGAGTTCAAATCCAGCCTCAGACACTTGAGACTTACTAGCTGTATGACCCTGGGCAAGTCACTTAACCCCAATTGCCTCAACCCCCCCCCCAAAAAAAAGAAGAAAGCAAAAGAAAAAGAAAATTCTCAGTCAGGAGATGGCAGTAGTGTAAGATTGCTATTAGGAGGTTGGTGTCAGTATGTGGAGGACAGTAAGATAGAAAACTGGAAAGGCAGGAGGGGGCCAGATTATGAAGAGCTTTGAATGCCATCAAACAGGATTTTATATTTGAACCTGGAAGTAGGAGAGAACCACTGGAGTTTACTGAATAGAGGGTGATATGATCATACCTAATAACAATGCAGCATCTGAGTTGGAGGATGAAAGTGTGGAGAGACTTATGGCGGGGAGACCAACCTGCAGGGTATTCCAATGGTCTAAGTATAAGGCTAGGAGGGCCTGTAACAGGGTGCTAGTAGTGTCATAGGAAAGAAAAGAGTGTTGTGAAGGTAAAATTGGCAAACGCTTGTTTACAAGGAGTTAAGGGATGGTATTGAATGTGCAAGCTTAGGTGACTGGGAAGATGGTGGCACCCTATATATTAAGAAGTTAGGAAAAGGGGAAACGAGAAATTGGGGGAAGAGTACAGTTTTGGACACATTGAGTTTAAGATAACTACACAATATATAATTCAAATGTCTAAAAGTTAATTGAAGGGGCAGCTAGGTGGTAGAGTGGGTAAAGCACCGGCCCTGGATTCAGGAGTACCTGAGTTCAAATCTGGCCTCAGATACTTGACACTTACTAGCTATGTGACCCTGGGCAAGTCACTTAACCCCAACTGCCCCGCCCAAAAAAATAAAAAAATAAAAAAAGTTAATTGAAGATGCAAGACTGGAGACCAAAAGAATTAGGGCTAGGCGACCAGATCTGAGAATCTTCTGCATAAAGATAATAACTGAATTAATGGGAACTGATGAGAATACTAAGTAAAATAATACAAAAGGAAAAGAGAAGAGGGCACAGGACAGAACCCTGTGGGACACCCATAGTTAACGAGTATGACCCAGAAAAAGATCCAGCCAAACAGACAGAAGAAGCAGTCAGATAAGTAAGGAAAGAGCCGTGTCACAAAAAAACCCAGAAAGAAGAGAGTATACAGAAGAAGAATATCAAAGACTGCAGAGAGGTCAAGAAGGATAAGAGCTGAGAAAAGGCCACTGGATTTACCAATTAAATCACTGGTAACTTTGGAGACAGCAGTTTCAGTTAAAGGATGAGGTCCAAAGCCAAACCACAAAGAGTTTAAAAAAAAGAGTGAAAGGAAAAATATTTTCCAGGAAAGGTATTTCCTGCAGAGGCAGGTATTGCAGTTGGCCTTCTCAAAGAGTTTAGCCACAAGAGAGATGAGGGAAACAGCTAGCAGGGGTGGTCAGATGAAGTGAGGTGTTTTGTTGCTGCTGCTGTTGTTGTTGTTGTTGTTTTGAAGGGGGGAGACATATATTTGCAGGCAGTAGGAAAGTAGCTAGTTGACAGATAAATGAGCAGGTTCAAGAGGAGCCAATTTTCTGAAGATGAGATAGAAGGGGATCATCTGTCCCAGAAGGGTTAGCCTTAGCAAGGAGAAAAGGTACTTCTTTATAGGGAACAGATGAAAGAGGAGATAGTAGTAGCAGAAGGCATCTGAGTGATGTGAGAAGAGGAAGAGGGGAGAAGAGAGTGCTCTCTGAGAATGGCCTCCATTTTTTCAATAATATATGAGGCAAGGCTATCTCTCAGCTGAGAGGATGGGAGAACTGTGGAAAGTTTGAGGAGGGATGAAAAGATGTGGAAAAGCTACTGTGGTGAATGGGATAGTGAATCCACTAAAAAGGTGTAAAAAAAAAATGGCCTTACAGCAGCAAGGGTCAAGTTGAGGTTATGTAACATAAACTTGTCAGTAGTTTCATGATTTTCTTCTGCTTTGTTCAGTAGCCCAGGAATGGGGGGGGGGGGGGCGCACCACAGACTCAAAACAATGGGGCAAGATCCCCGATGGGATAAAGGGGCAAGGGGACAGGACTGAAATGGACATTATAGAGCTGAAGTGGTTCACCAGGAATCAAGGTGAAGGAAAGATTATAGTCAGTGCAAGTAATGGCCTGGGGGGAAAAATTGAGGGGATAAGGGATCAGAAGTCTGTGAGAATGAAGAAAAGAGTTTGGAATTGTAAAACAGAGGGAGAGGTAGAAAGACAACAAACAGATGTCAAATTAGAATCACAAGATTTTAAAGCTGGAAGGGACTGACCTTTGAGTTCAACTCTTCCTATTTTAGAGCTATGCAAAATAAGCCTCAGAAAATTAAATGCCTTGCCATGGCCAGACAGGTAGTTCAAGGAGCATCAATGAGATCTGAACCCAGTCCCTGACTCCTACAGCCAGGGCTCTTTTTCCTGTCACTCAGCCTCTTTCCAAAAGGACGAGATTCAGTGAGGGAAGCAGGATGGGCTGAATTTTTTTAAGAAAAGGAAGAGGTTAAGATCCACATCTAATACCCACAGAATAAAATCACAAATCTGTGAAGTTTCATAATCAAATTATCTGGTTTTCCTCACCTATTCCAAGGAAATATAAACATACATATACAAATACCAAGCATTTATGATGGGGATTTTCTGCATTAACCATAGCTGTAGAGAGCCGTTGCCTTGAATCAAGGAACACAAAAAATTATGTCTCTGAATATGTAGAAACCAACAAATTGAGTAAATATCAGGACTAGGCCCAGATCTGTATACTGGCACAATAAATACCAGAAACAACTTTGCTATTTTAATATTTGGTAGAACACTCAGTTCTACCAGGACAAAGTGTTTCCTAAAGTAAGTTATGTTCACCCTACCTTAACAGTCTCAATTCAATTACTTTCCCTCTCTGCAAGTCTCATGTTCTAGACAAACTGGAGTGGGTAATGAACTACTGTGATCTGGTCTCATCATGTCCTCGCCTACCTCCTGCATTCTCACAGGCTACCCTCCAAGCACTCCTTGGAAAGTATTCCTTTTTATAATTTCAGAATCACACAACTTCAGGGTTGGAAAGGACCTCAGTGGCCATCCCTTTCAGAATACTTCCTTCCTTTTAAGGATTAGATCCGGTGCTTTTTTTTTTCTTTCTAAGAAGGCTTACAGATAATCTAGTCCATCACATAGGTGAACAAAACTTTTCTACAATATTTCCAATAAGTAGTCATTTAACCTTTTACCTAAAGACCCCAAAGAAGGGGGGGATATCCACTGTCTCCCAAATTGGACCAATCTAATTTTGAACAGCTCTAATTGTTAGGAAGTATATCCCTGCATCCAAGCTAAATATAACTCTACAACTTCTCTCCACTATTCCCCAGTACTCTTCCCTGAAGCCAGAGAAAGTCTAATTACTCTTCCATATTACAACCCTGCAAATATCTGAAGAAAAAGTATGTACCTTCCCAAGTCTTCCCTTCTCCAGTCTAAATATTGCTTTCATTAAAGTGATTACATATGGAAGGAAACATGTTCCTCAGACCTATAATTGAGGTGATACTTCCGGAGGGGGGCAGGGCAGTGGGGGTTAAGTGACTTGCCCAGGGTCACACAGCTAGTAAGTGTCAAGTGTCTGAGGCTGGATTTGAACTCAGGTCCTCCTGAATCCAGAGTCTGTGTTTGATCTACTGTGTCACCTAGCTGCCCTCTGGGGTAATCCTTTTCTAGACATACTCCAGCCTCTCTGTCTTCTAAAATGTGGTACCATAAACAAACAGTAGTTCAGACAGGACCCAGCTAGTACAGATTACAGAGGAACTACTGCATCCCTCAGTCAGAACACTCTGCCTCTTTTAACACGCCATAGGGGAACATTACCTTTTTGGTCACCAAGTCAAACAATGTCTACCCCAAACTCACAACCCTTGGCCTTCCCCAAAGAATGTACTTCCCTACTTAAATCTAGTCAGCCCCATGTTGTATTCATGAAGCTAATCTTTTGGAACTTCATAGAACTTTACATTTTTCCAATTAATTTCTTTTTATCTGATGCAGCTCCTTGTTTGTTCCTATCTATCAAGATCTTTTTAGATCCATTTCTGTAATCTAACCTATGAAATGTTCTCCTAAGCATTATGTCACTAGGAAGACATGTATGTCAACTATCCAACTCAGTAACAAACATTTTGAACAGCATGGGGTTATGAAGAACAGAACCCTAAGTACATCAGCAGAGAAACCTTCAACAATTCATTAATGACAACTTTCCAGATCTATCAACCAATCCAGAATCAACCCAAGAACCATATCATCATCTCATCCAGTGATGTCAAAACCAAACAGAAAGAGAACCTTGTTTGCTACATATGGACTGAGACACCCACAAATTAACATTATCTCTGTTGTATTTTATCTTTATTAAATATTTCCCAATTATATTTTGATTTGATTAGAAACTTTTAGAGGCCTCAAGTCTGACACCTGATCCAGCCCATATCTCATCATCTACTCTACAAGGACAGCATGACACTCATCAAAATCTTTCTGGTAATCTAAATACTACGTCTATAAAACTCCACTGATGTGCTAAGTTTAAAAAAAAAGTAATGAGGTTATTCTGGAGCCAAGATGGCAGAGTGAGGTAGAAACTTTATGCCTGAGCACTTCCAAATTCCTCTCCAAATAACCTTGGAATAATACCTCAAAATCGGTTTTGGAGCAGTGAAGCAGTTTTCCAGTCCAGGATGGCTTGAAGGGTTCAGCAGGCAAAGTCTCTTACTAGGGTGAAAGGAGAGTATGGTTCTAAGCAATCCAGAGTATAGAAAGGCCCACCCCCATTACAAGCCAGCAATGAGGTCATGAAGCCTGCTGTAAGCCAGCAATAAGACTCCAAGCCTGGGCACAAGAAGCTTGAGACAGTGCCTTCTGCACTTCAGGAGCAGAGCCAAACTTTTACATAAAGTAAAAAATTACAAAATAGGCAGGAAAATGAGCAAAACAACAACAAAAAAAGAATCTGATCGTAGAGAGTTGCTATGGTTATAGGAAGGGTCAAGACACAAAATTAGAAGAGAACAATGGGAAAATAGCTACATGTGGAGCCTTAAAGAAAAATATGAATTGGTTTCAGGAAAGAAAATGAAGGAAAGAGAAGGAAGGTATGAAAGAAGTCCTAGATGAGCTCAAAAAAATTTTTAAATCAAGTAACAGATGCAGAAGAAAAACAGGGCAAAGAAATGAGTAATAGAATCATGAAAAGAGTCAAGGGAGGGGGGCAGCTAGGTGGCACAGTGGATAAAGCACCGGCCCTGGAGTCAGGAGTACCTGGGTTCGGATCCTGCCTCAGACACTTAACACTTACTAGCTGTGTGACCCTGGGCAAGTCACTTGACCCCCAATTGCCTCACTTAAAAAAAAAGAAAAGAAAAAAGAGTCAACAGCTTACTAAAGGAAGCGCTAAAAAAAAATGGAAAAAAGATACAAAAATTCACCAGAGAAAACAATTTTTTAAAAAGCTGCATTGGGGTGCGGCTCGGTGGCGCAGTGGATAAAGCACCGGCCCTGGATTCAGGAGTACCTGAGTTCAAATCTCAGACGCTTGACACTTATGAGCTGTGTGACCCTGGGCAAGTCACTTAACCCCCATTGCCCCACAAAAAAAATTTAAAAATTTAAAAATTTAAAAAATTAAAAATAAAAAGCTGCATTGGTCAAATGGAAAAGGAGACACAAAAGTTCACTGAAGAAAATAATTCCTTAAAAATTATAACTGGGCAAATGGAAGCTAATGACTCCATAAGACATCAATAAACGACAAAACAAAATCAAATAAATGAAAAAAGAAAAGAAAAATAAGTGAAGTTTCTCACTGGAAAGACAACTGACCTGGAAAATAGATCCAGGAGAAATAATTTAAGAATTATTGAGAGGGCAGCTAGGTGGCACAGTGGATAAAGCACTGGCCTTGGATTCAGGAGGACCTGAGTTCAAATCCGGCCTCAGATGCTTGACACTTACTAGCTCTGTGACTTGGGCAAGTCACTTAACCCTCATTGCCCTGCAAAAAAAAAAAAAATTTTTTTTTAATCTAGACCTTACAAACCAGGAAGGTTTATGGGCAATTAGGTGGTACAGTGGATAAAGCAGCAGGCCTGGATTCAGGAGGACCTGAGTTCAAATCTGACCTCAGACACTTGACACTAGCTATGTAACCCTGGGCAAGTCACTTAACCCTCATCCCCCCCAAAAGAGATATTTGTAAAAACCTTAAAGTGCTAATAATTTTTTTTAAAAAAGATTTATTGAACTACCTGAAAACAATGATTATTTTTTAAAAAGTAAAATAAAAGGTAATGGATAGTATATTTCAATAAATTATCAAGAAAAACTGCCTTGATATTCTAGAACCAGAGGATAAATAGAAATAGAAAGAATCCACCAATCACCTCCTAAAAGAAATCCCAAAATGAAAACTCCCAGGAATATTACAATCAACTAACAGAGCTCCCAGGGCCAAGAAGAAAATACTGCAAGCAGCCAGAAAGAAACAATTCAAATATCATGGAGTGACAGTCAGGATTTAGCAGCTTCTACATTAAAGGACTGGAGGGCTCAAAATAAGATATTCCAGAAGGCAAAGGAGGTAGGATAACAACAAGAATCACCTACCTAGCAAAACAGTATAATTCTTCAGGGGAAAAAGGGACATTTAATGAAACAGAGGATTTTCAAGAATTCCTAATTAAAAGACCACAGCTGAACAAAAAATTTGATCCTCAAATACAAGATTGAAGAGAAACACAAAAAAGGTAAACTGAAAAGAGAAACCCTAAGAGATTCAATAAGGTTAAATTGTTTAAATTCCTACATGGGAAGATGATACTTTTAACTCTTAAGAACTTTACCACTGTTAGGGAAATTAAAAGAGTTGACTATGATGAGGTGATACCCAAAAAAACAAAATGAAGGGGTGAGAAAGAGGATTGTACTGGAAGGAAGAGAGAATGGATAGAATGGGGGTAAATTATAAGAGAGAGAGAGGAATAAAGAGAAAAAATAGGATATAGAGAAATATAATTAGTTATCTTAACTGTAAATATGAATGGGCTGAACTCTCCCATAAAATTGAAGCAGACAGTAGAATAGATTAAAAAACAGAATCCTATAATAAGCTGTTTACAAGACATTTGAAGCACAGAGACACACAGAGAATAAAGGTAAGGGGCTAGAGCATAACCTACTATGCTTCAGCTGAAGCAAATAAAAACAGGGGCAACATCATGATCTCAAATAATGCAAAAGCAAAAACAAATCTAACTGAAAGAGCTAAGGAAGGAAAATATACCTTGATAAAAGGTACCACAGACAATGCAGTAATCTCAATACTAAACATATATGCACTAGATAGTATAGCATCTAAATTTTTAAAGAAGCAAAATCATTGATAGGAGGAAATAGGAAAACTATACTAGTGGGGAACTTCAACTTTCCCCTCTCAGAACTAGACAAATATAACAAAAATAAATAAATAAACAAATAAGAAAGAAGTTGAAGAGATGAATAGAATTTTAGAAAAGTTTGATATGATAGACCTCTGGGGAAAACTGAATGGGAATAGAAAGAAATATGAGGGGGCAGCTAGGTGGAGCAGTGGATAGAGCACCAGCCCTAGAGTCAGGAGTACCTGAGTTCAAATCCGGCCTCAGACACTTAACACTTACTAGCTGTGTGACCCTGGGCAAGTCACTTAACCCCAATTGCCTCCCTGGAAAAAAAAAAACCAAACCCACTGAACTAATAAAATTAGAAGCTGGTTTTATGGGGGGAAAAAACAAAATAAATAAACCATTTGTTAATTTGATTTGTAAAAGGAAAGAATTACCAGTATCAAAAATCAAAGTGGTGATTTCACCACCAATGAAGAGGAAATTAAAACAATTATTAGGAAATATTTTGCCCAATTGAATACCAACAAATCTGATAATCTCAGCAAAATAGATGAATTATTTACAAAAATTAAAATTGTCCAGATTAACAGAAGAGGAAATAGAATACTTAAATAACCCCATCCTGGAAAAGAAATAAAACAAGCCATCAATGAACTCGTTAAGAAAAAATCCCTTGAGTCAGATAGATTCACAAGTGAATTCTACCAAACATTTCAAGAAAATTAATCCTAATACTATATGAACTATTGTGAAAAGTAGGCAAAAAAAAAGTAGTCCTTCCAAATTCCTTTTATGACACAAATATGCTGCTAATATCTAAACCAAGAAGAATGAAAACACAGAAAGAACATTATAGACTAATTCTCTAATGAATATTGATGCAATTTTTATTGCATCAATTATTTATTAATTCATTAATTATTTATTAATTATTTAACTAGTAAGTTGATTATAGCAATATTATCACCAAGATGATATACTATCATCAGGTGGGATTTATACCAGGAACACAGGGCTGGAAAAACTATCAGCATAATTAACCATCCAGTAACAAAAACAACAGAAATCATAGGATTATCTCAACAGATGAAGAAAAGGCTTTTGACAAAATATATTCCTATTAAAAACATAAGAGAGCATAGGAATAAATGTAGCTTTCCTTAAAATTATAAGTAGTACCTATCTAAAACCCATCAGCAAACATTATCTGTAATGGAGATAAGCCAGAAGCCTTCCCAATTATATCAGGGGAGAAGCAAGGATGCCTATTTCCACCACTATTATTCAATATTGTACTAGAAATGCTAGATATAGCAAAAAAAGAAAAAAGAAGAAAGGAAAAAAAAGGAATGGAAGGAATTAGAATAAGTAATGAGGAAACAAAACTATCACTCTTTGCAGAGGATGTAAAGAGAATAGAATACTAAATAATCAACTAAAAACCAGTTGAAGTAACTCACTTCAGATGCTGAAGATTATAAAATAATCCTATATATACACACACACACAAAAACAGCATTTCTATATATTACCAACAGACAGAAAGGGAAATTCCATTTAAATTAACTGTATACAATAGAAATAACTTGGGAGTCACCTGGAACTATATGAACACCATTACAAAACACTTTACATAAAATCAGATCTCAGCAACTAGAATATTAATTTCTCATGAGCCAATATAATAAATGACCATTCTACCTAAATTAATCTACTGTATTCAGTGCTATACCAACCAACCAAAACTTATTTTACAAAGCTAAAAAATAATACCAAAATTCATTTGGAAGAACAAGTCAATGATATCAAGGAAATCAATGAAAAAATAGAAAGGAAGGTGGCCTAGATCTGTATTATAAAGTGGTAATCATCAAAACCATCTAGTACCAGCTAAGACTCAGAGCATTGGACCAGTGGAATAGATTAGATACATAGTACACAGCCGTAAATTCCCATAGTAATCTAGTGTTTGATAAAGCTAATAAAGAACCACGCTTTGGGGACAAAAATTCACTATCTGGCAAAAACTACTAGAAATGGAGCAGCTAGGTGGCACAGTGGATAGAGCACTGGCCCTGGACTCAGGAGGACCTGAGTTCAAATCCAGCCTTAGACACTTGACACTTAGTAGCTGTGTGACCCTGGGCAAGTCACTTAACCCCCACTGCCCGCCCCCCCCCCCAAAAAGTAATGAGGTTAATCTAGTATGGCTAGTGATTACTACTTGTCATCATAAAGGCACTCATTGATTCTCTTTTAAAGTGTTCATACACTATCCCTTTAAATATGTGTTTCCGATTCTGCCAGCTCACTGATAAATAATTTGCAGAGTCCACCTACTTCCCTTTTTTGAGGGTGGGGATGGGAGACAAATTAGGATAACAGTCATTGATCTCCAATTCAGAACTCTCCCATTCTCTAAGATCTTTCAAGCATTAGCAACAACAGTCCAGCAGTCACATCAGTTTCTGATGCTGAATCACTGGATGGTGCTGAGGACTTTCTTTTCTGAGTCTTCAGGAGCTGTGCCAGTAGCACCTGCAGGAAAAAATTCTAAGCTGTATCTCCACAGGGGTTGCAGAAATCCTTTCCTCATTCCCTCAAGTGCTAGTGTCTTCCCCTTTCAGAACACCCTCAATCCACTCTACTATATCTTGCATATACCCAGATATACCCCTTTAGAAAGCCAAGCCCATTGAGAGCAGAGTCAGTTTTTTCCTTTCTTTGTACTGCCCACACAGTGTAGTCCCTGGCCAGTATTAGATGGTCTATTAACAACTGTTAACTGACTGAAGGATGAACTGAAGGGGGAAAAGAGCAGGTTGATGCTATTAGAAGGCAATTACAACAGTCCTGTCTCCACAGCACCTTTGCCAAGCCTGTCTGTCCCCTCATGCTTGGGATGCACATGGTCCTATACTCCTCTTCTTGGAATCCCTGGGTGTCCATTAAGACCCAGACATCTCCATGAAGTCTTTCCTGATTCCCTTCAGCTGCTATGGAACCACCTTTTGAAGCTACCTTGTACTTATTTTGTATTTTGTCTATATCCTATCTATCTGCACATGTGAATAACGTTATCTCCTTCATCAGAAGAGCAACTATTTTACCTCTTTATGTATCCCCAGCATATAGCCTCGTTCCTCACATACAATAAATAGTTATGGATTAATGGTCTAGAGCAGTGATCTCCAAAGCAGAATGCACAATATGATCCACTGGGGTATAAGAAGAAAATACTGTAATGAAGAAAACAGCACAGCTATTCAGGGAGCTGGCAGTCCTTGCCTGCCTCCTCCCGTTTTATATCTTATTTATTAATGATACAAAAAGCCTTTTTTTTCAACCCTGGCTTTCTTCTTGTTCCATCTCTAGACTCTGGGCATTCTTGCTGGCTGCTCTGCCATGCCTGGGATTCTCTCTCTCCTCATCTCCATCTCCTGGATTCTCGGGCTGCCCTGGCTTCATTCAAGTGCCAGCCAGATTTGGCCTTCTCTGAGAAGCCTGTCCCAATCGTGCCCTTAATGCTAGTGCCCTCCTTCTGAGATTCCCTCCAATTTATCCTGTATCTTGTTTGTACACAGTTGTTTGCATGTTGTCTCTCTCATTAGAATGTGCCTGGCACATATACAGGAACTTAATAAATCCTTGTTAATCCTACCTACTACTCCCTGTGTAGGCTGCATTGAATATCTAGCTACAAGTGCTCCACAGAGGAGTTATTCTCTAACCTGGTCTATGCCTGGTTCTCCCCACCTCTGCACCACCAAAGCATCTACATACACTGCTCAAGTACACTGGCCCTAGTTCTGTAAACACCCAGGGTCCTCACAATGCTAGTGAGGCTCAGCAGATCCTGCCTCCTCCAAAGTGGGGAGCTTCACACTTGGGGAAGAACACATGGAATGAATGGGTACTTCACAACCCAAGACATAACCCAAAGAATCCCAGGAGGGAAATGTTTCCCAAGGGTAAGAAATCTACAACCTCGCCACAACCCTACCTCCAAAGTCATCAGATAGTTTGAAAGCAAGTGAAAAAGGCCACTCACCACCAGGAAACCAGGAACTAGCATGGGACCTGCCATCTGACTTGGCACTTCTACCTGTTTCCTCAGTCTCCCCGACCCTTGAGATGTGGGACAATCAACCCCAGCAGAAGACAGAAATTTACTAGCTACACACAGGAAAAAAGAAGGGGAAAAAAAAGAAAAACAAACAAAAACCCTCTATATACTTGGTTAATGGGCCTCAAAAATTAGTGTCATGATTTAGTAATAAACACAGTCAAGGATATACTGCTTCCATTTTCTTCTATACATCTTTGTGAGATATCATTTTCAGCTATGATTGCCATTAAAATTATATATATTAGGGGGGCAGCTAGATGGCGCAGTGGTTTAAGCACTGGCCCTGGATTCAGGAGTTCCTGAGTTCAAACCCGGCCTCAGACACTTGACACTTACTAGCTGTGTGACCATGGGCAAGTCACTTAACCCCCATTGCCTAAAAACAAAAACAACAACAACAACAAAAAAAAAAATTATATATATTAGGGGCAGCTAGCCCCAATTGCCTCACTAAAAAAAAATTTTAAAAATTAAAAAAATAAAAATTATATACATTAGGGGCAGCTAGGTGGCACAGTGGATAGAGCACCAGTCCTGGATTCAAGAGGACCTGAGTTCAAATCTGGCCTCAGACACTTAACACTAGCTGTGTGACTCTGGGCAAGTCACTTAACCCCAATTGCCTCAACCAAAAAAAAAAAAGTACATTACATATTAGAACCAGACCTTCAAACCAGTTTCACAAAGTGATTAAACCAAGATTTTTGATAAGCATAATAATAATAATAACAATAGGTAAAATTTATATAACACCTTCAATGTGCTAAACACTTAACAAATATTGCCTCATTTGACCCTTACAATAACCCTGGGAGGTAGGAGCTATTATTATCTCCATTTTACAAATGATAAAACTGAAACAGAGGTTAAGTGACTTACCCAGAGTCATATAACTACTAAGTGTCTGAAACTGGTTTTGAACTCAGGTCTTCCTGACTCTAGGCCCAGTGTTTTTTTTCACCGTACCACCCAGCTGCTCCCATTATGAAACCTATTCAATCACATTGCCCTTGCTAAAAAATAGTATCATTTTAGTGAACAAAACGGTTTTACATCATTAATAAATAACCTACCTCACTTGCATGAACTGATGTGTGACATGAGCAGAACCAGAAGAACATTGTACACAGTATCATCATTATGTCTTGATCAACTGTGATAGACTAGATTCTTCTCACCAATACAACAGTACAAGAAAGTTCCAAAGGACTCATGATGGAAAAGGCTTTCCAAATCCAGGGGGGAAAAAAAGAGCTGTGGAATATGGATGTTGATTGAACCATACTATTTCTTTTGTTTTTGGTGCTGTTGTTTTTCTTTTTTTGAGGTTTTTCCTTTTTGCTGATTCTTCTCTTATAACATGACTAACACAGAAATATACATATATATATATATATATATATATATATATACACATACATACATATACATATATATATATTTTAGTGAGGCAATTGGGGTTAAGTGACTTACCCAGGGTCACACGGCTAGTAAGTGTTAAGTGTCTGAGGCCGGATTTGAACTCAGGTACTCCTGACTCCAGGGCCAGTGCTCTATCCACTGTGCCACCTAGCCGCCCCTCAGAAATATTTTTAATGTACATATATAACCTATATCAGATTACCTGCTATCTTGGGGAAGGGGGGAGGGAGAGGAGGAAGGGAGAAAAATTTGAAATTGGAAATCTTATATAAACAAATGTTGAAAAGTATCTCTACATGTAACTGGAAAATAATAAAATACTTTTATTTAAAAAAATAACCTACTTCATCTTTTTAAAATCTTTATGTTTTACAATATATAGCACCCTACAAATTAATATATGTTTACTGGGTATGCATGCTCAAAATTTTTTTTTACCAACAGCAGTACATAATTGAAAAATGTTGGAGAACATTGCTCAAGGATATGGTAATGAAGGTCCTATACCGAGGTGGGATCAGAGGAAGAGATTTGAAAGAGATCACAAAGGCAGAAATGATAGAATGCAGTAACCAAAAGGCTATGACAGGTAAATAAGGGAAAAGCCAAAGATTGCCAGAATTTCAAACATGGGACTAAATTGGCAGATATTAACGACTAAATTAGTAAAAACAAATAGAGCTACATATTTAGGGGAAAAGATATAAGCTCTACCTTGGATATACTGAAAATCTGCTTTCCAAGCACAGCAACTCTATCAAAATCTTTGAGCAGCAGTGGCTCAGAAATACCAGAACCTAATAAAATGAAGACTACTGGAATGACTAAAGCAAAAGAGGGCTAGGTAATAATAATTAGAAAATAATAAAGGCAAAGTAAAGTAGAAATGTACAAGTGAATTCTTTCCTAAGTAGTCTTTTGCCCAGAATGCCAATTTTTTAAAACATGAATTTCTACTCGGATAAAGACATTTGAAAATTTGATTTAGTGAAAAGAAAATAACCTGCTAGGAAGACATAGTGGGTGGCTATCCGGTTAAGATGGGTAAAAGGTCCTAGAGGATGGAAGCTCTCTCACAAACACCTTAGCAAAGATTTAAAGGGACACTAGATAGAACAATAATCAAGATGACCAAAGACAAATGCCAGTAGGCTTCTCCAGCCAGTCCAAGACTGCATAGACATCCAGAAGCCTACAGGCACTGACAGAGGGGTACTCAGCAGAGGGCATGGAAACTGAAACAAGCTCTAGTAAACAAGGCCTAAAGCCTTAGGAGTTCTGAGCTGGAAACACATCAGAGGTACCTGAAGTTAGCCAAATCTCTAGTAAACAGAGTCAGAAGCCTATGGGCACTATAAGAGTGGAAGCTCTGGGGAATCAGAAAGTAATCTCACATCAGTAAAGATAACCTGAAGCCGCAGTGGGATCTCAGCCCTGGCTTATCAGAAAGGCAGCAGGGGACAGAGACAGCTGTCAAAAGGTCAATGCCCAGGTTGTTCTTTCTTATTTAACTTCTTGTTAGAATGATCTGAATAGAATTTTAGAAAAATCAGGCATTCAATAGATATTACTGAAAGGTACAGAAAGGAGTTTACATATTTTTCTTTTTTTTTATAAAAGTATTTTATTATTTCCTAGTTACATGTAGAGATGGTTTTTAACATTTGTTTTTATAAGATTTCTAGTTTCAAATTTTTCTCCCTCCCCAAGACAGCAAGCAATCTGATATAGGTTATATATGTACAATCACATTAAATATATTTCTGCATTAGTCATGCTGTGAAAGAATTAGAGCAAAAGGGGAAAAGCTCAAAAAAGAAAAACAAAAAAAAATTTTTTTAAATAGAAATGGTATGGTTCAATTTGCATCTAGATGCCACAGTTCTTTTTTTCTGAATTTGGAGAGCATCTTCCAGCATGAGTCCTTTGGAACTATCTTGGACCACTGTACTGCTGAGAAGAGTCAAGTCTATCACATTTAAGAAGCTAAAATCCTAGCTAGTCTGTCTAAAATATCTAATGAGTGGTCACCAATAAATTATAAGCTTTAGCAAGAGTTAGACTTTTAAGCATTTATTAAGGAGAATAAGAATTTGATGAAGAGGGGCAGCCAGATGGCGCAATGGATAGAGCACCGGCCCTGGATTCAGGAGTATCTGAGTTTGAATCCAGCCTCAGACACTTAACACTTACTAGCTGTGTGACCCTGGGCAAGTCACTTAACCCCAATTGCCTCACACACACACACACACACACACACACACACACACACACACACAAAAGAAGAATTTAATGAAGAGAGAGAGAAAGAAGCCTAGATTTAGCTGTCTATATCAGGAAGCCCGCATTTCTGCTCTACTCTCTATGAGAGTCCTGAGGAAAGAGAGAGAACTACCCTTTCTTCATCCCACAAGCCTCCTGTGAAACTGGGAACATCCCATCCACATGCGCACACAGCTCCAAGCTAATTGGCTGGTAGCTTTGACAGAGAGTACCCACAAGCAAAGGAACTGACCACATGGCTTGCCCTCAGGTGCCTGCTCCTCATGGCGGAACTTTCATACAGTAACTCTCCAGCAGGTGGTGCTGCTCCAATCGATATACATAGCTGATCAACACACAATGTTGTTTATACAGGAGTTTACATATTTCTAAGCTATGCACTGCATCTTTAAAAAAAAACAAACCCTAGGCAAGTTACTTAACCCCAATTGCCTCACAAAACAAAATAAAAAAAAAATCAACTTGGGGTTAGCTAGGTGGCACAGTGGATAAAGCACAGGCCCTGGATTCAGAAGGACCTGAGTTCAAAACTGGCCTCAAACACTTGACACTTACTAGCTTTGTGACCCTGGGAAAGTCACTTAACCCTCATTGCCCCGCCACCCCCATCAACTGGACATTGAAGCACTGAAACCTTATAAATGCAAAAAAGCAAATATACTATAAATATCTTTTACTGACCACAATAAAATACAAATTATATTCAAAAAGTCTGAATCATTTAAGATTAGACTAAACAATCCTAAATAAGTGGTCAAAGAACAAATAATACAAATAGAAAATTTCATCAAAAGAAAATTACAATAAAACTAATGGGATATGACTAAAGCAGTCCTTAATGAAAAAAATCTCTAAATACTTTCATAAACAAAAGAATTGGATACACAACAACAACAAACCTCTAGTAACACAACAAATAAAACCCCCCTTAAATACTAAGGAAGAACATCTGAAAATCAAGTTCAGTGACACCCCCCCCAAAAGAAACAAAAACCTAAAAGATTATTTTATAAAGCTAGGAAAAAATAAGGAAATTCACATGGAGGAAAAGGTCAATAATCTCAAGAGAAATAATGGGGAAAAGTGAGAAAGAAGGGGACTTAGCAGTATTATATCTCAACTACACTATAAAGCAGTAATCAAAACAATATACTAATGATCAAAAAAGAAAAAGTTTCATCTATAGATCAGGCACACAACATTTAGAAACAAATGAATACAGTAGAATTGTGATCAATAAACCCAGCTACCAAGGCTTGACAATAACTGATGTGAAGTAGAAAGCAGACTGGCACAAACTTTACATAGATAAGATTCTCACAAGATAAGTTCCAAAATGGATGCCAATTTAGAAAAATAAAGAATGACATAATAAACAAATTAGAGGAACGAGGGGAAAAAAAGTGTTTTGAATCTACGGATAAGGAAAGAATTTATAAACAAGGAAAGGATAGAGAAGATTACAGAAGAGAAAATGAACACTTTGATTATATAAATTGAAAAGCTTTATATAAAAGCAGCTAAAATTAGAAGGGAAACAGGTAAGGAGGGGGGAGGAGACTTCACACTAAGTTTTTCTGATATTCAAGTTTTTCATACTCAAGATACATGAAGATCAGATTCATATTTTTATGGGCATGAGCTATTCACCAATAATTAAATGGTCACCATATAGGAAAAGGCAGTTTTCTTCATACGCCCATTTTACAGATGAAAACACTAAGGCTTTCCAGGAACAACAACTGCTATGATAGTAAATATCAGATTTGGGGGATGAGGGGTGAGAGCTAAGGGACAGGAAATCTGCACCTGTGATTCCATCATCTGTACACAAAACTCCCACTTTGGAAACAATCTCTATCAATGCAGATCTGCTCAAGTATATTGCAACTTATAGCCTTAAAGAGTTGTCCAGGCAGTAAAAAATTCAGTAACTTGCTCAGAGTCACACAGCAAGTATGTATTATTAGGGGGACTTGAACAGAAGTCTTCCTAAATCCAAGGTCTTTTCCCTTATCCACTATTCAGTCACTTCCAGAAAATGCATATTAGAAAGAAGTGCTGGGGCAGCTAGGTGGCACAGTGGATGAAGCACTGACCGGTTCAGGAAAACCGGAATTCAAATCCAGCCTCAGACACTTGACACTTACTGGCTGTGAGACCCTGGGCAAGTCACTTAACCCTCACTGCCCCACCCCACCCCCAAAAAAGTGCTAGAAATGCCATGAATGTAGCAAAACCTAGAGTTAGTTACTACTATGGCCTTATCCAATGGAATAATTCATAGTGCTGAGAAACCCTATGAATGCAGGGAATGTGAGAAGTCTTCAATCAGATTAATATTCTTTACTCAACATGAACTCACCCTAAAAGGAAATCCTGAACTGTCTGAGAGGTTTGGTAGATATAGCTAACCCCCTGACCCCAAGCAGAGGGAGGATCTTGAGTGCCCTGTTCATGTAGCACCAGTGTAGGTTAGGGCTGAGATCATTTTGCTACAAGTCTGTAAACCTGGGTTCTAGTACCAGCTCCATCCCTAGCTAGCGATTTTATCTTGGGTATTCACCTGCTGAGGATGAACTAGTGAATATCTAAGGTCCCTTCATGTTCTAAAATTTTATGATTTTATGAAGTAGCTTTGAAATGGCTTTTGTTTGTTTGTTTTGCGGGGCAATGGGAGTTAAGTGACTTGCCCAGGGTCACACAGCTAGTAAGTGTCAAGTGTCTGAGGCCAGATTTGAACTCAGGTACTCCTGAATCCAGGGCCGGTGCTTTATCCACTGCGCCACCTAGCCGCCCCTGAAATGGCTTTTAAACTCCTTGCTGCCTCCCCAATCAAGGGGAAAGGTACTACTTATTACCAACAGCATACTTCCCCAATTTTGCCATGAAATACCTGAAATAGTGAAAAAAGTTTAGAACTGGAAGCCCAGCAAGAGCAGAAGAAAAATCACAGCCCTCCTTCGAGGTTCTCCTAGGAACAGACTTGAGAGGCCCTCCCCCCAAAATTAAAAACCTGGAGAAAGAATGATGTCAGTATGCTGCTGAGAGGAAAACAAAAGGGTTCTTTGAATACGGTGAAATTAAATGAACAATTAAGTTGCATTCTGTGGCCATCATCTGTGTCTCAAGTTTGCAACATCTTTGATAATATTTGTGGCACTTGCCTTTCCCCCCTCATACCCCCCCACACCATGTGCCAAGTGTGATAACAATAGTGTATAATTATGCTGATGTCTGGATATTTATGTTTAAAAATAAATCAGCACAACTTGCTGGTAGTAGATAAACAGAATGGATCTCAAGCTTTTCCACATGGGTGGGACCCCTGGGTTACTCCGCCTGAGAGAAAAGGATCACAAAAACAAAGAATATGAGAACTAGCCTTAGAATCCACTGGGGGGGGGGTGGGAAACGAGGGGCCACACAGGGTTTCTATGCTTTTTTTCCCTTGGCCAAAGACAATTCCTTTGCCAGGCTTTTGAGCCTCTGGGCCCCTTCTATGAATGTTTTTAAATAATTGAAAGAAATGCTATATTTCAGCTAATAGATCAGTGAAAGTAAAAATGTCATTTTTTCCCTCATCCAACCTCAAAGACCTCCTGAAATCTATCCACCAACCCCCTGGGCATCCAACAGAGCCCAGGTTCTAGTTCACTAGCATTTTACAGATGAGGAAACCAAGACCCAGAAAAAGGATAGGACTTTCCCAGAGTCACATAATGAAGAGATGAAAGGGCTTGACCTTGAACAAGGTCTGTTCAATGCTAAATGCCATACCCTTTCTACAATACAATATACTGATAAAAAGGGAGTAAGAAAGCAGATAATGTAGAGAGAGAAATAGCAAGAGATTAGAAGGAATGTTTCCTGGACAGACAGAAAGGAGGAAGGAATTTGGCATATTCCAGAACAGAAGCTGGCTAGAACTAGAAAGAAAATACATACTTCCAAGACAAATACACACTTCCAAGGCAAAATCAATTAACCAACACATTTATTAATAAAGATTTTTACATTTGCTATGGGACTCTGCAAGGCCCTGTGGAGAATTCAAAAAGTGTACGTATCTGGAATAAGGGGGACATTCATAGATGGCAGCAGGTGACCTGACTTCCTTGAAGTGAATCAACATCAATAAGCATTTATTAGATACCTACTATGTACCATGCACTGTGTTAACCACTGGAGATTCAAAGAAAAGCAAAAGACAGGCCTTGCTCTCAAAGAGTTCATAGTCTAATGGGAAAGAAAAATGCAAATAACTACATACAAAAAGATATGTACAAGGTAAACTGGAAATCATCAAAAAAGGGAAGGTGTTAAGGAGGATAAGGAAAGGCTTCCTGCAGGTGAGATTTTAGATGGGACTTAAAAGAAGCCAGGAGGCAGAAATGAGGAGGGAGAGCATTCCAGACACAGGAGAGAACCAGGGAAAATACTCAGTCAGGAGATGGTATATTGTGCCAAGGAACAGCATGGACTCCAACATCACTGGAATAGAGTATGGAGGGAAGTGTAAGGTGTAGGGAGACTAGAAAGTTAGAAAAAGGCCAAATTATGAAAGGCTTTAAAAGTCAAAGAGAGGTTTTTATATCTGGTCCTGGAAGTAACAGGGAACCACTGGAGTTTACTGAATGGGGGAATCATCTGATCAAACACGTTTTAGGAAGATCAATTTGATAATGAGTAGAGAATGCACTAGAGTTTGGAGAGATGTGTGGCAGGAAGACCAACCTATGGGTTACTGCAATAGACCAGGTGATGAAGACCTATAGTGGGGAGCTGTCACTGTCAGAGGAAAGAAGGGGGCACATACCTGAGATGTTAGGAAGGTAAAATTCACAGGTCTTAGAAACAGGTTGGGGGCAGCTAGGTGGCGCAGTGGATAGAGCACCGGCCCTGGATTCAGGAGGACCTGAGTTCAAATCTGGCCTCAGACACTTGACACTTACTAGCTGTGTGACCCTGGGCAAGTCACTTAACCCCAATTGCCTTGATAACACTTGCACTGCAAGCATCAATGACTGGGAGGATGGTGGTGCCCTTGACCATAACAGAGAAGTGAGGAAAAGATAACGAGCTTAGTTTGGGACATGCTGAGTTTAAGATGTCTACTAGACATCCATTTCAAATGTCTAAAAAGCAGCTGGAGATTCAAGACTGGAGGGTAGGACTGGACAAGTAGACCTGAGGGTCATCTGCATAAAGATGGTGATCGAATACAGAGGAGCTAATGAAATCCCTAAGTGAAACAGTATAGAGGGAGAAGAGAACCCTGTGGGACATTCATGGTTATCAAGCATGACCTGGATGAAGATGCAGCAAAGAAGACTAAGGAGGGTTCAGATAAGTACAAGGAGAAGCAGGAAAGAACAGTATCACTAAAATCTAAGGGAAAAGAGCATCATCAACGGTGTCAAGGGCTGTAGAGATAGGATAAAGTAGGAAGAGTCAGATTTGGAGTCAGACCACTTGGTTTTCAATACCCACTCTAGTACATACTTGCCTAAGTGACCCTGTACAACTAATTACCCTTGTAATGGCTTCAGTTTCCTCATCTGTAAAATGGGGGGAGGGGGGGAGGAGGAAGAGAGAAGGTTGGATTAAAGAAGCCCTGCTGGGGCCCTAAATCTTACAATCACATTAAGAATGATCAATGGGGGGCAGCTAGGTGGCGCAGTGGATAGAGCACTGGCCCTGGAGTCAGGAGTACCTGAGTTCAAATCTGGCTTCAGAAACTTAACACTTACTAGCTGTGTGACCCTGGGCAAGTCACTTAACCCCAATTGCCTCACTTAAAAAGAAAAAAAGAATGATCAACGTATGGATTCAGTTTCTAATCTGTAACTCCCTTATACCCTCTTAGTCCAAATATAGACTGTACCCCTGAAAACAGATACTTTTGAAAGGGGGAAACCCCAACCCTGGATGCATACACCACAGGCAGGTTTTATAAACCAGATTTGGAGGAAAAAGTATGGTTTATATTCCAACTAATACATCTGTGGCCTCAAATAACCCTGGCACCATCAGTAACTTTTGTTGAACTGTATAAGAGTGGTCTGAGAGTATGTGCAGCTGTTCTGAGAACCACCAAGGAGTCTAAGAGATAAGGGGGAAGACTCTGTTCCCAAGGTCATAACTGAAAGAAATCGCCCCAAACCCTGAGGTGGTAGCTGAGCTGAAAACAGTCTATGAGATTATTTCCTTTTTCATCTCATCAAAAGATTCCAAACTTCAGACTACCTTAAATTCTCTAAAGTATTACAGGAATTACTAGCACTCTGGTTCCATTTCCCCTAATGCCCTGAGCTAAGAATAATTTTTTACATTACAAAATATAATAATACTTTATTTTAAAATGTAAAAACCATTCTCAACTCAGCAACTAGTACAAAACCAGATGGCAGTGGAGTCTGCTGACAAGAGAATACTCTTTACAACATCCCAGACAAATCATCATCCAGTAATTCAACTGAAGATTTGCAATGATGGGGAGCTCACTATCCCAGAAGGTGGATAACTCTGATTACTGGAAGGCTCTTCACAACAGAGAGCAGCAATTCGTCTCTCTGCAATTTAAAGTCACAGAATTTGGAGCTGGAAGGGACCTGAAAGAGACAACTCTAACACTCTCTCTCCAACTCTCTTATTTTACATACTAATTCTTCTATACTCTTCCCCATGAAGACGCTTTCAGATGCCTGGGGAGAATGAACAGTCTTCTTCAAGAAAAAAGCCCTAGTTCTTTCAGTCAAGCCTCCTACAACATGATTTCAGGCCCTGCTAGCAGGCCTCTGGACCTGGTCCAATTTGTCAAGGTCTTTCCTAAACCATGACACCCAGATCTCTACACAGTACCTCTAGATGTGGTCCAACCAGGAGAGAGAAAAACAGGATCGTTACCTCCCTGGTTTGAAACATTATATTTTCATGAATGAAGCCTAAGATCAGGCCTTAGTTTCCAAACCCTCTGAAAAATGGGAGGATGAGACCGGACAGTCTGATTGATCTTCTGATTCCACCACCTGCCTACACTAAACAGATCAAACCAAATCAGGTTGGGTTTCACTTTAGCCCACATTTTCAGACACCTAAAACACAACCAATCCTGGATCCAGATATTCCGCTTCTGAAACACTGTTGCCACTTCTATCCTCTGGGGTGCCAGCCTCAGCCCAGAACATTCATCTTAGCAATGTAAATCTAAAAACTCTTTCTAGATGTCTTATGTTCTGCCCTTCTGGCCAACGGTCACTTCCCCTTCCAAGCAGTCTCCAGACCTCTTCCTTCAAGGCACCTAAGGAAAGTCACAAAACACATGCACTTCATCCCACCAAGTCTTGAAGCCATAGGGTTCACAAAGTCTTCACACAGCAGAAATGGCCAGGAGGCTTAGGAACTCAGCCAGGATTAGGTGAGTCAAACATGCTGACTATGCTCTCACTCTGTCCCGTCCCGATCACACTGGAGATATAACAAGGGGCCTCATTTGTGCCCTTTGTTTGCCATCCTATGTATAGGATTCTGTGACTTCACAGTGTAAGACAGGCCAGACTGGTACAAAACACTGCTTCCAGAGAATGAATTCAAGCAGGGAGAAAGAAGAGCTAGCTTCACATCTGTCTGTCTGCTAGTGGGACTACAGTGAGGAGTGCCCCCCCCCCCCCCGCCCAATACCTGATGCTCTAATGCTTTATTCTACCACAAAGGGGCCTATCTTCCTCCCCAGAAATCACAGTGCTGCATGTGTTTGTTCTCCTGACCTTACAGTTGGGAGTCTGTAATATCAAACCATCTCCGCATGTCTTTTGCCAAGAGCCTTCCAGTTTTTCAGTATAGCATGTCATCTAGTCACTGCAGCCTTGCCCATGTACAGAGACCAAGCTCAGGACTCTTCCTGAAATACCTCAGCCATTACAAATGATCCTGAAAACTTCATTTAGCTCCCAGCTCTGCCATTTGCTCAACTGTACAACCTCTCATTTTCCTGTTTTTCCATCTGGAAAAAAAAAGGGATAATATTAACTGCTTACTTCAAAAATATCAGGATGAATGAGCACATCCATGATTCACTGATTTAATGTGAAGCATTTGGGGTCAGAGGAAAAAAATTTAAGCAAAGCAACAATAGTACAATGGAAACACCAATGTTTCCCGTGCAAGGCTTTGAGAGCAGATTAGAGGGCCCTTACATTTGCCCTGTCAGCTGTGCAGGAATCCACAGCTCAGCCTTGCAGGGGACCATCTGTCTTCACCCAAAAATGAGCAATGCCGCCTAGACAGAGGATGTCAACTCCCCATAGAGACTGCTTATGCTGAGAAGCAGGAGACTGAAAGCCAAAATCAGAATAATTGGGTATAGGAGCCACAGTGGGGAGGGTTAGTCTGGTACCCTCTGGGCTCTGGGGCTCTAGTGCTTAGCTACAGAAGTCTTCCATTAATAAAGGGGTCACTGTGTACCAGGCCTCATGCCTACATTATCACAACAGGTGGTCTCTGGAACCCCCCCTCCCCCTCACATACTCCTCACCCCATCCCACCAAGACTTCTACTCCAACAGCTGCCCAAACACTGCCAGCATTTGTCTGATGTTTGCAAAACCAGGACCAGGCATTTCCCATGAATGGACAGAGGGTTGGAACTTAGCCTCTGTCAATTGGTACAGAACAATAAGCTGACAGGGCAAATTGTAAGGGCCTTATACTCTATCAACACTCACAGAATCCCAGGCTCTCAGAACTGGGAGGGACCTTCGAGATCTCATCTAGACCAATCTCATTTGACAAAGGAGGAAACTAGAGCCCAAAGAACAGGGACTCAACTAAGGTCAAACCACTAGCAGGGAGTGAAGACAAAACCAAAACCAAAAACATCAGTCTCCCGACTCAATCCTAGTCTTATGCTTTTTACATTATCCCCAAACTGCCCATTCAAATCTTTATAGGAGGGGGCGGCTAGGTGGTGCAGTGGATAAAGCACCAGCCCTGGATTCAGGAGTACCTGAGTTCAAATCCAGCCCCAGACACTTACCAGCTGTGTGACCCTGGGCAAGTCACTTAACCCCCATTTGCCCCGCAAAAAAACAAAAACAAATCTTTATAGGAAAAAAAAGGGACAACAAATCTTTGTAGATGTATTGCACAGCATTAATATGAACCTGATTTTTTTTCATTGGTGTTTTATTATTTTCCAGTTACATGTAGAGATAGTTTTCAACATTTGTTTTTTGGTTTTGGTTTTTTATTTTTTTGCAGGCAATGGGGGTTAAGTGACTTGCCCAGGGTCACACAGCTAGTAAGTGTCAAGTGTCTGAGGCCGGACTTGAACTCAGGTACTCCTGAATCCAGGGCTGGTGCTTTAACCACTGCGCCATCTAGCTTCCCCTAACATTTGTTTTTATAAGATTTCTAGTTTCAAATTTTTCTCCCTCCCTCCCCTCCTTCTCCCCTCCCCAAGACAGCAAGCAATCTGATATAGGTTATATATGTACAATCAGTGAACCCAATTAATTTTAGTGTCCTCTTAGTAAAGGGAAAGAAACATTGAGAAAAGAGGAAACAAGGAAGTCCCAGGTTTTTAATCCTTAAAACTCCTATTCCAGGGGCAGCTAGGTGGCACAGTGGATAAAGCACTGGCCCTGGATTCAGGAGGACCTGAGTTCAAATCCAGCCTCAGACACCTGACACTTACTAGCTGTGTGACCCTGGGCAAGTCACTTAACCTTTGCTGTGCCGCCAAAAAAACCAACCAACCAACCTCCTATTCCTTGAGGTCAGGGATTGTGTCATTTTAATCTCTGTATCCCTAGCACTCAGCAATAAATGGAAAATAGTAAAGACTTTCAGAAACATACAACTGGTGGATCACATAGTTCTATTTCACATTTTTCTAGAATCAGAGAAGAGTGCTAGCACAGGATTCATAATAACCTGAGTTTGAATGATGCTTCAGGCTCTTACTAGCTATGTGAATCTGGACAAATCACTTAACTGTATTTAGCATCAGTTTCCTCATTTGTAAAATGAAGTTAATAATATTGCACTAACTTCACATGGGTGTTATGATGATCAAATGAGAGAACATGAAGTGTTTTACAGGGTGGGCTAAAAGTCACAGAGGAGTTTCAATATTTAATAACTCCTTAATTTTTGTTTTTAATTTATAATAATATAAATTTATAATTTATATTATAGTATTATATTAATAATATAATTATAATACCATATCATATACAGTATGTATAGGAAATTAATTTACATTACATGTGAAAATCAAATCTCATAAATGGTGAAAAATAAAAATAAAAATTTCCAAAAGATTATTAAAACATCATGACTTTTGTTCTCCCCTCCAAACTTAAAGTACTGTATGAAACGTTACTATTATTGTAGCAGACAACAAATCAAATGCCAATGAATGTAAGTATTAAATAAATACACTTTGGGAGACTTACCCTGAGACCTTTGGCTTACCTCCATTCAGAGCTGAACAATAATATTTCACCAAACCAAACCACAATCAAGACCCAACAACAAAGAAAAAGGAAAAGAAAAAAGCTTCTAACAAATCAAAATAGATGTCACAAAGTACAAGCACTAAGACTATACACACAGAAAAGTACTTTATTCATAGGAGACCCTTTCAAAATCTTATAAGCCACCTTACTTTTTTTTTTAATGGGGCAATGAGGGTTAAGTGACTTGCCCAGGGTCACACAGCTAGTGTCAAGTGTCTGAGGCTACATTTGAACTCAGGTCCTCCTGAATCCAGGGCTGGTGCTTTATTCACTGCACCACCTAGCTGCCCCCTAAGCCACCCCACTCCTGCTTTACACATTCCTAACAGACTTCATTAGCTGGTTCCTACATCTGAAACAGAATTATAAGCAGCAACTGAAGGGGAGTGAGGGGGAGAAAGCTTCAAAGTTTCATGGATATATTTGAGAGAACATTGGGGTCTTTAACAATACAGCAAAATGAGGAAAAGGGCCTGACTGGGAGTGTAAGGAGCAGCTGAAGAGTTAAGTTTGTAATACAAAAGGAAATGTGAGAGTAGTTAGCATAAAGGTGATAACAGAAGCCAGTAAAAAAGGATGAAGAGGGATAATTCAGGTTATGCAAGTGGACAAGATTTACAAGGGGGAAAAAACCTAAAGAGTGGCAGAGCCTTGGAAGAAAGGAAAGGAACCAGTGAAGGAAAGCAAGGAATGGTCAGAGAAGAGAAATAATTAAGAAGGAACAGCATTTTCAAAGTCAAAGAAGAAGAGAATATCAATAATGGATTATGTTTCCCAAATAACTAAATTTCACATCTCTATTTGGTCTTTAATTCAAGAATCTAAAACATACTTTAATCATAACTATGGTAATTCAAAAAACATACAATTTATAAACTGGGGAGGGAAAAAAATCAAAGCATGTCTATAGAATACAGCCTACAAGTACTCTAAAATGATTTTGTTAAAGATGATTAGCATAAATTCCTTGTCATTATTTGTAAACATTACCTAGCCACAGCTAACCTCCCTAGAATGGAATGCTAATTATTCCACTACAAAAGCACGTTCTTTTATTCTGGGTTCAACATTTAAGGTAAAGCACCGTACAATGGAAAAGAGGTGGATTTGGAGTCAAGACATAGATTAAAATCCTGGCTCTGCCATTTATTACCTTGTGAGACCTTAGACAAGTCACTTAATATCTTTGGGTCTCAGTTTCAGAGAAAAAATTGCATCTTAACTTCTCATTGAAATCTAATAAATCTTAAAATTTCCTTTGGTAATGAATGTAGACAAAAACCAAAAGTATTATTAGTAGTATAAGCAAGTTGTAAGAATCAAATGAGATGTTTTTAAAGTGCTTATTAGCATAATACTAGGCACACAGTAGGAGTTTAATAGGTGCTTATTTCATTCCCTTCCTCTTCCCTTCATTTAGTGGATTAACCAGAAAGGTTAAGAGAACTAAAGGAAAAGAGAATGAGGAGAAAAAAGATTTTAGCTTTCAGTTCTATAGCTCTCCCTACTAACAACAATAGCTCACATTTATACATTGTACTTTAAGGTTTGCAAAGCACTTTACATAAACTATCTCACTTAAGCCTCTCAACAAGCCCTTAACTTAGGGAATAAAAGCATTATTGTCTCCATTTTACAGATGTGGAAATAGATTCAGAAAGATTAAATAGAGAGTCTGTGGTCACAGGACTTTTTAAAAAATTATATTTGATCCCCCCCCTCCACTCGTTACATGTAAAAATAATTCTTAACTTTTTTTGGAGTTCTAAATTCGATCCTTCCCTTTCTCCCCTCACTCTTCCCTGAGAGGGTAAGCAATCTGATGTAGGTTATGCATGTGTAATCATGTCAAACATTTCCATATTAGTCATTTTGTGCAAGAAGACTCCAGTGAAAGAAAGAAAAATAGTATGCTTCAGTGTGTATTCAGTTCTTTTTCTGGAGGGGAATAGCATTTTTCATCATGAGTCCTTTGGAATCGTCTTGGGTCAATGTATTACTAAGAAAACAGTCATTCACAGTTATTCATAGAACAATATTGCTGTTACAATGTACAACATTATGGTTCTGCTCACTTCACTTTGTATCAGTTCATGCTAACTCTTTCCTGTTTTTTTCTGAAATCAACCTTGTCATTTCTTATAGAACAATAATATTCCATTATAATGATATAGCACAACTTGTTCAGCCATTCCCCAATTGATGGGTATCCCCTCCATTTCCAATTCCTAGCTACCACAAAAAGAACTGCTATAAATGTTTTTATACTATAAATAGGTGCTTTTTTCTTTAAAAAAATCTCTATGGGATTCAGACCTGTCAGAGAGAAGAAGGGAGGGAAACATTCAATGACAGATTGAGAGGTGTAACTTCTTTCATTCAATAAGCATTTATTATGGGCTTACTATGTGTCAGGCAGTTGGTCCATGAGTTGAAAGTCCTGAAGATAATGCTACAAAGAGAAGAGCAGGGAGGACAGTGAGTGTGACCGAGAAGCAGACATCAAACATGTAACATAATATTTTAGAGCTTATAAAGCTTACATACTATAGAGGTTTGTGAATGAGACCATTTTGGGGGCATGGAAAATGCAGGAATTTGTTTTGCCCATTATGAGTATTTGTTACAAAGGTTGTGTTTGGTTTTTTAATGAAAGGAGGTAGGACGAAAAGAAAATAATTTTTTGTAATTAAAAAAATAAATTTAAAAAATTTCCCCTCAAAATCCAAATCACCACAGTTGATCTTGACAATAGCACCATGAGGTAGGCTGCACAGGTATCATTGCCCATATTTTACAGATGAGGAAAGAGGTGAAGTGATTAGCCATAGTCACATAGCTTATAAATGGAAAGAGAATTTGAATCTGGACCTTTTCTGACTCTAAATCCAGCATTCTGTCCACTCTACCACACTGCCTCCCAAATTCTGGAACTGTTCCATAGCTTAATCCAATTGTTGCTGGGTTGCTTTTCAGTCCTATCTGATTCTTTGTGGCCTCATTTGGGTTTTGGGGGGCAAAGATACTAGAGTGGTCTGCCATTTCCTTCTCCAGCTCATTTTACAGATGAAGTGACTTGCCCAGGGTCAAACAGCTAGCAAATGTCTGAGGCCAGATTTGAACTCATGAAGATGAGTTTTCCTGAATCAGGCCCAGCACTCCATCTGCTAAGACACTGCTTAATCCAATTAACTACAGACATTTTTCATTCAAATTTACTAGACAGAGTGTAAATGGTTTTCAACTGGGAAGAAGAGTAATCTAAATCTAAATGCCATTTTGGTTTAAAATTACACAGAACAGAATGTTTGCAGAAAGAATTAAGAATTAAAAGCATGTACCCTGGGGCAGCTAGGTGGTGCAGTGGATAGAGCACCGGCCCTGGAGTCAGGAGTACCTGAGTTCAAATCCAGCCTCAGACACTTAACACTCACTAGCTGTGTGACCCTGGGCAAGTCACTTAAGCCCAATTGCCTCACTTAAAAAAAAAAAAAAAAGCATGTACCTCAGTGGTCTAAAATAAGACAGAGGAGCACAAGATAAAGTTCAGAAAGGAGAGGTAGAAAGCAGCAGAGCCCCCATGCTCTAGATGGCCACAGTGAAACAGACCAAGCCATTTTCACTGAGTTGAGAAATTATGCAGACTCGTGGTATTATTAAAAAGTAAATGCGGGGCAGCTAGGTAGCACAGTGGATAGAGCACAACCCTGGAGTCAGGAGGACCTGAGTTCAAATATGGCCTTAGACACTTGACACTTACTAGCTGTGTGACCCTGGGCAAGTCACTTAGCCCCAATTGCCTCTCTCCAAAAAAAAAAAAAAAAAAAAAAAAAACAAAAGTAAATGCCAGGGCAGCTAGGTGACACAGTGGATAAAGCACTGGCCCTGGATTCAGGAAGACCTGAGTTCAAATCTGACCTCTAACACTTACTAGCTGTGTGACCCTGGGGCAAGTCACTTAACCCCATTGCCCACCAAAAAACCCCCACAAAAAACAAAACAAAACAAAACAACAACAAAAAAAAGTAAATGCCACCTAGCAAGTCCAAGAAGTTTAATAATCTTTAAAGACCTTTTTATATATTAATCTCCATAATTCTGATATAGGAAACAAACCTAACTTTACTTTCCAGGTGCTGTTCATAATTTCCTTATGAATATAAATACAACTCATTTCTTAAAAACCCCTGCTTAGGGGCAGCTAGGTGGCACAGTGGATAGAGCATGGGCCCTGGAGTCAGGAGTACCTGGGTTCAAATCCGGTCTTAGACACTTAACACTTACTAGCTATGTGACCCTGGGCAAGTCACTTAACCCCAATTGCCTCACTAAAAAACAAAAAACAAACAAAAAACCCTGCTTGGGGTGGCTAGGTGGCACAGTGGATAAAGCACCGGCCCTGAATTCAGGAGTACCTGAGTTCAAGTCCGGCCTCAGACACTTGACACTTACTAGCTGTGTGACCCTGGGCAAGTCACTTAACCCCCATTGCCCCGAAAAAAAACAAAAAAACAAACAAAAAAAACCCCCTGCTTAACTCAAACCATCCCCTCAAGCTATCTCCCTATATCTCGCCTCTCTTTTACAATTAAATTCCTACAAGTTGTCTGTTCTCATTGCCTCCACTCCTCTCATGTCTCAAACCTTTGCAATTTGACTTGCTTCATCATCCAACTGAAATTACTCTCTCCACAGTTATCAATGATTTCTTAATTGTCACATCTGCCTTTTCTCACTCCTCTTCTTTCTTGACCTCTCTGTTGATCATGCTCTCCTCCAGGATACTTCCTCTTCTCTGAGTTCTTCTGTCATGCTCTCTGTGTTTTCCTATCTGCCTGATTGCTCATTCTCAGTCTCCCTTTGGTGGATCTTCATCTATAGTAATATTATTAATTATTTTTAATAATAGCTAGCATTTACATTGCACTATGAGTTGTGCAAAGTGCTTTGCATATATTATCTCAGATCTAAAGCTCTGTCCTGGGGCCTCTTCTCTTCTGTCTTGAAGGTTTCATCAGCTCCCATGGGCTTAATTATCTTCTCTAAGCAGATTACCTCCAGACCTAGATATCTAGCCAGTCTCTCCAAGCTGCAGGTCCACATAACCAATGACCTATTAGACAAAATAGATGTCCTAGAGAGATTTCAAATTCAATATGGCGAAACCAGAGCTCATAGTCTTACTCCCAAATTCACCCATCTAATTCCAGTTGCCCAAGTTCCCTCCACATCTCATCATTTCACTATCTTATCACTATAGTAAAAGGACAAGGACAGGCAGTTTTCAAAGCAATGCAAGCTATCAACAATAATAACAATAGTTAACATGTAGCATTTACTATGTGCCAGGAGCTGTGCTAAGTGCTTTACAATCATTATCTCTTTTGATCCTCCTGAAAAGTTGGTGCTATTATTACAGACTGAGATTCCATTTTACACATGAGGAAACTGAGACAGAGAAGTAACTTGCCCAGGGTCATACAGCTACTAAGTGGCTAAAACCAAATTTGTACTCAGGTCTTCCTGTCTCCAAGTCCAGAGTTCTATGCGTCATACCACCTAGCTACCATAGAAAAATGCTCCAAATTATTAATACACAGAAAAGTTAAATTAAAGCAATGCTGGGAATCTACCTTAGATCCATCAGACTGACAAAATGACAAAAAAGAAAAACGGTAAGTGATGCAAAGGGTTTTCAGGAAACAAGCACATATATGCACTCTTGGTGAGGCTATGAATTGGCAATTCTGGAAAACAATTTGGAACCATGGACAAAAATGCACCAAACCATGCATACCTACCCTTCAACTCAACAGAAAACTATAGCTTCTCCTTTTGAAGTGGGAAAGATCTGGAAACTAAGAGGGTGTCCATCATTTCAGTAAGAACTGAACAAATTATGTTTAATTTGTACATATGAATGTAAAAGAATTATTACACCTCTATAAATAATGATGGAATGGATGGTTTCAGAGAAACCTAGAAAGACTTATATTAAGTGATACAGAGTATGGTAAGCAGAAAGAGAAAAATTTATTCAAAAAGGCAAAATCTTTGAAAGACTTAAGAACTCTGATAAATATAGTGACTAACCCCTATTCCATACTATCCTTCTCCTGACAGAAAGATGAGAGAATAAAGAAGCAAAATAAGACAGACATTTTTGGATATGGTTAATGTGAAGATGTGTTTTGCTTGACTATGCATTTGCATTACAAGGGTTTTGGTTCTTTCTTTTAATGAAGGAAAAAAATGGGAGAGAAAGGATAGGGATAGGCTCCTCCCTCTCCAGAAATGAGGCCACAAGGAACAATGCCAGGCACACAGTAGGCTCTTAATACTTGCTGCTTTGATTTGGCAGGCAAGAAGGACAGCTTTGAAAGTTACATACTGAATTTATAATAGGCTTAAAAAGACAATCAAGTGCTACCTAACAGATTTATAGTTTCATGCACAATCTTCTTCTGTCACTCCATGTATATGGAAATGCTCATTTTATTTGGTGTTTAAAGCAACTAAGATTGCATTCCAACCATAAGTTTAAGTTCAGAATAAAAATACTAGAACTATATAAAAATGGCCCATTACAACTGCATCCTGGCCAACTTCAGCTGAGCCTTTGCCACTAGACAATACTTTTATTCATCTCTTGTAGATTTCCTAAGATACACAGGTCTCCATAGCTTTAGAAAAAAGAAAAAATAAACTCTTTTCGGACTACAGCCCCTTTTTCTAAAGTTTAATTTTCCTTAACCTTTTCAAGGGAATATTTCTATTACAAGTATTTTAGAAACAAGTTCCACATCTCTGTACCTCCTAGTTACTATCAGAAATAAAAATGTTCTTTTCAAAGGCCTTTATGGCCAAATCCAATTATTCATTTATCTTTTCTCAGTACTCATTCTTCTTGGCTTCTCTGTTCCATTTGATAATGTTAATCAGTCCTATTTTTCAATATTTTCTTTTAGTTTTCCCTAATACAACCTGCTTTTCCAGATGCCTCTTTAATCTCCAGTGTAGTGTCTCTCATTTCCAGGATTCATTCTCTTCTTGCTTCCCAGCTATGAGTGTTCTCCAAAGTGTAGACCTTGAACTTCTTCCTTTCCCTCTTTATAGTCACTCCCTTGAAAAGCTCATTCAATCTTTTCTATGATGAGGACTTTCAAATCTTGATTACTAGACACCTATTATCCAAAATCTAGTCTCTACCTACAAATAACAATGATGAACTTCTACTGCCTACACTTTGATAAAACTAGGTCACCCTCTTTATTCCCCTAGATGTATCAGTTTGATTCCTATCCAACAGACATTTATAGCAAGCATTTATGATGTGCAGCACAGCATACTGGTTGCTAGGAGAGAGGAAAAGTTGAGATAAAGACATGAGTCTCATACTTCATGGAGTTTACAGTCTAGATGAGAGATAAGACAAAAACATGGATAAACAACACGAAATATCATATAAAACAAGTATGTCTGGAACTGTTTAAAACAAAGTACTTTTTGAAGTACAAAGGGAAGATAATTATGTAAGTGTAATCATGGAAGGTTCCATGTAATAAATGTTATTTGAGTTAGGCTTTAAAGAATAGATAGGAATTAAGTAAACCAGATCTATTAGAACTTCAGGCGAAAGTGTGGAAAAAGAACATTGAACAAAGATCACTTCCTTTAAGAATAGCCAAAAGGGGGGCAGAGCTAGGAGGTGCAGTGGATAAAGCACCTGCCCAGTATTCAGGAGTGAATTCAAATGCAGCCTCAGACACTTGACACAGACTAGCTGTGTGACCCCGGGCAAGTCACTTAACCCCAATTGTCTTACCAAAAAAAAAAGAGGGGGGAGAGGGGAAGAAAAGGAAAAAAATCCAAAAGGAAAACTTCCAGATATAGTCTTAGTCAAAACCCAGAGCTCCTACACCAAAGAAAAATACAGTAAACATCCAGAAAGAAAGAGTTCACATACCAAGGAATCACAGATTGTCAGGACCATATTAAGACCTGGCACTTTTTATTAAAAAGGAGTTCTTTAAGTACAGTATTTCAAAAGGCAAAAGATACAGGATTAGGACCAAAAATAAGTTACACTGAAAAGCTGAATATAATTCTACTGGAGGGCGGGGGATGGGAGGTGGGAATGTCTCTTAATGGAACATAGAACTTTGAATTAATTCTAATGAAAAGCCCACAGCTGAGTGGCAACTATGAAATGCAAATATAAGAGTCAAAAGAAACCTAGAAAGGTAAATCTATTTGAGCAAGGAAAGGTCTCTATTAGCTGTGCAAGTATTCAAAGAGGGGGGAAATAAACATGTAATCTTCAGAATCCTAATGTCTTCAAAGGGTATTAAGAGAATTATGTAAGAAAAACAGGACTTGGGGTGGATTGGTTCTGTTCTGAGGGTTATAGGAGAAGAAAGAGAAGGCAGGATAAAATGAATTGTAGATTAGAACAGAAAGAAAAAAGTACAGAAGGAAGTAGAGAAGTTCTGAAAGTAATGCGTGGAATATACTACCTTTTTTAAACAAAAGCAAGCACATGAAATGTAAATTCAATTTCGTAAGCAATCCTATTTTTATGTTCTTCTATCTCTATATAAGGAAAAGCTCTTTGGAGGATAATTAAGTTTAGGATTTTTTTTCTTAATGTAAAAATGTTCAGGCAAAGGGAACAGTAGGAGCAAAAGGATAAGTACAAGGGAAACAAAAAGCTGTTTGGTTGGAACAAAGAGTACTTTTCCAGATGATAGTATTTTCCCCCAATATATGTAAAGATAGTTTAACATTCATTTTTATAAGATTTTGGTTTCTGAATTTTCCTCCCTCCCTCTCTCCCCTCCCCAAAAGAGCAAGCAATCTGGGATAGATTACACACCCACAATCATGTTAAATGTATTTCCACATTAGTCATGTTGTGAAAAAAGAATCCGAACAAAAGGGAAAACCACGAGAAAGAAAAAACAAAAAGAAAGTGAAAATAGTATATTTTGATCTGCATTCAGATTTCCTAGTTCTTTCTCTGTATACGAATAGCATTTTCCATCATGAGTCTTTTGGAATTGTCTTGCATTATTGCATTGCTGAGAAGAGAGCTAAATCTGTCACAGTTGATCATCACAGAATGTTGCTGTTACTGTGTACAATGCTTTCCCTTTCACTTCATTCAGCATCAGCTCATATAAGTCTTTCCAGGTTTTTCTGAAATCTGCCTGCTCATCATTTCTTGGAGCACAATAGTATTCTATTACATTCATATACCACAACTTGTTCAGTCATTCCCCCAATTGATGGGCATCCCCTTCATTTCCAATTCTTTGCCACCACAAAAAAAAGCTATTATAACTATTTTTGTATATGTGGGTCCTTTTCCCTTTTTTATGTATCTTTGGGATATAGACTTAGCAGTGGTATTGCTTGATCAAAGGGTATGCACAGTCTTACTGCCCTTTGGGTATAGTTCCAAAATACTCTCCAAAATGGTTAGATCGGTTCACAACTCCACCAACAATGCATCAGTGAAAAGAACAAAATAAGAAAAAATTGGAAAGGAGAAGTGGCACCAGATATTCAAGGGCCTTGAACGCCAGGGTCAGAAATTTGAATCTTACTTGCCAGGCAATAAGGAGCAATTGCAGATCACTTTAGAGAGGGATGACATGTCTAGATCAAAACACAAGGAAAATTAATCCAGTAAGGCTGTTATGCTAGGAGCTGGGGATGCCAGATGAAAAGGGAAAAGTCCTTGCCCTGAAGGAACTTGCATTCTAAAGAGGGAGACAACATGTATATAAACAATACAGGATAATTTAGGGGAGGAATACATTACTATCTAGGTATATTAGAAAAGTTTCCTGTAGAAAGAATTCCTGATCACTGAGCTGAAGGAAGTAGTGAATCCATTCCAGGCAGAGGCCAGCCAGTGCAAAGGCCAAAAAAAAAAAAAAAAAAAAAAAAACCCAGGAGGAGCAATGTCACATATGAAGAAAAGTAAAGAAGCAGCTAGGTGGCACACTGGGTAAAGCACCAGCCCTGGATTCAGGAGGACCTGAGTTCAAATCTGGCCTCAAACACTTGACACTTCCCAGCTGTGTGACCCTGGGCAAGTCACTTAACCCTCATTGCCCCCACAAAAAAGAAAGAAAGAAAGAAAGAAAGAAAGAAAGAAAGAAAGAAAGAAAGAAAGAAAGAAAGAAAGAAAGAAAGAAAGAAAGAAAGAAAGAAAGAAAGAAAGAAAGAAAGAAAGAAAGAAGGAAAGAAAGAAAGAAAGAAAGAAAAATAAGAAGGCCAATTTGGCTGAACCACAGAATGCATAAAGCGAAGTAACATGTAATAAAGGTAGGTTGAGGCCAGGTAGTAAAGAGCTTTAAAGACTAAACAGAGGAGCCTCTAGAGCAAAGTTCTTAACCTTCTTTGTGTCACAGCCCTCTCTGGAAGCCTATGAACCCCTTCTCTGAATGTTTTTAAGTGCATAAAATCAAATACCTATGATTACAAAAGAAATCAATTATACTAAAATACAGATATTACTCCCAAATGAAAACTCTCAAGAACATCACAGCCAAAACCCAGAGCTTCCAGGTCAAAGAAAAAAACACCTCAAGGAAGAATTCAAGTACCAAGGAGTCACAGTCAGGATCACACATGAACTAGCAATCACCACTTAAAAGGAATTGAGAGATTAGAATACAATATTGCAGAAGGCAAAAGATAGGGGCCTACAGCCAAGATGAACTTACCTAGCAAAACTGAGTATAATCCTACAGGGGGAAAAAGATCTTTAATGAAATAGAGAACTTCCGAGCATTCCTACTGAAGAGACCAGAGCTGCATAGACATTTTCTTGTTTAAACAAAGGAATTAAGAGATACATAAAAATATGCAAACATAATGAACTAATAAACAACAATAAACTATTTACATTCAAATGCGAAGGATGATACATGTATCCACTTTTAACCCAATCATCAACTGGGGACATAGAGAAAGTCTAATTATATGAGATCTGGGAGTGTTTTTATTTTATCTTAATGATCTTAAAACAAAAATGGAAAGAAAAGGGAAGAATATTTTAGGAATGAAGGGAAAGGAAGGTTAGGAAAAATTATCCCACATAAGCAGGATGGGCAAGTAAACATCTATACAAATAAGGAAGAAGGGGTATGGGGAAATGGCTGACACTTGAACCTCAGTCTCATTTGAAATGGTCAAAGAAGGAAGAATACACACACACAAAAAAAACTCACTAAAGGGGAAATAGGGGGAAAGAGATGGGAAAAGAGGTAATTAGAGAGAAGGCAGATTATGGAATAGATTAGTCCTAAGTAAAAGAAACTCTTAACTAAGGTCATTCAAAAATATTTACAGGCGGGCAGCTAGGTAGCACAGTGGATAGAGCACTGGCCCTGGATTCAGGAGGACCTGAGTTCAAATCAGACCTCAGACACTTGACCCTGTGTGTGACCCTGGGCAAGTCACTTAATCCCCATTGCCTTACCAAAAATATATATATATATTTACAGCCATTTTTTTGAGGTGGCAAAGGACTGGAATCTGAGGGGTATCCACAAACAGGGGAATGGATGAACAACTTATGGAATATGTGATGGAATGCTATTGCGCTATAAGAAACGATTAGGGGTTGGGGAGGGAAGGGGAAGGTGTCCAGACACCCCTGCTAAGACTTGTATGAACTGATGCAGACTGAAGTGAGCAGAACCAGAAAAACAATTTATATAAAGACAACAATATGATAAAAACAAACAACTTCAAAAGAATCAGGGACTCTGATTCACTGAAGTGACCAACAATTCCAGAGGACTAATGATAAAACATGCTACTCACCCCCTGATAAAAGTGAACAACTCAGGAGTGCAGAATGAGACTTTCTGATGTAGAGAATGTAAAATTTTATTTCGTTTGACTATACATGTTTGCAACAGGAGTTTGGACTTTTTGAGTTTTTTTGTTTTTTTTTCATTCTCAACTAGAAAGAGAGGAATAGGATGAGAGAAAGAGAAGGTAGACTTTTCCTGACTGAAAAAATAAAATATATCTTTTAAAAAAAGATATAAACAGGTCAAAGGATATAAGCAGGCAGGTTTGAAATGAAGAAATCAAAACAATTTATAGTCATATGGTAAAATTCTCTAAATCATCATAGTCTAGAGAAATGCAAATTAAAACAACCTTAAGATATCATTTTACCCTTATCAGATGTACTAAAATGATTGAAAGGGAAAGCAACCAATGTTGGAGGGGATATGGAGAAATTGGGACACTAATTCATCGTTGGTGGAACTGTGAACTGAGTCAACCATTCTGGAGAGCAATCTGAAATGATACCCAAAGAGCTATTAAACTGCCTATACCCTTTGCCTCAGCAACACCACTACTAGGTCTATTTCCAAATTTGATTGGGGAAAAAGTAAAAGAACCCATGTGTTCAAAAATGTTTATAACTGCTTTCTTTGTGGTGCCAAAGAACTTGAAATTGCAGGGATGTCTATCAATTAGGGAATGGCTGAACAAGTTGTGTTCTATAATTGTAATGGAATATTGCTGTGCAGTAAGAAAGAATGAGCTTGTTGATTTTAGAAAAATATGGATAAACTTGCACAAAATAACAAAGAGCAAAATGAGTGTTGTGTACAGTAAGAGCAATATTGTTTTAAGAACAACTTTTGAGCAACAAAGTCATTTTGACTATTATAAAAACCCAAATTAACTACAAAGGACATATGAAGGAAGCAACTATCTGAAAAAGAACTGATAATAGGAGTATAGAATAATTGGCATATACATATACATACATAGTTGTAACTAATGGTAGTCGTGGGGAAGGAAGGAAAAAAATTCAAATGATAACTTTATTATATATTTACAAGAAATAGCAAGTTGTACATAACAGAACTGTAGTTTCATGTGCAGTCATCTTTTTTATTATACTATGTCATGGAAAATGCTTGTTTTAGTTCATAAATTAAAAATGTTATATATATGTGTGTGTCTCAAAATCTGGTTTTTTTAAGTTTACAGATTCCAGCTTAAGAACCTAGAGTTCACTGAGTAGGGGAGGAAATGGTCAAATTGGCACTTTAGGAAGATGTAGAGGACAGACTGGTGAAAAGAGAGACCTGAGTCAGGAAGACCAATTAGGAGACTATCACAACAGTCCAGGCAAAAAGTAAATTGTGCTGGTACCTATATGAGTGGGTGGAGACTGAATTCTCTGAAATCTGTTAGCCCCAAATCTAAGGAATCTGTCTAGATATGAAAGGTGATGGTGCAGTAAGAAGAAAAACAATAAGATCTCAAATATGGGAAATGGGATGAATAGTCATTTGTCACACCCAAAAAGAGGGCAGTCAAAGGAAGACACAGATTTAGGAGGAAAGAAGATAAACCTCTGTTTTAGTCAGGTTGAGTCTGAGGTGTCAGAGAGGAGATGTCTTTTTTTTGGGGGGGGGGGTGAGGCAATGGGAGTTAAGTGACTTGCCCAGGGTCACACAGCTAGTAAGTGTTAAGTGTCTGAGGCCAGATTTGAACTCAGGTCCTCCTGACTCCAGGGCCAGTGCTCTATCCACTGTGCCACCTAGCTGCCCCATGGAGGAGATGTCTTGAGAGTTATGTCTGGAGCTCAGATCAGGACGGGAGTTTTGGAAGTCATTCCCACAGAGGGGGCAGTTAAACTCTGCCTCTAGAGGCAGAAGATCTGTGTTTCAAAGTAAGCTCTGCCACTTCCTCCCTATGCCCTTGGTCAGCTTACTTCCCTGGATGTTTTTCCTTATCTATACATGGAGGGAGCCAAACTAGGTAACCTAAGAGGTCTCTTCCAGCTAAGATCCTATGGCTGTTATGTGCTGTGTGCTGGAAGTTTAAGAGAAGAGGAACAGGCTTAGGAGAGGGGAAGAAGATAGTCAAGGAGAACAAAAGGGCTGATGATCAGCAGCAAAGGCCTAGTTGAGGTTATGCATAATCAATCTGTAGTTGGTAAAATCAGCTCAATTTCTTGACTTTGTCCAGCAACACTCTGCAGCCCAGAAGTAAGGAGTAGAAAAATCATATAGGAGTATTTAACCAGGAATGAGGTTTACCTGGAATACTGAAAAAATCTAGGGGTGAAGTACAAGGGACTCTAGTGTAGCGATCAGTGAAATATTAAAATGGCAGACCATAAGGTCAAGGCTGAGAAGAAAAGGTAAAATGGGGCAAACAAGTCTAATATAATAAGGTAGGTCAAAGATCCTGACATAGTAAAGAGGGCAAAGAGTAGTAGGTTTAGCATAAGAGACTGAAAGATAAAAGCTGTGGTTGGAGAATGAAATTTCAACCCTTAGAAATCTTTGTAAAGAGTTTTATATTTGTATATTTGTAAAGAGTTTTATATTTCTTGCCTTCTCAATGAGTGGGGGAGGAGGGATGGAGAGAGAATTTGGAACTGAAATTTAAAATACAACTTTAAAAAAAGAATGGTGGACATAGAAATTACAAGAAGTCTGTCATAATAGTAACAGACTACAGCTGAAGTAGAGTTGAGAAAGTCACTGGAATCAGCCTTAAGTGTCAGGTTGTTTAGAGGTGTCTTCAATATGAACTGTGAAATCCCTGACAACGATACCAAGGGATAGGATAGGTATTAAAGTCACTGAGAAAAGTCGGGAAAGTCATCTGGAAACTGCATCAACAATGTGGATGGGGAGAAGGTAACGAAGACAAATTGTATGAACCTGAAAAGAGAAGTCATGGAAGGATGTATGGCGCCACAACAATCAGGAAGCAGCAATGGATGAAGGAAGAAGGGAGAAAGATCTGAAATATACCAACTCTACCTCCTATCTTTATGAATCCAAGCAATAGGAAAAACAGTCTCTAGTAGAATGTGTTAGTAGTTATCTCCTCGGGAAAGAGTTAAGTTTTCATCACTTCTAAGTAATTTAATAAGCATTTATTAAGCACCTACTATGTTTCTGGCACTGAAGAACTGGGGATACAAAGAAAGTCAAAAGACAGTCCCTGTTCCCAAAAAGTCTAATGAGGGAGACAACTTGCAAACAATTAGGTACAAACAAGTTATCTACAGGATAAACTGGAGATCATCGACAGAGAGAAGGCACTAGAATTAATGAGGATCACATCTTTCATGGCTCCCTAACCTCTACCAAAGCTTTTCAGAACCCAGCCCTTGAAATCTGTAGGGGTTAAAATGTTCTAAATCTTTTTATATGTAAAATGGTTTTTGTCCTATTCCTTCCAAAATAAAGCCTTTTTTCTATTCACTCAAACATTCCATGTTCATTTTTTTCTTCAAGCCTTTGCTCCCCTTGGAATAATTTTTACACCCTTGCCTTTCTCATTGCTGTCAATTCTAATGATTACAACCCAAGTTTTACCTCACACATGAAGCTTTCCTTTATTTACTTTTCCCTGAACTTGGCCAGCACTCTGTTTATCACTTAAAATTTAGAGCACAATTCTGTACTGTCATATTGTTTAGTGAGTATCACTTGTCTTGGTTCCCCAATTAATGATCTTTTTGAGGTTCAGGACCATAGCTTATATTTCTTCTCTAACCCCCAGGTTAGGACTGGACATATTCCTGCACTCAAATGTCAACAGATTACTTCAAAGTCAGTAATATTTTACTCTAATTCTTCCATCATTCTCACTTTTAAAAGGATAGACTACTCAAATAAGATAATACTCCCCTAAGAAAAGCAACCTAAGTAATCCTTCCACATTACACCTGATCTAAAGGAGAGGAGGACAGGCCCAATATACACTCCTTCCCTCTGAGAAAGAAATTTAAATATCTGTCTGTTCCCCATCACCAAGAAAAAAAATCTAAAAAATATAGGTCAATGTGTCCATTCCCATCCAAGGCCCAACACTCACACCTAATATACACTGAATACAAAGTAGTCATTTAATATTTACTGAATGCCTCTAGAATTCCCTTTCTACAGTCCTTCAACACTCCAGGACTCAGCATTCCTAAGCATGGTATCCTAAACAGAAGATCCTGGAAAAAAAAAGGGGGGGAGTAATCAAGAGAGAAGAAGAGGTTAAGAAAAGAATCACTGATTTAAAGCTGGAAAGGACCTTGGAGAACATATGGTCCAACTCCTTCAATATAACTTAACTAATACCTACTATCTGTAAAGCACAATACTATGTGCTAGGGATACAAAGAGAGAAACAAATGAGGCCCTGACCTCAAAGAGAGAATAAGACTATATGAGTGGTCCAAGGTCACACAGTATTCTAACTCGGTCCTCTTAACACTGCAAATATTATCACCCTAAACAGGGAGACTAGAGGGGGTAGGGGGGATGGTGGGGAGGAAAAAAAAAAAAAGGAAGGGGGATATTCAGGAAGGAAAGTCAAAGAAGGGAGGGAGGGAAGAAAAACACACAGGGGAGAAGGAAAAAAAGAAAGGAAAGAAAAAGGGGGAGGTGAGCAAAGAGATGAAGGGGAGGAAGAGGAAAAGGAAAGAGGGTAAGAAGGAAGAGAATGGGGAAGAGGGAAAAGGAGGAAGGAGAAAAAGGGGAAAGGAAAGGGAGAAAGGGAAGGGAAGGAGGAGAGGGGAAAGGGAAAAGGGAGAGGGAGAAGGGGGAAGGAGAAGGGAAAGGGGAAATGGAAGAAGGAAAGAAATAGAAGAGGAGAGGGGGGAGGGAAAGGGGGAGAGAGGAGAGAGGGGGGAAGGAGGGAAAGAGGAAAAACGAGGGGGGATAAGGAGAGGGAAGAGGGATGGAGAAAGGGGGAGGGGAAAGGGAGGGAAGTAGAAAAGAGGTCTGAACGTGACAGGGGAAAGTGGGTCCTGACGGAGGAGATGCCGGCCTGGGGGGGCTGTGGGAAGGGTTGGGGGGCATCCTGGTGGTGGGGGGGTGTTCACGTGCACTCCGTGCGGCGTGGACACCTCGGTGAGGGCCGTGAGGAACAGGCCTCTTCCTCCTCCCTCCGTCTCTTTCCCCTCCCCGCCGTCCTTCTCCCGCCATCCTGGGGCTCCCTCACTCGCCCCTCATCACTGGCCCCGGCTCCAGCCTCAGCCCGGGCCGCGTTACCTGCATGGAGTCGGCGCTGACGATCTCGCCGCCGAGCCGCTGGCCCAGCTGCAGCGCTAGCTTGGACTTGCCCGTGCCCGTGGCCCCGAGAATCACCACGAGGGGCAGAGACCCCCGCAGGCCCCGGGCCCTGGGCCCGGCCCGTGCCGCGTTAGCAGCCGCCATGACCGCCGCCACCATCCACACCGGAACCACCGCCGCGGCCGCGTAGGGGAAAGTGCCCGCCGCAAACATCGCGAGAGCACGCCTAGAGAGAGCGCGCGCGCGGGACTGCATCTCGCCCCGCCTGCTGTAAGCCATCCCCATGGTAACCTCGGCGCGGGAGGAGGGAGAGGGCGGAGCCTGGGGAGTCCGGGCCCGGGGCGGGGCCAGAGCGACCCAGATTGTGGAAGGCAGGTGGAGAAAGAAAAAGAAAGGGAGGAGTAGGACAGCAGAAGGGTACGAGGAAAGAGAGGGCCCATAGAATCCCAGAAGGTCAGAGCTGGAAGGGACGCTGCAGATGCTTGAGTGGGGAAGAGAAGGAAACAAGTATTTATTTGAGTGCCTACTGTGTGCCAGGCACTGCGCTAAGCACTTTACAAATCATTAGCTCATTTGATTCCCATAACGACCCTGGGAGGTAGGTGCTCTTTAAAGTATCCCCATTTCAGAGATGAGGAAAATGAGGCAAACAAAGGTGAAGTGACTTGCCCAAGATCACACAGCTAGGAAATGTCTGAGGCTGGATTTAAATTAGTTCTTCTTGACTCCAGGCTCATCGCTCCTACCCACGGCTCTTTTTATTCTTCTCTGGTTTGTCAGATGAGGAGTGAAAGGCAGGGATTTCCTAATGACGCCCAGCTAATAAGGAACACATCCACCAAGGTCTACCCAGGTCTTCTGACATCCATCCCGGAACTTTCTCTCATGTAGATCTGCTGCCTCTGAAAAATTAAGAGATATTGCCATAGGTCAATAAGGTGTGAGTCCACTGACCTTAGACAAGTCTATCTTTGGCCAGCACTTTCCTCATCTGTCATGTGGGGATGCTGACCCAGGCCCCACTAACTATACAGCATTGTAGTAAATCGTTGTATTAAATGAGATTATTTGTAAACAGCTTAGCGCAGTGCCTGGGCACATAGTAGGTGGTTAATAAATGTTTGTTTCCCTCCTACACCCCCCCCCCAAGGATCACTAAGCACTGCACTAGAGACAAGAGGACATTATCATTATCACTTAATTTCTGCTGAGGAAACAGAACTTCTTCAGGACCAGAACTGTCCAACAGAATGTAGGTCTTCACAGCAGATATTGTAGCATTCACAGGATACAGATTTACATCCGGTAAAACCCCTCAAAGGCCTAACCTCCTTGCTTTCTAGATGAGGAAACTGAGGCTGAGAGCCTTTGTCACACAGGAAGTAAGGGGCAGAGCTGGCGTCTTCAATCTGCCTTCTGAAGTAGACCCCTACCCACCCCCACCTTCCCAACCCCACAACTGCCCACTCTACTGTGCTGACTCACACAAGACACCAGAGAAAAGGACACTCACCAATAACAGTATCAGATCATTTCACAATGATGGCTCCTTCCTAAGGAGGAAGGAGGTGGCCCATCCAGTGCCACAAAAATAAGGTGTTCTGCCAGTATTGCCCCAGGAGATCATTTCTGGTTGTTTAGGGTTTGGCTGGATTAGGCTAAAAAGGAATTAATGGGCCCCAGAGACTGGTTAGCCCTGCTCACCTTTGGTGTAACCAAAAGGAAATGTAGGATCCTGGAGCTAGAAGGGACCACCTGATCCAATATCCTTATTTTACACATAAGGAAACTGAGATCCAGGAGGAGAAAGGATTTGCCCTAGGTCAAACAACCAATTAGTGGCAGAGACCAGTGAATTTCTCATTGACCTATGAAAAAATACTTCATTACATAGAATCCTGACCTAAGGTAACAGTGGGCTTTGTCTTGGCATAGCAGGTATTTATCTCTTTCATAGGTGTCCATGGCCAACCTGCTAGTTATATGACTCTTCAAATTTAAGTAGGCTGATCCTTGGACAATTGATACCATTGGTTGTCTCAACTGGCCTATGAAGCCTTTCCTGTTTAGTCCAAATTGCCAGAGCTCGTACCCCACTGGGCATAGCCTGCCCAAATCCAGAGTCACTTTTTTGTTTTGTTTTGTTTTTTGTTTGTTTTTCTTTTTTTAGTGGGGCAATGAGGGTTAAGTGACTTGCCCAGGGTCACACAGCTAGTAAGTATCAAGTGTCTGAGGCCAGATTTGAACTCAGGTCCTCCTGAATCCAGGGCCGGTGCTTTATCCACTGCGCCACCTAGCTGCCCCCCAGAGTCACTTTTAATACTATATTTTGGCATCAGTAAATGTTGGTGAACCCAATTCAGGCTAAAAATTCTACCTTCTTTAGGAAGCATTTCCCAGTCCTCATTGAAAAAGGCCAAGGTTGGGCAGCTAGGTGGCACAGTGGATAAAGCACTGGCCTTGGATTCAGGAGGACCTGAGTTCAAACCCGGCCTCAGACACTTGACACTTACTAGTGACCCTGGGCAAGTCACTTAACCCTCATTGCCCCCCCCCCAAAAGAAAGAAAGAAAGAAAGAAAGAAAAGGAAAGAAAAGAAAAAGGCCAAGGTCTCCCTCTGCATTCGGGGCCATCTCCAGTATACATGCTGATGTATGTCTTGCCACTGGACCCAGATGGCTCTGGAGGAGAGAATGAGGCTGGTGACTTTGCACAGCCCTTCCTCACTTAAATCCAATTCACTGCAAATCATGACATCACCTCCCAATGTCATGGTCCTCTTGGAGAACCAAGGACAAACAACAACTTTCCAATCCCCATCAATACTAGTGCCTTCTCTCTGTTGGTTAAATTTAATTTGTCCTGTCTCTATCTTTTGTGTATGTAGTTGTTTGCCAAAAATTTCCACATCTCCATTAGACTATGAGTTTTTTGAAAGTAGGGACTATCTTTTTATCTTTATTTGTATCCCTACTTAACATAGTGCCTGGAACATAGTGGATGTTTATTAAAGTCTGCTTGACCTTCTGGGGCAGCTAAGTGGTACACTGGATAGAGCACTGGGCCTGGAGTCAAGAAAGAGCTGAGTTCAAATCCAACCTCAGATACTTCCTAGCTGTGTGACCCTGGACAGGTCACTTAACCCCTATTTGCCTCAGTTCCTTATCTGTAAAATGGGGATACACTGAAGAAGGAAATGGAAAATCACCCCAATATATTTGTTTTTTTCTTTTCTTTTTTTCTTTTGTAAGGCAGTTGGGGTTAAGTGACTTGCCTGGGGTCACACAGCTACCCAGAATATTTGCCAAGAAAACCTTGTGGACATGTCCATGGGATCACATAGAGTTGGACACAACTGAACAACCAAACAACAGCTGACTGACTGACAGACAGACTACCCTGGACTAAACAAGAGTCCTCAGGGGCAGAGACGTGGACTTTCTCTTTTCTCCTTTATTCTTGACATTCTCTATGTATGTATTTCCTACAATAGAGGGAAATTCCAAGCTACCCACACCTTATCCTATGGTGCTGCCCATATCCTCCCACAGGTCATTCATAGAAGAGCTTGGAAACCTTTCTCAAGTCCAGGGATTCTTAGCTCTTTTTGTATTGAACCTTTAGCAACCTATCTGGCAAAGCTTCTGGAATGTTTCTCAGAATAATGCTCTTAGCTACATAAAATGAATTACACGGAATCAGGAAGGAAACTAACTTAGTGAAATACAGTTATCAAAATACTTGTTTTTAAAAAACTACATCCCATAGTTTAAGAAAAACCTAGGAAATCATCTATGAACTGATGCAAAGTGAAGTAACCAGAACCAGGAGAACAGTGTACACACGAACAGCAATATTATACAATGATCAATTGTGGGAAACTTAGCTACTTTGATCAAGACAATGATCCAAGACAATTCCAAAGGACCCATGATGAAAAATGCTATCTACCTCCAGAAAGAGAAAGGATGAACTCTGGGTACAGATTGAAGTGTATTTTTTTCACTTTCTTTTTTTTTTTTGGTTTGGGGGTTTTTTTGCATATATGTTGTTGGGTTTTGGTTTTTTTGCAACATGGCTAATATGGAAATATGTTTTGCATGACTTAACATGTATAATCAATATCGTATCACTTGCTTTTTCAAAGGGTAAAGGAGGGGCAGGAGGGAGAGAATTTGGAAGTCAATTTTAAAAAAAATGTTAACTATATCAAATTGCTTACAGTCTCAAGGACAGGAAAGGGGAGGAATGAGAATTTCAAATTCATTTTTTTTAAATGAATGTTAAAAATCACTTTTACATGCAATTGAGAGAAACAAAACATTTTTAAATGAATGTTAAAATTTTTGATGTAATGAGTAAATATTTAATGAAATAAAATTTTATTTAAAATAAATAAATTTTAAGAGAACTCAGATGATTTTTAAAAACCCACATACACACTCATTCCAGGTTCTGGGTTACACTACATTTTGTGGGAACCTTTGCAGCACTTGGACTATCAGTGTGTTACCCCTTGCTTTCAGGTGAGTTGCTCACCTTCTTATCTGATCTGCTAATGGTTCAGTCCTGCTATAGGTAAATGTTACCTCCTTTAGCCCTTTTGGTGAGTTAGCACAAGGTGTAATTGAGATGGAAGGAGGTACAAGATAAGTTCGTACTTACCATACTTATACAGATACTGCCACTGACTCAATTTCATTACATGAATGGCCCACTTTTTGGGAGGAGTGGGGGTGGGGCAATGAGAGTTAAGTGTCTTGCCCAGGGTCACACAGCTAGTAAGTGTCAAGTATCTGAGGTCAGATTTGAACTCAGGTCCTCCTGAATCCAAGGCCAGGGCTTTATCCACTATGCCACCTAGCTGCCCCCAAAAGAGATTATGTTTTAAAAAGTTGGCCAGGAGGGGGCAGCTAGGTGGCGTAGTGGATAAAGCACCGGCCCTGGATTCAGGAGTATCTGAGTTCAAATCCGGCCTCAGACACTTGACACTTACTAGCTGTGTGACCCTGGGCAAGTCACTTAACCCCCACTGCCCTGCAAAATAAAGAAATAAAAAAAAAAAAGTTGGCCAGGGGAGCAAGGGCTTTGGAAGGTTCTTTCACGCTGGACAGGCTTCATGTGTAATCCCAAAGGACAGTGTCTTTTGCCTAATGACCAGCGGACCCATCACCAGTAAGTTGGTTATTTGATGATGAATGATTTTGCCATAGCAAAGAAAAATATAAAATGGTCCATGTTCCTATGCAGCTTACTCCTGCGATATCAATTGTATTGTCACAGAAAGAGTGCAGAAAGGCCTAAGAATCCAGCTGCCCTTAGACCAACCATGAGCAGTAATTTAACTCTTGGTATTCTGAGTGTGAGAGCCTTTTCCAATGACCAATGAATCTATGTATTCATGGAAGAAATAAATTGTATCACTATTGATCATTTTGCCAAAAATGAAAGCAAAAGATATAAATAAGTTGCAGCCAAATTAAATGACAGTTCAAAGGTTCTCCTTAGAGAAGCAATTAAAGTAGTTGGCAGAGTTAGTTTTATTAGGCATCCAAAAGCAATAAAAACATAAATCCCACAATCACCATAAATTGTAAGGAAATCCTATGGAGAACTCAATAAGACTGTCCAAATTAAACAAACATTCAGTAATACTCAGTGACTTAAGCACAAAAGTAGACATAGGGGAAGATAGTGAAAAATATGTTGAGGAAAAACAGTCAAGATTAGGAGGCCAAAGTATTATAGACTATATAGTTGCTTCACACATGTGTATTTTGAATACTTTTAAAGAAGACAAAGAGAAAGAGACATAGAAAGACAGAGACAGAAAGACAGAGAGAAGATGATCAGAAGGCATTGGACATGGCAAACACCAATATCACCAAAAATGTAACTAATTCTCTCTTTACAGATGGGAAATGACTAGTTAACTATTTGGGAAATTTCTTAAATTATTTGTATAAACTAACCATGAACTTGTTAGAACAAAGATAAAAATCAAGACTGAATCAGTCAATCTGGCTTCTACCTGACCTATTTAAGCAAGATGTTGACCCTGAAAATGGGAAATAGATAAAGGAACAAACATCATTAGATACTCTTCCTATTTCTTATAGGGGTATAAGTGATATAAAGCAAATACCACACCTGAGATGCTCAAAGAGCCTAGAAACTCCCCCAGCCAGGCAAATATTTCATCTCCTTGTCAAACAGAAATGCACTAAAGCAATGGGGAACACCTGTTTGAAATATAAACTTATTCATAAACCTTTATGGAAGAAAATGGAGCAAGGTTATGAACTCATAAAACAGTGAGAAACAGCAGACAGAAAAATGATCTCTATACAACTCGGCAGGAGACGTAAGACCATCCACATCTTTCAAAGAGCATTTGAAGATAAAATTAAATGTAGGAAAACAGACAAAAAATGACTACTATCTGTCAGGATTTCTATAACAAATTGCTTTCTTTGTCAATGACAATGGAGGTACTACGTAAGGATTGTAATATCTGGATCTCCAATGAAAAGCATGGGGAATTGGAAATGGTACTAAAGATACAAAGATCAAAAAAGCAGCCAGACTAGACCAAGGGTAGATCAAGGAGATACAGGTTGGAGGCAGCCTAATTTTAGGGGCAATTCTTAAATGTATCTGAAGATAGTGAACAATTGAGGGTAAAATCAAAGATAGTATTAATATGGGGGGAAAGACATTGGGAGAGAACATTAATTACTGTTCCATATGCCTGCTTTCTCACTTCTGTAGCATCTTTATGAGAATGCTCAAACGCACACACCAAAGACATCTTTGCTGCAAGCTTGAGAGAGGAACAACAAGCAGGCTTTTGCAAATGATATTCTACAACAGATCACATCTTTATGATCACACAATTGACCAACAGATGCCAAGAATTCAAGATCCTTGCTCTTTGTGGATTGGCAATGTAAATGCATGTGAATCAACAGAGCAAAATGCACCCTTAAAGGTTCTCCTTCAATGAGATGCTTCCCATGGATGTGTTAAGATCATACAAGATTCCTTGATTAAAGCAATAGAGATAATTTTGCTTAATGATCCTCTGTTGATGTTAAATGAGGCCTAAAACAGAATTTTCCCCCTTCCCTCCCCCTCTTGATGGTCGATGTGTAAAGGGCAACTAGGTGGTGCAGTGGATAGAGCACTGGCCTTGGATTCAGGAGGACCTGAGTTCAAGTCCGGCCTTAGACCCTTAACAATTACTAGCTGTGTGACCCTAGGCAAGTCACTTAACTCCAATTGCCTCACCAAAAAAAAAAAAAAAAAAAAAAAGCAATAGGATGGTGGATGTGTAGTGCAGAGTTAAGGTAAAAGAATTATCTGTTATAGGTACTGAGTTTCTCCAGATTCTCCTGCTTGCATATGACATCATGTCAATTGCATAAAGTTCTCGAGTGTGGCAGAACCTCCTAAATGAGATTCACAGTGAGAGGAGATCAACCTCACAATCCATATAGGAAAAACCAAGTGGATGAAGAATGCTTATTGTCCAGAATGTAATATGTAGGTGTAATTATACAATAGGTTTATTGAACTCACACTCTCATTATATAACTCTTGGACAAATCCTGCAAATGGACTGTGATCTGGGCCCAAAATTAAATCGGAGGAAGAGAGTAGGCTGGATTGAATTTGGGGAAATATACAGGTCTTTTCATAACTCTGATATTTTTCTTAAACAAAGCCTCATCTCCTTAATGCCAGCATTTTTCTGGTAATGATATGAGGCTGTGCATTATGGAATAATAGAATTTCTCAGGGTGGGAGATACATGTGTGTATATATGCAATCTATATGTGTGAATATATATATAACTTTACATGTCTCTATATGTGTATGTGTGTGTATATATACATTTATATATCTTTATATCGTTATATATCTTGCTATTTACTTGTGGATTAGCTCTACAGGCTAACCATCCAACTAAATGTCCTAATTTGACAATAAGTATTCTTCATTTAGTTTTCCCACCATGAAAAGTTAAGTGGAACTCTTTTGAGGCATATTATATCATATTAAGGAAGTTCTAGTATTCTGGAGCTAGATGCAGTCAGAGCAATAGCAAATAGGAGGCTCTATAGAACTTGATCAATAGTGAATCACTCCTCCATTTGGACTCTGCACCTAATTATTAAGGAATCACAAAATCTCATATTTGAAAGGGGACCCAGAATCAGTCAACCTGCATTTATTAAGCATCTACTGTGTGCCTAAGCACTGAGGATACAAAGGCAAAAAACAGATCTTGCTCTTGAGGAGCTCACATAATGGGAGAGGTGGCACACCAACACCTATGTATACAGGATAAATTGGGAGCAGTCTCCCAGAGGGAGGACTGGCAAAAGTTTCCGGACTCTAGCTGAGACTTGAAGGAAGCCAGGGAAGTTAGGAGGCAGAGATGAGGAGGGAGAGTGTTCCAGGTCTGGGGGACAGCCAGTGAAAATGCTCCAAGTTGAGAGATGGAGTGTCACTGGCTTGTAGAGCATATGGACAGCAGGAAGGTGGATGAAGACTGGAAAAGGGGCAGGGTAGATTACATGGGGCTTTAAAAACCAGAGCATTTTATACTTGATTCTGGAGGCAAAAGAAAGACACTGGAGATTATTGAATGGGGGAATGATTTGATATCAGAGTGGAGGATGGATTGACTGGAGTAGGAAGGATTAGAGGCAGAGATACCAACCACTGGGCTATTGCAATAATCAAAGCATAACAAAATAAGGGCCTGTCCCAGAGTCATTGCAGAAGTGGAGGAGAAAGGAAGGCATGAAATCTTCCTTATCCCTGACTAGGAGTCCTGGGGGTGGGTGGGGGGTGCGGGGAGTGATATTTGTTAAAGACAGTATCTCTAATGTCCAGTGTCTGCTAGAAGACTTCTTGTAAGAGATCCTACTCCCCCCCCCCCCCCAAAGCAGCCCATTTCACTTTGGGACAGCGCCAAATGTTCAGATGCTTTCCGGACATAAAGCCGAAATATGCATTTCTTCAGCTTCCACTCCTTCTCCTATCTCTGTTGTTTGGCCTGAACAAAACAAACCTAATCTCTTTTCCCCATGACAGCTCTTCAAATAACTGAGCTCTTCCTACATTTATTCTCCATTTTAAACCGCGCCCATTTCTTCAACCAATCTTCCTCCAGCATGGTCTCCAGTGTCCTTCCTTTCCTGCCCCCCCCCCAAACCTCCACTGGCTGCCCTCCATTTTGGCGATGCCATTCTGAAAATGTGGGACCTCCGAGCTGAACACAACACTCTGGCGATGGTCTGATGAGAGGGGAGCAGGGAAGGCTTCCCATCACCTTCCTGGTTCTGGACGCTGTGTCCCCATCTGTGTGGCCTTAGATCATGCCACCTTCTGGGGCCACCAAGGATACAGGAGGACTCAGAGGAAAGTCAGGGAGGGGGGAGGAAGAGTGCCGGGATGGATGGATTTCCAGGAGCACGGGCGGAATCACAGACACTCAGAGATGAATGAGATCCTTTCCAAGCCACTTTGATGAGCACTGGAGTAATGGCCCTAATTAACACTTAGGGACTCAGCCTAAGGCATCCTGCGGCCTGTCTCCACTTGCATTGAAAAGCATTATTTGGAGAACAGACGTTTTGCTGGCCCCTTGTCCCGTCAGTATCTCTTCTCTTACTCCAATTCTTCCCACAAGCTTCTATCCAGCCACAATTTCTCATGTTAGTGGCACATGCCTGGGGCTGAATTTAAAATGGAGACCTGAACTTTTCTGAGGGTATTGTCACTATGACAACCGCTCAGGAAGACAGAAGGGCCCGAGGAAATAATGCAGATGGGGAGAATGGGGGACAAGGGGGGCTATTTTCATAATGACAATTTGACCAGGACAACAGAAGACCCTCCCTCATGGAAGGGAGGGGGAGGAGAAAAACTAGAGATGGAAAGGAATTGCCCAGGCAACAGAGCAGGTGACTGTTGCCATAGGAACCAGAGAGGAGGGGGGAAGAGAAAGGATGGGAAAACTGTTACCACAGAGCCTGGGAGAGGGAGAGGATGGTTACCAAGGCAACTAGAGAGGGAGGAATGCAAAAGGGGGACTCCTACCACAGCAACAGAAACAGAAATTGCTTTTACCCAGGCAACACAAGACTGTTGCTATAGCAACAGAGAGAGCTCAGATCCTAGAGACCATGGGGAGAATTTATCACTGACCGCTTAGCAGTGAGACTCTGCAATCAGCTCAGAGCATGTGGTTCAAGGGATGTTGTACATGAACCAGGAGAATTGGTTTTGTTTTGTTTTGTTTTGTTTTGTTTTGTTTTGTGGTTTTTTTTTACTGGTCCTTCCAAAATGTAGTGTAACAGGGAGCTATGGTCAGGATCAGAAGACCCGGGTTCAAATTCTGGAGCTGTCTGCTACTAATTAGCTGTTCATCTTCCTCTCTCTGGGCTTCAGTTTCTTCATCTGTAAAATGAAGGGGTTGATTTTGATGGTCAATAAGACCTCTTCTAGTTCTGACAGCCAGTTTCTTAAGGTTCCTCTCATCACTGACATTCTGTGTTTTAAAGTTCCTCCTCGTTCTGATATTCTGTGTTCTAAGGCCCTTCCCTGTTTTGACATTCTATACTCAGAATCCCCATCCCACATTTCCTTCCCACTTTATGGAACTCAGTTTCCTCATCCTCCCACCTCTGACATTCTGTATTCCAAGGTCTTTCCCAGCTGACATTCTGTATCCTAAGGTTAGAGCCTCTTAGCTCTAACACTCTATGTTCTAAGGTCCCTCCCAGCTCTAATATTCTGTTCTAAGGCCCCTTCCTGCTCTGACATTCTATATTCTAAGTCCTTCTCTGCTCTAATATTCTGTGTTCTAAAGGCCTTTCCCAGCTCTGACATTCTATGTTCTAAGGCCCTTCCCTGTTCTGTGTTCTAAGGTCCTTTCAGCCCTGCCAGTCTATATTCAGATGTCCTTCTCTGCTCTGACATTGTTTATTCTGATTTCCCTTACAGCTCTGACATTCTGTGAAAAGGAACAAGATGTTCTGAGAAAAATCACTTGGAGCAGTTCAACCTGTATCCTCAGTTTTACACATTTCCCTTAAGTGGCCTTCTGGGAATTATACAGTCTAATTCTGAGTTACATAGAAGATAAATTTGTAAATACTAATACCTTGAAATAGTGTGACTGGAGGCATTGTTTATGGAAAAATGGGGGATAGGAACATCTCATCCATCTTTAGTAACTTTTTTTTTATTAAAAAGATATTTAGGGGCAGCTAGGTGGTGCAGTGGATAAAGCACTGGCCCTGGATTCAGGAGGACCTGAGTTCAAATCCAGCCTCAGACACTTGACTCGTACTAACTAGCTGTGTGACCCTGGGCAAGTCACTTAACCCCCATTGCCCCGCAAAAAAAAAAAAGTAATAAAAGATATTTAAACATAAAATCCTAGAAAGTAAGCCTTGATCCTTTGTTTTCTAAGGGATCTACAGGAGATGGGGATGGGGTGGAAGAAAGAGAAGGGAAAGTCAGCTTTGCTATTTTGCTTGAAGGCCACTCTGTCTTTATCTCTTCCTGTAAGAGTGAATCAGGTGGGAAGACTCCATTCTAGCTCCAGTCCTCTGGATCTATACTTCTCTCTTTAGGAAAATAAAGATCAAGAGAGATGAAAAGTTACATAGGAATCAGAAGGCCTGGGTTTGACCCCTAGATTTTCCCATTTCTAACACCATGTGGACCTGGACATGTCAGTTTCCACAGCTATAAAATGAGGGAGTTAGATAATTTCTAAGGTCCATTCCAGAAATAAATCCTATGTCCCTAAGGTAGAGTGAAGAGATATCAGAAAGAGAGGGAGATGTTGGTAGAGAGATTAATAGGAATAATAACTTGCAGTTACATAGCACATTAAGGTTGGCAAAGCACTTTACAAATGTTCTCTCATTTGATCCTCACAGTTATCTCTTCCACGGGGATTAGGGGTATGGCACCCCATGATCTAGAATATCTTGTGAATCTTTTTGGCCCTCCCTTCATACCAGAGAAATCTGAATTATTGTCCTTTTTCTTTTTATGGAGTGTTTACAGTAGGTTGTAAAATTTGGGTTAAGTATTTGGTCGTGGGCTCTGTGTCATTCATTGGCCTTCCCATCATCATCTGCCTGTGGCTTCAGCAAAACTCCCCCCCAAAGAAATCCCATTTAATTTCTTATGCTGACCTGTGATATATCAAAACTGAGATGGGGAGAGTCATGATGTGGAAGGGATAACTGCATTTCTATTCTGTAGATGAAGAAACTGAGGCTTTGAGGGGCCAAGTGACCTGGATCACACGCTAATAAGTGACTGAGGGGCAGCTAGGTGGTGCAGTGGATAAAGCACGGGCCCTGGATTCAGGAGTTCCTGAGTTCAAATCCGGCCTCAGACACTTGACACTTACTAGCTGTGTGACTTTGGGCAAGTCACTTAAGCCCCATTGCCCTGCAAAAAAAATAAAAAAAAAAATAAGTGACTGAGACAGGATTTGAGTCTAAGTCTTCCTGATTCCAAGTTCAGCATTCTACTTCTTATTAGACCAGTTGCTGAGGTCCTGGTATCTCTCCTATATACATTCTATAAATAGGAAGTAGATTGGGGTCAATATCCTCTTTGGGTGTCAGTCATTTTACATTTACTGTAAACAGAGAACAATATTATTTGGGTCTAAGGACTCACAAAGCTAAGAGAATGGAAGGGGTGTTTGGGGGTGAGGCAGGGATACTTTGGAGCTTAAGAGTCCTTTCTCCACGAGTAAAAAATCCTAACTCATTTATATGATCCTTATCCTTGCTTTCTATTGAGCCTCCATGGAAGACCCACCCAGCCAGCTGTTGTATCCCCCTGGCTTGTTGACTATTGCATGGAAACCAGTGTAGCAATCTGGCCAGGCTTCTGTTCCCTTTCTCTTCCAATAGGAGCATCCCATCATCCCCTTTTTGAAACATACCTGTGCTTTGAAGATGTCTTTTATGCCACCCTGTGTCAAATAACAGAATCTCAGAGCTAGGAGGGACCTTGGAGAGCAGCCAGTTCTGCATCTCTCTGAATAGGAGACCCCTATACAACATCCACAAACCACCCCTTTCTAGGACCTGCTCTTATTGTCAGCCTAAATCTGTTCCATTACAAATTCTACCCATTACTCCTCATCCTGACTTCAGGGTTTGAACAGAATAAGTCTGTCTAATTTAGGGGTTTTAACCTTTTTGTGTGTGTGTCCTGGACTTCTCTGGCAGTCTGGTGAAGCCTAGAGACCCCTTTTAGAACAAAATTTTTAGTGCCTAAAATAAAAAACATAGGATTACAAAGGAAATCAGTTATATAGAAATAGGTATCAATTTTTTTTAAAGTTCACAGATCCCTGGTTAATAACCACTGCCTCTTCCACAGGGCAGCTCTTAAAACACCTTAATGACAGCTACCATATTTTCCCTACATTTTCTCTTCATGAGGATAAACATTCCCAATCCCTTCAATCAATCCTCTCCTGTCTCAGCATCCTTCTTACCTTTCTCTGGATTCTCTCCAGTTCATTAATGTCCTTCCTAAACAAACAAACAAACAACGACAATGACAAAACCAATATGGGAAGAACTGAGTATAGCACTTGAGATGTGGTGCTAATACAGTAGGACTAGCACCTCCCTAGTTCTGGGCAGAGGACAGTATAAGGCTTGTCACCTCACTAATCCTGGGCAGGATACAGCAAGGGCTATTACTTCTATAATCCCAGGAAAAGCACAATGATTAATTTTGTTGATTGTCTAGACTTAAAAGCCAGTTGTTAAACATTCACTAGGGCACTCTTGCCCTTAAGACTTGACCCTTAGGGGCAGCTAGGTGGTGCAGTGGATAAAGCACCAGCCCTGGATTCAGGAGGATCTGAGTTCAAATCCGGCCTTAGACATTTGACACTTACTAGCTGTGTGACCCTGGGCAAGTCACTTAACCCCCACTGCCCCACAAAAACAAAAAAACAAAAAAACAAGACTTGACCCGTAGTCCAGTTAACTCATTTTACTAGATTTGACCCAGGGATCTAGACTGCCAAGATCTTTTTGAATTCTGTCATCCATTGTGTTGCTCATCCCAGTTTGGGGTCATCTGCAAATTGGATTAGAGTGAACAAAATTCAGGTCAAATACAATGAACTATGTTTGTACTAAATTATAAAGCACCTAGCTTTCCTTTCCTTTTTCAAATAGTTGTCGTTTGTCCTTCATTTTTTGGAGAGGACCAATGACATCTTGACTTGTTCGTGAAGTGGATTTAAGTGAGGCAGAACTGTACAGAGTCATCAGCCTCACCCTCTATTCCACAGTCATTAAAATCCAGTGGCAGGACAAAAGTCAAGATGACCGGCTATGGCCCAGGATGCAATAGATGACTTTGGCTTCTTCTATGTCTGACCAAGCTCAATGCGCAGCACAGTGGCACAGCGCCTACTTCAGCTGCCTTCTGAGCTATTCGAACAACTTGTTCTCATCCGCCCATTCACACACTTGAGGTAGACACCTCCCTCACTCACCTATGGGTTGGAGGCATGTTGGTCACCCTCAACCTGGTTTAGCCCATCTGCCAACAGTTTATTGGGGTTTGGCTGCTGCACATGCTACAGCTTCTTGGAGCCACAGGTGAGATTTGGGTGCCAGGGAGACATCTCTCATATAATAATATATTAATCTATATTAGTCTAAAACTGTAGTATTCTACATCTGGAAAGTATAATGAATTATCACCAAAATCACTCTATTAGGCAATTTTACTTAACAGTTCTAGGGTAATGTTCTTTGTTTTCAATGTGTTTCTTGGGAAGAGTGTGTTAATATATCAATACATTTTTAAAAATGCACTTTCCCTTGCAGAGGTTGGGGACTATGGGTAAAGAATATTGCATTTACATCCAAAAACAACTGATGGGTTGGTTGGTTTTATGTAATGCCTTTTCTCTTTTAATCTTTGTCAACCAATTGTGAATCTACTTAAGTATATTGCTGTCTTCCTCACATCCTTCTGTCTTATCTACAAGAACAGCATAGGAAAGCTTTTGTCAGCTGATTCACCAAAATCTATATTTTGGCACTCTTCCTTCTCCCACTAGAACTCCGACTTTCCCTCCTGGGACTCCAGACTCTGATAGAAGAACTTTCCATTACCTTATCTGGAATTAGGCCACCATGCCAATTCCCAGATATCTCCAAACCATGCAGCCTCCACTGGCCTGCCTTCCAAAACTAGTTCCCTATATATGTTTTCTTCCTATAGAATGTAAACCCCTCAGGGGTTTTGTATTTGTAGCAATGAGCAGTTCTTGCCACACAGTAGATGCTTAATGAATGTTTTTTCATTCATTCATTCATGAAAACTATTATCTACAGCATGTTCCTGGCTGCATCAGCCTAGCCCCCAGTATTCAGAAAAATGAAACGAGGATAGACTGGCATGACCTATTCTTTTTTTTTTTGGATGGGGCAACGAGGGTTAAGTGACTTGCCCAGCATCACACAGCTAGTAAGTGTTAAGTGTCTGAGGCCAGATTTGAATTCAGATCTTCCCTAATCCAGGGCTAGTGGCCACCTAGCTGCCCCTGCATGACCTATTTTTGATGAAAGCAGGTGGCCTTTTGTGAGCACCTACCTACTTCTTCCTTTCCTACATGTTCACTAACCAGTCCTTTCATAAGACATTCCAGAATTTTGCCAGGGCCAGGAATTGAAGCGAAGGTTATTGGCCTACGGTTTTCAGATTGTACTTTCTTCCCTTTTTTTGAAAACCAGGCCTATGATACCTCCCATTCTCTAAGATCTTGCCATGATTCCTAAGGATGGCTCAGTAATCACATCCTCCAACTCTTTCAGCACCTGACATATAGTTCATCTGGGGCTGGTGACTTGAATCTATCATGGGAAGCTAGGTGTTCTCTTACTGTCTCCCTACTTAACTTGAATTTCTTTCTTTTTTTCTTTCTTTTTTTTTTTTTTTGGTGAAGCAATTGGGGTTAAGTGACTTGCCCAGGGTCACACAGCTAGTAAGTGTTAAGTGTCTGAGACTGGATTTGAACTCAGGTCCTTCTGACTCCAGGGCCGGTGCTCTATCCACTGCACCACCTAGCTGCCCCCTTAACTTGAATTTCAACCTCCTATTAACCATTTTTATACTGTCCTTTCCAGGCCAAAGATCATTTTCATTGGAAAACAGAAGCAAAGTATGAGTTAATTGATTCTACCTTCTCTGTCATCCACCCAAGCTGAGGTCAGGTCCCATCCCTCCTTCAGGTCTTTTTTCTCTGATATATCTTAAAACAACAATGACAACAACAAAACCAAGTACCTCTCATTGATGTCCTTAGCTTCCCCCACCCCCAACCCCCACCGCCTAAGCTTAGTGTCAGAGCCTTCCTGACACTGTTCTTATGGGATCATTTCCTTTGCCCTTTGAGTCATCTCCAATTTGTATTTTTCTTAGTAAGGAGCTAGAAGGATAATTTGGAAATTGAGAGCACTGAGAAGGGAAAGTCTGATGGAGTACCCCCTTGAGAACTTCAAGACAGCCAGTCAGGGGCAGCTAGGTGGCACAGTGGATAGAACACAGGCCCTGGAGTTGGGAGGACCTGAGTTCAAATCCGGCCTCAGACACTTAACACTTACTAGCTATGTGACCCTGGGCAAGTCACTTAACCCCAATTGCCACACACACACACACACACACACACACACACACACACACAAAGACAGTCAGGAGGAGGGGAACAGGAGACAAGAGAGAGGCTGAGAGGCTTGAATGGAATTGAAGGTATATTTTGTCTATTTCACAACTTCCCACATCTCTGCCCCCACCCCAAATCTGCTGCTGCCTTTAACTTGTGATTGAGACACACTCTAATGTACTTGAATCAGTGAAACTTTAACCTGTGTAGCTGACTGGGGAGATTGTACTCCCTCCCTTCCCTGGGCCCATCTTTTTTTCCAGCATGATGAACTATATAAGTTCATTTGGCCACTCACTAGAAATCAGTTTAGAATTAAGCAGATCCCTGTGCTAGGCAGCAGGTAGAGAGGAGGGAAAAAGTTTCTGTGAGACTCAGTCCTTGCTAGAGGAGCTTAGATTAATAGGGGGAGAGAGGAAGAATATGGAGTATCTACTTAGCACAGTTATCAGGCATTTTATCCTAATAGTTTTATTGAATGTTAGACTGTACAATAGTCAATGTAGCCAATATTTGGCTTCCTACATTATCCTTCTCCTCTTCCCTCCTCAATGAGGCATCATAGGATTTAGTGCCAGAAAGAGACTGAAGAGATCGTCCCATTCCTTCACTTGTTTGGGTTTTTTTTTGTTGTTATTTTTGTGGGGCAATGGGGGTTAAGTGACTTGCCCAGGGTCACACAACTAGTAAGTGTCAAGTGTCTGAGGTCAAATTTGAACTCAGGTCCTCCTGAATCCAGGGCCAGTACTTTATCCACTGTGCCACCTAGCTGCCCCCTTCCTTCGCTTGTTAATTGGGGATAAAGCTGACACTTCCCAGTCATGATGATCAATGTGCTTAGTATACCCTCAAGAAAAAGTGAGCGATTGATATTATTATCCCAACCCCCTAATTTTACACATGAGAAAACTGAGTCCCATAAAGTGGGAATGAAAAGTGGGGTGGGGATTCTGAATCCCAGTCTGCCATGATTCCAAACCTAGCACTCTTTCCACACTACAGGACTTGAGGAGGCCCCAACTCTCCTCCTTGTCTTGGGTTCCTTAATCTGGCGTCTGTGAAATTTACTTAAAAAAAAAACATTTTTGATAACCGCATTTTGGGGGGGTAGGGCAATGGGGATTAAGTGATTTAATTAGGGTCACACAGCTAGTAAGTGTCAAGTGTCTGAGGCCAGATTTGAACTCAGGTCCTCCTGAATCCAGGGCTGGTGCTTTATCCACTGCAACACCTAGCTGCCCCCTTGATAAGTGGATTTTGATGGAATTTATTTTCTTTATGATGCTTTGTGTTTTATTTTGTTCCTTTAAATACATTATTCTGAGAAAGGGTCTATGGGCCTCACCATATAGCCCAAGGTCCCCATGACATAGAAAAGGGATAACCCTTCTCCACAGGGCAATTTCTATGAAGCTCTGCTCTACACAGTCCCCATTCCTCTGGGTTTTTAGTACATTTCATGTTTTTTGCTCTCACCATTAGGCTGATGAGTGGAGAATGTCTTTTTGCTCCCATCTCCATCTCCCTGCTTGGCACTGCCACCTGAATGTCCCATTCTCCCCTCAGGGATCCGAGATCTGGTTAGGATATATATATGGTCATTTCAGAAAGGCAGCTCACTTCTCCTGTGTGGATCTTGTTCACGTCTCCATTGATTCCCTATGGGGGGTCCATTGGGCTGAAGGAGCCTCCTCTAGGTCCCTGGACATTTTATAAGTACCAATGTACCCAGGGACGTTTATCTCAGTATATAACCACCATGCCTCCTTTTCCAGTCATGTGGTTTGTTGATATCTTATACGAAGACCTAATTATACCAGATCTGAGTTCAAATCCAGCCTCGGACACCTACAAGCTATGACCCTGGGTGAGTCACTTAATCCCTATTTGTCACAGTTCTTCATCTGTAAAATAGGGACACACTGGAGAAGGAAACGACTAACCACTCCAGTATCTTCACCAAGAAAACCTCATGGGGGGCAACTAGGTGGCGCAGTAGATAGAGCACCGGTCCTGGAGTCAGGAGGACTTGAGTTCAAAGCTGGCCTCAGACACTTAACACTTACTAGCTGTGTGACCCTGGGCAAGTCACTTAACCCCAACTGCCTCACCAAAAAAGAAAGAAAGAAAAGACATGGACAAAATCAAGGGGTCTCAAAGAGTTGGACAGACCGAATAACAACAATCATACAAAGGATAAGCATGTAATCAGCAATGTGGCTCTAGGCAAATCCCTTAATGTCTCTGAGAATGTTCCCTTCCCTGTAAAGTGGAGATAATAATAATAATAATAATAACACATGTAATATTAGGGCTGTTGTGAGAATCAATTGAGATAAATGTATGTAAAGTACTCTACAAAGGTGAGCTATTATTAATTCTTAGGTTAGGAAATGTGATATCCCATGACTCAAAGCTCTGTGTTCCGTCCTCATCTGCCTTGGTGAAAGGAAGGGAAGACACTGAGTATGGTTTTTGATTAGGGAGTGAGGTGCCTTGGGTCCACATGGATTACATTTCATCTGGTTTTTGCCAGGATTTTATGCCAGTGTTTACTGTTCTGAACCTAGTAGTTTATTTACCTCAAAGAACTGTTAGAAGAACAAAAATTCACTTGTAGCCAGAAATACAATTGATCCCTTTTCCTGGACTCTCTCAAACAAAGTGAATACTGAGATAAAAAGGCACCCTGTGCCTAGAACACTACTCGGGGGCCAAAGTAACTAATTTTCTAATTGTCAATGGACTTTTGTCTTGACATTGATAACACTTTCCAGGCTGTTCAGAAGGGACCTTTAAACCCCAACTCTTATCGTGGGAGACAGGAATGTCCTTCCCCCTCCCTCCTCCTACCTTTTGGACACAAGGTCTGGCATCAATTAGCCCAATCTTCTAGGGGCCATTTTTAGTTTTTTGACCTCGGAGGGATGTGCCTGATGTAGGTGAAATGTATTCCCTTTCCAAAGAATAACTGCAAAGCAACCCCGCCCCCCAAAGCATAACCCAAGTCCTTTTCTCCATAAAGAGTTTCTTCTTCCTTTGACTGCAGTTTCTTAAAATGTTCTTCTAGTAATCCTACTGCTCCAGGCAAAACTGGGTCTGCAGCCACTTCTATACATCAGACACAGAGTTTATTTTTAGTGACTCCACAAAGGTCCCCGGAGTACAGAAGGGCTTACCTAGCTCTTTTCAGACAAAAGTGGAGGGAGGAATCTGCAGAAATGAGTTCATAGGACAATAATGACATTGGCCACTTATGACAACGCCTTCTTCGCATGGGACCTCACTGGTTTCTCACAGCAATCCAGTGAAGCGAGTGCCTCCCTTATAGGCATTAGCATCTCCATTTTACAGAAGAGGAATCAGCTCTAGAGGAATGAAGTGACTTGTTTCTCAAAGCCCAAGTAGGTGCTTAATGGCCGCAGAGTTGAATCACTCACAGTGGCTATGCCAGTGAGGGACCCACGTTTAGAAATCAGACACAAGATCCAGAAGAGCTGCCTGGCTCTTTTCAGACAAAGGTAGAGAGGAATTTGCAGAAACCAGTTCACGGATAACAACACCTGACATGAATGTACCCCTTCAAGGGTGAGAAATCCTGCCTTACCTTTACCTTAGCTGACCTCATTTGCTTCTCACAATTCAGGAAGGTGAATACTGGATAGAATTATCCTCAGCATTTGCTTTTGTTTTGGTCTGAACTTGTGATTTCAACGGTGTAGAAATTCCATTCACAAGCACAATGGGGCAACCCAATTGCAATTCTAATCTTATTTCTAGTCTTAAGAGTTGCCTGTAGCCGGGAGAGTTCAAGGGACCTGCCCAGGGCCATATAGCTGCTTCATATCAGGGACAGGGATTGATCACAAATAGATGTCCCTCCAACTCAGCATGCCCCAAACAGAACTCATGATGTGACCCTTAAACCTGCCCCTTCTTGCAATCAATCACTCAGGTTCGAACCTTCATGGCATCCTTGACACTTCCATTCATTCACCCCACCTTTCAAATCAGTAGCCAAACCCTATCGTTTCTGCCTCCCACACCTCTTATCTCTAGCTGTCTCCTTCTCTCAATCACAAAGTCATCACCCTAGGTCACACCCTCATCACCTCTGCTGGCCTAGTCCCCGGACTAATGTTAACAGCCTCCTGCTTGGTCTCCCAGTCTCAAACCTCTCCCCACTTCAATCTTTCCACCTAGTCCTAAAGCACAGGTCCAGTCTCATTCCCCTCCACCTCCCCCTTCTCTCCCCAAACAATAAACTCCTGTGGCTCCCTATCACCTCTAGCATCAAATATAAACAACTCTGTTTGGTGTTTAAAGCCCTGAACCATCTGGCTCTGTCCTCCCTCTGCAGACTCATTACACACAGTACCTCTTCCTCTCTGAGCTCCTTGCTTGCTACTCCCTCCAGCCCGGGTGCTTCCACACTGGCTCTGATGCCTCACCTGGCTCTAGGAATCCCTAGTTTCCTTTGTGATTCAGCTCAAGCACCACCTTCAGTGGAAGATTTTCCCCTCATTTGTCTGCTTTGACTAAATTTATTTACACCTATCTAAATTTCTTGAGAATAGGTACTGCTTTGCTTGTCTTTGTTACCTTCCCCACACCTCTCCACCCTCAGCACGTGGCCTGGCACATAGTAAATGCTTACATAGTAGATGCTGGTCCTCTAGCCACCACGGTCAAGTTGCCTTTCACACCCATTTTCCAGATGGGAAAACAGGCCAGGAGGAGTTAAACGCTTTGCTCTCAGAAGGGGAAAGGGCTTAAGGTTTGTTGAACTGAATTGACCATGGCCACACAGGTGGTAGGGGCCAGGTCTCTGAAGACACAATCCACTACAGCTCAGCATTCTTCCTCTTGTACCACACACAGGCCCTCACTACTCATGGAGCTGCTTAGGGCTTAAAAAAAACCAAAACCCTCCCGTTCCCCAAACACCTCCATTCCCTTGGGAGATCAGCTCTCTCCCAATCTTGGGTACCAGGCAAAGCCTGTGTTCTCAACTCTCTCCCCTCACATGAACTTGGCAAAGCCCTAAGAGAAGTTGGACTGTCCACTATGGGGCCTAGAAAACTGCAAAGAACTGTGAGCTGGAAGAGCCCCGCTGGGAGCCGTGACTCCAGAGAGGGAAGCGATAAGGGGAAAGCCCCCAACAATCCCAGCCCTATTTCACGAAGGGCTGTCTTGATAAAGCAGCACCTGGATCAAGTGGCAGCAGCAGCCTTGGCTCGGGTTTTCTCCCCCCACCCCCTCGGGTCCCTGCACCCTGCTCAGGGTAGAGGCTTAGCCATGGCAACAGGGAGATTCCTATCAATGGCTGCAGGGTGGGAAGAGAAGGCCGGGAGAATCAGGTTTCTAGCACAGAGCTTCACTTCAGGCCTTTCTCAGCCAGAACTGCCTCTGTTGAGTTGTCTGCCGGCTTGGAAGGGGCCAGTTCGGGGCAAGCCAATCTTGTCCAGCTGAACAAATGCGCTAGGCTGACTGGGGGAAGGCAGCTCTGGGAACAGTTGCTGCACTTCCTCCCAGGATGCAACAGGCTGAGCGACCTTCCATGGAGGAAGGGCCAGTGAGCTGGGTGTGCTAGCTAGGGAGAGCCTGGGTTCCTGTCCGCTCCCCCCCAGCATGCCCAACCCCCTACTACTGTGTGACTTATGGCAAAAGCATGCCCCTTCTCTGGATCTGTTAAGATGAGAGGTTTGTGAATTGAGCTAAATGACCTTTAAACTTCCCTTTACTCTCTTTTGGAGTCATATAGATCCCTTGAACAACCTGGGTCCACCTATAGACCCCTTCTTTGAACCATGTTTTAAAATGCAAAAAAATTCATAGGATTACAAAAGAAATCAAAGATACTGAAATGCGACTATCCAAGTACTACTAATAAAAACAAGTTCACAAAATTTATTGCCTGAAAAAAAAAATATCTAAAGCCCCTACCATTCATCTGAAGCCTCAAATACATCACACCTCTGCCACCAAGGCTGGGGGAAGGAGCTGTTCAGTTTAGATTTTTCTATTGCCTGACAGCTGCGCAGAGGATAGAGGCAAAATGGCCATCTCCTTTCCTGAAACAAGAAGGGGAAACCACTTATGTTCCAGAAAGAATACCAAATCCCTTTCAGTATGGGCACGCGCTCTTCGCCAGCCCAGCCGGCACAGCCCCTCCAATTGTTGTGGCGGCTTTTCCATAAGGCCTCCAAAGAAGATCTACCAACATGCTGGAAGGCCCTCCTCTAGTCTTAATAAATATTTCATGGACACCAATGTAGGACTAAGGCTGCCCATCTGTTACTCCTCGTTAATGCTATGCAACTACTCTTGCTCTCCTGAGAAATGACTTCACACACACATTTTCAGGGGCTTAAAAGAAGAAAAAAAAAAGCAACCCAGTAACATGGATCTAGAGTTAGAAGGAACATTAGAGGTTTATCTAGTATAACCTCTTTACAGATAGGGAAACTGAGGCCCAGAGTGGAAAGGATTTGCCCCAAATTACCCGGGTAACAAGTACTATGACTAGTATTCCCTTTGTGACCTTTCCCTCTTTGGGCCTCAGTTTCCCCATCTGTAAAATGAGGGGATTAGATCAGATGGTCTCAGAAGTACCAAAATCCATGCCCCTACATCCTTTCATCTGTATCACAGAGGTCCTGCTCTCCTCCTTTGCTACCTTCCCATTAAGAAGCTGTGTGATAACTTTTACCTGTCTCAACTGGAACTTTGTAACCTAATGCTGTTGGACCTGAGGCATAGCATAGGTCAGCCTTCAATGCATTTTCTCATCTGCCTGGCTCTCCCCCTTGCATTGGGGTCTTGGAGAGAGCATGCATTGCCAACTACTTTGAGAAATCTTTTATTAAATGTTGATGATGGTTCAGGGTTAGGATGTATAAGGGAACAGTTCTTAATTGGGAAGTTAATCACAACTAAGGAATCGCAATACAAAAATTCAGGCGTATTTGCCTTTGGAAATAAATCAAACCCTTGTAACAGGGACATGAGCTGGGAAGTCTTTCTCGTACAAAAACAATTAACAATACTTTGCAAAAGTCATACAAAAATACAGTATAGAAACCAGTCTCCCCAACCCAACACCCAAGAGCAGCTTCTGGTATAAACCCAAACCCGAGCAACCCAACCAATCCTGACCCATCCTAAACCTTCCCACAGACAACAAAGAAGTCAGCAACCTTGGTTCCACAGGCCACACACTGACCCATGGAAGTCATGTCAATCAGGATGGGCCTCTCATTCTTAGGATACGCCCACTGGATATCAGAAGGGCTTCAACCCTTTAGCCCTGGTGGTCTCTGGGGTCCAGGGTCACCATCTGCTTGAAAGGACTTTGGAAGCAGCTATCAAAGCTTCCCGTCTCTCCTCACACCCAGAGTCAGGTGCCAGTCAGAACCACACTGTGTGTGTTCTTGGGGTGAGGGTAGGGGGCAATCTAAAACCTATGGCCTAATAAAGGCACTGGGAGTGTCAAGGGGCTATAGGAGGCTGATATATTTATCCCTCCCACTACCCAGTCAGGTGGGATCCTGAAGTTGGAATCATAGGATCTTTGAGTTGGGAGGGCCCTTAGAGGTCACCTAGTTCAACCCTCTGCCCAACAGATGGATGCTTTCTATGACATCCTCAATAGGTAGTCACCAGCACAGGACAGTCGGTCGTGCATGGGACTGGGGAATCAGAGGTCCTGGGTCTGATTTCCTGGTTTTGTCTCTTATGCTCTCTTTGACTTTCATCAAGTCACAGCCTCCCCGGGCCTCACTTTCCTCACCTGTAAAATGAAAAGATTGTACTAAAGGACCCTTCCAGCTCTAGAATCCTATAACATCATAGCCTGACATGAGTTTAAATTCAAACGAATCCCAAGGATTAGTGTTGTACCAGAATTGGATGGAGTCTACCCAGACAGGGCATGACCTCATGCCATAAACCACCAGCATTTTGTCTTGGTCTGGGATTGTACCCTGGGGACCTGCCACTGGCCTCATCTTCCACATCTAGGGCTCTGGGTTATTTCAGCAGGTCCACTCTGGAATGAGAGCCAGATTCCTGGCCAACCAGCTGAGCCCCTGAGTTCTCAAAGGAGACTCTAAGGGAGGGTTTGAGTCATGCCAGGCAGAAGAAAAAGGGCAACTATAGGAGCCATTGATGCTGTGGGAAAGAGGCATGCAAGACTGGGAAAGCTCTTCAGAACTTACCCCTACTCTAGGGCTTCAATAGAAGGAAGAAAGAAGGCAGAATAATTTTCTAACTCCAACTTTCCCCACCCCCAGGTACCAGACCCCAACTCCTCATCCCCTGCTTCTACTCAGGCCATAAATGCCAATGGTTGGGGGTAGGGTGCCCTATTCCTGGAACTAGGTCCTACTCAAACCACTGCTGCTAAGACCAACTTAAATGGGATTTGAAAAGGGCCTTGGTCACTAGGCTATCAAGAGGATCCCACCTCGGATCTCAAACCCACCCACCAGAAGCCTCTGGTAAAAGAAAACAAGAGGCATAGTTCTGGTGGCTAAGTTAACCCCGTCTCTTTCTGCAGCAGGCCGGCCTCCAGTTCCGATATACTGACTCTGTTTGCAAGTTTGTTGCATCAACAAAAGGTTGCCAACCCTTCTGCTACTGTAAAGTGTTTAGCAGAGAGGTAAGGGTCTCCGTAGTGAGTAAGTCTCCAGGTTCCTCTCCAGTGAAAACAGCTCATGTATCCACTGGAAAAAGTATCTTGAGTCGCAGCCTCAAGGCCCAGCTGTCCTCAGCTAACCCCACAGGGACAGGCGCAGCAGGAGCATCCCTCAGCATGACCAACCCCGGAGCTCCGGGAGTGTGTGATTTTAGGGAGGGCAATACCACTGGAGGACACCACCTGTCGCTCAGCATCTGTCGTGCCTTGCCTTTCTCCCAGAGCTGCACCCCAAAGCCCCTCCCTCAGGCAGCTGCTTTGCTGGACACAGAGACTGTCCCCCTAAATGAGGCAGAGGAGCTGGGAAACAATGGGGGGATGCAACATGCCAAGACAGTCTTTTGCAGGTTCCAAGAATGCAAGCCATTCATATGTGTGTGTGTGTGTCTGTGTGAGCGTGAGTGCGTGCATTTGGCCGCAGTGCATTCTGGGATCGATAGTCCAGTTAGTCCCATGGGACCCAAAATGTGCAAATTACCAAGGGGAAAGGGGGGAAAAGTAGAAGTCTGTTTTCCACAATGAGAGCCCCATCTCTGTCTTTTTGGTAGGTTAGTGGCCCGTGAGCTGAGCAAGTCTCTTCTGTAGCTGCTGCTGCCGTGCCCTGAGGTGCCTCTTCTCCAAGGCCATAGTCTTCTCAGCACTCACCAATGTCTGCAGATACTCCAGGGCCTTGCTGAGGATGACCACCTTAGGAGTCTTGGTGCAGCTGCCCAGTGCAGGCACCTGGTCCCGTAGTGCCAGGAAACGAGAGCGGAGGTCATTCCGCCTCTTCCGTTCCAAGAAGTTGTGGTTTTTCCTCTTGGTCACGTCCTCGGTGTCAGAAGAGGCTGGTCTGGCCTGGCTGGGCCCCATTTCTGAGGATGGGGGGCTGGTAGGCCCTGGGGGACCCACGAGCTCCTCTACTTCTTCTTGTTCTTCCTCCTCCTCCTCTTCTTCTTCTTCCTCCCCCTCCTCCTCTTTGGCCTCTTTCTCTGGAGTCCCCTCCTGAGGACAGCTGTCTGGGGGGAATCGGGCAGCATAGTTGTGCTGCTGTTGGTGGATTGAGATGTGGAAATGTTTCATGCAGGGGTCCAGGGGGTCAGCTCGAACTGTGATGGTGACTGGCTTCCGGACACTGAGGGATTGCCTCCTCTCCACCGTCACCACATCAATCTCTTCACCCTCTGTTCAAGGAGAAAGAAATAAAGAAAGTGATTAAAATGCCTCCTAGGTTGGGGGGCGGCTAGGTGGCGCAGTGGATAAAGCACTGGCCCTGGATTCAGGAGTACCTGAGTTCAAATCGGGCCTCGGACACTTGACACACACTAGCTGTGTGACCCTGGGCAAGTCACTTAACCCCCATTGCCCCGCAAAAAAACCCCAAAAAACCCAAACCAAACAAACAAACAAAAAAATGCCTCCTAGGTGCCAGGCTGGATAAAGACCAAAAATCCAGTCTCTGGGAGTTCACAAAGGCTGCCGTGTGTAACCAAACTAGTTAGAATGTGTTTAGGTATACAGGGCCACACCTGGGGAGCTCAAAAGGCCCCTTAAGTCACCTCATTCAATAAATCAGGAAAATGAGGTTCAGAGAAGTAAAATGGGCTAAAGTGCCACAGGGGATGGTGGAATGAATGCATTGGGAGTCAGAGCCTGGGGTTCAAATCCTACCCCTATTGTTGATTAGTCTATTGTGCATGACTTAACCTGGCCCAGGCCTGAGGTTCCCATCTGTCAAATGAATGGCTGGACTAGGTGGTTGCTGAGGTCCCCATCCAACTCCAGTCCTGTGATCCTAAGTAGGCTGGGCCAAGAGGCAAGCACAGGTCCTCTGACTCCAGACCTTCGATGGAGGCCAAGGTCCCTGCCCAAGATCCAAATGGTAATATCTGCAAGCTGCTTCACAAGCCTTCAGTGCTATGTAAATGTCATCATTATTATTAGAATGAGAATTCAAACCGAGAGCCTCAAAGTTTCAAACAATAAAGTCCCAGAAAGATCCAGTCAGTGAGGCAGAACAGAATGATAACCAGATTGGATATATAACCCAGTTACAAATCCTGGCTCTAGCACCTACCACCTAGGAGATGGACAGCGAGGTGTCACAGTGGATAAACTACCAGGCCTAGAGTCAAGAGTATCTGAGTTCCAATCCTGCCTCAGACACTAGCTGTGTGATCCCGGACAAATTACTTAACCCTGTCTGCCTCAGTTTCCTCATCTGTAAAATGAACTGGAGAAGAAAATGGCAAAGTACTTCAGTATCTTTGCCAAGAAAACCTCAAAGGAGAAGCACACAAGACTAATTGACTTAACAACAACAGCTATAAGGTAGTGTGGCCTAGTTGAAGCAATCCTAGATCTAGACCCAGGTTCATTCATGGCACTTAATATTCTTGTGTGACCTTAGGCAAAAGCAACCAGCAATCATTAAGTGTCTACTATGTGTCAGGCACTGGGGTTATGAAGACCAAAAGAAAACTATTGTCATGATGTTCACATTTTCTGTAAAAAGAGGGAGAACCCTAGATCAAGGACTAGAAGGAGCCTTAAGGGTCACCTAGTCCAATCCTGCCCCCCCTTTTTAGAGGAGGAACCAAGGCCCACAGAGGTAAGATAACTTGCCCCAAATCACACAGATAGTAGCCATCGAGGCAGGACTTGAACTCCAGCTCCCTTAACCCTCAAGAACTTGGGCAAATCACTTTCTCAGCTGTCAGTTTCTTCATCCAAAAAGTGGAGTATTAACACTAATGCTCATTATACATTTTTCAGGGCTTTGGGAAGGAAGTGTTTTATAAAGTGCCGTAGAAATTGCTTTTATTAAAGGTAGGAATCATCAATAGCACCATAGTGCTGTAGAAAGGAATCTAGGTTCAAATCCCTGTGTAGCTATATAACCTAGAGACCATGAGCCTCAGTTTCCCCATTGGTAAAATGGCCTTGGTTGCCTCACCTGCAAATAGAGACCTTAAAGATCTCTTTCTGTTCTAATATTCTGTGGGTCTACGAGTCACTTATAGGTGCAAGTGACCAGAGAAGAAGCTGGCTATATAGCTGGGCACTGAATGTGGGCATTTCAACAATCTTGGCATGTGACTACCCCAGAACCTCCTGCTTTGGTATTTTGCTGTGGGCTGAGAGCTAAGAGGCAGATGCCATTTCCCCACCTAGGCATTAATAGCTCCCAACCGACCAAGGATGTGAAAGCCAGCTGATTTGCTCCCCACAAAGTGGTGGAAGAAGGAAAATATTCTCCAATTTCCTTTTGCACAGCAAGGTTTAGATAAGAACAAAAGAGTCCCCCAGCCTACCCAGGCTCTCCCCTCCCCCATGGAAGGGAAGGGAAGAGGAGAGGGCACCCCACTAGCCTGGGACAAAGTTGAGCTATAAAGATCTTCCCCTGGTCGGACTCTTTCATGCGCAATCAGAATTGTAAATGAGGGGTCTAGGGGCCGAGCAGGGCCCTTTGTTCCTGCCAAGCACAGCCCGCACTCGGGCCATTGTTACTTTTCACAAGTTATAAATCCTATTATCCCCCCACCTCGCCATTCGGGCGTCCCATTCAGCGGAAGACTTTCAGAGACAGACAGAGGGGCTGCAATGTGCCCCAGATCCCCCCCTTGGGGGAGGGAAGGGGCTGTCTTTAAGAACGTTTCACCCTTGGGCTCAATGGGCTTCGGGAACATTCATCACCCACAGGTGGTCCCTCCCCCTAGGCTTCCAAATACGGCCAAAAAAAAAAAAAGGTTTTCTAGGTTTTGGAAAACTACAGGTTTGGAAAAGAAAGGGGCAGGCTCCCCCGGTACTAGACAGATGGACCACTAGCAACATCCTAAGCGACTTGTAAGGATCTGCCCTACTGGAAGGGGCTCACGGGTTGAGAAGCAAGAGAAAGCACTAGTTAAGAGTCCGCTGGTCAAATCCTGCCCCTATACTGGCTATGCTAATCACTTAACCACAGTGTGTTTCAAATTGGCCATCTGTGACCCCTTTCTATAACCAGAAGAGTTCTTGGGGCCTGGGAGACTATCGGGGCCAAGCCTGTCTTTCTGCTTTCTTGAGGTAGAAAGCAGGCAGAGCCACTCTTAGAAGCCAGGTCCTCTGATCCGAAAATCTAGATCTCTAGCACTTAGACCACCTTGCTTATCTATAGGCACTTTGCAACCTTTTGGGAGCTAATGTTAGTGTTGTGTAAATCACTGGGCTAAGTAAGGCAAGGCTCCTAGGAGTGGTACCTGACTCACTCGATTCCTGGGAAGGTCACTCCCCCAAATTCTTCTGAAGCCAGAAGAAGGCTCCAAGAGGTAGAGTGGGGAACAGGGAATTCTGGCTGGTTTAGCCTCGTTCTCCTACACACATTTCTAACTGTACCAGACTAGGGTCTTTGAACTCATTTCCTAGGCTCTTTGCATATCAAGATGCTTAAGCCCCTTTGTGACTCAAACTTGCATTGTGGGAACAATTGCATTATTTCCCCATTAATAAAACTGGCCCATTCAGCTCTTCTTGGCCTAGGCTCCGGATTGGCTAGCTTGCTGCTGTTTGGAATGCTGCTTCAGCCAGTCCTTGGCCCCTCATTGGCTGATCTTCGATGTCAGTCACTGTTCCCACCCCCCTCATTGTTTGCAATCTGTTGCTTTTTGTTCCCAGGCCATGTGGCCAGTCCCAGAGCCAGAGGCCCTGGAAACAGGTTCAGGTGAAAGGCCAGGTCAGTAAGTAAAGCTTGGAGGGAAAAAAAAAAGATAAAAAAAAAAAGTCACAGAACACACCCACAAAGGAAGGCTGATTTGCTTGATTTGCAACCCTCGGGGTGTCAAGCCGCCAGCTTCAGAAAAGATTCTATGAGGAGCAACCTGAGAGAAAAGTGATTCTTTTCATTGTTAATGGCCCAGGCTTAGAGCAGCACCGGAGATCTGCCTCCCCAAGGCATTCCAAAAGCAGGGCTTCGGGAGAGAAAGCCAGCTCCTTCCCTTCCAACCACCACCACCACCACCACGGCAGACTGCTCAAACCAGTAAACACAAGCTTCAGAGGATAGGGTAGTGGCAGGATCCCTGGATCAAAGAGTTAATAGACCCAGGAGTTGGAATTCAGGCTCTGCCATAGACTGAGGTGGCCTTGGGGCTCAGTACCAGGTCACCCACTATTAAAATAAGGGAGTCAGACCCTTCCCGTTGACATTCTATGCTTTAAGGTCCCTTTCAACTCTTGCAACCTGGGTTACTGTAGATAGAAGGCAATATGCCAACCACCCCAGCATAATCTCCCCTCTGAACCCCACATTGTATAGGAAAAATGGGTTCTAAGTTGTCTGGCATGCCTCTGTCTACCCTTTGGAGAAGATTCCCCTTGTTTGCCCTCCCATTCCTAGGACCCCTCACTGCGTCAACCAGGATCCCTGAGGCTGGGGGGGGTGGGGGGGGGCGGGGCAGGGGTGATGGTTCTCCATTCATTTGCAAGTTAAACTGAGCTCTGTTGGTCTGGTCCCTACCAAAGATCTGTCACTCTCCTAACTTGGAAAAGATGAGATGGGCAAAAGCTAAACAAGCCTGAGATGCCAGAGGCAGTAGTAGGATCCACTTTAACAGAAGCTAACCTGGCTTTCTCAGATCAGTTCCCCAAAGTCCCCAAGGTAAGAAAAGACAAAACTGGGACAAAGGCTATTCCGCCATCTCCATGCAGCAAGATAATTAAGATTAGTGCTGATTTGGGAGGCAAGAGCCAGAATTGGCAAGTAACACTGAACCTCTCTGGGTCTGAGTTCCTTCCTCGGATAAAAATATGTGTATGTTTTGTTTTGTTTTGGGGGGGACGAGTGGGGGGAAGGGGAAGGGGGAATATGTGCTTTCTGAGGTTTCATCTTTTTGTTCCTCCCGCAAGTTATCATCCTATGAAGAACAAGTTGAACAGATACATTCACTGCTGGCAGAATACAGGATGGGTCATAGGCTCTCACCCCCCAGGAGCTAGCTTAGTGTTTTTCAGAATAAGCAATTAAATGTTTATTGAATTCAACACCTGGTGAATTGGAGGGGCTTCCAAGAAGCAAGGGCTCAATGTTGGTCCCAAGGATTCCTTTACTGCATCCCACTGACATATCCCAGTAGAAAAATTGGGGAGTCAGGGGCCCTTGGGTGTGAAGCTCTATCACTTAGCCAGCTGTGGGACTTTGCACAGGGCCCTCTCCTTCTAAAAAGTTGGGGGGTAGAATAAATGACCTCCGAAATCCTAGGCTGCTATGAGACAAGACAACAGAAATCCTGCAATTGGAAACCTCTAAAGACACCTCCCCTTAGACTCTGTGGGGTCACACCCTCCCCCCAACTCCCAGGAAGAAGCATTTAACTCCCACCCCCTTTTGTTCCTTTGGGGCTTCGGTCTATTTACCAACACACCCACGTGTGTGAGAGAGAAGCGGCTAGGGGGCTCTGTGCCCCAAGAGGCAAGGTGGAGAGGGCAGCCTTCAGGTTTTAGCCTGGATGCATCCTGGAAAAGCCAGCTGGTCCAAGCTCTTGGCTCCAGACAGCACTAACACCTGTCTGGGAGGGGCAGGGGGAAGTGACCCGAGGTCTCCCTAGCTGTCTGGCGGCCCCGGGCCCAGGCAGCCACCCTGAGGTCTGTTCTATCCCCTCCCCCCATCCCCAAGGGTCCCGGGCAGCCTGAGTCCTTACCGGAATCGCTTTGGCTCTCCGAGCCCGAGAAAGCTTGAGGCTTGGGCTCGCCCGGGGCGCAGGGGAACACGGCCGTGGGATCCACGCCCTCGGGCCCCGGGTGGCCGCAGCCCGGGTCTGCCGAGGCCGTTGGCTTGGCCGGATTCCCCTTGGGTGTTGCGGCTACCACGGCGGCCGCCGAGAGTTTGTCGTTCATCACTTTCTCCAGCCGCTCCCGGGCGGAGAAGCCGCTCCACATGCAGTCACTGCGGATGATGGAGGCGTAGTTCCTGGCCAGCGCCTTGGAGTAGCCCCGGCCCTCAGCCTCGTCCACCCCGCAGCCCCCAGGCCACGGTTCGGGCGGCCCATTCGCGGCCGACGAGCAACAGGCACCCGGGCTAGAGCCCGAACCCCACGGGGGCGACATGGGGGGCGACGGAACCAGCTCGAATTTCTTCCAGATGTCCTCGCTGGGCGCCGTGGAGCGGTAGAAATCTTCCTCGTAGTCACAGTCGTAGAAATAATGTTGGTACGAGTCGAAGTCCATCTCCGCTCCCTGCAGGAAGGGGGGGATGGGGGCACCGGTGGGCTGGGGGGCCGTGGCTCCAGGAAGAAGACCAGTCGCCCCTCCCTCCCACTCCTCTCTCCGCCGGCCTGCCTGCCTGTCTGCCTCCCTCCCCCCTTCCTTCCTTCCCTCTCTGCTGCCTGCCTCCCTCCCCTAGGCGCCGAGAGTGAATACCCCAGCCCCAAACAGATAACCCAAGCGCCTCCCCCTTGGGATCCACGCCCCCCCTCGGAGCGGCCGAACAGAGCCCCCACCCCCAACGGGCCCCTGCGCCTTCCCCGGAGAGCTGACCCCATTCCTCCCTCGGGCAGCAGAGTCCCGAGGCATGGCAGGGCAGGGCGCTGGGGCCACTCCCCCCTCGCCGAGCCCGCAGCCCGAGCAAAGGGCCGAGGGGAGCAGGCGGGTGGAAATGAGGAAGGGAGAGTTAAAAGCAAACTTTCCCAGGCTCGGCCAAAGTCGAGCTACTTTGGGGCGAGGAGGTGCTGGGGAGAGGTCGATGCCTTGGTCCCAGGAGTGCCCCCAATTCCCCCCGCCTTCCAGGGTCCACCAGCCCAATGTCTCACCTGGCTCCGACGGCCCCACACCTGGAGGGAGCCGGCTCCCCCGCGTGCTCCGGGCCGCCTGCACACATGCACCCCCCGCGCGCACACACACATGCACACACACACACATGCACACACTCACTCACTGGCGTGCACGCGCGGACACACACAAACACACACTCACTCACTCACTCCCACACCAACGGAGCTCCGGGGATCAAAGCCGGGAGCCGGGAGCCGGACGTATTGTTCCCAAGCCGCCTTATATCCAGCCCTGCGCGGCCCCAGCCACCCCAACCAGGAGGCGCCGATTTGCATAGTGGGCGGGGGCCGAGCCCCCTCCCCCTCCCCCCCTCCGGCTCCCCGCCCCGGTCTGTGCGCCGGGAGCCCCTCCCCTTTGCGCGGCTTCCCCCCGCCTGCCTCTGGCGAATGGGCTGCGGTTCCCCCCCCCGCCCCCCTCCCCTCATCTCCCCTTCCCTGCGGCGGCCCCGCAACGAAGGGCCGACCTGGGCGGCGGCGGCTCCCGCCTCCCGGAAGGGCATGGGACAGGTTTGGCGAGCTTTGGGGCCTGGCGCCCCCGCCCCGACCCGCCGCCGGGGAAGCCCCGCAGCTCCGGGGGCCAGAGCGGGAGCTGGAGCGGGGGCGGGGGCGGGGATCCCGCAGCGCGGGCCGCGCGCTGGGACAACCTGGCGCCGCAGTGGCAGAGGTGACGCAACCTTGTTGCAGACCCTGCAAGAAGAGACCCAGATCCCCTCCCTGCCCACCACTCCGGTCTCCCCCACTCCCAACTCGAGCCCCCAGCTCCCCGAGGCACGCCCCCTGCCCAGCGGTAGCTCGGCGGGAGCTCCTTCCGCCCCCCGCCCCGTTCTACTCCCTGGGGGGGGCCCTTCCACCCCGGGAAACTCCCTCTCCTCCGGGGGCCCCCAGCACCCCAATGCACGCACTGCTCTAGGCCTGGAGCAGCCCTTGGCTGGCTGATGATGAGTGTCCTGGGAGACTAGGGCTCAGATCCTTCCGAACCCCTTTTCCCAGGGCCGCCCCCGAGGACAGGGACAGGCAGCCCATCCGCTGCCCCCTCCCCAGACACCCAGGAATGGTCTCTCCTCCCCCCCCCCCCCCCCGCCAATTCCCCCAGTATTGACTGCCTCGCTGGAGCCAGTCTTTGACCGCAGTCTAGTGCCACCTTGTGGCCATGGCTTGCCCTGACTACTAGGGTACGTGAGGATGGGGAAGACCCCAAAACAAAACAACCTGCAAGGTAATTTAGAAGTCATCTCTAAACCAACCCTTTAATTTGACAAAAGAGGAATCTGAGACCCATGGACTTGTACCAGGCAACCCTGGTAGAGAGGCGTTGGGATTCGAACTGAGGTCTTCTGGATGCAGATCCAGGCTCTCTCCATTACACCCCACAGTTGGCCTGTAGGTGGTGTTTACTCGGCATCACAAACAAGATGGATTTCTTTCTCCCAAAGCCTGGCACAGATAGAGGGAAAGGTTTGGGCGAAAAGATAAGGAGTTCAGTTTTTAGACTGTTGAGTTTAAGATATCTTACGCGACACTCAAATTCGAGATGTCCTGTAGGCACATGCAGAGCTGTGGAACTGGAAGTCAGCAAAGAGATTAGGGTAGATAAGTAGGTTTGAGAATCATCAGCATAGACATTGAATCTTGGGAGCTGATGAGATCTCCAAGTGAAATCTACAGAGGGAGAAGAGAAGAGAGCCCAGGACAAACCCAGGGGTGGGGAAGAGAGACGCTGGAAGTTAGGTGGCTTGACTTGGATGCAGATGTGGGAAAGGAAACTGAGAAGGAGCAGAGGGGAGAACCAAGGGAGATCAGTTTCCTGAAAACCTAGAGAGAAGAGATTATCAAGAAGAGGGTAATCAAAAGTGTCAAAAGCATCGGGGCAACTAGATGGCTCAGTGGATAGAGCACCGGCCCTGGAGTCAGGAGGTCCTGAGTTCAAATCCGGCTTCAGACACTTAACACTAGCTGTGTGACCCTAGGCAAGTCACTTAACCCCAATTGCCTCCCCCCCCCAAAAAAAGTGTCAAAAGCTGGAGAGAGGGCAAGAAGGATGAGGTCGAGAAATGACCATTTGATTTGGCAGCTAAGAATTCACTGGTAACTTTGGAAAGAGTAATTATGTTGGTTTCTGAGGTCAGAAGCCAGACTAGAGAGTTAAGAAGAGAGTGAGGAAAGGAAGTGGAGGGATTGATTATAGAAAGCCTTCTCAAGGAGTTTCACCATAAAAGAGATCAGAGAGATCTCTAAGAGGATGGCTAGTGAAGATGGATGGAACAAGTGAGGGTTTTTGGAAGATGGAGGAGACACGGGCATGTTTCTTGGCAGGGAAACAGCCAGCAGACAGGGAGTAATTGAAGATAATAGTGGGGGCAGTCTGCTGGAGGAAAAGGGATAGGATGGACTTTCTTGTGAATATAACAGGTCTTTGTCTTAGCAAGGAGAAGGCCCACCTTGTTGGCCTCTTCAAGTGAGAGGCACACTTCTCACATGATGAGAATAAGGAAGGAGAGGTGGCTAGCCAAAGTGTTCCACTAAGATCAGGAGAAATTGAGGAAAGCCTCCAGCCAGTTGGGTGTTAAATTTTGGAGATGTGGAATCAGAATGGAAAGTTAGGGATGAATCAGTGAGTGAGTAAATAAGTGAATGAATTAAAAAAAACACCATTTATTCACCTCTTAATTTATGCCAAGCTCTATGCTAAGTGCCAGAGATACAATTACAAAAGCAAAGACAGTCCCTGCCCTTCTCTTTAGAGCTCATATTACATCTTGTTAGCACTTGGGACATAGTCCTTATTCCCCTCAAGATCCAGAACACTGGGTTCTATCCCCTAGGATTCTGGGCTCTGATGGGTGAGCTTTTGTTACAGTCTTGCCTGGAATTAGACATTAGACATGTCACCATATTGGCTGCTTACCTCCCAGTCCCCCTTCATGTGTCCCCAATTAGAATATAAGTCCCTTGAGGGTAGGAACTGTCTTTCTGGCTTGTATTTGGATGCTCTATCTATACCTAGCTACATTCTGATAGGGGTGACCATGTCCATTGGGGAGGAGTGGCCAGAGAAAGATACTCTCCCCTGAAGAGTTCCAGAGATGGTGAGTGGGGTCATAGGGGAGAAGATTGATGAATCTGTATAGTCCTTCTATGGACTCTGGATCTGCTTTTGTACATACCTTCTTGTTTTCCCCAATAGGGTGTAATCTCTTTCAGGACAGGGATTTTTTTGCCTTTATTTGTATCTCTAGCACTTAGCAAAGTTTCTGGCACATTTTAAATATATAGATATATATTTATTTATTTATAATGTTTATTTAAATATTTATAATACAAATATTTAAATATACGTATATAATTTTCTTAAACAAAATGATTCCATCCATGAGCCATGGTAGAGTTGATTTAACCATAGTTCATTTCCAGAACTGGGAGGGGGGGCGGAGCCTGATGAGAAGGAAATGGTTCCTGGTCTCTGGTATGGGCTGAGGTGGTGGGTAGTGAGCAGGCTGTGGTAGAAGGAGTGGGGGGATGTGAGCTCATGGGAGGGAGGCATCACTTCCTCAATTCAATCTAATGCAACAAACTTTAAGCACTCTCCCTGTACAAGTTTCTATACTCTTTTGGGGGATGGGAAATATAGGAAATAAAACCTCTTAACATTTATATAGTGTTTTAACGTTGGTAAAGGTTAAAGGAGGCAGAAAGGTGAGGAGGGGCCCTTCCATCATGGACAATGCTCAAGTTTCACCTTCCCCGGTGCTGGGAATTCATACTCTCCTTAGCTCCTTAACTCAGCAAGTTATCTTCCTTTATGATTAGACTCAGGCGCCACCTTCAATCGATCAACCAAGTTTACTAAGCACCTACTAGTGCTTAGCCCCTAAGTGCTTGTTATCTTTTTGCATGGTCTTTCCTGATTCCCCTAAGCATTTACTCTGGGTATATGTATGCATGTAATGTGTGTGTTGTATGTGCATTTATGTAATATATTGTGTAATGTATGTAATGCGTGAAAAAGGTGTGTAATGCATGTGTTGCATGTAATGCATTGTGTAATGTATAATGCACGTAAATAGGGGTATGTAATGCATGTGTTGCATGTAATGCATTGTGTAATGTATGTGTTATGTATGTACACCCATGTAGGTATACTTTATGCTAAATCTATTTGTGTGTGTACTTATTTTCTCCCTCACTAGAATCTAAGTTCATTTCATGTGAGAATTGTTTCATTGTCCATGTATCCCATTTCCTGGATCATAGCAGATACTCAATAAATATTTGTTGATTGAATGTTTAATTGATTTTACATGAAAATGTGAAAACCTCTCTGGTTCATCCAGGTCCTCGTGCCTTCCCCTGCCAAATTATGTTTTATTTATCTTGTACTTGTTTTGTATATAGTTTGTGTGTGTATTTTTGTTATTGTTGTTGTTCAGTCGTGTCTGATTCTCAGTGACCCCGTTTGGGTTTTTCTTGGCAAAGATACTGGAGTAGTTTGTCATTTCCTTTTCAGGCTCATTTTACAGATGAGGAAACTGAGGCAAACAGAGTTAAGTGGCTTGCCCAGAGTCACTCAGATAGCAAGTGTCTGAGGTTGGATTTGAACTCAGGAAGATGAGTCCAGCACTCTGTTCACTGTGCTAATAATGGAGTGGGGTGCAGGGTATGTTCAGGCAAAACTAGTATGTCTGGTATTAGGGCTGCTGAGCCCTTTTCAGGGCTACTTTCCACCTTTAGTGTCCATCTGATCTACCTAACTCTCACCTGTGGCTCCAAGAAGCTGTAGCATGCACAGCAGCCACACCCTGGTGATGAGTTAAACCAGGTTGAGGATAATCAAGAAGTCTCAAACCCTTTGGTGAGTTAGGGGGTATCTACCCCAAGCATGTGAAGATTTCCCCTGGTGGAATGGGAGGATTGAGAACAGTTTGTCTAGCCCAAGAGTTCTTAACTTTTTGGGTATGCTCCTGACCCCTCTGGCTGTCTGGTAAAGCCCTTTGGACCCATTCTCAGAATAATGTTTTTTAAACACAAAAAAATAAAACATGGGGGGCAGCTAGGTGGCGCGGTGGATAAAGCACAGGCCCTGGATTCAGGAGGACCTGAGTTCAAATCCAGTCTCAGACACTTGACACTTACTAGCTATGTGACCCTGAGCAAGTCACTTAACCCTCATTGCCCCACAAAAACAAAAAACAAAAAAACAAAACAAAACAAAATGTGATTACAAACAAAGCCAATTATATTGGAATACAATTTACAAAATCTTTTAAAAAAACAAGCTCATGAAATTCTGAGGTACCATCTTACACCTATCAGAGTGGCAAATATAACAAAAAAGGAAAATGTTGGATGGAGAGGATATAGGGAAACTGGGATGATAATCCACTGTTGGTGGAGTTGTGAACGAATACCACCATTCTGAAGAACAATTTGGAACTATGCCTAAAGGGCTATAAAACTGTGCATACCCTTTGATCCAGAAATACCACTGCTAGGTTTATATCCCAAAGACATTCCAAAAAAGAGGAAAAGTCCTATTTGTACAAAAATATTTATAGCAGTTCTTTCAGTGGTAGCTAAGAATGGGAATACAAAGGAATGTCCATCAATTGGGGAATGGCTAAACAACCTGTGCTATATGATTGTAATGGAATATTATTGTGTATGAGAAATGACAAGCAGGATGATTTCAGAAAGTCCTGGAAAGACTTATAGTGAAGTGAGCAGAACTAAGAGAACAATGTGCACAGTGACAGCAATATTGGTTTTTTTTGTTTGGTTGGGTTTTGTTTGTTTTTTTTTTTTTAGTGAGGCAATTGGGGTTAAGTGACTTGCCCAGGGTCACATAGCTAGTAAGTGTTAAGTGTCTGAGGCCGGATTTGAACTCAGGTACTCCTGACTCCAAGGCTGGTGCTCTATCCACTGCACCACCTAGCTGCCCCTGACAGCAATATTGTTTGATGAAGAACTGTGAATGACTTAACTATTCTTAGCAATACAAGGATCCAAGACAATCCCAAAGGACTAATGATGAAGCATACTATCCACCTTCAAAGAAAGAACTAATATTGATTAAACACAGAGTGAAGCATGCTATTTTTTCACTTTATTTCTTTCTTTTATTCAAGTTTTCATATATGAAACGACTAATATGGTAATGTTCTACATAATTGCATATAAAACCTATATCTGATTGCTTACTGCCTCAGAGAAGGGGAAGAGAAGGGAGGGAAGGAGGGATAGAATTTGGAACTTAAATCTTTGTTTGCCTGCTTGGTTGGTTGTTTTTTTTTTGGGGGGGGTGGCAATGAGCGTTAAGTGACTTGCCCAGCTAGTAACTGTCAAGTGTCTTTGTCTGGATTTGAACTCAGGTCCTCCTGAATCCAGGGCCAGTGCTTTATCCACTACAGCACCTAGCTGCCCCCTGGAACTTAAATCTTTAAATAAAAATGTTTATTAAAAGAAAAAATATATATATATATCATTATCTAGCCTGCCTAAAAAGACCCCAAACAAACAAAAAAACCAAGTTCATGGGATGCCAGGTTAAGAATTCCTGAACTAGTCATTGTTTAAGAGAATCAGCCATACCACATAAGACTATATAAAAACTCAAGCCCTTCAGCTTGAGTTAGAATGAGGTCTGCCAGTTCTGGTTCTACATTTGAATCTCTTTTCTCTTTGTGTTGTCATTCATCATTCCTTGACCAATCTCAATTCTGAATACTGACATCATTGCCCTTTGTGCTATTACTTGTGTTCTGTTTGAATAGAAATGGAGAAAATCATGAAACTGTGCTGAGTCCATAACAGATTTGTGTTATATTATCACAACTGGGCCCTCACTACAGCAAGGTAATCCTTTACACCTTTCTTTTCTTTTCTTTTTTTTATTTTAGTGAGGCAATTGGGGTTAAGTGACTTGCCCAGGGTCACACAGCTAGTAAGTATTAAGTGTCTGAGGCCGGATTTGAACTCAGGTCTTCCTGACTCCAGGGCGGGTGCTCTATCCACTGTGCCACCTAGCTGCCCCCCTTTACACCTTTCTAAGTGATTCACTATCTCATTTACCACCATGGCTTTTTTCAAACATTTTCATCCCTCCTCAAATCACCCAGGGCTCCCCCTTTCCCCTCTCTCACAGCTAAGAAGCTTGCCTTCTATTTGCCAAAAAGACCCCAAATAAATTCATGAAGGGTCGGCCAGGACTGAAAATGACTGTCATCTTTATCCAGATCTATAAAACCAGCTCTAATCTTTGTACTCAATTCCAGTCCCACATCATCAAGTACCTTTTTGGAAATCTCAAATTGGATATCCGGGGTGCATCACAAGCTCAATACACCTCAAAGAAAAGTCCACCCCAACCCCTCTCTTCCAAATTCCCCTATTACTATTTTTTTTTTCAGGGCAGTGTGGGTTAAGTGACTTGCCCAGGTTCACACAGCTAGGAAGTGTCAAGTGTCTGAGACTGGATTTGAACTCAGGTACTCCTGAATCCAGGGTCGGTGCTTTATCCACTGTGCCACCTAGCTGCCCCTCCCTATTACTACTGAGGGCAGCACCATCCTTCTAGTCACCCAAGCTTCTATCTTTAGTATTATCCTCAACTCCTCACTTCACATATCCAATCTGCTGTTAGATCTTTTCCATTTTATCATCACAGCATCTCTCATAAATATATCCTCCCTCCAGTCACACAGTCTTTGTAAGAGGCCCTTGTCACCTCTTACCTACATGAATATAAAAAAAAGCCTTCTAACTCTTCTCCTTGTCTCAATCCTTTCCTCACTCCAATCCATCCTCTATTCAACTACCAAAGTGATTTCCCTAAAACACAAATCTGACCACGTAAGTCTCCCGGTAACTTCCTATCTCCCTCTTACCTTCAGGACCAAATCTAAAGTGCTCCATTGGGCATTTAAAGCACTTCACAATCTTACACAATCTTCCTAGCCTTATGTTTTCACTCTATTCCATGCACTCTATGACCTAACTATACTGGCTTACTTTCTGTTTTTCACATGGGACACTCTACCTCCTGATGCTTTGCATTTGTATTGGCTATCCCTCATGCCCGGAATGCTCTTTCTCCTTAATTACAACCCCCACCATCCCTGGGGGCAGCTAGGTGGTAGGAGACAACATGAAAACAACTATGGACAAGCAAGATGTGTGACAGGATAAATTGGGGATAATCAGTAAAGGGAAGCTACTAGCTTTAAGAAGGATTGGGAAGATGGGACTTGAAGGAAGGTGAATGAGGAGGGAGAGAATTCTAGGCATGGGGAAGAACCGGTGAAAATATCTGGAGTCAAGATATGGAGTCTCTTATTCAACAAATAGCAAAGAGGTCAGTGTTACTAGATCGCAGAGAAAGTAGGGGTGCGTAAAGCATAAGAAGAATGGAAAATAGTGAGAGAGCAAATCATGAAAGACTCTGACAGAGAAACAGAAGATCTTTTATTTGTTTTTGCGTTTGTAACCCAAGCACTTAGCATAATGTCTGACAGATGATAAGAGCTTAATAAATGCTTGTTAACTTAAAGAAGCCAGCAGGGGCAGCTAGGTGGTGCAGTGGATAAAGCACCGGCCCTGGATTCAGGAGGATCTGAGTTCAAATGCGACCTCGGACACCTGACACTAGCTTTGTGACCCTGGGCAAGTCACTTAACCCTCATTGCCCCGCCAAAAAAAGAAAGAAAAAAAAAAGAAGCCAGCAGTTAGGGAAGAAATCAGCTTTTCATCCCTTACTGAGGAGGAGGGATTTTCCTTCTTCCCCCCTTGCTCGGGAGACATCCCATTTAGAAATTGGAGAGTGACCGTGAGGAGGTTTAAAAGCTCAGTTGAGCGAGCCGAAATATACATACGGTCAAGGCAGACAGAGAGGCTGTTCCTCAAGGCTGAAAGCAGCTTAGGAAAGAGCTGCCTTTGGACTAGAGAGGGCTAGTCCTGGCAATCAAGAGTTGAGCTTTGTGAGGACTGCACTTTGAGAAAGATCCAGAAGTCCTGGAGGAATGATTAACTTTGGCCACATACGCTTCCTACATGTGTGCCTTACTACTATCTTATAATGAGTTTTTGCCTACTTTTCCCACAGATGCTGTGTAGACAAGTGGGACAGTGTGTCTCAGGTTTCTGAAAGGTTGTTTTTGATTCCATCTTGCTAAGAGTTGATTGTGCCCATTGGGTTATTGTTAAGGGGAAGCATACTGGTAGAGACTTGTGAGGTATAGAATGATTTAGTGTCAAAGTCAAATAGAAACAGGGGCCACTAACCATAACCACTCACCATCCCTTTGGACCACATATTGACTTAGACAACTACATATTTCTATTACCTATCTTTTATTGTATTCTTATTTTGTTAAATATTTTCCAATTATATTTTAATCTTATTTAGCTGCCCTTGGGAGTGTTATGAGCCACATGCTGAGTGTTTGGCACTTCTAGTTTCTAGAGCGAGGGTCAGAAAAGTTTTTATGTAAAGGACCACATGGTAAATATTTTTTCCTCTTTTCTTTTCCTTTTTTTTTTTTTTACAGGGCAAAGAGGGTTAAGTGACTTGCCCAGGGTCACATAGCTAGTAAGTGTCCAGTGTCTGAGACTAGATTTGAACTTAGGTCCTGCTGACTCCAGGGCTGGTGCTTTATCCACTGTGCCACCTAGCTGCCCCATCATGGTAAATATTTTACGCTTTGTGGGCCAAGAGGCAAAATCAAGGATGTTATGTTAGTGCTTATCTAACATGGGCAGCTAGATGGCACAACAGATAAAGAATTGGGCTTGGAATCAGAAAGACTCATCTTCATGAATTTAAATCTGGGCTGAGACACAGTTTATGTGATCCTGAGCAAGTCACTTAACTCTGTTTGCCTCAGTTCCTCATCTCTAAAATGAACCAGAGAAGGAAATGGAAACCCACTCCAGTATCTTTGATAAGAAAACCCCAAATGGGGTCACAAAGAGTCAGGCACGTCTAAAATGAATGAACAACAATAATAAGATTTCATATGCATATCTATATGTGTATATGTATACACATAGATATGCACACACATATACACATATATTTATATAACAAGAAAGATTACATATTTCCACAAATGTTCAATTCATGAAATTTAAAATATAATAATAATTGATTATATAATAACATATATACATATACACACACACATAAGTCTACTAATGGAATTCTTTTTTGGGAGGGATATAATTTCATTTAATTGGCATCCAAAGTTGTGTTCCTTATCATCAAAATTGATTGCAGATATTTATCTGTTCTGTAACATGATTTAATGTTTCATCTTTGAACATGTCTACATGCAGATAAGCACTGCCAAATACTGATATCAATAATTGAGTATATTAATTACTTAGAAGACATTTGTAGAATTCTATTAGATTTTTTTTTGATATTTGCCTTTTTGCACATTAATCACTTCCAATTGAAAGATGTGGAAGTGGATTTTTTGAAATATTGAAATTTCCTTTCCACTTGCATCAAGGCCTGGAAAATGTTGCTGAAGCTGTAGTCTGAGCTTGGAAGATACTTCCTCTGCAAATTCGTAAAAGAATGGAGATCTTACCTTTTGTTTTAACTTTTGACAGCATAGGAAGTATACAAGCCAGCTTGACATCACTCATGTCTCCAACAACATTAATTGTCTAATGCATCTTACTACACTATGAGTTTCATATTTAAGTGCTGCTTCGCCTTGGCATTTTAGGTTGAATTAATTAAGAAACATTGTCAATTCTGCAGCAAAAGCTTATTTCCGAAGACATTCGGTGTCCAAAAATAGTGGTTGAAAGAGATCCTTCTAATTCAGAAAAATCTCGTTTCAGCCCTGAGTTTTTAAAAAGCATAATAAACGTTTCCCCCCTCTTCTTATGTTTTGACATGCTGTTTAGTCATTTTTCAGTCGTGTCAGACTCTTCGTAACCCCTTTTAAAGTTTTCTTGGCAGAGATACTAGAGTGGTTTGCCATTTCCTTCTCCAGCTCATTTTACTGCTGAGGAAACGGAGGCAAGCAGGGTTAAGTGACTTGCTTAGGATCACACAACTAGGAAGTATCTGAGGCCAGATTTGAACTCAGGAAGGAAGATGAGTCTTTCTGACTCCAGGCTCAGTATCCTATCTACTGTGCCACCTATCTGCCTGGTTTTGATATAATAGGTATGCAATGGTTATAAAAAAGAAAATAAAAATTTTGTGATCGGGTGATACCATGTAGCACTCAAAATGATGTTAAGTTACAACCGTGTTACTGCCCTTTGTAGTGTACTAAGCAGCTATGAGAAGCAGTGAGGCCCCCATGTAAAGTCTCTGTCACAACTACTCATTTCTGTGGTTGAAGAGGGAGCTCAGTCATAAACAAAACAAACTGAGCAGATGAAGTAAATGAATGAAATAAATGAATGGACATGGCTGTGTTCTAGTAAAACTTTATTTATGGACACTGAAATGTGAATTTCATATATTTTTCACATCTTCTCTTTGGATTTCCCCCCCACACCATTTAAAAATGTAAAAACCAATTTTAGCTCGCAAGTCATACAAAACTAGCCATCCAGCAAGATTGGGCCCAGAGGCCATAGTGGGCCCACTCACCCCCTGCCCCGCCTCTGTTCTAGAGCCTTTAAGAGTGGTAGCCACCCTCTCAGAGGGTGTAACAACCAGAATTCAGAGATTCAGCCCTGTTGGATTATTAAAACCCTGGGGATCTGCTGAAGGTTTCTATGTAAGATGATCATAGCAATGCATTAGAAAAAAAAGGCAAGGGTGTGAAGGTTGGGTTGCATAGGAAGAGACCGGAGGCAGAGACAATATCTAGGAAGCTATATATAATACTAGTACTTGAAAATTGATGAGATTGTGAAGGAAGGTGGTCTAGCCATACCAGATCTCAAACTGTATTGTATAGTGGTCATTATCAAAACAGTCTGGTACTGGCTAAGAAATACAGTGGTGGATCAGTGGAATAGATTAGGCACACATTATACTATAGTAAATGACCATAGTAATCTAGTATATGATAAACCCAAAGACCCAAGCTTTTGGAACAAATGCTCATTATTTGATAAAAACTGCTGGCATAAATGATATGGCAGAAACTAGGCATAGACCAACATCTCATACAGTATACCAAGTTAAGGTCAAAATAGGTATATGATGGGCAGCTAGGTGGCGCAGTGGGTAGAGCACCGGCCCTGGATTCAGGAGGACCTGAGTTCAAATCCAGCCTCAGACACTTAACACTTACTAGCTGTGTGACCCTGGGCAAGTCACTTAACCCCAATTGCCTCAGCAAAAAAAATTAGAAAAAAAGAAGGTATATGAGTTACACATAAAGGGTGATATCATAAGCAAATTAGAAGATCATGGAATAGTTTATTTGCTAGATCTATGGATAAGGGAAAGATTTAGGATTAAAGACAATATATAGAACATTATAAAATGTAAAATAGATAATTTTGATTATGTAAAATTTTAAAGTTTTTGCACAAAGCTAATGCAACCAAAATTAAAAGGAAAGCAATTTCGAACTATCCAAAGGACTATAAAACTGTGCTTACCCTGTGATCCCGCAATACCACTGTTGGGCCTATATCCCAAAGACAAAAAAAGAAAAAGTTTCTATTTGCACAAAAATATTTATAGCAGCTTTTTATAGTGGCTAAGAATTAGAAATCAAGAGGATGCCTACCAACTGGGAAATGGTTAAATAAGTTGTGGTATATGATTTTTTTTTTTTGGTGAGGCATTTGGGGTTAAGTGACTTGTCCCGGGCCACACAGCTAGTAAGTGCCAAGTGTCTGAGGCCGGATTTGAACTCAGGTCTTCCTGAATCCAGGGCCAGCGCTCTATCCACAGGGCCAGCGCTCTATCCACTGCGCCACCTAGCTGCCCCTTGTGGTATGTGATTTTGATAGAATATTATATAGTTGATAGAATATTATATAGTGCTATAAGAAATGACAGGCAGGGTGATTTCAGAAAAACCTTCAAAGACTTAATATGAACTGTTGCTAAGTGAAGTAAGCAGAACCAGGAGAACAGTGTACATAGTACCAGCAGCATTTATGATGAACAACTGTGAATGACTTAGCTATTCTCAGCAATACAATGATCCAAGACAATCTCAAAGGACTCATGATGAAAAATGTTCTCCATCTCCAGAGAAAGAACTGATGGTGTTTGACTACAGACCAAAGCATTCTTCCTTCCTTCCTTTGTTTCTTTCTTTCTCTCCTTCTTGCTTTTTCTTTCTTCCTTCATTTCTTTTTCTTGCTTTCTTTTTCAATTCATCTTTTTGTACAAAATGACTAATATGGAAATAATTTACATGATTGCACATGTATAAACTAAATCAGATTCTTTACCATCTCAGGAAGGGGGGGGAAGGGAAGGATATAGGGAGGAATTTGGAACTCAAAACTTTAAAAAAATGTTTTTAAATAGATGAGAGACTAAGGAAAAGTATCTGGATGTTAGTTAGAAGTAGAAATAGCAAGATTTAGCAACTGAATGGATTTGGACAATAAGGAAGAGGGAGAAACCAAAGATGGCTTTGAAAATATGAGGCTGGGAAGCCTTCCTAATGAAGGATGAATCTGAGCTGGATTTTGACATGTGGGTAAAAAGTTTGGGTTGTGAACCCTAAATCAATTTATGGAGAGGTGGCCATCTCCCAGGGAAAGGGGGAAAGAGGAACATCTGTTCTTACATCTCTGGGGGAAAAGGTAGTGCTTGTTTGATTGGCATGATTCAGTTTTTTAATATAGGGAGAGGTTTGCCCTGAGGAGGAAAAGGGCTTTGGAGCTCTGAACCAGAAGGGACTATTACCTTTCAAACCATGCAACTGTACTGAAAGAGCTCTGCTGTGGGCTCTCGCCTGTGATCAGCTGGTAGATACAATTTGCTTTTAGCAAAGGCATTTACTAGGATACCATAGTCAAACAAACAAAAATGATAGAGATGAGAAAATTGTATAGGTTCATGATAGTTTTGAGACCTCAGAGACATTTAGAAGTCAGTCATGTACTCCATCTCCTTCATCCTAGAAAGGAGGAAACTGAGGCCCAGAGAGAAAAAGTGACTTCTCTAGAAAAATAGGGGAAAAAAAAGAGAAAGTGACTTCTCAACATCACAGAGTAGTAGATTTGTGAGGCAAACCCAATTCCCATGATTGCTAATAGGATCAAAATGTTTGAAGTTGGAGAGGACTTTAATGATCATCGGGTCAATTCTCTTCATTTTATATATGAGGAAACTGAGGCTCAGAGAGGTTGTGACTTACCTAAAATCACAGAACAGCTAAATAGTGTGGAATTTTTGAATTGAAAGGGAACTTAGAGGTCATATAGGCCAACTCATACTTTACAACATGCCCAATAAATGATCCATTATCCAGGCTTTGCTTGAAGGTTTCCTGTGAAAGGAAACTAACCAATTCCAAAAGTGACTCCACTTTTGGATAACTCTCATTGTTAGGAAGCTTCTCTTTCCATTTATTGGAAATATGCTTTTGTGCAACTTCTGCTGACTGCTTCTAAACCTGTCCTCTAGATCCAGAAAGAACAAGTTGAATCCCTCTTTGTTAGGGTAGCCTTTAGAATTTATTTTTGTTACTTCCTTAAAGGATCACTCCCTTTTATTAAAAAAAAAAACACCAAACTTTTTTCCCTAAATACATGGAAAAACAATTTTAAACATTATTTCAAAGTTTTGAGTCCCAAATTCTATCCTTCTTTCCCTCCCTTCCCCCTCCCTTAGATAGTAAGCAATTTCATATAGGTTATACAAGTGCAATCATGTAAAACACATTTTCATATTAGTCATTTTATGGAGGAAAACTCAAAAGAAGAAAAAAAGAAGGAAGAAAGTAAGTGAAAAACTGTATGTTTCAGTCTGTATTCAGATGCCATCAGTTCTTTCTCTGGAGGTGGATAGAATTTCATCACAAGTCCTTTATTATTGTATTGGATTATTGTATTGCTGAGAATAGTTAGGTCATTAATGGTTCTTCATTGTACAGTATTGTCGTTACTGTGTACAACGTTCTCTCTGTTCTGTTCACTTCAGTCTGCATCAGTTCATATAAGTCTTTCCAGGTTTTTCTGAAATCAGCTTGTTCATATTTTTTTCTTTTAGTAAATAGTATTTAATTTTTTCTAATTACGTGTAAAGATAGTTTTCAACAATTTTTTTTTTTTTTTGGTGAGGCAATTGGGGTTAAGTGACTTGCCCAGGGTCACACAGCTAGTAAGTGTTAAGTGTCTGAGGCCGAATTTGAACTCAGGTACTCCTGATTCCAGGGCCAGTGCTCTATCCACTGCGCCACCTAGCTGCCCCTGTAGAGATGATTCTTGTTCAGATATAGGGTGGATTAGATAGCTTCTGATTTCCTTCCAACACTTAGATTCCATGATTCTTGAAGTATCCATCAGGCATCATTTAGATCTCTAAACTATTGGTTATATTGGGTGATGGGGGTGTGTCATTTGAAATTATATGGGGGTGCCTATCTCTGTCCCAAGTTTTAGGGAACTTATCCAGGGTTTCTAATATATTGCTACTTAGAAGTTAGAGGCTATTGCACCAGTTTTGGGCATTAAGCATTTATTAAAGCATAGTAAATGTTATAAGGAGAGAGAGCACATGGCTCCGAAAGTTCAGAAATCCTACATACCTAGGATAGAGAGCGAGAGCCAGAGGGCAGCATGAGAGAGAGAGAGAGAGAGAGAGAGAGAGAGAGAGAGAGAGAGAGAGAGAGAGAGAGAGAGAGACCTTCCTCTCCAAGGGTTTCTATCCTCTCACAGGTAGAGGTGGGTCACTACACATTGATCCAAGCTAATTGAACAGTAACATTCAAGTCTATTGACTGGCATGACTTGAGGGTGGTCTAGGGAAGTTAACTTCCTTTAGGTAGTCAGGAAGATCAAGCTACATTTCCTTTGCAATTCTACTGACTCTGGACTGGCCCTGCAAAACCAGACAGAGTTCCTGTATGTGTGTGTGTGTGTGTGTGTGTGTGTGTGTGTGTGTGTGTCTGAGTCCCCCAAACACTCCATCATTAATAATTTTCTCACAGGGGAGAGATCAAGAGTAGAGATTGAAGCAAACTGCCAATTTATTTGGTTTTTAGGTTAAAATTTTCTTTTTTGATAAACAACAATCTATTTTCTCCTCTTCCCATCTTATCCCTTATCTCACTAAAAAACAAAACAAAAATGAAATCTTTGTAAGAAATATACAGAGTCAAATAAAACAAATTTCCATGTTGGCTATGTCTGAAAAAAAGTATGTTTCATCCTTCATTTTGAAGAGCAGCCTTCATCATGGAGCAGCCTTTCATCAAGTAGCATGTTTCATTATGTGTCCTTTGGAATCATAGTTGGTCGTTATATGGATTGGAATTTTTTTTAAAAGTAAAATTTTCTTTTTTAAAAATTTAATAAATAAATAAATAACACATGCTAGTAAAAAGTAAACACAACTAGTAAAAAGTAAAATTTTCAAAGTTGTTTGTCTTTATGCTGTTATTATATTAGTTATTCTCCTGACTGTCCTCACTTCACTCTGCATCAGTTCATTGCAAATCTTCCTTGGTTTCTCTGAAATTGTTCCTTTCATTATTTCCTAAGGTGCAATAGTATTCCATCACATTCATACGCCATAAAGAGAGCTACTGTTTTGGACCCTCCTCTAGCCTATAAGGAAGATAGGTTTCTGTAGATATCTGATAGATAATCTTGGGAGGCAGTGTCTACACCATCTTGGTAATAGAAAAGGGGACTGATGAAGCCAGAAACATTAACTGCAGTGGATGGAAAGCCAGAGTACCAGGTACCAAGTTGAAGGACTCACCTGAAGGACTAGAGATAGCAGCCAGGATCGATGAGAAGCTAAAATGAGTATCTGTATCCAAACAGTCTAGGAGATGAATGAAGAGAAGTGGTGTGGGGGTCGGGCTGAAGTTGAGAATAACAGAGGAGGAAATTAGAGGCTTCAACAAAGAGTTCATAACCATTGGTTGTACTGGTTGTTTGGTTGTTTGAGATGAGAGGTGGGTGTTAGTACATCCTTATTTCCAACACATAAGATCATCCTGCCTTCCTCTAAATTGGCTGTAGTGGGATAGCTCCCACTATCCCAAATACATTATTCTAAGTGGCTTTGAGCTAATGACAACCTGGAAATAGGTCTCTCTCATGGAGATAAGATGGAGCTCTACCTTTTCTTTTCCAAAAAGGGATTTCCCTGTCACCATTCCTATGGCACTTCTGTTCCCCACCATTCCCCAAAGAACACACAACCCCCCAGGAATCACATTCATAGATTGTTTTAATGACCTGAATGCTCAGCATCCCATGCCCAGCATCCTGGAAACCTGAACTCATTTAAAGCACTTTAATGCTTTCTCGCCACACTTCACTTATCTTGGTTTGGCAAAGCCCTTTCCTCTGTGTTTTTTCTACCCTTTCTGAAAAGTAGCTTTAGAAAGGCACTTACTAGTGTGAGAATCAGAGCTCCACTCTGAGGAGAAAGCATGTGACTTGGCATCTGGAAGTTACATCTATAGAACCGCCTGCAGTCATGTCAGTCGAAGCTACCAGCCAGTTAGCTTGGAGCTGTGTGTGTGGATGGCCCTGCTTTCTGTTTCACAGAGAGCTTCTGGGAGAAGCGGTGGAAGACCTTTCCTTTAGTTCAGGAACTGAAGCGTGGCAGCAGAGACAGAGAAAAAGAGAAGGCCGGGGCAACTAGGTGGCGCAGTGGATAGAGCACTGGCCCTGGAGTCAGGAGGACCTGAGTTCAAATCTGGCCTCAGACACTTAACACTTACTAGCTGTGTGACCCTGGGCAAGTCACTTAACCTCAGTTGCCTCACTTAAAAAAAAAAATAGGGCCTCTTTTTGTTCAGGACTTCAGCTTGGTGGGAGACAGAGAAAAGGCAGACAGAGAAAAAGAGGAAAGTAGAGAGACTTTTCTGGTGTTACAGAATTCCATGTATTGTCTTTACTCTTTAACAAATCCTTAAAAGCCTAAACTCTTGCTGAATTTATCAGTGATTTTAGCCAGCTTCCCCGCAAGACTGTGGGGGCGCAGATTAGAAACCATAATTTAGATTTTAAACAACACACTAGCTGTGTGACTCTAGGAAGTCATTTAACTTCTTTCTGTTTTAGTTTCCTAATCTTCCAAATGGGGATAATAATAGCAGGTACCTCCCAGGGTTGCTGTTAGGATTAGATGAAATAATATTGGCAAAGCACTTTGAAAACTTTAAATCACTGTATCAATCTCTACCCCCATTTACTTGAAGGGCTTTCTCTCCCATAGCGACCTGGAGTGATTTCTGGGTAGGGCCCGAGGAGGCAGAGGCAAGCCTGGGGGTGGGAGGGAGGAGTGCAAAGGAGGCATTTGGGATGGGTGGAAAGAACACCAGGCAAGAAGTCAGGATGCCTGGGGTCTGGTTCCAATTCTGCCACTGACTCCGTGTAGGTCCTAGGGCAGGTGGATCCCTGCCTCTCTCTGAGCATTAGTTTAATTTATAAAATGAGGGGGTTGGAATAGATGGTCCTTAATTAGGTCATCACCACCTCTTTGATTCTGGAATGACCTGGTTTTTAGTTTTGCCTCTGCTCCTTGTTCATTGTAAAATCTTGGGCAAATTCCTCCCCCACCTCAGGTCTTCCATTTCTAGATTTGATCAATGTGGGGGTTGAATGAGATGGTCTCTTCTAGCACTAGCCTTGGATTCAGTCAGTCCCCCAGAGAGTGTCCAAGGCTGTGTTTTCAGCAAGAGCAAGAGCAAAGTATAGCCTTGTTTGTCTGAATTGACATTTAACCCTGAGAGGGTTGGACTGGAACAGGGATTCTTTTTTTTTTTCTTTGCAACAAACATTTATTTTATTTTTTTCCAGTTACATGTAAGGGTGGTTTTCAATATTCATTTTCATAATATTTAGAATTCCAAATTTTTCTCCCCCCTCCACAAGACAGCAACCAATTTGATATAGGTTATGTATGTTCAATCCATAGGTGTCCTTTTTATCAGTTCTTTCTATGGGAGTGGATAGTAGGCTTCATCATTAGTCCCTTGGGATTGTCTTGGATCATTGTATTGCTGAGAATACTTAAGTCATTCACAATTGCTCATCAAACAATACTGCTGTCACTATGCACAATGTCTTCCCAGTTCTGCTCACTTCACTATTGTGAGAAAATAATGGGATTTGGTAGATACTCAAAGGCTCACCTGGAGATTAATCTAAACTGATTGAATTAAGTGAGAGTGATTGACTTTGCTGATTAGCCTACTTCAAGTTAATTAGATTGTAACCACACTTGGCTGGACCTTAAGAAGGTATTGTTCTCAGAAGCTAAGGACTTTGAACTCAACTCAAGACCACCTTCAAGTCCAGTGAACCAATGGATTTGGATGACACCTACCAATCAGCTTGAAGCAGTGTGTAAGGACCGCCTCTGCTCCAGACCTATAAAAAGCTTCCACACTCAGTTTGAGAACAGTTCATGGTTGAAGCAGGCTTGTGGTATAGGACTTGAGGAAGAACCAGACCAGGCTGGAACTCTAGGCTAGATAGGCCTTTTCTCAACTTTCTGAACTCCACATGAATACCTGGTATGCTTTAATAAATGCTTAATACCCAAAGACTGGTGTTAAAGCTTCTAATTTAAAGCGACCACACATTTAGATTTTAAACATTACACTATACATCAGTTCATATGAGTCTTTCCAGGTTTTTGTGGGATCATCCTGTTTGTCATTTCCTATAGCACAATACCATTCCACTCCAATCATATACCACAGCTTCTTCAGTCATTCCTCAATTAATGGACATTCCCTTGATTTCCAGTTCTTTGCCACCACAAAGAGTTGCTATAAATATTTTTTATACAATTTTCTCCCTTTTCTCTTTTTCATGATTACTATGGTTAACTGTTTCCCTCCATCCTATTCCCTTCCCCATGATATTTACTCTATTATCTATCTTCTTTCACCCTATCTCCCTCCCCCCCCCCAATCTGCTCTCCCTTCTTTTGCCCCTCTCTCTTTATCCCATTCCCTTCCTATTTTCCTGAAGGGTTAGATATATTACTCCACCCAACTGAGTGTGTATGTTATTCCCTCCTTGAGCCAATTCTGATGAGTGTTAGGCTCATTTACTGCCCAGATTAAATAGATTACTCCACCTAATTGGGTATGTGTGTTAATCCCTTCTTGAGGCAACTCTAATGAGTTTAAGGTCTTTGAGCTTATTCTGATGAGTGTAAAATTCATTTATTGCCCTGCTCCTCCCTCATCTCTTCCCCTACTCCATAAGCCCTTTCCTGTTTGTTTCATGTGGGATTTCACCCCATGCTACCTCTGCCCTTCCCCCTCCCCCAGTGCATTCCCCTCACCCCTCAAGTTAACCCTAAAGATGTCATCATGGGGCAGCTAGGTGACACAGTGGACAAAGCATCCACCCTGGTCTTGGGGGATCCCAGCCAAAACCTGGCCTCAGAAACAAGACAGTCAACCACTGCAGGACCCCAGGTATGTCCCCCAACTCCAATTTTTTATGGTTCTCTAGGGTCTTGTATTTGAAAGTCAAATTTGCCATTCAGTTCAGGTCTTTTCATCACGAATACCTGAAAATCCTCTTTTTTCATTGAAGTCCCATTTTTTCTTCTAAAAGATTACGATCAGTTTTGCTGGATACATGATTCTTGGTTGTAATCCCAATTCCTTTGCCCTCTGGAATATCGTATTCCATGCCCTCCGGTCCTTTAATGTAGAAGCTGCTAGATCTTGTACTATCCTGACTGGGGTTCCACAGTACTTAAATTCTTTCTTTTTTGGCAGCTTGCAATATTTTCTCCTTGACCTGAGAACTCTGGAATTTGGCTATAATATTCCTAGGAGTTTTCCTTTTGGGATCTCTTTCAGGAGGTGATTGGTGGATTCTTTCAATTTCTATTTTACCTTCTGCTTCTAGAATATCAGGGTAATTTTCCCTGAGAGTTTCTTGGGAGATGATGTCTAAGCTTTTTCCTTGATCATGGTTTTCAGGTAGACCAATAATTTTCAAATTATCTCTCCTGGACTTATTTTCCAGGTCAGCAGTTTTTCCAAGAAGATATTTCACATTTCTCTCTATGTTTTTATTCATTTGGATTTGCTTTATTGTGTTTTGGTTTCTCATAAAGTCACTAGCTTCCATTTGTTCAGTCCTAATTCTTAGGCAATTATTTTCATCAGAGAGCTTTTGTACCTCCTTTTCCATCTGGCCAATTTGGCTTTTCAAACTGTTGACTTTTTTCTCATGTCTTTCTTGCATCACCCTCATTTCTCTTTCCATTTTTTCCTCTACCTCTCTAACTTTATCTTCAAAGTCCTTTTTTGAGCACCTATATGGTCTGAGACCAATTCATATTTTTCTTGGAAGCTTTAGATATAGTGGCCCTGATGCTGACATCTTCCTCTGAGGGTGCACTTTGATTTTCCTTGTCACTAAAGAAACTTTCTATGGTCCTCACCTTTCTCTGTCTGCTCATCTTGCTTTTTCTTTTATGTGACTTTTAGCTCCTTAAAGTGGGGCACTGTTTCCAGGCTTCACTATCCCAAGCTTCAGAAGGTCCCAGGTGGTATGATTTAAGGAGGAGCAGGTTCTTCACTCACCTGGCCTGTTCCCTGGTCCATAGATGACCCCAGACCAACTTGCTAATCAACCAGCTGATAGAGATATGATGGACTCAGTGCACACTGGACATGACCAGTTTGGGGAATTTGTTTTATTTGACCATATGTGTTTGTAACAGGGGTTATGCCTGAAAAAAAGAGATTATGGGAAAATAGGCTTACTAATGCATTTATTGTTGTGATGAAATAATGGGATTTAGCAGATACTCAAAGACCCACCTGGAGATTAATCGAGACTGATTGAATCAAGTGAGAGTTATTGACTGCTGATTAAGCCTACTTCAAGTTAATTGGATTGTAATCACACCTGGCTAGCCCTTAAGAAGGTATTGTTCTCAGAAACTTGAATGTGAACTCAACTTGAGAACAACATCAAAGCCAATGGATTTGGATGACGCCAACCAATCACCTTGAAGCAGTGTGTAAGGACCACCTCTGTTCCAGAACTATAAAAAAGCTTCCACAGTCAGCTTGGGAAGGAGTTCCTGATTAAAACAGGCTTGTGGAGGAGGAGTTAAGGAAGAACCCAACCAAGCTGGAACTGTAGGCTAGATAGGACTTCTTTTTCATAACCTTCTGAACTCTTTGTAAATATCTGTATGCTTTAATAAATGTTTAATGCCCAAAGATTGGTACTGAAGCCTTTTAATTTTTGGCGGCCACAATTAAGATTTAAATATCACATTGTGAACTAGTCCAACTATTCTGGAAATTGATTTGGAACCATGTGCAGAAAGCTATTAAATTGTGCTATTAAATCCTTTGACTTAGTGATTCTGCTACTAGGCTTATACCCCAAAGAGATCAAAGAAAGAGAGAAAGAATCCATGTGTACAAAAATATTTGTAGCATCTCCTTTTGTGGTGGCAAAGAAATGGAAACTAAGGGGATGCCCATCAGTTGGGGAATGGAGGAACAAATGATGGCATATGAATGTGATGGAATACTACTGTGCTATAAGAAATGATAAAAGGGATAGTTTTAGAAAAACTTGGGAAGGCTTCTATGAACTGATACAGAGTGAAGTGAGCAGAACAAGAACAATTTGTACAATAACAGCAATATTATAAATATAATTAATATTGGAAAGACTTAGTAACTCTGATTGATACAATGACCAACCACAATGCCAAAGAACTCATTATGAAACATGCTCATGTCCACCTCCAGATAGAGAGCTGATGGACTCAGAGTGTAAATTGAAGCATATTTTTTTCTCTTTATTTGTTCTTGGACATGGCTAATACAGGAATTTATTTTGCATGATTATAGGTATTTGCAATGGTTTTTGTTTTTCTTGCCTTATCAATGGGTAGAGAAGGGGAAAGGAGGAAGAAGATAATTCAGAATGTAAAACTTTTTTTTTTTTTAATGAGACTTAGAAATTTCAACAGAAAAATATGGGGGAAAGAAAAGCAGACATTATTACCACTTCCATCTCCCTTACCACTTATGTACCAGACACAATTCTGATGGATGAACAGTTCTACCCATCCATTACTCCCATCCCACTCACTGCTGCCAAAAGAGAAGGAGCTGAAGCCTAAAGGAGGAGAGAATTAGATATAACCTTTTGCTGGTACTATGAGTCATGTATACTGTGTAGGTCCCTGGGCAAGGTATAACCTAGAGAACAAGTGTTTGACTTTTTATGAACTCATGTATGAGTCAATTGCATATGATAGATATATTTTTAAGAGAGGAAAAAAAGTCAACCAACTGATTGATACATTGAAAAAGTCTAAAAATATGTGTAATGTGTAACACCTATATGTATATATTCCACTTCTATGAAAGAGTAGAGTCTCTGGTTCAGAGGGTAGAGACAGTTTCATTACTTTACATAATTCCAAATTGCTTTCCAAAATGACTGTACCATTTCACAGCTCCACCAACAATGTATTAGCATGCTCATCCTTTCACAAACCCTCCAACATTGACTGTTGCTTTTTTTTTTGTCATTTTTTGCCAGTTTTGGGGGTATGAGATGAAATCTCAGGATTGATTTGATTTGGAGTGATTTGGAGCATTTTTTATATAGTTGTGAATACTTTGCAATTCTCTTGAGAGATGTTTGTTCATATCCTTTGACTGTTTCTCTATTGGGGAGAATGGTTACTAGTCTTATATATGCTTATTATTTCTATTTCTTGGATACCAAACCCTTATCTGAGAAATTTTATATAAAGATTTTTTCCCATTTAATCACTTTCCTTCTTATTCTAGATATATTAATATTGTCTGTGCAAAAGCTTTTCAGTTTCAAGTAATCAAAATTATCTATTTTATCTTGAGTATTTACCTCTGTCTATTGTTTGGTTAAGAATCTCCTGTCCATAACTGTGAGAAGCATATAATCTGTTTCTCTTCTAATTTCTCATTTTGTCCAGTCATTTCAGTCATGTCCAACTCTTTATGACCCCATATGGGGTTTTTCTTGGAATGGTTTGACATTTCCTTCTCCAGCTTATTTTACGGATGAGGAAACCGAGTCAAACAGGGTGAATTGACTTGTCTAGGGTCCCACAGATAGTAAGTGTCTGAGGTTGTATTTGAACTCAAATCCTCCTGACTCCAGGGCTGATGCTCTATCTACTGTGTCACATAGTCTGATCTTTAATATTAAGATTATGCATCCATTTGGAATGTATTATGTAATACTGTGTAAGGTGTTGGTCCAAACCAACTTCTGCCAGATTGCTTTCCAGTTTTCCCAGTAGTTATTTTTTTTTTCAAATAGGGAGTTTTTCCCTGGGTAATTTATGCTTTCTACTTTATCAAACACTGGGGTTATTGAGTTCTACAGTTTCTGAATCTCCTTTGTCTAGTCTATTCCACTGATCTATTCTTAACCAATACCAGATGGTTTTGATAGCTGCTGCTTTATAATATAGTCTGAGGTCTGGAAGTCCTATTTTCCCTATGTTCTTATTTCTCTTCATTTCCCTTGATATTCTAGAGCTTTAGTTTTTCCAAATAAATTTTGTTACTATTTTATCAAGTTCAGTAAAGTATTCCCTTGGTTATTTGATTGATATAGCATTAAAAGTACAAATAGATTTTGGAAATATAATTTTATCATTGTAGCCTGGCCTTATGCTAACATTTGTATAACACTTTAAGGTTTGCAAAGCCCTTTACAAATATGATCTCATTTGATTATAGGAGGTAGGTACTATCACAATCCTCATTTTTTACAAATGAGGAAACCACAGCAGACAGAGGTAAAGTGACCTGGCCAGGGTCACAGAGCTAATAAGTGACTAAGGATGGATATGAATTGACTCCAGATCCAGTGTTCTATCTATAGCACCACTTAGCTGTTGATTCTACTTCAATTAAACACTTGTACATTTTTTTTGTGTGTGGGGCAATTGGGGTTAAGTGACTTGCCCAGGGTCACACAGCTAGTAAGTGTCTGAAGCCACATTTGAACTCAGGTCCTCCTGAATCCAGGGCTGCTGCTTTATCCACTGTGCCACCTAGCTGCCCCAACTTGTACATTTTTTATTCCCGGAGAAGAGTGGATTTGATTTTGTTTTTCAGGCTACAGTCCAAGAGATTCCTCCCAATATGGCAGTAGTTACTGTTCTGTTCTCTGTATTTTCTCCTTTGGGAAGACTAGAATTCTTTTGCAATTCTTCTACCTTCTATTACTTTTGTATGTTTTCTCAAACAGGATACTGATAAAAACAGTGGAAATAAAATACCTTTGGGAGAGGTGGAGAGTTGACACTCTGTGAATTTTTTATTTTTCAAAGAATCAGTCAGAGAGACAAACCCATTGCTTGTCTTGACCTCACTCCCCTGATGTAAGAGGCTAGGCATTTATTGAATTCCCTTTTAAAGAATTCCCTTTAAGCTCTGTGGTTCTTTTGCCTAGAGAATCCTCAGCAGAGCAGCCTTTTTGTCCACTAGAGGGAAACACCAGTTAAGGAGTGAATATTAGCAGGGACAAGCTCAAGGCAACAAGAAGTCTTTCTTCATTTAGCAGAACTAGAAGAGAGCTTCCCAATTAATTATAGATTACTAGTGACATTTTCCCTGCCTTTCCCAGGAAGCTTTCCTTGATACTCATGGACAATGATGATTGCCTTCCCCCTTGGACCTCAACAGAACACTTTCTCTGTGACTCTCGAATGCACTGATCATAAACTATTCTATCTTATGTATTGCCATTGGTGTCTTCCCCAACTACTGACTGTGAGCACTGTGGGGGTAGGACTTGTGTCCTTTCTATTTTTTTTCTTTTTTTTTTCTGGGGCAGTGAGGGTTAAGTGACTTATCCAGGGTCATGCAGCTAGTAAGTGTCAAGTGTCTGAGGCCACATTTGAACTCAGGTCCTCCTGAATCCAGGGCCGGTGCTTTATCCACTGTGCCACCTAGCTGCCCCACCTGTGTCCTTTCTAAATTATGTATCTCAACTATGTGTATGGGTTGTTCAGGGAGGACTAGCACCTTTGGTGTCAACTTGGCACTTAACGCCCATCTGTCACTCTAAGAAGCTGTAACATCTGCAGCACCCACACCCCAGTAAAGCCATCTTGGCAGACAGGCTAAACCAAGCTGAGGGTAACCGATAGGTCTTGAGCCTGTCACTGAGTTGGGGGAGGGGTATACCCTAAGCATGTGAAGACTTCCCCTGGTGGAATGGGCAGATGAAACACTTTGTTCCAATGGCCACAAAGGTAGTTAAAGTAGGTGTTATGGGAGCTTAGAGTTTGGCCAAACATCAAAGATACCAAGGTCATCCACTGCATCCCGGGCAGTGGCCAGCCATCCTGACTTTTGTCTTGCTACTGAACTTTGATGACTCAGGAAGAGAGGGTGAGGTTGACAACTTTGTACAACTCTGCTCCACTTCAAAAGAACAGATCCAGAGAAAACTGGCGAGACTTTTGTGAACTAATACCAAGTGAAGTGAGCAGAACCTGGAGAGTAATTTAAACCATGATTACAATAAAGACAAACAACTTTGAAAGACTTAAGAACTCTGATCAAGGGGCAGCTAGGTGGCGCAGTGGATAGAGCACTGGCCTTGGATTCAGGAGGACCTGAGTTCAAATTTGACTTCAGACACTTGACACTTAGTAGCTGTGTGACCCTGGGCAAGTCACTTAACCCTCATTGCCCTGGGAAAAAAAAAAAGAAAAAGAAAAAAGGATGAGCAGATGGATCTCAGAAAAACCTGGAAAGACTTACATGAATTGATGCTGAGTGAAATTAGCAGAATCAAGAACTCTGATCAATGCAGTAATGAGCCAGGACTCCAGAAGACCAATGAGTAATCATGTCTTCTACTTTTTTTGCAGGGCCACTTGGCTGGTAGAGGTGCAGGAGGCATACATTTTCAGACATGACCAATGTGTGAATCTTTTTTGCTTCACTTCAAACATTTGTTACAAGGAAGAGCTTTCATTTTTCTTTTTGGAGAGTGGGGAAGTTTCATGAAGGGGAAATGGGAGAATAGTGATGTTAATGCCCCCCCCCAAAGGAAGAAAAACTATATTAATGAAACAAAAAAAAAAACACATGGGGAAGAGAGAAGAAAATTCAGAAAGAGACACAAACAAGAAAGGTAGCATTGGTACCGTACTTTTGAATTTAATACCCACTTTTTTTTTTTTTTTAGTAAGGCGATGGGGGTTAAGTGACTTGCCCAGGGTCACACAGCTAGTAAGTGTTAAGTGTCTGAGGCCGGATTTGAACTCAGGTACTCCTGAATCCAAGGCCAGTGCTCTATCCACTGTGCCATCTAGCTGCCCCTTTAATACCCACTTTTAAAAACTGTATGTAATAGAGATTCAGGATTTCATACATATTGGGGGTGGTGGTGGTGATTCTTAGGTATTCCTTGATAAACAATCATACTCTCACACACAGTCCAATTAGAATTTAAGTTATTTTTTTTATTTAGCACTGGAGAAAGTGACCAGTGGGAAGTGTAAAGTTGCTATCTAGCTATACTGTCTAAAAATCTAATGAGTGGTCACCAATAAATTAGAAGCTTTAGCAAGGGTTTAGACTTGTAAGCATTTATTAAAGAGCAGTAGGATCTAATGATCAGAGAGAAAGGTCAAAATCTAACTATTTCTAAGAAACCCAACGCTTCCTTCTTCCTCCTAGAAGCCTCCTGTCTAAACTGGAAACATCAAATGTCACTTCCTAACACCAAAGAACTGACCTTCCAAGCCACATGGTTTGCTCTCAGACGCCTTCTCTTCATGGCGGAGCTTTCCTATAGTATCTCTCCAGCAGGGGGTATCACTCCAATTGTCACAGAAGTTAAAGACTTCACCCCTTGGAGAGGAGAGCTTCGAAACATTCTCCTCCTTCTTGAAGAGAGGAAAGACAAAAGTCTTTATAGAGAATAGATGGGGTGTCCACCTGAAAATAGGAAGTTCCCTTTTGGGGTGGGGTGGGGAAAGCCTGGATGCTTGTCACTGTGATAAAATAATGGGATCAAAGGCCCACCTGGAGATTAATCTAAACTGATTGAATTAAGTGAGAGTGATTGCCTGCTGATTAGCCTACTTCAAGTTAACTGGATTGTAATTGCGCCTGGCTAGCCCTTGGAAGGTATTGTTCTCAGAAGCTAGACTTTGGACTTAACTCGAGACCACCTTCAAGTCCAGTGACCAATGGATTTGGATAACAGCTTTGTCAAGATAATGGAATGTGATGGATGAGATTTGGCAGATACTCAGGAGCCCACCTGAGTGGATTACTGGCTGATCTGACTGGATTACTAGTTGACTAGATTCTAAGCACATCTGGTTGGTACTTGAGAGTACTTAAGAAAGCATGGTTCTCAGAATCTAAAAAAACTTTGAACTTCCAGCCCCTCTCCCCTACAAAGAGTCTCATGTTTATAGACAGGGAAACCAAAACACAAGAGGAGAAAAGCCTTGCCCAAGTCACACAGCTATAAAATCTAAGCTTTTCTACTAATTAGTTGTGTGACCGCAAGCAAGTCACAAATTCTCTAGGTTTCAGTTCCTTCATTTATAAAATGAGGTGAGGTTAGAAGACATCATTTCTTTTTTCTTTTTTTTTTTTTTGGTGGGGCAATGAGGGTTAAGTGACTTGCCCAGGGTCACACAGCTAGTTAGTGTCAAGTGTCTGAGGTTGGACTTGAACTCAGGTCCTCCTGAATCCAGGGCCAGTGCTTTATCCACTGCATCACCTAGCTGCCCTGTGATTTCTTTTTTTTAAATATAATTTTTATATATTTTCCAACTATATGTAAAAACCATTTTTAACAATTTAAAAACAATTTTGAGTTCCAAATTCTCTCCCTCCTTCCCCACCTCTCTCCTTGAGAAGTGTAAGCAGCTAATATTAGCCCCTCCCCCAGCGCAACTGCTCTCCCCAAACCGCCCCAGGCACGTAAGCCTTGAGTGCCCACCCCTGCTCAGTAGGGAGGTGCATGAAGGGCCTCAGGCACGTGCCAGCTTCCTCTGCCCAGCCCCTGACTCCTGGCAGGCTCAGCACAAAGGCTTAGTGCCCGGCTGGCCTTGGGCCTGGCCCTGGGGGCGCCAACTGAATTAGCTTAGTGTGCCTGGCCAGCCCTGCCGTTCTGAGAGGAAGAATGGTTATATAGCCTGGGGGGTGGAGACATAGGAGGGGAGGGTGAGAAGAGGTAGTAAAGAGGAGTTGGTAGTGGACTGAGAAAGGAGATGCAGGGAGATGCTATGGAGAAAGGGGGGGCACAACCAAAGAAAGAAGATGCGTCTTGGAGGTGGCTGTGACTGTGGCAGGAGAGAAAGTTAAAAGAGAGAGTGAGTCCATTGGGGTCAAGTTCACAGGTCATATTTCTTGCTTATTTCTACATTTATCTCTAAGTTTATTCTCATAAATAAACCCTGTTTTGTGTTATTGAAAAAAGACTTTTGCTTATTAGTCTGGGAGAAGCGGTTGGGATATTTTAAAAAATAGTTTAGTAGCCCCACAGACAGCTAGCCAGCTAGCTAGCTAAAATTTAACAGAGATTGGCTTAGTGGGGAAGACAAAGTTACAGATTAGAAAGCCGGTTATAATTTCTCAGATCAAACAGTTAATTTTGCAGAAAGCAAGCAATTAGATATAGATTATACATGTGCAGTCACACAAAACACATTTCTTTTTTTTTTTTTTTCTGATGGTGCAATTGGGGTTAAGTGACTTGCCCAGGGTCACACAGCCAGTAATTGTTAAGTGTCTGAGGTCGGATTTGAACTCAGGTCCTCCTGAATCCAGGGCTGGTGCTCTATCCACTTCGCCACCTAGCTGCCCCAACACATTTCCATATAGCCACTTTGTGAAAGAAATCACAGACAAAAAACAAAAAAAAATTTTTAAGTTTTTTTTTTTTAAAGTATGCTTTGATTTGCATTCAGACCCTATCACTTCTTTCTCTGGAGGTGAATACAATTTTTAAAAAAATCATAAGTACTTCAAAATTGTCTTGGATCATGTATTGCTGAAAATAGCTAAGTCATTCATATTTGACCATCACACAATATTACTGTTACTATGTACAATGTTCTCCTGGTACTATTCATCATTTTACTTTGTATCAGTTCATGTAAATCTTCCCAGGTTTTCCTGAAATCCACTAGCTCATCATTTTTCTAGCACAATTGTATTCCATCACATTCAAATATAGCCACTTGTTCAACCATTCCTCAATTGATAGACATGCCCTCAATTTCCAATTTTTTGTCACCACAAAAAGAGCAGCTTTAACTATCTTCATACAAATGGGTATTTCTTTTCTTTTCTTTTTTAAAAAAAATATCTTTGGGATACAAACCTAGAAGTGGTATTACTGGATCAAAGGGCATGCACAGTTTTGTAGCCCTTTGGGCATAGTTCAAAGTTGCTCTCCAGAATAGTTGGATCAGTTCACAACTCCACCAACAATGCATTAGGGGCAGCTAGGTGGCGCAGTGGATAAAGCACTGGCCTTGGATTCAGGAGGACCTGAGTTCAAATCCAGCCTCAGACACTTGACGCAACTAGCTGTGTGGCCCTGGGCAAGTCACTTAACCCTCATTGCCCTGCAGAAAAACCAAAACACAATGCATTAGTGTCCCATTCCCTCCAACATTTGTCATTTTCCTTTTCTGTCACATTAGGCAATCTGATAGGTGTGGAGTGGTACTTTAGAGTTGTTTTAATTTGCATTTCTCTAATCAGTAGTGATTTAGAGCATTTTTTCATATAACCATAGATAGCTTTGATTTCTTTGTCTGAAAACTGCCTCTTCATATCCTTTGACCACTTATCAATTGGAGAATGACCCATATTCTTGTAGATTTGATTCAGTTCTCTATATATTTGAGAAATGAGGCCTTTATCAGAAAAACTTGGCCTTCCCCACCCCAGTTTTCTGCTTTCCTTGTAATTTGGCTGCATTGGTTTTGTTTGTGCAAAAACCTTTTAATTTAATGTAATCAAAATCATCCATTTTACTCCCTGCACCCTTTCTATCTCTTGTTTGGTCACAAATTCTTCCCTTATTCATAGATCTGACAGGTAAAATATTCCATGCTCCCCTGATTTTCTTATGATATTACTTTTTATTTCTAAATCATGTACCCATTTTGACCTCACCTTGGCATATGGTATAGGATGTTGTTCCATACTCAATTTTGGCCACATTGCTGTTCAGTTTTCTCAACAATTTTTTTCAAATGTTGAGTTCTTGTCCCTCAAATTTGGATATTTGGCTTTACCAAACACAAAACTACTATGGTCATTTAGTACTATTTTATTATTTACCTAATCTATTCCACTGATCCTTCACTCTGTTTCTTATGTAGTTCCAGATTGTTATGATGATTACTGGCTTTGTAATACAGTTTGAGATCTTCTTTAGGTAGGCCAGCTAGATGGTGCAGTAGATAGAGGGCTGGTCTGGAGTCAGGAAGATTCATCTTCCTGAGTTCAAATCTTGCCTTAGATGCTGGTGACCCTGGGCAAGACACTTAATCTGTTTGCCTCAGTTTCCTCATCTATAAAATGAGCTGGAGAAGGAAATGGCAAAGCACTCCATCATCTTTGCCAAAAAAGCCCCAAAAGGGGTTACAAAGAGTCAAACATGACCAAGACTACTGAATAACAACAATTGCTAGATTACTTGATATTCTTAACTTTTTGTTCTTCCAGATGAATTTTGTTATTATTTCTTTCTAGTTTTAAAAAATAATTCTTTGATATGTGCAGCACTCAGTAAGCAAATTTACTTAAGTAGAATTGTCATTTTCATTATATTGGCTCGGCCTACACATGAGCAATTAAGATTTTCCCAATTGCTTAGATCTGACTTTATTTGTGTGAAAGGTGTTTTGTAATTGTGTTCATATAGTTTCTGGGTTTGTCTTGACAACCAGACTCTCGCATATTTTATATTGTCTACAGTTATTTTAAATAGAATTTTTCTTTTATTTCTTACTGCTGGACTTTGTTGGTAATATATAGAAATGTTGATGATTTATTTGGATTTATTTTATATCCTGCAGCTTTGCTGAAGTTGTTAATTATTTCAACTAGTTTTTTAGTTGATTCTCTAGGATTCTCTAAGTATATATACCATCATATCATCTGCAAAGAGTAATAGTTTTGTTTCCTCATTGCCTATTCTAATTCCTTCAATGTCTTTTTCTTCTCTTATTGCTATAGCTAGCAATTCTAGTATACTATTGAATAATAGTGGTGATAATGGGCATAATACCCATCCTTGTTTCACCCTTGATCTTCTTGGGAAGACTTCTAGCTAATTCCTGTTACAGATAATGCTTGCTGATGGTTTTAGATAGCTACCACTTATCATTTTATGGAAAGTTACATTCATTTCTATGCTTTCCAGTGTTTTTTAATAGGAGTGAGTGTTGTATTTTGTCAAAAGCCTTTTCTGTATCAAGATAATCATATGATTTTTGCTGTTTTTGTATTGATGTGGTCAATTAGGCCAATGGTTTTCCTAATATTGAAGTAGCCCGAATTCCTGATATGAATCCCTTGTGATATATATACATATATAACTGTAATCTTCTTGCTAGTATTTAATTGAAAAATTTTGTATCCATATTCATTAAAGAAATTAGTCCATGGTTTTCTCTCTGTTTTTGTTCCTTCTGGTTTAGGTATCAGCACCATATTTGTATTGTAAAAGGAATTTGGTAGGTCTCCTTCTTTTCTTATTTTTCTAAATAGTTTATATAGCATTAGAATTAATTGTTCTTTAAACATTTGGTAAGAATTGCTTTTGAATCCATCTTGTTCAATATCTCTTTCTGAGATAGGGTTATTTAATCTATTTCCTCTTCTGTTTATCTGGGCAATTTATGTTTTTGTACATATTTATCCATTTTACTTGCATTGTCAGATTTATTGGCATATAACTGGGCAGAATAGTTCCTAATAGTTACTTTGATTTCCACTTCAGTGGTGGTGCATTCACCTTTTTCATTTTTGACACTGGTAAATAAGTTTTCCTTTTTTCTTTTTAAAAATCAAATTAATCAATGGTTTATCAATTTTATTGTTTTTTTCCCCATAAAGCCAACTCCAAGTTTTATTTACTCGTTCAATGGTTTTCTTTCAGTTTTATTAATCTCTTTCTTGATTTCAGAATTTACAATTTAGTGTTTAATTGGGGATTTTTAATTTGTTCTTTTCCTGGTTGGTTTTTTTTTTAGTTGCATGATATAAGTGTTTAGAAATATAAATGTTCCCCTATGTATTTCTTTGGCTGCATTCCATAAATTTTGATGTGTGGTCTCGTTGTTGTCATTCTTTTTTGTTTTTTTGGTTTTTTTGCAGGCAATGAGGGTTAAGTAACTTGCCCAGGGTCACACAGCTAGTAAGTGTCAAGTGTCTAAGGCCAGATTTGAAGTCAGGTACTCCTGAATCCAGGGTCTGTGCTTTAATCACTGTGCCATCTAGCTGCCCCGTTGTCATTCTTTTTTTTTTTTTCCCTTTTTTTTTTTTTTTTTTTAGTGAGGCAATTGGGGTTAAGTGACTTGCCCAGGGTCACACAGCTAGCAAGTGTTAAGTGTCTGAGGCCGGATTTGAACTCAGGTACTCCTGACTCCAGGGCCGGTGCTCTATCCACTGCACCATCTAACTGCCCCCTGTCATTCTTTTTAATGAAATTATTGATTTTCCCCTTATGATTTGTTCTTTGACCCACTCATTCTTTAAAATTAGATTGTTTAGTTTCCAATTAATTTTTAATCTCTGTTTCCATGGCCTTTTCTTGAATGTAATTTTTGTTGCATTACAATCTGAAAAGGAGGTATTTAATTGTTCTGCTTTTCTACAGTTGGTTTTGAGGGTTTTATGCCCTTATAAATGGTCAGTTTTTGTGTAGGTGCCATGTACCACTGAGAAAAAAGGTATATTCTTTTTCCTTCTCATTCAATTTTCTCCAGAAGTCTATCATATAAAATTTTTCTAAAATTCTCTTCATCTTCTTAATTTCTTTCTTGTTTATTTTTTGGTTAGATTTATCTAGTTCTGAGAGGGAAAAGTTGAGGTCCCCCACTAGTATAGTTTTACTTTTTCATCCTGTAACTCATTTAACTTTTCCTTTAAGAATTCAGATGATTGCCCAATTGATAAATGGTCAAAGGATATGAACAGGAAATTTTCAGACAAAGAAATCAAAGCAATCTATAGTTATATGAAAAGATGCTTTAAATCACTACGGATTAGAGAAATGCAAATTAAAACAACTCTGAAGTATCACCTCACACTTATCACATTGGCTAATGTGACAGGAAAGGAAAATGACAAATATTGGAAGGGATGTGACACTAATGTATTATTGATGGAGTTATGAACTGATCCAACCATTCTGGAGAGCAATTTTGAACTATGCCCAAAGGGCTATAAAACTGTGAATATCCTTTGATCCAGTAATGGTCCAGTAATGGTCTGTATCCCAAAGAGAGCATAAATAAGGAGGAAATTCCTACATGTACAAAAATGTTTATAGAAGCACTTTTTGTGGTGACAAAAAATTGGAAATGGAGGGGATGCCCATCAAAAGGGATCTGCCTGAACAGGTTGTATATGAATGTAATGGAATATTATTGTGCTGTTAGAATAATGAGCAGGCAGATTTCAGAAAAGACCTGGAAAGGCTTACATAAACTGTAATGAAACAAGAAGAACCAAGAGAACAGCATTGTGCCATGATCAACTATGAATGACTTAGATCTAAGACAGTTCCAAAGGACTCATGATAGAAAATGCTATTCACATCCATAGAAAGAACTGTTGAAGTCTGACTGCAGATTGAAGCACACCATTTTCACTTCATTTTTTTTCATGATTTTTTTCCTTTTGTTCTGTTACTTCTTTCAAAGCATTATTTGTATGGACATTTAAAAAATTAAAATAATAAAAAAAGAATTTGGATGCTATACCATTTGTTGCATATATGATTTGTATTGATATTACTTCATTGTCTATGGTACCTTTTAACAAAATGTATTTTCTCTCCTTATCTCTTTTCATTAGAGCTATTTTTGTTTTAGCTTTGTCTGAGATCATGATTACTACCCTGCTTTTTTACTTCAGCGGAAGCATAATAGATTCTGCTCCAGCCTTTTACCCTTACTTTGTGTATGTCTCTTTGTTTCAAGGGCATTTCTTATAAACAACATATTTTTGGATTCTGTTTTTTAATCCACTCTACTCATTGTTCCATTTTATGGGTGAATTTATCCCATTCCCATTTATGATTACTAATTGTATATTTCTTTATATGCTATTTCCCCCCTGTTTATCCTTCTCTCTTTCTCCTTTTACCTTGTCCCTCCTCAAAAGTCTGTCTTGCTTCTGACCATAAACTCCCTCAATTTGCCCTGCCTTTTATAGTCTCACCCTTCTTTTATCCCCTTCAAGATAGATTTCTATACCCAACTCAGTATGTATATTCTTTTTGAGCCAATTCCAGTGAGATTAAGGTTCAAGTGTTGTTCAACACCCCCCCCCATCTTCTACTCCAGTGCAAATGTTCTTCATTTTATGCCTCTTTTATGTGAGATAATTTATACTATTCTACCTCTCCCATCCCCCTTCTCCCAGGGCATCCCTCTTTACTATCTCTTATTTTATTTGTTTAAAAAATTATCCCATTATAGTCAACTTACACCCATACCCTTTATGCATACTCTAATAATGATAAAGTTCTTTGGTGTTACAAATTTCATCTTCCCTTATAGGAATGTAAAAATGTTTTACCTTATTGAATCCTGTATGATTTCTCTTTCATGTTTATCTTTTTATGCTTCTTTTGAGGTTTGTATTTGAAAGTCAAATTTCCTATTCACCTTGATCTTTTCCTCAGGAATGCTTGAAAGTCCTCTATTTCATTGAATATCCATCTCACCCCCCTCCCCCCAAAAAAGGATTAGAAATAAGTTTTGCTGGGTAGGTGGTTCTTGGTTGTAATCCTAGGTCCTTTTCTCTCCTGAATATCACATTCCAAGTCCTCTGATTCTTTAATATGAAAGCTACTAAAACTTGTGTGATCCTGATGATGGTCCATGATATCGGAATTGTTTCTTTTTGGCTGTTTTCAATATTTCCCTCTCTACCTGGGAGTTCTGGAATTTGGCTATAATATTCCTGAGAATTTAAATTTTGGGATCTCTTTAGGAAGTGATCCGTGGGTTCTTTTAATTTCTATTTTACCCTCTGGTTTTAGGATATCAGGGCATTTTCTTTCATAATTTCTTGAAATATAACACCCAAGCTCTTCTTAACCCTGGCTTTCAGGTAGTCCAACAATTTTTAAGTTATCTTTCCTGAATCTATTTTCCATGTAAATTTTTTTTCAATGATATAGTTCATATTTCTATTTTTTAAATTCTTTTGAGTTTGTTTTATCATTTTTTGATGTCTCATGGAGTCATTAGCTTAACTTACCCAATTCTAATTTTTAAGGAATTATTTTCTTTAATGAGATTTTGTACCTCTTTTCCATTTGGCCAGTTCTGCTTTTTAAGGAGTTCTCTTCAGTTTATTTTTTTTCCTTTTACCATTTGGCCAATTCTATTTTTTAAAGTATTATTTTCTTCAGTATTTTTTATAGCTCTTTTACCAAACTTGACTTTCTTTTCATAGTTTTCTCATTTCTTTTCCCACTTTTTCCTCTACCTCTATTATTTGATTTTTTTGTTTTGTTTTTGTTTTTTGCAGGGCAATGGAGGTTAAGTGACTTGCCCAGGGTCACACAGCTATTAAGTGTCAAGTGTCTGAGGCCAGATTTGAACTCAGGTACTCCTGAATCCAGGGCCTGTGCTTTATCCACTGTGCCACCTAGCTGCCCTTATTTGATTTTTAAAAATCCTTTTTGAGCTTTTCCAGGAATTATTTTTTGGCTCTGTGACCAATGAACATTTTTCTTTGAAGCTTTTCATGTTGTTCTGACTTCAGTATCTTCTTCTCAGTTTGTGTTTTGCTCTTCCCTGTCACCATAGTATCTTTCTACATTCAGGTTCTTTTGTTGTTGTTTGCTCATTTTCTAGCCTCTTTCTTGGCTTATAACCGTATGTTAAAGTTGGGCTCTGTAATTAGGGTGCAAGGGGGACTGTCCCAAGTTTCAGGCCTTTCTGGCTGCTGTATTTAGAGCAAATTCTAGGGTCTGTAGGTTTTCAGTTCTTTCAAGGTGATGTGATCCAAGGACAAGTGTAGTCACTGCTCTCCTAACCTGTGTTCTGCTCTGTGAGTGACCACAAGTATTCTTCTCTGCCCTGGAAGCTGTGACCAGAGCTCCTACACCTCTGTACTGTAAATGTGATGAGTTAGTGCTACTCTTAGTTCTATGACTATAACGTAGAACCCAGTATGGGCAATGTGACAGGGTCCCGCACCCAGTGCCAGCAAAAGTTCCTTTATAATCACCTTCTTTCCTTCTTTTTTTTTTTTTTAGTGAGGCAATTGGGGTTAAGTGACTTGCCCAGGGTCACACAGCTAGTAAGTGTTAAGTGTCTGAGGCCAGATTTGAACCCAGGTACTCCTGATTCCAGGGCTGGTGCTTTATCCACTGCACCACCTAGCTGCCCCCCTTTATAATCACCTTCTAACCAGTTGTGTCTTTGGGTTGAGAGCTCTCCAAATTGCGCTGCCACTGATGAATTACCTCCAAGGCCTGCTGCTGGCACCCTGGTGCTATGCAGTCTGCACTGGGCTCCAGGTCCGACCACAACTCTGCTGACCTCCAAAGTTGTCTTGGGCTGGAAAATTGTTTCTCCCCAATCTTTTGTTGGTTCTGCTGCTCCAGAATTCTATTTGAGGTATTATTTTAAAGTTGTTTGGAGGGAAATTTGGGAGAACTCAGGTTTTGATTCCACCATCTTGGCTCTGCCTCTGAAAAAAAGAAAGACATGATTTCTTTCTTTCTTTCTTTCTTTTTTTTTTTGTGAGGCAATCGGGGTTAAGTGACTTGCTCAGGGTCACACAGCTAGTAAGTGTAAAGTGTCTGAGGCTGGATTTGAACTCAGGTCCTCCTGAATCCAGGGCTGGTGCTCTATCTACTGCGCCACCTAGCTGCCCCAAGACATGATTTCTTATAAGGTCACTCATCAATCTCCAAGCAACAATCCTATTTCTGTATTTGGAAATTGTGTATGGATGTATTGTTGGGGGATTTGTATTTCATTTTTAGCAAGAGGAGTCCATAGACTCCTACCTCTGTCACTAAAGACCTGTGTGGCCTTTGGTAAGTTACTGATTCTATCATTTGGAACCTTGAGTGAAATTCACTTGTAATTTAAGTAATAGAATGAGCTTCAGGCAGAAAGTGAGAGGATTTAGGTTTCATTCTAAGCTCTGCTCCTTATAAGTTCTGCTTCTTATTTGACCTTAGGCAATCAATCAGCCAATCAATAAACATCTATTAAGTGCCTACTATGCTCCAAAGAAGGAAAAAGAACCCATTTATGCAAAAATATTTATAGCAGCTCTTTTTGTGGCAGCAAAGAATTAGAAATGGAGGGGATGGGGGGGGCGCAGCTAGGTGGCACAGTGGATAAAGCACCGGCCCTGGATTCAGGAGTACCTGAGTTCAAATCCGGCCTCAGACACTTGACACTTCCTAGCTGTGTGACTTTGGGCAAGTCACTTAACACCCATTGCCCCAAATAAATAAATAAACAAACAAATAAATAAATAAAGGTACATGAGGCACTTTCTTAAAAAAAAAAAAAAGAAATGGAGGGGATGCCCATCAGTTGGGGATTGGCTTAACAAGTTGTTGTATATGATTATGCAGATTATTATTGTGCTATAAAAAATGGTGAGCAGGATTATTTCAGAAAAACCTGGAAAAACTTACATGAACTGTTATAAAGTGAAGTAAGATGAACCTGAAGACCATTGTATACCGTTAATAGCAACATTGTGCCATGATCAGCTGTGAATAACTTAGCTCTTCTCAGCAATTCAGTGATCTGAGATAATACCAAAAGACTCCTTTTGTTTTGTTTTCTTGTTTTGTGGAACAATGAGGGTTAAATGACTTGCCCAGGGTCACACAGCTTGTAAGTGTCAAGTGTCTGAGGCCACATTTGAACTCAGGTTCTCCTGAATCCAGGGAGGGTGCTTTATCCACTGCGCCACCTAGCTGTGCCCCCAAATGACTCTTTATTTATTTATTTATTTAGTTTGGTTTTTTGCTGGTCAATGAGGGTTAAGTGACTTGCCCAGGGTCATACAGCTAGTAAGTGTCAAGTGTCTGAGGCCAGATGTGAACTCAGGTCCTCCTGAATCCAGGGAGGGTGCTTTATCCACTGTGCCACCTAGCTGTACCCCCAAATGACTCTTGATGAAAAATGCTCTCCACCTCAGAGAAAGAACTGATGAGTCTGAATGCAGATTGAAGCATACAATTTGGGATTTTTTCATTTTATTTTTTTCATGGTTTGACGTTTTGTTTTGTGGGGGGGAGGGGGTTGGTCTGTGTTTTCTTTCACAACATGACTAATATGGAAATATGTTTTGCATGATTGCATATGTATAACCTATATCAAACTGCTTAACATGGGGGGGAGAGAGTGAGAAAGAGAGGGAGGGAGAGGAGAGAGAGAGAGAAAGATTTTTGGAACTGAAAATTTAAAAAATGTTAAAAATTATCTTTACATGTAACTGGAGGAAATAATACTTTAAACTGTCTATTCTGCACAAAGCAGTGCACTAAGCTTTGGCAAATCACTTCATTTCTCTGGGCTTCAGCTTTCTCCTGTGTAAAATTAGAGGATTAGATTAGCTGGAAGATTCCTTCCAGTTCGAGATCTATACTTCCTTGACCTATTCGTGAATCATATTCCTGTGGTATTTCTTGTGGTTTCATAGCTTTAGTTCTGCAGACAGAATCAACCAACCTTCCAAGGGGTTTTACTAACAGCTCTAGTCTAGACCGAATCTTTTTTTTTTTAATTAAAATTAAAAAAAAAAATTTTTAGTGAGGCAATTGGGGTTAAGTGACCTGCCCAGGGTCACACAGCTAGTGTTAAGTGTCTGAGGTCCTCCTGACTCCAGGGCCGGTGCTCTATCCACTGCGCCACCTAGCTGCCCTTAGACCGAATCTTCTTAAACTGTGGGTCGCGACCCCATGTGGGGTCACATAACTGAATGTGGGGGTCGCAAAAAAGTTGTCAGTAAATGTTTGATTTGTATATCTATTTTATATACCTATATACCCGGGGTCGCATAAAAATTTCTCGGGCAAAAAGGTGTTGAGAGTACTTTTTCCACCGTGACCCCTTTTCGCCCGATAAATTTTTACGCGACCCCTGGAATATAGGTATATCAAATGGATATACGTAACTTTTTACTGTTGCCAAGTTTTTCAGGACTCCCACATTGGGTCGCGACCCACACAGTTTAAGAAGCTTTGCTCTTGATCATTTCATTATGAACCCACAGTTCAGGCATGCTGCCACCAGGTGGAGCTAGCTTACTTTAACTTTGCACGCAAGGGTATGGACCTTTGGAACCTGGCAGGGACTTCAGAAGCCATCCAGTTCAAAACTCTCATTCCTCAGAGGAGGAAACTGAGAGGCGGCCATGACTTGCCCAACTTACACAAATAGTAAGGAGCAGGAGCCAGAGCCAGATCCTCCCACTCAGCCTAGAGATTATTCTATTACTTTATGCTACAGGTATCTGTTTACTCTGAAGGAGTGAGAAATGTGGGAATCTCAGGAGAAGCAGCACTGTATAAATGGAAAGAGCACTGCATTTGGATTCAGAAGACCAAGGAATAGGGGCAGCTAGGTGGCGCGGTGGATAGAGCACCGACCCTGGAGTCAGGAGGACCTGAGTTAAAATCTGACCTCAGACACTTAACACTTACTAGCTGTGTGACCCTGGGCAAGTCACTTAACCCCAATTGCCACACACACACACACACACACACACACACACACAAATACAGAAGACCAAGGAATTCTAGATTCATTACTTACTACTTGGGTCAACTTTGAGTATTTTCTCCATATTATGGACACTCAGAAGAGGCTTATTTGTTTGTTTGTTTGTTTTTTTAGTGAGGCAATTGGGGTTAAGTGACTTGCCCAGGGTCACACAGCTAGTAAGTGTTAAGTGTCTGAGGCTGGATTTGAACTCAGGTACTCCTGACTCCAGGGCCGGTGCTCTATCCACTGTGCCATCTAGCTGCCCAAGGCTTATTTGTTTTTGTTGTTCAGTTGTTTCAGTCTTGTCTGATTCTTCATGACTCCATTTTACGGTTTTCTTGGCCAAGATACCAAAATGGTTTGCCATTTCCATCAGCTCATTTTACAAATGAGGAAATTGAGGCAAACTTAAGTGACTTCCCTAGGGTCACACAGCTTAGTAAGTCTGAGGCCAAATTTGAACTTGGGTCTTCACTAGGCACTCTATATACTTCACCACCTACATGCCCCTGGATTATTTATAGAATCATAGATTTGAAGCTGGAAAAGACCTTAGAGGTAATCCAGTTCTGGGTCACTCAGGTAGTAAGTGACAGACTCGGTATTGGAACCCAGGACCTCTGAATCCGAACCAAGAAATCTTTCCACCGTTTGGCCAAAGTGAGATTCTTACAGCATTCTTATTGAAAGAATGATAGTGTCAGCAGAAATAAGGAACTTAGGAAGGGGCGATGACTGAAGGGGCAGGAGAAGGGAAGATAATGAATTTTATTTTGGATATGTTGAGTCTGAGACATCTAGAGAACATATAGTTGGAAATATCCAGCAGATAAGCTGATGGTACGGGACTGATGCTCAGGAGAGGAACTTGGGCTGGGTATATAGACCCTGGAATCATCTATGTAGAGATGATAATTGATATGATCATCCAGAGAGGAGGTGTAGAAGAAATATGAAGAGAACCCTGAAGAGGGTCTTAGGGTACAGTTAGGGGTTGGGTCTTAGACCATGATACTGCAAAGAAAACTTAGAAGGAGGTAGGAGGGAAACCAAGAGAGACCAGGGTCCTGAAAACCCAGAGAGAAAAGAGTACTTAAAAGGAGAGAATAGAATCACATACTTCAGAGAAGTCAGGAAGTATGAGGATTGAGGAAAAACACCATCAGATTTGGCAAGGAAGAGATTGTGGGTAACCTTGGAGAGAATAGCTGTAGTTGAATGGTGGAGTCAGAAGCCAGATTGGGAGTGAACAGAAGAGGAAATGGAGGCAAGAGTGTGTAGGCTGCTTCTTCTAGGAATTCAGCTATGAAAGGCATCTCAAACTTAATCTGTCCAAAACAGAACTCATTTCCCTCCCCTACACCTCACCCTCTTACCAACTTCCCTGCCTTTTTCCTGAGAACAATCATCCTTCACATCACTCAGATTTCCTACCTCCGAGTCAACCTCAGTTCTTGACTCTCATCACCATATTCCCCTACAGCCAGTTGCCAAGTCTCACAATTTCCTTTTCTACAATGATTCTCACATGTGTCCTGTTCTCTTCCCTCACAAAGGACCAGAGTTCAGGTCTTCATCATCTTTCTCCCAGGCTATTGCAAGAATCTCCCAACTGGTCTCCCTGCCTCTCTTTTCTGATTTATCCTCTACATCGTAGAGGATTAAACTGTGGGTCCAGACCCCATAGAGGATCATGTAACTGAATGTGGGGGTTATGAAAAATGTGGTAACAGTAAAAGGTTATGTATACCTATTTTATATACTTATATACCCAGGGTAGCATAAAAATTTCTTTGGAGAAAATGGGTCACTAGTGGAAAAAGTTTAAGAAGCCCTGGAGGGGCAGCTAGGTGGCACAGTGGATAAAGCACCAGCCCTGGATTCAGGAGGACCTGAGTTCAAAGCCGGCCTCAGACACTTGATACTAGCTGTGTGACCCTGGGCAAGTCACTTATCCCTCACTGCCCTGCCAAAAAAAAAAAAAAAAAGAAGCCCTGGAGACTCCATATGGGATTGAGACTCAGAGTTTAAGAAGCTTTGCTCTATACTATTGACAAAGTAATTCTCCTAAAGCATAGCTATGACTATGCCGCTCCTCAAGAAGCTTCATTAACTCCCTACTAACTCTATGATAAAATATATTTTGTCTGTTTGGAATGTTTAACCCTTCAAAATCTAGTTCCAACCAAATATTTATAGATTGGGTTGTTTGTTTGTTGGTTTGTTTTTTTAGTGAGGCAGTTGGGGTTAAGTGACTTGCCCAGGGTCACACAGCTAGTAAGTGTTAAGTATCTGAGGCCAGATTTGAACTCAGGTACTCCTGACTCCAGGGCCGGTGCTCTATCCACTGTGCCACCTAGCTGCCCCTATAGATTGATTTTTACATTTTTTCCCTTCATGACTCTACTGTCTCTCTGAACTCAGGCTCTACCTTCTACCTCCTTACTTTTGCATAGGTAGTTTGCCCATGTCTGGAATGTATTCTCTCTTCACTTCTGACTTTAAGAATCTCTGGCTCCCTTTAAGGTGCCTCAGGTGTCACTGCTCACATTATCCCAATTGTGACTTTGTATTTGCCATATATGTATTTGGTTTCCTTAGCTATGTATACCTTTTTGGGGGGGGCGGGGCAATGGGGGTTAAGTGACTCGCCCAGGGTCACACAGCTAGTAAGCATCAAGTGTCTGAGTCTGGATTTGAACTCAGGTCCTCCTGAATTCAGGACTGGTGCTTTATCCACTGCACCACCTAGCTGCCCCACTATGTATACTTTAAGTCCTTCCAATAGAGTGTAAACTCCAAGAAGTCAGAGATCATTTCCTTTTTATCTTTCAATCTTCAGAAACTAACATCACATCTAACATAAGGTAGGCCCTTAATAAATGTGTGTTGGAAGGAAGGAGATATCTGGGCAGCTAGGTGGCCCAGTGCTGGGCCTGGAGTCAGGAAGACTCAGGTTCAAATATACTTCAAACACTTACTAGTTTTGTGACCCTGGGCAAGTCACTTCACCCTGTTTGCCTTGGTTTCCTCATCTGTAAAAGGGGCTGGAGAAGGAAATGGCAAACCACTCCACTGTCTTTGCCAAGAAAGCCCCAAATGGGTCACAGAGAGTCGGACACAACTAAAATGACTGAACAACAACAAAAGGAGACATCTAGCACCATAGTTTAAAGTATGGAAAAGTCAAGGGAAGTTTTTAAATTTTAATTTTTTAAGGCTAAGGAGACACCCAAGAAGGTTAGCAAAGCAGTAGAAAAAGATAATGTCAATGGAGCAGGGGGAGAAGGAAACAAACATTTATTTTTATAAATAGTATTTGGGGCAGCTAGGTGGTGCAGTGGATAAAGCATTGGCCTTGGATTCAGGAGGACCTGAGTTCAAATCCAGCTTCAGACACTTGGCACTTACTAGCTGTGTGACATTGGGCAAGTCACTTAACTCTCATTGCCCTGCAAAAAATTTTTTTTTAAATAGTATTTTATTTTTTCCAATGACATGTAAAGATAGTTTTAAGTATTCATTTTTGTAAAATTTTGAATTCGAAATTTTTCTCTCTCCCTCCCTTCCCTCCCCCTTCCCAAGGACAACAAGCAGTGTGAGATAGGTTATACAATACAATCATGTTAAACATATTTCCACATTAGTCGTGTTGTGAGAGAAGAATCAGAATAGAAGGGAAAAACCACAAGAAAGAAGAAACAAAACAACATTTATTAAGCGCTTATTATGAGCCAGTCACTGTTCTAAATTATTTACAGATCAACTAATTTGATCCTTATGACCACTCTGCTATTATTAATAATAACTAATATTTATCCAGTTCTTACTATGTACCACGCACTGTGTTAAGCACTTTACAATTATTGACTCATTTGCTTCTTATAACAACTATGGGAGGTAAGTTCTATTATTATTCCCATTTTACATTTAGGGAAACTGAGGCAAACAGGTTAAATGACTTGCCCGAGGTCACACAGCTACTCAGTGCCTGTGGCTAGGTTTGGACTAAGTCCAGGCCCAGAACTCTTTCCATTCTTCCACTTGGCTTCCCCTGTAGGGGCTAAAGATCAGAAAGGGAGGGGGGATTGAGGGGCCTGGTTATTGGAAAAGATGTTAAGGGATGGAATTGGGGTTGGCTTTAGCAAGGAGACTGGAGCAAAGGAAAAACAAATTGGAGGGAGAGAAGAGGAGGGAAGAGAGACCACCCAGGGGGTAGATTGTGTCCTCTGGGTAAAAGATGAGCCAGAGGTCTCTGGCTGAGAGGGGGGCGGGGAGGGATTGGCCTAAGAGGCTTGAGGAGAAAAGAGAAGGTTTGGAGCAGCTGCTATGGAGACTGAGCTAGAGAGTGAATTAGGGTAGAATCAGAGGATTACTGGGTAGTACTGAGGGGCCAATGGAGATTAGATAACCTAAATTCGCAGTGAGCAGGTCAGCAGGGTTGTGTGAATTTCCCCACTTCCATTCAGCAGGATGGAGCAGAGCGGGGCTGGAAAGGAAGGGTCCACGAGGCTGTGGTAACCCTGGCTTAGGTAAAGGATGAGCAGCACTCCCAGGACAAGGGTGCCAGGGAATTTACAGGGAGGGAGGGATTTTTGAGACTTCCCACCAACTTCTAGGGGGGCCCCTTCCACTTTCTGGACAGCTCTAATTGTCAGGAGAACATCCTTTAAGTAGCACTGGTAGCTGTTTTTCTGTAATTTGCAAATATGTAGTCGAGCCCAGACATTTCAAAGTAAGGTGAGGTCTCCACAGAGGGAAACTGACTTGCCCAAGGCTGCACAGTGAAAGCGTTAGGGTCAGGGTTTAGACAGGCCTTCTGGTTCCTAGGCCAGGCAGGACCTTTTCAAGGCCCATCAAGAGGCTCCTAGGCAAAAGGATGGAGGTGCCAAGATGCCGTTAGATCAGGAATCTAGGAGGGGTCCAGAAACAGGAGCCAGGAGTCCTACTTCCCTGCCCCAGCCTGGGCTCCCTGCCCTCCGAGGCCCTGTGGGAGGCCCTATCTGAGCATCCATCTGTGTTCACATCTGACATCCTGTCCCCCAGCACAGTTCACAGGCTTTTACCCAACACAAACAGCACCCCCTGAGGATCGGTGCATCCTTAGAACAGAAAGGAAGTCGAGGATCTGGCTGTCCCCTCGGCTTAGGCACCTTTGTTTGGAGGCTGTTTGGAGCGGGACTAGGGCCCCCTCCCTCTGTGGGGCCTCCTTTCTGAGATGGGGTGACCTAGTGCTGGAAGGCTCCCTATTGGGCCCAGGATTCCATGGGTGGCCATTTGGGTCGGCTGGCTGCTGGCTGGATTCCTCAGGTCTCAGGGATGCTCACAGGAAGGGGTGGCCATAGTCTGTGGGGGAGCCTCAAAGCATCGGAAGGGAGGAGAACCTTGAACAGCAAACACCGGCACCTGCTATTGTCAGACAGACCCCACTGCTTCCTGGGGTTGGTTTCCCGGATGGCGAAGGACCTGCTGAGAGGGTCTCGGGAGCCCAGACGGCTGGTGGGACCTGTCAACTGTCCCTTTCACGAGATCAGAGGGTTTGGGATTAGGAAGGAATTGAAGGCTCATCTAATCCAATCCCCTGACTTTTCAGATGAGTAAACTGAGATCTAGGGAGGGGAAACACTTGCCCAAGGTCATGAAAACCCTAAGTAGCAGCGCCAGGATTCAAAGAGGTCCTTTGATACACAAATCTCTTGCGCTTCCTACTTGACCACACTGCCTCCTTTTGGGGTCAAGGTGTGGGGAAGAGAGAATTCAGAGCCAAGAACGGGGAAACAGGCTAGGGAGAACAATTGGCTAAGAGCTAGGAAGCATGGGAGAGGGCTAGCTTGGTGCTCTGGCTCTGCATGGGATGAAGGGGATGGCAAGATTAGACCCAGCAGTTTACAAAAGCCTCAAGCCCAGACTCCCCTACCCTCCCACCCCAAGACACATTCCTGGAGTGGGGAGGGCTGACAAGAGACTGCTGGGGAGAAAGGGATCTGCTGCTTCTTTCAGATTTCTGACTTGAGGTCCCTGGAGTGTCCCCTGCCATTGGCCTCAGAGAGGGGGACTCGTGTTCCCTCAAAGGCAGATGAGCCCTTGCTCTGCTACACACTGCCTTGCTGTGTGACCCTGGGCAAATCGCTTCTTATCTCTGGTGCCTCAGATCCTCATCTGCAAAATGGAGTTAAACATTTCAATTTAATTCAACTCAACTGATTAAATGCCTACTGAGTATAAAATGCTGGGTTCTGTGCTGGGAATACAGGGAGGGAAAAGGACACAGTTCTTGCCCTCAGTGAGCGATTATTGTTGTTACAATTGTAACCTGGCTATTTAATGGGGGCAGACTCCAAGTATACAAATCAGTAGGACAGTAAAGGGGAATGAGGTAGGTACAGGCCAACAAGAGGTTTATACAAAATGTGGTAAGAATGTAAGGGAGGGGGCAGCTAGGTGGCGCAGTGGATAGAGCACCGGCCCTGGATTCAGGAGGACCTGAGTTCAAATTCGGCACTTAGCAAGTACTAGCTGTGTGACCCTGGGCAAGTCACTTAACCCCAATTGCCCCCCCCTAAATAAATAATAAAAAATTAAAAATAAAAAAGAATGTAAGGGAGCTAGAAGGAGGTGAGGAGGTCTCTCAAAGGCTTCATGGAGGAAATGGCACTGGGGCCTTGAAGGTTTTCAGCATGCAGGGATGAAGAGGGAGCCTAGCCTAGACACAGAGGGCCCAGAGGTGGGAAAAGGGCAATAGGGACAAGTCCAGTTTGGTTGGAATCTTGTTGTAGTCAAGTAGTTTCAATCATGTCTGACTTTTTGTGACCCAGTTTGGGGTTTTCTTGCAAAGACACTGGAGTGGTTTGCTATTTTCCTTCTCCAGCTCATTTGACAGGTGAGGAAACTGAAGCAAATTGAGGTTATGTGATTCGACCAGAGTAACACAGCTAGTGAGACTCCGAGGCCAGATTTGAACTCAGGTCTGTCTGACTCCAGGCCCACTGTTCTATCCACTGAGCCACCTAGCTGTCTCCTTAAAGCAGACTAGATAGTCAGACCTATGTGGCGGGTATTGATCTTGAGAGGACCCTCTGCCTTCCCAACAACCTACCAAGGAACCAATCTTTAGCAAATTAGCTCTTTGGATTAAGACTTTGGGAAAATGCAAATACCCTGGAGAGGGCCCCTGAAGAGGCCTAAGGAGGGCAGGCTAGTGTCAGAAGGGCAATGGCTTCTGTCATGATGGAGGGGAAGGGAAGAGGATTTGGAGTCAGGGTTCAGTATCTCCACCTCTGTCTCATCTGTAAAACGGAGGGGTCGGGCTAGATGCCTGCGGAGGCTGTGCGGCTCAGCCCCGCTTTGGCACTGATTCAGTTACTTTGGGCTCATCTCTTCCTCTCTCTGAGGCGGTTTCCCTTTTCTGTAAAACGAAGGTGGCCTTATAGGATCTTTCCAAGCTCCGAAGTTCTGTGGTGCATAACTGAATGATGCATCTCAAGCTTTCCAACGATGCAGGGAGCCACCTCTGTAGCTTGTCAGGTCCCCATCACTGGATGCCTTGCGGGTGTCTGGCAAAGTGGCTGGAAGATCAGACGAGATGACTTCCAAGCTGTCCAACAGCTTTGAGGTTTCTGTGGGTCTCTGATTCTTACGACACCTTCAAGCGAGGTGAGGATTCTTCATTGATAGCTGTGTGGTATGGATTGAGGATCAAGAAAACCTGACTTCAAATCTTGCCTCGGACACTTTGTAGCTGTGTGCCCATGGGCAGGTCACATAACCTCTGGGTGCTTCAGTTTCCCCATTTACAAGATGAGGATCATAGAAGCACCTTCCTTCCAGGGTTGTTGTGAAGATCAAGTGATGGGTTATAGGGTGTCCGACAAGTCTTAGTGCAGTCTACAGCTTCAATAGTTAAGATTCTGGGGTATACCTGACATATTTAAAGTGTTTTTGCAAACTTTAAAACACTCTAGAAATGTAGCTATTTAGTATTGTTATTTTCATTGTCATTACTGTTATCCCCAACGAGGGAAAAGCCCTTTTCATTCCCCCTTTGGCATCTCTCTTTTCAGTCTAGCCTATGAAGGGAATGCCTAGCAGCATTTAGAAATATCAAGGGACCTTTTATTTACCACACGTTATTGAGCCACTCTGCCCAGAGCACAGCAGGGTAGACAGAAGAGTCAGATGAAAGTCTCTGTCCTCCAGATGCTCATAGAAATGACTTTCTGCTTTCTGTATCCCCTTCCCCCACCCTGGGGGCCAGTTGTTGTTGTTTAGTTGTTTTCAGTCATGTCCAACACTTTGTGACCCCCATTTGGGGTTTTCTTGGCAAAAAACCCCCAAAAAACTGGAGTGGTTTGCCATTTCCTTCTCCAACTCATTTAACAGATGAGGAAACTGAAAAAAACAAACAACAGGGTGAAGTGACTTGCCCAGGGTCACACAGCTAGTAATCTGGGGCCATATTTGAGCTGAAGAAGATGAGTCTTCCTGACTCCAGGCCCTGCATTCTACCCACTAGGGGCAAGGGCCACCCAGAAATCAACTATTCTTGGGCCATCTATTCTGAATGAAGTTGGGGACCAACCTCAATGCATCTGGGATCCCCATGAGTTGGTAATGGGGTGGGGAAGGCAATGGAGGAAGAATACTGGTTCTACATCCAAGGACTTGAGTAAAAATCCTGCCTTGAACACTTACTACCTGTGTGAACCCAGTCCAGCCAATTAAAGTCCCTGGGTCTCCCTTTCTTCATCTGTAGAGTGAAATGGCCCTGAGGTCCCTTCCAGGCCTGGATCCATGATCCTATTACCTCTCTCCTGGAACATCTCAGCCTCCTTCCTGGTATCACTTCCCTGCCGTCCCCTCCCTCCCCCCAGTCTCTCTCCTGTAATCCATCTTCCAAGTAGCAACCTGTGATCTTCCTAATGCATTGCTCAGACCACGTTACTACTTTCTTCAAACTCCCCCTGTGTGGCTCACCATAGAATAAAGCCTAAATTCCTTAACCTCTGTGTTAGGCAGGCCCTCTTGTCTGCAACAGGTAAACTATATTACTTCTCTGCTCAGAAATCTTCTGTGGCTCACCACTGCTCAAAGAGTAAAGTTTGAACTCCTTAGACCAGCAGTCTTACCAGGTGATTTTTCCAAAGCAAAGTTCAGATCACAATATATGGGTGATTGCTCTCCTTTGGGGTTAGGCAGGTCCTCAACTACCACAGGTAACAGGGGCTGCTTAGGTAGTTGGTGCAGGGTACAGGAGGGGAAACTTAGGTTCAGCAATCTCTGAGTCCTGCCCAATGAAGTTGGGAGTAGAAGCCTTCGCCTGGCTCTACTGCTTGGTGGCCTGTTCCTTGAATTTTGGTGTTGTTTGTCCTTCATTCTTTTTTTTTTTTTTGTGAGGCAATTGGGGTTAAGTGACTTGCCCAGGGTCACACAGCTAGAAAGTGTCAAGTGTCTGAGGCTGGATTTGAACCCAGGTACTCCTGACTCCAGGGCCGGTGCTCTATCCACTGCGCCATCTAGCTGCCCCTGTCCTTCATTCTTGAAGAGGACCATGACATTGGGAAGTGATATCTTGACTTTCAGTGAACTGGATTTAAGTGAGGGAGGACTATGCAAGGTCACCAACCTCACTCTCTCCTCCAGAGCCATCTGGGTCCAGTGGACATCAGGATGACTGGAGATGGGCCCAGATGTTTAAGGCAATTGGGGTTAAGTGACTTGCCCAGGGCCACACAGCTAATAAGTGTCTGAGGTGAGATTTGAATTCAGGTCCTCCTGACTCCAGGGCCAGTGCTCTATCTACTATGCCACTTAGTTGCCCCTTTCCTTGAATATAGAGGGAAGGGGGAAGAAATAAGAGGGTGGAGGGAGGGAGGAGAAGTGAGCAGAGGGGAAGTATTGGAAGGAGGCAAGGACAACAGGGCTCTAGGCTGGAGGTTGGGCATGTGTAGCTCCAGCCTCCCAGGAAATGTTTGCTGGGGACAGAATCCATGATGCTAAAGACCCTATTTCCTTCCAGTTCTAATTCAGTATGATCCTTGCCCCCAAAGAAGGGAGGGCCTGGGAGGATGGAGAGTGAAGCAAGCAGCTCTCCCCAACAACATCTGCCACAGTGCTTGGCAAATCCCTTAACCTGGGGAGGGGTCTGCACTCATGTACTCATCGTCATCCTCACTCACATTTGCATAGAGAAGTGACTTGTCCAAGGTCATACCTCAATTCCAGTCCACAATACCCTATACCACATTGCCTCTCTTGGTGTCTCAGGGGTAAGGAGGAAAAGGGAGAGGAAGAGTCTCACCAGAGGGCGGGGGGACATTCCCTCCCACCCAAATTGTAGGGCAGAGAAGTCACTTCCTGTCTACTCCCTACACCCGGAGCTGGGCCAGAACCTCAAAGCAAGAAGCAAGGAGTCCTGGGGAGCTGCTGGGAAGGGAATTCAGAGAGGTTCCCAGGCCCCCCTGGAGAACAGAGCCAAGAACCTGAGGAAGAAAGGAAGGAGCCCTGAAGAGTTAGTTACTGCCCTCCCTCAGCTCTGCCAGCTAGCCAGGTTTTCCTTCCTAGAACTCTTGCCTCGGGGCCCTCAATGCCCCCTGGGTTTCAGGTATGGTTGAGTGGGCAGGTGGTCTGGGGCTCAGAACCTAATGGTGCTCAGCCAGGCCAGTGCTGCTAACTTAGGGACGCCAAATGGGAAAACAAAGCCTTTTGTCTGTGCTCCAGAAGCCTCCGGGGCTCCTGAAGAACTGTCTCCCCCAGGCCTGGCTAGTCCTAGTCTGGATGGAGCAGGAAGACTAAGCCCTGACAATGATAACGGTCAGGGTCAGAGGACCGAGGACAAAGAAGGTTAAAATTACACCCAAAGCTCTAGATATAAAAGGGGCTTAATTAATGAGAAGCAACTGGTACAGTGGATAAAGCTGTATTTACCAGCTGTAGAATACTGGGCAACCCTCTTGACCCTTTTGAGACTCATTTTTCCATCTGTATAATAGTGAGCATGCCTTTACATAGCACTTTTCTTTTCTTTCTTTCTTTTTTTTTTGGTGGGGCAATGAGGGTTAAGTGACTTGCCCAGGGTCACGTAGCTAGTAAGTGTCAAGTGTCTGAGACTGGATTTGAACTCAAGTCCTCCTGAATCCAGGGCTGGTGCTTTATCCACTGCTCCACCTAGCTGCCCCTACATAGCACTTTTAAATTGTTCTCTGGAATGGTTGGACTAGTTCACAACTCCACTAACAGTGCATTGGTGTCCCGATTTTTCCACATTCCCTCCAACATTTGTTATTTTCCTTTTCTGTCATGTTAGCCAATATGATAGGTATCTCATAATTGTTTTAATTTGCATTTCCCTAACCAATTGTGAATTAGAGCATTTTTTAACATGACTATTCATAGCTTTGATGTCTTTTTCAAATCTCCAAAGCACTTTAAGAATATCACCTCATTTCATCCTCCCAACAACCCTGGGAGGTAGGCGCTATTATTAGCCCCACTTTTATGATGAAGAATCCGGGTTTCATACACATACTTGTACTATTTACACAACAAGATTGTGAGAGGAGAAATGGGAAACATTTTGTAAACTCTAAGATGATTACTGGCTAGGTTAAGTTTGTTGATCTGGGTTGCTCGTCAGCTAATCAGGAAGTGTCCCAAGGACCTGGCATCTTGCCTTTTGCTCACCTCATGGGATGGGGCTGTAGCTGTGATTTAATTGGTGATTGATGAGAACTCCTGAAGAGGAGACTCCCTCTGCCAATGGAGCTGAGCACCTGATCTGGGACTTGTGGGCTGAGAGTTGCCTGAAGTGCTGAGAATTTCAGCTGATTGTTCCCAGTGCCTTGGCATGTGTGTGGCAGAAGTGAGACTCCCATCTAAGTCTTCCTGAGTCCAAGGCAGCCCCTTTGTCAGCTTTGTCAGACTAACTTCCCTTTGAAAAATGGAAATGTGGCAGGATTCCTACCACCTCTGATATCTGGATTACCCAGACTGCCCCTCCTTCCTGGACTGGTAGCAGTGCAGGAGAGTAGTGGACTAGACCAAATTTGAAATCCCTTCCAGGGCAATGAAACTGTAACAAAAATAATAAAACCGGTAGAATGTTGGACTTGGAGTCAGAAGGACCTGAGTTCAAATCCTTCCTCAGACACTTAATAATTGTGTGCCCCTGGGCAAGTCACTTACCTTCCATCAGCTTCAGTGTCCTTATCTGTAAAATGAGGTTAATAAAAGTCCCTACCACCTAGGGTGGTTGTGAGTCCAACTCCCATTCAAATGCTTGTCTTCAAGTATTTGAAGCTCTCATGATATATATATCTAAGAGGATGAAGGATATAAAGTATCAAGTCTTGCCTGGATGACCTTGGGCAAGTCAGAACCTCTCTGGTCTCCTCCATAAAACAAAAGGATCAGATTTGATCACACCTAAGGTTTTTTTCTAGCTCTAAATTTGTCTTTTAAATTTTTTTATTTCATGAAATATTTCTCAGTTATATGTATTTTTTTAGCAATCTTTTTTTTTTTTTCCAATTTGGAGTTTCAAATTCTCTTCCTCATGCTCCTCCCCCCTCCTTGAGAAGGCAAGCAATTTTATATCGGTTATACATGTGAAGTCATGCAAAACATATTTTCATATTAGCCATGTTGCAAATGAAAACCCAGACAAAAAAACAACAGGGAAAAAGTTTTTTTTTTTTAAAGTATGCTCCAATCTGTATTCAGAGTTCATTGGTTCTCTCCCAGGAAGTGGATAGCATTTTGTATAATGGATCTTTTGGAATTATCTTGAATCATTGTCTTGATCAGAGTAGTTAAGTCTTTCACAGTTGATCATCCTTACAATATTGCTATTACTGTGTACAACATTCTCCTGGTTCAGAAGCTCACTTCACTTTGCATCAATTCATTTAAGTCTTCTGAGGTTTTTCTGAAACCATCCTGCTCCTCATTTCCCATAGCACAACAATATTCCATTATATTCATATACCACAATTTGTTTAGCCATCCCCCAATTGATGGGCATCCCCTCTATTTCCAATTCTTTGCCACCATGAAAAGAACTAATATAAATAGGTCTTTTCTCCATTTTCTTTGATCTCTTTGGGATACAGACCTAGTAGTGGTATTGCTGGTCCAAAAGGTATGCAGTTTTATAGCTCTTTAGACACAGTACCAAATTGTTCTCTGGAATGGTTGGACTAGTTCACAACTCCACTAACAGTGCATTGGTGTCCCGATTTTTCCATATCCCCTTCAACATTTATTTTCCTTTTCTGTCATGTTAGACCATATGATAGGTATCTCATAATTGTTTTAATTTGCATTTCTCTAATCAATAGTGAATTAGAGCATTTTTAATATCTTTTTCAGAAAACTGCCTGTCCATATCCTTTGACTGTTTATCAACTAGGGAATGGCTCTTATTTTTATGTATTTGGCTCACTTCCTTATATATATATGTATATGAGACCTTTATCAGAGAAACTTGCTATAAAATTTTTTCCTTGTTTCCTGTTTTCCCTCTAATTTTGGGTTGTATTAGTTTTGTTTGTGCAAAAGATTTTTAATTTCATGTAATCAAAATTATCCATTTTACTTCCTGTGATTCATTCTACATCTTGTTAGGTCATCAACTCTTTCCTTATCCATAGATCTGACCAGATACATTTTTCATTTTACTTTTATCACTCTGTAGTAGTAGACCTGGGCCCAGTTAGAGGGTACTCTTCCCTTGGAAAAGCAAAGCAGTTAATCAACCAGATAATAAAACAGACGTATTAAGGGTACCAAAATAATTAGGCACCTTGAAATTTATAGCAGGAGCCTATAGCAGGAAGCTAGATGTGCTTACTACATGGCTAGGACCATGTGGCGATGATAACACCAACTCAGGAATTTGATCCCAATTGTTTCAAGCATCCCTACTCCCCAAGAGCTGTAACTTCCCCCCTCCCCACATCTATTGTCTAAAAAGACATCATCTTCTCTTTTGTTCAGAGAGCTGAAATTTTAAACATTTCCTCCCAGCCACATCCCCTCATTCTGAATAAAAACTTTACTTTTATCTCTGATTGGAACCAATTCACCCCTGACGATCCTTTATATCTAAATAATTTATCCATTTTGGCCTTATCTTAGTATATGGTATGAACTGTTGGTCTATGCATAATTTCTGCCAAACTGCTTTCCAATTTTCCCTGCGATTTTTGTCAAAATAGATTACTATGGTCATTTACAACTATGTGTTGTGTAATCTATTCCACTGATCAAGCACTCTATTTCTTAGTTAGTACTAGATTGTTTTGATGATTACTGCTGTGTAATACAGTCAGAGATATGGTACTGTTAAGCCATCTTCTTTCACATTTTCCTTCATTGATTCCTTTTATATTCTTGACCTTTTGTTCTTCCTGATGAACTTTGCTATTATTTTTCCTAGCTCTACGAAGTAATTCTTTGACGGTTTGACTAGTGTGGTGCTCAATAAGTAAATTAGGTAGAATCGTTTTTTATTTTGTGGGCCTATCTGTGAGTAATTTGGGGGGCAAAGGGTGGGGCAATGAGGGTTAAGTGACTTGCTCAAGGTCACACAGCTAGTAAGTGTCAAGTGTCTGAGGCCAGATTTGAACTCAGGTCCTCCTGACTCCAGGGCCTGTGCTTTATCCACTGCGCCACCTAGCTGCCCCCTTATAATCTTTCTAAGATGCCTTGTCATCATCCAGTTCAATCCCCTCATACTCTCTCACTTCAAGTAAATGGTAGCATCTCTATTACGCCTTAGGTCACAGGATGCTGTAACCCAAAAAATAATTCCCTGGTAGCCAGCCCTTTGGTGATTGATCAGTCTGCCCAGAGCTAGGCTGATCCACAGGACCAGAGAGATCCTTAGAACTAGAAAGAACTTTGGAAATTATCTAGTCTAACTCTCTCATTTTACAGGTGGGGAGACTAAGGCTTAGAGGAAGAAAGGAACTTATCCAAGATCTCACAGCTAGAAAATAGTACAGCTGGTATTTGAACCCAGGTTCTATGGCCCCAAATTCAGGGCTTCTTCTCGTCTACCACACTACTTCTTTCACAAAGTGCTGGGAGGTGTCTGGAAGACCGGGATACTATATAGGGGGAGACAGAAGGGAAAAGCAAGAAAGGCTTCATTCCTCAGGCCCCTAGGCTCACGCCAGGCTGAGCAAAGGCTATTTCCTTCTCCTGAGGAAGTTGTCTAAGTCCGGACTAAGGTTATCTCTGCCTCCCCTACCCCCACCCCTCTTCCCTCTCCCTGGCTCACATTTAGAATCCTAGAAAGGAACCAGAACATCAAACATGAACAGTTACATAACTAGCCCTACCTCCCTCTTTCTCCCACTCCTCCCGCAACAGGCCACTGACAGCAAGTCACCAGGCCCTGCCCAAAGGGTACAGCCGGTGTCAAGTCAAACTGAGCGGCCCCTTCTCCACCCTGGTGACCTCTGGCTACAGCAAATATTCACGTGAGTCCTTGAAAACAAGGACTTGTCTGTCTCAAGGTAGAATGGGCTGTCTCGGAGAGGTAGTGAGTTCCCTCTTGCTAGTAATCTTCAAGTGAAGGCCGGAGGACGACTTCTTTACTAGAGGTGACTGAATTATAGAAAGAGAGATGGAAATATCTCCTCCAACCCCCTCATTTTACAGCAGAAGAAAAGGAAACTCAGGATGGGGATGTGATGTGTCCATGGTCACACAGCTATTTAGTGGCATTTGAACTCAGGTCTTCTGACCCAAGCTGTTATAAGGCAGTTGGGCTTACTCCTATCTTTGAAAATTTTACTCTACTATATCCAGCAAAGACTTGAAACTTTCCCTATTACACATGCAACTTGTTCTAAAACATGTCCCGGGGCAGCTAGATGGTGCAGTGGATAGAGCACCGGCCCTGGAGTCAGGAGTACCTGAGTTCAAATCCAGCCTCAGACACTTAACACTTACTAGCTGTGTGACCCTGGGCAAGTCACTTAACCCCAATTGCCTCACTAAAAAAACAAAACAAAACAAAAAACAAATAAAACATGTCCCTTGGCTCCCGGAAAGAGGCATTTTCTGGCATTAAAATATTTGCCTTTTTTTAAAAAAAAATCTTACTCCAACACTTCCCATCCCATGTGTTGTATCTGAGGCAATCTACCTTGCTTTCTCCTGCTCTAACCTCTAAAATGGGTATAATTATGCCAGCGCAGTCCACCAAGCAGTGTTTTTGTGAGGCAATCTGGTATAGAATAAACAGGACTCTATTTGGTTTGAAGACCCGAGCTCAGTGTCACTTACCAGCCATGTGACCTCTGGCCAGTTTCTTTACCTTTCTTTGGGAGCCTCAGTTTTCTCATCTTTAAATGGGGACAGCAATTCTCTCCTTCCCTCGCATAAATGCCTTGTAAATTCCTATAGATAGAAGGTAAAAGGCCTTAGGGCTGAGAGCATCTAGTCCAAATCTCTGATTTTACTGATGATTCCGCATTTAAAGCTCTTTACAATCAGGTTCCATTTACCTTTCCAGACTTGCTTCCTATAAATCTTTCATACTTTCCATGTTCCAGCCAAACTGGCTACCTTGACGTTGGTAAGTCTACCACCTCCTTGCCCTTGAACAGGTTGCTTCCTTCAATTTGAAATGCAGCCCCTCTTCACCTCCTTTTAGAATTCCCTGAGGGCTTGGCTAGGTGCCAGCTCCCAGAAGAAGTCTCTTCTGACATCCTTTCGAACCCTCTAAGTCATTTTGCAGTTACTGTGTGTATAGTTTGTAATTGCTTATCTGTGTCAATGTTGTGGAAAATGACACGGATTCTGTTACATTCTCCCGACAAGGTACAAATTGAAGGGTGGAGACGGTTTCCTTTTTATGGTTCTTTTAGCTCAAGGAGTTAGTTCAGTACCTTCAGTACTTTATCATTGCTTGTTGACTTGAACGGAATTGAATTAATCCCCTTGATTGTTGGTGCTCTGTCCCTTCTCAAATTATCTGGCATTTCTTTCTCCATTTATATATTGAATTTCCTAGAATGTAATCTCCTTGAAGGTTAGGGTTGTTTTCTGTCTTTGGATCTCCAGGTATAGCACAGTGCCTAACACATCACAGGCATCCAATAAATGCTTGTCAAAGATAAAGAAGGATCCCATTCACAGCAGCACTTTTTTTTTTAAGTGAGGCAATTGGGGTTAAGTGACTTGCCCAGGGTCACACAGCTAGTAAGTGTTAAGTGTCTGAGGTCGGATTTGAACTCAGGTACTCCTGACTCCAGGACTGGTGCTCTATCCACTGCGCCATCTAGCTGCCCCAACACAGCAGCACTTTTTATAGCAGTGAAGAATTAGAAACAAAGTAGATAGATGACTGTTAAATGGAAAATGGCTCAACAAATGATGTTGCACAAGTGCAGCAGAATATTATTGTTCAAGAAAGAAATACAAAAAGAAGAAACATAGGAAGACTTTTATGAACTGATACAAAGTCAAGTATGAAGAACCAGGAAAACAAAATACACCACTTCAGTAATATAAACAGAGAACGATTTAAAAAAAAAAAACAAACCACCAACAACCTCCTGCAGGGCAGCTAGGTGGTGTAGTGGATAAAGCACTGGCCCTGGAGTCAGGAAGACCTGAGTTCAAATACGGTCTTGGACACTTGACACTTACTAGCTGTGTGACTCTGGGCAAGTCACTTAACCCTAATTGCCCCGCCCGCCCCAAAAAAAGCCTTCTGGAAACTGAATGCTATGCATTTATGACAAACAAGCCTTGAGAAAACATACCTTTCTCTTTTTCTTTGTGGAGATAGGAAGGTAGGGGTGTAAAAATGTTGCATATATTGTCCCATGTGATGGATGTTAGTTTTGCTGAATTGTCTTGTTTTTGTCTTTCTTTTAAAATCTTTGTTATAAGGGATACCTCAATGGGTGGGAAAGGGATACAGAAATTCAGAAATGAAAGTGATTTAAAAATAAAATACAGGGGCAGCTAGGTGGTGCAGTGGATAGAACACCGGCCCTGGAGTCAGGAGTACCTGAGTTCAAATCTGGCCTCAGACACTTAACACTTACTAGCTGTGTGACCCTAGGCAAGTCACTTAACCCCAATTGCCTCACCAAAAAACAAAACAAAACAAAAATACATCCATACACATATGTGTTTTTAAAAAGTGTTTGTTGAAGGGACGGCTAGGTGGTGAAGTGGATAAAGAACCAGCCCTGGAGTCAGGAGGACCTGAGTTCAAATCCAGCCTCAGACACTTGATATGTGACCCTGGGCAAGTCACTTAACTTCAATTGCCTCACAAAAACAAACAAACAAACAAAAATGGATTCATAAAGTATTTGATGAATGAAATGGTCTTGTCCAGAGTCATAGAGGTGGTGGTAGCCAGCTCCTTTGACTCCAAATTTTTCCTAGCTCTTCTACCCTGCTTAGCTTCTAGTTGAATTATCATTTGGGCAGCTAAGTGATGCAGTGGATAGAATGAATAGAGCCCTAGACACTTACTAGCTATGTCCAGCTAGACCCTGGGCAAGTGACTTAACTCCATTTGCCTTAGGTTCCTCATCTGTAAAATGAGCTGGAGAAGGAAATGGCAAACCACTCCAGTATATTTGCCAAGAAAACCCTAAATAGGGTCATGAAGAGTTGGACGTGATTGGAAAGCGACCGAACAACAAAGAATTATTATTGTTATTCTGTACTCAGACTACCTCTCTGGGGGTTAATGGTTCCTATCCTCAGGCCATAGCTCACCCTATAAGGGTATCCCTTTCCTCTCCCACCCACTTGGCTCCCCTGCTCAATCCCAGTCATGCAAAGGAGCCAGGGCTCTCCACCAGTCCCACCTCCCCATACTTTATTTTGATTTTTAGGGTCTAGGAATTTTGAAGGACTTGTCCCAGCCAGCTGCCACTCTGAGCCATCCTGACACACCTCCCCTCTCTCCTTCCATATCATTCCCTGCACCACTTTATCTACCAGGCCAAATCTCCCTCACCAGCCACACAAAACACGGGGAGGAGATAAACACAACCTTTGGAAGGCTGTGGTGATGTGTCTCAAATGGAGAGAAAGCTCCAGCTGGCAGGATGTCCCCAGGACAGGGCTAGGGCATTGACCTGAAGGCCAATCACTGTCCCTCCGATATGTCTGCCTGGCTGCGTGTAGGGAATGGGGGATGGGAAGTACCATGGTCAAGTGGGGCCAGACTGTAGCATCATCATTGCCTCACCCCACAACACAGTTGTCTGTTAGCTCCTGCTACTTCCTCAACCAGACCTCATGGGAATAAGGTAGCATCGAATCTAATTGCAAAGGCCTAGAGCTACCTTGGTGGGGAAGGCATGGCAAGTGTGGAGCCCAGGGGACACTAAGGGGGCTCGTTTGATCCCTGCAGCCCTTGGACCATGGGAAGTCCAGCCAGTCTCATAGAATCAAAGACTATCAGAGCTGGAAGGAACCTCAGAAGCCATCTACATTCATATTTAGCTAAAATAGACTCCCTTTAGTGGCCAGCATCCTCATTAAGTAGTGATCTGATCCCTCAGTGAAAAACCTCCAGTGAGAGGGAGTCTGTCACCTGGGAGAAAGCCCACTACACTTTGAGAAAGCTGTTTGCTGAGTTTTTTCTGACATCAAGCCCAAATCTGCTTCTCTGGGACTTCCACCTATTGTTCCTACTTCTACCCTCTGTGACTGAGCAGGAGCAGTCTTAATCTAACTTCCATTTAACCATCCAATTAAATTAATTTCAATTGAATTGGCATCTATTAAAAACCCATTCCACCAGGCATTGTGCTACCTGTGAGGATAAAAATTAAACAGGTGCTGCTCTCGAAGAGTCTACTTTCTATTTCTACTTAGGGTGGAGGGAGGGGAGAGAATAACCCTTTACAAAGTAAGGCAAATCCTGAGGAATTGGAGGAGGGAGAACCCAGAGATCTAGGTAGAAAGAAGTAGAATCTTCACAAGGGAAATGGCACCTGAGGTGATCCTGGAAGGAAGATAAGGTTTCTGAGAGCTTTGAGATAAGAAGGGAGTGTATTCTTGGCAAAGGGTAGTCTGGGAAAAGGTCAAGATATGGAGACTGGAAAAGAAATGTTAAGTTCTGGGAAGGACAAGTAGACCACTTTGACTGGAACATAGAATGCCTGGGGGTAGGGGCTTGGGGGGGAGTAATATGAAATAAAGGTGGAAAGGTGGGGCAGTGCCAGAGGGTGGAGGCAGGTCAGGAAGCTTTTATCTTATCTTGAAGGCAATAGGAAGCTACAGAAGTTTTACCAGGAAGAGGGCCTGACAGGTTAGAATCTGCATTTTAGGGACTTTATTGTAGAAGCTTGTTGGAAGAGGGTTGGTGGGAGGGAGGGACTGGAGGCAGGGAGGCCAATTAGAACTGAACTGAGATAGTGGCTATGTGAATGATGAGAGGGGGACAGATACAAGAGATGTTGTGACTGTAGAATCAGCAAGATTTTGCAACTGATTAGGTGTAAGGGGTGATGATGATGGGCTCCCAGGCTTAGAACTAGCTTTAGAGGCTATCTGGGGTAATGCCTACATCTTATCAATGAGGAAACTGAGAAGAAGGATAAGTCCTGAGTTTTGAACCTGGGTGATTTAAAAAATGGTGTTCTGGGGAAGCTAGGTGGTGCAGTGGATAGAGCACTGGACCTGAAGTCAGGAGGACCTAAGTTCAAATCCGGCCTCAGACACTTGACACTTACTAGCTGTGTGACCCTGGGCAAGTCACTTAATCCTCATTGCCCCGCAAAAAAAAAAAAAAAAAAGAAAAGAAAAGAAAAGAAAAGAAAAAGGTAGTGTTCTCCTGTCTCCCCCATGTCTGTTCATTCCTTTCAGTTGAGTCTGACTCTTTGTTTGGGGTTTTCTTGGCAAAGGTACTGGAGTGCTTTGCCATTTCCTTCTCCAGCTCATTTGACAGATGAGGAAACTGAGGCAGACAGGGTTAAGTGACTTGACCAGGGTCACATAGCTAGTGTATGAGGCTGGATTTGAACTCGGTTCTTCCTGACTTTATGCTGAGTGCTCTATGCACTGTGTCCCCTAGCTGGTCACATCTTCTCTACACCAGATTAAAATCCCTGATTCCTTTATGGGGTCCTCCAATAGTGTAGCATGAACTTTCAATCCCTCTGTGTCCTTATCAGCTTCCTCTGAACACTCTATAGCTCAATGCCCGATTGAAAATTCAACGTCTGGAATTGTACATGGTCTGACCTGGGCAGAGTACTTGGGACTCTGACGTCATCTGTTCAGTACAACATGCTCCTTTTAATGCAGCTCACAGTTACATTCGATTTGGGGGCTAGCATGTGGTACTGTTGACTCTTACTGAGCTTGCATTCCACTGACTGTTTGCTCCCTGGAGAAGTGCCCGATGACACCCAGCAATCAATCAGTCTGTGTGGAAGTGTCCCTATAACCATCCTTCATGTACTCCAGCAGCCCAGCAGCTCTTAGCCTCTGCTGTGTAATGACCAGCTCTTGGGCAGTCCGATGAATTTTGTGAACTCCTTCTTAGAATCACATTTTTAAATGCATAAAATGAAATTCATAGGATTGCAAAGGAAACCAGTGACATTGAAATACAGTTATCGAAATAGGCAAAACAAAGTTCAAGCTCATGGATCCCAAGAACCCCTGCTCAACGACTCCCCTTCCCAGCCTTTCTTTGCCTTGTGTCTGCTCACTTCTCTCCTGCCAAGAACAACCCTGAGCTCTCTGCCTTCTTCCCACACCCAAACAGCTTGCGAATCCCTCATATCCCATTGTCAAATTCCTTCCCATCTTCAAAGACTGCATCAAGATATGATTCCCTCTAATCTCGCTGAATGACAGTGATCTGAAATTCTTTCTTCTCCAGTTTCTCCAACCCACTTTGCCGGGACCTCTCCCTTGTTCTTTAGCTCTGTGTACACTTAACTATCGGGTTGTCAGGTATTAGAGAGAACAATGTCTATGAGGATCTGATGTACCTCATTCATAGTCTGGTAGTAGGACTAGAGGATCCTATGACTTGTTGAACTAGGGATCCTTCCACAGAGCTGCTGGTGAGCTCTGGTCCTTTGCTCAGTAGCAAACATACATCTTACCTGGATGACATAGTGCACTCTATTTTTTTTTTTTTTTTTTAGTGAGGCAGTTGGGGTTAAGTGACTTGCCCAGGGTCACACAGCTAGTAAGTGTTAAGTGTCTGAGGCCGGATTTGAACTCAGGTACTCCTGACTCCAGGGCTGGTGCTCTATCCACTGCGCCACCTAGCTGCCCCCCATAGTGTACTCTTTTTTTTTTTTCTTTTTTTTTTTTTAGTGAGGCAGTTGGGGTTAAGTGACTTGCCCAGGGTCACACAGCTAGTAAGTGTTAAGTGTCTGAGGCCGGATTTGAACTCAGGTACTCCTGATTCCAGGGCCGGTGCTCTATCCACTGCGCCACCTAGCTGCCCCCCATAGTGCACTCTTAATAGGTCCCCAGGAACTAGGACTGGGTGGAAGGTGATCAGCAACTGAGCATCCAGGGAAGAAATTCCTTAATGAGAGTATGTTTCCCTGACACTAAATTCCCATTCTTTTTGGGGGTGTACTGCATGAGCATTTGCCCCTCCTCAGTGGTGTCACTGCTAGGAACCAGGGCTTAATCTATTGTTTTCTTTATTGTGTAGGCATAAGAAAGTGATAAAGAAAATATTAATAATGCAGATTAAATGTAAAAGTGTGTCTTGTGTACAATTCCTCCCTCTCCTGTCCCTCCCCCCAAAGCTGGTTGTTCAACATTTAACCAGCATAATCCAGAATACAACCCAAGGCATTGGGGACCAATTAGGAATTTCCTGTATCATTACAGCATGGAACAAGGGGTTAAAACACCTGTCTAGCTCCACGGGAGGTGCCCTATTCCCCTTATTATTACCCCCAACCCTGCTGTGCTCACGTGTTGATTATACGTCATGTTACATGATAAGACTGTTAGGTTCAAAGTGCTATGTGACAAGTCAAAATAACAGCTGTCACTTGGGTAGCCCTCTTCTCACAACAGATCTTGTAAGAGGAGTAGTACATGCGTCATTTCCCCCCACTTTACAGGAGGAGAAACCGAGGCTCAGAAAGATTGAAGAGATTTGCCTAGACTCATGGGGCAAGTAAGGGTCTGAGATGAAATTTAAACCCAAGCCCTAAGATCCTAGATTACTAGCTAGAAGGAGCATCAGAAACTATGTAGTCTAACCACTTTATTTCATAGATGAGGGAACTGAGGCATAGGGACAATAAGTGATCTGTCAACGGTTCCACCAGTAAGTGTCATTGGTGGGATTTGAACCTGGGTCCTTTGGATCCAAAGCCAGAGAACTTTCCACTGCTTTTTCTCTCTTTGAGTCTTCTCTTCCACCTCCATGTCTCCCAAAGACCCTAGGGAGGGACAGGCTCATATGGTATCACAGACTCATAGACCTCAAGCTGGAATGGTCCCCAGAGGTCATCTGGTCTAACCTCCTCCCCCATTTTACAGATGACAGAACTGAGGCCAGGGAGGAGATGTGACTGCATTTGAACCCTTTGGTGTGTAGAATGCTGCATCCCCTCAGCCAAAGGGATACAGGGGTTTGCTCAGGGTGCACCCTGCTCATTACAGGCTCCCCAAGGCCTCTTGAGACTTACAGCTTGGAAGCTTTGCCTTTGGCCTCTGCTCTTTGGAAGTGCTCTCTTTTGTGACAAGCTGCCTGGACTTTGACATATTGGCTTCCTGACAGTCTCTGGCCGCCACCTGTCCCCCGATATTGACAGCTCCTTCTGTGTGACCCTGACCCGGGGCCTCCCCTAGTCTCTGCTCTTCTATCTAGGGCTGGGCCGGGTCTGTTGCCCTTCCCCCACTCCCCACTGAAAGCCTAGGCCAGAAGAGGTGGGGGGCGGGGAGCATATGTCACCCAGTATGGAAGGAAGGGCTTCAGGAATGGGGGATGAGCACGACCCTCAGGAAAGGCTTTGTACTTTGTGTTTTTTTCCCAGGATACACCGGACTCCTTCCACGAGATTACTGCAGGTCTGAATGGGAAGGGATCTTCCTGACCATTCCCCAACTGGGGAGCTCAGCAAATGGTCCCCCAGTCTCTGTTCTGCTCTGCTATGTATTCATTGTTGGGGTGGAAGATAAACTTCATCAAATCCCTTCCCCCTCTCTGGGCTCAGTTCTCACACCTAGCTAGACAGCTAGGTATGCAGAGTTAGAAAGACCTGAGTTCAGATCCAGCCTCATGATTCATAGCTTCTGTCTGCCTCAGTTTCCTCATCTGAAAAATGGGGATCATAGTAGCACCTACCTCCTAGGGTTGCCAGGCAGCTAGGCGGCACAGTGGATAGAGTGGCAGGCCTAGAATCAGGAAGACAACTTTCTGAGTTCAAATCCAGCCTCAAACACTTACTAGCTGTGTGATCCTGGGCAAGTCACTTCACCCCTGTTTGCAAATGAACTGGAGAAGGAAATGGCAAAACACTCCAGTCTTTTTACTAAAAAAACCCCACATGGGGTTTCAGTCAGACACAACTCAACAACAACAAAAACTAAGGTTGCTATGAGGATCAAATGTGATAATATTTGTAAAGCACTTTGCAAATCATAAAATGTTCTATAAATGCTAGTTATTATTATTATCATTAAGAACAATATTCATTAAAGTCAGGGGCCTGAACTTGATCCTCTTTAAGATCCCTTCAGTGCCAAGTCCTGAGAACACTCTGATGATCCTGTGGTGACCTCTGAGGTGGGGAGGCCATTACCAGCAGACAAGAGGAGATAAGGAAGGCTTTCTGGAGGGGGCATTTGGGTTAGGCTTTAAAGGATAGGTGAATTGTTGGTGGAGTTGTGAGCTGATCCAACCACTCTGGAGAGTGATTTGGAACTATGCCCAAAGGACTATAGAACTGTGCATACCCTTTGACCCAGCAATACCACTGCTAGATCTATGTCCCAAAGACATCCCCTCAAAAGAGAAAAAGACCTATTTGGTTTTTTGGTGGGTTTTTTTTTTTTTTGGTGAGGCAGTTGGGGTTAAGTGACTTGTCTGGGGTCACACAGCTAGTAATTGTTAAGTGTCTGAGTCTGGATTTGAACTCAGGTCCTCCTGAATCCAGGGCCAGTGCTCTATCCACTGTGCCACCTAGCTGCCCCAAAAGAGAAAAAGACATATTTGTACAAAAATATTTATAGCAGCTCTTTTTGTGGTGGCTACGAATTGGAAATCAAAGGAATGCCCATTAATTGGGGAATGGCTAAACATGCTGTGGTATATGATGGTGATGGAATATTGTGCTATAAGAAATGACATGCAGGATTATTTCAGAAAGGCCTGGAAAGACTTGTATGAACTGATGTAGAGTGAAGTGAGCAGAACCAGGAGACCATTGTGCACAGAGACAGCAATATTGTTTGATGAAGAACTGTGAATGACTTTACTATTCTCAACAATACAGTCCCAAAGGACTAATGATGAAGCATACTATCCATATCCAAAGAACTGATATTGATTGAACACAGACTGAAATATGCTATTTTTCATTTTCTTTCATTTTTTCTTTTATTCAAGTTTTCTTATACAAAATGACTAATATGGTAATGTTTTACATAATTGTACACATATAACCCATATCTGATTGCTTACCTCCTCAGGGAGGGGAAGGGGAGGGAGAGAACAAGGGATTAAATCTGGAACCCAAAACTTAAAAAAACCAAACTTTATTATTTAAAAAAATAAAGGATAGGTGAGTTCAAGAAGGAGAATAAAAGATATCACCCAGGAAATGAATGAATGGTAAAAGTAGAGGGGGGGGGGAGGTGAAGCTAGGTGGTGCAGTGGATAAGCAACGGCCCTGCATTCAGGAGGACCTGAATTCAAATCTGGCCTCAGACACTTGACACTTACTGGCTTTGTAACCCTGGGCAAGTCATTGACCCACAAAAAAACAACAAAAAACGAAAAAGAGAGTGGGCTGATGCAAAAAAAGAAAAAAAAAAGGAAATAAAGCAAGCATGTATTAAGCACCTACTATGTGCCAAGCACTGTCCTAAGAGCTTTATAATTATTATTTCATTTGATCCTCACAACAACTATGGGAAATAGGCACTAATATGATTCCTATCTTGCAGATGAAGAAACTGAGGCAAACTTGCTCAGGCTTATACAACTAGTGAGTATGTGATGTGGGATTTGAACTCAGGTCTTCCTTACACCCAGTTGCATAGTAGCCTCACTGCTGCACAGGCACCCATGAGGTGTTTATGGGATCACAGCTTCAGAGCCAGAAGGGACCTTAGAGGTCATTGAGTTCCCAGCCCTCCAAATTTTATAGATGAGGAAACTGAGGTCCAGAGAAGCTAAACAAATAGCTTGGCCAAGATCATACAGGTACTAACCAGAGGTGGAAAGCAGAGGTTCTTTCCATAGTTCAAGATGCCTCTCATTTTAGGGAGCTCCTGCTTCTGTAGCATTCGAAGGCTGGCAAAACAGTCTTTACAACAGCCCTGTGAAATAGGATGATTATCATTACAGATGGGGAAACTGAGACACAGAGGAAGAAGTGATTTGCGGAGCTCATTTCTGCTAGATAATGGATTTGAACTCAGGTCTCCAGACTCCAAGTCCTGGAGTTCTAGTGTTCTCTGTAAGCAGGGCCAGTGACCGGGCTCCTTGGACATGAGGCTGCTTACCTTGGGGAGGGGACTTCTCCCTTCTGCCCTTCTCCCCCATGTCAGAGGAGTGGATCAGATCAGGTCTTGGAGTTGGACACAGAACTGAATTCCTGGCGCCCTGGCCTGGGAAGGTGAACCTTCCATTTATTCTTCCCAAGGTTTGAGTGGGAGGTCAAACAATGTTCTTTCTCTGCATCCCAATTTCCTTCCAGGCCTTGCTTCTTCCTTTACCTTCCCAAAGCTACGGTTAAAGGGGTGAGGAGCCTATGCGCCCCATTCCTACTGTGGGGGAAGGGGGGAAGCCTGAGGGAGAAACAGCTTTGCCATTTCCCCCGTAGGCCTCAGAGCCTGGGAAGGGGGAGGGGGTGTCTTAGAGACCAAGTCTGTTGTATAGAGGAAACACATCACATAAGGGGTAAAGGCTGGGGCTCACAGGGAACCCATGGAAGAGCTAAGGATTGTCTGCCTCCTGGTTCGGTGTTCTTTTCCCCATATGAAAATTAGCACAGCCTGAAATTCTTGTTGGCTGACTGAACGACCCCCCCCTCCCCCCGCCTGAGTGTGTGTGCTCGAGTGTGCGTGAGTGTGTACGCACACATGTGTTTTGGGGAAGGGGGGGGGGCTGGTGACCTGCTGATTCTTTTCAATGAGGAACCAGGCTCAGAGAGGGAAGTCAGTCTCCCAGAATCTCATAGTTAGTCGTGAAGTGTGGCTGCAGACACACACCCCAGGGGCTCCTGACACCGGACCCCGGGAATCTCTGGGCTGCTGTAACTCGCTGGCCTCCTCCTGCTTAACAACGTGCTTTTACATTCACCGTCTCACTGAGTTCATTCATCTCTCAGCCTGGATTTCTGTGGCTGACCTTGCCAAGGAGTCCAGACCCCACAGTCTCTGAGGCCCTGGAGCAGGGGGAGAGAGGGAGGGAGGTAGGGAGAAAGGGGAGGGGAGAAAAGCTGAGTGAGGGAGAAAGATTCCAAGTCTCAGCTCCTAGCAACCACGGGGACAAAGGAATTCCTTAGGGGGGCCTGGAGGATCGTGGGTGAGGAGAGAATCCTCTGAGGGGGAGGGGGCAGGCTGCAGGATGAGAGTCGAGATTCTTGGTGGGACAGCTAGACCAGAGAGGGGCCAGGTAGCAGAGAGGCTGCAGGGGGGCGCTGGAGCCCTGAGGTCCCTAAAGAGATGGCTTTGAGTCCCAGCTTGGACCCTTGAAGGGCATGTATGAACCCGGGCAAATCCCTTGTTCTCACTCGGGCTTAGTTTCTCCATCGTCCTCTCCTTGGGGTCCTCCCCACAAGGACAAAACCTAATTCTATGACCAAGTCAGGGCTGTATGGAACTCCTGGCCCGCCCCCTGGGCGGGCTTTCTCAGGAAAAAGCCAATCCTTGGGAGCCCTGTTCCCACCAGGGTTTGGGGTATATTTTTTAAAAGAAGAGAAAATTTAACCCCCTCTTGCCCACATGGTGGTGTTTCCTAACTACATATGGAACAAAGGGCTTTCTCAAGTTTGCACGGGGAGGAAAGCTTTATCTAGGGATGTTTGATAATAATTATAATAACCAACATTTATAGGACAGTATCTCATTTGCTTTTTGTTGCCGTTCAGTTGTTTCAGTCATGTCTGATTCTTTGCGGCCTCATTTGGGGTTTTCTTGGCAAAGGTAATCGAGTTGGTTGCCATTTCCTTCTCCAGCTCATTTTACAGATGAGGAAACTGAGGCAAACAGGGTTAAGTGATTTGCCCAGGGTCAGACAGCTAGTAAGTATCTGAGGCCAGATTTGAACACAAGTTTTCCTGACTCCAGGCCTATCTCATTCCTTATCCCCATTTTACAGCTGAAGAAACTGAGGCTGGGAACCTAAGTTGTTTGCACAGGGTCATACGGCTAGTAAATGTCAGAGGGAGCATTTGAACTAAGGTCTTCCTGACTCCTAAGTCCAAAGACCCTCTATCAACTCTACAACCTAGCTTGTTTGATGGGGTAGGGTGGAGGCCATTTCTGGGGAAACTGAGGCAGCCATCTTAATTCAGGAGGAAGAACCTGCCAGTAGATGTAGAAACTCAGATTGGAGCAAGTCCCTCACCTTCTCGGGCCTCAGGCAGTGAGATAGGTTAAGAATTTGGAGTCAGAGGACCTAGGTTCAAATCCTAGCCTTTAATTGGAGTAAGTTACTTCATTCTCTAGGCCTCAGTTTGGTCAGGTATAAGATGAGGGGGTGAGACCAGATGGTCTCTAAGGTACCTTCCAGGTTTACATCTGTAATCCCAAATTAGAATTTGAGGGATCAGGGAGGATGGATCTATTATTTCTTTTTCTTTCTTTCTTTCTTTTTTTTTTTTGGTGGGGCAATGGGGGTTAAGTGACTTGCCCAGGGTCACACAGCTAGTGTCAAGTGTCTGAGGCCACATTTGAACTCAGGTCCTCCTGACTCCAGGGCCGGTGCTTTATCCACTGTGCCACCTAGCTGCCCCCTATTATTTCTTTGGTCAGGAAAACTCCCCCCAGGGAAGGGACTCCTGCCAGTGCAGATGAGGGCTTGCAAGTTCTGTTTGCCTGTATCACTTAGAGGTTAAGTGACCTTGCCACAGTAAATTGAGAAGGTCGACTAGAGGAAACCTGAAATCGTTCCTAGCCTAGCTGGCCCCTTCTGCAGAGTCTACTCTGCTTTGCTTAGGGCAGCCAGGGCCTCCCTTGCTGGGACAAGACTACAGCCTTGGGGGTCAGTTGGCTGGAGTGTGGATTTGGCTAAGGCCTAGGTTTGGATTGGGTGGTAGAGAATGTCTCCAGCCAGTCTGGAGGAAGCCATATCTCCCTGGTCATCAGGAACACCGGGTCATTTGTAACATCCTCTTCCAAGGCCCTGGGCATTGGTCTCTGCTGGAGCAGAGCCTCACCTGATTCATCTCACCTGATCTGCCTTCCTGGGGGCTGCCTTGGGCTGTCCCTGGGTGGGGCTTGCCACCTTGGCAGTCCATGCTTGGGGGTGGAGGCCAAAGAAAGGCCTGAGACCTACTACTACCTAATGTTTATTTTGTATATTTGGATTTATGCACCAGATGCTCCCTCCAGCTGCTGTGCCTGGTCCCTAGGATGTAAGTTTCTAGGGGACCAAGATTATTTCTTTTTTCCACCTTTGTGTAACTAGCACCTAGGAGGCATCTAGGTAGTGCAGTGGCTAGAACACTGGTCCCCCCAAGTCAGGAAGACTTGAGTTCAAATTTGGCCTCAAACACTTACTAGCCATATGACTCTGGGCAAGTTACTTAACCCTGTTTGCCTCAATTTCCTCATCTGTACAATGAGCCGGAAAAGGAAATGGCAAACCTCTCCAGCCCCAAATGAACCCTCAAAGAGTGGGGCACAACTGAAATAGCTGAACAACAAATCTCTAGCACCCATGGATTCGTGCCTGGCACATAGTAGTCACCTAATAAATCCAGGTTGATTGATTGGCATCATACGGAATGTGGGAGAGTCCCTACATCCTGCCACTTCTTTCTCTTCCTGGGAAGAGGCCAGAATCTACTGACTTTCCATTCCTTAAGGCTGGCCTGGAGGAATAATGACGATGATGATAAATGATAATAAGAGACAGCATTTATATTTATATGGGAGGTATATTGCAGACTTTGAACAGGTCTCTTCCCTATGTCAATGAGATGACAAATTCTTATATATAGGCAGGGTAGGATAGTGGGTAAGGTCCTGAGTCAAGAAAGACTCAAATCCAGCCCCTTACACTTGCTAGCTGTGGGATCCAGGACAAGTTGGGTTGGGTTGGACTCAATGGCCTGTCATATACCTTCTAGTTCCAGGACACTAAGCTGTTCACATTTTTCTCTTTCCAGATGGATCCGTCATTTTATTGGCACAGGGAATTCCCAGTGAGGCGACTTCTTCCACCAATGCAAATCAATGCTAATCTTTGTTCAGCTTGTGGTCTTCAATTGTTCTTTGGGGCACCCGAGGGTTAAGTCATCTGCCCAGCATTGAACAACCAGGATGAGAGAGAGAAGGGACGGAGACCAGGGTGATCTGGATGCAGAGAGCTGCCAAGCTGCCTCTTAGGTTGTTACTATGGGTCATGAAATGAAGGGCAGATCCTAGACTGTCAGGACTAGAAGGGAAGTTTGAAATCACACACCACAACTCTTTTATTTGACTGATGAGGAAACTGAGGTTCAGAGAGGAATCACTGGATTTAGCTAGAAGAGACTAGTTCAACTCCCTGGTTTTCTAGATGATGTGCAGAGAGTCTATGGCTTGCCTCAAGGTCACACAACTATTTAAGGGCAGATGAGTGTCTTCTGACACCCCTCCCTTCCCCCAACAATCAGGTGCTTTTCACTGGATCAGACCCACTTAGGGTAGGGTGGTAGAAATGCCAAGAAGGAACTCAAGGCAGAGAGAAGCTTAAAAAGGACCCAGGGACCAATTGGGGCAGCACAGTGGTCAAAAGGAGAAAGAGAAGAGCTAGCCAGAAAGGAATCAGAGGTTTTGGACCCTGGGTGGGTGATGGAGAGGACAGTGAAGTACTTTACAGAAACAGGAAAATCAGGAAGTAGAGTTGGTTATAGGAAGGAGGAAGGTGAATTTGGTTCCAAATCTGTTGAATTTGAGGGCAGGTGGAATATCCCAGCCATAACACCGTAGTGGCAAATGGGACTGGCACTGGGGAAAGAGGTCAGAGCTGAAGATAAGGATTTTGCAGTCATCTGCATGACGAGTTTTCGGAGGTAGTGAGCTCCCTGTCACTGGAGCTCTTGAGGCAGAGACTGGATGACCCCTGGTCTAAGATGTAGTGAGGATACCTTTTCAGGTACATTGGGTCAGAGGAGTGAATTAATTTTTTAAAAGCATTTATTAACTGCCTACTATCTGCCAGACACATTAAAATAAAAAGTACCTCTAAGAAGTTTGTGTCCTAATAGGAGGACACAATACGGTGGCCAGGGAGAGGTTTTGGTCTGGGGCCTCCCTAGTAGGGCAAGTGGAGACCCAGGAAAGTCTGTTCTCATACTCTTTCCAGAAGTAGGGGTGGGTAGTATTGATCTGGTTATTATTCTCAGAGCAAAAAGTAGGAAGTGGGGGTGGGGAATGGAGGGAAAGCATGGTCTGGGGCCAAGCTAGAGAGAGGGAGGTAGGAGAGGACTTTTCTCCCTCAATGAGGCAGGCAAATGATGGTAGTGAGGCCCAAACCAGTGCTTCCTCTTCTCTCCCAGCCTGTTTCCCTATCTGGAAAATGAGAGAGCTGGAATTTTAGGTTCAAAAGGTTTTGTGATTCTAGGTGAAAGTTGAAACCTTGAGAATGATGGGGTCTCTGGAAGGGAGGGAGGGAGGGATAGAAGGAAGGAAAGGGAGGGAGGGAGGGATAGAAGACAGGAGGAGAGCAGGGGGAGAAAAGAGAGGGAAGGAGGGAGAAAGAAAGAAGAGGAAAATGGGGGTGGGGGAGGGAAAAGGAAGAAGAGAGGGAGGAGGGAGAGGAGGACAGGGAGGAAGAGGAAGGGAGGGGGATGGAGAGGGATAGAGACAGGGAGAAGGGGAAAAGGAGGGAGAGGAAGGGAGAGGGGAAGGGGGAGAGGACAAGAAGGGAGGGCTGGGAGCCAGAGAAGGAACAGTCCAAAAAGGAGGAGAGTCCAAAGTGTACAATTCGGTTATTTCTTCTATGCAACTTTCTGTTCTAAACATTGTCTCTACTTTGCCCACATCTCTTTCTGTCCATTAGTTATTTTGCCTCTGCTTGTCTTTGTACCCTAGGGAGCTGTGTCTCTCTTCTCAGACTGGGGAGCTCCCCGAGGGCAGGGTCTCCACCATCAAAGAAGCCCCCAAGCAGGGCAGGGACCATATCTATTTCCCTCTGACTATTCCTAGCATCCAGGTCCAGGCTCTACTGTGAACACTGGGGAATGGGTTCACTCACTGCCTGCCTAGCTCTGATCAGGTACCTCCCCCACACCCCCGCCAAAACCCTGCACACGACTGGCATGGATCAGGAGTGGAGATGTGCCACCAACCACAGGCTAACCAAGCTGAACGTGGAGCCAATAGGGCTTTGCCACAGAGGAGTGACATCCAGAGGGGCATGCTTCCTTTATCCCCAGAAGGCTTCCATCCCGTGAAGCCTTGACTGGAGGCTCTCCACTGTTCGGTATCTTCTAGGCACCAGGGCTAGGGACCACCCTCTCCTAGTATAATTGCATCCATATAAGAACTGTCTTAGGGAGCTAGGTGACGCAGTGTATAGAGCACTAGATCTGGAGGCAGGAAGACTCATGCCTCAGCCACTAATTAATTGTATGGCCTTGGGCAAGAGAATTCAACTCTCAGTTTCCTCATCTGTAAAATGAGAATAAATTCCCCTACTTCCCAGGGCTGTGAGGATCAAATGAGACAATATCTGGAAAAGGCTTTATAAATGCCAGGTATTATCCGTCTGTGCCGCCACCACATTCCATGCCCCCACTGTCTGTTGATGCCTTTTTAATATCACAGTCATTTCTGGATATGCTCCTCCCCATCTCTCTCCTCAACCTCACCCCCCATTAAGCAGAAGCAATAAAGCCAACAACCACATCTAATACCTGCAGCATTCTCCACCTGTGGTCTCCTCCCACTCCAAGGAAAGGAGTGTGCCAAGGGGCCCAGCAGCCAAGATCGGTCATTATAGTTACGTGGCATTTGGCTAGCTATTATTATTCTTTGCATTTTTATTATTATAGTCATTCTATCCTTCTGAGTGTTTTTGCCCCAGGTTAGAGAAAAAATTCCTTTGAGACCAGGACATGGCTTATTCAGTTGTCCAGTGACCTCATCCTGAGAAGGCAAGTCTCCAAGATCTCTGTCTAGCTTCATTCTTAGGACGGAAGGTGTTTTGGGAAGGAGCCTATCTAATCTGACTCACAAGATACATTCACGGTTCATAATATAGGTTGGTGGTTTCTTGCCTTACTTAGAAAGGTTCATAATGATGAGGACTACTCCAAGAGGCTTTCAGAGGCATACTCAGTGACCCCCAACAGCAAGGCTTGGCTTGTTTCAGGTAGGTCTGAGGAGCTCCCTGGGGGAGGTGGGGGGGGTACAGTCTTCATATCTCCGGATGTCCCTGAGGGGGGATCGCCTTGGGCTTGCCTCATGGCTCCTTCACCTGGGAGCATTTCTTCATGGACTCAAACCAGCTATTTAAGGAGATCTGGACTCTAAATCCACTGCTGACCTGCCCAGCTCCCTCTCCCTCCTCCCTCCCCACCCCCAATGACCTCGGTGGCCAATATTACCAATTGTCACAAATGTCAGTGGGGTTCCTGGAATTGGCACTCCTAAATGGAATGAAAACGTAGCCCATCCACTCCCACTCTTTTGCTCTCCAATTTCACCAAGGCAGGTGCTGGCCCCCGGGGTCTCTTTTCCATTCCACAACTGGTTGGTATTTTCAGGCTGAACTGCTGCTTCTGGAGCTGTCGTTGTCTACTCTGCTGACCTCCACCCCCACCACACACACATACACCCTGCTGGGGGCTGGACTTGCTGTCTATACTGTGTCCCATAATGCTACCTTTTCTGAGTTTGGAGGTCATCTCACCCACCAGAGCCTGTTGGCTACAGAAGGACGCCAGGGAGCCGTGATGCCTTTTAGCCAAGGAAGCGTTCAATGGGAAGAACCCTGGGTCGGAGGACCTGGGTTCAAATCTGAGCTCAGCTCCTTACTACTTCTGTGATCTTTGGGAAATCCCTTTTCCAGGTCTTAGTTTCCTCATCACCAAGTAACTGATTAACTCGGTAAGAACTGACTCGACTGAGCCCATTAAGAGGCTAACTGGAGATATCAGACTAGATGATCTCTATGGTCCCTTTCAGATAGACATGGATGATTCTATCCTCCAGATCCTCCTCACTCCATCTTCTCCCGTACTGGGAGGTGAAGAGCTCTGTGGTCTCATCTCCTGTCTCCTGAACAGCCCTTGTGAATGAGCATCACTCCTGCCAGGGAAAGGTCCCAAGCTCACTGTGCCCTCAGGAAATGCACCTAAATACCCCCCCATAACCCCCATGTAAGCCCAATGGCCCACTTGTAGGACTGTTCCTGAAAGGCCCAGCTTAGGGCCATCCCCGAGGAATTTGGCATCCAACACCTCTGGTGGGCCATACTTAGAGTATTTGTGTTTCCATTATCATTCATTCTTTTTTTTTTTTTTGTGAGGCAGTTGGGGTTAAGTGACTTGCCCAGGGTCACACAGCTAGTGTTAAGTGTCTGAGGCTGGATTTGAACTCAGGTCCTCCTGAATCCAGGGCTGGTGCTTTATCCACTGCGTTACCTAGCTGCCCCCATACTTAGAGTATTACCCTAAAGGTGAAACCATCTTCCCAGAGGGAAGCCCAAGGGGAGGGTGGAAGAAAGGAATGAACCTCAGAATTTTACTAGTGCTCCCCCCCCAAACCTCTCCCTCTACCATCTATTTCAGGCTCCCTCACAGAGGAATCAGTGCCTTCAACAGCATGGAATAGAGTGAATTCTAAAGTTCAGATCAGCAGCAAACCACCACCCCACCTCCAGCTGCTCCTGAGGCTTGTCCTGCATAGTAAAGAGTCATTCTTGCAGGAAGGGGCCTGTTCCCTGGATGGGCAGGATACAATCCAGGAATCAGTGACTGATTGACTCAGTAAAGACTGACTTGACTGACCGGCTGAGCCAGGAAATGAATGATTGAGCCAATGAATGAATGAATGGGTGTGAAAGTGAGCAAGTGAGGGAGCAAGGGAATGAATGGATGGATGGATGGATGGATGGATGGATGGATGGATGGATGGATGGATGGATGGATGGATGGATGGATGGATGGATGGATGGATGGATAGAGAGAGGGAGGGATGAGTGAGTGAGTGAATGAGTGACTAAGTCCAGCCAATACTACCTTCTCTATTGCTGTCATCCATTACCACTTTTGTCCTCACGTATGTCTCACTCTAGTCCAGCCCCTGATCACCTCTTGCCTGCCCAATTATAATTGCCCCCAATTGGTCTTCCTGCCCCAAGTCTCTTCCCTCCTTTCCAATCCATTTTCTACACAAGTGTCAAAATAACCTTCCTTTCTTTTTTCTTTTCCAGGGCAATGGGGGGTTAAGTGAGTCACCCAGGGTCACACAGCTAGTAAACATCAAGTGTCTGAGGCCAGATTTGAATTCAGGTACTCCTTGAATCCAGGGCCAGTGCTTTATCCACTGTGCCACCTAGGGGCCCCACCTTCCTTTCTTTGGAGACTGGAGGTTGTCCCTGCCAGACTGGAAGTTCAACAGCTACTCAGGGCCTAATCCCCATACCGATCTGCACAGAAACTTTGACCTGCTCTGTTTCCCACTGAGCTAGGCTGGTTTACTCCTCAGACAGCTCAGTGGTCCACACTCTGGGGTTCACCTTATTGGTGCCACACAGCGTAGACCCCAGATCAGCTTTAGTCCTATTGAGGCTCAGAACTCCCCAGCTCAAATGATCCACCAGCTTCGGCCACTCCAATAGGAGAGATGACTGGCATGGGCTACCCCCCCAAACCTCCTTCCCCCAATAATCTTCCTAAATAGTGTCTGACCTTTTCACAACCTTGAGAGCCTTGTCGTTGGCCAGGGGACAAAAATACACATTCCAGACCAAGTATTTAAGGCCCTCCACCACCTGGTTGTAACTGACCTTTCCAGGCTAATTTTGCCTTACCCCATTTCATGCACTGCGTGTTCCAGCCAAATGAAATTACTTGCTGTTCCCTGATTTTGTCTTGTACTCTCCTGCCTCTGTGAATTCAACACAGTCCATGGTCTTCCACCTGCCTGGCTTAGAATTCACTTGTCTGTGGTCCTGGCCAGGTCACTTTCATCCCAAGCCTCAGTTTCCTCATCTGTAAAATAAGAGAGGGATGGTGAACTAGAAAGTCTCTGAGGTTCCTTCTAGCTCCAGAGCTTGGATTCTATGGTATCATACTTGTGCTCCAGTCAAGTATCCTCCATGGGTCTGTAAGCAACTTAGACCCAACTTGAAGATATAGAACCTGCTTAGCTTTGCAACTTTGCATCCCAGACACCGAGCATGACATCATGTATATAATAGGTGTTTCATAAGTGCATATCAAATTGACTGGAGAAAGTACCTAAGTGACTGAAAGAGCGACTCAACTCCTTTTCTCTATCACGTGGTGTTCTCCAAAGTTCTGTCCTTGGTCCTACCCTTTGTTCCATTGCTTCCATCTCCCTTCCCGATCTCACTCCCTTAAGCAGCTTTCTGCAGATAACACTGACCCTTCTCCTAAGCTCCAGACTCACATCTCTCGCCACTTATTGGGGGTCAAATGATCATGGAGCTGGAAGAGCCCTCAGGGGCCATCTTGTCCACCCCCCTCATTTTATAGACATCTCTACCTAGAGGTCCCATAGCGATCTCAAATTCAATACACCCCAAACTGAGCAAATTATCTCCCACTCCCCTGAACCAAACCTCTTTCTGTCTGTGGCATCATCTCCATCCACCCAGGCTCCCATGTTCGGGAACCTCTGAAAATTCGGGTGATTTTTGATTCCTTTCCACCACCTTTTCTATCTGATCAGTTACCAAGTCTTGTGCCTTCTACCTCAGCAGTCCCCTTAGCATTCATTCCCTCCTCTCTAATCCCATGGCCTTCAAACTAGTACGGACTAGTTCAAGAGTTTCCTTACATATGAATTATTGCCTCTGCTTATACATTATCTTCCTTATGTCATGTCAGTTCTCTGCTCAGAAATCTTCAATGGCTCACTATCACCTTTGGAACATGAGGCCCTCCAAAGGGAAAAAGTAGAGATAGCATTTACTGCTAGTACAAACTGGCACTGGTCTACTCTTTCAGCCTTATCTCATGCTTTTTAACTCAATTCAATTCAATTCATAGGCTCACAAAGCTGCAAGGAACCTTAGAGGCAATTGAGGCCAGCTTCCTTATTTTACAAATGAGGAAACTGAGGCCCAGAGAAGTTGAGTGACTTGATCAAGGCCACTTAGGTAATGTGCAACAAAGATGCCATGCTTTCCATGCAACAAACATTTATTAAATGTATACTCAGTCCAAGGGAAGAGGAAATAAGCATTTATTAAGTGCCCACCATGCACAAGGCATTATACAAAACATTTTGCAAATGCTATCTCAGTTGATCGTCACAACAATCCTGGGAGGTAGGTGCTATTATTATCCATCTTTTGCCATTGAGAAAACTGAGTCAGACTTGCTCGGGGTCATGAAACTAGTGAACTTGGACAAATAGAGTGTATACTCTCTGTGTTCTGTGCAGACTTGACTACACGGTGTCCCTAAACATGCTTTGTATTGATTGTCCTGCTTCCTGGTTTTTACCCAAGATATTGTCTATACTGGGAATGCCCTTCTTCCCTTTCTTCCCCCCATTTGAATAGGAGTACCAGTGATATTTTCATCACTTGTGCTGATTGTTTTTTGAGGCAGCATGGATTCTGGATGGGGACTTGGCTCGAGAGCCAGGAACACCTCAGTTTAAAAGCTCATCTAAGAAGGACCAATTAATAAATGGCCAATGGATATGAACACAGTTTTCAGAAGAAGAAATCAAAGCTGCCTTTAGTCATATGAAAAAATGCTCTCAACCACTATTGATTAGAGAAATGCAAATTAAAACAACTCTGAGGTACTACCTAAACCTATCAGACTGGCTAATATAACAGAAAAGAAAAACAAATGTTGGAGGGGATGTGGGAAAATTGAGACACTAATGCACTGTTCGTGAGGTTGTGAAATGATCCAGCCATTTTGGAGGGCAATTTGGAACTATACCCAAAGGACTATAAAACTGTGCAGGCCCTTTGATCCAGTAATACCACCACAAGATCTGTATCCCAAAGAAATTAAAGAAAAGGGAAATGATCCATATGTACAAAAAGATTTATACATCTCTTTGTGGTGGCAAAAAATTGGAAAGATGGGATGCTCATCTATTGGGGAATGGCTGAACAAGTCATGGTAAATTATTGTAATGGAATACTATTGTGCTATGAGAGATGACAGAATTAGGTGATTACCTCCAGACCATACCCACTCCATCTTCTCCTCCACTGGGAGGTGAAGAGCTCTATGGTCTCAGCTCCTGTCTCCTGAACAGCCCTTGTGAATGAGCATCATTCCTGCCAGGGAAAGGTCACAGGTTCATTGTGCCCTCAGGAAATACACTCTTTGGTCTAACCTAAATCCACACCCCCTGAAAGCCCAATGACCCACTTGTAGGACTGTCCCTGAAAGGCCCAGCTTAGGGCTAGCCCAGAGGAATTTGGCATCCAGGATCTGTTGAGTCATACTTAGGGTATTTCCCCAAAGGTGAAATCATTCTCCCAGAACAGGATGGTTTCAGAAAAACCTGGGAAGATTTACAAGAATTGATGCAAAGTAAAGTGAATAGACCCAGGAGATCACTGTACACAGTAACAGCAATACTGTAAGGATGATCAACTGTGAATGACTTAGCTAGTCTCAACAACACAATGATCCATGACAATTCTGAAGGACATATGATGAAAAATGCTATCCATCTCCAGAGAAAGAACCGATGGAGTCTGAATGCAGATCAAAGTTGTTTCTTTTTAACTTTCTTTTTTTGGTCTCTTTTGCAAAATAACTAATATGAAAATATGTTTTGCATCATTGCACAAGTACAATCTTTATCAAAGTGCTTGCCTTCTCAAGGACAGGAAAAGGGAGGGAGGGAATTTAGAACTCAAAAATCATTTTTAAAAAAGAATGTTTAAAATTGTTTTTACATGTAACTGAAAAATAAAGAAAATAAAAACATTCTTTAAAACCCACAAAAAACCCACAAAAAAGGACTAGTGAAAGTACATTTGCCTAGTATCATGCAAATCTAATCAAAAGAGCTTTAAATGGAAAAGGAAAGGGAAGGAAGCAAACTGTTCATGTGTATCCAACAAGCCTGACACCATAGGGAGAGCTACAATATGGAAAGAATAACGGTGAGATATTCAGAAATTCACAGGAAACAAATTAAGCAAAAAAGAAATGAGTCAGCAATAAAACTTGGGTCCTCCAAGGTCTATACACAAATTTATTAGGTATGGGAAACAAGCCAGGTAAACTAGAAGTTGAGATCCTGACATGAGGAAGTAAATTTCATCTAACAGATCTCACCGAAACAGGATGGGATAAGACACATGAATGGAATATGGCTTTATCCAAGAGGAAGAGGCTAGGTAAAAGAGGGTGGGAGAAAATATAGTTTACAGTTTACTCAGGTGAACTAATCCAGAACCAGAGGGGAAGCCAGGTAGGGGGCATTTGGGTGAGGAATACCAGAGGCAGAGACAGAAGTGAGAGTGTCATTGTTAATAACTGCAGACATCCTGGATAGAAAAGAACCAGATTAAGGGGACAGCTAGGTGGTGCAGTGGATAGAGCACTGGCCCTGGAGTCAGGAGGACCTGAGTTCAAATCTGGTCTCAGATACTTAACACTTACTAGCTGTGTGACCCTAGGCAAGTCACTTAACCCCAATTGCCTCAAAAAAAAAAAATAGAAAAGAACCAGATGAGTTTGGAAAACAGGCCCAAGCCTGGCACAGGGGTGTGAAATTGTAGGGAGGTTCCTATCGTTATTGTTTAGATGTTTTCAACCATGTCAGACTCATCGTGACCACTTTTTGGGGGGAGGGGGTCTTGGCAAAAGATACTGGTGTGTTTTGCCATTTCCTTCTCCAGCTTATTTTACAGATGAAGAAACTAAGGCAAACAGGGTCAAGTGACTTGCGCAGGGTCACCCAGCTAGTGTCTGAGGTTAGATTTGAACTCAGGTCTTCCTAACTCCAGGTCAGACACTGGATCCACCAAGCCACTTAACTGCCCAGTTACAGGGATGAGGGGTCTTTAACTCTCTCTGACTTTCTGCCTAAATCGGTGGCTTCACCATTTATTCAGCCTCCTGTGGCTAAAATCCTGGTTATTTTTGATTCCTCCTTCCATCACTTTGGCTAACTGATCAGTTACCAAGTCTTGTGTATTCAACCTTAGTAGTTCCTCTGGCATTCATTCCCTCCAAATCAGAGAAATCCTTAGTGATAATGTCATCCTTCTAAAGGTAGAAGGCGGCACCCACATGGTATAGCAGGTACAGCGTTTCATTTTGGAGCCAGGTAGACCTGAGTCAAGTTCTGCCTCCAACACAAATTAAATGTTACCCTGAGTAAGTCACTTAACTTCTTAAAATGGGCTGTTGGAGTAAAAGCTATTGGAACTCTGGGATGGAGGTGGGAGGTAGGAGGAGTGATTGGAACCCTGGGGTGGGGGTGAGGGAATGGTGACTCCATCTTGGATTTCATGATGCAGAAGGAGAGGAAAGTCAGGGAAAGTGTGGTATGCACTCTAGACTGGGGGAGAATTATTTCAAAGGTTCAGATATTCCATTGGTCTAACATTCTACAGGAAAAGTCAACTTAGGAAGGGTGGTAAGTGCTCAAGAATAAAATGTGGAGGACATGAAGAGAAACGATTCCACTGAGAAGGAAGAGGCAGATGTTCAAGGAGGCTGAAGAGGAAGGCCAGGCAACTCATTAGCCAATTTAGACCTTACAAAGCAATATGTGGACATCAGAAGGAATGGCAAGGGGGTAGTCCTAGCTCTCTGCTGAGAGGGCAGGCTGGGAAATAGGGCTCAGTACTGGACACTACAGTTAAGGAAGAGGATCCTGGGAAGCTAAAAAGTGTGCAGAGGAGGGGGACCAGGATTCATGTCATAAGAGGATCAGAGCAAGAAACTAGGGATCTACCTTGGAGAAGAGAAGACTTTAGGGGAATGTGTGTGTGTGTGTGTGTGTGTGTTTTGGGGAGGGGGACAGGATAATTGTCTCTAAGTATTTACAGGACTAATATAGGGAAAGAGACTTGTTCTGTCTGTCTCTGGGAGTCAGAACAAGGAGCAATGGATGGAATGTAAGCTCCATAAGGACAGAGCCTATTTAGGTTTTTTTGGTCTCTGTATCCTCAGTGCCTGACACACAGTAGTTGTTTAATAAATGCATGTTAATTGTATGCAACCACTGGGCAAGTTTCTCCTTGATGTCAGGAAAGACTTCCTAACACTTTCGTGGAGAGTGGGTTCCTTTGGGAGGTAATGGGTTTCAACTTTACTGGAAGTCTTTAAACAAAGACTGGATGACCTCTCGTCAGTTATGTTGTAGAGAGGATATCATTATGTTGTAGAGGATTCTTGTTCACATACACACTGGTTGAACTACATGGCCTCTGAGGTCCCTTCCAACTCAAAGGATCCGGGCTTTCATGAAATGCTGTGATTGATTAGACTAGGGGCTTCACAAGATCAGGAACAGGGACCAAATCCCTAGCTCCTAAATGTCCCCTGAAAAGCACCTTATATATTCAACTGGCATAAATTCTTTATAAACTTATACACTATCTCCCCAATTAGAATGGAAGCTTCTTGAAGGTAGAAACTTTTGTCTACTTTTGTCTTTGCATCCTCAGCACTTAGCATGATGCCTGCCACTCAGTACTGACCCTTAAAATGCTTGTTGATTGATCTTAAACCTTGTGTTTTTCAAGGCTCTGAATTAATGTTTTTTGAGTTATATCAAATGAATAAGCAAGTGAACAATGATAGGATTTTGAAGAGGAAGGGTCCAGTTAGCCAAATTCCCACCCCCATTGCAGCTAGGGTAACAAAGCCTTAACATGAAGAAGAGGCTCCTTGGAGACTCCATATACAGCAAATAGCAGAGGTGATGTGACTGCAAATTTAGTCTTTACATTGTTCCCAAGGAACAAGTGGGTAACTGAATGAATGGACTTTATGTGGAGGTGACTTAAGAACTGAAGGCTGGAGACAGGAGATCTCAGGCTCTGGGGCAGCACTAAGGAAGCAAGCAAGATGTCTCAGATGGGAATCGAGAAGAGACAGGCTTCTTCCCACTCTCAGCACCTTCCTTTTTCTCTGATATCCTACCTGGATCACACCAAGCATCCAAACTCAGCTCCTTGGGGTATTTAGGCAATGCCTGGTAGCTTTGTCCTCGGGATTGTCCCAGGGAGAGTCTGACTCATCCTAACTTTTTCACTTTCCTGGCAAATGGCCTGCCCCAAGTTGGAGCCTTGTTGGCCAAAGACTGGGGCCAAGGCTGACCTGGGCCAGTTGGCCGTGGTGCTGGGCGGTGGTGACTTCTCAGCTCTCAGTAGAGCTTCATCTGAGCTGCCTGTCCCCTAACCCCAACCCCAGGACCTGTCTTGGGCCAAACCTGCATCCAGGACAGTTAAAGCATGGGAGTCTCTGTTTGTTTGTTTTTGTTTTTGTTTTTTTGTGGGGCAGTGGGGGTTAAGTGACTTGCCCAAGGTCACACAGCTAGTAAGTGTCAAGTGTCTGAGGCCGGATTTGAACTCAGGAACTCCTGAATCCACCGCACCACCTAGCCGCCCCGACATGGCAGTCTCTGGAGGCTGACCTGGATGACCCTGCTGCTCCACTGTGAGGTCAGTGCCAGCTTCTGTAGATCTTGCCTAAGGAGAGATAAGAGCCACCTTTTGTGGATTATCTCCTGAGCCTTCCAGGGCTCTGCCCAGCCCAGCCCTGAAGGGCCTGAGGGATCTCCTAGCCAGCTTTGTACCTACTCCTAGGGAGGGTCTTTTTGGCCTCCCTGGCTTCTCAGGGAGGATGTTTGTAACCTGAAGGGTTTTCTAGCATAGGATTTCCTAACCTCCAGGCCGGATCCATGGAGGGCCCTGAGGAGGTAGCCCCTCCCTTGTAAGGGCTCTTCTGGGTCATTTATTAATAACCACCTCTCCCATCAGTCCCTTCCTTACCCACTTCAACTTCCTCTCCAGAAGTTTTCCCCTCCTCCCTCTTTCCCTCTTTTTTCTCAGATTTCTACCTCCCTCTTTCCCCTTTTCCCCTTCTCCTTTTCCTCCTCTTCTGATTCAACTAACATATTTTTAAGTAACCGGAGTATAGGCAGTCAATAATCAACAAGCATTTATTAAGCACCTACTGTCTGTCAGATACTGAGCTATAATATGGTAGAAAGGCCCCTGCCTTCAGAGCCAGAAGACCTAGGTTTAAATCTGGATTTTGCAATTTACTAGCTGTGTGACTCTGGAAGTCACTTAACTTTTCAGGGCCTCCCTTTCTTCCTTGTAAAATGGGGATGACAATACTTGTATAAAAGACCTCAGAGGTTTCTGAGAGGCTCAAAGGAGATAAAGACCATACGGTTTGTGGAGCTGGAAGGACCTTGGAAATAATTTAGTCCAACCTCCTTGTTTTTACAAACGATGAAACTGAAGCCCAGAGAGAAGGGACGGACTTGCCCAACCAAGGTCGTGCAGATGGCAAAGTGTGGGCTTGAGCTCAGGTCTCCTGAACTCCTAGTCCAAGGCTTTCCCCTCTATATCACAGCTTCTTTCTCTGCCCAAGGTCTTGTGCTCAGCCTGTGGGAGATAGGAAGATGTTGACGTGGAAAAACCCCTGGATTTGGAGTCAGAAGACCTGGACTTAAGTTCCAGCTCTGTTACTTCTGTGCCTCAGTTTCCTCATTTATAAAATTAGGGCTTTTACCGGATGGCCCCTAAGGTCCCTTCTGGCTTCAGGTCCTATGATCCCTTAAAACAAGACTGAGGGGCAGCTAGATGGCACAGTGGATAAAGCACCAGGCCTGGATTCAGGAAGACCTGAGTTCAAATCCAGCCTCAGACACTTAACACTAGCTGTGTCACCTTGAGCAAGTCACTTAACCCTCATTGCCCACTTAAAAAAAAAAAAAAGAGTCAAAGGCATGCCAGAAGAATGGGAGTAAAGGGCTCCCTCTCCTTTGTACTTCCTGCCCATGTGGAAACCCCTGCCACATGGACTTCTACCATTCTCGTTATCCTCTTTAGCCCTCCCCACCCCCAAACTGAACCTTGGACTCTACTCTTGGGACATGGGCTCTGATAAGTTAGCTTTGGACTTCTAGTGCCCAGAACCAGGCATCCACCCCATTTCCCAACCATCTCCACACACCAGGCATCTCTACACAGTCTCCTCTTTGAGATCAGGGACTGACTGACTTTCGATACGTAGTCACCAGTGTATCCATGCACACCATGTATCCATGATTCCTGGAACATAGGAAGCACTTAAATACTTCCTTCATTCTCTCTTTCACGTATCCACAGAGCTCCACAAATCCAGCTCTGCTTCCTCATCCTCATCCTCACTAATTATCCTTGGGTCTTCTGGGAATGGGAAAGATAAGACTGGATCAAGGATTGATCCAAGAAGCATCCCCAGGGCTACCTAGCTTCTCTAAGGTCTGGGTGCTACTGTAGGAAGCAACAGTGATGACAAAGAACCTCCAGGAATGGTAGTTTATCAGTGGTGATAATAAGTAGCAGGGAGTGTGGACAGGATGGAGGCGATGGAGTTAAGAATCAGTGATAAGACTTAGAGGTCAGAGGGGGCAGCTAGGTGGTGCAGTGGATAGAGCACTGGCCCTGGATTCAGGGGGACCTGAGTTCAAATCCAGCCTCAGACACTTGACACTAGCTGTCAAGTCTGGGCAAGTCACTTAACCCCCATTGCCCCACAAAACCAAAACCAAACCAAAACAAAACAAAAAGACTCAGAGGTCAGACTGGCTCGCAAAGGTACAAACAATTCTGTTACTCTGTTGGACCATGGACAAGTCTTCCCTTTCTCTGGGCTTTGGTTTTCCCACTAGTTTCCTTGACTGTAAAAAAAGGAGGTTGGACATAATGACTTCTAAGATTCCTTGTAGGGAGAGGGGTGAAAGAAGGGAGGGCAGATTGGGGGAGGGGGCAACCAGAAGCAAAACACTTTTGAGGAGAGATAGGGTGAAAGAAGATAGAAAATAGAGTAAATATCATGGGGAGGGAATAGGATGGAGGGAAACACAGTTAGCAATAGTAACTGAAAAAAATTTGAAGCAAAGGCAAGAGCAATGTAAGATGATGATGATTATTGATGATGATTGATTGATGGTGAAGATGATTATTGCTTTATGTTGATGGTTGATGATGATAAAACGTATGGTACTTACTTAGCTGGGCTATTGTGAAGAAAATTCTTTGTCAGGTATAAGGTACTATATCAATGTTATCTATTATTGTTGCAATAATCAACCTCATGGGTTTATTGTTAGGAAATCTCTCTTTAAAGTACTATATAAATGTAGTTTACTATAAAAAATGATGAGCAGGATACTATCAGAAAAACTTGGAAAGACTTACATGAGGTGATGCAAAGTGAAATGTACTGTACACAAAATAACAGCAATATTATAAGATGATCTGCTGTGAATGACTTAGTTATTTTCAGCAATACGATGATCCAAGACAACTCTGAAGGACTTATGAAAAAATCAATCCATCTACAGAGAAAGAACTGATGGTATCTGAATACAGATTGAAGCATTTTTTGTTAGTTCCTTTTTCTAAAGCTTTTTTGTCTGTTTTCTTTCATAGCTTTGACTAATGTGGAAACGGTTTGCATGACTACACATGTATAATTTATGTTGAATTGCTTGAGTTCTTGGGGGTGGGATGGGAAGGGAGGGAGGGAGGAAAAGAATTTGTAACACAAAATTTTAAAAATTGATCTAGGGGCAGCTAGGTGGCGCAGTGGATAAAACACTGGCCCTGGATTCAGGAGGACCTGAGTTCAAATCTGGACTTGGACACTTGACACTTACTAGCTGTGTGACCCTGGGCAAGTCACTTAACCCCAATTGCCTCACCCAAAAAAAAATCGATGTAAAAATTTGTTTTGATATGTAATTTGGAAAATAAAATTATTTCAGATTCCTTTGGCTTCAACATTTGAGGTTCAAAGGTCCCTTCCAGTACTAACATTCTAAATTCTATTTTCTAAGTTCTAAAATTCCATGCTCTGTGTTCTAACATCCTATGTTCTCAGACCCCTTCAAACTCTAAAAATTGATGTCCTCAAACCCCTTTCTGGTGACTGGGGACTTTGTGGGTCTACAACTCAAGAATCTAAACTCTTGGAAAGGGAGGACTTCAAGGACCTAAGGACAAGATTGGTGGCTTTGTTCACTTCTTTCCCTGACAGATGAAATGTTGTGTTCAAGTAAGCCAATTTGGTGAGATGGTAGAGTGTGTGTGTGAATAACATGTAATCCATTCTCCAAAAGGTAGCTGGAATCACATTGGGAAGGACTTTACATGACATGCAAAAGTACAATGTTATTCTTTGCTATGAGGAATAATGGCATCCTGTGGCAGAGTTGGGAGATTTACACATGCTTATTAGGTTACAAGTGTCAGTGTCCAACAGTTTGGGACATACTGGCCAAAGCAGACCCATTGAGAACCACTGGATTAGTTAAATTCTAAGGCTATTCCAACTGTAAATCTTATAATCTTAAAACTGAAATCAAGGAAACTCTTCCAAACAGAACTTTCTAAAAGTGGAATAGGTTACCTGAGGGTATGGTTCTCCATCACTGTGGTTCTGCAGTCAGAGCCTGGATGGATTCCCACGTGTTAGGAATATTATAGAAGAAGCTTTAGTTGAGGTCAAAGTTGGACTAGCTGACTTCGGAGTTCCTTCCAGCCTGCAGATGCTGGAATTCTTCCACTCTTGTTTTCTCAGAAAAGACTATTCTCTGGATTAAATACACTGAAGGAATATGGAAAATTTATATTTGACAATGATGTAGCTACATTAGCGTATCTTGATTTCATCTTCAAGGTATTGGATGAAGTTTCTCTGGGGTGTGCTGGAATCAGTTGCAACTGACTCTTTTTTTGCAGGGCAATGAGGGTTAAGTGACTTGCCCAGGGTCACAAAGCTAGTAAGTGTCAAGTGTCTGAGGCTGGATTTGAACTCAGGTTCTCCTGAATCCAGGGCCAGTGCTTTATCCACCGTGCCACCTAGCTGCCTCCTTGTAACTGACTCTTGAGAGCTGATTGTTAAATGTTCAGTGTGAGTACTTACACATTGAAAATCAGCAAACACTACAGATCAGGGCTTGATTTATTGTTTTGTTTCTTGTCTAGACTTAAGAAGTTGATAGGGGATATATTAATAATGCAGATTAAACAATGTGTGTTGTGTACACACATACTCCTTTCTCCTTCCTGAGAGCTGGTTCTTAAATATTTACCAGCATCCCACTGATCATGATTGATCCTTCTGGAAAAGATAGAGAGCTGTGTGCTAGATGAGAATGAATGCCCAAGTGTTTTTTTCATTTTTATACAGATAACTCCCAGATCTATCTATCTGGCCCAACTTTTTCCTTGAGCTCAAGTACTAGTTTCCTATGGCCTATAGAATATATTCAATTGGATGTCCTAAGTATCTCAAAGCCAGGAAGCTAGGTGGGCACAGTGGAGAGAGTGCCAGAGCTGGAGTCAGGAAGACATCTTCATGAGTTCAAATCTGGCCTCAGACACTTACTAGCTATGTGACCCTGGGCAAAACACTTAATCCCATTTGCCTCAGTTTCCTCACCTGTTAAATAACCTGGAGAAGGAAATAGCAAACTACTCCAGTATCTTTGCCAAGAAAAGCCCAAATGAAGGGTTGGACACAACTGAATAATAACAAAAGAATCTCAAACTCCAAATATGCAAAATGGGACTCATTTTCTTTTGACCCAAATCTATCCCTTCTTCCTAACTTTCCTATTTCTAGCAAGGGCACCACCATCCTTCTAGATGCCCAGGTTCCAAACCTTAGAATTATCTTTAATTCTCCATTCTCCCTCACCCTCCCTATCCAATCTATATCCCTTGCAATCAGTCAGTCAATATTCATTCATTGAATGCCTACTGCTTGCATCCACTCAACACATTTCTCTCCACTCACTTGGCCACTGCTTTTCTTCAGGGTCCTATTAACTCTGCTTAGACTATTGCAGGAGCCTTCTTATTGATCCCTCTTCCTCAAAGATCTCTCCTGTTCAATCTATCATCTACATAGATGCCAAACTGATATGCCTAAAGCTTGGGTCTATAGAACCATGTTAAGTCCCTACTAAATGAACTTTAGTGGCTTCCTATGGCTTTTGGAATAAAACACAAATTCCTTAGCTGGCATTTAAAGTTCTTGACAACCTGGCTTGAGCCTCCTTTTTGAGGCTCTATTACGCTATACACACACTAACAGTCTAGCTAAAACTAGAATCTAATCTAACTTGCCTGTACACAACATTTCATCTCCTGCCTCCAAGGACTTTGTGTTCATAGGCTGTTCTCCTCCACTGCCATGACTGGAATGCCCCCCCTCCTCACCTCCATATCTTAGGATCCCTTTTGTTGTTATTGTTGTTCAGTTATCTGTCAGTCATGCCCAACCCCTCCTGACCCCATTTGGGGTTTTCTTGGCAAAGAGTTTGCTATTTCCTTCTCTGGCTTATCTTATAAATGAGGAAGCTGAGGCAAACAAAGTTCAATGACTTGCCCATGGTCACACAGCTAGTAAGTGTGTGAGGCTGGATTTCAACTCCGGAAGATGAGTCTTCCTGACTCCAAGCCTGGCACTCTATACACTGTGCCACCTAGCTGCTTTTAAATTTCAGTTTTAGTGGCCTTTCTTAATTCCCCAGTTGTTAGTGTCCTTCCCCCAAAATGACTTTGAATTTATGTTGTATAGATTTTATATTTACATATATATGTATATTGTTCTTAAGACATATATCTCCATATATAAATGTACATATAGTTTCTACTCTATTGGAGGATACACAAACACATATGTGTATATATGTGTGCACACATATGTATGCATATATATATATATATATATGTAGGTATGTATTCTGGGTATCCTCCAATAGAGAAGAAACCCCTTGAAGGCAGTAGCGACCACACAGTTCCTGGCCCATATCGTATGTGCTTGACAAAATATGAGGTGAATGAATGAGTGAACTGACCAAAATATCTTGATTAACATTCTACCTCCAAACCTGTAGAGGTCGACCACAGGGCTCCATTTTGGTTCTGTTCTGTTGAACTTTTTTCATGAGTGAATTGGATAGTGACCAAAAGGATATGCTTATCAAAAATGTCAATGACATGATGGCCAGAAGCGAGAGCCAGCAAGTTGAATAACAGAATAAAGAATAAGAATGATTAAAACACGCTGGAAATATGGGGCCAAGCCCAGCAAGATGCATGTGCTGAAAAACTGCAAGGATCTGTGATTTGGTCCCTGTGGGAAAAGTAGTAGTAGTAGTAGTAGTAGTAGTAGTAGTAGTAACAATAACAATAATAATAATAGCTAGCATTTATATAGTACTTTAAGTTTTACAAAGTTTGATAAAACACCCCTTATTGTCTCATTTTATCCTCACAACCACCCTGGGAGGTAGATGCTGTTATTATTTCTATTTTACAGATGAGGAAACTGAGGTAGAGTGTCTAAGTGACTTTTTTAGGGTTACACAGCTAATAAGGGTCTGAAGCTGGATTTGAATTCAGGTCTCTCTGACTTAACCAGGCCTACCACTCTATTTACTGGGGCCACCTAGTTACCTTAACCAGGGCAGCTAAGTAAGAGACCCTACTGTCCTCCCAAGACAGGTGACCATGAGTTCCTGTGGTTGAAAAAAAAAACATCTCTCCGCAGTCAAACTTGTGGTGACAAGCACCCCTGATTTACATCTGTCACCTGACCCATCCCAGAAACTATTCCAGCCTGGGATACTTGCTAAAGTTTCTGTTCAATTGGTTGATTTTTTTCATAATTTTCTTGGATTGCTTTTATTTTTTTTCCTAATTTGTCTTTGATCTCTCTTATTTGATTTTTGAATTCCTTTTCAAGTTCTTCTGAGGACTCTTTTTGGGACTATTTGCCGTTATTTTGGGGGGTAGGAGTGGCTTTTTTTTAACCTTGCTATCTTCCTCTGAATTTGAACCCAGATCTTTTTTATACCATAGTAGCTATCTATGATATACCTATGACATACAGGTTCTTTTTCCTGTGCTTACTCATTTTTATTTTGTTTTATTTTATTTTTAGCAGCTTCTTATTATAATCAGGTTTTAATCCTGAGTTATGAGTAATGTTGTCCCAGACCTCAAGCCCTCCTTACTGATATTTTCTGAATTCCATCTTGGGGCTCAGCCTCAGGAAGTCCTCTCCTCCCCCAAGCCACAGTTGCATCCCTCCTGAGCCTAGGCTTAGACATGCCAGTGTTGTTCAGGACTTGGGGGAAGGGGGGGTGGGGAAGGAAGGGGGGGTGATATTGCTGGCCAGCAGTGCATGGGAATAAGGGGGTGCAGTGAATGACCACAATAGCACTCAGAGCCAACAGTGTGACCCCAGCAGCCAAAACAGTTCAGCGGACCTTAGGCAGCATTCATGAAAAGCCTACTGTCCAGACCTCAGGGAACAATAGGCCCATTGTGTTTCCCTCTGGTCAGGCCCTATCTGGAATAATGTGTCCAGGGTCACTGACAAGCCAGAGCTGGAGTCCAGAGGAGGGTGACCAGGACGGGGAGGGGACTGAAGACCACGCCATCCGAGGATAGAGCCTGGAGGATCAGAACAGGCTTGGCCTTAGGAAAGAGAAGTCAGGCAGTGAAAGAAGGAGGTCTTCAGGTGTCTGAAGAGCTGTTGTTGAAAAAAGGGAGTGGGGGCAGCTAGATGGTGCAGTGGATAAAGCACCAGCCCTGGATTCAGGAGTACCTGAGTTCAAATCCAGCCTCAGACTCTTGGCACTTACTAGCTGTGTGACTCTGGGCAAGTCACTTAACCCCCATTGACCCACAAAAAACCAAAACGAACAAACAAAAAAAAACGAAAAAAGGGAGTGTTCTTGTTTTGCTTCATCCTAGATGGATCTGGGTTCAAAAAAAAAAGGGAAAACATGTCTGGAGAGGAGGATGGTGCAGTGGTTAGAGTGAGGGGGCTCTGATTCTGAAGCAGCTAGCTGGCTTCCAAAGCTGTTCTACCACTTCTTTTCTCTCTCTTTTTTTTTGGGGGGGGGGGGGCGGGGCAATGAGAGTTAAGTGACTTGCCCAGGGTCACACAGCTAGTGTCAAGTGTCTGAATTTGAACTCAGGTCCTCCTGAATCCAGGGCAGGTGCTTTATCCACTGTGCCACCTAGTGGCCCCCTGTTCTACCACTTCTTAACTGTATCACCCAACGCGTACTTATTTAGGGCCTGCTATGTGCCATGTTGGAAGCAGCTAGTTGCTGCAATGAGTAGAGCATCAGGACTGGAGTCAAGAAACTCTGAGTTCAAATGTGACCTCAGGTAGTTAATTAGCTCTATGACCCTGGGCAAGTGATCAAACCTTTTTGAGCCTCAGGCTGCTCATCTGTAAAATGGGCATCATGATATCTGCAGTACTGGCCTTTCTGGGGTTATTGTGAGGCTCAAAGACCTCGATAAAAGGTGCCTTGAAAACTAAAGCAGACAGATGCCAGCAATGATCAGCCCAAGGGCCGTAAAGTGGAAGAGTGTTGGCTTAGGCTCTGTCACTTTCCTAAGTCTTCACACTTTCTTCCACTTTCCCTTCTTGTTTTTGAAGTCCTCTGTTATCTCGTTCCTCGCCAGCCTATCCTAGCAGGCAGACAACACAATAGTGCGTAGGATTTCAAATGACAGGTTGTCTAATTCAGCTCTACAAAGGAAGAAACTGAGGCCCAGAGAGAGAAAAGGGTCGACCGAGGTTACACAGGTAATAAGGTAACCCAGCTGAAATGTGAACCTAGGGCTTTTGACTCTGAATCTAGGGCTCTTGGGTCAATACCACAACCGTTTGGCAACTAGTTCCTATTTCTCTTATGGTCCTTTCTGACCCATGTTTATTCCTGTCAATGTCTTATCTCCCCTACTCAACTGTGGGTTCCCTGAGGGGGACAGAGACTGGATCTTAGTTATTTTTCTGTGTTCTCACATCTAGAGGACCTTTGCACATAGTAGGTGTCCCCTGGATAATTGTTGAATGACTGAAAGGATAATCCAGAGGGAATGTCTGGGATGTATTCAATTCAGTTGAATTTAACAAAGGGGCATTAAGCATCTGCTGTGTGCAACAGCTAAATTGGGCACTGGGAAGACAATAGATCTTCCAATCAGCTTTTGTTAAGCACCTACTATGTGGAAGGCGTTGAGGATAGAAATAGGAATGTGAACTATAATCCCAGCCCTCAAGGAATTTACATTCTTTTTTTTTTTAAGTGAGGCAATTGGGGTCAAGTGACTTGCCCAGGGTCACACAGCTAGTAAGTGTTAAGTGTCTGAGGCCGGATCCGAACCCAGGTACTCCTGACTCTAGGGCCGGTGCTTTATCCACTGCGCCACCTAGCTGCCCCCAGGAATTTACATTCTAATAAGGAGATCCAATATACATAGGGTGGTATCCAGGGAAAGGAGCTTTGGTCTAGGTATTCACAGGCTCACACGGATTGTGAGGAGAGTTACAAGGCAGTTAGTTGTCATGGCCTTTCTAGGAGCAATGGAAGTATAGATTTTATTATTGTTTCTTGAGTGAGAGGCAGAAGGGGCGGAGGGAAGGAAATGCCTGAGCTGAGCAAGTCCTGGTGAGCATCCAACTGGATGGCTGGCTGGCTGGGGTGTGAAGCATAGACTGGCACACACAGTTTAGCTAAAACAGGTTCATACTCCTATAGGGCTCATTGTCCAGTTGAGGATGCAGTCTAGGGGGCCAACCCTCTTTTGGAACCTGTGCGTGTAGATGGTAGAGCAGTCTGACTGATGAATAACCATGAGTTGCAGCCAGTGACGCCAAAGGAATTCTCCCAGCCTCTGTGTTTAGCCTCGACTGACCTACTCAGGATTGATGCAGTTGCATTAGGGCCCCACTTGCTTTGTCTAAACTGAGTATGAAACCACGTCGCTGTCTCACAGATAGCTTACCTTCTGGGAGCGGTTAAAAGTGCAGTTGTTTCCGGGAGGCTGGTGGTGGAGCAGATGTGCATAACTTCTTATAGCATTCTCCTATGAGGGAGTATGCCTATGTGATTTACACATTAATAAGTGTAGCTCTTTAAGATGTGCAAAGTGCATTACAAATATAGCTTACTTTATCCTCACAACAACCCTGGGAGGTAGGTGCTTTTATTATCCTCATTTTAAAACTGAGACAGGCAAGTTAAATGTCTTGCCCAGGGTCACATAGCTGTCTGAGGCTGGACTCCAGGTCAGGTTGAGTACTCTATCCACTGTGCTACCTAGCTTCCTTCATTATCTTTTTTTTGGGGGGGGAGCAATGAGGGTTAAGTGACTTGCCCAGGGTCACACAGCTAGTAAGTGTCAAGTGTCTGAGGTGGGATTTGAACTCAGGTCCTACTGAATCCAGGGTCAGTGTTTTATCCACTGCGCCACCCAGCTGCCCCTGCTTCCTTCATTATCAACCAAACAACTTAATAAAAATGACATTTATATCTCTTTAATGTTTACAGAACACTTTGCATATATTCTCTTCAGTCTCACAGCAAGGGAATTAGCATGATATGAGGTAGATAGATAGGTATATAGATGAATGGATGAATGGATATATCTATGAGGTAGATATGTGTGTGTGTGTTTATACACATACACACAGGCAGCTAGCTGGTGCAGTGGATAGAGCACTGGGCTTAGAGTCAGGAAGATTCTTTGTCATGAGTTCAAATCTAGACTTAGATGCTTAGTTGTATGATCCTGGACAAGTCACTTAACCCTGTTTGCTTCAGTGTCCTCATCTGTAAAATGAGCTGGAGAAGGAAATGACAAACCACTCCAGTATCTTTGCTAAGAAAATCCCAAAGGGGTCACAAAGAACAAAGAGTTGGACATGACTGAAACAACTCAACAAAAATAGGGGTCCTCTCCTCTCACTCTCCTCTCCTTCTTGGGGGATCTCATCAGTTTCTATCAATTCAATTAGCATCTCTATGCAAGATGGCTCCTAAACCTGCATATCCAGCACTCTTCCTTGAACCCCCAGTTCCCCATTTCTGCTTCCTGGATATCTCTATCTGGCCTCCCATGGGTATTTTATTTTTAATACCCTCCTCCATTTTTGTTGAGGGCACCACCATCTTTCAAGTCACCCAGATTTACAATCTCCCTCACCCTCAACTCTTTCCTCTCCCTCCCTTCCTCTACCCCACATATCTGATCAATTGATGAACCTTGTTGATTCTCTACAACTTTTGCAGCCTTTTCTCTACTTTTCATACTACAACCAGGGCAACTAGGTGGTGCAGTGGATAGAGCACTGGCCTGGAAGTCAGAAGGACCTGAGTTCAAATCTCACCTCAAACACTTACTAGCTGTGTGACCCCGGGCAAGTCACTTAACCCCAACTGTCTTAAACATCCGGGGCTATCTCGTCATCCTGATGTATATCTTGCCACTGGACCCAGATGGCTCTGGAGGAGAGAATGAGGTTGGTGACCTTGCACAGTCCTCCCTCACTTAAATCCAATTCACTGAAAGCCATGGCATAGTCCTCTTCAAGAACAAAGGACAAACAACATACCACAAGTACGTCAGTCCAGGACCTCTTCAACTCCAGCCTGAATTATTGCAATAACCTCCTAGCTGGTTTCCCTGCTTTTCCAATCCACCCTCCACACAGCTTTCAAATTGATATTACTAAAGCACAAGTATGATAAGTCACTCTTTCCTGCTCAAAAAGTTCCTCCTGATCCAAGAAGCAGTTCCCTCATTCCTCTAAGATAAACTAGAAAGTTTTTCCTAATGGATGCTTCCACTTCCATGCCTCTAGTGAGATCCTCTGCAGTCTAGCTTCTGATCTCATCGTTCACCTGAAACTGTTCTCTCCAAAGTTACCAACGACCTCTTAATAACCGTTCTATGTTGACCTTTTCTCAATCCTCACCCTTCTGGAACTCTGCTACCTTTGACACTGTTGATCACCCTCTTCTCTTTGTTACTCTCATTTCTCTAGGTTTTGGTGACACTGTTCCCTCCTGGTCCTCCTCCTGACTGTCTGATTCTTCCGTCCACTTTACTGGCCTTCTCATCTGCTTCTATACTATTTCACTTGGTAACCTTATCAGTTCCCATGGATTCAACTGTCATTTCTAAGCTGATGATTCTCAGATCTATTCATCCAGCCCTAACCTCTTTGCTGACCTCCAGACTCTAATCTCCAACTGTGAAGGGCAAACAACGACAATCTCCAACTGTTTATTAGACAGTTTTTTGGGTAGACATTTTAAATTCAACATGTTTAATACTGAACTCATTATCTTTCCCCCATAACCTCATCTCTTCCTAAGTTCCCTGTTGCTGTTGAGGGTACTACCATCCTCCTAGGCTCTCAACATAGGTGTAATATTCTCCAAGTCTTCTTATACCTTACTTCCCCCCCCCCCCAGTTCCCATCACACACATAGTCTATGATTCAGTGCTACTGGCCTCCTCGCTGGTCTGTGCACATAAAACTCCATCTCCTGACTCTTTTTTTTTTTTTTTTTTTTGGTGAGGCAGTTGGGGTTAAGTGACTTGCCCAGGATCACACAGCTAGTTAAGTGTCTGAGGCCAGATTTGAATTTAGGTCCTCCTGAATCCAGGGCTGGTGCTCTATCCATTGAGCCACCTAGCTGCTCCTCATCTCCTGACTCTTAAGTGTTTTCCTGGCTTTCTTCCAGGCCTGGAATACTCTCCCTCCTCATCTCTGCCCCCCTTCCCCCCCCTTTCCTTGGCTTCCTTTAAGTCTCAGCTTAAGGTCCACCCATATCAAGGAGCCCTTTCTGATCCCCCTTAATGTTAGTATCTTCCCTCTAAGGATTATCTCCAATTTATTCTGCCTATATCTTGTTTGTATATAGTGGTTTGCATGTTGCCTCTCCCATAGAGCTTTCTCAATCTTCATTTTCCTTGACCTCTCTGCAGCCTTGGACACCGTCGATCCCGCTCTCTTTGGTACTCCCTCCTCTCCAGGTTTTCAGGACACTCACCCTCTCCTGGTTCTCCTGCCCATCTGACCGTTCCTTCTCTATCCTCCAGTAGATCACAGCCTCTAACCTGAGGATTTTGTCTGGGCCCTCTTCTCTTCTCTGTCAATCCTACTTCACTCGGAGATCTCATCAGCTCCCATGGATTTAATGACCATCTCTATGCTGATGATTTTCAAATCTATCCATCCCACCCCAACCTATCAGCTGACCTCCAATTTTATATCTCTGACTCCCTTTCAGACACCAAAAACTGGATGTCTAAAATGGACTTTATCTCCCCCCTCCCCCCCCCCCCCGCCAAAATTCCCCCTCCCAACTCCTGTATGACTATAGAAAGCAACACCATCCTTCAATCCCTCAGGCTACCAACCTAGGAGTCCTCCTGGACTCTTCCTTCGCTATGTCTCAACCCCCTCTTCCCAAATCCAAGCTTTCGCTGAGGCCTGCCAATTTCACCTTTACAACATCTGTCTTCTATGTTCCCTTATCTCCTCTGACACCACCACCATTCTAGAGCAGACTCTCATCACCTCATGCCTGGATTACCGCAATAACCTGCTCCTGGGTTGGCCGGACGCAAGTTTCTCCCCACTTCAGTCCATTCTCCATTCAGCCACCAAAGTGATTTTCCTAAAGCACAGGTCTGATCATGTCACCCATGCCCCTACTCAACCACCAAAATTATTTTCCGAAAGCACAGTCTGATTTTGACTCCTATTGCCTCCAATAGCAAATACAAAATGTTCTGTTTGGCATTCATAACCTAGTCCCTCCTACTTTTCCAGTCTCCTTACACCGTACTCCCCAACACATGACTAACATACTCTCTGATACAGTGACACTGGCCTCCTCAGTGATTCACAAATGGGACTCTCCGTCTTTCCACTGAAGGCATTTTCGTTGTCAGTCCCCCAGACCCTGGGCCTGGAATATTCCACTGCACCTACTGACCTCTCTGGCTTCCTTTAAGTCCCAATTAAAATTCCATCTTCTAAAGGAAGATTTCCTCAACCTCTCTTAATTCCAAAGCCCTCCCTCTGTTAATTATTTCCTATTTATACTCTATATAGTTTGCTTTCTATATAATTGTCTACATGTTGTCTCTCCCCCCCCTCCCCAAAAGATTGCAGGTTCCTTGAGGGCAGGAACCGTCTTTGGCTTCTGATTGTATCACTGGCACTTAGCACATAGTAGATGCTTAATAAATCCTTTCTGACGGCCTGACTCCTGTCTCTGTGTCGGCACATAGGCTGTCCTACATTCCTGGAATGTTCCTCCTTACCTCATAGAAGCCCTTGATCCTTTAAAAGCTCCACTCAAATGCCACTCTCTTCAAAGAACTTTTTTCAAAACCCTTCCCCCAATCACTTTGTATTTATCTTGTATATACCTATGTTTACTTAGTTTCACTCTTGTTTCTGTATGCCCGGGGCCTAGCATCATGCATGGTACATAGAGGTGCATAGCTTCAATATAATAGATTCTCCTTGGTTGAACGCGCAGGACCAAAATAAAGTACTATCCTCAGAGTCAATGTTTCTTCCAGTATTCTAATGGGTGGGCATAGGGATTAGGTGAGGAGGAATGGACCCAAATCTCCAAATCACTCTGCCCTTCAAAGCTGGGACAATTATAGGAAATGGAGCCACTGTTCTGGGTATTCAAACTAAGGTGGGCACTGCTGTCGAGTATCAGGGAGAGAAGAGGAACGGGAGAAGGCTGGCCTCAGGAAACTTAAGGGCTTCCACGTTCCCTCCTCTTGGGGCAGTAAATTGGTACTGGGAGCTGAATGAGTTCTGGAGAACAGAACACAAAGAATGGTGGAGTTGGAAGGGCCTTTAAGAAACTGAACGTCAGAGCTGAGAGGGATCTTATTACATAGAATCTCAGTGCCACAAGGGCCTTAGAATGCAGAATATTAGAAAATAAAGAAACCTTAGAACCCAGAATGTTAGACCTGGGAGGGAGCTTAGAATAGAGCAAGCCAGAGCTGGTGTTAGGGAAGACTTTAGGCGATAGAATGTCAGAATAATCAAGAACATTAGGGAATTAGCATGCCAGTGCTGAAAGGGACCTCTGATACCATCTAGTCCAACCCTTTCATTTTACACATAAGGAAACAGATCTAGAGAGGAGAAATAAGTTATTTAATTACATAGCTACCAGTCAGTGAGTGGCAAAGCCAGGACTAGAACTCTTGCCTCCTGATCTCTTTCCTCCCCCCCCCCCGCCCCTTTCTGAGTTCTTCTTAAGATATCACAATAAATAGTAAAAAGCTTCAGGGGCAGCTAGGTGGCACAGTGGATAAAGCACTGGCCCTGGATTCAGGAGGACCACAGTTCAAATCTGGCCTCAGATACTTGATACTTACTAGCTGTGTGACCCTGGGCAAGTCACTTAACCCCCATTGCCCCACAGAAACAAAACAAAAAGCTTCTATGTTGGCTGTAGAGGAGATGGAGAAGGAATAAGGCTTAATATTTAGCATTAGTTTCTATTTTGATGGTATTTAACAGATAAAACCCACTTTGAATCTGTATGGAAAACAGTTTGAGAATTACTCCCATTTCACAGATCCCCTCATTCATTTTTTCATACCTTCACACATTCCACAAATATTTATCAAGCACCTACTTACTATAAGCAGGGACTCGTGAGGGGGAGATTTGTCTAAGGTCCTTGTCATCAGGGAGCTCAGGGCTTAGTAGGGAGATGAGACACAAACACAGGTCACTAACGTACACTTTTACTTACTTGGTAAGGGAATCAGAAAGACTCAAAGTGCTAAGTATGTGGAAAGGGTTAAGTTGTTCTTAAGGGGGGGTGGGGGTGTTTCCTGGAGTTTTCCCAGAGGATGTTGCATTTGAGAAGACTAGGAAAGCTCAAAATGGACATAGAATCATAGGATTTAGAACAGAAAGAGACTTAGTTGATATGGTTGCACCCCACCACCACCCCTTTACTTTACAGACCAGAAAACTGAGGCTCCGATAGGGGAGGGATTGCCAAATTCCACAAGACTAATAAATGACAAAACTTGGACTCAAACTCAAGTCTCTTCACACACACACACACACACACACACACACACCCCACCCCCAGCTTGCTCTTCCCAGGTGTCTCGATTCCTATGAAATGATGGCCAAGGACACAGTCCGCCATACCGGCAACTGTTTCCTTTTGTAGTATGAGAGGGGTCTAAGTGGGGCTAGAAACTGGCCAAACTGAGTGTGAGTCATCTGTGCAGAGTAAAATGCAGAAGGTTCCCTCAGCTCAGCTGGGCCAGTCTTCAGGGGTGCCCCTGGGAACCCTCCCAGGCGGTACAAAGCTGGCTTATTTAGGGGGTGGCAAAGTTGTCCTTACCTTCTCAGTCTGTGGTCAGTGAGGCTCAAGTGAGACAATCTATTGAAAGTTCTTTGAAAAACAAAATCGCTGCAAAAATTCTCAAGGTTATTAATTTCTCAAAAATAGATCTCTATTGACATCTTTTGTGTTGCCATTGCCTAGATCCCCCCTCCCCTCTTTCCAACAAAGATGGAATTGTTCTTATCGGTATGCTTTAACATTTGCTTAGATGAGGCAGCAAACACCCCGAAAGAAGCCTCTTCGGGCTCAGCTTTCAGATCTCTCTCTAAATCTCTAGGTTGTTTTTTTTTTTGGGGGGGGGGGAGGGGAGTTGTTTCAGACCAGGGACTTGATTTTATAAACATGGTCATTAAGATGGTTTTGCACCAGTTCTTTAATAAGTAAGTTCACTGCTTCTAGTTCTCTGGAGCTGTAATTATCCTCTCAATCCTCCCATTATCTCTTATTTCCATATACTATCCCTCTACAGAATTTAAACTCCTCGGGGCAGGGATCCTTTCACTCCCCCTCACATTATCATGTACAAACCTATTTCCATATAGTATCCTCCAGGGCAGCTAGGTAGCGAGTGGATAGAGCACTGGCCCTGGATTCAGGAGTACCAGAGTTCAAATGCGACCTCAGACACTTGACACTTACTAGCTGTGTGACCCTGGGCAAGTCACTTAACCCCAATTGCTTCACCAAAAAGAACCATTGGCTTAGCCCAATGCCGGACACAAATAGTATCCTCTAAAGGAAAGTAAACTAGAAGGCAGGGGCTGGTTTTCCTTTGTTCTCTGTATCTTAGCACTTTGTTCTCTGTATCGCTTAGCACTCGGCTTCTGTTCTCCTGTCTTGTCTGACTCTTCGTGACCCCACGGACAAGTCCATGGGTTTTTGCTTTGTTTGTTTTTGTTTTGTTTTTGGCAAAGATACTAGAGTGGTTTGCCATTTTCTTCTCCAGTGTGTCCCCATTTTACAGATGAGGCAAATAGGGGTGAAGGAATTTGCCCAGAATCACACTGCTAGCAAGTGTCTAAGGCAGAATTTGAACTCAGTCCTGACACCAGGCCCGGTGCTCTATTCTCTGCACCACGTAGCTGCCCAAATTGGTGTTTAGCAGACACTTAATATTGTAAATGCCATTGGGATTAGAGTGCCCGGGAGGGGCTGAGAAGACCGGGACTGGGAAGCTCAAATGGAGGGGAGAAAGGAGGGCTGGCCCACTGTTCTAGGAGATTCCCGAGGATCGTAGCAGCTGCCCTAGGGCCCAGCCTCAGCTCTAAGGACCCTTCCTTCCTCTGGCCCCAGGACTGAGAATAGGATTCTCAGGACTCGGACACCAGGGTCTTTTTCTCTCCCGGCGAAGAATAGCACTATGGTCCAGCTGCCTTGTTCTCTTGCTCTAGACACTGGACGGCTCCGCGGAGTTTGAGAAAAAGCCCCCAGGCACCAGGTGAAGAAAGGACAAAAGAGCCCAGGAAGTGGAAGGGGTGCTAAGAGTCCACGCGGGAGCTGTGGGCATCGTTGGAGATCCAGGAGCCGTGGGCATAGCCGAAGGTCGGGCCAGTGCCCGGGGCGGGGCCGGGGGCAGGACTCGTTGATTGGCAGGGGGCGGACCTACGAGGCAGGTCCTTAAGAAGGTTGGAGGAGGCGGAGAAGGGAAAGTCCAGAAAAGACCGAAGGGAGGCGGCGTAGGGAAGCGCGCACACACACACACACACACACACACACACACACACACACACACACGCGCGCGCACACACACACACACACACACACACACACACACAGACCAGCAGGGAGGAAAAAAAAAAAAAAGGAAAGAAAGAAAGCGGGCGGGCAGACAGCTCTTTGCCGGCTCCGCCGCCTGGCGCTCTGCTTTCCCTGGCGTTTCATTCAAAGCAGCGTGCGGCCCCAGGCACTCCAGCTCTGCTTCAATCCGGGCCATGGCCAAAGGCGAGGGCGCAGAGAGCGGCTCAGCCACCGGGCTGCTGCCCCTGGGCATCCTCCGTGGCGAAGAAAACAGCCGGACTCAGGTGAGAAGGACGCGCGGTAGGGAAGCCGGAGGGTGTTGAGGGACGGGGGCAAGGATGGCGACGGCTCCGGGTTGGAGGATCACAGGTCCGGTGGACGGCGAGCGGCTGGAGGGGAAAGCGGCATGCGGGGCAGTTGCGGGGGGCACGTATCAAGAAGGGGGGGGACATACGAGGAACCGAGAGGATAGAAGGGCCACAAGTCATGGGGCGCCTGGAGGCCCGAGGCTGGAGGATGGGGAGCCTCGGGTTTGGGGGACACAGAGCTGAGAGAACTGGGGAGAGCCGCAGCGCAGGGAGGGAGGAAGGGGCCGAGATTTGTTTAGTTAGAAAAAGGGGAGCAGGTGGTGGTCGTGGAGTATATGTCGCAGGGCGGAATAAATTTAGGGTAGATGGGAACGGGGAGGGGAAATATTTAGGGACAGGGGATCAGCTTGAGGTGGAGGGGGAACTGTGGAAGGGGGGAGCACAGGTGGAGAGCATAGGGTTAGTGGACATAGAGAGAATGATGAGGAGGAAATGGGGGTGGGGGTAGAATTCTGGGACGTTAAAGGGCCGGAGGAGGAGGAGGAGGTTTCGGGCTGGGGACACGGACTCGGAAAGGCGAGAGCGGGCCGCTTAGGGCCAGGGTGGGGAGGAGGGCAGGTTCCATCTCGGGGCCACAGATGCCAGAGTCCTCAGCTTTTTGGTGCACTGACTAGGGAGGGGGGCGGACGCGGCTGGTTCCAGTAGACTCTTAACCGGGACACGGGGCAGGCAGAGTGAGCAGGGTTGGGGGGAGGGCGGGTAGAGTCCTACCCAAAAGGAAGAACGATTGGTGGAAGGATCCGGCGGGGGACGTGTACTCTCTGGAGGCTCAGGGTTGTGCGGCTACGATGGCTTCAGGTTGGGGGCACAGGTTTAGCTCCCCCTCAGGTAGGGCGGAGGTGGGGAGGGGGTTCGGAGGGGGGCTGGAGCAGGCGAGCACCTTCACCCTACCCCCTTCCTCTCCCTTCTCGGGTAGCGTCGCCCGCCGGCTGCCAGCTCCACGTGGTGGTGACTCCGCTACCTCGTCTGGCCCGGCTTCTCGGCTGCCAAAGCCCTGTAGCCACCAATTGGGCGTCTGGGACCCGCAGTAGAGATTGCAAGACCGAGACCCGGCCTTCTCTCCCCCGCCCGGCTTTACCCTCAAGTTCATTCATAAGAACAGAGGCGCCCTTCTTAAAGGGGACGAGGCTGAGTGGTGGCAAGCGGAGCAGAACAGTAGAAGGATGGAGAGAAGATAGAGGGGAAGGCTTAGCTCTGCGCGCTTCCCCTGCCCCATCTGGAGGGGATGGGGTGTTCAGAGGCTGCTCTGGCTCCTGCCTGCTCATATCCGTGTCCTGGAAAGTCGGGGGATTGCAGAATCCGGACCTTTGGGATGCACGATCCTGTCCCGTCCGGGTGGCTAGCATTTAGAATCCAGAGCCGCTCACTCAGACCCCGAGATTGCCTCCTCCTGCCTCCTGCCCCCTTCTCCTGCTGGGGCTGGGTGGTGCCCCCACCACTCCCTATCCCCTCCCATTCCTGGGGCTCTCGAATTAATTTTAGAAGCAGACTACTGTGTGTTGGGTTGGGCTAGGTCGGGCATCTGTCTCTTGCCTGCCCCCTGCGGCCCTTTCCAGCCCCTTCCCCCCTCTCTTCTAGGAGCTGCTCGAAGCTTAGGTTTGCTGGGGAAGGGGGTCTTGGGCAGGATCTCTCCGCCCCCCCCCCCCCAACAGCTTGGGAGGTTTGGCTAGGAAGCTGGGCCTGGAATTCTGGGATGATTGTCTTTACCTTTTCATTTTATTAATTGCTCCTCTGAAGGGGCTCCTACCTCAGCTATTAATCCGCCCACGATGAGTAATGTTAGTTTTCAGCCCCTGTGGTCTCGCCTCAACATGCCATTCCACACCCCCCCTCCCCCCCCCCCCCGCCCCCAACTCAAGGCTGGAAGCGACCTTGTAGAAGAGCAGTTGAGTTTAAGCAGTTGAGCATTGTGTGGCAAGACCTGGGAAAGAGCTTAGCCAGCATCCCTGTCCTCACGCAGTCAAATTAAAACCATTTAGTGCATCTGCAGAGGAGGAAACTGAAGCCCAAGGATAGGAAGTGACCTAGCCACAGACCAGAATGCAAGCTTGGGGCTGAGCTGCCTACAGAATCCGGGGCTTTTGGTTTCCAGTCTTTGAGCCCTGGGGAGGCTCGAAGTAGGAAGAGCCGGATGTCATTCTGTTCAACAAGTATTTAGTAAGTGCCCACTGTGGACAGATGAGAACAAGCCTTTGCCTTCATACAACTCCCAGCGGAGAAGCCTAATCTTTCTGAGGGCAACCAGGAGATCTCGAGGTAGTTTGTGGGGCTGAGCTAGGGCTCCTATCGTTGGGGACAGTACTTAATGACCGCTTGGGATGGACTAGAGAACATTTTCCTTCCAGCTCAGTAGAACCCTTCCCCGCCCCTGCCCCCACTCCCAGTGAAGTCCCTTGGGGCCTGGAGGTTCCTGGAGGGGTGGATTTGCCTTCTTGGGCACCAGCCCAACCCCCACCCCTTGCTAGGGGCTGTGGGGACCTTGACCGACCAGATGGAAGGAAGCAGCTGTAGGCCCGGGCTTAGAGAGCTAAGGCCCTGGGTCAGGCTTCCCCTCACAGGTCTATTCAAGAGAAGGGTGAGTGGGACCTGGTCCTGGGTGGGAGGGTGGGGCTGGGGTTGGGCCCAGGTCCCAGATGCCTCGGAGAGGATTTTCAGGTTGTGGCGGTGCTAGGCAAGGGACTGGTTGGGCTGCTGGAACCTGCTCAGTTTCCCTTATCCCCTAGAGTGTATTCCTCTGGCTAGAGGCCATCCTTGGTCTGGGGGTAGGGAATGGGGGGGGGACCTTTAGGTTAACCCTAAAGTTAAAGGCCCTGCTTCAGGATAGGGATAGGCAAAGGTCACAGCTCTTTCCTTCCTACCTCTTCTCCTTTTATTTGTCACTCTTCTCCCTGCTCCCAGTCTCTAGAAGTGAACATTTCTTTTCTTATCTCTTAAAGTGAGGAGTGTGACTGTGAGTGGAAGAAGGGAGGGGATGGAAAACCAGGGAGCCTGTTAGACTGGGGCAGGAACCCTTGCTGGCTCTTGCGGGGAGGGGGGGGGTCGGGGGGGATAGAGAACATGGGATCTGATGGGGAACTGTGGACAAATCTCACTGAAGTGCCTCTTGTCCCCACAGAAGGATGGGACCAAAAAATTGACCATCTGCAGTAAGCTCTGCTATGCTGTGGGGGGCGCTCCCTACCAGATCACTGGCTGTGCTCTTGGCTTCTTCCTCCAGATCTATCTGCTGGATGTGGCTCAGGTGAGTGCTGCTGGCTCGAGGGGGGTCCTGGGCACTGTGTATACCAAGGGAATGGGCCTGCCCCCCTCCCTTTCCCTACTCCTTTCTCTGAAGGTTATAGAGCTGGCCTGAGAGCACAGAGAAAGGCTTTAGAATATAGAATGTCAAGAGTTAGTAGAGACTATGTATCTAGATTATTTAAGATATTACAGGTCTACTGACAGATAGGGAAATTGAGGCCTAAAGACCTTAAAGTCAGTTAGTTGCCTATGGTCATAAAGCTAGTCAGACAGAGCCTTCTTTCAACTGCTGATTTTAAAATTATGTATATAGCACTTTAAGGTTGCAAAGCACTGTATGTATGTTATCTCATTTGATTCTCACAACAACCTTGGGAGGTAGATGCTGTTATTAGGTCTATTTCCATTTAAGGAAACTGAGGTTGAGAGGGGTTTAAGTGACTTGCCCAGGTTCACAAAGCCTAGTTAGTATCTGAGGTGAGATTCAACTCGGGTCTTTCTCACTCCTAGCTGCTTGGCAATTGGAAGACCCTATCCCCTCAATAATGTGATAGAGGGCTTCCTGGGCTCTGGGTTATACTTGTTCCAGAGGCAGATACACACGAGGATGGCATTAGGGAGAGGATAGGGGAACTGAGTGGTTCCTCCCTCCCAAGTGGTGAAAGGAAGCATAGGGTGTAAGGAGATAGGGATAAGTGTGGGCCTGGTGAGGAGGGGGTCAGCAGAGGGAAACCTGCCTGCTGGTAGTGGTTGGTTGATTTGTTCCAAGAAGAGATGGGCACACTGTGTCCCTGGCTAAGGGGCAAGCAGGGGCCTTGGCATGGGGTTTTCAGGGAGTGGCTGTTAGCTGATGGGGAGGGGTGAGTTTGATTCCTTCCCCCCACCTCTAGTGACGGGAGGAGGCTGGGAACTGGAGCACTGAAACTTCAGCGGTGCCTGAGCCCATCCAGCCTGCATTTGGTGCCAGGCCCAACCTCTCCCATCCTCCATGCTTCTGGCAGGGGGTACTGCCTCTTCTGGGAAGACTTTGCTTATTCTTCGGAGGAAAGGCAGCATGTAAGGTTGAAATGATTTCCCCAGAAGGTGATGGGACATTGCTTGGGGGAGCACTGACCCTTTTTCCTGAGCAGAGGAATCCACAGGGACCTTTTTTCTTCAGAAACCCAGCTGAAGGAGCAGATAATTTAGGCTTAAAAAAAGTTCTTTCTTCTCAGTGACTCTTGGGCCTGTGTTTCAGATGGGAAACTAAAGGAGAGGAGAGAGGAGAAAGGAGAGGGGAGAGGGGAGAGGGGATTCAGTGAAGATTTATTGAATCCCTAGGGGAAGAACAAGCAGGAAGATTACGTCCTGCCCTCAGGGAGTTCATAGCTCAGTAATTCAATTTCACACTTCAGGTGCCAATCAGACATTTAAATCAATATTGAGAAAGACAAGACTGGTTCTTTACTAGAGACCTTCACACCTAGCGCTAGGAGAGGGAGGGAGTCGTGCCACCTCCATTGGGTAGGGTGACTTAACATTTACAAAGTGTTTTTTTTTCCCCTCCTTGGATAAGATTATTAATCCCATTCTAAAAAGTGAACAAAGCGGAGATTCCAGGAGGAAAAATACTTGGCAGATCCAGGATGACCCCTCTCCCCCACCCCCCCAGGACTTCTCCCTCTCATTCTGCTGCTCTTTCTACTATGACTTAACCAGCATTTAAGTACCTTCTTATAAGGCAGGCACTGGTGCTAAACCCTGGGTATACCAAGGCAAAACAGAAGCAGTCTTTGATCTCTTGGAGCGCCATTCTATCTGGGGAGACAACCAGTTTGATATAAAGTAAATGCCAGATATGCACAAGCTAATTTAAGGGAGAGGCAGGTGGGGAGAGCAGGGAAGACCTCCTGTAGGAGGTGGCATTGGAAATGAGCTTTGGAAGCAACTAAGGCTTCTTGGGAGCATCTGGGTGGTGCAGTGGATAGAGCACTGGGACTCAGTCAGGAAGACTCCTCTTCCTGAGTTCAAATCTGGCCTCAGACACTTACTAGCTGTGTGACCCTGGGCAAGTCACTTCACCCTGTTTGTTAGTTTTCTCATCTGTAAAATGAACTGGAGAAAGAAATGGCAATCCAGTCCAGTATTTTTGCCAAGAAGAGTCTGAGATGACTGAACAACCACAACAAAAGGATTCTTAGGGTGGAAAGTGAGGACTGTGTCTCACTGTATCTCCTTCAGGGAAGCTTAGAAAGAATGATAAGGCTTTGACAAAGAAGGATGGGAGGAGGAATTCCAAGCCTGGGGAACATCAGTGTGAGCACACACTGACATGAAAAAGCAGGGAGATTGTAGAGAGGACAGAGTTTGGGTTGGAATGTTGCCCCAATTTTTGAAGAATGAAAGGTAATAGTAGTGATAACGACAACTAACATTAACAGTGCTTCAGGGTTTGCAAAGCATTTTACAAATATAATTTCATTTGATCCTCACAACAGCCCTGAGTAGTAGGAGCTATTTTCATCCTCATTTTACAGAGGAGGAAACTGAGGCTGAAGAGGTTGGGATTGCTTTGGATCACACAGCTAATAAGTATGTGAAGCAGCATTTGAACTCAGGTCTTTTAAATTCCAGGTTCAGCACTCTATCCATTGTGCTATCTTGTTCAGTCGTGTCCAACTCTTGGCAGAGATACTGGAGCAGTTTACCATTTCCTTTTCCAGGTCATTTTACAGATGAGGAACTGAGACAAACAGGGTTAAGTGACTTGCCCAGGACCACATAGCTAGTAACTGTCTGAGGTTGGATTTGAACTCAGGAAGAAAAGTCATCCTGACTTCAGGCCTGGTGTTCTGTGCACTGTGGCGCCACCTAGCGGCCCCCATTGTGATACCTTGAGCTAAAACTAAAGAAGGCTAGAAGGAATAGGGTAGCACTCCCTCCCTCATCCTCTATGAAGGCAAGCAATATGATAGGAAGTCATGTAAAACACAGTTTTATATATATAGTGAGATGTAAATATATATATATGTATACACACACACACACACACACACACACACACACACACACATATATATATATATGTATGTAATGGGGGGGGGCGGAACAATGAGGGTTAAGTGACTTGCCCAGGGTCACACAGCTAATAAGTGTCAAGTGTTTGAGGCTGGATTTGAACGGGTTCTCCTGAATCCAGGGCCGGTGCTTTATCCACAGTGCCACCTAGGTGCCCTCAACATAATTCTATATTAGCCATGTTGCAAAAAAGAAACACACACAAAAAACCAAGAAATATAAAGAAAATGGGAAAAATATGCTTTGGTCTGCATTCAGAGTTCATCAGCTCTCTCTCTGGAGGTAGATAGCCTTTTTCATCACGGATCCTTTGCAATTATAAAGGCCTGATTTCAAGCCCCCCCTCCCAACACCTCCCATCCTCAACTAGTTGTGTGATCCTAGGCCAGGTCCCTTAACCTCCAAGTGCCTCCTTCATGGGCTTCTGTTGTCCCAGTCAGTAGAGTGGTGAGTGGCTTTTGGAGGGGGAGGTATTTCCCACACCTTCGATGGAGAGAATTCCTACACCCATGGAGAGAATCTCCACACCAGGAGTTTTCTCCTGTCAATGAAATGTAAGAAATGGTTACCACCATGTAGGCACAATCCAGGTGGGAAAGAGAAAGACCAAATTATAATTAGCTATAGCCCATAAAAGCTTTCATTTCTCCAATATGGTTTTCTTAAGGATTCATTTTTTTAAGGTTTTTAGCCTTGCGATGAAGGGGGTGGGTGGGTGGAAGTATTATTTTTGTCCATTCTTCAGATGAAGAAAGAAACTCATGTTCAGAGAAGGAAGTGACTTACCCAAAATCACATAGCTAACCAGGGCTTGAAACCAGGACTCCTACCTGACCAGGCTAGAACTCTGTCCTCTACATCCCTGACTGTGAGGGCTCTAGAGGACGGAGAAGGAAGAGATCACTGTGAGCTTCCTGAGAAGGCTTCCTGGAAAAGATGAGGCTTGCTTTTGGCTTTGAAGGGCAGGTGTGATCTTAGAGAATGATAAAGAATGGGATTAAGTATGAGAGCCAATGCCTGGAGTTAGCAGGGAGTGTGTGTGGTGTATGTGCTACAAAAATGAGAAACAGTCAGCCTGGCTGGAGAACAAGGTGTCATTTGTATTTTCTTTTCTTTTTCTTTCTTTCTTTTTTTTTTTTTTTTTTTGGTGAGGCAATTGGGGTTAAGTGACTTGAACAAGGTCACACAGCTAGTTAGTGTTAAGTGTCTGAGGTCGGATTTGAACTCAGGTCCTCCTGAATCCAGGGCCGGTGCTCTATCCACTGCGCCACCTAGCTGCCCCTCCTTTTTTTTTTTTAATGTTTTTTTAAATTTTGTTTTGATCATTTGTATTTTCAACCAAGAGTTGATAAGCTTTTCTCAAGCAGTTCTATGGGCTAGGTGCATTGTATCCGCCTTGGAAAGACACCTAAGATGGCACCAGGTCATAGAAAACCTTGAGCACCAGGCAGTGGGGAGCTATGGAAGGCTTTTTAGTAGAGGAGTTGATGAGTTCCAGCTTCTTTAGGAATGGTTATACTAGTTCTTAGGCTGTGCTGCTTTGGAGTAGAGAAACCAATAAGAAGGTGCTGCCGTATAATGGAAAGATCGCTAAGCCTTTCTAGTCATCGAAGTGGTGCATCATGCCTGGAGTCAGGAAGATTAGTTCAAATGAGACACTAGCTGTGTAACAGTGAATGAGTCACTTAACCTCGATCTGCCTCAGTTCCCTTAACTGTTAATAGCACCTACTTCCCAGGGTTGTTGTGAGCCTCAAATAAGATATTTGTAAGGTGCTTAGTACATAGAAGGCACCACATAAATGTTTCTTCCCTTCGCTTCCACTTCCCCTAGCTCTCTGAAGAAATACCTACCTCTCATGCCAACCACCTCTCCTGGCTGGTGAGGTGAAATGCTTTGCAAACTGTAAAATTCCAAAGTCATTCTAGTAATGTTATGGAAGGTGTTAGGAGAGTCAGAAAGCTACATTAGGTTCATGTGTGGACCGATCAGAGGAGCCTAGATTTAGTGCTGGAAGGAATCTCAGAGGCCAGCCTCCTAATTTTATAGATGAACATCTGAGGTCCAGAAATGACTTGCCTAGGGTCACACAAGTTAGTCAATGGCAGAACCAGGTTTTGAACTCAGCAAATCCAACACTTTGCCCGCTATGTGCTATCTAGCCTCCCTTAATGACTGTGCGTCCTTAAGGGTGTCTCTGACACTCGGGAGCTTTAGTTTTCTGCTCTGTAAAATGGGGAAAATGTTTGTTTTGCCTGCTTTCTTTAGTGTGGGTGCATCGTGGCGGGGCAGAGAATGGGAGCCATGCTGGATCCCTTAAGGCTGGGCAAATCTAAGGCCCTTCCTAGGATTGTCAGTTGCAGAGCCCCAGCCTGTGTGCACCAACTGGTATAGGGAGTTTCTTCAGTGGGAATTTCCTGAACCAGCTGAACGCCTGGTCCATTCCTTCTACTGCCCTAACATGAGGATGCTTGGATCACATGAGAATTTAGGTCTGTGGAGGTTTCCAACTATAAAGTTCTGTATCAGTGCAAGCCAGCACTGGTGTGCTGGAGGCAGCTCAAACTGTCTCTGAGAGCCAATTGTTAAATTTCCAAGGTGAACCTTTTTATCCGTTGGAAATTGGTAAATGCCACAAACCAGGGCTTGATTTATTAGCTTGTTGACTGTCTAGATTTAAGAAAGATGGAGAAAACATTATAAAGCAAATTAAATTTAAAAGTATATATCCCCTGGGGGCAGCTAGGTGATGCAGTGGATAGAGCACTGGCCCTGGAGTCAGGAGGACCTGAGTTCAAATCCGGACTCAGACACTTGACACTTACTAGATGTGTGACCTTGGGCAGGTTACTTAACTCCAATTGCCTCACCAAAAAAAAAAAAAAAATTATATGTCTTGGGTCAGCTAGGTGGCACAGTGGATAGAGTACCAGCCCTGGAGTCAGGAGGAACTGAGTTAAAATAGGACCTCAGACACTTGACACTTACTAGCTGTGTGACCCTGGGCAAGTCACTTAACCCTCATTGCCCTGCAAAAAAAAAAAAAAGGTATACATACAGCATATGTATTGAAGCCGCCCCACCCCTGCAAGATGGTTGTTTAACATTTATCAGCACATCCTTGAATGTGAGGATTTGTATTAGAGAGGATAGATTTCCCTTGAATAATCTTTTCCAGGGCAGAGATTATTTCATTTTTTGACTTTGTGTCCTCAGTGCCTAACCTAGTGCCTGGCATATAGTAGGCCCTTTAAAAAAATGCTTGTTGGGGGGCAGCTAGGTGGCACAGTGGATAGAGCACCGGCTCTGGATTCAGGAGGACCTGAGTTCAAATCTGACCTCAGACACTTGACACTTACTAGCTGTGTGACCCTGGGCAAGTCACTTAACCCTCATTGCCCCACCAAAAAAAAAAAAATGCTTGTTGCTAAATTGCAGTTAGAGGTTAGTGAAAAGCATACTGTCTGGAGTGCAGCCTGGAGTCCAGCCTGGAGGCAATCACAGAAACCTGAAAAGGGTCTTAGAGAGGCTTCTCACTTGGACTCTTGCCTTTCTCATCATTTCTCCCCCAACCTTGTGTCAGGTGGACCCGTTCTCTGCTTCCATCATTCTGTTTGTGGGCCGTGCCTGGGATGCCATCACGGACCCCTTGGTAGGATTCTTCATCAGCAAATCTTCCTGGAGTCGCTTGGGACGCCTGATGCCCTGGTAAGAAGAGACAGGCTAGAGAGCCCTTCCCCCACCCCCCCCCCCAAGCTGACGCCCTTCCCCTTTCCGGCTCTAGCCTTGCCTGTCAGTCTATGTGCCTGTTACCTGTGCTGATGAGCCAAGCTCCAAGGTTCCAAATGTCCCAGTGAGGGGAAGCATGATGCAGGAGCTGGACCCGGGGCTGACCCGGGCTTGATGTAAGCCGGCAGGGGTGTTGTAACCCAGGTCTAGGACCTTTACGACCGATCTCTGGCCCTCCCTCTGCTTGTTCACCGGGAGTGGCTGGTCATTCCCCTGTGGCTGGCATAGGAGCCCAGCCACGATGTCCTCTTCCAAGCAGACTGGGCACAGCGCCTGGGGCTGAGGCCCCACTGATTTCCTTTTCTGGCTTCCTTGGCTAGCTATCCAAGGCTTGCCCTCCAGGCATATCCCCCACTATCAAATGGGGAAGTCTCCTCTGTCCCAAATAATGCTTAGATTCAAAGTCTATACCCACCTTCTTCCTGGGGCATTCCTGAGCCCCATAAGAGCCGGACTCCAAGTGCCCTGTTATATTTCTCCCCAGAGTTCCCTGGCCTCCTGCAATGTGTAGGAGGGGAGGGGAGGGGAGGGGGGAGACGTACTTTGTTAAGCTCTCTAACATAGGCTTAGGGGGGCTTTGGTCTTGGGAAAGAGGTCCCTTTCTGTCCAGGTTCTTCCCCTCCTCACTGACCCCACCTGCCCTTTTTGCTTTTTGACCAGTATAGAACAAAGTCCTGGGCAGCTGGGGCTGGTGCCAGGGGGTGAGGGACCCATAGGCAGTCTTCAGGGTTTCTCCAGCTCCCAGGATTCTTCTGAAAGAACCTTAATCCATTGTCTGTTTGAGGAATGGAGGAGGGAGGTGGCAAAGAATAGGATGTGGGCATCCTGCACTCTGGGATGGCCCAGATGGAGGTCCTGGGTTCAAATCTTGTCTCTGATGTTTCCCACCTTTGTGACCTTGGACAAAACCCTTTCCCTCTTGGGTCTTGGTTTCCTTCTCTCTAAAAGAGAAGGGTTTGGGCTAAGTTAAATTTGAGTCCTTTCAAGCTCTAAAATCCTATGATCCTTGAATGAACAGACTGCTGGATGGGGCGGGGGGGGGGTGGTATGGCTCCCTACAGGACATCCTGCCTGGAGCTTGGGGGGGCAGGGTGTGCCTCCTGTTTGGTTGGGCCTGCTCACTCCTGGGACCCCCCACCTAGCCCTCGTGTCTTCAAAGGTCTGGCCAGCCCTTCCCGCCCCTTGCCTGGCTTCCTTTCCCATGCAGTTGCCCCAACTCTGGGCCAGGTCCTGAGACCAAGAGCCTTTGATCCAGACCCCCCCAGGATGAGCACGGTTTGGGGGCGTTTATTTTTCTTAGTGGTCATTCTTCACCTGCTTCCTCTGCCCCCTCCTCCTCGACTTCATGTCCTCCCCGGCTTTGGCCTGGCCTGGGGCTGGGAGGGGGAGTCAGGAGGTCTGATTTGGGGGTGAAATACCCCCCCACCTCCTAGCTGTGGGGCCTTAGACAAGTCACTTCTTTTATGTCAGTCTTATTTTACTTCTCTCTATGAGGAAAGGGTTGGACTCAGTGATCTTGTCCCTTCTAGCTCAAGAAATTCAGTGATCCCGTGATTTGGCCTGGCTGGTTCTGAGCCAGGGCCAGGGCCCAGCCTGGGCTGCAGCTGGGGAGGGGGCACTGGTGGAGAGAGATTGGGAAGCCAGCTTAGAGCCGGGTTGGCCATGATTCAGGATGGGCCGGTAAGAAGGAGGTGTGGTTCGGCCCTTAGGCATCTCCCCACCCAGGCCAGCCAATGGTGAGACAGGGTGTGTCAGGGGCTGGTCCCCAAGCTGGGCGAGGTCAGGGGTTACTCCCAGTCAAACTCCTCTGCTTCTGTGGCAGGGGTGGGAAGCTGTGCCAACCAGCCAGAGGCTCTTGCTTGCTCCAGGCTGTCTCCATATCCCTGGAAGGAGGCCGGGTGGGGGTCAAAGTGTGTAGGGGGAGAGTCCCAGCCTCAGCCCATGTCCCGGAAGAAGCCTGGGGACTGCCCTGCAGGGCTCTGTCTTTGCCAGCTCTCTGAGAAGTAGCGCTCCTTGGTCCTCTAGCTTCTGGAAACCTCAAGATAGGCTGTTTCTTCCCTAGACTGCAAGCTGGGTCCTTTCTGGACGCTTCCCTGGGCACACGTGACGCTCTCCACTACTCCCCACATGAAGATGATCTATAGGGCTTTCCTTCTCTGCACCTCGCACAGCTTCCCCTGAACTATCTTGTGTGGATGTTGTGTACGTGGTGCCTTTGGAACATAAGCCCACTGTGGGCAGGAACTGTTTCCTTTTTGTCCCTGTATCCTCAGCCCCTGGCACAGTACATAGCAGCAGCCACAGTAATGGTGGTGGTGGTGCAGGTGGGAGCAGCAGTAATAATTTAATCATAATAAAAGCACATAGTAGGTGCTTCTTATGCACTTGATTGATTGATCAGTCCTCTGGTGGAGATTGTGGAAAGAGCACCAGGTTTGGAGTCCATTTGAATTCTGGCTCTGCTATTTTTCACCTGTGTGACCTTGGCTCCATACCCTTCTCCACTCAGGGCTCCCTCATCAGTAAAATGAGGGAAGAGATATATAAATCAGGATTTAATTGCTTGGTATGTGCCAAGCACTGGAAATACAAATACGAGCAAACAGAAGTTCCTGCCTTCCAGAAGCTTATATTCTAATGGGGGAAGCCAACACCTAAAGAAAAGCTGGAGAGTGGGAGGGAAAGACAGTGAAGTGAGCCAGGAGTGAAGTGAGCATGCCTGGGGGCCCCACATGAAATGCTGGCCCATGCTAGGCTCTCACCAATCAGGAGTGGGAGCCACAGGGAGGAGTTCTCTCTAGAATGAGAACACTTATCTACCATCTTTAAAGTCAAGGATTTGACAGGTGGGAAAACAGGCTCAGAGAGAAGTGATTTATCATCAGAGGGTTACAGTTCTAGAGCAGGAGAGTCCTCCTGAGACCCTGACCCTAGGCCATTGAAATCCTTGGAAGGCTGATGGCCAACGAGCCTGTTTTTGGGGACCCCATAAGTTCCCTGGGGTTTCTGTCTACTGCTGCATTTCCTTGGTTGGCAGGCAGGCGGGCTGAGAAGACAGCAGTCCCATAACCTGCCCTTCTCCTAGCCCACGCCCAACCTTGTTTGTCTTCCTACCTCTATGGGTTGGGGTTTCCCTGTGGTGAGGAGCTAACCTATACCACCCAACTTTCCCTAGAAGGGCAGGGTTAACATTCTTGAGAACTGTAGGAAAGGCAGGGACCACCTGTGGGACAAACCTGCTGCATCTCAGTCTCCCTGCTCCAGGAGGTCTAGGCTGGCTACCCTCCCATCCTTCCAGCTCTTTGCAGGAGAGAGCATTTTTATTCATATGGAAACGACCCAACTTGGAAGACATCTTCCCTATCTGCACCTTTGCTAGATGGCATCTCTCTCCCAGTCCAGACTCTCCAGGCCTTCTGGCCTAAGGAACCTGGGGTTCCCCGGGGTTCTAGGAGAGCAGTCATCCTGGTATATCACAGTTAGGTGATTCTGCAGAGAAAGAAGGAAAGAAGTGGGGTAAGTCTCCCAACACCAAATCTGGGGCTCTTTCCCCTAATCCATGCTGTTTCCCAGGGTGGTTGTGAGGAAAGTGGTCTCAGAACCTACAAGTACTATATAAATACAGCTGCTTGTTTTTTTCTAACACCCAAATTCTTCTCCACCCCCCAGGATTACGATCTAGCCTTAAACCCCATTCCATACTCCAGCCAAGTGCATAATAGGATTTAGAGCTGGAAAGAACTTTAGAGGCTGTCTAATTCAACCCTCTCATTTTTTACAGCTAGGGAAACTGAGGCACAGGCTGGTTAAACTGAATTTCCTAAGCTTGGAACCTGGGATGTAGGACTTTAGAGAAAAAAATGTCCCCTTCCACCCCTGGCACAGGGGGAGTGAGGGAGGGACTTCTGCTCTTCTGACTTTTCTCTAGGGACAGAGGAAGGGATGGGGATCTATGGTACAGAGTTTACGGGGTGGTGAGGGAGGAGGATGGAATAGGAGATATGGAACTTTTCTCTGCCCTCACTCACTCCCCTTACTGACTTCCCTTGCTTCTTCCCCCAAGGATAATCTTTTCTACTCCACTGGCTGTGATCGCCTATTTTCTCATATGGTTCGTACCTGACTTTCCCAGGAACCAGGCTTTGTGGTATCTGGTCTTCTATTGCCTTTTTGAGACACTGGTGACGGTAAGTCAAAGTGACCCTAATCCCAGACACCACCCTACCACAGCCCCTCCCCCTGGAATTCTCTCTTAGGTGGGCTCAGGGTGTCAGAGCCAGAATGGTCTCTCTCTTCTTTTTTTTTTTAATTATAAAAGTATTTTATTATTTTCCAGTTACATGTAGAGATAGTTTTCAACATTTGTTTTTATAAGATTTCTAGTTTCAATTTTTCTCCCTCCCTCCCCTCCCTCTCCCCCTCCCCAAGACAGCAAATAATCTGACATAGGTTATATATATACAATCACATTAAATATATTTCTGCATTAGTCATATTGTAAGAGAAGAATCAGAGCAAAAAGGAAAAACCTCAAAAAAGAAAAACAACAGCACCAGAAACAAAAGAAATAGTATGGTTCATTCTGCATCCATATTCCAAAGTTTTTTTGTTTTTTTTTTCTGGATCTGGAGAGTCTTTTCCATCATGAATCCTTTGGATCTTGTACCATTCTATTTCTGAGAAGAATCAAGTCTATCACAGTTGATCAACACACAATGTTGTTGATACTGTGCACAATGTTCTCCTGGTTCTGCTCATCTCATTCAGCATCAGTTCATGCAAGTCCTTCCAGGTTTCTCTGAAATCTGCCTGCTCACCAGAATGATCTCTTAAAGATCATCTGGTCCAAAGTCTCCATTTTGCAGAAGAGGAAACTGAGGCCCAGAGAGAAGGAGATTAGCCAGTAGCAGAAGTGAGATTGGAACCCAGCTGTTGGGGTTCCAAACCCTGAACTCTTTCTGCTACCTGAGCTATCTTCAATCAACCTGTTTTGAGAAACTCCCTCTGATGTTGGCATGAGGGAGCTCTGGAGAGAAGCCATGGAGGTCTGCCTCCTCCGGTGCTGCTGCCCTCCCGGTCCCCCAGTTAGGCCACATCTGGCTCGGAGGTTGGACCATATCAGGAGTACTGGGACTGGTTCTTGGAGCCACATATTAGGAAGGGTATTGATAAGCTAGGAGGAGGGGGCAGCTAGGTGGCACAGTGGACAGAGCACTGGCCCTGGAGCCAGGAGGACCTGAGTTCAAACCTGGCCTCAGACACTTGACACTTACTAGCTGTGTGACCCTGGGCAAGTCACTTAACCACATTTGCCTCACAAAAAATCCCCCAAAACAGACAAGCTGGGAGGAGAAGCGGCAAGAGGAGAGCGCTTGATAACTGTACCATACAGAGACCAGTCGAGGCGACTGGAGATATTTAGCCTGTGTGAGAGAAGGCCTAAGGACTAATGATGAAGCAAACATACTCTCCACCTGCAAAAGGAAGAACTAATATTGATGGGACACAAACTCTGAAACACTATTTTTCACTTTCTTCCTTTTTTCCATTTTATTCTAGTTTTCTTATAAAAAATGACCAATATGGTAACATTTTACGTAATTGCACATGTACAATCTATATGCTTACCCTCTCAGGGAGGGAGGGGAGGAGGGATGGAATTTGGAACTCAAAACTTTAAATAAAAATATTTATTAAAAAAGGAAAGAGAGAGAAAGCCAAAGGAGGCACGTTCTTACATGGAAGAGGGGCTGGAGTTACTCTCCTTGGGGTCAGTGGGCGCTGCCATGCCCAGTGGAAATTGACTGACCTCAGATTTTTCTCTTTCAGTGTTTCCATGTCCCATACTCTGCCCTCACCATGTTTATCAGCACAGAACAGAGTGAACGAGATTCGGCCACAGCATACCGTAAGTCCTTTCCCCTCCCTTCCACATCTCATATCCCTAAGCCCAAGGGTTCCTTGATGCAATTCAGTGCTCCTTCCCCCAAAGGAGCCAGGACTGCCCCAGCAGAGCTGCCTCTCCCAAGTAGGCTCCCTGCCTTTCCCTAGGGTAGGGTGAGTTCTAGGGAAAGACTTAACCTTGCACTTTGTCCTGTGGGGTTCCCTTTTCCAGGTCGGGTTTCAATTACCAGCTCTGCTCTTTTTTTAACCACCAGGGATGACCGTGGAAGTACTTGGCACAGTGCTGGGCACTGCCATTCAGGGACAAATTGTGGGCAAAGTGAACACTCCCTGTATTCAAGATCCCAACATACTCATGGAGGAGGTGAATCAGACACATGCTACCAGCTCCCTGAGTGATACGGTGAGATTCCCCCGCACTTCCCATCCCCCTGGCTCTCCCAGGATCTAAGGCTTAGCTTGAGACCCCAGGTATCAGAGGTCTCTGTGGAACTGACCATAATCAGAGCTCACCTGCGTTATTGAGTTGTTCCAGTCACATCCAACTCTTCATGACCCCATTTGGGGTTTTCCTTGGCAAAAAGTAGTTAATTTTACAGATAAAGAAACTGAGTCCTAGAGTAGTGAACTTCTACCTGCCCAAGATAACACAGCTGGGAAAATAGGATCATGAATTTTAGAGCCAAAAAGGACCTCAGAGACCATCCATCTAGTCCAACCCCTTCATCCTTCAGAAGGGCCAAGTGAGATTAAATGACTTGTCCAAGGTCTCACAGTTATACATTAGATTAAATAACCTTCCAACTGTGATTCTTCAAAAAAAAAAAAAAAACCAACAGAGTTGGAATTTGAACCCAGGGCTTCTGACTCCAGATGTGGTGCTCATTCTCCTACACTACCCTGCTGCCAGCTAGAAAGAAGGGAAAGCTTATCTCAAAGACATTCCCTGCCAGCAGAGAACTTACTGCATTCTAAGGGGAAAGATGCAGGGGAGAGTTGGGAAGTCCTTGGGAGGCAGTCACATGGTGGTCAAGTCCGAGAATGAGGAGTCAGGAGGGAGGATTTCAGTGGCTTCAGCCCCTCCCTGACCCAGAGACCCCCATTCTGGAGGAGCTCCCCAATGGCAGGTCAGCACCACCCGGGATGCTCTAGGCTGAGGGCTTTGATCAGAGCCTGGAGTGAGACTAGGACGGCCTCTTATTCTGAATGACAGGGGCTTCCTCATCAAATTGGTCTTGGGGGTTGCTGCAGTTTCTTTCCATTCTTTGATTTCTTTCTAGCTCTAGAGCATTAGGGTTCTGCCGAAGTGGCTGCCCATTGTTCAAACCATTGTCCCAATCCTTCCCATTCCTCCTCTCCCTTTCCCCTCACCCCCTTCTCTCTTTCCCCTTCCTTTTTTTCCCTTTCCCTTTCTCTCTTCTTCCTTCTCCTTCCCTCCGCCTTTCCCTCCCTCTTCATCTCCTCCTTCATTCATCCCCCCCTCACTTTCCCTCTCCCCCTCACCCATCCCTCTCCTTCCTCTTCCCTTCACTTAGCCTCTTCCCCTCCTCTCCGTCCCTCTTCCTCTCTCCCTCCCTCTCCCCTCCTTCTTTCTTCCTCTCCTCCTCTCCCTCACTCCCCCTTTCCTTCTCCTCCCTCTCTCTCTTGCCCTCCATCTTTCATTTTCTATGCTACCATCATTCCCTGGTCCACCAGCCCCTCTGTAGAACCTTCCCCCTTCACTCTTTCTCCATCCTCTGCCTCCAGAATTTAACATCTTTTGCATGGCTTGGAGGGGGCTGGGGGGGGTGCTGCTTTGCTCAGGGGCTTGTCTCACCTCCCATGTTTCCTCTCCTCTGCAGAAGAACGCCTACATGCTGGCCGCTGGGGTCATCGCTGGCATCTACGTTCTCTGTGCCGTCATCTTGTCCCTGGGTGTGCAGGAGCACAGAGGTGAGCGGGTTGGGCTGGGGAGAGAGGGGAGGAGGCACTGAGTTGGGGTGAGGGCATGAAAATGTGGAGCCTGGGGCCCCTTGATCACTGGAAGCCTGGGGATTGAACCTGGATGAGATCAATGACTCAGTCCCAGCCCCGCCATTAATTTTTTTTTTTTTTTTGGTGAGGCAATTGGGGTTAAGTGACTTGCCCAGGGTCACACAGCTAGTAAGTGTCAAGTGTCTGAGACTGGATTTGAACTCAGGTCCTCCTTACTCCAGGGCCCGTGCTCTATGTACTGCGCCACCTAGCTGCTAACCGCCCCCCCATTAATTCTTTTGTGACCTTGGGTTAGCCTTCTCCCTTCTCTTGGCCTCACCACATGTAGATAGAGTTGGATCAGATGGTGTCTAAGATCCAGGCCCAGCTTTTCAATGAACTTGATCTAGGATCTAAGATCATGTTTAGCTCGGAATCTTTTTAGCCCCTAAGTTCTAGAATCGTAGGGCATGGCGGCCTTCACACACACCCCTTTCCTCACTTGCCCCAGCAGAGATTCTTACCCCTATCCCTTTCCCAAGAGTATCTCATCTGGCCATGGCTTCTAGGCTCCCCAAATCTGGGGAGACCAGAGCTTTAGGCGTGGCTCCCCGAGGTCCTCCCTCTGTCCAGGGCTTGACCCAGGAAGCTTTTTGCTGGAGGTGTGGATCTGTGCTGCTGAGGCGGGAGTAGAGAGAAAAGGGGGGTTGGCTGGCCTCCTTCCTTCCCCCTCAGCCAGGAGAGCAGGAGGGCAGGTACTGGGCAGCCCCTTTGGCTGGGGGCCATCTGGGCCAAGGCCCCCCCTTTTCACCGCTGACGTCCATTCCCCTGTTTGGCCCCCAGAGCCCTGTAAGGAGCAGGAGCAGCCCCCTTCCTTTTTCCGAGGACTCCGGCTGGTCATGAACCATGGCCCCTATCTCAAACTCATTGCAGGCTTCTTATTCACCTCTCTAGCCTTCATGGTAAGACCACGGGAGGAGGGAGGGAGGGAGGGAGAAGGGGGGGTTCACTCTAGGAGGGATAAGAAGCCTGAGATTCTGTCAGGGGAGGAGGGGAGGCCTATGTGGGGGCGGGGAGCCATTGGTCGAGGAGGGGCTGGCTGCTCAGGATGTCTTTTTCTCCCATACCAGCTGGTAGAAGGAAACTTTGCCTTGTTCTGTACTTATACCCTGGGCTTCCGGAATGAGTTTCAGAATCTGCTCCTGGCCATCATGGTGGGTCCCACACACAGGGGTGCTCCAGGGCAAGCTGGGCCAGGACTGGGGAGGGGGGGAAGGAGAGGGAAGGGAGGCGGGGAGGAGGAGATCGGGCTGTGACTGGTGGGCAGGCACGAGGTGGGAGGGGGCCAGGGGCCCAGAGGAGGAGAGAACAGGGAATTCTTTATTCCTGCTTCTAGCAGGCAGGCAGAGGTAGGAATGAGAAAACCGTGTGTGTGTGTGTGTGTGTGTGTGTGTGTGTGTGTGTGTGTGTGTGTGTGTGTGTGTGTGTGTGTGTGTGTGTGTGTGTGTGTGTGTTTGTTCTAGGGACGGGGATTTGGGAGGAGTAGAGGAGACTCAAGCATAGGCACCCAGATGTATCTAAATAATTACTCTTGTTCCTATAGTACTTTATGACGTGTTTTATTTTCATTTTCCTCTTGATATCCCTGTGAGGCCATGTGTATAGTTAGTGTTAACCCATTTTATGACCAGAGAAATCGAGGCTAAGGAGGGGGTCACCCAGCTAATGAGTGCCCAGGTCTCACCATCCCAGGGCCATGTCCCCAGGCACATATCCTCATGCACTAGGTCCCAACACTCTTGAGGGGTATGGAGATGGATCTCCTTGGTGGGGGGTGAGGAGGGAGCTTCTAGGCAAATATATCTGAGTTCATAGGACAAATACATATCCTTGGCTTAATGTACTAGATTATACAGTGATGGTGGGTGACTTGATTTGTGTCCTGTACCCCCAGTCTGTTTCATTTATAAAATTCAGGTTTTTGAAGGAGTTTATAGGCAGATCTGGGTACTGGACTCAGTCAGGAGAGACCTGGGTTTGAGTTCTGGCTCTGTGGCTTTAGGCCACGGATATGGGCCTCAGTTTTCTTATCTGTAAAATGGGACCTGCAATACCTACCTCACACAAGGGATTCTGAACTATAAAGTACCATAGGAAAGTGAGCTGGGATTGCTATTAGCCTGGACCCAGTCCCTCTCCCTCCCCTCCCAGATCAATAGAGGTCCCACCTCTCTCTGGTCTTCCTTCCTTCCCCAAGAGTGCATGTATGCCTGTGGGATCTGCAGGCTTCTTGGCTAACCCTCCACTCACTTGTCTTTCCCCTCCTTGCCCCAGCTCTCAGCCACCCTCACCATCCCCATCTGGCAATGGTTCCTAACTCAGTTTGGGAAGAAGACGGCCGTGTACCTGGGGATCTCTGTAAGTGAGAGGAGCAAGTGATCAAAGGCCTGGATGTCTAAAGGGGAGCAGAGCAGCTTACCTGGGGGAGGGGGGCAGTTGAGTTGGGCTTTAAAGGCTGGGGAGGAGGCAGAAGAGAGGACATTTCCGGCCTGGGGAGCGGAATGTGCCAAAGCGGGGAGGAGGTGGGTGGCTGCTGGGCATAGGGGTACTTACTGACCCCGGACTCATCTTCACCCCACAGTCAGCCGTTCCCTTCCTCATCTTGGTTGCCCTGATGGAGAGTAACCTGATTGTCACCTACGTGGTGGCCGTGGCTGCTGGTGTCAGTGTGGCTGCTGCCTTCCTCCTGCCTTGGTGAGTCAATGCCGGGGTACCTGGTGTGGCCTTCAGCAAATCAATGAACCTTTCTGGGTCAGTTTCTACCTCAGTAAAATGGGAGTTTAGATTAGATGCTTTCTAAGGATCCTTCCAGTTCTAAATCTATATATCAGTGATTGGTCTATCCATCCCCATCAGCCTTTGCTTCCTTATCTGTGGAATGGAGTCATAGCTCATAATCCTCTGAGGTCACTTCCAACTCTAAACTTATGGCCCTTTATTTTTTTATTTTTTAGTGGGACAATAAGGGTTAAGTGACTTGCCCAGGGTCACACAGCTAGTAAGTGTCAAGTGTCTGAGGTCGGATTTGAACTCAGGTCCTCCTGAATCCAGGGCCAGTGCTTTATCCACTGTGCCACCTAGCTGTCCCCTTATGGCCCTTTATGATCCCTTAAGTCTCACTTGCCTCATGGATAAAATGAGGGGCTTGCGAAGGTGGGGGGTGATGTTGAGTTGAATGTTAGGGTGAAGTATGTAGGAATCTGTACCTCCCACTGCCCCCCCCTTTTTCCTTCTGTGGGCCTCATTTTCCTTTTCTGTAAAATAAAAGGTCTGCACTCGATACAGTGAAAAAATGACTGGACTCTGGAGACCCGAGTTCAGGAAGTGGCCATGCCAGCTTGATTTGGCAGAGTTGTTGCTGGAAAGGTCATTTGTGAGCCTCACTGATGTGGACAGGGGAGTCACTGTTCTCACCATTGTTGTCATCTTTGTAGGTCCATGCTGCCCGACGTGATCGATGACTTCCATTTAAAGCATCCCACGGCGAGGGGACATGAGCCCATTTTCTTCTCCTTCTACGTTTTTTTCACCAAATTCGCCTCCGGCGTCTCCCTGGGCATTTCCACTCTCAGCCTTGAGTGAGTGAGTCCCTGGGGTCACTGGCTTGAGGCTCTCTCCCTGCCCCGGGTGGTGTCCCTTCTTGGGGAGGGGGGTTGGTTTGGAGGTGGAACTGAGGCTGGAAGAGCTCTCCCCATTTACCCTTCTCCCACCTCTGCCCTTCTTTCTGCAGCTTGGCAGGCTATTTGACCAGGGGTTGCTCTCAGCCGGAGGCCGTCAAGTTCACTCTGAAGATCCTAGTGGCTGTTGTCCCCATTGGCCTCATCCTTCTGGGGCTATTTCTCTTCAAGCTGTATCCCATTAATGAGGAAAAACGTCAGGAGAACAAGAAAGCCCTGCAAGCCATCAGGTAAGAGCCAGGGTTGGGCTGGCAAGTGGGTAGCCACAGGCAGCCGGGAGAGCAGGGACTGGACCGTTGGATGTGGCTAGAGGACAAATCTAGAGAAGAACGACAGCCATTGTTTTAGCATTTTAAATTTTCCAATGAGGGGGGCAGCTAGGCGGCGCAGTAGATAAAGCACCTGATCTGAATTCAGGAGGACCTGAGTTCAAATCTGACCTCAGACACTTGACACTTACTAGCTGTGTGACCCTGGGCAAGTCATTTAGCCCTCATTGCCCCGCCAAAAAGAAAAAAATCCCTATGAGGTTAATAGCTGTAAGAATTCTTATCCCCATTTTCCAGATGAAAACATTGAGGTTCAAAAAAGGGAAAATGACTTGTTCCTGGCTACACAGCTTTTAAGAGCCAGAACCAGAGTTCAAACCTAGTTCTCTTGATTCTAAAGCCCTTTCTGCTAAACCATTCTGTTTCGCCATTCACATCAATCATTCAACTATTTATTTTTAATTTTTGTCTCTTGTTTTTTTATACCACCTCCATGTCTTTAATAATACATCCCTCATCAGAGAGAGAAACTTTGTTGTTGTTGTTTAATAATGTCCGACTCTTGTGGCGACCCCATTTGGGGTTTTCCTGGCAAAGATACTGGAGTGGTTTTCCATTTCCTTCTCCAGTTCATTTTATAGGTGAGGAAACTAAGGCAAACAGAGTTAAGGGACTTGCCCAGGGTCACACAACTAGTAAGTGCCTGAGGCCAAATTTGAATTCAGGTCTTCCTGACTCTAGGCCTGATGCTCTATCCACTATACCCCCTCGCTGCCCTAGAAGCCTCGTTACAAAGAATAAAAAAAGAGTGGGAAATAAAAAGCAGTTTAGAAAAACTAACTGACACATCAAGTGACTCTGACAATATACGCATTATTACATATCCATAGTCCTACCGCCTCTGCGAAGAAAGGAGATGGGGGGGATGCAGTTTCATCTTTCTTCTTCAGGACCAAGCTTGTTCATAATGATTACACACGTGTGGGGAGGTTTTATTCTTGTTGTTGTCATCTCCATCCACTTGCTATAGTCATTTATGTATGCGTTGTTTTCCTGTTTCTGCAGGTTTTAGTTTGTATCAGTTAGAGTCTTCCCACGCTCAACAAAAGCTAATACAGATTGACCTTTTGCTGAGCACTAGAGAAGTACCAAGTTTAGGTACATGGCCCTGGGCCTCGGGGAGATTATAGCCCTGCTGTGCAGATAAGACACCAGTATGCTAATTGCACAGCGTTCCATGATAGCATACTAAATTTAGCGAGGTACCGAGGGATATGTGAGATGTGAAGGGGACAGTCCTGAGGTACCAAGGGAAATCCAGGCAGTCTTCCTGGAGGAGGTAGCACTTGAACTGGGCTCAAAGGAATGTCTGGAAACCAACTGATAGAGAGAAGTAGGAGGATATTCTAGGCACAGAGAACCGAGTGGACCAAGAAGAGTGCAGAGGGCTTAGAATGCTGGGCATTGAAGGGATAAAAAGGAGCTGGGTCTGGCTGGAGCGGAGTGTGGATAGGGAGAGCAGCATCAGACTGTGATTGTAAAGGACCGCCCCAGCCAGACAAGGGCACACATGCCCTCCCCCCAACACTCACACATAGACACTTGCTGGGTCTCAGGCTCCTGGGGACTGGGATTTGGCCTCATCCATCTGGGGCTGGCCTGGCTAGTAGGTGGCCAGTCCTATTCTTGGAAGGAGAGGTGGGGCCAGGGGCACTGGTGACGTTTTCTATGATTCCTCACCTCATTGTCCTCTCCTGGCCATACAGGGAAGAAGCAGGAAGCTTGGGCTGCTCTGACACGGACTCCACAGAACTGGCCAGCATCCTTTAGGAGCCCATGATGCCGCCCGGAGGCCCACATCCTGCTCCTGAGGGTTCACTGAAGAGCCCTACTGGCCCGAGCCAAGAGCGTGACCTCAGGGCCGAAAATCGGGCCCAACTGTAACCAGGCCACCCTGGGGGTCATGTGGTCTCTAGGTCCCCAGGGGCCTCTAAAAGACATGGAGTAAACACTGCAGAGACTACTGAATGCACTTGGTGCTCACCGGCACTCCCAAAGCTGGACCCTCTCTCCAAAGGAAAGAGGCCCCCAGCCAGACTGACCAGCCCCAGCGAGGCTGTGACTGCAACTACCCAGAGGCTGATCCTGCCCTGGGACCCCAGACACTAATGTAGAGAGAAGTTTATAAAGAACCTAATTAATAACTTAATGACTGTGTACATATGAGACGTTCGCCTGTTTGTATATGTCTGTTTGAAAAACTAGCTGCCTCGGTGCTATTAATATTATTAATTTACATAAAAAAGTTGGATAAATGGTAACAGATTTTCAGACTTGTTTCTTTTACTGTTCTTTTACTGTATAACAGAGTCTGGATCCTGGTGTGTATGTGTGTGTGTGTGTGTGTGTGTGTGCACACGCACATGCACGCGTGTGTTTGTCTCTGTCTCACACAGAAGAAGGAGGAAGGAGAGAGGGAAGGAGAAAGAGAGGTAAAGAAAAAGGAAAGACAGGAGAGAGGGAGGTGGAAGAGAAAGATGAGAGAAAAAAACAGGAGAAAGAGAGAAGGTAAAAGAGGGAGAGAAGGAAAGAAAGAAGGGGAGAGAGGGGCAGCTAGGTGGTGCAGTGGATAAAGCACTGGCCCTGGATTCAGGAGGACCTGAGTTCAAGTCTGGCTTCAGACACTTAACACTTAATAGCTGTGTGACCCTGGGCAAGTCACTTAACCCCCATTTCCCCGCAAAAAAAAAAAAAAAGAGAAAGAACCAGAGAGAGAGAGAGAGAGGGAGGGAGAGAAAAAGAGGCAGAAAGAGAGAGAGGGGGAGAAGGTAAAAGGAGGAGGAAGGAAGGGAGAGAGACACAGAGAGAACACTTTAATCTGTGACACTGTACGAAACAGCTTTGGTCTGGGACTTCTGTGTGTATGTGACCAAGTCTTTGACAAGACTTGGAAGATCCTTGATCACATCTCAGAACCACGTCCTGAGAAGACCGGCAGACGTCTCTGGTTGTTACCGGCTCTCCACGCTGCTCCCTCCAAGCCCCTAATGAGCAGCCCTGCTCATCTCCTCTTCTCATCCTTACTGAATGGTCAGAGCTGATGAGCCCCAGGGCTCCTGGACCTCCCTCCCTGGAGGACGAGTAGCTTCTTCCTCTCCAGAGGTGACATTGCCCTTCTATCTAGTTTCCACCTTAAGGTCCTTTGTCGATGTTTTTTTTAAGAACAGCTTCATTCTTCCTGATCACCTGGAGTATGGTAAGGCCTCCCTGAAGACTTTTTTATCTTCTCTGCTAGAAGGAGACCAGTTTACACAGGGGTTCGGCTGTGACAAAAATACAAAACATGGCATTCAGTGTCTCATGTCACTGCCAAATTATGAATTGTCCCCACTCTTCAAGTTTAATGAGAGTGAGATCTGCAGTCCTGGTGCTTCTTGGTAGTAGTTTGCCAGGGGACTGCTGGGGCAAACTTTTTTTTTCCTTTTTAAATGTCTTATTCAAGTGCTTTCCCCTGCCCCCTCTCTCTGAGTTACTTCCCAGTGACTTCCCCTCTCTACCCTCACCCTGTCCCCCATCCTCGAGAATCTGCCAAGTGAAGGAAAACAAGTCAACCCATCAGCCCTGTATGAACACCATAGGCCTCATTTCACACCTATGGTTCACCACCTCTTTGCCAAGAGGAGGGAAGCCTGTGTCCCCTGCAGTCCTTTGAAGTCACAATTGCAATGTCCCTGAGGTGATGAGTCCCGAAGAGCTTCAGTGTTGTTTTTCTTCACATTATGATGGTCCATAGTGTTAGAGCTGCAGGAGGCCTTAAAACATGGAATGTCAGGGGGCAGCTAGGTGGCGCAGTGGATAAGGCACCAGCCTTGGATTCAGGAGGACCTGAGTTCAAACCCAGTCTCAGACACTCACTAGCTGTGTGACCCCGGGCAAGTCACTTAACCCCCATTGCCCTGAAAAAACAAAAAACAAAAAAAAACATGGAATGTCAGAGCTGGGAGATGTCTTAGAACACAGAATGTTAGAGCTGGGGGGAGGGCTGGCTTTAGAACCTGGAATGTTAGCTGCAAGAGTTCTTAAAACATGGAATGTCAGAGCTGGGAGGGCCCTCAGAACAGAATGCTAGAGTCTAAAAGGACCAGATGGTAAATGAGAAGGCAACAAACCTCTCGAGGTCATGCTGTCATCCCTACAGGCCCATGCTTGTAGGCTTCTCTCATCTAGAACCTGTATGGACCTGTTCGTGCAGATGGGTTCATCTTCGAATTTCATCTGGGCTCTCATTCCCATGAAGCTGGAATGTCTACCATCATGTAGTTCCCCAGAGAGACTTCTGGGTACTTAAGTCTCCAAGACGCAGGTAGTGGCGGATCAGTGAGGAAAGAGGTGGGGTAGTGGAAGGTGCAAAGTTGAGCAGGTAGTGAACTCCCTGTCACTGGCGGGGTTTAAGTGGCCGCTGGATGACTACTTGTCAGAGATATTGAGGAGAGTTTTGCCCAGGTATGGGTTGGCTGCATCAGGGTGATGGAATCAGTCCTTGGAGTATATTTCCCAGCCCTTGGTGCTATAATAGAGGAGCCACAATCTGACCTTGGAATCAATCTCTCTGGGTAAGTCAGAGAGCCCCACCCACCCACCCAGGGCCCTGCACAGTGCCCAGGGCACAGTGCGCAGCTGAGTCAGGGAGGCTGGGAAACCCAGTGTGAGAAAATGAAGAACGACAGTTTTTAAGTAAGATGCCTGCTTCTTCTGGAGAGAAACTCCAGTTACTGCCAGGACTGGGAAGAGTTGTTGGGAAACTTTACAAGAAAGAGACCCAGATCAGGACCTAGAGCCTGGGACTCCAGACTGCAATGCGGCCAAGCTGCTTTGGAGAATTCGGTTCCTTTTGGTGCCAGCAGGATTCCAGGAGGGCCTGATGGTCCTGCTGGTTCTATGGCATGTGTCTCTCAAGAGACCTTGCAGTGCCTCGCGTATAGGAGATGATGAATAAATGTTTGCCAAGGTGAATATAAACCAAAGTTGTACCAGGTGAGCCTGCCTTCCAGGATGCCCCGCTCAACTCACCTTGGCTCTTGGGTTGCAGATCATGCTTTGACCCATGCCTCCCTTCTCAGCAACATCTCTTCCATCAGCCCCCACCCCCACTTTGTTCCTTGGGCCACCATCCTTGTTCATCAGGCCTGCCTTACTTAATCATTGCAACAGTCTCCTGACAGGTAGGGTCTTCCTGACTATACTTTCTTTCTCCTCAAATCCATCCTTCCTAAGCTGCCACAATAATTCTCCTATCATTCCTTTGCTCAAAAACTTCCGTGGCTCCCTATTCCCAAGATGTAACATTCAAATTCTTCTGCCTGGCATTCAGTGCTCTCCACAAGCTGGTTTGCATCTGCTTACTCACTACCTTTTCAGCTTCAACTCAGCTTAGTGTAGTGGATTTGTGTGCAGAGGACCTGGGTTCAAATTCTGGCTTTGCCACTTACTAATTGTTTGATCTTGGGAAAGTCACTAACACTCTTGGAGCCTCAGTTTCCCTATGTATAAAATTAAGAGGTTGAAATGAGCTATCTCTATGGTCCCTTCCAGCTATAAATCTTATGATCCTGAGATTCTATCCCCTTCTGAATTCTCTGTCCTCTATCCAAACTGTGCTACAGATCTCCCTGAAAACATCCTATACCCTTCAACCTCCTTGCCTTTGCTCAAACCAGGCATGGAATGTCCTCCTGTTAATTTCTCATTCATTCCCTTTTTGGGGGGGGGCGGGGCAATGAGGGTTAAATGACTTGCCCAGGGTCACACAGCTAGTAAGTGTCAAGTGTCTGAGGTTGGATTTGAACTCAAGTCCTCCTGAATCCAGGGTCGGTGCTTTATCCATTGCGCTAACTAGCTGCGTCCCGCCCCCCTCCCCGGGCTTCTTTTAAGTCAAAACTAAAAACCTGCCTTTGACAGGAAGCCTTTCCTAACTCCTCTTAACTCTAGTGCCTTTCCTCTGTTAATTATTGCCTATTTATCCCTTGCATACCTTACTTTGTATATATTTCTTTGCAATGTTGTCTCCCCCATTAGAATGTGTGCTCCTTGAGGGCCTTTTCTTCTCCAATGTGGCCCCATTTTACAGATGAGGAATCAAGGCAAATAGGGGTTAAGGGACTTGCCCTGGGTCATATAAGCTAATAAGTGTCTGAGGCTGGATTTGAATTCAGATCAGGTCCTCTATCCACTGTTCTACCTAGCTGCTCTACCTGGCACATTGGAGGTGTTTAATAAATGTTTACTGATTGATTCATTGATTGATTCTCTGCTGCTTCAGGACATGCCAACCCATCCTTCAAAAAGCGACAGACAGCACACACTCACATAAACCCTTGTGACCTTGGGCAACTCCCAAATTCTCCAGGTTTTAGTTTCTTCATTTGTAAAATGAAGGAGATAGAGTAGAAGCCTTCACCAATATCCTCTTCTAATGCCTCTTCTTGGAATAAAGGTGACCATGAATTCTTTTTTTTTGGGGGGGGGAGGGTTCTTCATCCTTTTTAAGAAGCATTATTTGGTATTGTATTCCTCCTGCAATTATATCTAAAAATAATTTTAACATTTATTTTCAAAACTTTGAGTTCCAAATTTTCTCACTTCCTCCCCGCCTGCAACTCCCCTCATCCCTCATTGAGAAGGCAACCAGTTTGATATAGGTTATACATATGTAGTTATGCAAAACATTTCCATATCAGTCATGTTGTGAAAGAAAAAATAGACCCCCCCAAAAAAAAACCCTCAAGAAAAAGAAAGTTGTTTTTTTTTTTTTTTTAAGTACACTTCAATCTGCATTCAGAAACCATCAGTTCTTTCTCTGGGGATGGACAGCATTTTTCATCATAAGTCCATTAGAGGGGGCAGCTAAGTGGCTCAGTGGATAGAGCACTGGCCCTGGATTCAGAAGGACCTGAGTTCAAATCCAGCCTCAGACACTTGACACTTACTAGCTGTGTGACCCTGAGCAAGTCACTTAACACCCTTTGCTTGAAAAAAGAAAGAAAGAAAGAAAAAATAATAAGTCCATTAGAGTTGTCTTGGATCATTATATTGTTGAGAATAGCTAAGTCATACACAGCTCATCATCTTACAATATTGCTATTACTTTGTACACAGTACATTTCACTTTGCATCAGCTCATGTAAGTCTTTCCAGGGTTCTCTGAGAGCATCCTACTCATAATTTTTTTTAATAAATATTTTTATTTAAAATTTTGAATTCCAAATTCTATCCCTCTCTTCCCTCTCATCTCCCTGAGGTGGTAAGCAATCAAATATACATGCTCATCATTTCTTATAGCACAATAGTATTTCATCACAATCACATACCACAGTTTGTTCAACTATTCCCCAGTTGATGGGCATCCCTCAATTTCCAATTCTTTGCCACCAGGAAAGAGCTGCCATAAAATTTTCATTTATTTATTTTGCAGGACAATGAGGGTTAAGTGACTTGCCCAGGGTCACACAGCTAGTAAGCATCAAGTGTCTGAGGCTGGATTTGAATTCAGGTCCTCCTGAATCTATGGCTGGTGCTTTATCCACTGCACCACCTAGCTGGTCTGCTATAAATATTTTAGTGAATATAGGTCCTTTTCCTTTTTTTCCTTTTTTAAAAATAAATTCTTTTTGGATACAGTCCTAGTAATGGCATTGCTAAATCAAAGGGTATGCATGGTTTTATAGCCCTTTGGGCATAGTTCCAAATTTCTCTAAAGACTGGTTGTATCAGTTCACAATTCCACTAACAGTGTATTAATGTGATCATGAATTCTTGAAGGGTATTCTGTTTTTAAAAATATTTTTACTAAGGTACCCAGGTGGTGAAGCAGAGAGGGTTCTGTATCTCAAGTCAGGGAGATCCAAGTTCAAATTTAGCCTCAAACACTTACTAGCCGTGTGACCCTGGGCAAGTCACATCACCCTATTTGCCTCAGTTTCCTCATCTATAAAATGAGCTAGAGAAGGAAATGGCCAACCGGTCAAGTACCTTTGCCAAGAAACTTCCAAAACAGGTCACAAAGAGGCAGATATGACTGAAAATGACTGACCAACAACAAAAGAAAGGGGGTAGAGGCTTAGAGAAACCAATCAATACATCTACTTCCTGACAGTATGTGCTGTGTTTCACACTCATAGTCTTGCACCTTCTCAGAGAGGAGAGAAGGGGCATTTCCTCAACTCTCAAAGGATATTCAGGCAGAGTCCAGACCCTGGGAGATGCCACAAAGGTGGAAAGGCTGTGAGTATGACCCTGGAGAAAGATTGAGACTGTTGTTCCCATGGCCTGCCCAGGTAAATTCTGACCTCCCCAGGCTGGCTGTAGGGGGATGGCATTCTTGGCCCAGAGATCATCTCCTAAGTTATGGAGGAGCTGAGATCTGCACCGGTGGAGGGGTCGCCCACACAATGAAAAGGCAGCTCTTTGAGGTTTGGGGATAAGCTCAGACATTCTATGAATCTATGAAACCATGAGTCTCGTCACCCAGTGGGACCTAGCAGCCGCCTTCTAGGCTGGACTTCTTAGGGGGACAATGCAGGGAGGCAGAAGCAGCCTCCCGAGTTCTGAGAATCCAATAGGGCCATCCCAAAAGGAGAAGAAAAAGCTGGTGACTCACAGGCAGGCAGGAGCGCAGCGCCACCTGCTGGAACCAATCGAGACTCTGCATGCCTTCCCCAGGAAAGCCGACTGGGCTTGCTAGAGACTGTTGTCAGGTCACCCCATTCCTCGCTGTATGAGGCTGAGTAAATCATGTCATCTCTCTATGACACTGTTACCTAATCTGAAGCAAGGGACCCTAACTCCTGCCTCACTTTCCTTTTATAGGAGTGATGAGTACAAAGGGAAATAATGCATGAGGAAGTGGTGGGATGAGGTGGGGAGGTAATAGAATGAGCGCTGAATTCGGTTCTTTCTTTTGGAAAATTGTCACAGGATATAGATGTGGCCAGGAAGGACATCAGAAGCCATTTAGTCCAACCCCTTCATCTGATAGACAATGAGGCCTAGGGAAGTTAGGTGATTTGCCCAAGGTCGCACAGGTGGTACGTATCCTAGGACGGATTTGAATCCAATACCTACCCACCTCATAGAGTTATTATAAGGAAAGCACTCTTTAAAGTGTTATAGACATGTAAGTTATTATTATTGCTACGAAGGTGACCATGGGCAAGTTTTGCTGTCTTTATATAGAAAATACACTTGCATCACCTTCCTACCGCTGGCCTGTCTAGAAATCTCCAGAAGAGAGAGCTGTTTGGAGGAGGAGGAGACGGAGACGGAGATGGAGACGGAGATGGAGACATGCTTTTGTCCTTCATTGTCACTTCCAAGGAATGCCTGAATTTTTAGTGTGAGCAATTGCACCTCAGAAATGTATAAATTGGGCTTGATTTATTGTTTTGTTGATTATTTAGTCTTAAGGAAGCGATAATGAAGGTATTAATAATGTAGATTAAGCTTAAAAGTGGTTTTTGGTTACTTTTTTTTAGGTAAACATTTACCAGCACCCCCCCTGACTTCATCCATCTAGATCACTGTCGATCACAGATCTTGATTATAATGACTTACCAACCTCCAGGTTATTTTTCCTTTCTCAAGGTCAGTCTTTCTCTCCATCCTAACACCTGTCCTCAGATTCAGAGACTTCAATGGACACGTTGGGGACCCCTCGAATACCTTAAGTACCTCTGCTCCCCAGTTCATCAAATTTCTTGTCTCCCATGACCTGCATCTTGGTACTACCATAGTGATCCACAGGGATGATCATCCCTTTGATCTCATCATCCTTTATAGCTGAGATACTCCCCATAATTCATAACTGTATAAGGACATGAGAATGTTGTGTGGCTCAAAGGGAGGCAAAAGGTCATCTCTAGTCTCTTTTCCACCCCATGTCCCTTCTCCAAAGGAGCCTTTAATTCCTGCCAGGAGGGGAGGCAGGAGGTTAATGCCAGATACTGGACTACTCTGCTCTCTTCAGAAAGCGGAGGTACCAGGCTAGAATTACATCTACCCACTCCCTTAAATATTATCAGTGTAGGGGATATGGTTTTCAGGTTCAATCTAACTTTTGTTTTGTTTTGGGTTTTTCTAGGCATTGGGGTTAAGTGACTTGCTCAGGGTCACACAGCTAGTACGTGTCAAGTGTCTGAGTCCGGATTTGAACTCAGGTCCTCCTGACTCCAGGGTCGGTGCTCTATCCACTGTGCCACCTAGCTGCCCCATGTCCTTTGTTTTCAAAGAGGCCCAATGACATCACACTATGATATCTTGACTTGTGCATGATTTGAATTGAATTGAAGCACAGCTGCACAAAGTGGTCATTCTCACTCTCTCTTCCAGAGTCATGAGAAGTCCAGTAGCAAGACAAAGCCAAGATGACTAGAGATGGCCCAGGATGCAGCAGATGACCTTGGCATCTTTGACATCTGACTGAGCTCTAAGCTCTCCACAGTGCCTGCTTTAGTTGCCTTTAAGGCCATTGGCACAAATTGTTCTTATCTGTCCACATGATTCCCATGCTCGGGATTTGAGGGCCTATTGGCGATCCTCAACCTTGTTTAGTCGGTCTGCTGAGACAGTTCACTGGGGTGTGTCTGCTGTGCATGCTTCAACTTCTTGGAGCCATTGGTGAGAGTTGAGTACCAGGTAGACATCAAAGGTAGATAAACAGCCCTGAAAAGGGCTCAACAAGTCTTCATACCAGAGCGGCTAGTCCTCCCTGAACACCCCATACACCCCCAAATGAAAGAGCATGATAGGAAAAGGAAGGAATCTTGAAAAGTGAGTCCTCCTCCGCTAAGTCTTACTTCATGCTTTCAGATATACAAATATCTAATATCTAGTGGTGTCAGTTCTATCAATAACAAAGATGAAAACAGTCTCTGAATATCTTTAATGAGAAATAGAAGTTGACCACTGAGGAGGAAACAAAAGAACTATTAGAAAGAAAAAGAATATGTAGCACCTGCCCCACTCACCCAGCTGAGAGCCCCCACTCATGGTTGGAGTTTCCCAGAGGGACAGTTGCTAGTACTGATTTTTCTGGGTCTTATGGGGAACCTAGGGGCTAGTGATTCTAGTCCTATCATTCACAATTCTACACTAATGTATTCACAAAAAGGGATTGGATAAGAAAGAATCACAAGATTAATTTATACAAAAATACTCTATCCAGGGGGCAGCTAGGTGGTACAGTGGATAAAGCACTGGCCATGGATTCAGGAGGACCTGAGTTCAAATCCAGCCTCAGACACTTGACACTTATTAGCTGTGTGACCCTGAGCAAGTCACTTAATCCTCATTGCCCCCCCCCAAAATACTCTATCCAAACCAGGGACATATTAGTCCCTTGAACACTAGTAGTGAGGTACATTTATGGAGAATACATGTGGCAAAGAGGTACCTAACTTTTTATCATTCATGGAATCTTCGTGGAGTTACCCTTGTATGTAACTCTCTGCTGGTCTCAAAGAATTGGTGCTTTTCTTAATCCCAAAGCTGCCACATCTCTCTTTCAGGAAGGGTTGTCATCACTAAAGCTCCTACCCTCTTTGGATGATAGTCTTTCCACATTCATCCATAGATGTTTCAACTACCATTGGCCATTGCTATTGCATGGCTATTGATACGTTCTCATGTTATCAGTGTGATCTTTGAGGAGGCCTTTGAACATCCTTACCTCACAAGGTATTTGGACACTTTTATGTCAGAATACTCATTTGCATAAGACAAGACAAGAATATATATGGAGACAAAGACACAGTCATATACTTACAGTCACCACAGCCAGAGGGAGAGAGGGTTTTCCTTCCCTTAATCTAATCCTGGGAACTTCACAAAGTAGTCCTCATCTCCAGAAGCTACCAAGGAAACAAAATGATAATGGAATGGGTCACCCTGTTAATTTTTTTTTTTTTTTTGCAGGGCAATGAGGGTTAAGTGACTTGCTCAGGGTCACACAGCTAGTAAGTGTCAAGTGTCTGAGGCCGGATTTGAACTCAGGTCCTCCTGCATCCAGGGCCAGTGCTTTATCCACTGTGCCACCTAGCTGCCCCATGGGTTATCCTCTTTAAATCAGATACATGGTACAGCAGGCCAAATCAGTTAGTCAGTCAACAAGCATTAATTAAGTACTTTTGTATCTCATCCTCTGATCCACAATGATCCCTCCCTTTCCTATATCCACCAGCAAGTGTTATTGGTGACCTTGATTTTGTTCTCTATGATTCTGTATTGTTACCCATATATATATATGTATATATGTATATAGTTCTTATCATTTCAATGAAAACATAAATATTATAAGGAGATAAATTACATTTTATACTCCTTTTTTAGCCCTACAGTACCTAGCACAATCCTGAACACGTAGTAGGTGTTCAAGAAGTTATTATTTTATTACATTCAATCATTTTTATTTTGTGCTAGGGCTGCAAGCCAATTAGCTTGGGGCTGTGTTGTGGTTGGCCCTGATTGACAGAACTAACAAGCCTCTCTACAGAGATGAGTTCCGGATGCCGAAGACCACCTGACTTGTCCTCAATGGGCTTCCCGTCATGGCGGGGCTTCCCTCATTATAATTTGGCCAGGCCCATGCAGGTGCTCGACAGTGGAGGGGGAGGGTGTCAGTGCAGAGAGGGGTGCTCGCTGGGGTTTCTAATCCCAGCCAAAGACGGGGTCACAGAAACCCCAAATCATAATTCCTTACATCTTTCTATATATCAAAATCCCAGAGTTAGTGTCTATATAATTTATTCATGATGTAACTAATAATAACAGAAACATAAATTATTATTTACAATACTTTAGCTCTGAAAAAGATCACAACCGGTCATCTCCAAACATCAGTGTTACATTTGACTTCTCACTTCTGCAACAGTCTCACCATTCAGCTCTTGAGATTGCAGTCAAAGTCCCTCAAGAATCCTCTTCCTATCTAATCACAATATGAGTTAAATTTAGTTTTTTTAGGGAGCAAGGTTTCTCTGTGTCTTCTCACATTCTCTCTCCAGACATGACAGCTAACAGTCTCTCCAGAATGAAAGTTAAAACATCATTGACAACACAGTCACAGACAGTTAAAACTCATACTCTTTACATATGAATTAAAACTCTTCATATCCTCACAGATTACTCATAGATCAAAGTAAAAACATCTTGCCCACTTAATCTTCAAGGAATGATAGTTAAAATGTCACTATTGAAGATTCTGAAACTTCTTAAAAATTCAGCAACAGTACCAGTTGTCTCTTTAGGAGAGAAGGTTGAATCTGGTGCTATATTTGAAAAAAAAAGAGGCCATCCACAATGAGCTCCCTCTTCTCTTCTATTCCACAACAGAAAGTTCCTCTACATCATCCCCTTTCCTTTCTTGCTTTGCTTCTGACTTTAAGGAAGAAGTAGCTCTTTTTTTTTTTTTTTTGGTGAAGCAACTGGGGTTAAGTGACTTCCCCAGGATCACATAGCTAGTGTCAAGTGTCTGAGGCTAGATTTGAACTCAGGTCCTCCTGAATCCAGGGCTGGTGCTCTATCCACTGCACCACCTAGCTGCCCCAGAAGTAGCTCTTCTTGCCAAGACCAAGTTCTCTACTTTTCTCCTTCCTCCTCCTCTCATCTCCTTTAGGAACACCGCTTCCTGACATCCCCTCTCTTTATCTCATTTTCAACCTCTTATCCACTGACTCCTTACTCACCACCAGCAAACATTCCTTCCCTATTTTATTTTTTGCAGGGCAATGAGGGTTAAGTGACTTGCCCAGGGTCACATAGCTAGTAAGTGTCAAGTGTCTGAGGCCAGATTTGAACTTGGGGCCTCCTGAATCCAGGGCTGGTGCTTTATCCACTGTACCACCTAGCTGCCCCTCCTCCCCTATTTTTAAAACCTTTCATTTGACCCTGCCATCACTCTAAGTTATCATTCTATGTCTTCTGTCATTCATGATCAAACTCTACTTGCTGCCTCCACTTCCTCAGCTCCCATTCGCTTCTTGATCCTTTGTAACATGGCTTCTGACACCAACCCTTGTCCAAAACTCTTCTCTCTAAGGCTATCATTGATTTCTTAAATACTCATTCTAACAAACTATCTGCAGTCTTCATCCTCTTTGACCCCTCTGAAACTTTTGACACTACCGATCATCTTCTGCTCCTGGATACTCTCTTCCCTCTTTGGCTTCCATGATGGATCTCTATGGTGGTTCTCCTCCTATTTGTCTGGTGCTGAATCATCAGTCATGTCCTGACCCCTATTTGTAGGCCTATCCCCAGAGCAATGCCCTGGTCCTAGCTCCTCTTCCATTCTCTATACTTTTTCTCTTAGTAATTTCATCAGCTCCAATGGGCAAATAATCATCTCTAAATGAACGACTACTGAATGTACATATCCAGCTCTAAGCTCTCTCTTGAACTCCAGTTCACATTACCTTCTGGACATCTCCACCTGCATGTCAATTCAATTCAATAAGAATATATATCAAGTTCCTAATATGTATAAGACTCTGGGCTAATTACTGGAGAAAGACAAAAAAAAAAAAAGAAATTGTCCCTGCTCTTAAGAAGCCTATGTTCTATTGGGAGAGACAAGTAAATAAAGAATATATATAAAATAAGTACAAAGTGATTTGGGAGAAAGCTAGGTGGCACAGTGGATAAAGCACTGGCCCTGGATTCAGGAGGACCTGAGTTCAAATCTGGCCTCAGCCACTTGACACTTACTAGCTGTGTGACCCTGGGCAAGTCACTTAACCCTCATTGCCCCCTCAAAAAAAAGTGATTTGGGGGGGAATTGAGGCAGGAGTACTTGAGCTGAGCCTTGAAGGGAGTGTGGGGTTGCAAGAAATGGAGATGAGGTGACAAAGAGTTGTATGAATAGCAGAGAACCTGTACAAAGGCATGGAGGTGGGATATTAAAGGCCATATTTAGGGAACAGCAGATAAGCTAATTTGACTGGAAAAAAGAGCATGAAGTCAAATTAAGTTAATAGACATCTATTAACTGCTTGCTATGTGCCTGTCCCAGTGCTAAGCACTGAAATTCAATCCTTGCTCTCAAAAAGATGGCAGTCTAATAGGGGAGACAACATGCAAGTAACTATATGTAAATAAAATAAATACATTGTACACAGTATCATCAACATTGTGTGTTGATCTACTGTGATGGACTATATTCTTCTCACCAATGCAATGGTACAGAAGAGTTCCAGGGGACTCATGATGGAAGAGGATCTCCAAATCCAGGAAAAAAAAAGAACTGTGGAGTATAGATGCTGATTGAACCATACTATTTCTTTTGTTTTTGGTGCTGTTGTTTTTCTATTTTGAGGTTTTTTCTCATTCCTCTGATTTTTCTCTTATAATATGACTAATGCAGAAATATGTTTAATGTTATTATATATATATATATATATATATAAAACCTATATCAGATTACCTGCTGTCTAGGGGAGGGGGGAGGGAGGGGGGAGAAAAATCTGAAATTGGAAAGCTTGTATAAACAAAAGTTGAGAACTATCTTTACATGTAACTGGGAAAAAATACTTTATTAAAAATTTTTTTAAAAGATAAATATAGGATAAAGTAGAGTTAATCTCAAAAGGAAGGCAATAGGGGCAGCTAGGTGGCGCAGTAGATAAAGCACCAGCCCTGGATTCAGGAGTACCTGAGTTCAAATCCAGCCTCAGACACTTGACACTTACTAGCTGTGTGACCCTGGCCAAGTCACTTAACCCCCATTGCCCTACAAAAAAAAAAAAGAAAGAAAGAAAGAAAAGGAAGGCAATAGCACTAAGGATGCTAGGGAATGGCTTCATGTAGAAGATAGAATTTTCCCTGAGACTTGAAGGAAGTCAGGCAGCACAAAGAGGGAGAGTGTTCCAGGCATGGGGGACAATCAATGACAAAACACAGAGTTAGGAGATGGAGTTTTGTGTTCAAGGAACAGCCAAGAGGCCATTGTCATTGTGTAGTAGAGTACGTGGAGGAGAATTAGGTATAAGAAAACTGTAAAGGTAATAGGGAAGCAAGTTATTAATGGTTTTTTGTTTTGTTTTGTTTTTTGTCTTCTTGGTGGGGCAATGAGGGTTAAGTGACTTGCCCAGAGTCACACAGCTAGCAAGTGTCAAATGTCTGAGGCCAGATTTGAACTCAGGTCCTCCTGAATCCACTGTGCCACCTAGCTGCCCCCTATGAATGTCTTTAAAAGCCAGATAGAGGATTTTATATTTTAACCTAGAGTTAATGAGAAATCCCTGGAGTTTATTGAATAGGAGGATGACATGGTCAGATTGGCACTTTAGGAAGATTTGTTTGATAGCCGAGTGGGAGATGGACTAGAGTGGACAGAGACTTGAGGCAGGGAAACCAACCAGAAATCTATTTTGATAGTTCCTGTGATGAGGGTCCCCACCAGTTTGGTAGTACTGTCAGAGCAGAGAAGCAAGCATTTACAAGAGATGTTCTGAAGGTAGAAATGATAGGAGTTGACAACTGATTGGATATAGGAGGTAAGAGGGTGAGGAATTGAGAATGAAACCTTGGTTGTGAACTGGAGTGATTGGGAGAATAGCATTCACTCTCCTCAACAGTTGTTGGTGGTAAATTTAATATGGGGCGGGGCAGCTAGGTGGTGCAGTGGATAAAGCACTGGCCCTGGATTCAGAAGAACCTGACTTCAAATCCGGCCTCAGACACTTGACACTTACTAGCTGTGTGACCCTGGGCAAGTCACTTAACCCCCATTGCCCCACAAAAAAAAAATTTAATATGAGGCGAGTTAATTGGCTGGCTTGCCAAATATTGGGGTTCAGAAAATAATGAGGGACCTCTAGGTCCAAAGTTTCTTCCCCTCTGAACTGCCTCTTTTAGTTATTTCTCCCAGGCCAATAAGAAAGGGGATAGACAGCCTCTTTTCCACAAATAAATAAGGTTTTATTAATGGGAAAATAATACACAGCAAAGGTGAAATTAATTAAGCCAATGACAAGGGAATAGGGAAAGAGGAAAATGGATAATCTCCCTGGCTCCAGCAAAGACTGTCTCAAAACCCAAACTTTCTTCAGCTCAGCTAATTCAAAGAGCTGCGTTTTATTAACTCACCACCATGGGTCCATAATTTCTATGGGAGTCAGTTGTGCAGCTAGTCTCCAGTCCACTCAGAAAACTCCTCAAAGGCAAGAGAAAGGGCTCACTACTTCCTGTTGGGGGTCCCTTTTTCTACCTTTTTCTCCCTCCCCCAAAGGGGAGGTCCCTCAAGTTATGTGGTTGAGACTGGTTCCCTGTTGATGACACAGCCCACAGCCTCTGAGAACATGCCTTCTCAGGGTTGGCCAAGTTTAAACTAGGTTTAACAGTGCTGGCCAGGTGTGGCTAAAATCTAATCATCTTTAAGTGGTTACTTAGTAGTTTCTCATTCACACCCAATTCAAACACTACTAAATCAATTGGGTTGGACCCCATGGCATCTGCCAATTCCATTATTTTACCACATTTCCCCCCTTTGTTTCTTCAAGGAACACAGAGTGATGAAACACAGTAAAAGGAAAGTTAGAAAGAGGGAAAGTTTTTCAGGAAAAGATAATGAACTCAGTTTTGGACATGTTGAGTTTAAGATGTTCTCAGGACATCCAGTTTGAGATGTCTAGTAGGCAGTTGGAGATGTGAACCTGGAGATCAGGAAAGAGGCTAGGGCTGGATAAATCAATGTAAGAATCATCAGCATATAAGAATTGAAAATCAAAGGAATGCCCATCAATTGGGAAATGGCTAAACAAACTGTGGTATATGATGGTGATGGAATATTATTGTGCTATAAGAAATGACAAGAGACACTTGACACTTACTAGCTCTGTGACCCTGGCCAAATCACTTAACCCTCACTGCCCTGCCAAAAAAAAGAAAGAAAGAAAGAAAGAAAGAAAGAAAGAAAGAAAGAAAGAAAGAAAGAAAGAAAGAAAGAAATGACAAGGAGGATGATTTCAGAAAGGCCTGGAAAGACATGTATGGAATGATGAATTGTGAAGTGAGCAGAACCGAGCGAACATTGTACACAGAGACAGCAATATTGTTTGATGAAGAACTGTGAATGACTTAACTATTCTCAACAATACAAATGATCCAAGACAATCCCAAAGGACTACTGATGAAACATACTATCCACCTCCAAAAAAAGAACTGATATTGATGGAACAGACTGAAGCATGCTATTTTTCACTTTCTTTAATTTTTTTTAAATCAAGTTTTCTTGCACAAAATGACAAACATGGAAATGTTTTACATAATCATACATGTATAACCCATATAGGATTGTTTGCCACCTTGGGGAAGGGGAAGGAGGGATAAAAATTGGAACTCAAAACTATAAATAAAAATGCTTATTATTATTTAAAAAATAAAACAAAATACCAAAACATCATCAGCATAGAGATGAGAACTGAATTCATGGGAGCTGACATTACCAAGTGAAATAGCATAGAGGGAGAAGAGGAGAGGGGCCAGAACAAAGTCTATGGGCATAATCTATATGATGATTCAACAAAAGAGACAGAAGGATCCATCAGACAGTGAAGGACAAGGAGAGAGGGGTGTCACAAAAACCTAGAGTCTTAAGACAGTATCCAGGAGAAGAGCATAATGAAAAATATCAAAGACTGCAGGAAAGTCAGGAAGGATGTGGTCATTTAAAACACCACTGGGGGGCAACTAGGTGGCGCAGTGGACAGAGCACTGGCCCTGGATTCAGGAGGACCTGAGTTCAAATACAGCCTCAGAACTTGACACTTTACTAGCTGTGCGACCCTGGGCAAGTCACTTAACCCTCATTGTCCCACCAAAAAAGGAAAAAAAGTAAAACATCATTGGAAACTTTGGAGAGAGCATTTTCTTTTTTTTTTTTTTAATTATTATTTTTTTTTTGTGGGGCAATGGGGGTTAAGTGACTTGCCCAGGGTCACACAGCTAGTAAGTGTCAAGTGTCCGAGGCCGGATTTGAACTCAGGTACTCCTGAATTCAGGGCCAGTGCTTTATCCACTGTGCTATCTAGCTGCCCCAAGAGAGCATTTTCAATTGAATGATGAGGTCAGAAGCCAGGCTGCAGAGTTAAAAGAGTGAAAGGAGGAGAGAGAGTGGATGCACTGATTGTAGTTGACTTTCTCAAGATTAGTCACAAAAGGAAAGAAAGATATAGGATGATGGCTAGCAGAGATAAATGCATCCAGTGAGGGGTTTTTGAAGATGGAGGGGCCTGGGGTGGGTTTGTAGGTAGTAGGGAAGCAGCCAGAAGATGGGGAGAGATTGAAGATAAGTGAGAGAGAAGGGATGATAGAAGGGACAATCTGCTGGAAAAGACAGGATAGGACGGACTCACTTGTATGTGCAGAGGGGTTTGCCTTGGCAAGGAGAAGGACCGCCTCTTCAGGTGAGGGGATGAAAGAGGAGATATAAATGGAAAGCATCAGAGTAATATGAGATGAAGAAAAGGGGAGAAGAGAGAACTCTTGGCAAATGGCTTGAGTGTTTCAGTGAAATATGAGACAAGATTCTCAGCTTGGAGGGCTGGGGGAGAGGGAGCCTTGGGAAATTTGAGGAGTGAGAAAAAGGTTTAGAAGACCTTCTGTGGGGAGTGGAATATTGAATTGATTAGGGAAGTGTAAAAGGAGAGCCTTGCCTTGTTGAGATTATGTAACACAAATTTTAGTGGACCCTGGTAACAGTTTCATGGTTTTCTCCATCTTCCTTCAGTAGCAGGTGAATGGGAACAAAAAGAAGAAATGTGAAATCAGTCCATAAAGATAGGCTGGAACAAGACAGCGTAGGACTTTAAATGACAAACAAAGGAATTTATATGTTATTTGAAAGGTAATGGGGAGCCCTCAAAGCTTCTTGAGTAAGGGAGTGAAGTGGTCACACCTATACTTTAGTAATATCAGTTTGGCAGAAAATGGATTGGTAGAGGAGAGAGACTTGAGGCAGTGAGATCAATATTAGGCTATTGCTACAGTCCCAGTGAGAGGTAATGAGGATTTAAACCAGGGTGGTTGTGAGCAAAGAGAATGGGGTGGATATGAGAGATATTGTAGATGTAGAATTGATAATACTAGTCATCTCAAGCTCAATGTATCCAAAACAGAATTCATTGTGGATTTCCCAAGATTCATCCTTCTACCAAACTTCCTTACTTTTATTGATGGAACTTCCATCTTTCCAATCAACCAGATTCATCACTATAGAGGCATCTTTCCCTCTTCCTTCTTCCTCATTCCCCATGGCCAATCAATTACTGAGTGTCCTTTTTAATTCTATCGCGTGGGGGGGGGCGGGCGGGACAGCTAAGTGGTGCAGTGGATAAAGCACCAGCCCTGGATTCAGGAGGACCTGAGTTCAAATCTGGCCTCAGACACTTGACTCTTACTAGCTGTGTGACCCTGGGCAAGTCACTTAACCCTCATTGCCATGCAAAACAAAAACAAAAGGAAAAAAACTGAGTTAATTCTATCTAGGGGTGTCCTGGAGCTCCAATAGACTCTTAAGAGAAAGAGGCAATTGTTAAATTTTCAGTGTGACCCTTTAGACCTTGGAAATCAACAACTGCTACAAATCTGGGCTTGATTTATTGTTTTGTTGTGAAAATGATAGAGAAAAACCATTTTAATAATGCTGATTAAACTTTAAAATGTAGCATACGTACATTTTTTTTTCTCCAGAGTCTGTTGTTAAACACTTAACCAACACACCCTGGTTCTATGTCCATTACCTCTTTTATTTACCCTTTCTCTTTACTTCCACAGTCACTGTCCTGGTTCAGGCTCTCTTTACTTGGACTCATGCAATAGGCCCCCTCACTTTCCACTTTGCCTCACTTCCTTCTCATCTTCTATCTACCTTCCAAATTAATATTCTTTTTGGTTTGGTTTTGTTCTGTTTGTAGGGTTTTTTGTTTGGTTTTGTTTGGGGTTTTTTTTTTGTGGGGCAGTGATGGTTAAGTGACTTGCCTAGCATCACACAACTAGTAAGTGTCAAGTATCTGAGTTCATATTTGAACTCAGGTCTTCCTGAATCCAGGGCTGGTGCTTTATCCACTGCGCCATCTAGCTGCCCCAACACATTTCCATATAGCCACTTTGTGAAAGAAATCACAGACAAAAAACAAAAATTAATATTCTTTTTTTTTTGTGAGGCAGTTGGGGTTAAGTGACTTGCCCAGGGTCACACGGCTAGTAATTGTTAAGTGTCTGAGGTCGGATTTGAACTCAGGTCCTCCTGAATCCAGGGCCCATGCTTTATCCACTGTGCCACCTAGCTGCCCCCAATTTAATATTCTTAAGACACAAAGTTAACCATGATTACTTTCCCATTCAAGTCTCCAGATGCTCCCTACTGCTTCTTGGATAAAATTCAAACATCTCAGTCAAGCCACTCCAGTACCTTTGCCAAGAAAACCCCAAGTGGGGTCACGAAGAGTGGAACACAACTGACAACAACTGAATGACAACATAGTCAAGTAAAACAATTTCCCACATTGGCCATGTCTCCCCACCCCACCCCGCCAAATGTCTAAATTAGTATTCTGAGTTCATGACCACTCTATCAAGAGGTGGGTATCATGTTACATCTCAAGTACTCTGGAATTGTGATTGGCCATTGAATTGATCCAAACTTTAAAAATTGTTTGTCTTTACAATATTGCTGCTATTATGTAAATTTGTCTAGGTCTATTCACTTCACTCTGTATCAGTTCATCCCAATCTTCTCAAGTTTCTCTAATAGCATCCCCTTCATCCTTTCTTACAGCACAATCATATTCCATTATATTCATATACCATAACTTGTTCAGTCATTCTCCAATAGATGGATACCCTCTTGTATTCCCATTCTTTGCCACCACCACAAAAAAGCTGCTATCAATATTCTGTGAAACTTTTCCCAATTCCACTAATTATTAGTGCTCCCTCCCTACTGAAGTTACTTTGCATATATGTGATAGGAGAGTTGTGATGACCTGTACTAGAAGTGCATAGACATTCTATAACTGGTTCCAGTCTGCTAACCAGATGGTTAGTAGACAGTAGCTTCTTTGATTACCTACAGTTGCATAACCAGAATTGGGGCACCTTCAAAATACTTTAGTCAGCTCTGGCCTCTTTCTTGCTCTTGATTGTTTTGATCTTGGCTTAACTCCCTCATCAGCTGGTTAGAGACAATACTATAAGGGCATAAACTTTGGACCCTTTCCCTCAAAGCCAACATGTGGCCCCATGAGTAAAAGTCTTGGTTCTTTGCCTGCCTCATTGTTCTTTTGTTTTAAGTGAAGGACATTAATCTGGAGGCTATGACTATGTACGTTTCCAAAGGTCAAGAAAGCAAGTAGTATGAATATCCAGGTGTCTAGGTGTCTGGGAATCCTGAAATTGAGTCCACCTCTTTTGACACTGAGGTTATGCAGATCATCTTCATAGAGATAATTATTGAAGATAAGACAATTGATGAGATCTCAAGGGAGAGAGTATAGAGGGGAAAATGGGTTAGGGAAAAAAAACATTAGAGAACACCCACTTTTGTTTTTTTGTTTTGTGGGGCAATGAGGGTTAAGTGACTTGCCCAGGGTCACACAGCAAGTGTCAAGTGTCTGAGGCTGGATTTGAACTCAGGTCCTCCTGAATCCAAGGCCAGTGCTTTATCCACTGCGCCACCTAGCTGCCCCTGAGAACACCCACTTTTAAAGGGTTAGAGAATACTGAGCCATCAAAGGGGACAGAATGAGTCATTAGAATGGTGAGGGTGAAACTAGCCAAGGTTGGTGTCACATAAACCCAGGGAGGAAAAGGCATCCAGAAAAAGGTAGCTGTCCACTGTATTCCATGGTGTAGAGAAGTCAAAGGAAAGGACAGAAAAGGGCCTTTGGATTTAAGATTAAGAAGTTCTCCTTCCTCAAAATTTTCTGGAATATCATATCTAGATCTTGCCATTATGCATTTTATTCTGTCTTATACTTATCTGGAGACCTGTCCTAGTCAATTATAAGCTTCCCTCTCTCCTCCAACCCAGCACTGAATTTCCCATAATCCTTCAAAGACTTTTTTTTTGTCTTTCGTCATCTGTGACCAATTGGATCAAATTTTTTTTGTGTGTGAGGCAATTGGGGTTAAGTGACTTGCCGAGGGTCACACAGCTAGTAAGTGTCAAGTTTCTGAGGCTGGATTTAAATTTAGGTCCTCCTGAATCCAGGACTGGTGCTCTATCCACTGAGCCACCTAGCTCCCCAATTGGATCAATTTATTTTTCCAAGAGAGCTATAGACAGCATAGGGTTGAAAATACAAAGATCTACATGAAAATGGATGTTTCCAACATGTACACAAAATTTGATTTGGTTTCAGTAATTTATTGAATAAGTATTTTATTTCAATCATTGATTCATCGAACATTTTAAAAGTCCCTAAATTGTACAAGACTCTGAGGATGATACTGTACAAAGATAATAAGCTAGGGTCCTTGCCCTCAAGGACCTTACACGACAACCACAAGAATCTACAATTTTATAAGTGGAATGCATAAAGGCATAAACCCTAGCTTATCAAATCCATGGAAGACACAAAGCTGTGAGACAAAGTTAACATGTCACATTATAGAACTGGTATTCAAAAGATCTCACCAGGTCACGATGAGGAGAAAGTAAGCTCCAAGCACTTTTTCTGGATTTTTCCACATATGACCAACCTACAAAGACACAGCCTTGAGATCGATTCTGAATTATTGTTGGTTCTAAATTAATTTGGAGAATATATACAAAAACAAACAAAAGGAGAATATACCCACTCACATATTATTAGGAATTATAATGTCATACTGATTTATCAATTAATTAATGCATTATTCATTCATTCACTCATTCATTTATTATTAGGGCAGCTAGGTGGTGCAATGGTAGAGCACCAGACCTGAAATCAGAAAGAATCATCTTCCTGAGTACAAATCCAGCTTCAGACACTTACTTGCTGTGTGATTGTGGGCACACTTAACCCTATTTGCCTCAATTTCCTCATCTGTCAAATGAGATGGAGAAGGAAATAGCAAACCACTCAAATATCTTTGCCACGTAAACCCTAAATGAGATCATGAAGTGTTAGACATGACTGAACAACAACTGATTTATTACTAATGAATGAAATTATTTATACCCACCACACATCTCTCTATTGTCTTTTGATTCATCTTTGGAAGTTATGGCATTTAATGATTCATAGTTATATGCATTTACAAGATAATCTGAGTTGTTGCTTTTTAAAAACACACACACACCAGCTTTTCTTTAAGGGAGCAGCTTGGTTCTATTGAAGGAAATCATTGGCAAAATGTTTGGTGGGCGTAAATAGACTGCATCATATTATCATATTAATATTTCTCTTTGCTCTAACAAGTCTGACTGTTCACATACAGCTGATTGAGGAATGCCTCCAACATCAGCACTAAATCATTTCCTGCCTGTTCAAATATAATCAAGTTCATTTTTGAAAATTGTATTTGGTGCTTGCCATCTCCAGCTCCTTCTGATCCTTTTCTCAAAGAAAGTATTCATGATGAATGGGCCTGATGATTCTGGGAGAGGAGACAGCATGCTGTATCTAACGGAAGGATCTCCCACTTGCAAGGTCGCTGTGTGATCTTGGATAAATCACAACTTCTCTGGGTTTGTTTTCTACTCTGTAAAATGAGAGGGTTCGGGGGCAGCTGGGTGGCACAGTGGATAAAGTACCGGCCCTGGATTTAGGAGAACCTGAGTTCAAGTCCAGCCTCAGACACTTGACACCAGCTATGTGACCCTGGGCAAGTCGCTTAACCCCCATTGCCCCAGAAAAAAAAATACCAAAAAAAAAAAAAATGAGAGGGTTCAACTAGATAACTTCTAAGGTTCCTTCCAGCTCTAAATCTATGAATTACAATTGCAGGTCCGGTTATGGCTTATGCGCAGAAATTGGGGCAAAAGGCTGTCAGAAAGGGCATGGACTGATTTTTTACTGGAAAAAGTTGTTGTGAGGACAAAATGAGATATTTGTAAAGTGCTTAGCACAGTGCCTGGTGCATAGTAGGCACCTAATAAATGCTTTTCCCCTTGTTTCCCTTGCTCTCAAGGAGCTCTCCTCCAGTACACTGGCTGAACATGATCTGAAAGCTTTATAAAAGAACAGGGATAGGGGCGGCTAGGTTATGCAGTGGATAGAGCACTGGCCCTGGATTCAGGATGATCTGAGTTCAAATCCAGCCTCAGACACTTGACACTTACTAATTGTGTGATCCTGGGCAAGTCACTTAACCCTAATTGCCTCACAAAAAACAAAAACAAAACAAAAACAAAAAACAAAAAAAACAAGGATAAGCGTGATGTAGAAGGAGGGGGCGGTTGCAGTCTGCAGTATTGAGGGGACCATAGCCAATAACAAGATCATGGACCCACAAATAATTAAAGTAAATCCAATTACGGACAACAAAACACAGGTCTACACGTTAAGTCACCCCTGTAGAATATAAGCTCCTTGAGGGCAAGCATTGTTTCTTGTCTTGTCTTGTCTTGTCTTCTTTTCTTTTGTCTTGGCTTGTCTTGTCTTGTACTGGCTTGGCTTGTCCCTGAGGAGTTTTTGTTTATGTGGATTATATCTATCTATCGATTATATCAATACAGCCATCAATATTACTATATTAGAAATTTAAACTTATATAATTTTTTAATGTATTGATTAATTTTTAAGTAACACTAATTACATATTAATGATACAGTCTTATTCAAACGACTGTTTTCCAAAACAAAACAAAAATTAGCGAGCAGTGGCATTGTCCTACATATTTTTGCAAATCTCTTTAATGCCTAGCTTAATAGAAAACAGCTGGCATCTCATAGTTTCTTCTACATTCAATCTGTTACAATGTGTTGCTGTGGTTGAAGCATATAAAGAAAATCTGGCTTTACACAGATGTATAGTTGGAAAAGGGAGAAACATTTTAATAGGCAAATATTTTTTAGTATTATTATCAAAAGAGTTTTGACCATGGAGAACCCCAGGAATTTCCCAACCATACTTTAAGAATTGCTAGGCTAATGTATTTATGAGCTTGGTTATTTGTGGCCTGTCCCAGCTTCCTCTGAATTCATCTAGATGGTCCCCACCCACATTGTTCTTTCCTGGCTTAGTGGTGACAGACAGGTGCCTTCTAGGGTTACCAAAATCCATACAATAACACAGAATAACTGGCCTTAACATGCCATATCACTAAAAAAGCAACAGGTTCCTATGATAAAATGCTAGCGGGGCTGGTGATAGAATGTGGCTGGTTGTCAACCTTTCTGCCTTAGAAATTGGAAATTGTTCAGTTGTGTCCAAAAATTATTGATGATCAATTAGTTGATAACTTTTTTTCCTTCCAGAGAAATGCATTGCACATAGTAGGTCCCTAATAAATGTTTGTGGAATGAGCCAATCTACTTTCCAGCAGAAAAGCACCTGCTTTGGGCCCTTCCATAGCCTTCATGATTTCGGGGCAAGAACTTGCAGAGCTGTTCTAGCTCTATTTTCTCAATGCAGAATCAGAGGTTGAAGGCTAGTTTTCTAGTAATTTTGTGTTTGGTCAATATGAATTGGTCCCTCAGAACCTGATTCATTCTTCGTAGACTGATAATATATGCATAGAGCAAGCATCCATTAAGTGTGTAACATATGCAGAGCATTGTGTTGTCCACTAATACAAAGTTGAGATGAGACACAGTTTAGTAGAGGGATGAAATACCATCTAGCTGACGCATGATATAGCACCTGGCCTGGAGACAAGACTTAGTTTCCTGAGTTCAAATCTAGCCTCAGACACTTAGTAGCTGTGTGACCCTGGACAAGTCATTTAACCCTGTTTGCCTCAGTTTCCTTATCTGTAAAATGAGCTGGAGGAGGAAATGGCAAACTAGTCCAGTATCTCTGCCAAGAAAATCCCACATGGGATCATGAAGAGTTGGACACAACTGAAAAACGACTGAATAACAAGACATCGCCAACACAGATAATACAATAAAACAACAGTCTCTAGCCCAGAGTCTCCCTCAGTGTGGTTTCTCTCTTAGTTACTCCTAGGTTTGTGGTATCATTGGGGGAGTCACAAGGAGTTGCTAGAGCTGATTGTTAAATTTTCGTGGTGAGCATTTATACCTTGGAAATTGGCAAACACTACATATCACCACTTGATATATTATTTTGTTGATTGTGTGGACTTAAGAACATGATGATGAAAATGCTAAAATTATTATGAGTACATCATGCATACTTTTTCCTCCATGGAGAGCTGCTCATTAAACATTTACCAGCACGCTTCAAGTCACAGCTGTCTGTCCCCCTTCCCTCTCCCATGTATTGTCTGATACATGACTAAGTCAGATGACATATTTCACATGATTCAAAACAAAACGATTAAACAGAAGAGAATGATAAATAATATTGAAGAATCCTTCCACATGCAAAGGAGCCAAATTGTTCACTGAGTCTGATGCCGCCAGTGAGAGAGGGGCTGCTTCTCAGACGACTCATGATACTAGGATTGCATCACTGTAGGAAGACTTCCCACAGTTTCATCTTCTGGGCTCCTAGCAACCCTTCTCTTCCAAAGCTCCTGCTTACTGCCCAAGCTCAGACAGGTTCATTGTCTGCTGTCGGGTTTCTTTTCCAATGAGCTGCTGCCATCTACTGGAGCTGCCTCAGCTCCTAGACCGGTTTTGGTTTTTTCAATCTTCAAAAGGAATGTTTATCACTCTTTTATGTGGGAGCAATGCCTAGGGGCTTTTTCAGTTCTTTTGTTAGTCAGGCCCATGGCTCAGAGAGCCAACACAAACCAATAGTCTCTCAGATCAGTTTTTTTCTTTTTGAAAACTTCTTCTGGCCGAGAAACCCAGCTTGTTATCTAGTTTGGGGTTAGTAAATTCCTTTCAGATCCCATCGTGTGCATGACTGCTAGAACCAAGGCCATGCAAATTACCCCAGTGCTTGACTGGAAAGACAGGATGGTGCAGTGGCTAAATACATATAAAATGCAACAAAAATTTATTAGGCTTGTTTTGAGTGCAGCTTTCTTTAGAGGTGATGACAATGCACTATGTTATAGTTGTACTTGAGACTTATCGGGCGAAGCTAGGTGATACAGTGGATAAAGCACTGGCCCTGGATTCAGGAGGACCTGAGTTCAAATCTGGCCTCAGACACTTGACACTTACTAGCTGTGTGACCCTGGGCAAGTCACTTAACCTTCATTGCCCCTCAAGAAAAAAAAAAGACATAGAATACGGTGCTATATGAAGTCTGAAGGGCTAGGGTAAAAAGGGGAGGCCTCCTGGAGGGCATAGTATTTGAATTGACGTTTATAGAATAAATAAGAATTCACCTGGCAAACATAGGTGGTGAGGACAATCTAGGCAAATTCTAGTTCTGGTATGCAGAATTTAACCCTGAGAAGGGAGCAGGAACCTGGAAACTCTCCTGGTCCTTTTCTGCTCTGGTTTTAGAGATTGAGATTGCAAGATTCTGGTCTGGGAAGAGATGAGGAGTGTGGAGACCTCCCTTAGCAACCCACAGGCCAGAGGGCCAAAGCAGGGAGAGTGCCTCTAGGCAAGAACCAGGAAGGAGAGTCTGGGCTCCTGCCTTCTTCCCAGGGCAAGCCAAGAGCCCTAGAAGAGGTTTCTATGCAGAGCTCTGCTGTTCTCTGCAGCCCTCTACTATGCACTATCCTGGTCCTGCACTTAGCCCTCGGCTCCTATCCAATGAAGGTGATCCCACCTTTTTCTAGCAGTGTGCTTTCCCACTAGTCTCTTCCCAAAGCTTGGGAAATGGGAAGGCATCAAGAATTTGGGTGCACTGGATTTCTGAGAGAAGATGACCTCTCTCCTAAGGGTGTGTGTGTGTGTGTGTGTGTGTGTGTGTGTGTGTGTGTGTGTGTTTTAAGAGAGGAATCTTTATTTGATTCTGTTTTTAAAAATGTCCATCGAGGGCAGAGGGCATGTACTCACACATTATCTGTAGGACAGCTTCTTATTTTCCTCCAGCTTTCCTTTTTCCAGATTCCCACCAACTCTACAAGTCCAAGCAAGATAAAAGGATCACGGGGTCAGAGGTCTGTCCTCTGCTTCCCCCCACAAATTAATTTTCCCCCAGCACTGGAATTCCTTTGTGACATTTCTGATCAAAAACATTCTGGTCACTGGCATATAGCATTTACACTTTGCTCCATTGTAAATTAAGAAATGATATTCTAGCTTACAAATCAGTCTTCCTATCGACAAAGGGGGTCCAAGCTGTGGGCACGGGAACCTGCCCCAAATCAAATAAGTCCCTAGACTAATTAAGAAGCATTGAGGTGTTCTCTTGGCTGGTGTTTGTGAGGGGTGGGGCTAGGAAGCCAGCCATGGGTAGGTGCAAGGAAATTTGAGTAGTAGATCGTGTTAGAGAATAACGGGAATATTGGCAGTGAGGGTTCAGTTATTGCAGAATATGAATGCAGGTATTTCTTGGCCCATTTTCAATCCAACCATGTAGGAAGGCTTGGCACTCCTATTTCTGACCACAAGTGGCTGGAGGCTTTGCTGTGTGATGATAAGCAATCTTCTGGTTGAATGCAGTGCCTCAGGAGACAATGACTCAAGAATTGTTGAACTGAAACTAAATATGAATACAAAAAGTTCAGATTGGATGAGCTCTCAGTCTCTTCCCCAGCACTTTTTGAGTGAGATGGTGGCTATGTCAGACTAGCCGTGAGTTCAAATCCAGCCTCGGATACTCACTAGCTGTATGACCCTGGGCAAGTCATTTCACCTCTGTCTGCCTAAATTTCCTCATGGGTAAAATGGGGATAATAATAGCACCCAAATCCAAGGGTTGTTGTGAGGAGCAACTGAGATAATATTTTCAAAAGCCCTTCATCTCTTTTTATTTTTGCTTATCTATTGGGTGTGAGAGTTATTTTTAAATTTGTATTTATCTAATTAAATGACTTAGAGCAAACTCTTTCATATGGTTGTTGGTAGCTTGCATTTTCTTCTTTTGAAACCTGACTCTTCACATTCTTTTAAGAGTGATGGATTTTTCAGGCCCAACAACTACCCCTGCAACACACACACACACACACACCCTCCCCCCCCAAAAAAATGCTACAGTATCACGGAGGTTTCAAGAAACGATTCACATCAATGAAATCAAGAATCCTCCCAGGGTTAAAAGATCATAGAAGGGACTTCTGGGGTCATCTAGAACAATCCCTTCATTTTTACAAATGAGGAATCTCGAACCTAGAAACAAAAAATGACACGGTCACACAGGGTTGAATGGAAGAGCAACAATTTGAATCCAGACCCTTGGATTCTAAATCTGATGCTACTGAAGAATTACTATCAATATTTTGCTAACTGCTTGGCGGTTTCTTGAATCCACCTTTTAAAAAGGTGATGACATTCACTTCTCTTCAGGCTTTCTTGCTTGTGTCATTCACCTAACATTTAACTTTGTGGAGACAGAAAGTCAGACCAAAGAAGATCACAGAAACAAGAACGATGTGGGTAATACCAGGTTAAAGTCAGTATATATGGCCCCATAGAAGAGATAGGAAAAGGCATCTAGCTCATATTTCTTTGCAGGGGGTAGGACACTGTATATAACATCAGACTTTTTCAGTATGTTGATTAGTTTGAGTGAACTCCCACCTCTTTTTTATTTTTATTCTTCATCAAAAGAAATAGCTTGGGGGCAGCTAGGTGGTGCAATGGATAGATCACCCTGGATTCAGGAGTACCTGAGTTCAAATCTGACCTCAGACACTTAACACTTACTAGTTGTGTGACCCTGGGCAAGTCACTTAACCCCAATTGCCCCGGAAAAAAAAAAGGAATAGCTTGGAGCAGCTAGGTGGCACAGTGGAGAGAACACTGGCCCTCCACTTAGGAGGACCTGAGTTCAAATCCAGCCTCAGACACTTAACACTTACTAGTTGTGTGACCCTGGGCAAGTTACTTAACCCCAATTGCCTCACCAAAAAAAAAAAAAAAAGGAATAGCTTACTGAAATGAATAGGGATATGTTGGGAGATGAGATGTGATGTTAAAAACACAAAAGATATCAATGAAATTTATTTTTTAATCATAAAAGTATTTTATTATTTTCCAGTTACATGTAAAGATAGTTTTCAACATGTTTTTTATAACATATTGAGTTCCAAATTCTTCTCCCTCCCTCTCTTCTCTCCCTCCCCAAGACAGAAAACAATCTGATATAGGTTATATATGTACAATCACATTAAACATAGGAAATTTATTTTTAAAATGAAGTTAATATACACACCTTTTGGGTTAAGGTTAATAGTAAATAAGAGAGGGAGCAGCTAGATGGCACAGTGGATAAAGCACTGGCCCCGGATTCACGAGGATCTGAGTTCAAATCCAGCCTCAGACACTTGACATTTACTAGTTGTGTGACCCTGGGCAAGTCACTTAACCCTCATTGCCCTGCCAAAAAAAAAAAAAGTAAATAAAAGAAATCTATAAAAATTTTATAGAGGGCTGCAGAGCATCAAAGTCCATGGACTGGCTTGGGAGGCCTGAACCCATAATTTCATAATGGGTGTCATCCTGGACTCCTAATTTTCTCTTGCCCTGCTATATCCAATCAGTCATCAAAGTCCCCTCAATTCTACTTTTGTAGCAAGTCTCCTCACACACCCTTCTCTCCCCTGACTCAGTCACCATCCTAGTGCAAGTCCCCATCACCTCATGCCTGGATTATTGCAGTGGCCTGCTGGTCAGCCTCTCTGCTTCAAGTCTTTCCCTGTTCCAGGCCATCCTTCACTTAACTGTCAAGCTGATCTTCCTAAAACACAAGTGCAACTATATTATCTTTCCTCCACCCCATCCAATAAACTCTAGTGGCTCCTGATCACTTCAGGAGCAAATATAAAATACTGCTTGGCTTTTAAAGCTTGTCAAAACCTGGCCCCTTTCTAGCTTTCTAATCTTCTTACTGTGACAAGGGAAATCAGAAATGACTAAGAAAACAAAGGTTCGAGCTACTGAGCCCATTGACTTATTAAGCAATGCATGACAATTGTACAACAGATTGGAACCAGGCCTTCTCAGTTTGGCACTGGACCCCGAATAAGGGGGAAACAGAATTTTATGCATTAAAAAATAATTAACAGAGGGGCAGCTAGGTGGTGCAGTGGATAGAGCACCGGCCCTGGAGTCAGGAGGACCTGAGTTCAAATCCAGTCTCAGACACTTGACACTTACTAGCTGTGTGACCCTGGGCAAGTCACTTAACCCCAATTGCCTCACCAAAAATAAATAATAATAAATAAATAATAATAATAATTCACAGGCTATAAGCCAGGATATACAATTAGGCAATCTGCTTTCTCATTAGAGGAAAGATTAAGGACTTTCCGAGTTGGGAGGGGGAGAGTGAAGAGGTTCCCTGAAATTCCCTAAATTTCCCTGTAATTCCCTGAAATTGGAAAAAGAGGTGTCCCATTGCCCTCCCAGACAAATGTCTGCATTCAATAAGGAAAAAGGAAACAGAACTGATTGACCAGTACTGGACCAGCTTTCAGAGAAGACATATAGGCTGCTTGAGATGTAAAATTGTGAGTAAACTCCTTGCATCTGTCTTCAGATGTAACTGAGTTTCTGGTCAGCATAAGCTAGGTCCTTACTTAAGGGTCCCTAAGCGGCAGCTAGAGGTGGGCCAAAATTCCCCAGCCATGTAGCGCCAGGTTCAAACGATAAAATAGAATTTTCTCACAATTCCCATAATTGAATAAAGTTTTCTCACAAGACAGAAATTGGATAAGACCTGTAACTGAATAGAAAGGAAACTGAGCTAACTCCAGACTTGAGTCACAAGATGGAGTCGGTGTGATTCCCCCAGTTCCCACAATTCCTACATTACACTTTACCCCCATCTCCATCCACTGACACTCTATCTCCTGACTACAAGTGATTTCACTGTCTGTCCCCCATGTCTGGAAAGGTCTCCTTCATCTCTGCCTCCTAAGGTTCCAAGGACTCCAGGGTAGTCTCAGCTGAAGTCCTGGCCTTCCCTCTGAGATTATCTCCAGTCAACCCTGCCTTTATCTTGTTTGTATAGAATTGTTTATGTGGTGTCCCCCATTAGACAGTGACCTTAGAGAGTGGGAGGACTGGCTTTTGTTGCTGCTGTTGTTATTTCTTGTATCTCCATTGCTTAGCACAGTGCTCAGCACATAGTAGGTGTTTTTTTTAATTTGTGGGGCAATGGGGGCTAAGGGACTTGCCCAAGGTCACACAGCTAGTAAATGTCAAGTGTCTGAGGCCAGATTTGAACTCGGGTACTCCTGAATCCAGGGCCGGTGCTTTATCCACTGCACCATCTAGTTGCCACCCATAGTAGGTGTTTAATAAGTGTTAGCCAACTATTTCAATGTGAACTGCTATTGAGGTTGGCATCAGAGAAATGTCTGACGTGTGTGGGGGGGGCGGGGCAGTGTGGAAATGGGCCAGGCCTGTAGCCACATTAAAGGATAACCAATGGAAAGCTTTCCAACTGCCCAGTTGGTATCCGTGTAATCTCAAGATAGCCTTGTGGATCGTTCCCTCAAACTCTCTAATTTCCCAGTCCCTCAGATTCCTGAAATCCCATGACCTGCTCCTCTAAGACTGCCTTAGCCACACACAGGCATGAGCATACCCTGGATCTCACCACCACCAGGTAGGTATAATGAAATATTATTGTGTTGTAAAGAAATGATGGATATGATAAATAGAGAGAAGTCAGGAATGAGTTACTTGAACTGAGGCAAAAGCAACGTTAGAAGAACCAGGAGAGGGGCAGCTAGATGGCACAGTGAATAGAGCACCAGCCCCGGAGTCAGGAGGACCTGAGTTCAAATCCAGCCTCAGACACTTGACACTTACTAGCTGTGTGACCCTGGGCAAGTCACTTAACCCCAATTACCTCACCAAAAAAAAAAAAAAGAAGAAGAACCAGGAGAACAATATTCACAATGACCACAAGAATGTCAGTGGAAAGGACAACCCCCAAATAATGCAAAATGCTGCAAATTTACTGGCACAGACTTCTATATACACACATGTATGTATATGTGTTTATATTTATATGAGTCTTCGATCTCCCAGTCAGTCTCCCTCAAGCTTCAGTTCTTCATCCAGTCATCATCACCATCACAAATTTCTTAGCAGACATCAGACATTTTAAACTGGTTGTCCCAGAAACATCTCAAGCTCAGTGCCCAAAACAGAACTAATGATCATTTCCCTTCAAGCCACCTCTCCTTCAGACTTTCCTATTTCTATTGAAGTTACTGCTTTCTTCTACTCTCCTGGTTCATAAACTGAGTAATGAACACCTCGTGTACCGAAGCAGTTTACAAAGCCAGGTGTTTCTACTTTTACAACATCTTTTGCATCCAAATCTTGTCTATTCCAATACAGCCACTGCCTTATTTATTCTCTTCATGAGGGCAACTAGGTAGCATAATGGATAAAGGGCAGGTCCTGGAGTCAGGAAGACCTGAGTTCAAATCTGACCTCAGATACTTACTAGCTGTGTGAGCCTGGGCAAGTCACTTCACCCTCTCTGCCTCAGTTTTCTCATCTGTAAAATGAGCTGGAGAAGGAAATTGCAAACCACTCCAGTATCTGCCAAGAAAACCCCAAATGGGGTCATGAAGGATCAGACGCCACTGAAATAACTGAACAACAACAAAATTCTCTTCATATTAATTTTGCAGATGCAGGTGCTTATCTCTCCTGATAGAATAAAACCTACTTGAGAGTAGAGATTATTTCTTTCTTTGTATTTACACTGCTAACACCTAGTACAAGTGCTTAGCACATACTAGGTGCTTAATAAATGCTGACTGACTGACTGATGGCTAAAAGGACCTCAGCACAATGGGTAGGCCCCACCATAGTGTATTTTTTTAAATGTTTTTTTATGGGGCAATGAGGGTTAAGTGACTTGCCCAGGGTCACACAGCTAATAAGTGTCAAGTGTCTGAGGCCAGATTTGAACTCAGGTCCTCCTGAATCCAGGGCCAGTGCTTTATCCACTGTGCCACCTAGCTGCCCCCGCCCGGTGTATTTTTTGTTTTGTTTCGTTTTTGTTTTGCGAGGCAATTGGGGTTAAGTGATTTGTCGAGGGTCACACAGCTAGTAAGTGTTAAGTGTCTAAGGCCAGATTTGAACTCAGGTCCTCCTGACTCCAGGGCCGGTGCTCTATCCACTGCGCCACCTAGCTGCCCCCCTTCCCATAGTGTATTTTTGCAGAAGCATGTGGCCAGGAACCCAGACAGGATGGGCAGGCATGGATATCATGAGAATGAAATCACAGATCTCAGTATCCAAATCCCAGTTTTAAAGAATCCAATCAATCAATAAACATTTTTGTTGTTGTTTCGTCATTTCAGTCATGTCCAACTCTCTGTGACCCCATTTGGGGTCGTCTTGGCAGAGACACTGGAGTGGTTTGCCATTTTCTTCTTGGCTAATTTTACATAAAGGGACGCTGAGGGCAAACAGGATTAAGCCAGTAAGTATCTGAGACTGGAGTCCAAGCTGGGTGTCTATCTAGATAGCCCCACCTAGATGGCCCCAAAAATATTTAATAAGTGGCAGGCACCGGGCTAAGCAATAGAATGTTTTACCTGGAGAAAAGAAGACTTGAGGGTTGAGAGGAGCATTATCACTATCTCCACACATTTGAAGGGCCTTCCTGTGGACCAGGAATTTGCCTTTATGGGCTTGACCCCAGAAGACAGAGCTAAGAGGAACAGATGGAAGTCATAAAGAGACTCAAGATAAAGAAAAGCTCCCTTCTAGGTGGTGCTATCCAATGGAAACACCCAGCCTTGGCAGGTAGTGAGCTCCCCATCACAATTCCAATGAGGAGGAAAAGAAGGAAATATTTAGAGGCTGATGTGAATTTACAGGGAACTCAACTTGGATTTTTAGAAAGGTGAATAAAGAAGTTGGAAGCAAGGTCAGGTAAGAGTAGATGACCAGGGGCAGCTAGGTGGTGTAGTGGATAGAGCACCAGCCCTGGATTTAGGAGGACCTGAGTTCAAATCCGGCCTCAGTCTCTTGACACTTACTAGCTGTATGACCCTGGGCAAGTCACTTAACCCCAATTGCCTCACCAAAAAACAAAAACAAAAACAAACCAAAATAAGAGTAGATGACCCAGCCCTTCCTACCTCTTCAGTCTTCTTACATCTTACTCCCCAACACATACTCTTCCAGCCGGTGACACTGTGGGCTGTCCCACAAATAGGACATTCCATCTCTTGACTCTGGTCATTTTCTTTGACTGTACCCCACACCCTGAATGCATTTCCTCCTCTGCTCTGACTACTGATCTTCCTGGCTTCCTTCAAGTCCCAACTAAACTCCCACCTTCCACAGGACACCTTTCCCAACCCCTCTGAATCCTAGTACCTTCCCCTCTATTAATCACTTCCTATTTATCTGTTGCATAACTTGCTTCATATATATTTGTTTGTTGTCTTCCCCATTAGATTGTACTTTTTTTTTTTTGGTGAGGCAATTGGGGTTAAGTGACTTGCCCAAGGTCACACAGCTAGTAAGTGTCAAGTGTCTGAAGCCAGATTTGAACTCAGGTACTCCTGAATCCAGGGCCGGTACTCTATCTGCTGCACCACCTAGCTGCCCCGCATTAGATTGTAAGCTCCTTGAGGACCGGGACTGGGTGTTTGGGTTTTTTGCCTCTTTTTGTATCCCAGGACTTAGCACAGTGCCTGGCACATAGTAGGGTGCTTATAAAAGTTTATTGGGAGGGGCGGCTAGGTGGTGCAGTGGATAGAGCACCAGCCCTGGATTCAGGATGACCTGAGTTCAAATCTGGCCTTAGACACTTGACACTTACTAGTTGTGTGACCCTGAGCAAGTCACTTAACCCCCATTGCCCCAGAAGAAGAAGAAGAAGAAGAAGAAGAAGAAGAAGAAGAAGAAGAAGAAGTCCCAGGACCTAACTGGCCTCAGCTTCCCTGATTCAGGTTTCTTCTCCCCCCACCTCCCCCTTGCCAATTCTCCATGCAGTCAAGATGGGCTCCATGAAAGACAAAACTGCCCTCAGGACCCTGATTGGCCCTGACTTCCCTATTGCAACTTTCTGATCATCTAGGGGCATAAAAAGTCCCAAACACAGAGCCTGTGTCTCAGACTTGGTGGGTACCTAAAGCCAAATGCCTCTCCATTCACTGATGACTTACTGACCAGACACATTTCCAGATGAAGACAAAGGGCCCATGTGCAAAGAATCTAAGTGCTGCTGGCTGCAATCTTGTTGAATAATTTTGTTGTGTCAGGATAAAGTAAACTTTCTCTGTTAAATGCTCAATGACTTGAGAGTGCCTCATTTTATCCCCAGATCCAACCTCAACCAAGAGAATATTGATCTTAGAGGTTCACCTCCCGCACTAGCTAACACACTGGGCAACAACATTGGGATTCAAGAGGATTTCAACAGCTTAGAACATTGGGCCAAGCCTAATAAGGGATGCATATAAAATAAAACACTTTGACCCCTCCAAATTAGCTTCCCAACCACATGATGGGGAACATGTCACTAGACAGCACTTTATCTGAGAAAGATCTATGGGTTTTAGTGGACTGCAAGCTCAATGTGAGTCAATGGTGTAATAAACTTGGACATTTAGAGGGAGCTTCCAGGAGTTTGTAGGTAATAGTCCTGTTATACTTGGGTCAGCTCCCACTGAGAGTCTGTGATCCCATCAATTATCCATAAAGGTTTCAAGTATAGACAGGTAGACTGTAGAGAAAATTCCTACATGATGTGGCTAGAACTAGGTGATGCCTTAGCTCCCCTCTCATTCAGAGAGTCTTTGAGTCTGTGACTGGGCCATCTGACTTCACATCCACCTTGGAGATCACCTACTGCAAATTCCTTCCCATTGAAGATGTGACTTCTACAAAAACCATTCGATCAGTCATTCGATCAGCCAACAAGTACTTATGAAGGCTTGACATTATTCCAGGCAAACGAATGTTGATTTTTTAATAAAAGTTTTTATTATAAACAGTAACCATCAAATAATTTTAAATGAGTCATACAACCACATATAAAACATTAAACTCATTATAGGAAAGTAGAATCAAAATAATTAACAGACAGACAAAAATAGTGTTTGAGCTGGGTTTTCCTCTGACTGCCTAAAGTCCCTTTGTCTCTTTTTTTATAAATTGTCAATGAACAAAGTAATTATGTACCACCCATAATGTGTGGAGCACTATTCTGGGTGCTGAAGAAATGAGGTGAAAAAGAACATAATCTTTGCCTCCAATGAGTTTACATTTTACCAAAAGATTCTACTAGAACATTTCCAAACATAAGTATGACACAAGGTAGGAGGTAATGGGGGCAAAGGAAGGATTCAGGCAAAGAGCTCTTGGGTTACTAGGGGAGGGAGAGAGCTCTACTAATTCTCCTCCTTCCAGTCTGACCATTATTTCCTAGTCTTCTTTACAGGAACATCATCCTTGCCCTTCCCTCTTCCTGTAAGAATACCCCTAGGTGAGGCAGAAAGCTGGGAAACAATTTTTGAGGCCAGTAATTCTGATAAAGGCCTCATCTCTAAAATAGATAGGGAACTAAATCAAATTTATAAGAATCCAAGTCATTCCCCAATTGAGAAATGGTCAAAGGATATGAACAGGCAGTTTTCTGATGAAGAAACCAAAGCTATCTATTCCCATATGAAAAAATGCTCTAAATCTCTAATGATTAGAGAGATGCAAATTAAAACAACTCTGAGGTACCACCTGACACCTATCAGATTGGCTAAAATGACAAAAAAGGAAAATAATAAATGTTGGAGAAGCTGTGGGAAAATTGGAACACTAATTCATTGTTGGTGGAGCTGTGAACTGATCCAACCATTCTGGAGAGCAATTTGGAATTATGCCCAAAGGGCGATAAAGCTATCCATACCCTTTGACCCAGCAATACCACTTTTGGGTCTTTTCCCCAAAAAAATCATGGAAAGGGGAAAGGGAACCACATGTACAAAAATATTTATAGCTGCTCTTTACGTGGTGGCAAGGAATTGGAAGTTGAGGGGATGCCCATCAATTGGGGAATGGCTGGACAAGTTGTGGTATATGAATACAATGGAATACTATTGTGCTGTAAGAAATGATGAGCAGGAGGAGTTCAGAGGAACCTGGAGGATCTTGCGTGGGATGATGATGAGTGAGATGAGCAGAACCAGAAGAACATTGTACACAGTATCATCAACATTGAGTGTTGATCTACTGTGATGGACTATATTCTTCTCACCAATGCAATGGTACAGAAGAGTTCCAGGGAACTCATGATAGAAGAGGGTCTCCAAATCCAAGAAAAAAAAAAGAACCGTGGAGTATAGATGCTGAATGAACCATACTATTTCTTTTGGTTTTGGTGCTGTTGTTTTTTCTATTTTGAGGTTTTTCATCATTGCTCTGATTTCTCTCTTATAACATGACTAATGCAAAAATAGGATTAATGTTATTATGTGCATACACACACACACACACACACACACACACATATATATATATATATATATATATATATATATATATATATATATATATATATCCTATATCAGATTACCTGCTGTCTAGGGGAGGGGGGAGAGAGGGGAGGGAGGGAGAAAAATCTGAAATTGGAAAGCCTGTATAAACAAAAGTTGAGAACTATCTTTACATGTAACGGGAAAAAAATAAAATACTTTATTAATTAAAAAAAAAGAATACCCCTAGGTGACATTCTGGACCCCTTGCCTCTTCTTTCTCTACATCATCTCTCTTGGTGTTCTCATCAGTCCCCAAAGGTTCTGAATACCAAATCTATATATCTAGCCTTTCTCTCCCTCTCCTGTTCTCCAGTCCCACATCAATTGTTTGCTGGATATCTTCACTTGGGCAGCTAGTAGGCATTTCATACTCAGTATAACCAAAAATTGCTTATCTTTATCCTTCTGCCTAATGCCCACCCCTTCCTCCAGACTTCTCTATTTCTGTCATTGGCACTGTTATCCTTCCAGTCAGCCACGTTTGCCATTTTTGACTCTTCCTTTTTTCTTCCTCATCCTTTATATTTAATCAGCTGCCAAATATTGTCATTTCTGGCTACACAACATTTCTTGTATCTGTTCTCATATCTCTATTTACATGGCCACCTCCCTAGGTCAGGCCCACTCACCTTGATTATTGCCATAGTTTCCAAATGAATCTCCCAGCCTCCTGTCTCTCCCTTCTCAAATTCATCTTCCACACAGCTGCCAAATTGGCTTTATTAAAGCACAGGTCCAGCCCAGTCTCCTGCTCAAAAATCTTTGTTGTTGTTCACACCTTCAGTTGAGTCCAACTCTTTGGGACCCCATGGACCACAATATACCAGGTTTTCCTATCCTCCACTATCTTCAAAAGTCTGTCCAAGCTCACATTCATTGTTTCCATGACTACTTCATCCTCTGCCATCCCCTTTGATATTTTACAACATCCAGATCTTTTCCAATGAGCCTTGTCTTCTCATTATGTGGCCAAAGCATTTAAGCTTTGGCTTCAGTATTTGACCTTCCAGTGAAGAGCCTGGATTAATTTCTTTAAGTAGTGATTGACTGGGGGCAGCTAGGTGGTGCAGTGGATAGAGCACTGGCCCTGGAGTCAGGAGGACCTGAGTTTAAATCCGGCCTCAGACACTTAACACTTATTAGCTGTGTGACCCTGGGCAAGTCACTTAACCCCAATTGCCTCACTAAAAAAAAAAAAAACATTAAAAAAAAAAAAAGGAGTGATTGACTGGATCTCCTTGCTGTCCAAGGGGATCTTCTCCAACACCACCATTTGAAAGTGTTGATTCTGGCATGCTCAGCTTTCCTTAGAGTCCAACTCTTACAGTGGCATTGGTACTGGCAAAAGCACAGTTTTCACTTTATGGACCTTTGTCAGCAAAATTATGTCTGTGCTTTTTAGTTTGTTGTCCAGATTTGCCATGGCTTTCCTACTAAGGAGCAAGCGTGTGTTTGGGGTTTTTTTGGGTTTTTGGTTTTTGTTTTTTTAGTGAGGCAATTGGGGTTAAGTGACTTGCCCAGGGTCACACAGCTAGTAAGTGTTAAGTGTCTGAGGCAGGATTTGAACTCAGGTACTCCTGACTCTAGGGCCCGTGCTCTATCCACTGCACCACCTAGCTGCCCCTGAGCAAGCATGTTTTAATTTCATGGCTGCAGTTGCCACCTGCAGTGATCTTGGAGCCCAAGAATATAAATCTGACACTTGCTCCATTTTGTCTCCCTCTTTTTCCAGGAAGTGATGGGACCAGTTGCCAAGTTCTTGGCTATGGGTTTTTTTGTTTTTGTTTTTGTTTTTGGTTGGACAATGAGGGTTAAGTGACTTGCCCTAGGTCACACAGCTTGTAAATGTCAAGTGTCTGAGGCCGGATTTGAGCTCAGGTCCTCCTGACTCCAGGGCTGGTGCTCTATCCACTGTGCTACCTAGCTGCCCCTTGGCTGTGTTGTTTTTTTAACCAGAGTAGCCAACATTAATGTTTTTATAAATTTCCCATCCCCATGCCCTTGCACAAGCTATTCTCATGCTTTGAATGTTTTCCTTGCTCACCTTCACCCCTTGAAATCTCTAGCTTCCTGCAAGACTAAGTTAAAGAGCTACTTTCTACAAGAGACCTTTCCTGATTCCCCTAGGTTATAGTCTTCCCTTATAAAAATGACTTTGAATTTATTTCGTATGTGTAATTAGTAGGGGAATGAGGGTTGAGGGGTTAGGGGGAAGAGGAAACTGGCCAATCCTCAGAGCACACTTAGATTTGTCCCTCCTGGTGGGCTATATAAAGCATGTTCAGATATTCCCTACTTCATTCTAATCTAATACATGGTGGTGTGGTGAGACTACTAGATTGAGGGACTGGCATTGTATGTTGACGAAGAGTCTTCTGGTTAGGTGAGGAGCTGGAAGGAATGATGACTCCTTGAGTTACTGATCCAGAACTGAATGTGCACATGAAGGAGCAATCTGCTCCTCTGTCAACCTCCTTTTTGCTTCTTTCCCTTCCTGGTAAAGCTACAGTGAGCTGCTGGGTGAGGGGAAGGGCAGCTGTCTTCTCTCCTATCTGGTTGCCATGTGTCTGTGAGCACATGGCATTCCTGTTTCCTTTGTGTTTCTTCTCTCCTAATATGAGGTAAATGGGTATTCATGGAAGAGAGTGCCCAAGGGGCCAGGATATTCATCAGAGTGATCACAGATCCAACAGAATTAGTAGTAGAGTCTGCTAGTAGTAACTGATGACATAGAAAGCATCTGCAGTAGGGAGAGATAGATGGTCCCCTGAAGATGAGGTAACTTCAGGCATTATGACCCCTCATGACAGAGAATTGTAGAAAGGGACCCATCTTTGGGGTCTACCAAAGAGCTACATCCAACAGAAATGCCTTCTGAGCAAATACCCTTTTCTAAAAGCTACAAGAGTTCTACTGGTTGATTGATAATAAGGAGCACACCAGACAGGGGCTCATAAGCAACAGTAATAGAAACCCCATCCCCTGAGGGTTACCCCCTAGAATCCTGATCAGTACCCAACATGCCCAGAGGGGTTGGTGCCTCTATTTTGTATTTTCTTACCTGAGTATAGGCTGTTTCTCCCCCAATAGCATATAAGCTTTGTTGGGGTGTAAAGACTGTTTCATTTTCATCTATATAGCACCGTGCCTGCCTATCACCAATCTTGGCACATAGTAAGTATTTAATAACTGCATTTTGAATTGAGTTTCATCTGAAAAAAAAATCAGGGAAGGTTTCACAGAGAAGAAGGCACATGAACTGAAAGGAGCGGCAGCTTTCTTTGACCAGCCAAGGAAAGAAAATTCACAGCTTCCTGTAATCTAGTGAACAGCTCCACCCCATTCCTCCTACCCCCAGGAGGGAAGAGAACATCAGAACATTTTCCTGATGCTGGTAATAGGTGGAGTAGGAGGATCTGGAAGCTGGCCCATGGGTTTGATTTTTCTTTTTGTTTTATGACGGCGTGTGTTGAGAACACAGCTTGAACACGTGGAGGATGGAAAGTTAGTGTTTGCTTTGAGTGATCAAGGGAGATTAGATAATGTGACTGTGTGGAAGGTGAGGGAGTGTTGCTTGGTAAGACTCCCTTTGCTGGTGAGTTATGATTTAATGCATGAGTCAGTGGGAGTTGCAGTCAGGTACACATCCCTAGGTAAGATGAAGGACGGTTTCCAGATTTCAGGTGTGAATTGCTAGAGGGTTTGGGAATGTGGAGAAAAACAGTATCTGTATTTTGAGAATTGTGATGATGGATGCAACAGTTCTGAGCCTCCGGGCATCTTGCAAAGGAAAAGACAGTCACTGGGGGAGCACAATGATAAACAAAGATTGGTGAGTGATCCAGCTAGAGATCACTTGTGAGAGAGATGCCTCATGAAAACAGGAAGAAAAATAAGGATTTTGAGAGGCAGAGATACTTTCATGGAGTTTACAATCTAATAGGACAACAAGACCAGTTAGAGTTTTAGCTCTAATACATGATATTATGTAGCTAGAAGCAAATATGGAATCTGAGGGGGGAAGTTGTAAAAAATGTGGAATGATTCACAAATCTAAGTGTTTTCAAGCCTTTTTTTTTTTCATTTTCTTCCCTCTGCCCCAATTATTCAATAAGCATTAACTAAATAATCTTCATATGCCCAGTACTGGTCTGGGCAGGGGCAGGTAGGTAGTACAGCAGATAGAACACTGGCCCTGGAGTCAGGAAGATCTGGGTTCAAATCCAGATTCAGACACTTGATACTACTAGCTGTGTGACCCTGGGCAAGTCACTTTACCTCAATTGCCTATTGGAGCCATCTCTAGTCATCCTGATCTATATCTTGCCACTGGACTCAGATGGCTCTGGAGGAGAGAGTGAGGCTGGTGACTGCACAGCCCTGCCCCATTTAAATCCAATTCGCTGTAAGTCATGATATCACTTCCCGATGTCATGGTCAACAACAACACCGGACTGGGTGCAGGAATTAAAAATATAAAAGTGAGATAGACCCTACTCTCACAGGGTACATATTCTACTGGGGGGAGGTGGATACAACATGGAACTTTCAGGCTTATAAAGAGTGCAAGGAACACTGGGGAAGCTAGATGGCACAGTGGATAGAGCACAGGCCTTGGAGTCAGGAGGACCTGAGTTCAAATCCAGCCTCAGACACTTGACACTTACTAGCTGTGTGACCCTGGGCAAGTCACTTAATCCCAATTGCCTCACCCCCCCCAAAAAAAGTGCAAGGATGTTGCTACTTACCTTTTACTGTATCCAAGGCTATCTGTGCTTCCTGGCTCTGGGAAGCTTCATTATGGCTTTCCTAACCAAGAACTGGGAGGCCTCTGGACACCTTCAGTGAGGCCAAATGCTTCATCTTCAACACGCCAAATTTCTGTGCAATCCAAAGGGTCTCTTTCCTCCCTAGGTCTTGGCACGCTGAGGAAAACACCATGTAATCTATCGTTTCCACCACCACCAGCTCCCCAGTCTGGTCCTGAGTGTTGAAGGCTCAAGAACTTGATCTTATCTGTTCATCTAGAGGAGATCAGTCTTTGGGGGACTGACTTACCCTGGCCAAATTCAAAGATAACAACAACAATTACTAGCATTTATAAAGTACTTTAAGGTATGCAAATCATTTTACAAATATTATCTCATTTGATCCTCACCATAATCCTGGGAGATATGTGCTATTATTTTCCCCATTTTACAGTTGAGGAAACTGAGGCAAATAGATGTTAAGTGATTTGCCTAGGGTCACACAGAAAGTGTCTGAGGCAGAATTTGAACTCCGGTCTTCCTGACCCCATGTCCTGTGTTCTATCCCTTATATCATCTAGCTGATAAATGGATAAATCAGACACTGATTTATTTAGTGATCTGGGCTACCATGGGAGGGAGTGTAGTGGGGTTCTTCTACATGACCTCAGAAGGGAGATCCAGGAGTAATGTAGGAAAAGTTATAGGGAGGCAGCTCAGTCCCCCCAAATTAAAATCATCCAGGAGATGCTTCTGGAAATAGTGAGTTCCATAATCTAGGAGGTCTTCAAGCAGAAGCTATTGAGCATTTATCAAAGATAATGGGGGGGGGCGGTTTATGGAGGGACAGCTGGGTGGCACAGTGGATAAAGCACCGGCCCTGGATTCAGGAGGACCTGAGTTCAAATCTGGCCTCAGACACTTGACACTAGCTGTGTGACCCTGGGCAAGTCACTTAACCCTCATTGCCCCACCAAAACAAAACAAAACAAAACAAAACAAAACAAAAAAACCAAAGATAATGGAAAGGGAGATGTATGCTCCAGTTTGGGTTGGGATAAACTTTGAGATGACTTTCAACTATATGATTTTGTGGGAAAAGGACAGGAGATCTGTCTTTAAGTGAATAAGTCATAAGAACTCTTTCAAAGAGAGCAGACAGTGATGTGAGATAAGGGTTTTGTGTAAAGGTAGATAGGGAGAATAGAGAGCTTACCTCATTTCTCTGTCAGGTGGGCAGTTGTATACCCCACTAGGGGAAAGGGACAATAGAGGCTGTCCTAATGGAACAAGCAGTTCCCTGGGCTAGGTGAAGCAACCTGGTGAAGTGGGTAAAAGCCCTGGCCTGAAAGTCACAAAGACCTGGGTTCAAATCCTGCCTCACAAATTTATTGTCTGTGCCCCAACCTCTTTCAACCTCAGTTTCCTCATCTGTAAAATGAGGGTAATAATAACAGCAGCCATCTCATACGTCTGTTGTGAGGATGAAGTGAGATAATATATGCAAAACACTCTGGAAACATTAAAGGGCTGCATAGTCAATCACCAGTCTTTTGGGGGGGGCGGGGCAATGAAGGTTAAGTGACTTGCCCAGGGTCACACAGCTAGTAAGTGTCAAGTGTCTGAGGCCAGATTTGAACTCAGGTCCTCCTGAATCCAGGGCTGGTGCTTTATCCACTGCGCCACCTAGCTACTCCCAATCACCAGTCATTTTTAAGCACCAAATGTGTATCAGGTACAATGTTATTACTATTATCTATGTCCAAATTCCTCCAGACTTAGGCCAGAATTTAAGTATGTAAAAGAATTATTCCCACATAATATTTCATAAACTTACTACAATTTTGCCTCCACCTGGACTTTATCCCAGGAAAATATATAAATGTAGGTTAGGTATGGCTAGTGTCTCATTTCCATTGACGTTGGCAGATCCTTCCCCACTCTGTTTGACTCACAAAGAAACACACCCCCACTATGTTTGAATATGCCTTTGCTGCAATGAAATCAATCCTTTGGTCAATAGCCTTTTATTTTTTTTTTTGTGAGGACAATTGAGCTTAAGTGACTTGCCCAGGGTTCCACAGCTAGTAAGTGTCAAGTGTCTGAGGCCAAATTTGAACTCAGGTCCTCCTGACTCCAGGGCTGGTGCTCTATCCACTGCACCACCCAGCTACCCAAAATTTCTTGGGGTTTTTCGGGGGGGGGGTTTGCAGGGCAATGAGGGTTAAGTGACTTGCTCAGGGTCACACAGCTAGTAAGCGTCAAGTGTCTGGGGCCGGATTTGAACTCAGGTCTTCCTGAATCCAGGGCAGGTGCCACTGCACCACCTAGCTACCCCCAATAGCCTTTTTTTTTTTTGTGAGGCAGTTGGGGTTAAGTGACTTGCCCAGGGTCACACAGCTAGTAAGTGTTAAGTGTCTGAGGCCGGATTTGAACTCAGGTACTCCTGACTCCATGTTCGGTGCTTTATCCACTGCCTCACCCAGCTGCCCTGCCCAATAACCATTTTAAAAACACCTACTGTATGCCAGACACCAGAATAACAAAAGTAAAAGCGAAACAGTCTCTGCCCTCCAGAAACTTACATTCTCCTGGAGAAGATAATATCTATGTAAAATAGCTTTAAACATATGGTAGCAAAGTTCCCAGGAGGGTGTTGTCCTGATCAGTTAGAGGATCTGGCATCCACAAACCCAGCAGCTCCCCAAGAAATGGCTGAGTTCACCTCTTGAAGCCATTGACAAAGGGGAGGTAGCATTCATTTCCTGCCAATATCACAGTCACAGAGTGGTGGAAGAAACCATCTCATGGTACCCCATTTGGCTCGTTAAGCAAATGTATCAGCTGAGTCAGGGTCAAGATCGAGAGCCAACTAGATCATTTCCCTTGAATTCCTACTCAGCAACCAGCCGTACCATCTCTGTCATCTCTGCTTCCCTTCTGGTTGGGGTCCAGCAGGTCTCTCTCACGTCTCTAGCATTACAGATGGTGGCGGCCTCTGATTCCCAGCTGCTCAAGAAAGAGATAGGTAGTCTACCAAACAAGGCAACCCCCATTCAGTTGTTTCTCTCTCAAAGCATATCACAGTGTGGTTTGGCCCCAACTTGGTAACTTGTTGGCTTTGTTGTTGAAATCTCCAAGCAATTGACTGTTTTTTAAAAGATCTGCTCAGTGTGACAATTCATGACATTCCTGTCACTTTCAGTTTTGAGTGTTTTATCTCATTCCTGGTTTTTTTTCCCCCCTGGAATACAAGGATACAGGCAGAAATTAAGGGGAAAAAAAAGGAAAGGTATGCCCATAAAAATACAGGGCTTCATAAATCGACATGGCAGTATGGGCAATCTACAATACTGAAGTTATTTGGGACTGCTTCAAAAACTGTCTCCTTTCTTACTTCCTATGGTATGGAGATGAACTTGGTCATACAAGGCTACAATAACTGAGAACTTTCCAACTGTAGCTTATTGACACTCTCTTTAGAAAAAGAATTGGGAGGTACTTGACATGGAGAGCACTGAATACCTCCATCAACACCATTTTATACAGTTTAACTAATATAAAACAGTTGTTGAGAGCCAGATGGATAATGGATACAAAGCTGGCCTTGGAGTCAAGAAGACTTGGGTTCAAGTCCTGCCTAGCTGTGAGAACCTGGGTAGGTCACTGGAGCTCTCAGGGCCCCCAGACAACTACGAGTCCAATTCAGACATAAGTGAAGAACAAACAACAATATGAGGAAGCGAGGGAAGTAGGAAAGATGAAGGAGAGAGTTCCAGACATGGGGGACAGAGTTAGAAGATGGAGTGTCTCTTTTGAGGAGCATCAGGAAGGTCAGTGTCACTGGATCCCAGAGTATGTGGAAGGGAGAGCAAAATGTAAGAAGACAAGGGGCAACTAGGTGGCACAGTGGATAAAGCACCGGCCCTGGATTCAGGAGGACCTGAGTTCAAATCCAGCCTCAGACACTTGACACTTACTAGCTGTGTGACCCTGGGCAAGTCACTTAACCCCAATTGCCTCACAAAAATCAAAAACAAAAACAAAACAAAACAAAACAAAAATACACTATGGGAGGCAGCTAGGTGGCGCAGTGGATAAAGCACCGTCCCTAGATTCAGGAGGACCTGAGTTCAAATCTGGCCTCAGACACTTAACACTTACTAGCTGTGTGACCTTGGACAAGTCACTTAACCCTCATTGCCCTGCAAAAAAAAAAAAAAGTAAGAAGACAGGAAAGGTGGTAAGGGGCCAGGTTATAAAGTATTTTGAATGCAAAAAAAAAAAAAGGATTTTATATTTGGTCCTGGAGATAATAGGGAATAATTGGAATTTATTGAATGTGATGGGGTTGACATGGTTAGATCTGAAGATTAATTTGACAGCTGATTAGAAGATGGATTGGAGAATTAAGGAGGGGAGACCAATCAGAAGGCTATTACTATAGTCCAAGTATGAGGTGGGCTAGCTCCAGCATGGTAGCAGTGTCAAAGAAGAGAGGAGGGTATATAGGAGATATGTTATGAAGGTAGAATTGACGTGACATGGCAACAGATTGGTTATGGGCGGTGAGCTGAGGATGACACCTAGGTTGTGAGCCTGGATGGCTGGGAGTTTGGTGGTAGCCTCTACAGTAATGGGGAAATTCATAAAAATAGATTTGGTGGGAAAGAGGGGAAGAACATGAGTTCAGTTTTGGATGTGTTGAATTTAAGGTGTCCATGGGACATCTAGTTTGAACTGGATCAACTCAGAACTCTGATCAACACAATGTCTAACAACAATTCCAAAGGGCCCATGATGAGACATTCTACCCATCCCTGAAAACAAGGTAAAGGACTGTGAGGAAAGGAGTAATGGTCTCTCAGTAGGACACAACAGCCACATCAATACTGTTCAAATTGTACTCCTCCAGATCTGTTTGAGGACTTAGGTCTCAGTCCCCCTCCCCTTCAGCAGCCAGATCACATGGTTCAAGTAGCCCTGAGCTGGTCTCAACTATGTCTGCTCCCAGGCTATGTTCATATATGGGAGGATTGAAGAAATGTCCCTGTGTCACCTCCCTATTGGCTAAGAACTCAAAGAATAATTATGGAAAATTAGGATAAAGAATACTACAATCTGATTAGCTAGCTTTTGAGGTTAGATTGTAACCCTTAAGTAATCAATCAAAGATGAACAAGGGGAGGGTTCATTTCACTAGGGACTAGGGATAAAAGGGGCTTGCAAGCCCCTATGCTTTGCACTTGATGGCTGTAGCACTTACTTGCAAGTGCCCATTCTCACGAGAATGAAAATAAAAGAGCTTTTGACATACCAATGCCTAGTTGGAGATTCCTAAAAGAATACTGAAGGGGGCAGCTAGATGGCACAGTGGATAAAGTACTAGCCCTGGATTCAAGAGGACCTGAGTTCAAATCCGGCTTCAGACACTTGACGCTAGCTGTGTGACCCTGGGCAAGTCACTTAACCCCCATTGCCTCACCGAAAAAAAAAACAAAAAACCAAAAAAAAAAAACCACTGAAGAACCCATAAAAGAGTTTGAATGATGGTTACTACAGGTCCAATGTGAAGGTGGAAGCAAATGTGGCAAGCTGAGACAGAGACCACTTTGAATCTTTACCTTTGAAGTTTAAAAAATACATGAGAGGGCAGCTAGGTGGCGCAGTGGATAAAGCACCGGCCCTGGATTCAGGAGTTCCTGAGTTCAAATCCGGACCAGACACTTGACACTTACTAGCTGTGTGACCCTGGGCAAGTCACTTAACCCGCATTGCCCCACAAAAAAAAAAAAAATACATGAGAGGTGATACCAGTGGTGTGCTAGACTGTTGACTCATATTGTCTCCCAAGAATCAAATGTTAAGTTTTCCATGTGATCATTTCCATCTCAAAAATCACAAATGCTACAATAAGGTCTTGGTTTATGGATTTGTTGATTGTTTAGATTTTAAGAAAGTAATGAAGGAAATGTTAATAATGCAGTGGGTTGGGGATGCACTACCCCCCCCATTGAATCAGTTAAATATTTACCCCTGAGTGATAGCTATGATATGGTCTTTGAGCAGGCCTCCCAGGCACAGAAGACTGAGGAGGAGGAGGAGGGGTTATGGTTTCTGATCCCATTAGGAGAGGTAGGTGGGTTACTAACTGCTTTGGAGTTTTAAAACTTTCTCCATTAAAAAAAAATTTTGATTGGGGGCAGCTAGGTGGCGCACCGGCCCTGGATTCAGGAGGACCTGAGTTCAAATCCAGCCTCAGACACTTGACACTTACTAGCTGTGTGACCCTGGGCAAATCACTTAATCCTCATTGCTCTGCCCCCCCCCAAAATTGATTCAAATGGAAATCCTTTTGAATAATCCTTTAAATAATCAATTAAAGTTGGGTAGGAGATTAGAATATGGGATAGAAGCAACAATGAGCCATAGAAGTTATGGATTATTGTCAGGAATGTATTTATAACTTTAGATTAATATTAGTATTTTGTCTAGTTGTGTCTGACTCTTCAAAATACCATTTGGGGTTTTCTTGGTGGAGATATTGGAGTGGTTTGCCATTTCCTTCTCCAGGTCATTTAACAGATGAGGAAACTAAGGCAAACAGGGCTAAGTGATTTACCCAGGGTCAAATAGCTAGTAAATGACTGAGGCCAGATTCAAACTCTGGAAGATGAGTCTTCCTGACTCCAGGCCCAGTGCTCTATCCACTGTGCCACCTCTGGATTAGACCAGACCAACCATGGTCTAGGGCACTAAAAGAGAAGCTGGAAGTCATAGGGATGTCAGGCAAATCACATCTGCATATGTACAGAGGGATTGAAGGGGACTTACAACAATGAGTTTCAAGATCTAGCTCTGGCCTTTACAAAGAGGGAGATGGAGTATCTTGCATTAAAAACTCTGAGGGGCAGCTAGGTGGCGCAGTGGATAGAGCACTGACCCTGGAGTCAGGAGGACCTGAGTTCAAATCTGACCTCAGACACTTGACACTTACTAGCTGTGTGACCCTGCCAAGTCACTTAATTCCAATTGCCTCACCAAAAAACAAAACAAAAACAAACAAACAAAACCCCAACCCCTCTATCTGGTGGCTCACCCAGTTAGAATACCCCAGGTTTCTGTTCCAAGCCCTGATACACAGGAAACACAGGAGGTAATGGGTACTCCTGTGTGTAGACATATTTCTCTACCCTTTTGCATACCTGTCTTTCCAATTCTTAGCAAAGAAGGTGCATCCACATATAATTCCATTTCCTCCTTGCCAGCTTGTGCATCTCTATGTGCCAAAATTTCTTGTTCTATGAAATGGAGTTAAATTAGTTGATCCTGGAGTAACTTCCAGATCTGTCATTCTAGGCCTCCACTGAACTCCTAAGGGAATTTTAGTTCTACTAGTCATATGGTGCCTCCATTGTAATGGCAGAATAAAGAAATTGAGTAGTTACATCTACTATCTATTTAGCAATGCATGCAGTTGCAGAAATAAATTGGGTCCAAGGCTCTTAGTAACCAAGGACACTGACCAGTGGTTTCTATGCAATTAATATATAATTTGGAGGAGGTAAAAAACGGGATTGTAGGAATTGAGACACCTGGATTTTTATTGGTGGAGAGGATTGGGGCACACTAAGGTGAGAGGGAAAGGGGTAGTTTTGTGACATTCCTTAAATGGAGTGACAGTTGAGAGGGGGAGTAATCTCTTGACTTCTCCAGAATCAGGTGATTTCCAAAAAGTCAAAACTTGACTTCACAAAATGGTGGATAAGGGCAAAATGAAGCCATTAATGCTATTTTTGTAACACCTTACACATGGTAGGCACTCCAATTAGGCATAGCTAGGCAATAATTTGCCTGAAGAAGATCTGGGAATTTTAGTGGACTACCAGAAATGAGTAGAAATTGGAGAATAGAAAAGTTAGGCTTGATGTCAAGGGAAAAAAAGTCCTAACAAGTAAAACTACAAAGTGGAATAGTACAGGTCAAGGGGTACTGTGTCTCCCCTCATTGGAGGTTTTCAAGTAGAGGCTGGACAACTTGATTTTATATATACATACATATATGTGTGTGTGTGTGTTTATTTTTTGGTGAGGTGATTGGGGTTAAGTGACTTGCCCAGGGTCACACAGCTAGTAACTGTCAAGTGTCTGAGGCTGAATTTGAACTCAGGTCCTCCTGACTCCAGGGCCGGTGCTTTATCCACTGTGCTACCTAGCTGCCCCCAACTTGATTATATTATTACAAGGAATGGGTATGTGTTTGACTTGGTGGCAGATGAGCTTCCTTCCAACTCTAAAATTGTGTGATTCTGTGAATGTGTTTAGTAGATAAATCTTTGGCAAGTAGGATCATAGGCTTTTAAAGCTGTCCGGATCCTTAGAAAGAAAATGAAGACCCAAAAGAAATGAAGTTACTTGACTAAGGTCATCCAGTGAGAAAGTGGCAGGTCCAGGACTCAAATCCAGGTCTTCTGACACAAATGATGTTGCTAAAGAAACTAAAAATAATTGCCAATACTTGGGCAAGAAACTGAGGACTGAGGAGGCACAGATTGGTTTTTTCACTATTGCCCATTGAAGGCAGGGGATTTGAAAGATAGAAATTAAATTGAAAAATGAACAGGTGGCTAAGAAGGTGGTATCCAAGAATAGAACTTGAACTTCTGGACCAGGCTTAAAATATGGGGATGGCAGATTCCTGTACAGAGATGAAATAAACCTGACAAAGGCTGATCAAAATGTGTTTTCTGAAAATATTTTTTTTGTGGGATAGTCCTCCAGAAGAGGGGAGAGGGAAGAATACAATGGGAAATGAAGGTGAAATAAGAACAAAAGATATTAATAATATTTATTTTTTAAATGCTTATCCTCTTTCCTACCCTTTGTTTCATTTTTTTAATAATATTTTTTACTTGAAATGTACTTTATTCACTTCCTCCTTGATACAACCCTGATTTTTCCTTTTTTTTAAAACAGAAAACATCACATGCTTATTACCAAGATATAAGAACACCAAATACAGGCTAATAATTTGTTTCAGTGCTTTACACACAATTTGTATCACTGAAAAATTTGTAAATACTTATAAGAAAACAATACATTGGCCAAGAAATAAAAATAATGTGCCCCAAAGTCCCAGAAGGTATAAACTCATGATCAACTTGGGGATTATTTTTAATGGGTCACCCAGAAGCCAAATAATATGTATGCCACCTTTATTAACTATAACAAATTCTTTGCCTCAGTTCCACACTCAATAATAAATATTTTTATTTATAGTTTTGAGTTCCAATTTTCATCCCTCCTTCCTTCCCTCCCTTTTCCCTGAGGCAGTAATCAATCAGATATGGGTTATACATGTGCGATTATGTAAAACATGACCATATTAGTCAAATAAAATTTATTTTTTAAAAAATAAAATTTCTGGGTGTATTGAAAATCTCATCAAAAGGCCTTGATGATGGGGCAGCTAGGTGGCACAGTGGATAGAGCACTGGCCCTGGAGTCAGGAGGACCTGAGTTCAAATCTGGCCCCAGACACTTAACACTTACTGGCTGTGTGACCCTGGGCAAGTCACTTAACCCCAGTTGCCTCACCAAAAAAAAGGGGGGGGCTTGATGAGCTCTGTAACCCTAGGCAAGTCACTTAACCCCAATTGCCTCACACACCCCCCACCAAAAAAAGGGCTTTCTATATCTAACCCCTCGGTTAGATTCTATAGAACAAAGCTACATAGAAGGAAAAAGTATAGCAGTTGAGATATCTAGAATTTCAGAGTAGACAAAATCCAAGAAAGGAGATACTGGTAAAACTCATGGCCTCAAAAATCTCTATATAAATGTCCTACAAATCAGAGGATCTAAAGGTGTTATTGAAAGGAAGCAAATTTTACCTGGTGGTATGAAATGACTGGATCATGGTTCTGGATGATATAACAGGACAGGTGAAAGGGAGAAGGCAGCATTGTATACTAAAAAGGTATAATCATGAGGAAATCCAAAGACCATAGTGGATTGGAGAAGTTTAATGGATAGTGTCTGGATGAAATTCAAAGGAGGAAGAAACAGAAGTGAATTTTGTCATGAAGTAGACTATAGACCACCTGAACGGAAAGAAGAGATGAGGAGTTTGGGAAATGGATCATAAGTTGGAACAGAGGCATGATAGAGTGACAGGGAATTTCAATTATCCAGGCATGTATTGTAACTCTTGCTTTTCCTCTCCCTTTCTCTCTTTTTCCCCCCTCCCTCTCCTTCTCTCCACCTCTTCTCCTTTTCTCTTCATCTTCTTCCTTCTCCCTCTCTTTCACTCTCCCTCCCTCTCCTTCTCTCTTCTTCCCCTTCCCTCTTCCCTTCTTCCTCTCTCTGTTCCTCTCCCTCTCTTTCCTCTTCTTCCTTCTCCCTCTCTTTAATTCTCGCTCTCTCCTCCTCCCCCATCCCCTTCCAAAAGCATAGTAACTCATAAATTCTTACTTCCCTTAGTGATATTTTCATTCTTTCAAAGATGGAGGAACCAACAAGTGGAAATTCTATTTTGGCTCTGATTCTCACTAACAAAGGAGGGAGAAAGCATTAATTAAGCACCTACTATATGCCTGGTACAATGCTAAGTACTTTACAAATAGTATTTCTTTTGATTCTCACAACCCTGGGAGGTAGGGGCTACTATTATAGCTATTTTATAGTTGAAGAAACAGAAGCAGACAGAAGTGACTTGCCCAGAGTTACACAGCTAGTCTGACTCCAGACTTGAAATTGAGAGACTTCCAGACCCAGAACTCTATCCACTATACCACTTAGCTACCTTTTTGTTTTGTTTTGTTTTCGAGAGGCAATCCAGGTTAAGTGAATTGTCCAGAGTCACATAGCTAGTAAGTATCTGTGATTAGATTTGAAATCAGGTCCTTCTGGTTCCAGGGCAGATGCTCTATCCACTGTACCACCCAGCTGTCCCTTAGCAACCTTTTAAAAGGGAGAAACTGGGGGCAGCTGGGTGGCACAGTGGATAAAGCACTGGCTCTGGATTCAGGAGGATCTGAATTCAAATCCAACCTCAGACACTTGAGACTTAGTAGCCGTGTGACCCTGGGCAAGTCCAAGTCACTTAACCCTCATTGCCCCACAAAAAAAAGAAAAGAAAAGAAAAGAAAAAAGGGGGAAAAGGGAGAAGCTAATTACAGAGGTAGAATGAATGGAAACTCTAGGGTAAAGTGGGGATCCTTCCTTGAATTTATGATAGAGGAAAGGAAATGTAAACATAGTCTGACAAGTCCCTTAGATTTTGGGAAAACATTTCAAATCATTCAGAGAAAAGAAAGACAGGATCCCACAGAATAATCTGTTATAGAAGAAGTCAGTTGGGGACATAGGTATAGGGTCGAAAATTAAATTCTGAAGACATAAAAGAAAATAATTCCAATGGGTGAGGGAAAAAGGGATCTGTCTGAAGAGAATGGTGAAGTAGAAGCTCTGGAAACGTGCCTAAGAATAATGGGAAGACAAGGGACAGAAATTAAGGTCAGAGTGTCATTCTATAAAAACAGCATCAGGAACACTGAAGCTCAGAAGGAGCCCAGGCTGGGGAGGAAAACTAAAAAATAACTTGTTTGTTTTTCTATATTGAGAGCAAAATAAAAAGGAGGGATCAAAGAAAGGGTAGGACTTTGTTTGGGGATGGATTGGATGGGAATAACCAACAACAGAGGGAGAGGGTAGAGCTGCTCAGTTTTTATTTTGCTTCCATTTTCTCTGCCAAGGAGAATGACCTTTGAATTGGAAATGACAACCAACATGACTCACATTGACCTGATAACCAAGTAGTAAGTAGGAAAGCACCTCACGGTCTTTGTTGAATTCAAGTCAGCCTAGCTCAGAGGAACTCAATCTTCTGGCACTGAAAGAACCAGCAGGTGTCCTGGTCACCTAGGTGATGGCTAAGCCACCATCAGTGATATTTGAAATCAGGAAGGCAAAGGCTTTGACAATGTAAATAGACAGAACAAAAATGTCAACAATACAATCAACACTCAGTATGGGGAAGTAATAATAATGACCACATTTGGCCCCTCTCTCCCCTGCTTCATTGTAGGGGAGGGGGACCAGGAGTATAGTCAGATCCTTTTCCACTAGGGTTGGTTAGTTTTGCCAAATTATTATTTTTTTCCTCTTTTAAAAAACTCTTTATTACGAGTATAAAGGGGACTGGCTAATGGAGCCCAGTTCTTGAGTTTTCCTGGTGTTCTCTGCCTGTTGTATATCCATCCACCCATCAATAACTATTCATTAAACACCTACATGAACATGAAGGCTTGGAGAGCCTGCTTCTGGAAACGCATGCTGAAATGGAGCAGAGTGGTCCTCCTCTGAATTCACTTGCAATCACAAGCCTATTTTGACTGTTTTCTCTTGGTTTTACTGCCTTGTTACAAAAATGTTTTAATTGGGTGCTGAACCAGAACTGAGTGTGTACACAAAAGACAGGAACAGATGAGAGTGTTCTCTCTCCCTGGTGGCTTTGGAGAAAGGGAGAAGAACCATTGGAAGCCTCTGGGTAGATGGAGAGAGAAGGAGAGAGACAGAGAGACAGAGACAGAGGGATGGAGAGAGAAAAGGAAGGAGGGAGGGGGAGAGATAGAGACAGAGACAGAGACAGATGTTGTTTGTCCTTCATTCTCAGAGAAGACATGACATTGAGAGGTGATGCAGTGAATTGAATTTAAGTGAGGCAGGACTGTGCAAAGCCACCAGCCTCATTCTTTCCTCCAGAGCCGTCTGGGTCGAGTGGCAAAATTTACGTTACAACTGGAGATGGTTTTGGATGTTTTTTTAAAAAAGGCAATTGGGGTTAAGTGACTTGCCCAGGGTCGCACAGCTAGTAAAAGTCAAGTATACGACACCAAATTTGAACTCAGGTCCTCCTGACTTCAGGGGCAGTGCTCCATCCACTGCACCATCTAACTGATAGAGACAGAGGGACTGAGGGACAGAAAGAAGTAGGGAGAGAGAGAGAGAGAGAGAGAGAGAGAGAGAGAGAGAGAGAGAGAGAGAGAGAGAGAGAGAGAGAGAGATGCTGCTATGACATGTAACCATGAAGAAGGAAGACTCTTGTTTCTTCTATCTCTGTCATGTTCCTTTTTTTCTCATCTTAAGTTAATGGATATCTGAAATGGAAAAGGCCAGGTCACAAGCTTGTGAACTTTGAAAGGTTAGAAACCTCACAACCAGCATCCATAGGAGACTATGCTGCTAATCACAGAAGCGAAACCAACACTGAAAAGCAATCTGCTTGATCCAGCCCAGAGAAGAACTGATCTGGTAGCTTGGACACCATGTCCTGAAAGCAAGATAGCATCTCATTCATTGACTATACCATGCCTAGAAATAAACTTTGTGGAAGAAATGATGTTGAATATATTCTCCCCAGGGACTAAGGTGATAAAGTCTACTTTAGATTTCAGACAGTTTTGTAATTCTGTTCTTGATATATTCCCTCAATAAATATCTCTTTGTAAAAAGCTATTGGGGGGCAGCTAGGTGGCACAGTGGATAATGCACCGGCCCTGGATTCAGGAGGGCCTGAGTTCAAATCCGGCCTCAGACACTTGACACTTACTAGCTGTGTGACCCTGGGCAAGTCACTTAACCCTTATTGCCCTGCAAAGAAAAAAAAAAAGCAAAGCTATTTGGGGAAAGAGCCAAAATGGTGGAGTAAAGACAGGGACTTCCCTAAGCTCTCCCCCAAACCCCTCCAAATATCTTTAAATAATGACTCTAAACAAATTCTAGAGTGGCAGAACTCACAAAAAGAAGGAATGAAACAATTTTCCAGCCCAAGATGACTTAGAAGGTTGGTGGGAAAGGTCTGTTGCACCAGGGTTACAGTAGAAAGCAGTCTAGAACAGGTTGCACTGGCACAGACTATGCCCCAGAAAACTGGGAGCATGCTGTGGGGCTGACTGAATCAGTGAAGACTGTGGCAGTTTCTGGACCTCTCAGCCCACAGACAGTAAGGGCGTCAGACAACTGGTCAGAAGGAGATTTACAGGGGTCCCTTTGCTGGCACCAGGAGCAGGACTCTGTTGCATTGTCCATACTTGGATCTGGGTAACAGTCCTGCATCTCAGTCCCAGGGAGGAGGAGCACAAGCACAACAGAGCTTGCTGCTGCAAGGGAACAGGGACCCTGGTCACAATTCCAAGGTAAAAAAAGAGTGCTTGTGGTTACTCACAGATCAGAACACAGTCCAGGAGAATAGTAAACACACCTCTCTCAAGATCATACCACCATGTAAGAGCTGAAAATTTACACGTTCCCAGAATTAACTCCTTTTCTTTTTTTTTTTAGTGAGGCAATTGGGGTTAAGTGACTTGCCCAGGTTCACACAGCTAGTAAGTGTTAAGTGTCTGAGGCCGGATTTGAACTCAGGTACTCCTGACTCCAGGGCCAGTGCTCTCTCCACTGTGCCATCTAGCTGCCCAGAATTAACTCCTGAAAACAGCTGCACAAAAAACCCAAAGCTTGTGACAGTGCCCCCTCCACTGTGGAAGTAGAGTCCCACTTTAGCATAGAGTTAAAAGTCAATAAATAGGCTTGAAAATGAGCAAACAGAAGAAAAAGATCCTGACTATAGAAAGTTAACATGGTGACAGGGAAGATCAAACCACAAACTCAGAAGACAACAAAGTCAAAACTCCTACATCTAAAGCCTCAAAGAAAAATATGAATTGGCTCCCAGCCATGGAAGAGCTCAAAAAGGATTTTAAATATCAGGTAAGAGAGGCAGAGGAAAAATTGGGAGGAGAAATGAGAGTGATGAAAGAAAATCATGAAAAAAAAAAGAGTCAACAGCTTGGTAAAGAAGACAAAAAAATATGGAAGAAAGTAACACCTTAAAAACCAGAATAGGGGCAGCTAGGTGGCGCAGTGGATGGAGCGCCAGCCCTGGAGTCAAGAGGACCTGAGTTCAGATCTGGCCTCAGACACTTGACACTTACTAGCTGTGTGACCCTGGGCAAGTCACTTAACCCCAAATGCCTCACTAAAAAAAAAAAAAAATTAAAAAAAAAAAAAACAGAATAAATGGGGCAGCTAGGTGGTGCAGTGGATAAAGCACTGGCCCTGGATTCAGGAGGACCTGAGTTCAAGTCTGGCCTCAGACACTTGACACTTACTAGCTGCATGACACTGGACAAGTCACTTAGCCCCCAATGCCCCACAAAAAAACAAAACAAACAAACAAAAAAACAGAATAAGCCAGGTAGTTAAAGAGGCACAAAAATCCAATGTAGAGAAGAATACCTTGAAAAGCAGAGTTAGCCAAATGGAAAAAGATATACAAAAATTCACTGAAGAGAAGAACTCCTTAAAAAAGTAGAATTACCGAAATGGAAAAGGAGGTACAAAAGCTCACTGAAGAAAATGATTCCTTAAAAATTAGAACTGGGCAACTGAAAGCTAATGATTTTTTGAAAAATCAAGAAATAATCAAACAAAATTTAAAAAATTTAAAAATAGAATAAAATGTTAAATATCTCATTAGAAAAACAACTGACCTGGAAAATAGATCCAGGAAAGATAATTTAAGAATTATTGGACTACCTAAAAGCCATGATTTTAAAAAGAGCCTAGATATCATCTCTCAAGAAATTATCAAAGAAAATTGCCCTGCTATTCTAGAACCAGAGGAAAATGGGTGAAGAGAGTAAGGGAACACTTACTCTCATCAGAATTGGCTCAAAGAGGGAATAACATACACACTCAGTTGGGTGTAGAAATCTATCTTACCATGCAGGAAAATAGGAGAAGCACGAGATAAGAGAAGCTATCTATATCTGTATCTATATGAAAAAATGCTCTAAATCACTATTGATTAGAGAAAAGCAAATTAAAATAACTCTGAGCTACCATCTACACCTATCAGATTGGCTACTATAACAGAAAAGGAAAGTGACAAATGTTGGAGGGGATGTGGGAAAATTAAAATGCTAGTGTACTATTGGTGAAGTTCTATACAGATTCAACCATTCTGTAAAGGAATTTGGAACTATTCCCAAAGGGCTATAAAAGCATGTATACCCTTTGACCAAGCAATACTACTACTAGGTCTGTATCCCAAAGAGATTTAAAAAAAGGAAAAGGACTTATGTATACAAAAATATTTATAGCAGCTCTTTTAGTGGTGGCAAAGAATTTGAAATTGAAGGTATATCCAACAATTGGGGACTGACTGAACAAGTTGTTGTATATGATTGTGATGAAACACTGTTTTGCTTTAAGAAATGCAAGCAGGACGCTTTCAGAAAATCCTGGAAAAATTTACATGAATTGATGCAAAGTGAAATGAGCAGAACCAGGAGAACACTGTACATAGTAACAGCAATATTATATGAGAATCTACTATGAATAATTGCTGCTGATACAAAGCTGGAAGGAATAGCTAACACATTGGATGATAAAGTCAAGATCCAGGAAAACTTGACAGGCTGGAGCACTGGGCTGAATCTAAGAAGATGAAATTCAATAGGGGTAAATGGAAAGTCTTACTCTTGGGTTCAAGAAATCAACTTCACAAAATACAAAATGGAGGAGGCATAGTTAGATGGCCAGTATGAAAAAAAGATCTGGAGGTTTTAGTAGACTACAAGCTCCTTAAGAATTAACAGTATGGGGGCAGCTAGATGGCACAGTGGATAGAGCACCGGCCCTGGAGTCAGGAGTACCTGAGTTCAAATCTGGCCTCAGACACTTAACACTAGCTGTGTGACCCTGGGCAAGTCACTTAACCCCAATTGCCTCACTAAAAAAAAAAAAAAAAAAAAAAAAAGAATTAACAGTATGGGGGGCAGCTAGGTGGTGCAGTGGCTAAAGCATTGGCCCTGGATTCAGGAGGATTTGAGTTCAAATTTGACCTCAGACACTTGACACTTACTAGCTGTGTGACCCTGGGCAAGTCACTTAACCCTCTTTGCCCTGGGGGGGGGGGGAGGAAGAATAAGCAGTATGATGTAGCACCAAAAAAAGCTAACAGTGATCTTGGGCTTCCAAGAATAGGGTGCTAATAGTCCCAATGTGCTCTGCCTTGGCCAAACCTCGCCTGGAATACTGTGTTCATTCTGGGCACCACAGTTTAAGAAGGGCATTTATTAGCTTGAGAGTGTCCAGAGGAGGGTGATGAGGATGGCAAAGTACATCCTTGAGTCCACATCATCTAAGGATCAGTTGGAAGAATCGAGGATATTTAGGAGAAGAGCTCAACAACAGAGGAGCAATTTTAAAGTATTTGAAGGGCTGTATGGTAGAGAAGGGATTAGCTTTATTCTGCTTGACCCCCCAAAATTGCAAATAGGTCAAGTTAGGATGGATTTGGGGGGAAATTTCCAAATAATTCTACTTGGTCAAAAGTGGAAAGGGTTGCCTGAAGAGATGACGGGTCCCCCTCCTTAGAGGTCTTTAAGCAGAGGTGGGATGGCCTCTTGTTAGGGAGGTTAGGCTAGGGATTCCTTCTTAGTGGCTTGGACTGGATGGATAGGCACTGAGTTTCTTTCCAACCCTCTGATTCTATGATATCATGACTCAACGTCCAAACTCTGCATTTGTCTCTAAACTCAAGGCCTAGAGGAAAGGATTTGTATGTACAAAAATATTTACAGCTGCTCTTTTTGTGGTAGCAAAGAATTGGAAATCAAGGGCATGACCATCAACTGGGAAATGGCTGAACAAGCCATTTATATGATTGTAATGGAATCCTGTTGTGCCATAAGAAATGACAAGCAGACAGATTTCACAAAAACCTGGACTTACATGAACAGATGTAAAGTGAAATGAGCAGAATTAGGAGGACCTTGTACATACAGTAATAGCAACATCGTGTGATGATCAATTATGAATGACAGGGACAGCTAGGTGGTGCAGTGGCTAAAGCACTGGCCCTGGATTCAGGAGTACCTGAGTTCAAATCCGGCCTCAGACACTTAACACTTACTAGCTGTGTGACCCTGGGCAAGTCACTTAACCCCAATTGCCTCACCAAAAAAAAAAAAAATTATGAATGACAGTCAGTGATACAGTGATCTAAGACAATTCCAAAGGACATATAATGAAAAATGCTATCTACATCTAGAGAAAGAACTGATGAAGTTTGAATGCAGATTGAAGCATACCCTTTTCACTTAATTTTTTTAATGGTTTCTTCCTTTTGATCTTTTTCTTCTTTCATAATATGACTAATATGGAAATATGTTTTACATGATTGCACATATATAACCTATATCAAATTACTTATTGTTTTAGGGAGGGGGGAGGGGAGGAAGGGAGAAAAATTTGGAACTCAAAAATGTTTTAAATTGTTAAAAATTGTCTTTACATGTAATTGGAAAAAATAAAATACTATTAAAAAAATAAATTCAAGGCTTAGAATGTCACTTAGCTCTATCACTTTGGCTTTACTCAAATAACCAGGGTTTTTTTGTTTTGTTTTGTTTGTTTTCTGGGGGGGGGTTGTGGGGCAATGGGGGTTAAGTGACTTGCCCAGGGTCACACAGCTAGTAAGTGTCAAGTGTCTGAGGCCGGATTTGACTTCAGGTACTCCTGAATCCAGGGCCGGTGCTTTATCCACTTTGCCCCCCTCCTCCCCCCCCAGTTTTTTAAAGTAATTTTTTTCCAGAGAGATGGAACTTCAGGTGGGGAAGTGTGAGTCTTGAGGGAGCAAAGCACTAATCTTTAGTGGGGGAGGTGAGACAAGGATAACTCTTTAGTAAAGGGAGGTCACATCTCTGCAGAGCTCTGCCTCAGGCTGGGGGTTTCCTGACTTGGAAGGCAGGATGGAGGTTTTGGTTTGCAAGGTCTGTCCAAGAGTGAGGCATCTCGGGATGTCAGTGTAATTTTAGAATCAGAGGAGGAATGTGCTTTAATTCCATTCATTTTCTCCATCTGTGTAACCCGAGAAGGGGTTGGCCCCACCCAGCGCTGAAGCTCTTGCAACAGCCTCCAGAGATCCTGTCATAGCCGGCTGCTCAACACCAAATTTGACTGGTGTTTCTCCCACAGCCCCAGAAACATTACCATCTATGGTAAGAAAGCATGAAGAGAAAACAGGAAGTGGTGGGAAAGTCAAAGACGCCTGCCTGGGTTCTCTTCCCCTTCCCATCAGCACATCCTGGGGCTGCTGAGCCCTGTTCCTGTGCACATGGACTGGCCAGCTGAGCTGTGCAAGTTAGAGACGTTCTGGCTCAGGTGGGAGCGTTTATAGGATAAAAGATTTAGAGTTGAGGAAGATCATCTAGTCTAATCCAATCTCCTCATTTTACAGGGCAGGAAATTGAGGGCCAGAGGGGAGCAGTGAGTGCACAGTGAGAAAAAGATTACAGACAAGATTTGAACCCAAGTCACAGGTGACAAACTCTCAGAACTTTAAGAGACTTCAGTGGTCATCTGGACTAACCACATCTCTAACTAGCAGCCTAGCCTCTACTTGAAGACTTCTATTGATAGGGAGCCTACTACCTCTTATTCCAAGGACTTCTGAATTTGATTAAGTTCATTCATTCATGAAACAAAATTTGTATCTTACAAAACTTAGATAAGTAGAGGTCTGGGCACTTTTAGAACTCAGTCTGAAAGGAACATAAGACAAACACAAATAACTAGCTTATACAGGATATAAATGGTAAGTACATCAGAGGTTTTCAGATAATGGTTGGCAACTTTTCAGATTTCCTGAGGCAGTATCATAAACTATTTCCCTTTGTTGTGAGGGGGAGAGGGGAAAAGGGAGATGAAAAGGAGGGGTGTGGCCAACACCCATTCTCTGGAGCAGAGAGAGCAAACTAAAGTAGAAGGGAGGTCTCCACTCTTAACTAAGAGGCATCAGAGCCCAGCCTACCCCAACCTGGCTGGGGCCAGGCAACACCAAGGCAAGGAAAACTTAACATTTTGAACCCTAATTCCTCACTGGAGTGTTGCCACTATCTTCTTAAGAACAGTTACCCCTTTTCTTGGCAGGGAGCTTCCTAGTTGGTCTGTTTTAGCCATTTGGTGATCTTTGACAGTCCCTCCTCTCTGATAACAAGTCAGCTATGACATCTGTTGATTTCCCCTCTAGAAGGAACATCTTTTGGATTTATCCTCTCTGTTCCCATGACAAAGACACTGAGACATGCCTTCATCATCACCTACCTGGAATAGCTTTCTTAGAGGTTTACACCTTCACTCTCTCCCTGCCAATTAATTCATCCTTCACTGCCACTGATCTCCCTTATGAATAAATCTTGTCCTATCACTCCTCCGCTCATAAATCTTCAGTGTTTCCCCCACCCCCACCTTGTGCCGGGCATTCAAGGCTCTACAATTTTATCTTTCCGGCATAATCTTAACTTTCCCCCTCTACTCTTCAGCCAGATTCTTTGTCTCCTGAAAGCATTACCCTGCTTTCATTCTTCCTCTGTTGCAGTCTCTTTCTCCATCAGTCTTCTCTTCTCTTCTGTTCTCTCTGTTCTCTCTGTCTGTCCTTTCTTCTCTCTCTCAATCACCTTCTGTTCCCCTTTCTCTCTCTCCCCCACACTCTCCCTTTCTCTCTCATGTACTCTCTCACGATTTAGCTAATTCTGTTCCCTATGACCGGAATGTTCTGCCTCCCCCGCTTTGCTATAGAACTCCTACTCAGCCTAACTCAACACTACCTATTCCAGGAAGCTTTCCCTCTTCCCCTCTTTAGTAACAACCTTCCTCGGACCTCACACAATGTTCTGCATCTCAGTAATGCATTTATCATACAATCTTGTGCATTACATTTACCTATACTTATATCTACTGAATGTGAGCTCCTGAAGGGCAGGGACACTGTCTTAGCAAAGGTCTTAGCATGGTCTTAGCAAACCTTTGTATCCAAATTAAGGAAAGCATTTATGTTTGTGAACTACATTGAGCCTGCTGATGATTGACTCTCCCCAGGGACCAGAGTGGGGTTGAGAAATAATCAATGTTCAGGAGAAGAGAACAAATGCCAGTGGGCTCCCTCAGTCAGGGCCCTGACGCCTCATTTAGGGCTCCTTGCAGACAAATACCCCCTAGAAAGAACTGGAATCTAAGGAGGAAAGTCCCCATCCTATGAGAGGAAGGGGAAGGAGAGGAAGGAGAGCTCTGACTCAGAGTCCACAGACAGACCCCCGTTCCAATTCCAACTCTAACATTGTGTGAACCTGGGCAAATCGATCTCTGAGCCTCAGTTTCCCCTGCAATAAAATCAGTAGAGGTAGCAAAGAAGAGGGCTGGTTCTGCAGTCAAGAAGACCTAAATTCAATCCTGCCTCTATGACCTTGGCCAAACGGTTTCCTTAATGGTCATTCCCTACACAAACAAAATCAAAGTTCTAAATTAAAGGTTTTTAAGAAAGGGGGATCACAATATCTGAAGTTCCTACCTGAAATAATTACAATAATAGCATTTTTATAGCACTTTAAGGTTTGCAAAGCGCTTTACCAATATTATCTCATTTGATCCTCACTACAATCCTGGAAGGAATGTAAAGAAATGATGTAAATGAACCTCTTTGAAGGACAGTATGGGTAAAGGGAAAGAATGCTAGATTTGCGATCGAGGGAGACTCAGGTGTTAAAATACCGTCTGCGCGAACAAGGGCAAATCAATTCACTTTCTCTGAGCCTCAGTTCGCTAATCTGTAAAATTCAGACAAGTTGTGTCTACTTTCCATGGTGGTTGTAAAGATTAGATGAGATAATGTATGTAAAGCGGTTTGCAAACCTGAAAGCGATATGTAGATGCCCGTAATAATAATAAAGATGATGATGAGAATATTTTTTAAAAACTGAGGAGTGATTGATGGTCAGCACCTCAGCCATTCAGAGCTTCTTCTCTCTTCTGGAGGCGGGCCCTAATCACATCCTAATCCACTCATCCAAGCCTTCCCTAGTAGGCAAGGGGCGGGGTCCCTGCCGGGCCTCGTCCGGAGGGGGCGTGATCCAGGGTTGCCCCCGCCCATTCACGTTGCGAATTCTTTTGGGGGCGGGGCTCGGCCCTAGGGCTTAGTCGTGGTTTAACTGGCGCTGGGGACCTGGCGGGGCGGCAGAGCCTAGCAAGCTCCGCCCCGTGATGACGTATTTCCTATCACCGCCGAGGCTGCCGGCGCCGCCCTGGAGAGGGTCCGGAAGTGGGTCGCGCGGAGCTTGCTGGGCGGTTCCTGCCGGAAGTGAAGGGCGGCTGAGCGCAGGCAGCAGCTGAGGCGGACGGAGGACGGAGGTGAGGCGGCCGCGGGGCCGGGTCAGGCTTGGCTTGGGTGGAGACTGGGATCTGTGAGAGAATGCGGCTCCTTCCCCGCTCAGGGCTGTGCCCATCGGAGCCTCTCCCTGGGCCAGGGTCTGTCAGGACGGCCAGGGCTCTCTCAGGGGCGCTGGGGCTCTTGGCTCTCTTTCCCGGGCTCGGCCTGAAGGCACCCGGGTCTGGGCTCCCGCTTTTGAGCCCCGGATCACGAATCGGGAACTGCTGTCTGGCGGGTCTGGGCTTCCCCTTAGGGGTCTGGGCTCAATGACTGGGGTGTCCGGGCCGAGGTCTTTGAAGGGACACAGGAGCGGGGTCACTCTCTTAGTGGGGTTGGGGGAACCGAGCGCCTCTGAAGCTGAAGGCTGAGGCAGAGAAGCTGAGGGGCTGGTCTTTCCTCCTCGTGGGTGTTAGGCTAAGAAGTTGGGGGCAGAGCTGGGGTCCATGGCGCAAGGTCTCCGAGGAGGGCAGCAGGGGTTTCGGTGCCCTGCCAGAAGAAATGGGGGCTGGGGTGCCAGGGGCAGGCCTCTCTCTCTCTCTCGTGAGCCTGAGTTACCGCCCACCTCTGATTGCTGCAAGGGGGACAGAGGACGGTTCGTCCTGGACTGAGCTGTGATCCTCAATGATCCCTCTCCACTTCCTGGTCTTCCCGGTGTGCATAATTTGTGTTGGTTCTTGTTACTCCTGCTGGGAGCACTGAAACCTGGGCTGAGTACATTCCCAACCCTAAGGCAGTCGAGGTGGAAGCCGCAGGAAGCTGCCTTCAGGTTAAAGGCTGCTCGACTCCCTGCCGGGAGGAGCATTTTCTCTTCCTTCTGTAAGGACTGGCTGCTTCTGCTTTTGATCAGGTAGTTTTAAAAGGGGGGTTGGAAGGAAAGGCCTTCGTCTTGTATGCAAATAGTCTACCTACTTCCTTTGTGTCCTGTGGCCAACTTTTTGAACTCTGGGAACCACCCACCCTTTGGAGGTGGCGGTGGGGGATTTAGCATCTTTAAAAAAGGGGAGATGGAGGATTTTTCTTTACACAAGTATTAATCCAGTCAACATTTGTTATGCTCTTCTTGTCTGTTGTGTGCTGGGGATAAGATAAATAGAACACAGACCCAGCTCTCAAAAACCTTAGACTAGAAGATCTCTATTGTAGTATTTCAGATTTTCAGAGCTCAAGTGCACAAGTCAATTTTTGCAAACATTCAGTGCTTAATTGATGATACAAAGTGAAAAATGAAGTTGTTATTGCTCTCAGTGGACTTACAATCTACCAGAGGCAATGCAACATGTACCCTGAAAAGTAAATACAAAGTAATTTCATAAGAGGGAATGCCATTGGGGAGGGGAAATCAAGAAAGGCCTGTAGGAAGTGCCTCTGAAAAAAGCTTCGGAAAGGGACAGTGAAAAAGGCCTGCCTTCCAGATACAGGGAATCGTTTAGGCAAAGGCATGGAGACTGCTAATGCCAAGTGCACGACCATACCTGAAGTCCTCCTAACCTCTATCAAGCCCATGACTCTTACTCTTACTCACCCCACATAGTCATTTCTTGCCAAATCTCATTGCTACCATTACAACATCTCCTATGAATCTAGGCTCTCCTCTTTCTTTCTTTTTTTTTTTTAAATTTTATTTAGTGAGGCAGTTGGGGTTAAGTGACTTGCCCAGGGTCACACAGCTAGTAAGTGTCAAGTGTCTGAGGTCGGATTTGAACTCAGGTACTCCTGACTCCAGGGCCAGTGCTCTATCCACTGCACCACCTAGCTGCCCCTTAGGCTCTCCTCTTTCACCTGCACTATTGCAGTACCTTCTGGTGGGTCTCCCTGCCTCAAGTTTCTTCCCACTCCAGTGCATCCTCCGCTCAGCTGCCAAAGTGATCTTTGTAAAGGGCAGGCCCTAACCATGTCACTTCCCTACTCAGTATATTCCAGTGGCTCTCTTATTACCTCCAGTATCAAGCATACAGTTGTCTTGGCATTTAAAGCTATTTGTAACCTGGGCCCTTCCCATCTTTACAGTCTTATGCTTTGCTCCCTTCTATGCACTCACTCTGTTGCCCAGTTCCCTTCGTATCCTGTACTTGCTATTCCTTGGACAGGACACTCATTGCTGTTACTTGCTTTAGCACTGACCTTCATGCTTGTGATGTTCTCTGGCCTCCCAGTTCCTTTAGGCCAGTTCCTTCAAGACTCAGTCCCATCTCTTGCAAGAGGTTCTTTTGGTGGCTCTCTTCCCCCCATCTACTTTGTTATATATCTTATATATGAACCTAGTTAGTTAAACATGGAAGCACCTTAAAGGCAGGGACTATGCCTCAACTCTCTTTGTATCCATCTTCCCTGGCCCTGAGGAAGCACTTCCTAACTGCCTCTTGATGGCTTAATAGTCGGGTCTCGATGGAATGGAGAGTAATATGAAGTAAGAGAAGTGGGAGAGCTAGATTTCAGCATGCTTATGCCACATAAAGCCCTTACATCAGTTTGGACATTTAGGATAGGCTGTCCAGATGGTCAGTGCATGGGGCCCAGAGTTGAACAGGAGGAGAGGGCTATATTGTGATCAGGGAAATCGAATAGCTCTTTTATGGACCCCAAACTACTCATGAGGGCAAAGGCCCATCTTTTTCCTTTCTTTTTTTTTTTAAAACCAGATCTGTGATTTTATGCCACAGCAAGTATTACAGGTCAACTGTGTGCCAGGCACTGGACTAAGGACTGGTGTAGAGAACTCCCGAGGAATTTAAAGAGTTTACAGAGCTGCTTAGAGCACTGAGAGATTCAGTGACTTGCCCAGGTCCACATAGCCAGTAACACATGGCAGAGGTAGGACTTGAAATCAGGTCTCACTTACCCACCCTGGGCCAGGTCTTTTCCCAGGACGATACTCTCCCCACTTTTTTTTTTTTCATACTAATTCTACTGGTGTTGCTCAAGGAAGGGAGACAATTCAGGAGGAAGAATGTGATAAATATAAATAGGTCCAGATAAAGTACTATTCTGTACTTAATAAAAAATGGGGGGGGGGGGGTCAGCAGCTAAGTGGCACAGTGGATAAAAGCACTGGCCCTGGATTCAGGAGGACCTGAGTTCAAATGTGGCCTCAGACACTTGATACTTACTAGCTGTGTGACCCTAGGCAAGTCATTTAACCCTGCCAAAAAAAAAATAAGGGAGGCTTAGATGAGATGTGCAACAAATGATAAGTTGTTCTTTCAAAAACATCCTGCCTTGATATGACTATTACTACAGTGACTTGCCTTTCTGTCATGCTTTCAGTATTGCAAAGACCTTCCCCAAGGTCAACTCTGTCAAGTTGAGAGTGCAGGTTTTTTCATCTCAGTTTTTCTGATGAAAAAAATTGAGACTCGGGTTGTGATTTACCCAGGATCACACCACTGATGTCCAAATGGGCACTTAAAAGCCACACTTTCCAATGCAGCGCCTTGTTCACTGTGTTCTGTTGCTACCAAGTTAGCCAGTGCTGTTTGGTTAACAACCCAAAATTAATGTTTCCTAAACGTGCTTTGGCCTCATTAGGATAAATGATTAACCTGAGCTGCCAGTAAATTATTCTCACTCCACCCCATTTCTCTCCAGAAATTCCTTCACTTGCAAATGTGAACGGAGGAGGTTCTCCTACCACTGAGTGACTATTATGAGAATCAAATGTTATCATAGGTGGAACATTCTATGCAAAGAAGAAGTAGCACCTTTGTTGTTAGTACCAGAGAGAATGTAGACATTTGAGCACACTTTGGAAAGTATGGTATGCAGTGGAAAAGTACTATTTCTCATTTGAGGAATAAAGCCCTCCTTTTCCACATCGCTTGTTTAGGGGTCTGCCATTACATCGTCTTCTATAGATTTAACCAGGGGATATGCTTTCTAAAAGGGAGAGAGCAAAAGCACAAGCAAGCCCGATTTATGCTGACTCTTGAAACCTTCTCTTTGATTTAACACTTACGTATTCAGTCTGTTACCAAGTACTTAGCTGTTTTGCTGTTTTTTAATCCCTTTTTCTCTACTACCACTACTTTAGTCCAGGTCCCTCCTGACTTTATACTTAGATTACTGGCCTCCCTAACTCCAGTTTCTTTTGCTGCTGCCAGACTAATCTTGAATCTCTTTACTACCCTGCTCAAAACAATATAATAGTTCTAACAAGTTCTTTCTATCATGGCTCCCAAATATCCTTCCCTAATCAGGTTAGTCTTACAGCCTCCTGACTAGATCAGACTTATTCCAGTCCTGTCTGCTTTATGTACCACCCTCCTAGAAAGCCCTCCTGTTGTTTTTTTCTGCTTCTCTAAGCACAGCACCCCCTTGTGAAGGCTCAATACATGTCTCACTTTTTCCTAGAAGCCTTCTGAGTCAGAGGACTTACTCAGATCCGGGCTTTTCCCTTTCCTGATCTCCCTCCAATAGCACTTAATTTTTGCCACAGATTTTGCCAGTTATAGGATTTCTTGTCCTCCAGGGGTTTTATGCAGGTAAAATCCAACATTCCCAACTTTATTTTGTTCCCTCTTTGAATGAATAGGCTTCTTTTGTATGTCCTTAGTGTCTGTCATGGGCCCATATATGGTGGGTACTTAATTAAGATCTGCTAAATTGAATTAAAAATTATGAGGCAAAAGTGTAGGTAAATTGGACCGCCTTTGCATGGATTACGCATTTGGACCATAAGGTGACTAAGAGGAGCATTATATCTGATTTCATCTTCTAATTATGAGATATTGAGGGACAAAGGGCAAAGTAGTTGGGAGTAAGGTGTGTATGGTCTACAAAAGAATTTTCTTTCTTGGCCTGATGATTCACTTTATATCAAGAGGTTGAAGTGAAAGAAAGGTAAGTGTTTGGAGGAAAGAGCTTTTGTCAAGAGTCCAGGAAAGGAGTACTAAAGACCTTGTGTACCAGGTTGAGCCTGGTATGTCTACTGTCAGTACCCCTTTAAGGGATTAGATTCCTTCCTGTTTGAAAAATTTCTGATGCAACTTTATGGTCCCCAAAAGTCAGAAAGGTGACTCAGCAGTTTGGCTCACATTTTAATTAGCTTTTGGGGAATGTTCCAAACAGTGTTTCTGATTTGAGCCACTCCTAAACTGCTACTATTTCTTTAAGCATGAAAAAGAAACTAATGTTTCCATCAAGGAGTGAATCTGGGTTTTGCCTTCTGTTCTCCTTTGATTGATCACATTCCTTGAGGGATAGGGTCAAATTCTTTTGCCACTTGAGATCAACAACTTAATATTCTTACACAGTCAGAGGCTTTAAAAAAAATCTAATAGAGTGGATAAAGCACCGGCCGTGGATTCAGGAGGACTTGAGTTCAAATCTGGCCTCAGACACTTGACAATTACTAGCTGTGTGACCCTGGGCAAGTCACTTAACCCTCATTGCCCTGCAAAAAAAAAAATCTAATAGGACATGAATATCACAGACTGAGGGAAATTATTTGTGGACTTTGAGATTTTGAAAAACCTGAGGGATCATCTGCTCCAGCTGTCTCATTTTGCACCAGTACAGGGAAATCACTTGGCCAAAGTTGAACAGGGACTTAGTGTCTAGAGGTGGGACGAGGGGGCAGCTAGGTGGCGCAGTGAATAAAGCACCGGCCCTGGATTCAGGAGTACCTGAGTTCAAATCTGGCCTCAGACGCTTGGTACTTACTAGCTGTGTGACCCTGGGCAAGTCACTTAACCCCCATTGCCCCAACAAAAACAAACAAAAAAAAGAGGTGGGACTAGAACCCAGAGCTTCTGACTTCCCAGCCAGGACTACTTCCACCTAATCACAGTCTTCCAGTGTTGGGCAGTGGTGTAAGTAAGACCCAATCAGTTCCCTGGATTCTGTTCCCTTCCTCCCATTAAGACAAAACCAAACCATAGACGAGGTGTATGATGATGCTTTGTTATCTATGTGGGCTGCCTGGCTTTAGATTATGTGCAGTTAGTGAGTGATGACCATTTTTGTTTTAAATTTCACATATCTGGTAACTGACCCAATTGATACAGAATGCCATTGTCCCCAGATTAACACAACTAGCATTCATCAAGAAGCTATTCCTTTTTTATTTACACCATGTCAACATAATTAATGAGTGCTCCAAAAACATTCCTCATCACAGTACAGCTTTGTTTGCCATGCATAATCAGACTCAGTGTCTCCTGGGGAGAGAGGAAAGAGTACTGGGCTGAGAACCAGAACTGGGTTCAAGTCATGCTTGTATCACTTACTAGCTGTTCCCTGAGTCCATATCACTTTCTAAACCATGGTTTATCTAGAAAATGGGAGTAATAGTAATTTCCCTATCTACCTAGCAGGCAAAACACCTTGCAACCATAAGTCATCATATAAATGAGGTCTTCATTGTTCTTTCTAATAGGTGTAGCTGAAATGTCTAATGCGGGGAGAAGAGGAAAGGAGGGTGGGTGTAGGGGTCTGTGCCCTTCAGAACCAGTTAAAGAGCTTATTTTGAAGTTAATCCAAGCAATTGCTGCCACAACAGAGCCTTCCAGAGCTTCTGGTGGGTTGGTTTGGGGCTAGATACAAATGCCTTTTCTTTAGGGAATGTGGCTGCATTTGTGTGTCACTCCGGAGAGTGGAACTGAAACTAGCTGTTGTTTGGTTAGAGTGGTATATCCCAGGCTGGAGGCAGCCGGCACAGTCTCTGCTTATATGGCATATCTCAGGTTTACAGAGTGCCTATTGAAAGTTAGTTTTATGCACGAGGCAACAGAAGCCTATTTTCGAAAAAACCACCTCTTGCTGAAGACTCACAGTATCATTCAGCAGCAGTATTGGGCTTGTGGACCTAATTGAAGGATATATCGTCTTCATTCCACGAAATTTGTGTTCTAGTGTACTCATTTTGACATTGAAGTGGCCCAAGGCTGGAAGCCTGTGCCAAAGGGCAGGCTCTGTCAGGTCTTCCAAGTGTCTGTTTTCTAAGGACCAGGCTAGCTAAGTACAAAGACGTTTTCACCAGGTGATTGCCTTTTTTTTTTTTTTAATACGGTCTTAGAAAGCTATCTGCTAAGATTGGAGGGGTTGTGATTGGTGAAGAGGATTAACCACGTTGATGAAATCATCCATCTTTTGAAGTAGTTTTCACTTGTCCTACTTATTCTTTTGGAACCTTCTTTCTGTAAGGGGGGCTGTCTTTAAGGAGGGAACAGAACATAGGCATTTATATCAGATTGGATCCTAGCTGTTCTTGAAAGATAGTTTTTTCTCTTTAAAAACAAAACTCAGGTGGTGGCGGCGACACAAGCAGTGAAATGTCACTGGTTTAATCACTGAAATCAAACCCTGTGGGAAAGACAGTAAGTAGCTCCTGTATTGTGCTGAGTTTAGATGGTAGCTTAACTGATGCAGAGCTGTCTCTGCTCTTGTTTGCTGGTTAAACCTCAGGCCTCACAGGGTGGTTTGTTTGCCCTTCTTCTCTCTGGCCCAGCTTGTCGGATCATGTCTTCTGTTAAAGTCTGGTTTTTGCTTTGTGACATGTAAGATCCTAGCCATGAAAATGCATGTGCATTTGGGAGTGGAAAAAAATTGGTACTAGGTAGCATGGTAGTGGCTAAGGAGTGGATTTCTGTCCTGGATTCAGAGCCTCCGAGGAGAACATTTGAACAGCTGGCTAGTTCCTGTGGTATAGTTTGTTCTGTAGGTTCTCCATCCTGTGATCTGTTAAACATGGCTCTTGTACCTTTGAAACACAGAGGAATGTTTGGAAATATACTAAGCACAAGTTTCGTGTTCCAGTAGTGACTCTTGCTTAATCACCCAGGGAGGCTGAGACAGAACTTTAGAGAAGACTCCCAGGAGGAGGCTAATGAGCCCACAGAGGAGATTGACCTTGGCCCTGTCATAACAAGATTTTTGTTAAAGCTCTGAGACTTCCTTGCAAGCTCTGTCTTCATCCCCAACTTCTCTCCCAAACTCCATTTTGACATCCTGTTGTCAACTGAAACTCAAAATGTCTGTGGTTGACCTTGCTACTTTCCTTCCCAAACCCAGTTCAGAAAAAGGAGCAGATAGAGGTCTCTTCCACCACCACCACCACCCCACTGTCCCTCCATCCAACAGGGCTAGGCACATCGCGTATTTCAGTGACTGTGTGATCTCACTGATGTGGGTCCCTCCCCGCTCCCAATAGTGCTGATCACAGCCCTTATCCTCTGCCCTTCTTGTCTTTATCTTCCCATAAGATTATAGATAAAGAGCTGGATAGGACTCCAGAGGTCATCTTCTCCAAGCTCTTTATTTAAAAGATGAGGAAACAGTTCTGGGAGAGGTTAAGAGTCAGTAGGTAGGTAGTAAGCCTCAGAACTGAAGTTTAGACCCAAGTCCTCTGCCTCCAGGGCTGGTGCTCTATCCATTGCCTCACCCTGCCTCCTATAAATATCAAATAGAGGATCAGTCCCTGGACTGCTCATCTGCTACTTGGTGGGTGCACCTCCCTTTCACAGCTTACATTTCCTGGGTACTGTCTTTTATTTCTACCTTTCTGCTATCTTGGGAACAGCTAGGTGGTACAGTAAGTAGATAGAGCACCAGTCTGGAGTCAGAAAGAGCTAAGTTCAAATCTGGTCCCAGATACTACCTGTGTGTGACCTTGGGCAAGTCACTTAGCCCCATTTATTTCAGTTCCTTGTCTGTAAAATGGTGGGGATACACTAGAGAAGGAAATGGCAAACCACTCCAGTACCTTTGACTGGGGTCACCTGAACAATAATGACAACATCTTTTATACCAAATCTTGTGCTCATGTCCTTGTTAAGGTGTTACAGCCTACTCACACTCATTATTGACCATTCACAAAATTCTCTTCTCCTACCTCATTGTGAAGGTCTCGAGTTCTCAAGACCTGTGACAATAGAGCACAAGCTGTAGCAGGTTTGATTCCCCCGTACTATTTGAGGATCTAGGTTTTTGGCTGTTTTGTTTTGATTAATAAATTTTTATTTTCTCTTCCTTTGAACTCTCCTCCCATTAAAAATAAGATGAATGAAAATGGTAAACCCTCATACAAGTAATGCATGGTGAAGGAAAGCAAATTCTCACATTCACCCTGGCCAAAAATATGTGTGCTCATCTTGAGTCCATCACTCATTGGATGGACAGAATGGGCTCAGTGCAGTCCAGTCTGCATCTTGAGTCTCATTTAGGAAGTGGGGAGCAGGTGTCATCTTTGGTTGAAGAACAATTAAGCTTAACTATTTTTGTTTGTTTGTTTGTTTGTTTTCGGGGCAATGAGGGTTAAGTGACTTGCCCAGGGTCACACAGCTAGTATCAAGTGTCTAAGGACAGATTTGAACTCAGGTCCTCCTGAATCCAGGGCCGGTGCTTTATCCACTGCGACACCTAGCTGCCCCCTAAGCTTAACTATTGAGAGGCTTATCACCATTATGTTGGCCATTAAACAATACTTTGGATGAGGTACTACATAAAACAAAGTCTATAATTTATTACCAGTAAACATCTGTTGTTTGGTTCAGAGGGATCCCATAATTTGAAAATGTTCCAAACTCCATGGAGCAACTAGGCCTTCTAGAACATATTTATTTTAAGGTCCCTACTGTGTACAAGATGCCATGGCAAGTTCTGGGCGTATTAAAAATGAAAAACAACAGTGTTCCTGCCCCTGAGGTGAGATTGCCATCTTTGGGGGTTGCTATAATACACACAAATCAGATGCAAAGTAGATTCTGACAGAGATGGATGAAAGATCCAGAAAACGTGCTTTGCAAAAATAGGAAGAGTAATGTTTACTTCTAATTGGAGGATCAAGGAAAAGTGTCATTGAGTGGTTGGATTATAACAGAGAATTGAGGGAATGGGCTTCAGAGTGAAAGATGGTAATTGATTTGAGGTAAGGGAATGAAGGATACTATTAAGGAACAACCAGTAATCTAGTTTGGCTAGAATATAACCAGTGGTTTATTAATTGGTAAATTCAGTGGGTTTTTACTCAGGCCGTGTTCTTCTTTGAACTTTGCAGCATTTCACCTGCAGACCACCTTCTTCTAGGCACTTTCTCCCTCTTGGTTTTTCTCATTATTTTAGTTTCCTAATTCTGACCTTTCTGGCTGTTCCTTTTTAAAATTCAGAACTTGACAAACATTAAGCAAAATTGATATTTCCATATACATAGTAGACCAGAAAAGAAAGATTATATATGAAGATGCAAGTGCTTAATGTATATTGCCAGCTTGTCTTTTAAAATAGATAATAAATTCAGCATTTCAGAACTCTCCAGCTTGTCATTGATTTTTTTTTTCCCTGCTATGCATTTGTTCCTTTTCGATGAAAAATGGTCCTTTCTCTAATGGTCCTTTCTCTCTTTCATGCTCTATCTTGTACATATAGTGTTGTGCTTGGCACTGTATAGAATTATTAGATTTAATGAAATAGATCCTCTAGGCACACCCTTTCCAATGACTGTAACTGTCTTTTTGTCTGGAACCATTTTCCCTTGTGGGATTTCCTAGACATAATAGTTGAGAACACAAGTCTAGAATGCAGCTTCTTCACTTGATTATTATGACATGTTGCCATGTTTCTATGATCAATAGTAGGTTTCCTCTCTTTAGAACTTTATGGTTTACAAAACACTTTTATCACAACCACCTTGGGATATATGTAGTAACTGTCTGTTTATTCCCATTGTACAGATAAGGAAACTGCAGCTGAAAGAAGGAAGGTCCTGTAGCTAGTTAGTGTCGAGATGGACCTGAAACTCAGGTCTTTTTATTCCAGAATCAGAGAGCTCTTTTCACTGTATCATAGTAGTTAACTCCCCCAAAAATCCCTTCCTGGTTTTGTTTGTGTGTTATCTCCCCATTGGTGTGTTTTCTAGCTTGAGGCCATGGGAGACATTAATGTTGTGGACATTAAGGCATCACAGAACTGGAGAGGGGAATGTTCTGAGTGTTGAGGGAAGAGAAGGCCCATGGAGGGAACCCTCTTGAAGCCAGTTGTTGCTTTCATCAGATTTTGATCCAGACAGGAAAACCTCAGTTCACCCTTCATTCCTGGCTTCCAAACACCAGACTCCCACAGTCTGTGTTATTAACTGTAGACAGAGGTTAGCTGCAAGTGCTAAAAAAGTGCTAAAAGGTTTCTCCTTTTTTAAAGTTCTGGCTTTAGCTAGATAGAAGAACTATCGCTTGTTTGGCTATTCAGGCCCTTTGCTACAAAATGAATTATGGGAAAAAGGAACCAAAATAAAGCCAAACTGTTCTGAGGAGAAACTGTCTTCCTCATCTAAATTGGGTAAGTACACCCCAGCAGCCAGACCTGTATACCATTTAGAACATTGGCGCTTGTCTGTCTCTAGAGAGGGGAAAATGGCCTGCTTTTTCCTATGACTTCAGCAGTTATCTTTGAGCTGACTAATGCTGGCCTTGGCTTGACTCTTCCATCTGCTGAAGCCACACATTTCAATAGCAAAAACTTGGGATAGTGTCTGGGAAAGAAAATTTATTGGACTGATTTGATACTTTCTATTAGTAATCTTTTCCCAGAGATGCATAGGGTGTGGTAGATTATGGTCTCTGAAAAATTATAGCTGTTTAGGGCTGGAGGGAACCCTAGAGAGTTTTATCAATCCCCTTATTTTAACGAATGGTTGTTGAATTCATTTTTATAAATAAAATGAAGGCCTTGTTAGTGAAGGTCACAGTTAATGTAGCACCTATACAAGAACCGAGGTCTCTGGACTCCAGACTTGGGCTGTTTTCACCATCTGTGTGTCTGCAAGGCAGGTACCAGAGGCAGAAGAGGATCCAAAGGACCTCAGAGGCCATGTTATCTAACTTCCTCGTTTTAAATACGGGGCAGCTGAAGCCTGGGGCCCTTTAAGTGACCCACCCAAGGACACACAAGCAGAATAGAAAGAACACTGCATTTTGTCAGAAAATCCAGGCTAAAAACCTGTTTCTGCCGCAAGTCATCTCAAATCTCTAAAGTGAGGGGGTTGGACTAGAAGGGTTATCAAGGTAACTCTTGCATTCAGATGATGGTATCATGTTTGCTGAAGTAATTAATGTAGGTGAGAGTGTGCCTGGTTTTCTTTTCTTGTATTTCTATTCAGAGTATGGGTTTGGAGACTGTTTGGTGTTGATTCTCAAGTCAGAGGGATCGGAAGGATTATTTGGTTTGGTTTCTAATTTTCCACTCTTTCCTAAACAATTTTGCAAGACTCACCTCCCTTTTGTATATCAGGGAGACAACTGGAGACCTGAACGGATACATAAAGAAAAATGGACAAGGAATGTTTTGTCTTCTCTGCTCTCTTTTGACCAGCACCTTTCATTTTGGCAATACAAATGTGTCAAGCCCAGGTGTCCTGGTATTCTAGATGTTGTCATTCTTTGGATGAGTTTCATGTGATGTGGGAGTCTCGAGCAGTTTTAAGTGAGTTGAGATCACTCGGTTTCATCTCTCGACCTAGTTAAATCATGAATGAAATGGAGACTCTTGAGTAGAGCAGCAGGATGATAAATGGACAGCACATGAGATTGGCTGTTGGGAAAGCTGGGCTGCAGTCTTGGCTCTCCCACTAACTTTCTGTAGCAAAGACTGTGAGCCTCAGTTTCCACTTCTAAAATAAGGGTGTGTGGACCAAGATACTCTAGAGTCCTTTCCGGTTCTTGAAACTTTTTGCCCTTCCTTGGTTGCACACGGCTGTACTTCAGAATAGTGTTAGTTAGATAATTGGATGGGGCAAGTGCAGATGTCTCCGCTCTTGTGAAATAGGTGAGAGAGATAAGAATCCTCTTTTGTTTCGTACACCTTTTTACTGGGTAGTTCTAGTCAGGAACCAGAGGGAGTTCCTTATACAGTGAGCACTTGTGCAAACCCAGCTATATTCATTGAGATCTGATTTTAATATTGAATGCTTCTCAGAATGGCTGCTACTTTGCCATCCCACTAATGTTAAAAAATGATCTTTTAGTAGGTGGGCATCCTATTTTCCAACAATAGCTGACATCTGATCTGTCTCAGCAGGTGGTGAGCTATGGCTGATATGCAAAATCTGGTAGAGAGGTTGGAGAAAGCAGTGGGCCGCCTGGAGGCAGTATCCCACTCTTCTGGCATGCACGGAGGCTGCGGAGACAGTTCTCCGAAAGGTAAGTGAGCTTGGGACCCAACAGGGGCTTCAGGAAAATCCTCATGTCCTGGGCTTGATACTGGATAACTAACCTGAATCTTGCCTAATGACCATAAACTCCTAAATTACTGAAATTGGTTGGTCTGTCTCCGAGTACAGAAGTGCAGAAGTAGGGAGAGAGGAAACAACTTGTGTAGGAAGGCCTGTGGTTAAGCTATTTTAACGCCAGAGCTTCCTGCTGGTGTAATGTTTCCTGTTCTTCCTTCAGTAAAATAGCGCCATTTTGTCAGATGAATATACCAGAACTAACTCACCCCCCACCCCCACCCCAGCCCCCAGCTTGCTGACAGCTCAACAGCTTCAGGCATAGCTACACACTTTGGGAGTGTAACTAAGGAGGGCGATCTCACAGTTAAAGGGGGACTGAAACTGTGTTTGGACAAGTGATTGTTCTTTCTCTGGCTTCCCTTCTCACTCTTCTCTGTGGTCTTCCTTTAGGAGGAGTAGCTCCGTATGTGGAAGCTTTTGACTCTCTGCTTGCTGGCCCAGTAGCAGAATATCTAAAGATCAGCAAAGAAATTGGGGGAGATGTGCAGAAACATGTAAGGATGACTTGTCCGTCCGTCCTTTCTTTCTAATAAGAACTGATTGACTTTTCCCCCAGGTCCCATTATCTCTAGGGTAAGGCTCATTTGTACGTGTGTGCAAATGTGGAAACCTGGGTTAGAGTTTTTTCTTCTCCAGTGACTCATGGTGTGATGTTAGGCTAGCCACATAACTTTTCTTGGCCTCAGTTTCCTCCTGTAAAATGAGGGCATTATACTAACTTATCTCAAAGGTTTCTTCCTGATCTGGCATTCTACTGTGCTATAAGTAGCCTCACTAGCAAGAGATGCATCACATGGGCCTCAACGCATTGTGTGGGTGGATCAGGCTCCACCAATGCATGAAATTCTACTTTGTTCATTTCTGTGCTAAGGAACTGTTGCAAACCTGATCTCAGTATGTTATGTAATAGAGGATTCATTATCATGATTTGGAATTTGCAGAGCTGTACTCTCACAGCAGTAATTATGTTCCTGAATTATTTTCAGGTTTGTCCCTGGCAACACTGTAAAGTAGGCAAAGAGCAGGTGTCTCTCCATTCCCTTTTGTGAGGCACCCTTTTCTCCAAGCCTCTCTGTCACCCCTGCAGGAGCCACCCACTGTTCCATCTCACTAGAACAGTAGTCCATGTTCTTGGTCTTCTCCACTGCTGTTACTCTTCAGCTAACCAACTTCTCTTACCTGTGTCCCAAATTCCCAGGTCCCTACTAATAAACTGATCAGGGGAGGGGGAAGGAATTGGCATTTTTTAAGTGACTACTATGTGCCAGGCACTGTGCTAAGCTCTTTACAGATACCTTACTGATACTCAGAACAAACCAGTGAAGTGGGTGCTGTTATTATTTCCAATTTATAATTGAGGAAACTGAAGCAAATGGGTAAAGAGACTTGTCCAAGAGGCTGGATTTGAACTCTGGTCTTTCCAACTCCAGGTCCAAGCACTCAGAGATACGTTCCTTATACCACCAGTTTAAGAGAACTTGTATGGTGGACTATAAAGTATTGGATTCTTGGAAACATAGAAGTGTCTGGAGAGAGCACAGTGTGTCTCTCACCCAGCCCCGTCCATCATGGTGTGTTACAGACATGCACCTGACTCTCTTCTTCCCCTAGGCTGAGATGGTTCACAAAGGTCTGAAGACTGAACGATCTCTTTTGGTGACAGCCTCTCAGTGCCAGCAGCCGGATGGGGTAAGTTCTATTTCTAATAATTTCAGTTGGGGTGTGCTGGTTTTAGGAAGGCTGAGCTAAGGAGCCTGTGAAGCCAACTATTTTAGGATGTCGTTTTATGACCACCAGAAGTAGATCCAGGTTTATGACAGTGATGTGAATGTGCTGCTGAATCATTTGGGGGTCTCCAGTGACTCTTTGTCCTGAGCTTGGCTTGTCCGTATAAGCCCTAACTGCACCTGGGGCTGAGCATGGCCTCATGGCAGCAGGTCCTCACTACCACTCTCAGCTGAGCCTCCTTAAATTATGGTGGTTCCTAAGCTGGATGGATCAGTGAAAGATCATGTGGCTTCTTGGTGTGCATAAGTTGGTCCTGCTGATGCCAAATGTCAGACCACTCCTTGGCAATCTAAGGAGCATTGGCTCTTCCCATCTAGGTTCTGGTGTCATTTAGTTACATCATATAGCTGAAACACAAAAGATTCCAAGTTAGAGAAATTATGTTTTCTTAAAAGTCAAAATGCTTTTTCTTCCGTTTCCTGGGGATGATAATTTAGACATTCCTCCACAGAGGGAAGTAATTTTGATGAATCTCAGCATCAAAACTCTGGCATTGAAACTCTTAGCTGACTTCACTGTGCCTAGCACACATTAAATACATTTGACTCTAATTTCTCTTCTGGACTTGTTTGGTTGAAGTGCCTTGTCTAAACATTGTCTTAGAGTCTGTATTTTCTGTAGCAAATCAGGCAGCTGAGACCCTGGCACAAGTCCATGGCTTCAGCTTGCTCTCCTGCAGGAGAAGCTCTAGCAGTATTAGGATGGAAACATATTTCCTTGGAGCAGCACAGAAACATGACCCACCCACAAGATGAGCTTAGCCAAGCTTTCTGCCTGATTGCCAAGGTCCACAGTTGGATTTAGTTCAGTCGGATTTGAATGTCTGCTGTTTTGGGCCTTGTATGGACTACACAACATCCAAGAATTACTACTTACTCTTTTTTTTTTTTAAATAAATTTTAGTTGATATCTTGTTTTTTCCCCAGTATCCCTCGCCTTTTCCTTCGCAGGGAGTCATCCCACATAACAAATATTTTTTTAAAGAGGGACGAAAATGAAAAAAAAAAAAACCCAATCAGCATAGCTTAATACATCAAAATTACCTGAAAATATGTGCAGTGTGCAACACTGGACCTATTGCTTTGCAGTATGGTGGGATGGGACTATTTTATTCACATCTCTTTCAAGTTGGGCTTGTTCTTTATAATTTTGCTACTTTCTCCTGGGGAAGGGATGGTGTATGGCTCTTTTGGTTTCCATTGTTTTAGACATTGTGTATATTGTTTTCTTTGTTTACTTCACTCCATATCAGTTCATATAGATCTTTCCATGCTTCTCTTTATTCATCAAATTCATAATTTCTTACAACACAGTAATGTTCCATTTGTTTAGCCATTCCCCAGTTGAAAGGCATCTACTTTGTTTCTTTGCTCTCACCAAAAAAAATGCTGCTATAAAATATTTTGGCATATATGGGGACTTTGTTCTTTATTAATGTCCTCCTCAGGGGCATAAGCCAAGTAATAGAATTTCTAAGTAAAAGGATAAAGACATTTTAGTCACTTTATTTGCATTCTTTCAAATTGTTCTCCAAAATGGTAGTAACATTTCACAGCTCCACCAACAATGTACCAATCTGCCTGTCTTTTTTTTTTTAATCTGCCTATCTTCTTACAACTCCTTCAACATTGCAATCTTTTGTCATCTTAGCCAATTTGCAGCATGTGAAATGAAACCTCAGAGTTGTTTTTATTTGCATTTCTCTTATAATTGGTGATTTGGAATATTCTTTCATGTGGTTAATACTTTGCAATTTTTCTACCAACTCTTTGTTCATATCCTTGGACCAGTTATCTCTTAGAATGGAGAATGAGATGAGGGAGGGAGGGAGGAAGGAAGAACGTACGCAACCTTATCAGAGATATTTGATACAAAGATTTTTTTTCCCACATTCATCTGCTTCCTTTCTTATCATAGCTACATTAATTTTGTCTGTGCAGAAGCTTTTCAGTTTCTTGTAATCAAAGTTACCTATTTTATTGTTTGTAATTTCCTCTATTCCTTGTTTGGCTAAGAACACATCTCTGACCCATAGTTATGAAAGTTATGCTTGTCTTCTGATTTTTTTAGAAATACTTTTATCTTTTAAATTACGGTCACATATCTAATTAGAGTATACTGGAAATATGGTTTTGGTTAAGCCATATTTCTGCTACACTGCTTTCCAGTTTGCGTAGAAGTTTTTATTAAATAGGGAATTCTTTCCTAAGTAATATTTATTTTCTTCTTAACTAATATCAGATAGTTTCGATGACTGCTACTTTAAAATTTAAAGTCTAGAAGTGTTATTCCCCTTTTGTCCCTACTTTTTTTCCCATAATTTCTTTGATATTTTATGTGTTTTGTTTCTCTATATGAATTTTCTTATTATTTTATCAAGGTTTTATAAAATATCCCTTGGATAATTTGATTAGTATAGGATTAAAAGTATAAATTAATTTTCATAGTATATTTTATTATATTGGCACTAGCTAGTCTTCCATTTATTTAAGTTACTCTTTATTTCTTTAAGGAGCACTTTGTACTTGAACTTATACAAGCCTTTTTTTGTGCTTTGGTAGGTTGATCCCCAGGTACTTGACGATTTTTTTAATGGTTTTTCAGAATTTCTCTTTGTGCCTCTTGGATTTTGTTATTCTGTAGAAATGCAGTTGACTTTTGAGGGTTTCTTTTGTAGCCTGCTACTTTGCTGAAGCAATAAATTGTCTGATTGGTATCTTTTCTGATTCTCAGTACTTTCCAAGGGAACTGTCCTGTTGTCAGCACTTACGGGGAGAGTATTATCTCCTCTTTGCTCATCTCAACACTGTTTACTTATCTAGAGCTTCCAGTGTTGTTTCCGAGGTGGAGCCAAGCATACAAGGGCAGATGAGTTTTGTTACAGAGGGCAGAGAGGGAGGAAGGAAATAAGCTATTAGCAGGCACTTCCTTTGGCAGGCACGATGCCAACCACTGGGGTTACAGAAACAAGTCATAGACCCTGCCTTCAGGGAGCTTACCTTGTAATAGAGGAACAGAACCTAAAAAGGGAGCTAAAGCTGGGAGAGGGACGTGTGCAAGGAGCATAGTCTGAAAATGGAGTAGCCTGTTCTGGGCATGAAGAAAGTGAGCTGAGCTATGTTTTGTAAGCAGTGATGCTTAAAGGAGTTTGGGGAAAGGAATGATTAGAGTAGTATGGGATTACCTCAGAAAAGAGGTGGTGAGCAAAGGCTGGATTGGCTTCGGTGCTATCTCACCAATGCCAGGAGCCCAGCCCAGCTCTGCAGAGGGTGAGGTTTGTGATGGAATAGCAAGGGGGAGAGGTCCAGACTGTGAAGGCCTTTTATTCACTGAATGTTGATTAAGCCTTGTGCTAGGCCTAGGGAGAGACGAAGTAAAGACTCAGTCCTGGCCTAGTGAGGTGAAAGCTCCAGATCCAGAACTGGAATGTAGAATGGTACATGAAGGCTTTTGAGAGCTCCAAAGGAAAGTGCTGTGTGAGATCCCATGGAAAAGGTGGCTGCCAGGAGGAGGGTCAGGGAAACTTCTTGGAACAACTAGCTCTTGCTTTGGGTCTTTTGAAGGCTGGGTAGGAATCTGACTCGTGTATAGTGTATGTAAAGAGGTTAGTAACAGGAGACAAGGCTAAAAGAGGGTTTGAAGAGCCTGAGTGCTAGGCACAAGAGGGGTATCAGGAAGTCTTTGAATTGGTAAATCATTGGGAGAAAGACATGCCAAACAGAGTATCTTAACAAGCTCTACATGTTTTTGCAGTCATGGATGGGAGTGAGAAAGAGACAAGATGCGAGGAAACCAGCTGGGATCAGCCTTTCAACTCTAGAATTCTGTAACCCTTCCTAAGTAAGCTTCAAGATCTACACAGTCTTTTACAGAAACCAGAGTCTGACTATCTCCCAAATCTTTTTTCCCCCCAGAATAAGCTTTCGTCTTTGTTGGCACCTATCTCTGAGCAGATCCAGGAGGTTCAGAACTTTCGAGAGAAGAACCGAGGCAGCAAATTGTTCAATCATCTTTCAGCTGTCAGCGAGAGTATCCCTGCTTTGGGCTGGGTGGCCATGGTGAGCTGGTTGCTTTGGGGAGCCCCTGGGAGGAGGCCCACCAGAGGACCAGGTATCTAATTGCCTCTCTGTCTTTAGGCCCCAAAGCCTGGCCCTTACGTGAAGGAAATGAATGATGCTGCCATGTTTTATACAAACCGGGTACTCAAGGAGTTCAAAGATGTGTGAGTACCACCCTTTTGGCTTGCTGCCCCCGTGGAAGAGTGTGCATCAGTGTTGGCAGCACTGGCTCAAGTAGCTGTATCTTGCACTTTCTGCAGGTTTTTCATTCACAGGGCTGGGCCCCATTCTCATGAGCACTTTACAGCATAGCTGGGGTGATGGGTTTTGAGTGCGTGGTAAAGTGGGTGGGCACTTGCATTAGTAACAGATGCTCCAGCAGACTGATTCCTCTGGGGAGGGCACCGTCTTCACTGACAGACTGCAGCGCTTCTGCAGCTCAGCAGACAGTCTTCAGGAATTGACGTGGCTGAAAAATTCGTTACACCTTTAGCCATCTTGCTGATGTCCCTGCTGCATGAGCCACTCCCATTTCCATAGAACCTTAGGTGTTGGCAAAGTGTTTGTCCGACAGAAGCCATGTGAGGTAGGTAGTACAGAGATTACTACCCCATTTCACAGATGAAGAAACTGAGAAGCAGAGAAAAGTGCAATGACTTGCCCAAGACCCTGTAGCTAGTGAGTTGGCAGAGTTTGGATGCACCTGAAGTCCTGATTCCAAATTCAGTGGGGTTTTTTTTTGGTGGGACAATGAGGGTTAAGTGACTTGCCCAGGGTCACACAGCTAGTGTCAAGTGTCTGAGACCAGATTTGAACTCAGGTCCTCCTGAATCCAGGGCCGGTGCTTTATCCACTGCACCACCTAGCTGCCCCCCCCCCCCAGTGGTTTTCTAATACATTCTCCCAGATATCTTTTAAGAAGAGTTAAAGACGATGTTTCTGTTTTTTCCCCCTCTTTCTACCTTCTATGTGTTCCCACAGTGTCCCCAGTTCTTCCCTTTGCCCCTCTCCCGCCCTTCCCTTTAGGCTCATGGAGTTAGGAACCTTGCAGCAGCAGGTAGGGCTGACGAGGTGTTCATTACTTCACCCTCTTAGGTACTGGTTTTCTTTGAAGACTTTTTAGCTGGCCTAATGGCCTCGGGTTTGGCTTCTTTTAATCCAGAAATCTGACTGAGTCAGGAAGCTAGGTATCTAAAATTATTTGAGGCAGACATTGTTTCAATGCAGTTTTTCAATTCTGCAAATGTTTGCTGGGCGCCTGCATTCGCTATTTTCTGGAGGCTGGCACTGCCTGATCCTGCCCTTTCTCTCCCAGGCCTATCAGCCCTGACCACTTACTTCCCTTGCTGGTGCTGGTTTGGAGATGAGGGTGGCATCTGGTTTAGGCAGGAGCTGCTTCTCTAGGCCCATCCATCTCTCTGTGTTCTTTACTTACTGGGCCCTGGGAGGCTGCAGATCTACACAGGCCAGGGTCCTTGCTTTGAAGGAGCTCATGGCCTTCACAAAGGCAGCACATGACAGGTTTAATAGCAGCATTTTTTTAACATTCATCTAAAAACTTTTCGTTCCAAATTCTCTTCCCTCCAGCCTCTCCTCTGCCAATATATTGAGACAACAAGCAATATCATATTCTTTATGCATATGAGATAATTCAAAATCTGTTTCCATATTAGCCACTCGATAGCAGTCGCCTTTGAAAGATCTGATTGTGTCAATGTGGGCACGTCCCACAAGTAGTTCAGAGCACAATATTCTGCACACAGGAAGTGGTCAGATATGTTTGTTGAATAAAAGGATTCCTAAGTCCTGCAGTGGCTGGAAAATTCATCCCCTAGTGGCCAGTTTTGTAGCAAGGGGCAGGCCGCACTGGGTGATGCACTGGGCCACTGGGCTCATACTCTCAATACACTTATCACTTGGTAAGGCCTGCCAAAGCCTGCATTCTTCTGGCGTCTGATTAAATCTTAATAATTTCAGAGAGAGCTCTCATGGGGTAGGTGAAATAGGTGTTGGACAGTTGGACCCTGAATTTAATGCTTTACAGTCACTGTTTCTGGGGTGGCTGCCCTTGAGGCCACCTGCCTGGCTGTGACTGTCCTTCCTGTTTGCTTTCCAGGGATAAAAAGCATGTGGACTGGGTAAAAGCTTACCTGAACATATGGACCGAGTTGCTGGCATACATTAAGGAGTACCACACCACTGGCCTCACCTGGAGCAAAACGGTCAGTGGTTCCCCTTTATCCCTTCTTTTTTTTTTTTTTTAGTGAGGCAATTGGGGTTAAGTGACTTGCCCAGGGTCACACAGCTAGTGAGTGTTAAGTGTCTGAGGCCGGATTTGAACTCAGGTACTCCTGACTCCAGGGCCGGTGCTTTATCCACTGCGCCACCTAGCCGCCCCCCTTTATCCCTTCTTAAGAGCAGAGTGCCATCAGCAGGCAGAGTATGGCCCAGAGGGACCCCACTGCTTGCCCTACGCCCCAAGTTGTGTAGACTGAAGAAAAAAGGAGGAGGAATAGTCATGGGTCAGTAGAGAGAATGGAGAGGTACCTGTGATGGGGAATGGTAGCTACCCTCAGCATATAGTACGGTGACAAGATAGCAGATGGTTGTGACCTTTACTAACCAGTCTCCTCTTTGCTGTCCTAGGGACCCACAGCCAAAGAACTGAGTGGCACGTCATCAGGCCCCTCAGCTGGATCTGCCCCTCCTCCCCCACCACCCGGGCCTCCTCCTCCTCCCATCCCCACCGGCTCTGGCAGTGACGAGTCTGCCTCTCGGTCAGCACTGTTTGCTCAGATTAATCAGGGAGAGGGCATCACTCATGGTGAGTGGCTAAGGTGTAGCTTTGCCGTCTGCTCAAACTGTGCTCACACAACATCCTCCATTTCTGGAAGGCGCTCCTTCCTCACTTCTGCTTCTGAGCATTCCCAGTTTCCTTCATGGCTCAGCTTCAGTGTAGTTTTCCAAAGGAAGCCTTTCCTGATCAACAACCTTATACCCGAAATTATCTTGGTTTTGGTTTTTCCTTAATATATGTACATGGTGTCTCCTGGCATGGTATGAACTTGAGGGTAGGGACCATTTGGTTCTGTCTTCATGTCCCTGCTGCTTCGGATGCATTCCCTATGTAATGGTTGGCACTGTGGGGAAGATGGGCCAAGATTTAGCCAGTAGGTGCAGGACACATTCTGCAGAGTACAGCACAGAAATCTGGCTTTGGAGCAGGGTAAAGGAGAATTCTATGGTTGCCCTTTGCAAAAGGACCACAGTGGCAGGTGCTTAGACTGCCTGGCCCTCTACAGAGTCCACTTTGAGAAGTCTAGCCCCCACAGAGGCATCTGCAGAGAGAAACCCTGAATGTCCCCCACTTTGGGCTATCAGTTCTGCATCCAGACTGGAGCACAAGTGTTGGCATTGGTTGTTGTTCATCCCGATGGACTTCATTGATAACAAACTGAAAATTTTCTTGCTTTTGGCAGCTCTGAAACACGTGTCAGATGACATGAAGACTCACAAGAACCCGGCCTTAAAGAGCCAGAGTGGCCCCGTGCGCAGCGGCCCCAAGCCTTTCACGGCTCCCAAGCCTGCTGGCGGGGCCACTCCCAAGCCAGCCGCCAAGAAGGAACCCCCAGTGCTGGAACTGGAGGGCAAGAAGTGGAGAGTGGTGAGTGTGGGCCTGGGTGTGAGGACCGGGGTTGGAGGGATGAAACTGAAATGCATCATGAATCAGCTTTCTTCTAACACATGTTGATTTGGCACAGCCCACTGGGTTTGATGTGGGGAACAGAAAGAAGAAATCTAATTCTGGCCCTAAAGAAGCTTATAATCTAGTGGGGGGACGGGGGGGGACTAAGACTGAAGACACAAATCACTGCCATACGAGTAATGCCGTGACAGGTCCTCAGAAGAGCAAAGAGCCCTTTGAGGAGAAAATAGCTTCTCTCTGGGGTGGGGGTCATGGAAAGGCTGGCCTGCCGGGGAGGCCATGAAGGATAACTAGGTTCTTTACATATAAGGTATTTTATTTTTTCCGTTACATGTAAAGATAGTTCTCAACTTTTGTTTATACAAGCTTTACAATTTCAGATTTTTCTCCCTCCCTCCCCGATAACTAGGTTCTTGATGGGGAGGGAAAGCCCTTCCAAACATGGGGTGCCAGGCCTGAGCAGAAAGGCTGGGAGAGACAGGCTCAGTGCAGAACCCAGAATACGTGAAGGGCAACAGTGTGAGAATAGCATGGAAAGGAGAGGAAGGCTGCCCCGCCCAAGGCCACCACAGCCCGATGAAGAGGCTAGACCTTGTTTGGGAGCCATTCCAGACAGGCTAGCTGGAGAGTCTTGCTCAGAGATCCCTAACCCTCGCAGCAGCAGCAATGTTTGGAGTGAGCAGATTCTTTAAAAAGGAAGTTCATGGAGTTGTTCCATCTTTAACAGGAAAACCAGGAGAATGCTTCCAACCTAGTGATCAGTGACACAGAGCTGAAGCAGGTGGCTTACATATACAAGTGTGTGAGTTCTACACTCCAGATCAAGGGCAAAATCAATTCCATCACATTAGGTGAGTGCAGGGGGCCCTCCCAAGTGGGGCTTCTGGGGACCGAAGTGGGTCTCTGGGAGGTAGGAGACTCTGTGGGGTGTGCTAGTGACAACAGCCCCTTCTCTCTCTAGATAACTGTAAGAAGCTTGGCCTGGTGTTTGATGACGTCGTGGGCATTGTGGAGATCATAAACAGCAAAGACATCAAAGTTCAGGTAACCCTATCTCTTGGCTCCTTCTCCTGTCCCCGAGGAGCCCTGGAGACGGACATGGGAGCTTCACCAGATGTTACTTTGCATTCTTTTCCTTGATGGCGAGTCAGATTCAGTGGGGGCTGAAAGCTGATCACTTGGGTGGTAAGGGGAGAGGAGAGAGTGCCCCCTTAGATAACCTCTGCAAGTCTCCACTCTTGTGGAACTGGATCAGACTCATGGCCTCAGGATGTCAGACCTGGAAGGGACCTTGGAGACCCTCTAGTTCAACCCTGTTTTACAGTGGGGGAAACTGAGGACCAGAAAAGCATGTGACATCTAAGGTCACACACGTATCACAGGCAGAATCTGGGTATAAAACCTGGTTCTGCCCCTTAACATATGGCCCCAAGTGCTGGCTTTAGAATCTTGTTTCCTTTCTTTTCAGGTGATGGGTAAAGTGCCAACTATTTCCATCAATAAGACAGATGGCTGCCACATATACCTGAGCAAGAATTCTCTGGACTGTGAGATTGTCAGTGCCAAGTCTTCTGAAATGAATGTCCTTATTCCCACAGAAAGTGGCGACTTTGTAAGTGGGGCCTTCTCCTCCCCCCCCCCCCCCCCCCGGGAGTTCTTGGGAATATGGGAAGAGTGGAAGGACTTCTTGAGGGCATACCCACTCCTCTCTTCTAGCAGGAGCAAAAAGCAAACTGGTGGGAATTCTTACTGGACAGAAAAAACCAAGTAATAAGCACAGTGCCAGGCACAGAAGTATATGGTGTGCTTGTTAATTGAGTCTGTCTGTCTCTGCATTCCAGACTTGAGGTCAGAGGAAGGGATATGAGTGGGAGCCATGTGGCAGAACTTCCAGAAAGCCATTTCTTCTTCCATGGTTCCCTGAGAGGGTGTGGGCCCATCTCTCTTCTCCCCTGCTTTTGGGTCAGAACCTCTAAGTGGCAGGGGCTGACTCACAAGTAGTCGTTATTGGACCTAGGCCAGTCCCTGGGGCACAGTCAGCAGTATGGGCCATAACTGGTGATTCAGTAAGGACAGCCAGCAGGCTGTGGCATCGAAGTCTGTACTGTCCTTTTTTAGGGAAGAGTTATTGTTCCTTTTGTCCTCACTAGCCCCCATCCCTAAGCAGCACAGATCCAGAAATCAACCTTCCTTCTTTCTTTCTTTCTTTTTTTGGGGGGGGTGTGTGTGTGTGTGAGGCAATTGGTGTTAAGTGACTTGCCCAGGGTCATACAGCTAGTGTCAGATGTCTAAGGCTAAATTTGAACTCAGGTCCTCCTGACTCCAGGACCATTGCTCTCTCTACTGCGTCACCTAGCTATCCCCATATTTCTTTTTCTTTCTTTCTTTTTTTTTTTGGTGGGGCAGTGGGCGTTAAGTGACTTGCCCACAGTCACACAATATTTCTTTAGAGCTCTATAAAACCTAAAGGTTGGGGGCAGCTAGGTGGCGCAGTGGATACAGCAGTCAGGAGTACCTGAGTTCAAATTTGGCCTCAGACATTTGACACTTACTAGCTGTGTGACCCTGTGACCCTGGGCAAGTCACTTAACCCCAGTTGCCTCTCACACACAAAAAAAACCCAAACAAAACCTAAAGGTTTTTCCCTCATGACAATGGCAGGTAGGGAAACTGAGGCTCATAGGCATCAGCTTACTTCCCCAGCGTCAAGTGCTTGAATCAAAGTCTCAATTTCATGTTAGGCTGCACTGCTTGTTTGAGCCATATTCCTGACTTCCCTTTCTCCTTCTTTACAGAATGAGTTCCCTGTCCCCGAGCAGTTCAAGACACTGTGGAATGGGCAGAAGTTGGTTACTACAGTGACCGAAATTGCTGGATAAGGAGAGTGCCACTGGGTCCTGTGCCCTCCCCCCTTCCAAACCATGGGATACACCTGCGTTCAGATGATTCTCTTCTAGATTTCCTCTACCTTTCTGCTCTTAAAGGCTTCTCTTTCCTTGGAGAAGTACAGCTACCTGCCTTCACTGAATATACCTCAGGCTGAGATGTGGGTGGGGCAACAGGTCAGTTGGGCATCTGCATGTGATCTGCAGGAAGGTGCAACTTCTCCATGTCAGCTTGAACCACACCACCAATCCCTCCTTGGTGAACTTCAGACCCTTTCGGATGGGCTTCAGCCTTGGGGAGGGGGACACATGTGGGTCCCTCTGGATGAATGGACCAGGTTGTTCCTGCCAAGGATCAGGCCTTTTGGTAATGCTTTTCAGGAAGGTAGTGGGAGCTGACGCATAACCCCAGCTAGATATTCTAACCAAACTAATTCACCGGCACCAAGTGATGTTCCCAAGCCCTGGTGACGTGGCTGCCCTGGACCAAAGGCTGACACCTGGGCACACAGCATTCCAAGCCGAGTTGTTTCCCTGTTAGAATTCCTTTTATTCCATGTTCTCTCATTCTGTCTGTGCCATGCCAGGAGGTTCCCTTGTACCAGCTGCTGGAGGAAGTTGGGGCTACTACAGTTCCCCGCCCCCCAGCAGTTAGGTGAAAGCCGGGCCCTCTTCATGTGAGCCTTTGGGGTATCGGCCAAGCACCTCCCTTCAGAAAAGTTTTTTTAAAAATCATTCCAAGGAATCTGGCATTCCTTCCTCCCTTTCATTAACTATTATGAATCTTGATAGGTGCCTGTCATCTATTTCAGACTTGTCTTGGCTTATGCCACATTTCTTGGCACCCGCCTTCTCCTTGTCCCTAAACGGTTTGACTCTTTCTTGGCTGGCAGGCTTATGGCTTCTGTTTCTATGCTGAGCAGAAGTATGAAGCCTCCAATACAGGCTGTTGCATGGGCTTGAACTTGATGGCTTCAGGCCTTGAATAGCTTTTCCTATGTATAAATGGTTTTTATTTTCCCTTTAGAATATTTACTAAAATATGCAATTTTTTTTTAAATTTTTGGTGGGGGCGGGGGGACTGTCCTATGACTTCTACCCATTCCTGAGGCTTGTGGGAATAAACCTTTATGTACTTAAAATTATACAGAAACTAGAATAAAGTTAATGCCAACTTGCTCACTTGTTGGCTATAGTATCCATCAGTTAGAAACAGGAAATTGTTAGAAGACTGACACCAAGTAAGAAAACAGTGGTTTTTATTTTTCAGAAAAGCTGACAAAACTGAAAACATAAATATTTCTTTCCTCTTTAGTACTTTCTCCCCTAAAGAAGAGGAATGTGGGGATGGGTGTGAGAAAAAGCAGGCTTTCCAGGGCTTGTTCACCTCCAGGGTGAAACTTGTGCTGCCTGTTTGAGAGCCTTTGCACAAAGCAGCCAAAAAGATAATACTTTTATTGCTCCTGCCATTAAAAGTGCAGTGAGAAAAGAGGCTTTAGCAGCCACTCAGAGCATGCTGGGAAAGCTGGACAAATTTGGAAACAGGGTCCCTATTGTCTCCTCCCCCACTCTGCTCTCTGCCCAGGCTCCAGGAGCCAGAAGACTTGTTTTCTTTGGCATCCTCCCATGGTGATGCCACACGCACACACCCCTCACCAGGGACCACCATGTAAGCATTGCTGCCCATCTCTGAGAGCTCCCAAAGTCCAGAATATACCAGTCTAGCCTGCTCACTGCCACTGGCAAAACTGAAAACTTAGGTGACTGATTAAATGATCTGAACTGCCTAAATTTTCACCTATTCTTGGCTTAGCATTTACCAGAGAAAGGAGTTATTCTAAGTGGACTGCAAGCCACATTTGGGAGGCAGTGTTCTAGCAATTACTGTTTTGTTCCTGGTTTTTCTACAAAGCCTTCTAGGCTTTTGACCACAGTCAAGGACACGTAAAACAATCCTCATACTCATTAGCTAATGAAACTTGGACTCCTTACCATATGGCAGTGGGATTAAGCCTGAGTAGTGAGCAGATAAGATGAGGATCTTCTATCTTCTCAGACAGTGTTAGATGAGGAAAGGAGTGAATTGTTAGTTGTATCTAAGGGCAGAGTACAGTCTTGATTGGACACCCCCCTCCCATCCCCTCCCCTCGAGCTGCCATGGAAATGCTGGGATGCCTATAGTTCTTATTGCATTTCATAACCACAATGAAGCAAGGATTTCACACCAAGAATGGAAGGAGGTTTGTGTAAAACCACTGTTCAGAGAGTTGAAGGTGGTCCCCCTCTACGGCCAGGAACACTAATTTGCCAGCTTTGTCCATTTCCTTAAGCCCCAAGCGATCCTAGGGGGAGAAAAAGCAGCATTATTTTTATGACTGAAAATCAAATTGATGAAGACACTGAAGCTCCCTAGCAAAAGGCTTCTGAATGAACCTTTCAGCTTCAGGAAAGCCCAGCATTGAATGTCTGGGCAGAAGGGTGGAGCTGCTTTTGTGCCCTAGGCAGGTAAACATAAAACAAGTAAAAGTGGGGCTTAAATCAGCCCACTGTGGGGCCTGGTATTTTGGGCATGGCTTTATGGTGAAAACTAGGCCTTTTTTCTTCCCGCCCCTATTCATTCAAGTCTTACTCTTATGACCTGTGGTCATGCCTAAAGCTTAGGCCTTTCTCCCTGATGACCCACCCTACTAATGGCCCAATATGTACAGTGGCCACATGTGTTCAACCTCTCTGGGCTCTCTAAGGATTCTCTAAAAGCCTTCCCTCTAACACCCTCACCCACCATGTAGGACACGGGTTCTGTTGATTCTGTCCCCTCCCCAGGGGGCTAGAGAAATTTCAGGGAGGACCATGAACTTGGATGGGGGGGGGGGAATCTTTATTTCAATATAATGGGTTTCCTTTGTAATCCTTTATTTTATTCGTTTTAAAAGCATTATTCTAGGGGCAGCTAGGTGTCACAGTGGATAAAGCACCAGCCCTGGATTCAGGAGGACCTGAGTTCAAATGAGGTCTCAGACACTTGACACTAGCTGGGTTACCTTGGGCAAGTCACTTAACCCTCATTGCCCTGCCCCTAGGGCCCAAGCCCAGGGCACCCATCTAATGCTAAGCTTTAATTACCAAGTTAGGAGACAGGCAGTAAGTAAAGCCTGAGAAAAGCACAGAGAAAGCAGGTTGTGCACCAGGTAACATAAAACTAAGACCTTTTGTGAGGTCTTAATCAGTTGTTAAAAATCTGCCATAATCATGGGAAGAAATGGTGCCCAAAGGGGTCCAGATGCTGACCTAACAGCAACATTGCCCCGCTTCCCTTGGGTTTTTATCGCACATGGGCTATGTAAAGGCCAGAGAAAGAGAGGCCCAGCCTGGCCCGCCTCTGAAATGAGTCAGAGGTTTGGGTCACTGGGCTTGCATGTACTCTGGCCAACTTGTACTGGCACAGATTCCCTGAATTCCACAGTGAAAGCCTGTGCTAGAGGAGCCAGTCTCTCCCAACAGCCCTTGGGCTCCCCCCTGCTTCCCTCACCAAAATCCACACTCTTGCTCAAAAGCTGGACATGTATTGGAAGGAGACTCCCTTTCTTCCCCAGCCATTAATTATGCACTTGAGGGTTGAAGAGAAGATGATTCTAGTGCTCTAGCTCCCAGGTGGCCTTGTACTGGCTCTGAACCCCTGCCAGAGGGAGCCAGTGCACAGCAATACACTGTACCGGTTATAAAATCTTTGTAAAAAGCAACGGACACACCAAGAGGGGAAGCCGGTTTTCTTCCTACAGTGCCTGACATTTAGAACAGTGCATTAAAGCTGACTACTCTGTCAGTACTCTTTCCCCAGAATGCTATGGGGTGGGCTTTGCAGAACCTCCCTTTTACACAGGAGGAAGCCAGTGCCTGAAGACGGGACTTGCCTGTTATGTATGTGGTTAGCAGGGGAGGGAACCAGTGTTCACAAACAGCTCTCCCAACTCCAGCCCCACACTCTATTCTCTCAGCCTGTGACCGGGGCAGTGGCCCAGGACAGCCATCCTTTACTGCCCTGGCACTCCACCTGCCCTCTGCTCTCCCCATTGGAGATTGAGGACAAGGGCTGTGTTTTGGTGCAGTCCCTGGCATCAAGTACTCAGTGTTTACTGACTGCCTGACAGCAACATGGCCTCCAGAACCCTGAAGAAGGTGGGATGGAGCAGACTCCTGGCCCTTGGTCAGCATCTCTGACCCAACACTCAGCACAGGATTATTCCTGAGAAGAACAAAGCCATGTCAGGACTGTGTTGGGAACCTCCCGAGAAGGTAGCACCCAGAGGGTGTGAGGCAGGCCTCTCCTTGCCCAAAGACTCACTGGGCTTTGTAGTTCCCTCCACGCCTTGGGCTTTCATTACCTGTGTGTACAGGGAAGTGTCCTGTAAGGGGATGGTCTCCTTGGCTTGGCCACTTCGGTAGAATCCAAACCACTGTGGGAAGGAGAAGACAGAGTCAGGTCAGCAGCCACTGGCCCCTGCTGCCAGCCTGCCGGAGGGTGGAGGAGGGTATCAAGAGAGCTAGCTGCTCCAACCCTCACCCAAGGACTCTGGTAAGCAAAGAGGAAAGTCCCTGATCTGAATCCGGGTCTTCTGACCAAACACAGCCCTCCTTCCTCCAATGCATCGCATTCCTGCAAACAATCTAATGCTGTCTTGTCCCTAACAGCCAGAATCCACAGGATGCTTATAAAACCCTCTGCAGCGACTGTCTCATTCGAGTCTCACGATAACCCTATGGGTTATTATTCCCATTGTATGAAAGAGAAAACAGGCTGAGGGAGAAGTGAAGTGACTTGCCCTGAGTCACAATGCTAGTAATCAGCTGAGGCAGGATTCTGACTATTTCTGGTTTCCATGAGGGTGGTTCCATTGCACATCCTGACCCTCTTGATCCCTCGGCAGACATCTTTACGGACTGCTATAATAGCAATTAATAATAATGACTAACATTTAGATAGCCCTTTAAGATTTGCAAAGCACTTTATATACCTGCTTTAATCCTCACAACAATCCTGGGAGAGGTAAATGCTATTATTATCCCCATTTAACAGATGAGGAAACTGGTGAAAAAAGCTGACCTGCTTAGGGTCACAAGGCTAGTAAGAGGGGAGGCATGATCTGAACTCATGTCTTCTTGGCTAGCTTTTCCACCCTTAGCTGGGCTGGTCCTGTGGACAACAGATATCCAGTGTGTCTCAAAGAGCCTGTGAGGACTTTGTACTGGCCTGGCCTTCAAGATCCCAAGGCATCCAATAATCCAATAATGGGGTTTTGGAAGTGGGGGGGCCCTTCCTAAAGGCCTGGCATCACAGACAAGAGAAAGGAGGCCCCAAGGGGGAAATGACTTGTCATGGCCACACAGCCCACAAGTATCAGAACTGAAATGTGAGCTTCCTGACTCCCAAGGTTGGACTTGCTGCCCTAGACCACAGGAAACAAAGTGCCTAGAGGCAGCGCCTAGGGCATACACTAGAATACTCCCAAGGCCAGGCTGCTCTTTGCTGCTGGCCAGTACCCTTGGGCACCCTGACGATTTCTGGAACACCCAGCATCTCACCTCTGAATCCACAGGGTCAACAACTGAGTCATTGAGGAACTTTACCATCACGAAGTTCTTCAGTCCCATCAGATTCTTCCTGTAGGTCTCATTAATGCCCTGGGAGAGGGAACAGGGTCATGTGACTGGCAGTGCCTTGGGTGAAAAAAGATCCAAGGCCATGGCCTCCTGCTGTGGAAGGGGATGAAGCTCTTTTCCCAGCCTAAGTCACTGTCCAGCATGAAGACAACAAAAGAACCCCTCCCCCTTTTCCTTCCTATTCTTGTTGGAAGACACAGCCCCTTAGGCCCCAGCTTCTAGGTCTGTCCTTGCCAAGCCAGGGCATCAAAACTGCTCACCCATTTAAAATCTTGCTTCCTCCTGGAAGATTTCACTGAAGAAGCAGGTGTTGCCCTAGCTGGCAAAACCCTGCTATGTCTTCATCCCCAGAAAAAAAGGAAGGAAACTGATGGACAAACAAAACCCAAGTGCTAACTATGAGTTTAGAGCACAGGTGGATTTTAGAGACCACCCAGCTCTATGCCCCGAGAGGTGAGCGAGCTTGGCCAGGGTCATCAGGACACACTCTCTGCTGACCCACATCAACTATCTCTTTCCCAGCCTTGCTCCCTCACAACAGGGCCATGTTTCACTCAGGTCAGAGATTTGGGGCAAACAAGCACATTGATGACATGTCTGGTAGGGGCCTGATGCTTACCCTTTCCTGGTTGATGTCAGCCAAGAAGACGCTATTGTTGCGGTAGAGTTCCTCCTTTATCGGGTCATGCCAGTATTCAGCTTGTACCAGGCTAGAGGAGACAGGAAAAGAGACAGCAAAGCAGCTGGTCAGACAGGCTAGGGGCTGGGGGCCTTGGGGGACTGGGAGGCACACAACCCCAGCCCGGAAGCTCATGATAACATTTCAGACTGAGGGCTGGGAGGAAGAGGGGGCCAGACACAATAAACCCACGAGGAGATGTGTTCAGGAAGGACTGAGCATCTACTGTGCTGGAAACAACAGGCCAGAAGGATACATGAGACGCTACATGCTCAAAGGAACCTTATGGTCCATAATAATAAGAGAGCTTCAGAATCACCCACCAACCTCCCTATTTTGCATGCTATTTTGCACTTTCTCTTTTTTTTACTTGTGTCTTTATGTAAAATGACGAATATGGTAATGTTTTACATAATTGCACATGTATAACCTATACTGATTCCCTCCTGGTTGCAAGCAATGAGAGGGATAGAATCTGGAACTCAAAACTTTAAATAGAACTAGAAGGGCCCTTTGAAGCTGTCCAATCTAAATCCCTTCATTTTACAGATAAGGAAATTAAGGCTCAGAGTTGGCCAGAGACACAGGGTCAGATGTGAGATTTGAACCCAGCTCTTCCTCATTCCAATTCTAGCCTGCTACCTACTACACTCAAATCAAAAAGGAGAACACCTTCATCTCTGCTTGGCCACTGTATTATTCTTCCATTAGAATCATCTTACTACCAGAAAGGCCTGAACAAACACAAACACCCAGAATTCACAGCATTCCCAAATAATGAAGGGGCAGCAAGAACTGAGCTGCTCTTTACAGGGCTTCTAGTCCCAGAGCCAAAAGAATGACCCTGCTGGCTACATAAGGAACTTGCAAGACCTCTGTCATAATTTCTGGGGACTGGCAGCCACTAGGCCAGGGACTAGAGGTGGGCAGTGGGATTTTCAAAAGGAGGGGAAAGATCATTTCTGAAATTACATCTCCCACAAAAAAAATTTAAAAATAGAAAATTTGGGGGGCAGCTAGGTGGTGCAGTGGATAAAGCACCGGCCCTGGATTCAGGGCTACCAGAGTTCAAATACAGCTTCAGACACTTGACACTAGCTGTGTGACCCTGGGCAAGTCCACTGCCCCACAAAAAAAATTTTAAAAATTTAAAAATGAAATTACAGCTCAACACTGATGTTTGCTTAGCAAAATTTCTACCATGATGGATGGTTTGTGGGCACTTAGAGAAGCAGCGATCACTGGGAGTCATGAGCTATGCTGAGCTGACCTGAATGCCTTTGAAAAGGTTACCAGACTAGCCTATATGGGACAGGTTCCAAGAATGTCTAGATTTGGGCTGACTTTGTCTCTCGTAAACAGACCAATGTAGAATTGTAAGCTGAAGGGCAGGAGAGTTTGAGGGACCTGGAGGTGGTGGAGTGATGGCAGCCAAAGGTTTTGGGTTAGTGGAATAATGGAGTCCTGGCCTTTATTCCATTCCTGTCAGCCTCTGTCACAACAGCTCAGATGGAGAAGCAAACACCAAAGAAAACATAGAACAAGTTTCTAGGTGATCCTGGCCTGGCAGGGACAAACTAGCTGAAGTCTTCTGTAATCTATCTCCGGTTTAACAACCTCCTCCTGGGGCAGCTAGGTGGCGCAGTGGATAGAGCACCAGCCCTGGAGTCAGGAGTACCTGAGTTCAAATCTGTCCTCAGACACGTAACACTTACTAGCTGTGACCCTGGGCAAGTCACTTAACTCCAACTGCCTCACTAAAAATAAATAAATGAATGAATGAATAAATAAATAAATAACAACCTCCCCCTTTTCACCATAGTACCACCCTCCAGTGTCCTTTTCAAATGTTTACATGAGGAGACCTTTTATATTTAGGTTGTGTGGCCACTGAAGCTTCTCACTGTCTAAAGTGTGAGGCAGAAAGTGGAAAGAACAGTGGCTTCGGGTTCAGGAAAGCCTTATTCAAATTCCACATCTGTCATGGATGTTCCTGAGCCTGTTTCTCCATCTTCAAGAACGGGATGGAGGGGGTTGGACCAGATGACCCATAGGGTACCTTCCAGCCCTATGGCTGGAACCTCTATGCCCCTAGGGGTCTATGAGCAAAATGGAGTTGCATGGGTTTTTCCAGGAAAGGTCGATTCTTGTGACTCTAGTTGGGGTTTTCTTAGCCAAGATCCTGGAGTGGTTTACCATTTCCTTCTCCAGCTCATTTTACAGATGAGGAAACTGAGGCAAACAGGGTGAAGTGACCTGCCCAGGGTCACACAGCTAGTAAGTGTCTGAGCCCAGATTTGAACTCAGGAAGATGAGTCTTCCTCACTCCAGGCCTGACACTTGATACACTGCATCACCCAGCTGCCCAGCTAAGGGTCTAGGCTTTGCCTAATTAAGGAGTGAGTGTATCTGTCTTGACTCAACATTGGAGGCTGATGCTCATTCTCTCTTTTTTTTTTGCTGAGGCAAGTGGGGTTAAGTGACTTGCCCAGGGTCACACAGCTAGTAAGTGTTAAGTGTCTGAGGCCAGATTTGAACTCAGGTCCTCCTGAATCCAGGGCTGGTGCTCTATCCACCACGCCACCTAGCTGCCCCCTGATGCTCATTCTCAAGCATGTGGCTAGAAATACCAATTCCCTGGAATCAAAGCAGTGTCTGCCCAGGGAGCTCCAACATGCACAAGGCTGCCTCATTGGCTTGGTTCTGACAGTACCTACCGTTCCTGAACGCTCTTGGTGTAGGCGCCCAAATTCAATGTTTTCCTGATCCAGTCACAAATATGAGAGCTCTCCCCTGGACATCGAGGAAGCCCATAAACACCTGCAAAAGGAAAAGACACACACTCACTCGGTGGATCAGCTGCAAAAATGACCAGAGTTCTCTGGGGAAGCAAATGTATGAGCTTAGGGAGTTGTCTAGAGCAGAGGTGTCAAAGCTGTACCAGATTAAAATGTAATTTTAATACTAAAAATACTAAACAAAATAAATAAAAATACAACAGAATGTAGCCAATGTTAATGTGTGGTTTTATTAATCAATATGAGGGCCTCCCGGGATCACTGTGGAGGGGCTATTGTTGTTCACTCCTATACAACTTGTCCTGACCCCATAACCATGGCGGGCCAATGCTGCTCATGAGGTTTTCTGGGGAAAGATACTCATTTACCATTTCCTTCTCCAATTGATTAAGGCAAACAGAGTGATTTACCCAGGGTCCCACAGCTAATAAGTGTCTGAGCCACCTTGCTGTCTCCACAAATAGGGATGAGTGGCTCCAGCTGTTGACTGAATTTGACATCACTGCCCTAGGGCACCCTGAGGTTAAGTGACTTACCCAGGGTCACACAACCAGAATTTGTCAAAGGCAAGACTTAAACCCAGGTCTTTCTCACCCCAAGGGCAAGCCTTCTAGTCATCATGTCAATATTCATGAGAACCCACCTCCAGGGGCCAGGTCTTATGACCACACTTTTCCCCAAATAAGGTTCTACAACTTACACAGAGATCTCATCCTAAGTCCCCCTGCCACCCAATACATTTAAGGTAGCACAGACCAAGTGCAAATCTTTACCCCAGACCAAATCCAACAGTCCCACCCTGCTCTCCGATGTCAAGAGACAACAAGGGTGATTTATAGGAACTCTGAAAAAAGCAAGGTTCTCTAAGTCAACCACAAGCTGCCAAAGCTTCCTTTTCTCTCCTCCCCAGCCCTCCATTGGGTCAAAGGTACCCATAAGAAGGTCTTAGTCAGCAATCTAGTAACTCATCAATCATTCAGTCCTGTGAGAATCAAGAACTGAGTCGCCTCGGGTCCCCATAGTTCTATCACAGGCTTTGGAAACAGAGTTTTGTAAAGCAAGTGGGCTTCTGACCCTATTGGGGTTTCTAGGTTTTCACTCTGGCCTGAGGACAGGAAACCTTCCCGAGGCCCAGAGCCCCGAAGGAGATGAGCAAGGGAATAAGAATTACCTTGATGCTGGCCACCCACAGAAATCAGATTGAGCATGGGAGGTGATGGGCATCTCTGTGCCACTGCCCTCCTGTGGAAAGAAACAAATATTAGTGTGTCCAATGGAAGAATTGTGAAAAGGCCTTCCCTTGTCAACAATCCCTCCTCATCCCATGTCACAGGATCTTGGAGCCCACCTTCTGCAAAAGACCCCAGCCCAATTCCCATCCCCTCCCCTGGCTTAGGAAGTCATGCTGAAATTGGTGCCCATTTATACCATATGTATCTTGCATATGTGGGAGGCCCTGAAGGGAAGTGTGGGAGAGAAGAGATATTAGAGTGCCCACCAGACTGAAGGTCTACAGAGCCGCTGGGTTGACCGAATTGTTGTTTGCCTGTGAAACCTGGGCAGTCCACCAGAGCCATGCCAGGAAACTGAATGGCTTCCATTTGAATTGTCTTAGGAAGATTCTGGCAGTACACCGAGGTCCTCTCTTGAGCTGAACTGCAGAGAGCACAGCTCAGGCAGGCGGGCCACGTTGTGCCAGTGCCAAATGTACACTTGCTAAAAGACAATTTTACAGAGAACTCACACAAGGCAAGCGCTCACACAGAGGTCAGAAGGAGCAATACAAGGACACTCTCAAGGTCTCTCTGAAGAACTTTGGAATTGATTGCATGACATGGGAGACACTGGCACAGGACTGCCCGGCACGGCGTGCCCTCATCAGAGAAGGCGCTGTGTTCTATGAGCAAAGCGGAACTGAAGGAGCTCAAAAGAAATGTGAAATGTGCAAATTTAGAGACTCCAACCCAAAGGGAGTCATGGATGTGTTCAACCTCTGGTAGAAATTCAGCCACAGTCGGACACACTGTATCTCGACCTTAATAGAGTGATGTCATTTTGGTCCTTTCAAGAACAAAGGACAGAGGCAGCTAGGTGGCGCAGTGGATACAGCACCGGCCCTGGAGTCAGGAGTACCTGAGTTCAAGTCCGGCCTCAGACACTTAACACTTACTAGCTGTGTGACCCTGGGCAAGTCACTTAACCCCAATTGCCTCACTAAAAAAAAAAAAAGAACGAAGGACAACCACCAACCAGCCAATCTTGTACGCGCCTACTTGTCTGCACATTTTCTCTCCTTTTAGAATGTAAGCTCCTTAAGGGCCTTTCTTTGTATCTCTAGCACTTTGCACACTGGCCAGCACACAGCAGGTGCTTACTAAAGGTTTGTCGATGGACCAGCTGACTGAGGAATCCCTGCTACACCTCTGACCAGGAGCCATCCAGCTTCCACTTCAGGACAACCAGCAAAAGGGGCCTAACTCAATCCAGGAGGGGCTCATTCTGCTTTGGGGTCACTGTGGGCATTGGGGAGCCTTTCCTTCAGCACTCAAAAGGGTGAACTGAATTTACTACAGACTTTAAAAGAAAAGCAAGCCCCACACAGCAGAGATTTACAGCTTCCTGTACCATCCTTTCCACTTCCCCAACAGATATGAAAATACTCTTTTTATTTGATGCTTCTCCAGGATTCTTTTTTAAACTCCAGGTTAAATAAACAAACCTCTCCCCTCCCAGCAAGTCTAAATCTGACTCTCTTCCCTCATGGTACTGCTCTCTAGACCAAAGAGAACAAGCCTAATCCCTGCTTAATCCCCCAAGGAGAATGCTTCCCTACTATTTTTACCATTGAGTAGATTAAAAAAACAATCCAATTTACCAGTGCAGGTTTATCTCATGTAACTAAGCCCCATCCAGAAGTCTACATAGAAGATTCCGGCCTTCTCTCCATCCCCCATTCCTGCCCTTCCTCTTCTGGCTGGGCCATTTCCTGTGGCCTGGAGGAGAATCTACCACCCCCACCCCCAGGCCTCCTGCTCCTAGAGAGCCCCCTCTCCTCCAAGACCAGCTTCCCTAACCCCCCCAAGGCCAAAGGTGAATTTCTGACCTCACCTTTTTCCTTGTCCTCTACCTTCACCTGGCCCAGCTTGTCTCCCTCTTTCTCATAGCACCGTTATCCATGTCTGGTGTTCTCTGGCCCTGAACATCACAGCCTCTTCACCTTTTTTGGGTCCTGGAGTCCCTGGGCAGCCTGCCAACCCCTTCTCAGAATCATGTTTTTAAATGAATAAAATATAATGCATGGGACTACAAGGGAAGCCAGCGAAACTGAAATGCAGCCATCAGAATGTTACAGAAGCACACAAGCTCCTCAGCAACGGGGGCTGTGGGCATCTCCTCTCTGGCTGTCTCCCCTCTTCCTTTCCCTCCCTCGCTCCCTCCCTCTCTCCCCCACCTTAATACCCCCCCTCACCGTAAGTATTTAAGAAACATTTGTTAAATCAGGCAGATTTTTCCCTTGGTGCTACAGGGTTTGCAACTCCTGACCCTAGGAATCAGCATGAGTAACAGGCGGCCACAGCTGATGTGGACATGGCTCCTTTTGGCTGACCTCACATCCCTTATCTCGCCTGGGCCTTGCAGTGGCCCCAGGAAGTGGCAGGGACAGAGATGGCCTGCTCCTGGCTTTGGAGTCAGAAAGGACCTTAGAGGTCATTCCATAGATGAGCAGAGACAAACAGGGTCCGTGTGGGTGCAGGTAAAGCACTAACAGAAAGCTTAGGCCAAGGTCCCCCAGCTAGTCAGGGCTGGAGGCCAGATTTGAATCCAGGTCTTCCTGAGTCTGAGTGTAACATTTCTACCCACTGTACCATGCAGCTGCCTCTCTCTCCATTTCACAGCTGAAGAAACTGAGGCTCAGTCAGGCTAAGTGACGCAAGGTCGCAGAGGTGACAAGAGGCAGAGCTGAGGTTCAAATGCATGTCTGCGGGCAGCTAGGTGGTGCAGTGGATAAAGCATCGGTCCTGGAGTCAGGAGGACCTGGGTTCAAATCCGGCCTCAGACACTTAACACTTACTAGCTGTGTGACCCTGGGCAAGTCACTTAACCCCAGTTGCCACACTAAAAACAAAACAAAACAAAACAAATGCATGTTTGTCCCACTCCTCTGATCAATCCCTGGTTAAAGCCAGGAGTGGAGCACTGAGTCAAAAAGGCAATGAGAATTCTCAGGGCACACAGGTGGCAATCTTAAAATTCCCTAAAGCCCCAGAGTCGGAGGAGGGGCCAACTGGAGCTCAAGGCTGAGCTTTCAGCCCTCCAAGGAAGAGAAATCAGGTTCCTCAAAGTTATCTCTACCAAGACTTCTTAGAAAAGACCCCAGGAAGAAAGAAGCTTCTCCCAGAGCCACAAGGGACAGCAGGGATCCCCGAGTCCAACCTCTTCGTTTTATAGATGAGGAAACTCAGGGCCAGAGAGGTTTAACAACTTGCCAAAAGTCATGCAGATGTGAAGCAAGAGAGTCAGGAGTTGAACCCGGGCACAAAGGAAGGCGATTTTCCACTGCAATCCAGGAGATCTGGGCTAGGGGCCTGGTCTGACTCTCTCGTTGCCCCTATTCCTCTCAGATGCTTCCTTCCCTCCAAAGCCTACGGCCAAGGTCTATTGTCCACTGACCTCCCCTAAGACAGGAGTCGCCAGCTCGAAGCCCCAAGGGCAGCCTGGGTCATGCAGGCAGCATGGCTGGTCTACTTTTGGCCGAGCTTGTTTCTTAGATCTGGCCACAGAGGAATGAATAGATATCAATATAAATCTGTCTTCCTGGCTCACAACCCATAAGTCATCCTCAACTCTTCATAACCAATCCATTGCCAAGACCTGTTGGCTTTACCTTTGTAACATCTCTCAAATATGCTTCCTTCTCTCTTCTGATGCTGCCGCCACCCTGGTGCAGGCCCTCATCAGCTGATGCCTGGACACAGGCAAAAACCAGCTGGTAGGGGCAGCTAGGTGGCGCAGTGGTAGAGCACCAGTCCTGGATTCAGGAGGAAATGAGTTCAGATACATGACACTTACTAGCTGTGTGACCCTGGGCAAGTCACTTAACCCCAATTGCCTCACCAAAAAAAAAAAAAAAAAAAGCCTGCTGGTGGTTCCACCTGCCTTGGGTCTCTCCCCATTTCAGCCCAATCTCTATTCAGCTGCTAAAACAATCTTCCCAAAGTGCAGATCTAACCATCTCTCTCTCTCTCTCTCTCTCTCTCTCTCTCACACACACACACACACACACACACCCCACTCCATAACCCCCGCCCCAATTTGAGTGGCTCCTTATCACCTCCAGGAGCAAATACTAAGTGCTCTGGGATTCAAAGGCCTTCATAACACGACCCCTTGCTACCTTTCCAGTCTTCTTACACCTCCCCAACATGCACTGTTCAATCCAATAAGCTCGGTACTACAGGTATTATGCCCATTTTATAGGTGAAGAAACTGAGGCTCTACAAAGTTCAATAACTTGCCCAGAATCCAGAAACCCTTCTTTGCTGTTCCTCAAACAAGACCCTCCATCTCCTTACTCCAGCCATTGTCACTGACTATCCCTGACACCAGAAATGCTCTCCCTCTTCAACTTGGTCTGCTGGCTTCAGGGCCCAGCTAAAATCCCACCTTCTACAGGAAGCCTTTCCTGATCCCCTTTGAGGCTAGTGCCTTCCTTTGCTGATCATCTCCAATTTACCATGTAGAGATCTTATTTGCAAGTTGTCTCCCCCATTAGAGTCTGGGCTCCTTGAGGACAGGGACTGTCTTTTGCCTCTTTGTATTCCTAGCACTTAGCACAGTGCTTGGCATATAGTAGGTGCTTAATAAAAAACCTTATTCAAATTAGAAGAGGAAGGAATGATTTACCTCTCAGATCTAGGGAGAGGGGAAGAATTTATGACCAAAGATGAGATAGAGAACATTATGAAATAAATGCAAAATGGATCATTTTGATTAGATTAAATTTAAAAGGTTCTGCACAAACAAAACCAATGCAACCAAGATTAGAAGGAAATTAGAAAGCTGGGAAACACTTTTTACAGCCAGTGTTTCTGATAAAGGCTTCATTTCTCAAATATTTAGAGAATTGAATCAAATTTATAAGAATACAAGTCATTGTCCAATTGAGAAATGGTCAAAGGACATGAATAGGCAGTTTTTAGATGAAGAAATTAAAGCTATTCATAGCCATATGAAAAAATGTTCTCAATCACTATTGATTAGAGAAATGCAAATTAAAACTACTCTGAAGTACCACCTCATACCTATCAGATTGGTTAATATGACAAAAAAGGAAAATGATAAATGTTGGAGAAGATGTGGGAAAATTGGAATACTTAATGAATTGTTGATGGAGTTGTGAACTGATCCAACTATTCTGGAGAGCAATTTGGAACTATGCCCAAAAGGCTATAAAACTGTGCATACCCTTTGACCCAACAATACCACTACTAGGTCTATATTCCAAAGAGATCATAAAAAAGGGAAAAGGCTTCACATGCACAAAAATATTTATAGCCGCTCTTTTGGCGGTGGCAAAGAATTGGAAATTGAGGGAATGACTATCAAATGGGGAATGGCCAAACAAGCTGTGGTATATTGATGTAATGAAATACTAGTGTTCTGTAAGAAATGATGAGCAGGCAGATTTCAGAAAAACCTGGAAAGACTTAAGTGGACTGATGCTGAATGCAGTGAGCAGAACCAAGAGAACACTGCACATAGTAACAGCAACATTGTGTGATGATCAACTGTGATAGACTTAGCTCTTCTCAGCAATACAATAATGCAAAACAATTCCAAAGGAAACATGATGAAAAATGCTCTCCAAATCCAGAAAAAGAACTGTGGATTCTGAATGCAAATTGAAGTATACTATTTTCACTTTTTTGGTTCTTTTTTTGTTTGTTTTTTCTTTCTGTGGTTTTTCCCTTTTGTTCTGATGCTTCTATCACAACATGACTAATGAAGAAATATGTTTAACATGATTGTAATGTATAACCTATATCAGACTGCTTTCTGGCTTCAGGATGGGGGAGGGAAGGAGAAAAATTTGGAACTCAAAATCTTACAAAAATGAATGTATGGGGCACTAGGTGGCGCAGTGGATAGAGCACCGGCCCTGGAGTCAGGAGTACCTGAGTCCAAATCCGGCTTCAGACACTTAACATTTACTAGCTGTGTGACCCTGGGCAAGTCACTTAACCCCAATTGCCTCACTAAAAAACAAAAAACAAAAACAAAAACAAAACCAAAAAACAAAAAACGAATGTTGAAAACTATCTTTACATGTAATTGGAAAAAAATAAAATAAAAATACTTTAAAAAAAACCCCTTATTGACCAAATGGCTGAAAACAGATACTTGAGAGGTAGTATAGTATAGCAAATATCGTTCTAGACTGAAAATCAGGAAGTCCTGAGTTTGAATCCTGCCTCAGACACTTACTAGCTATGAGAACCAGGGCAAGTCACTTAATCTCATGAAGCCTCAGTGTCCTCATCTATAAAATAGGCCTAATGACACCTGTAGTACCTGGCCCACTGGGTTGCTGTGAGGTTCAAATTAGAACACATATGTAAAGGACCTTGCATTCCTGGTAACAATGAACACACCTATTTTGTGAAGGTACCAAAGTTCTTAACCAATAGGTGAGAGAAAAGGACTTACAGGAACTGGCCACCTTGAGAAAATCCCATGGCATTGTAGCCTTGTTGCAGCTTGGGGTTCTGGCGAGCATTTCACACACTAGGGCCACCTGCTGATTCACGTTTAAGAAGAAGCTGTTCTCCATATCCTGAAGAAGGAAGAAGGGAGAGAGAAGAGGAAGAGAGGAGAGAATGGAGAGAAGGAAGAGGGGAGAAAAGAAAAAAGAAGGGGACAGAAAAAAAGAGGGAAGCAGGAGGGAAGGGGAGAAGAGAAAGAGAAGAGGAGGAGGAGGAGAGGGCAAAGGATAAAGGACAGAGGAGAGGGGAAAGAGGGAAGGAGAGGAGAGGAAAGAAGGAAGGGGAGGAGAAGGGGGAAAGAAGTGAAGGGACAGAAGAGAAGGGGAGAAAAAGAAGAGGAAGAAAGGGGAAAGGGAGAAAAGAAAGGATAGCAGAGGGGAGGGGAGAGGAGAGGGAAAGGGGAAGAAAGAGCAGGGAGAGAGAAAGGAGGAAGAAACAGAAGGGAGCAGAAGAGGAAGGAGAGGAGGAAGAGGTAAGGGGGGGGTAAGGGGGAGGGGGAGGAGGAGAAGGGGAAGAGAAAGAAGAGGGGAGAGTTTATGAAAACCAAGTTCCCACAGTCATAAAACCTTCTCTAAGCCTTCTCCTTAACTTCTCTGCTTCCTCTGCTCCCAGGCCAACAGAACCGTTTTAAAATGGCTGCTTTGCTATTAACTAGCTATATGACTTTGGGCGAACGCCAGAATTCCCTTCTTCTACATGGATTCCAGTTTCTACATTAAAAGAACATAAATATTTCCAGTAGCCTGGCAGACACCCAGACTTTGGGTCACTAAGAGTAAAAGTCCCATTGAAAGCCCCAATAAAATTATCTTCTCAGGAAGAGTGCTAAAAGAAAAACCGAAACCATATGAATCACTTTCAAACCAAACGCTTATCATGAACTCCTCAGCCTAGGTAAAGTCCCTCAGTGACTTTGCTTTGTGGGTGGATTACCTCAATCAGAGTCTTCCCAATCTCCAGCGACAAAACATAAATTCCTGGTATTTTTCGCTCAACCATTTTTTTAATGGCCCCCATGCTCAATGGGTTACAGCAGCTGTCCCCTAGACAGGAGAAGAAAGAAAGGATGGGAAGTTTTAAGTGCTATACATAGTAATGATCAATGAGTTTCAGGAGCCCCAACAATTTAATGGGGCATAAATGATGTAGCTATGATTCACATATTACACAATCTTGTTTCAAACTTGGTGCAATAGAAAGAACCCTGGCCTTGGGATTGGGAAATCTGGTTCAAGTCCCGACCTGCCATTTCTAGCTATAATTTTGGGCAAGTCACTTCTCTCTTCTGGGCCTGTTGCTTCATCTGTAAAATGGGTCTAATGCTGGCTTGCTTCACATGTACTATCATAAGATCACAGAAAGGGTCCTTGAAGCCATCAAGTCTTATCCCTTGTTTTATGGATACGCAAATTAAGGCACAGAGCAGTTAAGTGACTTACCCAAGGTCACACAGCTAACAAGTATCTATGGCAGGATTTGAAACCATGTCTTCCTGACTCCATGTCCAGCACTCTAGCCACTATAGTGGTGTTATACTACCTATTTCACAAGATTACTGGGAGAAAGTTTTTGTATACTTCAAAGCTCTATGTAAACATTATTTTATCTTTACTACTCCACTTAAGGCACTAGGGATGAAAAATGTCATTAGTCCTTGTCCTCAGTGAGATGCAGTGGAGTAAGAATAACATTTGGAGATAGAGAACCTTGGTTCATGTCCTGACTCAGCTTACTATCACCTCTATTAGCTTGGGTGAATCACTGAAGCTCTCTGAGCCTGATTCCTCATGTGTAGAATGAAGAAGTTAACAAATTAATAAGCTAATATATATTGTAGTATGAAGATGAAATGAGATAATATCTGCAAAGCACTTTACAAACCATAACATGATACATGAATGTTAGCTAATTACTAGTATTAGTCCTTTGGGTTAAATTATTTCTTAGGTCCTTTCCAAGTACAACGATCTGCTTTTTTTTTTTTTTTTTTGTGCAGGGCAATGAGGGTTAAATGACTTGCCCTGAGTCACACGGCTAATAAGTGTCAAGTGTCTGAATCTGGATTTGAACTCAGGTCCTCCTGAATCCAGGGCCAATGCTTTATCTACTGCACCACCTAGGTGCCCTCTGCTTTAAGGCTGCTTCTAGCTCTGCCTTCTATGAACTTAGTAGGGACATTCAGCATTTAACGATACCTGTAAGAATGTGCTGAGTGCAAAGGCCAGAAAAGGAAAAGAGATGGGAAGAGAGAGTTCATTTAGAACTGAGATCAGGGAAGGCTTCATGGAAGAAGTGCCACTTAAGCTACACATTCTCTTCCTTTCTGGGGCCTTTGGGGTGCTAATAATGATAATCAGCGCTTCTTCCACTGACATTCTCCTTATAGTATAGAAGTGGCCCTGACTTCTCTGGCAGCCCTGGTAAACTGCAAAGCCTTTAAGTAGAAACTATGTCCTAGCTAACCCCAGACAGGCTCATCCCTGGAGAGCTGGCCCCAGGAAATGGATATTTTCCCCATCCAAAGGTCTAGAAGAATATATAGCAATAAAATCGTAACTCCTTGCCCCGGAGAAGAATCAATTTGTGTTTGTATAGCAATTTAGAGACTGCAAAGCTCTTTCACATCCATAATTCTGATAGTCTTAAATGTAAATTGTCTGCTCTCACTTCCCCTTTTTCATCCCAAGAAAATGACTATCAACCCACAAAGTAGAAGCATGGAGACAGAATTGTGGATTTGAAGTCACCAAACCTGTTTTTCGAATCTCAGTTCAGCACATTAATTAACCAATTAAGAGATACTTATTAAGCACCAACTATGTGCCAAGCACATAAGTGAATGAACTGGAAATAAAGAAAAGATACAATCCCAGTCCTCAAGAGCTAACATTCTGTTAGTTACTGGCTAGTTAATTCTCTTAACCTTTCTGTGACTGAGTTTCTTCATTTGTAAACTGAGGGGGTTGGACTAGATGACTCTTCTAGCTCATCATCTATGACTCTGTGATCCTAGCGTATCAGGAATAAAAAGGACTCCAAGGTAACAGGTATCATGAAAGAAATGCTTGGATCTTAGAATCAGGTTTTTACAGTACTGGTTCACTCTTTTTTTTTTAAATGAGCAATTGGGGTTAAGTGACTTGCCCAGGGTCACACAGCTAGTAAGTGTTTAGTGTCTGAGGTCGGATTTGAACTCAGGGTACTCCTGACTCCAGGGCCAGTGCTCTATCTACTGCGCCACCTAGCTGTCCCTCAGATTCACTCTTTTTTTTTTTCAGGGCAATGAGGCTTAAGTGACTTGCCCAGGGTCACACAGCTATTAAGTGTCAAGTGCCTGAGGCCGGATTTGAACTCAGGTACTCCCTAAATCCAGGGGCGGTGCTTTATCCACTGTGCCATCTAGCTGCCCCTTCAGATTCACTCTAGAAAATACATACTGGGGGGGCAGCTACATGGCGCAGTGGTAAAGCACCGGCCCTGGATTCAGGAGTACCTGAGTTCAAATCCGGCCTCAGACACTTGACACTTAATAGCTGTGTGACCCTGGGCAAGTCACTTAACCCTCATTGCCCAACAACAACAACAACAAAAAAACCCCGAAAGTACATGCTGGATTAAGTGGCCTCTGGCAAACTGCTAGGTGACACAGTGGAGAGCACTGGACTCAGAATCAGGAAGACAGTTTGAATTCTATGGGACCACGGACCAGTCTCTTAACCTTTCTCACTTTCTCATCTGTAAATTGTCGACAATCTCTAAAAGCCCAGCAGCTCTCAATCTTTGAACCATGATCCTCCCAATTCTGAGGTTTCAGATCCTGGCTCTGCAACAGTCTATGGATCAAAGTGAGGACCTAAACACCTTCCACCAACTACAACTTCTAAGTCCAAGACCATTGCCTGGAGCACACGGGGTTAGATGAGAGGTTAGATCTGAACCCAGGTCCCAGTGGGTAGACAAGATTCGTGCAGCTGCCTCCAGAGGCATTCTTTTGTAAATGTGGGAATTTCACAAGGTTGCTGAGAGCAAAGTGCCTAGGAGATCTTAGAGCTAGCGAATTGAGAGGGGCTATCATTCATTAAATGAGGACCCTAGATGGGCAGTGGTTCGCCGGGGCACAGCCAGTTCTAGTGCCGTCGGCTTCTGACTCTTGGCCGGGGGCGATATTTGCCCGGGTCCCTACATCCCTCCCCAAAGGGAGGGACCGACAGCACCTGTTAGTACTCAGCGGCTGGCATACCCGGCCGCGGCTATACATCCCCGGCTCGGCCCAGCCCCACTCACCTCATCCCGTGCAGCGGACAGTGGTAGCGGTTCCTGCGGCGGCTCGGTCCGCGGAAAGGCTGAGGCTGGAGAGGGACCATTGCAGAAGCGCCCACACTCAGTAGCAAGGGAAACATCCTGGGAGAAGCCATCTTGGTCCAATCACATGACTGCAGGCTTAAAGAGCCTGTTGTCACGGAAGTCCTGCCCTCTCCCACTTCTGACCATCCAATCACAAAGTGGGAAGCGGCTTTCGCGGCTTTTGCTCCTTCCACTTCTCTCGTATGTCCCTGCTCTCCCGCATTTCCTCTCTACTCTCTACCCTTTCTCTGTCCCTTCCCGGGTCCCGGCGGGCTTTGGGGGCCTGTGGCTTTGGTTGGGGGCTTGCCCAGAGGAAGCTTTATTCACTCCCTGAGCAGGCTCGGCGTGCTGGTGCGACTGCGCATGTCCTCACCTGTCACGCTCCGCCGCAGTCTACCCTCTTGTTCTCCGGGAACGAAGGTTGAATTACCTGCTACATGTGCCTGTGACCTTGACAGTCCCCTTCTGCGGGCTCCCTTCATCAGAATGAGGGGCGGGTGGTGGAAGGAACGCTGGATTCACAGACAAAAATAACAGTACCCACCAATCCCTCCCTCAAACCTGGAGACATATTCTTACCTATACCATTTCAATTCCTAAGGAGAATGAGCTCAGGCCAGAAGCATTTACTACAAAATTTTTCATCTCCCCACCAAATTCATTTCTGAATGTGGAAGCCTAGCCAATGGATGACGTGGAATCTTGGCTCATTCTACTACTGAGCTAAGTAAGGCCCAGTCACTCCTTGAGATAGCTCACAAATTCAGCATGGACCCTTGTGACTAGACTTTTGCTCCTACCAGTTTTCAAGCATTGCCAATATTCCATTTAAGAGTAAAAGAGGGGGGGCGGCTAGGTGGTGCAGTGGATAAAGCACCGGCCTTGGATTCAGGAGTACCTGAGTTCAAATCTGGCCTCAGGCACTTGACTTACTAGCTGTGTGACCCTGGGCAAGTCACTTACTTAACCCCCATTACCCCGCCAAAAAAAAAAAAAAAGAGTAAAAGAAAAAGGGCAGCTAGGTGGCGCAGTAGATAAAGCACCAGCCTGGATTCAGGAAGACCTGAGTTCGAATCTGCCATCAGTGTAATTTGAATGGTGCTGGCTATGTCCTAGTGAGAGGAGACCATTGCTCCTTTTGTCACGGTAGTAAATTAAAAGGCATGCAGAAAGTAGACTAGAAATGGTCATACAGGGGCAGCTAGGTGGTGCAGTGGATAAAGCACCGGCCCTGGAATTCAAATCTGGCCTCAGACACTTAACACTTACTAGTTGTGTGACCCTGGGCAAGTCACTTAACCTCAATTGCCTCACCAAAAAAAAGAAAGAAAGAAATGGTCATACAGCCTCATGCACACACTCTGAAGTGGACGGTTGGGGTCCTTCATGCCATGGTCATCAGCATCCTCATCACAAACTCATATTCCCAGAACTCACTGACTGTACTCCCATTACAAAGGTATTATACACACACACACACACACACACACATTGGAGTTCAAAGGTATTATACAGTGGATTAACTGCCTAATGGAAATCTCTTCTACCTTTGTCTCAAGCTCAGCACATTCCAAACTGAACTCATTATCTTTTCCCCCAAATGTTGGTTTCCCTAACTTACTCCCTTATTTCTGTCTGAGGAACCATTATTTTTGTGGTTATTCATGCTTGAAAACTTTAAGTTATCTTACCGGCCCCCTCCCACCTCTCCAGTCCTCTTACACCTTATGATCCAGTGACACAGGTCTCCTTGCTGTGCCTCTGGGCATTTTCACTGCCTGTTTCCTATACATGGAATGCTCTCTCTCCTGCTCTATGCCTCCTGAATTCCCTGACTTCCTTTAAGTCCCAACTAGAATTCCAATTTCTACAAGAATCTTTCCTTGATTCCCCCTCAGTGCCAATCAGTTCAGTCATTTTTTAGTCATGTCTGACTTCATGATTTTTGGTTTTCTTGGCAAAGAAACTGGAGTGGTTTGCCATTTCCTTCTCCAGCTCATTTTACAGACGAGGAACTGAGGCAAACTGCTTTCCCTATATTCATTAACTCCAATTTACCCTGTCTATATCTTGTTAATATATAGTTGTTTGCATGTTGTCTTCCCATTAGACTATGAACTCCTTGAGAGCAGGACTGTCTTTTGCCAGGGTTCTTAGCTCAGTGCCTAGTGCCTAGCAGATACTTAATAAATGCTTACTGACAGACTGACTGCCAAGTTTTCATCGGTCTGCAAGTTCCAATTGGCCACAAGTTCCTGTCAGTTCTTTCTTCATAGTCTCCATTCAGATGTTTGATTCCTTACTTTGTACAACTCCAAGAGGTCCTACTTTGAAGTCAAGTTGTGTTAGAACAGTGACCCTGGGTTTTCTGAGCAGAGCGCAAGCTCAGGCAGGTCCTGCCAAGTAGTAAGAACAACAATAATGACTACTGCTGCTCCTTATGTAATGCTTTAAGATTTGCAAAGCGTTTAGTAAATATTATCTCATTTGATCCTCATAGCAACCCTGTGAGGAAGGTGCTATTATTATTCTCAGACCCTGGACAAGGCCCTTAAGCTCTGTTTGTCTCAGTTTCCTTATCTTTAAATGGAAATACGAATAGCACCTACTTCCCAGCATTGTGAAGATCAAATGGAATAATAATTGTAAAATGCTGAGAGCAGTGTCTGGCACATAGCAAGCACTATATAAATGTTAGCGATTATTTTTTTCCATATGAGGAAGCTAAAGTAAAGATTGTGACTAGCCCAGTGTCATATAGCTAATAAGAGTCTGGAGCAGATCTTCCTTACTCCAGGTCCAGCGCTTTGTGCACTGTGGTACCACCTGACTGCTACCTTCAAGTATGAATCCAATAATAAACAATATTTTCTCTCCAAAGATCAACTTTGCTAAGTCTGCAAAGGCTAATCACCCATGGTGATGAATCCTTTGAACATTGTGACTCATGAACCAGATAAAAGTACAGAATGACCCTTTGCCTTTTGAGACCCACTTCCAAAGAGAGGGTGCAGAATGACACTGGGGTGAGGAGATAGAAGGGGCTCTAACAGCTATTAGGTAGTCTACAATCATTCTTTTAACTATTCGCATTCAACATGTGATGTTTCTCCAATGACCAATGAGTTGATACAAGGCAGGGGGTGAGACATGTTGCAACTAAAATTAAGGTAACCCAAGGCACAAAATTGCAAGCACATTCAATTTATTGGTAAGGCTAGCCATTATCAATAAAATGGGTCTCTTGGCTTCCCAGGAAGCCAAAAAGACCATGAAATAGGTCTTCCTAGCCTTCATACATTTTGGGGAAGTACAACAGAACAAAGAACAGGAAGCATCACAGAGGGAAAAGCATATGATTGGATACAAAGCCTGAAATGTCAGAGATGATGAAAAACAATATGATTGGATGAAAGTGTGGAATGCAGAGCTAGCAACAGCCCCTCCTTCCATCTTGTTGCTAGGGAAAGCTCACTCAGGGTGTCCATCTGCATGGCTAGCTAGTGCCACAGGGATAACAGAGTAGACTTTCTTGAAGCTCAGTCCCTGCTTCAGAGATAACAGATCAGACTCCCTGGCATCCATCTGTACCTTTGAGGATAACAGACTTCTAATTGTACAAAGGCAGCTAGTGGTACAGAGATAAAAATTTTCTTTCAATTAATGTGATTTGTAGGGAAATGACTTTTACATTTGACTCAGAGAGGAAAACTGAACTTCTGGACTCATGAAGTTCTGAATTTAATTCAGAGATAAAGAAACATAGCTCAGGCAGTTAGAGAATGGAATCAAATATAAAATACTAAATGGGGGGGGCAGCTAGGTGGCACAGTAGATAAAGCTCTGGCCCTGGATTCATGAGGACAAGAGTTCAAATCTGGCCTCAGACACTTGACACTTACTAGCTGTGTAACCTTTGGCAAGTCACTTAACCCTCATTGCCCTGCAAAAATAAAATACTAAATCAATATTTGATTTTCTCAAGGACAAAAGGGGAAATAGAAATACATCCATATTGTCGCCCTTGCTTTATATTTAATTATAAGCCCTATACAGAAATCATAGCTCCAATGGCAGAATGCATCACATTTTCTCTTCATATACATAAATAAAGGTGTTGGCAGAATTGGTTCTATCTTATGCCCAAGGCAATGAGAAAACTTCTTTCATGCAATGCTTGCTTACTCATGCCAAGTCAGAAGAAAGAAGAGATACAGATGAGATGAGGATGCTGCATGGAATTACAACCACTTCATCCTTACTCACTTAAAAAGTGGCTGACTCTGAAAAAGGAAGAAAAAGAAGAGGGAAAAGAAGAGGCAATCCTTTGATTCTCATCATTTATTAGAGAAATTTAACTGATGTTAAATAACCATCACAGCAAGGTGGTCAAAGAGCCCAGAAACCTCGTCGGTCAGTCATCACTTGATCTCCTTGCCAAGAAGAGAGACATGTCAGCCAAGGGCAACACCCTCATGGAGAAAGATGTCAGAAGGTTAAGAGCAAAAGAGCAAAATGCAGAAGAAGATGAACTGAGCCCACAGAAAGCCTGGCAGAAGACACAGCTAAGTGGGATCATCCCAGGAGCATTCATACATAGAGCCTGAAGGAGGATGCCAAATAGACAAAATAGGATGGGCTTGCTAGCATTGCCAAAGTGGTCCATCCTCATCATCCACGCCATTGGAACCACCACATTTGGACACTGCCACCCCCAGAATCTAGCATCCTGCAGAAGGAAGGGTAAATGGTCATTATGAAGATGAAAGCAGGAAGAACAGCTAGACCTGACCCTACACAAACAGGAAAAGTTTTGCTGGATAGTACTCAGTTATAAAGATAGGGATTCATTTTTCGGGGTATCTCAAAAAGGAAAAATTCTAACGGAGTAGGAAAGATTTTTTTTAAGGAAGGCAAAAAGCTCACTGTCAATATGGATACATTAAAAGAAACAGAGTCAGGGGCAGCTAGGTGGCGCAGTGGATAGAGCATCGGCCCTGAAGTCAGGAGTACCTGAGTTCAAATCCGGCCTCAGACACTTAACACACACTTACTAGCTGTGTGACCTTGGGCAAGTCACTTAACCCCAATTGCCTCACTTAAAAAAAAAAAAAAAGAAACAGAGTCCATTTGATGAATCCTAAATGGAGTATTTGTGTAATGATATATGGACAAAAGTCACCCAGAAGAACAGGGCATTTGGCTCACTGGAATGGATAGAGCAAACCAATCCATATCCTCTTATCCTTAGGTCCTTTCCCTCATGCTCCTCATATCAATTAGTTGACAAATCTTGTCCCAACACCTTTTGCATGCATGTCTTCCTGTCCACTCACATCATCCACCCTCATCAACTCCTCATTGCTGTTGGGGCCCAATGGGAAGGGTTTTCTTGTTTGTTTGTTTTTATTTTTTGGTGAGGCAGTTGGGGTTAAGTGAATTGCCCAGGGTCACATGGCTAGTAAGGGTTTTATTGTTTTATAAAATGTTTTTATTGAGAATGAATATTGAGTGTAGGGAACAGCAAATAGTTCAGTTTGCCTGGAATAGAGACTATGTAAAAGCAAGTAACGTGAAGTAAAGGGAGACAGTTTGGGAAGTTATTTTGTGTGTATGGGTATGTGTGTTTTTTTAGTGAGGCAATTGGGGTTAAGTGACTTGCCCACACAACTAGTAAGTGTTAAGTGTCTGAGGCCACATTTGAACTCAGGTACTCCTGACTCCAGGGCCAGTGCTCTATCCACTGCGCCACCTAGCTGCCCCTAGTTTGGGAAGTTATTGATGCCAGTCAGAGGCCACTTACATTCTATACTAGAGGCAATAGGGAACCATAAGGGCTTCTTGAGCAGGAGAGTAACATGGGATCTTTACATCAGGAAGATTATCTTGTCTGTTCTGTGCGAAACAGGATAGAGAAATGCTTTAAGGCATTTTTGCAAGAAAGATAAGTGATCTGCATCTCTTCCAATTTCTTTTATGGTATGCTTTCAACAACAACAAATGCCTTTTAATATTAAGGTCACATATCATTTGAATTTATTATGGAATATGACATAAGATTTTGGTCTGTTCTTAATTTCTGCCAAATGGCTTCCCAGTTTTCCAACCAGTTTTTATCATGGGCGTATATGTATGTCTGTGTACATATATGTGTATGTGCATTAATGCATATATGCATGTGTGTATATATGTATGTATGTTCCAACCAAACAGAATATGAAAGAAACGGATGAATATTTACCAAAAATATAAAATACCTACCAGATTTCAAATTATAGTACAAAGCAGTTATCAGCAAAAATACTTTGTGCTGGTTAAATAAAAGGAAAATTGTTTAGTGGAACGAATGTATACACATGATATACAAATATTAACTTAACTCATATAATTCTAACTCCTGAGATAAAGGCTCACTTAAAAAAAAACAACCTAGGAAAGCTGAAAAACATGTAGTTGGAGTTAAGGTTAGACCAAAATCATGTTATAGACCATAAAAGGCCTCAAAGAGGAAAAAGAGTTATAACACGTCAGAGGCCATGTGCTGGGTTCTGATTATATTGGCACAGAGAAGTAATTCTCAATGAGGAAAATCCCCCTAGCAAAGCAGGTTAGCAACTTCTCTGTAATTTATAGTCCTAAAATGCTGCTGAGAGCACTAGAAAGGTAAGTGAGCTGCCCAGGGTCACCCAACCTAGTATAGATTGTAGAGAGAACTTGAACCCAGGTCTTTGTGGCTCAAGGTCCAGCTCTCTCTTCACTGTCCAAATCCTCTTATCTTAAAAGACATCATAATCAAATCAGAGGAGCAGAGAAGGTAACAGGTTCCACAGCAATATATCAATTCAGAAAGAGTTTTTTACTAAACAAGGGATCAATAGGATCACAAGACACAAAATGAACAATTTTGAATTTGATTACATCAAATTCAGAAGTAATTGAACAAACAAAATCAATACACTTAGAAATAGAAGGGGGAAAAAGAAAAAGAAAAAAAAAGAAATAGAAGGAAAATAGTTTACTGGGGAAAAAAATCCTTGCAGCAAATTTCCCTGTATATTCAAGATATATATGGGGGCAGCTAGGTGGTTCAGTGGATAGAGCACCGGCCCTGGAGTCAGGAGTACCTGAGTTCAAATCCAGCTTCAGACATTTGACACTTACTAGCTGTATGACCCTGGGTAAGTCACTTAACCCAGTTGCCTCACGAGAGAGAGAGAGAGAGAGAGAGAGAGAGAGAGAGAGAGAGGAAGAATTGATATAAATAAGTAAAGCAATATTCTGACCTTATTCCCACAGATCAAAACTGGATAGGTTGGTGCTGTCAGAATTGGAATTGCACCCCCTACTGGAGAGATGCTGTAGGGAAGCTCCACCATGAGGAGAAGCCATGTGAGGACAAGCCATATGACGTTAGCGTCTGGAACTGACCTTTTCTGGGAAATCAAAGGTCAGCCCAGCATCCAGAATTAACTTCTGTAGAACCACCTGTGGGACTTGTCAATCAGGGCTGTCAGCCAATTAGCTTGGAGCTGTGAGTGTGTGGACAGCACTGTTTCCTGTTGGAGAGGAGGCTTCTGGGAAGAGGAAGGAAGTGTTGGGGTCTTTTGAGTTCCTGACCTTGGTTTGGAGAGGTCGGATGATGGGGCTCTTAGAAATAGTTAGATCTGGGGCAGCTAGGTGGCACAGTGGATAGAGCACTGGCCCTGGACTCAGTAGTACCTGAGTTCAAATTCGGCCTCAGACCCTTGACACTTACTAGCTGTGTGACCCTGGGCAAGTCACTTAACCCCAATTGCCTCACCAAAAAAAAAAAAGAAATAGTTATATCTATTACCTCTCTCTCTCAACTCACTTACCTCTGATTGCTCTTTAATAAATTCTTAAAAGTCTAAACTCTTGCTAAAGCTTCTAATTTGGGGCAACCACTCATTAGATTTTAGACATCATAGCTAGAATTTTCGCCCCTTACAGATGGCAATATTACAGTGCAGTGGATAGAAAACTGTAACTGGAGTCAAGAAAACCTGAATTCAAATCCAACCTCAGATACTTACTAGTTGGGTGACCCTGAGCAAGTCATTTAACTTCTACCCTCAGTTTACCTCATCAGTAAAAAGGGAAATAATAATAATAAAAAAACCTCCCTCCAAGGTTGTTTTGAGAATAAATAAAATAATATTTTGTCTAAATGCTTTGCAATTTTAAAGTACTATAGAAAAAATGTAGTCATCATCTCCCTCTCAAGTTCTAGAGTGTGCCCTTGAAAGGGTGGGAATGATTCTTCTCAAATGCTATCAGTTTGAGCTCCCTATCCTATGTTACCCTGACTCTTAACCACCAATGATTAACACTCAAATTTCATTAACTAGCTAATATCAATTTGCTTTTACAAATGGATTTTTACTGCAAAATAAAGCAAAACAGAAGTATAAACTCCCCCATCACAAAACCATCTGGAGGCATGCTCTCCCCTGTGCCAACAAGGACCCACGAAGAGTTCACTCAAACTTAAATAAGTTTTTACATAGCAGTAAGTCCCACCAAGTTCACTTCTAATTGTGATATAGCCACTGGATGAATCTGTGACTCAGCTACTGTTGGGCAGGGTCCAAGCAGGTTTCTCAGTGTTTCCTTTCTCATCATGTGGCTTCCAGCAAATCCTGGCCATGGATGACCTCTCCAGGATTTCTGGTTAACTTGCTCTGCCAAGCCATCTTCACCATTCATTCACCCAGAAAGGATTAAGGGACCCTTTGCTCCTGACCAGTTAGTGCCTTTCTTTCTTTTTTTTTTTTTATGAACAAGGCAATTTATTAGTGAATCCGGCGTGGTCTGTCCTAATGTTTCTTGTTGGCAGCAGCCACCTGTCCCGGCGATTCTGTCCAGGTCTCTCTGTCCCTGAGGTGTCAGCTTCCAGCCCCCATCCTGGTCTTTCTCCACCATCTTGAGGCCTTCCAGGGCCTGCAGGACCCTCCGGGGCCACACTCTTGGAGCCTCTGCTGAAGTGACTGGGCATGACCCCGTTGCGCTGGCGCCCGCCGTAGATCTTGGTCATGGATCCCACCCCTGCCCCGCCTCGGAGGTACAAGTAGCGGGCGGTGGAGGCAGCCCGGGGTGTAGAACCAGGTCTCGTCATAGGGCGCCAGCTCCTTGTGTTTGGCCCAGCTTGACCGTGTCCACCATTCGGGGACTTTCTGCTTCCCTGACTTGTGCCTTTTCAATGTACCCCAGTTCTGGTGATGCAGCCAATCAACAGTCTAGCTCTTTATCACGTGATTAGTAGACTGGAATTGTAACAGCATATCTATTCATGCTCCATATTGAGGACGAGGGCCCTTCCATTACATGTCATCATGTCTTTCAAGAAGCAGGTTCCCCAGCCTATCTCGTTTGATTGAATCAACTGAGCGCAGTGTTTATGCTCACAACCTGAGATATACATATATGTGTACATTTTATATGTGTATATATATGTAAATACACACACATGTATAAATAAAGAATAAGTCCAGTTCTCCAGTAGATAGTCAAAGATGTGAACCAGTATTTCTCAAACAAATAAGGCAAGCTATTGACAACCATATAAAATGTTCCAAAAAGAGAAATTGTAAATTAAAACAACTTTGGGTTCCTATCTATATACCCATCAGACAGACAAAAATGCCAAAAGAAAGGAAAGTGACAATTGTTGGAGGGGTTGGGGAGAACAGGCACAGTAATGTGCTATTGGTGGGTCTGTGAACTTCAACCATTCTGGAAAACCATCTGGGTCTCTAGCCCCAAAGAATCAGGAAACCATGCATACTCTTTGGACCCACCGATTCCACTGTTAGCGTTAAGAGTCCAAAAAGATCAGAGAAAGAGAAAGGACCAATAGGTACACAAATATTCATAATAACACTTTTTGTTTATGACAAAGAATTAGGAACAAAAGGGGTGCCTATCCATTAGCAACAGTTGAAAAATTATGGCATATGAATATATGCTGTAAGAAATAATGAAAGAAGGGGCAGCTAGGTGGTGCAGTGGATAGAGCACTGGCCTGGATTCAGGAGGACCTGAGTTCAAAGCCGGCCTCAGACACTTGACACTAGCTGTGTGACTGTGGGCAAGTCACTTAACCCTCACTGCCCGCAAAAAACAACAAAAAAAACCCAAAAAAAAACGGAAGAAAAGGTTTTCACATAAACCTGATATTATATGAACTGATCCAGAGTAAAGTGAGCAGACCAGGAGAACAGTTTTACGATGACTCCACATTGTAAAGAAAAACAACTTTGAGAGATGTAAGAACAATGATCATTGCAATTACTAATTCCAACTCCAGTGATTAAGATTTACGATTAAGACTGATGATTAAGGCCAGATTAAGACTGGTGATTAATCATGCTTCCCTCTTCCTGTCACATAGGTAATGGATTATAGGTACACCAAACATTTATTTTCAGACACAGCCAATGTGTGGATTTGATTTGTGTGAATCTGCTTCATTCTTACAAGATAGGACTTCTTGGAGAGAGAGGTAGAGTTGGAAGCATTTCCAAGATAGAAAGAGATATTCAAAAAAGAAGGAAGAAGGGGGCAGCTAGGTGGTGCAGTGGATAGAGCACCGGCCCTGGATTCAGGAGGACCTGAATTCAAATCCAGCCTCAGACACTTAACACTTATTAGCTGTATGACCCTGGGCAAGTCACTTAACCCCAATTGCCTCACCCCCCCCCCCAAAAAAAAAAGAAGGAAGAAAAGGAAAGGGCATCATGGTTTTAAAATACACAGAAGAGATCAGAAGAAAGTTTAGAAGGGGCTACAAAAAAGCAGGGCAGAGCTGGCATTACTATGTTGAATTTGAGTTATTTTTTTTTAAGGCTACACATAATTTTTTAAATATACATAACAGAAGGCCACAGTTGCAAGTATAATCCCTTTTTTGTTTCTATATTGATATGTTCCTATTTATTAAGTTCATGATAAAAAAGAAAAATATATAAAAAACCCAAACTGACAAAATATGAAATAGCAAACCTAAGTAAAGAAATCCCAGAAAGAGAATTAAACGGCCACTATGAAGCTGCCACAGAATAAGACAAAGAACCGCATGGATTCTTTTCTTTTTCTTTTTTTTTTCTTTTTGGTGAGTCAATTGGGGTTAAGTGACTTGCCCAGGGTCACATAGCTAGTAAGTGTTAAGTATCTGAGGTCAGATTTGAACTCAGGTCCTCCTGAATCCAGGGCTGGTGCTCTATCCCACTGTGTCACCTAGCTGCCCCAACATGGATCTTAAATGAATTCTAAACACATATTTAAAGACCAAATAGTCCATAAAACTGTTTTCAAAAATAGAAAAAAACCTGCACTCTAATTCTTTATATGAAGCAAATATGGTTTTTATCAATATTCCTGGAATGAAAGGCAGAAAATGAGACCTGCAAGTGAAATTACTGATGAACATTCATGCAAACAAGACAACTAACAAAATATTGGTAAATAAAATGCAGCAATAGATTCAAAATTGTTCATTATGAACAAATAAGATTTTTAATAGTATTTTATTATTTTCCTAATTACATATAAATGACATATTTCTGTAAGATTTTGAGTTCCAAATTTTTCTCCTTCCCTCCCTTCCCCCTCCCAAGACAGCAAGCAATTTGATATAGGTTATGTTGTGGGGTTAGGAACTATTAAAGTTTTAAACTGGCCAGCTGACACAGGTCTTCTCCTTGAAAAGACAGGACACCTTGAAGCAAGAGAGATAAGCCTATCAGGCATGGCTACTGCCAGAATGTCGCCAGGGGGACAGAGATGGGCTTAAAAGATGGAACCCGGCAGCTAGGGTGGCACAGTGGATAGAGCACCAGCCCTGGATTCAGGAGGACCTGAGTTCAAATCCGGCCTCAGACACTTAACACTTACTAGCTGTGTGACCCTGGGCAAGTCACTTAACCCCAATTGCCTCACTAAAAAAAAAAATATGGGAACCACCTATTGACCAACTTTTTCAAGCCACCCACCAGTGGGTGACATTCCACCCTTGGGTGACCACCCCCAAAGTCAGATGATCACCCCCATCTGTCCCTCCACCATCTGTCCTCTGGAAAAGCTGTGGCCTTTCTGCTGCTCGAGGAGATAGGTATCTCAGAGAACCAAGTCTCTGGAACTATCTCCCCATGAGAGAGGTTTGACTTCTTTCTTGGTTTCCTTTCTCTAGTGCCTAAATAAAGATTCTTTTATTCTAATTGGATTTGTGTGGAAAAGGGTATGATTCTTTTTTTTTTTTTTAGTGAAGCAATTGGGGTTAAGTGACTTGCCCAGGGTTACACAGCTAGTAAGTGCTTAAGTGTCTGAGGCCAGATTTGAACTCAGGTACTCCTGACTCCAGGGCCGGCCCTCTATCCACTGCACCACCTAGCCGCCCCAAGGGTATAATTCTTTAAAGAGGAATTCCTAAGGACCCCCACATGCATCAATTCCCCCATGACAGGTTATATATGTACAATCACATTAAATATATTTCAACATTAGTTAATTGTGAAAGAAGAATCAGACAAAAGGGGAAAACCACAAGAAAGAAGAAATGAAAAAGTGAAAATAGTATGCTTTCTAATGGCCTCATTTCAAAAAATATATAGGGAACTAAATCAAATGTATAAGAATGCAAGTCATTCCCCAAGTGAGAAATGGTCAAAGGACATGAAAAGGCAGTTTTCTGATGAAGAAATCAAAGTTATCTATTCCCATGTGAAAAAATGCTCTAAATCACTATTGATTAGAGATATGCAAATTAAAACAACTCTGATACCTATCAGATTGGCTAATGTGACAAAAAAGGAAAATAATAAATGTTGGAGAAGCTGTGGGAAAATTGGAACACTAATGCAATGTTGGTGGAGCTGTGAAATGATCCAACCATTCTGGAGAGTAATTTGGAATTATGCCCAAAGCGCTATAAAGCTGTGCATACCCTTTGACCAGCAATACCACTTTTGGGTCTTTTTCCCAAAGAGATCATAAAAAAGGGAAAAGGACCCACATGTACAAAAATATTTAAGCTGTTCTTTTGTGGTGGCAAGGAATTGGAAACTGAGGGGTTGGTTGCCCATCAATTGGGGAATGGCTGACAAGTTGTGGTATATGAATGTAATGGAATTCTCTTGTGCTGTAAGAAACGATGAGCAGGAGGAATTCAGAGAACCTGGAAGGACTTGCATGAACTGATGATGAGTGAGATGAGCAGAACCAGAAGAACATTATACATAGTATCATCAACATTATGTGTTGATCACTGTGATAGATTAGATTCTTCTCACCAATACAACAGTACAAGAAAGTTCCAAAGGACTCATGATGGAAAAAGGCTCTCCAAATCCAGGGGAAACAAAAAGAACTGTGGAATATGGATGCTGATTGAACATACTATTTCTTTTGTTTTTGTTGCTGTTGTTTTTCTTTTTTGAGGTTTTTCCTTCTTTGTTCTGATTCTTCTCTTATAACATGACTAATGCAGAAATATTTTTAATGTGATTGTACATACATAACCTATATCAGATTGCTTTCTGTCTTGGGGGAGGGGTGAAGGAAGGGAGGGAGGGGAGAAAAATTTGGAACTAAAAAATCTTTTGAAAACAAATGTTGAAAATTATCTTTACATGCACTTGGAAGATACCTAAAATACTTAGATGATTAAAAAATTTGCCATCAATAAAAAAACAATATACTTCAATCTGCATTCAGACTCCATAGTTCTTTCTATGGATGTGCGAGAGCATTGTTCATCATGAGTCCTTTGGAATTGTTTTGGATGTTGTATTGGTGGAAGAGCCAAGTCTATCACAGTTGATCATCATACAATGTTGTTGTAATGTTGTGCATTACCATGTACAATGTTTTCCTGGTTCTGCTCACTTCACCCAGCATCAGGAACAAATAAGATTTGCCACTAAAAATGCAAGGATGATTCATATTAGGAAAATATCATTATACTATAGATGGTTACCCCAGTTTTAAGGTACTTAGTGGGTCCATACCCCTAAAATTCTACCAGGGCAAGCACAATAAGAGAAGGCAAAACCTGTTTTGAAAGAATTAAGTTGTCCAGGGCATGTTTGTGGGACTAGGTGACAGGTGAAAAGTGGATTGGGGAGTAAAGTGAAACATAGATGGGCCATGGAAAACATTCACCAGCCAGAACAAGGGGCTCTACTGTCAGTCCAGGCTGGGAGACCTATGGAATGTGACCTCTGTGCCTATCTCAAAGGGCAATGAGGTGAGCAGAGGGGCTTTATCCCCCCAACTAATAAGAAGGGTCAAACACTTCTCTCTGTACTTGGCATTATTATCAGATATTGAGTATTGCTCAGAACTGCTAGACTAATAGGAGATTTCACATGCAGCAATGGGCACAAATACACTTGAGTCAGGAAGCAGCTTCAAAAGAGTGTGACTCCTTGGAGCAGAGAAGAGAGCCAAGCCTGGATTCAAGGGGGACCCAGCCCTACCAGTCAAGAATCAAACTGCAGGGGGGCAGCTAAGTGGCAAAGTGGATAAAGCACTGGCCCTGGATTCAGGAGGACCTGAGTTCAAATCCAGCCTCAGACACTTAACATTACTAGCTGTGTGACCCTGGGTAAGTCACTTAAGCCTCATTGCCCTGAAAAAAAAAAAAAAGAATCAAGCTGCAAAGAGAAGCAGTCCCTGGAAACAAGTCTCTCAGAGGAAAGGTCAAACCCAGTGTGGGGAGCTTCATGAGAAAGGACATCAAAGTTGTATAGTACTGGAGTATAAATTGCCTTGGCCTCACAATGTTCCCTACATGAGTACCTCAATAACATGACACTCCAAGTTTGTGCATACTTTTCCTATGAATGCTATATGTATTTTTGGGAGACTGTGTCTTTGGTTATGAGGGAGAATGTTTTGTAGCTACATTTCTTAGTATCCTATTTTAGTGAATGTCATTACTTTTAGCTAATTATGTCTACTAGATGAATGTGATGGGGAATCTCACTGGTGGGGGCTCATGAGCTAGTTTTATGGGTCCAGGCCCATAAGATACCTTAGAACCTGGGACTAACAGCCACTTTCTGGGGACCTAAGCCACAAATGCAAATGGAAGTCTAGGGTGTGCTGCATTGCAGATGGAATACTATATTCTAATGGTTACCTTTAAAGCCAAATAATATTGCATTGCATTGCATTCATATGCAATGACTTCTTCAGTCAATTCCCAACTGATGGATAGCCACTATTCTCTCATGTTTTTTGCTACTACAAAAGTGTTGCTGTAACTTTGAGTGTGTGTGTGTGCATGTGTGTGATCTGTCCTTCTATATATAACTTCCTTTAGCTAAATACCTAATGGGAGTATTGTTGGGCCAAAGGGTTTCTGCACTATAGTGACTTTTGGGATATGATTTCAAATTGTTTTCTAGAACAATTAAACTAATTCACAGCTCCCACTCCAACAGCATTCCAGCCTGCTTTCCTTTTCCTGTCAAACTCTAAACCTAACTCATTGCTTGTCAAAGGCATATGTACTAACGGACAAGGTTCGTGGAATTGTTTATCTAGCCGACTACCACAATCTAGATAATAGCCATTTTTCATCTACTTGTTTTTCTTTTGTGGATGGTTTAACCAAACTCCTTTGATTTACTATTAATCTCATTTAATAAGTTCTGCAACACTCCAGGGCCTGGTGCACCAAACACAAACTCATCTTCAAAGAGGAACATCTGGAGGGCTTTTCTACTCATTGAAAATCGTTCTTTGATTCAGAACTTGCACTGGACCCTTTATTTGGTGATGACAAACATCCTCGGCTAGCCTAGGTCTCTCTATTTTATGCCTTATTTGATATGAATCATCAGAGAATAATTGAATAAAATTATCTCTGTTTTCATACTTTCCAGGGAATTTGGGGTAATTTTGAAACATACATGGGAGACATCTTTTTTTTTTTTTTTGGAGAAGCATCTTTAAGCTAGAATTTTGCTCTACCATATTAACTGTTCTTTTATAGTCAATAAACAATAGTACAATGTGACCTTGTATTCTCTAAAATTTCAGTTTATTGTGAGTGTAAAGTAGAATATTGGTTATAAAACTTTCCCTGTTCCCTCTGAAATCTTGATTAAGGATATATATATTTGCTTTCATATAAATTTTATAGAGATGGGAAGTGGACCAACAAAGGTCAGTGATGATTGATCATCTCCTGCTTGCCTTTTCCCCCCCTTTCTTTCTCTCTCTTTTCCTTTTTTTTCTTTGTCTTTTCCTTCTCCTTCTCCTTTCTTTTCTTTTTTGGCTGGGCAATTGGGGTTTAGTGACTTGCCCAGGGTCACACAGCTAGTAAGTGTTTAAGTGCCTGAGGCTGGATTTGAACTCAGGTCCTCCTGGATCCAGGGCCAGTGCTCTATCCACTGCGCCACCTAGCTGCCCCACCTTTTCCTTTTCTTTAATCCTTTCTTTATTTTTCTTTCTTCCTACAATAAACTGAAGTTATTTGAAGCCTTTTGGTATCCCTCAGTGCCCTCAAACTGTGACACCATCAGTACAAATCTCTTTTGTGTAAGCTTTTGGCTAGTCTGGCTGTTTTTCCAATGCTTGTTTTGTTCAGTGCCTTTTTCACTTCCTCAGGAGAAGGTCTATGGCATTAGACTAGTGACTCAACTGTCATTTACAATGAAAAAAATTGCTCCAAAAAATCTTTACAGATATTTTCCATTTTTCATGCATTATTGTCCAATCAATTTACCTCTTAAATGCCTTGGCTTTTCTCACACATGCTTTCTTTAAACTTATTTTTCCTTTCCTGCTTCTCACTGTTTTCTGAAGCAATACTGCTTAGAATCTTCCACCATCCCTGCTCTGTAAGATTTGACCGATGAGTATATACGCTACACCAGTGTTGCTGTTGCTCGCCATTATTTCTCCACTCTGGCAAGGAAATCAAGTATTTGCTGGATGAGGACATTCCTTGGCTCTTTTGGTCTTTTCATATGCTTTACGTAACCTCAACTTATTTAGAAAATGGTGACTGTTTTGTTTTGTTTTTTAATCCATTTCTCAGTGTCTGGTTATTTTAAAATCCATTTCCCATTTTCCAGTATCAGCCACTAGCTTAACTAGGTCAGATTCCGAGTTCCTTCAATAGCACACCATATCTTTTCTGCTCATTTTTATTGTTTCTCCTAATTTGGTGCTAGTTTGTACTAACAAGATAGTCATCTGACTATATACAAACAGCTGATTCAAGAATGACTTGTGTATCATCAGCCAGTCATTTCCTGTATTTTTAACCTAATAAAAATGATTTATGATGATATTTGGTGCTTACCATGTCCCAATTTTATTTTTAAATTAAATTAAATTTTTTCAATTGAAGAAAATTTCATTTTTCTCTCTCCCAACTCTCTCTCTTCCTCTCCCCATTAAGAAAGAAAACAGGGGCAGCCAGGTGGCACAGTGGTTAAAGCACAGCCCTGGATTCAGGAGGACCTGAGTTCAAATTTGGCCTCAGACACTTGACACTTACTAGCTGTGTGACCCTGGGCAAGTCACTTAACCCCCATTGCCCCACAAAACCAAAACCAAAATAAAATAAAAACTAAATTCTTATATCAAATATGTATAGTGAAGCAAAGTATTTATTGATATATTCCTGTTTATTGAGGACTGAGAATCAGTGCGTGCGTGTGTGTGTGTGTGTGTGTGTGTGTGTGTATGTGTGTGTGTGTGTGTGTGTGTAAATAGAGAGACAGAGAGAGAGCAAGATTAACTGGGCATATGCCAGATATTATTAAATGTTCAGAGAAAAAAATGTACCACCCTGGGGTACTTCCCAGCCTTCATAGTGGACCCTTCAGGCAAGACTACACCCTGTTCAAGGTATTTAGTGGGTCTGTAGCTACTCAAAACCCTAGGTCATGAGCCTTCACCAACTTACCACCACCAGTGTTTGTTTACTAACCCACCAGAACACAATGAATTCAAATACAAACATTTAATGAAATAGCATAGTAAGAAAATTAGGACTAAACATTTTCTCCTAGACACAGAGCACATATTTCCATAAAAAAGCCTACCATCAAGAGGGAGTATGCACATTTGGAAAGCACACCTGAAGAGACATGCACATAGTGAAGACCCGTGGCCAAGTAACAGAAATGGAATGGTACATATACGTAGAAGGTCACATACTTAGACAACAGTGAAACTGGTACAGTAGGCAGTGGACATGAATCAGGAAGACTTGATGTTCAGATCTGGCCCCAGATACTTAATGGTTGTGTGAGCCTGGGCAATTCACATACTCTCTCTCAGCCTCAGTTTCTTCATCTGACAAATGGGGATAATAATAGCACCCAAATCACAGGGAGACAATGTATGCAAAGTGCTTTGCAAACTTTGAAGTGCTATCTAAAATGCTAGCTTTTACACATTTCTAGGGAACACACACTCACACCGACCATATTGCAAGTCTGCCAGCATTTTATGGTATTGTCATTGTGCTAGTCTCCCTGGTTCTCCTCCCTGCTTATTTCACATGGTATGTAGTCTCTGCCGGGTATGGAGGGCATTTTGTTCCATGGATTTGAAACCAGACAGCACAGCAGATGTAAAGTAGATTAAATTTAATCCAATTTCTGCCCTCTATAAAGGACGATGTTGGGAGGAGTTTGGTATTTCACACCCACATGGGTGCTAACCAATGAACAGAAAAGATGGATTGCAGTGAAAGAGACAGTCTGTGTTGGCATAATAAATTAAGCATCCTTTTAAAAAGTTAATTTTAAAATATACAAAAATAAGAAAAAGAAGTTAATTCATAAGTTTTATCTGGAAGTCATTGGAGAGAGTTTATTTGGTCAGGAAAATGAATCCTACCTCTGAACTTTTCTAGAACACCTCTACCCTCTCCATGCTCAGAGAAGACTGTTCAGGGAAAGAATCACCTTGTATTTCAGTGTTTTATTGATCCATTTAAAAAATTTTTAAATATCTATTTCGAGGGGCTGCTAGGTGGCGCAGCGGATAGAGCACCAGCCCTGGAGTCAGGAATACCTGAGTTCAAATGCGGCCTCAGACATTTGACACTTACTAGCTGTGTGACCCTGGGCAAGTCACTTAACCCCCATTGCCCCGCAAAAAAAAAAATCTATTTCATTGAACCAGTGATTTCCATAGAGGTACAACAGCGTAGGTTGCAACCTGTGTGGGAAAGGTGAACTTGAGTCAGTTCAAATTCTAAGGATGGGGTCTGGAAAGTACCCAGTCCCCAGTCTCTGTTATTGTTAGATTATTCTGTTCATGTTTTATTCTATTGCTAAGGGCAATTAGGTGGCATAGTGGATAGAGTACTGGCCCTGGAGTCAGGAGGACCTGAGTTCAAATCCAGCCTCAGACACTTAACACTAGCTGTGTGACCCTGGGCAAGCCACTTAACCCCAATTGCCTCACAAAAATAAAGAAATAAGTAAACATTTTGGGGGGCAGCTAGATGGAGCAGTGGATAAGGCACCAGCCCTGGATTCAGGAGGACCTGAGTTCAAATCAGGCCTCAAACACTTGACACTTAGTAGCTATGTGACCCTGAGCAAGTTACTTAACCCTCATTGCTCTGAAAAAAACAAACAAATAAATAATTAACATTTTTATTTATAGTTTTGAGTTCAAAATTTCATTTCTCCTTTCCTCCTTCCCTTTCCCCCTCCCTGAAAGGGTAAGCAGTCAGACGTAAGTTATACATTATGGAAAATATTGCCATATTAGTAATTTTGAATAAGAAAATGAATAAAAGAAAAATAAATAAAAGAAAGTGAAAAATAGCATGCTTCAGTCTGTGTTCCATCAATATCAGTTCTTTTCTTTGGAGGTGAATAGCACGTTTTATAAATAGTCCTTTGGTATTGTCTTGGATCATTGTATTGGTGAAAATAGTTGTCATTCACAGTTCTTCATCAAACAGTATTGCTGTCTCTGTGCACAACGTTCTCTTGGTTCTTGTCACTTCACTATACATAAGTTCATACAAGTCTTTCCAGGTCTTTCTGAAATCATCTTGCTTGTCATTTCTTATAGCAAAATAATATTCCATCACCATCATATACCACAGCTTGTTGAGCCATTCCCCAACTGATGGGCATTCCTCTGATTTCCAATTCTTAGCCACCACAAAAAGAGCTGCTAAAAATGTTTTTATGTTCAACCCTGTAATTTGTAGCACCATTGGAACCCTTTTTCATCACTCTGCTAAAGTACCCAAGGAATAGAGAGGAGCATTTGTGACTGGAGCCTGTTTTCTATTCCTTTCTGCCAAATAGGGCATATTAAATAGCTCCCTCTTTGTATTTTTCTTTCTTTAGTCACCATGACCAAAAAATCCATCACCTAGTGACCAACTAACTGGTGATGAATCTTGGAAGACACAGGCATCAGTGAAGTCTTTCCCACTCTGTAGGACCTCTGAGAACTTGCACTCCTTAGGAATCACCTTGGGAAATCCCAGGGTTCACCCTCAAACCATGATAAAATATTAAAAGACTTTTGTTCAGAGATGACTCTCAATATATCAAATGTTGGTTGCTCTTAAGGAACTAGCCTGCCCAGTAAGGAAGTACTGAGTACATCCTCTAGGATTGAGAGGAGCAACTCTCAGCTACTATCTCCTCAATCCCTATTCCCTAAAAGCACATGAGTACTTTCTGGTGGCAAAAGTGAGTGGGTGGGGGATGTAGGTGGCAAAGTGGACAAAGCACCGGCCTGGATTCAGTAGGACCTGAGTTCAAATCCAACCTTAGACACTTGACACTTGCTAGCTGTGTGACCCTGGGCAAGTCACTTAACTCTCATTCCCCCCCTCCAAAAAAATGAGTGGGTGACAACAACTTATATTGGATGCAAGACGTCAGAGTTTTGAAGGGCAGTCAAATAAAGAGGGTTAGACCTGTTTTCTGCATGAACCCACAAAGCATAGCTAGGACCAGCATGAGGAACTTACAAGGAGGTAGATTTGGTGTTAATTATATTTTTTTTTGGAGAATTTCCTTATTAGTATAGCACTCTCAATATGGAATGGGCTGCCTTGATGTTTGATGGATCACTACAGATCTTTAAGAGGAGACTTGGGAACTGCTTGTCAATAATGTCAATCCTCAGACTCCATGGAAAACATGTCTAAATATGTGATGCTCCAGAGGAACCTGAACAGCAAGAGGAAGTTAGAAGGATGGTGAGCTTGGAGAAACTGTGGGAAAATTGGAACACTAATGCATTGTGGTGGAGCTGTGAACTGATCCAACCATTCTGGAGAGCAATTTGGAATTATGCCCAAAGGGCGATAAAGCTGTGCATACCTTTGACCCAGCAATACCACTTTTGGGGTCTTTTTCCCAAAGAAATCATGGAAGGGGGAAAGGGACCCACATGTACAAAAATATTTCTAGCTGCTCTTTATGTGGTAGCAAGGAATTGGAGGTTGAGGGGATGCCCATCAATTGGGGAATGGCTGGACAAAGCTGTGGTATATGAATACAATGAAATACTATTGTGCTGTAAGAAATGATGAGCAGGAGGAGTTCAGAGAAACCTGGAGGGTCTTGCGTGGGCTGATGATGAGATGAGCAGAACCAGAAGAACATTGTACACAGTATACATCAACATTGAGTGTTGATCTACTGTGATGGACTATATTCTTCTCACCAATGCAATGGTACAGAAGAGTTCCCAGGGAACTCATGATAGAAGAGGGTCTCCAAATCCAAGGAAAAAAAAAAGAACTGTGGAGTATAGATGCTGAATGAACCATACTATTTCTTTTGTTTTTGGTGCTGTTGTTTTTTCTATTTTGAGGTTTTTCATCATTGCTCAGATTTTTCTCTTATAACATGACTAATGCCAGAAATAGGATTAATGTTATGTGTATATATATAACCTATATCAGATTACCTGCTGTCTAGGGGAGGGGGGGAGGGAGAGGAGGGAGGGAGAAAAATCTGAAATTGGAAAGCTTGTAAGTTGAGAACTATCTTTACATGTAACAGAAAAAAAATTAATTAAAATGCAAAAAAAACCCAAAAAGAAGAATGGTGAGCCTTTGATTGGAAACATATATCTTCTTATGGAGGGATGGATTGAATATGCCTATTGGTATCTTGTTGAATTGGGGAAGAATGTTTGGCCTCAAGTTGTAGTGGCCCTGAGTCATTTAAAAAGGGGGTCAGTGGGGCAGTTAGGCAGCACAGTGGATAAAGCACTAGCCCTGGATTCGGGAGGACCTGAGTTCAAATCCAGCCTCAGACATTTGACACTTACTAGCTGTGTGACTCTGGGCAAGTCACTTAATCCTCATTGCCCCCCCCCAAAAAAAAACAATAAAAAAGGGGTCAGTCAGAGTCATTCCTTTTTTCAGAGGAATAATACAGTTGACCACAGACCAGAGAAGGGCAGAACTAAGAGCAGACCTAGGACTTTGGCCAGAAAAAAACTTGTGCATAGGAATAGCCTTCCCAACCCAAAACAGTTTCATAGGGAAAGGGTATTAGGATTGGGAATTGGAAGTACCAGGTTTTTCAAATCCTGGCTCTGTTACTTCATACCTGTGTATCCTTGTGTAAATCACTTACTCTCTCTGAGTTTCTTCTTCTGTAAAATGAGTCAAGACAAGATATCTCACATCCTTTCCAACTCAAAGTCTATAATCCTATAAGGAAGCATCAAGGTATTGTGGAAACAGGAAGTGGCATGTAAGTGGTATGTGAAATTATAAGCACCACTTCCCCTTACACTTCTTCAGAGACAGCCTAGGACCCTGTGCCCCAACAGTGCTGTCAGTACTGTCAAGTCACCTGCCCATCTCCAACTTGTTGCCAATATCCAGAGGAAACAACCCCACAGGACCTGTCCATACTTCAGTCCCTGCCACCTCAGCTGCTATAGCTGCTGAAGCCCTAAAGAAGAGAATTTGCATCCCCTAAATCCTTGGCTGACAAATGGTTCAATATCAGAAACAGATGCATCAATCAAAATGACACTAAAGATGTATTTGTACATCATCTTTTATCTTGGAACATTGGTGGAGAACCAGCTCAAGACATAGACCTAACGACTCTCTCATCTTCACCCAACCGGATACCTCCACTGGATATAAAGCATACCTTTCATTAACCTCATTCTAAGATCCATAAGTTTTATGCCTGTGCCTTCTTTCTTTCTCTCCTAGACTAGTGGTGTTAGTTCGTCAAAAAATGACTCATTTAGAGGGCAGTCACTCTAAACGTCAGGAAACTGTGTGAATAGGTGAATCTAATGAATCAACTTCAATTATTTTCTGTGAACCTCAAGAGTAAGCCCTGATTTATTTGGAAAGAGAAATAAAGCACTCAAGCAGGGATCTAGCTTTCTAGAGAAAGAATGGGATAGACCTGAGAAGTGTCAGACTCTTCTGGAGAAGAGGATAACACATGTGGACCCACAGCCAGAGAAATTACTAGAGAAAGGGCCATCATACAGAGGAACAAAGACCTGCACTTTGCACTCCACCATTACTATAAATTTAGAATTTGTAAGTCCCTTGAGAAAGGGCCCTACTTTTTTTTTTTCCAGGGAAAAGTCAACATCACAGGGAGGAGATTTCCTTTCTCATAACCCAAAGTTTGTTTCTCTTCTACAGAGACTTCAAATTCTTAGGGCAGTGTCAAAAAGCTGGAAACCTATAGGGATAACAAGGGTAAAGAAGAGATCCATCAGAATATCACATTGTTACCTCTCTACCAACTGTAAGCTCATTTCCTTCTGGGGCAGGGGGTGGGGCATCTAAAGGCAGTAGGGTAGTAGCTAAAGTTTGACTGTTCCCCCATAGCTAAGTTTAAGTTCCCCAGGATGAAGGTTGCATTTGTCAGGATTTAAGGAGGTAGTCTCTCTAGCTAGCCCAAATTTATTTCCTTTATGAAGGGGCCCCCAAACACAGGATGTTGTTATGAGTCTGGAAGATTGTATAGCTCCCTGAAGAAAAGTTGGAACTCAACTGGAAAAAGAAAGATAACTGTATTGACTTTTTTCTTTAAATTTTTTTCTGGGGGTTGGGTAGTGAGGGTTAAGTGACTTCCCCAAGGTCACACAGCTAGAAAGTGTCAAGTGTCTGAATCTGGATTTGAACTCAGATCCTCCTGACTCCAGGGCTGGTGCTCTAGCCACTGTGCCACCTAGCTGCCCCCAACTGTATTGCCTCTTTAGGAACTATTATGAGTCCTTTAATGGTGAGAAAGCCAGTCTTTGAACCAGGACAATTATGTATTGGTTGTGTGACCTTCAGCAAATCTCTAATCCCCTTTCTCATTTAGCTCTAAGTCAATTAACTCTCCAAGACCCTCACTTGCTAAGCAGTTGCCCCCCATCTGCACTAAGAGAGGGAGTTTCCTCCTTGGGGAGCTCGTCATACTGAAGAAATCACAAACACAGACCAAAAAGCAAGAATGTTGTTTTATAGGAAGAAATAAAGACCTCAACTATATATCTTTTGTTTTTGTTTTTGCTTTTGTTTTGCTTTGCTGGGCAACGAGGGTTAAGTGACTTGCCCAGGGTCACACAGCTAGTAAGTGTCAAGTGTCTGAGGCCAGATTTGAACTCAGGTCCTCCTGAATCCAGGGCTGGTGCTTTATCCACTGCACCACCTAGCTGCCCCCTCAACTATATATCTTTAAAACACTACACATGATATGCATTGAGACCTAAAGCACTTACTGGAGAGCTTCAAGCAGGAGTTAAGTTCTGAGATTCCCAAAGGAAACTCTGAGTGGGGCCAAAAAGGGACTTAAAGGAGTTTGATTTTTGGAGAAGCCTCCTTGTTGAATCCAGCCTATCTCAGGTGCTTGGGTGGTCGGCCAAGGGTTTCAATCCCTTAAATTTCAACATTCCGGACATAGCTCCATTTCAGTCTCTGTCATGTGCAACTTTGGTTCTCAAGGGGAAAAGATCATAGGATCTTTTGATGTGTTATAATGTCAAGTGAAATCATGAATGACTTGGACAAATGGCCTTTGTCTAAAGAAAGCTAGAGATAAATAGAAAGGGTCCTAGATTCAGACTCAGGTTTGAATTCTGGCACTTTTGTTTAAAAAATCCCTGTGTAACTTAGGGTGGGCTTCGTTTCTCTAGCCTCAATCTCTTCTGTAAAATGAAAGTCTTGGTTAAAATTCAGAGGTTCTTAACCTTTTTTGTATGTCATGGAGCCCTCCAGCTGTCCAGCGATGCTTGTGGACCCTTTCTCAAAATCTTGTTTTTAAATGCATGAAATAAAATATGTAGCATTACAAAGGAAACCAATTATATGGAAATAGTTTTCAAAATATTCTTTAAAAATAAGTTCATGAGGGGGCAGCTAGGTGGCGCAGTGGATAAAGCACTAGCCTTGGATTCAGGAGGACCTGAGTTCAAATCCAGCTTCAGAAACTTGACACTTACTAGCTGTGTGACCCTGGACAAGTCACTTAACCCTCATTGCCCAACCAAAAAGCAAAAAACAAAACAAAACAAACAAAAAAAAGTTCATGGACCTCCACAGGCTGACTAGATGAACGCTAATGTCCTTTCAGGCTCTAAAGCTAGGATGCTATGGTTTCTAAATCATAAAATGTTGGAATGAGTTTTAAGGCACAATGTCATGTAATGCCATCCAAAGTTGATATAAAAAATGGAAACAGCAGACCAAAGCATCCTTGTGACACTTAACAGCTACATCTGAAATAACTTCTGCTCATAATTTTAAAGCAGAGGGACTGATACACTGAGTCACATGAACCTCTGTGTTAGTAAGTTACATACTTAATGTTTGTATTATTTCTATAATATAATCATGGAGCTAGGTGAGTGCCAACTCCCTCCTCCACTGTCCATAGCAACCCCTCTTCATTGAAGGGTGACTCCTCCTTCTCTACCTCTACCAAGAAAAAAAAATCATCAACACATGGCCAGTCTTGTGATTATGTGGCCAAGTTTAGCTTAGAGAGTATTGCAGAATGGAGACAGTAAAGGATACTGGAATCAGGACACATTTATCAAATCATCTTATACTTACTAGCTATGTGACTATAGACAAGTGATATAACCTCTCAGCATCAGTTTCCTTAGCTGTAAAATGGCAAAAATAATACTTTCAATACCTATCTCATAGATATTATTAGGAAAGTACTTTGCAAACTTTAAAGCAAGAGTTTTTAACCTGGGGTATGAACTTAAAACACACACACAAATGTATTTTGATAACTATTTTATTACAATTGGTTTCCTTTGTAATGCCATATATTTTTTGTACATTTAAAAATATCTTTTTTGTTTGTTTTCCCAGGCAATGAGGGTTAAGTGACTTGCCTAGGGTCACACAGCTAATAAATGTCAAGTGTCTGAGGCCGCATTTGAACTCAGGTCCTCCTGAATCCAAAGCCAGTGCTTTATCCACTGCACCAACTAGCTGCCCCTCTAAAATATCTTTTTTTTTTTTTTTAGTGAGGCAATTGGAGTTAAGTGACTTGCCCAGGGTCACACAGCTAGTAAGTATTAAGTGTATGAGTCTGGATTTGAACTCAGGTACTCCTGACTCCAGGGCCGGTGCTCCATCCACTGCGCCATCTAGCTGCCCCTAAAATATCTTTTAAGAAGAGGTTCATAGCCTTCACCAGACTTCGAAGGGGTCTGTGATGAAAAAATAAGGTCAAGAAAGCAGGACAATTTCAGAAAGGCCTTGGAAAGATGTTATGAACTGATGGATAATGAAGTGAGCAGAACCAGGAGAATGTTGTACACAGTGACGGCAATATTGTTGGATGAAGAACTGTGAATGACCTAACTATTCTTAGCAATACAATGATCCGACACAATACCAAAGGACTTATGATGAAGCATACTATCCACCTCCAAAGAAAGAACTGATATTGATGGAACACAGACTGAAGCATGCTATTTTTCACTTTTTTTATGGTCCCAAAGCACCCCAGAACTTCTCTGGGGTACATCAAGGAACCTCCTCCTTGAGAAGCTAAACCAAAGGACAGATATATCTAAAGAGATAAGTGGAACCAGATCTAACTGAGCTAGCTTCAGGACCTCCACCCTTCATTCTAGTCTCCCTCAACCCTGGGGAGATAAGATTAGGTGTGCCTGCTGCCTTTGTGTCCTGAGGAGATGGCTTGAGAGATCTGTAGCCACCCCTCACTCAACTCCTCCAGCCACCACCAGTGGGGGATGGTCCTCCCTCACTAAAGGAACTTTCCATAGTCAGATGGTCACCCCCATCAGTCCTCTACAAAAGTACCTGCCAGTCTCCTGCTGGAGGAGATTGGTATCTCAGAGCCACCCTCTGTTTCATGCCTTTCTCCACATGAGAAGTCCAAGGATTTCTTTCATGGTTTCCCTTCCCTTCCCTTGCCCCTAAATAAACAACTATCTTATTCTAACTGCTTTTGTGTGCAAGAGGGTGTAATTCTTTTTTTTTTTTATAATTTTATTTTGCTTTTTGCAGGGCATTGGGGGTTAAGTGACTTGCCCAGAGTTACACAGCTAGTAAGTGTCAAATGTCTGAAGCTGGATTTGAACTCAGGTCCTCCTGAATCCAGGGCCAGTTCTTTATCCACTGCGCCACCTAGCTGCCCTTTTTCATCATTAGTCTGATTACTCAAGGGTTACAATCTACGAACAAAAACTAGCTAATCAGAATACAGTATTCCCACCCCTCTTCCTTATATGGGTATAACTCAGGAGTGGACCTTATTCTTCCTTATATGGACATAACTCCAGAGTGGACCTTATTGAGACCAAGGCTCCTTGAACTATGTGATAAGGTACTTGGATTTGATGGAGGTGCCTTATTATCCAAAAGTATTTTATGAAACCCTGGATTAATAGGAGCAAAATGCCCTTCAGCTGAACTCCGAACTGAACCCAGATAGCTAGCAGATAAGTCTCTCTCTGGAGACTTCTTTCTCCAGGATAGTAAGTCCCTATCTTGTTGGAGCATCTGGGCATTCTCTTCCTTGCCAAACTCCATTTTGGAATCCTGTAATCTTATTGTTATGGAAATATTATGGGCCCTGGTTCCCCCAGAAGTTGTCTGGGGAGGTCAAAGAAGTTTTCCCTGGAGATCAAGGAAACTTCTACTTGAAACTAAACCAGGGGGCAGCTAAGTGGCACAGTGGATAAAGCAGCACCCTAGATTTAGGAGGACCTGAATTCAAATCCTACCTCAGACACTTGAAACTTACTAGCTGTGTGACCCTGAGCAAGTCACTTAACCCTCATTGCCCCACCAAAAAAACACAAAAACAAAAACAAAAGGAAACTAAACCAAAGGACAGACACACCTAGAGAGATAAGCAGCACTGGATCTGGACTGAGATAACTCCTGGACTACCACCCTTCATTCCAGTCTCAGTCACCCCTTAAATGAGGTAATCCTGTTAGGCTTGACTGCACCAGGAGGGGACAGAACAATCACCCACCACCAGACTGCTTCCAACCCACCATCCAATAAGGAATGTTTTACCTTTACTTGGGTGGTCATGCCATCTTGGCCCTATAAAAGGGCGCTTCCCAGTCTAGTCAGGGAGGAAAGAGTTTTAAACTTTCCTCCTGGCCAGTTTCTCTTGTACCAGATAAAACTGTTCTTTTATTCCTAAGTAGGACTTGGGCAAGAGTGTTATTCTTTACAGAGGAACCCTAAGGATCCATGTGCTTTATATCCATTCTTGTTATAGTATGTGCTTTTGGGTTTATTTGTATCAAGCTAATGAAAATGACAACACCCTGTGACCAGTGAACAACAACAGAAAAAATCACCTGAGGGTATATACCCTCAGAAAGAGGGAATCTTCAAGTTTCTTCTTAGGAAGAGGTCTTTAGCATGAATCATGCTTGTTTCTTCTTGGGACAAATAAATTGGCACTATGTTGGGTTTTTTTGGTTTTTTGTTTTTTTAAGAATAATACCTTTTTTTGGGGGGGGGGGCAGGGCAATGAGGGCTAAGTGATTTGCCCAGGGTCACACAGCTAGTGTCAAGTGTCTGAGATAGGATTTGAACTCAGGTCCTCCTGAATCCAGGGCTGGTGCTTTATCCTCTGTACCATCCAGCTGCCCCTGGCACTATGTTTTTCTTGTCTGTTTCTGATCTGATTTTTCCTGTAGGAGACAAGTTCTCTGATCTGTTTTGTTTTGTTTTGTTTTTCATAGGAGGACAGGTATGGAAACAAGTTGTAGGAGATATTATACAATTAATTTCTCTGATCTGTTTATTATTTTTTTAGGAGACAGGCAAATAAAATTATATTTAATTTTCTTTATTTTATTTTAAACTACATTTGATTTTTTTTTGGCAGGGTAATGGCAGTTAAGTGACTTTCCCAGGGTCACACAGCTAGTAAGTGTCAAGTGTCTGAGGCCAGATTTGAACTCAGGTACTCCTGAATCCAGGGCGGTGCTTTATCCACTTCGCCATCTAGCTGTCCCCTACATTTAATTTTTGACAGTTATTAATCTTGTTTAAATCCGGCCTCAAACACTTGACACTTACCAGCTGTGTAACCCTGGGCAAGTCACTTAACACCAATTGCCTCACCAAAAGAAAAAAAAAGGGGAAAAAAGGGACATTTTCCTCAAGTTTGTAGAAAGAAAAAAAATGGGATTTCAGGAATAAGAATTAAAAACAAACAAATGGTGGATGCAATCAATTTATCAGAGAGATTAGCACAACTTTAAACCACCAAATTGCCTTCCCCTTCAATTCATTTTGTTATCATCCAACGTTCTTGCCGGAGTACTTAATCTATGGTTATAGATGACTTTTGCCTTAAGCAACAGATTATACATTTTGGCAAAAAATAACTAAGAAAAGAGCTCAATGATTAGTCTAAGATATACAAACATCTTGATGACCCACAAATTTGGCCTGAAGAAGGGACTTTCAGTCAAATTAAAAACTTTTTGAAAACTTTTTTTTTTAATTGTGCCCCCTACCCCTTTTGATGATGTATCAAATTTGTCATATGGTCTATGTTCTGTGTAAACTAATTTTTCCTGTGGCCTGATCAGCCAAACGAAAAAAAGATTATACAAATTTAAGCTTCTCTGTAAGCCTTCAGTAAGACAGTCTTTCTCTGCATTCCTAGTGGGTTACTATGAATAAAAATGTGGATTGGATAAACTATATATATTACAATCAATAGAGGTTTATAAATTATACTAGAGATGCTGTGAAAGGCATGTCTCAACAACTGGAACAGAATGACACTAGACATGCTCCTAAAAGAAAAAGGAGGGGTTTGTGTGATGTTAGGAAGAAACTGCTGTACATTTACCCCTAATAATACAGCCCCAGATGGCTCCATTACCCAAGCACTAAAAGGACTTACTGCCCTATCTGAGGAATTAGCTTGGAATTCAGGGGTGAACACAAATACCTGGACAAGTTGGTTAGACATTTTGTTTTCCAGTCCTTGTTCTAGAGTGATCTCTATAATGATAGGAATTTTTGGAGTTCTGCTTATACTTCCCTGTTTTATCACTTGCTTTGTAAGTTTGATACAGCCAACAGTCCAACAGATGCAGCTGACTGTGACAGGAGAAAAAGCCATGGTCCTGAAACTTCAGAAGGGAGAGACTGGTGATGAGTTTGACTTGGACCAGCAGGCTGAGACCCTGTACAATCGCTGGGTGAAGGACTCAAGCCAGTGACTCAAGTCCAGTGGATGGTCTCCGAGCAAAATAAAAAGGGGGAAGGGGGGTCTGTATGGGATAGGTAGACTTGTGTCAGTTCAGATTCTGAGGTTGGGGTCTGGAAATTACCCAGCCCCCAGTCTCTGTTATAGTCGGATTATTCTGTTCATGTTTTATTGTATTGCTAACAACAGAAATCATGTATTTTGCCTTACTAAACCTGATGTACCCTGGTACCCCTTCTCCTCCCTCTGCCTACATTTTGTCATGGGGAAAATGGGGTAGGGGGTTCGGGATAAGGGTTTGGAGTCCTTAGGAATTCCTCTTTAAAGAATTACACCCTCTTGCACACAAAAGCAGTTAGAATAAGATAGTTGTTTATTTAGGGGCAAGGGAAGGGAAGGGAAACCATGAAAGAAATCCTTAGACTTCTTATGGGGAGAAAGGCATGACACAGAGGGTGACTCTGAGATACCAATCTCCTCCAGCAGGAGACTGGCAGGTACTTTTGTAGAGGACTGATGGGGGTGACCATCTGACTATGGAAAGTTCCTTTAGTGAGGGAGGACCATCCCCCACTGGTGGTGGCTGGAGGAGTTGAGTGAGGGGTGGCTACAGATCTCTCAAGCCATCTCCTCAGGACACAAAGGCAGCAGGCACATCTAATGTTATCTCCCCAGGGTTGAGGGAGACTAGAATGAAGGGTGGAGGTCCTGAAGCTAGCTCAGTCAGATCTGGTTCCACTTATCTCTTTAGATGTGTCTGTCCTTTGGTTTAGCTTCTCAAGGAGGAGGTTTCTTGATGTACCCCAGAGAAGTTCTGGGGTGCTTTGTGCCCATAACAATTCCAAATCTCCAGTCCTTGTTATGGGTTAGTTATGCTGTTGCTATGACCAGGCAGGAGAAGATGTCTCCTATTAGTTCAGATACACCCAGATCTTACATCTCTCTTTTTGCATTCCTAAGTCCTAACGCCCGCCCTGGTACCAGCTCCTGGTACCATCACTCCCTTCTTCCCCCTTGCTCCTCCTTACTGGAGTGGAGTAGTTTGGAGTGATTTCACCCCTCCCCTGGTTTTACCTTTTCCCCCTTCCCTTTCCCCCCAGCTCTTGGACATAGCTGAGCATGCATCGTACCCTGATCATGAGCTGAACATGCACCCTGGGTGACACAGGATTGGATGTTAGATTGTGAACTCACCCTGTACACGAGGGGACCCCCCCCCCTCAAAATCTCTATAAAAACCCAGCTCATGAGCCCATCAGTGTGCTCCTCATCCCTTGTAATAGAGTCATGGGGTCACCTTTTCTCATGAGAATGTAATAAATCTGCCTCTGCTTGACTTGGTGGTCTCCTAGAATTATTTGGGTAAACTGAGGCAATTTTGTCCCAAACACTAGAGAACCATAAAAAATTGGAATTGGGGGACATACATGGCATCATGCAATGGGTGACTGTCTTGTGTCTGAGCCCAGGTTTGGCTGGGGTACCCCTGGGTCCAGGGTGGATGCTTTGTCCACTGTGTCACCTAGCTTCCCCATGATGACATCTTTAGGGTAAAATTGAGGGCTGAGGGGAATGCACTGGGGCAGGGGGAAGGGCAGAGAGGTAGCATGGGGTGAAATCTCACATGAAAGAAACAGGAAAAGATTTATGGAGTGGGGGAAGAGATGGGGGAGGAGCAGGGCAGTAAATGAATTTTATACTCATCAGAATAGGCTCAAAGACCTTAAACTCATCAGAGCTGCCTCAAGGAAGGACTAACACACACCCAATTAGGTGGAGTAATCTGGGCAGTAAATAAACCTAACACTCATCAGAATTGGCTCAGGGAGGGAATAACATACATACTCAATTGGGTGGAGTAATCTATCTAACCCTGCAGGAAAATAGGAGGGGAAGGGGATAAAGAGAGAGGGGCAAAAGAATGGAGGGCAGATTGGGGGAGGGGACAGACAGAACCAAATCCCTTTTGAAGAGGGATAGGGTGAAAGAAGATAGATAATAGAGTAAATATCATGGGGAAGGGAATAGGATGGAGGGAAACCAGTTAACAATAGTAATCATGAAAAAGAGAAAAGGGGGAAAAATTGTACAAAAAAATATAGTATGGTCTTTTATGTGTATATATGTGTATGTATATAGACAGCTATGTATATGTGTGTGTATCTATCTATCTATCTATATCTATCCAAGCTTAATTGTAGTCTTCTTTAAGGTGGGAGGGAGGGAGAAAATAATAAAGTAAAAAGTACACAGCAGAGAACAAAAGAAAACCAACAAGGAAGCAAAGAAAAGCTGGACAGATTTGGAAACCGTGTGTAGTATTTATTACATTCGTTTTCTTGAAATGGAAATTTGCTTTATATTGAATTCCCTCCTATGGGGAGGGGATTTTTTTCATTTTTTCATTTTGCATTTAAGTCTAAAATTTTTTTTAAATTACAAAAAATCTTATATCCCTATCAGCTATTATAATCAGTATTCTCTATCAGTCTGCATCCAAAACACTGTTAAAACACTGTTAAAGACTCAGAGCCAAAGACAGTTCCCTGGGGTACTATATTGGAGATCTTCTCTAAATTGAGGGAGGAGGCATGTGGGAAGGGGGTGGGAAAGAAGAGATGTAAGATCATTACCACCACTTTTCTACCACTTTCCCTCGGACCCAACTAGAGGCAGCCTAGGACTCTTTGTCTAAGACCTCTGGGAATAGTCACAACCTCAGGCTTGCTTCATTCAACCAGTTCTGAGTTCACACAACTATTGTATAAGCCACTTCTCTATCTTGTCCACAAACATATGAGAGAATGTCAAAACCCAGCCAGACATACTCTGTTTATGATATTCCCCTGATCAACCAGTCTAGCGACCCTACCAAAAAAAAAAAAAGTTAGTCTGGCATGGTGAAACCAGACCTGGCTTTTAGAAATAATGACCACTTCCCTTTCTAAAATCTAATAAAAGCATCCCTTAATCATATATTCTAAAATTTTACCAGAAGCTGAAGTGAAGCTCACACAAGCCTTTAGTCTTAGGACTCCTCCCTCTTCCCCTTTTCAAAGACTGCAACAATTGTTTCCTGTCTCAAATCGTATTGAACCAGCTCCTGTCAATTTCACCTTTATATAGTCTCCTATCTCTCCTTTCCCCATCTGAACTATACATTTTATTAGTTTATATTGAAACTTCTAATTTTTACACCAGTTATTTCCAATGAACTGTCATTTTCCAATAGAACTTTTCCTTATAACAAAGAAAACTACTTAAACAAAACCAAACCGCATGTTGACCTTGTCTGTCAGTCCTATGCAACTTTCAGTATCCAGAGTCCCTCATTTTCCTCCTAAGAAGAAGGATGGGTACATATGAGTCTTTTGGAACCAACATGGATTATTGCCTTTAAACTAAGTTGAGCCACCTTTGGGAGTTGTTTTCATTTACATTTTTGTTGGCCTTTTGTATATTATTCTCCTGCTTTCTTCACTGTCCACCACCAGATCACACAGGTCTTTCCACATTTTTCTGAATTCCTTATTTCTAACAGGAAAATAATATTTTTATTCATTTACCACAGTTTATTCAGTCATTTCCCAATTGATTGGCACTGGCTCTGTTTCCAGACTTGAGGAGAGAACAACAGCTACTGTGGGCAGGGAGACTGAGATCAATTAGGGAAAGAGAGTTTTAATTGGTAGCAGGGAGGACTCATTTGAAATTAGATAACATAAATGGTTGTGAGAGTGTCCTTTAAATATTCAGGGAAGTTGCCTTGGGGTGGAGTTTTCTAATGGCTTGAGTATACCATCCTAAAGGGGTCTCAAGATCGACCAGTTCCTGAACCTGGAGCTATCCATGGTATCGTGATGCGTTAGTCTGAGTCCATCGTGCCTTATGGGTTAGCTGCCATCTTGGTCTAACTACCGTCCAGAGCCACGTTGACTCCAGCCTGCCTCACTTGCCTGTTGCCTGACGTGTAAATACAATGTGGGAAAGTAGACCAGAGCCCTGGACCTCATGAACCCCGTCGTTGAGGATCCTTTCACAAGTCATTTTCCCCACCTTGAGATTCCCTTTTCACTGTGCTGTAAAGGCTAGGACTGGTATCTTCTATCTTTTGGAGAAATCTCTTCCCTTCTCTTGACCTGTTTTCCTATGCTTCTAATGATGGAGTAGGGTTCGATTCAATTGAATAACCATTTATTACCTTCTACTGTGTGAGGCAATGTGTGTGTGTTTGTGTGGGGGGATATTCACAATGTTTAGATGGGGCAAAATCCTTGGCTCCGTGGAGCTCACAATCTAGTAGATTATCTAAGCTTCCTTTCAGCCCCGTATTCTATCATTCTATGATTTCCTAGACCCTGAGCTCCACGAGGCCAGGGTTTGTAAATCTTTTCTGCTGAAACACAGAGCTTTGCGGACAAATAAGTGGTTGTTGGATTGAATTGACTTGGAGTCCCTTTACCTCTGTGCCTCAGTTTCCTCAGCTGTAAAATAGGCTGGCCTCGTCATCTAAGCACCTCGCTAGTTCTGAGATCTTGTGGGTTTGGAGAACCCAGAGGGATGGGGCAGGGATGATTAGTGTAAAGGGATGAAAAAGGATGTTTGAGGAGATGTCACTAAGAGCCTTATGAAAGAAAGAGCATGGGCATCCTCGGCGAACAAGGTCCCCTCCAGAATTCTGGGGATTCTGCGTCCTGGGAGGGAGGGGTGGGGATGGGTGGGGGAATGGGGGTGGGGGTGTGTGCCCTCTTTTCCTCTCCCACCCCGCCCCTGCAGGATTGGGGAGGAGGAAGGAGAGAAGGGATGTTGCTAGGGCGACGGGGAGACTATTGGGGCGGGAAGGAGGAGGGAGATCCTTGCCTGGTCATTCATTACCCAGAGAGTCGCCGTGAAAGGGGGTAGTAGATAAGGGGAGGTGAAGGGTGTACGAGGTGGGGGCAAGGGGCGGGGCCGTTACTAGGGTACTCTAGGGCAGGGGGCCGGGCCACGGGACGGGGGGGGGGTCGGGACCGTTGCTAGGGCACTCTAGGGCAGGGGGCCGGGCCACGGGACAGGGGGGCGGGACTGTTGCTAGGGCACTCTAGGGCAGGGGGCCGGGCCACGGGACGGGGCGGGGGGGCGGGACCGTTGCTAGGGCACTGCTTGTGGGCAAGGGAGCCGAGTCCTGTGCAAGGGGAGGGGCCGTTACTAGGGAAGCTCCTTGGGGTAGGGGGCCAGCCAAGGTTAGGGGGCGGGGCCGTTGCTAGGACAGCTCCGGGAGGGTAGGGGGCCGGGCCATGGGGCAGGAAGCAGGGCTGTTACTAGAACTCTCAACGGGCAGGGGGTCGGGCCATGGGAGATAAAGGAGGAGTCTGTTCTAGGGCACCGCCTTGGGGACTGGGTGGGGACGTTTTTAGGGCTTCTTCACCGGGGAGGGGTGGGGGGTAAACAGGGGAGGAGTTATTAGGTGTAGGGGCTGGGGAAGCAAGGGGCGTAGTCATCTCTAGGATAACGCCTTAGAGGGGTGGGACCTGGTCGCGCTACTGGGAAAGGGGGCGGAGCCGTTACTAGGGCTTCACTACTATTTGGGTATTGTCGTGGGGGAGGGACTGGGGCTCGGGGTAGTTAATCGGGGGCAGAAGGTGGGGCTGTTACTAGGGGAACAGACTGTTACTAGGTTGTCGCCATGGGAGGGCAAGACATAGGGCAGGTAACCCGAACCGCCACGAAGGACAGAGAGCGGAGACATTACAAGGAGTCTCTAGGATGGAGAAAGGGGGCGGGGCTGTTACTAGGACATCGTCATGGGGGGCAAGGGGCGGGGCCGACGAGAGGAATGGAACGGGGAGGGGGCAGAGGGCGGGATCATTACAGGGGAATGGGAAGAGGGCGGGTCCAGGTCGTTCCTAAGGGGTTCCCGTGGGGGGAGGGGAGGGGCCGTTATTAGGGCGCCGCTGCTGAGGCATAAGGGGCAGGATAGTTTTCAGGGTGTCGCCGCCGTTGTTAGAGAAAGTCGCTCGCAATTCACTGACAGGGAAGAAGGGGTTAGGGTGCGGATATTGTTGCTGGGGTTTCTTTGGGGAGCAAGACTGGAAGAGTAAAGAAGTCCTTTCCAAGGTTCCTCTTAGCTCGTATGGATGGGGCCATTTCTTCGGCCTTAGGGGCAAGGGCTAGATCTTGGCCCGAGAGTAGTCCTGAGGAGGGGAGAGTCTGGTCAGGTTGTTGCTAGATGGGAAGAAGGAGTAAAGAGTGTTGGGGAACGGAGGACGGAGCAGTCTCCAGGGAGTTCCTACTGAAGGAGCGCAAGAGGGGCGTGGCCGTGCATGTTGCCATAGTGCCGTGTGTGCTTGGTTGGGAGGGGAAACTGCACGTAGTGTTCGTAGGTCGGGGCTTTCCTAGGCGCCTGTGTGACGTCATCTAACGTGTGCCTTTCGTCGCAGGACTTAAACGCCATTCCGGGGTGGGGCGGGGGCCGTGAAGGGAGCGGGAGGGGGGCGGTGCCGCTAAGGGGCACGTCACGTGTCTCGGTTGCCTACGCGCCGCTGGGCCGTGGGAAGATGGCGGACGGGAAGGGAGACGCCGCTGCCTCTGGAGCCCCGGCCGGGGCCGGGTCGGCAGCGGGGGCCCGCAGCCGCCGCCCGGCATCGCCCGCGCTGGGGCCCCCGGGCCTCTGGTCGCGCCTGTGGCAGCTGGAGACCGAGCTTCGTGAGCAGGAAGTGTCGGAGGGCTCGTCGCGCGTCTACTGCCGAAGCTTCTGCCAGGTGAGGGGTTGACGGGCCCGCACCCCTCCGAGACTGGGCCGCGGGGGCGCGGGCGGGCTCGAGGCCGGAGTTTGGCTGCCAGTCTACGTGGGGTGGGGGAGGTCAGACCGGGGCGGTCCCGCGGGTTTTCACACCGAGGCTAGGGAAGGTCTGACCCGGGAGAGGGGAAGAGGCTGTCTCGGGAGCTTCCAGGGCGGGAGGATCTCGCTTGGTGTCGGCCGCGGGAGGCCGCCGGGGCCCTATTGTTGGTGTCCTATCCCAACTATGAGGGGAACCTCCCCACGCGTGTTCCCCGCCCCGCGATGCCGTAGTATCTCACGGGGCGAGGGAGGGACGATCCTTCCTCCACCCAACCCTTGTTCCGACCCTTACCGCCCAGAGTGGGCAGTGCCCCCGCCTGACTGGGTTTGCCCGAAGCCAACACTTTCTTGTCCCTGTGGGTGATGCTGCCACACTTGAAGGAGATGGCTGCAGATCTCTGTCCCGACAGGGCAGCGCCTTCCGGAGCGATTTAGCTGGGCTCGGGGTGTCTGGTGTCTTAAATCTCTACGTTCCCCACTCTCAGGTGACAGCCAGTCCTTGAAAGGTGCTCTCCAGCTTCCTCATTAAGCGATTTGGGAATGAGATTTTTGTTTGTGTGTAGTTATGTTTTTACTTTAAGGCATTAATTTAGTCCCCTGTCCTCTTGTGGTTTGGAACTGTGCGGTGGAGGAATATAAGCTATTTTAGTAGCCATCCTTGAGTCTTGAGTTCGTTAAGTGGTTCTGAAAAGGCTCGTGGTGAAGTTGACTAAATTAGCTCATTTTTGAATCTTGCTGTCAAATCTTGACAACTGTGGATGCACAAGCTATTTTATAGATGATCAGGAAGCTTTTCTTTTTGTGTGTCAGAAAGCCCCTTGAAAATTGAAGAGCTATGCAGATATAATTTTTGTTGTTAGTATTTAATCACTGCTGGTTTACTCCCCATCCCTGTAGCACAACTCTGAGCCACCTTTGCTATTCAACTCGTGTGTTTTTAGATCGCAAACTTAATACCACTGTTTTTTCTTAGACTGCTAACGATTTGACAGAATAATCTGGATTTTAACAGTAAACACCCCCCCCCCATTTACATAAATCATTTTTGGTTAATCTTTTTGTGGTTTTTCTCTATTAGCGCAAACGATTTAGAGTAGATGGTATAGTTTATGGAGAAGGCAGTGTGACCTTTTGGATGGAATACTGGAATTGGAAGTAGAAATCCTGAATTCAGTTTCTGATTGACACTTTATGGCTTACTGTGGTCATGGGCAATTCACTTAACCCCTCCCAGTTTTGGTATCCTTTGATGCAAAATGAGGAAATGTTAGATACTTGAAGTGCCAATTTAAATGGGTGGTTATGAGGCTAACGTTAGGATTCTTCATTGTTCCACTTTGCCTTGGGGACAGGATTTGAATTCAGCAAAGATCTACTCACCTCCTTTAAAATTATCTTTGAATCTGTCAGGCTCTTTATGACCCCATTTAGGGTCTTCTTGGTAGATACTGGAATGGTTTGCCATATCCTTATCCAGCTCAATTTACAGACGAGGAATTGAGGCAAACAGGTTCACTGCTTGTAAGTGTCTGAGGCCAGATTTGAACTCAGGAAGATGAGTCTTCTGACTTCAGGCAGAAACTCTACACTGGGCCACCTTAAAAATATACCTTCAGAAGATTATGGTTCTGGATCATTTATTGAAGGGATGTGTGTAGGATTCTCATGCTTTTAAAAGTTCTTCAGATATCTCTTGTTTTTACATCACCTTCATTTCCCAAAGTGTCCCTCTCTCCCTCCTCACACAGAAAGCTATCCTTATTGATAAGTAATAAAGGTGTGTGGGGCGGAGCAGTTCAGGGGACACCTATAGATCTCCCACCTTGGCAAAGAAGGGACAGAAATGTATTCTCATATGTCTTTGGGGCCAAGCTTGGTAATTACAATTATGTAGCCTTGGGTTTCCATTTTTCTTTCCATTTAAATTGTTGTAGTAGTTGTCCTTTTTCTTTCTTCTGAATACTTCACTTACCATCACTTCTTTTTTTTGGGGGGGGGTGGTTTAGTGAGGCAATTGGGGTTAAGTGACTTGCCCAGGGTCACACAGCTAGTTAAGTGTCTGAGGCCGGATTTGAACTCAGGTACTCCTGACTCCAGGGCCGGTGCTCTATCCACTGTGCCATTTAGCTGCCCCTACCATCACTTCTTATGCCCTCTTGTGTTGCTGCTTCTTTTTTTTTTTTTTTTGGTGAGGCAATTGGGGTTAAGTGACTTACCCAGGGTCACACAGCTGTAAGTATCAAGTGTGTGAGACCAGATTTGAACTCAGGTCCTCCTGAATCCAGGGTCGGTGCTTTTTCCACTGCACCACCTAGCTGCCCCCTTCTTGTGCTTCTTATATTTTTAATACTTTTAAATGATGTCCTGCAGTTATTCTCTACTCAAATGGTATACACCTAAATATTTTTAGAATAAATGCATGTTAGATTTGAAGCTTTTGGAGGGGTGGGACATTGTTTCTACTTCTTTTGCTTCCCAGTACCTAGGTGCTTGGAAAATATTCTTATCTTACTTTGAATTTTGATGCCACTTAGATATGTAAAGACATAACTCAACTTTATTTTAAAAAAATTTCACTTTATTCAAGGGCCCTTTTTTGTTTTTGCTTTTTTTTTCACAAAAATTTTTGCATTATATTTAGAGTGACAATTAACATTCAAGATAAGGCCTCATTCAGTTTTTATTTCCCCAGAATTATACAAACCATACAACAGGCAGAATATTATGTCTTAGACATTTCTTACTAGAGATCCAGGTAAGATGAGCCATTTTTTCCAGAATCAAAGTATTTCTTTGCTTCCAGCTACAGAAGAAAGTAAAATGAAATAGGTTGGGGGCATGGAGGACTCACACAGACAAGGGACAGGAAGAACTTTGTTGTTAGTTTTGTGGTGCTGGAGGTCTTTTGGATTCTAGATTGTCTGCATGCAGAAAAATAAGGGATGAGTGTGCCCTCCCTGCCTTTAAAATGTATTACAAAAAAAAATGTATTACAAACTATTCAGTAGATTCAAGATTTGTTGGGATGTCCTTTTCAAACTGTATAATATCAAACATCTTAAAATGTTTGATCTAATAATGCATTCTGTGGTCCTGACAGGCAGATCTCTTATGAGATGGAGACAGAATCCTTCTGTAACCCAGCCTCTGATGCATGATTCTCTCCCATTGCTCAGATTGCTTTATCTTCTGCAGCTTGTGAAAGGAACAAGTTTGCATTTGGAGTTACTGCAACCCATTGAGAAATAAATGTGCATGTGGAAGGATTTAGGAAGCTTTTCGTCTGGGCAAAGCTTCAGTTTTCAAGGAGTCCATGGAAGTGAAAATGGAAAAAAACCCGAAACTTCAGGAACAGCAAAAACCAGCTGAAAATGATCCAATTTAGACAAAATTCTATGTGGCAAACAAGAGTTGTAATTAGGGAATTTGGAGGTGCTCTCTCCCCCATTGTGCAACTTTTATAGCCTTTGAGAGTTTCCATGGGGTACTATGTTAAGTGATTTGTCCAGGGTCACAAATTAATCAGTTGAAATTTGTTTTGCCCTAACTACCATATGTACTAAGCATGGGGAGTACTAAGGCACTAAGGCAAAAAAAACCCCCCAAAAACCTGGTTCTTGAACTCAGGAGCTCACATTCTTTTTTTTTTTTTTTTTTTTGGTGGGGCAATGAGGATTAAGTGACTTGCCCCCAGGGTCATACAGCTAGTGTCAAGTGAAGAGGCCGAATTTGAACTCAGTTCCTCCTGAATCCAGGGTGGGCCACTGCCACCTAGCTGCCCCAGGAGCTCACATTCTAATTGAGAAAACAACATGCAAACAAACACACACCATTAATGGGATGTAATCCCAAAGAGATGGCCCTTGGGTGGAATCATTGGGGAAAGCCCTCTTTTAGAAAGTGGGCTCTGTGCTGAGTCTTGAAAACCAGGTGGTAGAGGTAAGGAGGGAGAGCATTCCAGGTGTGGGGGATGAACCTCTTTGTGTCAGAGGCAAGGCTTGGCAAATCCAAGTCTTCGTGTCTGAGGTGTGGGTCTCTGTCCATTACTTACATCTCATCGAACATGATTTCATTGGATATGTGATCTCATTTAATATTTACAGTAAGCCTGCACAATACTCTTTTTGTAAGGGGAGGAAATAATACTTGCTCTGAAGAAACACTCAGGTTAGGGTACTGTCCTAAGGTGACATAATCAGAAAGTGACTGAGCTGAGACTGAAAACCGGAATTTTTCAACTCCAGATTCTGAGCATCATGTGCCATATCTAGAAACATAGTAACCTATTTTTCTTTCTTTTTTATTACAGTAAGAATAGTTTTTACATTCTGTTTTCAAAGTTTCTTTGCAGACTGATAAAAGATGCTACCTATATTTCTTAAGTTCAGCAACTTTTATTTGTATTTGTTAAAATGAAAGAGAAGAGTAAATTCAATTAGTAAATAGTTATTTCCTGAGTAAACTATTCTTTAATGTACCAAATATAAATTTATGAGCAAATTAAGTTATGTCTAAATGCTTCAATTTAGCTATTATTATTAAATACCTACTAATGTTCACACCAGACATTCAAAAGTGAAAAATGCTCCATTCCCAACCCTTGAAGAGTTTATTCTGAGGGAAGAAAACAGCATCATTATCCCAAACAATAATACCTGATGTTTCTCTAATACTTCAGGATTGTAAAAGGCTTTACTTGCATTTTCTTATTTGATCTACACAAACAAAGCTGTGAAGAAAATATTACTGATATTATATCTCTTTAATCATAGATGGGGAAACTAAGACTCAGAGAAGTCAGGTGACTTGTTGTCCAGAGATATAATGTCAGAGACTTTTGGTAAAAAGTCTAATCCTTTCTCAGCTTTACAGTGCTTATAAAGTTGAATGCCATAAGAGCAAACACTGAGTTGGGTAAATTCTGGAAGGCTTCTTTGAGGCAAGGCAATGAAAGCTTGAAGGAGTTGAAACTTGAAAGGAAGTGTTTTGATACTCAGATGAAAATGAAGTTCATTTGAGGTGAGAGGAGTAGTCTACATAAATTCAAAGGGATTTGAGAGAAGGATGTATGAAGAAGTTGGGGAACAACTTGCATTCATTTGGCAGGAATGTAGAATGTGACAGGGAATAATGTAATAAAATATAACAAGAAAAGTGAGGGAGGAACCAGACTTTAAAGAGCCTTGAATGGTAAGCTAAAGAGTTGACTTGAAAAACAATTTTCTGATTTTTTTTTTGATACCTTTTGTTTTGGCATCACATTCATTTCCAAATATATCGTTTCTACTCAGTGAGCCAACCTTTATAATAAAGATTTAAAAAGAGAAAAAAAGGGCAGCTTACCTAACCAAACACTATGATAGTAAGTATACTCAGTCTACTATATCCATAACTTCAGCAATTATTCAAAGATGGCTCTTTCAAATTCTCTGGGGCCAAGCTTGATCGTTTTATTTACCTGACATTGTTTCTTTTTTGTTTGTTTCTCTTCGCTTTGGGGTTTATCATTTTTCTGTTTCTGCTTATTTCATATATATCCTGATGCCTTTCTGAATTCTTAATTTTTGCCCTTTTTTACAGAGTAGTGTTTTCTTATGTGCTCTAGATTGTTTCCCAGTAATATGTTACCTATTTGTTATATCAGTTCTTTGCTTCACAAAAAAGTGGTGCCATGATTATTTTAGTATATTTCCATGTGATTTTTTTTTTTAAACTTTGAGTATATTTCTAGCAATGGACTCTTTGGATCAAAAGTTTTTAACAGTTGCAGAAATTGCTTTCTATAATGGTTGGTTAGACCAAAGCTTCTTAAACTATGGGTCATGAGCCCATATGGAGTTAGTTGCATAATTGAATGTGGGGGGGGTCATGAAAAATTTGGCAACAGGAAAAGGTTATCTAGCCCTATTTTATATATATATATATATATATATATATATATATATATATATATATATACTCTAGCTCCAGTAAAAATTTCTCTGGCAAAAAGGGGTCAAGAGTAAAAAAAGTTTAAGAAGCCCTGGGTTATACCAATTCACAGCTCCATCAACAGCAAGTTAGTGTGCTTGTCTTTCTGCAGCTCCCAGACATTTGGTGAGGCAATTGGGGTTAAGTGACTTGCCTAGGGTCACACAGCTAGTAAGTGTCAAGTGTCTGAGGTCGGATTTGAACTCAGGTCCTCCTGACTCCAGGGCTGGTGCTCTATCCACTGCACCACCTAGCTGCCCCGACATTGTCTTATTTTCATCCGTCTTTGTCTTTTTTTTTTTTCCAAACTCGCTTATTACTGAGTTAAAACCTCAGAAGCTTTAATTTACATTTCTGTTATTAATGATTTGGAGCAATCTTTCATGATTGTGTGGTGAGTAAAACTGTATGTGGTTGCCTTATTTCTGTCCCAAATTTAGGGAAAATTAGCTGGGGTTTCTAATATATATTGCTACTTATAATTAGGAGCTTTAGCAACAGTTTTGGGCATTGTCTTTTTTTTTAATGAACTTCAATTTACTTACTGCATTTATTATGTATTAATTGCATCCAAAGCACTGCTTTTAAATATTTCTTTCATTACATATCCTATCTTATTAAGGTAGAAGGTAAAGAAGAGATCCGGGCAGCTAGGAGGCACAGTGGATAGAGCACTGGGCCTGGAGTCAGGAAGACTCATCTTCATGAATTCAAAATCTACCCTTAGACACTTAAGTGTCTGAGGGCATTAAGTATTTATTACAGCATACCAAGTATTAGTAAAGAGAGAACACGAGATCAGAAAGTTAAGAAACCTGTCCAGCCACCACCAGTCCTCTGGAGTGGAAACTTCCTCTGGGTCCAGAGGAGAGGTGGCCCTTCCACACTGCTCAAAGCTAATTGGCTAGCATCACTCAAATCCATTGGCCCACTGGATCCGAGGGTAGTCCATGAGCAGAACTTTCTGAGGTCAGGGTTCAGAGAACACACCCCCTGAGGGCCAGGCCTTCAGGTAGGTGTAGTTCCAATGAAATTAACTCCAAGCGAGTAAATCAGCAAAGTCAATCCAATCAATTTTTTTACTTAGTACTTTTTTGTTTTTTTTGTGAGGCAATTGGGGTTAAGTGACTTGCCCAGGGTCACACAGCTAGTAAGTGTTAAGTGTCTGAGGCTGAATTTGAACTTAGGTGCTCCTGACTCCAGGGCTGGTGCTCTATCCACTGTGCCACCTAGCTGCCCCCAATCAATTTTAATATAATCCCCTCTAGTGGGGACCTCTGGGCATCCCAAAACCCATTATTTTCTCACAATTGTTAGAATGCAGTTCTTTTGAGAATTGTTCATACTTAGCTGTAAAGTGCTAAAAAAATTTTGCATATGTTCATTTCATTTTCTCCAAAATAACTTTTTCCCTTTAAAAAAAATCCCACTTTCCCCCCTCCTCCGTCTTTAAAATGTCTAGCAAATTTATATCTGTAATGGCATCTATTTTGAGGGAACTTGCTTTAAAGTTGATGTTGATAGAGGATATAGGACTGTGGTGTTAAAATTCTTCAAGAAGTTAGTTCCATCTAACTTGAAAAATCATCCTGCATGTTTAGTTGCCCCATTAACTTCCCTTGATCGTTTACAGGCTTTTGGTATCAGCAATTCTTCTTGACTTTATCCATTGGGTACATTTTGGACATATCGAAACATTTGGAAATTGTTGTCATTCTCAGTAAGGACAGGAGAAAAGTGGGTTTTGAAAGCAGAGAACACAGTTCCTAGTTTCTTGTGTGCACATGGCAGGTGCTTAATAAATGTTTGTCCAATTGTTGCAGTCATAAAGAGAAGGAAAAAGAGTCCTGTATCCCTATCACATGCCTCTTTTTCCTGACGGTTCATCTAGAGGTGAAATTGGGGAGTTGCTTTCAAAGAACTCTGGTTGTACTTTTTTAGTGATTCATCCAGGACTGCATTTTGATTTTGCATTTGGGACCCTCAAGCCTGACTGAGTTTGATGTAATATGTGTGCTTCTCTCCTTATGTGCCGCATCTGAATTTAAATGAAGGTTTTTAAGCTTCCTCCAGAGCTAGGAGTTTGAAACTATCCGTGGCTAGGTTTCCTTCTCAGTTGACTCCCTTGCCTCCATCTATACGGGGCAGTCTTAGGGGTATCTTGCTTTGCTCCTTAGGGGTTTCTTGCTGTGGTCACCTGTCACCCCAAGGCTTTTCGCAGCATTCTTCTGCTGCAGTAGTTTACTATAATGTTGGTATTAGGTTTCAGAGCTTGCTTACTTAAGAGGCAATTGTATGAATGTCGAATTAATTGGGACAATAAAGCCTCATTAATTTGGGCAGCCCAAATAATGACTTTGAGGCCCTTGGGACATAGTTTGGAACCTTATTGTGTAAAGTGAAACTATTATGAATTTTAACTTTTCATTAACTTAATTCAGTTTATTTACCACTTATTAAAATATGACCATTGCCTGAAACCGACAAAATGTTTTTCAATATTTTGGTTCTCTTCTCTTCGTCCCACAATGAATGAATTTGCAATGGTAAAAAGTTTCTGAAATGTACATTTTTCTGCAATTGTATAGCAATATCACCATACAGTCTTTAAATCTGGGCAGCCTTGAGGCTCTCAGGAAATGGCATGTGCTGTTACAAAAAATGAGCAACTTCATTGATTGTGGTTGCCACCTGAACTGAAAAGAAATGGATTATGTGACACAAGTAAGTGATTGCTTATGATAAGAAGAAATTTGTGAATTCTAATGGTGTTTGTAATTGTTGGGCCACACAGCTAAATCAAAGTATATCAGTCAAGTACTTCTTTTGAACTGTAGCCTCTTCCTGGATTGGAACCCTCATAACTATTTCATAACACTGAACAGCTATTGGAGTCTGAGCATCAGTTTTCTCATCTGTAAAATGGGGACCTAGACATGATGATCCTTAAGATTCTTTCGGGGGCAACTAGGTGGCGAAGTGGATAAAGCACTGGCCGTGGATTCAGGACTCTGAGTTCAAATCTGGCCTCAGACACTTGACACTTAACTAGCTGTGTGACCCTGGGCAAGTCCCTTAACCCTCATTGCCCTGCCCCCCCCCCAAAAAAAAGATTCTTTCAGGGTCTAAAATCATATTAATTCAGTGACTTAATTGTCTACTAGAAATTATTACTGACTTTTCTACTAAATAGAACTGCAGTATTTATTTACACTAATAATGTTTCAAATTTTGGCTCCCTTTTTCTGTCTTTTCCCGTACTGCAAAATGTGTTTTTCCATACTGCAAAATTTTGTTTTCATTTTTTTAAAGGGATTTAAAAAAAACACAAGAGAAAGAGAATGATCAGGAAAGCAATACACAGAAAATTGCCTCTTGGAAGGCCAAAAAACATATTGTTTACAATTAGTCTTGTCAACTTAGTGAATATTTATCATCTACTGTATGTAAGGCACTATGCTGGACTTTGTGTGGGGTGGGGTGGGGTGGGGGTGGGGGAAGCAAACCAGAAAAAAAACACTAAATGGGGAGAATGGGAAAAGTTTCTTTTTAGGTGTCTCCTGAGCTGAGGCTGGTGGGAAAGCTAAGGATTCTGAGATAATAGTAGCATTTATATAGTGCTTTGAGGTTTACAAAGCATTTTACAAATGTTTTCTCATTTGATCCTCCCAGCAACCCTGTGAGATAGGTAGATGCTATTATTATTCCCATTTTACAGATCAGGAAACTGAAGCCAAGAGAGGGTAAGTAACTTGGCCAGCAACTCACAACTAGTGTGAGCGTCTGAGGCCAGATTCAAACTTAAGTCTTTCTGGCTCTAAGTCCAGCCCTGTATACTATGATGCCAGGCGGCTGGGAGGCGGGGTGAGAAGGTGAGGAGTATATTACAGGTTATATTATAGGTATATTATAGGAGCATGAAGGAATGCCTATACAAAGAAATAGAGGCCATGCTGAGTTTGGGGGACTAACAAGAGGGGAGGCTATTTGGTCTGGAAAGTGAGAGAATGTGAAGTAAACTTGGAGAGAGGTGGTCTAGATGCATATTTTGAAGTTCTTTAAATGCCAAACTCCAGGGAGTTTTTATTTTATCTTAGAGGCAATAGGGGGCTACTGATCATTCTTGAGCTTGGTGGTATCATGGCTAGATTTCTGGTTTAGGAAGATTATTTTGGCATTTGTGTGGAGATGGATTGTAGAGAAGATACTGGAAGAATAAAGGTCAATTAGGAAGCTGCTGTATCAGTCTGGATGAGAGGTGGAAAAGGGTCTGAACTAGATGGATGGTATTGTGAGTAGAGGGAAGAGAATAGTCTAGTGCCTTTCCTCCATTAATTATTTCCTATTTAGACTGTATGTAGCTTGTATATATTTATGTGTCTACCCTGTCAAACTCTTTGAGGAAAAGCACTGTCTTTTGCTTCTTTTTGTATCCCCAGTGCTTAGCATAGTGCCTGGCACTTAGTAGGTACTTAATAAATACTTACTGAGTGATTGTGAGAAATGTTAAGCAAGTAGAATCCATAAGACTAGACAAACAATTGGAACTATTATCTCGCTACAGTGTTTCCCAGGTCTGTGTATCCAGCCCTAGTATTCCTAAACTCTTGCTACACTTTTTGGATATTTCCATTGGGGTGACCCATAGGCATTTTAAACTCAGGATGTGCAAAATGTAGACACACACACACCTTTAAAACACTCCCTTTTTAACTTTTCTGTTCAGGATTCTTTATTTTTATTAAAAAACATTTTCTTTCCCTCTTGCTCTTCCCCCACTGGGAACAAAACAAAATAAAACCGTTGTAACAAATATTCTTAGTCAAGAAAAAAAAATCCCCCACGTTAGACATATGTAAACGTCTTTGGTCAGATTCATCACTTTATAATCTGTCCTCTCTCTTCCCCCTGGAAGCCTAAAGTTTAAAAATAGTGCCGTGGATAGAGTGATTTACCTGAATTCAGGAGAACCTGAGTCCAAGTTCAACCTCATAAATTTCCTAGCTGTTAACCTGGGAGAAGCCACTGTCTGCCTTAGTTTTGTTTTTTGTTTGTTTTTTGGTGAGGCACTTGGGGTTAAGTGACTTGCCCAGGGTCACACAGCTAGTAAGTGTCAAGTGTCTGAGGCTGGATTTGTACTCAGGTCCTCCTGAATCCAAGGCCAGTGTTTTATCCACTGCACCACCTAGCTGCCCCAAAGGAGATATTTGTAAGTGTATAGTTCCAGAGTTGAGCTCACATACAGTAGGGACTTAATAAATACTTAATGACTGTGTACACTTTATTCACTAGTCAGACTGGACTGTTTGTCCCCTTTACCTGATAGTCCATCTTCCATTGAAGTTCTCCAGGGTGGCTGTGCACTTCTTTACTCTTAGAATCTGGGCTCACCGAGCTCAGGGGCACTTCTTGTATGAGAAATCTCCTCATGATTATTCCCCCACTCCAGCTGCTAGTGCCTTTTCTCCTCCCACTTACTATGTATGTATGCTATAATTATTATTATAGCACCAGGCCCTGCTAAAAGTTTTAGAAACATGATCTCATTAAATTCTCACAACAACCCTGGGAGGTAGGTGTTATCTCCATTTTACAGATTAGGAAAATTAGCCCTATTAGAACATAAACTCCTGGAGGATAGGGGCATTTTTGTTTTTGTATCCACAGTGCCTGGCATATTTGTAGGCATTTAAGAAATGGCTTTGAATGAAGAGAGAATGGGAGGAAAGGGTAAAGGATAATTCCATTGTGAAAGGGGTGAAATTAATAATTCACAATTTTCAAGTTTGCAGCATGTTTTTATATGTATTGTCTCATTTGATCCTCATAATAACCCTGTGAAGTAGTTGCTTTTATCTTGGAAACTGAGCCTGAGAGAGCTGACTTGCTCTAGGGTCACACAGATGGCAAGTTATCTGAGATTGGATTTGAATGAGTCATTAAGTGGTTTTGGGGGGTTTTTTGTGTTTGTGTTTGTTTTTCGTTTTTGGTGGGGTATTGAGGGTTAAGTGACTTGCCCAGGGTCATAGAGCTAGTAAGTGTCAAGTGTTTGAAGTTGGATTTGAACTCAGGTCCTTCTGAATCCAGGGCCAGTGCTTTATTAAACTTTTAGTATGTTCCAGGGACTGTTCTAAGGGCTGGGGCTACCAAAAAAAAAAAAAAAGACAAAAACAATACCTACGCTCAAAGACTCCGTATTTCTTGGGTAGACAATATATCAAAAATGTACATATAAAATTTATACAGTATAAGTGAAGGGACTCTCAGAAGGAAGGCACTAGCAGTGGGGAGATTAGGGAAAAGGCCTTTTGCAGAAGGTGGGATTTGAGTTAAGTCTTAAAGGAAGCCAGGGAAGTAGAGGTGAAGATAAAGTGTTCTAGACATTGCTAGTGAACAGGCATTGACTTAGGAGATGAAGTTTTTAACGTGGAAAACAATAAAGTGTCTTTTTAGACTGGAAACTAAAGGGAAGGCGAAGTTGTGAAGATTTTAAATGCTAAATGGGATTTGAGCCTGGAATAAGAAACCACTGGAGTTTATTTAGTAGGAGAATGACATAGTTAGATCAGCAGTTAGGAAAGCCACCTTGGCACCTGAGTGGACAATTGACTAGAAGATGGAGGAAGACTTAAGGCAATGAGACCAACCAGCATGCTATTACAGTATTGCAGGTGATACAGGCCTAAACTAGGTTTGCAGTCATCAGTGGAGAGAGAGGAGCTATGTGTGTGTGTCTGTGTGTGTATATGTCTGTCTGCCTGTGCATACATTTGAGCTCATGCACATTTGTGAAAAGTGAGAAGGCTGAATTGTTGAGGTTTGGTAATAAACTGGATAAGTGAATGAATCAAAGATGACAAGAAGCCTGGGTGACTGGGAAAGGTAGTAGTGTCCTCCACAGTAATAGGGAAGTTCAGAAGAGGTTCAAGGAGGAGGGAGATAGATAGCTGACCTTTTAGACATGATAAGTTTGAGATCCAATTCCAGATGTCCAAAAGACAGTTGGTGATGGAGGTTAGGGCTAGATATAGATCTGAGAATCATCTGTATAGAGATGTTAATCCAACCCTTTGGAGCTGATTTGAGGCCCTGCTGGTTAGTGTCTCTGCTTGATAGCTCCATACCTATCCTTCACTCAGCTGTTAAATTGATCTTTCTAAAGCAAAGTTCTTAGCATTCGAACAACCCCCTCCCATTCAGCTCCAGTGGTACCCTGTAACTTCCAGGTTCAAATATATAAAATCCTCTGGCTTTCAAAGTTCTTCATAACCTCGGCCTTTTTCAGTTTTGTTACACCTTATTCCCCTCTGTGATCCAGTGAAAATGGCTGCCATGCTGTTGTTCAAGACATTCCATTCGCCAGTTCCATGCATTTTCAGTGGTCATGGAATACTCCTTGCTCATCTCTGCCTCCTGATTCTGCAAGAAATCTTTTTCAGTCCACCTTAATCTTAGTGTCTTCTCTCTGAGACTTTCCCCAATTGATCATGTCTCTATCCTTGTTTTAAATAGTTTGTATGTTGTTTTCCACCGTTAGACTGTGAGGTCCTTGAAAGCTGAGTCTGCTTTTTGCCTCTTTTTTTGTATTTCCAGTGCTTAGCCCGGGGCCTAGCACATAGTAAACACACAGTAAATGCTTGTTCATTGACTAGGTCTTCATGACTCCCTAATACAGCATTTTATCCATTACTTTCATTTTGGACATGTTGAATTTGAGATGTCTTTGGAACGTTCAGAAGGGAGATTTTTCTTTAGGCAGTTGACTGTGGGAATCGGAACTAAATAGGGAAATGATGCTAGATATATGGTATTTGGGAGTCATCTGTATAGAGATAATAATTGAACTCATGGGAACTCATGAAATTACCAAGAGGGAGAATGTGGAGAGAAGAGAGCCCAGGACAGAGCCTTGGAGGAATACCTACAGGTAGAGGGTGGGGACTAAAGGATGATGATTTGGCAAAGGATACTGAGAAGGAACTGTGGAGAGGAGAACCAGGACTGCAATTTTTCTAAAGCCAAAGGAGTAAAGAATATGCAGTTGTTTAGTGGGAACCACAACTGCAGAGAGTCTGAAAAGATCTGAGGTCACTGTTAATTTTGGGGAAAGAATGGTAGGATGGTAATGGAGATTGCAAGAGCTCGGGTGGTAAAGAGTATGGAAGACTTTGTCTAAGAATTTGCCTGTGAATGTCAAGGTGAAGCTTTTTTGGGGTTTTTGTTCTTTTTGGGGGGGGTGAGGCAATTGGGGTTAAGTGACTTGCCTAGGGTCAGACAGCTAGTAAGTGTTAAGTGTCTGAGGTCAGATCCGAACTCAGGTCCTCCTGACTCCAGGGCTAGTGCTCTATCCACTGCGCCATCTAGCTGCCCCTGGGTTTTTGTTGTTAAATGATACATGAACTGGAGACATTAATGGAGACACAGTAGGTAGATAGAGAAATCAGAGATCAGAGAGGGGTGATCTATCCAAGGAGGAGGTGAGGCAAACAAATTCATGAAAGAAACAGGAGGTATACAAGTAGTGGGGTCGACCTTGGCAGATAGAAGGGCCATTTTTTGGTCAGATACTAAAACAAAGAAGAACAAAATGGGGGGTGACATAGAGGGATTTTGAGATGTAACAAGAGAAGACTAAGAGCCTAGGACTAATGACCTCTTTTTTTTTCATTAAAGTAGGTAGATGTAGGGAGTGGGAATGGGGAGTGCATATGATGGAGGCTTGAGGGAAGCTGTAAAAGGGACCTTTGAGGTCACCTAGTCCAGCTTTATTTACAAGCCATTTGCCCAAGGTCACAGAGCAAGGTACTGACAATTAGGGTCAGAACCTCTGCCTCCTGATTCCCAGTTTTTTCCTTTTCATCAAGTGAGAAAAAAATATATAAAGCAGTTTGCCAGTCTAAAAGCACAACATAAATTGGAGCTATTACTATTGTTGTTAATGATGATAAATATCGATTGTTTAGTGTGCTGTGTTAGGGGAGATATGTTTAGGGTCCCTAATTACGTTTTATAGCACCTTGAAGAAATCCACAGAATTTACAAAGTATCTTCTCATTTTAGTCTTAAAGTAACTTTCTGAGGTAGAAGAAACCAATATTCTCAATAGATGAGCAAATGAAAGTTGAGTGACTTCTTTATGGTCCTGTAATTATGCTCTTAAGTGTCGGAGATGAGATATGAACCTTAGATCTTCCTGACTAGCCACTATGCCAGAGCTGTCAAACTACCAGCAGGGAAATGTTGAACAAAGTAAATAAAAATATAATAGAACACAGATGATGTGAATTTGTCACTTTTTAAGTCAATATCTGTTTCTATTTGAGTTTGACAAAACTGCTTTACACCCTGTATCCCATCTTATTTCAGGTAGATCATAATTAAACAGATTTCTGCTGTGCTTTGAGGTTTACTTAGAATCATCCTGTGAGGGAAATAGTGCAAATATTGTCATCTTCATTTTAGAGCTTCAATGAAGTTTAAAGAAGTGGTTAGGCTAGCCAGCAGTCACAGTGCTACCCAGAGGGCATTAGAACCTGCCCCATTAGATATGCACCCAGGCCCTTTTTTTGATACTTCATTCATTATGTTGTGTTTTTATTACCGGAAACATCAGTAAACTTTCTGTTTGAAGAGCAATTCCTATTTAGAAAGATTCCATCTGAATCTGGAAAAATAATTTCCAATTGTGTGATCTTGCTTGACAGAATTGTTCTGTGTTGAAATGTGAAATAGAAGATCATAGATTTAGAGCTGGATGGATGTAGGGTCATCTCATCCAACCTCCTTTATCGATGAGGGTGCTGAGGCCCAGTGACATAAGGTGATTTGTCCAGGATCAGGTAGAAATAGGATTTGAGCTTGTAGTATCTGATAGTTTGTATTCATTCATTGAAGAAATATTTGAGTTTGGACTCTTCAAAACTAGGATTGGAAGGGTTTTTAAAGATGAACAGCTAACAGTAGTGCTATAAGATCTACAAAAGTCTTATTTACATACATTATCTTATTTTTTCCTCACAACAAACCAGTTAGGTAGTTTAACTACATTTTATAGATGGGGAAACTGAGGCTTAGATTAAGTAACCTGGCCAGGGTCATACAGGTAGTAGTAATTGGGGTTAGGGTTCAGCCTAAGTTGACTTGATTACACATCCTGTGTTCCATAGCTGTATTCTGCCTTATCTAGCTTAGAATCTTGTAGGGGAGAGAAGAAAAGCATAGAAAACAACACTCTTTTTTATTTTAAATTTTTTTTAGCAACAAACATTTATTTTAGTTCAGCACTGATTTTCATAAGATTTAGAGTTACTAATTTTTCTCCCTCCCGCCCTCCCTTTCCTCCCCCTTCCACAAGATCACAATCAGGTTATATATGTACAATCCACAAGTGTTCTTTTTATCAGTTCTTTCTATGGGGGTGCATAGTAAGCCTTCCTCATTAGTTCCTTGGGATTGTCTTGGATCATTGCATTGCTGAGAGTAAAGTCATTCACACTTGCTCATTGAACAATACTGCTGTCACTATGCACAATGTCCTCCTTCCAGCTCTGCTCACTTCACTATACATGAATGTTCATTAGTCTTTCCAGGTTTTTCAGGGATCATCCTGTTCGTCATTTCCTGTAGCACAAGACCATTCCACTACAATCATATAGCACAGCTTTTTCCATCATTCCTCAATTGATGTACATTCCCTTGATTCCCAATTCTTAGCCTCCACCAAAAGGTGCTATAAATATTTTTAGTACAATTTTTCCCCCTTTTCTCTTTTTCATGATTACTATTGTTAACTGTTTCCCTTCCATCCTATTCCCTTCCCCACCCCATGATATTCTATTATCCATCTTCTTTCATCCTATCACTCTTAAAGGGATTTGCTTCTGTCTGTTCCCTACCCCCCACTCTGCCCTTCCTTCTTTTGCCCCTCTCTCTTTATCCCCTTCCACTCCTATTTTCTTGCTGGATTAGAGAGATTACTCCACCCAATTGAGTGTGTATATTATTCCCTCCTTGTGCCAATTCTAATGAGATTGAGGTCTTTGAGCCACTTCTGATGAGTGTTAGGCTCATTTACTGCCCAGATTACATAGATTACTCCACCCAGTTGGGTGTGTGTGTGTTAGTCCCTCCTTGAGGCAGCTCTGAGTTTAAGGTCTTTGAGTCTTTTCTGATGAGTGTAAAATTCATTTACTGCCCAGCTCCTCTCCCATCTCTTCCCTAACTCTATAAGCCTTTTCCTGTTTCCTTCATGTAGGATTTCACCTCTGCCCTTCCCCTTCCCCCAGTGCATTCCCTTCACCCCTCAATTTAACCCTAAAGATGTCATCACCTAGCTAGGTGACACAGTGGGCAAAGCATCACCCCTGGACCCAGAGGGATCCCAGTCAAAATCCGGCCTCAGACACAAGACAGTTGCCCACTGTACAACCCCAGGTATGTCCCCCAGCTCCAATTTTTTATGGTTCTCTAGGGTCTTGTATTTGAAAGTCAAATTTGCCATTCAGTTCAGGTCTTTTCATGCATTCATAAACATGTATACATACATACATATATATATGTGTGTGTAGTTTTTGTTTTTTTTGTTTTTTTTTTTTTTTGCAGGGCAATGAGGGTTAAGTGACTTGTCCAGGGTCACACCAGCTAATAAGTGTCAAGTGTCTGAAGCCAGATTGGAACTCAGGTCCTTCTGAATCTAGGGCTGGTGCTCTATCCACTGTGCCACCTAGCTTGCCCCCATATCCAATGTTTTTTTGTTTTTTTGTTTTTTGTTTTTTTTTAGTGAGGCAATTGGGGTTAACTGACTTGCCCAGGGTCACACAGCTAGTAAGTGTTAAGTGTCTGAGACCGGATTTGAACTCAGGTACTCCTGACTCCAGGGCTGGTGCTTTATCCACTGCACCACCTAGCCGCCCCATATCCAATGTTTTTTAAAAAATTTATTTCCAGTTCCAAATTTTCTTTCTCCAGTTCTGTCCCACTTATTGAGAAGGCAAGAAATACGTTAGCCGTTATACATATACAGTCATGCAAAAACATTTCAGTATTAGCCATATTCTGGAGTGTAGGGGTAGGGAGCAAGAAAAATATGTAAAGGAAAAAAAATACTTCAGTCTACACTGATTCTATCAGTTCTCTATCTGGAAGTGGATAGCATTTTACGTTGTGAGTGCTTTGGAGTTGTGGTGGATCGTTGTATTTGCTCTTAGTCTTTCACAGTTGATTATCTTTTTTTTTCCCCCAAGTAAAAAATGGATATTTAATGAAAGAGGACTTTCCAACATTCCTTTTTTTTTAATCATAAAAGCATTTTATTATTTTCCAATTACATGTAAACATTTGTTTCCATAGGATTTTTGGTTCAGTACCCCCCTCTCCCCAATCCCTACTCTCCTCCCTCCCCCCCAGTTGATTATCTTTACACTGTTGCTATATCTGTATAGATTATTCTCCTGGCTCTGCTCCCTTCACGTTGCATCAGTTCATATAAGTTTTCTAAGGTTTTTCTGAAACTATCCTCTTAGTCATTTCTTACAGCACTACAGTATTCCATCACATTCATATACTATAATAGCTTATAGTCATCCCCTCAGTTTCCAATTCTGTGTTATCACAAAAAGAACTGCTATAAATATTTTCATACATGTGGGTCCTTTTCATTTATCTTTGATATGCTTGGGGTATAGACCTGGTGCACTTACTGCTGGGCTAAAAGGTATGCACAGTTTTATAATCCTTTGGATGAAGTTCCAAATTGTTTTACAGAATAGTTAGATTAGTTCACTGCTCTATTAACAATGCATTAGTGTATGTATTTTCATATATCCCCTCCAGTTATTTGTCATTTTCCTTTTTTTGTCATTTTAGCCAATCTGCTGATGGGCGTGAGGTATTGCCTCAGAGTTGCTTAATTTATATTTCTCTAATTAAATGTTAATTATTTGGAATGTTTTTAGATTATTTTTTTTCCTAATAATAAACATTTTTATTTAAAGTTTTGAGGTCCACATTTTATTCCTCCTTCCCTAAGGCAGTAAGCAATCAGAAGTGGAGTCCTTGAATCCCCAAATGACTTTCTCATTCTTGTGAACCTCTACAATTCTTTATACCTCATGCCATCTTTCTTTTGGGAGGCATGTGGGGCAGTGAGGGTTAAGTGACTTGCCCAGGGTCACAGCTAGTAAGAAGAGGTATAATGGGCAGCTTAGATGTCACAGTGGATTAAGCACCAGCCATAGATTTAGGAAAACCTGAGTTCAAATTCGACCTCAGGGCAGAAGGACTTCATGTCCCTTTGATTCAGGACAATATCTATCTGGGTGTGGTTTTGAGGGGATCCCATTTACTGGTCTTTAATAATTATTTCTCACATTGAGTGCATTGATTCTATTGGCCCTTTGACACAGCAATGCCACTCTTAGAATTGTTTCCCAAGACAGATTAGCAAAAAGGGAAAAGAACCTACATGTTCTAAAATATTTATAGCTGCTCTCTTTGTGGTGGCAAAGAACTGGACAATCATGAGGATACCCACTGATTGGGGGGTGGCTAAAAATTGTGGTACGTGTTCATGATGGCCTATTACTCTGCTATAAAAAAATAAGCTCAATGCTTTTAGAAAAGCATGGAGAGATCACCATGGAATAATGAAGAGTGAAATGAGCAGAACCAAGAGAACACCCTATACAGTAACATTAGTTATTGTTTTGAGAACAGTTTTGAGCAAGCAGCTTGTTCTGACTTTTACAAATACCCATGAAAGGGGCAGCTAGGTGGCGCAGTGGATAGGGCACCAGCCCTGGAGTCAGGAGTACTTGAGTTCAAATCTGGCCTCAGACACTTAATACTTACTAGCTATGTGACCCTGGTCAAGTCACTTAACCCCAACTGCCTCACTAAAAAAAAAAGATATTACCCATCTCCTGACAAAGAGGTGATGGACTAATAAATATACAAATACCCATGAAAGTTGAATGATAACCACATGGTGTGGTTGGGGTAATATCAAGTTGTACATATTGGATTGGCAATCTCTGGGCAATCCTGTTTTTCTGTCCCACTTTGTTATGGAAATGCTTATTTTCTTAAGTTCAGAATAAAATTAATTTAATTTAAAAAAACAACTTGTAAATAAAATAACATAGGTATAATAAATAAAAATTTGGGGCAAGTGGAAGCTAATGACTTCATGAAATGATAAAACAAAATCAAAAGAGGAAAAAATAGAAGAAAATGTGAATTTTTCACTGGAAAAGTAACTGATCTGGAAAATAAATCCAGGAGATTTAAGGATTATCTGAAAGTCATGATTAAAAAAAAAGAAGAATCCACTGATCACCACCTAAAAGATATTCCAAAATGGTAACTCCCAGGAATATCATAGCCAAATTCCAAAGTTCCCAGGTTGAGGAGAAATACTGCAAGCAACCAGAAAGAAACAATTCCAGTATCGTGGAGCCACAGTCAGGATTATACAAGCTTCTACTTTGAAGAACTGGAGGGCTTGGAATATATTTCAGAAGGCAAAGAAGTTAGGATTACAACCAAGAATCATCTCCCCAGCAAAACTTCAGGGGGAAAATAGATATTCAGTGAAATAGAGGATTTTCAAGCATTTCTAATTGAAAGATGAGAACTGAATAAGAAATTTGACTTTCAAATGAAAGCATAAGAGATTCAATAACTTGTTTCTTTTTCTACTTGGCAAGATATTTGTAACTCTTAAGAACCTTATCACTGTAAGGGGGGGAGTAGAAGGAGTATATACATAGAGAGTGTGGTGTGAGATGACTATGATGGGATAACCCTCCCAAAAAACCAAAATTAGGGATAAGAAAGAAGATTGTATTGGGAGAAGAGGGAAGCTCACATAAAAGGTATGAAAGAACAATTACTGTGGAGGGCAAGTTGGGGGTGGGGGGTGGGGAAACTTGTGGACACTTCCTGTGACTCTGGGCAAGTCACTTCATCCTGTTTGCCTCCATTACCTCATTTGTCAAATCAGCTGGAGAAGGAAATGGCAAACTGCTCCAGTTTGCTGCCAAGAAAACCCCAAATGAGGTCACAGAAAGTTGGAGACAATGAACAACAAATATATGTATATACTTATCTCTCCTCTTAGAATGTAAGCTACTTTTTCCTTTTTTTTTTTTTGGTAAGCTACTTCTTACCAAAGTAAAAAAGTGAGGCAATTGGGGTTAAGTGACTTGCCTAGGGTCACACAGCTAGTAAGTGTTAAGTGTCTGAGGCCATATTTGAACTCAGGTATTCCTGACTCCAGGGCCGGTGCTCTATCCACTGTGCCACCTAGCTGCCCATGGTAAACTACTTCTAAATACGAATTATTTCATTCTTTATGTTTGTATATCCCTAGTGTCTGGCACAGTGTCTGAAGCACAGTGATGTGGGCTGGAATTTGGGGTCAAATTGATTGTGAGTCGTCCCAAAAGAATTACAAGATTCAGTGACTCAATTTCCCAAGTTTTATTGCAATACTGTGAGTGACCACAGGGAGAGAACCAGAATATTGGAAAGGTATCTCTTGAATAGTGAATGAAAAGTTATATTTATAGTATAGATAAATTGATTACCAGGTACAGGGTACAGGGGAGGGCCTGTCCTTCTCATTATATTCTCCACCTAGGGGTGTTACAAGGGAGGGCTTATCCTAATTTGGAGTTCCTGGGGGTCCTAAGCCAACCCCTGAGGGGGGTACCTTTTTCAGTGGAGGTGTGTTTTGGGGGTTTACACATCATAAGGTGAATCTGGGGACAACTTTGGCCTTTTCTGCGCATGTCTCTTTCTGATTCCCATGGCTAGTTTCAAAATATAATCATTTTTCATTAGAATTTCTATAGGTTGTCTATTTCCTTTATTGTTATTTTGACCTGACCCATTCTGGTCCATAATGGGCACTGATTTCTGTGGGTAGAAGAACCTAGTATAAGTTATCTATTAACTGGGGTCTGATTCCCTTTTAGAGCTAATATCTGAATTAGAGCTTGGGTCTTGGGTTTTTCTATTAACCCTTTTTTGCCTCCTACATCAATAGTAGGTGCTTAATAAATGCTTGTTGGTTGAGTGAGCAACATTCACGTTCTGTGACCTTTTTGTGGGTCACAATTAGAGCTCTTTCTTCCTCTTCCCTTTTCTTTTATTGATCTTATAAGTGCCCATAGATTCAACAAGAATTTCCATGCAAAAGATTCCTACATTTATAATTCAGCTCTCACCTCTCCTAAACTCCTGTCCGTCATTTCCAATTGCCTGCTGTATATCTCCATCTGGATATCTCATAGGCATCCCAGAATTAATATATTGAAAATATGATTCTTTCCCCTAAACTGTCTCATCCTCCTAACTTCCTTGTTTCAACAGACAATGTCATTCTGTTATCTTTTCAGTTTTGGTGTCATCTTTACTTCTTTCACTTTTATTCCTCTTTTCCCTGCCCTGCTACTCCCCCTCATCTCCCACAGCCAGTCAATTCCTGATTCGATTATTAAAAAAATTTTTTTCCTATTAAGTACCTCTCATCTATCCTCTTCTCCATTTATACCCCCAAAGCATTAGTTCAGGCTCTCATCACTTTGACTTGAATTATTACAGTAATCTCTGTATCCAGCCTCTCCCCTCTCCGTTCTGTCCTCCACACAGTTACCAAATTGATATTCCTAAAGTACAGGTCTGACCACATTACTCCCCCTTGCTTAAGAACCTTTGGTGACTTTTTATGGCATTAAAAGCCAGACTCCATCATAGTCAGGATCCAGGCTGTCTTTCTAGTAGGATTACCCATTACTTTCCCTCGTTCATTTTGTTCTTTAGCCAAACAGGCCTAATTGCTGTTCTCCATAGGTGAACATATCTACCTATCTCCCACCTCTGCACCTTTTCATAGCTCTGCTTATGTCTGGAATGCTTTTTCTCTTCATTCTTATTATGTCTCTTGGAACTCCTGGTTTTAAGGCTCGGCCCCCTTGAGGGGCTCTATCTGCTTATTTGTGGCTGGTTCTGAGTAGAATGTAAATTTTTTGAGGCAGAAATTGTCTTGCCCCATCTCCCACCTTGAGCAAATATATCCAGGGCCTAGTACTGTGCCTCTGCTACATTTTAGTTATTTAGTAAATGATTGTTTAATTGAATTGAATTTGATGGCCATCTACTCAGTTTTGTCTCATACAGTTTTAACCAATTAGCGTTTTTTACCCTATGTGGACTGGATCTAATTTAAGAGACTCTAGTTTTTCTGGGTAACTAATTTAGGAAGTTCTTTTGGGTTTTTTTGCTTATACTGAAATCAGTTAAGTGTTTTATTTAGTGGCTACTTTGTTCCAGGAGTTGTGCTAAGATACTAAAGATAAAAAGACAGAAGGGCAGGGGGAGTCCCCACTCTCAAGAAGAATACATTTTGCTGGAATAGTGGTATACTGCTGTTGTTTTGTCCTTTGTTCTAGAAAGAGGATCATGACATCAGGGTAATGTCATGACTTGCACTGAATTGGATTTAAGTGAGGGAGGGCTGTGCAAGGTCACCAACCTCACTCTTCTCCAGAGCTGTCTGGGTCCAGTGACAAGATATAGATAGATCAGGATGACTGGAGGTGGCTCTGGATGTTTTTAAGGCAGTTGGAGTTAAGTAACTTAACCAGGGTCACACAGCTAGTAAGTGTCTGAGGTGAGATTTGCCGTCCCTCCAGAAACATTTCAAAACTAGGAGGAATACATAACAGCTACAAAGAAATAATTTAAAGCCTGATTAAAGGCAGAGTTCTTGACATTTGGGGTTGTGAGCATATGGAAAAGTGACTAAAATGATTAGACATTTTCCAGTCCCAACTCCCACATAAATAAGTACAGCTACATTTTTTAGTAAACGTTTTTGCTTTTTTTTTTTTTTTTTTTTTGTGGGCAATGGGGGTTAAGTAACTTGCCCAGGGCCACACAGCTAGTAAGTGTCTGAGGCCGGATTTGAACTTGGGTACTCCTGAATCCAAGGCTGGTGCTTTATCCACTGTGCCACCTAGCCACCCCCTCAGTAAACGTTTTAAATGAAAAATTCAAATTAAAGTCAACAAAAGGATCATGCCATGGATTCACTCCTAACAGGATACAAAAATGACTAATACTGTGCTATAAGGAATGATGAACAAGTCTTTCGTTGTTCTTGGAGACTACCCAGTGTTGTCATTTTTTTTTTTTTTTTAGTGAGGCAATTGGGGTTAAGTGACTTGCCCAGGGTCACACAGCTAGTAAGTGTTAAGTGTCTGAGGCCTGATTTGAACTCAGGTACTCCTGACTCCAGGGCCGGTACTCTATCCACTGCACCACCTAGCTGCCCCGAGTGTTGTCATTTTATTAGTTGGTGAGTCCTGCTGACTTCTTGTGTAGTTTTAGAATGGAAGAAACCACTTTAGTTTTCTCATTGGGTTTTTTTTGATCATTCTTGGACTTATTTATTATGATGATGATGATGATGATGATGCTGGACTTATCTGCTTGTCATTCATGTGACTGTCTTAACCTATCCTGGTCATAACGGATCTTTATTGTTACAACCAATGGTCTATTCTGTGATGATTAAAAATAGGAGAGACAGTTTCTAAGTAATTTAATCATTTTTATTAATAGGGCAGAAGATTATTAATAAAAGGAAGTCTATTGGCAGTCAATCTCAGACCAAAGACCCCTAATGGTGGTGGAGTCTCAGTTCATATACCCTTCCAACTGTAGGAGGTCCATCACATATTGATCAAAGCTAATTGTTTAACAACAATCAAATCTAATTAGTTGACAGGATTGGAGGTGGGTTATATTAAAATGAAGTCCATGGATACTTAGGTCACTCAACTCTTGGTAATGACATTGGAGAAAGACTGTAGACTGCACCCAAGCTAATGGGGGCACAAAGGTTCCCACCTAAAACTGGTTCTTTCAGGCCAAATCTCATCAGTAAAGTCCTTCATCTATTTAGAGAAAAGGATCTATCTCCACCCAAGACTCCTTTGACCCAAATGAATCTTATTTTCAAAGTGAATTTAGGCCTTGGAAAGGGTAAAGAAAGGACTAAGAAAGAAGGGTAGATCACTGGATCCCCCAACATATTATTACTAAATATTTCACACATTTCTCAGTCCATAGCCATCATGACCTTTCTATGATATTTGATACTGTTGACCACTTTCATTTTTTGTGGTACTGTTCTCTCATTTCTTATCACACACATAATCCTTCTTATCTTCTTTGCTTATTATCCTTTATTCCCTCCTCAGTACAGTTGTTGAACCTCCAAATTCAGAATGGACCCTTTCAGTAAGCTCCCATGGGTTTAATTATCATCTTTATGCAGATAATTTCTGAATATGCATATCTACCCTATGTCTCTTGACATAGTGTGGAGTGAGTGTAAACGAAGAGTCAAGAATGACACTGACTGGGAAGATAGTGGTACCCTCAATAATAATATAGAAGTTAGGAAGAATGGAGGGCTGTGAGTTCTATTTTGGATATGCTAAGTTTGAGGCGTCTGCTGGATTATCTCATTTGAGCTATTCAGCAGGCAGTTGATTATGTAAGACTGGAGCTCAGGAGAAAATACATTCCTCCACTTCACTTTAAAAGCCCTTTATAATCTGGCTCCAAACTACCTTTGCATTACTCTCAACTCTTGCCTTCTATGTCCCAGCCTTCCTGGTTTACTTGCTTTTTTCCCCAAACTCAGCATTAAATTTAGTATCTCTGCCTTTCCATAGGCTGTCTTCCACGCTTGAGAATGTACATTTCCCAACTCTACCTCTTAGAATCCCGTACTTCCTTAAAGACATAACTCATGACTATTTTCCTGATTCTCCCATTTGTGTTTACCCTGTTTTATTTGTGTTTCCTCATTCCCTAGTGCTGTGCCTTTTAAAAATAGTTCATTGTTTAATAAAAACTTTTACATTCAGTTAGATTTGGATTGTGATTTAGGAATGGTTGATTATATACACAGATTACTTTTTTGTATATTATATATAAGCGCTCTAGAGTTAATGATTTTACTTTTCATTTTCTTCCTTGCATTTTTAGAGGAAGAAGTGGCCTTTTTCCTTGCATTCCGAGACTTCCTCCACCTGTCCTTTCCTTCTTGTTACAAACTTTATCCCTTTTCCTTAAAAGAAATGGACCCTTTCCATGTACTCTTGCCACCCATCACCCCTCTGGCTATCCTTTTATCTTTCTCTTCTTTTTTCTTGCCAAACTCTTAGAATGATTCTGGGGCTATTTCACCACCTAATTATTTCTCAAACCCGTAGTCTGGTTTTAATGCCTAGCTCTCTGCCAGTCACTAATGACCTCTTTATGGCAAAGTAACTTTTCAGTAACTTTTATTTTGCCTTTCTCTTCTTCAGCTTCAGACCACCCATTCTATAGTCACATGGTGGACTCAATCCTTGATCTCTTCTCCATAGTCTTCAGTGACAGGAAAGTCATGAGGTCCTTCTATTTCTCTAACCATTTTCTGACTTTCCTAATACCCCTAATATCTTTCTTTTTTCCCCCCTAATACCTTTCTGACTATTTCCTAATACCCCACAAATATAGGTGATCCGTAATCTAGGCTTTTTTCTTCATCTCTGGACACTGCTACAGAATCAGAATCACAGAATCTAAAATGAAACGAACTTCAAAGGCTGATCAAGAGTTCTCTCCAAAAACTTTCCCTTGGCTATAGCAATTTGAAGCAATTTTTTTTTTTTTTTTGCAGGACAATGAGGGTCCTTGCCCAGGGTCACACAGCTAGTGTCAAGTGTCCAAGGTCAAATTTGAACTCAGGTCCTCCTGAATTCAGAACAGGTGCTTTATCCACTGTGCCACCTAGCTGCCCCCAGAGCAATTTTTTAAAAAATATGGCTATAAGTAATGTGAACTTCTTCCCCTGAAAACTGTCTATTCATAATCTTAGACCATTTTTCAGCTGGGAAATGGCTCTTATTTTATACACGTGAACATCTTTCTTAAATATCATAGAAATAAGAGATCTCAAAGATATTTTCTCTTAATTAATTTCCCTTTTACTTTCATCTTTCTTGGATATGTTTGTGCAAAAACTTGTTAATTCACATTCTTTTAGATCTTTTTGTACAAAAAGATGTGAAGTTTTGGTCTAAATCTAATTTCTGCTATCTTATTTTATCAGCAGTTCTTGTCAAATAATGAGTACCTCAGTAGCTGAAATAAAGGACTGGATTGGCCTATGCATGAGCAATTAATGTTCTGCATTTTATTTAGGTCTGACTTTAAAGATTGTTTTTGTATCACAGAAGAAAAATAGATTATTTTGATTACACAAAATTTAAAAAATTTTTTAAACAAATCAGTAAGATTATAAGGGGAAAACAACTGGGGCAAAAAATTCTTTGCAGCAAGTTTCTCTGATAAGGAAACAAATTCAAATTTAGAAGAATGAAAGCATTTCCTAATTGTTATATGGTCAAGGGATACAAACAGGTAGTTTTCAGAGGAAGAAATCTATGCTATCAACAGCCATATGGAAAAATACTCTAAATCATTAATAAAGAAGTAGAAATTAAAGCAATTCTGAGCTTCCACCTTTAGATTGGCAAAGAAGACAAAAAAGGGAAAATGATAAATTTATTTTGGAATGGCTGAAACAGGCTCATAATACACAGTGTTGATGAATGGATGTAACCATTTTTGGAAAACAATTTGGAATTGTTCACATAAAGTTACTAAGCCATGTATGCCATTTTACTCAGTTATACTACTGTTACACTAATATCTAAAAAAGATTACAGAAAGAGGAAAAGGTCATATTTAGAGCCACTTTTTGTGGTGGCAAAAAACTGGAAACTAATGACTTAAATAAGTTGTGGTATGACTGTGACAAAATACTGTTCTTTAAGAAATGGATGATTTCAAAGACATAAAAAGATTTCTGTGAACTGATACAGAGTAAGCAAAACCACAAGAACAATTTGAAACATCAGTCTTCTATAAATGAACAGTTTTGAAGTTTTACAAACTGAAGAATGAAATGACAGAACCAGAACAATTTATACAACGACAGCACCATAAAGACAAGTTTGAAAGCTATAAGAACTGTGATCAGTACAGTGACCATCTGTGATTCCAGACGACTAAGGTTGAAGCATACTTAGTCACTACCTCACAGACAGATGATAGATTTAGGGTGCAGAATAAGACATTTTTGTATACAGCCAATGTAGGAATTTGTTTTGCTTGACTATACCTATTTGTTACAAGGAATGTTTTTGTCATGGGGAAAATAGGGTAGGGGATTGGGGTTGGGGTCCTTAGGAATTCCTCTTGAAAGAATTATACCCGGGGTAGCTAGGTGGTACAGTGGATAGAACACTGGCCCTGGAGTCAGGAGGACCTGAGTCTAAATCCGGCTTCAGACACTTAATACCAGCTGTGTGACATTAGGCAAGTCACTTAACCCCAATTGCCTCACCTAAAAAAAAAAAAAAAAGAATTACACCCTCTTGAACACAAAACCAATAGAATATAGTAGTTTTTTTAGGGGCTAGGGAAGGGAAACCAAGAGAGAAATCCTTGGACTTCTTATGGGGAGAAGGCATGGCAGAGAGCATGGCTCTGAGATACCAGTCTCTTCGAGCAGGAGACAGGCAGGTACTTTTTTGTTGTTTTGGTTTTTTGTGTGTTGTTGTGGTTTTTTTTTGTTTTGTTTTGTTTTTTTTGCAGGGCAATGAGGGTTAAGTGACTTGCCCAAGGTCACACAGCTAGTATCCCGTGTCTGAGGCCAGATTTGAACTCAGGTCCTTCTGAATCCAGGGCCGGTGCTTTATCTACTGCACCACCTAGCTGCCCCCAGGCAGATAATTTTATAGAGGTCTGATGGTGGTCTGATGAGGTCATCTTCTGACTGTGGAAAGTTCCCCTATTGAGGAGGACCATCCCCTACTGGTGGTGGCTGAAGGAGTTGGGTGAGGGGTGGCTTCTGATCTCTCAGGCTATCTCTCTTCTCCTCCCACCACAAAGGCAGCAGCTACACCTAATTTTATCTCCCCAGGGGTGTTGGAGACTGGAATGAAGGGTGGTGGTCTCCATTGGGATCAGGTTCCACTTCTCTTGAGGTATGTCTGTCCTTTGATTTACTTTCTCAAGGAGAAGGTTCTTTGATGTGCCCCAGAGAACTTCTGGGGTGCTCTGCGGCCATAACATTTTTTCTTAGTAGGGTGTTAAAGGAAATAATTGATTTATGTTAATTTTTTAAAATATAGAGGTGAAGGGTGCTTTATATGTGGATTGTTGGATACACTTTGAAGTGAGGTCACTATATATTGTTAGATTTGTTTTACTTTGTTACAAGAGACCTTTCCTGGAATGGAGATAATAGTATTTGTAATGTAAAATTTAAAAAACCTCAATAAAACATAAAAAAGAGCTTAAAACATAAAAAAAAGGTGAGAGAGGACCTTACTATCTCCAGAGGTAGCCCATTCCACTTTTGCATTTTCAATTTATAGTCAAATTTATTAAACACCTACTTTGTGGTAGTTAGGAAGTTTTTCTTTTTGGCTTAAATCTGTTCCCTGTGGTTAAACAAAATAAATTTGATCCCTTGTTTTAGGTAACACTTTCAAATACTTGGATAACACCAAGCAACCACAATTTCTTCAGCCACTCCTCCTGTGGCATAATAATTGAGACCTTTCACCAGATATCTTCTAGCTCTTAGGTGGGCAAGCACAATGGGAGGATCAAGTCAACCCCATTTTTTGTACAGCCCTCAAGCAAAAAATGGCTTTTACATTTTAAAATACAACAAAACTTTATTTTAAAATGTAACAGCCATTCTTAACACTAAGGCCATGGACTGTGGCTCAGTTTGCCAATTCTTGTTCAGTTTGCCAATTCTTGTTGTAGCTCTTCAGTATCTTCCTGAAATGTTGTGCCCGGACCTTAACATAGTAGTCCAGGCATAGTTTGACCCACAGCAGAGTACGGGAGGACTATCCTCTCCCTCTTTCTGGAAACCAAGCCTCTCAATGTTGCCTACAATAGCATCAGTTTTTATTAATGTTATATTATTGACTCATATTGAGCTTGTAGTACATAAAACTCCTATCTTTTTCAGAGGCACTCTGTCTAGCCATATCTCTACCATGTTGTTTGCTCTTTTGATTTTTTAAAAACTCATGTAGGACTTTATGTTTATTCTTTCCTATTAAATTTTATCTTAATAGATTTAGTCTAATAGTCTAGCCTGTCTACATTTTTTTATCCTTTGTCATTCAGTATATTAGCTATCCTAGCATTTTGTCATTTGCAAATTTTATAAACATCCCACCTATGCCTGCATCCTAAGTAATTGATAAAAAATGTTTAGCTGTACAGTGCCAGGAACAGATCCCTGAAGTGCACTCCATTAAAGACTGTTCAGGCTGACATCAAGCCTTTGGATGCAGTCATTCAACTGTCTCAATTCCCCTAAGTGTAATAGCTTACATCCCTCCATTTTGTCCAGGTAGATAGTAGGAGAGGCTTTGTTGAAAAGGAAGAAGCATTCCTTTATCAAGCACTTTACAAATATCTCATTTAATCCTTATAACAGTCATGCATGGTAGGTGTTCTTATTGTCTCTTTTACAGTTGAGGAAACTTAGGAAAACAGGTTAAGGGATTTGTTCAAGATCATATGGCTAGTAAGTATCTGAAGAGGCCAGATTTGAACATAGGAAAACAGTTTTTTGCTTTCAGCATTTCCCTGATTTGGTGGTCTAGTACAGAGGTATTGTGAGGGAAAAATCCATTCTCTTCTCAATAATTCTCAGGAACTCAGCAGCGAAGTGACAAAGGCTTTATTTTCTTCTCATGAGGAGGCACCCTAGTGTGGAGCTAGTGGGTGCCCAGAAAGGGGACTCGAAGGCCCTGTTTTATACCCTAGTCCCTAACACAAATGGACTCCCCTCCCCCTTTTCATCACTGGTGGGGTTACAATCTACATCGCAAAAGCTAGCTAATTGGAACACAGTATTCCCACCCCTCCTTGAACCATATGACCTTGCTAACCTGAGGGGGAGGAGGGGATTTGAGACCTTTGTCCTACAAACAGGTCAGGGGGAGTATGACTGACTGTTACATCCACATTGAGAAGAGACAACTACCCATTTCTCACAGGTATCAAACACAGGCAGCAGGCAATAAATACTTCCTAGTGCAGCCTGAACCATTAAAAATTGGGAAATATTTAACAAAATAAATGAAAACGCAGTAGAACATCGATAATGTTAATATGTAGCTTTTTAAATCAATATATGTCCTGCCAGAGATTCTTCTGTATAGTTTTCATATTTCTATTTCAGTTTTAACACCACTGGTCTATAGACCAGGAAACCTGGTCCCCTCCCAACTACCTCACTGCCCCCCCCCCCCAAGATAGTCTGAGACAATCAGCTTTTCATGAAGCCACGTTGGCTCATAGTGATCACCATTTTTCTTTTCACAAACCATCTCTTTAATAATACATTCTAGAATTTTTCCAGAAATCAGTTAAGCTCACTGACCTGCTTAGCAGAATCTAGGCTTTACTTCTCCCTTCCTCTTGTTCTGATCTTTCAGGGGTTATTGTTGATGGGTTAGCAGTCACATAGACCAATTGTTTTGGTACTCTGGGGTATAGTTATCTGTCTGGGGACTTAAAACTTGTTTTAAAGGCAGCTCAATGCTCCTTGCAAGTTTCCTTGCTTATCTAACCTAGTTTTACTTCTTGCTGGCTATGTTTTGTCCTTTCTGTTCCTTAGATCATTCTCTTTGTCATATAAGTTAGAAGCAAGACAAGAGTTAAGTGGTCTGTGGGCAGCTAATCAATAGTGATTTAGAGGGGTAGCTAGGTGGCGCAGTGGATAAAGCACCGGCCCTAGATTCAGGAAGACCTGTAGTCAAATCCAGCCTCAGACACTTGACACTTACTAGATGTGTGACCCTGGGCAAGTCACTTAATGCTCATTCCCCCCCCCCCCCCCCCAAAGTGTTGAGTAGTCCTGCCCTTTCCCCTCCCACAGTATTATCCCATTTACCATTTCTCAGTCTTCCTATTCCTTCTCTGACACTTTTGCCAATATACTGAAGGAGGAAAAACCAAACAGACCTACTTGTTTATAGCATTCCAGCTACCCTTTATTCTAAGCTTTAGGGTTACTGATGGTATTCTTTTGTTTTGTTTTGTTTTTGCAGGGCAATGAGGGTTAAGTGACTTGCCCAGGGTCACACAGCTAGTAAGTGTCAAGTGGCTGAGGCCAGATTTGAACTCAGGTCCTCCTGAATCCAGGGCCCATGCTTTATCCACTGTGCCACTTAGCTGCTGCCTGCCCCCCCCCAAAAAAAATTTTTTATTAAGTACAGAATAGTACTTTATTTGGACCTATTTATATTTATCACATTCTTCCTGAATTGTCTCCCTTCCTTGAGCAACACTAGTAGAATTAGTAGGAAAAAAAAATGGTGGGGAGAGTATTGTTGTGGGAAAGGACCTGGCCCTTTATAGACAAAAGTGAAATAGTTCCTGCCCTCAAGGAGGCTTACATTCTGTTGAGGAGAACCACTCCCAAATATGGGAATTAGGAATGACTTCATGCCAAAAATCATTCTTGAGCTAAATCTTGAAGGACTTTAAGATTCTGAGAAGCAGAATGCACAGAGATTGAAATCGGTGTGTCCCTTGTGAAGAGGGGTGAGACCAATTTGACTGGACCATATAGCAGCAAGGAGCAAAATGATGGGAAATAAAGCTTGGAAAGGTAGGAACCAAGATGGTGAAGGCAAAACAAGGCAACAAATATCTGTTAAGTGTTTACTTGGTGCCAGGCACTGTGCTAAGTCCTGGGGTTACAAATATAAGCCAGAAAAAGGGAGGGGGTGCAGTAAATGGGAGAGGGCATGGTGTCAAAGTCCAGAGAGTCAGACCCAAGGCGTCAAGGCTAATCCTAAATTTCAGGATGAGAGGGCAGCTGAAGCATGGTGACAGATTCTGAAAATTTGAAGCAGGACCAAAAGGGGAATGAAGATTGGTTAGCCTGGACATCTCCCTAAAATAGAGGCCCCAAGAGGAATTCACCAAGGGGAAAAGGAAGTTGCCTTGGATGTACAGAAGACCACAGGGGGAAGACATCCTGAATACTTTTCAGGGAATTTAAATGCCAAACAGAAAAGTTTTTAATTGAACTTAAAAATGATCAGAGGACACTGGAATTGGAATCTCCCTACTCATGGTCTGACAGAGTCTGACTTGTGGTAGGAAAAATATTTGGCAGATATGTGGGGGATATATACTAGTCAGGGAGAGATCTGAGACAAGGGGGCTGATTAAGAAATTAATAAAATTGTTCAGGCAGAGTTGATGAGGGCCTGAACCAGAGTAGTGACTCAGTGGAGAGGATACAGATGTTTGAAATGTTGTAAAGAATTAAAAAGATTTGTTAATTGATTGGATATTTGCAGTGAGCAGGAGTGAGGAGTCAAAAGTGACATAAAGATTGCTAATTGGAAGGCTGGAAAAAGGCCCTCAACAGAAATAGGGAAGCTTGGAAGATAGTTGAATAGCTGGATTTGGGGAAATGATAATGAAAGAACGTGGAATCAGATTTATAGGTAGGAGAATTTATGAGTAAAACAGAGCAATGTGATGTATAAAATGAATAATTTTGATTACATTGAATTAAAAAGGGTTTATACAAATAATAAAATCAATGTGGCCAATGTTAGAAGGAAAGAAGAAAATTGTGGAAAAATTTTATAGTTTCTTAAAGTCCTCATCTCAAATATACAGAGAACTTTTTTTTTTTTACATATAAGGTATTTTATTTTTTCCGTTACATGTAAAGATAGTTCTCAACTTTTGTTTATACAAGCTTTACAATTTCAGATTTTTCTCCCTCCCTCTCCTCCTTCCCCCCTCTCCTAGACAGCAGGTAATCTGATATAGGTTATATCTATATATCTATAGACATATACACACACACACACACACATATATATATATATATATACACATAATAACATTAATCCTATTTTTGCATTAGTCCTGTTATAAGAGAAAAAATCAGAGCAATGATGAAAAACCTTAAAATAGAAAAACAACAGCACCAAAAACAAAAGAAATAGTATGGTTCATTCAGCATCTATACTCCACAGTTCTTTTTTTTTTTTCTTGGATTTGGAGATCCTCTTCTATCATGAGTTCCCTGGAACTCTTCTGTACCATTGCATTGGTGAGAAGAATATAGTCCATCACAGTAGATCAACACTCAATGTTGATGATACTGTGTACAATGTTCTTCTGGTTCTGCTCATCTCACTCATCATCAGCTCACGTAAGACCCTCCAGGTTTCTCTGAACTCTTCCTGCTCATCATTTCTTACAGCACAATAGTATTCCATTGTATTCACATACCACAACTTGTCCAGCCATTCCCCAATTGATGGGCACCCCCTCAACTTCCAATTCCTTGCTACCACGTAAAGAGCAGCTATAAATATTTTTGTACATGTAGGTCCCTTTCCCTCTTCCATGATTTCTTTGGGCAAAAGACCTAAAAGTGGAATTGCTGGGTCAAAGGGTATGCACAGCTTTATCGCCCTTTGGGCATAATTCCAAATTGCTCTCCAGAATGGTTGGATCAGCTCACAGCTCCACCAACAATGCATTAGTGTTCCAATTTTCCCACAGCCTCTCCAACATTTATTATCTTCCTTTTTTGTCATTTTAGTCAATCTGATAGGTGTCAGGTGGTACCTCAGAGTTGTTTTAATTTGCATCTCTCTAATCATTAGAGATTTAGAGCATTTTTTCATATGGGAATAGATAGCTTTGGTTTCTTCATCAGAAAACTGCCTGTTCATATCCTTTGACCATTTCTCAATTGGGGAATGACTTGGATTCTTATAAATTTGATTTATAACCCTATATATTTTAGAGATGAGGCCTTTATCAGAAATACTGGCCTCAAAAATTGTTTCCCAGCTTTCTGCCTCCCTTCTAATTTTGGACGCATTGCTTCTGTTTGTACAAAAATTTTTTAATTTAATATAATCAAAATCATCCATTTTGCACTTTATAATATACTCTATCTCTTGTTTGGTCATAAACTGTTTTGCTTTCCAAAGATCTGATAGGTAGACTATTCCTTTCTCTCCTAATTTACCTATGTTATCACCTCTTATGTCTAAATCATGTATCCATTTTGACCTTATTTTAGTATAAGGTGTCAGATGTTGGTCTATGCCTAATTTCTGCCATACTATCTTCCAGTTTTCCCAGCAGTTTTTGTCAAATACTGAGTTCCTATCCCAGAAGCTGGAGTCTTTGGGTTTATCAAACACTGCATTACTAGTGTCATTTACTACTGCATTTCCCAAGCCTAGCCTATTCCATTGATCTACCACAGAGAACTTTTATAAGAATATAAGCCATTCTCCAATTGATAAATGATGGATGAAGAATTCAGAGTTATATATATAGCTATATAAAAAAGCTCGATCATTTTAATTAGAGAAATGCAAATTTAAAGATACCCTTTCACACTTATTATTTTAGCTAATCTGATGGAAAATGACAAATATTGGATGGGAACAATTGGGACACTAAAACACTGTTGGTGAAACTGAACTGATTCAGCGATTTTTGGAAAGCAATCTGGAAGTATACCCAAAGAGTTATAAAACTGTGTATACCCTTTGACCCAGCAATACCACTATTAGGTCTGTTTTCCAAGGAGGTCAAGGGGAAAGGAAAAGACTTTATGTTCTAAAATAAGTACTCTTTGTGGTGTAGAGGAACTGGAAATTGAGGGGATATGGCTAAATAAATTGTATACTATTGTGGTAGAATTACTGCTGTGCTATCATGTTGAACAGGTTGATTTTAGAAAAACATGGAAGGACTTGCATGAAATAATGAAGTGAAATGAGCCAGAACCAAGAGAACATTGTATACAGTAATAGCAATACTGTTTGAAGAGTAAATGTGAATTACTAAGCTATTCTGAGTTATATGAATATTCAAATCCAACTACAAAGGAATCATGTAGGGAAATGCCATCCATCTTGAGAGAAAGAACTACTGTGTGGAACTGTGTGTTGTATGGTTTCACATATGTTACCAACATCAAATGTTGATTTCTAGTATGGGCTTGGGAAGGAGGGAAACAGCTCAGAACTCATATAACCAAAAAAATCTTAAACAAAAGATAACGAGTTCTGTTTTAGACACATTGAATTAGAGATGCCTACAGAGCGTCCAGCTCAAAATATCTAAGGGGCAGCAAGCAGTTGGTGCAGGTCTGGAACTTAAGAGTTGGTGAGATATGTAGATATGGGAGTCATTTTAGCATAAAGATCATAATTGAAACCCATAGGAGCTGATGAGGTCACAGAGAATATATAGACAGAAGAAGGCCTTTGATTGAGCCATAGGTAGTTAAAGGGAGGTATGGTTTAGGGATGATGATTCAGCAAGGGAAACCGAAAAGAAACCATTAAGAGGAAACCCCAGAGAGGAGTGTCAAGGAAGTCCAGAGAGGAGACTATGCAGATTGGTTGTTTTGCAGTGTTTGTTGTTGCTGGGAGGCCAAGAAAGATGAGAATTTAAGAGATTGATAAGTGTAGAGAGAACAGCTTCAACTGAGTGAAGGAAGCAGATTACAAAGGGATGAGGAATGAGGAGAAATAAAAGCAATAATTGTAGAAAGTGTTTTCTAAGAATTTGTTTGAAAACGGGAGGACAATATGGTATTTGGGTTAGGTTTATTTTTTAAGGTTGAACAAGATGTGGATATTTTGTAGTTAATAAGGAACTAGTAGGTAGGGGTCAGTGAAGATTAGGGAGTGATTGTGGGGGCATTCTTTATGAAGTCATCCAGGTTTATAACTTGGAGTCATTTTTAAAAAATTCTTTAACTCATCCCCTTGTCACCATAGTAAGTTATAGAAACCTTACTTTTTTGTAAAGTCGTAATGAGAAAAGTGGAGGACATCATCGTCACATCATTAGGCAATTTTGCATTCTTGTGCTTGGGGAATGGTACTTTGTAGTGTGGGTTACTTAGTCTCTTGGGAAGTTATCTACTTTGCCAAAACAAAATACATGAGTATGTTAAGTAAGAAAACTTAATTAAGACCATGATACAGTTTCCTAACAACCCACGCTGATGATGAGATTAGTGAGGATAATATAGAACCACAGAAAATTTTATGGACATTTTCTGCTATACCACACATAAATGGGAAGAGCTAGGAAAATATTGAGATGGAAAATCAGGCAATTGGTTCGGGGTTACACGACAGAGTATCTCAATTACAGTGATCCCCTTCCACATGGGGGGAGGTGGGGGCTTCAGGGTGTGGTGCCCTCCTGCAATCTGGAAAATCTGAATAAATTTTTTGTCCCCTCCATCCCAGAAAAGTCTGGATTTTTTTGTTCGGTTTTGGGGTGTTTACCATACATTATTGTAAAATTTTGGTTGATACTATACAAAGCTATACATATTTTGTGCATTTCTGAGTTTCTAAACTTTTGTGGCTTCCACAAAACTCCCTCAAAATCTCCATTTAATTTCTTATACAGACATACAGATCCCCAAAAAAGTACACTTTTATAACCTTGAGCAAATCTCTAGTTTAAAATGTTCTTATTGATGCCTTTTGGTTGGTTTTTTTTAACCACCACAATTTTTTTCAATAGGTTTCTTCCTACTACTCCTAGAGAGCTTTCCCATATAACAAGTAGTATTTTTTTAAAAGTATTATTGTTTTCCAGTTACATATAAGGATAGTTTTCAACATTTGTTTTCACAGGTTTTTAGTTCCAAATTTTTCTCTCACCCTCCTTTCCCTCCCTCCCCAAGATGGAAAGCAGTCTGATATAGGTTGTATATGTACAATTACATTAAGCATATTCTACATTAGTCATCTTCTGAAAGAAGAATCAGCACAAGAGACAAACCTCAAAAAAGAAGGGGGGAAAACAGTCCAAAAGTAGAAACAGTATGGTAATCCACTTCCATTTATTTCCCTTTATCTTCTTTTTCCCTTTTGTACTCTTTTTTTCCCCTTCTTTCACCTTATTACTCTTGACCAGTGTTTTGCTTCTGACCACTGCCTCCCTCAACCTGCCCTCCCTTTTCTTGCTCCTTCCCCTCCCACTTCTGCCCTCTCTTCTATCAATACCACCGTTTCCCCCTTCCCCTTTTGTTTCCTTAAAGAGTAAGCTAAGTTCCTTTATACAAATGGGAGTGTATTTTATTCCCTCCCTGAATGAACCAAATCTGATGAGGGTAAGGTTGAAACAATGCTCACCCCCTCCCTTCTTTCCCTGTATTGTAAATGGGTTCTTTTTGTGCCTCTTCTTCATATGATGTAATTAACCCCATACCACCTCCCCCTTCCTCTCCTCCCCCTAGTCTTCTTTTATTCTGCCCCTTAAGTTTCTTTATATCATCACATCAAAGTCAATTTAATAACAATACCCTAATAGACATACAGATCCCAATAATTAGAAGTATTATCCTCCCTCATAGGGATGTAAGCAGTTCAACTCCATTGAACAAACCTTGTCTCCCTGCCTTTGTTTACCTTGAGTCTTGTATTTGGAGATCAAATTTTCTGTTCAGTTCTGGTCTTTTTTTTCTTTTCCTCCCCTGTTTCATTGAATGTCCATCTTTTCCCCTGAAAGAGAATGATCAGTTTTGCTGGGTAGTAATGGGTAGTATGGGTTGTAATCCAAGTTCCTTTGCCTTCCTGAATATCATATTCTAAGACCAGCCATCCTTGAATGTTGAAGCTGCCAGGTCCTGTGCAATCTTGACTGTGACTCCATGATATTTAAATGGTTTCTTTCTGGCTGCTTGGAGTATTTTCTCCTTCACCTGATAATTCTGGAGTTTGGCTTGAAGTTTTCCTTTTGGGGTCTTTTTCAGAAGGTGATCGGTGGATTCTTTCAATGATGATTTTTATCCTCTGATTCTACAATTTCAGGGCAGTTTGGGGTTTTTTTTGTTTTTTTGTTTTTTCGTGAGGCAGTTGGGGTTAAGTGACTTGCCCAGGGTCACACAGCTAGTAAGTGTTAAGGGTCTGAGGCCATTTGAACTCAGGTCCTCCTGACTCCAGGGCTGGTGTGTGCCACCTAGCTGCCCCTGTCCAATTGTATTTTTTAAGGAATTGTTTTCCTCAGTCAATTTTTGTGCTTCTTCCAGCATAACTCTCATTTCTCTCATTTTTTCTTCTACCTCTCTCATTTGGTTTTTAAAACCCCTTTTTGAGCTCTTCAGAGAAGGCTTTTTCATCTTAAGACAAAGATCATCTTACCACTTGAGTATTTACTTGTAGGCATTCTGTCACTCATCTGAGTTTGAGTTTTGGTCTTCCCTTTCATCGTAGAAGCTGTTAATGGTAAGGGTCCTTTTTTGTTTCTTGCTTATGTTGTAGCCTATTTTTAAACATCTAAAGTTGAAGTCTGCTCCAGGGGCACAGGCATCACTGTTGCAAGCTTCTTACTGCTCTCAGCTGCCCCACTCCCAGCTGTGCTGAGTTGCAGCCGTGCTGAGATGAGCAGTGCTGAACTGCCCTCCCCTTTCACCCAGGTGAGACAGACCTTTCCTGAAGTCTTCTAAATTACCTCAAGTAGGAAGATTGTGTGTGTCTGTCTTTTTTGTAGGTTCTGTAGCTTCAGAATCTGTTTAGAGGCTTGATTTAATGTTGTTTTTGAGGGAAACATGGGAAAGCTCAGGCAGCTTCCTGGCTTCTCTTAGCCATCTTGGCTCTGCCCCCGGAACTCACAAGTAGTATTTTTTTAATAGCAAAAAGAAAAAGGTTGGTGGGTGGGTGGGGGAATCAGCTTAATTGATCAGTAATTTGAAAAGTGGGGGAAATAGGCGATATATAACATGTGTGGACCTCTCACCTCTGCAGTGCTGGTTGCCTGCTCATCTCTTGAGACCATGTTGGTTCTTTATACTTCTGCAACATTCACTTTTGATTTTTTTTGTGTGTGTGTTTCTTTCCTTTTACATTGTTGTAGTCATTGTGTATATTTTTTTCTTTGCTCTACTCAATTTATTCTGCATCATGTAGATGTTTCCATGAGTCCCTCTGTATTCATCACACTCTTACAGCATAGTAATAATCCATTATATTCAGGTACCACAGTTTGTTTAGCAATTGCCCAATTGTTGGGCATCTCTTTTGTGATAAAGTGCTGCTATATAGTTCTTATTGTGGTGGCAAAGAATTGGACATTGAGGCGATGTTCATCAATTGAGGAATGGATGAACAAGACATGGTGTATGGTTGTGATAGAGTACTATTGTGCTATGAGAAATGACAAGCAGGATGATTTCAGAAAAACCTCAAGATGCAAAACTACTGATGCAAAGTGAAGCCACCAGAACAGGAAAACATTGTAAACAGTAACATCAATAATGTAAGGGTGATCAACTGTGACTTAGATCAATGTATTCATCAGAGTAACTAAGACAGTTCTGAAGGATTCATTATGAAAAATACTATCCACCTCCAGCAAGAGAGCTGATGAACTGAGTGTAGATTGATGTATAATTCATTTTCCTTATTTCTTTTTTTTTCCTTCCTTCCTTCCACTTTTTCTTTTCTTCCCAACATGGCTAGTATGGAATTTTATTTTAAATAATTTCATGTTTGATATCATTGTTTGCCTTTTCAGTGGATTGGGGGGGGGGGCTAAAGGGAGGCAGAGAATTAGGAACAAAATGCATTCCAGATTGTGCATCAATATAACTACTTTGGAAAGCAGTGTCATCTGTTATCCACAACTACTCCATTGACTCTTCACACCTTTTGTCGTCTTTGCCAATTTGCAGAATATGAGGTGGTAAACCACAGGGTTGTGTTGATTTGCATTTTTTTTATTAGTGATTTGGAAAGTTCTTTCCTGTGGTTACTTGTTAATAATTTGAAATTATTCATCTTGGATATATAAATGTTGGAAAAAGAAGTTGTTTGGTCATTGCAGCCAGGTCTCATGGAATAGTGTTGATAGCATTAAAATAGTGATATGTATCACTTACTCACTAATGTCCTTTTATAAAAATGGCATTGGGTGTATAGCTAGGAGGACTCAGAGACTCGTACTATGCCCTTGTTTTACAGATGAGGAAATTCATTCCTAGAAAAGTTAAGTCTCTTGCCAAGTTCATACTGGTAGTAAGTGGCAGAGTGTAGGATTCAACATCTTATTCCAAATATGTCATGTTTTCCACTACAACAAACTACCTCTGGAAGGGAAAAATTTTATTTTCACCAATATATGATGCAAATTAGTTTTTTTTTTTAAGGAATAACATCAGTTTTTCAGATATAAAGGTGAAACATTAACCCAGGTCTTCTGATTGGACAGTCCATTTTCTTTCCTCTACTTCACTTTGCCTTCTCACTTAATACACGGCAGTTTCTAAGACTACAAGTTGCAGAAAATTCCTGTTCTGAAATTGATAGTGTTTCCTTACCAAGAGTTCCCTACATTAGTGAAATTGCAGGTTTGTATATAAGTCACAACACATATAATGTGTTAAAAAATGTATTCATTCCTTTGAGGGATTAGATCCATTTAATAGAAGGTGAATCCTGGGTAATAGCAAAAGATAGTACAGCCTGTTTTCTCTGTGTCAGGATAAGATAGCATCCTGAAATATTTATAAATAAATCCGTGGTGAGTGTTAGCAATAATGAAAAATGGGAGAGGATGGTAGTTTGACTCCATGATTAGTTAGTATCAAACAGAAGAAATAAAGGAAATTATAACTATTTGCCCAATTACATGCCAAGGAAATTGAAAATGTAAATAAAACAGCGACAAATATAAAATGCCCAGATTAATATAACAAGAAAGAGAATTTAAGCATCCCAGTCTCAAAAAAGAAATTGAACAAGTTATAAATGAACTACTAAAGGAAAAAACCCAGAACCAGTTTAGTCTATCAAATCTTCAAAGAACAATTAATTTTAATATTACATAAACTATTTGCAAAAATTATTAAGGGTGTATGTAACCTTGCTAAATTCCTTCTATGATACACATATGGTCTTGAGATCTAAAGGAAGCAGAAAAAAGAAAATAATCCTGAATATTAACACACAAACAGGAGCAATCAAAGGTGTATGATTACATGGAGTCAGAAATTTTTTTTAACTAAATATACCTGTGTCTGTTGTGGGGTGGGGTGGAGAGAAAAAGCTAAAAGCCTAGGAATAAGCTTTTCATCAGCATGGTAAATGTGTAATGGAGATTTTTCAGTATAAGAGTAAAATATGTCTCTTCAATATTATTTGACGTAGCACTAGAAATGCTAGCTATAGCATTGACAAGAAAGTAGTAAGCATAGGTAAATAAGAAATTATTGCTTTTTGCGTATAACATAACCATCTCTTGAGTACCCTAGAATTAACTAAAATTAATTGAACAATAACTTAAAGTATCAGGATGGAAAGTCAACATGCACAACATGCTTTTCTATATATCTATATCTCTGTGTGTGTGTGTGTGTGTGTGTGTGTGTGTGTGTGTGTGTGTGTGTAGAGACAGAAAGAGCAACAAAATTCAGCAGGAAGAGATTAGGAAATTCTATTCAAAACATCTACGGAATGTATAAAATATTTAAAACCTGCTAACTCACAAGACGTATGTGATCCAACTACAGAACACTCTTTACAGAAAGAAAAAAGACTGACTTAAACAAGTGGAGAGACATTAGTTGCTGATGGTTGCACCATGCCAATATATAATAAAAACTGACAATGCTACTTGGTATGTTCAGTTCTATACAAATCAAACTGCCAGTGTATTACTTTAGAGAGAGAAAAATAAAATTTATGTGAGGAAAACAAGCATAAAATATGGGAAATTAAAAGTAGGACGGGAGAGCAGTAGGACCATATCTCAAAGTATTATCAAAAACTATTTGGGACCCCCTAAAACAGTTGGCCTAGATTTTTAAAAAGGTCACGCTATGAACATTGGAGGAGCAAGTATGAAAATGCATTTCACAGCAGTGGATAGGGGAAAAGGAAGTAAGAAGACCACAGGAAATTTTGATTATATGAAATAAAAGAGCTTTTCGAATAAGTCTCACAGTGGAGCCAACCCCAGGCTTCAAGCAATAGTGTGAAGATGGAAAGCTGGAAGGGATGGGGGGAAGTGTGTGCTTGAGGCATCTGATAGAGGTTTTAACAGCGTGCTAGGAAAACTGATGAAACTGATGGTCCAGGCAAGGAACTTGCTCATGATGTGAACTTGAGGTTATGTCTGTGTCCTAATATATAGACATCTTAAACCCAGCTTGTCCAAAATGGAATGCATTATTTTCCCCTCTAAACACTACCTCCTACCTAGTCATCTATACCTAGAACTTCAGTGACTGCGATCCCTACTTTCTGACTAATCTTGTCTCTCCTTGCCTTCTATTTCCCTGCTGCCTCCATACATACCCATGTTTCCCTTCAAAAAAAACCCTTGCTTGATCCATCCACCCCTGTTAGCTGTTATCCTATATCTCTTCTCCCTTTTGTGGCTAAATTTCTTCAGAAGGTTGCTTATAAGTGCTTCCATTTCTTTTCCTCTCACTCTTTTTAAACTGTGATGTTTAAAATCTATATTGTGTGATCGCCTTAAATTAGAAGATTCAGCCACCAGTCTTTGGGCATTAAACATTTATTAAAGCATACAGATATTCACAAGGAGTTAAGAAAATTAACAAAAAAGGCTACTACTCTAGCCTAGAGTTCCAGCCTAGTTGAGTTCTTCCTCAAGTCCTCCTCCATGAGCCTGCTTTAATCAGGAACTCTCCAGCAAGCTGATTGTGGAAGCTTTTTATAGGTCTGGAACAGAGGCGGTCCTTATACACTGCTTCAAGCTGATTGGTTGGCATCATCCAAATCCATTGGCTTTGAAGGTGTTCTCAAGTTGAGTTCACAGTCTAGCTTCTGAGAACAATACCTTCTTAAGGGCTAGCTAGGTGTGATTACAATCCAGTTAACTTGAAGTAGGCTAATCAGCAGTCAATCACTCTCACTTGATTCAATCAGTCTAGATTACTCTCCAGGTGGGTCCTTGAGTATCTGCTAAATCCCATTATTTCATCACATTCCCCCCTTTGTTTCTTCTAGGAACAGGTGTTCCTAGAACAGTAAAAAATAATTAAGTCTTTGGAAGTCTTTTCTCAGTTCTCTTGTCTTCTTGGAGTGGTAAGATGTCATCAGGAGGAAGCTAGATTCTGGTCTGGAAAACTGGGCTCTGGATTCTGGACTGGAAAGCTGGATTCTCTTCTTTAACTATTTCAGTTGCTGGATTTTTTTTACTAAACTTTAGCATAGTGTTGTCAATGATCAAATTTAATACAATGAAAGTTCTTAAAAACATGAATTGAGAATACAAGAATTATGGGGATTACCATAAAAGAATAGAGAATTGAAGGGATATGAGCATTCCCACACTTGAGCAATATATACAGCCCATGCAGTATCCCAGGCTCTTGGATGAGATGACTATTAATTTCCCTTCTCATTCTAAATCTAGTGGTTCATGTAATATTCTATGTTCTAAGATTTCTTTTATCTGATACTGTGTTCTTTTTTTTTTTTTAAGTGAGGCAATTGGGGTTAAGTGACTTGCCCAGGGTCACACAGCTAGTAAGTGTTAAGTGTCTGAGGCCATTTGAACTCAGGTACTCCTGACTCCAGGGCCGGTGCTCTATCCACCACGCCACCTAGCTGCCCCCTTCTCTCACTCTTAACTCTGCAGTCTGACTTCTGGTCTTGTCATTCAACCAAGGGTGCTCTCTCCAAAATTACCAATGATCTCATAATTGCTAAATCTACTGACATTTTCTTAGTCCTTATCCTTTTTTTAACCTCTCTGTAACCTTTGACACTGTGGTTCACCTTCTTTTCCCTTAATGCTCTAGTCTCTAGGTTTTCATAACTCCTACCTATCTTATGACTCTTTTTCTCAGTATCCTTTGCTGACACCAACCTTGAGTGTTCCCCAATGCTCTGTCCTGAACTTTCAGGAGTTAGAACTGGACTCAAACTAGGCATTTTAGGGGTGTAAAGAATTGGGCACTGAACTTGGAGTCAGTTTGACCTGAGTTGAGATCCAGCCTCATACCAGTTGTATGAACTGAAAAATTAGGCTAATAATAGCCCTTACCTCTCAGGGTTGTTGTGTTATGTCGGGAAAATTTCTAAGTTCGATGGAGGAACAGAAACAGCAAGGAATATGCTTTGCAAATCTTAAAGTGCCATACAAATACTAGCTAACATTATTATTAAATTTTATTATGTGACACAGAAGCCATTTGAAAGGGCTTTGAGCCAGGAGTGATGTGGTTAAATCTGTGCTACAAGAATATTATTTGTAATGTGGAAATATGTTTAACATGATTTAACATGATTGTACTGGATAACCTATATCAGATTGCTTGCTGGCTTCAGGAGGGGGAGGGAAGAAAAGGAGGGAGAAAAAGTTGGAATTCAAAATCTTAAGAAAATGAAAGTTGAAACTATCTTTACATATAATTTGAAAAAAACAAAATAAGATGTTATTTAAAAAGAATATTAGTCTGGTAGAAGTATTGAAGGATGGAGTAGAGCAGGATTAGGCAAGTTAGGAGATCCTCTTGTAATAGTCTAGGCAAGTTGCAATAAGGACCTGGACATCAGAGAGGGTGCAGAGTTGGAAGTGACAATATTTCACAATTAAATGCTATTGACCGAGGATAGGAGGAGGAACTAGACTTGTCATTGTATCCAGAACTCCTTGTTTGAGGAAATGCCTGGGTCACAGAACCAGTCTGTGTAAGAGGCTGCCACAGGGCTGGGACTTAGGTCTTCCTAAGTTCCAAGACCAGCTCTTCATCTACTACCCCCATGCTACTTTTCTTTTCTTCTTTTCTTTTTTTGGGGGGTGGGGCGGGGCAATTGGGGTTAAGTAATTTGCCCAGGGTCACACAGCTAGTAAGTGTTAAGTGTCTAAGGGCAGATTTGAACTCGGGTCCTCCTGCATCCAGGGCCAGTGCTCTATCTACTGTGGCACCTAGCTTCCCCTCATGCTACTTTTCTACTGCCAGGAATAGGGTAGTCAAAAAGATGAGCAGAGCTCATTCTAAAGGATTATTCCAGTGTCACACGTGTAAACAAGCACTGGGACTCTTAATATTAGAATGTGGTCAAGCCCAAAGTGCTTTCCCTGGGGTTTGATAGCTTACTCTTCACTCCTTAAGTTAGAATAGAAAACAGGCTCAGGTGATGAAGAAAATACAAAAAAGAAACAAGCTAAGACTGTGAATAAAAAGTGGGAATGGTGTATTTGGATGAGTCAAAGTATGTCAATGTCATTAAAAATTTTTTTTAATTTGACCTTGGTCTTACAGACATTGCTGCAGTATGCAGGCAACAGGAATACATCAGAACACATGGCGTGCCTTCTGGAAGTATATCGACTCTCAATCCAGAGCTTTGCCAGTGCTCGGCCATATTTAACTACTGAATGTGAAGATGTTCTCCTCGTTCTGGGCAGACTAGTACTGTAAGTTTTCAAAAATAATTCACACTTTTATAAAATGAGTACTTTGATTTTGGTGAGTATGTGTATTACATCCATAGTTTATCAATCTCTTGTTCATTGCCTTCTGCTGGCCTGTGATTTAATGTTTGCATTGTTGATAGGTTTTCCTGTATAGACCTCATTGGCTGACCCCACTTTCCTCTGTAATAAGATTTTTTCAGTTCTTTAATTGATTAAAGATCTTGGCTTGGGAGTGAAAAGTAAACTACATTTTTAAAAAAAGCATGAATATTAATTTAGTTACAAAATATTGATAGGAGCATACAGTGGAAAATCCTTAATCTGAAGTCAGAAGAGTTCAAATCCTGTCTGCTACTTATTACTTGTATGACCATAGCCAAATCATTTGACCTTTCTGGGTCTCAGTGTCCTTATATGTAAAATTAAAGAGTTGGACTTATCTTATGATAAAATGAAAAAAGAAATATAAAATGGCACTCTTTGCATTATTGCTCAGTGATTGAAAAGAGATAAGAATTAATCATACATAGGTACTTATTTCCCTAGGGAGAATGGAACTCTCCTACACCTTTAATTGATGGTTTCTTAAATCACTGTGTCCCCATCTCTGGCCTCACTGGAGCAGCATCACCACCACCACCACCACCAAAATATAGTTACCTGGTAGACAACCTGGTGATGAGCTTCTGCTCTCTTAGCTGACCTCACTTGACAGTCTGTTTCAGGACCCACAATTTGTATTTCCGGTTTGATAGGTTCTGCTAGAGCTTGTGTTTTACTGGAATAGACTTGGAGAATGGAGGGGCAGGTTAATTCCTTGGTTTAAGAAGACATTTGTGAGAAAAAAATTGGATATTAGATCATAAATCTCCCCTACTTAACCTTTCCCTTAATTTATCTCCCAGACTAGTAAATGGAAGAAGCTTCTGGTTTTCTAGTTAGAGCTTTTATTGTATGGTAGTCACAAGGTGATGTTGATTAGAAGGATAGGAAAGTAGAAATACAAATCGTCTTAAGTCTAAGCTTAGTCTATATTCCGTATAAAACTCACTAAAACCTAAGGCCACCTTTGGGGAGAGAGACCGAGTCAAGCGCGTGCTGTTAACGGAGAGCCGGGCCGAGTCAAACTCCAGTCAGTGTCTGTGCAGCGCAGCCAGGAGACCAGCAGAGCAGGAAAAAAAGCCCCACTTCCGTTCTCTCGCCTTTTAAGCTCGCACCCCGGAAGTCAAGTGCTCAGCAGGCAAGCTGGTGTGTGTCCAGGTGGACTGGTGTGCGAAGCTCATGCTGTTGGTCTCCTCCCCAAAAGGGTGGTCCTAAAAAAAAAAAAAAGTGGTGTCTCTCCATTATCTAACCGACTGTTAAAACTTTTTACCACACATTACAATAGGATTTTCATGGAAGATGATAAACCACAGATAGCATTGTAACATTGCAGAATTTAAGGTCAGAAATTCATCATAATGTTTGAAAAGAAAAGATTTAGACAAAGTCAAGTAAGAATTTCAAATAAAAATAGATAATATATCCACATTATTAATGGGTTAATTCTTTTCTACATTCATTAGTAAATGTGGGAAAGATTGGTAAAAATTTAGTGTGCTTGATAACTTCATTTGAGCTCAAAGGAACTTATAATGAAAAGAATCCTTGTATTTATCAGCTTGTTGAATTATGTTTAACAAGGACATTACCAAAGATGCTTTTCATCATTGTTGTATAGGAAGTATTCATATGTGCTGTTTTCTATCTAAATTTTAAATAGGAAAACCATTTGCTCAATCCTAATTTTTCTTTTCTTTTCTTTTCTTTCTTTTTTTTTTTTTTTGTGGGGCAATGGGCTTTAAGTGACTTGCCCAGGGTCACACAGCTAGTGTCAAGTGTCTGAGGCCGGATTTGAATTCAGGTACTCCTGAATCCAGGGCCAATGCTTTATCCACTGCGCCACCTAGCCACATTTATTTTCTTCAGACAGCTTTTGTATCTCCCTTTCCATTTGATCTTTCAAGCTGTTGACTGACCTTTTTTTGGGGGGGGGAACTTTCCTGCATCACTCTCATTTCTCTTTCCATTTTTTCCCTCTGCCTTTTTATCTTCAAAGTCCTTTTTGAGCGCTTCTATGGTCTGAGACCAATTTGTATTTTTCTTGGAAACTTTGGATGTAGGAACTTCAACTTTGTTATCTTCTGAGGGTGTATTTTGATCTTCTTTGTCACCAAAGAAACTTTGTATGGTCCGCATTTTTTTTCTGTCAATTTTCCTAGCCTATTTCTTGACTTCTAAGTCCTTGAGTGGGGTGCTGCTTCCAGGGCACACTGTCCCAAGCTTCAGGGGGTCCCAGGTGGTACGATTTAAGAAGAGGCAGGTTCTCCACTCCCCTGGCCTGTGCTCTGGTCTGTAAAATGGGGTCTTCCATTGGGATAGTAGATATACTTTTTTTTTTTTGAGGCAAGTGACTTGCCCAGGGTCACACAGCTAGTAAGTGTTAAGTGTCTGAGGCCATTTGAACTCAGGTCCTCCTGACTCCAGGGCCGGTGCTTTATCCACTGCGCCACCTAGCTGCCCCGAATAGATAAACTTAAAAGATTAATCAGGATGATTATAACTTTACTGTTGTCGTTTTTCCTTTAGATTTCAAGGTTTATTTCTTGAGGCTGTTCATTTCCTCTTTAGCAAATTTGTTGGGGGGAACTGCCACCAGATGAATGGTAGTACCTTGGTAATGATGACATGGTCTGAACTTTATTCATGACTGAAAAAAGGCTATTTTTTAAAACTCCTACCTAGTACAATAGTAAAGTAGTAAGTATGCAGGTATGGACTAATATATCTTTCAGGTTTTCTTAGCTGTTAACCACTGCTTAGTCACACTCTTAAGTGTAGCACTTTGAAAAAAGGACCCAATTTTACTCAATAGAGTTCTGTGAAGGGAGCATAAATATTAGTACTCATTTTACAAATGAAAAAGTAAAAGCTTAGAAAAGTTTGACTTCTATTGTCACATAGTTACTAACCCGCAGTCTACACTTGAAACTGGGCCATCTGACTTCAAATTCAGTAACAATTGTGGACAGATATGTACTACTGTTTAATGGTTTACTGTGTCTTGATATACATTATCTCATTTTGATCCTTTGTGAGGCAGATTTTGCAGATATAAAAAATCTTCATTTTGCAGCTGCTGACATGGTTCACTATTTCATATTTATTAGTTAAATGGATTATTTCAAGGCCACAGTTACTAAGTGGCGGAACCAATATTTGAACCTATGTTCTGACTTCAAATTCAATGTTTTCTTCTACCCCATGCTACCTTTCTATAACCATACTTGACTCTTTTTAACACCTGCCCCAAATCCATCTTTTTCTGAGATGCCTCCAGAGGTTCAAGACAGCTTGCCATCAAAAGCTCTTCCTGGTAGTAGTTGCCAGCTTCTTAGCTTCTATGCTCTCTTCATTGCATTCATTTTTACATTTATTCAGCAAGTATTTATCAAGAGTCTGTTATATAGCAGCTTCTATGCTGAGTACTGAGAGAAATGGTTATTAATAACCAGTGATTTGGGGAAATCTAGAGTTCCCCTTTTTTCTATAGTCCTCATCAATGACATTACTGATATTCAGGTTGAATTAACTATCCTCAATCTTGGTCAGACCCCACCTAGCCATACAAGGCATTTAAGGTGGGAAAGCCCATTGTGTTCTACTCAGATTTCAGTGGGGATAAATTCTTTGATTTGTCCAAGGCTGGGGGGTAATGTAGAAGTAAATGATAATCAAAGTTCATTAGAATAGGTCCAGCTCCTATTACAATAATTTTTTTCTCATTGTTAACCAATCAAAGTGATTATCACCCTTTGGAACATCCACTTTGAGTCCACTCCCTGATTGTCTTTGGCATTATCCTCAAATTTTTACTCTATTTTTTAAGTAAAACAAATTTAGTCAAATCAATATGAAATAATTTTGAAGGTGTTTAAGGGATACTAACTATTGAGAACACTCATTCTTCAGAGTTACAACATTAGAGAGTTGTAATTAGAGTTATTTTTGCTTTTTCTACTTATTATTTATTTACCCATAACCTTTTTTTTTTTTAAGTGAGGCAATTGGGGTTAAGCGACTTGCCCAGGGTCACACAGATAGTAAGTGTTAAGTGTCTGAGGCCGGATTTGAACTCAGGTACTCCTGACTCCAGGGCTGGTGCTCTATCCACTGTGCCATCTAGCTGCCCCCTAACCATAACCTTTTAAGTTTTTTAGGTTTTATATTTATAAACAGGAGTGGGTGTGGGTATGGGTGTGGGTGGATGTGAAAATGGGAGGAGTGCTCTTCTATTTTGCCCAGGTTGGAAGGGCAGTGGCCATTCATGCACCCAACCTTATTGCTTTAACTTAACCCTTCCAAATCCTGTCCTCAGTATAGTATCCTGGTTGCCCTCTGCCACCAGCTGATACCCAATACTTAGCGCTACAACAGCTGAGAACTTCTGAACTTGATCCACCAGCCATTCCCCCTAATAGCAGGGATTACAGGTGTGGGCACCTGCACCTGGCCAATGTATTTTTTTACACCACTTTAAAAAAAAAAACCCACCACCACTTCATTTGTGGATATATCCTTTCTTCCTCTCCATGGAACAGAACATGCAAAAGCAAGAGAAAGAAAGGTACATTTATTTCTTAGTAGATGAGTCTGTCTATTCATTGGGTGGGCCACCTAAAAGGAAAGTTGATGGGTGTCATGGGGAAGAAGGTGGGGAACCTTAGGTATTCCTCAACAAAGAATTACACTCTGGCACACAGTCCAATTAGAATTAAAATTTCTCTCTCTCTCTCTCTCTCTCTCTCTCTCTTTATTTGGCTCTAGGATAGGTTGCCTTGAGGGAAGTCAAAAATTTTGCCTCAAGGGGAGGAGAGAAGGCAAAAGTTGTTTTTTTGGTTTGTTTGTTTTTTTGGCACGGCAATGGGGGTTAAGTGACTTGCCCAGGGTCACACAGCTAGTAAGTGTCAAGTGTCTGAGGCTGGATTTGAACTCAGGTCCTTCTGCATCCAAGGCCAGTGCTTTATCCACTGCACCACCTAGCTGCCCCAATGGCAAAAGCTTTTATAGAAGATAGATGGGGTGTCCGCTTGAAAACTGGAAAGTTAGTTCCCTTTGGTGTGGTGTGGAGGTTGGATGCTTGTCATATTCCTGAGAGTCTAGATGGATTTTTTTTGAAATGATGGTCCTGATCTTTGGGGTTATCTGTCTCCTAGTTCCTGTCAGGTAGTAGTAGCCTGCTATAGAATTTTATCTCCCCTTACTTCCTAGAAGTGTGTGTCCTGATATCTAATTGGTAAATCTAAACTTTTAATAGTCCCTTGATCGTTGATATGTCAGTCCTGTTATCTGATCATCTTTGATTTTGCTTCTCAAAGGAGAGATTTCTGACTTATCTTAAGTTGTATATCAGTGGGCATCTTTACCTTTGTGTCCCTGAGCATTTAAGCAAATCTTAAAGCAGTCTTCTCCTTCTCTAGCTGGCACTTCTGGTTCTCTTGAGTTAAAGGCCTTTGGCCTAAGCTGCACATGCTCTAGCCCTCCAAGTTTTATAATCCCTTTATTTCTACTGATTAGCAAGTAACCCAAATCTCCAATTTTCTGAGAGGGTGGCTTTCATATCTAACTAAATTGGAACTTTGTATTACACATTCCAAATATTTTCCCTACTAAATTATAAACATTGGTAAATTAACTGATATACTGGGGTATGCCTACTGCTTTACTATTATTTTGCATTCCTTTCTTAGTCCCTAGTCTTCTCTCACCTTCCTTCCCTTCCCAGTTGTGTGTCTGATATTTTCCAGGACCTCTTCCTGAGGAAATGGAGCTGCTTTAGAAAGGTGGATGAAATTACCAACATATGCACCTGTTTCCCTTGGGTTGTTAGTGCTAGTTAAATGATTGCCCTTTATTCTTTCCTGCTTTTTAGATTTCCTCTTTTTTAGTTTGTCCTGCAAAAATGCTTCTCTTTGAAAGAGGCTCTGAGAAAATAGGAATAGTTTAGGGAAGCTGACCCTACAAACAGGGCCAATATAACATGCTTGTGGCCCCGAAATAGTTTCCTCCCTAGCACTAGCCTAGCTCCCTAGCGCTGAAGCCTAGACTATTGATGTACTCCTGGGCAAATCACTTCACTCTATTCAGTCTGTGTTCTCATCTGTAAAATGAGTAAATTATACTATGTGATCCCGAAAGACCTGTGATTTTTCCATGTCATATCACTCTGAAAGTTTACTAATTAGAGAGCCATTTGGCTTAACAAGGTCCTTTTTTTTTTAAAGCAAATGCTAATACCCCCTGAGAAGGATTAAGGGACTAGAAGAGTATAGAGTAGGATGCCTTTTGTTTTTTTTACCCCTCTCATTCCTTTTCCAGAAGTACCTGGAATATAGATTGTTGGGTTCTGCTAAAACATTCAAGTGCATACTATATTCAAAGCATCATGTTCATTATAGTAGATAGTCACAAAGGAAGGCTTTGTTCAAGTTCAAGTCCTCATCTCCTTGGACAAATGCTGATTTTGGAACCAAGAACAAATCCCTTAGACCTTCAGTGCACTTGGTAGCTCTCTGAGCATGACAAGTGGACATTTAGATGTGCATTAGTAGGATTATCTTTACTGATAGTTTTTTAGAACTGTGGAATTACAGACTTAGAAGCACTACTCCCTCACTATCCCCTAAGTACTTACTCATGGCATTATGCTGGACACTGAGGATGAAAAGGTAAAAGAGAAACAATTCTTTAGAATTGATTTCTTAACAGGTTTGTCACTCTCTTCATAATAAAAGCTATGTTACCTGCTAAGTGCCAGGCACTGTGCTAAATACCTTACAAATGTCATCTCATTGGGACCTCACAGTAACCCTAAGAAGTAAATGTTCATATTATTCCCATTTTACAGTTGAGGAATCTGAGGCAGTTTGAGTGACTTGCCCAAGATGTCACAGCTAGTATATGGATTAAAACAGATTAAAAGTGGTTTTATACAAGAGGTATAAATTCACCAGATTTATTAAGTTTCTTCTGTATGTTAGGCCCTGAAAAATAATGCAAAAGTATAAGAAAGATGTGGTTCTCTCCCCCACCCCCATGGAGTCCATTGTCCAAATTTATTTTGTAATTTTACTAATAAAATATCAGCTGCAACTTTGAACTGCTTTTGACTGTTACTCTTTCTTTATTGTAGGAGTTGTTTTGAGCTCTTACTTTCTGTGCCTGAAACTGAGCTGCCATGTGAAGTATGGGTACCTTTTAATCAGTCCATACAGGTGAGTTTTTTTCAGCTCAAAAAAGTGCTTTATGATTCAATCTTTTTTTTTTTTTTAAATAATTCAATCTTAAAGGAAACCTGTGACTTTCCCCTCACATATTCAGGTCAGAGAGACCTCAAACTTAAAAGTGTTTGATTTGAATTTTTAAAACTGGAATTTGGTCCTTTAGGCATTCTGATGGAAGGTGCATTCAAAGCCTTTCTTGGCATGGATGTGAAAAAGGTAAAGTTGCCCCAAATCAGGAATGTATATAAAGTAATGTAAATATTTAAGAAGTTGTGCTATATGCTAATAGGGTAAACACCTCATTTTGAGGCTTCTTTGGGCTGGGTCATGTTCTGTCAGTGAAAGATCAGAGGTACCATAGGGTACTGGAAAGAGAGCTGGATTTGCAGCTGACCATGAATCTCAGCTCTGTTCTTTTGATATGAGGCACTTTAAGGTTTACAAAGCACTGTATGTATGTTGCTCTCTTGGTTCATCTTCACAACCCTTCAAGATAGGTGCTGTTATTATCCTCATTTTACAGAGGACATTGAGGCTGTAAGCAATTGACTTGCCAAAGGTTATACAACTAGTAAAGTTATGAGGCGATATTTGTACTGAAGTCAGCCTGATTCTGAGTTCCACACACTTATTCACTGTGCCCTCTATCTGCATTGCCACTGAGAATTGAAATTCTCTTTCATGCAACATTAACCACCTATTGGACATCTCTACTAAACATGTCTAAAACAGAAGTTATCGTCCTTTCTTCTAGACCCACCTCTCCTCCAAACTTCTCTATTTCTTTTGAGGGTCCTACCCAAGGTTGTCATCTTTAACTCTGCCTTTCCCTTTTGCCCTCTGTCTACTCTCTTGACAAGTCCTGCTAGTTGTTTTTTTTAAATTTATTTAATTTAAATTTTTTTTGCAGGGCAATGAGGGTTAAGTGACTTTCCCAGGGTCACACAGCTAGTATCAAGTGTCTGAGGCCGGATTTGAACTCAGGTCCTCCTGAATCCAGGACCAGTGCTTTATCCACTGCACCACCTAGCTGCCATAAGTCCTGCTAGTTCTAAACTCTCCACCCCCCACCCCCACCCCAACATCCATCACTCCTTTCTTTCTTACTCATAAGGCCTGCCATTTTAGTTTGGGCACTCCACATTCCCATCCAGTATTCTGGGTTTTGGCTTGTCCAGCCTTTGTGTATGTGCCCTTAATGTACACCCACCACATCACTCCCCACTCATCTTTATATGCCATTTTTCTGCTCTCCAGCCATCACCCTCCATTCCTGTGCTCCAGGTTAATGCCTGGAATACTGGGTGCTGAAGCCCAGACCTGAGTCTTTATTTCCAGGCTATCTTCATGCCACTAACAAAACCTTGTCCACAGTTATTCAAAAAGCAACTTGATGACCACACCTGTTGGGCATGGTTGTATTGTATCCCCAGCACTTTTTTTTTCAGTTTTTTTCTCTGGAGGCAGATAACATTTTTCATTATCAGTCCTTTGGGATTGTCTTGGATCATTGTGTTGCTGAGAATAGCTAGGTCATTCACAGTTCTTCATACAATATTGCTGTTAATGTGTACGATGTTCTGTTCACTTTATTTTCTATCAGTTCATGTAATTCTTTCCCAAATCTAAGGATTCTAATAGAGGGGAGAGGATAATATATCCTAGCCAGATGGCATGCTAATTCTCCCATTAATTTTTCAGAAATTACGTTAGATATTTTTGCTTCATGGTACATTAAAGACAGAATTTTAGCATCTGTTGCAAACCAAAGCAAATAAATATGTCTACATCCCTTATTATTATTATTTTTTTTTTTAGTGAGGCAATTGGGGTTAAGTGACTTGCCCAGAGTCACACAGCTAGTAAGTGTTAAGTGTCTGAGGCCAGGTTTGAACTCAGGTACTCCTGACTCCAGTGCCGGCGCTCTATTCATTGTGCGACCTAGTGCCCCTGTATCCCTTATTTTAAGTAAACTCTATACCAGTTAATAGAGTCAGAATTTAAATAAAAGCATGAAGCTTCTAAGGTGTTTTCCAGCTAGAATTCATTGTGATAGTTTCACCTAGTAAGCAGAGTGTTATATCACAAAACTCTTATCAATCATCTTCAAAATGGGAACCAAGCCAAAGGAAATGGCAACAAAATATGGAATGTGGGAATTTCTGCTCATTAAAATACTAAATCTTGTAGTTATGGGGGGTGGGTGTGGGAAGGGAAGAAAATCAATGTGGAAAGATAAATGGCAGAGGCAACTGGTGATTCTGAAACTGGAGTCTGGAAGACCGAGTTCAAATTTGGCTTCAGGTATACTAGCTATGTGACCCTGGACAAGTCACCTCTATTTGCCTCAGTTTCTTCAACTGTAATAAAATGGGGGTCATAATAATCTACCTCCCAGTGTTGTTATGATAAAATGAGATATTTGTTATAAATCATTTAGCATAGTATCTGGCACATTGTAGGCACTATCTTGATTAAAAGTTTGCTCACATTTCCAGTGTAGGGAAAACAGTTATATGAATAGTCAGACTCTAAGGAAAATTCCAACCTCGGGCATTACTACTAATTAAGGATTTTTTTATCTCTGATCCCTTTGGTAGTCAGAGGCTTAGGGACCCTTTCTCAAAATATTTTTTAAATCAATACATAAAATTCATGAATACCCAACTAAAGAACTCCTGTACTTGGGGCAGCTAGGTGGCGCAGTGGATAGATCACCGGCCCTCGATTCACGAGTACCTGAGTTCAAATCCGGCCTCAGACACTTAACACTTAGTAGCTGTGTGACCCTGGGCAAGTCACTTAACCCCAATTGCCCCACAAAAAAAAAAAAAAAAAGAACTCCTGTACTACATAGAGATTGTAATTGGCAACCCTTCATCCTGGATTTTCCAGGAAATTATACATTTTAAATATTTTGATTTACATACAGATCAGAAAATACATTTTGTTAGACCATTTGTCCTGAATTTGGGGTTGATCATTTTATGTGATGCTATGTTGTAGAATATAGCCTAGTCCTCACATTTTCTAACTGTAGACTGGGCCACAGACATCACTTTTCTAAGTGTAAATTTCCTCATTTGGACAGTGAATAGAATACTCTTGAAACTTCTGCAGACTTTATCATGTTATGTAATTGGGAATTATAACTCCTTTGAGCCATGGCATTTCTCATATTAGGCATAGTCTTTGCTAGGTGAGCCGTCAGTGTTGAATCCTGCCATTTCAAACAATTTTCCTTTGGATGTTATAAATGAGATGTTATTGTCCATCAGTGATTATTATCATAAAGTAAGGGATGAAGTGAGTAATGCCTATTCTTCTTCTTATTATTTATTTTTTTTTGAGAGGCAATGAGGGTTAAGTGACTTGCCCAGCTAGTAAGTGTCAAGTGTCTGAGGCCGGATTTGAACTCAGGTACTCCTGAATCCAGGGCCGGGGATTTATCCACTGTGCCACCTAGCTACCCCTAAAATATGTAATCTTACTGAAACTTTTACTTTACAGTTCTTCTGAAGATTGTCTCCCTAATTTTTTTTTTATTTTAGTGAGGCAATTGGGGTTAAGTGACTTGCTCAAGGTCACACAGCTAATAAGTGTTAAGTGTCTGAGGCCGGATTTGAACTCAGGTACTCCTGACTCCAGGGCCAGTGCTCTACTGTGCCATGTAGCTGCCCCCTCCCTAATTATTTTAGTTATACTTACCTTGAACCTCTCCTATGCCCTTTGTGTACTGTGCAAGGTTAGAGTAACACATCAAGGATGGGATTTAGAAGTCAGGACTATGCTCAAATTCTGCCTCTGTAGCTTACTCAGTGTGATCTCAGGCAAAGCATGGAACCTCTCAGCTTCAGTTTCCGTGTTTGTCAAATGAGGGTGATAATAGCACCTACTTCCTGTTTTGAGGATCAAATGAGATAACACTGGTAAAGTGCTTTGTCACCCATAACATACTATAACACCAGATATGATGATGATGATTCTTTGGAAGTTACTTTTATATCGTTACAGCCACATAGCATTCATTGGAGAATATTGGTTTGGGGTAACAGCTTGGTGCTACCATTAAAAGAGCCACAATTTCTTAAATGCTTCCTGGCTTATTGTATTGCTTTTATTTTGCTCTAAAACCAGCTCATTGAACTGCCTATGGTTTCTGTGCTGTGGTACTGTAGTTACACAAAAACAAACAGGATACTTTCTAAAGCCCTGAGGGACCTTTTCCTCTGTTTTACACTGGAGGCAAAAGCACTTGGCATGCACAATAGGTATCAGTGCATACTTCATTGTAATTGGATAAAAGGTATGGCCCTTTTCAGAGCCGGGGGTTTTAATTTTGTGTTGACTGGGTTTATTTTTGGCTTGCAGGACTCACATGATGCTTTGTTGGAATTTGGAAATAATAACCTCCAAGTCTTGGTTGATATTACCAAAGAAGGTGTGTGGAAAAATCCAGTCCTTCTTAAAATCCTGGCTCAGCAACCGGTAGAGGCAGAGGAAGGTAAGTGTTGGCGTTTGATGAAGTACTTATTTGGGAGGTAATAGTAACTGAAACTGAATGAGTGAAATTTTGAGAATTTCAGTATTGCACAATTTGTCATAGGATTCTCTCTAGGGAATTTGATGTGATTAATTTGATTTTATTGTTTACATATTAATATCATTCGTTAGTATCTGCATGTTAAATTAGCCTCTGTAAATTCTAGTCACTCCTAAGTAGTTTAGGTTGGTGATTTTTCAGAATTTTACAGCTTTTGTGTTTTACGTGACACCTTTTACAATTTTCTCCCTGTGGATAGAGAGGCACTTTCAGCCAGTAAGAAGTATTAAAATGAAAAATTAGGCTTTGCTATGAAAGTGAAGAAAAAATTAAGAAAAAAATGTCTTTCAATTATTAGCTTATCTGAAGGATTCCCACCTTTTTTAAACTGGACTCCTGGTAAATTATTGTTGGGTATAATAGGATCATAGAATTTAGCATTAGAAAAACCTGTAGGCAACATCAAATCCCACCTTCCTTAATTTTACAGATGAATAAACTGTTCCATGTTTTCTCATTCAAGTAAAATGCACACCATGTTCTAGAAGAGGAAATCCATAATTTTTTATACAGCTGCTTTTTACATATCCACTCAATAAGCATTTATTTTATTAAGCAGCTGCTATATGCAGGCTCCCGTGGAAGACAAATTAAAGCCAGGTTTGTTTTCAAGGAGACAGTCTAGGAGATGTATAGAATCTATAACATAAGGTTATAGTGGCCGTGGGAGAGACATGTACAGAATGTTGTGGTCTTTCAGAAAGGAGGACTGAGGAACTCTTCATGGCGGAGATGGCATTTGTGTTAGGCTTGAAGGGAAGGGTAGAGTTTCATCAGACAGAGATTGGTAGGTAAAAGGTGGGAATTCCCTCATCTCAGTCCTCCTTCCCACTTCAGTGGATATTAGCACATCTGCCAGAAAGTTAGGGAATAATCCATGGGAGAAGATGATCAAAACAATTCATTTTACTAAAAGCCAAGTTATTCTCTTGAAAAGCTTGGGTGAACTAAAGAAACTTCTGGCCCATTTAAGGTATCATCTATACATTTAATTTGTTCTTGATTGTTCTCTCTCTGTCTCTGTCTCTGTCTCTGTCTCTCTCTCTCTCTCTCAGATCAGTGGTGGCTTTTGAGACCAGATTAAATATTCTTATCATAGCATTTGGGTTTCCTTATCTTGCTCAAATACTAACATATCAAATTCCTTTCCTTGGGCTAATGATCTCTTAAACTGCCTGAGCTACAATTAGACAAGTTAGAGCTTGTTAGTCAGTTATGAAAACATGTTTCTTTTCTTTCCCTAGCCAATAGATTTATTGCACGAGAAGGACCTTCCTTTCTGCAGATGCGAATAAAACACTTATTGAAGTCAAACTGTATCACACAAGCTACTTCTTTGTCAAAACTATGTGCGGAGTCTAAAGAAATTCCCAATGTGTCATCTTTTCGCCAAGCTTATATCACATGTTTATGCTCCATGTTACCTAGTGAAGACGCCATTAAGGAGGTCAGTAAAGCATAATTCTTATTGTTGTCATCCACACATAGGAAATTCAGATGCAATTTAGTAGATTATACTGGATATTGTAGCAGAATTTTGTTTTTTAAATAAATGAAAAAAATCAGTAGACTTTTCCATACTCCTTAAAGTGCAGAATACTTTCTTAGCTGTTTGGCCTATCTCTCTGAATGTGTGTGCATCTGTGAATGAGTCACTTTGAAAGCTGGTGATAGACCCACCCTAAGATGTGCAGGTGTTTGGTTGGTTTGCATTAAACACCTTAAGATCTTTAAGGTTGATATTTTTTTTCCTATATACGCTAGTTTCTTGTTTGGCACATGGAGATGAATACTAAACTACCAGCTCTGTAGGTAAATTAAATTAAAGGAATAAGTAGTGATTTGATCCTAAGTTTTTGTGTTTTCAAAGCATTATAACTATATTGGTCCGCAAATATAGACTGCAGCCATAAATGAGATGGCTGGTGGGGGTAGAAATAGGTATGAACTGAAAAATAACATGCTCGGGTTTTCTACAAGCCAGTTTTAAGGGAAGAGGAGGTAGAATGTTGTCTATATTTAAACCAATACAGTGTGTTTAACTTGGCAAGTAGTGATTGTAATAGTCTAAAGCCTATATCTACATTAGGAACTCAGGAAAAGCATCTTGACTATGACTAGTGGTATATTTATTATAATCCAGAAATTCTTGGTTTTTTTGTTTGTTTTGCTTACATTGGCATTTGGTTCTTGGTTTGGCTTTTTTTCCCCTTTAGTAAAAAATTATATTTTTTAAAAAGCTATCCAGTCATTTACTTGTAGGATATAGGAATATATTTCTTTAACATTTAAAATCACAGAAATTTAACACAAAGTTAGTATGGGAATTTTCAGTTTCATTTCCATCAGGCTGTCTTTTAACATTTTGTCCTTTTAAAATTTACCATTTGGTTTTTTAAAATTCCCTTCTTTAGTTCTTACGTATAGGTGTAACTTACTTTATATAGGAATCCTGATGGACTATAATATGAGTCTTTATAGGTATTCATTTGATACTAGAAATAGTAAAGGAGTTGAGGACAGAAGTTGAGGCATAGTGGGCCATTTTCTGTTATCAACTGAAAACATTAAAATTGTATTGAGGCAAAAGTTAATATGAGGAATTTTGAAAAATGTGATTTCTTTGGTCTACCTAGAATTGATCATTTGACACCTTGTGAAATTAAGAAAAGAACATTGAATTGTGAATCTGGGTTCAAATCCCAGCTATAACTCCATAAATAAAAACTCTTGGTGACTGCATTAAAATGCAGCTATTCTGTTGCAAAAGTCACTGGTTTGCTTTCATACAAAGCATATTACATAGATTTTTAGACAATCAAAAAAAATTTTTTTAGACACTTTTTAAATGGTGTATTTAAAATTTTTCCCATTTATAACCTCACTTGAAGTTGTAAATTAATCAATGAGTATTTGCTAGGTGTTAGTCACCGGAGGGACTTGAGCTGATGGGAGAGAGGGTCTCTGAAGTTAAAAGATTCCAGGTACAGGTGATGACCAGTACACAAGCACAGAGATGGGAGATGGAGTGTTGTATGTGAAGATCAGAGAGAAGGCCAGTTCCATTGGATCACAAAATGGGGGATGGGGGGGAGTGGTAATAGCTAACGAGGCTAAAGTTATGCTGGTGTCCATTTGTGTAAAATTTTTGAAGCTAAACAAAGGAGTTAATAGTTTATTCTGAAGGCAATAGGAAGCCCCCTAAAATTAATTGAATGGGGGAAATCCATGGTCATATTTGCACCTGAAGGAAAATTACTTTGGTAATGGACTGGAGTGGCAAGACTTGAAACAGGTCAATTAGGAGGTGGTGCAGCAATTTAGTTAAGAGATAATGGGAGCAGCTAGGTGGCGCAGTGGATAGAGCACCGGCCCTGGAGTCAGGAGTACCTGAGTTCAAATCCGGCCTCAGACACTTAACACTTACTAGCTGTGTGGCCCTGGGCAAGTCACTTAACCCCAACTGCCTCACTAAAAACAAAAAGAGAGAGAGAGATAATGGGGGGGGGCAGCTAGGTGGCACAGTGGATAAAGCACCAGTCCTGGGTTCAGGAGTACCTGAGTTCAAATCCGGCCTCAGACACTTGACACTTACTAGCTGTGTGACCCTGGGAAAGTCACAACCCCAATTGCCTCACCAAAAAAAAAAAAAAAATGAGGGCTTGAACTAAGCTGGTAGCTGTTTGAGAGCTGAGGAGGAATTGGATTCATGAGATACTAAAAACGGCAGCAAGATTTGACAACTATTCCTTTGTGGGTTCAGGGAGAGGAAAGAGTCCAGGACAGTGCCAAGATTACCAACTGTGAAAGGGGAGTGGGTTAGAGGGGATGATAATTAATTCATTTTTGAACATGTTAAGTTTTAAGATGTCTCCAGGACCTTCAGTCTGAAGTGTCCAATAAGTAACTCAGTGATGTAGGACTGAAGCTCAGGAGAGAGACTAGGATTGGATATTTAGATCTGTACAGATGGTGCTGCTGAAGTTATCAAAACAAAGAGCCTAGAAGAAGAGAAAATAATTTATAACAGAACCTTGGGGTTCACCTCCTGTTAGATGATTGAGACATATGATAAGCCAGCAATGGAACCTGAGAGCAAGTGGTGAGACAGAAGATCATGTTGTGGACAGGAGACATCAGCCCCATGAAGGCCCCAAAATGAGGTTAGTGTTAGACAGTTGTAGAGCTCACTTGAAAAAACAGAGTCAGTGTCTGGTACTGTTGTAGTAATTTTCTGCCTGCTAGTTTTACTTCGTTTGATTCAACTCATTTTTGGGGGATCAGAAATATTCTTGTAATGACAAATGTTTCTGGGGAGAGCAGGACTTTTGAATAATATTACAATCTGATGATACACTTTTTAATCGTTGCTTGTGCTTTGAATTTTGTTTTAAAATGTTGTATTGAGAGGGTTGTGGAAAATTTTTACCTAATGTTATGTTTGCAGAATTGTTACCTAATGAGTAATTTAATGGCCTTGGAACACTTGATAGAAAATAATTGCGATGAGTTTTAATGTCATCAGTAATGGCATATATGTTTTTATGCAGGTGAGTGACATAAAGAAAGCTGTGAGTTAGAGAAGTCAGGATTAAGGTAGAGGAGGAAGAGAGATGTCCAGAAGAGAGTCCAGAAGATGAGCTGGAAAAGAATTCTAGGAATTCATATTGGAGCTCTCCAAAAATGGAGTTCCTTTTCCATGAAGGTCTTCAAAGAGAAGCTTTAAGCTAGTTGTCATTGCTATTGTAGATGGACTTCATGATTTGGATATGTTTAAATTAGATGATTGCAGAAGCCCTTTCCAAATCTAGGTATGATCCTGAGATCAAAGGGTCACTTTTGATATAAAATAAAATATTCTTCAACAAATATTGAAAATATATTTCATCTCTGTATTTTATGGTCAGGCAATGAGGGGAAAGAATGTGAAAAGGGAAGCTGTACTTTCAAAAATATCTAAAATTTGAATAAAAAAGTAAGGTATTAAGGACATTTTTATTAAGGGCTTACTCTGTTCAAGACACTGTTTTAACCACTGGGGATACATACAAGCAAAAAGAAATATATAGGTCCAGAAAGTCAGGAAGGGAAATTAAGACAGACCAGATTGGGTCCCTCTACAAAATGGAAGTTCCAGGAGAAGAGAAGGGGGCAGGGGGGGGACAAGTCTCTCATAAGGATATTCTAGGGTGGGCAGACAAGAGGGATGGTATGGGTGAGGAAAGTTCTGAGGTAAGCTCCAGGATGAGACAGCAAGTAGAGGCGTGGTTTTAAAGTCCAGGACGACATGGATTTTCTTTTGTGTTGTTGTGGTTCTTTGTATTTACATTGTTATTTCTTGGCTTTGCTTACTTCAAATTGCATGAGTTCACATAAGTCTTTGCTTCTGCATATTCATTCAGCACAGAAATAGTCCATTACATTGATGTATATCACACTTTATTTAGCTATTTCTCAATTGAGGGATATATACTTTGTTTTCAGGTTTTCAGAATAGTGTAGTATTGTGGAAGCTGAGAAAAAAAGTTTTTCAAATATCCAGAGAAGGGACAGATGAAATGTATCAAATGCAGCAGAAAGATTTAGGAGTATTAGGACTAGGGAGCAGCTAAATGGCACCAGTGGCCCTGGAGACAGGAAGACCTGAGTTCAAATCCGGCCTTCAGACACTTGACATGTACTAGCTGTGTGACCCTAGGCAAGTCACTTAACCCCAATTAACTCACAAAAAAAGAATTGGCACTAGGAGATGGCTTTTGGATTTGACAATGTAGTTAGTTTTGACTTTTGAAAGAGTAATTTCAGTAAAACCATTAGGACAGAAGCTTTATCACAGGGAGTTTAAGGAAAGGAATAGAGAAAAAGAATGGGGTCGGGGGTAGCTAGGTGGTGCAGTGGATAAACCATTTGCTCTGAATTCAGGAGGACCTGAATTCAAATTCAGCCTCAGACACTTGACACTTACTAGCTGTGTGACCCTGGACAAGTCACTTAACTCTCATTGCTCCGCAGAAAAAAGAAAAAGAATGGGAATAAATACAGAGCACTTAAAAAAATGTAATTTTCTAAACTTACAAAACAGCAAAAAATGATGAGATATTTCCATATACGAAGTAGAACAGAAAAGGAGGATTATATGTGAAACTGAATTCCTGTTCCATACTTAAAAAAACCCCAAGGTATATAATAAATTCAATCTTACTTTTTTTTTTTTTTGCGGGGCAATGGGGGGTTAAGTGACTTGCCCAGGGTCACACTTATCCAGTGCTGTAATCCAGCGGCGCCACCTAGCCGCTCCACAATCTTACTTTCAAAACTGACCCACTTGTTGTGTTTTTTTCTTTCTGAACTTTTCTGTTTTCTATTAGCGTATATGAAAATGCTTCAGTGCCTTTTCTATTTTGGCAATACTGACTCTCCTCTGTCCTATGCATTCCCCTAATGATAAAAAAGAAAAATATATGCCTTGTACAAATCCACAGCTTTGCCATGTCCGTGTTATATGCCTCTTTTTGTATCTTGAATCTTCTCTCTCTCTCTCTCTCTCTCTCTCTCTCAATTTCTTTCTTTTTTTTGTGGGGCAATGAGGGTTACTTGTCCAGGGTCACACAGCTACTAAATGTCAAGTGTCTGAGACCGCGATTTGAAACTTAGGTTATCCTGAATTCTGGACAACTTTGTTTTATTTAAAAGCAATGTTGATTGTGAACACCTATAAAAGTTTCCTTTGTGACCTCAGACACTTAGTGTCTCTGTTTCCTTATCTGTAAAATGAGGAAGTTGAGAGTGGATGGTACCTAAGGTGCCTTCCAGGTATCAGTTTCTATAATTTTAGGCACCATGGTGTGCTGAACAAGGCATACACATGCTAGAGCTGGACAAGTTGTACCCAAGGAAGTTGGACAAGAACCTGGAGAGTATGATGTCTCAAGAGTCTTGGAGATGAGACCATCTTGAAGTAAGGAGTTATTTTTCAGTTGTGTCCTAGTCTTTTTTATTTTTATTTTTATTTGTTGTTGGGGCAATGAGGGTTAAGTGACTTGCCCAGGGTCACACAGCTAGTAAGTGTCAAGTGTGTGAGGCCAAATTTGAACTCAAGGCCTCCTGAATCCAGGGCCGGTGCTTTATCCACTTCGCTACATAGCTGCCCCATGTCCTACTCTTTGTGACTCCATTTAGGGTTTTCTTGGCAAAGTGGTTTGCCATTTCCTTCTCCAGCTCATTTTACAGATGAGGAAACTAAGGCAGACAGGGTTAAGTGACTTGCCCAGCATCACACAGCTAGTCTGAGACCAGATTTGAACTCATGAACATGAGTCTTCCTGACTCCCAAGTCCACCTAGCTATCCTTAGAAGTAAGGAGTACTATAATCATAATTGTCAAATGCTATGAGATATGAGAGGTTATAGAGGATGAGCACTTGGCTGTGGCGGAGGGGGCAGGGTTTGAGGGGTTGGTTACTAGTTACCTTTGAGATAAAAATTTCCATGGAGTCATGAGGATAGAAATTGGGTCAAAAGGAGTTCATGAGAGAACGGATAGTGAAGAACTAGAGACATTGGGTAGGAGATAGGCAGTATGCCAGAAAATTGACTACAAGCTTGGTGGGGAGAGTAGGGATTTTTTTTTTTTTTAATTGGGAGGCTTGAGCACATTTGTAGGAAAATGGAAGAGCCATTAGATAGAAAGGGATGTTGGTGATGATGATTTGTATTTCTATGGTGCTTTTAGACTTACCAAAGCTCTTGAGAGCATATTGTTTCTTTTTTCTGAGTCTCATTGTTTGACTGTTCTGTGTGTACAAATCCACAGCTTTCCTGGCCCTCTTTTATTTTTTGCTAGACTTAGATGAAGGCACAGGTGAAATGACTTTTGATTATATGGAAGTATCAATAATGGTGCTTGCACATAGAAGTTCAGTACATTTAGCTATCTCAAGTAAAGGATAGATTAATGGTTTATTAATGGCAGCTGAAGCAAGATATTAAAAGGACAGAAAGAAGTGGGAGCAGTTCCCTCTTTTCCTGAGGTAGAAAAGCGTGAGTGCTTATGCTCAAAATGTTTTTTATACTGGTAGAAGATCTCCCAGTGTATGGCCTGATTCTTTGAATTGTCCAAGTATGTTCTACGGTTGGAGGTCTGAGGCATAGAGGTATAGCTGGAGAGCTTAAAGGGAAAATATTAAATAATTGCTGCAGGAAATCAAGGAGTGTGGAGCAGCAGGTTTTGTGGTTATATACCACAAATGTATTCTGATAATTCAGTTCAATTCATGATTTCCTGTAGTATTACACCAATAACATCGGGAGTAATTGAAATCAGTTTGATGGGCTTTTTTCAGGGTTGTGAATTAGTGGTCCGGAAGAAAATGTAACAGTGTCAGGAGCCATGGGGATGTTGGGTCATTGTTGTATCAGACATTGAGGTCCAGGCTGGGAATGAAATGGTAGGCAATGCTTGGGTTGGTGAAATTGTTCAAAAGAATAGGAGATGAGGTTATGGTTGGGGAAGGTCATGATTTTGGTAAGAGTAGGTTCAATTTAAATGAAGGATGGGAGAAATTGACCAAGATTCCAATTACCGTCTTCTCAATTCTCACTTTCTTCTACCTCTTTTCAGCCTTTGTCACTACTGATCACTCTCTTCTCCTTAGGGCATCATGTTCTCCTTGGTCTTCCTACCTATTTGATCCAAATCACATCTAACGATGTCGAATGGAGTTCAGTCCTGGGTCCTCTTCTCCCTCTGTACTACTTTACTTGGTGACTTCATCAGCTCCCATGGATTTAATTACCACCTCTATGCTAATAAATATCAGATCTATTTAACCAGCCTGACCTCTCTACTGATCTCCAATTTGGCAAATCCAACTTTCTTTCAAACAAGAGATGAGTTTATTTTGTATATGTTGAGTTTCAGGTGTCTACTGGACAATTGTGAGGTAAGGGTTGTCAGAATGAATAATCAAATCAGAAATTAAAGAGAACTCTAGAGCTTCCAGCCCTAGATCTGTGATCTTGTGAGGTAAAGAATAGCCAGTTGCTAAAGCCACTGAGAAAATTGCAGAGAGAGAATCAGTAGAGTATAGTAACAAGAATGAGGAGAGGGTGACAGTGGTCTTTCAAAGAGAAAATGTCACCAGCACCAAGCAGATGGGAGTTCCAGAGGATATTCGGGAGCTCTCAGGGAAAGAGAATTGCTTTTATTTGAAAAGGGTTAAAAGGCATCCTGAACAAAAAGTGAGGGTTCACTTTTGCAAGAAGGTAGAAATAATGAAGGCTGTAGAGGAGCCTGCTGCGAACACTGAGGTTTCTGGGTAAAGGGAGTAAGTAGTACTCTGTACATGTAAACTCTGCAAACTCTATTACAAGGGCAGTGTTTTCTTTCATGCATATTGTTTCTTTTTTCTGAGTCTCATTGTTTGACTGTTCTGTGTGTGGTTTCCTCTCTTTCCTGGCCCTCTTTTATTTTTTGCTAGACTTAGATGAAGGCACAGGTGAAATGACTTTTGATTATATGGAAGTATCAATAATGGTGCTTGCACATAGAAGTTCAGTACATTTAGCTATCTCAAGTAGAACAATGGGCCAAATATAATGAGTTGAAATTTGGTAGGGGTAAATGGAAGGGTCTGTACTTGGATTCAGAAAATGAATTATACTGGTATAAGCTCAAGTCTAGACAAAGTTTCATGTTAAAAAGTTTTAGGAATTTGATTATACAAAAAACTGTTGGAATAAGCAATCTTAAAGTATTTCTGTGTAACAAGCATGTGTTAAGTGCCTGTTGTTTACAAAACACTAGGAGTAGACTTGTTCTGCTTGGCCCTAGAGGCCCAACTGGGTGAGAGTTGCAAAGAAATAAATTTAGGCTCAAGATAAGAGAAAAACTTCTGAATGGTCAGAGCTGTGGAGCATCCACAGAGAATGAGTTGCCCTTCACAATCGATATTCAGTCAGAAGTTGGATGATCATTTGGAGATGCTCACTTTGAAGATGAGATTCCTTTGTATACATAGTTTGGATTAGATTCTTTCCAGCTTTGAGATTTGTTGTTGCTATGACTACGGTTGGTCTAAATAGGGATACAGTTGAGAAGAATGTTTTAGATTTTTTGATGCCTGGAATTGGTGAGTATACTGTAAGTATCGGTGACAAGTTTACAGTAGGAGCTGGAAGATTGCTCAAAAACCAGAAATTGGACATAAAAGGAACCATCAGAAATTACCTTGGCATGGGCAGGGTATAATAAGCTTGGCCTGCTCACTGCGGAGTGTATTATCGGAGCAGTGTGAGCTTAAGATTGATCTAAATTGTATAGGGTCTTCAGAGTGAGAAAGAGGACTGATGTGGGTACCCCCAGAGGGGTTTTTAAGCAGAAACTATCTTTTAGGTAGAATTGCTTTGAGTTTGGCAACATATGCCAGAATGGGGCTGGGGAGAGATACCCTGGAGTCCTAGAGGCTTTTGCCTCCGTGTAATCCCTCCACATTAAGAGGCTCCACTAAAGAGGTGGTAATTGAAATAGAGAGGAGAGGACAATTCTGAGAGAATTTTTTAAATTTTTTTATTCATTCATATATATATATATATATATATATATATATGTAAAATGTATGTATAGTGTGTGTGTGTGTGTGTGTGTGTGTGTGTATTCATCTTCATTTCCATTTATATCCCCCACATCCATCCAACAAGCTCATCTCTGACAAAGAAATAAAAAAAGGAAAATATGCAGTTAAGCAGAACTGGCCATTGAATTCACACAGTGATGTTACTGGTTGTGTTCTTCATCCATAATACATAACACCACTCTATTGGCGCCCCCCCCTTCCTGCTCCCCAAAACAAACAAACAAAAAACCTTCTTGATTTCCAGTATGGGCTTTCCCACTATACCACATGGTTTCTTTGGTTTGGTTGGATCCATATTGATCACCCCAGTAGTATTTACCTTCTTGTGCTAATTGTTAAGCAAAAAATTCCCCATCCTTTTTTCCCACCAAATCATTAGGCCAATAACACTTTATTTTTTGAAGGCAGCAGGAAAGTTTTTGGTGAAATGTTAGGAGTCACTAGGCTTAGATTAACTAAAGTTTCAAGTTAGTGATTTTTGTATAGTAAAAGAAGGATAGAACTAAGGAGAGTTCACTAACAGCTGAGGTCAGTAGATCAGTTAAGTTAAGCAAGCAGCTGGGAATAAAGCAGTGTATATTGGCACCTATGGGTATCAGAATAATGTGTGTATGTAACAGGAAACCTCTGCTGGGAGTCCATTGTGCTAGAGATACACAATTAGGATTAATTGACTGAGTCAGCTGGAAGCCAAAACACTGAATCCTGTTCTGCTAAGGGTGGATCCTTGCAGGTCTGAGAATAACAAAAGTTTCTAGTCTATAAGTGCTTTTACTAGTCACTAAGAACTTTCCTCACAACACTGTGGAGGAGGATAGTGCAAGAATTACTCCCATTTTACAGACTAGGAAACTAGGGTTCAGAGAAATTAAGTCATTTCCCCAGTTATATAAATAACCGAGGCAGTCCTCAAACCTAGGTCACCTGACTCTAAACCCAGTGTTCTTTCCATTACACTGCTGGTAGGAGGCTGACCTAGTAAGGAGGAAGAGTTTAGTCTAGAGGAAGGCTGAAGTCTCCTTTGTACATGGCAGAAATAAGATAACATTGTTTATTTGGTGAATTAAGTGGTGGTCTGAGAAGGATAATTCTAAGCCTTAGGGATGAACATTTATTAACATAGAATCTTTGATGCTGGGATACAGTTACTGTACTTTTTTAAAATCTTGACAATGACACAAAACATTTGGGAATGTTTTCTATAGGGTAGAGTATTTTTTTCTTGGAAAACTAAAATGAACACAAAAAATGGAGACAATCTAATTGTAAGATTGGGCTGCCATTGGGTGGCTGTAGTTACTAAGCATCAAAGGGAGAGAGACATTCTGGATTCAAAAAGAAATAGACAGCAAATAAACAGTACCTAGTCTTAGTCTTAGCCCCTTTGGGATAGAATCAGTCTCCAGCTATAAATGATAAACAGAAATACAATTCTCTAAAGGAACCAGTGGGCATTTTTTCAGTTTGGAAACAAAAAGAAAGATAACAGGAGGCTACACATGTTATGGGGAGAACACTGGACTCCAGTCCAGAAACCTGCATTTGAATCTCCTGTTTTTTCCTCTCTCTAAAATGAAAGCTATTAGTTGATGGTAAACTGATTTTTCACAACTGTCCTCTTAAAATACAGTATCTCTTTAGTCTTTGTGGGAATTTCAGGGCTCAGCATTCCACTCACTGTGGGGCCCCAGAATCCAAACCTTTGGAGCATTTTGCCTGCGAGGTGACCTTGGTGGTGTCAACGTCGCCTCTTGCATCCTGGTAACAGCATACTTGTCTTCTATGTAACTGTGCCTGCCTTCCCCAAGGGAGGCAGGGGAAAGGGGACCAGGCTTTTCATTTTAAGCCTGCATGTAATTGGAGAGTATCACATTTTAAAAAGGATTAGTCATTTGCCACACCGTGTTTGTGATTCTGCTGGTCTATAGAAACATGAACCTTGCCTCTCCTCTTTTTTCTCTCTTCAGTGGAAGTGGCAGGTTGTTTGGATTTGGAATTATTCCATTAATCAGCACTGGCCATAATGCTTACTGATTTTAATAGACAAAGAGTAAGCCAAAAATAATTTGAAGCCAATGCTGTTCTCCTTTTTATTTCCTGATGTGTGCCTTTGTCCCCTGGTGAGTTTATCTTTTGGCAAGGTTCCCTAGTAAAGGTTGTCCTGTCTTTTAAGCTTTCTTTCCCCTCTGGCCCCCTGTAGCCATTGGCAGAGTGCCAAATCCACGGGTAAGATTTGTTAGGTAAGAAAATTTTTTTACAGGTTCTTAATCAAGGGAGTAATTTGAGATAAGACTGACCAATGATCTGCGTCTCTGGGGAGGAGAGCAATGTGATAACTGGCATTTATAGCAGGGTTTGAGGTTTGCTGAATATAATTTGAGCTTTGTATACTACCTTCTGAGATGGGTATTTAAAAGTCTTATCCCCATTTAACAGATGAAGAAACTGAGGCTCATAAAGGTTTAATCGTTTGCCCACAGTCACATGCTTAGTATGAGGGGTAGAATTGGAACCCAGGTCTTCCTGACTTCCAAATGTAGCACTTTGCTGGGCAGTAATTAAAGATACTTTGCTAGTGTCAAAACAAAGCCCGGGTTGGGTATCATGAACTTAAAGTGTCTATATTACTTATTCATTGTTTTTCCTTTTATACGGTTATTTCTCTTTCTCTTTCTAATTCTGAATTCAGTCCACTCCCACAATTATGTTATCAGGAGAAAAAAAGTATTAATGCTTTAAAGACTCTTATTTCCCTAATCTTAGGGGCATTCCTTTCCTCCCCAGCCACAGGAAATATATAACTTAAAAGCACTTAGAAAAAGATAAACTGTTTCCAAGTACAAATGGGAGAGGATTGTGGCGGAGGCGGGGGGGGGGGGGGGGGGGGGGTAGGGACAAGTGGGGAAAAAAGAGGGAAAAGATGTAGGAGTGGAGGTACAGGTCCTGATATTTTCTCAGTGTTCCTCTTTGTTCGTGTTTCTGCTGCATTTGATACTGTTGCCTCTCCTCTCTTCCTTTTGTACTCCCTCCTCTGATTTTTCTTTACAACACTATCTCCTAGTTTTCTTCTGACCTGTCTGACTGACTGTTCCTTCTCAGTCTCCTTAATGAGGCCTCCTAGATGTGGTTGTATCCCAAAGCTCTACTCTGGGCCCTCTTCTCTTTTCTTTACACTGTCTCAGTTGGTGACTTCAGCTTTCCCCCAAACACTTTGCCAAATTTTCTTATTTCTTTCAAGGGCTACTACCATTTTTCCAGTGTCTCATGTCTAAAACATTAGCATTGTTCTCAACTCCTTACTCTACCTCATTCCACATATCCAGTCAGTTGCCAAATTCTGCTTTTTATAAATCTTTTCTTTTTTGGTGATGCAATTGGGGTAAGTGACTTGCCCAGAGTCACACAGCTAGTAAGTTGGCAAGTGTCTGAGGCCAGACTTGAACTCAGGTCCTCCTGACTCCAGGGCCAATGCTCTATTCACTGTGCTGCCTAGCTCTTTATTCGTTTTTGATTTTTTTTTTTAAGTGAGGCAATTGGGGTTAAGTGACTTGCCCAGGGTCACACAGCTAGTAAGTGTTAAGTGTCTGAGGCCAGATTTGAACTCAGGTACTCCTGACTCCAGGGCCAGTGCTCTATCCACTGGGCCACCTAGCTGCCCCTGCCTAGCTCTTTATAACTTTACAAACCTCTCTTCATTCTCACCCCTTCTCTCTCTCACACAGCTTTTGTTCAAGCCTTCATCAGCTTTTCACCTCAACAATTACAATAGCTAATTGGTTTCCCTTTCTGTGATCTACCTTCTAAACTGTTGCCAAATTGCTATTTTCTAGAGCAAAGGTCATATACCATGTTAGTCCCTTGCTCAAGAAGTTTCCATGGCTCCCTATTGCCTTAGGATACAATACATATTCCTTTTGTTTGAAATTTTAATTCCTTCACCATATGGATTCATCCTCTTTTATCTTCTTGATTTTGTTACATATTCGAGCCAAAGTGGCCTCCTTAATGTTTCTTTAACAAGAAATTCCTTTCTCTCTACTTTTTAACAGGCTGCCTCTTCCCCACCATGGATAGTATGCTTTCCTTCTTCATCTTCAAAAATTGAGATTATCCCTGGTTCTTGCCATGTACCTAACCCATCTTCTCTTCCTACCATACAGTTCTCTAATAACATCTCTTATTCCAGGTCTTTGGAGTTCCTCATTGTTTTGTGTGATGCCTCCTGCTCAGAGTTGACCTTTCACCCTTCCATTACCCTTCTGTATGATACACATCTTTCTGCCATATAGTAACACTGGCAAGATGTTAATATTTTTTAAATGGGCCTCTGCTTTCATTGGAATCCTGAGGTCAGTAAAAGAACTTTGCAATTTCCTGAAAGCAGTCCAGCATGCTCTCCTTTCTTTTTTCTCGAACTCTGGACCAAACTCGTTCGTCTTTTACTGGCTATCCCAGATACATATGCTATTGGAAAACTCCACAGAGGATGATTCATCCAACTGCACATTGAAATCTGGGCAATAAACATTCTTCATCCACTTGGTCTTTCCTATGGGGATACACAGGCCAAACTTGTTTTAGTGATTACAGCTCCCTTTTAGGAGTCTCAGCAATACTTGGGGCTTGATGCAGTCAGTATAATGTCATCCACAAACAGGAGCCATCTAGAGGACCTTCCTATCCATAGGGAATCCAGTTTTTCATAAGATTTTTGCAAACAAGTTTATATTTTAACCTGATGTTGCCTTTGGCAGCCATTTCTTTCCATTGGCAAGTAAGTCTTATGTGCGCTAAGGGATTTTTCTGGACTCTCCTGCTGTGTCAATTAACCATAACTGTTACAAGATATTAAAATATATTTAAGAAGACTCAAATGCCAGAGCCATTGGAGAACAATAGAAGACTTCATGTAATCGTGTGCACAGTACACAGCTATGGGAAAATCTAGTATATTTGACAAACCGTATATTAAAATGACTTTCCTACATCCTTAAAAACTATACACTTGACTTTCAGTAGGTTTGGTAGTACAAGAAAGTAGATTATGGTGCTATAAGTATTTAATATTTTTTCTTGTTTTTATCATCTTTAGTCTGGCAAATGTTAATTTGCATAATTTTGCTGGTTGGTTAAAGTAGTCAATGAATTTTAAAGTATTATATTTTCAGCATTATTAACCTAAAAAGATTAACACTGACTGGGCCAGTTGTTGTTTTGAAAGGTTCATGAAATAAGATTAGATTTGGCATCAGTATGTAGAAAGAACCTTTTAGTGAGCAGCACAAAATTAATTACCCAAAATAGTACAGTTCCTATGGTTTTAGAGGAGATCATCCTTCTATTTGGGACTGATCTTCAAAAAAAAAAGGAAAGACCTTAATCTGGGACTGGAAGAGTAGGTGAATTTGGCCTAGTGAAAGTAATGGTATCTCACATCTTGATAGTGTTTTAAGATGTGCAAATTAGGTCTATTCTAGACCTGTTACAGAATAGGAGCAGTGGACTGAAATCTGAATTATGGAGTGGAAATAAAAAGTGCCACCATGAATTGTTTTAATTCACCTTACACTTTTCAACGTGCTTTAACATGTCACCTCATTTGATTGTTATCCTTCTTTGATATAGTTTTTGTCATCTATCCCCATTTTTTCCCTGCATGACCAAGAGTGAGGCAGAACAGATGGACAAGCAAAATGTCAAAAGAGAGAGGGGACAGCTAGGTGGCGCAGTGGATAGAGCACCAGCCCTGGAGTCAGGAGTACCTGAGTTCAAATGCGACCTCAGACACTTAACACTTACTAGCTGTGTGACCCTTGGCAAGTCACTTAACCCCAATTGCCTCACTTAAAAAAAAAAATCAAAAACGAATAAAGAGCTAGGCAGCACAGTGGATAGAGCCAAACTCCAGTTGCCTCACCCAAAAAAAGAAGACGACCTTTAGTACATAGTGTAGTTTCTCTGTGGGAGGATTTATATGAAAGGATGTAAGAAATAATCACCTGGGATGAGAAAGCATGGATTTCTGTTGTTGTCTCCAACCAGTCAGTCCACACCGATGAGATTAGAAATCCATTGCATGGCCCATTTCGCTAATTAATACATAGCTAAATATTTACAGTGTAGACAGATATATTTTAAAACTTAAAAGGATTTGTGATTAATGTTTTGTTGATGTGTATTTTCTCCTGACTGATGTAGATCTACTTGTACTTGAATAGACTGTTGTCTGGAGTTTTGTCAGAAAACCAGTTCTGTGCACAGGGGGTCATCCTGGCCACTAGGCATAAAATAACCAGAAGTGATTATTAGGAGCAGATTAATAATTCAGACATCCCTTCCCACAAATCTGAATTAGTGTGAGACTTTACTATAAATGTCTTCTTAAATCAACTTTTTATTTCTCATCTATTTATTTCTCAAGCCATTTAAACACTTGAGACTCAGTTTCCCCATCACTAAAATGAGGATAATATTTGTATTATTTATTACATAGGGTGGCTAAAAGAATGACACTTTTTAAACTTTTAAGGGCTATGTAACATGAGTTATTAATTATAATTATTATTTTATCAGGAAGTAGTTGATTTTTCCACTTAAAATCCAACTTGATCCTTAGTTTCTTTAGCAGCAAAATGGTGTTAATAATTTCACAAGGTTGCAAGACCCAAATGAAGTAATGTTTATGACAGCACTTTGAAGAGTGTAAGGTGTTAGAGAAAACTAAAGTGGTAGTTCTTATTATCATATTGGTCTGAATGTAGGCCATGCTTTTTCCCCAGATCTGATTGTATAAAACGTGAGTGCAGCCTTATAATTGCACTCTTAGTACCATAGGCACAGCTTAAGCCTCGCTGGTCTCCCTAGCAGCAGCAGAAGCAGTAGCAACAGCTTCCCCACCGGCCCGCACACCTGCTGAAGGAGCCTGTGCCAGACGCCCCTGCTGCTGACACTGCAAGGTAAGGGAGGCAGATCCCTCCCGCTTACACACTGCATCAGATGACTTAATGTATGGGAAGTGCATTGCAATCCTCAAAGCACTATACAGATGTCAGCTGGAGTAGAATTAATACCATTGTCCTTGTCTTTAGAGATCAGTTTAACTATGGGACCTGTGAACTCTCATTTCTTCTCATCTACATTCCTGAGTCTGACTCCTAATTGGGCAGTGATAGGGGATCTCAGCAGTGTGTTCCCCTTTTCCTCCCAGAATAAATACTTCAGTAGAATGAGGTGGGTGAATGACCCCAGAGCTATTGATGAGATGATTTAGTCACAGAACAGTCAGCTGGACCAGGGAGTGGATCCCATAGAGGAATGGTGTCTCTAAGCCTTGAAACTTGGGTAAGAGCAGATAAGAACAACCTGTCTGTGGTGTTCTCATCTTCAGCCACAAAAACACTTGGTGAAGTTTTGGAATCCTTAGTCTTATTCTCCAGAATGGATTAGCAGTGGGAAAATAACTTTACTAACCCATTTTCTTCTTTATTAAAGATTTCATTTTAGGGCTGTGGCATATAGTTTGGGGCAGCCTATATTCGGACCAATAGGATGCAGTTATACCCTGCATAAAACAGGCCCAACCAACACCATTTCTCAGGAATATCTTTAATCTGTTATGACCAAATTCCCACCTTCATGTTGTGAAGCTATTGTAACATTGAAATTAGTCTGTCAGATGTTCTTTCAGTGAAAGTTATAGTTTCTTGTAACCATTTGACACCAATTCTAATTCTAATTCAGATTTCAATCCACAACTCTTTTTCTTGATGTTCTGAAACATCTTTATAATGTTCTAGCAAAACATCTTTGAGGTGTTGTATTGTAGCCCTCTGTCAGCTTTCTGAATTCTGGCTTTCTCCCTGCATGAAGTTTTGGCTGGGTTTGCTGTGGAACAGCTGTTTGTCCTAGCATGGTAGTCTCCATTTCATTCTTTGGCCAGTGTTTGGTGGGTCCTCCTTTTAATCTTCCTAGTCCATCCAGCCATAGATTTGATCCAGAAGGCTTGATTGTGCCAGAGTCTTACTAAAATGACATCTTCATGGTGTGGCATATTCTGTCAATGACAGCTTAAACCGAGCCTCCATTGTGTCTTTGGGTTTCAAACCTCAAAATACTGCTTTCCTTCCTTCTATGTGTTGCCCTTGATTGAAAAACACTTTTGATCTCCTGCCGCATGGTTCGCTTCGTGAATGTAAACTTCTTCAAGTGGTTAATTAAATTTGCTTCTCTGCTTAAGTTAAAATCTTGCCTGCCAGTTTGGTTATTTTACTATTGTTAGTGTTTTCATTGGGCACTGTTTTTAAATTAGGAGGTATCCATATAAAAGTTTTTGTCTTAATTTTTTTGTTCCAGATTCATAATTTTTATTGCTGTAGGGAGCTCCCAGACAAGAATATTCTCTCTTACCAGTAGTTTAGCAGCTACTCTGCATCTTAGTCAAAGGGTTGCCTAGGACCATGAGAGGTTATAGGACTTGCCCAAGATCACACAGGCAGAATGTATCAGGTGGGACTCAAACCCAGATCTTCCTGGTTCCAAGGTGGTCCACTACACAATACTGTGCTGCAAATTTCTTGTAAAGATGAAGTGATTTAACTTGATATTTGTACTTTAAGAAGTAAAAGACATCATTCAAAATGTAAGTTATTGTAGTAACGTTGTCTCTCTCCTCCCCACCATTATCATTCTGTACTTATTTTTCTCATAACTAAAATCTTCAATAAGACTTCTGAGCCAATCAGAAAGTTATCACAATGCTCCATGCACTTTTTCACTTAAAAACTTAAAAAGTAAGTACCTTTCAAATTAAGGATCTCTTTTTGACCAGACAACGTTCCTTTCTTATCTTTTTAACCAGAGAGCAGAGATAGGACTATAGTTTTTTAAATGGCTTAGTTCCCCTTAGCCAAGTCATTCAAGATCAATTATTGTTGGTTGAGAACAAACCCATAACTAGAAAAAGTTTTAGAAAGAAGTTTGTCATCCCACAGAGGAGAGAGCTGCAAAGGGGGTAACCCACTTCTCCAGACACATTCTATATAATTCAAACAAAGCAGCAAGGAAACAGTCATATGATTGGCCAGCATGGAAGCAATTTACAGATAAAACATCTAGAGTGATTAAAATCTGTATCTTAGGAAAAACTGGAAAGTCCTTGAAAGGATCTTTGGTTCCCCTGGAAGGTTGGGGGGGGGGGGTCACGTTAGCCTGGATGTCATGAGTTAAGCATTAAGCAAATCTGGTCTCTAAGCAGCAAGTCTGTTCTCTAAGCCTTACAGGGCTAGGTTCAGACATTACAATAAAGTTCTCTTGACATCGTTCATTGCAGCCTACTGCCTGACAGGGCCTGCATTAGAAACTTGCACTAAGGCTGGCTTCATCACAAGAAGCAAGGACAAGCATGAGGCAGCAATCCCATGTAGCTATTTACTTATAGCAAGAGCCCATGTCTACTACAGACGACAGCTGGGACCCACTTCCAGGAGCAGCTCTGTGGAAATGTGGAGATTTCTCTCTCTTCTCCTTCTCTCCTCTTCTTTCTTCTCCCCCCACCCCTCCCTCCCCCCCAGCTTCCCATCAGAACCTGACCATTCAGGGGAAGCTAAGTTCATCTGTTCATGTATGGAAAGCTCCAAAGCACTCAGGAACTTGTCAGGTGACTCATGGCATGATCCCCTGGGCCCTGGGAGTACAACAGAATCAGGGCTGGGCCTCCTTGGTTATTTGAATGGGCACCTTGAGTCAGAGCTCCTATGTTTCCCTTTGCCTTTCTACCTGGCCCCTTAGATGAGGTAACTGGTTACTTAAGGGTAGAATATTGTTTTGTAGGGTTTTCTTAAAGGGGAAAAACCCAGACACACACACACACACACACACACACACACACACACACACACACACACATCAGAAATTTAAAAAGACATCTCACTTAAAAAAAAAATTCTCCAAGTCACCTGCCTAGATGCTTTTCAACAGCATTAGTGACTTTACGTTGTACTTAGGAGAAACTAATAATTTTTTAGTAGCCTTTAAAAAAATAAAAAGGACGGGGGAATGAAAAAACAGAGGGGAAGAGAGGCAGACCTGGTAGTCTTGCAGAGTGCATAGTGTGGGAAACCTAAAGGGGCCCCAGTGGGGACCGAACAGCAGGATAGTGACCAGCCTATTGCCAAAGTAGGGGAGGAGCGTGAGGACATGGCTCACCTCCAGGCCCATAGCAGCATCCCATTGACAGAGCCCTTTAGGATTTACAAAGCACTACCACAGCAGCTATCTCATCAGTCAATCAAGTAGTTATTAAGCGGTTTACTATGTGCCCTGCAGGCATTTGATGAAAGTGCCTTATCCCAGGAGCTTTGTGTGAGGTAAGTAAGGCCAGCTCCTGTACAGTCCAACAAGTTCAGTGATGGCCCAAGGTCACAGAGCTGGGATTTGGACCCACGTGATAGATCACAGATCCAGAGTGAAAAGGCCCAAACTCCTCATTTTCTAGATGAGGTTTCTGTGTCCCAGAGAGGTTTGGTGACTTGCCCAAGGTCATACAGGTAGGCAGGAGGAGAGGTGGACTACAAACCTGGGTCCTCTGACTCTGGAACTAGTGCTGTTTTCCACTGTGCCAGACTGCCTTTGATTTCATTTGTGTAGGGAACTCCCTGGGGAAGGAAATCCCTCTTCCTCTGCAGATTGGCCATTACTCATCACATAGTCTTGGAGAGTTGGGAGGAAGATAGGAATGAGAAGCTTAATTGCTGTCCTCATTGCCACAGAGTCAGTATTTGTCAGAGCTGGGACCACAGATTTTCCTGACCCCGAGCTCTCTGTCCATTATACCACACTATCTTATGCTGCCCCATCTAAATCATCTGACTACTAAATTGTCAGGTGCTCTTCTGGCTACACACTACAGCCTCTTGGTTATGAGGAAGAATCAGTAAGTAAAGTGAATCATCAGGGTACTTTATATTAGAAATGGAAGCATAAATAGCACTAGCTTTATATTGCAGATTTAGTACTTGAGACACAGTAATGAGGCTATATTTTAGCAAAATTGTGTCACTACTAAGGGTTGACACCAGTCATTTAGAGAAGATAAATTACATTCACCATTTTCTTTCCTAGGGAAAGATGTAATATATTTTAGAAAATTTTTCATTACAAACAGTTAATAATGTAAAAGGTTTAGTATTTAAAGAGATTAAGATTTAATAACCTGGAAACTTGACTTACCCAGAACACTGCATTCCCCAGCGATGCCAAGTAAATGAGGTACTGCCTTATTGTTGTTTGTACTCCAGGCAACAGCTTCTCAAAGGTCCCAGGTTAGCTCAGCTGCCAGCAGTAATAGCAGTGGGCCAGGTGTTTTGTTCATATGTTTATAACCACAGTAACCTTTTGAATAAAGTACAAAGAAGGAACTTCAGTTGAAAAGAACCCTCTTCAAACATAATATGATTTGTTCCAAGTCTCTGAGAGGTATATTAAAAATTAGTTTACCTGGAGAAGCAGCCATGATGTATAGTGAGTAGAAAGCCATTTTTGAAGTCAGAAAGACCTGCATTCAAGTTCTGTCTGTGATCACATACTGACTCTGTGGCCCCAGGCAAGTCCCTTAACCTGTCAATACTCCAGGCAATTTCCTATGACTATCAGTTATAAAACAGATGTTATTCTGCCTTGGTGAAGAGATTTTCCTCACCAAGAGTCCTCTCTACCAGTGAAATCACAGGCTTGGTTTCAAAATGCAAAACCAAACAGCCAACCCCCTCAAAAGCCTCCCCAACTCCCTCCATTTTTTTAAAACTGTCTTTTATGTCCTTGGGAAAAGGGAGGGGGTGGTGGAAAGGGACTTGTTTTTAGCGTCTCTACTATGACCTGCCTGCCCCATGGAGCCTTTTCCTTCTTGTCTAACACATTGAAGCCCCAAAGGATTAGCTTATGTTGGATTTTGCCCTGTTAACCAGCTAAAGATTTGGGACCTGTTGTAAATGTTATAAAGAAGCTTCACTTTGTACCAAACTTGTTCAGGAAAGTCACCATTTTCTTTTTGACTCAGCCATCTCATTTTTGATAGATTGCAAAATTGGACTGCAAGGAAGTGCTAGACATCATATGTAATCTGGAGTCTGAGGGTCAGGATCACACAGCCTTTATTCTCTGTACGACTTACCTAACGCAGCAGCTGCAAACTGCAAGTGTGTGTTACTCTTGGTGAGTATCTTTAGTTTTTATTCCCTTTGCTTAATAATACATAGAATAACATTAAGGGGTCACAGAAACTGAACATTCTGCTAAATTCCAACCCAAGCTCTAGGGAACTCGGGATGATAGTATATAACATTACAGAAAGTTGCTGATTGAATGGCAAGCACTGTTGGACTCATATGGTCAAGGACTCAGGTAAAAGTGAGAATTAGGGGATATGTAAAATATAAACTGGATTCTTGCTACTTGGTTTATTGAGAGTTCCTAGCACTAACTCTGGGTTTCTTTTCACCTGGGAGGGATGTCTTGTCTTATATCTATAGCAGGCAAGGCCCTGGGGTAAGTTCTCAAGATGCAAAACTAAAACCCAATTCAATCCCTGCCCTTACAGTGCACATATCTACAAGTTGAGGTAAACTGGAAAATGTGTACAAGTAAGTACAATGCTTAAAGCCCTCCCCTCAGCCTTCTGTTTGGTGTAAGGCTTGCATGGATTTAGGATTTTGCTCCTCCTAAATCACTTCGGATAATCTCATAGAGAAGTATTTGTGTACCTGTATCTCCTTCTTCACTGAGTGCTCCCACCCCTAGATTTTAACCTCCTCCTGGACAGGGACTATTTTTGTTGTTGTTGTTGTTCCTTTGTCCGTGTATCCGCTGGTGCTTTGCACAGAGCCTACCACATAATTGAGGCATTTAAGAAATGTTGATTTAATTCAGTGTTATCAGAACTATGAGAAATCCATCTTGTGTATTCTAGGAGAATTTGAGAAGGGAGAGAAACCATGAGACCTAGGAGAAGGTAGGGTGGTAGTAGGCCTTGAGAGTGAATCAGGGAAGACTTATTAGAGGAAGTGGCATCCCAGCTGGATCATTAAGAAAGAAAGCTGTTTCAGTAGCCAAAGGTGAGGAGAGCATATATTCAGGCTTAAAGGATAACTGCAGGAATGTCCAGAGGGAAGTGAGGCCAAGATGTAGTGGTAGTAGTAAAGCTTGACTCAGCTCTAAACTTGTATGAATGGGAGGTTAAATAAGGCAAGTTGAAGGTTCCTAAATGCTAGGTTACTTAAGGTCAACCCCTTAAGTGAAGTCCTGTGCGGATGCTTGTTTCTGCAGTAGAGTCAATCATTAGGTTTCAGGCTATTGTGGAAGTGGAAAAAAGCAAGTGTTTAGGATGTTCTTTTAATGTTTGTGTATGTCGATTGAGTATCGGAGATTCCTAGAGCTCAAAGGGATCTTTGAGGCCATTGAGGCCAACTCTGTCATTTTTTTTTCTGGGGTTTTTTGGTGGGGCAGTGAGGGTTAAATGACTTGCCCAGAGTCGTACAACTAGTAAGTGTCTGAGGCTGAAACTGTCGTTTTAACTGCCTGTTATATGCCAGTGACTGCTTTTGAGGAGATTGTGGTCCAGTGACAAGCACAGCATGCATACAACTGTGAACAAACACGGTGGAAACAGGATACATTGGAAATAACAGAGGAAAGGTTCTGGCATCAAGAAGGATAAGGATCCTGTTTGAGACAGGATTTGAACTCAGATCCAAGCCCAGCATTCAACCATCTTACCTGTTAAAAACTCTTAATTGGCTAGCTGACATATTCAGTTATCAAATGGTACTAATAACACTAGGGCTACAAATTTGTTTTCTGTACAAGCCATGTGTTGTCTCCACTTCCCAGCTCAGGGATTCTAATAATAATAATTGTTTCATCTTGTCCAAGACTTGTTTCATCTTGTCCAAGGCTTATAGTCTGGTCTAAGAGGTAAGAATCACACGTGAAATTTAAATAACAGTGTAAGGTAGTCTGTGATATGAGTAGCACAGGGAATAAGAATGCCAAAAGAGTTTGCAGACATGTACAAGAGGTGAGTCATTATTGGCTCCTGTGGCCAAAGGCAGCTTTCAGGAAAAAGGTGGCACTTAATTTTAACTGGGTCAGTAGGTTGTATTTGAATTGGGTAAGTTGAAAGCCCAGGGCCAATCAGACCACAGAGAAAAGCAGCCTGATCAGTCAACAAGCATTTATTAGGCTCTTAATGTATGCCTGTCATTGTGCCAAGCGCTAGAGATACAAAGAATGGTCAAAAACAGAGCTCAACATTGTAATGGGGGAGACAGTGTGAAAATAACTAGGTACGTACAAGACACACAGAATAAATAACAATAATCTGGCAGGGGAAAGCACTAGCAGGTGGGGGATTAGAAAGCTTTCTTACAGAAAATGGGCTTTAAATTGAGTTTTGAAGGAAGCTAGTGGAACCAAGAGATGAGTGTCAGGGTGCATGGGGTTCCAAGAATGGGAATCGGCCAGTGCAAAAGCATGGAAGAAAAAGAGTGTTGTATTTGAGGAACTAGAAGTAGGCCAATGTAGCTACATTTTTGGTTGCATTTGGAGGAGAGTAAGGTCTATAGAAGGCACCAAATTATAAAAAGTGTGACAAGTCAAGCAGAGACAAGTAAAAAGGCTCTTGGAGTAGTGGAGGTGAGAGATAGTGAAGGTCCAAGCCAGAGTTATGGCAGCACGAATGGACAAAAGGAGGGGGCATATGTGTGTGATGTTGTAAAGGCAGAAAGGACAAGATCTTTGAATTGGAGAAGTGAAATGAGTGAAAGTCTGCCACTGAGGATTTTCAGCTATACAATTGGGAACGATTAGTGGTATCTTTGATGGTGTAAGATGTTTGGAGGAGGGGAAAGGGGGATTTTGTGGGTGGGAGGGGGAGCTGTGGAGTTCCTTTTTGGGAACTTTTGAGTTTGAATTACCTACAGGAAATCCATCTAGTTCTTAATATCCAAGAATCATTTGGACAGAGGTAACTAACTCAGGAGAGACACTAGGACAGGAGTCATCAGAAATGATAACTGCATCCATAGGAATTAATGGGATCACTGAGTAAGCAAAAAGAAAAGGACTCCCACTGTTAGTGAGGCTGACATGGATGGGAAAACTATCCAAGAACATTTAGGAAAGAGCAGTTGGACTGAGCACTTCCTAGTTGCTTACTATGGGCCAGGTGCTATAAGAGGCAGGAAGTGATCAACAATATGAGATGCAAAAAGATCATGTAAGATGAGGACTGAGAAAAGACAATTAAGAGATAATTGGCAACTTTGAAGAAGACAGTTTCATTTGAATGATAGTCAGAAGCCAGACTGCAGAGGCTTTCAAAGAGAATGAAAAATAGAGACATCAAATGTGTACAACTTTCTCAAGGAATTTTAGCCTTGAGAGGGAAAGGAATATAGGATGTTAGACTCAGGTAAGGGAGAAAATGTGTACATATTCATTAGCAACAGAGAAGGAGCCAGTAGATAGAACATTAAAAAGATAGTAGGGACAGTTTTCTGTAGAAGTCTGGAAAGAATAAGATCAATGTATCAAGGGGTTGTCCTTGGGAAAGAGGACCCACCTATTGGCCTGAGACAAGAAGGAAGGAGGAGATGATGTGAGCTGAGGGTGGGAGAAGGGCAAGTTCTTCATTTTCTCTGTGAAGTAGGAGATTCAAGGCCTTAGCTGAGGGCTTCTATGGTGGTTGAAGAGGAGAGGAGATTTAGAATAGCTTCTATGGGCATGGGACAGAGTTGAATAGGGGAAAATGTATTGCTTCCTGCAGTGAGGGCCCAAGTGAGATTAGACAGCATAAATCTGTGCTGAGCCCAGTCAGCACAATTGAGTGATTTCCTCCAACTCCCTTTAGCAGCCAGTGAAAAGTAAATGAAGCAGAGGGCAGAAGTCAGCCAGGTTTGGGGCTTGAAGTCAGAAAGGAAGCACATAGATTTAGGGGATCGTGAAAAGAATTTCCCTTCAGTTCCAGCTCTCTGTGTCTTCTGAACACAGCTCTTATAAACTATACTTCACAAATTATTACAGAATTATTTATGCGCTTGAATAATTTACATGTGATTCTGGTCTCTTTACTTACTTACCTTGTGTACTCTTTGAGGGCAGGGACTCTCTTTTAGGTTTTTACAGTACACTGCCCTGAGCATGTAACAAATGATCCACACATACTTGATAGATTGAATAATTGATATTGGCAGTTTGGGGGCACTGAGTAGAAGGTAAAGTAGGGGAGGGGCCCAGATTATTTAGAGCCTGGCATATCAGACCAAGCAAAGGAGTTTGGCCTTTTATTGCTACTATAGAATTAGATTAGATTTTATCAAGGGGGTTGAGCAGAGAAAGAAATGATGTTTTCAGATGATTCATCTGGTGGCTTTTTAGAGGATTAGATGAGGACAGAGACTAGATAGAAGCAAGGAGATTTGCTAAGAGCCTGTTGCAGTAGTCTAGGAATAAGGTAATAAAGGCCAGACCTAAAGGAGAAGCAGTTGTAATATGGAAGAAAATGGGGATTTGAGAGATATTATAAAAGAACAACCAAAGAAATGACTAAATAAATGACTAAAATAAGATATAGAAGAAACAAGTTCTTGGCAAGGTTTTGAGCATGAGTGACTGAGAGAATGGTGTCTGTTATTCATATAAGGACATCAGAAAGGCCTTATGGGGAGGTGATTGAGATTTTTAACACCTTAAAGTAGAACATCAAAGTGGAAATGTCCAACTTATAAGTATTTGGATCCCAAAGATTAGCATTGGAGTGAGAGGACAGAATGATAGTTGTAGGTGATCAGCATAGTGGATGGAATTTTAGAATGGAGCCCATACCGAAGGGCAAAAGGCTAAAAAGTGAAGGACAGCAGAAGAAGGAAACACTGGTAAAGGTATACTTGCGGAGCTGAGAGAATAAGGATGTAAAGAGAAGCTAGTTCCAGTAAAGAGCTGATTCTCAGTGTTATTGTCATATGCCACAGAGCAAGTAAGGAAAAAATAATAGAGGTTGGCCATGAGATTGGATGGAAAGTCTTAAATCTGTGAAGGAGAGCTACTACTGTGTAACTATGGGAGAGTTAGATTCTAGAAGAACAAGAGAATAGCTGGGAAATGGAGGCAACAACAGATATGAAGGGGAATTGAATTGTGAAAGAGGCAGTGTGCTCTATAAGTGAAGTGATAGATAGGACCAGAGTTCAACGGTTATTATTAAGTGCCTGCTGTATGGTAGGCAAAAGAGCCTCTGCGCCCAAGAAGCTTCCAATTAATGGGAGAGACAACATGCAAAAATAGATCCAAAGCAAGCCATATGCAGGATAACTGGGAGATAATTAACAGAGAGGGAAGGCAAGTAGGGTTAAAGTGGGGGTTGGAAAAAGGTTTCCTGTAATAAAAAGTTGCCCAGATGATCTCTGAGGGTTCTAAAATATAGATACCTATTAAAAGGAAATAGAACAAGACAGAAAGATCAGTTGCATTAAATGATTAATCTTTTCTGATTGAGCAGACCTATACGTGCTAGGCAGAGGAAAGACCATAAAGAGGTCTGAAATTAATGAGGCACTGCTGCAGTGTTACTGGGGTCAGTAGCACTCAGGTTCAAAACTGGCATCAGACAGTTCCTAGCTGTGTGACCATGGATAAGTGACTTCTCTGTTGGCTTCAGCTTCCTCCACTGTAAAATAGAGATAATAACAGCACTTACATGCCAGGGTTGCAGTAAGGAGCAAATGAACTAACCTTTGTAAAAGGCTTAGCACAGTGCCCTGGGATGTGAATAGGCCACTCCATAAACACGCATTCCCCTTCCCCAACTAGGCAGAGTGCCTAGGTAGGAGGAGGTGACATTACTTGTGGATGGTAATTAGTATTAAGATAAGATTCAACATTTATTAAATGCTGACTGAATATATTCTGCTTTGATGTGAGGAATATACAAGTTAGGGTAAAACCTGGTTCTTGCCCTCTTAGAATTGATAGTTTAGTAGGGAGATAAGGCACAGAGATAGAAAATGACAAATGATATATAATAAATGCATCAGAAAGAGGCTTAACAATATAATATAATGTAATATGATATAAAAGTGTCCATTGATGGGTCCAGGGAAGAAAGTCATTATCTGCATGGGATGGAAGTGGGTTGCTAGCAGAAATTTCTATCAGGAGCTGGTGTATGGGTTGGACTTTAAAGGATGAGTAGAAAGTCCCAGAATGGGAGAGATGGTGTTCCAGGAGTAGTGAACCCCATAAGGAAAAAAACACAGTAAGAGGAAAAGCATAGGATATATTGTAATAACAGTTGTCATCTAGTTTGACTAGAATGAAAGTGTGTGAAGCCAAGTAATAGGAAATGAACCTAGAAAACTAAGGAGGCCAACCACAATCCTTCAGTCATAGAATCTCAAATCGGAATAATTAAAGCCAGTGACTTGCAAGTTAATTAAGAGGTGTTTTTTGTCATCATCAAATTTTCAAGGCTTTTAAATCTATAATTTCTTTCATATTAACCTTTATACTTTCCTGGGCCCTGTGATGTTTAAAATGTGTGGTCACTTTAAATTAGAAGCTTTAGCACCAGTCTTTGGGCATTAAACATTTATTAAAGCATACTAGGTATTAGTAAAAAAGGAAAACACATGGAGTTCAGAAAGTTAAGAAAAGGCCTGTCTAACCCAGAGTTCCAGCCTGGTCTGGTTCTTCAAGTCCTCCCCCTTGAGCCTGCTTCAACTGCAAACTGCTCTCAAACTGAGTGTGGAAGCTTTTTATAGTTCTGGAGCAGAGGTGATCCTTACACACTGCTTCTAGTGATTGGTAGGCATCATCCAAATCCATTGGTTCATTGGACTCAAGGCGGTCTCTAGTTGAGTTCAAAGTCCTTTGCTTCTGAGAACAATACCTTATTTTTTTTTTCTTGAGGGCAATGAGTTAAGTGACTTGCCCAGGGTCACACAGCTAGTGTCAAGTATCTGAGGTCAAATTTGAACTCGGTTCCTCCTGAATCCAGGGCTGGTGCTCTATCCACTGCTCCACCTAGCTGCCCAGAACAATACCTTATTAAGGGCTAGCCAGGTGTGATTACAATCTAATTAACATGAAGTAGGCTAATCAGCAAAGTCAATCACTTTCACTTAATTCAATCAGTTTAGATTAATCTCCCAGTTAGCCTTTGAGTATCTGCCAAATCCCATTATTTTCTCACACTTCCGTAAAACATTTTAGTCAAATTTATCCTGCCTTTTATCTATCCCACCATTAATTGATAACCTTCAAGTACACCTCTACAAATTCTGCTTTCCTGCAACAGTAAAGAATTAACAGAGGTTTCCCTAAATTGCTTCTTAAACAATACTGAAGTGGGGCAAGGATGCTATTAGACACTAAATATTTTATTTTTTCTTGATGCTCCCAAAGAAGAATAGAGCTTGTGAAACAGAGTCCCAATCTGAGCAAGGAAATAATTTTCAGGATTTGAGTATTGGCCTTTTGTAGCTTTCCAACAAAGACAAGGTGGGTGGAGTGTTGAGATTGAATCCCCAGTCTGTTTGAAATAAAGTTTTAGGATTATGTGATATATAAAACATATATTGCTACTGTTAACCCTTCTAAATATTTTACGTATATCAGTGATTTCATTGTCTTTTGCTTATAGGTGTTTTGGAAAATAATCCTGTGTGCCAAATAAACCAACTCGATTTAAAAAAAGAAAGAGGGGGAAGCTAGGTGGCGCAGTGGATAGAGCACCAGCCCTGGGTTCAGGAGTACCTGAGTTCAAATGCGGCCTCAGACACTTGACACTTACTAGCTGTGTGACCCTGGGCAAGTCACTTAACCCCCACTGCCCCATTACCAAAAAAACCCACAAATACAAAAAACAAACATATGCATTGATATTTTTAAACCTGAAAGGTATAACTAGTAAACATTAACATTTTTGTTGTTTTTAATTAGAACTTTATCTATTTATCTAGGTGCTTACTGTTTGTTCTCTTCCCCCCTCCACCAGTAGTCACCTGGGGAGGTGCTTAATTACAAACCACATAAGCAAACCAGACTGTACTTTGTGCTCACATTTTGCATGAAACTCAAATTGGTATTTCTCAGCTTAAACTTTAGTCACCAGATTTGATTCTGAACGACTTTTGGTTGTGTTGATAATTTGTGGTTGGCAAAACCACTCTCAAAAGACAGAGATTTGAAGGTATTGGCCTGAGGAGGGGTGGGGGGATATTTAGTTTGAAAAAAGATTACATGTAAGATATTTTGAGCAGTAGCTCCTAGATTCATGAGCTAATCAAAGACAACAGATAGTAGAATTTTTCAAACTCTCATTCTTAACTTCTCAAGTTTCTGGAGCCACATGGATTGTCTTCCAAATAGGAATAGTAGAATTTTATTTTGCTTCCAGAATTTGTGTTATAGGATTTGGTGGCCAGCTTGCTGATTTTATGGAAGGTCATTCTAAAAACCATTCGTGGTTGGCTCTTTTGGTGGGGAGAACCTCTTGTATGGTACTTTTCTCTCAGCATATTCTGCACACAGTTCCAAGGAATGAATATCCTTTGAACCTTCCTGACATGTTAAGGACTGGAGTGGTAACCTTATAACTTTTGAAAGGGTTCTTATCTCTGACCCAATAACCCTGAAATTCTGAATACAGATCATAGCCTCCTAAGCCCCATGGAGTATTCCATACTGAAAGAATGTCTACTATTCCATGACATCAGCTTTTGGGGTGATAGATTTTGTGTCCTATACCTACCTACAATTCTTGGGTGCTTAAAGCCTTCCAAATTTTCTGTCCTGTTAAAAACAAGACTTCTATTTCTTTTTAAAAATAATTTTATAGTTAGCATAGTGCCTGCCTGGCATTCATAAGTACTTAATAAATGTTCAGTCTTTAATTGGTTTATCAGGCAACACTCTGTAACACATACTGTGGTAAATAATGACGATAGAAATACAAAGAATGTGATGATCCCTAAACTTAAGCAGCTTACATTCTAACAGGATGATGTATTTTGTCAGACTGTACCAATAAACCTCCACTGGACCTTCCTTGGGAAAAAAAAGACATGTACATTTAGTAGGCAAGTTCTATTAAACTATACATCGATTACTTTAGGCAAGTTTTGTCTCAAAAGCAAATGTGTAAGTTCATCAGAAATGGGAATGAATTGTCACAATCAGCCACTTTGTATGAGAACTTAGATTTAAATAACTAAAAATAGTAATAGTAACTGAAACAAATACCAATCTTTTTAACAGTAGTTTTATTCTGGTGGTACATACAACTGTGAATTATGAAATGCAACAGTGTAAATTTTTAGTAACCCTAAGGGCTGTGAAATCCGTGTAGGCAATAGCACATTATCAATCATGACTTGAATAATATGAAGTAGGCAGAAGATTGACCCAGGAAAAGACTGATCACAGGGAGGTTGGCTAGTCATATGTATCAAGAGTAAGAGATAACAAATGGACAACCCAGAGGTTACCACTGAACCCACAAAAAAGTAAAAGCCCTAGAGGAAGGATGGATCCTTTATAAAGGGTTTATGGATATGACATGAACAAAAGATAAGTTGGATGTGTGAAGGTTTGGATGGATTTCAGTATTGGAAGGGAAAACTCCTTTATCAGTTAATTTTAGATACATCGAAACATTAAAATAGCTCGTACCTTGGTGTGCCAGAGAAGGCATATGTTTGAAAAGGAAATGAGCAGAGATAATGCTTAGGAGAAAGAGGAAATACATATATAGAGGTTGAAAAATGGGGACAAAAGTACAGACTGCAACTTGCCAGAAAACTTCTCCTAAGAAAATAGGGCAGAGTAGCGCTAATAACCATTCCCAGGACTCCTTGGAGCCCTGAAAATGCTAGATAGAGAATGTGCCAAGGAGTCTTGAGAAGAATCTAGTTCCCAGCTTGGAAATTAAGCACCCTGTGTCATTCTTTTCCTTCCCCTATTCATTCCCAAGTCAACTCTATGAGAAAGAGACACAGAGCTCTCCAAGCCCCACCCAAGCCAAAAATATTATCTTCTGCACTTCTGTTTTATGTTGTCCATATTGCAATATGAATAAATATTGGCACCTTTTCTTTCCCATGATAGTAATGGGTAAACTGTTATTTGTTTTCACATCTGTCTGTTCCTATCTAGTTATTTGGCCTTGCAAAAATTTCCGTAATTCTGTCAGTTTTAAAGCCTGTTTATTCACAATTCTCTTATAATTGGTTGCTTCATAAATTGTAGGCCTCCCTACTTAGTTTATTTTCTGCATTTACAGGAGCAAGTTATCAATCATTCCAGGCTTCATAATGTGGAATAGGGAGAAGGACATCTATGGTGGGTGCCAGGACATTGCATAATTTTTTCATCCTTGGTAAAGAATGTGCATATAACAGTCTTTAACATTTTGCTTCTCTTCTCTGTCAGATAAAGAGGTTTGATTTTTGTTTTTTTAAGTGAGGCAATTGGGGTTAAGTGACTTGCCCAGGGTCACACAGCTAGTAAGTGTTAAGTGTCAGAGGCCGGATTTGAACTCAGGTACTCCTGACTCCAGGGCTGGTGCTTTATCCACTGCGCCACCTAGCCGCCCCAAGAGGTTTGATTTTTAACTTCATTCCCCATGTAAAATTTTAGCATTCTGCAGAAGTTTAGCCTAAATATCTTTTGCCCAAAAATCATGTCCTCCAGGGAGAAGTTTTTTCTCAGGAGATAAACAATAGGATCTTTAGAGAAGTCCTCTTACCTTTATGATGTCACTTCTCTAGACTTTCCTAATGCTCCTAGATAGCCAGGTGGGACCCACTTAGTAGTCAGCCCATTTGGGTCATAATTCTGACTTCCTTACACAGCATGCGATTGCCTCATTTCGTGACTATCAATGAGCTTTATTAAAGTACCATTCTTTACATTTTTAGACAATTGGGACTGTTTACTCTGCTAATATTTTCACATTTACTGGTTTGCTGGTTAATGTTATCATTTATCATTTCTTATCACTTTTCTTTTGGTTATATATGTAACCCTCAAATACAAAGACTTGTTACAGCTGTCTGGGGATTGTACTCCCAGAGGCACAGTTGGAAGCATAAATGGGTTCTATATTTCCTGATTTGCAAATAGCATAACAAATAAATGGTTGTTAGGTCACACTATTTGTGCTGGGTAGTTGAGCATTTGTTTGCATTGTTTCTGTTGGAAAATGAGTTCTGCATCCCGAGTAACCAGTTTACAGATAACTTTTGAGCATAACTTGGTCACAAGTTTAAGACTGTCTATATTAGGAATTGCTTTTGATCTCCATACAGAACTGAAAGAGAGCTCATTTGTTAGGTGAGTGAATCAAGATTGAAAAAGATCTTAATAGTTTAATAATAACATTGTGCAACTCGGGCTCACTTAAATCCAATTCACACTCAAGTCAAATGATGTCATTGGCCTTTGAAAATGAAGGATGAACAAGAACAATGTTGAAACTCCTAAGATGAAATATAATAGGGATAGGGATATATATATATATATATATATATATATATATATATATATATATATATATATATATATATATATATATAAAATGGCCTTGAATTTATTGGGGGCCGGGGGTTCTTTTTCCTTTTTTTTTTTTTTTTGTGGGGCAATGAGGGTGAAGTGACTTGCCACAGCTAGTAAATTTCAAGTGTCTGAAGCCAGATTTGAACTCAGGTCCTCCTGAATGCAGGGCCGGTGCTTTATCTACTACGCCACTTAGCTGCCCCCTTATGGGAGTTTTTAATCAACTTGAATGGAAATAGAAAGGAATATACATCTTTCTCAGCAGTATATAGCACCTTCACCAAAAAATGACCATGTATTAGGACATAAAAATCTCAGAACCAAATGCAGAAAAGTAGTAAATGCATTCTTTTCAGATCATAACACGATAAAAATTTACATTCAGTAATGGACAATGGAAAGAGATTTAAATTAATTGTAAGTTAAGTAATCTAATCCTGAAATTAGTAGGGTAAAGAACAAATTATAAAAACAGTTGATAATTGCAGTGAAGAAAATGACGAGACGTGTCAATTTGTAGGATGCCTCCAAAGCAGTACTTGGGGGAAAATATATATCTCTAATTCCTTACATCAATAAAATAGAGAAAAAACAGATAATTGAATTGGGCATGTAACTAAAAGAACAAATTAAAAATCTCCAACTAGACACCAAATTGAAAATACTGAAAATTAAAGGAGAGATTAATAAAATTGAAAGTAAGAAAACCATTGAACTAATAAAGCTAGAAGCTGATTTTATTTTTTAAAAAACCAATAAAAATAGATAAACCATTGGTTAACTTGACTTTTAAAAAAGGAAAAAAGAAAACCAAATTACTAGTATCAAAAATGAAAGGGGTGAAATCACCACTAAGAAAGAAAAAATTAAGAATTGTTAAGAACTATTTTGCCCAATTATATGCTGGCAAACGACAATCTAAATGAACTGCACGAATATCTACAATAATATAAACTGCCTGGTATAACAGAATAAGAAATAAAATACTTAACCCAGTCTCAGAAAAAGAAATTGAATGAGCCATCAGTGAACTTCCTAAGGGGAAAAAAATCCCCACAACTGGACAGATTTACATGCAACTTTTTTTTTTTTTAAGTGAGGCAATTGGGGTTAAGTGACTTGCCCAGGGTCACATAGCTAGTAAGTGTTAAGTGTCTGAGGCCGGATTTGAACTCAGGTACTCCTGACTTCAGGGCCAGTGCTCTATCCACTGTGCCACCTAGCTGCCCCCCACATGCAACTTTTACCAAGCATTTATTGGGGGTGGGGGGGGAAGATGAGGGTTAAGTGACTTGTCCAGGGTCACACAGCCAGTAAGTTTCAGATGTCTGAGGCTGGATTTGAACTCAGGTCCTCTTGAATCCAGGGCCAGTGCTTGATCCACTGTGCCACCTAGCTGCACCCTACCAAACATTTAAAGAACACATTTAATTCCAATGTTTATAAACAATTTGGAAAAATAGGCAGAGTCCTACCAAATTCCTTTTGTGGTGCTGATACACAAACCAGGACAAACCAAAAGAGAGAAAGAAAATTATAAACTAATTTCCCTGATGAACATCGATGCAAAAATTTTAAATAAAGCACTCACAGTAATTACAGTGATATATCACAAGGATCATACACTTTGACCCAGTGGGATTTATGCCAGGAAGGCAGGGCTGGTTTAATATTACGAAAATATAAGTACTATTTCTCTAAAACCATCAGCAACCATTATCTGTAATGGGGATCAACTAGAAGCCTTCCCAGTACAATCAAGGGTAAAGCAAGGATGCCCATTTTCACCTTTTATTTAATATTGTACTACGAGTGTTAGCTATAGCAATAAGAGAAAAAAAGTACTTAAAGGTATTAGAATAGGGAATGAGGAAACAAAACTATCACTCTTTCTAGATGATACGTTGTACTTAGAAAATACTAGAGAATCAACTAAAAAACTACTTGAAATTATTAACAATTTAAACAAAGTTGCAGGATACAAAATAAACCCACATAAATCATCAGCATTTCTTTTTTTTTTTTTTAGCTTTTCTATATATGACCAACAAAGTCCAGCAGCAAGAGATAGAAAAAAAATTCTATTTAAAATTACTGTAGACAATATAAAATACTTGGGGGTCTACCTGCCAAGAGAAACCCAGAAATTATATGACCAGACACTTTTCACACAAAATCAGATCTAAACAATTGGAAAAATATTAATTGCTTACCAATAGGCCAAGCCAATATAATAAAAATTATAATTCTACGTAAATTAATCTATTTAAGAGTATCAAACCAATCAAATCAATAAAAAAGATATATTTTGTAGAGCTAGAAAAACCAATTCATCTGGAAGAACAAAAAGTTAAGGATATCAAGGGAATCAGTGGGTAAAAAAATGCAAAAGAAGGTGGTCTAGCCATACCATACCTCAAACTGTATTATAAAATGGTAATTATCAGGACAATCTGGTATTGGCTAAGAAATAGAAAAGTGGATCTGTGAAACAGAATAGGTACAGATTATATTATTGTAAATGACCATAGTAAACTAGTACATGATAAACCCAAAGATCCAAACTTTTGGAAGAAAAACTCACTATTTGACAAAAACTGCTGGCAAAATTGGAAAGCAGTATGGCAGAAACTAGATATAGACAAACGTATCACACCATATACCAAGAAGGTCAAAATGGGTGCATGATTTACCAATGAAGGGTGATAGCATAAGCAGATTAAGAAAACATGGAATTAGGACCAAAGAAGCTAAAAATAAATGTAAAATGGATAATGTTTATTATATAAAATTGCAAAGGTTTTTTGCACAAATGAAACCAATGTAGCCAAAGTTATAAGAAAGCAGAAAACTGGGAAATAATTTTTACAGCCATTCTTTGATGAAGTCCTCATTTCTCAAATATATAGAGAACTGAGTCAAATTTATGAAAATAAGAGCCATTCCCTAGTTGATAAATGGTCAAATGATATGAAGTCAGTTTTCAGACAAAGCCATCAAAGCCATCTATAGTCATATAAAAATGCTCTAAACCACTGTGGATCAAATTAAAACATTTCAGATTGACTAATATGACAAAAAAGGGAAAATGTCGTATGTTGGAGGGGATGTGTGACAACTGGGATACCAGTGCACTGTTGGTGGAGTTGAGAATTGATCCTACCAATCTGGAGAGCAATTTGGAACTATGCCCAACAGTCATTTCCTTTGATCTAGCATTACTACTGCTAGGAGCAGCTAGGTGGCACAGTGAATAAAGCACTAGCCCTGGATTCAGGAGAACCTCAGTTCAAATCCAGCCTCAGACACTTGACAGTTACTAGCTGTGTGACCCTGGGCTAGTCACTTAACCCTCATTGCCCTGCAACCCCCAAAATACTACTGTTAGGTCTGTATTCCAAAGACAGACCAAAATAAGGGGAAAGGACCTATTTGTACAGAAATATTTATAGCAGCTTTTTTTGTGGTGACTAAGAATTGTAAATCAAAAGAATGCCCATCAGTTGGGGAATGACTAAACAATCTGTGGTATAGTGTTGTAATGTAATATTATTTTGCTATAAGATATGACAGGCTGGAAAGGCATATATAAACTAATGTATAATGAAGTGAACAGAACCAAAAGAATGTTGTACAGTGACTTGTTCAGTGAAGAAATGTGAATGACTTAGCTATTCTCTGCAATACGATAATCCAAGACAAACCCAAAGGACTGATGATGAATACCATCAGCCTCCACAAAATAAACCTGTTACTGATTACATACAGACTGAATCATGTTATTTCTCACTTTGTTTTATTCCAGTCTTGTACACAGTGACTAATATGGAAATGTTTTAAAACTTTTAAAATCAATTGTACAACTATACAGCTTGGAGATGTGAATAGCTCTTGTTCAGTCATGTTACTCTTTGTGACCCCTTTGGAGGTTTTCTTGGCAAAGATACTGAAGTGGCTTGCCATTTCCTACTCTAGCTCATTTTATAGTTGAAGAAACTGAGGCGTATACAGTTATGTGACTTAGCCAGGGCCATGTAGCTAATAAGTGTCTTCTGAGGCCAGCTTTAAACTCAGGCCTTCCTGACTACAGACCTAGCACCACCTAGTTGCCCTTAGAGAGCAAGCAGGTCATTTGCAAGACCTGTGCATTCCACAAAGCTAAGTCTGAGTCAGTGACATGATGTGGCAGCCAAGAAAGACAGTGTAATATTAAACTATTAACAGAAGTCTGGTACCTTGAGGCAATAAAAAGCAACACCACATCCTGACCCTCATACCTCCATTTTCATGCATTTGTCTTTGAGAATGGTCTGTGCATGAAGCAAGGGCATTCTCAGTGGAAATATGAGCAGAAAATAGGTGGTCTTTCCTAGAAGATTTTCTTTGTTTTTTCTTTTTCTTTTTTTTTTTTTTTTTTTTTTGAGCTGCAATGGGGGTTAAGCGATTTGACCAGGGTCACACAGCTAGTAAGTGTCAAGTGTCTGAGGCCGGATTTGAACTCGGGTTCTCCTGAATCCAGGGCCGGTGTTTTATCCACTGTGCCACCTAGCTGCCCCTCCTAGAATGTTTTCTTCAGCCGACCACATTTTCCCAGTCATACAAGGTAACTAAAAGACAGATTACACAATTTCACTGCGTGCGCGTGTGTATATGTGTGTGTGTGTGTGTGTGTGTGTTTTGTTTTGTTTTGTTTTGTTTTTTAATTCCAAAAAGCTTTTGACTTGGTTCATGGTTTTAGAGTGAAAAACCATGTGCTATAGTGGATTAAGCACTGACCTTAGAGGCAAGAAAACTTTGATCTAGCACCTAGAAAGTACTCCCAGACAACTCTATAGAGATTCTGTATGGGGCTAAAATTCTAGCTATGTTATCTAAAATCTAATGAGTGGTCACCAATAAATTATAAGCTTTTTTTTAGCAAGAGTATTTAAGTGTTTAAGTATTTATTACAGAACATTAGGATCAGATAGAAAGGTAAAAATCTAACTATTTCTAAGAGACCCTATCATCCGACCCAGCATGGCAAGGTCAGGAACCAAAAGAGAACAAACCTCTCCACCAGCGTCTGCTTCCTACTTCATGTCTCTCTCCCATAAATGGGAGGCTCATCAAGTTGATTGACTGGTAGCCTTGATAGATAGTACCCATGAGCAAACATCACTTCCTGACGCCAGAGAAAAACCGCATGGCCTTGCCCTCAGAGGCCTTCTCCTCATGGTAGAGCTTTTCTACAGTAAGTCTCCAGCAGGTGGCATCATTCCAATTGTTACAATTCTTAAATTCTAGAGTAGGTGTTAGTTTGTACTTGTCAATCTGCACCCTAGACCTATTCCTCAGAGGGCCAAAAAAAAGCATAGCATTAAAGGTTCTTCTCTGACAAGATGTTTTCCAGTTCTTTGATGGTCATAATCATAAAGTTAACTATAGTTGATGGTCCACCAGATACTAATATGCCGCCTAGACATATGCTTGCCAAAGCTTTTCAATAGTTTTAATGAAGATGTTCTGTATCACAATTAATATCTGTGATAGAGAACCTAAGGCAACAAAGTTCTGAATACATTTCCATTTATTTACAATGCCAGCAATTGCCAGTAAGTGGGTTCCAAGGCTCCTCAGTAACCAAGGACCCTGTGGAGAGTTTGCAGAGTTTTCTTATTTAGTCAACCAAGAGGAACTGAAGAAAATGACAAAATCTCAAGTAATATGGCTGCTACTGATTCCTGGTTGTTCTGTACAGAGAGTGATAACTGCAAGCTGTATCGTTTTGCCACAAAGTGGACTAACAAACGCACCCTGGGGCATCTTGAACAAGGACAAGAATAAGGAAATCATGGTTGGAAATGGATTAGAAACAGGGAACCAATTTCTTGGAGTGAGGAACTGGAAAATTCTACAATCTCAAGTAATAAACACTCTTTCTCTGATTATCTAGGCATTACAAAAGCTTATTGATAAATATGCTGTTCACAACATTAACATCTGTGGAAAGTGTGATTTTTCCATGAGTCCAAATGAGGAATTAACTCACCTAAAAAGGGGGAGCTTTGACTCATGGAAAAGGGAAGTCTTACAAAACAAGGGTCACAGGAGCACAGAAGTTAAATTCTAACAAATTATTAATACAAGTTAGTTTAATTACTTCATAACTTGTTGTCCCCTTGTTTTAAATCATATCTGATTCTTTGTGACTCCATTTTGGGTTTTCTTTGCAAAGATACTAGAATGATTTGCCATCTGGCTCATTTTACAGATGAGGAAAACGAAGCAAATCAGGTTAAGTGACTAACCCCAGGGGCACCTAGCTAGTAAATGTCTGAGGTCACATTTGAACTCAACAAGATGACTCTTCCTCACTCCAAGCCTGTCAGTGTGTCCACTACCTAGCTGCTCAATAATGAGCTGGACCCAGAATTAACGATTGATTGGGCTAGATTGCTTTTGGGAGTCTTTGTTGCTTTCATTTTTCTCCGTTGTTGATTACATAAAAGCGCAGCCCCCCCCCCTTCTTTTTTTTTTTTCTTTTCTTTTGGACACTTTAATTCTTTATGTGGTAATACTTGGCTATAATTCATGATCTACATCACATTGCCCCTGTCCTTTTTGTAAAGGTCATCATTCAGGACATAGAATATTGGAAAAGGAGGTGGTCAAGTAATGTTTTGAGTAATAGCAGATGGACAACCCAAGTGTTTCATGATATTTACACAGTATTAAAAGAACTAAAGGCCCAAAAACAAACAAACAAAAAAAGAACTAAAGGAAGGCCTCCAGTGTATGGATAGACCATCAAAGAGGAGTTTGTAGAATGGCACAGGCAAGAATGGTGCGTGATGCAAAGACATGGATGAGATAGAATCTTTACCTCTAGTGGGAGTGCTGACATCAGTGAGATAATTGATCTTATTGTTTAAAACTGAAATTTAACATATTATAACAGGAGAAAATCATCTTGCTGTCGTCTACCTTAATGTAAGACTTATTTGATATTGATTTTTTGTATTTTAGAAGAGATTTTTTTAAATCGTTTTGGGTCCCAAGAAGAGAAACTAAGATGATTAAAGGACTCCAACCCATGCCATATGCAGACTGCTTGATATGGGGCTTAGGATGATAGGGGCTTGGAGAATGTTATCTGGGTTGGGGAGAGAGGGCAGAAGAGGTAGAGAACATCATTCCTGCTCTTCACATATTAGAAGGGCTGCTATGTGAAAAAAGGAATTAAAATCAATTTGGTTCTAGAGAAGGGAACTAGAATCAATGGGCTAAAAGTACAGGAAAACAAATTTTGATTTTAATGTAATAGTCCCCACAGACTTTTCTGAAAATTAGATGAACTGCTCTATGTGTTTCCTATCACTCAAGTTGTTGTTGTAATAGCTGAATGATCACTTTGTTGTTAGAGATGATAGTGCCTAGCCATCTTTCTCAGTCTCCAGAATAAGGACATTCTCAGATATAGGGGATTGTGATCATTTTCCAAGCAGATTAAGATAGAACTCCCCCAACCTCCACCTCCTCTCTTCTCCCTCCCAAACCCCTCCATCCACTCCAGTTTGCAAGTTGTCATTGGCCCATTGAGTAGGAATGGCTCTTGGGTAAGTTACATCTACAGGCATGGATCCTCTCCTTTGTCCCACTTCCATATAACCCTTGAGGTTTGGGGCTCTTGAATGATAGGGACCTAAAGTGTCCTTATCTCCACTTGTATGGCAGTCCTTCCTCTGGATTAAATAGATTCAGACAGGAGCCCTGTGCAGCTCTTTGTACTTGGTTTAAGTGTACCCTACAGTTCAAAGGCTCCAACTAGCTTATAAACCTCCAGAACTATAAAAGATACTTTGTCACAAGTAGACCTCTTCTCATGGCAGAGATAACTAGATCTTTCTTCCTGCTTCTCTCTTATTCCTTTCTCTCCCCACCCCTTATTACCCTCCATATTTTTCTCTGTCCGTATCTGACTTTGTAAAACATCCCCTTATCTCTACTCATCAGGGGCCTTTGTTATTTTTCTTCCTATAAATTCATTTGACTCTGCTGTATTATGAGCTTTCTACTTTATTTCTCTGTTAAATAAGCAGATTAGCTGTTTTCTCAAAAGATTATCATAAGGAAGGATTAAAAACTAATGTAGGGGGCAGCTAGGTGGCGCAGTGGATAAAGCACCAGCCCTGGATTCAGGAGGACCTGAGTTCAAATCCGGCCTCAGACACTTAACACTTACTAGCTGTGTGACCCTGGGCAAGTCACTTAACCTCAATTGCCTCACTTAAAAAAAAATGTAGAAGGGATTGAGACAACCTATGCACTGGGTCCTACAAGTCTTTGTAAACAATCTTATGTATGTTTCATACCCTACATAACTTGTTAGCATCAAATATAGATGGAGATTACATCCATTTGGCAAGAGGCTTAAACTAGATGAATTCACCAGCCATCCAGAGTACTTCTGATTCTAGGATTTCCTTGTTTCCTTGGTCCTTTATGTTCACTTAAGCCTTAAAGCATCCAAATGTATGAGGTATTTATAAGAAAATGCAAAGACAGAACACCTCCTTTACAATTTGCATATATCTGCAGTGTGTGATCTTTGAAAGTAAGGACTATCTCACATTTCTCTTTGTAGTTATACAACTTGATAAAATGTTTGGCACAGATAAACCTTAATAAATTTTTTAAAATTCTATATGAGCTAGGTTTTTTTCTTTTTTCATTGAATTTGAAGTTATTCATAAGACTGACCATTGTTCTGTAAGTATATGATATCCACATTCCTTCTGAGACAGTCATGTTAATTATACTTATTGCTTCCTCATGAAGCAATAGAGTATTTCAGTTCATAGTCACGTTTTTATTCCTAATTATGTCATGTTAGCCTGCTGGAAGAGGAGAAAAGGGTCATGTTCACTTTCCTAGGAGAGGAAGCAGTAATTCAATGGAAATAGTGATAAATTTAATAGTTAAGATTGAAAAATGTGGGAAATGAATAGTAAGGGTGGGACAAGGAAAATAGAATATAAGTATAACATGTCAACTATTCTTAATTTCTTATATTGAGTTGCTGAGTCATTCAACAAATGTTCAGCATCTACCATGTACCATGCACTGTATTTTCAATAAACAGTTTCTCTGAGGTAAGTTTTTAAACTCCTTTCCAGGGAGCCAGGAAAGGGAAATGAAATGATCACAATAAGAAACAAGATTTTGAAAACAGTTCATTGCCCTTTTAATGAATTACCTCCAAAAACTTAATGTGTAAATCAACTTTAAGACTGAATACTTCTCACTGAGTTAGGTCATAGATTTCACCTTAATTCTATGAGAATTAATTCGGCAGCTCTACAGATTCATAGAATTAGAAGGACCTTAACTTGGAAATCAAGCAGCCCAGAGTACACTCAGAATATTTGTCAAATATATGCTTGTGATTAGAATTCTAAAGGAAGTGAATTTGGAATATAGTTCCTTCCCTTTGGAAAACCTAGTTTGTTGCAAAAGCAACACAGGCCTAAATGATTGGGGGGTGGGGTGGGGAAGAGGTGTGGAGAGGGAGCAGGGGAGTGGAGTTTCCTTCACATTCAGAAGGGAGGAAAAAAGGATAATAATTGAGACAAGCTGATGGAGAATTTACTTACCTAATGAGGTCTTAGTGAATGTAATGGTGCAGATTTTCCTTCCCATTTGGTGATTTTTGTTCAAAGATTAGTATAAGTAAAACATATCTCACTGGTTTTAAATGGTCTACCAACTATCTTTTCTATCTTTTCTTAGGGAGCTGACGCTTTTTTGGAGTAAACTGCAAAGAAGAATTGATCCTTCTTTAGATATCTTTTTGGAGCGATGTCGACAGTTTGGTGTCATTGCTAAAACACAGCAGCATCTCTTCTGCCTGATTAGAGTTGTACAAACAGAAGTAAGTAATTTAGGCTGCTCAGGAAAGTGAAGCTCCGAGAACTAGAATGACTTTCCCTTGGTTGTGCAGCAAATAAAGGCTGGAGTTAGGTATAAAAACACACCTTATAAGGCCCTGTTGAAGGATAACATCCTTGCCATGTGGATCCCATATCCTCTTGAGCATCATAGTTTATGTTCAAAAGTCAGTCGTCAAATAATATGCAGTGACACTTCCATTGGGACAAGTCCAGATCATACCTGAGGTCATCATACTCCCAACTTTACTTTAGTATTTCAGGATTATACATCATGAACCACCGCCTTAATTTCATCCAAGGATTGCTAATGTCAATTAAGTCCATAACCAGAATCTTAGAATTTCATAGCTTGTAAGGAATTTCTTGGAAAGAAGAAGCACCTACCATGTGCCAAGCACTGTGCTGAATGCTTTATAATATATCTTATCCTCACAACAACCCCAGGAATCAGATGCTATTATTATCCCCATTTACTAGTTAAGGAAAATGAGACTAAAGAGGTTAAGTGACTTGCCCATCTAGTGTAACCAGCTTATCCAACCCTGTCACTTATATATATAAAGTGGGGAAATTGAGGCCTTGAGAAGAAAAAAGATTTGCCTAAAGTCATATCTAATGACTGAGCTAAAGTTTTAAACCAGGTATTTTCCTTTGTAGTATTCATTTCAGTAACCATTCCTGTCATCCTTCTTTGAAATAAGTCTTTTCTTTGCTCCTTTTCCAGCAAAGAATGATTTTAAAGCTGGAAATGACTAAAAGCGAGTTGAAGCCTTAGTTAGATAAAGGCATTGTAAGAGAGCATCTAGCCCCTTTACATGAGTGCAAGTCTTCAGTTCCAGAAAAATTACACTCCAGGATAATAATAACTGACATTTCATATATTCTCTCATTTGACCCTGTGAGGTAAGTGCTTTAGGTATTTAATATCCCCATTTTACCAGTGAGGAAACTGAGGATTAAGGAAGTTAAGTAATGCCTAAAGGGGTTCTGAAAGAATCTATAGGTATGATTGCTAGAACCTCTTTCTGCAGTAATGAGAGTTGGGCTAAGAATAGTCAAGATAAAATATGTAAGGGACATAAGAGGGTGATGAAAAGCTTACTTAAAAACTCTTTAACATGGTCAAGGAATGGGTGGGGTTCAGTGAATCACCCTAAAAAGTTTGAGGCGATATAATGGATGTTAGAAACAACCAGTAAGAAGGTTGTGGTCTCTGAATGAAGACATAATTACCTGTTCTTGTTCCTGGAACAGAGGTGGAGAATCAGGAAGGTGGTGTAGTATAAGGAACACTGGATTTGGAGTCAGAGGACCTGAGTTTGAATCCTGCCCGACTGCTACTTACTACTACTACTACTACTACCTGTGTGACCTTGGGCAAGTCACATAACCTCTCTGGACCTCAGTTTCTTCCTCTGTAAAGTGAGGGGGTTGGACTAGATGACCTCCAGTGTCCCAGCTGTCTGTGATTCTATGAAAGATCATCAGATGGGTAATACATCATATAACTTTTTATATAATATATCTGTGCCAGGTCACTTACTTAGTAGTGCCTCAATTAACTTCATAGTCCAGTGGGCATAGGCACAGATTTGTGAGTTATACAAATATGCATCCTCCCTAAAGTACTCCCAAGACATTCATGTTCTGAATACTAATAGTTTGAATAAAAATGAAAACATAAATCTTTTTAATCATGCCATATTGATCACTGTACATGACCATAAATTGGTTTGGTAGGTGACTTTCCAACTTCCCTGTCTTCTCATAGAGGTGCCCCTGTCTGGGAATCATATCTCTCCCCATTACTCTTTCTTCTTTATCTAAAACTACATCCTTCTGGGTCCATTTTGTCTCATCACTTCTTTGAAGCCCAAACTACAACCACTTGAACCTCCTATTGACCACAACACTGATGAGTATTAGTGTATCAGTATACATCCATATATATATGTGCCAAGTTATATAGCTTGAGGCTAGAGGCTAAGTTTTTGCTAGTACTCTTAGATACTTAGGAAATCTTTGTTGATTAATGGCGATTTTTTCTCACTAATATTTTCACATGAGGTCAAGTGGGAACAAGATTGAATGTACAATAAGAAGGATGTAGACCTAAGATCATCTTCCTACCAAGACTGAGAAACTGGAATATCTTTCCAAAGCAAGTTTTGTCTTTTAGGTTTTGTAGTTGATTATATTTGTCCTTCATTTTCCAAAGAAAATCAATGACATCACCAGGATGGTGTCTTCTGCATGAATTGGATTTAAGTGGGGCAGAATTTGCACAAAACTTATCAGCCCTCTCTTCCAGAGTCATCAATATCCAGTGGCACGATAAAAGTCAGGATGATTGGTAGTGGCTCTGAAAAGCAATAAATGACCATGGCATCTGAGATGTCCGACCAAGCTATAAGTTCTCCACAGTGTTTGATTCAACCGCCTTCATGGCTATTAGAAAAAATCCTGATCTGGCCATTCAACTAGAAGTTTTCACATGTGCTTGGGGTAGACACCCCCCAATTCCTGACAGGTTTGTGGTCCATTGGTTGGTCTCAATCTGATTCAGCCTGTCTGCTGAGATGGTTTTACCAGGGTGTGACCACTGTGCATTCTACAGCTTCTTAGAGCCCCAGGTGTGAATTGAGTGCCAAGTGGGACACCAAAGGTGGATAGATGAACAGCACTGAAAAGGGTTAGGCAAGCCCTTGCACCAGACGCGCTAGTCCTCCTAGATGAGTTTTTAAAAGTGATATAAATGGAGATGGGGGTGGAGGGAAGTGACATGAATGTTATTACTGTAAAGAAGAATGAAGAGTCTGCCCCTAAAGTCATTAATTTCACAGGTACAGAAATCTCACATTAACTGAGATTCAGCTGAAATAAAGCTAGATTTCAAGAAGAAGAGAAAATGCAGTATAGAATTTTGGAATGTTTTGGAATCGATGATAATTCAGATTTTTACATAGAGGTAATTGAGTCTGTTTTCAATCATGTGCTCAGATATACCCTCATTGGAAGGGCCAGTAACCCAGGGCCAGAGAATGGCATAGGGTAGAGCGCTGATGATGATGTTTTTATATAATTTTCTTCTGCTTCAGGACAAAATCAAATTAACCTCCTCTCTTCTTTTGTTAGGCAGAAGATGCTGGTGTGGCAGTGTCCATTTTATTATGTGTGAGAGCCCTTCAGATCCGATCAGGTGAAGATGATGAAATGAAAACATCAGTGTGTAAGACAATTGGCTGTCTTTTACCAGAAGACCTTGAAGTTAGAAGAGCCTGTCAACTTACCGAATTCTTGTTGGAGCCCAGCTGGGCTGGATTTAATATGTTAGAAGAACTGTACCTGCAGCCAGATCAAAAGTTTGATGAGGAAAATGCTCCAGTTCCCAATTCTCTCCGGTGTGAGCTTTTGTTAGCTTTAAAAGCCCATTGGCCTTTTGATCCTGAATTTTGGGACTGGAAAACCTTAAAACGACATTGTCACCAACTCCTAGGCCAAGAAGCTTCTGATTCTGATGATGACCTCAGTGGCTATGAGATGTCAATTAATGAGACAGATGCTTTAGAGTCATTTCTCAGCGACTATGAAGAGAATAAAGATGACAAACATTCCAAAAGAAGAGATTCAGCAGATCAGCCGAAGGAGAAAAGAGACAAAAAGCCGATTGGTTCTTCTGAAAGGTACCAGAGATGGCTTCAGTATAAGTTCTTCTGTGTGCTCTGCAAGAGGGAATGTATAGAAGCTAGGATACTCCATCATTCTAAGATGCACATGGAAGATGGAATTTATACTTGCCCTGTCTGTATAAAAAAATTCAAGAAAAAAGAATTTTTTGTGCCTCATGTAATGGAACATGTGAAAATGCCACCAAGTAGAAGAGACAGACCCAGAAAGAAGTTATTGATGAAGAGAGAAAGTTCTCAAAAGGGTAATGGCCTCAAGAGTCCTTCTGCAACATCAGATCAAAATCAGCCATCCAATGAACAGGAAGATTCTCATGAATATGTTACATTCAGCAAACTAGAGGATTGCCATCTGCAAGACAGAGATTTATACCCTTGCCCTGGGACAGACTGCTCCCGAGTATTTAAGCAATTTAAGTACCTAAGTGTACACCTCAAAGCAGAACACCAAAACAATGATGAAAATGCAAAGCATTACTTGGATATGAAGAACCGGAGAGAAAAATGTTCTTATTGTCGGCGACATTTCATGACAGCCTTTCATCTGCGGGAGCATGAAAGAGTTCACTGTGGGCCTCAACCTTACATGTGTGTCTCTATAGACTGCTATGCAACATTTGGGTCAGTGAATGAGCTACTTAATCACAAACAAAAACATGAGGATCTTCGATACAAATGTGAATTAAATGGCTGCAGTATTGTTTTCAGTGACCTTGGACAGCTTTATCACCATGAAGCACAGCACTTCCGGGATGCATCCTACACATGCAACTTTCTTGGTTGCAAAAAGTTCTATTATTCTAAAACTGAGTTTCAGAATCACCTTTCCATGCATAATGGTGACATTTCAAATGGAGATGTTAAGACAACTGTAAAGCTTGAATCTTCAACAAATGAAAAGAACGGTTGTCAAGATCATCCTCATCTACTTGACCCTTCTGAGAAATCACATCTACCTGAGGATCTGCTTTTCTCTGTGGAGTCAACTAGTTCTCAGTTAGCTCCAGATATTGAGGAAACAGGCTCTGATAACCTAAAAGAAAACAGTGACAGCAACTCCAGCGATCAGTTAAGTCACAGCTCATCTGCCTCAATGAATGAAGAACTGATTGATACACTGGACTCCCCTGAGGCCATGCCTGATATTTTAATATCCTCTCATGATAAAGTCTTTGTCCCTTCCAGTTTAAAAGAGAAATGTTCCAATACAGCAATCTGTTTTGATGGGAAAAAGTTTACCTGTGGTTTTGAAGGTTGTGGTTCCACATACAAAAATGCTAGAGGTATGCAGAGGCATCTCCGAAAGTTTCATCCATACCATTTCAAGCATAAAAAGGCATTGAGAGTAAAGGATAAGGAGGTCTTTCCATTTTTGGACAGTGAACACAGTCAAACAAATGAGAACTTTAGTGCTGAGCCTAAGCCAGGTTCAGATACAAATAGTGACTCTCCAGATGAAGGTCTAGATCACAATATTCACACTAAATGTAAAAGTGGTCTTCAAACTTGTCAGCATTCTCCAGAAGCCACCATTTGTGCTTCCAGAGTGCCGTGTACTGAGGATGCCATGTTGGAGCTTCTGTTACGCTTGAAACACTTAAGCTTGAAAAACTCAATAACACACACATCCTTCTCAGGGTCACTGCCGGTGTATCCATCCAATGGTGCTAAGTCCCTTCAGTCAGTTTCATCAAGCCCTATCTCAGACCTTCACTTTCAGAATCAAGAAGAAAATTTGTCAAGTCAATATCTTGCACAGTTGGCAGCCAAGCCATTTTTCTGTGAACTTCAAGGCTGCAAATATGAGTTTGTAACCAGAGAGGCTTTGTTGATGCATTATGTCAAAAAGCATAATTATTCCCGAGACAAGGTCCTACAGTTATCCATGTTTCAGCATCGATACTCCCCTTTCCAGTGTCATATTTGCCAAAGGTCATTTACCAGAAAAACCCATCTTAGAATTCATTATAAAAATAAGCATCAGATTAGCAATGAAAAGGTTACTCATAAATTATTTGATAATGGAAAATGTGATCATGGAAGCCCATGCACAGGGGATCATTTGAAAGGTAATGTCATGGGTAGTTGCTCTGCTTCTACTTTTTGTGGCAGTACAGAGCTTGGAGATGACCAGACTAATAACTCTGAGAAGCAAATCCGGCATCCTAAAAAGGAAGAGTGTAGTTCAGAAACTGATTTGGAATCTTCCTGTGAAGAAATCGATAGTAATGTGACAGGAAAATCATCTAGCATTTCATCACCAATAGATGGTCACAGGGAAGAATTAGAAGCAAGAGAGGGGAGAGGGAGTAGAAGAACTGTTGCCAAAGGAAATCTATGCTATATTTTGAATAAGTACCACAAACCATTCCACTGTATTCATAAAAGTTGTAATTCTTCATTCACAAATCTAAAAGGCTTGATTCGCCATTACCGAACAGTGCATCAGTATAACAGAGAACAGTTGTGTTTAGAAAAAGACAAAGCACGAACAAAAAGGGAACTTGTCAAATGTAAAAAGATATTTGCTTGCAAGTATAAAGAATGTAATAAGCGCTTCCTATGCTCCAAAGCACTGGCTAAACACTGTAGTGATTCCCATAACTTAGACCCTGTTGAAGATCAAAAAGCTCTTTCTGAGACTGACTCTGCTGCCAGGTTTCCCTGTAGCCAACCACAGTGTCCAGCTGTCTTCTACACTCTTAACAAGTTGAAGCACCATTTGATGGAACAGCATGGTATTGAAGGAGAGATGAACTCAGACTTTGAAATTCATTGTGATCTTAATGGCTGTGATCGGATCTTCACACATCGAAGTAACTACTCTCAACATGTGTATTACCGACACAAAGACTATTATGATGACCTCTTTGGAAATCCCAAAGTGGAAAATGAGAGTGTACTGAGAAGTGATGGTGAGAAATGTTTGGGAACCACCCGGGCTCACAGTGAAACAAGTCAGAATAATAAGAAGTCATTGAGTGCTAAAACTAGAAAATGTGGTGGCCTCATTAAAGAGAAAAAGCTTCCAATCATTTTTAAGACAAAAGAGGAAGCCCTGAATATGTGTGCAGAGCAATCTGAGCACACTCAGTATCCTTGCATGATTCAAGGCTGTGGATCTGTTGTCAAATTGGAAAGTAGTATATTAAGACATTACAAACGTACCCACCAGATGAGCAGTGCTTATTTAGAGCAGCAGATGGAAATTCTAGTAGTTTGTGTTAAGTATGGTACCAAAATTAAAGAAGAGCCACCCTCTGAGAATGATCCTTGTATAAAGAAGGAAGAAACCAGAGACTGTGAACCAGGAAGCACAGTACTTGCCCACCCCCCAGGTGAAAATGAAGCATCTCTCCAGAAGAGCAACAGTTCCCCTCATCCAGAAAATAAAGGAAATGAGAGTCAGGAAGGGTGTGTAGAAAGCAATTCTGTATTTACTACAGATACCTTCCTGTATAGAGAAACTTCAAAATGTAACCATAGTTCAGAAACCACTAGCTCGGAAGAGTGTCATGTCACTGAGCCCCCTCCCTGTAAAATTGAAAAGTCTGCACCTAATAACACTGATGGAACTGAGAGCAGGCCCTGTTTAACAAATTTCCAGTTGCCTTTACCAAGAAAAAGGGTACTAGAAGCTGGGCACCAAAGCTCCAGACTGGAAAGTAATATAGTAAAAACTCCACTTCATGTCCCAAAAAATAAATTTAGGAAACATTCCCAGGCTAGATCATTTGATTTGAAGACTTATAAACCCATGGGGTTTGAATCTTCGTTTTTAAAATTCATTCAGGAAAGTAAGGAAAAAGAGGATGATTTTGATGATTGGGAGCCAGCAGAGCACTTAACAGTAAATGATGTCTCACAGCCCAGTGATGACTTAGCAGGGAATGTGACTGTGGACGGCTTGGTGAATGAAAGCAGCCCTAAAGTTGATATACCTCTTCCTTCCACTGATTCTGCAATTAATGACAACCTGACCACAATCCAGCCTATCATTGTAGCAGAGTCATCAACTGTCCCTTCCCTCGAAAATCTAAGGGTCATATTAGATAAGGCACTAACAGACTGTGGAGAGCTTGCCTTAAAACAGCTTCATTATCTACGACCGGTGGTCGTCCTGGAAAGATCTAAATTTTCCACATCTCTTTTAGACTTGTTTCCAACAAAAAAAACAGATGAGCTTTGTGTAGTAGGGAGTTCCTAAGTAGCAATTTTGTTTTAGAAAACAGACTGGCTCCAGTACTGCAGCATGGGGACAATTGCCAACTCGAACAAAGGCTGAGCAGCAGCCACACCATTGTTTAGGGTAGGGTAGGCTGTGCATTTTCATGAATGTATAATATCTTTGTCAACAGTATTGGCAGCATCGTTAGCTCCCCAGTTGGTTTGTTTATTGGTTGGTTTTTTTGTTTTGTTTTGTTTTATTAAGAAAATGGAACTGTGCTCTGTTTGGTGCTAATTAATACATCAAATATACTGGGGCTTCCTTTTTCAAATTAAGTGTGCATGATTGTATATGGAACAGATACTGAGGCCCCAGGGTGGGAGGGCTGGGGGGAGGGAGGCAGGCAGAGTTCTTACTTGACTTGAATGTGCACCTGAGGGTGCTTTGTGTAATATATTGTACACTACAGCATCTTATATTTTTTGAGTTGAGTTTCAATAAATTACAATTTTTCACCCATTTCTGGTTTAATTGGCAAGAGTTCGTGCCACCCACCTGATGGAATGGACATATGTTCCTTTCCTGTCATGACTAACTGAAGCAGCCAGGTTTAAACTTCTTTAAAGAATTATTGTTTTAATGCAGCCTCCCCAAAAGCAAGTGTCTTCCAGCCATATGTGCAGGGCGGCCAAGTGATGGAGAGATTTGACAGAAGGAAATAGAGTACTGTTGTTTTGTTTTGTTTTTCTGCACATGCTATTAGAGATAATTGAAATAAGATTTCCAGGGTCTTTTTACTTTCTGTTACCCATGGGTTACAACAGAGAAATCATATTTCTAAGGACCTAGTTTTTATTGCTTGCTCCTAGAGAGGTTTTCCTCCACTCTTGCTTCACCATTCCTGCATACAGTGACACCAATTTTCTTTATAGCCTAGCCTCTATACTCCTAGAAAAGCTTTGGTGTTTCCATAAAGCATATTCCTGTTCTTATTCTCACCCTGCAGTTTCTTGGTTCCTCAAATCCCAAGTCAACCTTACCCCAAACTAGCCCAGTGACTACTCCCTAGGATATTGTAAAGGTAACTCTTATTCAATATAGGTTGGTCTACATGGTCTCTGGTGTCCCATCCAACCTACTATTTCTGTTATTCAGACCAATTGCTTACTCATGGTAACTGGCCCTTTATTGTTCTTTAGTTTCTCGAACTTTTCAACACAGTCATTTTGGTAACTATTTAACTGTGGCAGGTTAAAAGTCAGTGACTGATTTTTTTGTTTGGGGTTTTTTTTGTTTGTTTTTGGTGAGGCAATTGGGGTTAAGTGATGTAAGGGGCTAAAATTCTAGCTAGTCTGTCTAAAATATCAAATGAGTGGTAGCCAATAAATTATAAGCTTTAGCAAGAGTTTAGACTTTTAAGCATTTATTAAGGAGGATAAGAATTTGGTGGAGAGAGAAAAAGGCCTAGATTCATCTATCTATCAAAGGGAGAGCGCATTTTAGCTCCACTCTCCACAAGAGTCCTCATGAAAGAGTGTGAGCCACACCTCCTTCATCCCACTAGCCTCCTGTGAAACTGGCAACATCCCATCCGCTTGCACACACATCTCCAAGTCATTTGGCTGGTAGCCTTGATTGACAGTACCCATGAGCAATCATCACTTCCTGATACCAAAGAAAGCCATATGGCTTGCCCTCAGACACCTTCTCCTTGTGGCAGAGCTTTCTTACAGTAGCTCTCCAGCAGGTGGTGTCATTCCAGTCATTCCAGTGACTTGCCCAGGGTCACACAGCTAGTAAGTGTCAAGTGTCTGAGGCTGGATTTGAACTCAGGTCCTCCTGAAATCCAGGGCTGGTTCTCTATCCATTGCGCCACAGTGACTGATTTTTAAATGGGAATAATAATCTGTCACCTTCACAAGATAAGAATCTCATACAAGGATAATTAAGAGTAATTTCATCTTCAGTTCCTTCTCACATTGGAAGACCTATATGGCCAGGAAGGAGACCTAGACTGGTAGGGAGTTTGGAAACCAGTCAGGTTGTCTCACACTGCAACTACTTCATGACATGACCTTTTAAGCAAGTCCATTTCTCTCTCTGAACTTGTCTTCCATGTCTATAAATCAGTGTTGGAGGGCTTTGAGGACTCTTCCTCCTCTGACATTCTCTGAAAACAAGGTGTAGTAAGATTGTCTTATGTTCATTTTGATCAACACTTAGTGTTTACAAAGGCTGGGAGGAGGATGGGGAAGTGAACACTGCTAGGCAGTGAAGCTATAAAGAACAGTTGTAAACCAAGGCAGATGTGAGCTCCATGGTGCTCTTCCCCCCCCCCCCAGGGCAAAGAGGGTTAAGGGACTTGCCCAGGGTCACACAGCTAGTAAGTGTCAAGTGTCTGAGGCTGTATTTGAACTCAGGTCGTCCTGAATCCTGGGCTGGTGCTTTACTTACTGTGCCACCTAGCTGCCCCTCAGCAGATGTTCTCTTAATGGAATTTAGATCTCTCCCCTAAGTGGAAGACTATAGAATGCAAAGTCCAGTTCTCAAGATCTAAATCCCATTCTTCCTAAAAGGGAAGGAAAGCAGAGAAAGACAATGCCTATAAAAATTAAAAGAAAGATTTAATTAAGTGAGGAAGAAAATCTACCATGTGCTATCCAGCCTATTGCCACATAGGACATCAAGACAGGTAAGGAATTTGGAGGAAAGGTGGGGTTTGAAAGGCCTACTTCCAAAAGGAAGATGTGTCTTTGAGGAATTTCAGGGGTGCTGGATGTCTTGATAAGGAAATCTCTTCAAAAAGAAAAAGTTATTACAAAGTTAGGCAATAGCTGAAGATAATGTTCATATCCATAATCGCATATCCTGCCATTAGATAAGTCTTTGATTGGCTTCAGGTTTGCTGATTCCCTGCAGGTTTACTCCGGATCACACAAAGGATTGTTGGTGTGTTAGCCAATGAATCCAGTCCTCATAGTAGTTCTGGTTACCTGGACAATTGGGGGCCTCAAGCTAATCAAGGTTTTTAGGGGTTTTTTGTGAGGCTGTTGGAATTGTGACTTGCCCAGGGTCACACAGCTAGTAAATGTCAAGTGTCTGAGGCCAAATTTGAACTCTGTTCCTCCTGAATCCAGAGCAGGTGTTTTATCCACTGTGCCACCTAGCTGCCCCCAAAATTATCTTTCTGCTTTTTTTTGCGGGGCAATGAGTGTTAAGTGACTTGCCCAGGGTCACACAGCTAGTAAGTATGAAGTGTCTGAGGCCTTATTTGAACTCAGGTCCTCCTCAATCCAGGGTTGATGCTTTATCCACTCACTGTGCCACCTAGTTGCCCCTTTGGGGACAGAGCTTGTAAATGAAAAAATGTGCAAACTAAATACATCCATACTTGCAATAAGGAAAGTGAAGTTATGACCAACTACCGACAAGACTCTCAGAGCCAGGGAAGCTTCTGAATGTAGTTAAGATTCTTAAAGATGGGGAGGGGGGGGCAGGAGAAAAGGTTGAGCATATCAAAGGGGGCAGGGCCGGATTATGTAAATGCATAGAGGTGGGAGATGGAATGTCTTGTACATGCAGCAGCTAATGAAATAAGAATGGAAAGAGTAGGAGCCTGTTTGAGACTTTAAATACCAGGCTAAAGATTTTGTATTCTATCCTAGTGGAGATGAAAGACTAAAGACTGTAGTTAGGGAGTTTTAGAAATGGTAACTTTGCAAGTTGTATAGTGCAGGGCTTCTTAAACTTTTTTCCCACTTATGACCTGTTTTTCCTGCCTGAGAAATTATGTGACCCTGGGTATATAGGTATATAGAATAGGTATACATAACCTTTTACTGTTGTCATATTGTTTGCAACCTCCCACATTCGGTTATTCGACCCCATATGGGGTCACTACCCACAGTTAAGGAAGTTATGGTATAGAGCAGAGTTGTCATTTGCAGCTACACTGGGGTAGAAAATATGTGGGAGAAGGAAATAGGGGAAACAATTAGGAGGCTAACAGCTATTTTTTGTGTGGCTATGAGAGTTAAGTGACTTGCCCAGGATCACACAGCTAGTAAGTGTTAAGTGTCTGAGGCTAGATTTGACTCAGGTCCTGCTGAATCCAGGGCTGGTCCTTTATCTACTGCACTACCTAGCTGCCCCAGGAGGATAACAGTTAAAGCAAAAGGAGATAACATCTAAACTAAGATATGCCTGGAAAGAAAAAGACAGAGTTAAAGAGGTAAGAGAAAACAAGATTTGCCAACTGATTGGATTTGGGCTAGTAAAGCAAAGGAGTTAAATTAATTTCCAGGTTGGTAACCAATGGTTGACTAACAAGGATGATGGTATCCTCTACAGAAATAGAGAAGTTTGAAGGAGGGATGAATTTATTGGAATATAGTTCTAACACATTGAGTTTCAGATGCTTGCCCTACTCACTTCTGCCCCCTTAGAGTTCCCCTTAGTTCACAGCTACAGGAATCCTTTTTCAATCTGCCCAGCTCAGCTGCTAGTATATTCACTCCCAAAACTAGCCTGTATTCATTTTTTAATATATGTATGTATGTGTGTATATGTATACATGTCATCTCCCCTGGTGGAATGTGAGCGTCTGGAAGGCAGGGACTGTGCTTTAACTTTTGTCTTTGTGTTTCAAGTACTTGGTAGAGTATCTGTTACGTAGGTGCTTAATGTGTATTATTTATTACAAGACATCCAAATGGACATGATGTGGGAGTGGAACTTGAACTTAATAATATTGGGCAAAAAGATTTGGTAGTCATCGGCATAGACTTGTTCATCGAATCTCTGAGTTCACTAAGAGTGTAGAGGGACAAGAAGGCACAAGAGAGCCTTGGGATGCACCCATACTTCATGGGGAGGTAGAGGATGATCCAGCAAAGGAAATTGAGGAATGGTCTGATGGAAGTAGAAGAGTAATGTCTTGGAAGCCAAGGTAAAGTTACAGATACAAAGCTATAGAGATCATGTATCAAGAGCTTTTAGTCATTCCTGATGATTTCTATTCTGAATTGTTCATCAGACAAATTGTGACTTGCCCAGGGTCACACAGACAAATCCCGTATCTGAGCTTGATAATTCTCAGTCAGAAATGATCTTTAACTGCTTACACCTGAGTGCCAATAAACTTACGAATCATGGCTTCAATTTCACCTTTGCCCATTTAAAATATAAGATACTCAAATACTGATCCCTGTTTGGGGAGAGCATTAATACTTTGCATCATTGAACAAGATGTGCTGTTGTACCTCATCTAAACTTCAACAGGCTGTTTTACTTCAACAGGCAAGGAGTTGTTAAACTGTCTTATTATTTCTCCTCCGAAGCTTACCAATCCCTGGCTTCAGTTAACCCTGACTCTATTCTCTTGTTCCATTGCCTTTAACTTCAGTTCCATAATATTGTATAGATATTAATATCTGGCATCTAGTTTCGTCCCAAACATCAACTTCTTACCCTTCACCAGCATTAAAGTTGAAGGGGGTCACTTCTAGTTTACCAAATGACCTGTGATTTTTTTTCCCTTTAAAAAAAAAAAGCACTTCTATACTAATTCAATGCTGCCTCTCCCTTTAAAAAAAATTTTTTTTTTTTGAGGCAAAAAGCTAAGAGCCTCTTTTTACTCTTCCTGATGTTAGGTTCTCCCTACTCCAATTCACTGTATGTGCTACAACCCCAAACAATGTCACCATATTACATACATAGCCCAAAGCTAAAAACCCTTTTTCCTACTCATCAACTTTAAATTTTAAGCTTTCAATCTATCCAGGCTGAAAAACCTGTCTCCATGAAATGTATGTATATTTCCTTATTCTTTCATGCATTTAAATTTTTTTTTCTTTCCTTGAGTTTTCTGAATGAGCAGATTATGTTTCAAGCTTCTTCCCAAAGCAATTGACAAAGAACTGAATATACAGATTGAGACATTTCTTAAATGATAGTGCAGTCAATTTTGAGGGCCCAGCTTGTACACATCTCCTTATTCTCTGTCCATCACTATATGCCATGCTATCTTACTGAACCCAACAGACCTAGTTGGGTTTGGGGACCTTTCAGGTTCTTCATCTATAGAATAGTTTAGTCATTTTCCAATCTTCTGATACTTTGTGACCCCATTTGGGGTTTTCTTGACAAAAACAATGGAGTGGTTTGCCATTTCCTTGTCCAGCTCACTTTATAGATCAGGAAACAAACAGGTATAAGTGACTTGGCTGAAGTCATATGTCTGAGGCCAAATTTGAACTCAGGAAAATGAGTTCCCAACTCCAGGCCCAGCACTGTGACACTTAGTTTCCCTTTCTCTAGAATAGAATTAACAATATGCACTACCTTACAGGGTTGTTATAATAAAGATAAATTTAAAATCATAGATTTAGAGTCAGAAGAGACCTTACAAAAATGACTTCGAGATCATTTAACTTGACCCCTTCATTTTGTAAATGAAGAAAAGGGTCCTGGAGAAGTTAAATAACTTGCTTGAAATCCCATAGCTAAATAAGTGACTGAGTCATGTTTTGAACCCAAGTGATTGGACTGGTTTCCCACTATGCTACTTTTCAAACAAAGTGCTGTAGAAATGTTAACTGATATGAGGAACAGAGCAATAGCATGATTTGGAAAAGGGGCAGGGGAAGGATAAATAGTATACTGACTTGGACATCCTCTCAGATGGCCAGTGGGATAATGACATCATAATGACACAGTTCATCATAAGCTGAAAAGCAGCCTGCACTTGGCAGGCACCCTCCAGTGGCTCCTAACACAAACCTGGACTCATAAGGCCTCTAGTTGAAGGTTTTTCCTGCATATTGCACATGTAGTTCCAGGAGTTGCAATATGGGTAAATTGCCATCATCATCGTCTTCTTTCGATCAAACTTCAGGATTCTTCTCTCTCGCCACACTTTGGAACTGGCTGCAGGAGAACGAGTTCACTTTGAATTCAAATTCTTGGCTTTCAGAATACCTAAGTCCAACCTGGCAAACCATCTTTTGGATTATCTTTATCTTTGTCCTGATAATAGGAACAATTGCCTTTTGGAAACGAACTTTTCAGTCAATTCAGGTTATATTCTTTTTTGTTACTGAGAAATGTAAGCAATTGCACAAGAGGTGTAATTACCATTAATTAATAATCTGAAGCATTTAAATTGGGTTGGTATTTTCAGAGATGAATTTGGACCGCTCAAACCAGCAAGAACCTTTAAAAATTGAGATTTCCCAAAATGTTTTATGGCAAGAGAGTCAAAGTGTAGAATGAGTTTGCCTTGACTCCACATCTTATGACCAGGATGGTGAAGAGGACTCTCTGAGAATCAGTAGAAAGAGATGAAGATCGTGTCAGGTTGAAAAGAATTCCTAGGATGGGACACGACAAGGATCTTCAAGTATATTAAGGATTAATGGGAAGGAAGGCTGAAATTGTTCAGCTAGGCTCTCAAAGCGTAGAACTAGAAACTATATGGGCAGAAGTTACAGGAAAAGTTATGTTCTAGGTTGGTTGTGAGGAGGAGCTTCCTCTGCAGAGGTAGTTAGCTCCCCTGCCCTGAAAGGTTTCAAGTGGAGGATGTGAGACCACAGGCAAGGGATGTGAAAGGGGACTCATGCTTCACATGAGTACTCAAAATCCTCTGAAATCCCTTCTGATACTGGGGGTACACTTAGTAGTGTGTATTTGTGCTGCCCCAGCTCAAGCAATTAGACATTGAGTGCCCACTGACTTTCCTCAAAATTTCTCTTTCCTCCCCTCCACACCCCAGTCTAATGTCATTTTCATCCCCAACATGTTGCACATATCTACAAGTTGAGGTAAACTGGTAAGTTGAATCACCCTAGTACAATAGGGTCCTAGCAGGGTCCTTGGGCAAGAGTCCAGGGGGACTTGGAATAGTTGAAGGTAAGCTAGCATTTGAAAGAATCTTTGATATAAAGTTCAGATTTTTTTGAAAAAATGGAAGTTGATTTGAACCCAAATGTTATCACATCCTGGAGCCCTTTAAACCCTTTGGGTCCTGGACAAAATTCAAATTCAACAGACTTGAGAAACCTACTGTGGGTGCCAGTAGAACCCCTATACTGGAGCCTAGGACCTAAACATAGGAATTAGAGTTTCTTCTTCTCTCCCCCGCCCCCCTTTGCCATGGGGAAGTTGAGGACACATAAGTAAGTCTAAAACAGAATAAGGGCTAAGAAAGATTTGGACCAAGGGCTTCTAGAAACAGTTGAAGGGGAAGCGCAGAAATTTGTGACTCCTACATATAGAAGTTTTGCCTGAGTTAGACTAAACAGAAGAGAAGGATGTGGAAATGTGTGACCAGTATGTGAGGTAAACAAAATGAATGGACTTGGTACCATTTGGCAAGAATGTAGAGTGTGCATGAAGGGAGGAGAATAATGAAGATGAGGAAAGGTAGGTTGGGACCATATGGTGGAGAACCTTTAAAGAGTAGGACTTTATCCTTTAGTAAAAGAGAGCCACTTTAGGCTTTTTGGCCAGGAAGTGCCTGTTCATTAGATTATTTTGGAAACAACATGAAGGATAATTTGGAATGGATGAAAAAGCTTGGAAAAAAAATAACAGGGTCAGTATGTGGTGCAGTGGCTAGAGGTCCAAGGTTGGAATCAGAGAGACCTGAGTTCAAATCCCACCTCAGCCCCTTATTAGCTCTATGACCCTGAGCAAGTTACTTAACCTCCATTTGCCTCAGTTTCCTTCTCTGTAAAATGGGGCTAATAGCACCTCCCTCCCAGGATGGTTTTGTGGATCAAGTGAGATAACTGAGAAGCTCAGCACCATGCCTAGAATATAGTAAGTGCATGTAAATGTTAGCTATTGTTGTTTTGGAGACAATAGACAACAGTGTAGAGGTGGTAAGTAGTAGCTATGGGAGCAGAAGAAAAGAAAGGATGTGAAATATGAGAATCCACAAGGACTTGGTAACAGGTTGGACTTAGGGAGGTGGAAGGAGAATCAAAGCCCATTCCAAGGTTTTGATCCTGAATGACTAGAAAGATGGTGTACCATCATCACAAGTAGGGAAGTTGGGGTTGGAAAAAATAAGTGGTTGAAGCAAGATCTAAGTAAGCCAGAAGCCCTGGTACAATGAAAAACCTCCCTCTTCCATGGGGTGAACTCTTAGCCCTTACCCCTCTCAGCTGCTCATCTCTGCCACTGATGCCAGGACAGCCTTGGCACTGGAAGACCTTGTTTAAGTGCTGGCTCTGAAGCTTAATGTGTATATATGACCTTGGGAGAGACTGCTCTTTGAGCTTCAGTTTTCATTTGTCAAATAGGAAGAATTATTTATCATTATAGAACTATAAATATTTCCTTTTGGAATATTTTAGTCTTAGGCCTGGCCTCCTAGAGGAATAGTTGTGCCACGTATAGAAACAACCCCAAGCAGGAAAAGGGCATTTGTGCTCACAGCCCACTCATTGACCCTATCTCCCCTCCCCGCCAGGATTCCTTCCTTGTAGTACCTCAAATTTAGTATATCCAAAATAGAAATCCTTATTCCCGCCTTTCCAAATGGTCCTAGTTCTGTCAAATGAAAGGCATTCTGTAGTACCACAAGGCTGGGCTCAGCTGCCCGTGTCTTTTTTAGAACTCTTGACACATAGTCCCCTGATCACAGCTTCTTCAGGTCTCAGTTTGCATATCTGTAAAACAAAGGGATGGGCTAAAGCAATGATGTCAAACTCAAAGAGAAATGGATGTGGGACATGAAAACCACAAATTAATATTATCTTTATTGTATTATATTTTTACTTATTTTGTTAAACATTTCCCAGTTACATTTTATTTTATTTTTCAAGGACAGTCGCACCTTAAGTGTCCCCAATTTAAGGAGCATATTTCCTGCCATACTTGACTAGTAGATAATACCAATGCGGTGTCTGTGGGCCAGTAACAACTCATCTGGGCTTCGATATTCTCATCTTTAAAATAAAAGTGATAGGCTAGTCAGTGGTGTCAGACTCCAGACCTGGGCCTCTTAAGGCCCAAAAATTCCTGAGTGAAGGTTGAACCAGATTAAAATGTAATTGGGAAATGTTTAACAAAATACAAGTACAATTCGTTGTTTAGTCATTTCAGCCATTTCTGACTCTTCATGACCTCATTTGAGTATTTTCCTTTGCAAAGACACTGGAGTGGTTTGCCATTTCCTCCTCATTTTACAGATGAGGAAACTGAGGCAAACAGATTTAAGTGACTTGACCAGGTTCACGCAGCTAGTAAGTGTCTAAGGCCAGATTTGAACTCAGGAAAGGGAGTCTTTCGGATTCCAGACCTGGCCAATCTATCCACTCTACCACCAAAAAAAAAAAAATGCAGTGTCTTCTAGAGTATTTTAATTTGTGATTGTCTAAGTCAACATGCAGTTCTGCAGGGATCTGTTTCTATTTCAGTTTGACACCATGGGCCTAAATGACCCCTTAAGATCTTTTCTATTTCCAAACCTATGCCCCTATGACTAAGTTAGAGAAAAGAAAAAACAACTGATCCCATGTATTGGTTTAAAAGGCTGTCTTCCAAAAGGCAGCTCCTGGCCAGAATCCACATTCTGCTCAGCCTTCTGTACCTCAGGGTTGCTTCAAACCCTTCTTTATACAAATCACTATTGTGGGATGAGCTCTTTGGTCCCCAGTGAAAAATGGGTTGACATTTCATAATCTGTCTGTCCCAGGCACAGAGGTGGCTCACATTTCTCTTAGTCCAACCCAAACACTACTGCAGTCCCTATGGGAATCAGGGAGGATGTTCTATGGAAGAGCTTGTGTGAGGAGAGCCTTTAAGGAAGCTAGGGATTCTAAGAGGCAGCTGTGGTGGTGTAGCCACCCACAGAGGTCTTGACTGAGTCAGGAAGGATGGAAAGAATCTGCACTTATTAAATGCCTACTATGTGCTAAGCGCTTTACAAGCATTATGTCATTTGATCCTCACAGCAACCCTGAGCAAGTAGGTGCTATAATTATAGTCACTTTACAGTTAAGGCAACTGAGGCATAGAGCAGTTAAGTGACCAGCCCAGGTTCACATGGTCAACAAGTGTCCTATATGGGATTTGAACTTTTGTCTTCCTGACTCCAAGAATGGTGTTCTGCCCACTACTGCACTCCAGTTGACTGAAATCAGGAAGCCCTCTCCCTACATTTGATCAAGAACCAGGCTTTAGTTCCTTCTGTCTCTGACAGTCTATATTCTAAGGTCTCTGTTGGCCCTGCATTGTGGCATACTACATAGAGAGTTGGATTGGGGTTCCAATCCTCCCTTAGGTACTTAACTGTCTGTGTGACCCAGGCTAAGTGTGTGACCTCTCTGAATCTGTTTCAGAGGAAGAATAATAGTATCTGGCAACAGGTGGTTGTGAGAACCAAATAAATATTTGCAAAGCATTTTGAGAACCTTGAAAGCCTATACAAATGTCAGTTATTATTACTGTGAATAAGGGGAAGTGGTAAGGGGGGAGTGCATTTCAGGTATGATGGATGCAGCTAGCACCACTCAGGAATGGGGGGACAGCTAGGTGGCACAGTGGATAAAGCCACTGGCCATAGATTCAGGAGGACCTGAGTTCAAATCCAGCCTCAGACACTTGACACTTACTAGCTGTGTGACCCTGGGCAGGTCACTTAACCCCAATTGCCCTGCCCTCCCCCCCAAAAAAATCCCCTTTCCCACAACTCAGGGGTAGGAGTTTAAGGAGTAGAAATTAGTCCAGTTCGACTAGAATACAAACTGCACTGGAGGGAGTGATGTTCAGAGAAGGTGGGCTGCCCCAATGGTGAGAGGTTTTAGTGCCTACAAAGGCGGTTGTGTTTTTTCCTATACCCAATAGGGAGCTACTGAAGATGTCTTTACCCAGCACTTTCTTCATGATATGCCTGTGAAGTAGGTGGCATAAGATATTACAATCTGTATTTTATGGATGGGGAAACAGGCTTGAAGAGATGAAGTCCTCGGATCTCTAAGTTCATTGTTATTCCTACCATATGCTGAATAGGGTAGGGAAGTACTCCAATGTATTTTTAAAGTAAACATAATGTCTTGGATTGAAATAAATGAAAAGATGTATTCGAGTACTCAGAAAAAGCCCCGCAGCCAGAGCCCCCCTTCCCTGGTAATTCTGAGTAAGAGACGTTTTTGCCCAATTGCTAACTATTATTTACATAACACCAGGATTTACAAAACATTTCCCTATAACAAATAGTTACCACTAGGACCTTTATCCCCATTCTTTTAAGATGAGAAGGTTAAGGCCAAGAAAAGCTAGGTCAAGGGCATACCCCATTAGAATTGGGTTATTAATAATATGTTTTCATGTACATAAATGTAACCAACTTATGGGTTTTTTCCTTTAGAAAATCATCCTTTTTATTAATTTACTCCTTGTGCTTTACAAGAAAGGCACAGATCTTTTTCAAGATATATTGTCCAACGATGGCAGAACAAACTCTTACCCCACTAGTCAAGATAACAATAATATGTTGGTCACCTTGAGCCTGCAGGAGAAAATCCTCAAAAAGCTTCAGATGGTAGAGGGTAAAGTGAAGGACCTGGAAGATTTGATCATGACCTACAAAAGCGGCAGGAGGAATTGCACAGGGCCCTATTGTAGCTGCTCAGATTGTCAGAGCCCCCTGCCCACTTCTGGGTTTACCTCTACTTCGGAAGGATGAGACCAGGATGTGGAGTCTGCCTCCATCCATCATCTTGAGGGGCATGTGGAGTACAAATAAAATACTTCATATCCCTAAATCTGGCTTCATAGGCCACCTGTTCATCCACTAGATTGTCTCTCTTTCCTAGGAGCAGGAGAGAGGATTCCATGGATGGGGGAGGGGGGACTGAAAGGGGCACATGCATGCATGGGGCAGCAATGGCACCCATAGATGTTAAGGGGCTCCCTGGTTATGGTGTTCAAAGCAGTGATCCACCACCTACAGAGGCCCAACTAATTGTCCCAACCCTGGAAGTAGAAGAGAATGAGGCATTCTGGATGAAAGAAGAGAGAGATGTGGGAAAGGAGATGGAATGTGGGGCTAGTTTCCTACTTAGGGTTTAGGATTTGGTCCAGAACTGTGATATCACTGATGTAGCAAATTTGTGGTTGAGGAAATTTCCTCCACTAGGGAAGAGCAACATTTCCTCAGCAAATTCTGTCTTAAGAAAGGAATCGGGGCAGCTAGGTGGCACAGTGGATAGAGCACCGGCCCTGGATTCAGGAGGACCTGAGTTCAAATCCCACCTCACACACTTGACACTTACTAGCTGTGTGACCCTGGACAAGCATTGCCCCACAAAACAAAACAAAAGAAAGGAATTGAACTGAATCTTTAGTATCTTTGGGATGGTCTTTAGTCATCGAATGGGTATGGCCTCAAACAAACTGAAAGCGGGGGAAGACCCTAATTTAGAAAGGCCAAGGTCACCCACTGCACCCCAGTCAGTCTTGACCTTTGTCTTGTCACTGGACTCTAAGGATTCCAGAGAGACCAAGGCTGAAAGATCTCTTGTAGCTCTGCCTCACTTAAATCTAATTTAAGAGCAAGTCAGCACATCACTGTGGTGTCATTGGTCCTCTTCTAAAACAAAGGATGGACAACTTAAGGACGTTGTCTAGGCATCTGGACAGCACAGCCCAGTGGAGATAGGGCTGGTTAAGAAGACCTAAGCTTCGGCAGCTAGGTGGTGCAATGGATAAAGCACCGGCCCTGGATTCAGGAGGACCTGACTTCAAATTCAGCCTCAGACACTTGACACTTACTAGTTGTGTGACCCTGGGCAAGTCACTTAACCCTCATTGCCCCACCAAAAAAAAAAAAAAAAGACCTAAGCTGTGTTACTCCATGTAATTCACCTAACTTCAGTTTCCTCATCTGTGAAATGGGAATAATAGTAGTATCTACTTCACAGGGTTGTTGTGTGGACACATGGAAAGGACTTTGCAAGCCTTAAGAAGGCTTTATAAAGCCTAGCTATTTGTAGTAGTAATAGTAGTAGTAGAAGAAGTGGTAGTGGTGGTGGTGGCAGCAGCAGCAGCACATTCAGGGTAAGTGACTTGCTAGGGTCATATAGCCAGTATGTGTCAGGGAAGGCCTTGAACCCATCTTCCTGACTCCAAGGCCTGCTCTCTCTGCAGCCCACAGCTCTGGGAGTTCTGGGCTATATTATTCTATGCTAGTCTGACGGCCACACTAAAATGAGTCTACAGTCATCAATATGGTGAGTCTCCTAGGCAGATGTTTAGGGTGTGGGAGTGTGCAGTAGGAGTGCTACCTCTTTTGGGCCTCCACTGTTGATATTGCCATTCTCACTAAACTACTGTCATCACCCAGGAGAAGCAGCCAATACTACCAGATGGCTACTGTGGCTGGCTCACCATGGAAGCCTGCTCTTCCTCCCTACCCACCTCCCTTGGATCTCTATTACTCTTTCTCTTCAGGAGTCCCACCCAATGCCCCAGATGATAGTGGACAGGGGTTCCAGAAGCATGTTGTTGTTTGTCCTTCATTCTTGGACCATGACATCAGGAGATGATGTCATGACTTGCAGTGAATTGGATTTCAGTGAGGCATGGCTATGAAAAATCACCAGCCTCACTCTCTCCTCCAGAGCCATCTGGGTCCAGAGAAAAGATATACATCAGGATGAAGATGAGGCAATCTGGGTTAAATGACTTGCCCAGGGTCACACAGCTAGTGTCAAGTATCTGAGACCAGATTTGAACTCATGTCCTCCTGCTTTATCCACTGGACCACCTAGCTGCCCCTCTGGAAGCATGTAGGCTAGACTGGTCCTTTAAGGGAGCAGAAAGACCACTTAGTGTTCTTGCCACCATGAGGCATCTGAGGCCCAGTGGAGAGCCATTTGGGGGCAGCACTTTAGAGTGATCCCACTGGGTCCTGGGGGATGCTTACCTGACCTACTATAGTCAGTTGCCAAGGGAACTATTGAAATGGGGAGGGAATGTTTGATTTGGTGTCCTTTTTAAACTTAGAAACTATTCTTTTACTCTCTTTTCAATAAAATTGTTTTTATGGGATTTTTTTGATCCATGAGTGCCTTATTGTATTTTAACCCCTGAGACTGAATTTCTGGGCTGGCCCAGATTGGGACTGGCCCAGAATAGAATGGGTAGATACAATTCATTCCAAGAATGTGACAATGGCGTGGTCTTTTGTACATTTGGTGAGTCTCCCCAATAACTTTAGCTTTGAGGGCTAAAGTTGCATTAGCAACCTTCACTAGCTTCTGTCTTCCTTAAATCCCCAAGAAGACCATGTCATGTTATAATTACTTAACCCACAGAATATAATGCATAATTTGCTCCCTGTATGGTTCTCTATTCAAGTAACCACCTTGATAGTGATCCTGTCAAGACCAATGTGGAAAAGGATCCCCAACCTTACCCTGCCTCTGCCACCTTCCTGGGACAGATCCAGAAGGGGGCCCAATGATTCAAAGGTTGCATGACCAAATAAAAATAACAAGCTTGCTCGGAATTATTGGAAAATAGCCTTCCCCTAGCCTGGATCTGGAATTTCCTCCCTCAGTCCAGTGACCGTCTTTATTTTTTACAGGCAATAAGATTCCTATAACCATGGTTTATTAAACATAGAAAAGCTGCAAAGAAAATCATTAAGCATTCCCTTCACCCAACTGTGCCCCCACAATCCCTCATTCCCTCTAAAGCAGCTAAAGGGACAATTCAGAAACACTCATCCATGCCCTCCCCACTCCCCAGCAGTCCTTGGTAAGTATGAGAAGGGCACGGTGTATGTGATTTGTCTGAGATCAGCTCAGCAAACATCATTCTTCCAGGCTCAGTAACCTAGAAGAAGTTATGGCACTGGGCTGTCTCTCATCCTTTCCCAATCACATCCGCCTCTTGTACCATTAGTCTCAAGATTATTCTAGTACTTTCCTGCAGGACCAGCCTTGGAATTCTTTCCATAAGCAGGAAGCTGCTCAGGCTTTATGGTCACAGAAGTCGCCAACAATCATGGCCGTCCAGGATGTCTGTTTCTCTTTCTCGAATCTCTTCTCCCTTCTCTCTCCTACTGCGGTCTGGTGTGTCCTGAACACTTCAGATACACAGCAAGACTCATCACATTGCTGAAGTTCTTGAAAAGCAACTGGGCCTTCCTAATATCTTTTGCTTCTGACAGAGGTCTTTGGGGCTGAAGCTGGCTTCTTTTAGCAGTCCTTTCAGCTGAGAGGGATATACTGGTTGTGAATAATTACATCTTCTCCATCTCCCATGTCTCCAATTTGTGTCAGTAGGTAGGTATAGCTGTGGAGCAAACATCAGCAAGTCTTGTGTAAAGCCAATGGCATCATCCCTGGTAGAGCTGGACATTTATACCAGAAATATCATACCTTAGCTCCATTAAGCTTTCTGTTGAGACCTCAGTTATCCAAAGCATTTTTGCCTATGTGCAATTAAAACAATGCTTGGTTTGGGGGTTTTGTTGTTGTTTTTTGTTTTTTAAAACAATGCTTGTTGACTGACTGACCAACTAATTGATTAACTCTGATTTGGGTCTCCTTAAGCAATAGCAAGGTACAGTTCTGCTGAAGCCAATGTTTCCTTCAATAATTGATCCTTAGAGTCTCTATCATAGTTATAAGGGATCCTGGCAGCAAATCCATAGAAGGTTCCCTTTTTCCCATAACACATCAGCAATTGTGGAAGCTTTCTGGTTCTTGATTAAATATGCCTGTACATAGTTGGTCAGTAAATGCTAAGATATGGCTTCTGTCCTTATGGTCTGTTAGACTGTAAGCTGCTTGAGGGCAGGGGCTATTTTTTTCTTTTTTCTTTTCTTTTTTTTTTTTTTTTGGTAAGGCAATTGGGGTTAAGTGACTTGCCAGGGTCACACAGCTAGTAAGTGTTAAGTGTCTGAGGCCGGATTTGAACTCAGGTACTCCTGAATCCAGGGCTGGTGCTCTATCCACTGTACCACCTAGCTGCCCCAGGGGCTGTTTTTTACTTTTCTTTGTATCCCCAGTGCTTAGCACAAGGCCTGGCAATAGTAGGCACTTAATAAATGCTTATTGACTATCTCCTTCCAGAGTGGCCAAGTTTCTACCCTCCATTTCTTGCTTCCCTTCCTGGCAGGAATTAAAGTCTTCCTTGGAGAAGGGTGAAGGGATTTCCAGCCTACTCTTTCAGGTAAAGATGTCTATTCTACCTTTCTTTGAGCCACATAACTAAAGCCCAAAGCTATATGTGGGGGGATAGCCCCCAGCACATGTGAGCTCCTCAGCACATCGAGGCACAGGGCATTAATCTCCACCAATAAGGAGAGAATCGTATACCAATGGGCTTTGGGACTGGGGTTACACAAAGCTAGGATGTGAATGGGATGGGAAATACACCCACCGACCCCATAATCGAGACTCGAGGAGAAAGGAGGTCAAAGCACTGATTTTATTTTTTTCAAAAGAAAGGTGCACCACACTCACTGGGGCAACCAGGATGTGTGACACACAGAGATAAAGAATCAAGCAGTTTTTCTACCCTTTACAGACATCTATTTTAAGCAGGATGCAGTAATTAGGTTGAAACTATATGTTCAGCAATAAATCTTTCTCCTAGGTCAGAGTGCTCTGACATTAGGGGTCCAGCCATAGGTTGTTTTGCAACTTATCCTAAATTTCCTGTTTCAGCAAACATTCTGTCATGTCTGCATAATGTCTTTGTGCAGACCCTATGAGGCAACTTTCAAGCGGATATGCCTATATTTAGCAGGGGGATAGTGGCTTCCTATTCTTTTCTAGCTCTATAGAGAGAGACAGACAGAGAGAGGGGCTTGTAAGACCTTGAGATCAGATCACTAGGCTGAGAGGGGCATTTCCCTCTCAGACGGATAGCTGATGCAGTGAGTAACCAAGTCAAGATCCAGCGGAAGCATCAAACTATGGGACTCCCAAGTATCACTGGAACCAAATGAAAATGTAATTAACAAAATAAATAAAAATACAATGCAACGTAGATCATGTTAATTTGTGGTTATCAATATAAGGCAAGCAAGGATAGCTTCTATTTGAATTTGACACCCCTGGGCTAGAGTGTTAGGCTGAAACTAATTAGATGAAATTCTATAGGGATGAATGTCAAATCTTGCATTTGGGCACAGAAATCAGTTTTGCAAGTGTAAGATAGGGGAGGCTTAGATAGATAGCAGTTGTTGTGAAAAAGATGTGTGGGTTTTCATGGACTCCAAGCTCAATGGAAGTCAGCAGTGTCATGTGGTAGCCAAAAAAAGCTAATACCATTTGGGGCTTCATTAGGAGGGGAACAACTTCTGCAATTAGAAGGTCTTCAAGCAGAGTCTTGCATGGTCACTTGTCAGGTCCCTTCTACCCCTCAAATTTTGTGATTCTGGATGCTTTTGTCTTCTCTGGGTCAGTGCTCACTCCTTGCTGAGATCCTACGAGAGCCATATACTTGATTTTTTTTTTTTTTTTGCGGGGCAATGGGGGTTAAGTGACTTGCCCAAGGTCACACAGCTAGTAAGTGTCAAGTGTCTGAAGCCGGATTTGAACTCAGGTACTCCTGAATCCAGGGCCAGTGCTTTATCCACTGCACCACCTAGCCACCCCTGAGCCATATATTTGATCAGAAGCTTGGTGAAACTAGCACTTGTCAAATGACAACTTCAGACCAGCTTCCTTAAGCCAATCCAACTCTTTCTTCAGCCTTTCCTTCTGTTCTTTTATCTTTCCAATGAAAATGAAGTCATCTAGGTACACCAATATCTCCATAAAGTTCTTGTCCCTAATTGCTTTCTCCAACTGTTGGAAAATAGCAGGTGCTTCCAAGATGCGTTGGGACATACACATAAAAATCCAGTTGAGCAGACAGATGGAAGCTCTCTTCTTTCCCCTGCCAGAGAAATCTGATAGTATCCACTGGGTAATCCAACACTGGGGACCCCTGGTTGCCTAGCAAATAATACAAGGCATCTTGAGTTCTTGGCATGGTTCACCTTAGTTCTATTATTCTAAATACAACAGTCTATACCCATTCATGTTTTCCCATGCTTCCCTACCATCACTATAGTCCAATGTGTGTCAGCTGCTGGACTGTGATGAGACTGTTGACCAACTTTTCATTTAGATGGTTTTCAAGGTCTGTCATCACAGATAGAGAAATTGTTCTAGATTACTCTCAGAAAGGGCAGGAGTAAGGTGGGTTCTGAGCCCAAAAGTTCTTTGGGAACAGTGAGAACACAGCTATCCTCTTGCTTATGTTCTCCCTCAACTAATCCTTCCATTCTTCAACCACTGATGAATCGTCAAAATAAAGCTTTTCAGAATCCTCTTCCAAGTAGAAAGAACCAGTACTCCTGAGGTGACTTGCTTCCTATAATCTTCTGCAAGGCTGAATGTATGGTCAGAGTATTTAAGGATCAAATCCTAGCTTTTACTTACAGTATCCTGCTAATAGCTTAATGAAGATGGAATTGGTTCCAATCAATACTGATGCCCCAGAGATAATTGTTGATCCAGGATGCCCTAAAGCCACAGTGTCTACCTTTCTATTGACAACTTCCAACAACTTTCAGGCTTACCCTGTTTCTATCCCAAGAATAGCCCTTGTCACTTATTATACTGAATCCTAACTCTTTCCTGTACTAGAAAGGTCCTTTCTCAAATTTCTCACATGGAAATCAGACCTTCCTAAAAAAAAAACAGCCCTGAACGCTGAGATCTAACCTCTCATCCTCATTAAGGTGGGAATGAGTGAATAAATGCCATGTTCAAATATATTAAGAATAAGCAATATTAATAAAATTGCAAGATCAAATGAAGGAGTTAGATGAAAGAAAAACAAGTGGTAAAATTAAACTAGGATTAAAATATGAATAAAAACAAGTTTTTAAAAATTATCATTAGTCATCCTATAATTGTCTCAAGTGTTAGGGAACTTAGCTGGGATTTTTAATATATTTGTTACTTAGAAATTAAAGGCTGCTGTACCAGTTTTGGGGCATTAAGCATTTATTAAAGTATATTAAATATTAGTAAAGAGATAAAGCACATGGCTCAGAAAGTTAAGAAGCCCTACATACCTAGGATAGAGGGGAAAGAGAGAGCAGTGTGGGAGAGGGAAGAATGCCAAGAGAGCAAGAGACTCCTCTCCAGTGTCTTTTAACCCGTCTCAGGTGGCAGTGGGTCACTCCACCTTGATCCAAGCTAATTGGCTGGTAACATTCCAGTCCATTGATTGACATGACTTGAAGGTGGCCTTAAGTTAGTTAACTTCCTTTAGTTAGTTAGGAAGGTCAATCTACATTTCCTTTGAAATCCTTCTGACTCTGGGCTGACTCTGCAAAACCAGCCAGAGTTCCTCTGTGTGTGTGTGTGTGTGTGGGGGGGGTGTCTCTGAGTCCCCAAAACACCCTATTATTAATAATTTTCTCACAACACACACAATACATATTCATACACATACACATATACACACACCCAATTTATATATATATATATATATATATATACCAAATGCACATGTGTTAGAAATATAGGTGCAGAAGTCCACTGAATTATTCAAACTATTGAAAAACAACATAGACCTAAGTGATAAACCTGCAGGAGAGATCATGATGCAGAAATCTCAGGATTGATTTTCCAGAGAACTTGAAACATAAAAGTATCTGGTGTGGTGATTAAAAAGGTTCAAGAGACATAGTTTCTGGGTAATTGAATCATTGTATTGATAAGACCTGTATGTTATTAATAAAAGGATGGTCATTTGGCCATCTCTATTAGATCAAAAATAATCATGGTGGTAGGCCCAGAGCTTATATATTCTTTTGGCAATCAACTCTGATTGGTTAACACAATAGGAGGTGAGCTGTATTAGAAGAAGGGGCTGACATCATGTTCCCTAGGATGGAAAAACTATCTCTATACTTAGACCATCCACAGTTTTGGGCTATCTAAACAGTGCAACATTTATTTTATTTTTTCCAGTTACATATAAGGGTAGTTTTCAACATTCATTTTCATAAGATTTAGAGTTCCAAATATTTCTCCCTCCCTCCTTTTCCTCCCCCCTCCACAAGACATCAACCAATTTGATATAGGTTATAGATGTACAATCCACAAGTGCTCTTTTTATCAGATCTTTCTATGGGGGTGGATAGTAGGCTTCATCATTAGTCCCTTGGAATTGTCTTAGATCACTGTATTGCTGAGAGTAGTTAAGTCATTCACAGTTGCTCATCGAACAATACTGCTGTCACTATGCACAATGTCTTCCCAGTTCTGCTCACTTCACTACACATCAGTTCTTATGAGTCTTTCCAAGTTTTTCTGGGATCATCCTGTTTGCCATTTCCTATAGCACAATACCATTTCACTATAATCATATACCCCAGCTTCTTCAGTCATTCCTCAATTGATGGACATTCCCTTGATTCCCAATTCTTAGCTATCACAAAGAGGGGCTATAAATTTTTTTTGTAGAATTTTTCCCCTTTTCTCTTTTTCATGATAACTATTAACTTTCCCTCCATCCTATTTCCTTCCCCATGATATTTACTCTATTATCTATCTTCTTTCACCCTATCCCTCTTCAAAAGGGATTTGGTTCTGTTTGTCCCCTCCCCCAATCTGCCCTCCTCTTTTGCCTTTCTCTCTTTATCCCCTTCCCCTCCTATTTTCCTGCTGGGTTAGATAGATTACTCCACCCAATTGAGTGTGTACATTATTCCCTCCTTGAGCCAATTCTGATGAGTTTGAGGTCTTTGAGATAATTCTGATGAGTGTTAGGCTCATTTGCTGTCGGGTTATCTAAACAAAAGGATCTGTCTCTACCCATGGTTGATTGAATGGAACTCACCTAAGATTGAGATTCCTTGGAGGGGTGAGCTAGATAGAAGAAAAGTTTAGCTCCATCTTGAGAGTCTTGAAAATAGAAAAGAAAGGGGAAACCCAATCTCCCCAAATCATTAGTTATTCATAATAATGTCTCTCAGTGGATGTGATATTTTAGGAAATCAGGAGAGAAAACTTGCCAGAAAAGCAACAAGCAGAAATACTAATAGAAAATTTTCTACTTGGCTCCTTAAGAGAAAGAATCTAAGATTTACTATACCTACTAGACACATGATGGTTAAGCCTGAAATGGACAAAGGTAAGGAAAAAATATTAAAAGCTCCTAGAAGAAATGAAGAGGTTGTTTACTGAGGAAATACAATGAGGGTTACATGAACGTAAAAGATAATTGAAGAAACTGAAGTATAAAGTTCACAGTATTAGGGATCATAGCACATACAACTGGAATTACCTTTCCAGAAAAACTCAGAATGTTTTATAAAAATGCAAGCTGAAGGGACGGCTAGGTGCCACAGTGGATAAAGCACCGGCCTAGGATTCAGGAGTTCCTGAGTTCAAATCCGGCCTCAGACACTTGACACTTACTGGCTGTGTGACCCTGGGCAAGTCACTTAACCCCCATTGCCCCACAAAAAAAAATGCAAGCTGGATATGTGAGATGCAAATGGACTTCAAAAACTTCACAGAGACATAGCTATGGCAAAGAAAGCTTTAAATAACAAATGGGCCTTCCAGTCAAAAAGATAAGTGTCTGAAACCACAAAGACAAAATAATTACTAACAAAGTATGAGAGTCTAGAAAATTGTATTGGCTAAATTCCTAAAGTCTTAGAAGAACGTTTCATAGAAACAAGAGAAGAAAAGGGAAATAAAGAAAAACTCAAGGGAAGTTAAGAGGAAAGAGGGTAATCCCAAAGCAATGCTCATATTTTTGAAACTGGGAAACCCAAGTATAGGTAAGCCCTTAGAGGGCAAGACTATGATGAGCTTTTTGGTCTTACATCCCCCGCTCCCAATAGAATAACTGGCACATTGTCAGTATTTTTTTTTTTAATGTCACTGATATCTTTTGTTTTTAACATCAATAGAATTTCTCTCAATATCTTTCTCCCCCTTCCAGAGAGTCAACATGTATAATGAATAATATTTTTAAAGAGAAAAAAAGAAAAATATCAGCAAACCCAATCAATACATTAAAATTCTGAAAATATATGCAATGTAACACACCCAAGAACTCCCATCCATTTGACTGCTTTCCTTTTTATATCAGATGCATTCATTTAATTTGTGCAGAATCTTTTCAGTGTAATCAAAGTCATTTATTTTATCTTTTGTAATTGCCTCTATCTCTTGTTTGGTTAAGAATATGTCTCCTACCCATAATTGTGAACAGTATATGATTTGCTTCTTTTCTAATTTTTTTAATGGGATGATTTTTAATATTAAAATTGCATGTCCATTTTGAATTTATTGTAGAATATGATAAAGCCAATAGAATGGCAAATATTACCCCCCAAATTTAGAAAAGTCCAGTGCTGGTAGGCTATCAGGAAACAGGTACTTTCATACATTGTTGCCACTAATAGTCACATTTTGAAGAACATTATGGTGGTAAGGCAGCATGAAACAATAGATCACGGGCTGACTTCAGAGTTAGGGTGACCTGGGTTCAAGTCCTTATTCTGACACATGCTGGCTATTGACCCTCACAGAGTCAATTTCTCAGCAACCCCAGGAGAATCTCTAAGATTATAAATTTTAATACATTGCTGATTACTGTTGGTGGAGGGGCCTTCCTCACCAGGAGTTTCCTGTACAAATGATATCACAAGTCCAGACCCCTGTCCTCCCCCAAAATGACAAGATGCAATGAGTCACAAATTGGTTATACTTTTTTATATAGCAATTCCATTGTTAAACCTTTATCCCCACCCCAAATGAAAAGAATGACTTTTTAGTATAAAGACCAGTGCTCAGAATAATGAATGTGACCTCAAATCACAGCAGAAAAAGAGGATAGCTTTACTTTTCTCTTGTATTTATTATGAAAGTTTCCAGCATTTCTGCATTACATGAAATGCTAAATGTTGGCTTTAGAAACAAACTTTTAAACCAGTCTCCTGGCCAAGAAATACTAGAATTTAATTACAAGGTGATAAGTTAACTGTAAAGATGCATCTACACCCTGATGTTTACCTCTGAGATGTGTGAACCTCTTTCTCTGACAGAATTGAAGGAAACAACCTCATTGTCAGCAGGACCTTAAATGGCTCAATCCAGACAACAGAACTCCTCCTTGTTAGCCCTACCTACATTTGAATTGCATCCTTTGGACTAGATTTATAAAAGGGAGCAGAGCTGAGGAGAGAATGAAGGGACATTGGCCCCAACTGAATCACAGTTAAGAGAGAGAAGCATGGTCTTGGCTCCCTGAGGAAAATAGGAGAAGCAAAGCCTACACATCCACATAGCCTCCCTACTCCATGTGGAGCTGCCGAATGGAATGGTAGATATGAAGATGCATCAGAGAAGCCTCACAACCACATGGCCCCGAGAGGGATAACACCACATGACCCAAAGATGGTGGTGGCCGAGTCAAATTAATTCCTAGTTTCTACTTTTATGAATTTTAAAGTGCTCTGGTGTGTCTTGCTAATTTCTGTGATCTCTGAGTACTCTGTAGGATTCTGCCTTTCATCCATTCATATTGCTTTGCTATCCTTTATATTGTTTCCAGTATTTGAGCTTTTTTTTTTGACATTTTACTCATTATTCCTTCAGTTTTATGATTGTTGTTGTTATTGATTGTCTCTGTTAGTGTATCTACTTGTGTTCTGTACTTTAATGAGTCTTTGTCTCTTGATATTACTAGTATTTTTGTCTTTTTCTTATATTTTGCCATCATTAGTTCTTTGTTGCATACATTCTCTGAGGTTGGGCTGATGTGCCAGCTGGGAGATATTTTTTTAATCATAAAAGTATTTTATTATTTTCTAGGTACACATAATGATAGTTTTCAACATTTATTTTTATAAGATTTCTAGTTTCAAATTTTTCTCCCTCCCCCCTCCCCAAGACAGCAAACAATCTGACAGGTTATATATGCACAATCACGTTAAACATATTTCTGCATTAGTCATGCTGTGAAAGAAGAATCAGAACAAAAGGGGAAAACCTCAAAAAACAAAAACAAAAAATGTAGAAATAGTATGGTTCAATCTTTATCTGGATTCAACAGTTCTTTTTTTCTGGATTTGGAGAGCATTTTCCACCATGAGTCCTTTGGAACTATCTTGAACCATTGTATGCTGAGAAGAACCAAGCCTATCACAGTTGATCAAAACACAATGTTGTTGATACTGTGTACAATGTTCTCCTGGTTCTGCTCACCTCATTCAGCATCAGTTCATGTAAGTCCTTCCAGATTTCTCTGAAATCTGACTGCTCATTGTTTCTTACAGCACAGTAGTATTCCATTGCATTCATATGCCACAACTTGTTCAGCCATTCCCCAATTGATGGGCAGCCCCTCAATTTCCAATTCTTTGCCACTACAAAAAGAGCAGATATAAATTTTTTGTATATATGGGTACTTTTCCCTTTTTTATGATCTCTTTGGGAAAAAGACCTAATAGTGGTATTGCTAGGTCAAAGGGTATACACAGCTTTATAGCCCCTCGGGCATAGTTCTGAATTGTTCTCCAGAATGGTTGGATAAGTTCACAGCTCCACCAACAACATTAGTGTTCCAATTTTTCCTCAGCTTCTCCAACATTTATTATTTTCCTTTTTTGTCATATTAGCCAATCTGATAGGTGTGAGGTGGTACCTCAGAGTTGTTTTAATTTGCATTTCTCTAATTAGTAGTGATTTAGAGCATTTTTTCATATGGCAATAGATAGCTTTGATTTCTTCATCTGAAAACTGCCTGTTCATATCCTTTGACCGTTTCTCAATTGAGGAATGACTTGCATTCTTATAAATTTGATTTAGTTCCCAATATATTTTAGAAATGAGGCCTTTATCAGAAATACTGGCTATAAAAATTGTTTCCCAGCTTTCTGCCTCCCTTCTTATTTTGGATGCATTTTTTCTATTTGTACAAAACCTTTTTTAATTTAATGTAATCAAAATAATACATTTTGCATTTCATAATATTCTCTGTCTCTTGTTTGGTCATAAACTATTCTCCTTTCCATAAATCTGAGAGGTAAACTATTCCTTCCTCTCCTAATTTACTTATGGTATCACCTTTTATGTCTAAATCATGTACCCATTTTGACCTTCTTTTAGGATAAGGTGTCAACTGGGACATACTGAGGTTCATATGGTCAGGTCCCTTTCCTGAGTCATCTCAGAGAGGACAAGATTGGGAGGAACAGAGCAAAATAGCAAGGGAGATCCCAGAGAGGGAACCATATAGTCCCAGGATCGGGTGTGGAAGAAGCTTTTGGATGCTAAGTTTCTAAATCAAGCCTCTTGGAGAGAAGATGGTGGCACATAGCCCAGAGGGAGAGCCTTGGAATGACAAGTATTCCTAGACAGCAAGAGTTCCTGAACCCAGCCTCCCTGAGGGAAAAGAGAAGCATGTGCCCCAAACAAAGGTCATTGACCTCATGTAGAGCCGTAAAGCAGTCTTGCAATTTCTATGAGTCAATCAGATTCTGCAAACCTTATGGATAATGTATAGCTCCACTCACAACCCATAAAGTTCTTTTTGGAGGGTCTCAAATCTTTAAGGTCATGGAAGATTTGTGCCTACATGTAAGAATACATGTGCAGGCATTGTCTAATTACATAGACACACAAGTTTAAGGTACTATATAAAAGTTATGATGAACAGGATGCTATCAGAAAAACCTACATGAACTGAAGCAGGGTGAAATGTACTGTTTACAAAATAACAGCAATAGTGTAAGATGATCTGCTGTGAAGGACATGGTTATTTTCAGCAATGCAATGATCCAATATAACTCTGAAGGACTTATGAAAATTGCAATCCATCTACAGAGAAAGAACTGATGGTATCTGAAAACAGATTGAAGCATAATTTTTTGATAGTTCCTAATCTGAAGCTTTGTTTTTGTCTGTTTTCTTTCACAATCTGGCTAATGTGGAGATGTTTTGTATGACTACTCATGTATAACTTATTTTGAATTGCTTGAGTTCTTGGGGTGGGAGATGTGGAGGGAGGGAGGAAGAGAAGTTGGAACACAAAGTTTTTTAAAAAATTGACGGGGCAGCTAGGTGGCACAGTGGATAGAGCACTGGCCCTGGAATCAGGAGTACCTGAGTTCAAATCCGGCCTCACACACTTAACACTTACTAGCTGTGTGACCCTGGGCAAGTCACTTAACCCCAATTGCCTCACTAAAAAAAAATTTTTTTTAATTGATGTCAAAATTTGTTTTTACATGTAATTTGGAAAATAAAATTCTAAACATAAATGCATAGACACAGTCTGCAGGTGACATGTAAAATTGAAAATTGGTTTTAAATCTATTTTGCTAAGACTTAATCAAACTAGATTTAATATTCCCTTTCCTGATTCCTTCCCCTTGTAAACTTCACTCACCATCCTCATCCCTGCCTGACAGTCAAGTTTTTGCCTTGTAATTTACCTCTACTTTTTTAATCCCATCCATCACCCACTTCCCAGAGAAACTTGGTTAACCTAAAGGTCATATCTCAGCAACTAAAATTATTATAGCAGCTCCCATCCTTGAAGACTACTCCCATTGCTTGGGAAACTTTGTCTTGTGATTTGAATTACATGTCTTGTCCATGGTTAAGGGGGTTTCAGAAGAGGAGGTACAAATGTTGTTGTTTGTCCTTATACTTGAGGACCAGTAACATCACAATGTTGGGGTCAAGGTTCAGTGTATTTGTCTTATGGCTGATCAGACCAATAGGAGCTCAAGCTAGGAAGGCTCCACCACAGGTCAGGCACAAATCGTCCATTTGAAAATTTGGGATGGAGATGTCTCTAGATTTGCACATCCCATGTTTCCTTTGTGCTGCTGCAAGTCTGCTTTGCTCATGGAACATAGCCCCTTCTTTGATGCAGGCATGCCATGCTGCGAGGTCTTCTGCCATGTCTCTCAATTGATACTAAAATTCTTCAGAGACACCTTGACAGTGTCCTTCTTCTGACCTCCATGTGAGCACTCACCTTGTGTGAGTCCTCTGTAAAGTAGTCTTTTAGGTAGACATGCATTTGGCATTCTGTCTATGTGGCTAGCCTATTAGAGTTACACTCTTGCAGTAGACTTTGAATGTTTAGCAGTTCAGCTCAAGAGAGGACATCGGTGTCTTGTACCTTATCTTTCCAGGTGATCTGCAGACAATTCAGATGAAAGCGGTTTAATTTTCTGGCATGGTGCTGGTACACTGTCCAGGTTTCACAAGCATAGAGCAATGAAATAGCACAACGGTTGTAGACCTTGCTGCCATTTTTGTCCTTCTTGAAGGCATCTAACAATGTCACAGACAACATCATGCTAAAAAACATGATAGCAGGCATATAGCCTTGTTCCACTTCACTGGTGACTGGGAAAACATGAGAGCAACCTCCTTTATCCAGAACCTGTTCAAACATGGCATCATGAAACTGGCATACAATACTGATGAACTACTCAAGGCAACCAAATTTCACAATCATCTTCCACAAACCCTCACTACTGACAGTATCAAAGGTCAACAAATGTATACAGACCTCTATTCTGCTCCTGGCATTTCTCCTGGATTTGTCAGGCAACAAACACCATATTGACCCTTATCAGTGTGAGAAAATAATGGGATTTGGCAGATGCCAAGCGGCCCCACCTGAAGATTGATTTGGAATTGGGTGAGACTGACTGAGAACCTACTTAAGGTTGATTAAATCGAGACCACACCTGGCCAGCCCTGAGTGGGGTGTTGTTCTCAGAAGCTGTGGACTACAGCATCAACACAAGACCACCCTCAACCAATCAGCTTGAAGGATGTCCCCTTTTGGGGAGGGAGACAAGAAGTAGGAAGGGAGGCTGGCTCCCTAGCTCTGGCCTTTTCGTTCTAGGAACCTCAGGTTGGTGGCTGAAGAGAAGGAGTCCAGTCTGAACGCTAGGGAAGATCGGCTTCTTTTTCTGAACTCCACATGTTCTATATTTACTAACCTATAATATATTTTAATAAATGCTTAATGCCAAAAACTGGTGCTGACGTTTCTAGCGTATAAGTAAACCTTAGCTAGTTCTCCCCCCACACTGGGGGGAGAAAAAGGCAACCACACATTAGATTTTAAATGTCACATCAGCCCTTTCTGAAGCCATACTGGCTCTCTGGTAGATGACCATCTTCAAGAATCAGCTGATTAAGAAGGACTCTGGCAAGAAATCTTCCCAGCAATGACTAAGAGAAAGGGCCCCTCCCCCTATCACTTAATAATTGTCACAGGACAGCCTGTTTCTTTTATAGAGATGGACAATGGAGGCATGCTTGATCTCCTGTGGGATAACCTCCTCTTGCAATATAACCTGGAAGATTTCAGTCAGCTTCTGTATTAGCAGTGGACCCCCTGACTTGTAGATCTCTCCTAGGACAAAATCCCCACTAGGTGCTCTGCCAACAGGAGGAGGCTAATGTTATTCAAAATATCTTCTTCAGTTGGAAGTCTGGCTGGAGAAGGATTGACTTCAACGTGAAGTATTTGGTCAATGACCTCAGCATTGGTCGATGATGGTCTGTTGAAAACACTACGGGGGGCAGCTAGGTGGCTCAGTGGATAAAGCACTGGCCCTCCTGGATTCAGGAGAGTTCAAATCCAGCCTCAGATACTTGACACTTACTAGCTGTGTGACCCTGGGTAAGTCACTTAACCCCCATTGCCCCACCAAAAAAAAAAAAAAAGAAAAGAAAACACTATGGAAGTGTTCCACCCATCTCTCCAGGATCGCGACCTTATCACTGATCTGTATGGTTATATCAGCTAGCAACAATAGAGCAGAAAGGAGTGGGCAGCTTTCAGAAAACTGGCGTACCATATCACATTTGCTCATCTGGTCCAGAACACTCATAAATATCAATATTCGGGTGACAAAAATGATGGGGAGGGGTAGCTAGGTGGTGCAGTGGATAGAGCACTGGCCCTGGATTCAGGAGGACCTGAGTTTAAATATGGCCTCAGACACATATCACTTACTAGCTGTGTGATCCTGGGCAAGTCACTTAACCCCAACTGCCCTGCAAAAAAAAAAATGATGGGGAAATTTAGAAGATGCTAAAGGAAAAACAAGAACTCCACAGGGTTTATCAACAGGATAATTCATCCATCTCTAGGAAGACAGCATTTAACTCTATCAAAACTAAGTGCAAGCAAAGTTTAGAGAAATGCAGAATTCTTGGCTCAGTAAAAAGGCAGATGAGACCCAGTTTTATGTTGATAGCAACAATCCAAAGCTCTTCTATGTGAAGGCCAAATTTAATATATGGAGTTAATTGAGTGGCTCCCCATAATATCGGGGTCCCAGAAATAATGAGGGACCTCTAGGTCCAAAGCTCCCTCCCCTCCAAACTGACCTTTTAGATATTTTAGCATTTTCTAGAATCTCAAACATATACATATGTAGCATCATACGCAGCATCTTTTCTGTCAAATAGGAGTCCTGCCTTCCTTTGTATATGGAGTCCCCATTCTCCCTGGCCTGGGTAGGAGCTGAGCTACAATAGTAATGTAAAGCTGGAGATTGGTATAGATTCTACTCAATCCCCAAGATGGAGCTTAGTCCGAATAAAGCCCAAGTTCATATTCGGGGATATAGGTTAGTTACATTCTTTATCAAATAAGTTATTGGTTTAAGATTTAAATGCTAATTTTTTTTTTGTCTTTTCAAGAAGCAGATCTTTGTTGTTGTTAGTTTTTAAAATCTACTTGTTTGGGGAGTATTTTTTTTGTTTTTCTACTTTTTTAAATTGCATATTCATATTTATTAGTCCTTTCTTTTTTCTTTCTTTTTTTTAAATGTAAGTATGCAGGGATATATTTTCCCTTTAGGATTCCTTTAACATCCAGTAAATTTTGTCATGTTGTCTTATTGTCATTCCCTTTAATTTGAAATTTTGAAAAAATATGGTATTTGATTCATTCACTGGGACGTTATTTTTGTCTCCATTTTGGTCATCATCTTTTGTTCATATTTCTTTTATTGATTATAACTTAGTTACATTATGATCTATAACAGATGTGTTGGGTAGCTAGGTGGCGCAGTGGATAGAGCTCTGGCCCTGGAGTCAGGAGTACCTGAGTTCAAATTCAGCTTCAGACACTTAACACTTACTAGCTGTGTGACTCTGGGCAAGTCACTTAACCCCAATTGCTTCACTAAAAAAAAATTAAAATATAACAGATGTGTTTAGGATTTTAGACTTTGCCATTTGTTTCTAAGTTTTTGACCCCCAGCACAACACCAATTTTTGTATAGATTCAGTGGTAGTCTAATAAATACACATAAATTCTCTGAGATTTTAAATTGAGTATCCAAATGTCTATAAAATGAACTTTTCCCAATATTATTCAAGTCTATAGTATCTTTGTTGTTTATCTTCCTTTTTGGATTTATTATGCTCAGATAGAAGAACATTTGGGTCAACTAAAATCAGTGAATTACTAGCTTGGTCTTTGTTCATTTCATTTAGCTTTGCCCTTAGAAACTTGGTTCCTCTGTTATGCAATTTATATGTTTAAAGTTGATGTAGTTTCCACATTTGTTTCTCTTCTTGACATCTTATGTTTGCTATTATTGCCTTACTTGAAATCATGTTTTTAATATTCAGCTGATAGATTTTATTTGAGCTCTTAATTTTGAATCTGCATTAATCCCTGTGTTTCATATAACTTTGTCAGTGGCAAAACATTGTATGTAGTGTTGTTGTTATTGTTTTTTCTTAATATATTTTGTTGTTAAAAGTGGATTTTTAAGGGCTTGGAGTGGTGTGTTAAGAACTGATATTAATTAATTAAATTTTGTTTTATATTCACCATTTTGCTGTGTATTACTTCAGCACATATAGCAGGATGAGTTTACAACAAACTGGCTTCCTTCTGTCTCTTCTTTCAGCCTCTTTTAGCTAGTTGACCCAGTGGATAGAGTATCAGCCATGGAGTCAGGAAGACTCATCTTGCTGCGTTCAAATCTGTCCTCTGTCACTTACTAGCTGTGTGACCCTGGACAAAGTCACTTTACCCTGTTTGCCTCACTTTCCTCATCTGTAAAATGAGCTGGAGAAGGAAGTTGCAAACCACTCCAGGATCTCTGCCAAGAAAATGGAGTCACAAAGAGTCAGAAATGACTGAAAAACAACAAATTGCAAAGGAAGACTTTGACAGCCCTAGGAAGTCTGCTCTTTTTCTTTATCTAGTCTCAGAAAGGATGTTTGGTTCCCTTTGATCTCTGTTATGCTTTTGAGTTATGCATACAAGGATACATTCCTGCTTGCTTTTGTCAGGAGTGATAAGCATTCTCTTTGGTTGTAACAAGTACCCCTTTCGTCTCTGAGGACCAAAACTGCTTTATAACAAGCATCCTCTTGGCCTCTCTAACTAATCAGCAGAATGAGATAGTACTGGCTGAATTATGAGGCACGTGGCCATCAGTTTCTGGTCGAATATGTTTTGCTCTGAGTGAATTAACTGCAGTTTTCCTGTTTTTATCTCCTACTGATCTATTGACCAGGGCCAGCCAATGAAAAGAAAGCTCATGCAACACTGTAACTTGTTTTGTGTTTATTTGTAAATTCAGTTCTTTCACATTCAAGGTTATATTTAAGTTTATTTCTTTCCTGACCCTATCATATTCTTTTTTTCTTTTTATGATACAAAGTACATGGTGCCTATTTAGGAAGGTTTAGCCTGTCCTTACTCTCCAAGCTAAGACCATACTCCATCTTCACCCCCATCTCCTGTGAAGATGAGGACCGAGAACATTCCAGGGATGGGGGACAGCCGATGAAAATGCTCAGAATCAAGAGATGGTGGCATTTTTTGTGAAGGCCTGTGTCAACTGGATCTCAAAGTGTGTGTGTGGAGTGGGGAGAGGGTTGTGGTGTCATGTGTATAAAGTCCAGAAAGTTAGAAGGGCCAGGTTATGAAGGGCTTTGAATGCCAAACGGGAATTTACATTTGATCATAGAGATGGCATGGATAACTGTGCTCTTTCTTAGAAGGGCACTGGCAACTTTATCACCAGAACTAGTGCAATAGACACTGAATTGGCCAAATTGCTATCCCTAAAGCACATTTATCTCCTCCATATCAAGGGGGTTAGGGGTGCAGCACGCCTGAGATCTGGAAAATCCATGTAAAATATTTTGGTCCTCCACACCAAAGAAGTCTGAATTATTATGGTATTAAAAGATAAAACATGTTGATATTATGTGATACTATACATAGATTGCATGCATTTCTGAATTTCTAAACTTTTTCTATGTCATCTGCTTGACTTGATGTGTTGTCTGTGGCTTCTGTAAAACTCCCCCAAAATTCCCATTTAATTTCTTATGCCAACCCACATATATGGAGACTGGGGTAGGAAAAGTTACCATATGGAAGGGATAACAGTATACCTCTGACCTGCCTACTCAAGAATCTTCACTGACTCCTTGTTGCCTCTGAGATAAAATTTGTCATTTAAAGTCCTTTTTAATCTGTCTCCAGTTTACCTTTCCAGATTTATGACATCATTTCCCCATGTGCTTCAGCCAAACTGGGATACCCCCTATGCCTCATTCCTCTAATTGTTGGTACTCCTGCCCCAAATTACTTTGTATAGTGGGAGTTTCCTAATGGCATTTCACCTCAATCAGAGGCAGAGGAGTCCCCAGAATTGTTCATGGGAAGACATAGATGAGTAAGATGAAGGGAGGCAGAAGAGATTTTATGCAGGCACACAGTTCCCAAGATCCTATATTTCACCTTCTGTCCTTGGGAAAAGAGATTTTCAGTTCACCATTAGATTCTGGTGATGGGAGTAGAGAGACACTACTACCAGGCAGATTAAGGTGTTCTCTCATACTCTCTCTCTCTCTCTCTCTCTCTCTCTCTCACACACACACACACACACACACACATTCTGTCTCTCACATATTCTCTCTTTTTCTCTGCCTGTCATATACTGTGGTGAGTAAAACTAAATGTGGTCACCCTATTACTGTCCCAAGTGTAGGGAAAATTAGCTGGGGGTTTATCGTATATTTGTTACGTAGAAATTAGAGGCTACTGCACCAGTTTTAGGGCATTAAGCATCTACTAAAATATATTAAATATTAGTAAAGAGAGCGCACATGGCTCTGAAAGATAGGAAAGCCTAGAGAAGAGAGAAAATGGGGAACCCTAGTGGGCTGTGTCTGCTTTCACCAAGTTCCTGGGCCAGAGAGAGTGTCTGTGTAAGCTTGCTGTGGATAGGAGCAGAGCCTGCCCATACACATTGAAATCTATTGGTTCACTGGATTTGAGGGTGGTTCAGTGCTGTTGTGCTGAGGTAACTTCCTGACTCTGGGCTGACTTTAAGAAAGGTCAGGCCAGGCTCTCTCAGCAGAGGCTCCTGGGAATCCCCAAACCCCTATTATTAATAATTTCCTCACAGTAGCTGAGCTCTTCATAAGATGGTCCCTTCTGATCTTTTTTTTTTTTTGGTTTGGCAATTGGGGTTAAATGACTTCCCCAGGGTCACACAGCTAGTAAGTATCAAGTGTTTGAGGCTGGATTTGAACTCAGGTCCTCCTGAATCCAGGGCTGGTGCTCTATCCACTGCGCCACCTAGCTGCCCCGCCCCATCTGATCTTTATAGCCTTACCCTTAACTCTCTTTCATACCCTCTAAGATCCAGCTGCACTGCCCAACTTGTACTTCCTTCAACACAATACTCCATGTCTCATCACTGGGTCTTTTTAGTCCCCCAGGCCTGCAGGCTCTGCCCTCCACCTTTTTAGGTTCCCTAGTTTATTTCAAGACAGTCCGAAGCCCAACTTCTGCAGGAGGCCTTTCCTGATTTCCCCCAGTAGTTAATGTCCTTCCCTTTCAAAATACCTTCATCTATTCTCTAGGTATCTTGTATATAACTAGTTATTTATAAGTTATCTCCCTCATTAGAATCTTTCTTGAGGACTAGTTCTTCTTCTCCTTCTTCTCCTCCTCTTCCTTCTCCTCCTTCTCCTCCTCCCCCTCCTCCTCCTCCTCCTCTTCTTCCTTCTCCTCCTCCTCCTTCTTCTCCTTCTTTTTCTTCAGCAACAGGAGGAGGCAGATGCATCAAAGGAGTATTGTCCACTGTGCCAGGCAGATCAGCTCCCTCAGTAGACTTTAGAGGGAGAGGGGCAGCTAGGTGGCGAAGTGGATAGAGCACTAGCCCTGGATTCAGGAGGACCTGAGTTCAAATCCAGTCTCAGACACTTGACACTTACTAGCTGCATGACCCTGGGCAAGTCACTTAACCCCAATTGTGTCACCAAAAAAAATAATAATTATAATAAAAATAAAATAGAGAGAGAGATGGCTTTGTCCAACATATTCTCTCTTTCTCTCTGCCAAACATGTGGAAGCTGTGAAGTTTTCTGTTGGGCTTCCCATAAGGGGTGGGGTACACTCTCCCTTGCCTCTAGGAACCTCCCATGTAGCAGAGTACTTGTGCTCGTCTGGATGTTACAGCTCAGACTACCTTTCTGCTTTGTGGTTCTTTTTAAGTTTTTTTCAGAGCTAGCTGTTGGTTGGAGAAGCTTTCTCCAAATATATTATTTTGGGCAGAAGAAAACAGGAAGATGAGCCCAAGCCCTGGCCTGACTTGACAAGAAGACATTGACAGAACTGTTTGGACAGTGCAGAGCCAAGGTGAAGGTGAAGTGGCTGTTTCATGTTTAAATATGTATTGAATATTAACCTTAATTAATTAATACATATGTATTAAGTATCAAACTCCCTGGAGGGTATGAAAGGAATTATAAGTTATTGTTTTAGGTCTTTTTCTCTGCCCTGTTTATATGTCTAATGTGTTTTAAGTGTTTCTTTTGTGTGGAGGAAACAAATAGCTGTCCCATCACTGAGCCACATGGTACACTGGGTATTTTCCTACTCCCTTTTCAGGAGACCCTAGACATGAGCTAAACCTAAGTTGTAAGTGATTTTTCCTACGGTTCCAGGATGTCGGCATAAAGAGCCTGAGACAATGAGAAGTCTAACCTCTCTTGTTAGAAACCAGGCTCACACAGGACTGAACTTTGCCTTCCTGTGAGTTAAACAAAAGCTTGAGCCCTTAAATAAAAGAGGGTGCATGAACCACCACCCCCTCCCCACCGCAGGCTAGTAAAGTGCACCTAGGACAGAGCTTTGGGGAATACAAGGACTTAGGGGACAAGAAGAAAAGGAGCCAGCAGAGACTGGAAAGGAGGGATCAGACAGCTAAAATGAACCAGGAGACAGCAGTGTTATGGAAGCCAAGGGAGAAGAGAATATCTAGGAGCAGAGGGTGGTTGGTAGTGTCAAATTCTGTAAGAAGGTAAAGGATGTTGAGGACTGAGAAAAGGTCATTTGGATTTGACAGCTGAGCTCACTGGAAATCTGAGAGAGAGAAATTGCAATAGATTTTTGATATTAGAACCCATATTGCAAGGAGTCAAGGGTTACACTCATGAGGAGGAAGGGGACGGGACAAGTGGGGGTGACTTTCTTGGAATCTGCAGTGAAATTGCCAGAGAAATAAGACAATACAATGGAGATGACGGTATCATTTTTTTTTAAGGACAAAGGAGACCTGAGTTTGTTGGCCATAGGGAAGGTGCTCACAGATCAGGAGGGAGCAGGAATGATAAATGGAGCAAGCTCTTAAAGACAGGTGATAAGTGGAAACATTCACTTTGGCAAGAAGGATAACCTCATCCTCAGAGACTGAAGTCAAGAACAGGAGGCTAGGTAGAGATACAGAGGTCCAGGTGTTGGAGAGCAAAGATGAGGGAAGTCAGGAGGATTGGTTTCAATTTTCTCAGTAAAATAGGATGATGGGAGGACATCTGCTGGGGTGGGGCATGAATGTCACAGCAGGGGCTTGAAGAGAAAGGGGGCTTTGGAAGGGAAACTGAAAAATGTGATACAAGAACAGAATAATGGAAGAATTGCTTTTTGAACAGAAAGGGACCCAGTTGGGGTTATACAGGGTGGACCAAAAGTCACAAAAGGGTCTGATGTTTTAACAACTTTTTGAAAATTATTTTTTCTTTATTTTTTGCCATTTATGAGATTTGATATTTCACACATAATGTAAATTCATTTCCTATATGTACTGTGTATGATGCTATGGTATTGTAAATGAAAAACAAAAAATAAAGGTGTTATTAAATATTCATGACTTTACGTCCACCCTGTATAAAATGAATTTGTGGTGAGCCTTATCTAAAGGATTTTGACTTCCCCAGCTACATTTAGGAGCTCAAGAAGGCTAGGGAGGTCTGTGGTGGAGGAGACTCAGGACAAAGGGGAACAGAATCCAACGTGGAGATGAGTGCCTGTGTTCCCTGCTGATTTGGTTAATTATAAAATCACAACTGGGAACAAAAGGATGTAGGGCTAATGCCTGGGAGAAGCAGATACTTAGTTCTTAGTGAGAACTTGCACACTGGATTTTAATCTGGAAGACCTGGGCTCACACCCTATAGAAAATTATGTAGACTCAGTGACCCATTGTTCTCCTTCCTGCTTGTCAGTCAGTGTTGGGGGAGGTGTCACCCAGCCTGCAGTGTTGTATCACCTGTTATTTGTCATGTAACCAGTCACCCCCTACAAATTGTCATGTACTTGCTACCTTGGGGAGGAACTGAGATGCAGTGGCCCATCCCCCTTTTATTGACACGGACCTATTCAAATTGTCTTTATCTCATTAAGAAAATTATCAGTAAAAGCTGCCTCCATCTTGAAACCATTGAGATCAGCCCATCATCATGTTGCTTGGGTTGTTGTTCAGTGTTTCAGTTGTGTCCAACTCTGGGTGTTTATGGCAATTGGAGTTAAGTGATTAGCCCATGGTCACACAGCTAGTAAGTGTCTGAGGTGAGATTACAGCTTTTTCTCTACTTTTCATACTACAACCAGGGCAACTAGGTGGTGCTGTGGATAGAGCACTGGCCTGGAAGTCAGAAGGACCCGAGTTCAAATCTCACCTCAGACTCAAATCCCACTGAGAGAGCTCCTTCACTCTGTATTGTCTGGAAGATATTCTCCTATGCAATATACCTTCTTTGATTTCTGTTCTGCTACCATTTGGATGAATGGGTTTCTTTGTTATTTGCCATGTGTGTTCATTGAGGAAGGGGTTGAGCCTTGGATATAGAATTTGGGATCCTTCCCCCATGACAAAAAGATCAGAAGTTAGATTGAGCCTGATCATATTCCCAGACTAATAATAAAACATATACTTCTAGCCAGGTACCCCTCTGAGGAAAAAAGAGTGGTCTCCTGCCCACCTTCCCCCCTGGCATGAAAGTCTCCCCAGGGGAAAGGTGGGGGAGACACTGGAGATGCCTCTTCTGACTCCATTTGAGTCACATAAAGACTGCCCTTCCTACACTTGGGGTCTGTTCCTTATACATGCGGGGCCCTCTCTCCTTTACCCTCTGTCTATGTGGCATGTGTGGAGTGTTTGGGAGGATTTGAACCTCTGGTGTAAGGGTCTGCTTAGCACTTTGCAGGGCTGCTCATCCACCTTTGTGTCCTCCTGATTGACCCAGTTCTTACCTGTCAACCACTTAGGAAGATATCTACTCCAAGCTTGTGAAGACTTTCCCTAGAGGAAGGGGTGAGAACAATGTGTTCCAATGGCCATGAAGGAAACTAAGACACCAAGGCCATCCAGTGCATCCCAGGCCATCAACACTTGTCTTGACTTTTGTCCTGCCACCGGACTGTGATGACTCTGGAAGAGAGAGTGAGGGGGACAACTTTGTGCAACTCAGTCTCACTTCAATTCAATTCATGTGTGTCAAGACACCACCCAGTGATGCCATTGATCCTCTTTGAAACTAAGGACAAACAACAACAATATTGATCCATCCAGCCAGCCTACCTATCCATCATATGTAACCCATCATGTGTCTGGAAGCCTCAGTTTACTTGTCTTTAAAATAAAGAAGTGGTATTTGATGACCTAAAGTTTCTCCAGCTCCAGCTCTATGATCTATGAGACGGGGCAGGTTCAGGAGGAATGAACCAATTCAGATGAAATCAACAAGCGTTCATTAGGCCTCGATGACTGGCAAATGCCAAGCCCTGTGAAGCAGAGGGAGACATGGAAGGAGAGGGGATTGTGACCTGGGAGGGGAAGTTCAGGGGTCAGTCCTGGAGGGTACAATTTGGGATGAGTGAGGTCTCGGGTGCCATCCCCTTCTGGGTAGAGGATCTTTGGAGTTGCTGAGGTCGGGTAGCTGGGTCTAGGGGGGTGAAGGGGGCTAAATGCGGACGTTTCTCGGCATAGGGACTCGGTTTGGGTTAGAGAGGGAGACTGAGGCAGGGACTGAGCTTCTGGATGGGTGGATGAATGAATGAATGAATGAATGAATGAATGAATGAATGAATGAATGAATGCTGAGTTGAATGAATGGAAGGAGTGAGGAGGCTGCCAAGGTGCCTGCCTGGAAGAACACTGGGGTTCAGGGATGGGTGAGAAGGACAGCGTTTATTTCCACACGTCCTTGTCCTTGACCTAGGCTAAAAGGGCCAGCCACCCGGCCCGGGACGCGCTTAGAAGGCCGCTGGTGTCGCAGGCGCGCGGAGCAGCCGCAAGGGCGTGCTCCTGTTCGGAAGGCTGCATTCGGGAGCGCGCGGGCTGTCCAGAAGGCGCGCAGGCGCATCTCTGCTTAGAACAAGGACCAGGGTGGGGCTGAGCGGAAGTGGTGGGGCTGAGCGGAAGTTGGGGGGCTGCCCGCGCTTTCTCTGCTCGGCTTCCGGGCTTTTTCCTAACCTACGGGGAAGGTGTTGGATGTGACACCGCAAACTCAGAGTGGAGGGGGGTTGGGTGAGTGACACAACTAGCGAGCTGAGGTGACGGGGTGGATGTCTGCAAGAAACTGCAGTGGGCCCTTGTGGGTGAGTGACACAACCGGGTTCGGGGAACAGATGTGAGGGGGACGCCTCCGGCTAGCCGAAAACCCGAGACCGTTTGGATGTAACACCGCCAGCACTCGGCCACGGAGTCGGATGTGGGCGTGAGCCCGGAGGTTGAGAGGACGGGGACTGATATGTTTGTAACACTGAGCACGCGCCGAGGCGCCGGGGACTGATGTGGTGGTGACACCTCCGAGCCGGGTGACGGGACGGATGTGGGTGTGACTCTCCCCTTCCCCCCCGGCGGGCGTGCTCGTGGAGGGGACTGAGGAGGCCGGGACGCCGCCGGCGTGTGGGGGCGCGGAGGAGAGCCGGAGGTCGCGGAGATGTGGGTGCCACTGCTGGACGCCCTGTGGGCGCTGCCGCTCGAGAAGCGCATCTTCGGCGCGGTGCTGCTCTTCTCCTGGACCGTCTACCTGTGGGAGACCTTCCTGGCGCAGCGGCAGGTGAGCTCAGCTTCGAAGAGGAGGAGGGAGGAAGGTCGCACGCCCCTCGGGGCCCTGCCGCGCCTGCCCACCCACGTGGGCCGAGGATCCAGGCCGGCCCCTCTCGGCCTGGGGCGGGAGAGGGCCCGCGGCACTAGGCCCCTTTGCAGGCAGCTCCTCGCCCCACAAATCCCCATCGCCACCAAAACGACTTCTTAGACATCGTCATTTTCTGCCCCCTCCCCCCTTACCCCGAGTCCTCGACATGCAGTAGGCGTATAATAAATGTTTGACGAATGCTTGGATTGAATTACTTTTCCCCTAGAGGTTGGCTTTGGGCATAAGACCTGAGTTCGAGTCGCTGCCATCCTTCTTAATGTGACCTTGGGCAGTCTCAGCTCTCTGAGCTTGTTTTCTTACTTATAAAGTGAGAGGGTTGAAACAAGATGCCCTCCGAGCTCCCATCCAGCTGTGAGTCTTCCTGAACAATTCCGAGTATGGCCATCCTCTGCCACAGATTGGCAAATGGCCTTATAGCGTCGTCATCATTCACATTTTGATGGGGCTGTAGGATTTTCGACCTTGGTTTCCTTTTGGTTATCCTGTGATGTGGTTAAAGGGAGTATTATCACACTTTTAGGATTCCCAGATATGGTGTTCTGTCCCCATAACAACCTGTGAGTTCGGTAGGGTCAAAAATGGCAGGCCCGTTTTGTTGATGAGAAAACTGAGGCCAGGAAGTTATGTTTGGTGTAAGGCAGAAAGCTTTCAAGGAACTGAATGCCAAATTGTCATGATCCGGAGGTCTCTAGAAAATTGATAGTCCTGACTTGGGAGCTTGGGGTTGAATCCTTTCCCTACTATTTACTTGCTCTTTGACCTTCAACCATTAACTTCTGTGTGCTCCTCTGATTTCTTTTGCTTTTCATCTCATTGGACTAGCCACGTTGTTAATGTGAAGCCATAAGATCAGACAGTTATTTTCTGAATGAAGCCTTTCAGTTCTAGTTAGGTACTTTCTAAGCATCAGTACTTCAGAAATCCAGTTTCCTTGGTGTGGGTATTCTGTCCACTGAAGCCGCTTTTGATCCTTTTCTGACTTTAATATAGATATCTTAGAGTTGTTATGATTAAGAAACTCATAAACAAACAATAGCCAGCCAGTTGGGCGAGGCACCTCTCAGTTTAGCTAGTCTGGGCCTCAGATGACAGCTGTAGGTGGTTCACTGGGAATTGTCTTCAGAGTCTTTTCATGCTGGTAGAGTTGTCCAGAGCTTGTGCCTTGCTATCTGAGCCTTTGAGGACAGGGGTCACCTTTGAGCCACGTAAGAGGAAGGACTTTTTAGATTTCAAGAACTTGAGAACATCTTTAAACTTCGTGCAAGATAGGTCACTTTTCTTTGTGTGTGTGTGTGTGTGTGTGTGTGTGTGTGTGTGTTTTTAGTGAGGCAATTGGGGTTAAGCGACTTGCCCAGGGTCACACAGATAGTAAGTGTTAAGTGTCTGAGGCCAGATTTGAACTCAGGTACTCCTGACTCCAGGGCCAGTGCTCTATCCACTGTGCCATCTAGCTGCCCCGTGCTTTTTGTGTTTTGTTTTTTTTTTAGGTCACTTTTCTTTGAAGGCTTATATGGGCCATTATTGAACAGTGGCAATTCTTTCCATGGTATTTAGAAAATTCCTTTTTAAAGTGCAAAAACATGGGGGCAGCTAGTTGGCACAGTGGATAGAACACTGGCCCTGGAGTCAAGAGTACCTGAGTTCAAATTCGGCCTCAGACACTTGACACACTTACTTAGCTGTATGACCCTGGGCAAGTCACTTAACCCTCATTGCCTGGAAAAAACAAACAAACAAAAATAAAGTGCAAAAACAGTTATATTCCCTGTCACCATCTCTTTTATTTCATTCTTCTTTCAATTTCTCCCTCCATTTTTGCCTTGTATCAGCATATCATCTTTTACCATAAGCATTTCTCCCTGTCATTTTTGTATATATCTGTCTTAAGTCTTTCATCTGGGAAAGTGAAGTATAAGGTACTAACTGTAGCATAGTGGAAAGAGTATTAGAATTTGAGTCAGTAGACTTGGGTTTGATTTCTGGCTGTGCCACACCTTGTAACTTTAGGCAATTCCACATGTCTTTCAATTTCACATTCTTCTGTAAAATACATCTGGCTCTAGCTACTTCAGTTCAGTTTAGCCAGCATTTATTAAGAGCCTATTATGTGCTAGGCACTGTAGTAGATACAGAGACAGAAATGAAATAATCCCTGCCCTTAAAAAGAGTTTACATTTTACTGGGGAGGTGGAGTACTGTGTGCATAAAAGATAATTTGAGGAGGTAGATAACACTAACAACTGGAAATACTGGGAAAGATTTTGTGGAAGATATAATACCTTGCACTCAGCTTTAAAGAAAGATAAGAATTCTGAGTTGCCGAGATGAAGGAAATATGTTCCAGGCCTAGTGAATAGCCCCTTTAAATAAATGGATAGGAGATGCAAGTTGGCTGGAATTTGGAGTTTATGAAGAAGGACTTTATGAAATAACTGTGGAAAGGTGGGTTTGAGCCAGGTAGTGGAGGCCCAATACCTCAAATAGCTGTCTCCAAGGTCAGGTGGTACAGAGGATAGATCATTGGGCCTATAGTCAGAATTCAAATTCTCCTTCAGACACTTCCTAATTGTGTGATTCTGGGCAAATCATTTAACCTCTCTGCTTCAGTTTCCTCATCTGTAAAATGAGGATAATAACAGTTCCTGTCTCCCAATGTTGTATCACATGAGATATTTGTAAAGCACCTGACACATGGTAGGGGCTCTATAAATACTTATTCCCTTCCCCCTAGAGCTGTAATGAACCATAGAGATCATTTAGTCCAACCCCCTTGTTTTATTGTTTTTTTTTAAGATGAGGAAATTAAGGCCCAAAGAAGTTAAATGACTTGCCCAAGGTCAATTGGGTAGTAAGTGGTAAAGTCAGTGTCCACTGGAATGAGGCCAACACTTTTCACTGTATTAGCCTGGCAGTTTATAAACTATACAGTGCTGTATCTATAAGGTTCTTTATCAAAGCTTTGTCTCATACAAAATGTTTTTTCTCATCATTCCAGAAGTCTATGTGTGTGTTGACAAAATTCATGTATGAGTCTGTTACAATTACTATCCAAGTCCAAGGTTACTTACATAACCCCTGGTTGCAAGTCTGTTACCCAGCAATGCAGTGATGTGCAGGAGTTTTGGCCATGATGGCTTGATACTTCTTGCCTAGGTAGGCCAGGCATGAACGTGTAGGAACAATTTTAAGGAGGAAAAATTTTCACCAAAAATCTCATCCTGTGCCACATTCAGGTCATTCAGGCCACGTTTGATTAATATGTCACACTTTGGATATAGGGATCTATTTTAATGAAATCCTATTTTAGTAAATTATTATATAATTTAATATAACATAGTATAATGAATATCTAAATATAATTATATAAATTATTATATAATCTTAGGTCTAACACAGAGCCTTTGTGTACTCATATATATATATATATATATATATATATATATATATATATATATATATATACACACACACACACACATATTCCATAAAAGTATTTTATTATTTTCCAGTTACATGTAGAGATAGTTTTCAACATTTGTTTTTATAAGATTTCTAGTTTCAAATTTTTCTCCCTCCCTCTCCTCCCCTTCTTGATCTCATCAACTCCTGTAGGATTGATGACTGACTCAGACCACTCCCAGATTGACGTATCTACTCACTTTCTGATTTGCCTACTTGACATCTCCGCTTAGATGACCCTTAAGCATCTCAAGCTCAACATATCTGAAACAGAGCTCATTATCTAAAACCACCTTTCCTCTAAATTTTCCTATTTCTGCCAAAATCCTCCAGTTATTCAGGTTCCCTACCTTGGAGTCATTTTCACCTCTTCACTCTTCCTCCCCAATTGCCTAGTCTTATCAGTTCTGTCTCCACAATATGGTCCGTTACCATACTCGTGTCCACTTGCCTCATTTGCTCTTTCCTGAACTGTTCTCAAAGCCTCCCAGTTAGCCTCCTTATAGCTAGTCTTTTCCCAAGTTTCTGCAGTACATCTTCCACAAAGCTGCCAAATGATATTCATGGGTAGGTCTGATCATGGTACTCCCTTGCTCAAAAAGCTTCAGTGGCTTTAAGTAAAAATATAAAACTCTTTGGCATTTCAAGTTCTTTCTAGGATGATTTCATAATATTTCTCCTTGGCATAGTAGCTAAATTAGTTGCTCTGCTTTATATATTACACAAGAGAGCATTCCATCTCCTATCTCCATGCCTGTGTTCATATAAGGTTGTTCCCCTTTTCCTGGGATGTTTTCCTTCCCCACTTTCATCTTTTGGGATGTATAGCTTCCTTCTACATTCAGCTTAAATGCTACGTCTTACGAAAAGCCTCTCAATCTATCTAGTGTTCAACCCTTCCCCTCCCCCCACCCTGTTACTTTGTTTATATATTGTATTAACATATAAACCTGGTCGAATGTAAATTTTTTTTAGACAGAGCCTTGTTTCATTTTATACACATGGATCCCCAGTGTTTAGCATAAGGCCTTGTGCATAATAAATGATAAATATGTATTCTATTGTTTTTATATCCCAGCACTGTGCACATATTAGTGCTTAATAAATATTTCTTTGAAATTGTGAATTGACATAACATTTAGAGCATATCATCTAGTCCAACCCCTTCAGTTTATGGATGAGTCAGTTGTTGAAGAAAAAAAATAATACTGTACATTGTGTTTTAGGTATGAGTCTGCTAGAAACACTTTATTAACTTAGCATTAATTTAAATCCAAATATTTATTCTCAGAGAGAGAAATGCCCAAACTTCAATAGTTAACCTATCTGACAAGACAGTTGGAGCTAACATTTATAGGACTTGATCCAGGAAAAGATCACAAAATTGTTTTAGGTTAATTTTCTATTCTACTTAATAGAATAATAGTCATTGACTCTTTTCCTGATATTCTTTCTTTGACCATTTCACTCCAAGGTTCTCTGCTGTTAGTACACTAATCACTTCTGAAACAGTCCAAGGTTCTTTGCTATTAGTACACTGAATCACTTCTGAATGAATAAAAAGGTTCCCCAAAAATACAGGAGTAAAGCCATGATGTCTATTCTTTTTGGTATTATTTGTCATGTTTTAGAAGGGTTAGCAGTAGCAATTAGATGAGCAAGAAATCAAAGGTGGAAATCTCCCCTAGAGATTTCCAGCAGCAATAATACTTGAGACAGTTAATCGCTTCAGTAGTCTCAAGCTAACTAAATTCAACACAAATCAAAAGCATTTCTATATAATAATAATTTACAACAGAAAGGGAAATCCCATTTAAAATAACTAAAAAATGTGTAAAATATGTGTGCATTAATCTACCAAAGCACACAAAATGTGTGCACAAGTTCAATAACAGAGTGCTACTTTAAAGAAATAAAGAACAACTTTAATAACCAGAGGAAGACACAGTGCTCAGGACTGGGCTGAACTAGTATAAGAAAAATGACAGTGCTGCCAAAGTTAGTTTACTTCAGCGTCCTGATCCTTTTGCCATACCAGTCAGATAGATTATCAGAGGGATACTTTACAGGTTCATTTGGAGAAACAAAAGACATAGACTATCAAGGGAAATAATGAAAAAAGGTGTACATGAATAGCATTTCCAGACTTCAAACTATATTATAGAACCAGAAAACATAAATTACTAAGGAAAGAACTCCCTGTTTGATTAAAAACTGCAGGAAAAACTAGAAATAGCTTGGCAGAGATTAGGCTTAACCCAACATCTTTTACTACGATTTACAGTAAATTCTAAATGGTTGCATGATCTTAATATTAAAGATCATAGGACACACAAAAACAGCGGAAGAAAAGCAGATCATTATATACTTTTCACAAGGGCTATTAGTAATGAGGCCATGATCAGGGTACTGTTATCAATAATGCCATTACTTACGTGTTCTCATACAGACTAGATTAAATGGATACATTTGATTGGACCTAGTCCTGCTGTCATGATATGACCCTAAAAGAGTATTTTAAAATAAGCATTTGAACATTTATTAAAGTATTTTTGTTACTACATTTGTTACAGAGACGTGTCTACAGAACCACTACCCATGTACCAAAAGAACTAGGACAAATCATGGATTCTGAAACATTTGAAAAATCTCGACTCTATCAGCTGGACAAAAGTACTTTCAGCTTTTGGTCAGGACTGTATTCTGAAACTGAAGGCACTGTGAGTATTCCTTTAAGAAAAAATCATCTCAAATAATTATAGCCTAATTATAACATATTTGATTTCACAAATGTAAATATGATTAAAGATGAGAGAATGGTTGTTCATTGCTGGTTCCTGAGCTAGTTTGGTTTGTGTACCCCCCTGGACAGTTAGTTCTTGACAGTCATAAACTCTGCAGATATTACCAGAAATGTATTTTCCTTATTAATCTGCCTTCATATTCTCTCCAAATGTGGCCTTTGGAAAAAATTTCCAGTAGTTCCCTGAAATCGGTTTGCTAATAATATTGTCTATAAACATTTTCAGTTACTTTTTAAAATGTATTTGATTGGCACTTGGCAGTCCTGGGAGTTTTCCTTTCAGTATTACTGGGCCATTTAAGGGGCAGCTAGGTGGTGCAGTGGATAGAGCACTGACCTTGAAGTTAAGAGGACCTGGCTTCAAATCTCACCTCAGACAATTACTAGCTGTGTGACCTTGGCCAAGTCATTTAACCCCAATTGCCTTAAACATCTTCAGTCATCCTGATATATATATCTTGCCACTGGACCCAGATGGCTCTGGAGGAGAGAGTGAGGTTGGTGACCTTGCACAGCCCTCCCTTAAATCCAATTCAGAGCAAGTCATGATATCACCCCATGTCATGGTCCTCTTTGAGAATGAAGGACAAGCAGCAATAACAACTACTGGGCCATTTATTCTGTAGCCCCTTAAATTGTCTTGTTTTGTTTGATGGGCAGTTGGGGTTAAGTGACTTGCCCAGGATCACACAGCCAGTAAGTGTCAAGCGTCTGAGGTCAGATTTGAACTCAGGTACTCCTGAATCCAAGGCCAGTGCTTTATCCACTGTGACACCTAGCTGCCCCACCCCTTAAATTGTCACTGCAGGTCAGCAACATAGCCAGAGAGATTAGAAATGTGCTTTAACAACAAAAAAAATCTAAATCAAGCATTAGGAGCAAGGAAAGCAGAAACACAATTCAGTGAAAGAAGAGGCCTGGGAAATACTGTGGTTATACTTTTCCTATGGAATCAAGGCCTGAATAAAAGAGAAATGGCATGCTAATCGTGAGTTGGTCTTGAGAGCCCACCAAAGCAGAAGAACAATGCTCAAGTACTTCTGGTGGATTTGAGGGAGATCAGAGGAAGAGAGTGCAGGGCTCACTTGCCACAGGCCCAAGCATTGGGAAAGGTTGGTCTTTATTGAGTATCTGATGGAGGCTTCATTCCAGTCCTGGGGAAGGGAACAAGAAAGCTCATTGTGCTAGCTCCATCTGTCCCCAAAGTGTATACAAATGATGGAAGAGAGAGAGAGAGAGAGAGAGAGAGAGAGAGAGAGAGAGAGAGAGAGAGAAGGCATGTGGAGATTTAGAATGGTGCTCAGGGCTTGTGTGGTATGCCAGGAAAAACTCAGAGCCTGTGCTTAGCCATTGTGACAGGCTGGGAGTGGTGACTAGGGACTGGAGACACAGACCATGACTTCTCTTTGGTATGTTGAGACTGAATAGGAATGCCAAGTAGTGTGAGATTTCTCTAGATGAATTTTCAGGAGCAAAATCATCGTTAGGACAATTGAAAAGTACAATTTGAGGAGTGTTGACTCCTGGGTTAAAGAGACATTTTCAGATAGACGAGTTTTTTTCCATCTTGACCTATGTAACCCAGGGTAAAGGGGCCCATTTTATCCAAGCTAGTAGTCAAGGAACAACAACAGTGTGAACAATACTAAATGTTGATTTGTGTGTTTTGTTTAAGAGAAGGGTGACAATGTGCTCAGGGAGGAAATAGGAAAAAGGAAAAGCTAGGATCATAAGATTTAGAGCTAGAGAACTGATTTGGGATCATCTTGTTATGTAGATGGAGAACCTGAAACCCACAGAGCTTGAGTAACTTGCCCAAGGTCATTCATTCAGATAGTAAAGGCAGCAGACCCAGGATTCTGACTTGAGGAACGTTCTGGGATGCCAAATTCAAGTCCTGTGCTCAAAGCACAAAGAAGGAGAGATGGTCAAAGGATGAAATAATCCCTACTCTGGAGATTTATATTCTAGTAGAGCAGATGAGAATGTATATAAGCATATAGTATGCCTCCACCAGTCGTGGACGACCATGGATCAGCGCCTTGAAGAGCCACAGGCCATAGTGTGGCTGTGCAGTCCGATACGGGAGCCACAGCTCCTGAGTGACTTATAACTGGTAACTGCCACATCCTGTGTTGTATCTACCCCATGAGGAGTAGCTGGAGTGTCCTCTCCAGGGCGCTGGCCTGGATGGATCAATATGGAAAACAAGCTGTTGCCCATGCGGCAGGTTTTCCCTCTCCACAACATTGGTGGATCTAAAGGAGAGGCAGAGCCAGTACAGTTTGGCACCAGTACCACCACGGGAGTTGCCAGAGGGATGTGATGTCCAACATCCAACTGCCTAAGGGACTCCGACTCCTGATTTTTCCTCGGGGTTAACTCCCGAAGCCTTTCCCATATATGGTTATAGCTGCAAGGCAGCGGAGGTTTAAAATCAGGGTTCCCTTCCCCTAGGTGGGTTGCCTGCCAAGGCTAATGAGCCCCACCCGCCCGAAGTGACTGGTTTTAAGGGGCCAGTGACTCGCCTTCGCCCCTTCTCCTGTTAGTGGAAACAGTTCCTCCATGAGAAGGCCAGGAGTTGGGCTTCGGTTGTCAGAGGCTGTTTGAGACGCACGCTATTGGAGCATTTTATAGAGTGGGAGCTTATCCCCACTCCCACCCCGGCATGACAAACATAAGCATATACAGACCAAATATAAAGAGAATGCAAAAAAAGTTAAATACAAGCTACTTTGGGAAGTTGGGCACTAGTACTGCCCATGGTCACACAGCTGACACAAAGTCCAGCTTTTTATCCACTGCACTGCTTGTCACATGATATGTTGCCTCTCTCAAGTAGCTAAGGACACATTAAAACCATTCCACTTCAGTATTTCTCTATGATAATTAGGAAAAAAATCATTCCTCTTTTGTGTTGATTAAAATAGTTGTGACTTGTTTGTTTCTTGTAAAAGCATTAACAGAAGTATTATTTGAAATATCTTTGCCTCTCCCTGCTAGAGGAAGCCTTTTTATTTTTTTTGTTGTTCATCCACCAAATATTTATTAAATGTTTATGAACCTCATGCAGGATGGGCCTTGTCGGGTGCTCTGGGGAACTACAAAGTTAGGTAAGACATAGAGACATAGTCCCTGCCCTCATGGAGCTTACAGTCTAACAAAAGGATAAGAACCCACCAGCGTTAGCTAGAGTACAGACCTCTATAAGTGCGTTAAAGTTACAAAACAAAGTGCTCTGTGAGGAGGGTGATAGAGGAAGTCTTTTTTTTTTTTTAATTTTTTAGTGAGGCAATTGGGGTTAAGTGACTTGCCTAGGGTCACACAGCTAGTAAGTGTTAAGTGTCTGAGGCTGGATTTGAACTCAGGTACTCCTGACTCCAGGGCTGGTGCTCTATCCACTGTGCCACCTAGCTGCCCCCAGATAGAGGAAGTCTTAATGCTAGATGTATTGCTGTTGAAATGAAGGTAAACTGAGGCACAAAGTTGTGAGCCCATTTAGTTTACTGAAAAGGCTAACAGTTTGGGGTTATTAAAAAACAAAACAAAACAGGTGGGCCAGACTTGGCCAACTGCTGGAGTAGACGATCACGGCAGTCTTCCAGCTAAGATATGTCTTAGTTCTAAATCATAGAATCTGTGAGCCTTGGCGGGTGGATAATCAAAAGTTAACTTTATTAGATCCTTCATCTTCTCATTGTGCACTTTTAACATTGGTAACATGGAGGCTTGTAATATTCTGGCGTCTGTCCATATTCCTTCATAAAATAACATTCACATTAAACTTCCCTTGGATTTTAATAATTGTGTACTAGTAATGCTTAGCCCAACAAACTCTTTTTATAAGGCACTTTTATAAGACACTTGGCCCTTGGAATTAAAAACAAGGCAGTCCTTCCCCTCAGGGAGTTTACAGTCTAATGGAAAGAGTTGGCATTTATACAGATATAATAAAGGAGCCTGTGACTTCCTGACACTGGATCTACACAGGGATAATACTCCAAGAAGACTGTGGTCTCAATGGGAGCCCCCTATTATTCATCTCTCCTGGATGGAGACCTTCCTAGAGCAGGAATGTTCAGTCTCATTGAATGACCTGAACTTTCAGAACTCACTGGAGCCTTGTGAAGAGAAGGGAAGTTGCAGCTGGCAGGCCTCAATTGAGAGTCATCTAGTGCAGTCCTCTCATTTACAGATGAGGAATCTGCTACCCAGAGGTGGAGACACTGGTGCTGTGTAGGAGAATGAGATGAGAACCTACGTGCTCTGACTCCAGGTCCAGCCCTTTTTCTCCTCTTGTATTTGTACACGTTCTCTGTCAGAATCAGAGGCTTCACTCTGAAGAGCTTATTCTTTTTTCTTTTTCTTTTCTTTTCTTTTTTTGCGAGGCAATGAGGGTTAAGTGACTTGCCCAAGGTCACACAGCTAGTAAGTGTCAAGTGTCTGAGGCTGGATTTGAACTTAGGTCCTCCTGAATCCAAGGCCAGTGCTTCATCCACTGCACCACCTAGCTGCCCCCAGAGCTTATTCTTAGAATCAACTGCTTGTGACCCCAAGTGCCCCATTTGTGTCCACCGCTGTCCAGTTGCTGACTTCAGGTTCCGGACATGGTCTTAACCTCTCCTTTTTCCACATTCCAGTCCAATCAGCTCAGAGCGAATTGCCTTGCCAATCTTGGTTTAGCTGAGCAAACAGCTCTGTGCCTTTCCTGGGACGTCGTGATTGTCTGGGGAATTCATGACTTTCAGGATTTTGGAGCATAGTCTGTCCACAGGATTTAGAATCAGAGGAGCTGGCTTTGAATCCCAGCCCTGTTAACAACTTGCTGTGTGACCTCAGATAACCTCTCTGGACCTTACATTCATAAAATAAAGGCATGGACTGGAGGACTAAGGTCAGTCAGTCCATCAGTAAGCATTTATTGAGCAAATACCTGGGAATACAAATCCAGTAAACAAAACAATCTCTACCTACAAGGAGTTCCTGTTCTAATAGGGAAGACAGATGTGTGCAGAGTAAATGTAAAGAGAACACATTTAAAGAAATCAACTTAGTTGATCATTAATTAAACGAGGTGGTTTGAGAGGAAGAACACGGACAGTTGAGGAGTCCAGGAAAGCCTTCACATAGAGGATGGTACTTGAGATACATCTTAAAGGAAGACAGGTTTTCTGTGAGGTGGAGTCAGGAGTCAGTAAACATTTATTACGCACCTTCCTTATGCAGGCACTGTGCCAAACTGGAGATACAAATAGGAAACAAGGTGTGAGTACCGAGCCTGATTGGACAATGCCCCCATGATGAGGTTTGTGTCTCAATGATGAGCTTCCTTGGGCTTAGTGAAGTCAAGAGAAGTCCCAAAGAAATGCAGCCAGGGGGAGATGAGGAGCAAATGCATTCCAGGCCGAGGGAAGGTGAGTGGATGGGAACAGAGTCAAGGCCAGGACCGGCCAACAGACCTCAGAGTACAGGAGGGAGGAGTATGAGGCTGGGAAGATAAGTTGGGGTCAGGTTGTGAAAGGCTTTAAAACCTAAACAAAGGGGTCTTTATTTCATTTGGCCAGAAGCATCCACTGGAGTTTATTGACCAGAGGAATGACATGATCAGAATTGTGCTTAAGGAAATTACTGTTGTAGCAGAGTATGAAGAATGGACTTGAATGGGAAGAGTCTTGAGGCAGGGAGAGCAATTAGGAAGCTGTTGTCATAATCTAGGCAAGAGTTTATGGGGCCTGAACTGAGGTGCTAGTTGTGTAAGCAGAGAGAAGAGACTGCATTTAAGAGATGTAAATGTGAAAGGGCAAGATTTGGCAGGTTTGTGGGGCAAGGGAGAGAGAAGAGTCAAGGATAATGGCACTGTTTTTAACTGGGGAAGTGAAAGGATGGTGGTAATCCCAGCAGAAAGAAGTTGGGAAGAGGGCTGGGTTCCACCTCTAAATCCTTTCTTTTCAAAATGGACTCTTAAATGTATTTAGTAGACCTCACTTCTATTTGATCATTTTAACTGATGTCTATAGGGCTTCTCTTGTTTTTTTTTTAAAGATGTGGCATCTGGATTCACACATAGTATTAGAGGTCCCCGCAAACAACAAGATTTTCGTGGATAGAGATATATATTTTTTCTTTTGTATTCATTAACCTTTTAAAAGGGCTCAACATTTGGTTGGACTTTCCCCACCAGCGATCATTCTATATCTCTTCCCCTAAACTCTTTGAGAAAATTGTCTACATTAAGTGTTTCTACTTCTCATCTCTTTTCTAAACCTCTTTAATTTAGCTATCAACCTCATTAACCAGTGGAAACTGCCCTCTCCAAAGTTATTAGTGATCTCTTGCCAAATCTGGTGGCCTTTTTTCAGTCCTGATCCTTCTTGGTCTTTCTGTGGCATCTGATGCTCCTCTTGGGTAACTCTCCTTTTAGGTTTTTCTGACACTTTTGAATCTCTTGGTTCTCCTATCTGCCTGACTGCTCCTTCTCAGTATCTTTTACCAGTTCTTCTTCCATGTCATGATCAATCACTAAGGTCATCCCTCAAGTCTCTGTCTTGAGTCCTCTTCTTTTTTCCTTTCTTTTTTTTTTTTTTGGTGAGGCAGTTGGGGTTAAGTGACTTGCCCAGGGTCACACAGCTAGTAAGTATCAAGTGTCTGAGGCTGGATTTGAACTCAGGTCCTCCGGACTCCAGGGCCAGTGCTCTATCCATTGCGCCATCTAGCTGCTCCCTCTTTTTTTTTTTTTTTCTTTCTACACTGTCTCACTTAGTGAACTCATGGTTCCATTATAATTTCTTTTTTTTTTTTTTTTTGGTGAGGCAATTGGAGTTAAGTGACTTGCCTAGGGTCACATAGCTAGTAATTGTTAAGTGTCTGATGCCGGATTTGAACTCAGGTCCTCCTGAATCCAGGGCCGGTGCTCTATCCACTGCTCCACCTAGCTGCCCCCCATTATAATTTCTGTACAGATGATTCTCAGGTTTATATATTTGAGCCCATGACTTTCCCCTGAGCTATAGTCACATTTCTAATGACCTCTTGAACATAGTGAACTTGGTCATCACAAACTCAGGATGTCCAGACAGACCCGACTCTATTTCCCCCAGCCTTCCTTCTTTCAGAATTTCTATTAGTAATGAAGGTACCAGTCGTCCAGACTCACACTCTCAGTGTCATTCTCAACTACCCCATAGCCCACAAGTCTTCCTTTACTTCTCTGGTGTGTGGCCCCCTTTCTCCCCTCATACAACCATAACCCTAGTTCGGGCAGGCTCTCATCTCCTCCTGCTTCCACTACTTCAATGAGCTTTTTACTTATGGTCTTGCTTCCAGTCTTTCACCACTCCAAATCCATCCTCCCCTCAGCTGCAAAGGTGATGTTTCTAAAGCTTGGTTCTGACGATGTATTGCGCTTTACCTCTCCCCTTTCCTCATCTAGTTATATGGGCCTCCTTGCTGTTCCTCAAATGTAACACTTTATCTTTGGTCTCTGTGGCTTTGCACTGGTCCCCATTCTTGGAATGTTCTGCCTTCCACCCCTGCCTCTTAGTTTCCCTGGCCTCCTTCAAGACTCAGGTCAGAGTTCATCTTCTGCAGGCCTTCTGTGGTACCTTCCCATTTCAGGTTACCTTCCATCTACTCTCTCTCTCTCTCTATTGTATGTACCTAATTATTTTTGTTCTCTCCCCCATTAGAATATATACTCCTTGAGGGCAGGGGCTGTTTTTTTTTTTCTTTCTTTGTATTCCCAGCACTTGGCATAGTGAAAAGGAAGGGAAGTTTTCCCTTTCATCAGACCTAAATTTATCCCATTGCAACTTTTACCCATTGCTCCTAGTTCTGTCTTCTGGGCCCACACAGAACAGATCTAACCCTTACTTTTTCACATGACGTGTTGTCAAGTACTTGGAAACAATGATGGTAGCCCCTTGGAGGCTTCTCTAAACATCTGCACAACCCATGAGGAATTCTTTCAGTCCAACCTTATGTCCTGAACTTGAGGCCCTTTGCCATTCTGGATGCTCTTCCGCTTATCAGCGCCCTGCCTAAAATGCTGTGCCCAGCACTGAACACACAACTTCCTTGGGGGTTTGAACAAGGCCAAGTACCGTGGGCCTCTCTTAATGCAGCCCAAGATCACATGAGCTTCTTGGTGTGCTATAGCACGCAGCTTACTCATTAAGCTTGTAATCCCCCAAACCCCCAGATCTTTTGGACAGAAGTCCTAACCATGACTCCCCCATTTTGTTCTTAGGAAGCCATTTTCTTATACTCAAGCAGACTTTATTTTTGTTCTTATTAAATTTCATTGATTAGATTCAGCTCGATTTTCTAGTTTACTGAGAAAATTGAATGTCCTGACTCTGCCATCTAGTATGTTAACTATCCTTCCTCGCTTTGTATTATTTGAAAATTTGATATGGCCTTGTGTTCCTTTAGCCTAGTCATTGATGTAAATTATAAATGCCATAGGGCCAAGCACAGATCCCAGGGCTTCTGTTGGAGATTTCTCTTCTAGTGATGTGGAACTATTAATAGACCCTCTGGCCATTCAATCATTACCAAATCCATCTAGGCTGCTATCCTAGAGCCCACATTATGCCTATTTTCTACAAGAATAGCATGAGCTATTTTGCCAAAACTCTGGGTAAACTAGAAGTGACAGTGTTTCCCAGGTCTACCCCTTAAGGGAAAGGGAATAAGGTATTCCTGCATGCTGTTGTCTTGGATGAATCCATGCTTGTGTTGTCTCCTACTTCCTTTTCTAGATGTAGGCAATTGAGAACCCCTGGAGATTTTTTAATTAATGAGAGAGAAGACCAGCTTTATGTATTCAGAAGATTGGTTTGGCATTGGTGTGAAGGGCTAATAGGTTGGGGAAGAGTAGGACCTGGAAGAGCTGTTATGAGGCAGCTGAATATCCTGAGCAGGGGTGGCAGGGGACCTATAACTAGAGGGCAGTGGCAGGGAAGGGGGGCTAGTATGGAGGTGGAAACAATTGATAGCACGACCTCCTCTATAATTTGGATTTTTCCCATCTACCTTGCATTATACTTGCCCACACTGAAACTCCTCTGCCACGTTCTGCCCACTCATGTAGCCTTAAAAAGTCTCTGTTCAGTTTATCCCCATATTTCTGGCTCACATTATCTGGAATGTCATCTGTGATCTTTCCTTTCCCAGGATGTTTCTGAGGATACTAAATAAGACCATGTATTCCTGGAGATGGCTTTTTACCCCACTGTGTGTTGCATATCTAAGCTAGTTCTCAATCTCATAAAAAACCAGTTCCTAGTCCCACATAGAGGCATGGTGTGGGATGCGTTTCCCTCCCAGTGCTATTTCTCTGGATGTATTGCCTGGACAGCACTCATGCGGGTCTCCTTCCTATACTCTGTTTGGCAAACCTATTAGTATTCTGTCTCTATCAGCATGGTTTTGAAACACATTCCTGCTTTTGTGCATGTGTACACACACAGAGGTCAGTTCCTTCATCCAGTACTTCCTCATCTGGAGACACCCTCCCACCCCTACCCATGCATGCACCAAATCCTCTACTCTCAGACAAGAAGCCTTCCTTGATGTACCTAGTCTATAACAAGCTTTACTCTTAGAACTGACATTCTACTTTGGACTTCTTGGGTGCAGCTGTCATCTAGTGTGGTTTATTATACTGGTCAGTTTTATATTAGACTTATACTACAATGACCATGGGGGCTAAACATTGAGTCTCCTGCATTGCTGAGCACAGTGCATATGCAAAAGGCGCTTGTTATATATTTTCTGTTTTGTATGTCTTTGGTGTAGAGAATGGAAGCTCCTTGTGAGTAGGAAATGTCTCATTTGTTGTATCCATCCATAGCGCCTGGTGCATAATAATTGTTTAATAAGTGCTTTATGGATTGATCTTTATCAAAGACATTTTGAAATTAATTGTATTGTTCATTTATTTGATGTAGGTTTACATGTAAATTTATTCCCTTGATGAATTCGACAGATAGGATTTCCCCTTATGGAAGCCAAGTCATTTTCTTCCCATGAGTGGTTTATACTATCATGATGATTTCATATGCTCTTGAAAAATTGCTAAGATATATTTTATTTTACAGGTTATTCTTCTTTTTGGAGGAATTCCATATCTCTGGAATCTTTCTGGAGTATTTTGTAGACGTGCTGGATTTGGGCCAGAGTATGAGGTACTTTTTCTTATGCCTAAAAAATGCTTTCTCCCCTTCTTGACCTATGGAGGTTTATTCTGAAGTTAATCTTGTTGGAACTTATATCATTCATTATTTATAGTTAGCACCTTCTGTAGAGCATTTTTCCATGAATAGCTATTTGAATGAGCTCTGTGCTCATAGCTGTGCACATACGTGGGATATCAGTCCAGAGTAGAATGGGAGGAGTTCTTGGAGGAGGGAGCCTTCCAGAAGAGGAGCACAGAACTCCCCAGCAGAACCATGTTGGGATTCAGGAAGCAGTGACTCAAGAAATGGCTTGGAGGCCCAGCTTGTGGCATGACAGCAGCCAAAGGTTCTCCCCTTCTCCTTAACTTACAGCAGAAGTCACAGGGGGCTAGAAGGGCCCTCTGAGGTCATCAAGTCAAACCCACACATTTTATAGAAAGCTTAAATGATTTGCCTGAAGAAGCCACATAAGCAGTAAGTGGCAGCTCCAGGTTTTGAACTGAGATCCTTAGACTCACAATCAGTGTCCTTTCCTCTGCATCATGCAGCCCCTCTATGCCACTCCTCAGGAAGTCCCGTGTAGGTCAGAGGCATCAGTCTTTGTCATTTGCAGAAGCTAGATCTCATGGGCTTTGGGTCAGAGGACACTCTTGAACTTAGAAATCCAAGGGCAGAGAGAACAAAGAGATTATTGACCCACAGCAGAAGCGCTGAGTCTCATAAGTCTTTAAGCAGTTTGTAATTCTGCTTTAATAAAAGCAGATAAAAGAAATAAAGAATAGTAAATTCTCTAAATAAATAAATAAATGAAATAAAAGAAATAAAGAGGTTTATTCTTCTGTCATCTTGGGTAAATTTTTCTACCACAGCAATTCCTGTGCAGCACTGTGCAGGTTCAGATCCGAACACTTGCCCTTTCCCTGATCCAATCAGAAGTATTACACCAGAAGAGACAGCAATGGCAGGGGAGGGGAGAGGAGAAACTCCTGAGTTAAGACAATAGATACTTCAACAAGATTAACTTGTAGAAAGTAGTTACAGTGTGTATATATACTTAAGTACAGACATAAGCATATACAGATAGAAGGAGATAGTAACAGTGTTCATGTTTTCAGTATGATATCAATGTCTAGTTTATGCTGTCATTGTTTTATTTTTGAAAAACAAAGAAATTGTCCTCAAGACTCTTTCTTGTAGGCAAGGTTTGGTTTAAAAAAAAAAATTCTCCCCAAGTAGTAGTCACTTTATCAGAAGGGAAGAGCAGCAGTATTTTAACAAATAAAAGAGGTTTTGAAATATTTGTTCCTTTGCTAATAAATCCAGGCTTTTAATAAGGGAGGCTACAGACAATAATGTTTCACATTTCTATTTTAAGTAGTAACTGATAGAGGTAACATTTAGGAAGGACTTCCTTCTCTCTCAGCAAGGTCATAGCTACAGAAACAAAGGCTTTTTCAAAAGCAAGACAGGATATTGGAAATTAGCAACCAATAGGGTGTGCAGTTTTGTTATCAGAATTAAAAGGGGTTTCCACAGATGGTTGGGGGTTTGCATTTGCATTATTTAATATAAGATAGGGGTATGTATCTCCATCTATCCAAGATTGGCTGCTGCGATAAGGTCTTAGGTAAAGTGAGGTTCATTGATCACTTTTGGGGGGAATCACTTTCTTAATCAGTTTAATTACCTTTAACCCCTCTTTCTCCTAAACTGACTTCAGTTAAGCTAACTTATATTGAGGCATGTGGAAATACGCTTGGTTAGCACTGGAAAGTATAATTTTTCACAAGAAAGTACCCTGTATTTGTGAAGCATATCTATATATCTATGAGTGTCGGTATATTTTACACATACATACATACATGTTTGTATATATATTTATCAGGGGTCAAAATGAGATTTAAAATATTTAACAAGAATTTATTAAGCATTTAATATGTGTATTCCAGGTACTTTATAAATATGATCTCATTTATCTATGAGTGTCGGTATATTTTACACATACATACATACATGTTTGTATATATATTTATCAGGGGTCAAAATGAGATTTAAAATATTTAACAAGAATTTATTAAGCATTTAATATGTGTATTCCAGGTACTTTATAAATATGATCTCATTTGATCCTTACAACAACCATGCGAGGTAGTTGCTATTATTATCCCCCTTTAACAGATGAGGCAGCTGAGGCAAACAGAAGTTAAGTGATTTTCCCCAGGTTTACCCAGCTAGTATCTGAGTATGGATTTGAACTCAAGTCTTTCTGATTCTAAGCCTGGTGTTCTATCCATTATAATAAATAGCTGCAACACATATGCAGGCTTTGCAAACCTTACATCACTGTATAAGTACTAGCTATTAGTGGAGAATGTGATGCCGTGGAAGGCGCCCTGATACACCAGGGGTGTGCAGCTGAAACTAGACCCTCAGTTTATGTGTCCCTTCCTAGTTTCAGATGAGTTTTTTCTTCTTTAAAGTTAAATTCCTCTCATTTCTTTTTGCTTCTTGTGTTTGCTTTTCCCACTCTGGCCTACTTGCTCAGTCCCCTTTGCCAGTTTCTTTTCTTCCTCACCTCCCCCAGGTGTGGACATTCCTCAGAACTCTGCCCTCAGTCCTTTTCTTTCCACCCACTCCTTTGACAATCTCATCCACTTCCTTTGTCTTTAATTGGCTTTAATGTATTACCTCCCATACCTTTGTCTCCAGCCTGAACATGAACTGAGCCCTGTATAGAGGATTCTGAAGGGCACAGGTGAAGTGGGAAGGCCTTCCAGGCATTGGGGAGGATATTACAATAGTTCAGGAGAAAAGAAATGGAGGCCTGAACAAAAGGGAGAGTGTTAGGAGTGAATGGAAAGAAGAGGACAGATGTAGGAGATGTTATGGCAATAAAATCAATTATACTTGACAGCCAATTGGATGGTGGGGGCAGAATGTTGAGGAAATGATGACTCCAAGGTTTGGGTCCTTGGTAACAAGTAGGATGATACTCCCACCAGTAGAAAAGGGACGTTGGGAGGAAGTTGCTCGAGTATGAAGTGACAGTGGGACATAGAGGTGGACATAACACTGCAGGCAATTGGAAATGTGAGGTTGGCAACTTGGGGCAGAATTTGAGGCCAGATCTGTAGATTTGGACTTCCTCTGTGTAGAGGTGTTCCTGAACACATGGGAAAGAGGGGAGCAGATAGGGCCTGGGCCAGAGCCTTGGGAGACACCCTTCTGATGTCAGGAGGAAGATGAACTAGCAAAAGACACCAAGAAGACCAGTTATACAAGGAGAAAGAGAACAGAGAAGCCCAGGGAGGAGACATTCTCCAGGACAGGGTGATCAGCAGTGTTGAACATTGCGGAAAAGGGAAATGGGAATGGAAATGGAAAAGAGCATTGGCTTTAGTAATTAATAGACCATTGATAACCTTAATGCTGTGGGGCAGGAACTCAGATTGCAAGGGGATGATAAGAAGCAAAATGGCTGGTGAGATAGTAGAAGGAGTAAGCATAGATTTTTTTTTCTGGGATTTTAGCATTGAAAGGGAAGAGAAAAATAGAATGGTGTTTTGAGGAGATAACAGGGTCAAGGGAAGTTTTTCTAAGAATTGAAAAGGTGTTTTAGATATCAGAGAGAGAGAGAGAGAGAGAGAGAGAGCGCCAGTGGGTAGGAGGCACTACAGTTTAGCAGGGACAGGAAATGATTGTTGGGGAAAGTTCCCAAAGGTGAAGGGAGGGGATAGGATTGAGGACATAAATGAAGAGAGTTAACTATAGCAAGGATCTCATTTTCTGAGGCACAGGGGAATTAGGATGTTACTTTGTAGAAATAGTAATTGTCTTTTCCTGTTGTCCTTAGATTACTCAGTCCTTGGTGTTCCTGTTTTTGGCCACACTCTTCAGTGCCCTCACTGGCTTGCCTTGGAGTCTTTACAATACATTTGTCATAGAAGAAAAGCATGGTTTCAATCAACAGGTATTGTAGAATGCCCTGACATTGTTCTTTGTCACATGGGGATGATCTTCCTTCTTTCCTGTTGTGCCAGGGTCTCCACTTTTACTTACACATTAACTTACATGCTTATTACTTCTGCTACTGGAATAACTTGAGAAAAATGCATAGTAGGTGTGACATTTAGGTTTTCTTTTTTTCTGTGAAAAAATTCTGCATGAATAAGTTCAGATATTTCTCAGGTGATGAATTTCAAACCAGTTCTTTTAAAGGTGTGAGAGACTGAAAAAAAAACCAACCCTGAAGTAGTAGCAAAAGAGGCCTGCCCTCTGGACCCAGCACTACTTGAGTCTTACTATTGGTTAATGAGCCTGCACCCCAGAACTGTTGGGGTGAAATCCCCTCTCATGATACCATTGCAAATAAAGAAATGACCTCAGGAAAGAAAGTGAGAGAATCTCAAGGCTTCTTCCTTTCTACTTTTTATAAAAGGTAGTCATTTCTTTACAGTTATGCTGGTTATTGATATTTACAAAGTAGAGGAAAAGGGTTACCACCAGCCTGTTGCAGGTGCTTAGCCTAAGGGTAAAGCAAGATCATTGCATGCTAATGTTTCATGTTCTTTTCAGTATTTTAGGGATTCTGGATTTCAGTGGTGTGGGTATTAAATGTAGAAGATTTTTAAAGAGTTGCTGTTGCCAGAAATATTCAGTATCTGGTAGCCAACATGCTGCCCTAAGTGAGGCTGCCCCTCAGGCAAGGGTGGTTCTTTTCTCTGGGCCAGAATCCTCAGAGGTTGTGCTTTGCTGCTATGGCTTTAGGAACCTAGGAATACTTTAACAATACAATGAGCCACTGCAGTAGGACTTGAGTGGGAGCGTAATTGACAGTATTTTAAACAAATAGTTATATTCAGTTGGTTATTTAAAGTAGCAGCTTTCTGTCATGATTTCTTTTTTTTCAGACCTTAGGGTTCTTCATGAAAGATGCTATCAAGAAATTTGTTGTGACTCAGTGTATTTTACTGCCTGTTACTTCACTTCTGCTTTATATCATTAAAATTGGAGGTGACTACTTTTTCATCTATGCCTGGCTGTTCACATTAGTTGTTTCTTTGGTGAGTAAAGTCTCTCATAAGACATCAACCAAAAAACTACTTTAATTTTAATTAGCATGAAAAACACTCTTTTGTTTTGAAAATGATCTTTAATGTGATTGCATTAAGTTACATTTTTAAATTTGGTTTTTTATTTTGAATTTGACAAATATGTTCTAGAGAGAACATTTCCATATATGAAATCACAGATACTTACCATGTACAGATTGCTTTTTAAAAAGTCTATATTTTAGATTTAAAAAAAAAGAATGTTTTTTTTCTCAATTATATGTAAAAACACTTTTTTTGTTTTTTATAATTTTTGAGTTCCCAAATCCCTCCCCCCTCCTTTAGAAGACAAGTACTTTGATATAGATTAAACATACTTCCACATTAGCTATGTTGCAAAAGATGAAAACTAGTCTTAAGGAACAGGTGAAATTCAAGGTGAAATTGACCTGTTAACTCATGTTTGTGTGGAGAACTAGGATTAATTTGATCTTAGAATTTAAAAAAATTTCTCTCGACTTTTTATGTCAATTCTTTTCTTTCTAGATGGGAGGACAAGGCAGCAAAAGAAAATAGTGACATGGAACCTGAGGGAGGGTAGAGTATCAAGAAGGAGGGGTGGTGAGCAGGGTTAGGTGCTGTGGAGAGGTCACCTGGGAAGAACAGGACTGAGAAAAACGGCCATTTGGATCTGGCAACTCAGAAGTCATTGGTGACTTTAGGGAAAGCTCTTTTAGTTGAGTGGTGAAAAGAAAAGCCAGCTTGGACAGGAGTGATGTGTGAGTGAGTGGTGAGGTGACATTTTTCATATCAGAGCAAGGATGATCGCTTCTGGCCTTTTGACTGGCCTTCAGTACCTAGGACCAAAAATAGGCTGAGGAGAAGAGCGCGGAAGTAATCAGTACATATTTGTACATATAATCTTACACACTTTGTAACCTTATTTCTCACTAGTAGCCTTCATCTATTCTATGTTTCAGTCAAACTGACCTATTCATTGTTCCCCTGATAGCGTCCTCCTGTGTAGTTCCTAACCATTCTTCAAATGACAAGTCAGATAGTGCCTCCATGATGCCTTCCTTCTTGCTGTGAAGCCTGCTTCTCTGTCGCTTCCAGGCGTTGCAGTATGACATCTCGAGACCTCAGAGGTCATCCGGTCCAGTCCTTTCATTTTGTACATGAGGAAGCTGAGGCACAGAGAGGGAGAGGGACCCAAGGTTGCACAACTATTAAGTGGCAGGGCTGGATTCTTAACCTAGGTCTTCTGGCTCCCAAGTCTGTTGCTTTCTCCACTGGGTCATGCTGTTTTTCAACTTTCTTATGTTAGTTTACTTGAAATGTGTTTCCCATCTCCCCCACCAGATTGTCCTTTGGATTTCTGTAGCCTGAACCCCCCGCCAGTGCCTAGCATAGTGCAGTATACATAAGGATTGTGTGAATGAAAAGTAATAGAGAAGCACTTGTTTTCTCTACTGTCTTCTTTCTTTCTGTTTTCATCCTTTCCCTATCACATCTGAGAAGCACTTCTCATTCACCATGTTTAGAAACATCTGCAGTGCCAGAGAGATAGGAAAGACATTTCTGTATAGTGATTTTCTTGAAGGACAAACACAAGCCATTGATCATGAGATTTTGCATAATTGGTGTATTGTTTAAGACCTGGTTAAATCTGAAAACAGTGGAGGCCCTGAACTGGTCTGCATAAGGGATAGCCCCAAGAGCTAACAACTTTAGTTAGCAGTATATAACTAAAAGGAGGCAATGAGCTTCCCTAAACTAAAATACAACAATGTTCAGTGACACATTGGAAATAGAATTCCCAAGCCCAGCCTAGCCCTTGATAAGTGGGTATGTAGTGCACTTCAGCTTCTGCTTGGGCTCTCAGTAGGAGAGCATGATCAGGTATAGGTGGGTCACACATAAGAGCAGACAGCTTGCAGAAAATATCCTAGGGCCATTGCTAGCTCTGCTCAACTCTTGTGCTACACTCATTGTAGGACTCCACCATGTGTCCTGGATGGCAGCCCGATTTTTGGAATACATTGTAGCCCATCCCGTGGCATCTGCACACTACACTTTACCTCTCCATCCCAGACTGACTTACGCTAGAGGCTTCTCAGATACAGTGTGTCCAAAACAGAAGCGCTTTCTTCCCTCCTAAACCCAGCCTACTTCCCTTGTTCTGTAAAAGGCACTGCCATCTTTTCCATTCATAACTCATCATCTCTGATTTTTCTCCTCTTCCTTATCCCCCATGTCCAGTCAGTGGTTATCCTTTATCTAGTCTACACCTCTGTAACGATCTCCTTTTCTCTTCTCAAGCAACTGTCACCCTGGTTCCAGCCCTCATCATATCTTTCCTGGACTGTTGCAATAGCTGGCTGAGTTGGGGTCCCTGCTTCCATTTTCTCCCTTCCTCAGTCTTCCCTACTATAGCTGCTGCTAAAATATCCTTCCCTCCCTAAGCCTCAGAACCGTTCGGTTGCTCCCCATTGTCTGGCGGATAAAACACTTCTTAGCCTAGCAGTTGGGGCCCTCGTAGTCTGGTTCACTCCTCCTCATACCTTTGCCAAGTCAACATTCCAGCCAAACTGGATGAGTGTTTGCTAAATTCAGCAGTCCATCTCTACTTCCGGGCCTTTTTGTGAACCATCCCATCTTGTCTAGAATATATGTAACTTCTCATCCCTGCCCCATAGAATTCAGATGCCACCTCTGAAGTTTTCTCTGATCACTGTCTTCACCCACCCCAGGTTTTAGTGTTCTCTCCCTCCCTCAGATTCCATTGTCCTTTACTCATTTGTATACATATGGATTCTCTTCCCCTCCTCCCCATCGCAAGCTCCTCAAGAACAGAACTATTTCTCTTTACCCTCATAGCTAGCACACTAGGTAGGCACCTTTAGTTTATTCAGCTAAATCTCATAGCACATCATACAATGAAAACTTGGAGGACGGAAAGATTCTTTTGGCTTGGTGCTGGAGAGGTCACTTCATGGAGGAGGATACTCACCAGATGGATCTTGAAGGGAGGGAGGGGCTTCAACAGATTGGAATGGGAGGCTGACCATTGCAGGCATGGGGGTGAACTAAGCAGAAGCACAGAGATGGGAAAGGCCAGAACAGCATTAGAGCATGAGAGGAATGTAGGAAGGGAAGTTGGAGGGAGTAAAGTTGGAAAGGCAGATTGGAGACAAGTTGTGGGAGCTTATGCTTTATTCAGTAGGCACTGGGGAGTCACTGACAGATTTTGAGGAGAGGAGTGACATGATCAGGCTCATCGATTAGAAAAAGACCTCAGGTGGTGTGAGAAGGGTGACTTGGAGAGGTTGACCGCAGAGAGAGATAAGGGATGTGTCCATCCCAGAGCTCTGGTCAGAGGGACTAGGGACTTATACCAAAACCTAGAACATTGCTGGGAACCTAGGCACACTTGGTAAACCTGTCCATGTTCAACCTTTTTCAAGAAACTTCTTAGAGGTTGTTCTCACTTTTACATTTCAGGTGCTTGTCACTATCTATGCTGACTACATCGCTCCTTTATTTGATAAATTCATTCCTTTGCCTGAGGGAACCCTCAAAGAAGAAATTGAAGTAATGGCAAAGAATATTGACTTTCCTCTGACTAAGGTTTATGTTGTGGAAGGTAAGGCTTTACTGAGGGTAAGAAGGTCTTGGCTTTCTACCTTGTTATTAAAGTTCTAAGTTATGAATGAAGGAAAGTTCAACATTGATTTTTAGAGTTAAGCTCTAAAATTTGGAATGTCGAGTTTTCTAAGAATTGGGGATACAGCAGAATCCCAATGTTATTGGGAAGTAAAGATAAACTCTCCCTTATTGTAGTGAAAAATATAAATGGAATATTGTTTAGCCTTCAGTATAACTTCGGGTTATAGATAGTATTAGCTATGTCCAAATAATTTTCTTCATTACACCCCTGTAAGATAGCTGATGGAAGCCTTTCTAATTCCCATCTTACAGATGAGGAAATTAATGTCCCAAATTGGTAGGGACTTGGCCAGTTACACAACTACTAGCGTTGACATCAAGATTCAAACCTGCCTTTTGACTCCTAAGGCCTCTTTCTCCTGTATCATACTCCTTCACTTCCCCCAAAACAACAACAGAAGATCTCTTTGATTCTCAAAATAATCCCCTAAGGTCAGGAATACAGGTATTCTTGTTGTATAGAAGGAGGAACTGAGGTCCAGAAAGGTTGTCACTTAGCAAGCATTATACAGTCAGTGCAGCATGTTGGGTGCCTGTCTCTGTGCCCAAGTGGAGACTTGTCTGGTGATGAAACCCTTGATTGCAGAATTGCCCTGAAACTGAAAGTCATTGGTCAGACCTACAGGCAGTGCTGGCCTAGGGATCAGAAGCCCTGACTTCCCACTTTTATTCACACTTAATTGCTGAGTAAGTTGCTTAACTTTTCTGAGCCTCAGTTTTCTCATATGTAAAATGAGAGAGGTGGACTCTGACTGCAGAGGCCCCTTCTGGCTCTAAATCTATGACCCTGTAATCTTTGATTGGCTGTGGCTAAGGAAACCAAGCCCTCTGTATCAAAGCTGAGGCTTTGGGAGGAGCCAGTGGCTCCAAGCTACTTTGCACACATCTGCCAAGCCTGTGTCTGACCACATCACTCTGCTCAGTTACTCCAGTGGCTCCCCGGGACCATCATCTAAAGCCAGGCACAACCTGGCCCCCTTCTACCCCTCCACATATGCTATAGTATAGCCCAATTAGCCTTCTTAATGTCCTCATACATGGCACACAATCTTTTACTGCCATGCCTTTATACGAGCAGGCCTCCATTCATGGAATGCATAACAACCTTGCCTTTACCTCTTAAAGTCTCTATCTGCCTCTAAGATTCATCTTCGGTACCTGCTGCATGAAGCCTTTCCTGATCCCCGAGATGCTATGGTTGGGTATACCCCCACCCTCATTACTTTGCACCTGCTGTGTGTGTGTGTGTGTGTGTGTGTGTGTGTGTGTGTGTGTATACATGCTTATGTGAGCTATCTCCCCTCACTAGAATGTGAGTGTGTGTGTATATATATGTATATAGGCATACACACATTATCTCCCCTAACTAGCCTGTAAACTTCTCTTGGGCCGAAGCTGCTTCGCTTTGCATCTTTTGCTTCTGCTTCAATGCTTGGCACGTAGGAGACACTGAATACAATATTTGTTCATTGATGGAAAAGAAAGGAAAAGCACAGGGAACAGACTGAGAAGCCATAGCAGAGTTTGTCTCTTAACTGAGAAGTGAGAGGGCTGAGAGCTGTTTCCCCAGAAGGAACAGGACAACACCAGACCCTCAACCACCCTGAGGGCTTCTTGCTTATTAGGATCACACCACAGCCAGAACCCTAGAGCGGTTTGCAACTGCAAAAATTCAAAAATTCAGTGAAAGGGCAAACAAATCACACTGTATCCTTCTTTTTCCTGCCTTGTGAGAACAACATGGTCTTCATGTGTTTAATGAGCATCATGGGCCTTGCTTTCTCAGTAGGTGGAGGAAGGACAAGAATTTGGAACTCAAAATAAGGGTGTTTGTTTTTTTTTAAATAGTCACTTGAAAAAAGACTATAGTCTAATGATTCTGAGACGAATTGAACCCTACCCACTTCAGTACTTACTGTTCAACATATATCTGTTGAATGTCTGCTATGTGTTCAACAGTGTGAGAGACACAGAAATATAGGGCATGAGTCCAATCTTCAAGAGGTTTACAGTTTAATAGAGGAGAAGAAATCAACATAACAGTCTGATGGGAAGCAACCACAGAGTAGTAAAGAAGATTTGGAGTTCTGTGTTAAATGTAGGAGGACTGTAGGAATTCATAGGAAGTTGGGGCGTCACGCCTGGGGTAATGGAAAGCTTCATGGAGAAGTGAAGTTAGTCATGGAGGTAGGAACAAGGAACCGTCCGTCCCTGCTAGATCTCATTGCTCTTTGGTGGCTAAAAGTCCACCTGCAGGAGGTACCTCCAGTTCTTTTTCTCACTTTCTTTTTCTTTTTCTTTTCTTTTTTTTTTTTTGCTGGGCGATTGGGGTTAAGTGACTTGCCCAGGGTCACACAGCTAGTAAGTGTTAAGTGTCTGAGGCCGGATTTTGAACTCGGGTCCTCCTGAATCCAGGGCCGGTGCTTTATCCACTGCGCCACCTAGCTGCCCCTTTTCCTCACTTCTCAACTCTCTCCAGTCTGGCTCCCAACTGAAACTACTGTTCTTCCTAGTTACCTGTGATCTCTTAATTGTCTAATCTAATGGCCTCTTCTCAATTCTCATCCTTCCTGACCTTCCTGCAGCTTCTGACACTATCAGTCACTCTCTTGTTCGTGGCACTCTGGGCCGCTTCTCATTCTACCTGTCCAACAGCTCCTTTTCTACCTCTGATGGATCATCGCCACGGCCACTTCTGTCAGCAGTGGATGTCCCCCAGCGCTTCCCCTGAACCCTTTTCTCCCTCTGTACTGTTTCACTTGGTGATCTCCTCTTCCACTCCATAGATTCAGCTGGCTTCTCTACATAGATGATTCTCAGATTTATTTATCCAACTCAAACCTTTCTTCTGAACTCCACTATCACGTCGCTTAACTCCTACTGTCTTTCAGACATCTGGAACTATACCTCTCAAAGACATCTTAAACTCAGCATGTCCAAAACTGAACTCAGTCATCCTTCCCAAACCTGTCTTCTTCCTAACTTAACTATTACTGTTGAGTTCTCTAGTCCCCAGTCTTGCAACCTAGGTGTCATTTTTGACTCCTTTTTCTCTCACCGCCCCCATCCAATCAGTTGCCAAGTCATGTCATTTCTACCTTTGTAACATCTCTTGAATATGCCTTCTTTCCTCTGACCCTGGTGCAAGTGCCCATCACTTCCTGCCTCCGTTATTGCAGTAGCTGGTAGTGGGTTTGCCTGCCCCAAGATTTTCTCCACTCCACTCCATTCTCCATTCGGCTGGCAGAGTGATCCTCTTAAAGGGTGATTCTGGTCTTGTCAGCTCTAATGGCTCCATATTTCCTTAAGGATCTGTTTGGCTGATAATGCCCTGGCCCTCGCCTCACTTGCCAATCTCCTTACTCCTCACTCTCCTCCACATACTTTTTGATTCAGTGACACTGGCCTCCTGTTCCTCACATAAGACCCTTCATCTCACACAGTTTTCACTGGCTTTCCCCCTACCTGGAGTCATCTCCTTTTCCACCTCCACCTCTGCCTGGCTTTCCTGGCTTCCTTCAAGTCTTGACTCATGTTTTACCTTCTGCAAGAAGCCTTAAGTTTGGTGCCTTCCCACTGTTCATTATTTCCAGTTTGTCCTGTCTATAGCTTGTTTGTACAGAGTTGTTTGCCTGTTGTCCCCTCCTATCTTACTTCAAACACCTAGAGGTCAAGGACTGTCCTTTACCTTTCTTTGCATCCCTAGCATAGTGCTGGTTGACTGACATGGTAAATGCCTTGAAAATAGTAAGAACTTTAATATTTGTTGAATTGAATCTTCTCGTTTTCAGGATGATTTTGTCCATTCTTTCATGTGATAAAGATAAAGGCTTCTAGAAAGTAGCCTAGGGAGGCCCTGGTAGGACAGTGGCATACTTGGTCATGATAGAATACATCCTGTAATACTCTATTGTTGTCTGTGCTTTCATTTAGGACTTTAAGAGGTCCATGATTGATCAGTATGGATACTCTTCCACCAGTATGATCACAACTCCATAGTCAGTGGTTTCCTGAGAATTCATCATCAGCTTCTGATGATGAACCTTTTGGTTGTGGTTTAGTTTCATCCCTAGGCAAAGAGAGACAAGTCCACCACAAAGTTTTGCCAGACTGGTAGAGCCTGACAAAGTGTACGTGCTCCGGCCTAGCCTCTGAGAACCTGGCGTCATAGAAAATATCAATAAAGCCCTCTCATTTTTTTGTTCAGTTTGGAACTCTGGGGAATGCTGGGTAAGGAAATTCCCTCTACAAATGCAGGTTCTTAGAATTTTGCCTGGGGAACTAGAAGTTGAGTGATTTGCTTGGGTCACGGCCAAGGTGAGACCTGCAGGCTTCCTGACTCCAGGCTGGCCCCATGCCTCTACATTATGACATGATTAGGGGATTCATAGCCCAGCTGCTCACGTCTGGGATACCTTTTCATATTGTATTGGTCCTCACAACAACCCAGAGGGGCAGCAGTCTTGGCTCCTCTTTTTCCCGCCAGCTTTCACCCTTTCTGAGCTTTGGTGTACCTAGAATTGTTCTTACAGGACAGTTACCTGCTCTTGTCTGCTTGTGTCTTTTTCAAATTTGAGTTTGTTACTGAGTTTCCTGTGTATCCACATTGATTCCTTTTCATCCAAATTAAATTTCTTATATTAGTATTCCTGGTTCACCTTGCTTGGTACTGATATTCTGAACATTTGTCTATAAACATCTGAGTTTGCAAATTTTGTTGCTGTCACTTCTTAGATTTTGTCTTCTGTGAATTGTACTTCTGTTCTTCTGTTCTAGAGTACTCTGGTTTCCCCCTTGGTGGCTATATATAGGTAGGGTGTTTGTTTGTTTTTTTAGTTTAAAATCTATTTGATTAGATTTGTAGTATTCTAGGAAAATATATTTTTATGAGCCCTTGCTGGTCCAAGGTGTAATGCCTGTATTTTGCAATTCTTCTGTGTCTCTTTGTTGTACTGTGCTTTACAGTTTTAAAGCATTTCACTTACATTATCTCACTTGATCCTCTTTAGATCAACAAGTTGCAGACTAGAGCTGGGGGTACTATAGAGTCCCCTGTGCTGTGCATTATCTGCTTCTTCTAGGGAGGAAAGAAAGAGACAGAAGAGGATTCTGTGAACTAATACTTATGGCAGAGTCTCATGTTATTTATAAAATGGGGTTTGCATTTCATAGGGTTAGAAAACTAGATCTGCCCAGTGTGATGTAGTCACCAAGAAGGAAAGCTGTAAACAGTTGGATTTTTTTTTTCTTTCAAAGAAAATGTAGCATGTGTAAAGAAAAGTCCAAAGAGCACGTTCTCCTGGGCGTCAGGTCCTCAGCTGCCTCTTCCTTGAAGTGTGACTGACCAGGAGGCCAGTGATGTAACCACTCTGGATTTCTGCTCCCTCATCTGTTAAATGGACATAATAATACTTGTGTTCGCTTTTTCCTAATGTCTGGTTCTCACAGGCTCAAACAAGATAAAGTTTGTAAGAGTGCCTGGTAGTCGTAAAGGTCATCTGATAGTGAGAGAGCCTTTGATGACCGTGGTCTGTTTCCTTGATGTCCCATAACCTGCGTGTGTGTGTGTGTGTGTGTGTACACACACTGCTGCTGTAGACACTCATAAAAACAACATCCTATACCTTTGACATTTTCTTGTTGCTTACAAAGTAGGAGCCAATTTAGGTAGAGATTAAAAAAACCTTAAAAAAATTTTTTTATTCAGACATATTTGTGTAGATACACAGATGTGGGCAATGGGCATTTTAAAACTATAGGCTGACTTGAGGCCAACGACATTTTTGCTAAGTAATTGTAGAGTTTAACCTAAGAAAGGAATTAGGGTCTAATATTACATTTTATGATTTCCCTACCTTCCATTGTCAACTCATAGATTTAGTTATGGAGGAGAATATCTTGGTTCACCTACCTAGATCTTTATTCCCTTCCTGTACCTCCTTATTTTCATAGATGTTCTGGACTCTCCTCCCCTACCTATGTCAATAGTAGTTAATTATCCCTTCACTTATTAAGTGACCCTCTGGCCTCAACCTCTTACATCTATCTGTAGTATGTAAGCAGGCAACTAGAGGCTGTAGTGGACAGAGCTCCAGGCACGGAGTCAAGAAGACCTGAGTTTAAATAGGGAGTCAGATACTAGTTGTGTGACACCCTAGGCGAGTCACCTGTGCCTGCCTTAGTTTCCAAATCTGTAAAATAAAAGAATAAAAGAGCACCTTGCTTGCAGGGTCACTGTGAAGAGCAAATGAGACGATAAATGTGACGTGCTTTGCAGACTTCAAAGTGCTACTACTATGTGAGCACTAATTAGCAGCGGCAGCAGCTGCCCTTCTTCCTTGACTAGATTCCTGGGTTGCCTTACAATGATTGCCATTCATATAACAACTTCTTAGAATCAGCCCAGTGGTTCATAACTTCTCTGTCTGTGGCAGAAATGTAAAATCTGCTGTTCAAAAAGATGACCTGGAGGCAGTGATTAAAGGTTAAATTATATTGTGTGCACACTTTTTTTTCTAGGATCAAAAATGGTTACCAATTTTCACAAAAGTTGTCTAAATTTTATAAATCTAGAGCGTAACATTCCCAGTAACTTTGTTTTGCTGCGCTTGAAACATCTAATTATTAACCACTATGAATCAAAGAATATTGATTTAGTGCTTTAATATTCTCTGGTGAAAGGACTTTAAGGACCTGACAGACTAAGAAAGAATTTGTTGAGTCGGAGCATTTGCACGGTGCTGAGGGTGCTGGTCCTAGAGTCGGCAAACCTGGACTGCTCCATCCCGTCCTGTCCCATCTTGTCCCATCTTGTCCTATCCTGACCTGGCCTGGCCCGGCCCATCTTCTCCCATCCTGGCTCCAACATTTACCCAACATGGGGCCTCACCGGGCTTCAGTTTGCCCTGGAGAAAACAGAGACGATGACACATCCTCTGGTTCTCTCAGAATGCAAAAAAGAGCCATGCTTTGTAAACCTAAAAGCCACCAGGTGTTTGCTAACTTATCAGTTCTGAAGATGGTTATTTCATCAGGGTTGGTTTCCCCCACTTAGGTAGAGTGCAGCTTCTCCACTCTTCTTGGTGATTTGCTGTGGCCAGAATAGTGACCAGCCGGTGACTGATCATCCCGGGCTGAGCCTCTCTGCTCCTAGTCTGTCACTGTGCACCCCAGCCCAGCCTCCTGGAGCTCAGGCTTTGCTGTCAGAGCGTAGAGGACTGGAGGTCACTGCTGTGCCATGTGACACGTCAGGGCAAGATTGGAATGAAGAGATACCATTATTATCATTATCGGTAACGTTAAATTTAAAACAAGCATCCTTGTCTCCCATTTATAATCCCAAGGGAGACAGCACCCCCTGAGAGCTTGTGATCCTGGGGAGGTTGTTTGAGGCCTCCTTGCCCTAGGGCTCTGTCTGACAGCTGTTTTCTGCACTGATGACAAGCTAAAGGTCTTGTGGCATACTGATGGAAGCCTCTTAGATAGAACACAAGCATGACAGAAAAAGTTCTCTGCCCACGCCTCTGTTAAGGACATTGAGTCAGAAGCAGGCAGTTGTAGGCCCTAAAGCTTAGTTTCTCTCTCCCCTGCACTCTCCCACTAGGATCCAAGCGTTCCTCCCACAGCAATGCCTACTTCTACGGCTTCTTCAAGAACAAGCGAATCGTTTTGTTTGACACGCTGCTGGAGGAGTACTCGGTGCTAAACAAAGAGCCCCCTGAGGAGGATGAAGAGGCTGAAAGCCCGGAAACCAAGGCCAAAGTCAGAGTGAGTTTGACTTTAACACTTGTCCTCTACTCAAGTATCTGCAGCCTATCCTTCTGCTTGCCCACTGCTTACAGCACTAGTGCTGGCACTAGAGGGTCCTGGGCCTCTGCAGACTGACTCAAGACTGGCCATAGTCTCACACCAGCAAGTTGGCTTTCAGATAGAAGTGCTCTATTTTGGAGCGATGCCTTTGTCTTAGGACCAAGAAGTGTCTAGTTTTCTGGGATGAGGGAATTCTTGAAAACCACAAGAGGAGGAGATCGTTTCAGTGCCATTTTTAGTAAGGAACCTGTGTCAGGGCACAGTGCCTGGGAAGGGCAGGAGAGCCAGTGCCTGGAGCTTCCTCCTCAGGCTCATAGTGCCCACCGCACTGCATGACCATTGTTACTGTGTAGAGGAAGCATCCACTGGAATGTTCAAGGAGGAGCAAGGCTGTTACTGGTTCCTAGAAAATAATCCAGCTGGACCCACGTAATCAGCCAACAAACAAGGCACCTGGTGGAGCAATGGGGAGAGCTAGGCCTGAAGTCAGGAAGCTTTTCTGCCCTCAGACACTAGCTGAATGACTTATGGCAGGTCACCTAACCACTGTTCTCCTCAGTTTCCTCAGCTGTAAAATGGTGATAAGAGGTATGTTGTGGAGGTCAAATGAGAGAATATTTGCAAACCCCTTGCAGTGCCTGGCACATAGTAGGCTCTGTATTAGCACTTATTTCCTTCCCTTCCCCCTACTATGTGCCAGGAACCATTTTAGTGCCATTTAGATAAAAGCACAAGCCCCTTGGCCTTGCACTGTTTAGGGGTCCAGAGGCCTGCTGAGAGGCGGCAGGAGAAGCAGGGCCTTGTGTTCCTGCCCCAGCACTTGGTACTTTCCCCATGGCAGGAGGGCAGGGTGCCAGGGAGGGCTAAGTCTGCGATAAGATCATTTGAAAGTAGCCTGGCCAGTGCCTGAGTCTCCCACCCTATGGGGGTGTGGGCAGGAGGCAAAGTCCAATGTTAACTCCCAGTTGGCCATGAGCGAGACCAGGCTGCTCAGTGGTCCCAGGGGTACTCTGTGACCCAGGGGAGAGGGAGTGAGGATATACTTTGCAGAGTTACTGCCTTTCTTTGCCTGTTTTCCTCCCCTGGCCCCACATATCCTGGGAAGAGAATTAAATGGTTTTTGCTACATGATGTTTTTTTCCTGTTGCTGTTGTCAAGACAAACAAAGGGTGAAATGGAAGTCTCCCCCAAAGCCCTGCCCAGGGTAATTAATTAGACCTAAGGACAGGTTTGTAAACAGTCACAGTCTCCTAGAATTTAGAGCAAGAAGAGGCCCTAAGGATTATAGTGGTTTGGCCTTGTCTTATTACACTGGGGGAGTACTGGGCTCCAGGCAGAGGAAGGGACATGTCCAAGGCCACCTGTGTGATAGTTAGCAGAACTTGTTTAGTGGAGCCTTCCAGAGCCAAAGGAGCACGATCGTGCTGGAGGAGACTCTAGGAATGGCTTGGGCCTGCCTGGGTTTGCCCTCCTGCACTCCATCACCCCAGCTGTGTAGTGATCCTGTGAGTAACTTCCTGACATCCCAGTATTTCAGGGCAGACCTTTGCCACATACCTTCTCTGAGGACAGAAAGTCAGGATGGATGGCACTCAGCTGGTACGATTCAGACAGACACTTCTAGTGTTACTGCCATCCTCTTTTACTCTCAGTGGCTGAATGTCGTATTTGGTCTGGAGCAGCAGGGGCCATGAGCCAGATCAGTGACACCAGAAGAAAGACCCCGACCCCACGCCAAGGGCCCCCACCAGCCTCAGCCCTGTGCTCACTCTCACCACCTGCCTCTCCTGTATACCTCCTGAGGTACTCCAGGCCGCTCTCTGCCCCGGCTTTTCGACATCCCCTGGACAGTGGGCCGTGTTAAACCTCAGCTACCCAGCTCAGCAGTTCCCAAAGCCTGCAGTAGCAGGGACATCCTGGGGATGTTCCCCACGGTCAGTTGGGTGTCAGCCGCCCTTCCCCCTCCTTCAGGCCCTGGTAGTGCCCTCTTCTCTCTACAGCCCTAACACGTGTACCCTGATAGCCACAGCTCTGAGAAGCACAGCAGAGATAGTACCCTCTTGCCCCCTTGCTCTTCCTTTTGGCCCTAGGCCCAGTGGTAGCTACTGGGGGGTCTTTTCCCTGCATCACCTGCTTTTTTCAGCTGGAGTTCTAGAGCCCAGCCGTCATCTCTCTGTATTTATCCCTGTTAAATGTCATTTAATTAGAAAAACTCAGCTGTTTGCTCTAAGCTGCAACTTTCTAAAGAATCTGTAATTCTGTCATCTCAATCTGATTTTTAATGCTTGCTATCTGTGGATCAACAGGCAACATGAGGTGATCCAAGGGGCACTGGCCTCAGAGCCAGGAAGCCATGGGCTTAAGACCTGTCTTTGATAGCAGCTACACATTGTCCATTGGTGTTGTGCCTCTGATAAGGAAGGTACTTAACCTCTCTAGATGACTCACCAAGACCATAATTTTCAAAGGTGGGAGTTCCCTGTGCCAGTGAAATCATAGATCCAATCCATGGTAGCCATTCTTCCCAACTCCGGGTCATTTGCAGATTTGTTAAGTATACTCGCCATGTCTTAGTGAGGCATTAATAAAAATGTAGGCTAACACAGAGCCAAGAACATAGCCCCGGGGCACACGGAGAGAGGCCTCATTCTGAGTTGAGGGTGGCTACTCTTTGTTTCCAGTCTTTCCTTTATTTTTGCACTCCTGACTGAATTCTTGCGTAGCCCATGTACTTTATGTTTTCCACAAAGATAACATGGGAAACTTTATATATGCTTAGCAAAAACATAGGTAAACATTTCTGCAACTTTCCCATGATCTCACCCTTTCAAAAAAGGAAATGAAGCTGGGCTTGTGTGATGTGTTCTCAATAACACTCTGCCGTCTCTCTGTGGTGACTGCTTCTCTTTTTAGATGGTCACTAATTCTTAGCCATCCTTGAAGTCTCACCTCAGATACCTCTTCCTTCAGCTACCTTCCATGGTACCTGTGGTCCGTAACAGACCTTTCCCTTTAGACTTCCCCTCTAATACACTGGTCATGCGGCATGTAGTGGGAGGAGGGCTTGTCCTGGAGCAATCTGACTTCAGAATCCATCTCTACCTCTTCATAAACTGGTGATCATGAGCAGGTCACCTCATCTCGCTAAGCTCAGTTTTCCTACCTGCAAAGTGGAGGTAATACCTATCACTACCTACCTTATAGGATGAAATATGACCGGCATGTAAACACGCCTTGCAAACTAATGTGGTAGCTTTATGTAGATTTCAGCTCTCAGGACGACGGTGTGTTCTCATTTGTACGTCTTATTCGTGTGCTTGACCGTGAGTTCTAGGAAGGCAGTGACCGTCTAGCTTGTTACCCCTGCGCTCTCTTTGGCCCCCTGGTGCGTGCCGGCTTTGCGCAAACTAGGCATTCAGTAACTGCAGTTATCTGTTACATAGAGGGCACAGTGCTAGGCTCCTTCAGGAAGTATATGTGCATGAACAAATATTGCTGAGGCTGACAAAGTAAGTGTAAGACAAAGGCCACAGTCTGGAAGCACCCCCCCCCCCCCCCAACGCTTGTTTGCCTCTGGGGAGCTTGTGAGACTCGTTTGGCCATATTCATGCTGTTGATTCAAGAGATATTCTTAAAAATGGATTGTTATTATGACTTTTTTTTCCTCAGAATAGAAACAAGGCTGTAAAAGAGAGGTTCTCGCTGTTCTTGGCATGAATTGGGACACTGGAAGTTGGGCCACACCATCAAAAACCATCATCATCAGCCAGGTGAGTGTGCGGGCCTTCTGGCTTGCATGCAAGGCTGGCCTTTCCAGCTTCTCCGCCCCCCGCCGCGAGTCAGACCGATAGGCGCCTGGGCCTCACTCACACACAGGCAGTGCCGTCCGGGGGACAACCAGGAATCGCTGCTAATGCCTCTTCAAGTTACTGGCATAATAGAAGCCATTGACACTCAGAGTTTTTGACAAATGTAGCCGAGAAGAGCAGTATTTGGAGTGGGAATTCTTCTTTTGGAAACTAGTTCTCCTTTTCTCACCCAGGTATAATGCAGCAATCGTTGGGCCCAGGCCTAATACTCATGCTGTAGGGAGGCTTTAAGGCTAGAGCTTTTTTCCCCTTCTGACTTGGACTAATTTACTCCTCTTTGGGTACCTGGTAGTCTGCTGCTTCTGGTAACTCCCTCTCTTGGTACTAGAATTCATGCAGAAGTCTATTGACTTTATCCTGTTGCAGCTCAGAGCTCCTAAACTCAAGCGATCCCCCAGCCTTGGCTTCCCCAAGTAGCAGATAGATATGTGCGACCACACCTCACTCGCTCTGGAGTAGGAATTCTTGATGAGTTTGGTTCCTCGTCCCAAAGTTGAGTTTGTAAGATTTAGAGTTGGAATGGACTTCAGAGATGACCTAGGCCAGGAGTTTTTGACCAAGGGTCTGTGAATTTAAAATATATTTTTGTAATTATATTTCAATATTATTGGTTTTCTTTGTAATCTTATGTATTGTATTTTATACTTTTTTTAACCTATTATTCTGAGGAGATTCCACTGCCTGTGGTCATGGCACAGATCAGTCTAAGAACCCTCAATAGTCCAGGCTTCTGATTTTACAAGCCCAGAGAGCTTGGCCAAGGCCACTTTACTTGCCTAAGGTCACAGAGCCAGGACTTGAATCCAAGTTCAAAATCCATCATTCTCTGCACACCTTGCTTTTTTTATATTCTTTGTTCTAGTCCTTGATAAATGAAACACACATGCTACAAATTCACCAAACTGTTTTGTACAACTATAAATCATCATGACATACAGGCAGAAGACGTCATTTTATTCCACTTCACTTTAATGCACTTTCACAGATACTGTGTTTTTGACCAGTTGAAGGCTTGTGGCAACCCTGTGTTGAGCAAGTCTGTCTGCACCATTTTTTAACAGCATGTGCTCACGTCATGACTATGTGCCACTTTTTGGTAATTCTTGCAATATTTCCAACCTGTTCGTTATTATTATATCTGATATGTTGATTTGTGATCAGTGGTCTTTGATGTTACTGTTGATATTTTTGGGGAGCTCCACAAACTAAGCCTATATAAAATGGCAAACTTAATAATTATGTATGTATGTTCTGACTGCTTCACCACTGCTCCATCCATTTCCCCACCTCTCTCCTTCTCCTTGGGCCACCCTGAGACGACAGTTTGTAATTAGGCCAATTAATAACCCTAAATGGCCTCTAGGTATTCAAGTGAAAGGAAGAGTCATTTGATGGAGCAAATTTCATTGTTGTCTTAGCTTAAGAAATTGCCCTAGCCGTAGTCTTCAGCAGCCACCAACATTGAGGCAAGAAGATTGACTCCCTAAAGGCTTAGATGATGGTTAGCCTTTTTAGCAATAAAATATTTTAAGATTAAGGTATGTGTATTGTTTTTTTAGACAGAATACTTAGATCCAACCAGGCAGTGTTGGAAGTTGTTGAAAGACAAGGTACGCTTTTACATCGTTGGTGGATATAAAACACTTTCATCCTGAAGTGCTATGAATATTTTAGCTATCAGTGAAGAATATCTCCAAGTGGGCACACTGCAGACATGCAGACCTTTTCCCCCTTCTTGTCTGGGGTAGAAGTGAAATTTCGTGGTAACATTTGATGCCATTCTTAATATGAGAGTATATGGTAGAACTTAAAAATAAAATCCAGGCTGTTGAATGTTGCCCTGTGCTGAAATCATTCCAACCATAACTTGCTCTGTCTCTTTCATTTTAGATGAATTCTTTCCTTTGTTTTTTCTTATTTGCCATATTAATTGGTCGAAAAGAACTCTTTGCTGCATTTGGTTTTTATGATACTCAACCCACTCTGATTGGACTAATGATCATCTTCCAGTTTATTTTTTCACCTTATAATGAGGTAAAGTATGGCTTTTTAAATGTGTTCACATAATTCATTAAGTCCTAAACCTCTAGGGCAGTTTTTGCTTTACTACACCATTCCCCACTGAAAGATCAGCAAATGTATGTTTATTTAACACATGGTCTAAATGATGGGGCAAGAGAGGATAATTGTAGTTTGTCAGGTGCTCAAGGGGCTCTTTTCATCACAGGTGGAGTGGTCAGGCTGTGAGCAGAATAGGCTACCACGTCGACCAAAGTAGGAACTGAATGCTTGTTATTTTCATGACACCGCATTGCCTCTAATGGGTGGAATTTAAAGAGAAGCAAATTCCAACCCTATATAGGGAGATTGTTCTCATGGAAATTCTCTGAGGTTGTGAGAACTTTTTAAGAGGAGGCAGCAGGGCAGCTAGGTGGTACAGTGAATAAAGCACCAGCTCTGGATTCAGAAGGACCTGAGTTCAAATCCAGCCTCAGACTACTTGACACTTAGTAGCTGTGTTACCCTGGGCAAGTCACTTAACCCTCATTGTCCCTCAAAAAAAAAAAAATAGGTTGGGAGAGTTTTGTCACTTAGCAGTGTGTTGGACTTGACGTTCTTGGAGATGCCCTGACATTGTGCTGTTCTCTGAGAGTATGCTATGTTTGAAGAACGTAGCAATAGTAAAATAAACTACCTTTGGAATCAATAGTTAACCCAGCAGAAAAATGGAGCCAGTGTAGATAAGCATCCCAGGAATTTAGTGGAAAGTCACTAAGAGAAATTGAACTACAGGAAGGGCAGGGAATAGTCAGGTGATATTGAATGTGAGTGTCAATGCAAAGAACAGCCATCTAAAATTTATTGGGCATGGACAGTGCTATGGGATGAACACAAAGTGTTTATAAGTAAGTATCTTCAGTTTCCTCAGAGTGAACACTGCCAAAATTGACCCCATTGTAGTATATGCTCTTCATAAGAGTCCATTACCCAAAAAAAGCAGTTGTGTGGTGGGCAGCTTCTCCACATTTAGCAAGGCTGGTTCTCAGTGGGCAGACCACAGGCTCTACTCACAGCTTTCCCAACCTGATGGGAACCTGCCAGAAACTAATCTCTACTGGCATAGCCTGCAAGAGCCCAGGGCTGCACTCACACCACCATTGAGCAGCATTATGTAACCCCTACTTAATAGTAAATGAGACCATAAAGCTAGGCAGCCTGATCATAAAAAAAAGGTTGGTAAGTGGAAAATGTTAAAAGAGAAAGAATTTCAAAGCTAGGCTAAGTAATAAAAGTGGGGCATTTCAGCAATTTCCAGGTTGGTAGAACTTGGAACAAGACATGAATATGCAGTTCTTAGATAACCCAAGTGACTGCTAAGCATTCAGATGACCTTAAAAGAGGTAATTTTAGCCAGGTATGAACACCAGGAAAAACAAAAGGATTCTGGCCTCATCGTAGGCTTACAGCTGGAAGGAACCTTAAAGGCCATCAAAGCCAACTTTTTCTTAAAACCTTCTCTCCTACCACCCCCCACCCCCTTTTACAGATTTGGAAATTGAGGCACAGAAGTTGTGGCTTACCTAAGGTCACACGATTAGAATTGTCTGAAACGGGACCTAAATCCAAATACTCCAAGTCCAGTATTGCCCCTGACTGCACCAAATTTGATTCTATTTTTGATAAGACTCTCTCTAAAATGTATTCTTTTTTGCCTTTTAAAAACAATATACTGGGGGGTGGCTAGGTGGCGCAGTGGATAAAGCACAGGTCCTGGATTCAGGAGTACCTGAGTTCAAATGCGGCCTCAGACACTTGACACTTAACTAGCTGTGTGACCTTGGGCAAGTCACTTAACCCCCATTGCCCCACAAAAAACCAAAACCAAAAAAACAATATACTGATTATGTCACCATTTCTTTCTTTGTGTGTGTGTATGTCTGTGTATATGTCACCATTTCTTGATGAATCATCATCCTCATTCCTAAAATATTAGTTAGTATAGTGTTCTAAATATGCTGCCCTCAGATATCGTTAGGTGATGAATGGTTATATTTGCCCTAGCACATGCTGACATTACACTGCTGTGTTGTGTGAGTTCTTATCTGCTGGATGTTTGTCTCCACCCTCACCATCAAGCTGCCAGTGGTTACTTCAGTGTTGATAAAGAACAGTGCTCAAGACCTACCTTGAACAGTCCTTTCCCTTTGAATTTACTACATCTAGTTGTCTGGAAAAACTCCATAAATGTCCTTGATAGAATTATACTAAACAAATAAGTAGACTGAGGGTGGGTGCTTTCTCATGAATCAAGTGCATGAGTTGGATTTCACTTTCTTTGACTTTATTTGAATGATTGGAGAAACTGTTACTAATTTCCTAGTTCTCAGCTTTGTTTCAAAGCTACCTGGCTCAGAACTCTATGGGCCATTCATTATAATTCCCTGAAAGGCAAGAAGCCAGTTAAAGAAACAGTGGGACCCCTTTATGATTGCAGTGCAGAAAAAAGACTTGCTGAAAGGCAAGTTTGACCTTTCCTAAAGATTTAAGGGAAATTGTCTCCCCCAATTCTTGTTTTGAAACATGGGCCAGAAGTACTACATCAAAAAAGTAAATAAATAGGCTTTGGCTTTTTTGGGGGGGGGCGGGGCTATGGGGGTTAAGTGATTTGCCCAGGGTCACACAGCTAGTAAGTGTCAAGTGTCTGAAGCCAGATTTGAACTCAGGTACTCCTGAATCCAGGGCTGGTGCTTTTATCCACTGTGCCACCTAGCTGCCCTGAAACTTCACAGCATTGTTTGCATTAAAGCAGTGGTGTTGGGAGTTCATACATTTTCCCCAGTGATCCTAGTTGAGAATGCATTTGGGGCAGCTAGGTGGCTTAGTGGCCCTGGCCCTAGATTCAGGAGGACCTGAGTTCAATTCCGGCCTCAGACACTTGACATTTAACTAGCTGTGTGACCCTGGGAAAGTCACTTGACCCTCATTGGCCCACAAAAAAGCCCCAAAACAACAAAAAAATCAATACATCTATTGCTCTATAGAAAGGGAAAAGAGAATGCATTTAAATTTCAGTGGTAATGAGTCTTTAGCCTTTGAAAATGGACTTGATTTCTAGAAATGGCCCAACTCAGAGTTAAAACTGATATGTAAAAGTATATATGGTGGGGGCAGCTAGGTGGCACATTGGATAGAGCACTAGAGCACTGGCCCTGGATTCAGGAGGCCCTGAGTTCAAATCCGGCCTCAGACACTTAACACTTACTAGCTGTGTGACCCTAGGCAAGTCACTTAACCCCAATTGCCTCACCAAAAAAAAAAGTATATATGGTGAATGAATGAAGTTGAGTAGATCTTATTTGAATGGGGGAAAATGGCTTCAAAATAACAGGATGGATTTTCTTACTTTACTTATAAATTGAATCTGGGATCATTTCCCAAAGAGAAGCTTCTATACCCTTTTGAGCTTGGAATACTAGTGGGCCCCATTTTGGGGCCATCACAATAGCTTTCTATAAAATCATTCATTTAAATCTTTAAGTTCTGTTAGTAAAGCAAAGTGTGTGGGCTTTGAGAGGTACCTGTACGAGTACAAAAAGGCAGAGACATAGCTACAGAACGCTTTTTGTGAAGAAGACCTGGAGAGCTGGATGAACTGGGAGCTCAGCCTGTGTCAGCAGTGACAGCACAGCCAGAGAGCTAACTTTACATTCAACTCAGGAAACGGTTATTAAGCACTGACTGTGTGCAAGATACTATGCTGGTGCCTGGGAAACAGTGTCAGAAATGATACAGCCCCTGCCCTTCAGAAGCTTACAGTCTCTGATTTTTTTTTTTTTAAGGCAATGGGGGTTAAGTGACTTGCCCAGGGTCACACAGCTAGTAAAGTGTCAAGTGTCTGAGGCCGGATTTGAACTCAGGTACTCCTGAATCCAGGGCTGGTGCTTTAACCACTGAGCCATCTAGCTGCCCCCACAGTCTGATTTTTAAGACCCCTTTGGAGACTGGTGACTGCCCCTTCTCAGAGAAATTCTTTAAATTCAAAATTGAAGGAAAGGCTAGAGGTTAGTATGTATGTATGTAAATTTTTTTCCATCTAGATTCTTAGACATCCCACCCTGATATAAGTGCATAAGAAAAGTGTAAGGGGCAGTTTGGTGGCGCAATGGACAGTGGATAAAACACCAACCCTGGATTCAGGAGGACCTGAGTTCAAATACGGCCTCAGACACTTGACACTTACTAGCTCTGTGACCTTGGACAAGTCACTTAACCATCACTGCTCCACAAAAAAGAAAAGTGTAGACACAGAACTACTGTGTGGCTTAGGTTTGGGGAGCATGGTTACCCCTGGGGGGATTGGGGTGAACTTTAAAGGATGTTGGGATGTTGAATTTCCCAACCCTGAAGGTCTTCCCGGTAACCACTTGCTGGGAGTACTGTTAGAGCAGGGCTTCTTAAACTTCCACTCACAACCCCTTTTTGCCCAAGAAATTTTTATGGGTATGTAGGCATATAAAACAGGTCCTATTGCTGACCCCCACATTCAGTTTAACTCACAGTTTAAGAAGGTTTAAGTTTAAGGTTTTAGAAGATGTGTGCTTCCTTTGGATGGCAGCCTAGGTGCCCTTCAGGGTCCCTTCTAGCACAGACATGCAATTGTTTTTCTTGTTTTTAAAATATTAGTCTCCTTACTTTAGCTGACATTTATGATGATGCCCATTTTATAAATGAGGAAGCTGAGGCTGAGAGAGGACAAATGACTTGGCTGTGGTCACACAGCTCATAAGTGTCAGAGGCAGGATTCTAATCCAGGTGATTCCCAACTCCACTATACCAAACTGCCTCATAATTTTTGAAGGGTATTTAACGGTTTCGTTTTGACCCTAATATTTGACATCAATCAAAACAATCCTCATTGTTAGTTTAGCACTAGAATGACTTACTCTGAGGAAAGATGCCTTTTCTTGATTGAAGAGAGTGAGTTATAATGGAAAGGGCCCTGGATCTTAAGTCATAATCTGAATTTAGATCCCAGCCCTGCTGCTTACTACCTCAGTGACACCGGGGGAGTCATTTATCTTTGCAGACCTTTTTTTCCCATATGGAAAATGACAGGGTTAGAGAAATTCTCAAATGTGTGGGAATGTATAAAGATGTCCTTGAACTTCACTGACCCTTATTCAGGGCTGTTTTTTGCATGCCCCAGCTCCACTTTATCCCTTCCTTCATGGTCTCAACTTCACCAAATCTTGAGTGAGAACAAAAATACTGCTTTTCAGTAACCCTTTCTTTCTCTTTCCTTCCTTTAGGTACTTTCTTTTTGTCTCACGGTACTGAGCCGAAGATTTGAGTTCCAAGCAGATGCATTTGCCAAGAAGCTTGGGAAGGCTAAAGACTTATACTCAGCCCTGATCAAACTAAACAAAGACAACTTGGGATTTCCTGTTTCTGACTGGTTATTTTCAATGTGGCATTATTCCCATCCTCCACTACTAGAGCGACTTCAAGCTTTGCAGGATTCAAAACAGGACTGAGATGCCCAGGATCTGTGCTTGAAGACAAGTTTCTGAAAGTTTCCATCCTGGCAGCATGTTCTAGCTCTTAATGTTTTTACTTTCTTTTTTTAAGAGAAAAATTAAGTGCAGGTGGATGCCCTGATTTAAATGCACTTAATATCCCATTTTAAAATTGATTGGAAAATCAATTTTTTGAAAAAGGAAAACACTGGATGAGCTTTAAAAACATTGTATATAAAGGTATTTTTACTTTACTTTGGATGATATAATTTACCCCTGATTTATTTGAACAAGCATAAAAATATTCATTTTCATACCTGTAATTGAATCTGCCCACTGAGTACTTTGGACACATCTTTGGAGGAGGTATCTTATCCTCTGAAACCTTTCTACAAGGCTGAGAGCATGGTCCCAAATCATTGTGCTCATATACATTTGAATATTTAAATAGTTAAAATCGTCATTGTTTGATCTGACCAACCAATCAGTGTTTTAAATACTAAGGAAGGTACTTGTCATTGTACCTGGCATTATTCTGGTGAAATGTGGTTATAAATGTACTTTTGACTTCTACCCCTGTATCCACGTTTAAGTGGGCAATTCTGAGACTTTTTTTGTTCGTTGTTTTGTCGGGTTTTATTCATCAGGATCTATTTTACGCTATAGAAAAATCACAATTAACAGAAGACTTCATGTTATTTAGGCAGAGCCATGTATTTCCTGTGTGACCACATTAGGCAAATCAAGAGTATTTTTCAAAATACTCTAGCTTTTTTGAATTCGTAATCCTTTTCTGTCCCTGACTTCAGCCAGGCCTACAACAAGGAAAGTTATGTATTCCTCTTTTTTGGCAGAAACAGCCATCTTATGTAGGCTTTCCTATCTGTACAAGGGACAAAATTTGGAGAGGGGTGGACAGAATGGAATCCCTCCAAGATGACAGGCTTCTTTTCATACTTAGGTGAAGCCCCCTGAAATCAGAGTAAAAACTTACAGAAGTGTTGCCTGTGGTGAGAAAACCTTCTTTATATTGATCCCTGCCCCCAGAAGGGACCAGTGCTACGAATCAGGCCTAGTATCCACTCAGACCAGTTGTAGTAGGTGTCAATGGTCAAGCTATTTTTCATTTCAAAGCAACCCTCCACCCAGAGGTTCCTTTTGACATTTTAAAAGAAATGTGTATGTGACTGCCTTATAATTATGTACAATGCCTGAGGATGCCCTGAGTTTTTGTTTGGAATCGTCCCCTTGCTACTGTGTCTGCTTTTGGGGGTATTTGCTCCAAATGGGAGCAGAACCAGCCCTCAGATTTCTGTCAGTAAAACTGCACAGCTGAGGTTTGGGGTGACTTCTTCACATGAAAATAGGATCAAAGTCAGTATCTCTGTTGTAATGCATTATTTATTTCCTTAGGCAGAGTGGGCTGGTTCTACAGTTTATTCCACCAGCCTCCCTTATTATCCCTTACCTCTTCCTTCTCAGTGAGATGGCCCTCCCTTTTTCCTGTGCCTTTAAACTCACATTTGAATCCAGCACAAGTCAAGCATTAAAAATTTGCCAATGGAAAGTTGTATACTTTATCTTTAATTTTTTGGAAATGCTGTATGTTTTATCCACTTCTGTTCTCATTCTCTGCACACCAGAGGAGCTGGCTTGTGGCATTTGAAGAGGTGGCTCTGCTGTTGGAGGAGAAGCAATAGCCCTCCAGGGTTTGTACCCTTGTGGCTGTCTCTATCTTGCTATGTAACTTTTTTTTACTCTGCTCTGACTGTACTGTCTCAGCTTTGATGCAACTCAAATGATTGTGAGCCTAACTGCTTTCAACATCAAACTTACTAATTGGTGTCTCCATTCAACACCACTTCAGTCTGCCCTCCTGGGAGTCAAATTAAGCTTCCTTAGATGTTTTGATCCTGTTTTCCCCCTGCAGTCATCCAGTGAGAATTGAGTTGGTTAAGACTTGTAGAAGGGAGTCTGTCAGGCAGCAGAAATCTCAGCAGTTTAGGGATGCAGTCTAGGGAATTAGGCTAATTCAGTTAAATGTTTATTAAGTGCCTACTGCACAGACATTTACTAACATCATGGTTGTTGATAGGAAGACAAAGATTTTTTTTTAAATAGTCTACCTCCAAGAAGCTTATTTTCCACTAGACACATACAAGTAGTATAGAGATAAATTTATTACAGGTTAATGTGTGGTGAGTGCAAAAGAGACCCAGAGTACTCTAAGAAGACTTGAGGAGGAAGAAAACACTTGCACTTGGGGTGGGGAAGGGGGAAATCAAAGGAGGCTTCATGGAGAAGGTATCTGGTGAGCTTGAGTCTTGAAGGAATCTAAGCCTTCTGAAAGCAAGAAATGAAGACGAATTGCAGTGCGAGACAGCTTGCACAGAGGTAGAAGATGACATGTTGAGTCTGGAGAACAGCTCAGTCATTGGAATGTAGACGATGAAGGGAATTTATGTATTATGTACTAAGTCTGGGAGAGGAGGCAGGTTGGAGTCAGACCGGGGCTCTTAAATGTCAGGCAGGACATTATTATCAATAATATATTAATATTATTGTAAATAATAAGACAGGAAGGCCCTAAAAGGTTTTGAGGCATTCTTTGGTCATCTGTGGAGGATGGATTATGGATAATGATGGCCACAGTTATTGGGGTGACTGTCAATGGAGGTGTTTTAGAGGTGGAATTGGCAGGATTTCACATCCGAATAAATGGAAGGGGAGGAAGGAATCAAAAAAAGACTCCAAGGTTATGAAATTAGGCAAGCGTTCTGTTTCAGACATGCTGAGCTCGTCGTGCTTGCAGAGACCTCCAGGTGGAAATGTCAGGACAGCACTGGAGCTGAAGAAGTTGGGTTCACATAGAGATTAGGGCTGACTATGTAGATAATTTAAACACAGGAGCAATGAGGCTACCAAAGGATAAGAGTATACAGCAGGTATACTTAAACTGGGGTCGGTAGCCCCTGTGGACAGATTTCAGGGGGTCCTGACCTCAAATCTAGCATTTCCTTAAACTAGGAATATCCATAACATTCTGAGAAGGGATTTCCAGGTCTTACCAGACTCCCAAAGGGGTCCATGATGTAAAAATGGTTCCCTGGCATGAAACAACAAGCCAAGAAAGCCTAGGGCGGAGCCACAGGGGACACCAGTGCTTAGGGGCTAGAATACGGAAGCCGATTCAGGAGAGGAAGTGAAGGAGCCGTCAGGGAAGTAAGAGGAGAACCTGGAGAGTAACCTCCCAAAAACTACCCAGAAATCACAAGCATAGGACTGACAAAAGTCTTCAGTTTAGCAGGTATCACCAGCAATGTTTGAAAAAGCAGTTCAACGGAAGCCTGGGGTCGTCATGAGCCAGCTTGCAAAGGGCACAAGGAGTGAATGGGTGGAGAGGAAGTAACTCTAGAAGTCTGGCCAGGAAAAGGAGTGATGCTAACTGGCAGGGTCAGGGGCATATATGACACATTGCAGACAGGTTCATCATCAAAAAAGCTTGGTGCTCTACAAAGAATTATTCACACCTAGACTTTCCAGGACCTTGTGACACACAGCACTGCTTTGAACTTGCAACCGTGTACACCACTTCTGAAACTGAGAACTAGATGCTCCTGCCTTCAGCTGCAACCTTCTTCCCACAGCCTTCTTTGTGTCTCCTGAATCAGCTCCATCCTCTTCTAGTTCCTTAAGTCCATTGCCCCATACCTGGCCTTCATAGGCAACTACCTCAGCATAACCATCATTCCCTTGCCCTGTGCCTTACCTCGAGTGTTCCCCACCACCCACCAATTCCAAGCCTGTCCCTAGCCTGGCTGTATGTGAAATCCTCTTCAAGGCCCTGGCCAAGTCACATCTCCCATAGGAACTTCTTTAAATTTTCTTAGAGAATTTCTATCTTATCCCATATGCATGCATATGTTTTCTTGTGTACCTATTGCATTACATCTTGTCTCCCCATTTAATTGGGAACTCCTAGATGGTAAAGACTTGTTTTCCCACCCTTGAATCCCAACTGTCTAACACGGGGCCCTGTATTGTAGTTGTTACCTCAAAAAATCTTAAATTGAATAGGAAGCCATGAAACTTCTGATCTAGAGCTTGCTCAATTCAACAAATACTTTCTGCAGAGCACACCTCTGGGGAAATACAGAATTTAAGTAAGACCATCCTTACGGAGCTCATAGTCTAGTAGGGAGCTGAGATGCAAACACAACTATAATAAATGGCATTGGATAGTAAAGGCATTGGAGAGTTACCCAGTGAGTCCCAATGGGCAATTACCAAGGGAGTGGAGATCCAGAGGAATTTGCTAGAGAAGCTAATGCTTGATTTGGGCCTTCATGGACACCAAAGATGGGAAAGGGAAGGTATTCCCATCAGAGGAGCATGTTGAGTAGGGCTATGCATAGAAGACAGGCAATTAAGTGGTAAAGTGGAAAGAGCTCTAGACTTGGACTCTGACTCAGGAAGACCTCATTTCAAATCCTGCCTCAGACTAGTTGTGTGATCCCTGGCAAGTCGATTAACTCCTCTGTTATCTCTGTGTCCTCTAAGATTGGGATGGGAAAAATAATAGCACCTACCTCCCAGGGTTGTTGGATCTAATGAAATAATAAATGTAAAAATATTTTACAAACTAAGGTGCCATGTAAACACTGGCTATTGTTAGCATCTAGTTTTAAATCTCTGAGGTGGTGCATGTTTGGCTGGAGTATAGAGTGTTTAAGTAACGTGAGACAGAGCTGGAAAGGTAGGGTAGCCTCAAGTAGTGGAGGTGAACATCAGACAAAAGAGTTTGACTTGACAGACAGTAGGGAGCCACTGAAGGTTTTTGAGCTAAGGTATAATAACATGACCACAAACCAAAACATTCTGGCTGTAGGATGAAGGTTGGATTGTGATGGGAAGACTTTTAGAGGGCCTGAGGCAATACTTATAATGAGGACTTGACCAGTGGCAATTGGAATAGGGAAAAGATGGATGTGATTTTAGATTTGGGAGTCATCTCTATGGAAGGAGTGATTAAAACTGGTAATAAATGAGATTGCCAAAGGAAAGAGCACAGCAAAGACCGGGGACAACATTTTTTTTTTTTTTGCGGGGCAATGGTGGTTAAGTGACTTGCCCAGGGTCACACAACTAGTAAGTGTCTAGTGTCTGAGGCCGGATTTGAACTCAGGTACTCCTGAATCCAGGGCCGGTGCTTTATCCACTGTGCCACCTAGCCGCCCCTAGCATTAATTTTTAAAAAGTCTTTGAAAGAAAAAAAAAAAGCCTTTGGATCTGGCAATCAGGTAGTATTCCTTCAAAGTTACTATTGCTAACTGTATTTCCTTCCATCCTATTCCCTCCCCATGACATTTACTCTATTTTCTATCTTTCACCCTGTTCCTCAAAAGTGTTTTGCTTCTGACTGCCCCCTCTCCAATCAGCCCTCCCTTCTTTCACCCCACCCCCCACCCCTTATCCCCTTCCCCTCCTACCTTCCTGCAGGGTAAGATATATTACTATACCCTATTGAGTATGTATGCTCTTCCCTCTTTGAGCCAATTCTCATGAGACTAAGGTTCGGTAGTGAGGAAGTAAAAGCATTGTTTATAGAGCACATTCTCAGTAGGTTAAGCAGGCAAGGAAGGGATGTGATAGGGTGGTATCTGAATGGTTAGGTCCAGAGATTCAGGGAAGACCACAACCCATACGATGGAGTCAGGAGTAGGGGAGAGATTAAAGATTTTTTTTTTTTTACGGGGCAATGGGGGTTAAGTGACTTGCCCAGGGTCACACAGCTAGTATGTGTCAAGTGTCTGAGGCCGGATTTGAACTCAGGTACTCCTGAATCCAGGGCCGGTGCTTTATCCACTGTGCCACCTAGCCAGCCGCCCCCTGAGATTAAAGATTGATGAGATGGGGATGACTGCTGGAGCAGGCTGGGTCTTGGGGAGGAGGTGAAGGTAGGGAAATGAAATTAACTTCAGTGTGGAGTAGAAATATCCTGTGGTGGGAGGAGAGAGGTGATGATGTTAAGGTTTAAGGAGTGAAGGAGGGAGGTTAAGAAGGTTCACATCAAATGTGTTATGTCGCTTCAACTGAGTATTAAGCCTTCTGTCTTTAACTTTGCTCATCTCCACAGCATCTCTGTCCCTCCATCCAGGGCACTATTAATCTCTAGGCTCTTGACCTCCTTTGGCCCATGATGAATGGCTTTGGGCCCAAAGCTACCCACACCAAACGAGGCATTTAAAACTGGGCCATTTGTACCTGGGTGGCTGGCCCCCTTGTGGTGCTTTCAATCAACAAGCATTTATTAAGTGCTTACTGTATGCTAAGTACTGTTAGGCTGTAGAGACACAATGACAAAAATTAAAGGGTACCTGCTCTCCAGGAGTTTATGTTTTATCAGGGGAGACAACAAATATGCTTTTATAAACATGTAAGACAATGCAAACACACCAAGCACAAGGTAATTTTTATAGGAAAGGAAGCAGTTTATAGGATCAGGAAAGGTCTCAAGGTAGATGGAAGGTAATGTCTAGGCTGAGCTTTGAAGGAAACAAGATTCTAAGATGTGGGGGTAAGGAGAGTGCACTGTAGGCATGAGGAAAAGCTACTACAAAGACTTGGAGATGGATGTGTGTGAAGAACAGTAAGAAATGCAGTTTAGTGAGGGAGAGCAAGAAGGCTGGACCAAGGAGCCTGTGAAGGGGAGTGTTGTATTGGATGTTGGTTGGGAAGATAGGTTGGAGCCAGGTTTTAAGAGGATTGAGAGTTCAACCTGAGCCTGTGGTCCTCAAACCACAGCTCTTTCCAATATGCCACTTCATCTACCCAAAGTTAATCCTTGGGGCAGCTAGGTGGCGCAGTGGATAGAGCACCAGCCCTGGAGTCAGGAGGACCTGAGTTCAAATCTGTCCTCAGACACGTAACACTTACTAGCTGTGACCCTGGGCAAGTCACTTAACCCCAACTGCCTCACAAAACAAAACAAAACAAAACACAAGTTAATCCTAGAATATCAAAGCTGGGAGAGGGAATCTAGGCCAAACTCCTCATTTCATAGTCAGGGGAAATGCAACTTAGGGAGATGGGTCATGATTTCCTCAAGGTCACAAAATAGGAAGAGTAGCAAAACCGAATCCCAACCTAATATGGTTGTAATTTCTAAAAAAAAATTAATAATAATTCACTTCTGAACTAGCAGGCACCTTAATTAGAGAACTCACTTGACAGGTAATTAGAGAGTTGCCCAAATTAGACTATTAAAAAGACTCCGTAGGAATAATTCATGCCTCTCCTTTCTCCCCTCCATCCTAGCATTGTGACCTCATGGATTTTCAGCTTCCTCTTTCTCTACCTCTCTGGCCACACACAGATAGTGTCACCTCTTTGACCTCACCCTTGAAATTGCAATTCAGCCTCCTCTCCTTTCACTCACCCTCCTCCACTTTCATTCGACATGAATACTCCTTTTCATACTCCTCTCTAAAAGTAATTACAGAATCAGGCTTTCAGAGTTGAAAGAGCTCAGCACGGAGCAGCTAGGTGGCACAGTGGATAGAGCACCGGCCCTGGAGTCAGGAGTACCTGAGTTCAAATCCAGCCTCAGACACTTAATACTTACTAGCTGTGTGACCCTGGGCAAGTCACTTAACCCCAATTGCCTCACTAAAAAATAAAAAAAGAAAAAAAAGAAAGAGCTCAGCAACCATCTAGTTCAGCCTATCCCTCAAAAAGAATTCTGGCTACCACAAACCTGACAACTGGTCATCCTTGGCTTGAAGGGAAACCCACTACAGAGAGAGACAGCTCCTGTTTTTGGATAGCTCTGAGTGTTAGAAAGTTCTTTTCTGACATTAAGCCTAAATATATCTCTTCGCAGCAATGGAGGGTTCTGTCTCTCCTACTTCAGTCTTCTGGGGCCAAACTGAATGAGTTGAATCTCTCCTCCACATGATAATCTTTCGTAAACTTGAGGATGGCTATCCTGTCTCCACTGAGTGTTTTCTTCTCTATGCTAGATTTCTTTAAAAATCCATTAATGACACACACTCAAAAAGCCTTTCACCCTTCTGGTTGCCTTCTGGACATTCTGAAGTTTGTTGATGTCCTCCCTAAAATGCGGTGCTCAGAAAATGAACATAGATGTGGCTTGACTGAGACAGAGTACAGAGAGAGGCTATGACCTCCTTATTCAGTCAGTCAGCAAGTATTTAAATGCCTACTATGTGCCAGGCACTGTGCTAAATGCTGGGAGTACAAAAGCAATCTCTTTTTTCAGGGAGTTCATAGTTTAATGGGGGCAATGATGTGTAAACAACCATATACAATCAAGTGATGTACAGAGTAACTAGGAGATAAGCAAAAGAAGAAAGGGGCTAGAGGGCACCTAGGTGGCGCTGGATTCAGGACCTGAGTTCAAATCTGGCCTCAGACACTTTGACACTTACTAGCTGTGTGACCCTGGGCAAGTCACTTAACCCTCTTTGCCCTGAAAAAAAAAAAAGAAGAAGAAAGGGGCTAAAATTAAAAGGGGCTGGGCAAAGCTTCCTGAAGAAGGTGAGAGTTTAGCTAGAACTTGAAGGAAGCTAGGGAAACTAGAAGGCAGAGATGAGGGGGAGCATCTCAGCCATGGATGACAACAATGAAAATGCCCAGAGTCAGGAGCCAGGAGTGGCCTGTTTGAGGAAGAGCAAGGAGGCCGCTGTCACCAGATCACAGAGTATGGAGGGGAAGGTAGGGTATAAGAAGACCAGAAAGGCAGGGGGGACTTTGAAGGGCAAAGAGAGGATTTTATATTTGATCCTGCAGGTGTTCCAAATAGTCTCCTCTTGGCCAAGCGGCAACCATGTCTCCAGTCACTATATTTATAATGGATGGTTTAGCTTCACTTCACTTAGAAGACCAAGGCTCTCTAAAATGAGGCCTCATATAGCTTCAGTCTTCCCTTCCCTGGTTCCTTTCTATGTGTGGAAAAATGCTCACAATTCTAAAAATGCCTCTTCTCAGCCCCTCTACTATCGCCCAACTCCTATCCTCTCACAGATAACTTTTTTTTACTTTATTTTAAAATTTTTAATATTTTATTTTCCCCCAATTACATGTCAAAACAATTTTTAACATTAATTTTTTTTTAACTTGAAAAGACTTACACGCACTGAAGCAAAATGAAGTGAGCAGAAGCAGGAAAATGTTGTCCACAGTATCAGTAACGTTGTACAATGATCAACTATGATTGTCTTAGCTCTTCCCAGCAATATAATGATCCAAGACAATTCCAAAAGATTCACAATGGAAAATGTTATCCATATCCAGAGGAAGAACTGATGGAGTCTGAATGAAGGCTTTTTTTTAGTGTTTTTTTCCTTTTGTTCTGTTTCTTCTTTCACAACATGACTAATATGGAAATATGTTTTACATGATTGCATACATATAATTGATATCAAATACCTTGACATCTTAGGGAGGAGGAAAGGAGGGAGAAAATTTTCAATTCAAAATTTTATATATGGGGAAGCTAGGTGGCACAGTGGATAGAGCACTGGCCTTGGATTCAGGAGGACCTGAGTTCAAATCTGGCCTCAGACACTTGACACTTACTAGCTGTGTGACCCTGGGCAAGTCACTTAACCCCAATTGCCTCACCAAAAAAAAAAAAAAAAAAAAAAAAAAAAAGATGTTATAGATGAAAGTGATTTTAAAACATAGTATCAGGGGCAGCTAGGTGGTGCAGTGGATAGAGCACTGGCCTTGGATTCAGGAGGACCTGAGTTCAAATCTGGCCTCAGACACTTGACACTTACTAGCTGTGTGACCCTGGGCAAGTCACTTAATCCCAATTGCCTCACCCCTCAAAAAAATTTATATGACAAATTGAATCTTAAAACTTGTCTTTATGTGTAATTGGGGGAGGGGAAATAAAATCCAGTTGTCTATACTTGATAGCTCCCCAACCTCACCAGCTACTCTCTCCTTCCTCCACTCTGCTGGCCCTGTACTCTCTAAGGCCACCATGTCCATTGACTTTTTTTCAATTCTCAGCCTCCTTGACTTCCCTACCACAACTGACACTGTTGACCACCCACCTACCCCCACTAGATTCTCTCCCACTTGGCTTTCAAGACACAGAATCATAGAATTTGAGCTTTAGAAGGGACCTCAGTGGCCCTGGGGCCCTGTGTCTCATTCTTTCGGTTTTCTGTGTTGTACTCTCTAATGAAATCTAACCATCCTCTATCACCTCAGATGAGGTCATTTGCATGTTGTCTCCCCCCTTAGATTGTGAGCTTCTCAGTATCGTGGTTTTTTTTCTATCCCCAGCACTTAAACACAGTGAGTGCCACGCAGTAGATATTTAATAAATGCTTGTTGACTGACTGACTGATCCCTTGGTCAGTAATGACCTTGTAAAGACCCCTCTCTTATGTACCAGAGCCCACATTATTAGTGTGCACTCCCCCCCCACACACACACCCATACACACACAGAGTCAGTACTGCCAAACAGGATTTGAGACATCAGTGGGCTCCAGCTGGGTGGGTTGGGGCATTTATTGTTTGGTATTATAGATATGCACGGGTATGTGTCTCTTTGCAGTTTTCCGGTGGCTCAGAGACTCTCTCCCCAGCCATGACACCACCCTCCTCCCCACCCCCACCCCCATTACAGGCTATGCTGCCTGTGCCCTTGGCCCCAGACCTCCAACCCTGTGCCGTACCATCGCCATATGGGAAGGGGAGCCCTGGGTCTGGACAGCTCTGGCCCAGGTATTCCCAGCTCTGGATGGGGAAGGAGGGGGTATACTTAAATATTCACACAGAGCTGAGTTGGGGCAGGGGGCGGGGAGAAGGCTGACTTGTTGGCCCAAATGTGGACACTTCTACCCCAGGATGTCAATGTGGAAGAGCAGGGACCTGTAAAAGGGACCGAGACTAGGAACTGCCCTCCCTCCAAGGTGTCCAGAGGATGGAGAGTGGAGAGGAGGAGGAGTGGGTGAAGGAGATGTTTATCTGGACATAGGAGCACATCGGGGAAAAGTCTGAGATCTGAGGTAAGAAATAGGCCTTCAAACCTTCTGATTCGGGGGTCTACCTGATTGTTCTCCCCCTTTGTGACTCCTTCATTTGGAATTTCCCAAGATGCTTGATGTAGACTACCGGCCCACTGAACCCCTGGGTCCTTAGCTTTAGTCAGTGTCCTCTGGGTCAGGGGACTGGGTATCCATCAAAGGGGGTAGGATGAGCGCTGGGCAAAGGAGGCAGGGCCCACCCCCTGTTGCTCTGGCCTGACTCAGGGCCCCTTGATGGTCCCTGGCTCTGTGAGGCGGGCAGAAGCATAGGCTGAGGCTCCAAGGCAAGCTGCAGGGTCACAGTAGCCTGGGAGCCCCACGGGGCCAGGCAGGCCTGGTCGACCTGCCTCTCCTGGAGCACCTGGTGATCCACGGTCTCCATCTTTGCCATTGATGGATTGGCCTGGCCGGCCAGGAAGTCCTGGGTTGGGGGAGAGGAAAGAGCATTAGGATCCCATCAAACCCTGATTAAATCTTCTATCCTTTTGCCCCCAGATTTTCAAGCACTTTTGGGACATCCCATTGCCAAGAAGGGAAAAACTGAGGCTGTGGACACCACACAAGGGCAGGTAACCTGCCTGGATAGAAATTTCTCCAATCCTCAGCAAGGGTCTCCTAAGTAGCTCCTCACACCTGGGCTAAGGCAGAGGTGATCATGGAAGAAAAAACTTGTCCCTCTGCCCCTTAGACCTCCTCCCTAAGTGGTATCTAGTCCCACCTGATGCCACCATAAGCAGAAAGAGAAGCCTGGCATCCTGTTTCCCAGCCTCTCAACAGGGAGCATGTGAAAAGGGGTAAAGCCCACAGCTGTCCTACGGTTGGTACTCACCTGGGATTCCTGGAGGCCCTGGCTGTCCAGGGTGCCCACGGCCCTCATCACCTCGTTCTCCTTTCTCTCCACGTTTCCCTGTCAGGAGAAGACAGGGCTCTCTGAGGTCTGCTTCCTCTGCTCAAGGACAGCAGGGAAGAACCAGAAAGGGGCAGGGCCGAGACCAGGGTACAGAGGAAGAGTTCAGAACCCAGGGCCCTGATTCCTAATAGGGTGATGTCTCCCCTTTCCCCCCCCCTCCCCCCCGCCAATCAAGAAGTCCTAAAGGACTCTTGGAAAGCTTGGAAGGAGAGAGAAAGGAAAGAAGGCAGCTGAGACAGGTGGGGAAGAGAGAGGAAATGGGAGCACAAGGGAAACACACATCCAGGTACCCCATAGCAAAGGAAGGTGCTCAGGACATAGCAGGAGCCCTTCCCATCCAGCATGCTGCTTCTATTACTATTATTACATTGACATTACTATTATTTATTGTTCCTTGTGATTATCATTCCCTCATCTTTTTTATGGTGTTCAAGTCAAAATGGTCCTGGAACAAGTTGCTATATGGTTATTAAGTTGTTGTTGTTGTTGTTTTGGCAGGGCAGTGAGGGTTAAGTGACTTGCCCAGAGTCACACAGCTAGTACGAGTCAAGTGTCTGAGACTGGATTTGACCTCAGGTTCTCCTGAATCCAGGACCTGTGCTTTATCCACTGTGCCACCTAGCTGCCCCAACTATTCTTTTTTTATTTTTTTCAGGGCAATGAGGGTTAAGTGACTTGCCCAGAGTCACACAGCTAGTGTCTGAGCCTAGAGTTGAACTCAGGTCCTCCTGAATCCAGGGCCAGTGCTTTATCCACTGCACCACCTAGCTGCCCCTATTACAATCTTTTTGGGGGCGGGGCAGGGCAATGAAGGTTAAGTGACTTGCCCAAGGTCACACAGCCAGTAAGTGTCAAATGTCTGAGGCCAGATTTGAACTCAGGTCCTCCTGAATCCAGGACCTGTGCTTTATCCATTGTGCCACTTAGTTGCCTCTGTATTCTTTTTAATAAGCATTTATTAAGCCACTACTCTACAATATATATTCATATATATTATATGCGTGTATATATGTATATGTGTCACCATGTTGGGTGATAGGAAGAGATACAGAAGCGAGACAATTCCTTCCCTCAAGGAGCTTACATTCTCCTGGGGAAACAGCATGCTTACAAATATAGGATATATGGGAAAGAACACACTGGGATTTGGGTGGGGAGGCATTAACAACTAGGGAAATCAGGAAAGACTGGTTGAATATCTCCATTTCCTTAGGCTCTAAGGTTTCCTGTGAGATAGGGAGAATGAGGATCATTGTTCTTATTTTACAGATGAGGAAACTGAGGCCCCAAAAGATGATGTATCTTTCTCAAGGTCATGTGGTAGAGCCAAGACTCAGACAATCCACATCCTCCAATTCCCTCAACTAGCACAAAGTAGACATTTAATAAATGCTTGTTGACTTGTTGACTGATTGACTGCCCTTTCCAATGCACCTGCCCCTGCCTGTGCCCTTCGAAACCAGTCCAAGTCTCTTTGCAGGACCCTGTTCCTTACTTACCTTTGGGCCCTGTGTTGCCAATCTGACCCACAGCTCCAATGATACCAGGGATGCCTCGGGGGCCTGGGTGTCCATGTGGACCTTGCTTGCCTGGGTACCCAGGAGGGCCAGGGGGTCCTGGGGGACCCATTCCCCCTATGCCACCAAGAGCCTCTCGCTTGGCACTCACTGCCACCTCAGCCAGTTGTTCTGGAAAGAAAGGAGAAGAGGGTGGGGAAGCTGGTCCCTGACGCACTGTGGTGGGGGTGATACCCCCAGGTACTCACAGGTCATTGCCCCCATTAGACAGAGAAGAACACTGAGGCCAAGAGGGGCAGGGACTGCCAAACAAAGCCTTTGCCGAAAGACACCCACTTAGATCCTTCCAAAAGGGGTCCTATAGACCATTGTAGGGGAAGATGAAGGGGATACGTGTTCTTAAGGGCCTCAGGATCCCACTCAATCATCCCAGGATCCAATAAGAAAATATTTGTAAAGTGCCTAGCACTCTGCCTGGCACCTGATAGGCATTTGATAAATGCTTGTTCCATCCCCCTTTTCCCTCTGACTCACCTTGCAGCATCTTTAGTACCACATCCACTATGTGTTGGTCACTGGCATCCCGGCCCTGGAGACCAAGAACAAATAAATGGGAGTGAGTTGCCCCCTGACTCTGGGGTCTTCTCCAAACCCAATCTTAAAGACCCCAGCAGTTGTGACAGTCTGGGCTTCTGGAGGTCACAGGAAGCCAGCACTCCACCTGAACCATGGTACTAGCATGGATCAGAATCTCTCCTGCCTTGAAAGAGCTCCCTCTACCCAGCACCCAACGAAGGAGGCCCCGTGGCCTTGTTCCCTTCCGCAAGGTCTACTGAGAGCTCTTTGTAGAACCTTCATTTAAAGAGGGCTCCCCAGACCAGCCATCTCTTCTTTTCCCACTGACTAAACTCCTTTGGACCAGATTCCATCATTTTCTTCCCCACCTCTTCTCTTCTCCCTCTTTCCCCTTTTCAGCTTTCTTTCTGGTGTTGTTTCTCCCCATTGGACTGTAAGTTCCCTGAGGGCAGGGACTCCTTTTTCATATTATTTAGCACAGTGCCTGGAATATGTTTAATAAATGTTTATTGACCAACCGCCTTCAATTTCTCATGCTGTATAGCTCAAACCCATTCCTGGTGCAGATACTACAAAACTGGAAATCAGCTGGGGTGCAATATCTCCCCCAAAATGAACTTGCAGGATCTAATCCAGCCTCCCCAGTGATCTCCAAGCGCCTCAGAGCCAACCTCTGTCTAGCCTCCTCTACCACTCCCTAGGTGAGGTCTTAGAGAAGGAATATTGGGTCTGGCCTCTGTTTCTTCCCTACCCTAAGCCCAAAGATGAGGGGGAAACTCACCGCCACACCTTGTCTTCCAGGCAAACCTGGGATACCCCTTTCTCCAGTGATCCCCCGAGGCCCTGGGGGTCCTGGGTAGCCCTGTACTCCAGGGGCTCCTGCATCTCCTATGGGACCTGGGAAGCCTGTTTCCCCACGGATGCCTTGCTGTGATTGGGAGAAAAGGGTGGAGACCACAGAGGGGACCATGGGAAAAATAGCAAAGTCAGAGTAGGCATCAATGTGTCTCTCAACCTCTCATTCCCATCCCTAAGACTGGGGGAAGCAAGGGGAGAGAAAAAGAACAGAAAGAGGAAAATGAAAAGGATGAGGAAACTGAGACCCAGAGGTGAAGTGACTGCTCAAGGTCATCCTTACTCTATGTGTGACCTTGGGCAGGTCAGTTACCTCTCTAAACCTCAATTTCCTCATCTGCAAAGTTATGGGGTTTGACTAGATGTTGTCCAATGCCCCTTCTAGATTCAAATTCCATAATGGCAGGGGGGAGAAAGGCAAGGGAAGAACATGAAGTAGGAGTGTGATAGTAAATGTTTAACAACCAGCTCCCTAAAAAAAAATACAGACAACACACTTTTGGTCCCCCCCTTTTTTTTTTAAGTGAGGCAATTGGGGTTAAGTGACTTGCCCAGGGTCACACAGCTAGTAAGTGTTAAGTGTCTGAGGCCGGATTTGAACTCAGGTACTCCTGACTCCAGGGCCGGTGCTCTATCCACTGTGCCACCTAGCTGCCCCAACAACATACTTTTAAATTTAATTTGCATTAGTAACATTTTCTCCATCATTTTCTTAAATCTAGACAATACATAAAATGAGTCAAAAACTGATTTATCATGTTTGTTAACTTCTGATGTGTAACTGCTCATGCTGAACATTTAACAATTGGCTCTAGGAAGGCATTTTGAGCTGGCTCCAGCACACCCCTATATGTATGTAGCCAAAGGATAGTGAGCAGAAGAAGAAAGAAGTGAAGAGAGGAGGGCATAAAAAGGAAGAGAAAGGAGAGAGGAAAAGAGAGAGGGAGAGAGAAGCTAGCAGGATGGATAGAGAGATGGTGTGACGGGCACCCACCTGTCCTTTGGGACCTGGTTCGCCGGACTCTCCCTAGAGAGAAACAAAAAAAGAAGTCACTTCGTCAATGGGGGCCATGAGAACCCAATCCTGGGTCCACTTGCCCAGCTCCCTAGTCCCATCAAACTTCCTCTTCAGGGTTGGGCCACTGCTTCTGACATTTCAGACCCCAGGGCTGAGACCTGGGTCTCCACCTGCCCTTGGGGATCTCTCAAGGACCAGCCACATCCTCAGACCTCCTCACCTTCTCTCCTTTTTCCCCAGAGAGACCTTCTACACCTGGATCACCCTGCAAAGAAAGATCCAATCAGGTGGCAGACAGGGCAGTAGGAAAGAGGGGGGGGGTAGAGAGAATTAGTGCCAAACTCAGCCCTATTCCTGCCTCTCCCAGTGGCACCATTCTCCATGGAGTCCCTCTCTCCCTCACCTTCCCCACTCTTGGGAGAGCTCTCTCTCTCTGAAAGTGGAGGTGAACCTACCTTGGGGCTGCATGCACTAAGGCAGGGCTCCTTAATCTATTTTCCACTTGTGACCCCTTTTCACCCGGGAAATTTTTATGCATCGCCAGGTATATAAAATAGGTATACATAACCTCTGACTATTGCCAAAGTTTTTGTGACCCCCACATTCAGTTACATGACCCCATATGGGGTCGCGACCCCCAGTTTAAGAAGCTTTGCACTACGGTACTTACTTTGCTTCTCTCAGTGGCAGCTGGAAATACTGTAGTGAAAGGAACTGGGAGAAAACCACCCCCCTGGGTCCATGCTAGGGGCTAGCAAGCTAGCTCCAGCCTCTCTTCCTCTTTACGCTTCACTGTTTCCTTCACGATGCCCCCATGAGGTGGACAGTACAAGTATCTCCATAAGTGAATGGTTCAAAGTCACACGGTGAGTAAATTGGAAGTAGGGTATGAAAATCTTAGTCCAAGGGGGCCTTCCCCATTGCACCATGGGGCTTAGCAGCTGTCATGGTGGCAGATACAGAAGCCGAGACACCCAGGACAGCCTGGCTGCAAGAGAGGCAGCTCTTCCAGGTGTTAAGAGAAGATGAGGAAGAGGAACAGAGCCAGGCTCTTAGTGCCCATCACTGACCATGGAGCCCCTGAGAAAAGGCACAGACTGGATGAGAGTCTCATGCCCAGTCCTGCTATCCCTGCCCCATCCTAAGCAGGTACTCACACTGCTGCCTCTGGAACCGGTCTTCCCTGAATAGCCCTGTTGGAAAAGAAAAGTGGGGGAGGGCTGATGCTTGATCTCCTGCCCTGGTGAATCACCCCAGACTCCCCAGCTTGGCACCTTCTCTCCCATATATCCTCTGGGAGACCTCGACAATCTACCAAGAATCTCAGGGCCCTCTCCTTCTGTTCCTAGCCTGGTTTCTTTGCTCCCTGTCTCCTGTCCAGGATCCTGATTCTATCTTCTCTGCACTCCTGGCTTCTGGCTTCCCCATAGTGACCCCATGTTCTTGCACCCATTTGTTACCTTGTTCCCTTTGATGCCTGGCAGACCTTGGGGTCCTGGGATCCCTGGAGGCCCCTGCTCTCCTTTGGCACCCTGAAGGGAGAAGAAATTCAGTAAAGGGAAAGGGGAAGTCCCAGGCCTGGAGACTCTGTAAAGTCCTGTGGTCAGAAGGTCAGAAGGTCAGAAAGGAGAGTAGAAATGAGCTCTGGCTTAGCTCTTCTCAGCGATACAATGGTCCAAGTTAATTCCAAAGGACTCATGATGAGAAATGCTCTCCACATCCAGAGAAAGAACTGTGGAATCTGGATGCAGATTGAACCACACTGTTTCTACTTTTTTTTTTTTTTGAGGTTTTCCCTTTTGTTCTGATTTTTCCTTCACAACATGACTAATGCAGAAATATGTTTAATGTGATTATACATATATAGCCTATATCAGACTGCTTGCTGTCTGGGGGAGGAGAGGAGGGAGAAAAATTTGGAACTAGAAATCTTATAAAAACAAATGTTGAAAGCTATCTCTACATGTAACTGGAAAATAATAAAATACTTTTATGATTTAAAAAAAAGAAATGAGGTTTGGAAGAGATTTCCCCCTCCTCCTGCTCCCTCTGCCCTGGCCTGGGCCCCGGGCTTGGATGTTACACCTCCCTCCTCCATCCTCCGGCCCAAGCAGGGTTCACAGACTTACCACTCTTCCTTGCAGGCCTGGTTGCCCCACGGGCCCTCTCTCACCTTGGTCACCCTGAGATGATGGAACAGAGAGGGTCATTAAGGAAGCTAGAGAAGTCCAGCACCACCCCTACCTCTTCCTCCCGAACCCCAGGAGCAGATGTGGTGAGGTCTAGAGAGAGAAAGCAACCTCCCTAAAGACACACAGCAAACCCTCAGGAAGGAAACCTGGAATCCTACACCATCACTGCTCCCCTCCCCACCTGCCCAAGGGTAACTCAACCACTCCCCTCTTACCTTCAGCCCGGGGATCCCCTGAGGGCCAATTTCTCCTCTAGGCCCAGGCTCACCCTGGGGGACAGATTGGGGTGCAGTTAGAACCACAGGGCCTACAGCCCTACCCATGTGCCTGGGATACCCTATTCTGCCTGGTGTAGGATCATATGAGAGCTGGAGGCCTTATAGGCTATTGGGTCCCTTATTTTGCAGATAAGGACAGTGAGGCACATACAGATTAAGTGACTTGCCCAGGGACACACAGCTAGTAAGTAGCTGAGGCAGGATTCCAACTCAGGTCGTCTTGTCTCTGAGTTCAGCATTCCTTCCACCTCCTCTAGAAAGCCCTTCTGGATTATTTTATATAAGGGCCAATGTGTCCTGATCCCCTCCCACCCAGACCCAGGGCTCTCAGGGCTGATTCCCCTCCCATGTTGCACTTAGCCCAGATAATAACACTCCCCCATCTTGGTCTTCTGCTTTTATTCAACCCTCTATGGGTTTATGTGTTGGCACATATATGTTGGCACAAAATGTTAGAAAGGAACCCAGATTGACCTTGTTTTTACAGAAGAGTAAATTAAGTCCCCAAGAAGATCAGGGGTTGGATCTAGGTGCCAGAGACAGTGTGCGGCAGAGCTGAGGGCTTGACCCAAGTCTTCTCAGCCCTTGGCCCTGGCCCAGCCCTCATCTGCCCATTGCAATCCTAAGGGCAGGCAGAGGCTGATTCTTCTGTTCAGGTGTAACCTCTACTTCTTGGGGACAATCAGAGGGGCAGCTTCACTCACCGGCTTCCCCGGGGGGCCAGACAATCCTGGGAAGCCCCTCTGGCCAGGCTCACCCTATGGAAAAACCAACCGGGGTGGCTCAACCCTGGGCTCAGCTCCAGACTGGTCATTGCATTACCCTCCTCCCCCATTAGCTCCACAGCATCCCCTCAGAGAGGTGTGGGGCCCACCCCTACAAAGCCCCACTTGCAAGTGAGGCAGGCCATCCCAGGCCTCCATCTTGGAATCCCCCTACCCTCCAAACCTTCCCCCTCCATGCTCAGAATGTCCCCAGTGGGAAACCCCCTCACCTTGTCTCCTGGTTCCCCTTTGGTCCCTGGCTGACCTGGCAAACCCTGTAGAGAGAAAAGAGCATGAAGGTCCTATTGACAGCATCTAGGAAGGCTCTTGGCCATCCCCAGAGGCCCAGACACAACCTTGGGGCAGTCATCAGAGAGAGGAGAAAAGCCAAGGGAGACAGGCCAGAATCATGGAATCATAGATTGAAAGTTCAAAGGGACCTGAGTGCCATGAAAACCAACCACCTCTTTTTACAGATGAGGAAACTGAGTCTCAGAGAACTTAAGTGACTTGCTTTGCAAGTAGTAAGTGTCCAAGTTAGGATTTGAACTCAGGTCTCTCTAACTCCAAGTCCAGTGCTCTGACTACTACATTACCAGGGCTGTGAATAGTGGAGATCACCTAGTCTAGGGGTTCTTAACCTTTTTTGTACCAAGCATCCATTTGGCAGTCTAGTGAAGAATGTGGGATCCTTCTCAGAATAATGTTTTTAAATATATAAGATTACAAAGGAAACTGATTATACTGAAATAAAGATAGAATTTTTCCCCCATCCAAGTTTCACTGACCCCCTGAAATCTACACACAAACTCCATGGACCCCAGGTTAAGAACCTCTGAACTTATCCAATTTTCTCATTTTGTAGATGGAGACACTGTCGGAGTGGAAAAACTTACCCAGATAGGGTAAGTAAGAGACTTACTGATGGAAAAACTGTAGATGGAGAAATTTACCCAGATAGGGTAAAAGATTTGCCTCCATCACGCAGCTAGGAAATAGCAGAAAGAGACCCTCCCTAGCTAGCCCAGGACTACTGATGGTGGGATTTGGTCACCATCCAGAGACCGAAGCCTCACAATGACTGGGAATGAACTTAAATCAGTAGCTCATGACTGTGCGCAGTGGGGAAGGAGAGGCTCCCATGGTCCACCTCACCTCACTAAACAACAATTATTCAGTCAGCCAGCCACCTGATTTGGGGGAGAAGGGGAGAGGGAACTGGGGAGGTCAGGAGGAGTCACACTGAGGAGGACCTTGAATGACAGGCTGAGATTAGACTTAATGCTGTGGGTCACAGGCCTGGTAAAGGTTTCAGACCCAAATCCTAATAATGAGACCTACTCTTTTTTTTTTTTTTTTGGCAGGGCAAAGAGGGTTAAGTGACTTGCCCAGGGTTACACAGCTAGTAAATGTCAAGTGTCTAAGGCTGGATTTGAACTCAGGTCTTCCTGAATTCAGGGCTGGTGCTTTATCCACTGAGCCACCTAGGAGACCTACTCTTTAGGATGACTCAGGAATTATGTGTAGGATGCACTGGGAAGGTGAGGAAAGTAGTGGGGAGGTGGTTATAATAGCAGCCTCCAACCATAGGAAGTGATGCCCAGAGGAAGGAGAGATTAGATTTATTGGCTTGGCCCTGAGAGCACAACCAAGAGCCATAGGGGTGGAGGGGGAGTCATGGGAGGTGGAGTTCACAGGAGCTTAGCGCAGTGCCTGGCACATAGTAGGTACAGAATAAATGCTAGTTGGCCGATTTATTGGACCCAGACTAATGGTCATCCAGCCTCCATCTGAAGAGCAAGCTCACTATTTCCCAAGGCAGCTCATTCAACTTGGGGGCAGTTCAGACGGCTGGGATGTTTCCTTTTATTGAACTGAAATATGCTTCCCTGTGACTTCCACCTGTTTGGCTTATTGGAACCGCCAGGAGATCTTTGCTCAGGGGCCAGTTGGACTAAATGCCCTTTGAGATCCATTCCTCCCAGCTCTGAGGGTCCCGATATATGGTGGAGGTCCTCTAGTCCTGCTTCCTCATTTTACAGAAGAGGAAACTGAGGCCAGAGAAATTAAGTGATCTGCCCAACACCACACAAGTAGCAGGGTCATGATTAGAACCCAGATCCTCTGATTTAAATTTATTGTTCTATCCATGACTTCCCTCTATACCTCTCCTATGAGGATGTCCAGATCATGTGATTTAGAGCTGGAAAGGTTTTTGGAGCCTTGGATGTCAGAGTTGGGGGGAGGGTTGTGGATCGTTGAACAGAGAATGTCAAGGCTAGGAAGGACCTTAGAACTTAGAACGACAGAACCTGGAGGGGCCTTAGGGGCCCTGGTTGGTATGGAAAAGAGATCATTCTACCCCCATTTGACAGAGGAAAAACTGAGGCCCAGAGAGTAAGGGAGGGGGAAGCTAAGTGGTGCAGTGGATAGAGCACCGGCCCTGGATACAGGAGGACCTGAGTTCAAATCCAGCCTCAGACACTTGACACTTACTAGCTGTGTGACTCTGGGCAAGTCACTTAACCCCCACCATTGCCCCACAAAACAAAAAAACAGAGAGTAAGGGAGGCTTGAAGTTTGAGCTGGAATGGGAGCTATGAGGCAGGGGAAGGGATGGAGGTGAGACATTTGCCTTTTAAAGGGTTTTTGGCTATGATATGAATGGGGATGATGAAAAAAGAACTGCTTGTCCATAGAACCCAGTCAATCCCAGCTGACACTGAGAAGGAACTGAGGCACACTGTGGGGAAGGGACTTGCCCAAGGTCATGTGGAGAAACAGTGGGAAAGCTGGGGATAGAACCAGGGTCTCCTGACCCAAGGCTCCATCTGGCCCAGGCCCAGCCCCCCAACCCTGACCCTCCCTGGGCCCTGACAGTGATACTCACAGCCAGTCCTTGGTGACCAGGGTTTCCGGGTCTCCCGGGCTGTCCAGCACTCCCCTGTGGGATGGAATAGGCACAGATATTGCTCTTCTGTCTGTAGCCCCAGTCCCAGGGACCCTCCAAGATGGGGAGGGTGTCCCAGGACTGCTGGACGTGGCTGGGCCTGGTCTCCCCTCACACAGCCTCATGAAGACTATGCTGCACCTACCCAAGTGGCTGAGCCAGGCCTAAGGGACCCTCCCTCTCCGTGCCAAGTACCCCACCTCCCTTACCTTCACACCAGGAATTCCAGGCGTCCCATCCTTGCCATCAATACCGGGGAGGCCCTGTGGAGGAGGGAAAAGAAGTCATGGCCTATGAAGATGCACATCCTGGAGCAACAGGAATGGAAGAGACCTAGACCACCCCCCTCATTTTACAGATGGGGAAACCACGGCACAATGTGGGGAAGGGACTGGCCCAAAGGTCACTCAGAGAAGCAGTGGTAAAGCTGGGACTAGAATGCAGGTCTCCTGACCCCTTCCTCCATCTGACTAGGCCTAGGCCAGGTTCCTGCCCAGATCTGAGTTAGGGATCCCTTGAATCTGACCTAATGCTCAGGTCCCAAGAAGCCAGGAAGCTGGGACCTCCCCCAGCTGACGTACTTACATTCTCACCCTTGGGTCCCCCGCTTCCCTGGGGACCTCGAACTCCTTGACCACCCTGCAAAAGCCAAACAGGAAAGCACAGTTACACTATCCCTTCCCTTTTCCCCAGGACACACCCTGCAGACTCCATGGCAGAAGACAGAGACAACCACGTGCATCACCCCCCATCCCTGCACAGCTTGGGCGTGAGCTCCAGACATGTGGGCCTGAGGGAGCCAGGCTGGCCCCAGGAACCAGCTTGTGGCTGTGTGAAGTAGGAGAAACTCTGGCTCTGGATCTGCTTGAAACCTGCTTGTGACTTCTGGTCCCCCACCCCACCTTTCCTCAGCCCTAATCCTGTTAGCTCTGCCGTGGTTTGATGGCATCTGGGGAAAAAAGGCTTGGGCCGTGAGTAGCCCGTGGCAGGAGGCTGGCGCCAGAGTCGTCTGGTCTGGGGCCCCCATCCTGTCATCCTCCAGGTGTGGAGAGCTTTGGAAAAGGAGAGCTACCGCAGGGGAATAGCCCCAATGACCCCTTAAGGGCCATTCCAGCCTGAGCCTGGCTCTTCCTTACCCTGGCTCAGGTCATGCTTGGCACTGATGGTGTTGCCCACAGGTCAGGCAGCAATCCATATAGAACACATGTGTATATGTTTGTGACTGCCCACATAGAATCCATGTGTATACAGTGATCATGTATGTATGTGTGTGTGCACATGTGTGTATGTATGTGTAATCACTTACACAGAATCCATACGTGTGCAGTGATCCATATAGAACATGCCCGTACATGGGATCCTAGATCTACAGATGGAAGAGACCTCAGAGGTCACCTAGTCCAACCCCCTCATTTTGCAAAGGAGGAAGCTGAGGTTCATAGGAGATAAGTGACTTATTTAGGCTACACAGGTCTTGCCAGGGCAGAATTTGCACTCAGGTGGCGAGGCTAGAGAGCCGGTGCTCTTTTCCCATAGAATGAATGTGTATGCTCAGACATTCACATGGGACATGTGCACAGACCCAGGCCCAAATACTCAGTCACACCCACATACACATAGACACCCAAGGTCACTCCTTTCTTAGTCTTCCCCATACAAACAGACGAACACACTCTCACACACACAGACACACTTTATGGGTGGGGATGGAGGAGAGCCCAGCCTGGCCCAGACCTCTTCCCTCCCTCCCTCCTCACCTTCAGGACTCCAGCCCCCTCAACCCAGACTGGGCTCCCACCAGGGTGAAGGACATACACAAAGCCATTCACTTACCATGTCTCCTTTCTCCCCAACTCTGCCTGGTGGCCCCCGAGGGCCCTCCTCACCCTGGGGGCAGAGAAAAGCAAATGGATTTTCAGGAGCCCCCCCCCCAACAGCCTTCAGAGAAGAGGCACAGAATGGCCAGTGTTGAACTATACCCTAACCTCCCCTCACTGCAGCCCCCTGAGCTGCCCCCCCCAACCTCCAGCCCTCATCCTATGAAAGATCTTAGTGCCTGCACCCGGTCACTGAAATGGGGACCCCCACCAACCCAGCCTTTTCTCCACAGGGGCAGGAGTGAGAGTGGGGATCTCTGGGTGCATATTCCCCAGGGGCCAAGGGGCAAAGACCCAGAGGTCCAGGGAAAGGACTTACAGGCTTCCCAGCAGCACCAATGGACCCAAGCATCCCCTTGTAGCCTTGGGGACCCTGGAGAAGGGAGGAAAGGCATGACCACCATCAGCAACATTTTTATAAAAACCACTGTCAATATCAGCATTATTGGGGACACAGGAGCATAGATTTAGAGCTGGGGAGACCCTGAGATGTAACTTAGTCTAGTTAGCCCCTCATTTTAGAGACAAGGAGACCAAGGCCTAGCTGGACAAGCTAAGTGATTGTCCCGAGGTCAAACGAGTGACGGAGCTGAGATTTGAACTCTGGTCCTTGGACTTCAACCCCAGCATCCTTTCCATGAATACTTATATGGCCAGGTATGATGGTGCTTTTGAATATTAACATAGCCGATCCTGGCCTTATTGTCACTAGTGTTTTTATGGAGATGGTCATTATTGTCATTCATGGGATAGACCATTGCTCCTGGCTTCATCAGGGCAGAGCTCTGTCCACCAGTGCAGATCTGTGGGTGCCAAGCTGTCTATGATTGAGAGAGGGTCCCGGGAGATACAGGAGGGGCATTTCTTAACACTTTCCACATGCCAGGTGCATGGTTAAGTGTTTAATAAACGCCTGTTGATTATGATATAATAACTGTTGTTCAATCATTTTCTTTTCTTTTTTTTTTTTTTTGTGGGGCAATGGGGGTTAAGTGACTTGCCCAGGGTCACACAGCTAGTAAGTGTCAAGTGTCTGAGGCCGGACTTGAACTCAGGTACTCCTGATTCCAGGGCCGGTGCTCTATCCACTGCGCCACCTAGCTGCCCCCGTTCAGTCATTTTCAATCATTTCCAACTCTTAGTGGCCCCATTTGGGGTTTTCTTGAAAGAGATACTGGAGTGGTTTTGCCGTTTCTTTCTCCAGCTCATTTTACAGATGAAGAAACTGAGGAAAAGAGGGTTAAGTGACTTGCCCAGGGTCATACAACCAGTAAGTGTCTGAGGCTAAATTTGAACTCAAGTCTTCCTGACTCCAGGTCTTGTGCTCTATCTACTGTGCCACCTTGCAGCCCCATAATAACTATATTTGATATAATTATTATTGATATAATCATCTTTCAGGTTCTTGTCATCGGCACAGTTCCTAAGACTATCAGCTGCAGAAGGGTTGATTAATGGAAGTGGTAAGTGAGTTTTCTCATCAGGAGCTCTTTAAACTAAAGAAGTCACAGGTAGATCCACACCAAAAAAAAAAAAATTTTCCTTGAGGTCACCATTATCAATATTAATAATACTGATCCTCTGGCATTATTAATGTTTTTTTTTCCTAAATTAGTTTCGAGGGGCCTCCAAGCTGAACAGGACCAGGCCAGACTTGAGGCTGGAGGCCTGTGGTCTCCATGGTTAGTCACAATCTCCATTTAATTCAATAACCTTTTATTAAGTGTCTACTCTGAGTTAAGTGTGGAAAATAGGAAAGGAAGCAAAAGACAGCCTTCAGGCTATTTGAGGACTCACCGTCTCTCCTTTGGATCCAGCCATGCCTGGATAGCCCCTGATGCCCTGGGGACCCTGTCAAGACAGAAGGACCCAGGAGATGGGCTCAGCATCACCCCTTCTGAGGGCAGTGTCTGCTTCCTCCAAGCTGCTCCACCCCATCTCATACCGGCTCCCTGGTCTCATTCCCCAGGAGAAAGACCAGTCCCTGCCCTGGGCACATCCCCACCGCCTGCTCCCTTGTGTCAAATCCCAACCAGGTGGGCACAGATGTGCTGAACTGAGGCCCTTGTGAAAGTTCCCCACAGCCGTCACCCAGAATCATGGGATGGCAAGATTCAGTGATGCGGGCGGGGACCTTAGAGATGATCTAGTTCAATTCTCTTATTTTATAGGAGGGGAAGCTGAGGCTAAGAGCTGCTCAGTGGGTTGTTCAAGCTCAGGCAGTAAGTATGTGGGCAGAAAACCAAGGGAGAGAGCTCAGGCCCCTTTCCTCCAGGCGGGCACCGACTACACTCTCGGAGCATGGGAATGGCCAGGAGAGTCCCACCAGTGCCCCAAGGCAGAAGGAAGAGATGAGTAGGAGTGATACATTACCGGGGGACCAGGAATTCCCTGCTCACCAGATGCACCCACATCTCCTTTGGGACCCTAGAGGATGAAAGGCAGACGTCAGGGCCTGAGGACCACAGTCTGTCAGTCCAGGGAGAGATGCAGGTCTCCGAGCCGACTTTCAGGAAGCTCAGGAGTCAGTGGAGGCACCGGGAAGAGCTTCCCACATCCATGCCCCTCAGTCCGTTCCTGCCTCCCCCGAGCCAGCCCCTTCCTGTGGTCTGTGGCATCCCATTTTAGCCCTGTTATTGTCTCCACTGGCCCCATCAGCTCCACCTCCCCCCGCCCCCATCCCCAACAAGGGATGCAGGCAGGGGGCAGGGGGAACCTCAAGGGCTTTCCCTAACTTACCGGTTTCCCTTGTCTGCCTGGCTCCCCCAGGGGTCCCCGACGGCCCGGATGTCCCTAAAGCGAGAGAAGGAAGTCTGAGCTGCATTCTCTAATACCAGCCCCTCCCCCCCCATCCCCAGGCCCCAAACATGACTGAGTTTTCCGTGTCTTCCAACACCCCAGGCCCAGCTAAGCCCCTTGGGTACTCACCTTCACCCCCTGCAGCCCCTGTGGCCCCTTCACCCCAGCTGGACAGTTGGTTGGACACTGAAATACAAACATGGGGTGAGGACAGTTATTCAAAGCCAGATCCACATCCCAGCTGTGTGCTTGGTTGGGGTGAGGATGGGGTTCATAAGCCTGGGATGTGCTTCTGCTCTTCCAGAGCCCCTCCCTCTCATTCCCTCTTTTGGGGGTATTTCTGGCCCCAGGGATGACATGTCCCTCCCCTCCTTTCCCTGGACACGGCCACAGCCCCCACCCCTCAGCACAGCCGGACGGTACCTCCTCTGGCCAAAATAACTGGCTTCCTGACCTCCATTCGGGCCTGGTCCCCCCGCCCCAACCCTGTGCTAACACAGACCCATCCCATAGGGGGTCCTTAATGACCTGGGTAGCTGGACCCACACCAGCTCTTACCAGGAAGTCGGCACTGCCTTCAAGGCCCTGAATGGTCCCTGGGCGACCCTGAAAGGAGAATATGAAGTGAGGTCTGAGAAGGCAGTGGACCACAGTGTCAGGAACAGAGCTTCCCAGGTTTGGAGACCGGCTGGGTCCCCTGCACCGCCCCCATCTCTCCGAGATGGCTGGTCCCCTTCGTGTGGAGCTTTGGGCAGAGACTGTGGAAGCCCAGACCAAATATCAAGGGGCAGAGAGCTCAGACCACACCAGCAAGGTTCACACTCTAGTTACCTGTCTCCTGCTCCCAGGAAATGCAGCTGGGGGAGAGGATCCCTCTGCCCCCAGCCTTCTGGGGTTCAGGCCTCTCAGTTCCATACTCTTCAGCTCCCGCCCGCCCCCCCACCCCAGATGGGCTTTTTTTTTTTTCCGGGGCAGTGAGGGTTAAGTGACTTGCCCTGGGTCACACAGCTAGTAAATGTCAAGTGCCTGAGGCAGGATTTGAACTCAGGTCGTCCTGAATCCAGGGCCAGTGCTTTATCCACTGCGCCACCTAGCTGCTTTTTTTTTCTTTTTTGGTGAGGCAATTGGGGTTAAGTGACTTGCCCAGGGTCACACAGCTAGTGTTAAGTATCTGAGGCCGGATTTGAACTCAGGTCCCTCCGGACTCTAGGGCCAGTGCTCTATCCACTGCACCACCTAGCTGCCCCTGGACTTTCTTACAACATTCCTGGCCAATGATTCAGAGCCCTCCTTGGGGCAAGGGGCAGATAAGTGAACCCCACATTCCATCCTGATGTTCCAAAGAGCCAGATCTGAACCTATGGAGTCCCCAGGATGGGTTCTGGGAATATCTGCTTCCCTTGGACACCCCCACTTTACAGCCAAGATAGTCTTAAATCTAAAATAGCCACCAACCTGGTTCTAGGACCAGAGAGCTGGGGAAGGAGGCCATGGGGATTGGGACTACACCCAGCCTCACCCCATGATGGGGCACAAGGACACGTGATCAGGCCTGACCACTGCCACAGAATCAGCATTCCTGGGCCCATGCTTCTCTGCCCCACCCTCCCCTCCCCTAGGGAAGGGAAGCAGACAAAGGATACTCACGGGTTTTCCTGGGGGCCCAGGGGGTCCTGATGGTCCGTCCGGTCCAGGGTCCCCCTGAAAAGAGATGTCAGTGCCAAGTTAAATAGAGGCCACCCTGGGAGTCCCAGCCTCAGCATTTGGAGCAAGGGCACAGATGTGACAGCAGATGAGAGGGACCCACAGCTGCAGTGAGAGACCCTCCAGGGAGGCTGTGGACTCTGCCCCGTTTAAAGGGGGTACGGCCATTGTGCTTTATGGGTCTGTGGCAGGGGATTGACTGCAATAATGCCTCTTACACCCAGGAAGGAGGATGAACTGTCACTGAATCACAAGGAATCTCAGAGTTAGGAGGCTCTGGCCTAGTCCAGCCCTGCCTGAACAAAAATGCCATTTCTAGAATCTCCAAGCAGCCATACAGCTAATGGGGGAGGACTCTCCACCTCCCGAGGTGGTCACTGCACCTGGGGGAAGCTCTCATAATGGGGGGAAGGGAGGTGTTCCCTAACATCCAGTCCATGCTGACCTCTCTGTAGCCCCTCCCCGCACTACTCCTGGGTCTGACCTCTGGGGTCAAACCAAACACTCCTAATCCCTCTTTCCCATTGGTAACCCCTTATATATTGGAGGGAAGGTATTACAACCCCTTTCCTGCCCCCCAACTCCCAGTCTTCTCTTCTCCACCCTAAATATTCTCAATTCCTTCAAATGACTTGAGGCCCTTTCCCATCCTGGTCTTCCTCCTATGCCCTACGATGAGAGGCAGGACCCTGGAGGTAGCTCACCTTGGGGCCGGGGACACCAATCTCTCCTGGGAGTCCAACTGGTCCTGGAGGTCCCTTGCGGGAGAAGAGGGAAAAGTATCATAGAGGTGGCCCCATTATTTTAGAGTTTAGAATATCAGAGCTCTAAGAAGCCTTAGATATTATTTATTCCAATTCTCCCATTTTATAGAGAAGGAAACTGAGCCCCAGAGAGGACTAGTGACCTACCCAAGGTCACACAACAGGTCAGTGGCAGAGCTAGTTCTAAGGGCCTAGCTCTCTTTCTATGACCTATCCTGGCATCCCTAGGGCTCATATAAGGAAGGAAAGAAAGAAGCATTCAGTAAGCACCTACTATGTGCTTACTATTTTGTAAATATCTCATTAGATCCTCACAACAACTCTGCGAGGTAGATATCATTATTATCCCCATTTTACAGATGAGGAAACTGAGGTAGACAAAGGACAAGTAACTTGCCTAGGGCTGTACAGTTAGTAAGAGCTTGAAGTAGGATTTGAACTCTGTCTTTTTGCCTCTCTACCCACTGTACCACCCAGCTGTCTCATGGGAATGGGTGCTGGGAATCCAAACTCTTTACTGGTCTGAACATGTAAATTTACTGTCCCCCAAAGTTCTGTTGTGGTTGTCTAAACCAAATAGATATGGGCTTTTGGATTATCTACAGCTCTAGCCCTTTTGATTAGGAAAGAGTGCTGAGAATTAGCTCACACTCACCCATCCTGACCCCTGCTTAACTCCTTGCTGCCCCTCCAGTCTGAGCTGGGCCTGGAAAGCAGAACCTTTTGCTCTGAGCTGAGGTTTGCCCTTTGAATAGGACAAGGAAGGGCAGGTGGATAAGTTTGCTCCTTGAGGCTGTGTTGCCTGGCACAATCTGAGGCCCGTGGGAGAGACCAGCTAATATCTGATCAGTGAAATGTTTGGGAACCTAGTGATGTCACCAGGATGAGTCGGTGAGAAGTGTTCTGTGGGTAGAGAGCTATTACTGTTGATGTAAAAGCAAAATGTTCCTGACTTATCCTGTTTCTCTTAACAAGGATGGAAATCCCTGTTGTTTGAGAGGCCCCCAGCAAAGTGTTCATCCCCTCTCTGATCCCTCTGTCTGCCTGCCTCATCATCTGTTCACTCCTCCATCCCCACTCCATAACTCTTCCCATCCTCTAAAACTGTGCTAGAGTCTAATGGTGTCTCTCTTTCCTTTCTCCATCAGACAAAGCCATCTACACCCAATGATTCCCCTTCTCCTCCCCTCCCACATTCTTCTCAGCCCTCAACAATCTGGCTTCCAACCTCATTCCTAAACTGAAAGTGTTCTCTGTGAAGTTATCAGTGACCTCTCCCTTGCCAATGTCCTCTTCCTATATCCTTACCCTTGAACACTCTGGGGCATTTGACACTGTTGACCAACCTCTACAACTGGCTATTGTCTCTCTCCTGGGTTTTCAGTTCTCCTGCCTCTCCAGGTTCTCGTCCCATCTATTGGACCACTCCTTGGCTGATTCATTATCCATGATGGGCCAATGACTGTGGCTGTGCCCCAGAGCTCTTTCCTGGCTCTTCTCCTCTTTTTTCCTCTATACAATCTCTCTGGGTGGCTTCTGCTCTCAGGGATTCCCTAGATATTTTACATAGATATCTCCAAGATCTAAGTATTCATCCCTGGTCTCTTTCCTGAGCCATATAAAAAACTAACTGCTCCATATTCCAAACTGGGTTATCCCCTAGGTGTCTCAGGCTCAACATGTCCCAAACAATTCATTATCTTCCTCCATAAACCTGCCTCTCTTCTCAACTTTTCTGTGATATGTTATCGAGGGTACCACCATCCTTCCAATCACCCTGAGTCTCCAACTCAGTCTTACTCCTCACTCTCACTCAACTCCCCTCCCCACCAAACAGTTACTGAACCTTATTTCTATCTCTACAATACCATGCCTCATCCTCCCTGCCTCTTCTCTTTTCTCTTCTCTTCTCTTCTCTGTCTGTCTGTCTCTGTCTCTGTCTGTCTGTCTGTCTGTCTGTCTGTGTCTCTCTCTCTCTCTCTCTCTCTCTCTCTCTCTCTCTCTCTCTCTCTCTCTCTCTGTTTCTCCCTGTCTCTGTCTGGCAATCAGGGTTAAGTGACTTGCCCAGGGTCACACAGCTAGTAAGTGTCTGAGGGTGGATTTGAATTCAACTCTTCTTGCCTCCAGAGCTAGCACTCTATCCATTGTGCCATCTACTTGCACCCCCACCCCCACTCCCACAGCCACTATCCTAGTTCAGACCCTCAACACTTCTCCCTAGACTGATGGATCAGCCTCCAATTTGGTCTTCCTGCCTCATTCCTCCCCACTCCAGTCCACCCTCCATTCAGCTGCCAAAGTGATTTTTCTTAAAGCCCGAGTCCATTTGAGTATGTACTGCCCCCTACTTAACAAACCTGGATGGCGCTTCAAGGATCAAATGTAAATGTCTCTAATTGTCAGTTGGGCAGCTAGGTGGTACAGTAGATAGAGTGCCAGTCCTGGAGTCAGGAAGACCTGAGTTCAAATCCAGCCTCAGATACTTACCGACTATGTGACCCTGGGCAAGTCACTCAACCCTGTTTGCCTCAGTTGCCTCATGAGCTGAAGAAGGAAATGGCAAATCCCTTCAGTATCTCTGCTGACAAAACCCCAAATGAGGTCATGGAGAGTCAGACACAAGTGAAACGACTCAGCAACAGTAAAAGTTAACACTCAAAGCTTTTGATAATCTGGTCCCTTCCCACCTTTCAAATCAAATGCTTTACTCCTCTCTCCTTCTCACACTGCAATTCAGCCACACTGTCCTACTTGCTGTCCTGCACGTATGCAGATATTCTATTTCCTGACTCCAAGTCTTTGCATAAACTGCCCCATGCCCTCCTTTCTCATCTCTGCCACTAGGAATGCCTGTTGTCCTTCACCTAAAGCATGATCTTTGTCAAAAGGTCTTCCTGATCCACCCCTCCTAAAAGGGGCTACTAAGTCCTTCCTTCCCCAAATGACTTGGTATTCATTTTGTATATATTCTGAACATGCTTGTATGGACACACATTAGCTCTCTCATTAGAAGGGAAGCTCCTTGCAAGCAGGCTGTTTTATTTTGGTTCTTTTACAGCCAGCTTTTGGCTTAGTACCTGGCACATAGAGGGTGCTTAATAAATGCTTGTTGATTCATTGCTGCCCACTTTGGCAGAGATTAAGATTGTGGGAAGGGGAGAGAGATGGTGGACTGTGAGCCCTTCAGACAGCTTTGTAGGGCTTGGCAGCAGAGGGTGCATGGCTCTCTTCTTGCCTGGGATCCCCTTCTCTGTCCACTTTCCTTAGCCTTCTACTCCCCCGCCCTCCCCCCAAGGACTTACCTGGGGTCCTGCAAAGCCAGGGCCCTGTGATAGAAAAGAGAGAGACAATGGGAACCTCTTCTGTCCCCCAACCTTCACAGTGCCCTCCCTACCTCCTAGAGCTCCCTCTCTTCAGAGCCCCTCCTCCAGAGTCATCTCCCTTAGAACCATTTCCTCCTCCTCCTCTTCCTTCTCTTCCTCCTCCTCCTTCTCCCTTTTCCCCCATTTTCTCTTCCTCCCTGTGAAGCCCTGAAAAAGCTGGGTCTGGGGGATGGAGCCCCGTCACCCAAAATACTCACCGGCAGACCTGGGGGGCCGGGGAGGCCAGGTTGGCCCCTGAAAACACAGAGGGATGAATGTTAGTGGCCAAAGGAGTCTGAGCGTGTATGTGTCCAGAACAGGCAGCCACCCCTCCCCACTCCCATCCTCCCTAAGCTCCCCACATGCTTCCACCTCTCTGGGACCCCAAATCTCAAGCCCCATCCCCCCAACCTCCACAACTCCCTCCTAACCCTGGGCAGCCAAGGACCATAGGGAGTGGCTCCATCTTCCCCATCTCCCAGCCCCCCACTCACCTTGACTCCAGGAGCCCCCTGAGGGCCTGCTTCTCCCTTGGCTCCAGTTAAACCCTAGAGGAAGAGGGCAAAAAGGTCAGTGTTCAACAAGGGCCACACTCAGACCCAGGCCCTGGGCCTTCCATGTCACAGAGACCCAGTCTTCTAAGGAAGGGCAGGAAGCAAGAGGAGATCTGGCATTTTTAAGACTGTGTGCAAAGAAAGATATAGATACAGATACAGATGTCATCTCGTTTGAGCTTCACAACAACCCTGTGAGGGAAAGTGGGGGCCAATTCTGGTTTTACAGGTGGAGAAACTGAAGCTCAGAGAGGTGATTTGTCATGCTCAAGGTCATACAGTCAGTTAGCATGAGGGGAGGGATTTGAACTGAGATTTCCTGAATGTAGCTTAGCAGAGTGCCTAGTGCCACAGTAGGCATCTAATAAACGCTTGCCGAATCAGCTTCAGGCATAGCCCTCTCTCCACTGTGCCCCATCCTCTCTAAGGAATAAACACTGTATTTCTAATTAGGTTAGCTCTTTACCGCTGGGTATGGGCCACAGGGGATAGATGAGAAGCCATCTCTCCTTCCTGCTCTTTTCTTAAGCATTGTTTAACATTCTTCAGTGCTTTAGATTAGTCGCTTCTGGTCCTCTGCAATTTGGTCGCCTTCTGATGTTAATTTATTGCTGCATTATCCACTGGTTGGATTGGGGGCTTTTTTTAGTTTAGCTATTGCTTTGGCTTTGTTGGTTGGACCATATTATCTGGGGTATTTCTTGGCAAAGATACTAGAATTTGCCATTTCATCCTCCAGGTCATTTTACAGAAGAAGAAACCAAGGGCAAATAGGGTTAAGTGACTTTGCCCGGAGTCATATGACTAGTAAGTGTCTGAGGTGGGATTTGAACTCAGGTCTTTTTGCTCTCTATCCACTAAGCCACCTAGGTACTATTACTTTGCGCTACCCTCTCTTAATTAGTTTGATATAATGGAAAAAGCATTGACTTTGGAATCCTAGGACCTGGGCTCAAGTCCTATTTCTGTCACTTGCTACCTGTGTGACCTTGGATAAGTCTCTGAACCTCTCTGGGTTTAACAAAATAAGAAGGTTTGGAGAAAATGACCACTAGGGTTCCCTCCAGTTCTCAAGTTACAAGTCTATGAGCTGTTCTAGGTACTGAACCTGGAGTAAGGAAGACCTGAGTTCAAATTCAGCCTCAAACACTAACTGTGTGACCATGGACAAGTCATTAACTTCTCCTGTAAATTGTGGATAATAACAAAATCTACCTCCCAGGCCTGTTGGAAGGCTAAGATAAGATACTATTTGTAAAGTGCTTTGCAAACCATAACAAGCTACCTAAATGTTGGCTGTTCTGAAGCAATGGCTTGATTAGTACAAATAATGAATCCCATGAAGTGGTCAGATGTATTCACATTCCTGCTATTTGATGTTATGATTATATAAAGTATCGTGATTGGTCCCTGCCCAATGGAAATATGCAGCTTAGATTCAAATAACATGATGAGTCCCCCTGTGTAACTTGCACCAATCAGTGCCTGTTTGTATTGGGAGGTGGCTCCTCTCCTGTCTCCTCCCCCACGACAAATTAAAAGTCTCCTCTTTACACTGGCCAATCTACTCTGTGTGGCCTGAAAGTCCAGCATCTCCAGTCCAGAGCTCCCCCACCATAGCTTGTCAGCCTCTGTAGCATAGCTAGCTATCTGTACCCACATCGACTCTCATCCCAGGCCCCAAACCTTACATCCACCCGCACTGAAAACCGGCCAATGGGTCCATCAGTGCCTTACCCCAGCTGGTCCCCCAGAGCCACCACCCCACAGAGAAATGGAACCGGGTCCCTCTGGGCTGTGGTCAGAAAAAACGGGACTGGTATAGCTGGGTCAGTAGTAAGTCCAATATTCTGTCCAGTCACCCTGTAACCCTGGTCAAAGCCCAATCACCTTGGCGATTTTACTTAATCCTCACAAAGGCCCCATGAGACAAGTAGTGTCAGTTTTATTCTCCCCATTTTATAGATATGAAAACTGAATTAGGGAGAAGTGATTTGCGAGGTACTGCACCTAGTAAATGGCAGCCAGGACTGAAACCTAGGACTCCTGAATTATAATTTCTTCTTTCTTTCTTTCTTTCTTTCTTTCTTATCTTTCTTTCTTTCTTTCTTTTTGCAGGGCAATTGGGGTTTAAGTGACTTGCACAGGGTCACACAGCTAGTAAGCGTTTATAGTGGTCTGAGGCTAGATTTGAACTCAGGTCCTCCTGAATCCAGGGCTGGTGCTTTATCCACTGCACCACCTAGAGGCCCCCAGAACCTTAGATACTGGCTATAATCTCCTCCAGCTGCCTTTATTATCACATTATCAGGGACCATGTGAAGGGTCTCCTGATCCTAGGCCAGGCGTTTCTTTGCTGCGTTTTTCCTGCCTCACCTGGTTTTTTTTTTTTCCCTTGCTAGAAACATCTGTGTTTGGGGCATAGGAAAAGGGGCCAGGATTCACAATCTCCAAGCCTCAAGTCATTATTTTTGGGGGTTGTTAGAGAGGCAGAATCTAAAAAGTGGAAAAGCCAGAGACCGGCCTTGACAACCTCTGTTCTAATGCCCTCCTAACTCTGACATCTTGTGTTCTAAGGGCCCTCCCAGCTCTGCTATTGTGTTCTAATGCCCTCCTAGCTCTGACACACTGTGTTCTAATGCCCTCCCAGCTCTGACATTCTCTATTCTAAGGGCCCTCCCAGCTCTGACATCCTGTGTTCTAAGGGCCCTCCCAGCTCTGACATTCTCTATTCTAATGCCCTCCTAGCTCTGATATCCTATATTCCTAAGGGCCCTTTATGCCCTGATATTGTGCTCTAAGGGGCCCTCCCAGCTCCGACATCCTGTGCTCTAAGGGCCCTCCAGCTCTGACATTCTGTGTTTTAAAAATCTTTGCAGCTCAGAATGCCTGTGATTTGGAGATAATGGGTTTGAAAGTATTTTTTTAACTGCCAAGCACAATACAGAAATGCAAGCAACTATTATTTTTATTAATAAACTGAGACACATGCTAAGTGTGCATTAAAAATGATCTAGTCTTCAACTACCTGGATGGAAATTGCCTGTGGGATATTTTTAGTCCCTAAATTACTCCCTCCCACGACCCACCTCCCTACCCCAGCATGGCCTCCCTAAAGGCCTCCCTCACTGTTAATCAGCATGTGCTGGGAGGTCTGTCAGCAGCCACTGTACTACCCACAGCATTAGACGCAATTCTGAAAGCAGCACTTTCTCCATTGCTCCCCCCAACCCTCCTCCCGCAATATAGGCTACATTATCCTCGTGGCCTCTCAGACCTCAAAGGACCTTAGCATTCTTCTCACTGAACTCTACCTGGACAGGAGTCCCCCACTGGAACTTCCCTGACAGGTGGACGGTCATCCAGACTCTCCTTGTGTTGGGGAGGTCACCTCCTTCCTGGGCCACCCATTCCACTTTTGGATAGCTCCAATTGTCAGGAGATTTTTCCTGATGTTGAGATTAAATTTGCCTCCCTACAACTTCTACCCATAGCAATCCGAGGGAAATCCCTCTTTAACAGCTTGAAGTCATGACTATAGATGGCTTCCTCTCCCCCCCATGCCCTCAATCTTCTCTTCCCCAAGCTAAACGACCCCAGCTCCTTCAATTCATTCTTGCATGCTATGGTCTACAGTCTTCACACCATTCTGCCTGTTCTCTTCTGGGGTTGCTCCTGCTTGACAACATCCCTTCTAAAATGTAGAGTCACAGAGCACCGGCCCTGGAATCAGGAGTACCTGAGTTCAAATCCGGCCTCAGACACTTAACACTTACTAGCTGTGTGACCCTGGGCAGGCCACTTAACCCCAATTACCTCACTAAAAAAAAAAAAAAGAATAAAATGTGGAGTCACAATGCAACACAGTGATCTAGGAGGGGCCTGACCAGGGCAGAGGACCACAGGGCTAACATCTCCCCAGTCCTGGCCTCTGTGGTTCTCCTAATGCTGCCTAAGATCACGTGACCATTTGGGGTTGCCACGCTGTACTGGTGCCATGTTGTATTGGCTGACATGTTATACAGCCAACTCAGCCGCTGTTGACTTGTTGTCCACTAGGAACCGCCAACCCTAAAACTCAGTGGGCAATGATATCTTTAGGATTATCTGCACCACTGCTTCCCTTCATTATCACAGACAAATGAAACATGACTGCTTAGGTTCTTAATCCCTCATCTGGCTGTCCAGCCCCTACTCCAACCTCTGAAGCTTTTTGGGTTAGTACTCACATCAATCCCTGGCTTCCCATCTGGCCCGTTTGGCCCTGGTTTCCCCGGGTCACCTTTTTGTCCCTGGTGAACAGACAAAGGGAGAAAAATAGTCAAGATATGGTGAGGAGCAAACATCTGGAGCCTCCAAAGCCAGACGTGTGGGGGGGAAATGCACTCACCGGAAATCCAGGTTTGCCAGGAGGTCCTTTGTCACCCTGCAAGACAAAAATTGATGAGATTCCCTGAGTGGGCACCAGGGGGTAACAATGACCTACTTGCAAGGTGGCACTGGGTGAGCCCAAGATGCCTTACAGAGCTAAGGTGGAAGCATGGCATCACAGGACCTGAATTCGAATTTCGGTTCTGGTCCTAATTATCTGGGTGACCTGGGAGAGGCAGGTCACTCTCTGGGTCTCAGCATCCTCATTTACGCCAGGTGAGAGAATTGGGCCAGATGAACATCTGAGGTTAATTGATGATGCTCCGAGATAGGCCCATGGCCTCTAATGTTCCATATCTCTTATTAACCAAAGAGTGTCCACTCACTCCCCTCATCACAATCCCAGCCTGGGAGGAGATTTGGGTTTTAGCCATTGGAATACCTGGGCTGTTCTGTGTGAGGAGGAGATGATACATTTGGAAATGTGGCGGTGAGATCTGTGTTACCCAGGGAGCCTGGTGACTCTCAAGGCTCTGAGGGAGGCTGAGCTCTGACGGCATTTGTAGAAGGGGTCGGGAGGCTTCTTCTGGACAATTCGATCCAGGAAACGTTTATTAAGTGACCACTACATGTCACACTCTGTACTGGGCACAACACATGGACAAAAAGGGGGGACCCCAAACCACTCTCTATTCTCAAGGACCTTACAGTCTGCTGGACATTTATACTGAGCTATGTCCCTGGGAAAGGAGACTTATTTTTTTCAGGGAAAGATCTGTGACAGAATCCAGGGAAGCAGTTTCATCTTTCAGGTCATGAGCTCCCTGAGATCGGGAGCTGATCTCTCTACTCTGGGGATCTAGGCCTGTAGTGGAGGAGAAAAAAAGGGGCAGGGGAGGCATTGCTTGATGGTGAGCAGAAAAGACCCAGGGAGGTAAGGGGTGGCTGATCTCCCTTTGGGGTAATAATGATAATAATAATTCCCATTTTGCTTAGAGGTTTATAAGCTCTTTCCTCAGGAAAAGCTGGGGGGATACAGTTTCTGCAATAATTTTAAATTCCTATTTATTGTTTCCATTCCACAGGGGAGAAAACTGAGGCTCAGAGAGATAGAGGGGTTTTCCTGAAGTCACACAGCTCCAAATCAGAACTGGAACCACTCCCAAGCACTGGGCTCCTTCCTCTCTCCCAGACCTTCCTAGATCCCAGAAGGCAGGAAGCCTCTGCCTCATTCCCAGCCTCCTGGAGGGAGCCAGCTACTGAATGAGCTTGTGTCCTGACTCCAGCTCTATAAATAACCCCCATAACTATCCCCACCACCAGCGGGCCACAGTGGGGGAGGGGAATGTCTGGGACCCCGGCCATTTCACTCTCAGCCCCCTGGGGACCACGGATAGAAAGTCTGCTCTGTCTTTAACACAGAGAGGAGCAGGAGCTCCCTCCTAGCCCCAGAACCAACCCCTTACCCCACAAGATTGTGCTGAATTAAAGGGCCTCCTGTGGAAGCCAAGGAACGGAGGGGTACGTGGCATCCTAGAAGGGACTTCATTGGAAGGTGGGTGTGTGGGAGGGTGTTTGTGAGTTGCCCTCCCCCTGCTCCCCCACCTTTGCTGGAACCTAGTGCTTTGATGAAATCACAGAGGGTTGTGGTCCAGCCCTGGCGCCCTCTTCTGGTGGGTTCCCCCCCCCAATCCTCAGGGCCCCCCCCCCCCATGACAAAGTGCGTCTTTCTTTGTCTACCTGCCCCGCCACTCTCCTTACTACCCCTCCCCCTCCCGCTCCTGCCCGGTGCCCAGGCTTACCTACTCACGTCAAGACCATCTGAGCCCGGCCACTCCTGGCGGACCTGGGGGACCAGGGGGCCCCGGTTCTCCCGGGCGGTCCTCTCTGAAAACAAACACACATACAAACCAGTCATTCGAAGGGCCGGGAAGGATAGGGGAAGGCGTCGGTCAGACTCTGGAAGCCCAGCCAAGGTTCTGGCTCCCACTGTGCATACCCCCGAAGACCCCAACCTGCGTAAGCCTGGAGGGCACCTGGGGCAATCTTACAGGGACCTAGTCCTTCCTGGTTCCTTCCCAGTGGCCACTGGGAATCTCTTCAAGCCAGGGCTGGACAACCCCTTGTCAGGTAGCTTATAGTGGGGGATTCCTGGGCTCCCTCCCAACTCTCAGGACCTTTGGACCCAGTGTGCCAATCATCAGTCTTGTGTGAAGGAGGATGCCACTGAGAAGGCCTAAGATAAATGGGTCATAGAGGGAGGTAGGAACGAGGGACCCAGGAGGGACAGAGCATGAATAACCTAGAACACATTAGGATAAGAGAGGAGTCAGGGTGTGGCACAAGATAAAAACATCGGCTGGTTAGGGTGGGAGGGAATCATCAAATATCGGTCCTGTGAGGGATCTTAAAGACCATCTTGTTCACAGCTAAACCCTTCAAACAAGAGGGTCGAACTCAGTGGTCTCTCAAGACCTTTCCAGCTGCTCATCCCTCCCTTGCCCATACCAAGGAAGGTGCTGAGACCCAGGCTATTGTTCAGGGTCCCAAAGCCAGAAGGAGGAAGATTCAAGGTCCCAGTGTCTTGATTTCCAGCTTTCTGTCCTCCAGAAGGGGCAGGGCAGGTCACAGAAATCACAGACTGTCTGAACTGGAAGAGGTCAGATCTAGTTCCATCTCCAAATTTTACAGAAGAGGAAATTGAGACTGAGAGAAGAAAATATCTTGCTAGCTAAGAGTAGAGTCAAAGCTGGCTCTGGGTTCAGTTATCTTTCCACTCCACCAGGTTGAGGGAAGGCTGGGGAAGTGGAGATTGCCCAGCCCAGGTGGGCGTCCCAGATAGGTCTGGACATTTTTCCTCTTCTGTTCCTGCTATCCCCAACCCCCCTCCCCAATTTTCCCATCAGCTCTAGGGTTGTCATTTATGGCTGTGGCAAACTCAATTTATTCCCCCCCCACCAAGTCCCCCACACAAGGAGTACCTTGAGCCCATGTGTCCCCACCAAGGACAGCCACATGTGCACACACTAGGGCCCAAAGGGCCACAGTGGATTAAAGGACTCTTCTGCCTATGCCTGATTTCATGACCCCTTGCTGCACTCCCAACATGCTCTGCCCAGCTTGGGCACTGATATCTTGGGCTTCTATAGCCTGGAAAATGGCTGGTGTGGCTATCCCTCAGTCCAGAAAGAAAGAACCATTCCGCCCTCACTTCCAGGAGTCATGTATCAAAAACATCCCAGCTCTGGATTTAGGGCCAGAAGACTAGGTTTGGATAGATCCAGGACCCGCCATTGACTGTGTGATGTTACACATGTCTCTTTTCCCTCTCTGTAGCTTCAATGTTCACATCTATAAAACAAGAACATTGGGCTGGATGGTCTCTGCGTTCCCTTCCCTTTCTACAGCCTCTGTTCTAAGATCCCTTCCTGAGAGGTCAACATAGTAGAGTAGGTGAAAGTCAGGCTGGAATCAAGGAGACCTGGGTTCAAGTCCCATCTCTGAGACATTACTTACTGGCCCTGTTGACCATAGGCAAGCTAGTCAACCTCCATTTTTGCTCAAGCAATCTCTCTAAGACAGTGAGTTGTGCATCTGCATTGGGGGAAGGGAGTCTTCACACGGGAATTCGTTACATTGATGACATCACAGCTCTGAGTGACCAAAAAGAAGCCCCTTCCAGATGCCATACCCTTTCCCAGGTCCCTCCCAGCACCCCCCTCGCCCATCAAACAAAGTTTTCAAAAGCACTTTCTCACAACTTTGTGGGGTGAGTGTAGGTAATAACCCCAATTTCCTCAGTTTCTCACTGAGATTGAAAGAAAACTAACTCTTCTACTTGTTAAGCTCCCTACATTCTAACCGTCCCCAAACCCAGAGACTGAAATTAACTGTGGCTTCTAAACCTGAGCCTCCAGACTTTGGGAGAGAGGGAGGGTTCCGGAGAGATCCATGAATGGGGGCTATTGTCCTGGCTGTCCCAGCTCTGCCCAGGCACCTTTCCTCCAACTGCTAGACTGCCTGGCTTTGGGGGCCCCAGATCTGGGACTCCGCTCCTGGACAAGCCTCCCCCCACCCAGGATCAGCCTTGAACTGTGCGGGCATACCGAGAAGTGGGGATTCCTCCACTTCTGCCCCCAGTCCCTAGCCATGAACTAGGCTCTTACTCCAGGGAGTTTGTCTCTCCAACTTTGTACATAAAAGATGGTTCACAAACATTTGTGGGTTTTCCATATGTCTTACACCCTCCCAACCCCATAGTAGCCCTAACTTTACCTGGCAGGGTTTCTTGGGGGGGTGTAGATAGAATCAGAAACTGAAGCCCATGGGAAAGGAGGCAAGGGAAACCCCCTCACATCCAGGGAGAAAGTGGCCCCTCCCGGCCACAAAATTCAATCCCGTCTCATGGAGAGGAATCCCATATTTTCAAATCCAGCTTTAAAGGGAGTCCTGGGGTGCTCCAGTGAGGAATGAGGAGGGTCCTGAGGACTCCATGGTTGGGGGTTTTAGGGAGGACCCCTAAAAGAGACCCCCTCTCACACACTCTTCCTTCCAACTTCTGACCCGAACTCCCCAAGCCTCAGGACAGGACTGCAGAGATGATGTGCAAACATACCCCTCAGGACAGGCTTCCCCCACCCCGCTCCGTCTGCAGAGGGGAATAAAGGAGGGGGCTGAGTATGGCCCCTTCCCTCCCCCGTCCAAGGGCCCGAAAGCTGAGGAGACACTTACAATCTGGGCCAGGGAGAGGCTGAGCACCTGGCAGAGGACGCACAGTCGGAGGCTCCAGCCCGGCCCAGCCATGGTGAGGACTTCAGGTTCCCCCAAGCGTTACGGTCCCCTGTTGCCCGTTCCTAACGGGGCGAAGGCACTGGTGCTCCGGGAGGCCGGCTGGGAAAGAGGCTAGCTCGTCCCTGAGCCAGCCCAGGAGGCGGGGCGGGGCCCTGGGAACTTGGAGCAGGAGGGGATTGGCTGAGGTGGGGTCAGCGTCACCTGAGAAGAAGGGGCTTCTTGTCTGACCCACGGTTGGGGGGCTTCCTCGAAAGGATCCCAGAAAGCTGGAGAAGGGAGGCAGTGTCCGAGGCAAGGAGTCCAGCCTAAGAATCGAGCCCGTGTTACTTTTTACCTAAGTCACAATCGGGCAAGGCGAGTCACCCCTCGGCTCCTCCGGCTCCTCATGAGTAAACAGAGAGGGGCTGAGCCCGTCTGAAAGAGCCTTTCAGAAAGAGCGCCCGGTTGGCACCCGAGGGCCAGTATTCGAATTCCAACTCACTAATTGTATGACCTTGGGCAAGTCACCTACTTAATTTTTCAGAGCCTCAGTCTCCTCAGTGAGTCACTCAATTACTCAGCAAACACTTGAGTGATACACCCATGACACAAAGGAAGGCAAACCCAGTTCCTGTCCTCAGGGAGCTTAGTGGGGAAATATTGTACAGACAAGATTTATACAGAGTAAATGGGAGGCAATCGCAGAGGGAAGCGTCGAGCACTTGGGAGGGTGGGGAAAACCTGTTGAAGAAGGTGGGATTTGAGTGGAGACATGAAGGAGACCAGGGAAGACAAGGAGAACATTCCAGGCTTGGGAGACAGCTGTGGCTGTCCGGAGATGGAGTATCCTGTGTGAACAAGGCCAACGTTGCTGGACCATAGAGAACTCAGAAGGGCTTCAGGTGTAAGACTGAAAAGGAAAGAGGGAGCCAGGTTGTGAAGGGCTTAAAAAGCCAAACATTAGCATTTTATATTTGGAGATAATAGGGAGCCACTGGAGTTTATTGCGGGGGTGGGGGGGGGTGGGGGGTGGAGGTCAGACCTAGGCTTTAGGAAGATCGGTTTGACAGCCCAAGGGAGGATGGATTGGTAGAGACTTGAAGTAAGGAGGCTGATGGGAAAGCAATTGTATCAGGGGAGAAGAAGGGTGCCTATATGAGAGATGTTATAAAGCCCGGAACAGCAGGACCTGACAATTGTTGGGGAGAGGGGGAGTGTGAGAGAGAGTGAGAAGTGGAGGATGACAACTTGGTTTTGAGTAGAGGCAGCTGGGAGAATGGTGGTGCCCTTGGGAGGAATAAGAGAGTTAGGCAGAAGGGAAGGCTTGGTGGGGAAAGAGGATGGATTCATTAGTAAAATCAGAAGCTTGGATTTTAGGATTTCTGAGGTCTTTTCCACCTCCTTATGTATTGACACAAACTGGGCAGGGCAGGCCAGACTGAGGGGTCTGGAAATCTAGGTTTCCCCCATGCCTAAATTTACCATGTATACTTGGACTTCTCTGGGCCTCAGTTTCCCCCTTTGGAAAGCGAGGCAACTGAATTAGGTGATTTCTAAGTTCCTTTACTGTTCTAACATTCTGTGGTCCCAGGAGCCCCAGGATTCCTCTTCCCTCAACCGGAACTGCAGTCTGACTGTTTGGTGAGGGGGTGGGAGTGTACATTCTGCCTGTGATGTGGGTGAGGGGGCAGTGTAGCCTTAATTACACCATCTGTAGGTTTGGAGGTAGCCATGATCCTATCCCACAGGCAGGGTGGGCAGAGGGATTGCTGCCTGGCTTTGGCCTGAGCATTGATAATGCTCTGAGATAGGCCTATGGCTCCAATGGACCAAGGTCACACAGGACCTGAAACCGACCAGCATCGTCTGTAGCCCCAGATCAGGCTGGCCAAGGCTCAAGGGGAGACAGGTGGGGGCTGTGTAGTATCATTCCTGAGGGGACAACGAATGGTGGTCAGCACCCTTGGCCCAAACTTTTGGCCGGGGACTCAGAGAACAGCTGTGGTGGTGGAAGAGTTAAGGAGATTCTCCAGCTAGTCTAAAAGAAGCCTGAGGGTGGTGCAGAAAGTTGAATACTATACCTGGAGTCAGGAAGACTGGAGTTCAAATCCTGCCTCTGGCACTTACTAGTTGTGGGCAAGTCACTTTACCTTTCTCTCAGCCTCAGTTTCCTCATTTGTAAAATGGGGACAACAATAGCTCCAACCTCCCAGAATTGTTGTGAGGATAAAAATGAGGCAATATGTAAAACACTTTGCAAATTTTTTTTTAAGACATTTTATTCTTTTTCAGTCTTGTGTGTATTTTTTTCCAGTTACATGTAAAGATAGTTTTCAACATTCATTTTTATAAGCCTTTGAGTTCCAAATGTTTTCCCTTCCTTCCTTCCCTCCCCCCTCTCCAAGATGGCAAGCAATCTGATATAGGTCATATATGTATAATCACATTAAATATATTTCCATATTAGTCATGTTGTGAAAGAAGAATCAGAACAAAAGAGGAAAACCTCAAAAAAGAAAACAAAAACAAAAAGTAAAAATGGTATGGTTCGATCTGCATTCAGATTCCACAGTTCTTTTTTTCTGGATGTGGAGAGCATTTTCCATCATGAGTCCTTTGGAATTGTCTTGAATCATTGTATTGCTGAGAAAAGCTATGTCTATCACAGCTGATCATTACCACTTTGCAAATCTTAAAGGGCTATATAAATGCTAGCTATTATTATTAATTATTATTATTATGTACCCTGAAGGCAGAAATAGTTTCACTCTTGCTTTTGTAGCTCCTTTGTCTGTCAAGCACTTGACACATGGTTGGTGATTGTCCTTCATTCCTTTTTTTTTTAAATTTTGCAAGGCAATAAGGGTTAAGTGACTTGCCTAGGGTCACACAGCTAGTAAATGTCAAGTGTCTGAGGCCAGATTTGAACTCAGGTCCTCCTGAATCCAGGGCTGGTTCTTTCTCCGCTGCGCCACCTAGCTGTCCTCGGTTGTCCTTCATTGTTGAAGAGGCTCAAAATGATATTGCTGCAGAAATTGGAAGTTGAGGGGATGCCCATCAATTGGGGAATGGCTGGACAAGTTGTGGTATATGAATACAATGGAATGCTATTGTGCTGTAAGAAACGATGAGCAGGAGGAGTTCAGAGAAACCTGGAGGGTCTTGCATGAGCTGATGATGAGTGAGATGAGCAGAACCAGAAGAACATTGTACACAGTATCATCAACATTGTGTGTTGATCTACTGTGATGGACTATATTCTTCTCACCAATGCAATGGTACAGAAGAGTTCCAGGGAACTCATGGTAGAAGAGGTCTCCAAATCCAGGGAAAAAAAAAAAGAACTGTGGAGTATAGATGCTGAATGAACCATACTATTTTTTTTGGTTTTGGTGCTGATGTTTTTCTAAATTGAGGTTTTTCATCATTGCTCTGATTTTTCTCTTATAACATGACTAATGCAGAAATATGTTTAATGTTATTATGTGTATATATATATATGTAACCTATATCAGATTACCTGCTGTCTAGGGGAGGGGAGAGGGAGGGGAGGGAGGGAGAAAAATCTGAAATTGGAAAGCTTGTATAAACAAAAGTTGAGAACTATCTTTACATGTAAGGGGAAAAATACTTTATGAATTAAAAAAAGAAGAAGAAAAATGATATTGCTGCATTGGAGTCAAGGTACAGTGTTACTGACTGTGGCTTATCATACCAGTACGAGTTTGGAAGGCTCTACCACAGGTTGGATACAAATAGTCCATATGACATCTGGAGTGGAGATGTCTCTAAATTTACACATTTCACGTTTCTTTTGAGCTATTGCAATTTTTCCTTTTTTCATAGATACTCTTTGATACAAGCACACCATACTGGGTGGGTCCTATGCCAGTGGCTCCCACATCTCCCAGTCAATTCCAGAATTCTTCAGAGACCTTGAGAGTGTCCTTGTATCCCTTCATCTGACCTCTGTGTGAGCGCTTGCTTTGGGTGAGTTCTGTGTAAAATAGTCTTTTAAGTAAACCTGTGTTTGGCATTCAGGGTATGTGGCCAGCCCATCAGAATTGTGCTCTCTGCAGTAGAGTTGGAATGCTTGGCAGTTCAGCTTGAGAAAGGACCTCAGTGTCTAGTACCTCATGTTGCCAGGTGATCTTCAGAATCTTCCTGAGACAATTCAAATGGAGGTGATTCAGTTTCTTGGCATGGTGCTGGTTTACTCTCCAGGTGTCACAGGCGTACAACAATGAGGTCAGCACAAAGGCTCTGTGGGCCTTCAGTCTGGTGGGCAGCTCTTCTCTCCTACACTTTCCTTTGGAGCCTCCCAAACTCTGAGGTAGTTCTGGCAATGGGTACTTCAGCCTCATCATCTATGTGGACATCCCTGGAAAATATACTGCCAGGGTAAGTGAACTCATCCACAGAATTCAAAATCTCTCCATTTGCTGTAACCAATGGTTCCACGTATGGATGGTGTGGTGCTGGCTAGTGGAGAAACTCTATTTTCTTGGTGTTGTCAGGCCAAAATTAGTACAAGCAACAGAGAATCCATCCATACTCTGTTGCATCTCAGCCTCGGAGACTGTACTGAGTGCACATTGACACATAGTAGGCACTTGACATGGATTTATTGATTAATCAGCATTGGCAAGAGAATAATTTACACAATGACTGAAATAATGTAACTGAAAACAGCATTCAAAGATATTAGAACCGTGATCATTGCAGCGATCAGCTGATTCTTTGGCTCCTTGGCAGTGAAGCACAATATTCTCCTTTTAGCTGAGAGGTAGTGGGCTCTAAGTGGGAAATGAGGCACGTATTGTCAGATGTGGTCAGTGTGTTGGTCTGTTTGTCTTAAATATACTTCTTTGTCACAAAAGAGGGCTCTTTTTGAGTGGGTTGTTATTGAGAAGTGATAGCAATGTATAAAGCATTGAAAAAATGTTGTACAATGGAAGAAGCACTAGAACTGGGAGTCAGCGGACCTGGGTTCAAATCCCAGCATTGCCAGGCAATGACCTCAGGCACATCACTTACTGGACTCTGCTTTCTGGAGCTTAGTTTCCTTATCTGTAAAATTAGGAGACTAGAGGCAGCTGGGTGGCACAGTGGATAGAGCACTGGCCCTGGATTCAGGGGTACCTGAGTTCAAATCCAGCCTCAGACACTTGACACTTACTAGCTGTGTGACCCTGGGCAAGTCACTTAACCCCAATTGCCTCACCAAAAAAAAATCAAACAAACTCCCCCCCCAAATTAGGAGACTAAATGGGATGGCTTCTGAGGTTCCTTCTGACTCTTGAGCTAATCATCATAGGGCAGCTAGGTGGCACAGTGGACCCAGCACTGGCCCTGAAGTTGGGAAGACGTGGGTTCAAATCTAAATTCAGTTACTAGCTGTGCAACCCTGGCTAAGTCACAACCCTGATTGCCTTAACCATCCGGGGCCATCTCCAGTCATCCTGATGTATATCTTGCCACTGGACCCAGATGGCTCTGGAGGAGAGAGAAAGGCTGGTGCCCTTGCACAACCCTGCCTCACTTAAATCCAATTCACTGCAAGTCATGACATCATGGTGCTCTTAGAGAACGGACAAACCAAAATTAATAAGTATTACCACTAGGTGGCAATAGTGAGCAAGACAAGCTGAGCTGTAGTTTATCCCTTGAGTCAGAAACCCAGTCTGAGCATACCTAGAAACTCCATTCTTCTCCCCTTCCTTTTGCTGGGATGGAGCACTGACACTCCCCCTCCCTTCTAAGAGGTATGACTTTCTTTTCAAACCCAGTGCCTTGCTCAGGAGGCTCACTACTTTGTTGTTTTGGTTTTTTTAGAAATCTGATCCATAGAAGGGCTCTGGTATCAACTTCTTTGCCAGGTGTGTAAAATACAAGCCTGGCATTCTTGCCCCTCCCTGCCCTGCCTGTTCAAAACAAGGAATCTCTCTCTCTCTCTCTCTCTCTCTCTCTCTCTCTCCCTTCCTCTTTCTCTGTCTCTGTCTCTGTCTCTCCCTTATAAAACTTAAAAACAAGTGTTTCTGCAGAGAGGCAAGGCCACCTCCTTGTTCATAGTAATTCTGAATTAGGGAATATTTTTTTTAATGTTGTAATATTATTCTTTTCTTTTCTTTCTTTATTTTTTTTTTTGCAGGGCAGTGAAGGTTAAGTGACTTGCCCAGGGTCACACAGCTGGTAAGTGTCAAGTGTCTGAGGCCAGATTTGAACTCAGGTCCTCCTGAATCCAGGGCTGGTGCTTTATCCACTGCACCACCTAGCTGCCCCCATGTTTTTGCACTTTAAAAAGGAATTTTCTAAATACCATGGAAAGAGTTGCCACTTTTCAATAATGGCCCATATAAGCCTTCAAAGAAAAGTGACGTGTCTTGCATGAAGTTTAAAGATGCTGTAAACAAGCAACTATACTGGGCACTAGGGATACAATGACAACATTAATTAAACAGGCACTGCCCCCAAGGATCTTATATTCTTTAGGCTATGATGATCATTCAGCATTTTGTGTTCTCTGGGGGAGGGGGAAGGGGAAAAGTAGAATGGGGTGAAATCTCACATGAAAGGTGCATGGAAGGGCTTATGGAGTGGGGGAGGGGTGGAGAAATGGGGGAGGAGTGGGGCCGTGAATGAGCCTTACACTCATCAGAATTGTCTCAAAGACATTCCTCTCATCAGAGTGGGCTCGAGGAGGGAATAACATACACACTCAGTTGGGTGGAGTAACCCTTCTAACCCTGCAGGAAAGCAGAAGGGGAAGGGGATAAGGGGGGAGGGATGAAAGAAGGGAGGGCAGAGCGGGGGAGGGGCAGCCAGAAGCAAAACACTTTTGGGGACGGACAGGGTGAAAAAAGATAGAAAATAGAGTAAATGTCATGGGGAGGGAATAGGATGGAGGGAGACAGTCAACAATAGTAAGTGTGAAAAAAAATTTGAAGCAGAGCCAAGAGTAACATAAGATGAGGATGATGGTGGTGGTGGTAGGAGGACAATGAGCATTGGTTGATAAGAATTGATTGATTAGGATGAGGATTGATTGAAGATGATGATGATACTTTGCTGGGCTATTGTGAAGAAAATTCTTTGTCAGGTATAAGGTACTGTATAAATGGTATCTATTACTGTTGCAATAATCAACCTCATGGGTTTATTGTAAGGAAATCTCTCTTTAAAGTGCTATATAGGGGGCAGCTAGGTGGTGCAGTGGATAAAGCACCGGCCCTGGATTCAGGAGGACCTGAGTTCAAATCCAGTCTCAGACACTTGACACTTACTAGCTGTGTGATCCTGGGCAAGTCACTTAACCCCCATTGCCCCGCAAAAAAAAGTGCTATATAAATGCAGTTTACTATTTAAAAATGATGAGCAGCATTTTGGGTTCTAAGGTCCCTTCCAGCTTTGACAGTCTGGGTTCTAAGGTTCTTTCCCAGCTCCTACATGCTTTGCTCTAAGGCTCCTCCAAACTCTAACAGTCTGTGAGTCTATGAGTCTATTAATGGGAGCAGGACATAGTGAGAACCAAGCCAAGATCCTGCCACAGAAATAGGTCGCTCTTCAAACTTGTTGTTGTTGTTCAGTTGTCACAGTCATGTCTGACTCTCTGTGACCCCATTTGGGGCTTCCTTGGCAGAGGTGCTGGAGAGGTTTTCCATTTCCTTCTCCAGCTCATTTTACAGATGAGGAAACTGAGGCAAATAGGGTTAAGTGACTTGCCCAGGGCCACACAGCTAGTAAGGGTCTGAGGCCAGATTTAAACTCGGGAAGATGAGTATTCCTGACTCCAGGCTCTGTACTGTATCCACTAAGCTGCCTCTCTTCAAACCTACTAAAGGAGAAAGCAAAGGACCAGGTGCTTTTACCAGTCAGGGAGTCAGTGAACTCTGTTGCCCTCCTGGTCCCTGGCCCTGCACTATAATTATGTCCCTTTCATCTTGGTTGCCACTGTAAGATACTCATGGTGCCTAGAATCTACCACCACCTTTTCTCCTTTGCCCTTGTGTTAACATACCACCCAGCTCCATCTCAATTGCTCAGACCCCAGGTCTGAGCCCACATAGATGGGGTACAGTCCTGGGAAGGCTAACCTCTTCAGAACAGGGAATTGGGCTCTGCTTTCTGACTTATTCTGCTTTCTGACTTATTCTACCACTAACCTGGAGTCTCTAAGGAAAAAATCTGTTAAAGCCTATGTTACATGAATGTAAAGGAATATTTCTTGTATTATAATAAATGATGAAAAGGATAGTTTGACAGAAACCTGAGAAGATCTTTCTTCATATCCTCAGGACTTAGCCCAGTGCCTAGCACACAGTAGGCTCTTAATAAAGGTTTATGGACTGATTGCTGAGCAAAGTAAGCAGAATCATGAGAACAATTTATATTTTAACAGTAAGATAAAGACAAACAACTTTGAAATGTTTAAGCATTCTGATCAATGTAGTGACCAACAAGCACTTACCCAATCTTCTGACAGAGACGTGATTTCAAAATACCAAATGAAACATACGCTTTGTAATATTGTCAACACTGGGATTTGTTTTGCTTGACTCTGAATATTCATTGTGAGGGTTTGTTTTTCTTTTTTCTTTAAATTGTTTTTGAATATTTGTGGGAATGAGAGAAAATAAATGCTTGTTAATTGGGAAAAATCAGATGAAGATTTTAAGAAAAGAAACAGTGTGAGGGGACAAAATGATAATTACCTCTGATTTATCCTGTGTGCACATTCTTTTTGTCCGTCATTGGTATGTGGTCTCCATTAGACTGTGAGCTCCTTGAGGGTAGGGACTATGCTTGCCTTTCTTTGTATCCTCAGCACTTAGCACAGAGCCTCGGCACATAGTAGGTACTTAATAAATGCTTGTTGACTTGACTTAATAAAAACTCTACCTAGGATTGGTGGATCAGATGCTTACTTTTCTGCCAGCACCCCTGAGGTTTGAACTCTTCCTGCACTGTCATGCCAGCTAGTGACCGTTGATTCTGATTAATTAGGATCCCGGAGTCCCTATCCTTGAGAAACTTCCTCCCAGGTCAGGGAACCCAAGTGGGGTTTAGAAATTGGCTTCCTTGGGTCGCCAGAAGCACAGCCCAAGCCTCTTGCTGCTGGAGCAACAGGCAAGAAAGCTGAGCTCTAGCCTTGGAATGAAGATGAAAACTACAGACTGAGATCACTGGGAGTATCACTGCCAATTCCAGAGTGCCAGGGACTACCAGCCATCACAGAGCACAGAGGAGCGGGCCTCTCTTGTCTTCCTATTTAACCTTCAATGGAGCTTAGGGACCAGAAGTGGGGAGCTTGCATTGCACTGCAAGTGCGCGCGCGCGCGCGCGCGCGAGCGTGTGTGTGTGTGTGTGTGTGTGTGCGCGTGCGAGCACACACACACACACACACACCACACGCATAAACACATAGCTCTCTTCCCATGACCTGAGACAGTTGGGAGGAACTGTGGGAGAAAATTAGAGAGAGGCAAGCAGCTGATTTTTTCTTTTTCTACCCCCGCCACTCCCCCACCCCCAACCATATACAATAAAGCAAATGGCTTGTGTCTTATTTAAATGCCCTGTGGAGAGTAGCACAAAAGGGCTGCTATATAAGCATAGGCAATACAAATACAAAGTGATTAGGGAAGGAGGGCACCAGAGGTGAGGGGAATCCGGAAAGGCTTCACGTAGAAGGTGATACTTGATCTGGTCTTCAAGGAAGAAAGGGATCCCGTCAGTTGCAGATGAGGAGGGAGTGGGTTGTAGGCATGAGAGAGGACAGGGCAAAGACATAGAGATGGTACCTTCTCTTTCATGGAGAGAGGAAGAAGGCCAGGAAGGCTGACCTGTAGCATACAGAAAAGGGAGGCTGGAGAGATCTTCTGGGTTGTGAGGAATTTTAAAAGCCAAAGAGAGGAATCTACATTTGATTCTAGAGGCAGTTGGTTGGATGCACTTCATGTTCAAAGGGGACCAAAATGACATCACTATGTCGGGGTCAAGGTACAGTGTGTCTGACTGTGGCTGATCAGACCAATATGAGCTCAGAAGGCTCTACCACAGGTTAGGGCACAATAGTCCACGTGAACATTTGGAGTGGAGATGTCTTTAAATTTGCACACCTTACATGACTAATATGAAATGTTTTGCATGACTGCACATGTATATACTTATATTGAATTGCTTGAGTTCTTAAGTTCTCATCTGGGAGGGAGAAGAGGAAGACACTTTGGAACACAATGTTTTTAAAAATAAATTTGCGCACCTCATGTTTCTTTGAACTACTTACAATTCTGCTTTGCTCACAGAACACAGTGCCTTCTTTCATGTGGGCACACCATACTGGGTACTCCGTTGTCAGTGTCTCCCATGTCTCCCAATTGATTCCAGAATTCTTCAGAGAGGACCTTGAGAGTGTCCTTGTATCCCTTCTTCTGACCTCTGTGTGAGCGCTTGCCTGGGTGAGTTCTCTGTAGAATAGTCTTTTAAGTAAAACCTGTGTTTGCCATTCAAGTGTATGTGGTCAGCTCATTAGAGCTGCACTCTCTGCAGTAGAGTTTGAATGCTTGGCAGTCAGCTCGAGAAAGGACCTCAGTGCCCAATAGCTCATGTTGCCAGGTGCTCTCAGAATCTTCCTAAGACAAATCAAATGAAAGTGATTTTGTTTCCTGGCATGGCGTTGATAGACTGTCCATGTTTCAGGTATGCAACAATGAAGTCAGCATAATGGCTCTGTAGACTTTCATTATGGTGGGTAGTCTAATACCTCTTCTTTCTCCCATATTTTCTTTCTGAGCCTCCCGAACACTGAGCTAGTTTCGGCAATGGGTACTTCAACTTGCCATCTATGTGGACATCCCTGGAAAATATACGCCAGGGTAAATGATCTTATCCATAGCATTCAAATCTTTCCATTTGCCATGTACCTGATGGTTCCATGTATGGATGACCATGGATCCAACATACAAGGAAAGTTCCCAAAGGAATCATGATGGAAAAGGCTCTCCAAATCCAGGAAAAAAAGGAACTGTGGATATGGCTGCTGAGTGGACCATACTATTTTCTTTATTTTTGTTGCTGTTGTTTTTCTGTTTTTCCTTGTTTGCTCTGATTCTTCTCTTAAAGCTTGACTATGCCAGAAATATGTTTGGTGTTTGATTGTGACCTATATATAACCTATATTAGGGATTGCCTGGTGTCTTGGGAAGGGGGGGGAGGGTAGGGGAGGGAGGGCTGGAAATATTTGAAATTGGAAATCTGGTATAAACAAATGTTGAAAACTCTCTCTACATGTAACTGGAAAATAATAAAATACTTTTATTTTAAAAAAAGAGAGAGATGTTTCCCAGATTGTGAGGGCTTTCTTCCCCAACCGTGGCAATATCCTCTTTTCTCTCCTCCTCCTCCTCCTCCTCCTTGTCTCACTGGGAGAAGCAGGAGCTGGGTTCAAGTCCTACCTCTCCTTCTTGCCTCCTGTGTGACACCGGGCAAGTGCCTTTTCCTCTCTGGGCCACTGCTTTTTTCATCTGTAAAGTGAGGGAGTTGGCCCAGATGACCTTTGAGGTTCCTTCTAGTTTGAAATCAGTGACTGTCACCTGCTTTCTTCTCCTCTACCATCTCTTTCCTCTCTCTTCCCTGAGAGGATCATTGCCCTCCTCCCATACGAAGGATTGGATGAAGGAACCAGGGATCCTTGGTCTGAAGAAGAATCTGGGGAGCCAAGGGATGTGTCTACCTTCAAATATCTAAAGGGCTGTCTAGGTGGGTTGGGGAGGGGATAGCTTTGTTCTGCTTCACTGCCTCATGCGCAGAACAAGAAGTAATGAGTGGAGATTGCAGAAAGGCGTATTTAGATTTGATGGCAGGAAAAGCTTCCTAACGTTTAGAGCTACCTGGAAGTGGATTGGGCTTTTCCGGAAGATTATGCTCTCTCTCTTTCTCTCTCTCACCGGAGGGAGGTCTTCAGGCTGAAGATGGACGGCCACATGTCAGGGATATTGTGCAGGGGCAAGAATAGGTATCTTCCAAGTTCTCTTACATTCTAAGATACTGTGATGCTTCCTCCACCTTCCTTCCTACCCCCCAACCCCATCATTGGAATCACTTTGAATCCTCCTTCTGGAGGCACCCCCCTGCCCCCTGCCCCAGAACCTTGAGGGGACTCCATGGAAGGAATTCCTAGGAGGACACGGACAAGAATCATGCAAAACAAGAAAGCTGGGATTGAGAGCTATTTTTTTTTTTTGTGTGGGGGGCAATGAGGGTCAAGTGACTTGCCCAAGGTCACACAGCTAGTAAGTGTCAAGTGTCTGAGGCCAGTTTTGAACTCAAGTCCTCCTGAATCCAGGGCCGGTGCTTTATCCACTGTGCCACCTAGCTGCCCCTGATCGCTATTTTTTTTTTTTAACCGCTGATGGCAAGTGCCCACATGGATGAGAGCAAGAGGCCGTGTGTAATCAGGGTGAATGGGGGCAATCCTGAGAGAGGCCACCAGGAGGAAGCAGTGAGTCGAGAATAGGCTCCTGTATGGGATGGGCTCTGGGACAGAAAATACATCAGGACTAGTTAGGAATAGTAGGTGGACCAATCACATGGCAAGAGGGATTTAAGCTAGACATGAGGAAGAACTCAGTGTACAGGCTGATGGAGGGAGCAGCTCCTCTCCTCCAGTGGGCTCATGCACTTCCGGGTGGGAGAGCATAGGCTCTCCAGTCCTCTCTTGTCTGTCTCAGTTTGGCCTCCAGCTCCAGCACAATGGAAACAGTTCAGGATCTGGAGTCCAAAGACCACGTTTGGATCTTAACTCTGCCTTATTACATGCATTTGCTTCTCTGAATCTCATTTTCTTCATCTATAAAAATTGGATTATGGCTCCCCCAAGCTCCTTCCAGCTTAAATCTTTTGATCTCAGGGTGCTATGGAAAGAGTTCTAGATTTGGAATAATCAAAGGACCCAGGTTCAAACCCTCCATGTGCCATGCACTACCTGTGTGACCTTGGGTGATTCACTGCAGCAATCTGGGCTTCAATCCAAAAATGAGGTGGTGAGACAGTCATTACTGACCAGATGACTTCTAAGGTCTCTTCCTGCTTTAAATCTAAATCAGTGATCTTGGGATCACATGCAAGGCAACCACGAGCCACAGAAGACCTCATTTGACTCAATATCAAGGTTGCCCTTGGTAATTTCATCCCTGCTGTCTGTTCATTTCGTGGATCATCCTTTTTATTTTTAAAATAAATGTATCATTTATTTATGTTCAACATTCTTTTTTTAAAAAAATGAGTTATAAGTTCTTTCCCTCCCTCCTGCCCTTCCTCACCCACTGAAAAGGCAAGCAATGTGATATAAATTATACATGTGAAATCATGCAAACATATTTATTTCCATGTTGCAAAAAAGAAGAAAGAAAAAAAATAAAGTGAAAAAAATTATACTTCAATCTACACTCAAGGGTTCATCAGTTCTCTCTCTGGAGGTAAAGAGAGTTTTTCATTGTGAGTCCTTTGAAATTGTCGTGGATCATTATATTGATCAGAGACCTTGAGAGTGTCCTTCTATCCCTTCTTCTGACCTCTGTGCTGAGCACTTGCCTTGGTGAGTTCTCTGTAAAATAGTCTTTTAGGTAAACCCTGTGTTTTGGCATTCAGGGTATATGGCCAGCTCATCAGAGTTGTGCTCTCTGCAGTAGAGTTTATATGCTTAGCAGTTCAGCTCAAGAAAAGGACCTCAGTGTCCAGTACTCATCTTGACTGTGATGGGGGTGGCGGTGGGGGAAGATTGTCTAAGTCTTTCAAATTTGTTCATTGTTACAATATTGCTGTTACTGTGTATAATGTCCTCCTGCTTCTGTCATTGTAAGAATGTTGCTGTTACTGTGTACAATGTCCCCCTGGTTCTGCTCACTTCATTCTGCAGTTCATATAAGTCTTCCCAGGTTTTTCTGAAATTCATTTGCTTGTGATTTTTTGTAACACAACTGTATTCCATCACAATCATATACTACAACTTGTTCAATCACTCTCCAACTGATGACCATCCCCTTGATTTCCAATTCTCTGCCACTACAAAAAGAGCTGCTATAGATATTTTTGTACATATTGGCCCTTTTCCTCTTTCTTTGATACCTTTGGGATACAGACCTAGTAGTGGTATTGCTGGGTCAAAGGGTCTGCACAGTTTGATAGCCCTTTGGGCATTGTTCCAAATTGTTTTCCATGGATCATTTGAGTCACTTTGCTCAGTGACTCCAATTTGGGCCCCCAGATATTCTGTTCTCTGCCTGGTTTCCTACTCTTCTGTTCCTCCCAGCCCTGGATCTCGGTCCTTATTTCGTAAATCTGATGATTAATCTTGCAGGGGCCCAGGCATCTGTGCCATTTTTGCCCCCATCCAGCCAGGCAAGCTCTACTTGTGGAGGACTATTGCCTCCCTCCAGTGACCTGGGATTCTACCCCCAAGTCCCTTAGCTCTGACAGACTAATTTTGCCTAATCTTTCTGTAGCCCAGGCCTCTAGGTCACTTCCTGCCTGCTCCAGGCTCATTGTCCCTGCCCAAGGATCCCATCTTTCCTCTCTCTTTTCCTGTTTCCCTTCATGTGTTACCTTCCCCCATTAGAATATAAGTTTCTTGAGGACAGTGACTACCTTGTATTACCATCACTTAGCCACCATGCCTTATAAGAAGTAAGCATTTAATAAATGCTCTGTCAATCCATCTATCTCTTGGACTTTCAAATTCACCCCCACTGGCCTAATATCCTTCATGTCTACCAGTTCAACCTTTTACTGTTGCTTTCCTTGTCCCAGTCCTCTGGACTTGACCTGCTTCACTGAACCTCCTTTCTCTCTACTTGGAGCTCTTAGACTCCAAACCTGGCTAGTATGTTCTAAACTTGCCCCATCTATGCCCTTTTTTTCAGTTCTAAATTACTCTGTCTGGATCTTGAACCTGGCCCCTCTCCTCAGAATCCATTTCCTGTCTGAATCACTCTTCCCTACTAATGATTATGACCAAGATGTTGAGAAAATTATTATTAATAACTGATATCTTGGAGAGATTCAATGATCTCCCTTATTTCAAAGTCTTTTTTCTTTTCCCCTTCTTGCCCCCACTCCAGGTCTAGTTCTCCTTGAAATAATATTATTATTGGAATCTCTTCATCTTGGTCAGGCCCAACCCAACTCATAAGGAAATCTTGAGTGGAAACAGACTCCCTTTATCTAGATGGCTCAAGGCTTCTCAGTCCAGGGGTGAGGTCACTGGGGGCCCCTCATTAAAGAGAAGGACATTCATTTGAATTGATAGTCTAAGGCTGGAAGCTAAATTTCTCTGTGCATGGGTCAATTCTTTTATTTTTCTTTTTCTTTTTTTTGTGGGCAATGAGAGTTAAATGACTTGCCCAGAGTCATACAGCTAGTAAGTGTCAAGGGTTTGAGATCGGATTTGAAACTCAGGTCCTCCTGAATCAAGGCTGGTGCTTTATCCACTGCAACCATCTAGCTGCCTTGCAAGGGTCATTCTTGGCCCTGTTGACCACCTACTGTTTCAAGGGTACATAAAATCTGTGTCAACCATCATGATTGTCTATTGTCCAAGAGAGACTGAGAGAGATGGCCAATGCCCATCCTTTTATTAAGAACTGCTGCCATTATTAATAAAATGCTTAAATTACCTATAAACTATGTCTCATGTTTTGTTTTTTATTTATTCATTTTTATGTCTCATTTTTTTAATTGTCACCAAGATATTGATGTCATTTTACTCGGACCTCACCTTTGACCCTTCCCTGCTCTGCCCCTCACCTAAAATACTTCTTAATCTTCCTTATAATGCCATAATTTCTCTTACCCAGAATAATAACTGATATATGGGCAGCATAGCATAGCAGGAAAGATCATTGGATTTGGAGTTTCAGGCCTGGGTTCAAGTTCTGGTTAATCCACTTACATAGTAGCTAATGGCTAATGTGTAAGAAATGGCCATTAAATGCTAGCCAAGCTATTTACATACTAGACTTTGAGAGAGTTGTTTCATCACCAGGGACTTTGGTTTCCTCTTCCAATAAAATGAGAGGGTTGGACTAGATGACCTATAAATTTCCCATTGGCTCTAAATCCTGAGATCTGACATGTCAGTTTAAGGATAACAAAGTATTTTCCTCACAACAACCTTGTGAAATGAAGAAACAGGCATTCTTCTCTCAACTTTACAGAGGAGGAAAGTGAGGCTGGGGGGTGTTACATGATTTGTCTAGTTTCTCATAGTAAGTAATACAGCAAGGTCATTATGGTGGAAATATTAATCCCTGGATATGGTCTCCTGTATTTTAACTCTCACTATCCAGAATTATAATTATTTAAAATATGGTGTTTGGTTCTGGCCCAATGGAAATGTACAGTGAAAATTTGACTGGAAGCCACTTGAGAGGATTCATGATTTTCACTAATCTAGAACACCTGTAAAATCTTCTGTGGCTCTCTTAGCTCCTAGGTCCTTTCCATGCAGTCTCTTGCTTATCTGGGATACTGAACGCCTCAAAGTCCCAGATGTCCAGCTGCACCCTGGTCCCAGCTCCTCCCCTCTACCTTGTTCTATCCTGTCTTGACCCAAGTCATGCCTCTGACTACTGATGAACACTAGAATTGAGTACCAGGAGGACTCAAGAAGTCTTTTTCTCAGACATGGTTAAGATAAGGATGAACTCATTTCTGTTTGTGAGGCTTGGAGGCTGGGGACTGGACAAGATGACCTCTCTCCTTATGCAGTGTTCGTTAGAAAGAGAATTTCTGTCTGACATTTCTGACCTTTAAACAAGTCCCTCCCTCTGCACATGGGGACAGGGGGTGGGGCAGGTTTCCTTTCTATCAATGGAGCAGGAGCTCTGGGCTGTTTAACTCTCCAGCGTGACAGCTTTGTTCTGAAGTGTCACTCTGGGACAGCCTCCCCCACTGGTTTTCTTGCTGCATACATTACTGAGGCCTGGGGCGGCTCTCCTGCCTCTCTCTGAGGGTGTGATCTTGCTATCATCTCCTCCCTAGCCTAACTCTGAAACACTCTTGTTACCTCAATGACAGTGAGGCGGCATGGCACCTCTGGGAAAGAATTAGAAATCTTCCCACTGGCAGAGAGGGGGAACTGGAGCATTCTAAGCAAGAGAATTAAGAACCCAGGCTTGCCCATGTGGTGGTGGTGGGGGGGTGGGCAGACGGAGGGTGTGCGGCATCCTGGGAATAGTCTGACCCACTGTGATGGGAAGGTGGTCCAGAAAGTACCCAGTAACAAGAGGGAGTCAGTGGAATGTCAGAGCTGGAAGGAACCTTAGAACACAGATTGTCAGAGCTGGGAGGGGTCTTAGAACACACATTGTCAGGGCTGGGAGGGGCCTTAAAACACTGTCGGGGCAGCTAGGTGGCACAGTGGATAGAGCACTGGTCCTGAAGTCAGGAGGACCTGAGTTCAAATCCAGCCTCAGATACGTAACACTTAACTAGCTCTGTGACTCTGGGCAAGTCACTTAACCCCAATTGCCTCACCTAAACAAACAGATAGATAGATAGATAGATAGATAGATAGATAGATAGATAGATAGATAGATAGATAGATAGATAGATAGATGGATGGATGGATGGATGGATGGATGGATGGATGGATGGATGGATGGATGGATGGATGGATAGATAGATAGATAGATAGATAGATAGATAGATAGATAGATAGATAGATAGATAGATAGATAGACAGACAGACAAATAAAACACTGACTGTCAGGGCAGGGGTGGGTCTTAGAACACAGACTGTCAGGACTAGGAGGAGCTTTAGAACATAGAGTATCAAAGCTGAAAGGAACCTTGGAACACAGATTGTCAGAGCTGGGAGGGGTCTTAGAACACACACTGTCAGGGCTGGGAGGGGCCTTAGAACATAGACTGTCAGGGCTGGGAAGGGCCTTAGAACATAGACTGTCAGGGCTGGGAGGGGCCTTAGAACACACACTATTGGGGCTGGGAGGGGCCTTAGACACAGAAAACAAGAAACGGAAGTGACCTTAGAATACAGAATGTCAGAGCTGGGAGAGATCTCAGAATCTAGCACACAGACTGTCAGAGGTGAAGGAGACTTATGAGCACAGAATAGGGCATAGAATATGAGAGTTGGAAGGTATCCTAGAACATAGAATGTGGAAGGGACCTTTGAACATAAAACACAGACTGCCCGCCAGAGACTCTAGAACATAAAAGGGGTATACTCAGATAATCTCTAAACTCTAGACTGTGAGAGCTAGAGGGGACCTGAGAACATTAGAACTAGCAAGAGCTTTAAAACAGGAAAAGTCAGATCCAGAAGGGACCCAACCCCTTCAATTAAGAGGTGAAGAAAGTGAGGCCTAAATGATATCAAAGAATTTGGGACTATTAAAGTTTAAACTGGCTGGTTAAACTGAAGGACAGACACACCTTGAGAAATAAGGGAGATTGGGGCAGCTGGGTGGTGCAGTGGATAAAGCACCAGCCTTGAATTCAGGAGGACCTGAGTTCAAAGCCGGCCTCAGACACTTGACACTTACTAGGTCACACGACCCTGACACTAAAGAAGGGATAGGATTGGCCCAAGATGATAGACAATGGAAGAGTTGGAGTTTCCGACCCTTAGCCCAGGATGCTTTCCACTATAGCCTGTTGGAGGTCTGAAGACAGCCAGGCAGACAGGGAAGGCTGAGAGGTCTGGAAGCTGGAACTGAGCCATAGGGGCTGGGGTTCCAGGGAACGTCTACAGTTCTAGGAAGGGCTAGAATTAGGCAACCAGGCAGGATGCCAATTTTACAGGCACTAGGGAACCTGCCAGAGAACCAAGGGGAGGAGGCAAACATATACAAAGGAATAAAAAAGGGGCCCAGTTATTATTGGCCCTGGATGCATTAGGGACTTGCCCATAGAACTGGTCTTATTTATAAATAAATAAGATCTTATGATTATTTGATCTCATTTTGTGGTCTTGTGGAATGTCTTATTTTAAGCATCAGCCTTCTAGGAGTATAGCAGCACTTGGTAGTTCTTGCTGTTGTTTCTTTAAGTGTTTTCACATCAATGCAGGATCACCAGCCTTTGGGGTTTGGCATTTCTTTGAGTTAGAAGGAATAAATAGCTCTCTTAAACATAATGTATGGGATATATTAAGTACCTTTTCCCACCCTGCTTCCCTTTTGGGGAGTCCCTTGATATGGGTCAGCCTAATCTTGAAGCAATTTTCTCCTAGGGTTCCAGAAAAAGGGTTCAAAGACAAAAGAGATGGACCTTCTCTCTGGAAGTCAGGCTCCCCCACGTCTGAAGCTGATCTTTGGATAGGAGTTTGGAGCTGAGAGGGGCCCATTAGTGGAGAGGGAGGAGGCACAGGGCTCCAGTCCCAATGCGATCAACAGCAGGCACACATGTTGACACTGAGGTGCTGATGGACATACGTGGGAAGATGTCCAACAGTGCACTGGAAAAGGGAATCTGGAATTCAGGGAGAAAGGTTGCTGCTGAAGAAATAGATGTGTATGTGTCATCTTTATCGAGGTGAGATTTGAAATTGTAGGAGAGGATAAAATTAAAGAGAGAGAAAAAGAGAGAGGCAGAGAAGAGAGTGACACAGAGAGAGAGAGAGACAGAGGTAAAATTTGTTTTTGTTTTTTTGTTTGTTTTTGTGTGTGTGGCAATTGGGCTTAAGTGACTTGCCCAGGGTCACACAGCTAGTAAATATTAAGTGTCTGAGGTCGGATTTGAACTCAGGTCCTCTTGAATCCAGGGCTAGTGCTCTATCCACTGCACCACCTAGCTGCCCTGAGAGGTGAAATTTGAAGATGTGGGAGAGGATAAAATTAAAGAGAGAGAGAATGAGAGACAGAGAAAGAGAGAGAAGAGAGAGAAGAAAGAGAGAGACACAGAGAGAAAGAACAGAGAGAGGAGTAATGCTGCATCCTGATGATTGGGGTTGCAGGACCTGAGTTCGAACCAAGGCTCTGGTTTTAACACCTTGTTAAACAGTTTTTAAAAAAAAAATTATTTTTATTCTGAATTTTGAATTTAATGAACAGCAAAGGCATATACACACAGAGGGAGAGGGAGAGGGAGGAAGGAAGGAGGAGTGAAGGAGTGAAGGAGGGAGAGAGAGAGAGAGAGAGAGAGAGAGAGAGAGAACATTTCTATATACAAAATAAAACAGAAATAGGGATTATATGTGAAACTGTTAATCTCTATGATGTACAACTTTTTTTTTAAAGGATGTAATAAACTCAGCATCTAAAGCCATCCTGTCTATGTTTATTTCCCTCTAAACTTTCTTCTGTTCCCGTCTGTATATTTTTGAACATGACAATGACCCTCTTTTGTATCCTTTTCTGTGTTTTTTTTGGCGGGTTTGTGGGCAACCCTATTGCTTAGTTCCCCCTTTTGGGTCTCCAACAAAAAAGGACAGACACAATCCTTGTAACAAATCAGCCTAGTCAAGCAAAACAAACCCACACACTGCTGGCTCTGTCACTTTTAAAATGTTATGGGGGGGCAGCTAGGTGGTGCAGTGGATAGAGCACCGGCCCTGGATTCAGGAGGTCCTGAGTTTCAAATCCGACCTCAGACACTTGACACTTACTAGCTGTGTGACCCTGGGCAAGTCACTTAACCCCAATTGCCTCACCAAAAAAAAAAAAAAGTTTAAAAAAATAGGCAAAAAATGTTATGGGTAGGGGCAGCTAGGTGGTACAGTGGATAGAGCACCCACCCTGGAGTCAGGAGGACCTGAGTTCATATCCAGTCTCCGACACTTAACACTTACTACCTGTGTGACCTTAGGCAAATCACAACCCCAATTGCCTCACCCCAAAAAAAATGTTATGGATACTTTATTTTTATGTGGTTTTAATTTCCCAATAAATTTATCCCCTCCTCCTCTCATTTATTTATTACTTGGAGTGATAAAGAGGAAAGAAAAGAATTCCACAAAACTACCCAACATATTAACCCAATCCAAAAGTATGTGCAGTGTTCCATACCTATAGCCCCGCCCCCCCATCTCTGCAAAGAAAGTAGGGAAAGGCATTCTTCTTCTGAATAAGTTAAGCCTGGTCATTATCATTACATAACACAGTTTCTATTTTTTTAAATAAGCAGTAGCATTTTTGAAGTTTACAACATTTATTTTTGTAAGATTTTTGAGTTCCAAAATTTTCTCCCTCCCTCGCTAAGTTTCTATTTTATTTATGGTTGTTCTTTCCATTGACATTGTTGTGGTCATTGTGTCTGTTGTTTTCCTGGTTCTTACTTCACTCTGTATCAGTTCATATAAGTCTTTTCATACTTCTCTCTGGACTCTTCATATTCATTTTTTCTTATGGAATACTACATTATGTTTATTAATTTAATTTTTATTTTTCCCCAATTACATGTAAAGATTTTTTTGAGTTCCAAATTTTTCTTCCACCCTCCATTCCCTTCCCCCTCCTGAGGCCAGCAAGTAATTTGATATGGGTTATACATTACAATCATGTTAAACATATTTCCACATTAGTTGTGTTGTAAGAGAAGAATCAGAACAAAAGGAAAAAAATAAGAAAGAATAAAGATGAAGAATAACAGAAAAGCAATAACAAAAGTGAAAATAGTATGCTTCAATCTGCATTTAGACTCCATAGTTCTTTTTCTGAATGTGGGGAGCATTTTCTACCATAAGTCTTTTGGCATTGCCTTGGATAATTGTATTGCTGAGAAGAGTTAAGTCTATCACAGTTGATCATCACACCATATTATTGATAATGTGTACAATGTTCTCTTGGTTCTGCTCACTTCACTCAGCATCAACTCATTTAAGTCTTTCCAGGTTTTTCTGAAATCCATCTACTTAGCATTTCTTACAGCACAATAATAGTATTACATTACATTCATATACCACAACTTGTTTAGCCATTCCCCAATTGATGGGCATCCCCTCAATTTCAAATTCTTTGCTACCACAAAAAGAGAAGCTATACATATTTTTGTACATGTGGGTCCTTTTCCCTTTTTTATGATTTCTTTGGGATTTAGACCTAGTAGTGATATTGCTGGGTCAAAGGGTATGCATAGTTTTATAGCCTTTTGGACATGGTTCCAAATCGCTTTCTGGAATGGTTGGATCAGTTCACAGCTCCACCAACAGTGCATTAGTGTTCCAATTTTCCCACATTTTCTCCAACATTTAACATTTTCCTTTTTTGTCACATTAGCTAATTGGATAGGTGTGAGGTCATACCTCAGAGTAGTTCTAATTTGCATTTCTCTAATCAGCAGTGATTGAGGACATTTAAAAATATGGCTGTAGATAGCTTTAATTTCGTTATCTGAAAACTATTTGTTCATATCCTTTAACCATTTCTCAACTGGGGAATGACTTGTATTCTTATATATTTGATTTAGTTCTTTATATATTTTAGATATGAGGCCTTTATCAGAAACACTGTCTGTAAAAATTATTTCCCAGCTTTCTGCTTTCCTCCTCCTCCTCCTTCTTCTTTTTTGGTGGGGGAGTGGGGGATAAGTGACTTGTCCAGGGTCACACAGCTAGTAAGTGTCAAGTATCTGAGGCTGGATTTGAACTCAGGTCCTCCTAAATCCAGGGCCAGTGCTTTATCCCCGTCTGCTTTCCTTCTTACATTATGTTTTATGTACCATGATTTGTACCAACATTTCTTCATCAGTGGTCAATTGGCAAATGTGTTTCTTGTTAAAAACCTATTGTAAGATTCTGTTTTTTAATCCACTCTGCTATCTGCTTCCATTTTATGGGAGAGTTCATCCCATTCACCTTCACAATTATGATTACTAACTGTGTATTTCCCTGCATCCTATTTTCCCCTTTGTTTATACTTTTCTCTTTCCTTTCCCCCATCCCTTCTCACCAGTGTTTTGCTTCTAACAACCACCTCCCTCAATCTACCCTCCCCTTCTATCACCTCCACCTCCCTTTTGCCTCTTAGTTTTGCCCTCTTTGTTTGTGCCTCTTCATGTGATATGATTTACTCCATTCTGCCTTCCCTTTCCTCTTCTCCCAGTATAATCCTTTTTGCCACCACTTAAGTTTTTTTTTAATATCATCATGTCAAATCAGTTTATACCTACACACTTTGTATATGTGTGCTCCTTCTATCTGTTCCAATAAAGATACAGGTGTTCACTTCAGCAGCACATATACTAAAATTGGAATGACCAATAAAGATACAGTTCTCGAGAGTTAAAAGTATCTTTTCCCCTTGTAGGGATATAAACATTTAAACTTTATTGAATAACATTTCTCCCCCTGTTTTATCTTTGTATGCTTCTCTTGAGTTTTGTATTTGTAGGTTGAATTTTCTGTTCAGTTCTGGGCTTTTCATTATGAAGTTTTAAAGTTTCCTATTTTGTTGAATGCTCATTTTTCCCCTGAAAGATTATGCTTAATTTTGCTTGGTAGCACATTCTTGCTTGTAATCCAAGTTCCTTTGCTCTCTGGAATATCATATTCAAAGCCCTCCAATCCTTTAATGTTAAAGCTTCCAGGTCCTGTTGTGTTAAGATAACGGATTTAGCAGATACTCAGGGACCCACCTGGAGATTTAAACTGATTGGATTAGATAAACCAACTGACTGACTGTTGACTGCTTACTAGATTATAAGCACATCTGGCTGGTATTTAAGGGTACTTAAGAAAGTAATTGTTCTCGGAAGCTAACAATTGAACTTTGACCACCTTCGGACCAGTGAACCAATCAGCTTGAAGAACCTCCCCCATTTCTGGGAGGGGACTAGGAAGGAAGAAGCGGAGGCTGTGGAGAGAGCTCAGTCTCTTTGGCTGTGAGAAATACTGGTGGTGGCAGGGGACTTCAGAAGTGGAAGCTAGGGAAGTTTAGGATTGTCAGGTTATAGGAACAATTTTCTCAATCTTTCTCTTTCTTTTACTATCTTTCAATAAACCCTTAAAAAACCTAAATTCATTTATTAGTGATTTTAGTCAGTTTCCCCCCAAACTAGGGGACAGATTAGAACCCACATTTAGAATTTTAAATTACACACTGTGTAATCCTGATTGTTGCTCCTTGATATTTAAGTTATTTTTTTTTTCTGGCTGCTTACAGTATTTTCTCCTTTATGTGATAATTCTGGAATTTGGCTATGATATTCTTTGTAGGTTTCCTTTGGGGTCTCTTTCAGGAAGTGACCCCCCCCAAAAAGGAGGTGATGTGAATTCTTTCAATGACTATTTTTTCCTCTGGTTCTGAGATATTAGGGCAGTTCTCCTTGATAAATGAAATATGCTGTCCAGGCTCTTTTTTTTTGGTCATGGTCCTCAGGTAATCCAATTATTCTTAAATTGTCCCTCCTGGATCTATTTTCGAGGTCTGTTGTTTTTCTGAAGAGGTATTTTACATTTCTTCTACTTCTATATTCTTTTCATTCTGCATTACTTCATCATGTTATCTCATGACATCATTAGCTTCCACCTGTCCAATTTTGATTCTTAAGGATTACTTTCCCCAGTCAGTTTTTGTACATCCTTTCCCATTTGTCCAATTGTATTTTTAAGGCATTATTTTCTTTTCTCAAGCTATTGATTTTCTCTTACATACCTCTAATTTCTTTTCCCAATTTTTTCTTCTAGCTCTCTTATTTTAACTTTTTTTTTTTTTGGTGAGGCAATTGGGTGAAGTGACTTCCCAGGGTCACACAGCTAGTAAGTATTAAGTGTCTGAGGCTGGATTGAACTCAGGTCCTCCTGTATCCAGGGCCAGTGCTCCTATCCACTGCGCCACCTAGCTGCCCCTATCTCTTGTTTTATAAAATCCTTCTTGAGTTCTTCCAAGAGCGCTTTTTGTCCTGAGACCAATTCCTCTTCCCTTATAAGGCTTTATGTGTAGGCATGTTGACATTGTTGTCCTCCTCTGAGTTTATGTTTTGATCCTCCCTGTCACCATAGTACTTTTCTATTGTGAAGGGGTTTTTTTCTGTTTCTTATTCATATTTTAGCCTCTTTCATGACTTTTTAAAGTTGAGTTCTGCTCCTTGGTATGGCATGTACTGTCCCAAACTTCTTTTGCTGGAGGTCAGGGGCCCAGTCACTGGTTTTCTGCTTTAAGGCCTCAGCTGCTTGCAGTTTGCTCATTGCACTAGGATGGCCCAGCCTACTTGGGCCATTGAATAGCAGACACCAGCTAGCAGATTGCCTTCTGTATTGGGGCTGGGGCATCACAACTGGCCTGCTGTGCCACTAGCTTGCTGAGCTAGGACATGGGTCCTAAGCTGCTGATCTGTGCAATGGCTACTAAGAGCCTTCTGTTGACTTGCCCAGACACCCTCTTTCCTGAGCTGTGCTCCCTTTTTACCGAGGTGAGACAGACCCTTCCTGACAACTTTCTAGGTTATCTTAAGCTGGAAGATTGTTTCACAGCATCTTTTTATAGGTTTTGCAGCTATAAAATCTGTTGAGAGCCTTAATTTCTGTTCACTTTTGTAAGTTTTTATCATCTATAAAATGAGGAGGAGGGTATTGAAGCAGGGTTTCTTAAACTTTTTCCACTCGACCCTTTTTTCCCCCAAGAAATTTTTAGTGATCCTGGGTATATAGGACCTCCAGAACCTGGACTATGTCTGGGACCTGCAGCTGTCTATTGGAGTTATGACTAGGGGCAAATGTGAAGCTTTGTTTCCAAGACCCTAAACTGGGGTTGGGAGCCTGTAAAATTCAGGCTGGGAAGGCAGTGATTAGATAGCACCCTAGACCAGGCAGTTTACTACACTTAAAATCTTTAGCTTAGTGATCTGAGCTGCCCCTCAGGTCCTTGAAGGACATGGTAGAAACTCGTAGGAAGCAGTCATGGTCCTAAATAATATCCTAAATCAGGACCAAACAAGGTGTTACCATTCCCTTTAGAAGGATATAGAGGGGGGAGGCTAGGTGGCGCAGTGGATAAAGCACCGGCCCTGGAGTCAGGAGGACCTGAGTTCAAATCCGACCTCAGACACTTAACACTTACTAGCTGTGTGACCCTGGGCAAGTCACTTAACCCTCATTGCCCTGCAAAAAAAAAAAAAAGTGTATAGAACTTGGTCTTGACAGAAATTCCCATTTCAGGAAGGAAAGCTTAAAAAATGTGCAAACAAAAGAAGACATTGATAAAGCAACATTATGGATCTAGGGATGCTAATGACAGAAACCTAGACGAAAAGGATAATGGTAGGCTCTACTTAATTCAAATATTGAATCCCATGAAGTGGTCAAATCATTCAAATTTGCACTGAATATTTCCACTGTGCTAGAGCCAATGATCATATTTTATATAATTATAATTTCAAAAACAAGACAACCTCTTCGTGGACTCATTATTCACATTATCCATAATTGCTACTTAGCTGTAATTCTACAACATTTTCAAGCAATGACTCAAATTAAAATACAGCTTGTCCACAAGGTCAACCACAGTTCCTGGAAGAAATGAAGTAAGAGGTTGTTTTTTTTTTTTTTAGTGAAATGAGAGCTCTAGAGAAAAGACTTGGAAGGAGATTAAAAAGGAGGTGCAAAACCTTAGCCAGTATTAGACTTCTTGAAAATGTGAATCCAGGGGTAGCTAGGTGGTATAGTGGATAAAGCACCAGCCCTGGATTCAGGAGGACCTGATTTCAAATCCAGCCTCAGACACTTGACACTTAACTAGCTGTGTGACCCTGGGCAAGTCACTTAACCCTCATTTCCCTGCCCCCCCCCCAAAATGTGAATCCACCAGACATAATTCCATGAGACAATAAGAAATACTAGAATCAAAGTGATGTTTCTCAAGTATATGTCTTTTTTTATGTATAAGGTATTTTATTTTTTCCGTTACATGTAAAGATAGTTCTCAACTTTTGTTTATACAAGCTTTACAATTTCAGATTTTTCTCCCTCCCTCCCCTCCCTTCCCCCTCCCCTAGACATCAGGTAATCTGATATAGGTTATATCTATATATCTATATACATCAAGTATATGTCTTGACTAGGCCATTCTCATTAAACTCCATTAGTTCCATATGACATCCAGGATTCATTATTAACATCTCTAGTTGATGTATGAAGCCCTCCACAACCTGGCCCCAGCCTGCTTTTCTAGTATCATTGTACATTTTCTGCTCTGGACTCATTGCAATCCAGTTAAACAGACCTCAATGATGTTCCTCATATATCTCATTCCATGAGCTATCTTTCTGATTTTGCCCCCATACCTGGAATTCACTCCTTCTTCCCATCCACCTCTTAGAATTCCAAAACTCTGCTCAAGCATCGCCTTCTCCATGAGGCCTTTTTTGGACCTCCCCACCTCCCTCTCCCAGCTGCTAGTCCCTTCCCCTTAAATCACCTTGTGGTGGTGGTGGTGGTGGTGGTGTTGAGTTGTGTCCGACTCTTCATGATCCCATTTGGGGTGTTTTTTTAAAAAAAGTAATAAACATTTTTATAGTTTTGAGTTCCAATTTTTATCCTTCCTTCCCTCCCTCCCCTCCCACACAGGTAGTAAGCAGATATAGGTTATACATGTACAATTATGTAAAACATTACCATATTAGCCATTTTGTACAAGAAAACTTGAATAAAAGAAAAAAAATGGAAGAAAGTGAAAAATAGCATGCTTCAGTCTGTGTTTCATAACATCAGTTCTTTCTTTGGAGGTGAATAGCATGTTTTATAAATAGTCCTTTGGGATTGTCTTGGATCATTGTATTGGTGAAAATAGTTGTCATTCACAGTTCTTCATCACACAGTATTGCTGTCTCTGTGCACTATGTTCTCTTGTTTCTGCTCACTTCACTATACATCAGTTCATACAAGTCTTTCCAGGCCTTTTTGAAGTCATTCTGCTTGTCATTTCTTATAGCACAATAATATTCCATCACCATCATATACCACAGCTTGTTTAGCCATTCCCTAATTGATGGGCATTCCCTTGATTTCCAATTCTTAGCCACCACAAAAGGAGCTGCTATAAATATTTTTATACAAATAGGTCTTTTTCTCTTTCTGGAGATGTCTTTGAGATATAAAACCTAGAATTGGTATCGCTGGATCAAAGGGTATGCACAGTTCTATAGCCCTTAGGGCATAGTTCCAAATTGCTCTCCAGCATGGTTGGATCTTTCCACAATGTTTGGGGTTTTCTTGGCAGAGATACTGGATGGGTTTGCCATTTCTTTCTCCAGCTCATTTGACAGATGAGGACTCACTGGGGCAAACAGGGTGAAGTGATTTTCCCAGGATCACCTAGCTAGTAAGTATCTGAGTCTAGATTTGAACTCAGGTCTTCTTCATTCCAGGTCTGGTGCTCTGTTCACTTTACCACCCAGCTGCCTCACTTGGGCCAGCACAAGTTGTCCTCTCCTATAAAATGCTCCTTATGGGCAGGGATGGTTTTATTTATGTTTTTGCATCTCCTGTGCCTGGCACAGAGCAGGCCCTTAAGCAGTCAATCTGTCATTAGATAAACAATTACTCAGCCTACTATGTACCAGTCTCTATGATAAGGGCATAGTGATTGATTAGGCCTGAAGGAAGGATGGATATCACAACAACCAAGGCCATCCCAAAAGAAGATGGGGGTACCTTGAGAGGTGATATGATATTACCTTGAGGGTCATCAAGCAGAAGCTTGCTGACCACTCACTAATGATTTTTTTTTTTAAGGTCTATACAATTTTTTTTTTGCAGGCAATGAGGGTTAAGTGACTTGCCCAAGGTCACACAACTAGTAAGTGTCAAGTGTCTACAGCCGGATTTGAACTCAGGTCCTCCTGAATCCAGGGCTGGTGCTTTATCCATTGCACCACCTAGCTGCCTGATCAATACATTTTTAATAAAAAAGCATATCAAGAAAAAATAAATATTTTATAGCTGCTCTTTTTGTGCTGGCAAGGAATTGGAAATTGAGGGGTTGCCCATCAGTTGGGGAATGGCTAAACAAATTGTGGTATATGAATGTAATGGAATACTATTGTACTGTAAGAAACGATGTGCAGGTGGATTTCAGAGAAACCTGGAAGGACTTACATGAACTGATGCTGAGTGAGATGAGCAGAACCAGGAGAACATTGTACACAATATCAACAACATTATGTGTTGATCAACTGTGATAGACTTGACTCTTCTCAGCAATACAATGGTCCAAGATAGTTTCAAAGGACTCATGATGGAAAATGCTCTCCAAATCCAGAAAAAAAAGAACTGTGGAATCTAGATGCAGATTGAACCATACTATTTCTATTGTTTTTGTTATTGTTGTTTTTCTTTTTTGAGGTTTTTCCTTTTTGCTCTGATTCTTCTTTTATAGCATGACTATTGCAGAAATATGTTTAATGTGATTGTACATATATAACCTATATCAAATTACTTGCTGTCTTGGGGAGGGGGGAGGGAAAAAATTCAAAACTATAAATCTTATAAAAACAAATATTGGAAAACTATCTCTACATGTGGATGGAAAATAATAAAATACTTTTATGGAAAAATATTACTACCTAAAAAACCAAAACTCAGATCTAAACCAAAAAACCTGGCAACACAAATGAAGCAAACAGAAAGAAACCACAATTATAGAGCTCAGTGAAATGTGTAATCATTAAAATTGCTTTTTTTTTTTTTTTTTTTTAGTGAGGCAATTGGGGTTAAGTGACTTGCCCAGGGTCACACAGCTAGTAAGTGTTAAGTGTCTGAGGCCGGATTTGAACTCAGGTACTCCTGACTCCAGGGCCGGTGCTCTATCCACTGCGCCATCTAGCTGCCCCTAAAATTGCTAGTGGATAAGTGTGTGTGGGACAATTATGGATTTGAGTCAGATTAAACTCTGAGGATGGAATATGAAAGATACCTAGGGCCCCCCCCACCCCCAGAATAGCTAGCCTCTCTGCTTTGCCTAAAAGTTAATTGCTTGTCAAATTCTCACTGTCTCCTTTAAGTTTATTGTTGAGATAATGGACTTGGGACAGTTCTGTAAACTTTGGGGATGGAACTGGGAGATATCCAGTCCCCCAGTAAGTTTTATTACTTGTCACAGTTCTACCAATTAGCACTATTTACTTTACTTCTGCTTAGTTCCCACATGCCAGCTACACCTTAGTTTATGGCCTGTAATAAAAAACTCCCCTCTCACATGTCAGAGTCCTAGTCCCTGTCATGGATTAATTGCAGTCAGATAAGGGAGTGATTTCTGCCTCCCTGTTTCTTTGACATTCCTCAGACTTGTACCCCTTTCCCCTTCTCCCCTTTGTTCTTGGACATGTCTCCATACATGGATCACAAGCTGGGTACACATCTTGGGTGAGACAGGATTGGATGTTAGATTGTGAGCTCATCCACCCTAGTGTACATGGGGAGAGTCCTTTTCAAGATTACTATAAAAACGTAGAGGATTGGGCATATCTTTGCAAGACTTCAATGTGTAATTGGATTTTGCCTGTCCTCATGAGGATGTAATAAATCTGTCTCTGCTTGACTTGGTGGTCTCCTTGAGTTATTTGGATAAACTGAGGCAGTTTGTCCCAAACAAGTGGAAGAATTAATTTCCTGCCTCAGATATAGATAGGTTTTGACTTGCCTGACCTGTGGTCTCCCTATTCCCAGAAAAAATAGGCCAGTTTAACCTTATCCCAAGTGTAAAATCCCTGAGAAATGGAATCTGAGGAGGAAATAATCTCCTAAAGCAAAGCTTAACCTGGAAATTGTAAATTTAGTTTTTTTAAAAACATATTTTGATATTTGCATTTCAATATAGTGTTTCCTTTGTAATCCTATGCATTTTATCTTATGCATTAAAAAAACCTCATTCTGAGAAGGCTGGTTTTCACCATACTGACAAAGGGGTCCATGACACAATAGAGGTTAAGAACCCTGGTCCAGAAGCACAGTGAGGACTCCCAGATGGTTATCACAAATATGGCAGTCAGTCCTATTGGGAGGATGGGAGCAGAGCAGGCCTTCCTTTATGGTAGCCTGGTTTCAGAGAAGGTATTCTTATTCCAGTACAGGTTGGACAAGGTGATCTCTGAGAGCCCTTCCATGTCAAGAGTTTTGTGACTCAGTGAGTTAGCAGTGACCTTAACTCAGTCATTCCAGGAAGTTGGGGTCACTAGCTAGTTCTTACACAGGCAGATTTACTGGCTGCAGTCTGAGAGTCCAGCTCCATTTCCTAGTTTTGCTCTGCAACCCTTGACCTACACAGCTATTTAGCCCAGAGGAGAGATTACCAAGGAAACATTCTGTCTTTGAATTTCAAAAGAGCTTTGTCTGCATTCATCTTTCCCAAGAATCCTGTGTAGAACTTGCATTGTGTATTGGCTCCAGTGTTATCTCCCTTGGTAGATTGCCTTGAGGGTAAGGATGTGTTTTTGCTTCTCTTTGTATCCCTAGCATTTGGCTCAAATAGTTGGAGCTTAATAAGGGGGAGCTAGGTGGTGTTGTGCATAGACCACTGGCCCTGGAGTCAGGAGGACCCGAGTTCAAATCTAGCCTCACACACCTGATACTAGCTATGTGACCCTGGGCAAGTCACTTAATTCCAATTGCCTTAAACATCCGGGGCCATCTTCAGTCATCCTGATTGTATATCTTGCCACTGGACCCAGATGATTCTGGAGGGGAGAGTGAGGCTGGTGACTTTGCACAGCCCTTCCTTAAATCCAGTTCTGCAAGTCATGACATCATCCTAATGTCCTGGTCCTTTTCAAGAAAGAAAGACAAACAACAAGGAACTTAATAATTATTGATTGGTTGTTCAGAACTTGTTTGTCCTTGTTCTCTAAGAGGACCAGGAGGTGATCAGTGAATTAGTGAATTGCAGTGAGGGAGAGCTGTGAAAGGTCACCAGCCCTCACCCTCTCTTCTGGAGCCATGTGGGTCCAGTGGACTGGAGATGGGCCTGGATGTTTAAGGCAACTGGGGTTAAGTGACTTACTAGTAAGTGTCAAGTATCTGAGGCCAGATTTGAACTCAGGTCCTCCTGAATCCAGGGCTGGTGCTTTATCCACTGCACCACCTAGCTGCCCCCTGAACTAACCTTTTGAAAGGTGAGCTTCTCAACGCCAGAAGTATTACAACAGTGTCATGTTTGTACTTTCAGAGCTGGAAGGACCTTTGGCAGTCATCTGGGACAATCTCCTTATTTTCCAGGTGTGGAAACTGAGGCCAGAAATGTTTCAGTGGCTTGCTGGATGGGGCTCACACAGGTGTGAAGTGGCAGAACTTGAGATTTTAAGGAGATCCCCCGGTTCCAAACCATCCATCTTCTTTGTGGTGCTGTGCTGCCCCACCAGCTTCGTGATCAGCTATCAGGAATGGCACTGGTTTGCTGCCATAGGAGTTTGCATAAGAAGAGGCTTTAGAGAATGTGTGGTCCGTTGGCTCTTGTTTTACAGATGGAGACCCTGAAGCTGCATCTGAGGGGACAAGGCTCCCTCCAGCTCTAAAATGTTGGTCCTACGCTCTCTTTTCCCCTGTTTCCCTGACTTATGTGTCTCCCTCTAAAAAGAGATGTGACAGAAACCTTGCTCTTGAGGTGTTTACAGGCCAGATCATGTTTCCCTCAGACCAGGGCTCTGTGATGATAAGTGTTTATGTCATCTTCCTTTCATCTGGAGTAAACCTGCTTCCATTCAACCTTCAAAGTGAGGGCTTCCTGAAGGGCTGAAGTATGTCTCCTTTTCAGTGAGACAGTAGAGTGCTGTAGAAAGATCAAGAGATTTGAAGTCAGTCAGTCAGCATGCATTTATTAGGCACCTACCAGATACTGTGCTAAGTGCTGGGAATACAAAGAAAGGCAAGAGACAGACCTTACCCTCAAGGAGCTCACAGTCTAAAATGTATAAACAAGATATATACAGGATAAAGTGTAGATAACCAATATCAGGAGGCACTAGCATGGGCCAAAAATCGTGAGTTATTAGCCCAGTCCTGTGAGACCTTGGACAAGTCACTCCCCTGCTTCCCCATTCTCCCGATCCCCTCCTTTTCCCGCCGAGCTCCATTCATTCTTTTCCAAAGATCTCTCGGGTGGGGCGTGGTTTCGGCGTGGTTTTATGAAACCACGCCCCGATCTCACATTTTCCCTCCGGGGATTGGTTCCTGGGAGACCTCTCCACGCCCATCTTGTGTGACGCACAGCGCCGTTCAGCGGTGAGGCCAAGAGTAGGAGGGACTATTCGATCTGTGGGGCGGTGCGGGGGAACTTGGCCAGGAGGCTGGGCGGCAGGCGCGCAGGCGCGATGGGGAGCGGAGGGCGGGGCCCGAGGTGAGGCGAAAGGGAGGGGGTGGGAAGGAAGGAGGGAGGAAGAAGAGCCGGAAGTGGGCGGCGGGGGCTGTAGCTGCCAGGGAAACCGGGGAGTAGAGCGGCGGCGGCGGCGGCGGCTGGGTCGGGCTGGTGGGTGGGCGCTGTGGCGGCCAGGCAGGCAGGGGCGGGAAGCAGCGGGAGCCGGCCCGGGAACTCCAACATTCCCCTCCCCGCCCTCCCAGTCCCCTCAGCCGCCGGGGGCTACCGGCCTAACCGCTCACCGGGCCGTGAGGAGCCGCGCGCGCGGCCTTCCTTGCCGGCGCCGCCAGGGGGCGCCCGCCACAGGGGCTCGGGGGGAACCTTTACCCCCAGCTCTTGGGGGCCGGGGCCGGGGCTGGGCCGGGCTTAGCCCGGCGGGGGCGGTGTCTGGGGCACCTGCGACCCCCCCCCCTTCCCCGGCCTCGGGGCTCGCAGGTGAGCGCGGGGAGCGGGTCTCCTTCCCCCCCCGGGCAGGGGTCGCGGGGGCGCGTGGCCATGACGGGCAAGTCGGTGAGGGACGTGGATCGCTACCAGGCTGTCCTGGCTAGCCTGCTACTGGAGGAGGAGAACAAGTTCTGTGCGGACTGCCAGGCCAAAGGTAACCCCTGAGCAGGACCACCTGTCCCGTGCTCGGCCCCCCCGGGGACCCCTCCGAGGCCCTGGCGAGGGCTGGCCACTAGCCTCGCCGGCCCCTAAGAGAGGGCGAGCTTCCTGAGGGCAGGGACCCCGGCTTAGCCTAACCTCGCCTCTCCTGCCCAGAGGCCGGGATGGGGCTCTGTACACAGTGATCGCTTAATAAATGCTGGTCGAATGAATGAATGAATGAAGCAACCCTCCTGTCTCTTCCGACCTCTCAACAGAAAGAGAGTAGTAAGCAGGCTCTCTCTCTGCAGCCCAGCAGCATTGTACAGATGGATGGAGAGTGTGGGGGAGCTGTGTGCGCGTGTGTTTGTGTTCAAAGATTAGATCATAGGACCATAGATAGAGAGCTGGAAAGGACTCGGAGCAATTATCGTAGTTGCCGAGTAGGATTAAGAATAGTCACGGAGCTGGACCCTGATCGTGGTTACCAAGGGTGGATGACTTTTGGTCCACCCGGTTGCCCTGTGCAGTTGGGTCAATATCTTTATGCAGTGACAAACTGCAGATTTCTTGGTCCTGGTACTTCACCTTCATGTGGGTGGTGGCGGTAACGAACAGGTTCAGGCTGTAGTGCAGGATCCATTTGGCGGATGGAGGGGGGGGAGACAGAAATAACATTGGGTTTGCTTCCTGGTGTTCGCAGGGCCAAGCTCGGTGAAATGGTATGGTTGTCAAACGGGCATCTAGCGTCCATTTGACAACGACCCTCCAAGGCTCAGTTTGAGCAGTTGATTGGATTAGATAAGGGTGTTTGGCCTAAAAAATACGCAGCAACTTGCTTGGCAGTTGACACATTTATGGCCACATGGTCTTGGGGCAGAATAGTTTTCGTTTCCTCTTTTTGCTTGAATACTTGATAAACACAGGAGTTATGGAAATGCCTGGTTGGGGGAAGGGTGGTTCTGCTGTTTTAATACATTTCCCTGATATGGGGCCCCGTGGCCCCATCAGTTTCTCAGGATGTGCTCTGTGTGTGTGTGTGTGTGTGTGTATGTATGTATGTATAGCTGCTCTTTGTCAGTGGATGTAATTGTTGCATAGGCTTATCTTTCAACATGAGGATAAACCAAGGACCTAAATGTATTTGTTCTTTTGACTGGGGGGAGGGACAGGGACAGGGACAGGGACAGGGACTGAAGTAGACCAGTATTTTTTGTTTATCTGTTTGCTTGTTTGTTTTCATGTAAGTGGGGTGGGCAGGGAGATGCTATGTCTTTTTCTTGCCCCTCATATAAAGAGAAAATTAGTATGTCCTGATGAACTCTGTGGCTCAGTGGGAAGGTGGGTAGCAGCCATAAACCAGACTTTATTTGAAAAACTGCTTGGGGTTAATTGGTTAAAGTAGGTTCTTGTTAATGGAGTGTTCTCTCTGTTAGAGTTTCCCTGCAGCTAGGGGGAGGTGCCTTGGCTTTGCTCAGTTCCCCATTCTGAATCATAGCGGGGCCAGCCACAGGAAGGATTGTTGCTGGGATGGAGGAGTCAGGTGCCATTTCCATGATGAGACCCATTTCTCATCATAGGATCATACAGCCAGAGCTGGAAGGGACATGAGAAGCCATGTATATGATCCCTTCATAGCAGAAGGAGGCCAAAGGAGGCCAGAGGAGGAGCCCAAGGTCACACACTAGTAGTCAGCATCAGAGGTGAATTTTGAAACCCAGGTCCCCTGACTCTAAAGCTCTTGTTCTTCCCACTCTACCACACTTTCTCCTGGATTCATATCCTAGCTCTATCAAAGCTAGTGATTACCTTGGGCTCACCATCTGGGTCCGTTCCTCCTCTAAAATGGAGGGGCTGACTAGATGCTCTCTCAGGTTCTAAATCTTTTGATTCTCTCTTTAAGCTGAAGCCTGGTTGTGAAGAGTTTTACCAAGCTTTCCAGTCTGATTACACATTACTTTCCTTAATGAGCTCTGGTTCCAGCCAAACTGTTGTCCCTTGCTATTCCCTGTACAGGCTGGTCCATCTCTTGCTGTCGTACCTACCTTTCTACAGGCTGTTCCCCCTGGTCTGAAATGTCTCCCTCCTTCTTTCTACCTCTTGTAGCCCCTACCTCTCTTTAATGCTTAGCTCTAATGCTGCCTCCTACAAGGGCCTTTTTCTGATTCTCTTGTTAGTGGCCCTATCCCCACCATTGTGCATTTATTTTGCTTACATTCTGTATTTATTTATCTGTGAACATATTATATTCCTCTCCATAGTAATGCAAAGGCTCATTGATGGCAGGAACTGTCTCATTTTTGTATTTGTGTCTCTATTGCCTAACACAGTAATAGGAACATCGTGGTTCATTTAATAATTGTTTTGTTACCTCTAACAAATGGTCATGGCAGCTTGAATAATAATAATAATAATAACAGTATCATTTATCTAGCTCTTACTATGTGTCAGCACTATGCTAAGCCCTTTACAAATAATTTGATCCTCAAAAGACCTGGGAGGTAGGTGCTATTAGGATCATTTTACAGTTGAGAAAACTGAGGCAGAGATTAAGTAACTTGCCCAGGATCACACAGCTAGTAAGTGTCCTGAGGCTGGATTTGATCTCAGGTCTTCCTGACTCCAGGCCCAGTGGCGCTATCAAGCCTTTTCAATGACGGGGGCTCACTGCCTTTACAGACTTTTGGCAGTCCTTTAATTTCTAGGTTGAGCCGTTCTCTACCGCCCCTGTGACCCCTTCCCACGCTCCTGCTGCAGGTGCCTTTGGTAGAGAAGAGAACATAGCTGTCTTCTTCTTCTGGTCAGTTCTTCAAATACCTGGAAAACAGCACTCACCCCCCCACCCTGCGTCTCTTATGGTGCAAGAGCAAGGGCTCTTCAGCTTTTTTGTGCCATGGACCCATTGACAGTTTGAAGCTTAGGCATCACTTTTCAGACGGATGTTTTTAAATAATGGAAGGGAGTGCTAAGTTTCACTTAGAAGTTACGGAAAATGAAGATAAATATTTTTTCCCATTTAAATTAATGGATGTCCTGCTATCTATCTGTGGACCTCAGGTTAAGATTCTTATGCAAAATTTTATTTACTGCTTTTATTCATCACCCCTCCAAAAAAAATACAAACCTCTCTGACAGGCTCTTGTTATAGTATAGCTAAAGATCACTGAAACTTTAGTGACTTAATTCTAAATAAAAACTAGCAACTTTGTGGGCTAAGAAAATTCACTTAGTAATTGTTGTCCTTGTAACCTGTGGTTCCTAGAAAGGGCAGTTTTCATAATTTGGCAGTGCAGGATGCAACTGCTATGTGCTTTTGAGGAGAGGGATTTGCTGTTATAAATTACTGCCCTCTTTGATCAGTTAGTAAGAATTTATCAGGCCCTCCAATTATCTAGCTTGTGCATTATGTATTTAGGCCTCCTCTCCATATTTTCCCCCTTGGCCATTTTTGTGTTTCACTACTACATAATAGAGCAGGGACTTTAGGAAAGGACATCTTTATTAGTTTTAGTTACTTGTTAGTTAGACCTGGTAAAACGTTTAGGAGAAGTGGAGTTTTACTACCCTTGGACTGGAATAAAGGTATTTTAAGCTCATTTCCTTTGTGACCATAGATAATTAAGAATTTCACAGCATCTCACCAAATACCTGGAAATGAGGCAATAGGACTGGAGGAGGAATAAAGTAGCCCAGAAACACAAATGGGCAGGGTTTTTTTGTGTTTCTCTGAAATTTTTCTTTCACACCATAAATATAGGTTCCTCTTTCATGTTTGTACTTTGGTTCTGGGATGTTCTCTCTATTATATGATAAGAAATTTGACTGGAAATACACAAATAACAGAATCATTGGAATGGAATGGACCGATCTGCCCTTCCAGTTAGTTGTTTACTTGGGCTTGGGGTGTTTTACCACAGGATCCGTTAGATTTCCTGTGACTCTAAGCTACTGTAATTATTCTTCGGTGGAAATGGAACTAGTCATTTAAGCCCTCGCTAAGCCCTAGAGATATTTTCCTCTAGATCCCTTAGACCCTTTCCTCTAGGCGCCTCATGGGAGTTTAGTAGAGCAGAGGTCATTAGGGACTGAGGACATATGTCGGTGTGTGATAGTAGTATGACATGGTGGAAAGCATATTGGACTTGAGTCAGAGGACTGGAGTTCTAGCTCTTCTATTTACTACCCATGTGACCTATGGGGCTCCAGCTTCCTAATTTGTAAAAGAGGGGACTGAACTAGATGACCTTTGAGGTCCCTCCCAGCTCTAAATTTATGCTGCTGTTAATCTGAAAGAGATGAAAATTTGGTCCTTGCCATTGCATCTTTCTTTACTCTTTCCTATGCCTCTGATAGTTGATAAAGAACTGGACAGCTGTAATGTCAGAACATGAAAACATGAAAGGAGACAGATTGGTTAGCCAGGTCCTGTTGCTAAGAGAGAAAGAGTGATGCTTTATAGTTAGTTTAGTAACATTGTTTTTCTTAGCATGTACTGGTGAAAACAAAACAAAACAAAACAAAACCCAAAAGAAATACACGTAATGTTGACCAAACCTTGTTACTTGGCTATGGATTGAAACCCCAAGTTGTTTCACTTAGCTAAGTTTTGAAATGCCTTCTCCCTCTCCCCCTTTCAAAATTAAAGTATTGTGTGTGGTTACAGGGAGCCTGGGCTACCATGACTCACCCCATAAATCTTTAGGCTTTGCAGCTAAAACCATTTCCTGTGTATGGTGATTCTAACATTTCTGCAAATGTGCTCAATCTGAGCCCATGTGGCTGGTTTCTGGATGTTTCTCATCCTCCCAAGCTAATTGAAAAATGCTAATGAAACAATATTTTGTCACCTTAATGGTGGATTGCTCTATAGGATTATTGCTCATTCAAACAGAATACTTGAATAAAAAGTGAAATTCCCTTTAAAGATCTGTTTTTAGAGAAAGATCAACTGGTACAAAGTATGTTCAGCCCTGGGTCTATGAAGTTCAGGTTGTAATGGTTGAATCCTCTAGGCCCCAGCAGGTCTCCAATTTTGACCATGTGCAAGATGGCTAGATAAGGATCTAAAAAGTTTGGTGGACTCTGCTCTTAGGATCATGTATTTAGAGTTGAGAAGGAATCCTTGGAGGTCTCTTAGTTCAGCCTCTCATTTTATAGTTGAGAAATTGAGTACCAGAGAAGAAGGACTTATCCAGAGTTTCACAGAACTGGGGTTTGAGCTCAGGTTCCCCCCACCTCCCACATACTCCAAGTCCAACACTATTTCCACTATACTGTGCTGCCTCATTAGGTAGAGAATAGTCATGAATTGTAATTACACTAAACTTACCTCTTAGATACCATACCACTGGACATGTTTTACATTCAACAAAAAATGCTTGTGAAAATAGTAACTATGAAGGGTTCTCTTTGTTATGTGAAACATCATGTAAACTGTTATATTGTTTTTCTGTTAGAGGTCAGCTGATGTCTTCCTGTTATATATTAACTTAAAGCAAGAAGCTTCTACCCACAACTTTGAATATTGTAGCTGCATTTGGAGCTGAAAATAATTCTCTGAATTTAGATACCACAAAGAACTTTACTTCCTTGCTTTCAGCCTGTCAACAGCATTTATTAAACACCTACTATGTGCCAGGGGACTGTGTTCTAGGCAATTTTCATAGTTGCTCAACCTTTTGCTGCTCCTAAAGTAACTTTCTGAGGTTTTGCAACTGATGCTTCTTTACTGTGACAATTGTGGTTGAAGATGACACAGTTTTACTGAAAGTCATTTTTATCAGGATTCCTATTAGATCACTGTCACAGAGCTAAACTTATTCCCTGGGTTCCCTGGGATATAGCCTTACTTTTTTTTCCCCCCTCTGTCCTTTCAAACCTTGTGTGGCAGAGTAGATGATATAAATTGGAAGTGTGACATCTCTTAGAGCCAGAGTTCTTCTCTCCCCCCCCCCCCCCCCCCCCCCCATGGCAATGAGAGTTAAGTGACTTGCCCAGGGTCACACAGCTAGTAAATGTCAAGTGTCTGAGGCCAGATTTGAACTCAGGTCCTCCTGAATCCAGGGCCGGTGCTTTATCCACTCACTGTGCCACCTAGCTGCCCCTTAGAGCAAGAGTTCTTATCCTTTTTTTGTGTGTGTGATGAATCCTTTTGGGTCAGAGAAGCCTATGGACCTCATCTCAGATTAAGTTTTTAAATATATAGAGTAGAATATAGAGGATTGCAAAGAAAATCAGTTTTTTAAAATACAGTTATCAAGTTTTAAAAAAAAGTTAATGGATCCCAGGTCTAAGACCCTTTGTCTCATAGCATATGAATGAAATTCCCAGTGGACAATGACCTGAATTTGTGATATTGAGGTGGTTACTCGTGTGGTCTATTCTTCAGGCTCCTTGCTTATAAGAGAGTATGGCACATTTCAGACATCTGAAACTGGATGTCCCATAAATATTTTAAATGCAAAATATTCAAAACATTATCATTATCTTTCCCCCCCAAACTCTCCCACCTCCTAGCTTCCCTGTTACTGTACAAAGCAACACCATTCTCTCAGTCCCTTACAACCTAGGAGTCATCTGGATTCCTCTCTATCTTTTATCCTACCCCTGTCCTCATACAAACTGTTGCCAAGACCTGTTATTTTTATCTTTGCAACATCTCTGGAATATGCCCCCTTCTCTCTGACACTGCTACCTCTCTAGTGCAGGTCCTCATCACCTCAAGCCTGGATTACAGCAGTAGTCTGCCGATGGGTCTGCCTGCCTCAAGCCTCTCCCCACTCCAGTCCATCCTCCATTCAGCCACCAAAGTGATTTTCCTAAAATGCAGGTCCCCCACACTCCCCACCCCACCCCTACCCCCCACTTAATAAACCCCAGTGGCTCTTATGGTCTTCAGGAGTAAATATAAAATGCTTTGTTTGGCATTCAAAGTCCTTCACGACATAGCCCCCTCCTACCTTTCTAGTGTTCTTACACCTTACTCCCAGATTCATACCCTTTGATCTTTTGGCACTGGCCTCCTGGCTTCTCCACATCTTTCTCTTGGGGCATTCTCTGTGGCTAGAATGCTCTCCAGGCCTAGGATGCTTTTCCTCCTCTACTTCAATTATTGACTGCCCTGGCTTCATTTAATTTCCAACTAAAATCCCATTTTCTACTAGGAAGTCTTCCCCAACCCGTCTTAATTCCAGTCCCTTCCCTCTGTTAATGATATCTATTTATCCTGTATATAGTTCGCTTTGTATATATTTGTTTGCATGCTGTCTCTCTCGTTAGATTGTAAACTCCTTGAGGACAGGGACTGCCTTTGACCTCTTTTTGTGTCCTCTGTACTTGGCACAGTGCCTGGCACATAGTAGGCTCTTAATAAATGTTTATAGATTGATGGACATTGGAGGCTTCCCTGCTTCTCAGTGGGAATTGGGATTAATTGACCCTTATGGTGCTTTGCAAACCTGAACTAGAGCACCAATAAGATTTCCACATAGGTATGAAGGAATAACAATTGTAGATGCATGAAAGACAACTTATTAAGACTTAAATTATTTTTATCATCTTTTTTTATTTTGCGGGGCAATTGGGGTTAACTGACTTGCCCAGAGTCACACAGCTAGTAAGTGTTAAGTGTCTGAGGTCGGATTTGAACTCAGGTATTCCTGAATCCAGGGCCGGTGCTCTATCCACTGCGCCACCTAGCTGCCCCCATCTTTTTTTTTTTTTAAAGCAAAAGACCAACTGTTCACTACTTTGGCTATATGCAGTGTTGGGGTTAAGACTTAGAAAACATATAATGCTCTGTTTGCTAATTCTGGATTGTAATTAATATAAAACTAATCTTTTAGGTACCATAGTAGTTCTCCCAAATTAAAGTTTACTCTCCCAGCCTTGTCAAGAAGAGGGTTAGAGGTGAGTCATTTCTGGCTAGTCTTTCAGCAAGTCTTAATATTCCATGATCATGCAGGTCACGATATCCCTGCATTTCTCAGCTATTGACATTCCAATGTGTAGGTGGCAGCACTCTTGGGCCTGGTTGCCCATGTTTGTTTTGCCACATGAGTCATTATCATCTGTTTCCATTCTTCTACTTGCAGAGTCCAATCTAAAATTAATGGTTTCATATAATTACAGATTATACTACCTTACTAACTGACTTAATGTATTTCACTTTATGTATTCTATTAGATTGTGAGCTCCTTTGGGGCAGAGACTCTGCACAATATGTGGCTCATAGTAGGTGCTTAAATGTTTATTGATTGATAGATTACATTGGTAAGGTGGCATTTTATTGTAACAGAGAAGTAGACAAGGGATATAATGACATGGAATTGAGTCAGACTCCATTCCTTATCATCAGAGCATCTTCTGTAGGACTCTGAAACCAGTGTGTGTGTGTGTGTGTGTGTGTGTGTGTGTGTGTGTGTGAGAGAGAGAGAGAGAGACAGACAGACAGACAGACTTTATACGAAGCACATATAAGCTGATATTCTATGACTTTTCTTCCTCTAAATCTTCTCTCACCTCTTATGGGGAGACAGCTTCTTAGGGTACTTGAACAACCGCTTGGCTTTTAGGAAAGTGAGAAGTTTATACTTAACTAAGTCAATTTCAGAGTAGATTTTAAGGCTTCTCTAAAACTTAAAGAAGTATACTTCATTGTTTTTCTCCCCCCTCCTTTCCTTCTTCTCTGTCTCCCCCTCCCTCCTTCCCCCCTCTTCTCTCTCCCCCTCTCTCCCTCCAATCCCAAGAGTAAAGGGTTGTGTGTTGTTTTTTTTAAGGGTTGTGTTTTTTTGAACAAGAGATAAGCTCTCACAGACTCATCCCAATGGGTACCGCTTTTCATGTTCATAAAAGACCTTATCTATTGCTGAGACAATCATTTGCCCTGGGAAGCATCATAATAGTTGCTCTCTAGCCTGTAGATCATGATGTCTGACCACATAGATCCACATCTGCATCATGTCACAATAACTGGGGGTTATTTCTCAGAATAACTGGGAGCCATTTATCGTATAGTTACTTAGAATGCTAGTCCCTACCCTGTCAATTCTGAGAATCCCATGAATATGACATAAACAGACCCCATCCTACTTAAATCTCCTAGAAGGCATGAAACAGCTACACATTTTGGTCCCCAAGACGAGGACCATCAAGGCAGCTGGAAAAAGCAGTTGAGTGCATGGTATGAGTGGGGGGGGGGTGTCAGAATCTGTTCAGTGAGATCATTGGTGGACACAAATTTATCTTTGTATCTTGACAACGTGGACATGCAGCCTTTTCATTGTCTTTGAATCTTAAAGCTGGAAGGGGCTTTCAGAATCTAGTCCAACCCCTTTATTTTAGAAATGGGCAAGGTGAAGACTAGAGTCATCTGTGCCATGACTTGCTCACAGTCACATGATGAATTATTAGCAGAGCTAGGATTTATACTCAAGTTTTCTGCTTCTCTGTTGGTGCTCTTCCACTTCATCCCACCAACCAATGCAACTCTTGTCATCTCTCCTAGGACTCCAGGTAGATTGATGTAAGAAAATACAGATGAAAGTTGTCTTGTCTAATTAAAAAAACAAAACATGAAACTGCACAGCCACACTAGACCTTTTTTGGCCTCTGATTCTGTGGGGTGGGACTAACACTAGCTTCCAGTCACTTTGTTTCTTCCTTCAGAAAATGATGCTGTGTACATTTAGCACTTAAGTCTACCTCCTTTTCAGTATTTTCTCTGGCATTCGGGTCCTTGCCAATTTTGGTAAATTGGGGGAGCCTGGTCAGCAAGAGTTAAGCAAGTTGCTGGCTCCAGACTGATTCTTCCTTATTAGCCATAAGAAATTGGACCCTTATTTGTCTGAGTAAAGGCACATTCTATGAACATGAGGGAGGATTTTATTTTTAGTAGATCGTTCTCCAAAATCAGCTTTTCCTTGGTAGGTGGTAGTTAGACTTTAGACGCTTCCCGAGAAGTCATTTTGATTTTGTTTTATTTTAGAATGGCAGAGAAATCTTACATCAGAGGTTTTTCCTTATCATACAGCTGGTCGTTAGGTACTCCATTTCTTCTTAACAGAAGAATTCTGCATTTGTAAAGCACGATGTTTTACAGTTGTAATGTACAGCTACCATGTTTGACTCTCTTCCCTTTCCCAAACTTTTTCCCTCCCTCCCCCACTCTTCCGGACCCCGTATTTCCCCACAGGCATTGTGGATGTCCGTCCATTGATAGCTGTACTGCTGATTCCTCCACAGTGGAACACCCAGCGATGAGCCAAGTCCATCCTCGGCTGGGGCCACTCATCAGCGTAAGGTTGTCCTGGTGGTTGTTTCCTTATTGTCCAAACACCCTCTTGTGTTTAGCTGAAACTTGCCCTAAGTTCCTGGTAGATTCCCGGCCCCTTTTGATGTGTTGCTGCTTAGTTATTTTATTGTCTTGCTTTGAAAATGAACTTTTCAGCAATCCTGAGTCAAAGCAAAGCTTTTTGACTAAAGCCATATTTTCTCAACACCTACCAACTTTCCTCCCAGCTTTCCTCCCTTGTGTTCTAGTGTGGTTTTAGTTACACAAGGTGCCAGTGGCTTAGAGATTGCTCAGTTTCCAAGCTCACTTTGAAAGCACTTTTCCATGAATTGCCATTTGTATTTGACATCAAAAGTTTTAAAAGGAAATTTCTTCCTTTCAAAGAAGGTGCTTCCCCAAAAGCCTAGTGTCAGAATAGGGAACAGGTTCTCTCTGGCTTCTCCTTACATCAAGATAACCAAGAAGCCAAATGTGTATTTCTCATCTAATGCTGTATATGTTCAAAGCTCTGGCTTCAGTGCCAAGACAGAATGGAGAGAGCCCTGCCTCATTAGGTTAGAGCAAGGCTTCTTCAACTTTTTCCACTGGCCCCTTTTTGCCCAAGAAATTTTTATGTAACCCTCGGTTTATAGGTCTATAAAATAGGTTATACATAACCATTTACTGTTGCCAAAGTTTTCGTGACCCCTTATGGGGTCATGACCCACAGTTTAAGAAGCTAGAGACTAGACCTCACAATTGTGACCAGCAAGCCCTTCTCAACAAGAAGGCCTGAGAAAATGGAGTGATTCCACCCCCATGGTTGTGTTGGTGTTGGTGGAGAGAATGTGAAGTCCCACGGCCCAAAGCTTGCATCTCCTAGAGAGAGTTTACGTGTTAAAACCCACCACATTCTCCAGCTTTGATGCTTATATGTTTTGACAGCAGCCTCGCTTAACCCAGAACTGAAGTGCAGGGACAGTCATTTTCTTTGCTTGCAATTCTGAGTGTTAAAACTTCTATCTTTTCCTTCCCTCCCCGCCCCCTTCTCCCTTGTGCTGTACTTGGAAACCAAATTCTAGAGAGTCTTTTTTAAAATTGAAAGGCAAAAGGAAATTAACCCAAGGGCAGATGTGTGCATTTATTGCTAATTCTTTAAAAGCACAATTCTAATAAACAAGATGGTGCCATATGTGACATGATTAATCTCATTCTACACTGTGAAGCGTAGGTGATTTCTCCTTGTTCGTACCTTTTACTCTTCCCAAAGCCATCAGAAACCTTCAGAATAAGAGCTGATGGGGTCATGCCTGATTTGAGAAAAAAGCAAGCATTATAAGGTAAAAGACTAAGCAGCCCCTTGATGTTGAAAAGCACCTCTAGGCACCTGTCTGGGGCAATGGCTTAGTTCTCAGAAGATGGGAATAAGACACTAAGAACTCACAGGTGACTGTGTCTGGTGCTTAGGAGAGGTCTGCTGGGAACTGTAAGTGAAAAGGTCAGTCATGGTGTTGGATAAAGACCTCTGGCTCCTAGTAAGGATTCAGTTCAAACTTATATAATGACTCTAGATTCTGGATAGAAGGATACAAAGAGGAAAAATAACCCAGTCCTTGCTTGTTTTCTAATTAGGGAGATAGGGCATGTGCCTGTACAGATGAGTGATGACATAAGGGAGATTATGATAGAGCCAGAGAGATCCAGGCAGATTTCATAAAAATGACTGCCCCTGCACTGTAGTTCTGGGTTAAGTGAGGCTTCTGCCAAAACATAAGCATCACGGGCTGGAGTGATTGCTTTCATGTTGGGGCTGGGGGTGGAAATCAGGGGAAGGCTTCATGGAAAAGTTGACATCTGAGCAGAACCTTGAAGGAAGAGGGTTTCAGCAGGTCAGGTGAAAGAGTGCAGTCCATGCTTGGAGGACTGCTTATGTGAATTCCAAGAGTCTGGAAATAGGGGGAGGAGACTGGCCATAGCTAGCAGAATCAGTTAGTCAGGAATGTAACCTTCGTAAAGAGGAGAAGTCTGGGAAAGTAGGAAAAGATAGGAGGGAGACATTGTGGAGGGGCTTAAATTCTTTTCTGTTGGCAATAGTGAGGCGCAGAAGACTTTTTTGACCATTAATGAGGGGGCAGCTTAGGTGGCACAGTGGAAAGAGCATTGGCCTGGATTCAGGAGGACCTGAGTTCAAATCTGGCCTCAGACACTTAATACTTACTAGCTGTGTGACCCTGGGCAAGTCATTTAACCCCCATTGCCTGCCAAAAAAAAAAGACCATTAATGAGACTATGCATTAAGAAGAGGATTTCAGTAAGTGTATGAAAACCAGACTGGGCTGGGGGAGAGGAAGGGGTCTGGAAGTTTTGTTAGGCTTTGCAATAGTGCAGGTGAGGTCATGAGGGCCTGGAATAGGGATGGAGGAGGGGGGAGTGGAGAGAGAACTAGATGACCTAGAGATGGGGGAGGTGCAGGTTACTTGAGTAGCTGTAGAAACAGGAGGAGCCTGATTAGGTCTCATGTTCAGATTTCTAAAGTAAGCCTCTGAACAGAACAGCAGAACACAAGTGTCTTAAACCAACATAATTAGAATTATAATTTAAACATTTAGTGTACTCGCTGAGGCACCTGAAGAAAAAGTAATAGGTGTCATCATTTACACTGCTCCCAGCTTCCAAGTCAGTTAAATTACCTAAATAACTATAAATGTTGTTACTTTTTAACCTTTTGGTTGTTTCTGTGGTTGCACAGGCCTCATCAAATGTTCAAATCTAGTATCTGATCATGTACTCATTGGAAACATTCTTACCAGATTCAAAGGGGACTTCTCTCCAGGGGACATCAACCCAAAGAGATAGGGGACAACATTAACTTTGCCCAAGCCTTGAGCCTTTGTTACGGTGCTTCTGTATCCATGGTAGGGCATTGCCTTGGGGACAGATTTAACTTCAAACCAATGAAGTTTAACATAACGACAGGAATCTCTTAGTGTGGTGCAGGTCAGGGAGCAGCATTTGACCATAGAGGGTCAAGCAGTGGCAGTAAAGATCAGTCATCTTGATGTTCCTATACTTTTACTTGGTCATAGAATTTAGAATGGAAAGGGCCTTAGAGATCATCCAGGCTAGCCTCATCTAAAAAAAGTTTCCTTTGATTCCTTTTGTTTGTATATGCCATTTCAAAAGGCACCCCTTTCCCACCCCCTTCCCAGTGAACCAAGCAAAACCTAGGGACATGGCCACTGCAACTGACGTCGTGTGCATTGTTCCAAAGCCATGGTCTCCTGCTTGGCAGTAGAAAAGAGGAAGTTGAATTTCCTCTATGCTTTGTTGTTCGAATTGTTCATTTTTGTTTTATTGTTATTTAATTAGCCTTTTTGTTTTCCTGATCCTGCTTACATCGCTCCATTAATAACTGCTAACAACTCCGTTCACGTCTTTTGAGGCTTCTCCAAATTCCTCATTCACCATTTCTTAAGGTGCAATAATATTCCATTATATTCATGTACCATACTTTGTTTAGGCATTCTCCAGTTGAAGGTACTCATTTGTTTCTTGCTATCACAAAAAAAATGTTGCCATGAATATTTTGTATATATGAGACCTTCCTTTTTGTTCTTGACCTTCTTTGGGTACCCTGCTAGCAGTAGAATCTCTGGGTCAAAGCATATTGACATCCTAGTTATTTTAAAAGCATAGCTCTAAATTGTTTTCCAGAATGCTTTGATCATTTATAGCTCCAAAGTAGCATATTAGTGTGCCTGTTTTCCATAGCCTCTCTAACATTGACTATTTCCATCTTTTGTTATTCTGGCCAATTTGTGGGCGTGAAGGCAAAAATCTCAGTTGTTTTGATTTGTTCCCCTCCCGCTCCCCCCCCCATTTGATTTTCCCTTTGTAACGAAAAAACACCCCCCAAACCAAAAAACAACATTTAGGCAACACTAACAAGACAGAGGGCCATCTCTAATAGTATATACCAGCTGTCCCTTCTGTAGTACCTGACCTTTTATAAAGAGGAGAGCAGTATATTTAGTTCACTGGGACTGAAATTTAGCTCCCTCATTTTATAGACAAGGAGATGGAGAAGCAGCCATGGGCAGAGGCCTTGCCCGTGGTCAGATAAGTAGTAAGGAGCAAAAACCAGGGTTCCAACCTATTTTTTTTTAATTCCAAATCCTTTACTCTTTCAATTTAGCTTTTTGTGTCTATGATTAACCAGTAATGTGGTTTTTTTATAGGCCTCCCTCACTTAGACTTCTCTAGGAGTCTATTGGAATAGGTCTCCAATCAACACATTGTTAACAATATCTCCAGCCTTGACCGTTGGTGCCCACTGATAGGTCATTTCATATTTCTTGGTCTATGGTTTTTTTTTAAAGGAGGAGGAAAAATGACTGTACGTGCCTATAAGTAGTGTTCCAGAAAATGTTGAGGAGACACATGTGATACAAATTTCATTCCTGTATAGAAAGAAGTCATCCTCGATGGTGGGTGAGGCCATGAAGTGATTGTTAATGAGTTGTCCCAGTAGTTTAACACCTCTTCAGATGTCATCAGACCTCATAGGATAGGATTTGTCCTATGAGGTAGGATTTTCCCCAAATTCTTCATTTATTTCTTCTGTCTGTGACTCAGGGTATTCCCAGACCATGTACAAGAAGTAGTTATGCACAGAAATGCCAAGAAAAAAAATGTCACTTGACTGATCCATTCTGTAGAGCTATTCTTGGCTTTCCTAACTGTTCTCATGCTTATCTGCACCAAAAAAAGGAATACATACATGATGAAATTTTAGTGTTTTCCAGTGACCAATGAGATTTCCACTGGCTATTGAATCTGAAGCATTCTTTAGTGCTTAAATTGGATGTGTCCTCATTTGGAATTATGCCAAGACCCTTTGACTCAGAAATCCCACTCTACACAGATAATCTAAGGAGTTCAAAGATAGAAAGGTCCCATATTCATCAAAGTATTTATGACATTAATTTTGTAGCAGTAAAAATATAAAAATAAATTTAGGTGCCCACTGATGGGGAATGGCCAAACAGATTGTGGTACATAAATGTAATGGAATATTACCATGGAGTAAGAAGTCATGAATACGAAGATTACAGAGAAACATGAGAAGACATATAAACTGTGCAAAGTGAAGTTAGCAGAACTGGGAAAATAATATATATAATGACTAAAACAATGCCCCCCCCCCAAAAAAAGAACAAGACAAAAACCGAATACTGTAATTACGATGTTCAAAACTTGGCCTGAAAGAAGAGATAATAGATTGTACTGCCCTCTCTCTTTTAGGAGAACTATATAGGTAGGGAGTGCTACATAAATTGTTGTACTTGGTCAGTGTATTATTTAATTTTGCTAAATTGCCTTTTTTTCCTCTTTCTTTTTTCTTAGTTATAAGTGATGGCTGGGGCAGGGGAGGGAAATGGAGGGATTTACTGAGAAATAAAGGTGATATTAAAAAAAAGATAGATTGGGGGGGCAATGAGGGTTAAGTGACTTGCTGTAACGATTGGAATGATGCCACCTGCTAAAGACTTACTGTAGGAAAGCTCCGCCATGAGAAGGCATCTGAGGGCAAGCCATGTGGCTTTTCTTTGGCATCAGGAAGTGACATTTGCTCATGGGTACTGTCTGTCAAAGCTACCAGCCAATCAACTTGAGGAGCTTCCCATTTCTGGGAGGAGGACACGAAATAGGAAGCAGACGCTAGTGGAGGGGTTCTTGCTCTTTGGGTTCCTGACCTCACCATGATGGGTTGGATGATGGGGTCTCTTAGAAATAGTTAGATTTTTATCTTTCTCTCAGATCCTAATGCTCTTTAATAAAGACTTAAACACTTAAATACTCTTGCTAAAGCTTATAATTTATTGGCAACCATTCATTAGATTTTAGATAGTATAGCTAGAATTTTAGCCCCTTACATTGCCCAGGATCACACAGCTAGTAGGTGTCAAATGTCTGAGGCTGGATTTGAACTCGGGTCCTCCTGAATCTAGGGCCAGTGCTTTATCCACTGCACCACCTAGCTGCCCCCCTCCCCAGATGGATTCTTTTGACCTAATGCCCGGTGTGATCTCTTTCAGGGGACTTCTAGCCTTTTCCCTATTCTCCCCTTTCCATCTGGAATTGCCTTCCTTCTATCCTAATACTAACATATCTTTAAGACCCAACTTCAATACTTTGATAAAGCCCACATTTGGCACTCCTACCTCTTAGCTCTTACTTGGGTTAATAATGCACAGTTTAGCCCTTAATTGTTTTCACATTGTTTCTCTGGTGTTAGTTTTCTCAGTTAGATTGTCAGCCTTTGGGACAGGAACCACATGGTATTTTAGTTAGTAAATATTTATTAAGTTCCTATTATGTGCCAGGCACTGTCCTATACACTGGGGATAAAAATATAAAACAGAAAGACAATCTCTGCCCCTAAGCAGCTTACAATCTAATAGAGGAAGACACATTCAAAAGGAAGGTTGGAGGAGGAGAAGGGTTATGGTGAAAGTCAGAGAAGTACCAAAATAGTGCATCCAGGAGAGGAAAAGAGGAAGTTCTCAACTTGAGCTGAGCTCTCTCCTTAAATAGAGGTTCTGGGTACATGGTCCTACCCTCCAATCAGAGAGATAGAGGTAAGTGTTGGGGCAGAGTACCAAAATTAAGGAGATCTTACAGGATGAAGAGGATATTCTAATAATGAGCTTCCTGGGGCCTGGTGGAGAAGACAGAGAAGTCCCCCCAGAATTAGCTTTTATCCTCCACAGCACAGTAAGTAATTGTTGATTGATTGCTAGTCTTCCATTAGCTTACTGGGGGAAAAGCAAATTGAGTTTCTTGTGGTAGCTGGAAGACTGGATGGATGGCTGTGTCAGTCATTTGAGGGCTTTGCTTCCCCTGCAGCCATTTTTATTGTCTCTTCTGGGTTCTCTGGCCCTTTTTGCTTATGCTCTTTAGAGGAGCCACTGCCACCACGTTCAGTGGCATCTCAGACCTTGGACATCTTCACCATTCCCCAGAAGCCTTTGTAGTCTGTTACATGCCTCCATTCCTGTGACCCCCTCCTGAAAGGGGGATTTCCCTTGGAACCTCCATTTTGATGAAATACCCAAGCCAGCTGTACTTACTCCTCTCTCCTCTCCCAACTCTGGTCCTGACTCTGGCCTTCACCATTTTCCCAGCAGACTTCTCACCCTGGAACATGCCTCAGTCCCTCTGGCCTTTTCACCCTAGAAGATACCTCTACCCTTCAGGTCCCTCTTTCAATTGGTGAGTTCCTCTTAGAACTTCCTTTTTTGAGGAGGTGCTTAAGCCATTGATGTTCATTTCTTCTCCAGGCTTTGCCATGCTCTTAAGTGGGCTACTCTTCCCCAGTCCCCAGCCTCTTTTCAGCTCACTTTTATGTTGTCTTCCTGCATCGGAATGTAAGCTCATGAGGACAGACTGTATTTTTGTTAATATTTGTATCCCAGCTATAAGTAAGAGATTACTAGATGCTTGCTTATTTGACTTGATTTTTTCTTGAACCTCCTCTCATCCTTGAAACTGTGAGGGCCAAATTTAATATAGGAAGAGTTAATTGAGTGGCTCACCCTATTATTGGGGTCCCGGAAATAATGAGGAATCTCTAGGTCCAAAGCTCCCTCCCCTCCAAACTGCTTGTTTAGAAATTTCTCCCAGGCCAATAAGAAGGAGCCTAACAGCCTCTTTTCCACAAACGAATCAGGTTTTATTAATGGGAATAAAATAAACAGCAAAGGTGAAATTAATAAAGTCAGAGACAAGGAAATAGGGAAAAGAATATGGATAATCATCCTAACTCTAGCTTAAGTCTATACAATCCCCAAACTCGATTCCAGTTCGGCTAATTCAAAAGAGCAGGGCTCGTATGTTAACTCACCACCTGGGGTCCGTAGTTCAATGGAAAACAGCTTTTCAGCCAGGGCCCGAAGGACTGGTCTGCTCTTGCAGCTTGCACCACGGGGAAAAAAAGTCACTCTGGAAGAGAGTGAGCTCCTCTCAGTAAGCATTTCCTATCCCTCCCCCAAAAGGGGAGGTCCTTCAAAACTGCCTGTGGAGAGTGCTTTCTCCTGCTGATATCAGCAGCACATATCACTCAGGGCAGGCCAGGTGTGGCTCATCCCAATCAGTCCTGCCAAATTCCAATAATCTTACCACAAAACCCTCATTACAGCTAATCATCGATGTAGTGTATGTATTTAGATGTGGGACAGATTGTAGAAATCATTTCATCCAACCACTTTATTTTACTGATGAAGAACAGCTTCCAAGAGGTGAAGTGATTTGCCTAAAGTGACGTGGATCATAAATGACTGAGCTGGAATTCAGATTCAGTTCCTGACATTGTAATAGAGGAAGGCACATAAAAAAGGCGCCAAAGTTGAGCAGAACAGTGCTGAGGCAGGAGAATTAGCCACCCCATGGTGGTAACAGTCAGAGAATGAAGGATGATTCCTCTGGGCCCTTGTCAGGTCCAGGAAGGGCTCAGTGAGGGAGGGAACAAGGCAGCTGAAGCGTGGTAGCAAAGAATGGGGAGTCAAGCTGGGCTTGTCCTTCAAATGAAGGTTCATCACCAGTCATTAGTGCTATGAGCTCTAGGAGAGGAAGCAAGGTGGCTCAGTGGGAAGAGCACCAGGCCTGGGATCAGGGAAGAACAGAGTTCATTCCCATCCAGCCTCAGACAGTGACCGACTGTGTCACTCTGGGCAAGCACATCCCCTTTCTCAGTCTCCATTTCCTTGTTTGTAGGATAGTCATGGCTCACTGCCATTTAGAGAAGTGTGGCAGTCTTGCCCTTCAAGGATCCTGCCCCTCTGATATCTGTCCAGGCCATCTCAGGGTCAGCTAAGCTTCATTTCTCCCCTCCACAAATAAGGCTAATCTCAAAGGTCAAAGGATTTTGGCAAAGTAGATTGAAAATGTTGTTCCTGTTTTTGCCCATTGCCTTTATTCCTGTGCAGTTCTAAGGAAGTTTAAATTACTTTGAATGTCAAAAGACATTATATTCTAATAATGAATAATAGTAATAATGAATAATAGCTAAAATTTATATAGTGCTTACTAGGTGCCAGGGAACTGTGCAAATGCTTTACAATTATGTCATCTAATTCTCACAGCAACCTTGGAGTCCAAGCTTTTATCATCCCCATTTTACAGAGAAGCAAACAGAGGTTAAGTGTCTAGGGTCACATAGCTAGTAAATAGCTAAGGCCAGATTTGAACTCACATCTTCCTGACTCAAGGCCCCTGGCCTGCTGCCTCAGAATAGGGATAATAATAGGATTTACTTCTCAGGGTTGTTGTGAGGATCCAGTGAGATATTATATATATAAAGCACTGTGTAAATACTAGGTATTATCATTAACTCCCTCTTCTTCACTTGCTCTGAAATTTGTCGTCCTTAGAGATTTTCTGGGGCACTCAGAGGTCAAGTGACTTGCCCCAGCCAGTGTATGTCAAGGTGAGACTCCAACCTAGGCTTCTTGCCTTTGAGGCCAGCTCTTTAGTAGCGTGTATACATTTATGTTTACTGAATGGTAGGTGTTTGGATAAGTATTGGTTGAAAGTGACATTTATTTAATTCTTATTCTTTTCTTTCATCAGAGCTGACTATGAGGTCAGGACAGTTTATATTTTAGAATTGACTTTTTTAACCCTAATGGCCTGTAGGGCAAATTAAGATCCTATTAGTTCTGCTTGGTAATATAACAACTCCCAGAATCTGTCTTGGAAGTGGTCCAACTCAGACCTGAATTAGAATCCCCTTCATGTAGGCACTTTTTTGCCTTAGGAATCCAAAACAGTTTTTGAAGGCATTTCAGGGTGTCTGTTTCACTTCCTTGCATCTTATTGTGCCAGTTGTCTGTAAATTCCCTTTTTCCTTGTGTAGAACCATAAAATGTCACAATGCCAGGCAGGGCAGTGAAGGAATTGTTCTCTAGTGGCTGCTGGGGACAGTACCTTTCTCATAGTCTTCGAAATCTGTGCTACTGAACACTATTACCTTGCTGCAGTCACTTATTAACAAACATTGATCTTTGGTACACAGAGAGTTGTACTATGCTTATGAGGCAAGCTGGGAGACTTGATAGACTATCCAATTTTCTCAACTAAAAAATGAGGATCATAATAGCACCTACCTCCAAGGGTTGTTGTGATGATCAAAGGAGATCATAATTGTCAGACGCTTAGCCCAGTGCCTGACACATGGTAGATTACTATAGAAATGCTGGGTATTACTGTTCATCTAGATGGGTGGTAACAGAGGCTTTAGGGCGGTCATCTGAAGCTGGAATGAGTCTCAGAGGCCGTCTAGTTTCCCCTCCTTTGACAGATGAGTATGCTGAAGCCCAGACTTACCCAAGGGCCTTGCTCAAGGTCACACAGGTCAGACTCATCAGAGGTTAGATTTGAAGCTAGCCCGTGCTTTTTCATTGTGCCACATCCCCTGTGCCAGGGTGGGGACACTGTGGTATAAAGGCAATTGATAGAATGCAAAGAGCCCTGGATTTGGAGTTAGAGGACTTGGGTTCAGATTCTTGTTTTGCTACTTATTATCCATCTGATCAGTAGCAAACCACCTTTTCTGAGCTCCAGTTTTGTCACGGCAAAAATAAATAAATAAAAGAATTGCCAGAGTTAGGATGAGGCGGGTGAGTAGTCATGATGTCTGTGAATTAACTTCCAGCCCAAAATTGGGAGGAGAGGAAAAGTGCAATAAACTAGGTCTCCAAAGTTTCCAACATGGGAGACCTGGTAAATGATGCCTCTTACAAGAATCTTGAAGTTAGAAGAAAAAGAAGCAATTATTGGGAGAAGAGAAAAGTTGGCATTTGAAGTGCCCAAGTGCCCATCCAGGTGGCAATGTTTGTGGGCCTTTGGGGCACTAGAGAAATGTTAGGATTAGAGATTCAGGAGTCCCATCTGCATTGAGGAGGTATTAAAAAAGTGGTGAGAGTGAATAAGATCTCCAAGTGGGAGAGGGTAAAGGGGAGAGGACAACTGTGGAAAGAATCTGGGGCAACACCTATTTTATGGAGACAAGGAACTTGCGGAGGAGCCTAAAATGGAGTGATGAGAGAGGCAGGAGAACCAGCCAAGGCATCTGGCTTTGCCGAAGTATTCTCTGCACAGGTTATTCTTGATGACAGGTTTCCTGATGCCAAATCCTGTCTAGGGACAAAATAGCACAGGGTGTGAAGCCATCTGAGGAAACCTGACTTGGGCCATGATTCTTTTCCTGGAGATTTGCAAGGTGGGGTTCCCTGTGCCTTGACTTTCTCCTGGGCATCTGTGTCTCTGATCTTCTCCCTGCCTCCACAACCCAGCCTGCTGCTGCTGGCACCTCAGCACGCCCACTTCTGAACCAGATCTGTCCTGTGCCAGAGTACTGGGCTTTAAATACATACATTAAGGTGGGCGTTTTCCCTCAAAAAGGCACATCTGCACCTTGGGCTTTGCTCTCTTGAGCAGGAGTAAGTGATGACTAAGAGTTGACCCCATTCAGCCTGGTCTCTGGTAAACGATGCTGAATCTTGTTCTAGTGTTCAGGCCTATTGGGCTATATTTGCCTTTAGTCTTGGCTCGGTACCTGTGATACATTTAAACTGCTGTTGATCCTTCATCTGTTTGCTACCATTTGGGGCCATGCCAGATTTATCAGGCAAGATGCTTTATAGCCTCTTTTGTGATGAATTTCAGATTCTGAAGGTTTTGCTGAGGGGCTTGCTCATAGCCCACATTGCCTTGAGATGTTCTCAGGTCAAATCTTGCCAAGATGTGAAAGGGAGGGAGGCATGTGCTTTCCCAGAAACAGAAGAGAAACAAGCTGTTTTTAGCTGGCTACTGGATCTTTAACCCAGTCCTCCTCCTTTGCTCCTTTTCCCCATGGACTTAATCTAGGAGACAGCCTAGGGTGGGAGGCAGCATCTGGGCAGAACATCTTGGGTGTTGGAATTTCCCAAGAGCATCATGTTCAGTAGAAAGAACACTGGACAGGAAATTAAGAGACATGAGTGTGAGTAAGAGAAGGGGCCTTTCACAGATAACTATGGTTAAGTCACTAGCTCCTCTACCTTGGAGTTCAGTTCAGCAGATCTTTATTAAATGCCCCAAGGGGAGACAGATACAAAGGGATTTAAATAAGCCCCAGGTCTGATCCCTGGCCTTCATGTAGTTTACAGACTTGAGAGAGAATAGGGTGAGATAAGACCTGCCCAAATTTGCCTGCATGTTGTTACATCCAAAGCAAGGGAGCAGCCCAGCTTAAATCTCTTCAGTATTTCCTCTGTTAGGAAAGAAAGTAAAACTAGTTCAAGGCGGTTCTATTATAGTCCTTCTTTAATCCCCATTTTTACACTTTTCTCCTTTTTAGTTCACTCTCTTCTCCCCTCCTCCCCACCCCCCCATCAACATTCTTATCAATAAACCTTCATTTCACCTCCTAAATATATGCTCCTGCATGTGAGGGGAAATTTAGATGCATCCAGTCAGGGTTTTTCCCAAGCTCACCTGCCAGACTTTGAAATCATTTTTGTTGCTCCCCTCAGACCACTGGCTCCAAAAAGACTTTCTGTTCTAGTAAGAACAGAGTTACTGACCAACAACTCACGTACTGATGGAGAAGAAAGGAATCAGTGGTAGAGACTGTCTGACAAGCCAGAGGGCCCCATGATATTGCCATCAGTCCACAAGCATTTACGCAGATCTGTTCCATGAATAAGATGCGCCATTTTTCTCTTCCAGACAGCCTCTTCGGCTGTACCCCATGCTTGCAATTATCTTCCTCTTCACTCCTGACCTCTCCCTGGCTTCTCTTAAGTCTCAACCAAACTCCCACCTTCTACTGGAAGCCTTCCCCAACACCTCAACTCTTGTGCCTTCCTTCTATTTATCTATTTATCCAGTATATCATATTGCTTGTTTGCATGTTGTCTCCTCCATTAGAGTGTAAGTTCCTTGAAGGCAGGGACTGGTTTTTGCTTCTTTTTGTATCCCCAGCACTTGGCACAGTGCCTGGCACATAGGCTTAATAAATGTTTATCGATTGATTGATTAAGGACATTGTTTGCCAGGCTTTGCTAAGCTTAGGAATACAAAGAAAAACTAAAGCTCAGTCTGGGCCCTTCAGAAGCTCATCTTGTAAGGGAGGAGGCAGCATGCAGTAGAGTAAATGTTTAGTAGCAGCCTGGTGGGCCTGAGTCCAGTTAGGGATGCTCTGGCCCTGAGGGGGCCCTATGACCATGGAAAAATGCCGTTGATCAGCTCTTTCCCTTGATGACTCTTTCCTTGGAGAAGCCAAGTAGTTGATTAACCAGGTCGTGGTTGGTCAAACATACTAAAACAGCCACCCAGAAAGCTGGGCTCCTTGAATTTACAACGTGAGCTTAGTTGGGAGCCAGTTGTATTTGCCATGTGATTAGGACCAGGTAGTGACAACAATCTCAAGGTAGAAATGTGGAATTTTTGTTATTCATGTGTCCAGATTGCTAACACCGTCGTTTTCAAACTGCTGCCACTTTTCAGTCTTAGGTCTTTCCCCCCACCCCCTTCTCACTTCTATAAAATTGTCATCTCCTTTGTTTAAGGAGTTGAAGTTAGGCTTCTTCTCCCAGCCATGCCTCTGTGTGCCAGATAATAAAACCTTTTACTAAAATTTTGATTGGATTGTGTGGGCAAGTAATTCTTTGAAAGAGGAATGTTTTCAAGAACCCAATCTAATGGTAACAAAATGGAATGCCATCTCAGAGGAAAGGCCCTAACTGGGAGAGGGGAGGGCAGTGGAATAAAAGTCTGTCGTCAAGCACTAAGCACCTTGGGGGTGGCATGCAGGCTGAACTACGGTAGTAGGTGGCAGAGAAAGCTGGTCACAAGACCACTGGTCTGTTTTGCAAGCACACACAGTCAAATCACACATGGAAAAGAACTTCCCCTGGAGGTCAAGGGTTTCATTTCTATGGAGGTAGCTAGGAGGCTGGTCCCGGAGTCAGGAAGACCTGAGCTCTAATTCAGCCTCAGAAATGCACTAGTTGTGTGATCTTGGGCAAATCCCTTAACTTCTGCCTGCCTCAGTTTCCTCAGCTCTAAAATGGGTGTAGTAATAATAGCATCTTCCTCCCAAGGTTGTTGTGAGGATCAAATGAGATAATGTTCGTCAAACACTTAGCATAGAGCCTGGTGTGTGCCAGTAGGTAGTTGCTATATAAATGCAAGCTATTGTTACTATCATTAATTCCAACATACCAGCCTAGCCTCTGTTACCCCCAGTAGGGCATGAGTTGTGGAAAACAGTCTTGTGGAATCTAATTTTAGACTTTGTACAGTTAACTAAAAACATCTTGGAACAGTGTGATAAAGGCACTGGAATTTTGGAGTAAGGACCTGTATTAGAATCATAGCTCTGCCACTTATGGCCACACAACACCCCCCCCTCCCCTTTCCAGGCCTCAGTTTCCTTCTTTGTAATGGATGATCATTAAGGTCTCTTCCGGCTCTAAATCTTAACGATCCTGCCTGCCTGTTAATAGCTTTGGTGTTTGTGATCAGGGCCATGCTCTTCTCCACACTCCTAGAGTCATAGTCCTTGTGGTATCAGGTGCAGGATCGTGGACTGTGGTGTTGGGGGGGGGGTGTGAAATGGGGGTCAGGAGAGACTGTGCTTTGGGAGGAGAAGCTGGCCTGGAGCCTGGCCTCTGTTCCCCATTCCTCCCTAGTAGGGTGCTCTGTGAGGCTGGAGCCTTTCAGACACTTGAGGCAGTGTTAGCACTGATCCCCTTAGTCCTGGCAGGCACATTCACCCTATCCCAGCTGGGCCTTTGCTGGAGTAATTGCCTACAGGGAGCCTTCAAACCCGACAATTGTTTGCAATGAGAGAGCTTCACTATTCAGCCCCTAATGAAATAATCTCCTTCCTGCCCCCATGAAAGCAGCCCTTTTTTGTTTCCTCCCGCCCCTTTTGAGAAAGGCCATGTCCCATCGGCCAATTTTCTGCTTATTCATAAATGCCTTCAGCAGAATCTTTGGAGAGGAAGTTGGCTGGAGCCCAAATACCACAGGCTGACCCAGGGACAAGGAGAGTTAAGGGACATTCCTTCTTCCCCCTTCCATGTGCATGGTATTTAATATGGGAACTCCCAATATATGACTCCCTAGCTGGTAGGTGATACAATCTAAAATCCACAAGGAAAAAACCAACTAAGCTGGCTTTTCGTTTTGTTTAGCAGATGCACAGTGTAGGAGACTTACTATTCAAATTGATTTAACCTTTCAGTGGCTCCCTTTTGCCTCCTGACAAACGGGAACTCCTTAGTCTACCACTACAGTAAGGCCATTGGTCTAGCCTTATTGTATAGCAGGCTTCATTTAGTTTATATTCAAGCCAAACTGGACTCTGAAGCCCTGGTTCTTGTCCTGTCCTTCCTCTCATGCTCATGGACTCTCCTCTACCCTCTTCTACCCATCTCTCTCTCTCTTTCTCTTTTTTTTTTAAGTGAGGCAGTCGGGGTTAAGTGACTTGCCCAGGGTCACACAGCTAGTGAGTGTTAAGTGTCTGAGGCCGGATTTGAACTCAGGTCCTCCTGAATCCAGGGCCGTTGCTCTATCCACTGCGCCATCTAGCTGCCCCTTCTACCCATCTCTTGCTGGTGAAGTCTCTTCCTTCAAGGCCTAACTCCAATTCCACCTCTTCCATCACAGCCTTTCCTAACACTGGTCTTTACACAGATGAAAGTGATCGCTCCCTCTCCGATTTCTCTTGGCACTTTGCAGCCTCTCCTTTGCCCCTATCACATTCTTCCTTATTTCATAACTCTGTATGTGTTCTCCCTTCTATCTCATTCAACTGTAAGTTTCTTGAGGGTAGGGATTATAATTCTTCATCTTTATAATCTCAGTGCCTAGTATAGCACCTTTTGAATAGCAGATGTTTAAAATTCAATTCATAAACAACAACAAACAAACCCTCTGCTAGGCACTGGAAAGAATATAAAGATGAATAAGGAGTTCCCAGTTTAGTAGGAGGGATTGGATGTGTTCACAAATAATTATGATACGAGGGAGAATTTGGTAAGTGCAGTATGATTATATTTGGGTGGAGATAGAAGTCACTTTTGGCTGAGAGGATCCAGGGAAGGCTCCCTGGAAGGGGTGGCATTTGAGATGGACTTTGAAGGATGGATAAGATTTCAATAGACAGCGGTCATAGCTGGCTAGGAGGGGAGTGCATTCCCCGTGGAAGGGAAACATGGAGTATATTTGAGAAATGCAAGTAGTATGATTAAACTGGGATACGTAAAGGAAGGGGCATTAGGTCATGGAGGGTCTTGAATGTGAGACAGAACTTTAATTGGTAGGCATTGAGAGTCATTGAAGGCTTTTTTTTGTTTTTTTGTTTTTGGCAAGGCAATGAGGGGTTAAGTGACTTGCCCAGGGTCACACAGCTAGTATGTCTCAAGTGTCTGAGGCCGGATTTGAACTCAGGTACTCCTGAATTCAGGGCCCATGCTTTATCCACTGCGCCACCGAGCTGCCCCCCATTGAAGGCTTTTGATGAGAGTGACCTGATCCTGCCCTTGGTAGCTTGCATTTAGAGGATGCTGGAAATCCAGATTAAGGATCTGGCTCTGGAAAAATTCAGCCCTGAGCCTAAGGTCTACTGGCCCCATTAGTTCACTGGGGTACTGACTCCTTTTGGAACCAGTCAGAGGACTCCAGGGCTTTCATCTTTCTACACTCTCCCTGTTCACTGAACCCCAGCCTAAGGTGCTAACTTCCCCTGATCTTCAGGATCCCATGAATGAGGTTGGCTTCAGAACTCTACTGCACTCCATTCTAATCACCTGATTTCTTTCCCCACCCCAACCCCCAACCCCCCAGTTTCCTAGTAGGGCAAAGAAAATCATACAGATTCAGAAAAAATACATTATGATATTATCATTAGAAATTTTTTTTCTCAATCTCAGTTTCTCTAACTTAACTGAAGTTGCTGAGGCATATCCTGGCTTACTTGCTAGCCCTCTTATGAAAACAGGTACATTTGAAAGGGAACACTATTGCCTCAAAAAGCTGCCCTGGTCAAACCCAGTCTGGAGTTTTGTATCCAATTCTCTGGGCCACACTTTAGAAACATCATTTGAAAGGTGTCCAGAGGAGGATCATGAGGATGGAGCAGGCCCTGGAGACTGGTGCCAGGTGAGGGCTTCCCTGAAAGACTTGTGATGTTCAAGCATTCCAGAAAGGAGATTTGGGAGGCCACCTCTCAGATATTCAAAGCCAGCTGTAACGTAGAAGAGGGATTCTTAGACTTGTTCTCGTTGGCTTCACAAAGCAGAACTTAGAGCAGTATGTTTTTACATGATACACCTAGATTACTTGGCATGTGCTTGTACATGCACTTATTCTCCCCACTGCTTCCCCTTGAAATGCAAGATTCTTTCCAGTAGTCAATGATGATTTCATTCTTAATGTATTTATCCCTAGTGCCTAGCTTGGTGGCTGGCACATAGTAGGCACTTAATAAATGCTAATTGATTGATTGAATGGAGAGAAATTGCCAGGAAGAGAGATTTCAGCTTGATCAAAGAAAGTCTTTCCAGCTCATTAGAGCTGTCCAGAAGTGGAAGGCACAGGGCCTGACATATAGCAGACACTTATAAAGTGCTAGTGGACTGCAAAGGGCTGCACAGGGCATGGGGTCCCAGTTCTGGAGGTAATCTCACACAGCTGGAGCTGGAAGGGCCAGCTAGGTCATCGTGTCCAGCCCCCTCATTTTACAGATGGGGAGCCCACAGTCCAGCAAAGGGATATAATTTGCTTAAGGGGAAGTGGAAGATTACCTTCTCAGCGATGTTGTCGAGGGCATTCTTGCTTGTATATGGGTTAGACTAGGTAGTCTCCAATGTCCTTTTCCACATTTTAAGAGTGTGTGGTTCTTTATAGATTAGGGAGACTAAGAAGCAAAGTGGTAATCCAGGTTTTGGAGTGTTCATCTTGATTGTGCTAAAATTTTGCTAAGGGACTGTAGGACATGACCTTTTCACTTTCTGGAAGGCTTCTTTTTCCTAAACTGCACCCCTCCCCTCCCAAGACTGCTAAGGAGAGAAACTGAGTAAAATGGTACAAGGCGGATGATAGACACTCAGTAAATACTTATTGGTTGACTTGGTCATAGTACATGTGGCTTTGTTTTCAGAAATGCCACCTAAGGGGATACCAATTAACTTTGTCTTTTGGCAGAGGGGAGGGAGATACCCAAGTTCTACTCTCTCATCTATTAGTAGCTCCCTTTGGACTTGTTATATATAAGGGAAACAACTTTCATATTGAGCTAAGTTTATTGAAAGTAAATTGCCCCTCCCATAACCATTGTAGATTGGCTTAATGAATTTTGTAATTGGGTATTTTTTGTTTCTGTTTCTTAAAAGATAAATTCTAATTAAGTTGGCACTGAGAAGGCAGAAACATGCTGATGACATTAGGCATTTAGATTTGAGTGACTTGGTATCTATTAAATGTTGAGCAGATACACGGGAATCACTGGAAATGAGTTAAGTGTTTGATGGCTCTCAGGAAAGTTACTGTTTCAAGCTGGGGAAGTAGCTATGTACAACTTTCATTTCTACCCCTCTGGCTTTTGATTGCCCTAAGCCTAGATTAGGTTTGTGTCCCTGAGCACATCATGAATATGTATGTCCTGGAACTTTTACTACTTCTTTCCCAGCTTGCCCTCTCTAGAAGTTTTTTTCCAGTCTCCCATTTTTCAATCCTACCTTATTCTTTTTGTTCGTAGTCAATTTTGTTTGCTGGTCCTTACAACTGCTGTGTTTTTGCAGGTGTAGTAAGATTTGAAACTTCTTTATTCTCTCTTCTCTTCATACCTCACACCCTACTTCATTGTACAGCAGGACTTGACTCATACATTTTATTTCTTGAAAAGAATTAAGTGTCACAGCTTCCAAATAAAGTTTCACAGGTACTATGAGAGAAACCTCTCAAAGCTGGGTGCTATCCCAGGATCTCCAAAGTCAAGTGCTGATAAATCAAGAACTGTCTTTTCCTAGAATAGAAAACTGGTGGAAGAATAATGTCTTGCCCATGGCTCTCTATTTCGACCTTATATAATTAATATTTAATATAAGAACTGAAGGAGAATGTTTATTCTCTGAGGGTATTCCCCCAAAGTAGGTCCAGTGGATAGAAGTTATAGGGCAGTGGATTTCAGATCAGCATGAAGAAGCACTTTCTAATAGTTCTGCACAACTGAAATCAGCTGCCTGGTGAGGCAGTCAGTGCAACACTAGTTCAAGAGTTCAAGCAGTTAGAGCAGCTGTAGAGATTACTGTATTCATGGGATTTCACAAGGAATCCGATTAAATCGGCAGAATCTCAGAATTGGAAGGGACTATGGAAGCTGTTTAGTCTAACCCATATCTGAGAAGGAATCCCCACTTGATAAACCAAACCTTCCTGGTCAGCTAGCCTCCATTTGAAGACCTCTGAGACTAAGGAGGTACTTACTCACTGGCTCCCAAGGCAGCCCATTCCCTATTTGGACAGTTCTACTTGTCAGAAAGACAGAAGGAAACGCAGACAAGCAGGACAGCTTTGAAAGTTATCTGTCAAATATATTATATACTTAAGAGGAAAAGCAAGCTGCTTTTAACAGTTTTACAGTTCCTTGTTTTCACATTCCTCTTTTGGTCTGCTTCGTAAATGAAAACACTCATTTTATTTGGTGTTTGTTAAATCCAGAATAAAGAAAGTTCTTCCTTTTATTAGGTTGAAATTTTCTCTTGGCTACTCTTTTCTCCTTCTCCCCAGTTTCTTTTAGGTCTGCCATCTAGGTAGAAGCAGAACAGGTCTTTAAATACTTGAAGACAATTTAGATTCTTTGAGTCTAAACTATATTTGGCACTGAATTAGTTTCCTGTACTTTCCTAAGAATTTTAAAATCTTAGCTGGTGCTTTATTTGACTATTGAACAGATTTGGGTGCAGTCTCATTTTAGTGACAGACGGAAATGAGTCTTGCAAGGTGGACGGAAATGGTTTTCTTACAGAGCTCTCTGTGAGCAGATGGAATATTGAGCAAGCTTGTCTTTTGACCTCATGGTTCCTTAAAATGTTTGCAGAAGTGCAAGGTTCTTGTTTACCATTATTTTGGAATGGGAGAACTGAGTGAACCAGCCTTCCACACACAAGAGAAAATGCCCACAGCCTCACTTACCAGAAGCACACATCTGCCTTTCCCAGAAGGCCATGTTGTAGCTATGCAAGCCAATGCCCCTGGGGATGTTGAAAGATGATGGGGATGAGGATTTTAAAATACACACCATCCATCATGTTCTAGCTGTCCTTCCTTCGGCTTTTATGTTCCACAAAATGGCTAATGTCAGACTGAGCTTAAAATAAAACTGTGAATGTGCTCATGTGTACATGTGTTTGAACTTCTCTTTCCTGCTTTAGGTTCCTGAATGAACTGCTTCCTATAGGGCCAGTCTATTTTCAATCTGATTTCAGTGTTGGTCAGTACATTCCGTCTCAGTATAAATCAATAATTATCCCTTTTCTTCTGTTTGTTGAAGTGTGCATTCCAAATGGTCATCTATCAAATCTACAAAATTGGCTTTCTTTCCCACCATATGCTTCCCCCTCCCCCCCAAAAGTGACAGGGAGGAGAAAAAGGCTGAAGGAAGAATCATTTCAGTTTATCCCAGATTATAGAACATAGGGTCTCAGCATCTGAAGAGCCCTTAGAGATTAGGTACCTTGAGGTTTTCCAACCCAAACTTTGGTCCAGACCAGTAAAAAGGTTCATTTATCTCCTGGAGTCGGGAATAGAAAGCACAAGACTCAGAGGAGAAAGTTAGTTCTTTTTTTTTTTTTTTTTTAGTGAGGCAACTGGGGCCAAGTGACTTGCCTAGGGTCACACAGCTAGTAAGTGTTAAGTGTCTGAGGCCGGATTTGAACTCAGGCCCTCCTGAATCCAGGGCCGGTGCTCTATCTACTGCGCCACCTAGCTGCCCCGAAAGTTAGTTCTTTTAAGTATATGTCTTTTTAACATTTTATTTAGGATTTTATTTTTCCCTAATTGCATGTAAAAACAATTTTTAATGTCCAATTTAAAAAACTTTGTGCTCCAAATTCTTTTCCTCCCTCCCCCCTTAAGAAAGCAAGCTATTCAATATGTTATATGTGTGTAGTCATGCAAAACATTTCCATATGAGTCAGATTGTGAAAGAAAACAGACCAGAAAAACCTCAAGAAAAATACTAAAAAAAAATGATGCTTCAACCTCTATTCAGACACCATCAGTTCTTTCTCTGGAGATGGATTGCATTTTTCATCCTAAGTTCTTCAGAGTTCTTTAAGTCTGTGAGTCCTAAGGAGTGGGATCTAAGTTTGGCCACAAGAGAGAAGAAGGTGCCTCCCCCTTCTTCCTTGAGACTAGATATGGAAGCTGTGCAAAATGTCCGACTTTTTTTGATATGTCAATTTTTCTGAACTGTTTTTTTTTCCACCTCTTTTTTATTCTTTGTTATAAGGGATTAGTTTCTCAGAGGGGAAAGTTGGAAAGATACATTGGAAAATATAGATGATATAAAATCAAAAGGTAGTTAATAAAAATCTATTCAAAAGTGTAAAAAGGATTTAAAAATTTCAAAATATGGGTACTTTTATTATAACAGTATTGTGGACCAGTAAAAATTTGCCACTGATTTATAGCTAAGCAAAACCCTAATCTAGTCCTACCCCTAATTGTGCCCTTGAGGCCCAGAAAGGAGAATGGAACTTGCCTTAGGTCACATGCCCAAGGTCTTCCACTAGGTAGCCAGATGACCTTGAGAAAGTCCCTTTACCCTCTCTGACCCTCAGTTTCCTCATTTGTAAAGTGAGGGAATCAAATATCTCTAAGGCTCCTTCCAGTACTCTTCTGGGATGTCTTAGATTTGCCCATCATAATTCATACCTCATTCAACTGCTCAGAATTTATTAGAATATTTTTCCTTACACTCTGCTTTTAGGAGAAAAGGGCACGTTTAACAAACAAGCAAAGCAGCCTTGATATAAGGGATTAACACTTGGCACAGCACCTGGCACAGAGTGAGTATGCCATATACATGGTGTCAGAAGACTTGGGTTCAAATTCCAGCTCTGCCACTTACTGCCTGTGTGACCAGGGCAAGTTGCCTAACCTCTCTGGGCCTCAGTTTCATCTAGTATAAATTAAGGAGTTGGACTAGATTAAAGCCCTAAGTCTATGATCCTACAATTTTCATTTTAAACCTAATCAAACAACTCCCCTCCTCCCTCCTTCCAGGGCTGTACATTATGCATTTTGCCATGGCATTAACCAAATATACCTGTGACTTTAGGCAGTGAGGGCTAATGAAAACGATTAATGTCATGGACTTAAATCGGGAAAGACTTGGGTGGGGGAGGGGGAGTTCCAAATCTCAGCTTTGCCACTTATTACATGAGTGACATTGGGCAAGTCACTTTCCTTCTCTGCATCTCTGTGTCCTCATCTATAAAATGGGAGAGTGGGACTAAATCCTATGACCCATCAGTCCTGTGATGTTCAAAATGAAGATTCCAGCATCCTGCCAAAACCTTACTCATCAGGAAGGATTTGGTTACCTTTGTTTTATTAAGGCAAGAAACTGGATGAGTATATTTAAGAAAGATTTTCAACAACCTGCGTTGAAACCTAAGGACTTTGGGGCTATTTCTATGTTAACCAAAGCAGCTCCTGAGCATATTAGTTGAGGTTTTACTGTAACATTTTTCTTCCCCAAAACTAACTGTAGTTGATTTCTGTGAATATTTTTCATCTCAACAGTTCTGAGGCAAGTAAGGAGAAATAGAGACTATTGCCAATCACATGCATTGAGGCCCTAATGCCTGTTAATACCTTGGTGGTTTGGAGACTCTTTTCCCATAGAAACAACTTCATAAATGAAGAGTAGGTTCCCAGTCTAGTCCACCAAATAATGGCTCAGATTTATAGAACACTTGTCAGTTTGCAAAGTGTTTTCCTTAGGACAACTTTGGGAGTGTACAAAGTGTGTTTGTAACATTTTTGATCCTCAAAATGAGCATGTAGGGTTGGGAATGTAAATACCCCCATTTTACAGAGGAGGAAACAGAGGCCCCAAAAGAATCAGTTGCCCAGGGTCTCCCGGGTGGTAAATGACAGAGGTCGTTTTCAAACCCAGTTCCTCAGATGCCAAATCCAGTGCTCTTGCCACTCTTGTCACTGCTATAGAGAGTTTCTCTATAGCAAAAATTAGTACTTGATATATCTGTTTCTTTTCTTTTTTCTTTTTTTTTTTGGTGAGGCAGTGAGGGTTAAGTGACTTGCCCAGGGTCACACAGCTAGTAAGTGTTAAGTGTCTGAGGCCAGCTTTGAACTCGGGTCCTTCTGAATCCAGGGCTGGTGCTTTATCCACTGCGCCACCTAGATGCCCTATATATCTGTTTCTTATGCATTTAAGAGAGAGAGAGGTAGGTCTTGGTTATAATGTTTCACCAGGACTTCAAGTAATTTGAATGTTTGTAACATGTTCAATTTGAGAAGCGAAAGGAAAGAATAGATCTGATGTGGAGGAGCTGCAGAAGCATATTTAACTCTATTACCTTTGGAGAGTCCTGCCTGCCCCACTTTGGACCTCAGCATACTAATCCCTAAAAGGAAGAGGTTGCACTCAGTGAGTTTGAAGGTTCCTTTCAAATTCAGACATTCTATGGTTCTGTTTTGCTTTTTGTTTTTTTTTTAGTGGGGCAATGGGGGTTAAGTGACTTGCCCAGGGTCGCACAGCTAGTAAGTGTCAAGTGTCCAAGGCTGGCTTTGAACTCAGGTCCTCCTGAATCTCGGGCTGCCCCCCATTCTGTGGTTCTGTTACCCAGATTGTGACTAAATAATAGTGGCCCCAAGATCCCCTGAACCTCACTGAGACCCCCTTAAATCTGTTTGCCTCCATGGCACCCCTGAGAATGCTAATGGCAGCAGCAAGAGAGGATATTACAGAGGCCCTTTCTGTGGTTTGTTCGGAACTGAGTGTTCAAAAAGAAGTTTTCTGTTCTCTTTTTTGTAAAATGGAGTGACAGAGACACAGGGCCATAAAGTTACTCACGATTTATAGTCAGGCAATGCAAACCCAGGGCCGAATCATAGGGCTCCCTGTTCCCTGACTGGGGCTCTTCCACATAGTCACTCACATTCTTGTGCTAATCCTGCTTAGCCACATTCCTTATTGTATGATGCTGACTGATGTCATCTAATGGGGCATAAGCCCACTCTGTTTCCTGCTGCCATTGTATGAATTTGAAATTCCTGTTGTCTTGTATGAATGGCATTGGGATGGCCCAGTGGTCAGTAGTTAAAGCTGCCTCTGGAGTAAGGAAGACCAGAGTTCACATTCCTCCTCAGACACTTGCTAAGTGTGTGGCCTTGGGCAAGTTGCTTAACTTCTTTCTCAATTGATGCATCTTTAAAATGGGAATAATAAGAGCACCTACCTCCCCAGGTGGTTGTGAGGAGCAAATGAGATAATATTTGTAAAGCACTTAGCACAGTGCCCAGCACATAGCAGGTTCTTAATTCAATGCTTATTTCCCTCCTGTATAATATTTTATATAGCTCATCTCTCCTCTTTTCTTCTGTTGTATAAGCATCCTCTGTTCAGCTCTTCCCACCTCTTCTGGCAGCTGTTTCCTCCTTCGTAGAACTTTATCTCTAGTTGTCAATAGGTTGGGTTCTCCTTCATTGTGTACCTTCCCCTTGTCAGATGCAGCTGCAGAATCCACACACTCTTTCCTCTGGCCTCAGGAAGTCACCTTACAACCTAGACATTCTTGGGTTGTGTAAATGTGGGGGTGTTCAGAGGAGGGAGCTACAGCTGAGTATGTAGTGAGAGACTGTAAAGACTGCTTAACAGAAGAAAGAAAGCTGCTTAAAATCTCATGGTTTTTAGAATAACTTTATTTTTTCCTGTGAACTTTCTAAGGCAAGCTTCCATCCAATGAATGCTTTTCTATTCTTCAGGACCAAGACTAAATCCTTTCTCAAGAAACTCTCTCTCCTACAGTTTTGGACCTCTTTACTTCCATCTCTCGTTGCCTCTTTCCCTTATCTCAGAAAATGGCCATTGCAAGGGAAAGGGGATAGTTTGAGAGCCACCTGTGGCAACAAGCAGGATTTCTGAGGCCAGCTATTAGTTTAGAAAGGAGCTTATAGCAAATGCTCTTTTCTTAAAAAAAAAAAAACAAACTCCTTCATTCTGTTTGAGCTTCTCTAGATAGACTCAGCTGCGAAGCTTAAGGGCAATGCAACCTGCCCACTGACTTAGCTTTACCCAGTCACATCCCACCCCCTCTGCCCACCTATCTCCTTAGGTAAAGAAAGCATAGAATCTTGGAGTCGGAAGTGACATCTGGGGATGTTTAGTCCACACTCATGCCCATTGCACAGATCACCTCAACTGAATCTCTAAGAAATGCTTAGTTATTGAGCCCTTGCTTGAGTGCTTTTAGTCAAGGTGAGCTTACTATCTCCCAAGGCAACTCATTCCATTTTTGGACCATAATACTTTTTGGTAAGTTCAAAATCTAGAGTTCTGTACGAGTATTTCTACTTCCAGATGACACCCCTACAGCTGTTTCAAGAGAGCTATCATATATCTCACCTCAAGTCTTTCCTGCAGTTCTTTCCTTTGTTCCTAATGTGTTTTCAATTCCTCGTTATCTCGAATGAGCATGTTGTAGGGATTTCCCCCATTTTGATGTATTAGGATAAAATACTAGCAGTTGAGTCTCTGGGTTTGCAGCCCCCATTAGCTTTGTGATTCTTAGGCTTGTTGCCATGTTATTCTCCAAGGGTTTTGCATTAATCTGCAGTACCACCAACAATGTATTAGAATAAATTTTCTCACAGTCCTCCAACAACAGTTGGTGCCAGGCCTCAATTTGAAAACCTTTTCTCGTTTTGGTAGGATTCACCAGAGATTGCTTTCTGCTGACAGAGCCTAAGAAGCCAGAGTCACCTCCAAGTCATGACAAAGCACCAGAGGAAGGCTTTCCTGGAAGTCCCTGAACATATTAATGTTTGTTGAATGAACAAGTAGCAAACCTTGTGTGTATGGTACTACCCTAAAGGAAACTGAGTTGCTTGCTATATTCTCTACTGCTCTAAATGGTATAAAGTTGCATGGGTAAACACTAGGTTGGGAGAAGGGTTTTTGTTGGTTTCTCACGGGGTCATTGTTTATTTCTGGGCTGGGGCCTTGTGTTGAGGCCCCTCAGTGCTGTGGCCAGGCCCATTGTGTTCCTTAGAGGGTGCAGAAAGATCATGATTACCCTGGAGTGTCATGTAGAGAACTGCTAAACGTCTAACAGTGGGCTAAATGATGAACAAATAGCCTCCTTGTCAGTGTGGGCTGGGAGCCCTGCAGGGGGCCACTACAGCTGATGTGCAATTCATGTTTTTGCATCTAGTTTTGCTCTTCATGTGGTGGCAGGGATACCTAGCTAGCCATGTCTACTCAGAGTCAGGGTGCTGATTTTCTGTGGGAAATGTGGCCTTTTTTACTGTTCTTGAAACCTAAGTTTTACAGTTTCTAAGTGAGAATAGCAGTGTGAATACAGCACACTCTCTAGGAATCCTCCTTTGCGCAAACCCAGGCGCTGGCTTTTCCGTGACCTGTGTATGCCTGCCGCCCCACACCAACACTTGGCATTTGGAGCATTTGGAGTTCAGAAAGTTGTTATGGACTCACTCCCTAGCAGTTGGGCATTTTGGAAAAGCCACATATATGTGTCCATAGATGAATTGAGTCTGATTGTTATTCGGTGACATGAAGGTATGGGAGGCTTTGCAGTGTAGCAAAGATTGAACTTGGAATGAAATGGGGCTTTGCGTCCCCCTTGTGCCACTTCTTAGTTAGGAGGATCATGGTGGTCATCTGCTCCAACATCCATCTTTAACAGTGAAGCAGACTCCCTGGAGATAAAGGGCCTTATCCAAAGTAACATGTAGGTAAGAAGAAGCTGAGCCTAGATTTGAACTTGCCTCCTGATTTCCCCTCACCTATCTGGGACTCAGTGTCTTAGGGCACAGGACTGTCCAGCATAATCTTTAAATCTCTTTCCAACTCTGACACACTGGTTCAACAGTCTCTTGTGGTTCTGTATTGGGTTGAGACTTCAGATAGAATGAGTCCCATCAGGTGATTGTAAGGAGGACTTGAGGGCTCTGCTTTTTGGGACGGCTGGTTAGATATCAGCCTAGTACCTAAGTACTATTTCTATAAAAGAGGTTCTCATTTATCATCGATTTGAATTTCTGAGATCTAATGCCCACTTTTTCCAGCATTATTTACCTCCTTCAGAATTTCTGTCAAACACTGTTTTTTTAATAATCTAGTATCCAAACCCTGCAAAGTTTCACTACTGTTGTTTTAAGCACGAGACCTACTTTCTTTGGGGAGATAGTGTCAGCCACTGGAAAATAACTCAGCGTCTCTTCTTCCTCTTGCCCAATCCTTCATTCCTCCTCAAAATAACAGCATCATTCTGGTACCTATACTGCATTTGCAGAGTGTGGTGAAGTGGGAAATGAATATGTGCATTTCTTATAGGTTCTGTGACAAATGTCTACAATCTTAAACCACTTCTTTCCCTGTGTGACTTCCAAAGAGGAGATGGCAAGTAATTCAGGGCATTTAAGAGATATCGTTTTAATCCATTGCAGGGGGATGAGGGGAATGACTCTATAACAGGTTTTGGTGTGCAGGACGTGTCTGAGAATCTCATTTCGTTCAAGTAGGATTATGAATTATTTGGCAGCTTCCAATCTAATTTGTTCCTGTGGCTTAGCCAAGCAGGGATACCAACCCAAGCGGAAAGCAGCCTATTAAGTGTAGCACTGTTAGATGTTTTATAGACCTTGTTGGGGGAGGGTGGGAAAGTCTGTAAACAAAAACCTGGGTTTCATCATGGGCTTTGGGCTTCACCTCTACATGTCTCTTGTTGTTCAGTCATTTTAGTTATGTCTGACTCTTTGTGACTCCATTTGGAGTTTTCTTGGCAAAGATAATGGGGTGGGTTTTTGCCATTTCCTTCTCTAGCTCATTTTTTTTTTTCTTTAGTAAGGCAATTGGGGTTAAGTGACTTGCCCAGAGTCACACAGCTAGTAAGTGTCAAGTGTCTGAGGTCAGATCTGAACTCAGGTCCTCCTGACTCCAGGGCTGGTGCTCTATCCACTGTGCTACCCAGCTGCCCCTTTTCTAGCTCATTTTGCAGATGAGGGAACGGAGCCAAATAGGGTTGAGTGACTTGCCCAGGTTCACATAGCCAGTAAGTTTCTGAGGTTGGATTTAAACTCAGAAAGATGAGTCTTGCTGACTCCAGAGGCAGCACTCTATTCACCGTGCCACCTAGCTGCCACAACTTGTCTCTTAGTGGTAGGAAAACTGAGGTCTGGGTCCTTCAGCAATTGTAAAGCCCTTTAATATAGGAGCTTGGTGGGGCAGCTAGGTGGTGCAATGGATAGAGCACTGGCCCTGGAGTCAGGAGTACCTGAGTTCAAATCCAGCCTCAGATACTTAACACTTACTAGCTCTGTGACCCCGGGCAAGTCACTTAACCCCAATTGCCTTACTAAAAAAAAAAAAAAGTATATGTATATGTATATAGGAGCTTGGTAACCAGGTAGCAGCCCCCAGATTCAGAAATATAGAAGGTTAAGTGGAAGGTTACATTGCTTTGCTTTTCCTCCCTTTTGGGCTTTCCCTTCTCATTTAATAAGAGGAATACAATTACCATATAATCTATGGGTTTGGATTCTGATGTTGCCAAATAACAGCAAAAGAAAGCCTCTTATGTTCCCTAATAGTTTGAAGAAACTATTAAAAGGTATACTCCTTTGAGCTTCTCTGGTCTCTATTCTAGTGGGAACATAGAAGTTTTATAATGTTCTTATTTGGAGCCCCCTTCTATGGACGGAGCCTTGCCCAACATAATAAATAACCAGCCCTTTCCCTGACCCTCTTCATAGGACCAAGATGGGCCTCCTGGAACATTGGTGTATTCATCTGTATCCGCTGTGCAGGAATTCACAGGAACCTTGGTGTGCACATTTCCAGGGTGAAGTCAGTCAACCTAGACCAGTGGACACAAGAGCAGATTCAGGTAATGGACACAGCCCAGTTAGTACAGCTGTCACAAACACAAAGGTGGGGTAAGCATTCCTTTCTCTTAAGGGTGTGTCACCAAAGATGTTAGGGGAGTATTCCTTCATTTGAGGACATTCTGTGTTGGAGGTAATACGCAAACTAAATTGTGATTAGTATGTGCTGTCCTCCATAGGATCGTAGATGGTTCTCAGGAATTCCTGTGGCCAAAAAATATGTCGTCTGGTGATGAGACTTTCCAAGCTTAGACAGACTCGTTTTCAGGCAATGGATGTGGTCTCTTGGTGGACCCATCCTTGAAGCCTTTGCAGCTTGGTGGCAGAGCTTGTGCTCTGTCTTCAAGAGCTCAGGGTTTCTTCCGCACCATGATGAGGCATTGAAAAAGACTTTAGTGGAGGAAGTAAAAAAGCTTAGGTATTTTTAAACTGCCTTTAGGTCAAAACAGACTGTATTGTTTTATGAAGGGGTTGTGATCTTGGTCGATGGAGGGAATATTCACATGAATAAAATTACAGATTGTTGATATATTGACACGATGACCATCAAAAGTTGGTTTTCTATCTTCAACAAGCAGCATAACTAAATGGTAGCATGTTGGTTTTGATAAGTAGATTTGGAGTTAGGAGACATAGATCCAGGCTCTCCCACTTGTGATGTTGGGCAGACCTTTCCCCTTTCTGGGTCTCAGTTTTGTCTTCTGTAAAATGAAGAACTTGAACTAGAGTGTCTTTAAGGTCCCTTCTGGCTCTAAAGGCCTTTGATTCCCTCTGAACTGTCTCCCCAGTCTCTGGGATAATTTGAGCAACTGAATCAGTGCCCAAGATAGGGGCTACATACCTTACACTTTGTCTGGCTTGCTCTACAAACATGTGGATAAAGAGTAGTTTTTCTATTACATAGTTATTAAAGATTCATCCATTTACCAAGACCACCGTAGTTATGTATGTGCCTATTTTCCCCCAGCAGACCACCTTCTGAGGCTCCTCTTCCTGGGAAGGGATCCAGAGCCCTAGAGTGACAATATGCCTTGCCTGGGCTCATGCTGCACTCCAGCCCCAGAGCTGGGATTTTAACTACAGACTTCCCTCAAACCCCATATCCCCAGAGGTGTGCTGTTTTCTGTCTCCTTTTGGTCTGACTGAAGTGTCAATACCTTGGCACCAGAGGGATGGTTTTTTCAGGCCAAGTGTTCCTAGAGATTGCTATAGATATAGGCTACCAGGCTCACCTTTTCCTAGGGACACTGAGTAAAGCTATGGAGAGAGCTGCTCTTTTAACCAGCCTCATCAATGAGATAGAAACCCAAAGGGGAGGAGACAAGTCTACAGTGGGACCTATTAAGTATTATCCCTTCTGAGGAACATTAGGTTTCAGTGCTCTCTTTGAATTGCAGTGCATGCAAGAGATGGGGAATGGGAAGGCCAACCGACTGTACGAGGCCTACCTACCTGAAAACTTCCGGCGACCTCAGACAGACCCGTATCCTTTCTGACCTGTGACTCCAGGCACCGTGGAGGCTGGTGATTCAGCAGAGCTGCATAGGACCTGAGAACACATCTTGAGTTTGGGCACCTACAATTGAACTCCCTACAGACCTCCCTCCCTGTCATCAGAAACTTCACACTTTATGTTCCTAAGGGAAGAACCCAGCCCAGAGGTTCACCTCTAAGCCCAATGATTCTAGAGTCAGAATTGTAGGGGGTCCAATAGCATAATCTCTGACCATTGATAAATCTCTGAAACCGTGGAAAGAGAAATTAGTTGGCTGTTTTCTTCTATCCACACAGTCCAAAATACTTTCATATGCAGTCATTTCAACTCATCTCTTCCACCCTATCCGTGAGATAATTAGACTTGTTGACCAGTTTCCTTGTATGAGGGGGGAGGGCAGCGGGGAACACTGAAAATTGTAAAATGGGGCATGTGCTGTGTTTGCCACCTGCTTTTAAAGAATGTTCTTTAGAAGATTGTCGTTTTCTTTGTGTGGAGGAACCCTCTAACAACTCAGATCCTGCCTCTGTTCTGCCTTGGTTTTCTAAGTTGGCTTCACAGAGAAAATGCAGTCCCTGTTGTCCGCCCCTCTGGCCATCGATGGCTCTCTCTGTAGCTGAGGCTACTCTTCAGAATACAAGCCCAGAGTTCATGTGTGACCCTACATGCAAAGCTTTTTTGGTGTGGTTAGGCCCTGCCAGTGGTTATTAACACTCCAGTGGCATTGCCTTCAAGAGGTTTCACATGATGAAGCATCACTAAGACCTTAACAGAGGCAAACTTCAGTGACCAACTATTCACTGTAGCTATTCAAAAGGACCGTGGCAAATGAGATGCCAGTAAATTTGAATGAGCTATAGTTAAAGGAAAGGAGATTTGTTCCTAGAAACTAGGCATGAGATACCACAAGGAAATGGTGGGGAGACCAGGTAGAGGGAAAGTCTCCTTTGGGAATGGGGAGGGAATGAGAACTTGTTGAGAAAAGGAAAAACAAGAAAGTGGCAAGTTGATATCTTTTGTTTTTACATCTCCTACATTTCTCAGATCTAGTAGTCCTTTTTCATTAGTGTTCACCTTCCTTGTTGACTTCATCCTTAATCAGCTGCTTGCAGAGCTGTAGAAGGATTTATCAGAGATAAATATGAGAAGAAGAAGTACATGGACCGAAGCCTGGACATCAATGCATTTAGGGTTAGTTTTATGTCTTTCAGGTTATTTTAATGAGCATATAAATGTGGTTGACCCCCCCCCCCCCAAGAATCTGGAAATCACCTTCAAGTGACTCATAAACCACCAGTAAACAGTCCTTTAAATATGTCAGAAGGAGGAAGGAAGTTAAGTAAAGAAGTGTGGGGCCACTTGGTGATTTGGATGCAAGGAGCATGTTCAAGAACTAGAAAGACACTGAATTCTTTGGCTTGTTTTATACCAAGGGGTTGATAGGGGAATCCCCTATCACTCTCACATTGTCTCCTTGGACCTTGGCAAGTACAAATCAACAAGCACCTACTATGTGCCAAGGAACATGCTAAGTTCTGGGGATTCAAAGAAAGACCAAAAAAAATCTTAATGGGAAAGACAAATGCAAACCATTGTGTACAAACAAGATACATACAGGCTAGTGAAGATAATCAACAGGAGGAAGATAATCAGCATTGAGAGTGATCAGGAAGTTAGGACTTTAGGTGAGATCTGAAGGAATCCAGGAGATAGAGATGTGAAGGGAGAGAGTTCCAGGCATGGAGGACAGCCGGTGAAAATGCCCATTTAGGATAAGAATAACAAGGAGGTTCAAGCAAGTGGATCCTTAGACCAAGTCAGCAAAATAAATCACAAAAGAATTTTGTCCACCTGGTGGTCGTGTGAACCTATTATTAGAAATGGCCATTATGTTATTGGACTGATGAGTACCCAAAATGCCCCCATGGCAGAGGAAGGCTCTAAAGGGGTACCTGGGAACCAGTAGATGATAAGTCTTGTTTCTACATCCAGGAGTCTTGTGAGATCTATAATAAACATTCAGGATCACTGAACACTGAAAGAAAGCCTATTGGTGAGAAGGCAGGTTGGTTTCCTTAAGGGTAAAATCTACCTAAGTAATCACTTAGGGCTTTTTGAGAGGATAAATATGTGCTGCAGGAAAGTACCAGATATCATAAATATTTGAACTTTTCTTTTTTAAGCCTTCAACAAGGTTATATACTTTAAAGACTTTTTTTTTAATTGAGTCCTTGGGGCAGCTAGGTGGCACAGTGGATAAAGCACTGGCCCTGGATTCAGGAGGACCTGAGTTCAAATCCGGCCTTACATACTTGACACTTACTAGCTGTGTGACCATGGGCAAGTCACTTAACCCCCACTGCCCTGCCAAAAAAAAATTGAGTCCTTGTGAACACAGGGTTGCTCTTTACAGAGCAGACTCAGAAACAGGACGCCAGACATAGTGAGAGATGGAAACTTCTGTAGAGAAGTGGAAAGAGTAGGGTTCTTCAGAGATCAAAGCAAGGACCAATCTTGTTTAACAGTTCCATGCAGTTTAACAAACTAAGAACCCACTGTATTCAAGGAATTGTATAAGGTGACAAAGATGAAAAACTATACAGTGCCTGCTCTCAAGGAGCTCACGCTCTAATGGGAGGTATATAACCTACACAGAAATAAGTATAGTACAAAGGAAAATGTGCTAGGAGCAAAAGAGAGCCAGCAAAGGGTTCTGAGAAATCTGAGAAAGGAAAGATTCCTTTCCCTTGAAGGGGAGCAGGGCGGGAATGAATGCTTCACGGAGGAAGTAGCAGCGCATGAGTTTCTTGTTTGAAGAAAAGAACCATAACCAGCTAGAGGGGAAAGGAGGAAGACATGGGACTCCTTAACATTCAGTCCAGTGCAGGTGAAGAAACCAACATGTACAAAGGTGTGGATATAGGAAGGGACAGGACAAGAATGGGGGAAAGGGAAGGGAAAGAGGCCATTTTTCACAAACTCTAAAGCCAAGTCATGAGAGATAGAGGTTCATTGGTTTCATTGGAACCAAATTGGTTTTACAATTGAATACCAAGGTCAGGAATTTCAACTTTTTTGGGGAAAGGAATTGAATCTGATTTCATTGGTCTAGGGAGTTCTTGTATGAGGAAGCCCGATCTGCTGATAAAGATCAACATCTTTGCAACTTGCAGTCTTAGAGAATTGTCTGGGGCATTGCCCTTTATGTTCCTGAGGTGGGCTTTGAACCCAGTTCTTCCTGGCTTCAGGGTCAGCTTTATATCCACTCTGCCATGCTGCTTGTCATAGTAAACTTTCATAGTCTTCCTAAGAGATCTTGAGGAGGGAGTAGACCGTTAATCCAGGTTGTGAATGACAACGATCCCTTTCAGATAGTCAAAAGTTAAGCCAATGGGAATGTGAGATCTTGCTAGCTTAGGTTGAATGGGAAGAATAGTAATAGATGGGTTTCAGTGTAGGTAATGTTTTTGGGAAAAGAACCCGAAGTTTATCCATAAGTTGATGTGTTCAGAGCCATCAGTAATGGCTCTGAGATTGTTCCATGAAGGTATGCACCCATTCTTCATCCATGACAACAAAGCCATCACTAAGAGGGTGTTGGGAGTAAAACAGATAGTTCTACCCATTGTGAATCAAAATGCAATTAGATCAAAAAATAAAAACAAAAACAAAAACAATGCAATTAGATATGAGCTAGATGAACCTGGAAAAGAAGAACATTAAGTAGAACCTTTTAGTTTGCATTTTTACCAAGTCATATGTGTCTATATCTGGAATAATGTCCTTTTTTTCTGGCCACTCTACAACACTTCCATGGAACTAAAATATCACTGGCTTTTGGAATCCAAAAGATCTAGGTTTAAATCCAGGGAGCTCCTTGGCTCACTACCTCTGTGCCCCCGAGCAAGTCATTTCCCTTCTCTGGGGCTCAGTTTCTTCATCTCTAAAATGAAGCTTAGATTAGAACATCTTAAAGGTCACTTCCAGCTCTAAAAATCATATGATCCTAAGTCTTTAAGGGGGGAAAGGGGAGTGTTTTATGAAGATAGGGTAAAAAGCATAACAATCTTGAGTCTGAAAAGATGACATCAGGCTCAGGTGAAACATGGTCACAGGCCATCAGAGTTGAGAGCTCTTAGAGGCTACCTAGTTCAGCTGTAGTTGAGCAAATGTGTAAAATCAGGAATCATCCTTATTCACTTGATCCAGGAGGGTTAGACTGAGGGAAGGGGCACCTTGGAAGAAGTGAATTTAGGACACAGAAGTACTGCTTTAACATACTATGTAGTAACCTTGTTACCCCAAGGGATGGTATCAGTGAGAATAGATTTGGTTTTTAATTCATAGATGAAAGATCCATAATGATGATAACTCACATTTTTGTAACACATTTTGTAGCACATTTTTGAGATTTCCATAACCCTTTCCCTATAATGACTCTCCAAGGTAAGTAGTATAAATCTTTCCATGCCCATTTTACACATGAGGAAAATGATGCTTCTAAGGGCACAAAAGCTGGTTGAATATTGGAGCCAGGATTTTAACTCAAGTCTCTGGACTCCAGGTTGAGCTCTCTTTTGACTACACAATGCCACCTCTCATTTTAGGTTACTAAGGGAAACTCACCTATCTGTGGGTGTGCCTCATTTCTATCATATGAGCTATACGTTGGTGTCTGAGACAAAAATGCATGGCAGGATACACTGCAACTCCGAGCTCCATGTAGAATTGTGCGGCCTCGGAGCAGTTCTCCATTGCTGAGTTTTTAATGCTTGAAATTGTCATCAAATAAAAGGGTTCAAATTACTATGAGTCTTTATGTATTCTTCTGCTTTGTCAAATCCTTCCCAGAAAGAAAAAGATGACAAGTGGAAAAAGAGCAGTGAGCCAGCTCAAGAGAAGAAAGTGGAGCCTGTGATTTTTGAGAAAGTCAAAATGGTGAGTGGGAGTGGGAGAGCTTCCCTTAGGGACCCTCGGCCTCCCTTCTGGGCTCAGTCCTAGGTGACTGCTCTGCACCAGGTCGGAACTGTGACACTCCACTAACAAGAGGTTCATTCCATGCCTGGCCATGTGACTCTGCAGCATAACCTTCAGGCTTTCCAGCCTTCAAGCACTTGGCCAGCCCCTCTTCCCTGCACCCTCCATCAACCTTTTCTGACTTCTTGTTCTCTCATGAACCCAAACTGCCTCTTCCTTTCTTGGCTTTTCTTGGTCATCAGTGTGCCTCCCATGGTACTAGAGAGCCTTTCCACTTTCCTTAGGCGTGGCCAGACCAGCAAAGTTTTGTCACTTTATGTTTACATTTGTGGACACTAGTCTCGTTACTTGCCTTTTTCTGCCTGGCAGTGTTAAATGTTGCTTTCTATCATCTCCTGTCAGTAGCTCTGAATAATAATAGTATCTGTGGTCCAAGATCATTTGTTTTTTTATAAGACATTGAAAAGAATTCTTTGAAAAATCAACTGTTTCATTTCTTTAATAATACTGTGTTTTGGGCAGCTAGGTGGCGCAGTGGATAGAGTACCGGCCCTGGAGTCAGGAGTACCTGAGTTCAAATCCGGCCTCAGACACTTAACACTTACTAGCTGTGTGACCCTGGGCAAGTCACTTAACCCCAATTGCCTCACTAAAAAAAAAAATAATAATAATAATAATAATAATACTGTGTTTTTCAATTTAGCCTCAGAAGAAGGAAGATCTGCAGCTACCTCGAAAAAGCTCCCCCAAAGCAATTGAGCCGGTAATGGACTTGTTGGGCCTTGGTAAGGGTGATTGCCTTCCCTTTCTGTCCTGGTCTAAAAAGGAGTGATTTTGTGGCTTTGGAGAACAGCTGGTTCCTAAATTCTGGGGCTGCTTCTTTCCTGGGGTTGCTGCCATACCTTACCCCTCACCTTGTGCAAATTCAGTGCCTACATGCCCTGTGACGGGGATACAGAACACAGAGTCTTTTCTCAAGAAGCTTACAAAATTAGAGGGAGAATACCATATGCACGAGTATGGTGCCAGGGAAAATGAAAACTGCAGATAAACTTTGGGGAAAGGGCATTTGGGAATATGAAGGGAGAGCTCCCCACTGTTTGTTTAGCTGGGAGAATGCCAGAAGGCTTCGTGGATCATGGAGCTCTTGAAAATGGATGTTATAAATCTTCGAGAAGCTCTGTTCCCCTTCCTCCTTCCCCCTTCCTCCCTCTTACTCCCAGGAGACAGAGTTAGAACTCCTTAATACATACATTGAGGAAATATTCAGGCTTCCCTGTTGGAGAAATATCCATCCGCACATGTCTCTGCCCCATAATTCAGTTCTTTTTTGTTTGTTTGTTTTTGTTTTCCTGATTTTTCTTTAATATACTCTCCATATTACATGACAGACCATCAGGTACTTCTCCTTAGTGGCAGCTACCTACACTTCCATCGCACCAACCAGTATCTTAGGACATTTAATATCATATTCGTGGCATACTGTTAAGTACAGTAGAATAAACTTATAATCATAATTCAGTTCTACCTATAGCCCATCAGGTCTGTAGGCCCTAGGAATGGGCAGGCAAGAGAAAGGTGCAGACATGTGGAGTGGAGACTGGGTTACCAGAGGAGTAGGCAGCAGGAACACCAATTTAGGAAGTTTGAATGTTACCCAGGCCAGTCCCGGTCCCTCCCTAGGATTCAAGACATCACTAACAACAGGTAGTTGTATGACCTGGGCTGTGAATGGCAGGCTTATGCTTCAGCCCCATATCATGTTTCATGGACCAGTATGGTGTTGGCTTTGGGCTTGGTTAGGCTCCTCACAGAATCAGATCATAAGCCTTCTGCCCCTTAGATATCGGTTTCGTGAGTTGTTAGGGGAAAAATTAATCACCTAGTGGCCAACTCTCATGATCCTGTGCACACTTAGTCACTGACCCTCAGGTTACAGATGCACAGCTCTTTGCTGGGCCTTTTCACTTTGGATGATCTGGCAAGAGCTTTTGTTCAACCTCAGAAACCCAGGGTCATCTTCCAACAGTGATAAACCATCACAGGAAGATGTCAGTGGAAGTGCTGCATCAAAAACAAGCGGTTAGAGGGCGGCTAGGTGGTGAAGTGGATAAAGCACTGGCCTTGGATTCTGGAGGACCTGAGTTCAAATCCATCCTCAGATACTTGACACTTACTAGCTGTGTGACCCTGGGCAAGTCACTTAACCCTCATTTCCCCTAAAAACAAAACAAAACAAAACAGAAAAACAAAAAAAGTGGTCAGTGTTAGCATATGCTTATGTTGTTGGGACTTCTGTCCTCTCTTTCTAGATGCTCCTGTGGCCTCCTACAGCATAGCAAATAGCAAGACCAGTAACACCCTAGAAAAGGATCTAGATCTCTTGGCCTCAGTTTCATCATCTTCTCTCTCAGACTCCAGAAAGGTGAGATTTGTACATGTGTTCAGACTTGAGGCAAGTGGGAGGGTGGAGTATTTAAAACTTTAAAACATCAAGTCTTTGGATGAGGTTTGTTGCCTCATTTCTTAATTGACTTCACCTAACCACTTATCTTTTCTGTGCCCATCGTATCTGCCAATGGTTTCTTGGTTTTATTACTTTCTTGCCTGGAAAGGGAGGATCCCCCAAATGGGTTTCTCATTAAGTTTGTGGAAAGCTCTAAAGGCTGACAGGTTTAGCATTCCCTTTACTGTGATTATCTTCTGTGGGGTGGGAGCGGAAAAGAAAAGGCCATTCTGAAGAGCCCATCAAGCAGACAGCTTCAGGTTTATAAATGGTTGTGTGTGTGTGTGTGCGCGCGCGCGTGTGCATGCTCACACATACTTGTGTGCATGCATGCATATGAAATTGAGCTCATCTCAGGAAAGCTAGAAGATGTTATAGCAAGTGTCATTATTGACACCTGGGGTGGGAAGATAGATTTAGTTTGTATTCTTCTACCCCTGTGGCCTCTTCTCACTCTCCCTTCCCCCTTTGCTCCAAGGTTGTAGGATCCATGCCAACTGCAGGGAATGCCAGCTCTGTTCCTGAAAATCTGAACCTGTTTCCTGAACCAGGGAGCAAAGCAGAAGAATCAGGCAAGAAGCAGCTCTCTAAAGACTCCATCCTCTCACTTTACGGATCACAAACTCCTCAGATGCCTGCTCAAGGTAAATTTCATAGGGAAGGGAGTTCATTGGGCATTTGCAATGTTAAAAGATAGATATGTGGGGCTGATAAAGGAATAATTTAGGACTTAGGAGGGTAATTGTAGCTGGTGAAGCCTTAGGTACTTATGAGCATCCTATTTTAAATGTACTTGTTTGACCCTTCCTGAGAAGCCACAAAATGTCAGCAGACAGATGCCAATTTAATAGCCACCATATTTCTAATTCAGTGCAGTAAGAGGTAGGGATTAGTCATGGGCCAGAGCTAGGCAAAGGAGATAGAAGGGGCTGAGGTGCTAGACTTGGCTTAGAAAGGAGGCAGCCATAGAAAGACTTCATTAGTCATAAGCCTAGATGGACTATTTAGAAACAAGAGCCTTTGATTAGAATGTCCCAGTCTTTCATACTGAGTCAGGCTAAGGAATTAGTCTAGTCCACTCAGACCAACCCGGGCATTAAGTATATGTGGGGGCAGCTAGGCAGAGAAGAGAGAGGAAGAGCTTTGCTAATGGGTAGACAGGTGGTAAAAGAATAGAAGGAAGACTTGACTCCAGGTCCTCTGACTGCAATCAGGAAGGAAGAGGGTTCAAGTCCTATCTCTGACACATACTGGGTGTAAGACCTTGGACAAACACAACCTCTCAGGGTCCAGGTGATAAGTTACAGAGAAGTTGCTGACTGACACCGTTGGAGAACATTTCCCTATTGAGAGTTATTCTAGGGGCAGCTAGGTGGCACAGTGGATAAAGCACAGGCCTTGGATTCAGGAGGACCTGAGTTTGAATCTGGCCTCAGACACTTGACACTTACTGTGTGACCCTGGGCAAGTCACTTAACCCTCATTGCCCCACAAAAAAAAAAAAAAAAAAGAAAAAGAAAGAGAGTTATTCTACCCTGATGAAATAAGAGGTCTGGACAGAATAAAAAAGGGCAGAAGTCACTGTGTAAGGTGGATACAGAGATGAAAAATGGCAATATCTGTTCTTAGGGAGCTATGACCCTAAGGGGGAAGGAAAGAGAAGTGCATATGCTCTCTCGGCAGCAATGTTCATGGCTCCAGCTCAGATGGCCTACCCCAGCTTCCCCGGTGTCCCCCCTACTGGTACCATGATGGGGGGTATGATGCCTCCTCCAGTGAGCATGCTGGCCCAACCTACAGCTGCTGGGATGGTGGCCCCCGTGGCCATTCCGCCAGGCTACATAGGCGGTGTGCAGGCTGCGGTGATGGGTGTCCTCTCTGTTTCCTCATCTGTAAAAAGAAAGTATTGGACCAGTTGATCTCTGAGGTCTCTTCCAATTTGGACATTTCCTCGTCCTGACATTTTTAAGAACACCGACCAGAGTGTATAAAAATACCCTTGGAGGGCAGCTCAGGATGTGAGCCCTGCTATAGTGTAGGGGAAGAGCATGTTCCACAAGGATGAGTGGTGTCCTGGTGGAGGTGAGATCTGAGCAGATTTGTGAAGCAGAGAAATCTGAAACAGCAGAGGAAGAGAGGGTCCCAAAGGGAGACAGCCCTGGAGGGCTAAGGAGCAAGCCAGACAGGAGGGGCAGCCAGCAACTTAACTTTTTGAAAACTCTGGCAAAGTCACATCCCCTTCCTAAGCCTCAGTTCATTTACTTGCAAGGTGGGGGTGGTAATTCTTGTATTGCTGATCTCCCAGAGTCACCGTGAGGAAAATATACATTTCAAAGTGCCCTAGAAAGAAGAGCTGCTATTAACTTGCTGTTAACCACCATTTAAAGGAGCTCAAGGTAGGGCAGGAGGAACAGGACTGGCATGGGCATCTGGAAACCTGAGCCTAAGGCTTGGCTCTCTTGTGATCTCATGGGGGCCCAGCTCCTGTCTCAGATCTCACAGGGTTCTTGTGGCTGCAGCAATGGTACAGTAACAGTCATAGAGAAGAAAGGCCATGCCAGGCTGTCTTGAAGATAGTACTGAGAACACTGGAGGGGCTTAGCTGTGAGCCCGGGCATGCTTCTTCTAGGCCCTCCCCCAGCCCCCCAGTAAATGTGCATATGCTCTCTCGGCAGCAATGTTCATGGCTCCAGCTCAGATGGCCTACCCTGCAGCCTACCCCAGCTTCCCCGGTGTCCCCCCTACTGGTACCATGATGGGGGGTATGATGCCTCCACCAGTGGGCATGCTGGCCCAACCTACAGCTGCTGGGATGGTGGCCCCCGTGGCCATTCCGCCAGGCTACGTAGGCGGTGTGCAGGCTGCGGTGATGGGCGTCCCCAATGGCATGATGGCTGCCCAGCAGGCTGGCTACGTTGCAGGCATGGCTGCCGTGCCCCAGACAATGTACAGCATCCCACCAGCACAGCAACTGCAATGGAACTTGGCTCAGGTGAGAGTTAGTCCTTCCATCGCACTCTGATGCCTCCTTCTTTTCCTGTTCTCTTCCCCTGACCAGAGGAATCCTTTATATGGTTTTTTCCTAGAAGGTTTGCAGTATTATAAGGTAAGCTCTCCAGTCCCTTCCTGCTCTAAATCTAGGATCCTGAGGAAGATGACTGGAGGAGGGACAAGATCACTGGGGAAGAGGGACAACACCCGTTCTGTTCAGAGGGCAAAACTAGGACCAGGGAGGGGAGGTTGCAGATGGGCAAATCTCAGCTCATTTTTAAGGAAAGACTTGTGAGAGCTGCTGGGGGCCACTAGGCGGCACAGTGGATAAATCATCGGCCCTGGATTCAGGAGGACCTGAGTTCAAATCCGACCTCAGACACTTGACACTTAATAGCTGTGTGACCCTGGACAAGTCACTTAACCCTTATTGCCCCACAAAAAAACCCCAACAAAAACAAAACAGTGAGAACTGCCTGGGAACCCTTCATTAGTGGAGGCTAAATAACCATTTTTTCAGGGAGGTGTAGACGTAACTACTCTTCAGGTATACATGGGACTAGGTGTCTTTTTTTTTTTTTTTTGCGGGGCACTTGGGGTTAAGTGACTTGCCCAGGGTCACACAACTAGTAAGTGTTAAGTGTCTGAGGTCGGATTTGAACTCAGGTACTCCTGAATCCAGGGCCGGTGCTTTATCCACTGCGCCACCTAGCCGCCCCCGGACTAGGTGTCTTTTGAGCTCAGTTCCTTCTGACTCTTAGAGTTTTTGATCTTAAGAGAACAAAGCCTTCTGGGTATTTAATTTTTTAATAGAAATGTAACAACAGGGGCAGCTAGGTGGCACAGTGGATAAAGCACCAGCCCTGGATTCAGGAGTACCTGAGTTCAAATCCAGCCTCAGATTTCTTGATGTCAAATGTTGTTGAGTATTGAAAAAAATAAATATTGATTTAGTATTTTATATTTGATTCCATTCTGTAATTGATTCTATTCTGGAACTCCCTGAGCTGTTTCTTTGTCTCTGAATTAAGTTCAGAAGTTCATAAGTCCTGAAGTTCAGTTTTCCTCTCTGAGTCAAATTTAAAAGTTGTTTCCCTACAAATCACTTTAAATGAAAGAAAACAATTATCTTTGTGCTACTAGCTGCCCTCGTACAATTAGAAGAAATCTGTTATCCTTGAAGGGTGCAGGTAGATGCCAGGGATTCGCTCTCTTATCACTTATCACAGGCAGACACCCTGAGTGAGCTTGCCCTAGCAACAAGATGGCAGGAGGGATTGTTGCTAGCTCTGCATTCCAGACTTTCATCCAATCATATTGTTTTTCATCATCTCTGACACTTCAGGCTTTGTATCCAGTCATATTGTTTTCCACCTGTGATGCTTCCTGTTCTTTGTTCTGTTGTACTTCCCAAAAATAAATAGTTTAGGTTTGTAACACAGGGTTTAATTTCATACTGTCACAATTGAAATTAAGGTAAACCAAGGCACAAATTTCCAAACATGTTCAATTTATTGGTAAGGCTAGCAATTACCAATAAAATGGGTTGCTCAGCTCGGGGTTTTTTTGGCTTCCTGAGGAGCTGAGCAACCCATTTTATTGGTAATTGCTAGCCTTACCAACCTAAACTATTTATTTTTTTACTAATTATATGATATAAACATGAAACAATTTATTTCATCTGTTCTCCCTTTCAATCACTTCTGTCTCCAGACTTAAAACCAACAAAGATAACAAAACTTTATTTTATATCATTTTATGTGTTTTCTGACTTTGCTGTCCTCACTTTGCATTACTTTATGAGTGGTTTCATATTTTTTGCATTTATCATTTTTTTATAACACATTGATAGTCCATTACATTGTTATATCACAATTTAATCAGCCATTTACCAGACATTGCACATGTAGGTCATTTATAATTTCTTGCTATATAAATACTGCAAAGTATTTTGTACAGATAAGTCTTTTTAATCAGGTCCTTAGGATATGATAATAGAGGCCCCTATCATGCAGCAAGATGCATTAGACTCAGGAAACACTGGTAGGGGGGTGTGTCTTGCTTTTATAATTTCCTGCCAATTTCTGCTGCCAAACACCAATCTTCCTAATTAGTGAAGGGCAAAAATGTTTCTTTTCCACCAAGAATCAGTGCCCTTTCTGCCAGAGGGCTGGGCAGCCAAAGATCTAGTGGAAGGAGCGAGCACAGGACTCAGAATACTTGGATTTTAATTTTAGTCCTGACTCTGCAATTGGCTGGTTTTTTTGACCTTGGACTTTCTCCTCGAAAATTAAGGGTTTGGGCTAGAAGGTTCTATTGTTCATGAGATCCTGTGATTCCATAAACCTTTGTCTAATCACCTGAATTTAGCCTTTTCCTTTAGTCTGACTCTTTGTGTTTTCTTCCTTCATGCTTTCTGTTCCCTGGTGAAAGCCCCTTCAGTCGCCCTTTTTGGACTTTCAAAGCAAGAGTTTCTTTCTTGGGTTCCTCCTCATACCCCCCAAATGGGTCAGATATCAGCTTTCTCACTGTTTTGAGCAGCAGTTCCCCAGCCTGGTCTCCAACATCTCTAGACTCACTCAGAGAACTCTTCTTTCTGTCTTATTGATTTTTTCTTGTATTCGATTTTCTTTTCTTTTCTTTTCTTTTTTTTTGCGGGACAATGAGGGTTGAATGACTTGCCCAGGGTCACACAGCTAATGAGTGTCAAGTTTCTGAGGTCAGGTTTGAACTCAGGTCCTCCTGAATCCAGGGCCGGTGCCTTATCCACTGCACCACTTGTATTCTCTTTTTGGAGGACATTGGGGTCATGCCACACCTCCCCACTTCTTAATCATGGCATCCTCAAGGCTTCCTTTCCCCCTGGTGCTAGTTCCTTGCATGTAGAGACTCCCCTGGAAGACATCTGGCCTGCAGCAGCACAGTTTTGGAAAAGGCAAACTGGACTGGAGATGTTTCTCCTCACAAGGATGTACCTCTTCATTTAAGACCACACTTAGAGACTGGATAAGGGCTTCAGGGAAGGGACTTAGGGAAAGAAGTGCCTTCAGTCACTTACATGCTGATCATAGCCAAGAATCTGATTTCCTGAGCCTCTGGATCTTGGAAGTCAGCTCCCAGAAGAACTTGTCATCTTAGGATGTGATGGGATTAGTGGCTGCCTTATCTGAAAGATACCTAATGCACTGAAGAAAACATGACCCAACTCAGCTCTAGGCTCAAGTGGGGAGATCTGAGCTGTTCCTTTAGCCTTTCTGAGCTGATCTCAGAGGCTGCCAAGTCCAGCCTACAGCAGGACAAGATTCCCCTTTGCAACTTACCTCACAAGTGGTCATCCAGTCTTTGCTTGAAGACCTCCATGAGGAGGGCACCCACCACTTCTTGGGGCAAACTCTTCTGCTGTAGGATACATTGGCCTCTGGAATCTCCACCTTTTGGAATCCTGCAGAACAAAAATGTTCTAGCTTCCACAGGACAGCTCATTAAATACTTGAATATGTCTGTCATGCACTTCTCCCAAATCTTCTTTTCTCCAGGCTGGCATTCCCAGTTTCTTCAGCTACACTTAATGTGGCACAGAAATCTATGTACTTTATTTTCTTGGTTGCCCTCCACCAGATCTTCTCCAGCATGTTACTGTCCTTCCCAAAATGTGCTGGCCAGGGCTGAACACTTGACTCTAGCTATCATCTGACTGGTGCAGAGGACAGTGGGACTGTCACTTTCTTTATCCTAGGTACAGTGCCTCTTTTCAGTGTAGCCTGAGATTGCTTTGTTTTTTGCCTGGCATATCCCATTGTTGACCTGCACTCCACCAAAACCCTCAGATCTTTTTCAGACTTATGCTCAGCCATGTCTCCTCCATCTTGTACTTGGGAAGTTTATTTTTTTCAACCCATGTATAAGATTTGACATTTATTCCTATTAAATTTCTTCTTATTACATCTAGTTCAAAGTCCTAGCCTGTTGAAATATTTTTGCGTCTTGACAGGATGATCTATTAGCTATGTGTCTGATACATAGATAGCTAGATATAATTGGACTGTCTCCTAGCCCACATCTTTCCATCTTTTCCACAAAAGGAACACAAAAGACTTGGTCAAATGCTCTGACAAAACTTAGGTAAACCAAATGTCCGTCATTCCTCTGAAGTGATTAACTGTCACAAAAGGAAATAAAGTTCGATATGACACTTTAAAAAAAAAACCCTTTTACTTTTTAAATTAAAATGCATTCATTTTTTCTTCTCATCTTTTCCCTCATCCCCAACCCGTCCCCCCAAAAGGAAGAAAAGCAAAACCTTGATAACAAATTCTGCCATTGGCCACATCTTATAAATCTTTAGTCTGTCACTTCACTGTCAAGAGGTAGGTAACAACATCATCATAGATGGGTTGCATCATTGGTCTTCCAGAATCATGGTTGGTCCCTGCATTGATGAGAGTTCTTACAGTCTTTCAGAGTTATTTATCTTTACATTGTTGTCCTTGTATAAGTGGTCCTATTGATTTTGCTGACTTCAATTCTGCATCAGTTGTTGAGTTTTCTCAGGTTTCTCTGATCCATTTTTTTGTTTGTTTTTTTGTGAGGCAATTGGGGTTAAGTGACTTGCCTAGGGTCACACAGCTAGTAAGTGTTAAGTATCTGAGGCTGGATTTGAACTTAGGTACTCCTGACTCCAGGGCTGGTGCTTTATCCACTGCGCCACCTAGCTGCCCCTCTCTGATCCATTTTTGCTTTTGTTTTTGTTTTTTTTGTTTTTGCAGGGCAATGGGGATTAAGTGACTTGCCCAGGGTCTCACACCTAGTATGTGTCAAGTGTCTGAGGCCGGATTTGAACTCAGGTCCTTCTGACTCCAGGGCCGGTGCTTTATCCACTGCACCATTTAGCTGCCCCTGTGATCCATTTTTTTTGGTTTTTTGTTTTGTTTTTGTTTTTGTTTTTGTGAGGCAATTGGGGTTAAGTGACTTGCCCAGGGTCACACAGCTATTGAGTGTCAAGTGTCTGAGGTCAGTTTTGAACTCAGGTCCTCCTGACTCCAGGGCCTGTGCTCTATCCACTGCACCATTTAGCTGCCCCTGTGATCCATTTTTGATGAAGCTATGCTGGCTCCTTGTGGTCACTGGTTCCTTTTCTAGATAGATGTTCATTGACCATCATTTTAGTGACATGTTTTAGAATTTTGCCAAGAGTCAAAGCACAGCTTACTGGCCATATAGTTTGCAAGCTTCAGTATGTTTTCCCTCTTTTTGGAAAGTGGGTCATTATTTGCCCTTCTTCAGTCCTTCAGATTGTTCCACATAGCTCAGCAATCACATTACTCCTATACTGTGTAGTTTGTCTGGGTCAAATGTCTAGAACTTATCAAGACCAGCTAGGTGCTTTCTTAATATCTCCTTAACTGTCTTGGATATCAACCCCCTCTTAACCACTTTGAAAACAGAAGCAAATTGAAATTTGCTCTCACAAAATCTAGAATATATTTTAGATTTTTCCTGGATTTCCTCTCTATCACAAGTTCTAAGCTGATTTGTTCATTTCCCAATGTTCCCATCTTTTCCATCCCAGGACCTTGTTGGTGAGAATCAGAGCCAGAATAATAGTTCCCTTTGTTGGTTTCTTAGACCTTTTTGGAGGAGGAAAATATTGAAACAATTCAGGATATTATTATTTACCCTGCTTTTGGAAGAGAAAATTCCAGCAGATGCCCAGATAATTGAAGTCTCCCATCCCTGTTATAATCAAGCCTTTGTGATTGGCTTGTGAGTTTTCCTAAACTCTCCATGAGGTGGCCTCTAGTATAGTCCTATACTGTATTTATAGTTGTATCACTTCTGGGTTTTGCCTGCCTTGATCTCTGATACATTTCCCACCTTTTCTTCCTTGGATTTACTTAATATAGAATGTTCTCCTATTGCCCCCAGTTTTTTGCCTTTCTCATGACTAGGAAGCATGAGCCCAGTGCTAGAGTCAGTGATACCTGTGAAGTCAAATTTGCCTCTGTATTAGGGTCTCTGCTTCTTGTTAGCTTCTATTTTGTAGATTTGTGCATTGAGACTGGAGGCCAAGAGTGTGATTGGTTTCTTTCTTGGATGTTGTTCCTCATTTCTTGGTAGAGGTACAGAGGCAGTTATCTCCATACCTCTTTTTGTTTGTTTGTTTGTTTGTTTGCTTAAAGTCCTTTGTATTGGATTTGCAAGGCTCTAAGCCCTTCGATTTTTAGGGCTCCTTAGGTCCACTCCATTCCTGACTAGGAACCTGTCATTGCCATATTTTAAATCATGGCACAGAAATATGATTCTCCTTTCACATGCTGTTCTTCTTTGCTCTCCAAGACTGTCTTTCTCTTCTGAAGCCCTTGCTTTCAGGCAGATGTAATGAAAACACCATCTGTGCCCCAAAGATCTTTAGTTTCTTGCCAAAGATTTCCTGATCTTTAAGAATGCTTTCTAGGGTCCTTCCAATAGTTTCCTTTGGACATATATAAATCACCAGAAATAGATGTTGTCATTTACTTGTCATCTATAGTACCTCCTATATACCTAATTTAAAGGATTTTTATGAGGAAATCACTCTGTTAACTTCAAAGCAATCTAAAAATAGGAGTTATTAAAATAATATATTTAGTATTCAAGGATCTCCATAATCTCATCTCTGTGGGCACGTACCCACCCAGGTCCCAATTCCTCTCCATATTAATAAGCTGTCTTTGAAGACTGCTGTGACATCAGCACTGCAGCCAAATTAGTGACTTGAGCCTCCTCGTTCAGCTAACCTGGTCTTCAGATGACAGACTTGTCAGTCGTGAATCAGTGCTCACAGCCTTCCCCCTGCCAGAGTGGCTTCTTCATTGGCATAGTCTTTGAGAACTGCCCACTACACTGAGCGTGTGCTCATTGCAGTTTGTCTACTGTGAGGGGGGTAGCCTCTTTTCCCCATTATAGTGATGAGGGACCAGAATCTCAGAGAGGTTAATGGAGTCGTCTTAACCCATGGCCATGCTGCATGTTTCTGGGGGACCCCTCATCCACCAGAGCTTGGGTTGGTCTCCCAGCTTCATGATGTACTCTACACTTTTCCCCTTAGACCCACCCCAAGCAGCAGAGTCCCTTAGCATAAGGCCATGGGTCCCCTCTTTGCATGCATTGACTCATGCTTGGTCCTTGAAAACCAGGGCTTGAAAACATCCTCTCTCCCTTCCAGATGACCCAGCAAATGGCCGGGATGAACTTCTACGGCACCAATGGCGTGATGAGCTATGGACAGTCAATGGGCAGTGGCAATGGCCAGGCAGCCAATCAGACGCTCAGTACCCAGATGTGGAAATAAAAGAGGAGCACCTGCATTGTTACCACTTCTTTTCCCAAAATGTCCCTCCCCTCCCCTCTCCCTGCTTCCCTCTCTACCTCTTCCTGTTTTATTTGGAAACTGCTCTAGGAGACATACAGGGTTTGGCCTCCCATACAGCCTGATCACTTCCCCGTGCCCTGCGCCCCCCCCCCCCATGCACCCTGCCCCCCACCTAAGACCTGCTTTCTGCTGTCCATGTCCCACTTGAGCCTCCGAGCCTTGGTGTTCAGCCCTTCTCAAGGAGGCAGCAGAGCACACTCTAGCACCACTGGATTGCATACACCCAGAGCCCTTTTCCTTACAGGAGAGGAAGTGGCATCTGCTCCCACAGCCTCTGAGAGAGGCACCAAGGGAAGGGCTTAGAGGCCCCTCTGTTACCTATATGTCCTTTGGGTTTTTTTTTTTTTAAGTTGCTTTGGGGGGGAGGGATGAGGAGTGCTGGGTGGAGAAGGGGACTGTAATCAAACTCCAATCATGGGTCTTTATGAAGGGGGGGGTTACCAGGCTCAGGCCAAGCCAGGGAGAGCCAGGGTCATTCTGCTCTGTTCCAAGAAGTCCTCTGTCTGTGGCTTTAGTCCTTGTCATTGGAACCCAAGTCACTGTGAGGCTCTGCTGCCTGGAGATAGGCCTCATGCACACAGACTGGGGTGGTGGTGGTTAAAAAACAAAATAAAAAGTTTTAGATTAACAAACTAACAGAAGAGTTAATTTATCGACAGCTAAGAGCTCTTGCCAGTTTTTTCCTTACAGTTTTAAGGATGTGTTATCTGCCATCCTAATCAATGCCCCCCCCCCTCCTTTCTCTCCCTTTGCAGTCCTGTGTGTTCTGGGGTAACCCTGGCACCTCTGTTTCTTGCATATTTTACACTGTGCATGAGGCAGAGACCCCAGGCAGCTTTCCTGTCAATCACCACTCACCTCACTAGAAAATCAAAACAAAACAAAATTTTTTGCTTAAAAGATTTCATTTGCTTGAACCAAAATTTTCAGTTGACTTTCTCCTGTGTATATGTAAATTCCTTAATAAATATTGCAGTGAGATGCTGTGTGTTTGACCATACGTGTGTATGTGTGAGAGAGAAATAAAGAGAAGATCCTAGGATAGTGGGCACTCTGGATCACCAGAGATCATGGCCTTTGGACATCTGACTTCTATGAGGCAGTGAGCAATTTGGAGGAGAAATCTTGGGGAGATCATGACTGGGGCTAAAGATCCTGGAAATCAATCATAAATCAATAATCACTTTTCTCATATCCAGTGCCTTTAGGTACTTGATATAGCTCAGTTGCCAAGGGCCAGGGCCATAAATAGTGGGTTAGAAAGGCTATCCTGAGATCCAAGGTTTGGGGTAGAAGGAAGATCCCATGGCCTGCAGATTGAAAGTCAAATTCAGACCTTCTCTCTCGACTGGCCACCAGCCTTAGGATGAATTGGAACACAAGCTGGAACTAGGAATCAACTAAGGCCAGAGCCGTTATATGAGGAGCAGAGATCCTGGAGACGCGAACTACGTCTGGGGCGTAGACAGGGCTTTAGCCCATCTACCCCAATACTAAAGTGGCCCTCTCTCCAAGCCAGGCTGCTAGGAGCCGCTGTACCACTAGGGGTCACCGTGGCTTTCCTCAAAGCACCGGGAGGTTGCTTTCAATCCTTACATCAAGGGGTGAGCAGAGCTAAAGGAACTTGTGTCACTCCATCATTGGGGCTTTCTGTGGGCAAGCCTGGGAGTCCAAAAATCGACTGAGCGTTCGTGTGCTTTGGGGCAAAGTGCTGCTGCTCCTCCGAGCCTCAGATAACCCTATAACCTTATGTATGTAAGGTAGGAGGACCACTTGCATGCTAGCTCACAGCAGGGCTTTGTCATTGGCCAACCACTATAGGAAAGGGAGCCACTTGGAGTCTGGTTTTCCTGTGAGAATCTGCCTATGGAAAGCATGAAGGGCCAGCAAGAGAGCCCCAAGGTGGTGACCATGAATCAAGTACCAAAGCGCTGCAATGTGAAGGCTAATGTAGAGACATCTAGGCCTTCAGGAAAGGGTCCTAAAACTAGAAGGGACCTTAGAGGCCACTGAGTCCACTGTCAAGTGACTTGTCCAGGGTCACAAAGATAGCATCAGAGGCAGGTCTTTGACTCCAAGTCCAGGGCTCTGCATCCTGCCTTCATGAGATGAAGCACAGGATAGTGGAAAGAGAACTAGTTTGTGTCACAGGCCCTTGATTTGAATCCCAGCTCTGCTGTTCTGGCTACCTGTGACGTTGGATAAGGTGTCTGGGCATCCATTTTGCTCATCTCTAACGTGAGGGAATTATTGGACTTAGCCTCTAAGGTCCCTTCCAGCTCTCAATCCTAGGTCTTGGATGTCAGAACTGGAAAGGACTTTAACAATTATCTAGTCCAATACATTCTTTCATAGGAGAAACCAGCTCGGAGAAGGTCAGGAACACATGCCCAGTGGACATGACAACCGCCCCCTAGTGCTCTCTCCCCTATACCTTCCTGCCTCTTGGGTGGAGCCTTGGAACTGCTGTCATTCATCCACGGCTGCAGATTGTTTTCCTTCTTTCACAGGACAGAGCATTCAAAGGAGGCATCCCCAAACCAGTTTTCAGACTTGACTTTAATCATACATCCTTGCTGCCCAAATACTGTACATGCAGGGAGAAGCCGTAAAAAGAATATTCTCCTTGGGGAAATTGGCAAGAATATTGTACAAAAGAGCATGCACCCCTTCCCGGCCCTCAGCCTGCTGCACAGAACCACAAAGAGACGTGTGTTCAAAAGGATCCCCCCCCTTCACACACACACACACACACACAGGACACACTACAGACCACAGCTCTAAAATGCCTTTTGCTTTTTATCTTATTAGTACACTTGGTTAGTCCCTATAAGTCCCTCCTCAGCTTTGGGGATTTTTTAAGTTTGACTCCTTCACACTGATTTTCCAGAATTGGTCATTTCAACTCTGCTTTTTGCAAACCAGCAATTAGTTGAATTCCACTCTTTGAGAGCAGTGTTTCTCAATTTTTTTTTCAGCCACAGAATCCATGGGAGCTTGAAATAGAGGGAACCAAGGAGTACTTGTCTGAGCATCTGGAATACCCCTGGACATAAAACCAATTTGGGGAAATTTGTGAGCAAAATAGAGGCGGCTGAGCCAATTCTTGCATCAAAATATTGCCATGTGCAATATAATTTTCCATTATCTCTGGAACTCAGTGTGTCTGTCATCTGAGGACCATCCAAGCTGAAGTCTAGAGAGGTTTGTCACTAGGTTAATGGCAGGTCGTGAGTTTTTCAGCCACAGTCATTGAAAGACTGTCAGTGGAAGGGGGGTGGGACTCATTCCATGAGGAATCCTCAAAGAATGATTATGGGGATTAATGTACTTTTTATTCATAATACAGTTGAGAGGCAGTGTAGCTTAGTGGTCAAAGGACCAGCTGACTTCAGAGCCAGGAAAACCTGAGTTCAAGTCCTCTGACACATAACTAGCTGTGTTAACCTAGGTAAGTCACAACCTCTCAAAGCCCCCCCCCACCCCCCCCCTACAGTGCTCTCAGATTCTAAGTTGCTGAACAGTTACTGCCTTCTCACCAGCTGTCCCCAATGCTGGTGAAATCACAGGTTTGGACATTGTCTAGAGGTTCATCTGAAGACCACAAGGTGATGCTGTAGCCAAAAAAATAAGTACAATTCAACTCCTGAGATCACCTACTGAATCACAGAGGGGCTGCCACAGGCTTCAGTGGAGAGAGATCCCCACTTAAACTCTCTGGTGAAATCATAAATCTTTTAAAGGATATTTTAGAGTGAGAATTCTCACTAGTATGATCATCTCTACGGAACCCCATTTATATCTCATGGAATTCCAGTTATACACAACCTAGTTTGGAAAATGCTAATTTGGTGGGGCTGGGGAAGTGTCTTGGCAGAGGAGAAATGGTTTTAATTTTTTAAAAATTGTTGAGGTGATTGGCAAGGGCGGATCTCTTCTCCCCACCCTGACCCCCTAGGTGTCTGTAATTTTAGCATTTTCATGGAGGGCTCCAGGGAAGCAAGAATCAGGGGAGACCAGCCCCAGCATGGTCACTGAACCCTAGTAGGATTTTTAAATGTGGGAGTTTAAACTGTGGGAGGGGGAAAGATTAGGACTCATTAGCACCTTGATACTTGAGAATTTTCAGCAGGACTGGGATGGTCTTTGAAGATACCCTCTACCTGTTGTCCTGGTGGGAAAAGGGAATCAGATAGTTTCCTCAAAAGAGGGGTATAAAGTTCAGTGAAAAATTTTGGTTTTCTCACCAAAAGCAGCATCTGAGCACTAGCTGATGTCTCTAGGAGATGGTAACCCAGGGTCAGGCCTGTCAGCCCCTAAACCTGGGAGGGGGGACACCATCCTCACACTTCATTTGTGTTCTGATCATAGAGCGGGAAGGGACCCTTAGAGAGCTTCCAGACTTCACTGGATAAGCCCTTTAAAAATCATCTAGTTCAGTACCCCCACTCGTCTGACAAGTAAACTGATGCCTTAGAGAAGAGCACATGCACACAGAGCCAGTTAATGGTAGAACCAAGATTTGAACCTTTGCCTTCTGATGCTCAGTCCGGAGTTAGTACACCCTGATGCCTCTCCTCCAGTCTCCAGCTTGGGACCGGTCGATTCTCAGGATCCCTGTGTGGACAGGCTGCGTTCAGCTCTCCTGAGTCATCAAACCTCTTTAGTGCTGTGCCCTAATCTGCCGTCAGCACCACCTGCTAGCATTTTAAATCCCAACTTAGAAAACTTCCAGATGATGGTATACTTATTTGGGATGGGGGGTGAGGAGTGGGTTAGTCATGCCTCCTGCACCAACTTGGAGGTCTTCTGGGGGTAGTGAGTGGAGCTTAACTCCTGGGTGTCCCTGATGTCTGTGGCAGTGTGAGGGGAGAGAAGCCGGGGAGGGGGGACGTGATGGGTGGGGGGAGACAGGTTTTTCTTTGCTACACAGAAAGATTGAGCCCTTTTAAAGAAAACAAGGCCACCAGCATCAAAAGTGCTCACGTTCGCGAGGCATCGGGCGATTCAACAAGAGCAGCTCTCTCCAAAGGGAGCTGTGGCGCTCTCTTTGGCATCGCAAACATCATTCTGAGACTTTCCGTCTCTCTTTCCCAGCAGGACCTGGGCCTTTTAGTCAGCATCCAGGCCTCAGGAAGAACCCCTGCGGGAACTGGAGGAGTCATTACAGAGCATCACAGACATATTTTCAGATGCAGCGCGTGATTCTTTGCAGAAAAAAATTTTTTTTTTTTTTTTTTGCTTTTTCCATTCTCTGTGAAATGGAAACATACAAGGATGAAGGGGAAGGGATGTTGCAGAGAGCAGCAGAGAGGCCAACACCAGTGGAGGCTTCCATCTTCTTTCAGACCTCATGAGGAACGTTGCTGGGGCACGTAGCAGCATCTCTTTCCGTAGGTGCCAAGGAAGAAGAGAGGAGGCGGAGCAAGAAGAGAGCCAGAGACATTTCTTCCCAGTCCCAGGCCTTAGACAAGACTTCAAAAGGCTCCCACATCCACTTCATCACTTTCTTTAAAAGCCTGAGATGCCTACCCAGCTCTCTGCCCAAAGCTGGCCCATTCGCAGCCACCAGGAATCCACACTCATGTTCAGGCACTGGTGGCCTTTCCCAGGTGTGCCCTCTCTTTCCCTCCCTAGATACTAGACACAGACAGGGTGACAGACACAATGAAACAGCACAGCCTAAGCCATGCCGCCATCTTTGCTTATAAAAATGTGAGGTATCCTGATAGGCAGAGCCTTGGCGGGAGTGGGCCGGTGGGTCCTGCCAATCACTGAAGAGTGAGTGGTGAGGTGGAGAGGACCCCAGCTATATGACGGGGCTCCCAGCATTGCTTCTTGGGTAGGGTTGTGCTACATCTCATTTCCAAAGGAATCTGCTTGGAAGTATGTGGTACCTTCAAAACATTGCACCTCCTTCCTCTGGATAGCAGGCACAAAGATTTGCTTGCTGGAATTTCCCTGGAGCAGCAGTCAGGTTGATCAGCCCAAGTGAGTCCAGGATGAATGAGCCAAGTGGGTTTCCATTCTGTGGAGGACCCAGTTTCCAGGCCTTATTCCTGAGAAATGCCAGCATTTCTCAGCATGTGGGCCAGATGCCGGGAGATTAGTACATGATATTCTCCAAGCTGAAATGGGGGGGGGGGAGGATAAGGGGAAAGGGACTTGGGAATGGTCCCAACCAGAGTTACAAAGGGGGTCTGCCTTCTGGTCCTTTCGAGCTGTGGTTCTTTTGCAGATTTACTCCAGGGGAAGCCTACTTTCCCTCAGAAGGGGGTTTTCTTCTCTTTCCTCCCAGGTCTTCTCTAAGACGCCCATCTGACATTTTTATAGCAACCCCCTCTACCCCAACATATACCCACAGGGAGACTGGAAAATCAGAATGGGGTCTTGGGTTTTATGGGGGGATGATGCCTCAAGAGAGAAGGGAAGGTCAAACTCCTTAGCTAACCAAGCCCTTCTGGCCACCCTCGTAAAAGGCCCGTCCCTTGTCACAGCTACATTGGACCTAACAGCTCTCCAACAGCATCTACTGCCCTGCTGGCTAAAGGGAGCACCCCCCGGCCTCCCAGGTACTTGTTCCTGCCTCTTTACAGTCCTCAACTCTGGCTGAACAAATGAATGGAAGTCTAGACTAAGTCATGCCCATGCATAGATCCTGGCACTAGCTCCCTTCTTTTGCCTCTGATTGGCAGAAGACATTTGGCTGACCAAGAGAAAGGAGCAGAGGCAATAAAGCAATTTTGACTCCTGCCCCTTGCCAAAGGCTACAACTTTCTTAAGACTACAAGGAGAAGACCTTTAGGGCTTCCTCAGGCTGGACCCAAGCAAGCCAGAGTCTGACCCTGAGGCAGTGGACACGAGGTCTGGGGTGTCTCTGTGCCCTTCACAGGTGGGAAGGCTGAGGAGACCTCCCTGATTGGTACTTGCTACAGAGTTTAGACACCCCCCCCCCACACACACACACATCGATGCTACAAATAGCCACAAGCAACAGATACCACATCACACAGGTACACAAAGGTGTTCTCACACACACCTGGGAAAGCAAGTAACACTGTGCAGATGGTTGATATGAATGGGTTTACAAGGAAAAGGGGGTTATTGCCCTTTCCTCAGAGAAGGATGGGTAGGTGGGAAGGTGTAGCCACCTCTCATGGGGTCTTTGATCCAGGTACTAAGACATGGAAAATTGACACAGTCAGGGAAGCCTTCAGGTGTAGGTGGAATAAGGACCTGGCATTCTGGCTGAAGCTTCCTCAATGCCAACCCCCTCTCTGGGGAAAGTGCCACCAGAGTGCCACCCAATGCCAGCCCTTGTGAATAACGGCTCTCAATGTGAACACATTAGGTTTCAAGAGAGCCCTGGCCTGGAACCACACTGTCCTAGAAGTCTCAGCCCTGGGCATGATCACATACTTCCTGTTCACTTCCCCCTTCCTCCCAGCCCCTGCAAAACTGGAGGGGGCCTCAGAAGCTATCTGGCCCAGAGATCTCTAGCATCTCTGACAAGTGACCCAGACTTCATTTTAGAAGCAGATGATCTCTAAGGTCCTTTACAGGTATAGATGACATGACTGATTGCCATTGCCAGGGAAGCCACTAGTTCCCAGGGAAGCCCATTCCAATGTGAAGCCAACTGAGAGGCAGCATGGTGTAGTGACTGGAGGAGCTGACTATAAAGCCAAGAAGACACAGCTACAGTCTCTGTCCCTCTCACATAGAGACCTGTCTCCTGAGAACTTGCTCTCACTGCTTGTAGCTTTGCCCCCTGGGAGCAAGCAGGAGATGGGTCTCATTCATCCTTCCAATGATAACCCACTTCCCCCAAGTCTTCTCCAAACCAAATGACTCTCGTTCCTTCTGTCAGTCCTCTAATGGATATAACTTTGCACCTCCCCTCCATTCTTATCACTCTTCTCATGGGTTAAAGGTGGTCAGCGTTCTTCCTCAGATGTAGGCCTCTCCTCATCCATCCCCAGGCGGACACTAACCCCAGGTAGTGCCTCCCAAGCAGGGACCTCTCTAAGGATGACCGTGCCAGGTGCACCCAAAGACCACCAAGGTCACTAACTGGCATCACCACCTGGTTGGCCCTGAGTGACCACTGGCTGTGGCTGTGCCACCCCAAATGGACCACAGGATCTTGGGAGAACCCAGAAGGGATCATGAGAACTTGGGACAGACTGTGTTTTTGTCTATGAGAAAAAGACATCCATTCATTGCACCATCTATTACTGACCAGATCTGTGATGATAACTAGCTGTGACAAGAGGACCCTCGATCCATCTTTTTTTTTTAAGTGAGGCAATTGGGGTTAAGTGACTTGCCCAGGGTCATACAGCTAGTAAGTGTTAAGTGTCTGAGGCCAGATTTGAACTCGGGTACTCCTGACTCCAGGGCTGGTGCTCTATCCACTGCGCCACCTAACTGCCCCCTATGTTTTTTGGTTTTTTTGATCCATCTTTGACATGGGACAAAAGAGCACCATCCCAGCCCCTTCCCCAGCTCTAGGAACCGCGAGTCTCCCAGTTGAGAGGGGGAGATCCCTCGTCACTCAGCTGGGGAAGAAGACAGGCTATGGAAGGTTTTGTCCTTGTTGGGGGCTCCCATTTTTTAGGCTGGCTGGCAGAGTTCTGGGATTGCCTGGAGCAATCCTTGTTCTCTTGACGCTCATCATCTGCAAGTATATACCAAACACACGTGTGCACACGCACACAGACAAACACACACACACATGCACACAGGCTGTCACAGACATCAATTGTTCCTAGGAATTCTTGGGCCTACCCAGGTTAAGGAAAATGATCCCCTTTGGAGGTTACTGCTGGGGCCTCTGATCTCCCTCCCACCCTGTTTTGGGAAAAGTCTGGCCCAAAGCATACTACCAGAACCCTTCCTCTGGCTGCTCCCCCTTCCTCAGACACTGTCCTCAACTCCATTTGCTTGAGTAACACTTCCCCTTCATCTGCTGATGAAGAAAGACCTGCCTTGTCTTCCTGAGGCATGAAAGGGGGACTCTGGGGAAGAAAGCATCCAAGCTACAGACCAAAAGGAAGATAAGCCACCCCTGCTGCCTGTGGATCTCAGTGTTGATGTTGAGAATACCTCCCGGGGTCTATCAATCGGATACATGCTCAGCCTCCAGCCCAGAGAAAGCCTTGCAAAGACTTTTTGAGAAAATGAGAAGGTCCTGGTTGCCAAAGAGAAACCATTCCCATGACTGGACCCGGGAGGCAGCAGTAATAGCTAGCTCAGGGGAGGGGGCGGCTCCTTTGGCCCAAGCAGGGCTGACAGCGCTTGTTGCAGACCATCTTTCCCAGGGGAGTAAGTGAGCGAGGTGCCTGTGGCTGACTGGCGTCCAAATACTACAAGGCCTTTCCAGGGGTCCCATGATTCAACCACAGCTTTGACCTCAACAGAATTGATCCTTTGCTCAGAGCTAGCCTCGCCTCCCCACCCCCCTCCCCGCTGCTCCCCCGCCCCCACTTCACCAGTCCAGAGGGGACCGAGGGTGTACATCCTCCAGGGCAAGCTCTGGCCAGAATCCATTAGGAAGTGGCAGAAAAGAGGCAAGGACTTGGGGAGCGGCACATATTGCTTGGTAAAGAATTGGTGGGCTTGGTAGTCCCAGGGATCCAGGGTGAGAAGTGAGTTGTTTCACTCTTGGGAGAAGGGCAGAGGACCCCGTTCCCTGAGGAGACCCTCAGAGACAAGAGGTACAAGTGCTGGAGACACTCAGGCACAAAAGTTGAGAGGCTTAGTGCCAGGGAACTGAGTGGGTGGGGGCCCCCCACGGGCTTTGCTCACTCTTTGGTGGAAATAGCTCCAGACCCAGTCTGATGTCAGCAGTGGCCGGATTCACCCACAGAGCCTTGGTGAGGTAAAGGGTTTTCTTCAGGAATTATCCCCCTCCACTACCATGGTGGGGGATGGGGTGGAGAGTGGGGAGTGGCCTTCTCAAGGTTGGCAGCAGGACATCCCTCTTCTGATGGGCTCAAAGCCATTCTTGGCGAAGCTATCCTCTGACCACCGGCCGGGCCCCATGTGGACAGTCTCCTCCTGAGTGAGAGAGGGGAATCAGAGAGCCCAGTGGTGGGTTGATAGCTGTTCTCCTACTCCCAGAAGGACAGAGCTATGAAAGACACTTGGCATCTCCTGGCAGCTACTCGGGAATGAAAGATGTTTCACATGCAATGAGAGCAAATGATGAGTCCAGGACCATCCAGAGAGGCACAAGAGGTCTTAGCTTCCTAAGCACTGCAGGCCCCTTCTTCCCTTGGGAGCCTTGCCCACTGCACGTGCTACATGCTACAAGATCCATTGAATGAGGTGCCAGTGCTGAGGAAGGGTGCCCTCAGTGGGCAGAGGCTCCTGGGTCGGGGAGAACTCCCCCAGCAGGGCTGCAGCAAGGGTGAGGTCTGCCTGCAGCAGGCTACATCAGGCGCTACATTCCCCAAAAGGGAGGGGTGGGCCAACAGTGCTGAAGAGGGTTCGTTTGGTCAGATCCTTTCCTAGAAGGAAAAACGGGTGGGGGGAAACAGCACAGTGGAAGGGAAACTGAGGATGCTCACGTTACAGGCAGCGGAGTCAGGCAGATGGACGGACAGCAGAATGGTCACCCTCCTCAGAGACCCTCAGGAAGGACAACACAAACATGACTCTGGCTCCTCGGCCAAGAGACACGATGACATGGCGGACTGGACCATTGCCTTCCCCGGGACTGTATATGCATGATATGGTCCCGGTTTTCTTTAACTCTGGACATATACATACATACATGTACATGGACTGATACATGTGCATACATATAAATGTAAAAATAGACACACATATACGTATAGGTATACCAAAACGTGTACACATACACATATATATATATATATACATGTACATGGATTGTGTTCACACACATATATACCCAGAAATGCACACACACACACTCACACACACACACGAGTTTTCTCCTATCTGCTGAAATAACCCAGACATCAAAATCTGTAGGCCTACAGCATGAGGAGATTGTTCTAGGAAGAGTTGGCGAGATGCTATATACAGTGAGCCAAGTGGGTTGGGGTGAGGAGACTGACCCACATCCCTCCACATGTGCACGCGTGCGCACATACACACACACACACACACACACATACACATACACACACATATCCCAGCCTGCCATTGCCGACCTCGCCTTCCTGAGGTCCGGGTCCCCATCTTCCTAGGAGCAGGAGGGGCTGGTAGAGCTCTCCAGGGAAGACTGGGAGAGACGCCGGGTGAGGGGCCCCAAGGTGGAGTCAGCCACAGAAGACGTGGGGAAGAGTTTGTACCAACCAGTGACCACATTGCTCAAGTCCAGCTCTTCCAGGACAATCTGGGCCATTCCCATGAAACACTTGTGGTCCATGCGCCCATAGTCTCCCCAGACAATCACCTACAACAAGGGTTGGAGGAAAATTTCATTGGAAATAGTCTGGTTCCTTTTCTGGTGCTTACCAATGCATGCAGGTCTATCCCAATTTTTAAAAGCCTTCACTAGATAGACCCAACCATCCTCTCAATCTGTGGTCCTAACTCCTCCTCAGCCAAACTTTTTTTTTTGGGGGGGGGGGGCGGAGCAATGAGGGTTAAGTGAGTTGCCCAGGGTCACACAGTTAGCAAGTATCAGAGGCCAGATCTGAACTCAGGTCCTCCTGAATCCAGGGCCGGTGCTTTACCCAGTGTACCACCTAGCTGCCCAGCCAAACTCTTTAAAAGGGTCATCTACACTTCCTGCCTACACTTCCTGTTGTCGCACTCACTTCTTAACTCTTCCCCATCTGGCTTCCCAGCCTCAGCATTCCACTAAAACTGCTCTCTCTAAAGTCACCACTGGCCTCCCATTGTCAGAATCTGATGGCTTCTTCTGGGTCCCCATCTTTCTCAACTTCTCTGCAGCAGTGGTGCTGCTGAGCACTTTCCCCTGCTAGATACTCTCCCCCTTCTGAGTTTTTGTGACTTGACGCTCTCCCAGTTTTTTCCTATCCATAGGAATGGCCCCTCTCAGTTTCCTTTGCTGGATCTTCATCTCTCCTTCCCGCTAGGACTCTGTCCCAGTCCTTGTCTTGTTAAATCTCTCTCCCATCTCACTTTCTGCATTCCAGTCATCCTGACTTTTGTCTTGCCACTGGACTTTTTTTTGTCTTGTCTTGTGTTTTGTTTTGTTTTTCGGGGCAATGAGGGTTAAGTGACTTGCCCAGGGTTACACAGATTGCCACTGGACTTTGATGACGACTTTGTGCATCTCCGACTCACTTAAATCCAATGGACTCTCAAGTCAAGACATGACCCTGTGATGTCACTGGTTCTCATGGCGAACAAAAACAAAGGACGAACAACAACTACCTCACTTGGTGATTTCATCAGCTTCCATTAGTTTAACTATCATCTTGATTCTGATGATACCTAGATCTAAATATCTATCCAGACCTCACTTGAGCCATAGCCACTAGTCTAGTTCCAGTTGAGCCAAACACAGTCCTCTGTGACCAGTTGCATGTTGAGCATTTCAGATCAGATGTCCCATAGACATCTCAAACTCAACCTGTCCAGAATGGAAGTTACTCAGCTGCCTCTCAAACCTACGACACTTACAAACTTTCCTATTCCTATTGGGGCACATACTGCCATTCTTTCAGTCCTCCAGATGTACAGTGTCCGGGTCATCCCTAACTCTCCCCTTTCTGGAAACACATACCTAATCTGTTGGCAAATCTAATCCCGTGGGGGCAGCTGGGTGGCTGGAGTCAGGAGGACCTGAGTTCAAATCTGGACACTTGACACTTATTAGTTGTGTGACCTTGGGGCACCAATTGCCACCCAAAACAAGCAAACTAAAATCTTGTCCTTTCTATCTCCTGTCTCTGTGTCTCCATTTTTTCACTGACATGGCCACCATCATTATCTCCTGCCTATGCCTAGACTGTTCAGTGGGTTTTTAATTGTTTCTCTTGCCTCAAGTTTCTCCCCATTCCAATCCATCCTCCACTCGATTGCCAAAGTAGTTGTTCTAAATGTAGATTTTACCAAGTTACTCTGGTGCTCAATAAAATACCATGGCTCCCCATTACTCCCAGGATCTAATCTAAAGTTGCTGGTTTGGCATGGAAAGCTTTTCCTAACCCGGCCTCCTTGTTCTTTGCCCTCATGCCTTTGTCTAGAATGCTCTCCCGCTTTGCCTCCCTCGCCTCTGGACTACCCAGGTTTCTTTCAAGACAGGTCAAGTTTGCCCTTTTGCAGGAGGCCTCGCCCAGTCCCTCTGGCCGCCAGTGCCCAGCCCTCTGGGCTCACCTTCCGCCTGTTCCCTGTGTCTCTCATCTGGACCTCGTTGTTTTCATGTTGTCTCCCTGGCTAAAATGTGAAGTCCTTGAAGGCAGGGACTGTTTTTATGCTTCTTTTTAATCCTCACCCTCTGCACAGTGTCGGGTACATTTGCTTTTCAGTCATTTTTAATCATGTCCAACTCTTTGTGACCCCATTGGGGGTTTTCTTGACAGAGATCCTGAAGTGGTTGGCTGTTTCCTTCTCCTGCTCATTTGACAGATGAGGAAACTGAGGCAAACAGGGTGAAGTGACTTGTCCAGGGTCACACAGCTAGGAAGTGTCTGAGGCTGGATTTGAACTCAAGAAGATGAGTCTTCCTTACTCCAGGCCCAGTGTTCTATCTACTTGCCTGTTGTATAACAAGTGCCTGATAAAGGCTTGTCCACAAACAAATCTCACTGATGCCATCTCTGCAATGTTTCTCAAATCCATCCTTTTTTCCACTTATCTGACCACTGACCTGCCTCAGGCCCTCATTACTTCTCACCTGAATTATTGTATACCCAATACCCAGCACATAGTAGGTATGTATAGATTGGTTAATGGACAGGATTACAGGACTTAGATCTGGGAAGGGTCTGGTTCTTAACTTTGGGGTCTAGGAGCTTGGTTCTAAAATATATTTTGATAACTCTATTTCAATATAATTGGTTACTTTTGTGATCATATGGATTTTATTTTATGTATTTAAAAACTTGGTTCTTTTTTTGTGGGCAGAGCAATGAGGGTTAAGTGACTTGCCCAGGGTCACACAGCTAGTAAGTGCCAAGTGTCTGAAGTCATATTTGAACTCAAGTCCTCCTGAATCCAAGGCCAGTGCTCTTTCCTCTGTGCCACCTAGCTGCCCCTAAAAACATGGTTCTAAGAAGGGGTTCTTAGGCCTCATTGAACTGCCCAAGAGTTCTAATGATATACAAAAAGTTTAAGAACCCCCAACCCTCTCATTTTGCAGCGAGGAAACAGAGGCTGCCCATGAGTTGTAAGTAGAAGACTTGAGGTCATAACTGGTTGGATTTCCACCCCACATGTTTCTGACAGGTCCCATGTATGATGGGGAAACACATAGTAAGTGATACGCCCCATCCTGGGACACATTGTCCTGAACTTATCCCTTTGCCCTGTTCTCTCTTTAGTCTCTCAGCTGGAAGTTGAATTAGGTTCTAACTCCTAAATTTCCCTTGATCTCTAACCTCTAGCTGGAATCAAGCAAACTCTGATTCCCTTGGGAAATCTGCCAATCGAAGTCCTCCATCTCCTCCCCCTCCTCCTCCTCCTCCTTCCCCTCTTCCCTCCTCCTCCTCCTCCTTCTCCTCTTCCTGCTGCTGCCAGTTACTGCAACTGGATACCTGATTTTGGCCTCTGCCACCTCTTTCCATTCTTCCCTCTCCTCTCTTCTCTCCTATCTACCCCCCACCCCAGCTCCTCCCTAGATCATCAAGGTACATGTCTAGGAGTTATATAGAAGGGAAAACAGAATCTGTAGATTGGAAAATAAAACAGACAGCAAGGTAGAGAGAACCCCCCACGCCCCCACCCCATTTTGGAGTTGGAATCCTGATTCTGAGCTCTGAACCTTAGTTTCCTCCTCTGTATAATGGCAACAAGCTACAGACAAGACCTTATTAAGTGCCTACCACAGGCCAGGCTTAGCACTGTACTGAGTAGCTAGGGATACAAAGCCCTGAGGTGCTAACAGTTTTAGTAGGGAAGACAACTGAAAATAATTGCAAGGGAAATGCTGGGAACTCCAAATAAGCACAGGATCAAAATAATTTGACTGCACACACAGGTCCCCCCCGGCCCCCCAGTCCGGGCCAAATGATCCCCTGAGCCCGAAGATCAGGATTCCCAGCCCCTTCCTGAACCTGCCTTAGCTCTTGTCTCTGCCTCTGGGATCCCTGACTGAAAAAAGCACATTTTCCCCCTACCTGGCCCCAGAGGACCCTGCACTTGGCTTCAGGCCCTCTGGGCTGCCCTGCAGCCCCAGGCTCAGGGCAGCCAACCCTCATGCACTGGCCTATTTCTCTCTGTAGAGGCCAATTCTTCTGCCTTCTACAGTTATTAGGCTTATAGCTATAATAACATTTATGTATTTATATGTTGTTTAGTCGTTTTTCAGTTGCATCTGATTCTTCATGACCCTGTTTGGGGTTTTCTTGGAAAAGACACTGGAGTGGTTTGCCATTGCTTTCTCCAACTCATTTCTCAGAGAAGGAAACTGAGATAAACAGGGTGAAGTGACTTTCCCAGCCATCCAGCACCTGTCCAACCCTATCCCCACAGAGGAAAACTTAGGGCCTCCCCACTGAAACCCTGGCTTTACCCAGAACCCTCTGCCCCAAGGAAACTCACCTGCAATACCTTTCCCTGGGGACCCTCATCGAATAGCAAGGCCTGATGATACAGGGGATCACATGTCTTCTTGGCCACTCGAGTCTTCTTCTTGGCCAAGCAGGCCCCATTCTCGAGCAGGTAAACCTTGATGTAAGTGGCTGGAGAAAGGAGAGGGAGGTAGATCAGGTACAGAAGGCATAGTGGAGGACAGCCCAGGATGTCAGAGATTCCCAGGGTCCTAGAGGGTCATTGTCCCAATCATCTTTTGTTTTTGGTTTTTTTTTTTTGGTAGGGCAATGGGGGTTAAGTGACTTGCCCAGGGTCACACAGCTAGTAAGTGTCAAGTGTCTGAGGCCAGATTTGAACTCGGGTACTTCTGAATCCAGGGCCGGTGCTTTATCCACTGCACCATCTAGCTGCCCCCCCAATCATCTTTGAATAAATAGCCCATACCCAACAAGTGGTCATCCAACATGAACTCAACCAGTCACAAGGAACCCTTCCCCAGAGGCAGCCCATTGCACCTCGGAACGACTCTGCCAGGGAGAATTTCCTCCCATCAGTCTGAAATCTGCTGCCGAGAACCTTCCACTCTCTGCCCTCTGGGGCAACGTCTGATCCCTCTTCCACAGAGCCCTCTGAATATTCCAAGTCAGCGGCTATGTTCCCTTCTCTTCCCAAGGCTAAGCACCCCCAGCTCATCCAACCAGTGGCAAAATATCAAGGCCTTGTCATCCAGGTTCCTGACTCTGCACACTCACCATTTTATCAATATCTTAAAATAATGACACCCAGAATTCAGCAGACTACTCTAGATGTGGTCTGACTTCTATCGTGTAGCAGAACTGCCCCTGCTCTGACTCTAGACCTGAGAACTCTGTTAATGCAGCCCAAGATTGCATTTTCACTTTTGGCTGCCAGCCCATACTACTGACTCATAATGAGCTTGCAGTCCACTGAAATCCTCAGATCTTTTTTTCAGGCCAAAAAAAAAAAAAAAAAAGATAGCCGTGTCTAGTCATGTACTTGGAAAGTTAATTGTTTTTATCCCAAGTGTAAGATTTTGCCATGATCCTTAAGTGTTTTTTTTAGACCTTCTAAACATTCAATTATTAATGAGTACTCTTTTATAGTCTAGTCAATCAACTCTTAATCAACTTCCCTGTATGTACCAGAATCTAGCCCCGCCCCAGTCTTGTCCACAATAATAAGTCCAGGTAACTCACACTAACCTGTCACCTATAGGCCTAGTAAAACTGGCAGAAAAGAACAAGAGAAGGCTCAGAACTGACTTCTCCTTGATGGTCTGTTGGCTCTCTGTGACCACTCTAGCCTTTTTTTTTTTTTTTTTTGGCGGGGCAATGTGGGGTAAGTCACTTGCCTGGGCACACAGCTAGTAAGTGTCAAATGTCTGAAGTTGGATTTAAACTCAGGTCCTCCTGAATCCAGGGTTGTTGCATTATCTGCTGCACCACCTATCTACCTCCACTCTATCCTTTTTTTTTTTTTTTTTTAGTGAGGCAATTGGGGTTAAGTGACTTGCCCAGGGTCACACAGCTAGTGTTAAGTGTCTGAGACCGGATTTGAACTCAGGTACTCCTGACTCCAGGGCTGGTGCTTTATCCACCTTGCCACCTAGCCGCCCCCACTCTATCCTTTTTTAATAGTATTTTCCTCCAGTTATATGTAAAGACAATTTCTAGCATTCATTTTTACAAGATTTTGAGTTCCAAATTTTCTCCCTCTTTCCCTCCCCTGCCCTCTTCCTAAAATGGTAAGCTATTTGATATAGGTTATATATGTGCAACCATGTAAAACATTTCCATATTAGTCATGTTGTGAGAGAAGAAATAGACCAAAAAGAAAAAACCACAAAAAAGACAAAGTAAGTGAAAATAGTATGCTCTGCTCTGCATTCAGAGCCCATCCACTCTATCCTTTTCTAGATATTCCTTAGTTCCTTTAACTGACCCTCTATTGCACAACCTCTCAGATGCCCTCCAGCTTACTGGTCTTTCTTAAAATGTAGCCTCCTCAACTAGGCTGTTCCACCCCATCCCTCCCATATGGAGTTGAATGATGAGCATTAGATTTCATGTGAGCAGAAGGCCCACAATTCTTTGGCCTCTTAGAACACCAGTCTCTTTTCTCTTTCAGAATTCCCCACCAACCTCAGGTTGATTAGTAGGGCCTAGAGTCACAAAGTAGCTTCGAGATCTCATGCCTTATCCAACCTCCTCATTATACAGAGAAAGAAACCAAGGGCCTGAGATCACACAGCTGGCAACTTTCAGAACCAGGACTTGGATCCAGGTGTCCTAATTCCAAATCTTCCAAGCTGGGTACGACCCATAACTCATGCCTGGACCATCTCAGTGGTCTGAGAAGTAAGGGTAGAAGTGGAGGAGTTACAGAGACTTGGTGCTGGCCTGTCCGCCATCCACCCCAGCCCCCAGGACTTGAGCCCCACTTTCTCCTAGAGTAACCTTACCTGGGAGGGACTTAGAGCCCAGTTTGGGGGTAAGGCCTCGGGCCTCGATCACTTCCACCTCAAGCTGACCACTCCGGTCCATCATTGCAATATGAACATCCCCTGGGCACCAAGAAAGAGAAAAGTGAGGTACCTTCTGCTGGCCACAGCCATGAAAGAAACTAGGCTGACTAAACTAAAGCTGACTCTTTAGTTTTTATATTAACAGAGGTTGATCCCTACACTCCTCCTTCCAATGACATAGAAATCCACATAACAGAATCCAAGGGCTGGGAAATAATTTTTGAGTTACAATAAATGAAATTATCCAGTTTGTGGGTCATCCATGTGTAACGTGGTCTGGTGAATGCCAAGGCCACTGGAAATGGCGTGACCCACATTGGAGATGCTTAGGAGCTGCTCCCTGGGAGACAGAAGACCCAGCATGCGTGGACAGCATACGTGGGCCTACCGTGTGGGTTGGAAGCAGTTTCTTTCCATTGGCTTCATAGCTGCAACTAGCTAAATCCTTAAAACTATCTGGGAGCAGCTAGGTGGTGCAGTGGATAGAGCACTGGCCCTGGAGTCAGGAGTACCTGAGTTCAAATCTGGCCTCAGACCTTAACACTTACTAGCTGTGTGACCCTGGGCAAGTCACTTAACCCCAATTGCCTCACTAAAACAAAAACAAACTATCTGACTTGGGGAATCTCTTCTTCCCTCAAGTCCAGGGGGGAAGGACTCATTCACTCATATCTTGTGATGCCCCGTATAAAGGAGGCAGAAGGCCCCTGCCTCTTTTTTGTTGTTGTTGTTTGTTTGTTTGTTTGTTTATTTTGGCAGGGCAATGGGGGTTAAGTGACTTGCCTAGGGTCACACAGCTAGTAAGTGTCAAGTGTCTGAGGCCGGATTTGAACTCAGGTACTCCTGAATCCAGGGCCAGCGCTTTAACCACTGCGCCATCTAGCTGCCCCAGGCCCTGCCTCTTAGGCCACATAGCTCCAAGAAATGGGCCTTTGTCTGTTTTCTTTGTCCTTTGAGTTTCTAGGTGCAGGGAGTGAGTCCCCAAACCATCAAAGCATGGTGATACTGGAGCCCAGGATTCCAGGCAGGGTGTTGTAACCAGTCCAGTAGTCAGCCAGTCAACATTTATCAAGTGCCTGCCATTTGCCAGGCCCTGTGCTAAGTGCTTGAAAGTCACGGTCCAAGGATGCTGGAGACTCTTTGAATTTGAATATGGTGGGACTAATGCTATGTGGGAATAAATTAAACTTTGAGCCTAGTCTCCCTCCCTTCCTTGGAGATTGAGGGGACAGAGCGGGGACTTCTGTGCCTGAGGCATTGGGGGAAGGGTCTGTGTGCTTGCTTCTTGCTATGGCTTTGAAGCATTTCTTTGTAAAAGCTGGTCCAACGGGGGTCAGTCTGACTATGGTCAATGTTTACATGGAACTGGAGTGTTGGGACTCCTAAAATTAGGGGAACACAATTCGTGGGGGCTTTACCCATTGGCAGAGAAGAGAGATCCCCTCATTTCCCCATTAAGGATACCAGAGAATCCCAGGTGTGTGTGGGAGAAATGTAATAGACCTGACTCTCAGACACATACTTTGTAGGGAACCTTGGTCTGCTTTTCTCCACCCTGCCATTCCCCTATTACATCAAGACCCCCTTTCCCGCTGCCATCCAACATTCACCAGGGTAACCCAGACTCACAACAGTCCAGGACATATAAAACAAGGAAGTAAGATGTGATCCAGAGAAATTATCTATCCAAACCAAAACAGAGAAGACTCTGGAATCAGCAAATCCAGGTTCAGGCTAAATTTGCCAAGTTGGTGGAGAGAAGGCCTGACTGAGGGGGTCACGTCGGGGAGGGCAGGGAGTTGCTGTGACCTGGAAGGCTAAACCTCTCGTTGGGTTGTCTGATTGCCCACAGCAGCCTCCAGGTCCTCAGGGGGTCAGCCTAAGTCTCCCCTAACCAGGCAGTGGGGCTCAAGGGAAACCAAGCCCAGTCCTGCCCACCTTTGGCCTCCAGAAGGCACTACTCTTAAATGTTCAAGGCCAGCCTAGAATCACATAAGTGATGAGTGACTCTCAATCATGTCCCACTGACACCAGGGAGAAGCCTGACCCTTGGGTATCTGCTGACTTAGTAAGATGAGCCACAGCATCAGGAGGCAGAACCAAGGCTAGACTTTGGGAAGCACTTCCCAGCGATGGCTATACCACACCACCCAAACTGCAGGCATCCCTCTTGTCTCCTGCCCCGTCCACCTCCCATCCCCGAACAACATTGATTGGTGAGCTTGCCAAGAGACAGGCCCGCAGGCCCTCTCCACACCAGGCAGCCTCCCTGTACACCAGCCCTCTGTCCAGCGGTCCTTTACATATTGTCATCCTCTTGGAAGGGAAACTCAGGGTTTCAGGGTAGGCTTGTTTATATTTGTACCCCTAGAGATTAGCACAGAGTCTGGCACAGAGTAGATGTTTACTAATTCTCAGTCTCTGTCTCCCTGTCTCATCTATCTATCTATCTATCTATCTATCTATCTATCTATCTATCTATCTATCTATATCTATCTATATCTATCAATCTATATCTAGCATCTATCTATCCATCCATATCTGCCTATCATCTATCACCTATCTATTTATCTATCAATCATCTATCTATCTATCCATCTATCTATCTGCCCATCTATCTATCTATCTGCCCATCCATCTATTTATTTGCCTGTCTATTTATCTATCTATAGATCTGCCCATCTATCTATCTGCTAATGAGGAAGGGTGCTCAGGGGTAATGGTACATTCCAGATCCTCCCGCACCATCTCATGATGAAATGAGCTCTCTTTGCTGTTCCCAGACAGGGCAGTGGTCCCCCTCATCCCCTCCCCCACCCCCAGAAGAGAACTAAAGAGGGATGTGGTCCTTGCTCCACCCCAGTCACCTTAGGAGACTCACCCATCGGGGGTGTCCCCAGTGTCTGTCTCCCCACAATCTGGGCTGGCCCCAGGCCATCCAGGAAGTCACTGAATTGGCTCTCAGCCCCCAGCCTGGCCGTGGGGAAGATGAACCTGTGGGCAACAAGATAAAAAGGAAGTACCAGGCACAAGGTTAGGATACTTGGGCTTCTACACACACAGGCCCCTGGGGCTGAGGTTCTCCCTCCCAGGGTCTTGGTTTTCCCCTCTGCAGAGTAGGAGGAGAGGTGGAGTGAAAATTTTTTGAGCCACAAGACCTGTGTTCAAATACTGACTCTACCGGTTACTTCCTGTTTGAACCCATCCCGGGTTAGCCCCCTTCTTCTGAGTCTGTTTCCTTCATTATAAAATGGGGATAGGGGGAAGCTAGGTGGCACAGTGGATAAAGCAATGAACCTGGATTAAGGAGGACCTGAGTTCAAATCCAACCTCAGACACTTGACACTTACTAGCTGTGTGACCCTGGGCAGGTCACTTAACCCTCATTGCCCCACCAAAAAAAAATGGGGATAATAATACTATTTGTAATACCTATCCCTCAGGATTGAGGTGAGGAAAGGTGTTGTCAAGGTTAAGGCTCATTGGATGCAGGGGTCCTGTGCCCAGGGCTGAGGGAGAGGCATATTTAGATAAAATAGCCTCTGTTCTTATGGAGTTTGCAGTCTGACAGGGGACTGGGGAGTGGGGTGGGGGATGGACTGGGCCATAGCATTTGGGGGAAACTGTTAGGCCACAGTTTACCAATGGGCCACAGGGAGCACAATGCTTGGAACAAGGTAAAGTGCTATAGAAATATGAAGTGGCAGGAGGGGGAAGAGGAAGTCAACTCACCCTTCCAAGGGACAAAATGAAATCACTTCTGAAAAGTGCTTTGAGATCATTGGAAGAGAGACCCATCCATGATAAGAGAAATGATCATAAAAGTCATATAATGATGGGTAGATAATATTGAGTGGGATCATAGATCTGTAAGGGATCTTAGAGGCCATATAGAACAGCCCTCTTATTTTGCAGATGAGAAAACTGAGGCCAGGGAGCTCCCCCATTAGATTATGAGCTCCTTGAGGGCAAGGACCATCTTTTGCTTCTTTTAGTATCCCCAACATTTAGCACAGTGCCTGGCATATAGTAGGTGCTTCATAAATGTTTAATTGATTGACTGACTAGTGACTTGACCAAGATCAAACAGGGAGTAAACATCAGAGGTAGAGTTGCAGCCCTGGTCCTCCGTTTTTAGGGTCAACGCTTTTTCTATCTACCAAATTGCTGGGAGGGACCTCAAAGATCTTCTCGTCCATTCCCCCCATTTCACAGAAGAGGAAACTGAGGCTCAGAGAGGAGAAGGAGCTTCCCAAAGGCCCCACAGTGAGGTAAGTGTCAAGACTAGAAAACAGGTCTCTTGGCTCCCAGGCAAGGACTTTCTCAGAGCCTTGTCATCCTTAAGTTCAGGCCAAAATCCCAGAGTCTGGGCCTCCAATTGTTGGTTCTCACCACTATTCTGTACTTAGTGCCTCTGGAGGATAGGAGCCTCTTCCCCTCTGGACTGTATGGAGGTCGGGGGAGGGAAGGAAGGAGAATCAGAGAACCATAGAATGCCAGAACTCAGAAAATGTCTAGTAACCTCACCTCCCCACTTTACATATGGAACAACTGAGGCCTGAAGGGAGAAACATCTAATGTCTCTTTGAGCCTGAAAAGCTATGACTTTTGAGGCGATATCTGTGACACTTACAAAGGAGGGGTCCCTGAGCCCACCCCATGCCCAGGTGAAATGGGGGAGCAGGCAGGTAGGACGCACGTGCCATCCGAGCTGTTGCTGTTGGTGCTGCCGTCGGTGGATTCTCTGCTCCCTTGACGAGTGACCCTGCTTCTCATCTCCACAGCAATGCCGGTCTCTGTGCTCCGCCTGATGTTACTCGGTAGTTTCTTAGTTCCACCTTCTAATGCACAAAGAGAGAACCCAGGCATCAGCCACAGAAGAGTGGAGGGAGGGAAGACTGTGGCATGGATTTCCTGGGAGGGAGGAGGGAGCCACAATCACTGGGGGCCCCTCTGTGCTGAGGAGCTTAGGACCCCGGCAGGCTGAGAGGAGGAGGAAGGAAGTCTTTAAGGCCTCCATGGCCCTCCCCTTGATTCCTTCTTGGGAGCAAGGAAGAAGGTTTCCGGGAGAGCGGAGGGCCTCACCCTCATTTGGGAGGAGATGGGGCATAGTCCCCTGTACACACACAGAGAAATACCATATCTGGGACCCCAGTCCCATGGTCCATGGGTTTGAACATCCCTCCCTCAGCAAAGATCAAGGTACTTCAAACACCCCAGAATTGCCAAAACTCATTCCCATCTCCTACTCCCACCCCAGTTTTTGCCCAAAATGACCTAATATGACTTTCTTGAAGTCATGAACTCTCAGGGACAAAAGGGTATGAATAACACCACCTCAGGTCTCCCCACTCTCCACCCAGTACTATTCTTTTGTTTTTATATTTGTTTTGCAGGGCAATGGGGGTTAAGTGACTTGCCCAGGGTCACACAGCTAGTAAGTATGTCAAGTGTCTGAGGATGGATTTGAACTCAGGTCCTCCTGAATCCAGGGCCAGTACTTTATCCAATGCCCCCACCCAGTACTATTCTTGAGCCCATCAGTGCCAGATCGACCCCTCACTGCCATCTGGCCTTATCACAAATCCCAACACCCTATTTGAGTCTGAGGCCACATATAGACTCTTGTACTCCATGATTAGTACCCTACCGTTTGCCTGCTACTTTCACATACCCATCACCTCATACCTATACCTCTCTCTGACACCATCTCAGAGCCCATCACTACTGGACCAACACCCTTCTCCGTGCGTGACAATATCATAAACACCATCATCCTGAGAGCAAGCCTCTTCTGCCTGAGGCTATCCCCCATCTATATGCCCAGATCTAGACCTCCCTCTCAACCTGATACCATCATAAAAACTATTCCCCTCCCCCACCCAATATTCCTTTACCTAACACTATCACAGACTTCAGCTGGGTAGTTTAGGAGCAGGCAGTTCACTTTTCAGGCAGGAGAGTGGTGAGGTGGGTAGAGTACTAGCTATGAAGTCAAGAAGACTCATTTCTGAATTCAAATCTGTCCTCAGACACTTACTAGCTATGTGACCCTGGGCAAGTCATTTAACCCTGTTTGCCTCAGTTTCCTCATCTGTAAAATGGGCTGGAGAAGGAATGGCAAATTACTCCAGTTTCTTTGCCAAGGAAACCTCAAATGAGGTCATGAAGAGTGACTGAAAAATGATTGAATAACAACACTCACTTTTCCGACTTTTGGTTTCCTCATTTGTTAAAACTGCAGAGGGCAAAGAGGAGATTGACTATGTGATCTCCAAGGTCTCTTTCAGTTTTAAAATGCTATGCTATTGGGCAGCTAGGTGGCGCAGTGGATAGATCACTGGCCCTGGAGTCAGGAGGACCTGAGTTCAAATTCTGCCTCAGACCCTTGACACTTACTAGCTGTGTGGCCCTGGGCAAGTCACTTAACCCCAATTGCCTCACCAAAAAAAAAAAAAAAAAAGCTATGATATTTTACCTGATACTATCACAGACCCCAATATCTCCTTGTCCTGACCCAGACTATAGAAACACAGAATCCCAAAGTTGGAACAATAACTGTTATTTATTGAAAAGGTATAAAACTTTCCAAAGTTTGCAAAGCAGCTTATTATTACCCTATCACCCATTTCATACACATAACAACCTGTGAGATAGATATTAACATCTCCTTTTTATAGATGAGGAAACTGAGGCTCAGAAACAGAGAAGTGACTGTCTATGGTCACACAACTATCACAAGTGAGGGGTGTGGTTTAAAACTAGGTCTTCTCAACTCCATGTCCAGCCTGCTATCCACTTGGTCACACTTTAGATCTCTTAAAAAGGACCTCAGGGGGGACAGTTAGGTGGGGCAGTGGATAAAGCACCAGTCCTGGATTCAGGAGGACCTGAGTTCAAATCTGGCCCCAGACACTTGACACTTACTAGCTGTGTGACCCTGGGCAAGTCACTTAACCCTCATTGCCCCCCCCCCAAAAGGATCTCAGAGGCCAATGAATCTATCTTCTACCCTTTACAGGATCCCAGACAAGTGATCATCCAGCATCCATTTGAAGATCTCTAGTGGTGGAGAACTTGCTACTTTTTTTTTTTTTTGGCAGGGCAAATTCAATAATTTGCTGTTCATCAAAACCTTCAGCTCTGTTGTCTATCCAAACCTGCCCTCCATCCTATACTTGTGAAGTTTATTTTTGGTTTTTGTGGGGTTTTTTTGGTGAGGCAGTTGGGGTTAAGTGACTTGCCCAGGGTCACACAGCTAGTAAGTGTCAAATGTCTGAGTTCAGATTTGAACTCAGGTCCTCCTGACCCCAGGGCCTGTGCTCTATCCAATGTACCACCTAGCTGCCCATGAAGTTTATTTTTTAACCAAAGAGTAAGATTTTACATATATTGAATTTAATTTGATTAGATTTGATCCAGTGTTGTAGCCTATCAAGATCTGACTCTTGCTCAATATGGTGTCTATCCTGCCTAGTTTTGTGTCACCTGCAAACTTGATGAACATGTCATTTAAAACCTTCATTCCCATCATTGGCTGATTTCAGATCCCTTGGCCAGTCTCTTGGAAACCCACTTCCTTCTCCAATCCAGACTCCACAGGAGCTGCCAAAATGAGACTCCTAAAGCCTAAGTCTGACTGTGTCACTCCTTTGCTCAAGAAATTCAAGTGACTCCCTACTGCTTCTAAGATAAACATACCTTCTTTTGTTTGGTATGTGGAGACCTTCACAATGGGCTTCCCGTCTACCTTTCCAGGCTTGTTGATCTCTTATTCCCTTTCTCCCATTCTACATTTCCAAATTAAATATGTTCCTCATTTACAGTATTCCATCTCCTTCATGGCTGATCCCCAGTGCCATGAATGTTCTCCCTCCTCACCTCTAATGCCTAAGCTCAGTTCCAGTCACTTCCTACATGACATTTTTCCTGATCTTCCCCCTCCCCGACCCAGAGAGTCTCGAAATTACTTTGTATTTCCTTCTAGGTATATAGTGTTTCCTCCCAGTCAAATGTAAGCACTTTGAAGGTTTGAAATTTTCCCTTTTTTCCATTCCCCCTCCTTCCCTCACTCCCTCCTTTCCTTCCTTCCCTCCCTTCTTCCTTCCTTCCATTTCTTCCTTCTCTACCTCCCTCTCTCCTTCCTTCCTTCCTTCCCTCCCTCCCTCCCTCCCTTCCTTCCATTTTTTCCTTCCCTCCCTTCCTCCCTTCTTCCTTTTTCTTTCTTATCGCCACTGCCTAGCAAAAGTCCAGACACATAACAGGTGCTTAATAAATGCTTGATTTATTAAAGCCGGTTAATGGTTGACACGCCGCCTTCATGGGTCAGACCATTTAAGCCTAGCGTCCAACCCGTATCTTTTCATCGTGTCCTAAAATACAGATAAACTAACTCTTGTAAATCAGCTCTATCGTACAGCCTCGCTCTCGCCTACCCAATGAATAAACTCCGCCACAACCCGCCATCCCCGGACCAATGCGCCTCTCAGCCTGTTACCACCATACAGCCCAGAGAGGTTGTGGGGAAGAGGAGGAACGGAGGAGGAGCGCGGAGTGTTACTCAACTCCCTCCTCTGAGACAAGCAGGACTTGGGGGGAAGGAGGTCTAGGGTGACAGTCTGTGGAGGGGAAACACGGAGGGGGAGGGCAGGTTCCCCTTAAGACAGCAACTCCCTTCCTTCCCCTCCCCTCTCCGCCTCCTTCGGTTGCCATGGTAACCTCCTCCGCAATGCAGAGACGCCCCCGCTCCTCCACAATCCCCCAGGCTGCCGCTTTGGGGGGGGGGAGGGGGATGTTGGGGGAAAGAGAATGGGCTTGGTGGAATCCATTGGCTGTTGCTGGGAGGGGGATGTGGGAATGGAGGAAAATTAACTACATGCCTACCAATCAGGGGAGGGAGGGAGGTGAGGACCCAAAAGGAGGGCGTTTGCCTGGGGGCGTGCCCCACCAGGGGAGGGTTCCAAGTACTGACTAAAACATGGGTGGGGTGTGGAGGGGCTCGGACACTCAGTGTGGTGGGGGTGGCCGCGCAGGACTTGAGGGGTGGGACGCTTCTTCGCTTGAGACGCAAGTGCTGGCTACCATGGTAACACCCTTCCTGGCCAGAGAGCGGTTCCCCCCCTCCTCTTCCCCCTCCCCCAGGAGCCGTTATTGTCCGTTTACCTTCAGGATGGGGAGATGGGGGGATGGGAGAGGAGCGCATCCTCACTGACAGTAACCTGGGTCTGGGCTGTGGAACCCTCTACCCCAACGGCAACACCCAGAGAGTCACAGACGTCCTCCAAAGCCACCCAAGCTTAAAGGAGCTTGCACAACAGCAGCACACAGTTACACAATCACAGCTCATACACCTAGTGTGCTACAGTTGTGAGTGTCCCACAACAGCAGTATAGCAAACACACACACACACACACACACACACACACAGAGGATACCCAATAGCACTTTTTTGTTTTTGTTTTTGGGGGCAATGAGGGTTAAGTGACTTGCCCAAGGTCACACAGCTAGTTAGTGTCAAGTGTCTGAGACTGGATTTGAACTCAGGTCCTCCTGAATCCAGGGCCGGTGCTTTATCCACTGTGCCACCTAGCTGCCCCCGTGTGACTATGTTTTAAAAGTGCTATTGGGAGGGCAGCTAGGTGGCACAGTGGATAAAGCACCGGCCCTGGATTCAGGAGTACCTGAGTTCAAATCCGGCCTCAGACACTTGACACTTACTAGCTGTGTGACCCTGGGCAAGTCACTTAACCCCCATTGCCCCACCAAAAACAAAAACAAAAACAAAAACAAAAACAAAAAAAAACATAGTCACACAACATCAGTATAGCTGCACAGGAGGCAACACAGGATCACACAGGTGGTCTCACAGATATAGTTGCACAACAGCAGTACAGAAATCAAGTCACAAATGGTCACACAAGTTACAATTAAAATAATAAGCCGTAGCTTATGCAGAGTCATTTGTAAATACAGAAGACGTAAATGTCACATAGGATTTAGAGCTGGAAGGACTTTAGACATAATTTAGGCTTATCTTATTTTTACAGATGGGAAAACCAAAAGGAAGTGACTTGCCCAAAGTCATATAGTCGGTAGAGCTAGAATTTGAACCCAGGTCCTCTGACTCCAAATTCAGTCACTTCAAACTGTTACATTCATAGGGTGACACTATCACAAAGTAACACCCACTAATTACTAAGTCCTTCAGGGTTGCACAGTTTCACATGTAAGATTTCCCTCTGCAGAGGTAGTTATCAGGATTGGAGTTAGAAACTAGGAAAAGGACTTTGAGCTAAGAATAAGAGCAGGCCAGGGGACAGCAAACCTGCTGAAAGTTATGGGAATGGAGCCTCAGGGTGGAGGCTGAGTGATTTAGCCATGGGGCAGCTAGGTGGCACAGTGGATAAAGCACTGGCCTTGGATCAGGAGGACCTGAGTTCAATCCAGCCTCAGACACTTGACACTTAACTAGCTGTGTTACCCTGCGCAAGTCACTTAACCCTCATTACCCTGCCAAAAAAAAAAAAGAGTGATGTAGCCAGAACTGCTCAGTTCCAGGCCTCATAGCTCTCTATGTCCAGCTGAGACTGTAAATCTTAGCAGTGCAGAAATGGATGGATGGGGGGAAGAATGTCCCCTTCACACACATATACACAAAAGGGGGTATCCAGAAAGAGTAAAACCCAAAAAAGATTTCAACTTGGGATGTTTTAGGTACCTTTTGGAGGTTCTCTCTTTCCTTTTCTCATCTTCCCATTTTCTTTCTCCCCCTCTTCAAAATATTTCTTTTTTTCTTCTTTTTCTTTTTTGCAGGGCAATGAGGGTTAAGTGACCTGCCCAGGTCACACAGCTAGGTAAGTGTCAAGTGTCTGAGGTCAAATTTGAACTCAGGTCCTCTTGAATCCAGGCTCGATGCTTTATCCACTGCGCAACCTAAGTGCCCCTTTCAAAATTATTTCTAATGGGTCATGGGGGAGGGTTGTTCAGTATTCTCCTTTTCTGAATTTGAGGTGTGTGTGTGTGTATGTGTGTGCACATTTTGGAACCATGGAATGTCAGAGTTGGAAGAGATAATAGAGCCCAACAACCTTATTTTACAGATGAGGAAACTGAGGCTCAGAGAGGGTAAGAACAGTGTTATATAGCACTTTTGTAACACAGGAGTTGAGCTCAGGCCTCCTGGCTGCAAGGACAACACTCCTTTGCATAATGTTACCTCCCATTTTGGAATACATAGTCCCATATATGTCTATCTAAACCTCATTCCCCTGTTCAGGGCAGAAGTGCTTTCTGATCTTAATACATTTTGCTATACATTAAGCCAGAGAACAGTGCCATATGTGCTGGAGAGAATCAGACTGCCTCACCACCCAGTCCCCAACCCTCCTATCAAAATAGGATCAAGGGCAGAGGAAGAGGGGCTGCTGTCCCAGGTGCTGAAGACAGAAACCTCGAACACAACCACAAACAAGTGATCATCCTGCATCTTCATCCAGTGATAGGGAGCTCACTACATTTAAAGCTAATTCACCCCACTTTTGGGGAGCTCTAAATGATAGGAAGGTCCTTCTTTAAATTGGGATGAAATCTCTCCAATTTCCACACGCTGTTGCTAGTCCTGCCTTGTGGAGCCAGGCAGAACAAGTCTAAATCCTTTTACAAAGATGCCCTTCAGATACTTGAAAACTATTGTCACACCCTGCCCCTCCTTTGGATTAAACATCTTCAATTCCTTCAATCTTTGGTGTGGTCACCAGTCCCTTTCCCACCACGGTTCTTCTCTTTGTTCCTCTACATCTTGTCAATATTCAGTTCCTAAAAGGTGTCTCCAGGAATGAGCACAATATTTCAGGTCTGTTCTGACTGAGGGATAGGATAGGACAGCTGGGCCATCCCCTCCATCTCTTTTACTCTATTCTTTCCCAACTATTCAGCCTGACTCCTGGGATTCAAACCCCAACTTCTCGAAAGACTAGAGCCCCAAAGCCCTGAACCCCTAAACTCCTTCTGAAACTGTGATGCCCAGCATTGAACCTCGTACTCCAGAAGAAATGCTCAGACCCAAGAGAGCAGGACTAAACAACTTCCTCTCTAGCCTTCTTGCTGCTTTTCATCCCTGACATTCCATTGCCTGACTGCATCTTTAAACAAACTATCTCCCCTGCCTGCAATGCTTTCTTCCTTCACCTCCACCTCTTTGGGTACCCAACTTCCTGGAAAGCTCAACTCAAGCAACATGTGGGTTTCCTATCTTCCTCCCACTTTGTGGAATTCTCTTATTATTTTGTACATGTGCAAAAGCATTTTCCCTTAGAAGGCAGGTTCCTTGAGGACACGATTGCTTTGTTTTTATCTTGATCTCTGTAGCACTTAGCAGAGTGCTGGCACATGTAGGCACTTAGTAAAGCATTGACTTTACTCCTTAATAAATGTTTGACTGACTGCTGAATCCTACTGTATGGGCCTGGGACTTCTCCCCTGATCCCTTCTCTCCTCCTCATGAACCCCTTCAAACTCCAGTGACATGCAACCTCCATCCCAGCTTCCTCAACATCCAATTTGCAGACTCCTAACCCCTATAAACTCCATTCCTCCCCTCTCTTGACCTAACCCCCAAATACCCCAAACCTCATTTTTTCAACATCTCCTTACACTTCAGCTCCTTGGCTCATAGTCATGTTCCATCATTCCTTGGTCCCCTATCCCCAGACACACACCCTGTGCCCCCAGACAACATTCCCTTGTCTAACCTTAGCCCATCCCCATCATTCCTATGACCACAATATCTCCGAGAAAATATGAAGGGACAAACAAACCTCTCCTAAGAAGCCACCCTAGCCAAGCTCTATAAGTCCCTGCCCCACAGATGGGAAGATGAAATCCTAGTGAAGCCGGCCTCCTCTCCTTCCCTCAAAGGATATATATTTTGGTGGGGGCAATGAGGTTAAGTGATTTGCCCAGAGTACACAGCCTAGTAAGTTTCAATGTCTGAGGCTGATTTGAACTCAGGTACTCCTGAATCCAGGACCAGTGCTTTATCCACTGTGCTGCCTAGCTGCCCCCCCCCCCAAGGATACATTTTAAGAAAGGGTGGAAAGGACTTTTCCAAAAGCCACCTGGAGCTTTGAGGAGCATTTCCTGGGGTCTCTAGAGTTTCCTCTCTCTTATCTTTTCCCTTTCCCCCAGCTTCTGGCAGCCTATTTTGAGGTTGGCTGGGGGGAGTGGTTTGCTGTTCTGAGCAAAAATAAGCAAGAAGAGGTTTTAAAACAAAAACCAGCTGCTGCGTCTGGGGTGTCACAAACCTGCAGCAAACAAGGGGTGGTAGGGATTCTGAGTGTGGTGAGTGTGTGGTATGTGGGTAAGAGAAAGAAAGGAAGGAAGATAGGAATTGTGTGAGAGGGTGTCTGTGATGCGTATGGGCATGTGATCCTGTGTGACTGTGTACATTTATAGCTTTATGTGGCTACATGTGACTTAAGATGTATGTGTTACTGATGTAGGAAATAAGAGCCTCCTGGACATGGAAGTAGGTAAACCTGTGGATTAATCTCAGCTCCCCCACTACCTCACTGACTGTGTAGCCTTGAAGCAGACCCATTCCCCATCTTCGGACCTCAATTTTCCTCCTCTGTCTAGTGAAGGGGTGTCTAATGATTGTGCCGGTTCTAACGATCTAGGACTGTTCTGTCTCTGACCATGTGCATGTTTATGATTGTGCATCTGCCTGAGACAGAGGCAGAGCAAATCTAATCTCTCTTCCATGGCAGCCTCTCGGATACCTGACGACCAGTGACTGCATCCCTTCCTAGGCTTTATCTTCTCCAGCTACAACATGCCTGGTTCTTAAACCTTTTCCCCTATCATCTAGACTCCAGTCCCCTCCCCATCCAGGCTATTTTTTCTTGTATTCTCTCCAGCCTATCAAGTCATCCTTAAATTGGTACCCAGGTCTGAACACAATACTCCAGATGTTGTCTGATCAGACCAGAGGACTGTGGAGTTATCACCCTTCCTTCCTCTGGCCACTGTTTCCCCTTCCATGTAGCCTAAGGTCACATTCATTTCTTTTTTGTTTGTTTTTGTTTTGTTTTGTTTGTTTGTTTGTTGGGGCAATGAGGGTTAAGTGACTTGCCCAAGGTCACACAGCTAGTGTCAAGTGTTTGAGTCTGGATGGTCATGTTCATTTCTTAGGCTGCCATAACTCTTTGTTGACTCTCTCTCTCTCTCTCACACACACACACACACACACACCACACACATAATATTTTTTTTGTTTTGTTTTTTTGCGGGGCAATGAGGGTTAAGTGACTTGCCCAGGGTCACACAGCTAGTAACTGTCAAGTGTCTGAGCTGGATTTGGAACTTTATCTACCTTTATCTAGCTGCCTCCTGTTGACCATATTGAGCTTGAAGTCCATTAAGGCACCTGGACCTTTTTGTATACAAATGGCTGCCTAGCTGATCTTCCCATTCCCACATGTATGTGTGTGTTTCTTTTTATCCAACATGAATGGCTTGGAATTTATCTTTATTAAGATGCATCTTATTAAATATGAACCCATCATTCATACTCTTGAAAAGCATTTGTGATCCTGATTTTGCCAGTGTGTCACCTTCCCTCCAAGCTTCATGTCATCTGCCAATTTGACAAGCATGTCACCTATTTCTTTATCTAAAATAGTGACAAAAATATTGAATTCAATAGAACCAAGAATAGAGCCCTGGGGTATGCTGCTAAGTCTCTAGGATGGCATTTATCCATTTACCACCAAACTCTGGGTTCATTTCCAAATTCTAGCTCTAATAGGTACCCATAAATACATATATCATAAGAAATTTGTCTAGTGGTTTGCTAACAATCCCTCACTCAACCAGAAAGCATTTATTAAGCACCTAATGTGTGTCAGGCATTGTGCTGGGCACATAAGTCAAAGGTTACTAAATTTACATCTTTCCCCTGATCTATCATCTAGCCACCCTGTCAAAATGTGAATGAAACTTACTCTGGTATGATTGTCTGGATGAATTCATGATTGTGGCTTTCCTTTCTAAATGCTCACAAACCATCCCTTTAATAATACAGTCTATTGCTGTTTGAGTACCACCACCACCACCACCACCCACCACTATAATAGCTATCATTTCTATTGCATTTTAAGGTTACAAAGCATTCTACATCTCCTTTGATCTTCACAATGAACCCAATGAGATAGCTAATAAAGGTTTTATTGTCAGGTTCCATCCTCTTTCCTCTTTGAAAGTCAAGACATTTGCATATGTTCATCTAAGAGACACCTCTTCCATCTCCCCAGGGCTCTCCAGAAGACCCCATGGTGGTTCAGCAATCATACCCCACCAATCCTTTCAGCACAGTGAGACACTGGTCTTGTGGGCCTGGAGAACAGCTGGAGTTGTCTGACTCATTGTTCTCTTACCCTGAATTTAACTCTGTTGGGCCCTTTGGCTCAGTATAAAGATAATTTTCTTTGGTAGAAAAAGCCACGTGTGAGTGATTTCAGTTCATTGGTCTCTCCACCTCAAGTCTTACCCATTTCCAGGTCATTCTCCATACAGTTGCCAAGGGATGTCCCTAAAGCCTGCTGCCTGCATCCTCCCTCAATAAATGTTATTGGCCCCCATTACTTCCACGAACAGATACAAATTCTCCTGGTTGATATTTAAAGCCTTCACAAGCTGGCCCCAAACCACCTTTCCAGCCTTGTTTAAACAGCCCTTTCATATACTCCACTGTCTAGTGGAGCTGGACTTCTGGCTGCTCCTCGTACATTGGGCTTCATTTGCCATCTCTGAGTCCTAGATGTCACCAGCCATCCCCCATGCCTGAAATGTGCCATCTCCTCCCCTCTGCTTCTTAGAGTCCCTAATTTCCTTTCAGAATCAGCTCCAGCTCCAGCTCCAGCTCCAGTTCCATTTTCCATGAGACTTTTCCTCTCCTCCAGCTGCTGGTGTCCTCCCTTCCAAAATCTTCTTATAGCTGTATGCAGCTGTGTATAAGATGGATGTATGGACATGCCTGTCTCCCACAGTAGAATATAGCCTGAGTGCAGGGGCTAGTCACTTTTGTCTCGGTGTCCCCAACACTTAGCACAGTGTCTGGCATATAGGAGCATTTATCAAAAGCCTTTTGAGTTTTCGAATTGGTCAATGGATTGAAGACCAAGCCATGAGTCTCTGTATGGACATGGTTGTATATTCTGACTACTGCACCTATATTTTATGGATGACTGCATCTGCCTCTTCTTGGCAACGTCTTAGGCATTGATATTTATGTTTTTGTCCCTGTAAGACTGTATGTTGTGTGACTGAGACTCTATGCCTTTCTGCAGATTGCTGGGTACAGAGTGAGTTTCCCATCAAAAGCTTGTAGGCAGGTCAGAGACGCACACAGATACATATTCTCTCTCTCTCTCCTCTCTCTCTCTCTCTCTCTCTCCTCTCTCTCTCTCTCTCTCTCTCTTCCCTCTCCTCTCCTCTCCTCTCCTCTCTCTCCTCTCCTCTCTGTCTTTCTCTCTGTCTCTCTGTGTCCCCTCTCTCTGTCTCTGTCTCTCTGTATGTCTCTCTCTTTGTCTTTCTCTCTGTCTCTGTCCTCTCTCTGTCTGACTCTGTCTCTCTCTGTGTGTCTGTCCTCCTCTCTGTCTTTGTCCTCTCTCTGTCTCTCTCCTCTTTCTCTTGTCTCTCTCTGTCCTTCTCTCTCTGTGTCTCTCTCCTCTCTCTGTCTGTTTCTCTGTATATCTCTCTCTGTCTTTCTCTCTGTCTCTGTCTTTCTCTGTGTGTGTCTCTGTCTGTCTCTATCTCTGACTTCTAGTTTTGCCTAGGCCACTGTACAGGTACCTGGCCACGACTGACCTTCAGCTACACCAAGGGCCTTGCCCATTGTTCACCCATGCCCTTACCTGGCTGGGGTAGTTGTAGGGAGCTGCGGCTTCTCTGGGTCAAGCCCACAATGGCTGCCATCTTGGCCCCCAGACTGCTGCGGCGCTTCTTGGCAGTGCTGGCCCCGGCTGTGCCCCCGGCCTGCTCCCCGCCGCCACCAAACACCTCACCACTGATGCTGGAACTGCGTACCACATTCCGCGAGGACGCTGCTGGGCCTGTGCCTGGCTCTCCATCAAACATGGTCCTGAAGGTGTCAGGCCCACAGGCAGCACTGGAGACAGGAAGGAGAGGGGTCACTTGTCATCAAAGTCCTGCCACCAGGCCCAGTTCTAGCCTTACCCTGAGCCTTCAGCTGCAGCTGAAGTAGAGGAACTGGACCCAGGGCAGGAGCAATATGTTCTTGCCATCCTGGGGGCTGTCAGTGGCTCCATCTATGCACGAGGATAAAAAGAGCAGGCGATCCAGCTCCTCCTTAGATGGGACACTCCTCTGAGGCAAAACTCTCTCCCTCCCTTAGCTTAGGGCTCCCAGAACACAGGAGCCTGTCTTCCCCTTCAGAACAGGGGCTCTTTTCAGGCAATACTGTGTCTCCTGGCCCTGAGGCCTGAGACAGGAGCCCTAAAGGGAAGGTTGTACATTCCCTAGGCCGCAGGATTAAAAGTTGCCTTTGCAAGCCCCGCTCCCCAATGCTGAAGTCCAGCCAAAGGAAGCAAAAACTAGAGCTAGGCTGGTCAGCGGCTGCCACCTCCAGGAAGTGCCAAGAACAGGTAAGGGGGTGGAATCCCACTCAGCCAGCTCAGTGGCTCATTTTTCTTCCCCCTTGTGAATAATTGACACCCCTCCTCTTCTCATAGGGCAGATCCTCTGACTTCCAGGAAAGGTAAACTGTCAGCTTGGCCCAGCAGGAGCTACCCCATCATCCCTGAATCCTAGGGATCAGACAGCATCAAATTGTGCCTCAGGGACCTGACCGATGGGGGAATTTGTAGGGATGAGGATGGTGGTGACCCAGTGGCCCAAGACCCAGTATATTCAATCCACAGGAGACTCATGGAGGTGAGAACTGGAAGGATACTTAGAGACCCTGGATTTAGAGCTAGAAGGGACCTTAAAGGCTCTCTAGCCAAGCCCACCCTTTTTACAGTTGGGGAAACTGAGGCTCAGAGGAGTTGTTCCTTGCCCAAAGTCACAGGAGTAGTAAGTGGAAGAGGGGGATTTGAATCTAGTTCCTCCATCTCCAACCCTAGTAGTGTTCTTTTCACTATATTATTTCACAGAGGAGGAAACTGGAGTCCAGAAGGGGAGAGGGACTTGATCAAGGTCACAAAGTGAGTCAGGGGGACCAGAATCAGGTCTCCTAATTACAAGACTGGGGTCATTTACACTGTATCAGTGCTTATGACAGTGCCTGGAACATAGCAGGCACTTCCTACATACTTGTTGACTTGATTCCTACAAGACTGCCTTCTTTTCTTCTTTGTTTACTTGGTATTCATGTACAACTCTGGGGACTCGGGTTTCAGGGGCTCAGCTCCCAGGAAAAGAACTCACAAGGCAGCTTCTCTTCCCCAAGGGACACATATCTACCCCCTTAGCACTCTTTCTAGGCCTTCCAGAGCACTGGCTCCTGCCCATGTCCACCCCACGACACTCATTCCCCTGGATGACAGCAGAGGGATGGGCCAGAGGGGTGGAACTGAGGGCAGAGGATAGAACATGACATATCAGAAATACAAGGAATCTTAGATAATAGACTGTCATAGCAGGAGGGAATTCTGCAACTTAGAACATAGAATATTAGGGCTAGAAGGAATCCTTGTGCTTAGAATGTTTAAAAGCAGAAGAAAGACTGTTAAAGCTGGAAGCAATCCTAACACACAGGGCATAGAATGTCCAAATTGGACAGTACATTGGGAACGACACAGACCACACTGCAGAAAGTAATCTGAAGATAGAACACAGAATGTCAGAGGTGGAAGGGACCTTGGAACATGAAACACAGAACATCAAAGCCCGAGTGAATTTTGAACACAGAACACAACATCAGAGCAGGAAAAAGATGTGCACAGGATGATCAAACCGAACATAGAATAGGAGCTAAAAGCAGCCCAAGGATACAGAATATTAGAACATGGATTGTCAGAGCTGGAAGTTACTTTAGACTATCTTGTCTAACTTCCATATTTTATAGAAGAGGAAGTTGAGGTACAGACTGAGATAGAGATTTAGAGGCCAAGAACCCAAACAATTATACTCAGCATATGTCGAGTGGATTTGATGACCTCCTGGTTTGGTTTTTTTTTTTTCATTTTTCTCATCCTTTCTTTCTCAGCCTGATTTTAATCTACCTCTTCCAGGGAAAGAATTTCCCCCTCCATGTTTCCCCTGCCTCCTTTAGGTACCTTATTAAATTAAAGAGCCCCATACTGCAAGTCTTACCTGCTATGGAGACCTTATTTCTGATCTACTTCTACTGCTCCCCCAAAGAAAGCCCTTAGACTCTTAGGGTAGGGAGGACTGACTCCTCATATCCTGTCCTCAAAAGCCATGGATCCTAGGGTCCTTCCCACCTCCTATCTAGTCCCCAGTGTCCCATTGCTAGCTCTGGCTGCTAAACCACTAGTGCCCAAGGACTTAATGCTGAGAGACTTGGATGTGTGTTCAAAGACTTGGCCTGAACCCATCTGCCCTCTGCCTACTCATCCCTCATCAATGCCCAGTAGGACAGCTCCCCTCGGCCTTGGCTCCAGCCCCAGCCCCAGCCAGTGGGGGTGGGGCTCTCAACAAGGCCCGTGCCTGTCAAGTACATCTATATGTCCATCTTGACTGGTCAACTAGCCCTTCCAACAAGCCAGCAGGACAGCCTGTTCCCTGGGGTGAACTCATACTCTTATACAAACCTGAAGGGCCTGGGAACAGAATGTCAGAAGTTGAAGTAGATCTTCCATATCATCAAGGTCCACCCCCACCCCCATCACTGATGAAGAAAACAAGACTCAAGGGACCTGCATGAGGTCACAAGGTGACTTAGTAGCAGCACCCAGACTGAGCCCAGACAACCTGAGGGAGGCTGAGTTTGGATTCTCAGTCCCATTTCACAGATGGATCAACAAGAATTCCAGAGAGGATGAGGGAATTACCCCCAAAACGTATGGCAAGTAAGAGCCATTTCCTTTCATAGCAGTATCTCCTCTTTTGCCATCAGAGGGCCAGGAGCATCAACCTCACAGACATCCCTATCTCCCCCCACACACCCTGAGCTTCTGCCGATTTTATCTTTAAATCCCCAGAGCTGAGAACAAGGACCCTGCATGCAGTAGGTGCATGATAAACGTCTGTTTGTAGTTGATGTGCCCTTTCCCCCCAGTGGTCCAGGGGCTACTGGCTAGGTGTGGGCCTGGTCCCTCTCAGGGGGAGGGGAGATGAGGCAAGGTTCTACTTGGCTTAGAAAGCCTCTTACTCGATTGTAAGAGTGACCCATCCCCTTCCCATAAAAACAAACAAAAAACCTTAAACTCACCAAACGGGAAAATGTGGGTGCAGTTCTTGGCATCCCCAGTGGAATCAGCGTTGCCACCGCTGCTGCCGGGGGGCCCCTCTGAGGAGCTCGTTCTCCTGGACCATTGGAATGGAGCCTTTGATTTACCAGCCAAGTCCACTCACAGTTACCCCAAAGTAATCAGGATGGATTCCCTGAAGGAGATGGCATCAGAGGAAGGGTTAGAATGAGGAGGGGCCCCCAGGGTGGCCTCTTGCCCAGAACCCTGTCCCATCTGTGTCTAATCCAGGGGTCTAGAGGCACCCCCCCCAAACACTGCCTGGTGGAGAGGTATCATCATCCCAGTTGGGGTTTCAAGAGTCAATGGGGAGGAAATCCTCAGTTCCTCTGCTTGTTTTCAGGCCTGACAACTCTGCTAATAGGAACAGACATGAGTCCCAGGCCTGATAGGCTACACCAGTGTACTCCCCCGATGGCCCCAGGTTACCACTAGCACCAACTCCTTCCAACCTGGGTTCCTCCCAAGGAGGGAGGTTAGGGGCTGCTGACGGGGTCACTATGGCCTCCCAGGTATGTCCAGGAAGCAGGCAATTCATCAACAGCCACAAGCACACAGTGACATAGAGGCAAGCACACACAGAGCACAGAATGAAACACACACAGAAAGACAGGTATATACACACACAGAGATACACAACCCAAGCAGATGCACTCTGAGTACACGCCCTAAGAGACCTAGAGATGGCCAAGGAACAGAGCAAGGCACGTGTCTGCCCTGGGTTGTAGGGGATTGTCTCCCCAGAGTCCGGGCCAACAGATCCCCGACCAGAAGTGCACACAGAGGGACTATGATATGCACACTCACACACACAACCACAGAGGGCTGGACCCACAGGGAGATGCTCATGGAGAGGTGGCCATAGAGGCGTGCATGCAAACATACAGGAAGACATACACAGAGACAAGCTAAGAGACCCACAGGCACACAAGCACACACACACACACACACACACACACACACACACACGGCTGCTTGCATTGGGGTGTCTTACCGGCAACTGCAGAGTCTGAGGGTGAGGTTCAGGCAGAGCTCTGAGCCTGTGCGTCCATCCGTCTCTCTCTCTCTCTCTCTCTCTCTCTCTCTCTCTCTCTCTCTCTCTCTCTCTCTCTCTCTCTCTCTCTCCTCCCCCTCCCTCCCTTCTTCCCTCTCTCTCCTCCCCCTCCCTCCCTTCTTCCCTCCCTCTCTCTCTCTCCCCTCCACACACAGACATACACGTACTCTTGCAAGCGCGCACACACACACACACACACACACACACACACACACAGAGCCTAGTCTGGTGGCAGGAGGGGCGACGACAAAGAAGGAGCAAAGAGAAGGTTTCCGGAGGGAGGGGGGCGGGGGAGGGAGCAGATCTCATCTCCATGGCAACCATGCTGACCCAATTCTCCAGCCCAACCTGGGAAGGGGTTGGAGGGGGGGAAAGGGGCGCGGCCCAAGTTGGATTGGGGTTCCTTGAGATCCCAATTTCTCCTCTTTTCTTGGGCCACAGATTAGGACAGAGACTCAAACCCAGATATCTTAAAAGGTCCTCAGAGATCATCTACCACCATATACCCTCCCACCTTTTCACAGAGGAGGAAACTGAGGCCCCAAAGAGGGGTTTGAAGGGCCCTTAGACATTCAACAAACATACATTGAGCACCTACTATGTGCAAGGCACTCTGCTGTGTAAAAATGAAACAAACCCTGCCCAAAAAGGGCTTGTGTTATTGGTCCAGTCCAACTACTTTCCATTTTACAGAAGAGTAAACTGAGGCCCACTGAGATGAAGGAACTCAACCAGAGTCACACAGCCAGGCAAACAGTAACTCAATCAGGTATTTAGTAGAGTTCAGGGATAGAAAGGCAGGACTACAAAGGTCTCTGACAGAGCTGGACAGGCAAGGCGGGGCACAGCATCTAGCTAGTCCAGTATCAGTCTCCTGAACTGGAAATCACAGACCTGGCATCTCCCATCCCCACTCCCAAAAGACTCCTTTTTCCCTCCCCTGTTTCCCTCAGATTTCCAGCCCTCAGGCTCAGCCTCTCCTTTGGGTGTTTCCAGGCTGGTCTGTAGACCAGCTGGATGGAGAGGCTACAGCTAGGCATGTGTCTTCAGTTCAACAAATAAGTGCTTACTATAGGCAGCCCCCTGGACTCACTGCTGGGGAAGAAGCATATTTTAGACAACCCAATCTTTCTCCCTAGCCCTGTGGAGTCCATGAGTCTCACAGAGGGACATCAACAGATAACTATACCACAAATTACGACCTACGAGTATTAGAGTGCTGCAAAATTAAGCAGTACTACATGAGGATGGATGAGGAGGGTGCTCATTACCCAAGTCAGGATGAGGCTTCCTGAAGAAGCGGCATTTGAATTAAGTTTTAAAGAATGAATGAATTTAAGGGAGGGAAGGTAGACATTTCAGGCATAGAGAAAAATGTAGAAGCGAAAACTTGAAAACAGGATGGCATGGGGTTGTGGAAGAACTTGAGTGACAGGGAAAGAGGTTTGAACTTTAATCAACCGATTAAATAGGGCAATTAAATTAAATAGGCAATAGGTAGCCACAGAACATTTTTTTGTGGGGCAATGAGGGTTAAGTGACTTGCCCAAGCTCACACAGCTAGTAAGTGTCAAGTGTCTGAGGCCAGATTTGAACTCAGGTCCTCAGGGCTGGTGCTTTATTCACTGCACCACCTAGCTGCCCCCACAGAACATTTTTGAAAGAAAAAGTGGCATGATGACTCCTTGTATTGTGGAGGGCTTTGTAGGGGAAGCATCATGGCATAGTAGACAGAAGACCGTATTTGGAAATCACAGGGTCTGGATTTGAATTTGGACTCTGAACACTTTTAGCATTTATATAGTGCTTTAAATAGGATCTCCACAACGACCTTGTGAAATAGTTGCTATTATTATCTCCATTTTACAGATTAGGAAACTGAGGCACAGAATGGTTAAGTGAATTATCCAGGGTCACTAGCAACAACATCACTCTATCTCCTGGAGCCTCAACTTTCACATATGTAAAATAAGGGGGTTGGATTTAGATGGTTTCTACCATCTCTTCCTGGTCTAAATATGCACTGTGAATTTTTTTTTATCAAGCTCACGTTGTTCTAGAGGCCCCCTGAACTTCTCTGAAATTCTCCAATTCTAATCATCAGGAAGATAAGGATGTATTAGATAAGGGACAGAAAGGAAATGGTAAAACTTGTTGAGAAATTATTGAATAGTGCAGGTGGGTGCTAATGAGGGATTGAACTCAATTGATGGGTGAGACTCCAGAGGAGCAGACAGCTTAGGGAGTTTACAAACTCTGGTCATTGATTGAACACAAGAGGTGAGAGACAGGAAAGAGTCAAAAATAACCACAAGGTTAGAAACAAGAGAGCCCAGGTAGATGATGGCACCACAGCCAGGAAATAACAATGACAGAAGGACAAGCAGGTTCAGAGGAAAAGAATAAGCTCAGTCTGAACAGGTTGAGATTGAGGTATGGGGCTGGACATTCAGGTGAACATGCCCTGAAAGCAGGTAGAGTTGTGGATCTGAAGCATTCGGAAGAGGCCGGAGCTGAAGATGGAAATCTGATTGCGTAAACGTTCTTTATTTTTATATAATCAAGATTTGGGGGCTTATTTGCATGAAGCCATGGAAGTGAATGAGACTGCCAAGAGAGAGAGTATATATAGAGAGCAAAAAGCCTTGTGGACTACTTGAGTTTAAGGTGTGGGAGTTAAAAGGGGGTTAGCAGAAACAGGGGAAGATTGGTCAGAGATGTAGGAAAAGAGAAGGAAACTTTCCCTCCTCCTTAAGACAAGGGAGAAGACCATGCATTGGGGGCTTTTTATTTGTTTGGTTTTTTGTGGGGCAATGAGGGTTAAGTGACTTGCCCAGGGTCTGAGACCAGATTTGAACTCGGGACCTCCTGAATCCAGGGTCTGTGCTTTATCCACTGAGCTGCCCCCCCCCATTGGGTTTTTTGTCCCATTACAACTGGACCTTGGTTGGAGTCAAAGGAATTGACACTGGGAGTTGAAAACTTCTTGACCAGACTGAGCCCTTTGAGTGTAGCCCTGGGGTGAGGTTGGGGGAGCAGGCCAGGTGATCAGGGGTTTGGGCTAGTGTTGTTTATTGCAATACCACATGACTCAGGGCAGGGGCAGGGGAAGTATAATGTTTTAGAATCCTAAGCTGGGAGCCAGAAGACTTAGGTTCTGGCCCTGGCTCTGCTCACTTGAGATCTGACCTTGGGTAAGCAGATTTTTTTCCCAATGTGTCAGTATCCTCAGCTATAAAGTGGGGGAGGGGTTAGGTTGAATGATCTCTAAGGTTACTCCTAGCTCTGACATTCTACGTTCTGTGTTCTAACAAGCTGTGATTTCTCCCTCTGCTTTAGGGGGACCACTGAAGGTGGGGCTAGAGATCAAGGAGGAGCTGAATATGGGGGAGCCCTCTCCCTTAAGGGACCCATGGGTTGGATGAGGGGAGGGGACAAGAACTGCAGGCTCCAATAGGACTCCAGGAATTTGTTGGGGGAGGGAAAGAGAGGATAGGTCAGTGGCTCTGGGGACCTGGGATCCAGGCAGCACCACGGACAGTGGTCGCCAGGCAGGCTGGCAGGCAGTAGGAAGAGGAGCCGGCAGAGGGTCCCTGGGGCTTCCCAGCAGGCCCCAGGCCCTGCCCCCCTCCCCTTGCCCACAAGGCAAGTGATCAAAGCTTGCAGCCTCATCAATATTTCAAAAAGTAACTTTCTTCAGGGGCAGAGCCTGTTACAACCCTCTCTTCCCCCCTCCCCCACTACCCAGGCAGTCTCTCTGCTGGAAGAAGGGAGAGAAACTCTCCTGCTTCCCAGCCTAGATCCTATGGACAGATAGTCACAGAATGTTGGAGCTGAAAGGGCTCTTAGAGGTTATTTAGTCCAATCTCTTCTCTTTACAGATGGGAAACTGAGGCCCAGGTAGAACTGGTTTGCCTAAAGTCACATGGCTAGCTTTAGACCCCAGTCCCATGGACTCCAAGTCCAGCACTCTTCCCATTAGTCAAGATCCCACTCCCCAGAGACAGCAGTAGTGAATAGTTTGGAGAGTGTGAGTGAGAGAAGGCCCAGATTGGGCTCATTTTGACCCCCAGGGATAACGGGTGGGGAAAGATGCTTTGAAATCCTAGAATTCTAAATCCTCAGAGACTATGCATTATATAAAAGAGGATGCGGAGGCTCTCAGAGATGAAGTTACTTGTCCAAAGTCATACAGTGGGTCTGTAGATAGAAAAGCTTGGACTAGAACCCAACTGTTTGTCAAGGGTTCTGTTCTGTACATGGTACTTCTGCCTACTTCCTTCCAAGGAGCTGGGAGAGGAAACCTGGGGGAGGAGACCAAGAAGGGGGGAAGAGCAGAATTTCTTCTTCTGCAATGTTGTTCTTGCTATTTCTCTGCTTTCCCCTCCTTTCCAAATCTTTTCAAGACCCAACTAGAACTCCACTTCCTCCAGGAAGTCCTCCTCGATTACTACAACAGCTCACAGTGAATTCTCTCTCCATATACCACCCCCATGATAATTACAATAACTTATATTTCTATGAACTCCCACTCATAAATTTCTTCCCCTGCTCCCCAAAGGCAGGTTCTAGGCCTTTTCTATCTTATCCATGGCTCAGGGGAGGCCTCAGTGAAAGGTGGACAAAGAGAAACTAGCCTTGAGCCCAGCCAGAGTAGAGTGACTGAAGCCAAGTGAGTTGAACTAAGTGAGCATCAGCTTGCTTGGTGGCATGGTCGTTTGAGCACTGGGTCTAGAATCAGAAAGAATTGAATACAAATCCAGCCTCAGACACTTACTAGCTGTGTGATCTTGGGCAAGTCATTTGACCTGTTTGCTTCAGTTTTCGTGGCTGTGATGATTATTATTAGGCAAGAAGAGCAATGGGAAAATCTTAAACCCCAGATATTCCTTGAACCATCCCATCTAGTCTTGCAAAGCACTGCACATTTCTTTCTTTGGAGCTGAATTCTATGGGATCCTTTCTGGGCTAGAAGTGGGATAATGTGAGGAGGGGGAACACTGGTGAAGCTGGCTGAAAAATCCCCTTCAGTGTAAACATAAGGGGATAATTTGGCAGAGTCTGTAAGTCTGACAATGGGAAGCTACAGAAAACATCTCTCCAAGCATTCCTGAGCCAGCTTGGAAGGCCATTCCTCCACGGATTCAGGCCAGCCATACCTCTCCAGGGTTAAATTTGCCTCTCTTTACCCAGGACCCCCAGCTTCATCAACAAGGCTATAGCTGAGCTTGCCCTGGGAGAGAAGCTGGAGAGGGAAGGAGGCCTTGGGGAATGGGCCCCCTGTGTGTGGCCCATGTGTAAACAAGGCTGTTCCCCCGAGCTCCGATTGCTGAGTCTTTGTCTTATGAGAGCTGTGGAGGGAGGGGAGATTGGGGAAAGGAGGCTGGGAATACCAAAGGCCACAGGTCCAAAAGGAAGAGCAGAGAACCTGCCTCTGGGCCTTAATTATTGTGCTAAACCCTGGCATGGCTTGGCCGCCTCTTAGAATCACAGTCAGAGCTAGGAAGGGTTTTAGGATCTAATTCCATTTAAGAAACACTTAGCACTTCCTACAGCCTGGTGCTGAATGTTGGGTGCATGGAGGCAAAAATGAAGCCGTAAGGAGCCTACATTCGACTGGAACACAGAACAGAAATGTCAGTGCAGGGAGGACCCATAGAACACCATTAAAGTCAGAAGGGCCTTAGAAATCATTGAGTCCAACCCACTCATTTTACAGATGAGGAAACTGAGGTGCATAGAAGGGGGAAGAGACTAGGTCAAATTCACACAGTCAGTAGCAGAGTAGGGATTCCAACCCAGATCTGATTCTCAGTTCAGGGCTCTGCCACTACTCTGAAAGCTGAATACACTGAAGCCCTTTCTCATTTATCCTTCCATTCCTGTCTCACAATGCCTCAGTGGAGAGGAAGAAAGGGGCAGGGAGAGAGACAGAGACATAGAGAGACAGAGACAGACAGAGAAAGAGACAGAGAGAGACAGAGACACAGGAGAGAGAGAGAAGAGAGAGAGGAGAGGGAGGAGAGAGACAGAGACAGAGGAGAGAGAGACACACAGGAGAGAGGAGAGAGACACAGAGGAGAGAGAGAGAGAGACACACAGAGGGGAGAGAGAGAGAGAGAGAGAGAGAGAGAGAGAGAGAGAGAGAGAGAGAGAGAGAGAGGAGAGAGGAGAGAGACACAGAGGAGAGAGAGAGAGCTTGTTAAGCCCCCTTTGATAGATGGGGAAACTGAGGTCAAAATAGGGAGATGAGAGAACCTACGGTCTTGGGGAAGGGGGAGGCAGAGGATAAGGGAGGGGCAGGAAGGGGACAATCAGGCCAGGCTGAGGTGAGAGCACTCACATGGTGCTAATGAAATAAAACCACCAGTACCACCCCCCCTTCCCTACCCCACCCCTCCCAGGGGACCCTCTTGGCTCCAGCTGATGCAATGCTCAGGCTGGCTAATTGTTTTTGTCTCCCTCCTTAAAGGGCCCACAGCCTTCAACAGTGATATCCCTTTTATTCATCTTCTCCCCACTGTACCACTCCCCATACACTTCTGCCTTTCTAGGCCAGATGGGAGGGGGCTTCCCTTTTACCTCATTCCAAAGGCTGACAGCAAGTGCCTAGGTCTGTGGTCCCTCTCCTAGCTCTGATATCGTGTTCTATGTTCTCCCATAGTCCTTTCAAGCTCTGACCTTTTTTTTTTTTTAAATCCTATATAAATGTAAGCTATTATCATTACTATTATTTTACAAGGGGAGGCCTCTATACCCCCATGACCTCCTTTTCTTTGGCTTTGGTGCTCACAGTGATTGAGGGCAGGACTCAGGTCTGAGTCCTCCCAAGTTGGGGATTCCATCTCTAGCACAGGGGTAGCATTGGGGCAGCTAGGTGGGGCAATGGATACACCACTGACCTTAGAGTCAAAAGGATCTGAGTTCAAATTTCACCTCAGACACTTACTAGCTCTGTGATCCTTGGCAAGTCACAACCCCAATTGCCTTAAAACATTCAGGGCCATCTCCAGTTGTTTTGATCTATATCTTGCCACTGGACTCAGATGGCTCTAGAGGAGAGAGTGAGGTTGGTGACCTTGCACAGACCTCCCTCACTTAAATCCAATTCAGTGCAAGTCATTACATCACCGATACCATGGTTCTCTTCAAGAATGAAGGACAAAAACAACAACAGGGATACATAACTCATAGTCCACTGATAGTTTCAGGGGGTCTGTGAAATTGGGGGGAAATCATCTTTGTTTTTACTATTTAACCTTTTGTTTTCATTAAATTTTGCTAAATGAAATCTAGGATTTCCTTCAATTATTTAAAACTATTATTCTGACAAGAGGGCCATAGTGTTTACCAGATTGCCCAAGGGGATCGGGACACAAAAACATTAAGAACTTCTGCTCTAGCAGGATGCTGCTGGGTCCCAATCTGTCTTTGCTGCTAAATAGAACCTAGATGCCCTCCTGTGGCCAGCCACGCCCAATCTCGGTGGCCTGGGAGCAACCAGCCTGTGGCCCCTACCTGGGTGACCCTTCCTAGGGAATGGGAAGAGCCAGGGTCTGGGTGCCTGAGCTTTCAACACTTTGGTCTGGACAGCAGGGTTCCCGTGGCCAGTCTGGGAAAGGGATTAAACTTGACCCCACCAGAGCAATAGGTAGAAGATGCAAGGAGGAAGATTTTGGCTCATTGTTATGAAAAGCTCCCAATAATCAGAGCTAATGACAGGTGGAATGTGCTGCCAAGGGGGACAGTGAAACACCAGGCCCTGGAAGTCTTTCAAACAGAAGGCTGGGCTGATTCCTCTCTCGGTAGAGCTTTGGATTCTAGGGATTTTGCTGCAATGGCCCCTTGTGGGCAGCCCTGCCCTTTCCCATCTCCCTTCCTGCCCCCTTTTGTGTGTTGGCTTCCTCCTTTATTTATTTATTTATTGGTTTTGGGGTTTTTTTGTGAGGCAATTGGGGTTAAGTGACTTGCCCAGGGTCACACAGCTAGTAAGTGTTAAGTGTCTGAGGCCACACTTGAACTCAGGTCCTCCTGAATCCAGGGCCAGTGCTCTATCCACTGCGCCACCTAGCTGCCCCGCCTTCCTCCTTTAGAATGTAAGCTCTTGGGGGCAGCTAGGTGACTCAGTAGATAACTGGATTCAGGAAGACCTGAGTTCAAATCGGATCTCAGACACTTGACACTTGCTAGATGTGTGACCCTGGGCAAGTCACTTAACCCTCATTGCCCCACGAAAACAATAGCAACAAAAAAGAACCTAAGTTCTTAGAAGGCAGGGACAGTTTTTTCTTTTGGCTCCTGTTTATATCCCCAGAACTTTGCACAATGCCTGGCACATAGCAAGCTCTTAGTCAATGCTTGCTGCCTACCGGTCTAATGACTACTTATCATATTCATCTGTAAGGTTCTGAAGAAAGCACTTTGCAAACCTTAAAGCTCTATATAAATGGGACTTGTTATTATTAGTTGCTACAGAGGAGCTTCTTGTTCAGGTATGAGTTGGACTAGATGCTTTGGGAAGTTCTTCCCAAACCCCACATTCTGTGATGCTAATGAGTGGCTGCCCTTTCCCTCACTAGAGGACACTTGGAGGGTCCAGGGAAGGCTGTCTCCACATGCAGGCCCGCCCCAGAAGTCTTTGGAATGCCTTGATATCCCGATGCTAATCAGAGCCACCTCTATCTTGCCCCCTATGAACCTGCCCCCAGAATCAATAGAAAATATGTCTCATTGGACTGGAAGGTAACATGTGCTGGAGAGTGATGTGCGGTCATTCTGGAGAGATAGGTTGAAGCCAGATTATAAGGGGCTTTAAATACTAAACAGCGGTGTTTGAATTTTATCCCTGTGAAATTCTGAGGGAACCAATGAAGCTTTTGGAGCAGGGGAGTACTGTGGGAAGACTTCCTTCGCCCCAGTTCCCACAGGCCCTTTGGGTAGAGGGTCCTTTCTCCTTCCCATACTTCTTTCTTCCCAAACTTTTTGTTCCTCCCTGCTTCCCAACATCTTTGGTCTAGAGAATTTTCACACTTAAGAAGTTTTCCTACTTTTTCAGCTGGGAAAGACCTTAGAATTCAGCTCATTCAGGATGCTGGATCTGGAAGGGCTCCTAGGTACACAGAATGGAGGAAGGACCAAATCAAAGAATTGTAGATTTGGGAGGAATCTTTGAACAAAGCCTGTTTGAGCTGGAAGAGACCTTAGAACACAGGATGTCAGAGTTGGAAAGATCCTTAAAATATTGAATTTCATCATGGAAGGGGGAAAGGGACCCACATGTACAAAAATATTTATAGCTGCTCTTTACGTGGTAGCAAGGAATTGGAAGTTGAGGGGGTGCCCATCAGTTGGGGAATGGCTGGACAAGTTGTGGTATATGAATACAATGGAATACTATTGTGCTGTAAGAAATGATGAGCAGGAGGAGTTCAGAGAAACCTGGAGGGTCTTACGTGAGCTGATGATGAGTGAGATGAGCAGAACCAGAAGAACATTGTACACAGTATCATCAACATTGAGTGTTGACCTACTGTGATGGACTATATTCTTCTCACCAATGCAATGGTACAGAAGAGTTCCAGGGAACTCATGATAGAAGAGGATCTCCAAATCCAAGAAAAAAAAAAGAAAGAAAGAACTGTGGAGTATAGATGCTGATTGAACCATATTATTTCTTTTGTTTTGGGTGCTGTTGTTTTTTTTTTTCTATTTTGAGGTTTTGCATCACTGCTCTGATTCTCTTGTAACAGGATTAATGCAGAAATAGGATTAATGTTATTATGTGTATATATATGTGTGTGTGTATATATATATATCTGTATGTATATGTATAGAGATATATAGATATAACCTATATCAGATTACCTGCTGTCTAGGGGAGGGGGGAGGGAGGGGAGGGAGGGAGAAAAATCTGAAATTGTAAAGCATGTATAAACAAAAGTTGAGAACTATCTTTACATGTAATGGAAAAAATAAAATACCTCATACATTAAAAAAAATATTGAATTTCAGAGCTGATAGGAGCCTTAGAAATAACTGAATATTCCTCAACTCATATTTCAGATATGGAAATTTTGGGCAAGAGAAGTGACTGGTCCAAGGTCATACAGTGGGCCTCCATCTCACTCCTAACTCTGTTCATATTCCGGCCATAGTCATTCTTCTCCCTCATAGCTAAATGGCAACAGGGCACTGAAGAAGGCATGTTGGCCCCAGACAGAGTCTCCCAGAGGAGGCAGGTACACGTATGTGGGGAATGAGATACATGTGTTTGGGGGAGGGGAAGTAATACATATTTTAGGTGGATGCCCAGCTGGAGATATGAAAGCAGATGGAGGGATGGCCAAGGACAGAAGTACAGACTGGGCTGACTCCTGGAGTTAACCCAAAGGGCCTAGAAATAGGAGAGGGAAAGGTGAGAAAGGGTAGCCTGCAAGGATGGGGCCTGCTCAGAGCCAGGGAAATGCAGCCCCAAATCTTGACCAAGGCCTTTGGACCCAGAGTCCCCAGCCTGGGGATCCTCCTCTCCCACGGGTCTCAACATTTCTCTTCCCTGGAGCCTTCCCTGGCTACACATGTCCATCCCCCCAGGAAGCTCAGGCCTTATTATCACAGCCTAATTGGCTGCTGGCAGAGGTAACAGCAGGGTTGGGAAGGGGAGTTTAACCTGCCTGTGGCTGGGCCCAGGGGAATAGAAGAGGGGCCCTTAGGCTTTAGGGATGGGGAGATGGTGACAGAGACTTTCATCTATGCAAGGGAGAGCCTATGATTCAGGGGAGACTCTCTGATCGGCTTGCTTTCCTGGGAATTATCAATTCCCCCAATAGCTGATGGAGACTCCATCTGCCCTGCATCCTAGAAAGATTTTGGGGGGACTTGAAGATTATAGAGGAAGATCATTTATTATGGAAAGCATCAAGTAGAGAAGGACCAGCCCTGAGAACTGGTATGGGGTCTATTACTAGCCCACAATCTGGGGGGTCAGAGAAGATCTCAATGGCAGCAGTCTCCCCAACCTGTCCTCAAACCAGATGCACTGAGCCTCCAAACACACCCAGCAATTTTCAGAGGAGAAGGTGTTTAAGAAAGCTTTGTCTGAAAGGCAGTGCTATGTGATCCAATAACTAGCTCGTTGATTGTGGGCAAGTCGCTTGTCCATCCTAACCTGTTTCCCCAAGTGCAAATTGGGATTAATGATGCTTATACTGACTACCTCCTGCAGTTGTTAGGAGGGTCAGATGAGTATCTGACACGTGTTCATCCAGTCTCTGCTTGAATACTGCTAGAGATAGGGTGCTCACCATCTGCCAGTGAAGTGCTATTGATAGAAATGGGAGCTCGTGTTAGCAATGGATTGAACTAAAGCTTGACTAGTACAAACTGTTACAAATTTGAGGATCAACAATTCATTTCAGGAATGATTTATCAAGTGTACCCACTTCACACTTGGCCTTATCCTGAGATACAAACTACAAAGAAGACCAGAAGCTTTTCTAAAAATTCTTCTTCCCCATCATCCTAACTTTCTCCCCATTTCCCACTTTTTTCATTTCTTTGTTCCAACCTAAGATATCTCATTTAGTACAAGGTAACAGGTGCCAAGCAGTCTTACCCATTATAATATATATATGTACCAATACATATGTATGTACATCTATACAGACATATGTCTATCATCTATCTGTCCGTCCATCCATCATATCTATCTCTATATCTATCATCCATCCACCATATCTATCTATCATCTATCTTTTTCTGATCCTTTAAAACAGAGAATTAATTAGACCATCTTACCCATCTCTGCCTAGAAGGAAATCTTTATTAAACACACATGGTTGATTCATAAATGCTTTTATAAAAACTGTCTAGAGAAGTACAATCCTCATGAATGGCGGGAGCCTTGCATCATGAATATCTTGTATTTTAAAAAAAGTCAAAGTGGTATAATTTGTTTACACTGAAACTTTCTAAATAAACTCTTTAAAAAAAGAGATACAGGAATCTTGCCCTCAGAGAACTGACAGTCTAGCAGTACCAACAGAGAATTTGTAATTGGAGAAGACCTTAAACATCAATTATTTCCAAACCCACATTTTGCAAATGAGGAAAATGAGGCCCAGAGAGGTTAATTGAATCACCGATGGTCACACAGGAAGTAGTAAGCCCCCTGACTTCAGATCCAGGGCTTTTTTTTTCATTACTATATAATGCCTCTCAAGACCAGACTAATTTGTAACGAGCCTGATGGTGTGGGGGTAACAGGGAAGAAGTTGATTTAATCACTTCTATCCAGTCATGGTGCCATATTCTGCCCTGCCCCCATCGTCCATCGGACTCATTGTAAGGTAGTTCCCTCTGAGTCCCCCATCTCCCTAATATAACCCCAGCCAAATCTTTCCTGCTGGGAACTGGGTTTGGGGAACCTTAAACCCCCTTCCAGATGGCTTTGCTCAAAAGGGATCTCACAAGAAATTTATCCGTTTCCTCCACTTTCCCAATGCCTCAAGAGCCTCCGGGAGCAAGAGGGCCAATAGCCACAGCACCCCCTCCCCTGCCGTCTCTGCGGGGTAAGCCGCCTAAATTAGGGGCTGGGCCACCACCCACCCCGGCGCTCCCATCTCTCAGCTTTGCGCGCAGCTCTCGGAGTCAACGGGGCTCCGCTAGGATCCAGCCCTGAAAACCAGAGGACCCTTAGCTCTGTGTGTAGGTCAACATCTTTCCTTCCTTTCCACTCCCCACATCTTCTCCCTCTGCTTTGGTTGGCCCCTGGTCGGGGGAGAGAAAAGTTGTGAGAAGAGGGAAAGAGGGAGGACCACTCCAGACACAGTTCCCAGCAAGAGATCTTTTACAGGGAAAGTAGCTGGTTTTCTCATTTTCCAGGGAAGGTCTCTAAGAGCTTTATAAACAAGACAGCTGTTGTCAGTGTTCACAAGAGCTCAGGACTCGGCCTCTTGGGAAACTGGGGATGGTGTGAAGGGAGACCCCCCCCCATACCCTAAGGAGGCGCCACGTTCCCCCCACCCTACACTCAATCCCTTTCTCACTCACCAGCGCTAGCGCCGCTTCTAGGACCCACGCCCCCAGCCCCAGCGCCAGCCCCAGCGCCAGCCCCAGCGCCAGCCCCACCTCCAGCCCCACCTGTGGCCCGCCCAGTCGCGGCCACCGCGGCTTCCCAGGCTGGGCGGGGCAAGTCAGAGGCTAGGCTGCCCTCGGGACGCGGGTGGTTGGCTTGGAGAGCGCGAAGGCTCCAGGGGGCTGAAGCCAGAGCCAGACTCCTTCTAGCCCTTGTTTTCTGCCACCCATGCGGGGTTTGGGGAGGAGACTGCAGCGGGTGGGGTGGGACTTGTTCCGGTCATTTACCTCGGAGTGTCCCGAACTAAATAAAGCGGAGACGGGAACAGGAGCAGAATTGGGACCCAAAGAGGACGATCTGAGCATCTCTGGGTAGGAGTCCTAGCAAGCCTGGCCTAGGCCTGGTCCCAGCCACTTGGCTTAGTCTTCTCGACTCCTCCCCTCCCTAAGGAGCTTCCCCACCATGAGCCACCCAGGGTCCTTCCCGGGCCTTCCAACACCCAGGCCAACCGTGGAGACTGCCTCCTATTTCGGATTTCTCTGAAATGTCTCTGTCCCTCCATCCTCCACTCCCCCATCCTCATCCTGGGGCAAAACCTCTGGGAAACGCAGCCAAGGAGAGAGACAAAGATCCTCTGACATTCAGGAATGTACTGCTTCACAATTCCTTCCCTCCGTCCCTAATTTTACCGATATGGAAACTGAGGCACTGGAACCAGACTTGGGTCCAAGCCCAAATTTGCCCCCTGATTGTTGTGGTTGTTTCCCTCCTAGGGCTCTGACCCTCGGAGGATGCTTTAATACTCTCTCTGGCTGGAATTCCCCCAATCTAGGAGCATTAAACAGCTCAACCTTGACATCCCTGATCGCGCTCTCCCCGTGGCCCGGGGCAAGCAAATGCCTGGTGGGAAACATCGTCACCTTCTCTACTTGGCTATTAGCTGGAGATGTCCCCCAGCTGCGCCGGGCCCTCCCTCTTCAGAAGCCCGCCTGGTACAGCGTGGGTAGGGAACTGGCAGGTGTTGTTCTCGCCTTGCCCTCTGCTGCCGCCCCGCGGACGGTACGGGAATTGTAGACCTTGGACCCGGTTAAGGCTCGTTCTCCTTCCATCGATCGCTAGCTCCAACCAAATCTGGGGCTGATCCTGGCCTGGATGTGTACCTCACTTCCCAAGGCTCCCTGAAAGAGCCTACCCCTCGAATTTCCCTTTCATATGATGGCTTCTCAAGGATTATTACCAGTTAAAGGACTTGATAATAATGTTAATAACGCATTAACAAGCATTTATTAAACACCTCCATGTGTCAAATGCTGGAGAAACAAAGAAAGACAAAAACCAATCCCTGTCCTCAATGGGCTTGCATTCTAATGGGGTGACATCATGCCAGCAACTCTGCACAAACAACATATAGACAGGATAAACTGGAGATGATCTCAGAGAAAAGGCACTATCATTATGCACACTGAGAAAGAAAGCCAGGCAGAGAATCAGGTGGGCTTTCTAATCATTAAAGACTTTTCTCATAATAGTGTTTGAATGATTATTTTGATTTTACAGATGAAGAAACTGGACCTCAAGGAAGGCAAGTGGGTTGCCCAGGGTCACAAGCTGATGTGTTGCCGCAGAGATTCTGACTTGCTTCCTTTCTCTTTTCCCTTCCCCCCCAATTCCTTACCAGTTTTGCCTAGATCTTGGGCTCCTGTGCCCCAAAGAACTAACCCAGGAACACATTTTCATACGCAGGAGTCTATGGGTCCAATCCAGTCTGTATAGAGATGTTCCCATATGAATTTTCTTTAAACTGGCCTCTCATCACTACCCTTCAGTAGGTCCCTATTGCTTCCTGAATTAAATCCAAATTCTTTTGTGTAGTATGTATCCACAATCTGGCACTGCCCTTCCTTTCCAGTCTTCCCTTTCACAACATCATGCTTTGAATTCTGGGTTCCAGAACAACTGGCATACTCATCACCCACTGTCCGAGACTCTCCCAAATTCTGGGCCTTCGATCACTTCCTTCCCTCTCCCAGGAATGCCCTCCCCCTATTGCCCTGTTGGATTCCTACACATTCTTAGAAACCCAATTCTTAAATGCCACCTTCTTTGAAAAGAACAACATTGGACAAGCATACTGTAGGACTTTACTTATTAGTTTAAGGAGACTGGGCACAGGGCTTTATTCTTTGTTCCCCAAAATAGTCTTTTTTTTTAATGTATAAGGTATTTTAATGTATAAGGTATTTTATTTTTTCCGTTACATGTAAAGATAGTTCTCAACTTTTGTTTATACAAGCTTTACAATTTCAGATTTTTCTCCCTCCCTCCCCTCCCTCCCCCCCTCCCCTAGACAGCAGGTAATCTGATATAGGTTATGTCCATATATCTCTATACATATACATATAGATATAGATATATACACACACATATATATATACACATAATAACATTAATCCTATTTCTGCATTAATCCTGTTACAAGAGAAAGAATCAGAGCAGTGATGCAAAACCTCAAAATAGAAAAAAAAAACAACAGCACCCAAAACAAAAGAAATAATATGGTTCAATCAGCATCTATACTCCACAGTTCTTTCTTTCTTTTTTTTTTCTTGGATTTGGAGATCCTCTTCTATCATGAGTTCCCTGGAACTCTTCTGTACCATTGCATTGGTGAGAAGAATATAGTCCATCACAGTAGGTCAACACTCAATGTTGATGATACTGTGTACAATGTTCTTCTGGTTCTGCTCATCTCACTCATCATCAGCTCAGGTAAGACCCTCCAGGTTTCTCTGAACTCCTCCTGCTCATCATTTCTTACAGCACAATAGTATTCCATTGTATTCATATACCACAACTTGTCCAGCCATTCCCCAATTGATGGGCACCCCCTCAACTTCCAATTCCTTGCTACCACGTAAAGAGCAGCTATAAATATTTTTGTACATGTGGGTCCCTTTCCCCCTTCCATGATTTCTTTGGGCAAAAGACCTAAAAGTGGAATTGCTGGGTCAAAGGGTATGCACAGCTTTATCGCCCTTTGGGCATAATTCCAAATTGCTCTCCAGAATGGTTGGATCAGCTCACAGCTCCACCAACAATGGATTAGTGTTCCAATTTTTCCACAGCCTCTCCAACATTTATTATCTTCCTTTTTTGTCATTTTAGCCAATCTGATAGGTGTCAGGTGGTACCTCAGAGTTGTTTTAATTTGCATCTCTCTAATCATTAGAGATTTAGAGCACCAAAATAGTCTTTTGAGGTAAGGTAGGTACTATTTTAATGATGGGGAAGCTGAGGACCAGACAAGGGGAGGGATTTATCCAAGGTCACCCAGTGAGTTGGTGGCAGTCAGAATGAAAGCCAAGTCTCTTTCCTGACTTTCAACCCAATTATCTTTATCTTTCCAGTGGCCCCTATTGTTTCTTCATGTCCATATGTGCTAAGCAGTCAGGTGGCTTGGTGGGGGGTGGCCCCTTTAACCTCTAGGGAAGGAGAGAAGGGCAGAGTCCTTCACAAAGATAGCAGAAGCTGCCAGCAGATGATTGAGCTTCCCTGATTCTCTTGTTCCACACGCCAAATTGCTGAGACCTTGGATTTTTGAACTTGAAGCTATTGCTAAGATCTCATCCTGAATCCTCTCTGTTTTACCTCTTATTGAAACTGAGGAAGAGGCAGGGCACCTTGGGACAGAGCTGGTCTCTCTCTTGGTCTGCCTTACTTTTGGCTTTATGCCTGCTGTATTGATTTAAGATTTTCCGGGAGCCTGTCTGAAGACTCAGGTTTCAGGATCTGATCCATCCCACCCTGAGCCGTTTGAACAGAGCCCATTCCCTTCCTAGCTATTAAGACTTCCTGCCTTCCAGCATTCTGAACCCCTGCCAGGATGCTGTTCTCGGCTTCCTCAGGCTAATAAGTACCATCCTGCAACACAAGCCTCATTTTGCACTTTCAAAAGCACTTTCATATTTATTGTCTCATTTGATTTTCATAATGACTCTGGGATGAAGGGAAGGGCAGGGCAAGTGTTGGTCCCCTCCAGTCCTGGCTTTTTTTTCTTTTAGATTTGGAGAAATTGAAGCCAGAAATTGAAGTCCTGGCTTGTCCAAGGTCACACGCTGAACCAGTGGCTAAACAGGGGTCCAGAATCCAAGTCTTCAAGATCATTTATGACACATGGGCTATTTAGCTTGGTGACCCCCTTCTGGGAGATTGATCAAAAGAGCTTTGCAAAAACCACTTAGGTTTGAGACCTCCAGGTTTGTGTCCTGCTGGTTCTGTCATTGACTCACTGGGGGACCTTAGACAAGTCACTTAATTCTCAAGGCTCAGCGTCTATATACATTTTTTTTAGTGAGGCAATTGGGGTTAAGTGACTTGCCCAGGGTCACACAGCTAGTGTTAAGTGTCTGAGGCCAGATTTGAACTCAGGTACTCCTGATTCCAGGGCCAGTGCTCTATCCACTGTGCCACCTAGCTGCCCCGTCTATATACATTTTAAAAAGTGTGTCATATAAGATGTACATATAATATGTGTGATGTATAAATATATTACATATGTAAACATGTGTATATATGTACCTGGTGACTTCACTTCCACACTAATGCAGATCCATAAATCATTTGTAATTTATTATAAGGAGAGTTGCCTAGTTTTTTAGGGAGCTAAATGACTTGCTCTTGGTCACTCAGCTAGTATATGTCAGAAACAGAGCTTGAACCCAGGGCTTCTGGGCTCCATTTACTATGCCATGTTGTCTTTCAGTTATAATGGTAATAACTGATGACATTTATATAGATCTTCAAGGCTTGCAAAGCACTTTATTGTTTTTTTGTTTTTTGGTGAGGCAATTGGGGTTAAGTGACTTGCCTAGGGTCACACAGTCAAGTGTCTGAGGCCAGATTTTAACTCAGGTCCTCCTGAATCCAGAGCCGGTGCTCTATCCACTGTGCTACCTAGCTGCCCCTCAAAGCACTTTACATACACTATCTTGTTGGATTCTCAAAAAAACCCTGGGGGATAGATACTGTTGTAATCTTCATTTTACCGATGAGGGAACTGAGGCACAGAGCATTTAAGTGCCTTGCCTGGGGTTACATATGTAGTTAAGTGTCTGAGGTGGGATTTGAACCAAGGTTTTGTTGATTCCAACTCCAGCCCTCTATCCATTGAACCACCTAGCTGTCTAGCTATCTCATTTGGTCTTCACACATACACACACACACACACACACACACACACACACACACACACCCCGAGAGAGGTGCTATGGATATTATTACCCCTCTTCTATAGATGAGGAAACTGATACCCTGAAAAGTTGTGACTTGTCCATAGATAGTAAGTGTCCTCTGCCCTGGCATTCATCTGGAGTGTTGTGTCCACTTGTGAGTGCCTCATTTTAGGAAGGACATTGATCAGTTGTAAGGCACATCCTTACAGAATCCTTAACAGGATGGACCAGGATGGTCAAAAGTCTGGCGAATGGGATACGTGGATCCTGGAGATGAAAAAATTCCTGAGTGACATGCCAGCTGTATTCAGATACTTGGAGGACAGCATCATGTGAAAAGGGGTTTTGCCTGCTTGGCCCCCCAAGGCAGCCCCAGCAGCAGTGGGTACAAGCTGCAAAAGGGCAGACTTAGGCTTGATGTCAGGAAAAGCTTCAGAACCATTAAAGCTTGTCCCAAAGTACAAGGGTCCATCTGTAGTGGGGGCGGGGTTCCTTGGAGGTCTGCAGCCCAAGGCTGGAGGATCACTTGGCAGCTGATATTGTAGAAGGAATCCTGGCTCAGGTAGGGCTTGGACTAAATGATGCACCTTTGAGGTCCCTTCACATCCTAAGATTCTAGGATTGGGTGAGGGTGATGCCGGCCACTTTGGGCTTCTGAGAGTAGTTAGTATAGCTGGAGTAGCAGCAGCAGCAGTACTGATAATAAATAACAATAGCTCACATTTCCTCCAGAACATCCTTCTCCAGTGCCTCATGGTCGTGTGGATGCTTCCCTGGGCTCTTGAGAACCCTGCTTGTGGAACACAAGCTCTGACAGGTCTTACCAAACTGGAAAGACTTCTAATATGGGCTTGCCCATGGACCCAATAGTTCAGATCCAACCCTTTCAAATGCCACTGATGTAACTAAAAAGTTCTGTAACCAAGGGAAGTCCCAAGAAGTGTATTCTAGGCACTCAATCAGATCTGAGTGGGTGGAGAGTATCAGCTGGCAGAAGCACCTGGGCCAAGGGGAAGACATTCCAGGATCAAAGGCATAGAGATGCTTCCAAGGTGAAGGGCACATTTAGGGAAACCCCATTATTCACTATGGCTGGGGTACAGGATAAAGGGAAGTGAGCAGTGGGACACACAGCTGGAAAGACAGGGTGGCACCAGATTTTTGGAGGTTCTTGAATGCCCCTGTGAGGAGTCTAGCTTTATCTAGTAGTCAACGAGGAGCCACCAAATGAGTTTTTTTTTCATTTAATTTTACATTTCTTCAAACCGTTTTTAAATTTAATTTTTTTTGATAATTTTTGTTTTTATATTACAGACATTTCCCAATGTCGATTTTGAGCAGGGGCATAATATAATCGGAGCTCTGTGTTAGGAAGATGCATCAGGAAGTCTGTGTTGGGTGGATTTTAGGATTTCCCCACCCACCAAATAAAATATACAGAAAGGAATAAAGAAAAAGAGGTCCACAAAACTAACCAACATATCAAAAAGGTTTGATGTTATATTCAGTGTCCCACACCTATAGTCCCCCACTTCCGCAAAAGAACTTGGGGGAGGTGCCTCCTCATATCTCTTATTGGAGACCAAACTTTGTCATTATAATTTCATGGTATTGAGTTTCAATTGTTTAGTTGTTGGGTTTTTTTTCTTTCCATTTACCTTGTTGTAGTCATTGTGTAAAATGTTCCTGCTTCTGTTTACTTCACTTACATCAGTTTATCTAAGTCTTTCACGCTTCTCTTAATTTTTCATTTGTCAGTTCTCAAGAAGTAGTGGTTTTCCACGAAATTCACATACCACAATTCGGTTAGCTATTCCCCAAATTGACAGGCATCAACATTATTTTCAGTTCTTTGCTACCATAAAAAGGGCTACTAGAAATATTTTCATTTTGGGTGCAGCTAGGTGGTGCAGTGGATAGAGCATCAGCCCTGGATTCAGGAAGACCTGAGTTCAAATCTGACCTCAAACACTTGACATTTACTAGCTGTGTGACCCTGGGCAAGTCACTTAACCCTCATTGCCCTGCAAGAACAAACAAACAAACAACAACAACAACAACAAAAAAAAACACTACACAGAAATATTTTGATGTTTATGGATGGGGCCCTTCTTTTTGTCCTTGACTGCCTTGGGTTATTATGCCTAGTGGCAGAATCTGTGGGTCAAAAGGTATGGGCATTTTGGTCACTTTCTTCACATAATTCCAATTAGCTTTACAGAATGTTTATACTGGGGCGGCTAGGTGGCGCAGTGGATAGAGCACCGGCCCTGGAGTCAGGAGTACCTCAGTTCAAATCTGGCCTCAGACACTTAACACTTACTAACTGTGTGACCCTGGGCAAGTCACTTAACCCCAATTGCCTCACTAAAAAAAAAAAGAAAGAATGGTTATACTAATTTGCAGCTCTATTCAGAAAACATTTGTGTGCCCATCTTTCTAAAAATCCCCCCAACAGTGTCTATTGCCATGTGTTGTCATTCTTGCCACTGAAAAGTTTTGATCTGAGTTCTGCTTAAGGAAGATGAATCTGATAACCTGTTTAAGATGGATTGTAGGGAAAGAGCAAAGGCAGAATGACCTCTGGGGGGGTGTTGTCTAGACAAGAAGTCAACATAGATACATTTCTTTTAACTTTGAGGCCTGTGACTGGTGATGCCATTGGTCGGTTATGTTGTTGATTGTCCTTTGTTTCTGAAGAGGAACCATGACATCAGGAGGGTGATGTCTTAACTTGCAAACGAATCAAATTTAAGTGAGGCAGGGCTGTGCTGTCATCAACATCACTCTCTCCTCCAGAGCCATCTGGGTCCAGTGGCAATACTGGAGTCAGGACGACTGGAGATGACACCAAAAGAAATGGGAGACCTTGGCCTTTTAAAGCTAAGTTTCCCAGGTCTTAGTTTTTACGGCCATGACATCAGGATGATGCCATGACTTGCAGTGAATTGGATTTAAGTGAGGCAGATCCAGTGGCAAGATATATATCAGGACGACTGGAGATGGCCCCAGATGTGTAAGGTAATTGGGGTTAAGTGACTTGCCCAGGATCACACAGCTAATGAGTATCTGAGATGAGATTTGAACTCAGATCCTCCTAACTTCAGGGTCAGTGGTCTAACCACTACACCAGCTGCCCCCTAAAGCTAGATAAGTAATGGGGCAAAAGTGGGTAAAAGTTTGCCTACTCCAAAAAAAATAATCAAACTGGGAGGGGAAGACTCTTTGGGTTTCTGACCAGAACAGAAACAATTGTTATTTACACTCACTCTGAGCCATCAAAACCCCCCAAAATGACAAAGTGAGGCTTGGACTGGGACCCATTATTGGCCAATCAGTGAGAGCCAGAGTGATTTGGGCTTAAGTTGAGGTCAAGTAGCTCCATTTGAATCCCAATGGGCTTTACCAAAGTCCAGTTTCCCAGAGCTCTATTTCAGGAAATTATAAATAAAACTACAAGGGACAAAAGAGTTAATTGTCCAGGTTTTAAAAAAATGATACAATAAATAAGTAGGGAAGAGAAAAACAGAGGTGAGGAAGGGATTCCTAACCCACAGGGGGTTAGTTTGAAAGGACAGATTTGGCATCTTGTTAAATAGGAAAAATGTATGAAATCCCCTTCTTTGCCAACAATCTCAGAAAATATTTGAGCTTTACTTATGGGGAAACCGGGGCCCAGAGAAGATAGTGGTCTTGGCAAAGTAGTGGGGCTAGGATTAGAAACTGTGTGTTGAGTCCTTCCTTGAAGCGTTTTCTCCTATACCATGCTACCTCTGGGTAGTAATGAGGAAAAGAGAGGAAGGACAGTTGGAGAGAAGGAAGAGGATGCTGGAGGTGACAAGAGTAGAAGGGAGGAATCAGTTATAAGTACACCCCCAAAAAAACCCTACATTCTGAGGGTTCAGTCTGGTGGGTATAGAGGGGAAGCTATCAGATCTGGTGGGAACATCTCATGGAGCAAGGATATTCCAAGCATTGTTGTTCTGGAGCATCAGACTCTCTGTGACCCCATTTGGAGTTTTCCTGGCAAAGATACTGGAATGGTTTGCCATTTCCTTTTCCAGGTCATTTTACAGAAGGGGAAACTGAGACAAACAGGATTAAATGGCTTGTCCAGGGTCACAAAACTAGTGTCTGAGACCAGATTTCAACTCAGGTCCTCAAGACTTCAAGACTAGCACCTTATCCACTATGACACCTAACTGCCTCATTCCAAGCGTAGGAAACAGCAAGTGGATCTGGAGTCAGGACAACCTAGTTCAATTCTTGCTTGGTGTCCCTAGTTACTACTGTGTCTCCACACTTACTATGTGACCCTAGGCAAGTCATTTAACTTCTGTTCACCTTGGTTTCCTCATTTGTAAAATGGGAATACTAATAGTACCTACCTCCCAGAGTTGCTGTGAGGATAAGGGAAAAGAAGAGAAGGAGAATAAGCTTCTACTATGTGGTCCTTGATAAAATACTTGTGAAGTGAATACTTTAAAGTACTGTAGAAAGGCTATCATTATTATCATCGTTGTTGTTAGAGTCAGTTTACCGGTCATACATACTCAGCTCTTATTGTGATTCAACTGTTCAGAAACTTTCCATGGCCTAATAAAGTCCAGACTTCTGATTTCCATCCTCTATCATCAGGCTTTCATCTCTTTCCTTCCACTGTCCCTTTCTATGTATTCTATGCTCCTGACAAACTAAATGACTCACCTCCTTCAGCATCTTAACCCTATCCCCTGTCCCCACCCTCCTTCCCTGCCCCATGCAAAACGCCTCCCCCTCTTTGTTTACACAGCTCCCATACCTGGAATTCATACCCCCAAAACTCACCCGGCCCATCAAAATCCTTCTCTTCCTTGGATGTCTAGCTTGGGAGCCGCCTTCTCTAGAAGTTTTCCTTGATAGGTCCCATCTCTAGAAAATGAGAGTCATTCATTCCTCACCTATGCATTTATGGTCTAATCTATATTACTGGTTTTTTGTTTTTGTTTTTGGTGAGGCAATTGGGGTTAAGTGACTTGCCCAGGATCACACAGCTAGTAAATGTCAAGTGTCTGAGGCTGGACTTGAACTCAGGTACTCCTGAATTCAGGGCCAGTGCTCTATCCACTGCGCCACCTAGCTGCCCCCTATATTACTGTTACATGTGTCTGTCTTTGTCCTCTCTCTCCTATTAGTCAAATATGTCTTATGAGGACAGAGACCACATCATATTCATCTTAGTCTCTTCTCTAGTCTAGCCAGAGACCTTGTACATAGTTGGCCATCAATGAATGCTGATTTGAAATTAAATCACTTGGGGCAGCTGGGTGGCAGAGTGGATAGAGCACCAGCCCTGGAATCAACCCTGATTTAAAATCTGGCCTCAGACACTTACTAGTTGTGTGACCCTGGACAAGTCACTTAACCCCAATTGCCTTCCCCCACACACACAATTTAAGTGAGCTGCTCAGGGTCACCTTGCTAGTTAGCAGCAGAGCCTCAATTAGACTCATGGAAGGCTTTAGCTAGAAGGGATCTAAGAGAGAGTAGCCAGCCCTGAATAGGACCACTATGACATCTCTGACAAGTAGTCATTCAGTCACTTAAAGACCCATAGATTTAGGGGTCCCACTCTACTTTTGGATAGTTTGGATTATTGTTATTATTATTATTTTGCGGGGCAATGGCGGTTAAGTGACTTGCCCAGGGTCACACAGCTAGTAAGTGTCAAGTGTCTGAGGCCGGATTTGAACTCAGGTCCTCCTGAATCCAGGGCTGGTGCTCTATCCACTGCGCCACCTAGCTGCCCCTGGATAGTTTGGATTTTTAGGAAGTTGGGACCCTCCAAATAGGGTGAGCCCAGGACATCCCGAACCAGCCCGTCTCACATTTGGGTAGTTCTAATTGTTAGGAAGTTTTTCTGACTTCAATCCTAAATTTTCCCCTTTTGCAATCTTTAACCACACAGCTCCTGGTTCTGCCCCTCGGGGCCGAACAGAACAAATCTGATCCTTCTTCCACATGGCAGCTCTTCAAAAATATAAAGATAGATCTTGTGTTCCCCAAGTCTTCTCTTCTCCTGTGGAAACATTCCCAGTCTCTCTCTTCCACAAATCCTCCTGACGTATGAGCTCAGGGTCCTTCACTGTTCTATGTTGTCTGGAACCTTTCCAGCTTATCAGCTTCCTACAGAAACTGAGGCAGACAGAAAGAACTGAGCACACCATCCTAGATGGGGTCTGACCAAGGCAGAATGCAACAGGACTATGACCTTCTTGTGCAAGGAAGCTACGGCTCTTTTAATGCCATCCAATATTGCGCCAGTCTTTTTGGCTGCTGTATTATTCTGTTGCTTCATATTGAGCTTGGAGTCCACAAAACCTCTAGATCTTTTTTCTTTTTTTTTTTTCCAGACAAAATACACATCCTCTCATTGGTTCTAGTTTCCCTCTGGGAGCCAAGCCTAATCCTTGTTCATTGTAATAGCCTTTCACATACTTAGTCTTATAATTTAGAGTTTATGGCACCTCAGAAATCATTTCTTCTCCCTCATTTCACAAATGACAAAACTGAGATCAAATAGGTGAAATAGTTTTGCCAAGGTCACATAGGGAGTGGGGACTTCCTCTAACTCCAAACCTAACACTCTTTCCACTTTACCATGTTGCCAACAAAAAGCCAGATGAAAGACTCTCATTTTCTAGAGCTGGGAAACTCTCTTCAAACTTAGGGGACCTATCAAGGAAAACTTCTAGAGGAGGTGGCTCCCAAGCTAGACATCCAAGGAAGAGAAGGATTTTGATGGGCAAGGTGAGGTTTAGGGGTATGAATTCCAGGTATGGGAGCTGTGTAAACAAAGGGGGGAGGTGTTTTGCATGGGACAAGGAAGGAGGGTGGGGACGGGAGATAGGGTTAAGATGCTGAAGGAGGGGAGTCTTCTTACTACACCATGCTGCCTTAGCCAGTGCCCCTAATCAAGCCTGTTTTTTCACTATCCACCCCAGAGCAAGCCATCCTTGTTCCTGTGTCGACTCACAGCAATGCTCCTTCCCCCATCCCCACTGGAAAGATCATTTTCCTCCAAATGCTATAACCAGAAATCCACCTCTTTACAAACTCCCACAGCCCCTAGAGTCTACATCCTTCACCAAATCCCCTCATTGATTCTTTATTGTCATTTAATTGCTTCATAGGTCATCTTCTCTCCCCAACTAGATTCTGAGCTCCTGCATGGGTTGGTGCTGCATCTTACAGAAGCTAGAAGCAGCGTAATTTAACCCAAAAGTCAGACGGTCAATCAATAGTTCTTAAGCACCTTCTAAGTGCCTGGCACTGTGCTAGGGATAAAAATACAATTTTTTAAGAAGACAGTCTGTAACACTACCGTGCTGTAAGAAATGATGAGTGGATTGCTTTTTAGAAGAACATGGAAAGACCTGCATGAAATAATGAAGAGTGAAACGAGCAGAACTAAGAGAGTGTTGTATGTGGTAATAGCAATATTGTTTGAAGAGTAACTGTAAAGAACTAAGCTATTCTGAGTAATATGAACATTAAAATCAACTATGAGGCACATATGAAGGAAAATGCTATCCGTCTCCAGAAAAAGATACACATACACATATACAGACAGACACAGACATACACACACATAAACATACACATACACATCAAATGTTGGCCTTCTCTGATGTAGGTTTGAGAGGGAGGGAGACAACTGTGGAAATTTATTTTTATTTAGGGACCCTACCTTTGGGCTGAGATTAGAAAGCCTTAGGCCCTCAGGATCTCTTCTGTGTAGGAGGTGCTGGTGCCCCTTCCCATCTGCTTCAGCTGAGCCAAAAAGCCCTGTGGGCTGTACAAGACGTCAGGTCAGACAGCTGGGGGAAAAAAAGCCCCTAGCTCCCTTGACCTGAGCGGAGATCCCGGATAGCCTGTGCTGAGGCACGGGATGTTCGAGCATCCCCCCAGCCACAGCCACAGCCCTGGCTGGCGGATTACTTGGTGTGTGGGTGCAAAAGGCCCCGAGATTCGAGTGGAGATAAGAAAGATATATATAGACCTGGGAGTGAGACAGAGGGAGGACGGACTAGATAGAGAGACTGGAGAGCGGATGAGATTAGAAAGGTTGGAGGAGATGAGAGACGGGGGCTACAAGGATGCAGGAGAAGGCCAAAGGACTAGGAGCAGAGAAAAGAGAGGCCAAAGGGCAGACTGATGGAGCAGACAGACAGAAGGTTGGTGAGAGAGAAACACAGGGACTTCATCAGTGGCAGTAAGGAGAGGAAAGTTAGAAGCAGGGGGATTTACAAAGTGAAAGGGGCTCGGAGTTAGAATAAAGGACCTGAGTGCCCTAAGGCAAGAGGCGGCTAACGCCCTTATTGTATTAAAGAAAGTCCAGGCTCAGCAGGTGGGAGAGACTCAGTGGAAAGAGACACACCCAATGCAGTCAGGTTGTACATTTTATTTCCCTGTATTCATAATTTTAAATAGTATCTCATAAATAAACTCTGCTTTGATTATTTAGTTAAGAGGTTTCTTAATATTTTGCTTATCAATTTGGGAGTGGAGCAGTGTGGTGGAAATTTTTAAACGGTCCATACTAAATTAATAGCAGTCAGATAGACAGTCAGATAGCCAAACAGTCAAAAGTCCCCAGATTAGTCCTCCAGTCAGCTTTAGCCCCCAAATTAGCCCTAGTATTTCTACACAACTAAGAACTCAAATGTAACAACAACAACAAAAGACAGTACCTGCCATCAAGGAGTTTATAATCTAATGAGGAAAGACAATACATAAAAGGTAGCTGAGAAGGTGGGGTCAAGGTATCTGGCACAGGAAGGGATATGATGGATAAATCCAAGGAAGTACAAAGCAGTATAGCTATTGGGAGGTGGGGAGATGAGTGTGCTAAGCTCCTTTCTTAAACAGAGGTCCCTCCCCACCCCATGCCCCTGCTCTCCAGAGGATCCAATCAGAGGGGCAGAGGGTACTGATGAGATGTGAGTATAGGGAGATTCAATCTTGCAGGATAATGAGATTTCACAATGATTAATTTACTGGAGAAGGAAGACACAATGAAGAGGTTTATAGAAGTCCAAAAGCATGGTAGCTAGTGGGAGAAGGGGATCACAGGATCTCTATATGACCCTAGCTTCCTAGCCTTTGTATAAGAAGGGTCTATAGAGGCAATCTAGTTCAACTTCCTCATTTTATAGATGAGGAAACTTTGGCCCTCACCAGAAAGGTGAAGTAGCTTGTCCAAGGTCACAGAGATAATAAGCAGCAATGCCATAGGCCTACTGACTACAAATCTTTTGCTTTTTTCCACTGTTTCACATTGCCTCACTGACTCTGAGCACAGCAGTCAGGAAGCCTGGGTTCAAATCTAATGTAGTAGGTAAGTCAATACATCCCTAACTCAGCTTTGAATCCTAGTCTCTCTCACTACCTTGAAGATAAACTGAGATCAGACATGAATTTCCTTTGAAAACTAGAAATGGTCAGGCATGGTGACAAACCATTATTATCCCTGCTACTAGGAAGGTGAAGGCTGGTGGATTGCTTCAGCTGAGGATTTCTGAGAAGTAGTAAGACTAAAGCTAACCAGGAGTCAACACTAAGTCTGGCAAGCCCTCGGTGGTGGGGAGCTGCTAGGCTGCCTAAGGAGAGTAGAACTAACACAGGGCAGATTGAGAGCAGGTTAAAACTTATTTATTTGTGATTAACTGTGGGACAAGCCAGTGAGTGCCCACTATACAGGCTCAGTCATGAAAGAAAAAAGAAAACTGGAAATTAGAGCAACAATGAGTGACATGACCTTTATTTTTTTAATTTAGAATTTTATTTTTTCACAAATTACACATAAAAACAATTTTAACGTTGATTTTTAAAACTTTTTATTCCAAATTCTCTTCCTCCCTCCCTCCACTATATTCTTTTTTTGATATTAAAGTATTTTATTTATTTTTTTCCCGTTACATGTAAAGATAGTTCTCAACTTTTGTTTATACAAGCTTTCCAATTTCAGATTTTTCTCCCTCCCTCCCCTCCCTCTTCCCTCCCCTAGACAGCAGGTAATCTGATATAGGTTATATATATATATATACACACACACACATAATAACATTAAATATACTTCTGCATTAGTCATGTTATAAGAGAAAAATTAGAGCAATGACGAAAAATCTCAAAATAGAAAAACATCAGCACCAAAACCAAAAGAAATAGTATGGGGGCAGCTAGGTGGCGCAGTGGATAGAGCACTGGCCCTGGAGTCAGGAGTACCTGAGTTCAGATCCGGCCTCAGACACTTAACACTTACTGGCTGTGTGACCCTGGGCAAGTCACTTAACCCCAATTGCCTCACTTAAAAAAAAAAAGAAAGAAATAGTATGGTTCATTCAGCATCTATACTCCACAGTTCTTTTTTTTTTCTTGGATTTGGAGATCCTCTTCTATCATGAATTCCCTGGAACTCTTCTGTACCATTGCATTGGTGAGAAGAATCTAGTCCATCACAGTAGATCAACACTCAATGTTGATGATACTATGTACAATGTTCTTCTGGTTCCGCTCATCTCACTCATCATCAGCTGTAACATGACCTTTAAAACATACATGTATGTACATACACACACATACATCATCAAAGGAGATAAGTATTTTGGCAAACACTAAAGAATTAAGAACCAGAATATTCCTTCCAGGGTGATAGGAAGCAGATAAAAAATAATTAAAAAAAAAAAACTCCTCACATCTAAGTAATACTTTAAAGGTTACAGAGTATTTGCAATCCATTATCTCATTGGAGTCTCGTAACAGCCCCAAGGGAGGCAGGGTAAGGGATGTTATCTCTTCCCCTTGGACTCATACAGCATTTTGCTTTATTATATACTATAGTTAACTGTATTTGTGTCTTAGCCTTCTACTAAATATCCCGTCCTGTCTCTTTCACAGGGCTGTTTTAAAGATGGTATTGCATAAATAGGAGCAATTATTTACCTCCTCTGGGTCTACTATGGATGAGAAAATAACATAGTACTTTAAGGCTCACAAAGTATGAACCAGTGCTATCTCGTTTGAGCCTCCTAATCATCTTGTGAAGAAGGTATTACAGTGATAATCCCCATTTTACAGATAGGGCTCAAAAAGGTTAAAAGATTTGCTCATAGTTATCACCCATCTAGTGTCAGAGGTGGGATTCAAAACCAGGTTTTTCCTCAGTTCAAATCTAAAGTTGTTGGGTTTTTTTTCCTTTTAAAAAACTTTGCTTATTTTTCCTTCCAGTTCTGAAATGGATGCTTTTAAAAAATCATCACAGCTATTTATTTATACATTCCCCTCTCTCTTCAAATCTTCCTTTATAATAGAGAAAAAGTTAAGCATAAATAACCAGCAAAATAAACATATTTGATAATATATGGCATATTTTAATTTCCTACCTCTCTGTTGAGAGGAGGAGTCTGTGTTATGTTCTCTGTTCTTTGGAACCAAGGTCATTCATTGAAATTTATCCAAGTTCGGCTATCTTTTACTATTTTTATTTATTGTAGTTATTATGCATATTATTTTATTGTTTCTTATTTCTTCACTCTGCATCACTTCATACAAATATTCCTATGTTTCTCTGAATTTCTTCTATTTGTTGTTTCTTATAGCACACTAATATTCTATTATACTCTAGATGGCAAAAATTATGTTGGGAAATATGGCTCAGATGTAAGGAATGAGAGAGGCCAAATGTAAGAAGGTAGAAGTTTCATACCTATAGATCATTAAAACTTCCTTTGAGAAAAGAATTAGGAGGGTATTAGCCATGGTGAGCTGCAAATTAAAAAATTAAATTGATGGTATTTTTAGCATATGTAAAATGACTCATGATTGATGTGTTATCATTTCTGAATCAAGTTGTCTCTGCATGGTCAGCTCGTAGACTTGTTAGGGTAAAGGTGAAAACTAGGAGAAATAATAAAAGTGATAAAAAGATATAGGAAGGAATTAAAACAACCTAACATATAAGCAAGTATATAATGTGGAAAAATGGTAAATGGATGAAAGAATATCAATATTTATTATAACAATTTTGGACATTCATTTAACTGACATACATCAACTGTCATGATGAAGAAACCAAACGAGCTTAAAGCTTGTCTTCAATAATGTGCCAGGCAAAAAAAAAAATAATGATGTGCCAGGCACTGTTAGTAATGTTAGGGACACAAAGACAAAAAAGCCCCTGACCTCAAGGAAGGGGCTTAGCTTCTCCTGGGGAATATAGTATTGGCAGGCAAGGGAATACATGAAATATACAAAATGAATACACAGTGATGCACGGGAGCACTCACTGGGGGAATCAGAAAAGGCTTCTTTGAGGAGACAGCATTTCAGCAGTCTTAAAGGAAGCTAGTAGTTCCAAGAGGCAGAGGTAAGAAGGGAGAATGTTCTAGGCATGGGGGACAGTTTGTACAAAGTCTGGGAGGTAAGCGATGTGATATCATGTGTGAGCAACAGCAAGCAATTTAGTTTGATTGGAACTTAAGAGCCTGTGAGGAGCAGTAGGGTATAATCAGCCTGGAAAGGTAAGTTGGACCTGAAGGGTGAGATGCTTAAAATGCTGGAGAAGTTTGTATTTTATCCTAAAGGAAATGGGAAGTTACTGAAACTTTTGATCCAGAGTAGTGATATGGGCATACCTATCCTTAGGAATATACATTTGGTAGCTGTATAGAAGATGGATTAGAAAAGGGAGAGACCAAATACAAAAAGATGAACGGGGAGGCCCTTGTGATAGACCAGGAAAGGCTGATGAGGCCTCACTGATGAGGGCAGTGATGTGAGGAGGTAGGGGTGGATAGGAGAGATTTTGAGAAGATAGAATGGATAAGATTTGCCAACTGATGGTACATGAGGGGTGAAGAGTGAGGAATTGAGGCTGACTCCTAAGTTTTGAACCTGAGTAACTGGAAGAATAGTAGTATCTTCAATGGAAATAAGGAAATGAGGAGGAGGAGGAGAGGATTTAGAGGGAGAGACAATGAGTTCTGTTTTGACCATGTCAAGTGTGAGATGCTATGGAACATCCCAGTGGAGATGTCAAGCAAGCAACCGGAGACATAGCACTGGAGCTCGGGAAAAGGATAAGTGTGGCCTATGTAGATTTGGAAGTCCCCTAGATAGAGAGGATAGTTGAATCCACAGGAGCTTATGAGATCAGCAAGAGAGAGAGTATAAAGAGAGGAGAGGGCCCGGGTCAAAGTCTCAGGGTACACAGACAGATTGGAAAGAGGACATGGATGATGAGCCTACAAAGGAGACTGAGGATTGGACTGACCTGTAAGAAGAGAGTCATGATGGAGCAATGTCACAAAAACCTAGTAAGGAGAAAAGATCCAGGAGGGTGTATTCTCTGCAAATGGTGCAGAAAGGTAAAGAAGTAGGAAGAAAGCCTGATAATAATGAAAGAATTTATAGATAAAGTGACACATTGATTTTATTATACTTAAATGGAAAAACATTTTCATTTCACATTTTCACATACAATTCTTTCTCTACAATTAGATTGTGAGTTCCTTGGAGGCAGGAACTTTCTTTTTTCTATCTGTTTTTGTTTTTTTTGTTTTGTTTTGTTTTGTTTTGCAGGGCAATGAGGGTTAAGTGACTTACCCAGGGTCACACAGCTAGTTAAGTGTCTGAGGCTGGATTTGAACTCAGGTCCTCCTGAATCCAAGGCTAGTGCTTTATCCACTGCGCCACCTAGCTGCCCCCAGGAACTATCTTTTGTTTTTCTTTGTATCCCCCAGTGTTTAGCACAGTGCCTGGCACATAGCAGGTGCTTAATAGATACTTACTGCTTGACAATGTATATGGAAATGCTCATTTTATTTGGTGTTTGTTAAGTTCAGATTAAAAAAAAACTTTTCATGCAAGAAGTGGGAGCAGAAGCTAGACTGGAAAGGGTTGAGAAGTGTGTGGGAAGTGAGAAATCAATGAGCACAGACACGTTTTTCTCTAGGAATTTGGTGGTTAAAAAAGAAGCATTGATAAATTGATCAGGTGATGGTATGATAAAATGAAGAGTTAGTTTTTGTTTGTTTTTAGATGATGGAGAGATTTGGGAATGTTTGAAGGTGGCAGGGAAGGAGTTAGTGAATAAGAAGAAAATCAGAGAGAATGATTAAAGGGATAAGTTCCTGAAGGAATGGGAGAGTATGGAACCAAGGGTCCAAGTCGAGGGGTTGGAGTTAGCAAATATAAAGACCATCTAATTCTCTGAGAATGGAACAAAACAGAAGGATCAAGGGGACTTGGTCCCCAAATGTTTGATCTCCTTGCAAAGCAGATATGTGTTAGCCAAGGGCAAAACTGGTTGAGAATATAAACTTGTTTGTAAAATCTTACTGAGGATAGTGAAAAATTATGAGTAGTATCATGCCATAAAACAGAAATTTGTGGGAAGATAAAAACTTTTGAGGAAAGCTTATTGAAAGACATAATTAAGCAGTCATTCCAGGGGTATTTAAGCATGAATTTGGAAGGACAACAACGGAAGAAAGATGGAAAAGATCTGTAAAAGTTTCTTTTTAAAGTAATTGAACTAAACTAGGTATTTACAGAAGAGATATGTGCTGAAGGCAAGACAATTTTGAGAGCTCTGAGGGGGTCAGTTCTCAAGGTATCTGAAGAAGATACCCAAGATATAGGAAAAAGTATTCCAGACCTTACTGTTACCTTAAAAAAAAAGGCAACTTAACAAAAATGATAAGTACTGGCCCATATGCCTACTTTCCCATCCATATGAAATTTCTATAAGAAACTATACATGCATTGAGAGCAGTGGTATGCTGGTAAATATTTAACAACTAGCTCTCTGAAAAAAATATACTCATGACATACTTTTACATTTTTTTGTCTGCATTATTAACATTTTCTCCCTCACTTTCTTTGGAGGTTTTTTGGAGCGATCGTGTTATGAGTTCCGAGAGTTTCTCTTGCTACAACCAACAAAACAATAACTCAAACCCTGCTGATTTCCATGGTGTAAATGCTTACACAGGAAATTTAACAATTGGCTCAAAAGAGCTGCTGGAGCTGGCTCCAACATGCCCCAGGTTGGAGGCATCCCTGATAAGGGTGTTTAGAAGAGAGAAGGCAGGGGCAGCTAGGCGGTACAGTGGATAGAGCATGGGCCCTGGACTCAGGAGTACCTGAGTTCAAATCCGGCCTCAGACACTTAACACTTACTAGCTGTGTGACCCTGGGCAAGTCACTTAACCCCAATTGCCTCACTTTAAAAATAAAAAAAGGAGAAGGGAGGCTTTCACAAGAGACATTCTAAAGTAGGCCACTTTTTTTTTTTTTAACCATCATGCAATTAGCTAGAAGAGGTAGAAAAGCCAAGAAGTCTATATCAAGGAAAGATTACATAGGTAGGGACTCCTAGATGCTTTTGTTTGTAAATGTAAAGCCTTTAAAATGAAATCCACTTAAAAGAGTCTGACCTTTCAGTGCACACAGGGAAATATCTAGCAGGACAAAGAATGTCTACTGCCTAGAAAGATATGTGGCTGATGATGTTTAAAGTACTTCCAGCAGCATGTCTCAGACAGGGAAGAATTTCTGGTTCCAGAGTTGAACAGGAGAGCAGGCTGGCTTTTCTTTGGGAAATTACAAAGTTCTTTGAATGACCACATACTTCTGGAAACAAAAGTTCATTCTATAATTTAAACATCAATATTCTTCATGTGATGCTATATGGTTTCAAGTCCTGGGACACTAGACCCTGAAGAATGGAAAATGAATACTCTCTAAAGCCTAGATTCTTAAACTATGGGTCCTCATATGGGGTTTTGTAACTGAATGTGGGGGTTCTGAAAAATTTGACAACAGTAAAAGGTTAGGAATATCTATTTTATTACATCTATATACCCTAGGGTGAGTAAAAATTTCTTGGGGGAAAAGGGTTCTCTGAAAAAACTTTAAGAAGCCCTGATCTAAAGGTCTGTAGATGGGGCAGAGTGGGCATGAATACGGTATAGCATATTACAAGCAAGGAATTATGGAGAAGAATAAAGAAAGTTGCCCAAGAAATGTATGACCAGAAAAAAAAAAAAGGGTTGGCCACAGAGCAAGAAGGAGGAGTAACCAATAGACAAATTGTGGGCTCTACTGTTATTAGTCAGTCAGTCAATATGCATTTGTCAAGTGCCTACTATGTGGCAGGCACTGTGCTAAGTGCTGGGGATATAGAGAAAGGCAAAAAATGGTCCCTGCCCTCAAGGAGCTCACAGGTTAATGGGGGAGTCAATGTGGAAACAACTATGTACAAAAAAGACATAGACAGGATACATTGGGACATAATCAACAGAGGAGGGCACTAGAATTAAGGGGAACTGGAAAAGGCTTCTTGTAGAGGGTAGGATTTCAGCTGAGACTTGAAGGAGAAGAGAGTGTTTCAGGTCTGGGGAAAGACAGTGAAAATGCCCATAGCTGAGTGATGGAGTGTCTTGTTTATGGAATAGCCAGGAGGCCAGTGTTACTGGATCAAAAAGTGTGTGGGGAATGGGGGTGGCGTGCAGTGTAAGAAGACTGCAAAGTTGTAGTGGGAGAGACTTGTGGCAGGCAGATAGACCTGTCGCTTATTGCAAAAGTCCAGGTATAAGGAGATGAGGACCTGTGTCATGCCATGGTGGTGGCAGATTCAGAGAAGGGGGATGTTGCAAAGGTGGAGTCAGCAGGCCTTGACAATGGTTTGAATATGGGGTTTGAGAGACAGTGAAAAGTCAAGGATGACACCTCAGGATATCTACAGGAATACAGTTCAATGTATCCAGTAGACAGATGCAAGACTGGAGGTCAGCAGACAGGTATGGGCTGAATAAAGAGATTTGAGAATCATCAGCAGAGATTATAATTGAGAATTATCATCACAGAGATAATAATTGAATTCATGAAAACTGATGAAGTCACTAAGTAATACAGTATAGAGGTTAAAGAGAAGATGGCACAGGACAGAGCCTGGTGGGACACCCAGTTAGCAGGATGAAGATACAGTAAAAGAGCCTGGGGAGTGGTCAGATATGTACCAGGAGAGATCAGAGGACCAGGAGAGACTGGTGTATCAAAAACCTAGAGAGAAGAGCTAGGTGGCAAAGTGAGTAGAGTCAGGAAGACTCATCTTCCTGAGTTCAAATCTGGCCTCAGACACTTACTAGCTGTGTGACCGTGGCCAAGTCACTTAATCCTGTCCTGGTTTCCTCATCTGTCAAATGAGCTGGAGAAATCAATGGCAAGCCACTCCAGGATCTTTGCTAAGAAAACACCAAATGAAGTCATGAAGAGTTGGACATGACTGAAGTCACTGAACAACAATGAAAGGAGAGAGTATCAAGGAAAAGAGGGTGGTTTACAATGTCAAAGACTGCAGAGAGGTCAAGAAGTGATAAGGTCTTTGGATTTGGAAATTAAGAGATAATTGGTAACATTGGAAAGATTAGTTTTGGTTGAATGATGAGGTTGGAAGTCAGTTGCAGGACTGAAAATAGAGAGGAGAGGATTTGGAAGCACCTATCATATATGGCCTTCTCAATTTTAGCCACAAAAGGGAGAGATTAGGGATCATGGTTAGTTAGCAGGAATGGATGGGCCAAGTGAAAGCTTTTTGAAGAATCGGAAGATACGGGCAAGTTTGTAGACAGAAGGGAAACAGCCGCACGGAGTGAGAGAATATAGATAAATGAGGGACTGGGGATGATAGAGGGGACATTCTGCTGGAGGAGATGAGATGGAAAGGGATCACTTACACATGGAGAGAGTTTAGTCTTGGCAAGGAGATGGGGATGGAGAACCTAGTTTCAGAAGCCATCTGAGTGATAAAAGATGAGGAGGGGAGAAAAGGGAGCTCTTAGTGAATGGCTTTGGGTTTTTTCCTCCCAGTAAAATATAAGGAAAAGCTCTTAGCTGAGAAAGTCAGGGGAGGGGGAGCCACATCGGATTTGGGGAGGAATGTAAAGGTTTGGAAGAGCTGCTGTGGTGGGTTAACTAGGGAGGTGTAAAAGTATTGCCTGCCAATAGTAAGGGCCCCAGTTAGTGAACTCAGTAAGTTCAATTTTTTTTTCCTTTTAGTGAGGCAATTGGGGTTAAGTCACTTGCCCAAGGTCACACAGCTAGTAAGTGTCAAGTGTCTGAGGCCGGATTTGAACTCAGGTCCTCCTGAATCCAGGGCCAGTGCTCTATCCACTGTGCCACCTAGCTGCCCCAGTAAACTCAGTAAGAATGGTTGCATGAATCACCAACGCTGAAGCTCAGAAGGACAAGATTGGGGATATGAGAGGACAAGAGACTCAAGAGAAGAGGGCAACATAGAGTTGAACTGGTTCACCAATGGGGTCAAGATAGGAAAAAGGAGAGAATGGTTAGTATGGGGAGATAACTAAGGGGTCAAGCAACTGGAGGCGATGGTATGGATGAAGAGAAGAGTTTGGTATTGGAAGGCAGAGGGAGAAGTGGAAAGCCAATAGATTGTGATAAGAATGTTTCAGAGTTCATAAACATGGAGTGATCAAGATTTGTGGGTGAGCAGGACCAAGGGTATGATCATCTTAGAATAGGGTTAAAATGAGGTGGAAGAATAGGTCATGGGGGGCAGCTAGGTGGCGCAGTGGATAGAGCACCGGCTCTGGATTCAGGAGTACCTGAGTTCAAATCCGGCCTCAGACACTTAACACTTACTAGCTGTGTGACTCTGGGCAAGTCACCTAAACCCAATTGCCTCACTAAAAAAAAAAAAAAAAAAGAATAGGTCATGGGAAGTGAGTAGGTAGAGAAACTGGGAGGTTAGAATGTTTAAATATTAATATATATGTTAAATTACCTAGAATGAAGTTAGGAGTTGGGGATCACATATAAAATCCCGTTTGGCATTCAAGGCCTTCTATTATCTAGGTTTCTTTCTCTCCCATCCCCCAACCACTTTCCTAGTCTTCTTATACTTTATTGCCAGGCACATTCTCTTCCATTCAGTGATATGGGCCTTCCTTACTCTTCCATGAACAAGATACAAGGGTTTCTTGACTCCAGGTTTGTTTTTTGTTTTTTTAGTCTTCCAAATTCTTTTTTCCCCATATGACTATATACAGCTTTAATTTCTTCATCCAAAAACTTGTTGTTCATATCCTTTGACCACTTATCAATTGGGGAATGACTTGTATTTTTACAAATTTGACTCAGGGGGGGCAGCTAGGTGGCGCAGAGGATAAAGCACTGACCCTGGATTCAGGAGGACCTGAGTTCAAATCTGACCTCAGACATGTGACACTTACTAGCTGTGTGACCTTGGGCAAGTCACTTAACCCTCATTGCCCCACAAAAAAAAGTAACAAAACAAATTTGCCTCAGTTCTCTATATATTCGAGAAATGAGATCTTTATCAGAGAATCAACCCTCCAACCCCCACACATTTTCTTTGGCTGTTTCCCATGCCTGGAGTACTTTCCCTCCTCATCTCCACCTACTGGCTTCCAAGGCTTCCTTCAAGTCCCAGTCAAAATTCCATCTTCTACAGAAAGCTTTTCCCATCTCCTTAATTTTAGAGCCTTCCCACTGTTTATTATTTCCTCTTTATGCTGTATATAGCTTCTTGGCTTGTATTCGTTTGTTGTCTTCCCTATTAGACTGGGAGCTCCTTGAGGACAGGGAATGTCTTTTGCTTCTTTCTATACCTTCTTGTTCTTACCACAGTACTAAGCACATAGTAAGCACTTAATAAACGTTTAATGATTGATTGATTGGGGAGGACTAATTGTGATCCAGGTAAGAACTCACTGAAGAGGTAAAGGGAGTATCTTGGAGATCTGTAGACAACAGCTACCAACCAGGATTTTGATTGAGTGGCAGTGACCTCTGGTGAGTCGATTAATCTCAGCCTTGTTTTTTCATCCATAAAATAGGCTAAATATTAACATATTTTGCATATTATATTAATAGCACCTACCTCACAGGGTTGTTGTGAGGATCAAATGAGATAACACATGGAAGGTGCTAGATTGCCATCGTAATTATTATTAATTATAAAACAAGCTGGTTATAGTGAACGTCTAAGGTACACCCATCTCTTCCAGTTGTAATGGTTTGATTATAGGAAAACTGTGGATAGGGCATTTCCTCAGATGACCTCAAGCCCTTTGAGTTCCAATGGTTTATGATTTCTAAGCAGGTCGTTTCCAGTCTGGACCTTAATCTCCTCGATAAAAGGTGTGTAGAAAGGCTCTACAAACTCTGAAGCCGGTAGGGAAACCAGGAAAAAGCAGAGCACGGTTCGGCAGGCCCCGCCCCCTGACTTCCCCAGAAAGGGGCGGAGCCACAAAACTATGTCCCGCCCCGCCCGAGGGCCCAGACTTCCGCGCTTCTCCCGCATCTCGCGAGATTTGCGACTGCCCGCTTCTGCGCACTACACCCCGCCAGCAAGCAAGGCGCCAAAGGCGGGGGGAGGAGGGGGGAAAGGGGGAAAGTTGGGGGGGGCCAAGGGGGGGGAGACGGTGCGAACGGCGCGGCCGCCATCTTGTTTGTGCCCCCGCTCCGCGCTCTCTCCGTTCTCCGTCACTCACACGCCCCTCCCCCTCAGCCCCGAGCCGGACTCCTCCACGGCGCTGGGATACGGCGGCAATCCGAACCGTCTATCAAAGCAGCCAGCGGCGCGGCGGGTGAGTAAAGAAGGGAGCGGCGGTGGGCGGGCTGGGTGTGAAGGCGGTAAAGGGACTGGCCTGAGGGGGGCCCGCCGCGAGCTCCCGCGATTCCAGTACTTGGCCTCCCAGCTCCGGACCGTCCCGTTTTCTCCCTTCCCCCCACCTCCCTGCCCCGTAGCACGCGATGGTTCGGTCCGGCCCCGTCCCGCTGCCCCGCGCCGCGCCGCCATGTTGTGTCCTCGCGGGGCGCCGCCGCCTGCGCTCGCGGTGTCCGCGCGCCTTTCGCCGGCCCGCGGGCCCTCTCCCATTGGCGGAGGGGCCGGCGGCGGCGGCGGCGGCGGAGGGGGAGGAAGGGGGGCCTCGATCGTGATTGGTCGGCGGGGAGGAGGCCGCGGACCTGGCGCCTTATTGGTCGCGACGGCTCCGGACTGGAGGGGGAGGGGGCTTTGGGGAAGTGTTGTAGACTAGGGGTTCGAGTTGGCTCTTCCACCTTTCTTGGCTTGGGGCTGACTGAGAGCGAAGAGAGGGGTCCTACGGCGCAGGCGCGAGGGAAGCGGGCTGGGATGGGGGGCTAGAGATGGGGAGTCTGGAAGCTTTGTTGGATGTGGGGTGTCAACCCTGGGGGCGCCGGGAAAGGGAGGCTAGTGCTATGGGGGCGGGGGACACGGGATGGTAAGATCTAGGGGGAGAGACACCCATAGTTAGAGTGCCAGGCCCAGGGTGGGGAAAGGAGCACAGAAAGAGGGGTGCTGTGGGGTAAGCTTAGGGGCGTGTGTGTGTGTGGTTTGGGGAAGGTAAGCCTCGGTTTATGGTAGAGATCACACTACAAGCAGGATACAGTGTCCTGGGGCTCAGTGCCGTTGTTTGGTTTTTGATGGACACACAAAAGTGTCAGGTTTGGAAGCTGGGGGAGTGCCCTGTCTTGGCACATGCCTGGGTATAGGGGTACAGTTCTGGAGTCAGGAAGACCCGAGTTCAGATTTTGCCTCAGTTATTTGTGTGACCTCGGACCCCTTAATAGCCGATGTTTCCTGCAGTTTCCTTATCTTTAAAATGAAGATAATAATAATATCCACCTTGCTCGAAGTTGTTGAGATCTTATATGTAAAGCACTTGGCACAGTTCCTGGCATATAGTAAGAGCTCTGTAAATGCTTATTCCATTCTCTTCCTCTCACTTGTCTCCCCCTGCTGCTAGATCTGAGGGTATGATACAGGGTGAGTGGCATTATGAGGGAGTGATAAGTGTAGGGCTTAGTATGTGTTGGGAAGATGGGTAAGAGGGACGTCAAACCCTTTGGTATAGGAGAGGAGGAGGGGCACTGGGGCTAGGGTACATTTCTTTCTAGGTCTTGGAAAAGAAAAGGAGAGATGTCTGGTTTTTCAAGACAGTGATACAGAGATTCTTGGTCTGGTGTGCATAACAGGGAGTGATACTGGATCTTACAGGAAAAAGGAGGTCTACCAATCTTAATAGGCTTAAGGAAGGTTTTACTTGTCCTGAATATACTTCCAAAGAGCAAGAGAATTCATTTTTGGGGTGCAGCATAGAGAGTATAGTTGCCGTGGGAAGAATGCCTGAGCAACTTCTGGACTGTGGGGAAGGTACAACTTGGAAAGCCAGACCTACTCTTTCTTTTATCCTGAAATAACTGAAAGACCAAGCTGGGCAGAGAACCCAGCACCTGGCTCTTTTGTTTTTCTTTTTGACAGTCTTGAGTTTTTTCTTCTTTTTAAAATATAGCCTTAGCAACAAAAATAACCCAACACATAACTTCTCTTCCTTACATAACAAGATTTGACAACAGTTTCTGGTTCATATTTCATAATGAAATATGACTCTACTCTTCTTCCAGTCCAAAGTTTTAAAAAACCATGGAGCAGGGGGGCACATTCCAACTGTACTGAATCATACTGGCTCAGGTTGATTTCAGAGGACTCATCCTAAGCCACAGGGCAGGTCAAAACACATTTGCACCCAACTCTGGAGTTTCCATAGAGACAACATTTACTGGGTGGTGCTTTTTACCTGCAGTATAAGATAGTTGTAAACACCTGTGCCTTTAGACCATTTTCAGATGAGGTTTCCATCTTTGGGTTAGTGCCTATGAGTGCATCTGGAGTTTGGGGAGGAAGAGGGAATAGAAATTGGAGCTCCAGTAAGATTTTACAGATCTGCATGTGTTTCATGTTTTGCACATGGGCTTACTACAGGGTTTTTATTCATGTTTAAGTATTCTATATGAATACAATTTAGAGTTGAAGATGCTTAGAATTTATACATTCAGAAAGTGTTGATGAAGGGCTTATTACATATTCTGCTGCTTTTAGGAAGAGAAATACATGCTCACAGTTTCCTAGGGCCTAGTTTCTTAAACGGTGGGTCACTACCACATATGGGGTTGAATGTGGGGGTCTCAAAAATTTGGCAACAGTAAAAGGTTATGTATACCTATTTTATATACCCATATACCTGAGGTCACATAAATTTCTCAGGCAAAAAGGGGTTTTGAGTGGAAAAAGTTTAAGAAGTCCTATTGAAGGGGGGTAGGGTATGTGTGAAAGGCAGACAAGTACATGATAGATCTTATTTGATAAGTATTTGAGAAAGGTGCACACAGAAGTGTTCTGTGAAGTTGGGGATGGGGTTGGGAAACTGAGGCATTTGATTAGGGTTCCAAAGAATGGGAACGAATTTAATAAGAAAAGGGGGGATATCCTGGATACAGAGAATAACAAAGACAGGAAATTGGGAAAATACGGTGTTCAGAGATGTGCTGGAAAATGCTTTAACAACTGGCTCTAGAGAAGAAAACCTGTGCTCATGACACTTAAAAAAAATAGTGCTTAATTTTTTTTCAATTTACACATCAAGATAGTTTTCAGGGGGCAGCTAGGTGGCACAGTGGATAAAGCACCGGCCCTGGATTCAGGAGGACTTGAGTACAAATTCGGCTTCAGACACTTGACACTTGCTAGCTGTGTGACCTGGGCAAGTCACTTAACCCTTATTGCCCCTTGCCTTCCCCTCCCCCGCCAAGAGATAGTTTTCAATATTCATTTAAAAAAATTTTTTTTGGGGGGGGTGAGGCAATTGGGGTTAAGTGACTTGCCCAGGGTCACACAGCCAGTAAGTGTCAAATGTCTGAGGCTGGATTTGAATTCAGGTCCTCCTGAATCCAGGGCCAGTGCTCTATTCACTGCGCCACCTAGCTGCCCCAACATTCATTTTTGTAAGATTTTGAGTTCCAAATTTTTCCATTCCTCCTCCTTCTCTCACTTCTCCAGAAGCCAGCAAGCAATGTGATATAGATTATACATTATAATCATGTTAAACTTATTTCTACATAAGTCTTGTTGTGAGAGAAGAATCAGAACAAAAGGGAAAAACCACAAGAAAGAAAAAACAAAAAACCAACAACAACAAAAGTGAATCTTTTAGAATTCTCTCAGATCATTGTATTGCTGAGAAGAGCTAAGTGTCGTAGTTGATCATCCCCTGTGTACAATGTTCTCCTGCTCACATTGCTTTGCATCAGTCCACTTAAGTCTTTCCAGGGTTTTCTGAAATCCGCCTGCTCATTTCTTAACAGCACAATAGTATTCCACTACATTAATATACCACAACTTGTTTAGCCATTCCCCAATTGATAGGCATCTCTTCAATTTCCAATTCTTTGCCACCACAAAAAGAGCAGGTATAAATATTTTTGTACATGTGGGTCCTCTTCCCTTTTTTATGATCTTTTTGGGATATAGACCTTGTAGTGGTATTGCTGGGTCAAAAGGTATGTATGCACAGTTGGGCAAATTGTTTCTGAGTCCAAAGGTTAAGACTGCTCTGATACTTTTGGGGGTACACTGTACTTGCACAAGCACCATATAAATTTGGATTGAGGCAGTTAGGTGGTGCAGTGGATAGATTGCTGGGCTTAGAATCAGGGAGACCCGAGTTTAAATATGACCCTAGATGCCGTGTGACTTTGGCAAATTACTTAATCTCTGCCTCAGTTTCCTCAGCTGTAAAATGAGGACAATAGCACAAGCCTGGCAGGATTGTTTTGAAGATCATTAGCACAGGGCCAGGCACATAGTAAGTGCTATATAAATATTACCTATTATTGTTTTCACCAAAGGTAGTGTGTCAAAGTGGATAGAGGGCTGGCCTTGCATTTGGAAAGAAATGGGTTCAAGTATCACCTCTGATGATGGCAGTGTGTCCCTAGACAAGTACTCCAATTTTCTTAAGATTCTGAATCCCAGATTGATCTTTGTTGGAGGGAGTTTCCATGCTGAAAGCTCCCTACACTAATGAAGTGATAGGTCTAAATTCCCTTCTCTGTCTGTTCCCCTGCCCCCCCCCCCCCCGCAAAAAAACCAAAACAAAACCAAACCAAAAAACCATCACTGAAGACTGTTTAAGTGGAGTGACTTGACTAAGTCTGTTAGTAAAGAAGACTGGATTTGGAAGGGACAGAGAAGGCCTATTGTACAAGTGCTTGCCGTTGTGACTGATTCAAGAGGGGAATGATAAAGAGGATCTCTAACGGAGAAGTAAGAAATAAATACCGGGAGACAGGTGTAAAATGTGCATTAGGGTTTGGGAAAAGTTAGATGGCACCAGAGTTTCAGCCTTGGGGAGCTTGGAGGTCAGTGGCGACACCACTTATAGAAATAGTGAATTCAGGAGGAGGGACAGGTTTAGGAAGAGAGATCATGAACTTGGTTCTGGACGTATGTGTTTGAGTTCTAGGTGGGAGATCATAGAATCAGAGCTGAAATGAACCTCAGAGGTCACCAAGGCCAACCCCCTCATCTTAAAGATCAGGAAGCTAGGTTCAGAAAAGTCAGCCAGGGTCACACAGCTAGTAAATATCTAAGGCAGCATTAGAATCCAGGTTTTCTGGACACCCAAGTTCAGTTGTTCTATTATACCATATCTTCTGGGTCCCAGCTCCTTAAACTGTGTGTCACAACCCCATATGGCATCTCGTAACTGAATGTGGGGCTTGTGAAAAATTTGGCAACAATGAAAGGTTATGTATGGCTATTTTATATGCCTATATACCTAGGGTCATGTAAAAATTTCTCAGGTGAAAAGGGGTTGCAAGTGGAAAAAGTTTAAGTAGCCCTGCTCTAGGCAGTACAAGAGAATTCAGCAGTAGAGAAAGATCTGGTAATTATTTGTAAAGAATTAATAATGATCCAACCATTCTGGAGAGCAATTTGGAACTATGCCCAAAGGGCTATAAACCTGTGCATACCTTTTGGTTTTTTTGGGGGGGGGGGTTGTTTTTTTAGTGAGGCAATTGGGGCCAAGTGACCTGCCCAGGGTCACACAGCCAGTAAGTGTCAAGTGTCTGAGGCCGGACTTGAACTCAGGTACTTCAGGGCCGGTGCTCCACCCACTGCGCCACCCAGCTGCCCCCTGTGCATACCCTTTGACCCAGCAATACTGCTAGTAGGTCTGTATCCCAAAGAGATCATAAAAAAGGGAAGAGGACCCACATGTACAAAAATATTTATAGCTGTTTTTTTGTGGCAAAGAATTAGAAATTGAGGTGGTGCCTATCAAGTGAGGAATGGGCAAACAAGGTGTGGTATATTAATGTAATGGAATACTATTGTGTTGTAAGAAATGATGAAGAGGTGGATTTCAGAAAAACCTGGAAAGACTTACATGGACTGATGCTGAGTGAGATGAGCAGAACCAGAAGAACATTGATGATCAACTATGACAGACTTAGCTCTTCTCAGCAATACAGTGATCTGAGAGAATTCTAAAAGATTCATGATGGAAAATGCTTTCCACATCCAGAGAAAGAACTATGGAGTCTGAATGAAGGTTGAAGCATACTATTTTCACTTTTTTTTTCTTTGTCTCTTGTGGTTTTTCCCGTTTGTTCTGATTTTTCTTTTCATAATATGACTAATGTGGAAATATGTTTAACATGGTTGTACATGCATAACCTAAAAAAAAAGTATAAAAAAAGAAGTAACATTTCAAGGCATTGGAGGAAAAATTAAGGAAGAAAAACCAGAGAAGAGTACCAAAGAAAAACTTGGGGAACATCCCATTTGAGGGGTCAGGAAGAGATGGACTAGATAAAACGATAATCATCATAAAAGTAGCTAGAGAATTTAATAACTCTGAAGTCAGGAAAAAGCCTTGGTGGTCATCAGTGTCTAAAGATGCAGCAGGATCACAAAAGATGAGGATTGAAAAAAGCTGTTGTTGGATTTTTGAGATAGTTTTTGTAAAATTGTGGGTAGAGTGGAAGCAAGCAGTTAAATGATGAAGTGGATGTATCTTAGACAACTTTTTTGATAAATTTGGCAGTGAATGGGAAATGTACCATCACATTTTGGTTGGCTTAGAAGGTCTTTTATGGGATTGGGAAAACCTCAGTCCTAAAAAAGATATGATAGCCAGATTATTCTCGCAGGATTCAGATGGTAATGTTATATCCATGTGTAAGATGAAGTTTATAACTAGCTTTATAAGCTAGAAACCTGGCCTTGGAGCAGAGAAAATTTGGTTTAAGTGCTACCTTTAACACATACTGACAGTGTGATCCTGGGCAAGCTACTTTCACTGCTCAAGGCTGCTCATTTTATAAGACTCTTGAATTGCAGAACAGTTACCATCCTCATTTGTAGAGTTTCCTTATCAGTAGTTCCTGAAAGCAAGGAAGTCCCAGGTCCAGCAAGACTAAAGGAAAAATGAAGGCTTTGTAAATAGCAGCTGAGGAGCCGAAACATTTGTTCACTATGGGCGAGATGGCAGAATTTGCACACTGAACTTAGCCATTCTCTATATGAAATCAGTAATGTGGTCTTTAAATGTGAAAAATATTATGATTTCCGTCCTAATTCCATATTCTGTTAAGTCCAGGGGAAGTTTAAAACAGGTAGTATATGGAAAGAGCGCTGGGTTTGGAGCCTGGATTTGCCAGGAATGGCACCATTTCTGCCACTTGTCTGTGTGACCTTTGTCGAGTGATTTACCCTGAGTCTCAGTTTCCTTATCTAGATAGCAGAAACAGTGCTAATCTTGGAGTGAGAAGAGCTGATCTTGAGTCCTAGCTCTGTTTCTTACCAACTGTGTGACTGGGCAAGTTAACAACTTTCTCTAGGCCTTAAATTTCTAATCATGTATTAGAGTGAGGAGAGTTGGACTAGAAGATTATTAAAGTCAATTTAAACTTGAGCATTCTTGCTATGTAACAACTGTTCTTACTGTATCAGTAAATGTCTTGACTAAAAGCTAATTAAGTTACTGTCTGATTGTTAATGGGAAGCAGATTGGTGGGGGCTCTGATCTACAGGGATAGGATAATATCTTTTTACTTTCTGTGCTTTTTTCTTTTTCTTTTTTTTTGGGGGGGGGGTGAGGCAATTGGGGTTAAGCGACTTACCCAGGGTCACACAACTAGTAAGTGTCAAGTGTCTGAGGTCAGATTTGAACTCTGTCCACTGCGCCACCTAGCTGCCCCTTTTCTTTGTAGTTTTATATAATTTTTAATCCCTGTTACATAAGCATATCATATTTACAATAAATAAATTTGAGCATTCAGTCTTCATGAACGTCCTCCAGTGCCTCACCAGGGTCTAGAAGTAACACTGGCTTCTCCAAGGTTAGGTCATCAGAGTTGCCTTTGACGTGTCTTAACCACATTTCAGGGGTAAGCTTGGAGGAAGTGTGTTTCTTCTGAAAATCAGCGTAGTTAAGTTTTGAGAGGCTTGCACCAGAACATTGGCCTTCAGGTGTTGGGTTTGTGGGTTTTTTTGGCTATAGCAGTTTATGAATCCTGTCTTTGAAGAGCTTGGTGAACCATGACAGTGAGGGAACACCTACATTGAGGAAGGCCTAACTCTTTTGAAGTGATGTACATCATGTAAGAATTAGTTTGAGGATGGCATGCAGAAAATTATTTTTACTGATTTGTGGGGGGAAAAGACTTAGAAAATCTGGGTATGGGGTAAGTAAGTTAGTTATCCTTTTTAATCCTCATTTTCTCAGCTGTCAGGAGTAATACTCCTTGAGCTGTCCTACCTTCACAGGATTGTTCTGAGGATCTAATAAGATAATGAATGTCAAGTACATGGTAAACTGCCCGTCACTTGAGAGCCTCAGCCACTGTTCTTAACATGACTGACTTGCAGAGTTAGCACCAACCTTGTTCAGTCTTACTGGTGTCATGTTGCTAGAAAGGCTGAAGTGATTGGCTTGAGGCCCTCCCAAGGGCACTTTTGACAAGTTAAAGAATAACTAGCTTCTTCATTGTCATGACCAGGTTGGGTTTGCTTTTAAGCTAATATTGAATTCAGTCCAACAAACATTTCTTAAGTGGTAACTGTTTGAGGCCAGAGGCAGCACTTTTGATAGTATTTATTCATGAAGCCAACATTCCACCCATGCTTTCTCTGAATAGGACACGGCAGAATACCAACCAGTAGGTGAAGTAGATGGAAGAGACCTGGGGCTGGTCTGAATCATTCAGTGCCCACTATCAGTCTCTCTCTTGATTTAATAAATTGGGCGTGACAGTACTTGAACTATCTTACAGAGTTGTTGTGGGGAAAAATGCTTAGTAAAATCCTAAAGCACAGTGGACTGAACAAGAAATGTGGGAGACGAGACAAACACAGGGTATCCCCAAAGTCTTAGTGCAGGTTAAGCTCTTAAGGCTTAAGAATAGTTGCCTTCAAGTGTGTGATCAATCATTCAAATATGAGCTGCTCCTGAGAAAGCTAAGACATTTTAAAGTGAAGAAGTTATTCATTCGGTTCAACATTAAGTACTTGCTCTGTATGAGGTGGTCTGCTAGAGGGGAAGAAAAGAAGAAATGGTCTTTGCACTTAAAGAATTTACATTTTACTGGGAAATACCTCTTGTCCACTTGTAGGGGAATGCAAAGTCATTTGAAATGGATGAAAGTGGGGACAGCTAGGTGGTGCAGTGGATAAAGCACTGGCCCTGGATTCAGGAGAACCTGAGTTCAAATATGGTCTCAGACACTTGACACACTAGCTGTGTGACCCTGGGCAAGTCACAACCCTCATTGCCCTACAAAAAAAAAAAGAGGGAAAAAAGAGAAATGGGTGAAAGCAGTGATCAGTATAGAGCAGAGTTAATCTAGGAAGACTTTTGGAGGTGGGTTCCGTAAAAAAAAAAAAAAGATGGGAGAGGGAGTCAGGCAGCATTAGGACCATAGGCCCAATCCCCAGCAATCAAGTTGTATTCTTTGAGTATGGAAAATAGTAAGGAAATGTTAATGGCAGAGACCTTTTGAGTTAGTAAGACTCAAAGAAAGAACAGGTGCTCCTTCACCTCAGCCCGGTGTTGCTAGAGTACAACAGTGGCATTTGACTCTTCAATTGTAGGGTGATCCTCTGGTTTTTAGGGATTTTTTTTTCCCTTCCCTGGCACTGATTAATAAACTAGCTAGAAGGCCAATTTCTGACTCTTGGAGCTCAAGGATTTTTCATTCCTTGGAAGCTTTGGGCCTCGGGCTTCCCTAAGGGGGTGATCCTAAAGGAATGGGAGCATTTGTTCTCAAAAACTTTCTAGATTCTGGACTGCACTCAGAAAAGAGAAAGACAGCAATAAGAAGGCAGCCAGGAAGGCAAGTACAGGCTACTCATCTTTGGTTACTCCTGCAGGTCACAGGGTTGCATGCTTATTGGTTAGGCAAGGGTAGAGATTGGCCTTGAATGCAGATCTTCTGTTTCTTTTCCAGTGCCCTTTCTACTACACCATAAGTGAACAGAAGAGAGTTTGAGTGTTGGTGTCTGTTGGCAGGGACAGTGCGTACATATGTTGGATAGCTTTGGAAATGACAACTGAGATAGGAAGTTTGGAGTGTTGGGCTAAAATTTATAGTCTGAGGATTTGTCTTTGAACAGGGAGTTGACAGGGTAAACATTTTGAAAAAAGAGCAGCCCATTAGGAGAGCCTGGGGATGGAGAGGTGGTTCTAGTGGTCTGGGTAGGAAACAGTGTAAGGACCTAGGCTGAGACCTGGGGGCTATGGAGACAGAGGAAGGATGAACACGAGCAGAACTGCCAGGATAGACTGGACAGGTCTGGGAAGGGATGATGAGAAGTCAAAGGGAGCTCTCAAAGACATCACCGTGAATTTCTCCCACTTTGTAGTCTGCAGTCAGAACGTTATGAGGGTAAGCACTGGGTCTTAGATTCTTCATTCTCCATTAGCTCACAAGTTATCTGGGCTGTGCTCCAAATAGATGCTTGATAAGTAGCTGCTGAGTTGAATTGAATTCCCTTTTTTATAGTAGAAGTCAGAAGACCTACTTCATTTTTTCTTTGTGAAATGGGAATAATACATGCTTGTCTAATTTTTTGTTTTGTTTTGTTTTTGTTTGGTGAGGCAATTGGGGTTAAATGACTTGCCCAAGGTCACATAGCTAGTATATGTCAAGTGTCTGAGGTCTGATTTGAACTCAGGTCCTCCTGACTCCAAGGCTGGTGCTCTATCTCCACTGCACCACCTAGCTTCCCCTGCTTGTCTAACTTTGTAGGGCTGTTGTGTAGAGGGTGATTTGTAAATGATAAAGCAGAAATGGAAGTCATAACTGAAATGATCTTTAAATACATACAGATTTTTTAAAAATTAAAGAGATGTCATTCTGAGGGCAAGATAATTCCTCCTTCTTGGAGAAAAGGATGAACTGCTTCTCTATCAGTGTGCTAAGTTCCCAGGCAAGCACAATGGTGATACCAGGATGGCAGTGAAGCAATTCTGGGCCACTTTGAGGAGCTTATTTTTTATGGGGGGTGGGCGGGAACAGTGTCGTTGTATGTATATTGAAACCTATCTTTGAACTTCCCACTTCATGTTTTTCAAGTAGATGAGAACTCCTATGAACAACACGAGAAAATAACAAATATTATTCATAGTTGTGTTCATAAGCGTTTTATTTACATGATCCTAACTCTTGGTAATTCCCTTTACTACCTCACATTGAAATTTTTGTCTCTCTGAATGTATTTAGCATGTAATGTTGGACATCATAATTCTGTTTGGTCTGTCATCCCAGCCCTAGACTCAGGGGCCAGGTTTACCTAAATGATCCCCGAATGGTTCTCCACATACCACATCCACTTATGTAGATCAGGAGTTCTTAAAACTTATTTTAAAAATATTTTGATAACTATTTAAAGTCCTTTGAAATTCTATATATTTTACATTTGAAAATATTACTTGTAGAAGGGTTCTTTATAGGCTTTACCAGAAGGCTTTGCTAAAGGAGTCCATGACAGAAAAAAGGTTAGGAATTCCTGATGTAAACCAAAGAGAGGTACAGTTTCCATTGTCCCTGTTTTTGTTATTCAGTCACTTTCATTGGCGTCTGACTCCCTGTGACCCCATTTGGGGTTTTCTTGGTAAAGATACTGGAGTGGTCTGCCATTTCTTTTTTTTTTAGTGAGGCAATTGGGGTTAAGTGACTTGCCCAGGGTCACACAGCTAGTAAGTGTTAAGTGTCTGAGGCCAGATTTGAACTCAGGTACTCCTGAGTCCAGGGCCGGTGCTCTATCCACTGTGCCACCTAGCTGCTGCCCCTGCCATATCTTCTCCATCTCATTTGAGGGATGAGGAAACTGAGGCAAACAGGGTGAAGTGATTGCACAGCTAGTGGTTTGTTTTTTTTTTTAGACCAGATTTGAACTTGAGAAGATGAGTTCCTGACTCCAGGGCCAGTACTCATCCACTGTGTTACCTAGCTGTCCTTCCCTATTTTACAGAGAAATGGGGTCAAAACATATGCACTGGGAATTTACTTTGGGGCTTGGAAGCAGGAAACACGAAATCTGCAAAGATGTAGCCAGACCAAGGTTCATCTCCTGATTATAGCTTGTAATGGCTCTGTGACCTTGCCCAAATCACTTCTTCACCCTAAACCTTGGTTTCCTCCTCTGTAAAATGAGGGTGATCATTACTTAAACTACCTGCTGCTGGCAAGGATACAGCCTAAGAGATACATAGTTAGGATTATTATTCCATTCATCAGACGTGGGTCAGTTAAGCCTCACTATGTTTGAAGTCCTATGATCCATTGTCACATTTCCTTGCCATTACCCAATAAAAGTGAAACCAAGGATTATTGTAGGACAGCAACAAGAAGTAACTGATTTAAAAGGCTAGACTTCAAGCTGCTTGCTGAGCTTTGACTGTCTCCGTAGGGGAAGAACAGCAGATAAGAGTCTCAGATCAGTTATGACCTCTCTGAAGTTCATTCCATCCTCAGGCTCACTCCTGTTACTTGTGATAAAAGCAAACTGGTTTTGAGTTACTTGATAGCCAGAAATATTTCTTTTTCACTTTGTTTATATAGTTTTTCATGCGACAAGGGAGGCTACAAGGTTCTTTCACTGTTTTTCTACATTGACATGGAACACCTGCCCAACACCATCCCTGAGTGTATCCAGGAGAGAAATAGAAATGTTGGGTAAGGTGGTGAAGGATAGAGTCTCAGCCTTGGTCTGATCTATTTTGACAGCCAATTCAAGATCACCTTGACACAGAATCTTTCGTAATTGTTTAGTTTTCCTATGTAATCTGTCATATGAGAAGATTTCATTATAATGATGGAGGAAATAACCTCTGAATATGGGGGGGGAGGCTGGCATAGCATTAATGGTGTGTTGTATACTCTAGACCAACAGTTCTCAAAGTGTAATCTGCAGACCCCCAGGGATGTCCTCAAGACCTTTTCAGGATGTCCTTGAGGTCAAAAGTATTTTCATAATGCTAAGATGTTACTTGCCTATTAAATTACTCCTCCCTTTTCCAAGCATATGTCTGTGTGAGGCCAGATTTTCTCCATATACTTCAACCAAATCAATATATAGTAACAGATTGAATGTAGAAGCAGATAAGAGAATCCAGTTGTCTTCCTAAAACTAGGCATTAAAGGAGACTTGCAAAAATATGTAAAACAGTGCCACTTTTCTATTTGTTTTGGAAAAATAGTTATTTTCATAAAGATGTTTTATATTAATAGGTGATATGTTTATTCTTTTTAAATGAATTAATAGTAAATTTTTTATCATTTAAAATTTCTAATATAGTAAATATCAATACACATAACTCACGTTAACAGCTCTTTGGGATCCTCAACTGTTTTTAAAAATGCAAAGGAGGCCTGAGACCAAAAAAATTGAGAACCATTGCTCTAGAACCCCCTTCTTTATGTTGAAGAAAGATAGTTTTCTGACTGCCTCTGTGTGTTCTTCTTACATACTCTGTTCTGATCAGTAGGTGATGAATTTAAAACTGCAAGGGACCTTAGAATCATCTTGTCTGACTTCCTTATTTTACAGACAAGAAATTGAAGCCCAGGTCCTCTGAATTCAGATCCAAAGATGGTTTAGATGAGAAGAAAAGTAAACCTTCAATAACATTTTCCTAAGAAAAGTGTGACTCTTCAAGCCCAAGGAAAGCATAAGTTGTTTTTGTGCTGTGCCTAAAAAATGCAATCTATGTTGTTTTATTCCTTGGTCTGGAAGTAAGTGTGTCAGCTCAAAAGAAATCAAGTCCTGGACTTTTTGGGTAGAAATCCCTCCCTCTGTCAGCATTTTCCCCAGCTTTAAAAATTTACCCAGTTCTCATACTTACTCACATCTGTGCTGGTCCTGTCTTTGGTTGGCCTAGGTGTATGGGCTGTGTTTTTGAGCTTTTAATAAAGTTCATGTCTTTGGACAGATTTATTTAACAGAGGCTTGATTTCTTTTAGGCAGTGGAGTCTATGTATCCATGCTTCTTTACTTGACTGACATTATATATAAGTGGTATGGTTTAGAGTAGGACTTCTTAAACTTTTTCCACTCGCAACCCTTTTTCCCTTGAACTTAAACGAGTGCTACTTATTTAAATCTCATACTGTTTCCTTATAAATGAGATTAAAGAATTGTTCTATTCTTGACCACATATTCATGAATATGGGATATAAATAGTCATCTTTAGCCCTGCTCAAAAGTAGTGACAAGGGACAAGATGACTCATAGGAAATGATTCTGGGATGTGGGATATTTTACATTGTTGTTGGTCTAGCGCCATTCTAGGTTGATAGTTCCTGAAAGTTCTTTTAATTACTGGTATCCTTGCCTTCTTCAGCTGCCAGTTTTTTCCAATGATCTTTGTAAAATGAGGTGATTGTATCTTTGCCCAGGACTCAATCAGTATGCCATCCCCTGTGTCCTTTGCTTCACCCCCCACTCCCCCCCACATTGCATAGCCATTTCAAAAAGGAAATAAGACACTGTCGTAGATCTCTTCATACTAGAGTTGGCTATTTGGATTTTAAAACTTTTTATATAGCTAATTGTTGTTTTAGCCTGTAGCCAAAGGTCAGGGAACATGTTCCTTTTCAAACAAATAAAGACCTTGGATTTGAACTGATTTGTCTCATTGGTACTAAATTATAGGACTTAAAATTCTATTATACATCAATCATATTCTTATTTGTAGATGTCTGTCTATCTGTCGTCTGTCTATCTATCTAGATAAACATGGATATCTATGTAATAGATATTTGCTTTGCCTCTCCCTACCAGACAGTTTGCTCTGAAGGCCTCTTCCTTCACTCGTTGAAGGCAGAGGTCATGTCTGATTGCGTTTTGTAGCCCTTCCAGCACCTGGCACAGAGGATTGTACAGTTAGATGCTTGATAAATGAAAATAAATGATAAATAAAATGAAAGCAAGATTCTGCATAGGAAACCACTCCTGTGGTATTGAGAGACTGCCAGGTTGGACACGTACATTGTCTTTATTTGGGTTTTCTTATTGGCTCACAAATGAACATCCCTTCACCCCCTTCTCCCATCCTTAAAGCCTCTCTTAGAGCTGCTTTTTGTCTAGTACCAGGAAGAATAGAAGCCTTGGATTTTTTTTTTGCCTCAGAAAACCCCAATTCTTAGCTCTTGACCCTTGCTAGATGTCTGACTTTGTGTGAGCCTCTTCATTCTCATCTGTAAAATGGGGAAAATGACAGTAACATTCCCACTCACCTCACAGGTATGAGTACTGTATAAAAGTGGCTACTCATAATACTTGGACAGTACTGTGCCCCTTGTCAAACCAGCTCTCACTTTGGAACAGTGTGATTGACTTTATTTTGAAAACATAGGTTATCTGTGCAAATTAATATCACTTTCAAAGTAGTCACTTTGGGAGGCTTTATATTTATTAATAACAGCAATAGTAGCTTACATTTGTATGGTACTCTTAAGGTTTTCAAAGCGTTTTCCCTGTGAGGCAGGTAGTTCAAGTATTATGATGTCCATTTTACAGATGAGGAAACTGAGGTTCAAAGAAGTAAATCAACTGCCCCATAGTTATAGCTCCTAAGTGTCAAAGCGCCCCCCCCCCCCCCCCCCCCCGCTTTTTTTCTCAATACAACTTCAACCATGCTGCCACGGCACAGAAAAGTTTGGGAGTATCTCCACTTGAGAAACTGCCTTCAGACACGGGATACTTTCCCCACTTCTGGAACTACCTTCAGAGTCTAGAGTACTTTTTCTTGGATCTTCTCTATAGGGTGAATTTGGTTTTTTGAAAGTTTTTTTTTTAACAAGTCTGGCAAATTAGGCAGTAGATTGAGCTGGGAAGTCCTGTTCTAAATTAAAAAAAAAAAAAAGATGTGGCACATGAATTGTCACTGAAAGGCAGTTCTAAGAAAGGAGTTCAGAGATAGAGATATTTACATTATTGGAATAATTGTGTAGTCATCACTTCTCCAGAGACCTAATGTCAGTCCATCTCATGAAAACACTAAGTGCTTTTTAAAAAAAAACAGATCAGAAAGCGCTTAGTTACATAGGAGTACCTGTAGTTTGAGGGAGGGTCTCTATTCATGGTGGCAAAAATTCAGGCTATCTCCAAACTCACATTAGAGCCTTCTGAGACCTAAAACTGTATAATCTTAATAATACTGACTTCTCACAATTTCCCCCTTCTGGACCTCAGAAACTGGATGTTTCCTAGCTGGTAGATCAGGTGAAGGCACTTCCCTCCTTGTCTGTGCAGGCCCTGGGGGCAGTTAGGAGGGGAGTCTCCTGGGCTGTATCGACTAACTTTAGCTATGTTGTAGTGGGGCTTGCTTGCCCCAACTACACTAACAGCTAACCATGTGAAACAATGGAGAGGGTCACCTTTTTCTGAGGGTATTATACCTGTAGAGTCTTTCCATAGACTACTTTGAAGGGGCTGAGCAGTTCATTTGGGTAGAGGAATCTGGGAGTCAGGAAAATTTCTTTCTATTTGTTATGACCAAGGCCAAGCCACTCAACCTTTGTGACTTGGGTAACTCTCTAAGACTACACAGTTTTCAGTCTACAGTTACTGATGAAACCAAGGTCCAGACTGTGATGAAATAATGGGATTTAGCAGATACTCAAAGACCCACCTGGAGATTAATCTATACTGATTGAATCAAGTGAGAGTGATTGACTGCTGATTAAGCCTACTTCAAGTTAACTGGATTGTAATCACACCTGGCTATCCCTTAAGAAGGTATTGTTCTCAGAAACTAGACTGTGAACTCAACTTGAGGACACCTTCAAAGCCAATGGATTTGGATGACGCCAACCAATCAGCTTGAAGCAGTGTGTAAGGACCGCCTCTGTGCCAGATCTATAAAAATTATGGAAACTTATCATCTCAGAGACTAACTGCTCTTACAATGAGTTTGATATAGGCCCTGTAGAGAATATATGTACAACAGGAGGAGAGACAGGTACATGTAAATCTATGGTTTGCTTATGATGGCAACTATATAGACCACAATTGCTGGACACAGTCCAGTTTCTTCCTCTCTCCCTTCTAAGTTTTCTTTTTTCTTTCACTAATTCTGATGGCATGGTCAGAATCCATCCACCTGTGGCCTAGCACAATTACTGGATGTCTCAAAACCATGAGATGTGGTATGATAACCTTTCTATAACATTTTCAGGTGTCATGAACACGTCACTAAATTTGGCTTTGATCCAGACACATGGTGGTAAGAAGTGCTATAGATTGCATAACTACCCCAACCCTCTATTATATAAAGGAGGGAATGTAATGGAATGTATTAAATTTGATCATTGACAATGCTATGCTAAGGTTTAATAAAAAATCCAGCAATTCAAACAGTTAAAGAAGAAGAATCCAGCTTTCCAGACCAGAATCCAGCTTCCTCTTGATAACAAGAGAACTGAGAAAAGACTTCCAAAGACTTAATTATTTTTTTACTGTTTCATCTAGGAACACCTGTTCCTAGAGGAAACAAAGGGGGGAATGTGATGAAATAATGGGATTTAGCAGATACTCAAAGACCCACCTGGAGATTAATCTATACTGATTGAATCAAGTGAGAGTGATTGACCGCTGATTAAGCCTACTTCAGGTTAACTGGATTGTAATCACACCTGGCTATCCCTTAAGAAGGCATTGTTCTCAGAAACTAGACTGTGAACTCAACTTGAGGACACCTTTAAAGCCAATGGATTTGGATGATGCCAACCAATCAGCTTGAAGCAGTGTGTAAGGCCCGCCTCTGTTCCAGACCTATAAAAAGCTTCCACAAACAGCTTGCTAGAGAGTTCCTGATTAAAGCAGGCTTGTGGAGGATGTAACGATTGGAATAACGCCACCTGCTGGATACTTACTGTAGAAGAGTTCTGCCCATGAAGCGAAGGTCTTTGAGGGCAAGACCAGGAGTCTTTTCTTTGGCGGGAGGAAATGACGCGGACTAGTGGGAGGAGGAAGGAAGAGACTGGCGCTGACTCTGGGGCTTTTTTCCTGAGGACTCTGGCAGAGAAGGGAGCTAGAAATGTGCTCTCCCTTTAATAGATAGGAATCTAGGCCTTTCTCTCTCTCTTTACCAAATTCTTATTCTCCTTAATAAATGCTTAAAAGTCTAACTCTTGCTAAAGCTTGTAATTGATTGGCGACCACTCATTAGATATTTTAGACAGTTTAGCTAGAATTTTAGCCCTTAACAAGGAGGACTTGAGGAAGAACCCAACCAGGCTGGAACTCTAGGCTAGGTAGGACTTCTTTTTCTTAACTTTCTGAACTCCTTGTAAATATCTGTATGCTTTAATAAATGTTTAATGCCCAAAGACTAGTACTGAAGCTTTTTAATTTAAGGCGACCACAATTTAGATTTTAAACATCACAAGACCAAATAGCCAACAACAAACAACTTTGAAGGGGACAGTGTTCCATAGTGTATGGTTAAATCAAAGCTTTTGCTTTACGGTTACAACTCTGCCTCGTACACAGGGTGTCCCCAAAGTCTTCATTCAGTTTTAAACTATAATTGACTTTAATGAATACTCAAGGAAGCCTTCTGTAGCTAGGGTTGCAACAACTTGTATGTTGAGTCACGGTTGCTAAAGAGGAACCCATTACTCTCTTGTATCATCCATTCATTGAGTGCAATTTAAGACTACATACGTAGCCTTCATAGGTGCATCTTCCCCTGGGAAGATGTCTTATTTTTCATATCAGAGATGTGGTTTCCTTGGTGTTGGGAACTAACTCCCAGTGACAAAAGTTCCCTCAGTCAATGCAGCTCAGTGTTTGTTCAACAACAAATGGGCTTACTGATGCTAACGACGACGGTGATGATGATGACAACGATCATGATAGTATTATGTGGCATTTATATACTGTTTTAAAGTTTGCCAAACAGTTTACATCATTATCTTGTTTGAGCCTCACTACAATCCTGTGAGGTAGGTGGGTGCTCTGGGCATTATTACCCATTTCATAGGTGAGGCAGCTGAGGCTTAGAGGTTAAGAGACTTGTTCAAGATCACATAGGAATCAGACACTAAACTTCAATCCAGGTCTCTTACGTCCTAAGACCAGACTGCCCCCCCCCCCCATACTGTATATGTGGACATGTACAGGACTTGTAAATAGAGCAAAGACTCAGACAGGCATCAAATGTTCAGGTTCCAAACCAAGGAGAAGGACTGGGAAAGATGTATTGTGTCTGAAAGGACATGTAGCAGATAGGTCTTTTAAGACTTGTTTTGCCCCTTGAATGCCATGATGCATTCAAGGGCATTTTCCAGGAGAGGAGCTACAATTGTCTAGAAAGGAGGGGTGCTTGAGGACAGGGGCCAGAAAGAATTTTGATGGGAAGTAGGCCAGTTGGAATTGCTGAGATTCCTTAATGAATTCTTGGTCCATATCATTGAGAGTCAGGTCAGAGGAGTGAAAGCTATAGTGAGTCAGTCAGCAAGCATTTAAGTACTTACCATGTGCCAGGCCCTGTGCTAAGTGCTGGGGCTACAAAGACAGGTCAAAGATAGTGCCTGCCCTCAAGGAGCTTACAATCTAATGGAAGAGACAATATACAAATAACTATGTACAGAATATATAGAATTAAGTGGAGAAAATCAGCTGAGAGCACCAAAGGAGATTAGGAAAGAGCTGAGGGAAGCCAAGAGACAGAGATGAAGGGGGGGTGGGGGTGGGAGGGTCTAGGCATAGGAAACAGCAAATGAAAATGGCTGGAGCCAGAAGTAGTGCCTCATGTGAGGTAAATTAGGAAGGGGAGAAGGGAAGGGGAAGGTATAAAGAGGATCCTGGAAATAATAGGGAGCTAATGTAGTTGATTGAGTAGTGGGATAACATGGTCAAACTTTCACGTTGGGAAGATCAGTTTGGCATCTGAGTGGAGGTTGGATTGGATGGAGGAGAGACTTGGGTGGGGTGGAGGTAACAAACATTTATTAAGCACCTACTATGTGCCAGGCACTAAGTGCTTTGCATTTGATCCTCACAAAATCCCTGGGAGGTAGGTGCTGTTATTCCCATTTTACAGTTGAAGAAACCACGGCAGACAAGTTAAAACTCACCTAGGATCACACTGATAGGAAATATATGCAGCTGGATTTGAATTGGTGTCCTCCTGATTCCAGGTCCAGTCTTCTTATGCACTGCACCAGCTAGCACCAACCAGCAGGCTACCTAAGCAATGCAGGCCTGAGGTGACAGGCCTGAGGGTCTGTCTGTGATAGGTGGCGGTGTCAAAGGAAAGGAGGTGGGATATATGAAAGATGACTGGCAGGCAATTTGAAATTCAAGGATAATTTGACTTCTTTTTTTCACCAGTAGAACTTGCTTTCTGATTTTGGCCATGGAAAGGAAATTTTACATGTCTTCAAGTACAGACATATTTATTTATTTATTTCCTTTTTATTTTTATTTTTTTTCCATGTAGAGATAGTTCAACATTTATTTTTATAAGATTTCTAGTTTCAAATTTTTCTCCCTCCCTTCCCTCCCCCCTCCCCAAGACAGCAAGCAATCTGATATAGGTTACATATATACAATCACATTAAACATTTCTGCATTAGTCATGCTGTGAAAGAAGAATCAGAGCAAAAAGGAAAAACCTCAAAAAAGAAAAACAAAACAAAAAATAGAAATAGTATGGTGCGACCTGCATCTAGATTCCACAGTTCTTTTTTCTGGATGTGGAGAGCATTTTCCATCATGAGTCCTTTGGAACTATCTTGGACCATTGTACTGTTGAGAACAGTCAAGTCTATCGCAGTTGATCAACACACAATGTTGTTGATACTGAAGTATAGTCATATTTTTAAGGAATATTAGTTAAAATTAATGTTGGCATTTTTCTTAAAATTTGCCCCAAACTAATAACAGCACGATGACATTTGTGAAATACTGAAGAACATAAATCAATAAAACACTAGCATGTTTAGGGACTGGAAAAGCATGGTTGATGGGAGCAGATGTTTGGAAATCTGGCAAATCCTGGGCACCTCTTGGGGATGGGGAGTGGAGAAGGAGTCCAGATCTACTTTGGAAGGTGTTGGATGGTAAATGAGCAGTTTTTTATCCCCTTCTCTAATGCCTTGGATTAGGATGAAAGTTGTTGAGCTGTGAACTCATTTTTGAAGGGTGTGGTGAGGGCTGAACCTTCTCTCTCTCTGGCTTTCATGGTCTTCCAGACCTTTGCTGGGTCTGGGAGATGGGGAAGGACACTCTCCTTATTTTCAGACAAATAAAAGGATGCGATCCAAATCAAAAGATTTTCAGTTCAATTTAGTAATACAAAACATTTTTTAAATGTATACACAAAGATGGTCATAACTTTGATCTTCCTATCACACACAATCGAACCATCTCTGTGGTGTTGGTTTGGTTTTGTTTTTTTTTTTCAGGGCAATGAAGGTTAAGTGACTTGCCCAGGGTCACACAGTTATATAGCAAGTATCAAGTGGCTGAGGCTGGATTTAAACTCAGGTCCTCCTGAATGCAGGGCCGGTGCTTTATCCACTGCACTACCTAGCTGCCCCCTTGAACCATCTCTGTTGGCTTTTCATATTTCCCTCTGCCTTCCCTTACAAAGCCCCACTCAGAATATTTTGACCCTTTGGTTCTCTCCTGATCGATCTCCCTACATTAACCTCTCTCCTCTTCTCATCTCCACTTCTTGGTGAACCAATTCAACTCTATATTGTTCTCCTCCAGTCTCCTTATCATATTCCTGATTATACCTTATCATATTTCTGATTACACCCTAAGCCTCAGCCTTGGATCACTTCCACCATTCATCACTTTTGATCCTCCACATATGCTGCTTGCTGAAGGTGGTGAAACTCAACCATTCTGACAGGGCCCAATACAAATTTGTTAAACAGCCTCAACTGGGCCCTCCCTGCTGCTTGGCAATCCTCCTATACCTCCCTCATTAACTCACTATTCCATTTTCTTTGGCCAAACCTATTTGTCCCTCTTCAAACCTCTCTTTACTCTCAGCTGAGAACTTTGCCTCATATTTTACAGGAAAAAATGAAGCCATTTGCCATGAACTCCCTCTTCTTTTCTCTTTTCTTCCTCATCTCCTATCACAAGGCTGTCTTCTGCCACTCTCTCCTCCTTCACCCCTGTCTCACATGATGAAATGGTCTTAGTGCTTACCAAGGCTAAGCCCTCTATTTGTTTAAGCCATCCCATTCTATCCTATCTCCACCCTTAGATAACTCTTCTGTCATCCCCACTCTTTCACTAATTTTAAATCTCTTCCTGTCTACTAACTCATTTCCTACTTCCTACAAACATGCATGTCCATGTTTCCCCATCCTGGAAAAACCCTCCCTTGGTTCTCCTATCCCCACTTTGTAGGTAAACCCCAAAGGTCATCTGGACTTTCTCTTCTTAACCCCTTACAGTCTGGCTTCCCCTTATCATTCCAGCGACACTGCTGTCTCCCAAGTTACTCATGATCTCTTAGTGGCCTTTTCTCAGTCCTCATTCTCCTTGGCCTCTCTGTGGCGTTGGACATTGTCGATCCCTCTCTTTGGTACTTCCTCCTCTTCAGGTTTTCAGCACACCTGCCCTCTCCTGGCTCTCCTGCCTGTCTGACCATTCCTTCTCTATCACCTCTGCTGTAAACTCCAGTAGATCACAGCCTCTAACCTGAGGATTCTGTCTGGGCCCTCTTTTCTTTGCTCGAGACCACTTCTCTTGGAGATCTCATTGGCTCCCATGGATTTAATGATGTCTCTGTACTGACAATTCTCACATCTACCCCCACCCCCACCCCAAACCTCTCTGCTGACCTCCAGCAGACATGGCAAACTGGGTATCCAGTAGCCATCTTAAACTGGACATGGCAAAACTGAGCTCATCTTTCCTCCTAAACTGTTTCCCCCACTGTCTTCCCTATTACTGTAGAGGGCAACACATCTTCCCAGTTATTGGCTCATACCTCAGTCCACTTCTAGCAACATTTCTCCAATATACTCCCTTCCTTCCGCTGACACTGCCAGCCCTCTAGTGCGTGTCCTTGTCCCCTCACATGCTGGTGGCTCTGCCCACCTCAAGTCTTTCCTCACTCCAGTCCAGTCTCTCTTTAGCCACCCAAGGGATTTTCCTCAAGTGCAGGTCTGATCATGGCACTCCTCCCACCCCCTTACTCAATAAATCCCAGTGGCTCCCTATTGCTCGGACATTCAGAGCCCTCCTTCTTGTTCAGTCCTTTTGACCTTACACTCCTCCCAACATATTCTTCCATCCAGTGACACTGATGTCTGGGCTGTTCCATGAGCCAGACACATCATCTCCCAGTATTTTCTCTGTCTCCCATGCCTGGAACACTCTCCCTCTGCTCTGACTATTGACCTTTCTGGCTTCTTTTAAGTCCTTACTAAAATCCTGCCTCCTCCGGGAATCATTCCCCAGCCCCTCTCAATTTGAGTGCCTTTACACTGTTAAGTGTTTCCCATTTATCCTGGGCATAGCTCGCCTCCTCTATATTTGTTTGCTTGTTTTCTCTCCTGTTAGATTATGAGCTACTTGAGGACAAAGACTGTCTTTTGCCTCTTTTTGTATCTGCAGTGTTTATTAGCACAGTGGCTGGTGTATAGTAAGCACTTAATAAATGTTTAATAATTGATTTAAGGACTTATATGCAGAGCATACTGCTAAACCTACTCTGAGAAAAATAAAGAAACTTAGTCTTTGTAGGAAGCATGCACAGTTAACTAATGATTAAAAAAAATCCTTTGGAAAGATGCAAAACAAAGTGCTTTGTGAGGTCAGAGGAGGAAAAGGTCATTCATTTGGGGGAGTGGAATCAGAGAAGACAGTCTTTCAGTTGGGTTTTTAAAGCATGGTTAGTTAGCATTCCCTGGGAAAAGGGGAGAGAGAGAGGCCTCTCTGTGAGCAGCAGAGGCACAAAAGTACAGGGTGTATGTTTGACAGCAACCTGGTGCGTGAAAAGTGGAGTGGACTAGGCCTGGAAAACAGGGGAGCCCTGGACAGCCGAGTACAGAGGCATTAGGGAGCTTAGAAGTCTTAATCAGGAGAGACATGGCATGACCAGATCTGCCCATTAGAAAGATTAGCTTGGTTACTGTGTAAAGGGGATGGATTTTGGCTTCAGATTGGGGAGATTGAATGCCATTGAGAGAATGAAGTTGGGGGATGGGGCAGGTAGAAATGTTTTATTTTGAAATTGTTGAGTTTTAGGCTCAGTGGGACAGTGCAGAAGTCCAGTAGGCATTGGAGTGCTGACTAGTCTGGGACCAGAGGGAAGTACATAACTTCAGACCCCACAGTTTAGGTTTATGCCCTGGGTGACCTGAGACATGTTAGTGCACCTATCTGAGCCTCAATTTCGTCCTCTGTGAAATGAGAGTATTGTGGTAGATGCCCTTTGAGATCCCCTCCAGATCGGTGATCCACATGCCAACAGTCCAGATTCTGTAGGTTCTGGTGGAAGGGGAGAGGGAGTTGGAGGAAGCAATAACTAAATCTAGTTTTTAATGATGCTCTTTTTGTTTTTTGTTTTTGTTTTTTAGTGAGGCAATTGGGGTTAAGTGACTTGCCCAGGGTCACACAGCTAGTAAGTGTTAAGTGTCTGAGGCCGGATTTGAACTCAGGTACTCCTGATTCCAGGGCCGGTGCTCTATCCACTGCGCCACCTAGCTGCCCCTAATGATGCTCGTTAAGTGTGAAAAGTAATAATGATTGTAACTAGTGCTTTGCAGTTTGCAAAGAGCTTTCCATACCTTAAAAGAGTAGAGTTCTTAGCTTCTTCTAAAGTATAGACAAGGTGCTTCCAGGAACCTACAAATATAAGCAAGGCCTTTTGGGACACTTTTTCTCCCCCACACCCTAGTTATTAATGCTTTTTCCTGTTTGAAATTCCTTTGAATGTATTTACTTGTGAGTAGAATATAAGCTCTATGACCTCTGGGACTATTTGATTCTTGTCTTTGTCATCCTAGTGCCTAGTACAGTGCATTGCACACAGCAGGCACTTAATAGTTGTTATATTGAATGTAATTGTCTCATTTGATCTTTATAACAAGCCCGTGAGACAGGATAAGTAGGGATCCTAATTTTACAGATGAGAAAACTGAGGTTCACAAAGGTGAAGTGATTTCACAGCTAAGAAGTGGACTGAGTCAAAACCCTAGGTGAGTCCAGGGCTGGGACTACCTCTCAGTAGTGTTACTTTTTTTTTTTTTTTTAAGTGAAGCAGTTGGGGTTAAGTGACTTGCCCAGGGTCACACAGCTAGTAAGTGTTAAGTGACTGAGGCCGGATTTGAACTCAGGTACTCCTGACTCCAGGGCTGGTGCTCTATCCACTGTGCCACCTAGCTACCCCATCAGTAGTGTTATGAGTGTCTTTTCGAAATTCCTGTTCCGTAAAAGCAGTGATAGTGTATGTAACCCAAAATTTACAAGACCATTTCTTTTTTCCTTGACCCTGGTTAAGTCACTTAACCTTCAGCCTTCGCTCCCTCATCTGTGAAATGGAAATGATACTAGCACCAATTGAGGCAGCTAGGTGGCACAGTGGATAGAGCACCGGCCCTGGATTCAGGAGTACCTGAGTTCAAATCTGGTCTCAGTCACTTGACACTTACTAGCTGTGTGACCTTGGACAAGTCACTTAACCCCAATTGCCTCACCAAAATAAAATAATAGCACCAATCTTCTAAGTTTGTTGTGATGATAATATTGTAAAATGCTTTGCAGTTCTCTTAAATGTTGGCCAAAATGATAATTATTATTACCACTCTCTGGGGTAGATAGTTCCTAATTTAGCAGTTAATTTTGTTGCGACTTTTTATCCTTTGTAAGGCTGTCAGCAAAATATCTTAGAAATATAGACTTTTTAAAAAAATAAATTTTAATTTATCTCTTGTTTTTATATCACCTGCATTTTTCCCAATTCCTCCCCTCCCAGAGAGCCATCTCATACAACAACTTTTTTATTTTTATTTTTTGAGTGAGGCAATTGGGGTTAAGTGACTTGCCCAGGGTCACACAGCTAGTGTCAGGTATCTGAGGTGGAATTTGAACTCCAGTCTTCCTGAATCTAGAGCCGGTGCTTTATCCACTGTGCCACCTAGCGGCCCCAACAAATATATATTTTAAACAAAAAGAAGATAAAAAAAATCAGCAAAACTGATTGACACATTGACAAAGGCTGAAAATACATGCTATGTATCATAAGCATAGCCCTCCCACTTCTGCAAAAGAATATGGGAAAATTTTTTTTTTCTCATAGCTCTTTAACTATATAGGGCACAGTAACTACAAGAGAACTGCAAAAACTTGAAAGTGGAATGTTGCAAAATTCCAAAGACCAAGGACAGTGAAAGAGAATCATACCTCATCACAATTGGGAGGAGCTGAGCAGGCCCACTCCTCACCCTAGCACAAGAAGCCTTTCTTCCACATCCCACCAGCTGGTCACCTAGCCTCTGCTTGAACACCTCTAGTGACAGGATACCTCTTAAAAGGCAATCCCTTACATTGTGAGGTAACTCTCTTTCCTTGTTATGCGGAATAAAAATATCTGCCTCAATGTGATATTTCACTCACTGGCCTTGTTTTGTACCTGCAGTCAGGGGAGAACAAGCTTTTTTTCCCTAAAGGACAAACCTCCTACTTTGGAAATGGGATTGCTTCATTCTTTGTATTTGTATCCCAAGCCCCCTTTGATTGTACTTAGGTCTTTTAATAAATATTGGTGGGGCAATGGGCCTGGAGTCAGGAAAACCTAAGTTCAAATCCAACCCAAGACATTTCCAAGCTGTATGACCCTGGGCAAGGCCCTTAACCTTTGTCTGCCTCAGTTTCCTCAACTGTAAAATAGGGGCAGTAATAGCACCCAACTTGTAGGGTTGTTGTGAGGATCAAATGAGATAATACTTGTAAAGTGTTCAGCACAGTGCCTGGCACACAGTAGGTGCTTAATAAATGTGTTCCCTTCCCCTTGCTATCATATATTTCAAGACTGGTTATGTCTCCTCAAGGTCTTCTCTTCTTCAGTCTAAATACTCCTTATTACTATTGATCCTTATGTGACATGACTTCTAGTCCTTACACCATAATAATTCAGATTTTTATGGAAATTTTGAGATTAGCAAAGTACTTTTTTCACAACAATACTAATACTACCCCCATTTTGTAGGTGAAGAAACTCATCTACTAAAAAAAGGTGGGGGGAGGCAGCTAGGTGGTACAGTGGATAGAGCACTGGCCCTGAAGTTCATAGGACCTGAGTTCATATCTTACCTCAAACACTTACTAGCTGTGTGAACTTCGGCAAGTCACTTGACCCCAATTGTCTTAAACACTAGGTTCCATCCCCAGTCATCCTGATATGTATCTTTTTTTTTTTTTTAAGTGAGGCAATGAGGGTTAAGTGACCTGCCCAGGGTCACACAGCTAGTAAGTGTTAAGTGTCTGAGCCTGGATTTGAACTCAGGTACTCCTGACTCCAGGGCCAGTGCTCTATCCACTGCAGCCACCTAGCTGCCCCTAATCCTGATACGTATCTTGCCATTGGACCCAGCTGTCTCTGGAGGAGAGAGTGAGATTGGTGACCTTGCATAGTCCTCCTTCACTTAAATCCAATTCAGTGCAAGTCATGACATCACCCTGATGCCATGGTTCTCTTTGAGAATGAAGGACAAACAGCAGATGAGGAAACTGAGAAGTTAAAGGATTTGCCTAGGTTCCCACAGTTGCTGTCAGTTGTGGACTGGGACCCAGTTATTCTTCCTTTAAGACTAGTATTGGTTCCACTATATCATACTTCCTCTCAAAAAAAAAAAGCTAGAAAAGAAAAATCTCATTTATGTGATTTGAATGATTTTTAAAGTTTCTAATGATAGCCTAGTATGATTGAGGAATGGTTTATTCTAACCTGTCTGCTTTCCTGTCCTCTTTTTTTTTTTTTAAATCTGTTAAGGCCCACAGAAGAACCATTCTAATGTATTTTACTTTCCTTATGAGCATTTTAAAAATTAAATTTTATTTTCAAGTATTAAGGATTTCATTTTTCTCCTTTCTGTCTCCCTTTAGGGAGGAAAAAAAAGAAAAACAAAACCTTTGTTTTAAAAAAAAGGCAGAATCAAGCAAAATATTCCCACATTGACCATGTCCAGTAATATGTCTCATTGTGTATGTGTGTCCATCATTTCTCTGTCAGGTGAAGAGCATTCTTCATTATCTGCCCTCTGGAACCATTAGGGGCCATTTCATTGATAAGAATTCTTAAGTCTTCAAAATTACTCATTTTTACATTGTTGATATTAGTGTAAAAATGGTACCTCTGGTTCTGCTCACTCACTTCATTTTACATCAGTCAATATAAATTTTCCTGGGTTTCTCTGAAGCCATCTCTTCATTTCTTGCAGAAAGTAGTATTATATTCCATGCTTAATAATCTAGTAAGTGTTTTACAAGGCACTAAGAATTTGTTTTTCTTTGTGTTAAGGGTTTTTTTGGGGGAGTGGGATGGGGAGGAAACAACACAGAAGAGTAGTTGGTGAAGTACCAGCTGCATCCAGTTGGCCTTTGTTTCGGTGTATGCTTTAATCTCTTAAGAGATTGAGGATTGCATTTCTGAGGACTAATGAGGGAGTTTTCTAAAGGATCTGGTCTTTTTCAGCAAGTGAATAGCAAATGTAGTTTCGTCCTTTTACCTACCGCTGGTTGGCCAACCACCGAAGTCATTTTACTCTTAGGACACTCCACTTAACAGTTTGATTGGAGGCAGCTTGGGGAGCTATTAATGGCTTCTGCTATTAGAGGGATGTCAAGGTTCTGTAGGAGCATTAGTGGAATTATGTATAGCTGAAAGAGGTTTTTGTTTAATTGGGGCATCTTGACTTCAACATGTTGAGGGCATCACCCAGATGCCAAGTGCATTACTTCCAGCTCCCAAAGTTTGAGTAGTTACAGACTGCATGGGACTATACCTGAGATGGCTAAACACATCTCATCTCCAGAACACTGCTTCTCAATCCACTGAGCTTCTGAACACACAGAGCAAGCCAGAGAAGGGTCTCTATCAAATCAATCCTGAAAACCAGCCTTGCTGCTTACATCTGCAAGTTTGGGGGAAAATAAAGGTATTATTATGAATCAAAGTCTTAAGTAGGCTTTCTTAAGAGCTAATCAATAATATTTTATATTGCACTCTTTTAAATGTATATATTTAATCCATCGGACTGTAATGTACTTTGCATAGTGCATTTATCTGATTTTAGTTTTGTTCTGTGGACTTAAAGCAATGCTGTCATATATTGAAGGCCTTTCTCCTTGTCTTGTTTTCCTTTTTTGGCCCTCCTATGATGTCATGGAATGATTCAGCTAGAGGAGATCTTACGTATCATTTAACCCAATCCATAGTGTGCATCCCAGTCGCTATTATACAGATGAGTATAGTGAAGCTTAACAAGGTAAGGGACTATGCCAAGGTCTTGTAATCCGGAATTGATAAAGCCAGGACTCAAACCCAGGTCTTCTGACTCCAAATAAACCCAGTACCTTTCCCCACTATGCCATGTGATTATTTCAGTGTTCCTACTCTGACAGTTTTGTGGTAGTATTTCAGAGTATGTGAAGTCCTTTGCCATGGTGCTGATCTACAATTTACTAGTTTTTCATAGTTATTAGGGAAGATACTTCAAAAAAAAGATTAGGCATGTATGTAGTTTTGGGGAAAAAATAAACTTAATGTTGTTCGGACATGTCTGACTCCTGGCCCCGAACTCTGTCTACTTCACTACCTAATAACTTAATAACTATCAACAAAAAACCAAAAGCGTAAACACACACACACACACACACACACACACACACACCACAGAACTAAATGAATTCACAACCAAGATACTTTTGTTCTTTGGCTCTCTAAGCCTATCCTAAAATTTTGGACCTTTTTGTTTTCTTTTCTTTAAAAAATTTTAAAATGTAGTTGTACTCAGTCTCTATACAGTTTGGGTTCTGCTGATTTTATTCTATTCACTTCATAAAGGTCTTTCTATACTTTGTATGTTTCATAGTTGTTTCATGACATGTTGATTATAATAATGCAACAATTCTGCCATTAGATATATTTCCAATTATTTACTGTAAACAATAGAGCATGCTTTGAAAAAGGTCCTTTTTCCCTTTTAACGATATTTTGGGAATAATCTTAGCAATGGAATTGCTGAGTCAAAAAGTTTGTGACTCTTAGTGTATACTGCTGTGTTGCTATCCCAAATATTTATTTACACAACCCACAGTCCTGCCAGCAGTGTATGTCTGAGTCTGTTTCCTCATGGCCCACCACCTTTGGACTTTTTTGTTTTTAAAAAATATTTTTAACATTCTTGTAGGTGTATGGGTAATAGCTTACGGTCATCATAATTTGTATTTGCACTTTAAACAAAAATAAAACCAATCAATACATTTATTTATAATTGTTTACATTAAAAATGAATGTCTGTGTTCATATATGCTCATTAGTTACTCTCTCTGTCCTTTGTCCATCTCTGTGTTTGGGTGGGTATTTTTCCTTTTATATAATCATAGTGTACAGGCTGTCCTTGTTCTATTTTCTTTTCATGTTACTGCATATAAGTCCACATTTCTTTGTGGTCCTTGTAGTCATCCTGTTTAATGGCACAAAGTTGAACTGTTCTGTGACCTGATGAGACCATACAGAAGGATATGGACAAGTTAGACTATGCCCTGAGGAGGGCAGGAGATTGCAAGGATTGGAACTAGAGGAGTTTAACCTAGAGAGCAGATTTAGGGAGATGGTGATCCTTGTCTTCAAGTATTTGAAGGGCTGTTATAGGGATTCGATTGAACATGCCACCTCCAGCTCCTTTGCCTAGGATGCCCTCTCATGCCTTGTAAAGGTCATCCCCCTTATGGGATCCCTAGCTCCCTTCCTCAGCTCAGGACACTCCCCTCTTACAAGGTCTCTACAGCTCTCCATCAATGCCAAGATAGCTTTGTGTATATTTTGTATTTACTTAGCCTGTAGAATGCATGCTCCTTGAGGCTAAGAACTGTTTCCTTTTTGTCTTAGTAGAAGTAGGCACTTCAAAATTGCCTGTTGAATTGAATTGCTTGGCCTCAGAGGGAGCAATGGCATGGACAATTCAAAGAGCCAGATTTAGATTGGATCTAAAGAAATCTTTCCAGCAATTAAAACTATATGAAAGTGCAATGAGGGGCAGCTAGGTGGAGCAGTGGATAGAGCACCGGCCCTGGAGTCAGGAGGACCTGAGTTCAAATCCGGCCTCAGACACTTAACACTTACTAGCTGTGTGACCCTGGGCAAGTCACTTAACCCCAATTGCCTCACTAAAAAAAACCAAAAACAAACAAAATAAATAAAATAAAAGTGCAATGAGCGGATTTCCACCTTATTGGAGAACTTGAAGCAAAAAATTGGATGATCACTTGGGTATTTGTTTTATCAAGAGTTCTTTGTCTGGTATGATTCTTTGATATACCAGTTTATTAAGCTGTTCAGCTGTTGGACATTTAGGTTGTTTATAGCTTTATGATTTATTTTATTTATTTATTTATTTTTAGTGAGGCATTTGGGGTTAAGTGACTTGCCCAGGGTCACACAGCTAGTAAGTGTTAAGTGTCTGAGGTCGGATTTGAACTCAGGTTCTCCTGACTCCAGGACTGGTGCTCTATCCACTGCATCACCTAGCTGCCCTATAGCTTTATGATTGCAAATAATCTTGTTATATATCTGTTTTTAACGGTCGGGGGGGGGGCATCTCACTAATTTCATTATTGGGTTAGAGTATGATTATTTTTATGATTCTTGTTGTGTACTGCCAAATTGCCCTCAAAAAAGTTTGCAATTCTACTAAAGCAGTGTTTGTTTCTCTACAAACCCCTCGCCCCCAAGAACAGAATTTTGTTACTTTTAATCATTACTGCCAATTTGATGATTATTATCTTGGTTATTTTATTTTGTACTTGCTTTAATTACTCATGAGACGGAATAATTTTTACAGCAGTGTCCTGTTTTATTTAGTCGGTTCGTATCCTTTGACAAATGAGTTAACTTTGTGACTGCTAGCTTATTATAATTGTTGTTAATTAGTAAGCACCTATTCCGTAAGAGAATTGGGTGGTATTCTTGCATCTGTCTCGGTTCCTTATTGATTTTAGATGTTAAGTTTTAGGCGCTGCCTCTTTGGAAATCCCAGGTCTTTGTAAAGCGGCTTTGGGCATCCCAGCGGCTGCTCCTCCTCCTCATAGCAGAGGTCAGTCAGGGCGGGGCCCGGAGGCGGCCCGGGGCTCCTGAGGGGGGCCCTCGGGCTCTCTGCCTCTCCAGAGTTTGCTTTCTACTGCCTGTCGTTAAAACTGCGAGCGTAGTTCCCACAGTAACTTTCCGTCGAGAGCCTGCTGGCTTCTTGCATAAACTATCCGAGGAGACTGTAATGCTGTCATACAGACGTCTTTGGCAGCCAATCAGAGGCAGCGAAATTATCTTCAATTTTTTTAAATGGAACTCTAGCGGCCAATGAGCTGCGCCCGGGCTCGTGAGGGACCCACCCCGCTGTATAATTACGAGAAAAGCCCTGCCGCGGCCTGTGTCGCCCCTCGGGGCCGTGCCCGGGGCTGCGGCGCCGGTTCCGGGGGGGGGGCTTGGCCGGCCGCCCCGCGGCGCCGCCGAGTCCGCTCGGCCGAGGCCCCCGCCGCTGACCCCTGCTCTGCTTCTCAAGGTAACTTTAAAACAGGAAGTGTCCGAAGGAGGGCCCTGATGACGCGCAGGAGCCAATGGCGGCGGCGCGGCCGTCGCCGAGAGGGCGGCGCGGCCAATGAGGCGGCCGGAGGCGAGGCTCGGTGTCAAATAGCAGGATAGATTGAATGCCTTTGCCTGTTAAAGTGGAAGGAGGCTGCAGGGCTCCGGCGGAGGCCGCCTCGGAGTTTTTCACTGAGGCAGGGGTCAGCTGAAAGACAAAGAAAAATGGCGAATAGTTTGGTGGGGGGGCCGCGGTTCGCCCTCGCCCCGGAGTGGACCTTCCCGGCTCCTGGCTCGGCATCTCCTGCGCCTTTTGTTTCCTCCGTCCTTGGGGGGGGAGGGCTAGCAGTGACTTAATTTCTCCCTGTCCGAGGAGAGATATAAATAGCTCCATGTAAAATTAATGCAGTTCCCGTAAGTTTCCTTCTTTGTTTCTGTTGAAATAATCGAAACTGTTTTGGCCTCGCCGAGTGTAGACAAGTTGCACTGTTTCAGAAAATGGCCCCTTTGCATTCCGTGCATAGTTCCCGGCGCACCTCCAGCCCCTGGCTCCTCGGTGGAGCCTCCTGCATGCCCTTCAGGGAGGATGGGGGTGGGGGGACCGGTGGCTTTTTAATTTTTTTGCTTAGTTCTGTGTGGAGAAGAGCAGTTCCCTGAAGAGAAAGGTTAATCATTTCCCGGGGAAACAGCAGCCAAACACTTAACTCTGTGTATTGGGCAAACCAGGCTCAAGAATTAGCTGAACTATTTTCCAAATAATGTTCCTTTGTTCCAGTGTGAGGAAGCTTTACCTATACCGTAGAATAGCCCGACTGTCCAAAGAGGGTTTTGCCAGAGGTGAGGTGTCCTGGAACTCGCCAAGCCTCTATGTTTTCAAACTGGGAAGGCGATGTTCTGAATTTGGAGGAAAAAAATAGCATTTCCACTTATGCTTCAGGGTGTCATGGTGAAGGCCTTGGATTTGCCAAGGGAAATTCTTCCATAACTTTGTTTTAACCCACCTGTCTGTCCCTAGTTCTTACAGAGGCTAGTAAATGTAGGTAACAGTATTTCCTATTTTAGACACATTGACACCTGGACACATACACTTCTCTGCTTTATCTCTCCAGTAACTGAATTTGACACATTTTTCTCATCTTTCTCCTCCTCCCACCCCCACCCTTTTTTTTTAAAACACATTTGCGAACAGGTTCTTTTATATAGTACAAACTAGATTCTTTGATTTTCTGATGACTTGGAAAGTTGAGTCTAGGCAGCTCAGTCTCTTGTCCTTGCAGATGCTGATACATTTTTGCCTGTGAGGAGATGTGAAGCCAATGCAAGTTGCTAAATCTCACCAGTTAGTTCTTGTGGATAATGAAATCTTCCATCCTTTGTACAAACATCCAGGAAATACTTGACAAACACAAGCAGTCCTTTGTTTTCTTATTTGCAAATAAGGAATGAAGGTCACTGGAACATGCCTGCTAGAAGCTGAACACCACCAGCAAGGACAGTCCCAGGAGAGAGGGAAGGAGTAGGCCTGTGCAATTGTCAGGGGCTGGTGGGGACATTCCTCCTCCTAGATGTCAAGGACTTAGCCAGAAGGAAAGACCCGGCTTTGGATTTGGGGCATCTGTGGTTGGAACAGCAGTGCCATCAAAGTTGCTGGAAGCAGGCCTCAGACGTTAGTAAGAGTGACCTTGAAATACTGCTGCTGGAGCTTAAAGCATGAAGGACAAAGTTTGTTTATACAGCTTTGGATTGGGAAACTGTATCACAGATGAAAGGAGATGGAGGGGACTTGGGCTGTTTGGGTGGAGGACAGTGTGGGAATGGAATAGAGATTCAAATTCAGATTTCAAGTCAGACATGCATATTGTTTTCAGTCTCTTTTCCCGTTAGAAAGTCCAAAACTGTGTTAGGATACTTCAGTTAACTGCCTAAAAGATTCAGTCTTATGGCCTCTGGATAGTATTTTAAGAGTTCAGAATAGTTTTGTTTGTGAAACTTCTTTTGGGGAGTTGGAATGCTTATCTTCACTTCAGAAAATGGCCATTCTGGTAAATGAAGTAGGCACTTGGAAAGGATTCGATTTTCCCAGGGAGACCTGAAAGATAATTTTTTTTCTTTTAGCAGTCACTGATCTGCATGTTACCAGCTACTCTGAATTGTATTTATGATTTTTAAATCAGTTGTAGATTTTGGCAAGTGTGTTGTTAACTGGCAAGCACGAGAGCCTTGGAGTTGTGGGGTCTATTCTAACTCCTTCCAGCTGAAGTCCAGGACTGTACAGGGAAGGCGAAGGTGAAGGTGAAGGAGGGGACATCGGAGAGGCCTAGACAAAGCAGCCTACGGGGGCCCAAAACTTTGGGTAAGCACCAAAAGACATTCAGTAACCCTTGTAGGGGAAACTAGTTAGAATCTGGGCCTTGTGGTCACTAAAAATCCCATTAAATGTGATCGGCAGAAACCTTCTAAAAGAGAGCCCTTTCAACACTCTTGGCAGTTGTTTTTCTAGACATTGAGGTAATCTCACAGGGAACCAGAGTTTGCAGAAGGAGAGTGAGTGCCTTCAAAGTAGTTGAAACTTCTCTGGATTGATGGAGGAATTTGTTGTTTGATTCTGTCTCTGGTGATGCCAGGCAGATCCTAGTTAGAGAAGGTTAAAAGCTTAATTATAGTAGGTGTTGACTAGATCCGGGCATCTCTCCCAAGGGGGTGGGGGTGGGGATCTGTTTGTAGTTAAATTCTTTAAAAAGTATTAGAATTGGGATCTTTTTTTTTAAACCAATTCCTACACTTCACTTGAAAGAGAGCAGAGAGACAATATATTTTTCACTTCTGTTTATACAGATGTTTCCTCATCCTTTTAATTTGTATTTGCAAAGGCTACATACCGTGGAAGCCGTTTCCCCTCGAACTAGGACTCAATTCCATCCTGGTTTGCCCTTAATAAAAGTGAGGCCAGTGTAGTGTAGTAGAAAGAACACAGAGTTTGGAGACAGAGGACAATCTCCCTGAGTTTGTCGTTCCTTGGCTTCACCACTTACTACTCTGGGCACCTTGGGGCAAATTTCTTCTCTCTGGGGCCTCATTCTCTTTTTTTTTTTTTTTTTTTAGTGAGGCAATTGGGGCCAGGTGACTTGCCCAGGGTCACACAGTGTAACGATTGGAATAACGCCACCTGCTGGAGATTTTTAATCTTACAACAGCCAGTAAGTGTTAAGTGTCTGAGGCCGGATCTGAACTCAGGTATTCCTGACTCCAGGGCTGGTGCTCTATCCACTGCAACCACCAGTTGCCCCTCAGTCTCTTTTCAAAAGAGAGGATTCTATCAAATGCTCTCTAAGAATCTTCCAGGACTAAATCTAATGATTCTCTGACTAGATAGGTTTGGATTCAGTGTTGTTTGACCTTGGTTGGATGTATTATAAACCTCAGTTTTCTCATCTGCAAGGTAGGGATTTTTCACAGCATGATTGTGAAGAAAGCACTTTGTAAAGCTTTAAGCAGTACATCTCCTTGTGGCCCTCTTATGTTTCAGTGGTTGAAGCTATTATTTTTAGGTAGAAGTCATGTTTGCTATATTCAGACCAATTTTAAATGTAAACTCCGGGCATTTTTTGTTTATCTTCATTTCAGTCCCTGTAGTTATGAGCTGACCTGAGCCAAGTTCCAAGATTAAGATACAGTAGCTATCATTTCTTTGGTTAATGGGAAAATGAGCCTTTTTAAAAGTTAGTTTCTCTTTAGGATTTGAGTATTCTTCCAAATTCCTCATCTGCATAAAACCATGGTTCAAGATAATATAGTGAAAATCTATGGCTTTTTAAAAAAAGGATTTTTGCTATTTGTTCCCAGGGCTGGGGGGGGGGGGGAGGTGGGTGGGAGGGTGGTTTATGATGTGTTTCACTTCCTGTCCTATTAGGCCACTTCCTCTAAAGCCTGGTCAGCTCAGACGCCTCCTTTCCTTGGCTGGAAAGAACTGTTCTTGGGCTGCATTGGCTTCTCTGTAAATTAAAACCCTTTGGGTGAAAGGGGATGGCATTGCTTGGAAACAGAAGCCATGGAGTCTTCTAAAACAAGATAGGAGGGAACCCCATTCTCTTTGGAAACAATCCAACATTTGGACTTTGCTCCTGCTGTTGGGAGAATATGACTGCTTTTATCCTCACCTCTGGAGAGCCCATTAAAGCACCCAAGGACACACGTGGCACAAGAGTTTCCTCATTGTCTTCAGTAGTGATGGTGGTCCAGATTCTTACAAACATCCCATTGATAGAGTGCTTCCCTCACAATAAACCCATGAGGTACATGCTGCAAGTCTTATATCATCTCTGTTTTACAGATGGGGAAGCTGTTGATGCTGAGACTCAGAGAGATTAAGTGACTTTCCCAAGGTCACACAAGTAAGTGTCAGAGCCATGATTGGAAGTCAGGGCTCTGCTGTCAAGCATAAACCCAGCACTCTTCCTTCTTCCTGCCCTGCCCTGCCCTGCCCCGCCCAGCTGGGCCTGTTGAGTTAAGCATTCAGGGATGGCAGCCCAGCAAAGGGACCATCAGCCACATCCAATCCAGCTTCTCACTTGTCAGAAGAGACTAGAGGCCCACAGAGAGGAAGTGACTGGGCAAAGGTGGTTGTTGGCATCTGGGGCTGGGCTGGCAATGCAGACCTCCAGGGTTCTTTGGCTTCCTTCTCCACGGAGCCACCTTCCGGTGCCTGTCTCTCTCAAATATTTCACATTCGTCTTGTCCATCCATAGTTGTCTCCCCATTAGACTGGACTCCTCGAGAGTGCTCAGCTAGCGCAGGGCTTGGAACACAGGAGGCACTTGGTCAATGCTGACTGACTGACTGACCACACAGGTTTACCTCCAGTTGTTACACGGGCCACCCACAGCTACCGATGATAGCTTTAGAGCTGGAAGGAATCTTTGAGCTCGTCCAGAGGAGGCGTCTGAGGCCCATGTTGGGGAAGGGACTAGCCTTTGTGCAAGCCGGGATTCAAACCAGACTCCAAATGTGGTGCTACACTCCACTTGAAGTTTTACAGAACGCATTCTCATTTTGCAAATGAGAAAAAAGACTTTTCGAAGAAGGCAGATGACTTCTTCAATATTGCAGGGTTGATGAGTGACAGCCTGGGAACTTTGACTCAATGAGATATGGTTTAGATGTTTGTGTTTAGTTCCATCAACTTCTGCATTGGAATAATAACAACAACAGCATATGCCTATGCTATGAAGCTGTTTTCCATGTGCTTTTATAAAGCCTGTGAAGTAGGTAGTACAAGGAATATGATTTTCAATTTAGAGATAAGGAAACTGAGGATAGTTTCAAAATTCTTCATGGGCAGGCCACATATTGAAAAGGACAATGGCTACCCTAAGCCTCCTTTCTTTCTCTGGGCTGTTCTTCTTTTTCTTTTTTTTAAAGTACAATTGAACAGTGTTGTCTTCTAACCTCTCAGACACACAAGGGCATGTGAACAGATGAGAGTGTAATCCATTGAAAGGTCTCGGTTAAGAATCTGTTTATTAGAATTGTAAAGCTCTGTATGTCATCTCGTTAGTCTACTAGTTGGGGGCCAGCCTGGAGTATTGGGCAAAGGGCTGCACTTGGACCTGGGCAATGCACATACTGTATGATGCCTGGTGTCTCCTTTCCTCCTCTATAACTCAGGGACAGTAATACCAGAACTACTTGAAGTGATATTTTTAAGAAAAGTTGTCAGCTTTAGAGTACTAAAGAAATGTGAGGTGGGGACAGTAAGAAAAGAGATGAGGTGCAGGAAGCCCGAGGCTTAGACCTGGTTATTCCACTTGGACTGGGGACTTAAGATCTGCCTCAGTTTCTCATTCTGTCATGGTGGTGAAAATATTTGCATTTATCTATTTCACAGAGGTACTGTGAGGATCTAATGCGATAGTGGAGAAGAAATGCTACTTAAATATAACTGTGGTTGTTGCTAAAATCCTATTATGACAGCATAATTCCCTTTGCTCCCCTTTTGGGATGAGAATATCCTGGGTCTAAGTCATTTCTTCCTCTAAAAGCTGAGAATCAGCATGGAGACTAATGGTGGCCACCTGGCTGAGATAGCCTACAGGGGACACCCTCTTCCCTCCTTCCCCCCCCCCCCCCATTAGAAGGAAGTAGAAGCTATGGACTAGTGCACCTGTGTGGGAATCAAGGTTCAGGAATAACACAGTTGTCAGGGAAGCCTGTTTTCAGAGTCCCTCCTTATAATAATAAATCCTTTAAAGCCTAATGTGATGAGGCAGTAAACACATTACAATTCCTTAATTCACCCTTTGATGAGAAAAATGGAGATTTATTTAGAGAGAGAGCAAGCCAAGCACCAATCATGACAAAGCCCTCTTGAATTGCTCTAGTGGAGAGAGCCTTGGGTTTGGATTTGAGAGGGCCTCGATCAAAGTCCTGATTTGGCTGCTTTTGACTTGTGGCCCTAAGCAAGTCTCTCCGCCTTTGCAGGCCTCAAGTTTCCTCCTCTAGAGCCTATGATCCTCCCCTGGATTTGTCCTTTAGCATCACCTATCATGGCATATGTGGTCTAAGACTGAAATTTCTGTTCTTTGGCTTTTCAGTGTTTTATCTGAGAGTTGCCGTTAGCAGTGTCTCTGTGCCTTGGGAGGACTATCACAAAATGACTTAGGGGATATTGAATTACTGGTTTGAAGAGCTAACTGGTGTGGCACAGGAACCAAGAGGTCAGCTGTGGAATCCAGAAGACTTAAGTCCAGACCTGACTAGCATTTAGTAGTAGTGACTTGGGACAGGTGGCTTCATGCTGAGACTCAGTTTCCTGATCGGTCAAATAAGGGTATGGCACAGGGAACTCGGGTACAGATTAGAGTAGATGATTTCTGAGATTCTGTGACCAGATGGCCTCTAATACTTCTTTGACCTGTAGAGTTTGTTGTAACAATTGTAAACGCCTTCATCCAGCAGTGGTTGTTGAGAACTTAGTGGTATAGCCACAGTTCCTAGAAATTCAGTTTGTTTTGTAGTCAATTATTTCAGCTTTTCATTGAGTGGGATCTCCAATCTTTAGAACTTCTCTAGTTTTCCATTTAGAAAAAATTTGCTCATTTGGTCAGTTCCCACTGGTGTTGCTCATATCTGCTTTTCTCTCATGTTTCTCCTCTCAAAACCCAGTTCTACTTCTGTGGTGTTCAATGGAATGCATTTTTTTTTAAATGAAAAGAGTTTGCTGTAAATGCTGTTATGGCTCTGTGCCTTAGGAAAAGGAAGGTCAGAAGGGGAAGGAGTAGAGGGAGGCCCCCTCTAGTGTAAAGGAGAGCTAAAAGAAAAAAGCTTGGTAAATGTTTAACTTTCAAAAGTAGTGTAACTTAGCCTATAACCTTGTACTGCTTGGTTCAAAGGAAGAAAGGAGACTAAAATGACCAGAGCAAAGAGCGTGGAATTATAGACTGTAAGGACTAGAAGGAATCATAGAACATAGATTATCAGAGGTGGAAGGACTTGAGAGGTCCCTTGGATTCCTCTTTTTCTTGGCAGTAATGCTTTCTCTGAGCACATCTCAACAGGCACAGTTACCTAAAAAATACAGAGGGAAATCATTCTCTGTCCTGAAATAGCCAGATTAAGCAGCCAGTTTTCACTGATAACTGAGGTTGTGTTGTATCATTCTGAGCTTTGAGCTACTGCTAAATTGAGGCATTTATGTGTATAGGATGGAGCGCTGAATGCTGAGGAGTGTGGCTCAGAGTCTTGGGCTTTCAGTTAGACCCCAGCCTCAAGGTTATTCCTTTGCAGCCAAAGCCTTCCAAGTTTCATTCCTATGGAGATGTTCGTATTCCCCAGAGTTGAGAGTTAGAGAACTCTCTCTATACACATCTCTTACTTAGAAAGGCCCGGGCTGTTGGGCTTGTTTTCTTTGAATTCCTGCTGAGCTGAGTTGGGGCTGGTACTACCCAGGTTAGTCTTGCAAAGCCCCAAACAATAGCATCGCACATGAAAGTACCTAAAACAGACCACAGGCACACAGGCAGTAATTTTCCCACCAATCCTCAGCAAGTCACTTATAGTGCCATGAACAGGCCGAACACTACAGAGTGGCAGGCACACACGGATAGTCAATTACTGGGAACTGAATGCATTGGTTCCATCCAGGGGATTTAGCAGGGCTTTCAATATGAAAGGCTATATTTAGAGTCAGAGTAGAACATAGTGCTCATAATATTAATTTCTAGGCTAAGCATTTCATAATTATCCTCAACATAAAATCTAAACTAAGGACAACAGGAGGCCAATGGTGGGGACAGTGATGGTCAACTTCAAGCTAGGCTATCTGATTGCATCGACCAAGTCTGTGTGACCGTTTCTTCCTCTGTAGCTATTGGGACATACACACTAATGCAAACTCTCAGAAAAGGTTCCTAGCTTTGTCAAAGGCCTGCGTAGATAAATGGATTCTTTTCTTTCCTCAAAAAAGTCAAGTAGAAATGGAACTGGAAGGCACATTAGGGACCATCTAATCTAATCCACACCCCTCATTTTGAACTTCAGGAAACCAAGGCTCAGGAAATGGGATTTGCCCAGAATTGCTCAGCAAATTAGTGTAGTGTGTTGCACAGAATGCTAACCTAGGAGCTGGGAGACCTGGGTTTTAGTTCCCTGTGTCCCACATACTGTTCTTTTCCCTCTCTGGTCACTAGCCTGGAGTCAGGAAGTCCTGAGTTCAAATGTGGCTTCAGACTCTCACTTGCTGTGTGATGCTGGATTCACTTTACTTCTGTCTGCCTCAATTTCCTCAGCTGTAAAGTGGAGTTAATAATAGCACCTACTTTCCAGGGTTATTGTGAAGTTCCAATGAGATATTTGTAAAGTGTTCAGACAGTGCCTGACACAGTAGGTGCTTAATAAATGCTTGTTTCCTTCCTCCCTCCCTTCTTGGTCCCAATTTCCTTTATCTGTAAAATGAATATGTTGGACTAGATGGTTTTTAAGGTTCATCAATTAATTACAGGCCTGTTCGTTGAAGGCTTTCTCTTTATTCTGCATGTGGTACCTCCACACTGAATTCTAGCCTTTGACTCTTCCATTGCAAGTGAATTTCTTAGCCCTAGTACCAAAGGCTGTATTTTCTTCAGTGTCCTTGTTGCCTTCTGATGAGGCAGTCTAACTGACACTATCGTATGTAAGTGGAACCTGAATCTCATTGATGTGGTTACTCTCTTCATTGAGCTGGGTCACAACCCCTCTGTGGTTTCCTATTATCCAGCTCTTTCTGTAAATCCTCCCTACCCATCCCGGAAGGTCTTCCTCTGGTTCTTTTATTATTTTTCCAGGAACTGGCATGATCCTTTTTATGCCGTATTTTACACACAAGTCATTTTTGATAATGTGTTGTAATTGACTTACTCCCACCACCCATCGTTCCATTGACCTTTGGGTCACTTGTATTTTGGTTCTTGGCTTTGAGATGATAATAACAACAACAGCTATTTCATGCTCGTTTAAGGATTGTCCTGTGCTCCAGACTCCATTAGGCACTGAGGGTGTAAAGACAGAAACAGTTCCTGCCCTAAGAAGCTCATGTCCTTTAAGCAGGAGGGAGAAACATGGACATAGATAAGTCAGTACCAAACCTAGACAAAGTATAGATGAAGTAATGTTTTGGGGGAGATGGAGAGCATTGACAACTGGGATGGGATGCAAAGATAGGGAGGTGGGAGATAGGGAACATTGTGTACAGGGAACCTCAGGTAAAATATTTTTGGCTAAAATGTTGTTTGTGATATGGGGTCATTGGAAGGATAGGCTGGAGCCAGAACGTGAAGGGCTTTAAATGTCCAGCAGCCAAATCTGTTGATCCTTGAGGCCATCAGGAACTTCTGAGCAACCTGATTAGCCCATTTCTTTTTTTTTTTTTTGATTTTTAAAATGTTTTCTCAATTACATGTAAAGCTATTTTTTGAGTTCCAAATTTTTCTCCCACTCTCCCTTCCCTCCCCCCTCCCAAGGCCAGCAAGCAATTTGATATGGGTTATACATTACTATCATGTTAAACATAGAAAACATTTCTGTAACACTTGGAATGTTTCCATAATACTGTTCTCACAACAGTCTGTGAGATCATATTATCCTTGTTTTACAGATAAGGAAACTGAGGCTTAGAATGGTGAAATGACTTTAATGATTTAATTTTAGCTAATAAATGTGACTGACTCCAGGCTAGGGGCCAGAGAGGGAAAAGAACTGACCTCCTGTGCACTGTCTTCTCTACCTCCTAGCAGTGTCACCACCATTTACAGTCTGCTAGTGTAATTGTGAAGAATCTAGCCAGATGATCCTTCCTGTAGCATGTGGCTTTGGAAACATCTTTTGACAAGGGGGCTCGGCTGGGCTAAGGGCTTTCTTTGGAGCCTGCTGTGAACAGATAAGTGTTGCTTCTCCTTTCCAGGCCCTCCAGGGAGCAAATATGAGAGTTCTAGGCCTTTTCCATCTCACTTATTGGCAGGTTTCTTTTGCATTAATTAACATCATATAGTTCAGTCTGCGTGCTGAGACAGAGACATTAGGGGTCACAGAATGTAAACCACCTTAGCGATTGTTCAGCCTCCTCCCTTCATCTGTGAGGCCCAGAGAAGCACATCCGACTGGCCTAATATCACATAGGTAGCAATTGCCCAGCTTATGATGCAGTCTGGAGGGAATCTCAAGTCCAGTCTTCTTTCCCCAGCACCATACTCCCTGCAGCAAATTGGAGAAACATCAGCCTTCTCACCCCAGTTTGTGTCCATTGAAATGTGTAAGAAACACGATCAGAAAATCTCAAGGTATCTAAGGAATTTTACCAACTGGATAATCAGGAAAATCCAAGACTCGTGCATGGTCCTTGAATAAGTTAAATTGGACCTTAGTGATCACAGTCCAAATTCCTCCTTTTACAGAGCTGAAGTTCAAAGGCTGCTTTGATTTGTGTTCCAGGCTGAGCAAGAAGTTGCAAGTTCTTATTTTTAGGTTACGTTCATCTGAGATCGGATTGGCCCTTTTAGTAAGAAGCAGCATGGTATAAGGGGGAAGAATGTTCAATTGAGTTCAGTCACTGCCTCTTGTGGTGACCCCATTTGGGGTTTTCCTGGCAAAGATACTGGAGTGGGTTGCCATTTCCTTCTCCAGCTCCTTTGACAGATGAAAGCAAACAGGGTTAAGTGACTTGCCTAGAGTTGCACAGCTAGTAAGGGTCTGAGGCCAGATTTGAACTAAGAAAGATGAGTCTTTCTGACTTAAGGGCCTGTGCTCTACACACTGCACCACTTAGTGCCTCAGCAGAAGAATGCCTTCCTGGTTAGGAGACTGTTTTTCTCTGAGCTAGGCCATGGATTTGGGTGAATTTGGAGAAAAGTAGAATGTAAGCTTCTTAAGGGCAAGACCTGCCCCTAGCACACCACCCTGCCCATGGTGGATACAATAAATTGAAAACATCATTTCCTAAGGATTTGTTTCCTTATCTGGAAAATGGAGGTAATCAATCCTCCTCTGCACACTCTTGGGTCAGTTGTGAGGATCAAGGGAGATGATAGGAGGAAAAATGCTTAAGAAAGTATAAAATGTTACACAAATTGCAGAATGTTAGAACTACATGGGACCTTTGAGATCATCTCATCCAACTCCTTCATTAAGTACATGAGGAAATCTAACTCCCAGATCACGGAGTCGTTTGTCATTATTACTGCCTGGCATCTGTGTGCAATAAGCTTTTTAGGAGTGGTCAGTTTAGTTCAAGCATTTATTATGCCCCTGCAGTGTGCAGGGCACTGTCCTAGGTGAAAAAAGAAAGCCCCTAATGTGCTTATATTCTTTTAGGGGATACAGCATTTATATATGATGATTTGAGGAGTAAAGGGTCTCAGGAAAAGTTTTAGAAAAGATGACGCCTAAAGCTGAGCTTTTAAGGCATTTATGGGTTGTATGAGTTAGCCAACACATTGAAGGATTTGATTAGTCCCTTCTCAAACAATAAAAGTTTTTGTTATAAACAAAGTAGATAGAATTTGGCAGGGATTTCAGGTTGTCAGTGAATTAGCAGAGCCCAGACTCACATTGACTTCCTTCTTACTCTGTCCATATTTTTAACTGAACCATTACTTTAGCAAAGCAAAATTTTAATGCCACAACAATTTTAGGTAGATTACCCAACTGACAGAACCCACCATTTAAAAACGGTGCCCCCTATCAAATCAGGCTAGATTGGTGATTCTGTTCTGGAAGGTGGAGGATAGGAGTGGGTAATGGGAGTTAGGCAATGGCAGAGAGCTTGCAAAGGAATGATGGGGATTTGTAGGTGACTACACACTTCAGTGATTAAAAAATTAAAAAACAAATTTCAGTTCCAAATATCCTTCCTAGAGTCCGTCCTCTGCCATTGAGAAGGCAAGAAATAAATACCCATTATAGTTATGAAGTCATGCAAGACATATTTCCACATTAGCCATGTTGTGGGGGGAGGGAGGTAAGAAAAATACAGAGAAAAGAAATTAAGCAATTATATTTTCAAGGGCTTTCTCCCTCTACAAATTTCAAGCACCTGTGCTTCAGAATGTGGCCTAGGGATGTCAGGGAGCTAATTGTTCTTAAGGAATATTCTACAAACAGGAGAAGACTGGTGGTAGTACTTGGGCCTGGGATGGAGGAGAAAGCAGGTAACTTAATAAATGTGCAACAAGAATAGTAGCCTGAGCCAAGATGGCGGAGGAAAGACATTAAATACACAGAGCTCCTGATACAATTACCCCAAAAACAACAATAAAAGAACCCCTGGAGCAGAAGAATAGTAGCCTGCAAGTACTTTGGGAAATGTAAAATTAAAAAACTCAATTCACTTCAACAAACATTTAATGAGTATGTAATATGTTCAGTGCTTCCTGGTCCCCCTCATTATGGTGGGGAGGTGCCCTTTGGTTTTAGAAGAGTCTGCTAGTGGAATTCAGGCTTGGTCCAGGTCTTACTAACCTTGAAACCTTGTGTGTCTCATTTGAGAACCACCCTCAGAAGGGGGACCACTGGAGGAAGCTTTTTTTTTTTAAGCCACAGAAACCAAAGAAGATTGCTGCTGAAGTGTATAGGTCCTTGATGTGGAAGGAGTGTGGACAGAGCATTGTGATGGTTGGGGGTGCAGGGGAACCTTGCAGAAGACTTTGCACCTCTGTGGCCCTAAGAATGGACTGTTGTTCTATATTCTAGTTATTCATGTTTGGGATGTTGTCTTTGCTCATCTTGAGCTGAGAAGGAAGTGAGTTCAGCTGGGAGAAGTGTCAGAGGAGAACAATCCAGAGGTGGTCCAAAACAGTGAGAAACTGAGCAGGGAACAGGGGATGAATGGGAACAAGATAGTAGTTTCTGAGAACTGTGGGAACAATTGAGGCAGGAAAATGGAAAGGAGAACAAATTGGGGGGGGTTTGCAGATGCCTGGTAGGAAAACCATCCCCAGATGCTGGGAATTCTTGATTAGAGGGTCTTTGTACAATTAAGCATATGAATCGGCTAACATGTTTTACTTTTTTTTTTTTTTGGTGGGGCATTGAGGTTTAAGTGACTTGCCCAGGGTCACACAGCTAGTAAAAATGTCAAGTGTCCGAGGCTGGATTTGAACTCGGGTCCTCCTGAATCCAGGGTCGGTGCTTTATCCACTGCGCCACCTAGCTGCCCCCCATGTTTTATTTTTTGCTGTCAGATTACAACAGAAGCAAGCCTCTTAAGAGTTGACACCTATAAACCTCCAGAAGTTTTGGTCACATGTTTCAAATGAATAGTCAGGAAAATTCTTTCAGGCTGCTCCCTGTCTGAGCAATTCGAGTCCTTTAAACCTCTGAGTGAGCAGAAAAATGGAATTCCTTTTTGTCATTTCCCTTGAGGCCTTTATTTCTGGACTCTGCCTCCCTCCACCTCCTCCTACGTAGCAAAGAATCCACAGTTCCTAATGTCACTGAGTGGTGAGGGATCAGAGGCAGTGCTGATGACATACATCTCAACACAAATTAGCTCATGTGATTCTCAACAATCCTTGGGATGTGGGTTTGGGATAATGATCCCCCATTTGACACACAAGGAAACTGAGGCTGCAAGGGACCTTAAAGGTCATCCAGTTCAGTAAATAAGTGACAGATCCAGGGATTTGAACAGGTCTCCTGGCTCCACGTCCAGTTCTTTCCACTACACTACAGCTGCCTTCACAAATAATGTTTCAAGAATTATGTCTGTGGTAATGTTGAGACAGCAGCTGAATAGGTACTGATGGTCAGTGTGGCATCCTATTTCCTAGTGATTTATGTCCTGGCCTGGGTATTTCTTCCTTTCTACACCACTTATTTTGAATTCAGATTAAAGTGATGAGAAATAATTTTCTGTTTATAAATTGGGGGAAAGCCATTCACATTCTAATACCCTATTTCCATGACTCTAGCCCTGGGATGCCATCCTCTCCCTGCCCCCACTCCCCTTTTTTTCATTAGTTATTGACATCTGAGACGGAGAGAAGCTAGTTGGATCACCTGTGAGGCTCCTTACAGGGGAATGGTGTAGGATGACTTCAAATAAAATCCCTTCCTATCCCTTTATCCTTGTTCCTCAGCTCTGTGTCTCATGCTAAAAGACGTTCCCTGTTTCCTTTGGAGAAATAGTAAGATTTTTTTAGTAAGCTGAAATTGCTTCCTGTCAAAGCCTTATCTTTTTAACACCAAAATTCTACCATTCTACTATTGCTGTCAGGCTGTGAAGTACTTTTTCTTTGATTCTGCTAATGTAATGTATATAAAGGGCTTTGCAAGCAAGTATGATTTAAATATGAGCTATTGTTATTATTTTTATCATAGGATACCATTATCTCAAAAGAATCACAGTTGTAGGAGACAGGGTGGGTGACTTGCATGTGAAAATCAAAAACCTAAAGGTCTTCTCCCATGAGACTGTGAGTTCCTTGAGGGCAGGGACCCTGTTTTTTTCCTTTCTTGGTATCCCCCCAGGACCTAGCACATTGGAAGCACTTCCCTTGCTTGTTGACTACCTTACTAAGGGGAGAGGAGTTGTGATGGATGGTGAAGGTTTGTCCCATACTACTTTGGAAATGTTGAAGCATAACTTAATCTCACTCATTCTTCATGAAAACCGAATGCCAGCACATACATGGTCTTTGAGAATGGACCAGCTTCCCTGCCTGTTTGGGGTTTAGAGTTAGGTCAGGCTTGCCTAGCTTTGTAATGTTGCCATATTCTTTAGCACTCTTTCTCTACATAATAAGCTGTGACTATGGAGACTTGGGTCTCAGAGAAGTGCAGGGAACAGCCCAAGACTGCCCACAAGGTTGTAGTTGAGTAAAAAAAAAAAGAAACTTGAGACTTCCCAGGCTTCTGACCCTTAGACCCCTAGGCTAGTCCTATTGAGGCCAGGTCCACTAGCAAGATATGTGCTTTTGTCAACACTTACTAGCTGTGTGACCCTGGGCAAGTCACTTAACCCTCATTGCCCCACAAAACCAAACCAAAACAAACAAACAAAACACTGCTTCTATGAACTAGATGCAAAGTGAGGGTCGTGTGCCCCCTGAATAATGATATATTCACATCTCAGAGCAGGCAAGCCTCTTTGAGCAGGGTTCTTAAATAAGTTCATCTAAGCTGCTTTACCTGTTCTCCCTTTTGTTTGAGTTGCCTCTTCTCAGCAACTGGGAGTGGGGGAAACTCAGGTCCTGCTGTATCACACAAAGGCATTCTGTGCATCTGTGGCTTCCAAGGCCTTCTAAGTGTGAATAGCCTTGCAGAAGGAATGAAGAGTAACTCATCTTTCACCCAGTTTTTGGCAGTATCCTGTTGGTCTGTATTTTTGTACTTGAACTGATGGTCTTGGCATGGTGATAATAACCTTTCAGAGAATGCAGACCTTCCGAAAGCTCTTTCTCCCCTCCCCTTCCCAGTTGGACCACTCTGGTTTCATTAGTTCAACTAGTTGTGGTGTATATATTTTTACCAGCCTGATGACAACCTTATGGTTTGGCTTCGAGCCCAAAGAGGTGGTGTTGAGGATAGTAAGTGGAATCTATTTGATGCTTAGGCATCTTTTTTTCTTGTAAAGGTGGGTCTGTTGCCAGTTTGAAATTTTATATGCCCTTGTGAGCCAACCCTAAGCAGAGCAGTGGACTGCAAGCTCAGGCCCTTGGTCTTTGGGGAAGCAGTTTTAAGACCTTAGGAATGGTTTCCCATAAGGCAGTTTGAAAAGCAGGTTCACAGCCTGGCCCCTGGGATTGGAGCTGGGTATACTCTCACATAGAACAAGTAGCATTGATCAGTGGCTGAAGGAATGGTCTCCAATACAGCTAAGTTACACAGACTCTCTAATAGGTTCTCAGAAAGTGTGGGGAAGTTGCTCTCTGCATATAATGGTTTGAAACTAATAAGGTTCCTGGCGATAAGCCTAGCATTCTCTTGCTTGGTTCAGCAGAAACCTTAACCATGTTTAATTAAAAGCTCACTGGGCTACTGTGTTTAGTTCACTCCCCCCCCCCCCTTTTTTTTTTATCAAGTCACTCTGCTTTCCCCAGGGCATTCAATCCTTGTGTTTTAGAGTGCACAAGAATCAACTTTCCCTACCAGAGCACCCCATCCCCTTTGGCCTATGTGAATACAGCTCCTAGGGAAGGTTAAGGGATGTTTGGTAAGTTCTGGAAATCAGATTTAAATCTATACTGAGAATTTATATCTGTCTAAAGAGTCCAAAAATACTAAATCCTGCCTTGGTTTTAGTTTGGGAAAGTTAACTTAGGACAATCAATTCATAATTCCTTTCCCAAACCTATTTATCCGAAGGATCTGGCTCATTATCTTGGGGGAGGGGCCAGGTGGGTGTAATCTGACTGGGCAGAGCCAAGAGAGAGAATTGGATGTAGCCAATGCCCCCTGGACTTATTGCTCCAATCCCATCTCTGACATTTACTTACTGTGTGACCTTGGATAAGCTTCAGTTTGCCGAACTGTAAGAAGGAGATTATCATAGTTCCCTCCCCTACCTCACAGGGTCATTGTGAATCAAGTACTTTTCAAAGTGCTTTAGACCAGGGTTTCTTAAACTTTTTCCACTCACAACCCTTTTTTGCCTGACAAGTTTTTATGCAACCCTGGATATATAGGTGTATAAAATAGGTGTACATAATCTTGTACTGTTGTCAAAATGTTCTCAACCCCCACAATCAGTTACCTGGCCTCAGTTTAAGAAGCTAGGTTTTAGGTGCAGCTAGGTGGCACAGTGGATAAAGCACTGGCCCTGGATTCAGGAGGACCCGAGGTCAAATCCGGCCTCAGACACTTGACACATACTAGCTGTGTGGCCCTGGGCAAATCACTTAACCCTCATTGCCCCACAACAAAAACAAAAAAAAGGAAGAAGAAGCTAGATTTTAGACAGTCACAGAGGGTGATGCTGTTCTTAAAGATGATGTTTTTCATTTGTGTAATGCTTTAAAAACATTGACACACACTTTGATATTATTTTTCTTATTATCAATAATAACTCACCTGTATAAAGCACTTTAGGGTTGACAGAAAGCTTTTTTCACAGCAACCCTATGAAGTGGGCTGTAGAAGCTTTATTGTCTCTTGGGTTACAGGCCCAGGGCTCATAGAACCTAAGGGCTGGAAGGTGACCTTGAAGGTCAGCCAGTCCAACTCCTCCCCTTTCTGAGGGAGGAAAATGGAGGCCCAGACACAGGAACTAACTTGCTTAAGGTTACATAGCTGGTTAATGGTGGTCATGATTCAGAACCCAGGTCCTCTGACTCCCAGTCAGGTGCCCTGGCTACCTTATCATGCTATCTGACCAAGGACACGTAGCTAGTCATTGACACAGGGAGTATGTGGACAGAGGTTTTCAGCACCAAGTCCAGTGTTCATTCGACTTTGCCTCTAAGGGTGTAGTTCCTGCCCTAATGATTGGGGGGGGGGGAGGCGTGCAAACAGCTGCCACGGTGTAGGACATGAGAAGCACAAAAGTGATCTATGAGGTCTGGGAAAAATAGATCCTGTCAGTGATCTCACAGAGGAGGTGACATTAGAACTGAGCCCTGAAGGACAAAAAGGATTTCCATGGGCACAGGTGCCCAAAATGGTACTTGTAGTGGCATAGCTTGGGCCTCTTCTTTTCTGGGTGGTGGCAAAAGTGAGCCTAGCTGTGGCACCTTAGCTCAGCTCTGTCTCTGCCCATCTCTCCTCTACCCATCCCCCTTCCTTTCTGTTCTTTTCCTTCCTGACGATTAGCCTACTCTATTATATAAGCCTTTGGCATAGGGTCTAGTATCCCAGGCAGCAGTATCCTGTGGCACTCTAATCTTTCTTGTTGGAGAACTTTTCTAGCAAAAAGGTATTTTTTCTTCTTTTTGGTTTGGAGATGGTGAGTGAGGCTGGTGGAGATTTCTGCATCTCAGAGGGAGGGACTAGATCATAGCATCACAATATTTAAAGTAAGGGATCTTGTGGATCATCTAAGTTTCTTGGTGCCTAGAGCAAGGTCAACATATATCTAAGTGGCAGAGCTAGGATTTGAATCAAGATTGCCGGAATATGTGGTGTGTAAGCAAATAAAGATCATTGAAGAGTCATCTTCCCAAAAAGGAAGGAGAGAAAGAACCTCCCTGCCATCACAGGGTGACAGAGGCAAGATAGCATTTGGTAAAGAGAGGAATGAGCGCAGAGTGAGAGGAGATCTTTGCAGGGGCCGGGAAGGCCTGAGACTCGCTTTGAGGGAGACTGGAGGGAGGACCTGGTTTTACAGCTCAGGTCTGGGGCAGGCTCTGCATCTGTTAAGCTATGCGACCTTGAGCAAGTCCCATTCTTTTTCTGGGTGTCAGGCCCCTCATGTTCCAATGAGAGTATTGGAATAGATAATCTCTTAAATCTGGTGCTCCAGAGTAGGAACAACTGTAAAACTCACAGAGGACAGGGAAGTCAAGCCCAGAGGCCCAGCTTAGACCAGTATTGCTCAGATCCCAACTGCTTCTCAGCAAGGAGCAGTCTGTCCTCCTTACCTGAGCAGTTACTGTAGTTCTGCCAATTTGGGATTCATCCTAGGCTTGGTAGGCAGTGGATCAAGATGGTGGCCTTTTTTAAAATGTCAAAACTATATCATGTGTGGTAGAGCAAGGGCATGGGTGAGGACCATCATCTCTGAGAGGTAGAGCAAGCAGCAAGTGGCTGGAATGGGACATCATAAAAGTTTGCACTTAACCATTTGTACAATAATTATATTCCTGTACAAATCCCAGAGTGTATACAGTACAAAGTAACCAGAATCTCACTTTTATTGGCCTCTTTGATACAGCTGGCAATGGAGAGTGAAAGGCCTTTGGTAGAGACTCCTTTAGATTCAGCCAGTCTTCAGAGGCTTATATTCATTGGAAACCCTTCTGACTCTTCTGTCTTAGTGTGAGGAGAGAGGCCAGGCCGAGAGGAGGGAGCTAGACAAGACAGTCTTCCCTCCCCCAAAGAAGTCATTTTCTCATCATTACCTTCCCCTCATTACTTTATAAAACTGTATTCTGTTGGGCCTGAGCTGGCTATAAAAGACATCGGCATGAAGGGTTATGACTAGGGCCTGAAGGTATAGAGTATAGAAACCAGGCACGATGTAATCTAATCCTATATTCTTTTGTATTCTTAATGTGTGATGACTTTTGGTACATCTTTTCAGTGTCTCAGCATGTCAGCTTTTAGGAAGATTTGATGAGCCTAGTACCTGTCGAGAGCAAGAACTTCAGAGGTTTTCAGGGGGATCTTTAAAAAAATGGAACACTTTGCTGCTGGGGTGTTTTAGAAATGACATAGTTCACTGTCTCCCCTAGTATGATAAAATGTTAACTGGCTTGATTACTGAGAGCCACATCTCCTTCCCTTTGTGTCTTTTTGGGGGGGGGGGCCATGGGGCGTTTTTTTTTAATCATCTCATGTCAAGAGATCTTTTTCCCTGTCATTTTTTTCTTTTCGTCTTCTTGTAAAAGGATTGACAGGTATGATCAGAGGATTTATGGGTGGGCCAGATCATAAAGATCACCTGGTGCAGTCCCTCATTCAATGACTGTATGACCATGGGCAAGTCCCTTAAGGTCTCTGACCTGCAGGTTTCTTCATGTAAAATGACCGTAGTAACATTTGTATTACAATGTCAGAATGTTAGAATGAGAAAAAAGCACCTGATAACCCATGTAGCAGTTGTAGGTATTACAATTACAGAGGAAAGAATGGAGGCCAGAGAGTGGAAGGGACTGTCACAGTGACCCAGGTGTCTAATAGAGTTGGGATTTGAACCCAGGTCCTTTGAATCCAAATCCAGCACCCATTCTGTTCTGCTAACCTGCCTTACAGGAATCAAACTTACAGGCTTAGTGGTGAGTGCTAGTGGTGTTATTGCTTTAGGAGGGAAACCAGCACTAGTAGAAAAGAGTTTGCTCACTTCTACCAGGAGTCATTATTCCTGAGTAAAGACCCAGGGACATCCTCTTCCTGAGTATTTATTTCCTCTCCTCTTTCCCAAAGAATGGATGCATTTCAGAGTCCTGCCTCTGCAACGAGACCATTCCTGGTACTTAAGCCTCTTGGCTGTCACCTTTCTGGCTTTGGAAAGTAAGTGTCTGAAGCAGGACAGGACTTGAACCCAAGTCTGGCACGCAAGCCAGACACTGCCAGGCTGCTGCTTACCACCCTTTGGGAAGATTACTCTAAAATATATTATTCTAACCTTTTTTTCCCTTTCTTTTTCTTTTTTTTTTCTTTTGGTAAAAGGGTCTGTGATTTCATTGGTATAGGAACCTCCCTCTACTGATGTATGTTGACAACTTAGAATCTTAGAGAGTTGCTGGGGGCACAGAAAGGGGTTAAGTGGCTTGGCCGTGGCCATATCTCCGGCACGTATCACACAGAAAGAATATGAATCCAGGTTTTCTCTTTCTACTATGCCAGGCTACCTCTCTGTTCTAAACTTACTAGGAAGATAATTTCTTTCTTTCTTTCCTTTTGCCCTTTTCTTTTTGAAGTTACTAAATATTTATAGATGAAAACTTTTTTTTTTAAAGCATTTATTAGGCAGGTGGCGCAGTGGATAGAGCAGTGGACCTGGAGTCGGGAAGGCTCCAGCCTCAAATCCAGCCTAAGACACTTATTAGATGTGTGACCTAGGGCAAGTCATTTAACTTCTGCCTTTCTCAGTGTCCTCCTGTGTAAAATGAATATAATAATAGCACCTCCTTTCTTGGGTTGTTGTGAGGATCAGCTGAGATAATATTTATATATAAAGCTCTTTGAAAACCTAAAGTACTGTATGCTGGCTACTATTATCATTTCTCCCCTCCACCTTCCTCCCCTGCCAAAAAAAAAGAAAAGGAAAAAAAAACCCACCCATAACAAATATGCATTGTCCAGCAAAACAAATTCATACATTAACTTTTTCCAAAAATGTATGTCTTCTGTATTTTTAGTCCACCACCGCTTTGGCAGGAGGTAAGTGGTGTGTTTCATCCTCAGTCCTCTGGAATTGTGGTTTATTGTTGCATTGATCAGAGTTCTAAAATCTTTCAAAATTGGTTTTTATTGTATTGTCATTATATAAGTTGTTCTCCTAGTTCTCACTTCCCTTGTCATTTGTTCATAGAATTCTTCCCTGTTTTCCTCTGAAACTATTTCATCATCTCTTTGGTACAATAAACCATAACTTATGTAGCCATTCCCCATAGATGGAAACTCCTCTAAGAAGTAAAATTAAAAAACTAAAAGGCTTTGAGATTCATGAAGCATTTTCTGTAGATACAATCCTGTGAAGTAGGTAGCATGAGTATTATTATTTTTGTTTGACACATGAGGATGCTGAGTCTCAAGAAGGGGAAGCAATCTGTCCAGTACCTAATTGCTAATGAACTTCCAAGCTGGGGCTTGGATCTGTGCCCTCCTAGCATCCATGTTAGTGCTCTCTCCACTCTACTAGGCTGCCTCCATAAAACTTAAAGGAATGTCTTTGACTATTTTTTTTCCTGTTAACAAGACACATGTGGGTTTCTCAGGGAAACTGTCTCACTCAAGTGAAATGTGTTTGTTGGGTTTTTTTTGTTTGTTTGTGTTTTTGTTTTAGTGAGGCAATTGGGGTTAAGTGACTTGCCCAGGGTCACACAGCTAGTAAGTATTAAGTGTCTAAGGCTGGATTTGAACTCAAGTCTTACTGACTCCAGGGCCGGTGCTCTATCCACTGTGTCACCTAGCTGCCCTGGTTTGTTTCTTTAAAGCTCTGTTGCCTTCCTGTTTCCAGAAAGATTTGGTAACTTTGGCCTCTTGTGTGACCCATCTTGCAACAGTCTGTGGCTCTGAGCCAGCCATTTTAGACCCATTCAGGGGGTTCTGAGGCTCACCTTCAGATGTTTGCTGTCAGACCATTCCACCACCTTCATGGCCAAAATGGGAAAACACGAAGGCGTGAAATCAACAGCCTGTGTAGCAGCTGGCCAGACAGACAGTGCCCAGCAATGTGTTAGAGTACTTGCTGAATGTGGGTGGTGCCTTGATTTGGTTCCATTGGCCAGAGGGCAGGCCACCCTCCCTTTTACCGACATCCTACTGAAGGATACCATAGTTGGAATGTTGTTGGAAACTTTTGTGGCCTACATTGGATATCCATGATCTTGTGTGAGGGATCTGGATAGGCTTTTGTAGATGCGACTTGTTGAATTCGTGTTTTCAAAATCTGGGTCCTTTGATGACAGTTGATGTTGGGTTGCTTGGCTCCTTTTTCTTAAAGGCTCCATTCAGGTACTTCAAAACCTTCCCTCAGTCTCTCCAAGTGGAAGAGATCCCTCCCAAAATTGTCCTGGGATGTCCCTGGTTTTTCTTCTTTCCCTTTTGCATTCTGCCTTGTGCTCATTTGTACCTGTGCCATTGTAAGCTCCTTGAAGGTCTGTCTGTTCTGCCTTGTGTCCTCTGCACATGTGGATGGGAGGCACCCCCAACAAGAAAGTTCTTTGACACTGTTCTCTCCTTGACAAAGATTTTGTTTCAGATTGGGCAGAATGGTGGTTCTCTCCCCACTAGTCGATTTTGCCATCCCTTAGGAAGTTACTGAGAAGAAATTGGGTAACGTTGGTCAGTAGCCAAGAATTCTTTGAAATCCAGTCCTACTTGGGGTAATATTTAAACAGTGTAAATGATAAGTGAACATGCCTTGGCCAGTGACTTCCTTTTGGGTCAGACAGTTAATAGTGTTCAAAAAGAGATGATCAATAGTTAGGACATAGCATTATATCAGGAATTCACATTTCATGCAAGGGTTAGGGGACTAGACAAAAGAACTTTAGATTGTCAGAGAACCTGGGTTCAGACCACAGACATACTGCTTCTCTAATGGTGTGTATATACCTTAGATGAGTTACTGTAGGAAGGAATGGAATAGCTGCTTATCAAGTGCCTACCATGTGCCAAGTACTTTCCTAAGCGTTTTACAAATGTCTCATTTGATCCTCACAACAAACCTAGGAGAGAGATACTTTTGTTTAGTTGAGGAAATTGAGGCAGGGGTTGAGTGACTTGCCCAAGGTTATACAAGAGTGTCTGAGGCCATATTTGAACTTAGGTCTTTCTGACTCCAGGCCCAGCCCTGTATTCACTGTACCACTTAGCCACCTCTTTGGATTTCCGTTTCTTCCTTTACACAATGAGGGGTTTGGACTAGGTGATCTCTTAAGGTTCCTTTTAGCTCTAAGTCTATGCCCTCTGAGGTCTTTACCTACTGGGATTCTGTAAATCAACCATTTCTAAAGGTAGGTTAGAATACTGCCCTCTGGTGGTATCTGCAGGGCCAACCTCACTCCCTCTCAGGTATCTCCCAGGAATTAGTTACTCTTAGTTATCTTTAACACCAGAAATTGGCTCAGTGGTTTTTCCCATTACATCACCAGACACTAATGCTATTATGCCTGTGCTAAAATTCTTTTAAATATTGGAAACTTTCTCCTTCCCTAGTCCTGAACTTTGAGAAAGTTAAAAAAAAAATTCTTTAAGGAATTTAGAATCAAAACCCATTGCTCCGCCACTACACAGCATTTCCAACATGACCCTAGGTAATACTTGGGTGGTTGGTAATTGTCATTGTTTAATCCTGGCTTTGACCTTTCCCCTACCCTATACCTTCCCCATGTCTCCTTTTCTCTTCTCCTCTCCCCCCCCACCACCCCTTTTCCTCAAATGAGAAGGAATCTGCTCAGCATCTGTACCAGGACTTCCTGGGCCTGGAGAATAACAAGTTTGGTCATGCAGCATCCTGTTCTACATATATACTCAACACCACACAAGAGCGAGAACACACAAATCTTCTGAATTGAAGCAATTCTTACTGAGCTCTTTGCCAGCATCTTGGCACTGCTGTGAAACCTTTCCAAATGATTCCCAAATACAGGAATTCTTAGGTTAATGGCTTGAATTTCTCTTCCCTTTATGTTTAATTAAGCTATTTTTTTGCCATGGAAGTAAGCGTTTGCCAGGTAAGCACTTAAGCCACCTGGATCTATTCACTTGTCTCTTCAATATTGCAAAACTTGATAGTCGTGTCCAGAGTGTAACTAATCCATGGCTTCTTGTTCACTTTTCCCTCTTCCACACAAAAGCAGTTGCTTAGAATGCTGTCTTTGGTCTTCTGCTGCCACAACAACTCTCTATTGTTTCTCGGTGATCTAAAGCGTGAGCTGCTTTGGGATTCTGCTACCTCAGTTGTTGGTGTTGGCTTGGCGCCACACAGTAAGATTCAGGTTGGGAAGTGGGAAGTAGTTATAGGTTAGTACCTTCCTACCCCCTTTCTAGCGGTAGCTCTCAGACCCTTTTGATAAAACCGTGAAAATCATCCTGTGCTTTAAAAAACAAAAATCCTTAATTCTAAAAGAGAACAGCCATAAGGTCTTCAAACAATTAATGAAGTTCAGGTCCTCTTTTTTTTTTTTTTTTTTTTGGTGGGCCAATTGGGGTTAAGTGACTTGCCCAGGGTCACACAGCTAGTAAGTGTTAAGTGTCTGAGGCTGGATTTGAACTCAGGTCCTCCTGAATCCAGGGCTGGTGCTCTATCCACTGTGCCATCTAGCTGCCCCCAGGTACTCCTATTGAGGCTCTTGTGTATGATTTTTATTGCAGTTGGTTTTGACTAGAGAATGTCTAACAAATTCTCTGGCCTGCTGTAGGGGAAGCCCAGATTTTCTTGGGAGGGTGGATAAAACCAGGGCAGATTTTCGATGTGATCTTTTTTTCTGGTAGACCAGAAAGCTAAAGACCCCAAACAGGTATTTAAATTGGTGGGGGTTTTTTTTTGAGGGTATTCTATTTGACATTTACATGATACTTTGTGGCTTTTGAGACGCTTTATATTTTCATTTGACCTTCAGTACTGTCCTATAAAAATACATTGTACAAGTATTAATATCCTTTTCATTCATTAGAAAATTGAGGCATAGAGAAATGAAGTAACTTGTCTAAGAGGAATCTAGATTGAAACTCAAGTGTCCTAGAAACAGCTGTGTAAGACCACACTGTTGCCTAGTTTGAGGTTTCCCAGAGTTCTTTTGTAGAAGCTGTTTCAGTTGAAATTCCTTGGTGGCTACTGTAGTACAAATGGGGGAGGTGGGCAGATCTTGCTGCTACACATGTTATAGGATTTATCTGGTTTGGAAGCTTTGCTTCCTCTGCACAGAAACATGTTCTCGACATGAATATATGAGTTTTAATAGATTAAAATTTCACAAAGAAAAAAGTGAATTGGGACATTATAGAGTCTCTTAACAGCCTGATCTTTGCTGGACCTCTCTCCTTATTTCTGATATCTTGGATATATGTTTATTCCACAGTTACCAGAATGTCCACTGATGGAGGGTTTGGCAGTACCAGCAGCAGTGATGCTCAGCAGAGCCTCCAGTCCTTTTGGCCTCGTGTCATGGAAGAAATCCGAAATTTGACAGTGGTAAGGAAGAAGGGCAGCCTTGTTTGTCTTAAGAGGCTAGAAAGATAGACAAACTCCAGCATGAAGAAGTAGAATAAAAACAAACAAAATCCCTTCACTTAGATCTAAAAACAACAGCAACAACATTGTACATATAAAGGATGGGGCAGCTTAGTGAACTTTTAAGTACAGTTTGTGTCAGCAGTATAACAGCAGCCACAGAAAGTTTGTAATTTTATACTGTGTTTTTAGAGATGCAGTGTCCAGAAAAGCCCAAGCCCAAGTGATAGGTCCACTCTCCTCTGATGTAAGAAGCCTGAGTACTTTGTTTTAGGAATTGACTGACAGACTGAATGGGTCTAGTGGAGACTGTCCAGGATGGTGGTGGTGTCTTCCTGCTATATAAAGGAGGAACTGGGGACAAAGAAGATTTAGAGAAGGGACTTGATCTTTCTGCTTTCAAAAATTTGAAGTGCTGCATCATGGGGAGGGATTAATTTGTTTTGTTTGGGGGAACTAGAAAAAACACAGAAGTTGCGAGGTTGATTTTTGACTTGACATAAAGAAAAGCTTCTTAACACATGGCATGGTTCTAAACTAGAACAAGCTGATTTGATATAGTGAGCTTCCTATCACTGAACACCGTCACATGGAAGTTAGGGAAGTATTGTGGAAGGGGTTCCTGTTCAGATAATACTTAGAGCTAAATAGCTTCTGAGGTCTCTCCAACTGATCTACTGTGATAACAATGCTAAAATGTGTATAGTGAGTAGCCTGGAAAGGCTTCTTTTATTTTAATTTCAAATTTGTTCCCAAAATGCAAGACGATTAGGAAAAAAACCCCAAAACATCTTCATCTCTAATTTTTAGGAAGGAAAATAATAAGCTATTTAAAGTAGAAAAACATTCATCACAGTTAACCCTGTCAGGTAGATGCTATGAATATTTTTATCCCCACTTTACACATGAGGAAGTTGAGTTTCATAGAGCTGTGAAAGGAAAAGAGTGGAAAAGAGCAGTTGGTACAATAAGTTCAGGCTGGCCTTTTCACACCGCAGTCACATGACTCGAGGCATCACAGTGAGTGCCATGGGAAGATTACTGGCTTGGCAGGGCAGAGATCCTGGGCCTACATCCTAGTTAGGAAGACCTAGTTCGAGTCCAGCCTTAGTCATTTACTAGCTGTGTGATCTTGGGCAAGTCATCTAGTGCCCTTGCCTCAATTTCCTCAACTGTAAAATGGAGATAATAATAGCATCTTCTTCTCAGGGTAATTGTGAGGATCAGATGAGATGATTGTGAATCACTTAGCACAGTGCCTGGCACATGGTAGGTGCTGTATAAATGCTAGCTGCTTATCACCATTTTCACCTTGGCTTTACCAGCTGTGTGAATTTGGGCAAGTAATTTTACCCCAGAGCCTTAGTGTCCTCCTGTGTACAAGAGAGATAACAAAACCTGGATCTCACACAAGGGTGGAGGGATGTGGAAGGACTGGCTTTGGCTGCCTTCTCTCTCTCCTGCTACTGTGATTACTCCTTGCTCAGCCATGTTGTGCAGGCTTTCCTGGGTGCACTGAAGACCCACTGCAAGCATGTGCAGGAAAGCTGTGTAAGTTGTAGAAAGCTCCATACGCAATGCGAGGCAGTGATCCTTGGGGCGTTGTCTTTAAGACCGTCTCATCATCATGGCTACCCCAGCCTAAGGTGGCCAGTGGTGTAGGAGCATCTTTCAGAAGACATGTCTAGAGGTCTTCTCTCCACAGTGGTCTTAGCCAGATTCATCTACACTTACCTAAAGGAGTCTGACTTCCTGTGGGGGGGTGTGTGCAATGATGGTTAAGTGACTTGCCCAGGATCACACAGCTAGTAAGTGTCAAGTGTCTTGAGGCCAGATTTGAACTCGGGTCTTCCTGAATCCAGGGCCAGTGCTCTATCCGCTGCGCCACCTAGCTGCCTCTCTGGCATCTTTTGTAATGAGAATTGGTCATGGCTTAGATTTATAGAGGACTTATTTCCTAACCCCAGGCTGTGTTTCTTGGTTTAAAAAAATAAAAATAAAAAAGATTGGGCAGTTAAGAGGACTTGGCCTTTCCCCTTTTCTCTGGTTTTTGATCCTGCAACTCCATTCCTTTGTAATAAACAGAATTTGTCTGTACCAAAGGCCCCAGGGAGGCCTCAGGTGACTGTGAGTTTTCAAAGGCTGCACCAATAGGGTGTGAGCTCCATCTGGTTCTCTCCAGCCAGAAAAGGTTCCAGTCTAGTAAGAGATGCCCGCCCCTGCCATGCAGGAATCAGCCCTAACAAAGTTCAGGTAGGCTCATTACCAGAAAGATGGTGGCCACTGGGGGATGAATTTTTTCACCCAGAGGAACTTAAGGATATCATAACACTAAAGTGGCAAATCCGCCTCTGTGAAGGAAATACCCATATGAAGAAAACCCCAGGTGCTTGAGATATTGAAGTGTAATAGGCACAAATAACCAGTAAGAGAGATCACGGGGAGGAAACAGTCTTAGAACCTTAACTTGGGCCTCAGTGATCTCATCTGTAAAACAAAGGGCTGGCACCCTTCCTACTCTCTCATACTGTGGTTATTTGGTGAAACATGGGAAAAGATTTTGTTTTTGAAAATGTTCTATATTACGTAAGTATAGGCCATACTTTTGCTCCAGATCTATATAAAATGCAAGTTCAGCCTAAAAGTGTTTTGGGTTGGTTTTTTTAAAAGCTTATTCCTATAGTTTTTCTTCCTTTAAACAAGATCCCATTTTAGGAGATCTCTGTGGTTCAGGTGGACTAACTAAAGTCCCTCAGGGCTTTAGATTTCAAGTCCATTGTGCTTTGTGATAGATCACTTATCTTCCCTACCTGCAGCTGAAATAGAAAAGAGACCTAAGTGAGGAAGTGGTGGAACTTTAAAGTGAGTGAGTTAGTTTTCTTTGGGATTGTATTCCCAACAAACAAAAATACTTTTGGATTTGTGAGTCACTCTCAAAGTTCATTGTTGTTGCTGGAGACAACCAAGTTTAAAATTTTTAAGGCCCCCCCCCCCCCCCCCCCCCCGCAATTCTTGGTGCAGAGATGCTTCAGAGTGTTCAATCTTAGCCCTTTGCTTTCTTCTCTGACTTCTGTGCAGTTTTGACTTCACTCAGACAAAGAGTTGGAAAGGGGAGTATTTTTTTCTTCTTTTTTTTTTCCAGGGCAGTGAGGGTTAAGTGACTTGCCCAGGATCATACAACTAGTAAATGTCAAATGTGTGAGGTCAGATTTGAACTCAGGTCTTCCTGAATCCAGGGCCGGTGTTTTATCCACTATGCCACCTAGTTGCCCAGGGGAGGAGTATTTCCGTAGCCTTTTCAAATGCTTATAAATATTCTTTGATACTATCCCAAAATTACATACAAGGTGAGTTGCATCTGAATGCAACTCTCTGCTCTGTTTGTCATGTTAAAATCCATTGGTGTATCAGGCACTTGTAATGGATTTTTAAATTCATGCATGATTTTGTAACATCATGCATTGATCATTTGGAAAATATTGATTCATTGAGTTATGCAGTTCTTTCAAATGTTGACACATCTCATTATACAATATCCAAAAATTACATTGTTTAATATTACCTTTATCACCAGAAAAGTCTTTCAGTATTTGGAAACTTTCAAGATTATAATGGTAGATAGAAGTTTTCCAAAATTCTAATTTTCACTTGAAAGCTCCAGTTTTATCATTTGCAACAAAAACTGTCAGTTGTTTTCCTCTAGGTGCCAGGCTCACTTTGTTCATTTTCAAGAAAATGTCTGCCAAGTACCCAAGTCTGAGTAATGATAGTCTGTCAATCATTCTTTCAAGTAAAAATGGTGTTGAGTAAAAAAAGTGGCCAGTTCAGCCTGCAGCTCAATCACTCATAGTTTTCCTCAAGATAGCCTTTAGAGGGGCAGCTAGGTGGCGCAGTGGATAGAGCACCGGCCCTGGAGTCAGGAGTACCTGAGTTCAAATCTGGCCTCAGACACTTGACACTTACTAGCTGTGTGACCCTGGGCAAGTCACTTAACCCCCATTGCCCCGAAAAACAAAAACAACAACAAAAAAGTACAGTTCTGTAGACTGAGCTATCAACTCAGCCTTCATGTTTGAAGCCCAGGTCAGGTAGCTTCTGGAAAACTCCACTGTACACTTGGGAGAAAATGAGAGTGAGAAAGGGAAATGATAGCTCAGTAGTTAGTATTATGAAAATCGTTTTGACCTTGAGGATCCTCTGACAGGGTCTTGAGGACTCATGGGGACCCTTGGGCCACACTTTTAGCACCAGTGACTTAGGAGGACTCCAGTGAAGTGTCCAGAGGTCTGTTCTTGGCCGTGTGTTGTTTGACATCATTATTTATGTCAAGAGGAAAAGCAGAGATGAGATCTTTTAGGGTGGAATGTCTAGAGTCAGAACCCAAAAAGATGTCATCAGGCTAGGGTATTGGTCAGATGTAATGGATGACATTTAATAGGGATCAATGAATAAATAAGTCACCTGAGTTCAGAAAATCAATTTCTCAAGTACAAAGTGAGGGAGAATGGCTAGCTAGCAGTTCATCTGAAAAATAACTGGGAGTGTTTGTGGACCTCAGACTCTACACAAGTCAGCCACGTTGATGGGAATGAAAAGAGCTTGAATGAACTCTGGCTGCATAAATAAAGGTTTCCTATCTAGTCCTTGGAAGGAGGCAGTAATACTGTACTCTGCCCTGGGCAGGCACCACATGCAATACTGTTTTATTCTAGGGTCCTGACCACATTGAGGCAGAGCATCCAGAGGGCTCTTAGAATGGTGAAGGGCCTTTGAGATCATGCCATACAAAAGTGTATTGAAGGTACCATGAATGTTTAGCCTGGAGAAGAGAGGATTCATGTTGTATTTAAGAGCTGACTTGTGGAGGAGGAACTAGATGTGTTCTTTTTGGCCCCAGAGGGTAGAAGCACTGGCAGCACAGGGTGGAAGTTGTAAAGGGGCAGTTTTCTAAAAGGGGAAGAGACTACCTCTGGAGTCACTTCCCCCTTCTTAGACATCTTTAAGTAAAAGCTAGGTGATCATTTTTTGGTTCTGTTACATGGGGAATTCTCATTCAGGTATGTGTAATTTAAGATTCTAAATGTCGATTTTAATCTGTTCCCCCAGTTTTGGGGGAAACTGACTAAAATCACTGATAAAACGAGTTTAGGTTTTTAAGGGTTTATTGGAAAATAGAAAGAAAAAGATTGAGAACAGAATTCCAACAGCCTGGCATTCCTATCTTTCCTCAAATTTTCTGTGAAGTCTTCTGCCGCCGCCACCACCAAGTCAGGAACCCAAAAGCCGCAAGAGCTCTCCGTGCAGGCTCCCTTTCCTCCTTCCTGTCTCCTCCCAGAAAATAGGAGGCTCCTCAAGTTGATTGGCTGGTAGCCTTGATAGACAGCACCCACGAGCAAACTTCATTTCCTGACGCCAAGGAAAAGCCACAATGTCTCTGAGGCATTTTCCTCATGGTGGAGCTTTCCCACAGCAAGTCTCCAGTAGGTGGCATCATTCCAATCATTACAGGTATGAGTTAAACTAGGCAGCTGGTGAAGGCTCTTCGACTTCTGAGACATCGTAAATCCTCGTTCTTCCTGAGTTTGAGGCTTACCAAGGGCTTCCCTTGTCACAGCCTTGTGAAAGAGGGAGCACAAAGGTCACTATCCCAGTTTGATAGGCTCAGAGCAAAAGTGACTTAGAATCAGAGGTAGCTAGATCTTTAGAACAGGAAAGGACTCTTTGGCCGCCATCCCCCACGCCTGGATTCTCTCCCTCTTCATTTCCGTTTTCTTTTCCAGGAAGCCTTTCCTGGTCCCCATTAATGCCGTCCCTTCCCTCTGCTGATGCTCTCCAATTCATTCAGTTTCTATGGCTTGTTAGTATCTAATTGTGGGCTTGTTGTCTCTCCCATTAGACTGTGAGCTCCCAGAGGGCAAGGACTTCCTTCTACTCCTCTTTTCATCCCCAGTACTTAGCACAGTGCTGGACATATAACAGATACTTAGCCTATGGATTGAAATCATTAGAGATCATTTAGTCCAACCCATACAGTTTTATAGATTCGGGAAGTGAGGTCCAGAGAGATGATAACTTTCCTAACATCGTATAATTAATAAGGAGCAGAGTTGGGATTTGGACCCAGGCCCACTGCTGCCAAGTTTGTTGCTCTTGTTGCATCTCTGTGAACAATTCTAGGCAAATGAGTGAAGTTGAATATGTGCCTTTGATCTAGGCCTTTCTTTCTAAAATCAGAGAACTGCAGTTAATGACATTTCCTCTTCCAAAGCATTTGAAATGAACAAGAGGAAATGCTGGTTCTGGGTCACTAAGTCCATAGTTCCCCAAAGAAGAGATTCAGCCTTAGTCCCAGCTTGGCCATCACTCTCCCTTCCACCCTAACAGCTTTGTAATTGTCTTTAAATCCAGATGGCTTCTCATTTGAGTGGAAATTAGTTAAAAGCCACAGCACACAAAGATTGTTAAGCTCTGTCCAGAGATAAGATACTGTATTCCTCCTTGGTTACTGAGAAGAATAATCAAGGGACCTCTTTTTGGAATTGAACATTTAGCTTCCTGGACCTCCTGGGAAATAGTAGAGAAAAAAAGGCCAGCTTTGCCCTCTTGTGATTACTACGAAAAGCTGAGTTTCAGAAAGGAAACATTCCAGAATCTCCTGCCGTCCCCTTCTCTGTCTGTCTCTGATGTTATGCCCCAGCTCCTTTTAATCAGTGCATTGAGTTTGTCAACCTCTCCAAAATAGACAGTGACACTTCAGCCAGATCGCCATGCTGTTGCTTTAAGAAAAATTTGGTGGTAATAGGTGAGGACCAGTTACCAAACATTCTCTTGTAGTCCAAACCCTTCCTTCATCATCTTAGAATTGTGAGTCCTCTGTCTCTGGAGGAAATGGGTAGCAGTGTTGGAGCAGGGAGCTCTTGAAGAGAAGCCTTCATGTCTCATCACAATTTGATACTTCAGAGGTACTTGAGCACAACTGGGACTAATTGACTTTTCTTTGGCTCACAGCTCCCATTGGTTTCATCCAAAGGTAGTGTTGTGTATTCAGACTTTGTGAGACTCAGCAGTTTTGCATCTTAGGAGTGCCATAACAGCTATTTTTTAGGGGTGGTCAGAATTAACCCTTTCTACCACCCCACCCCCTGACTTTGCTGACAATTTTTAATTCTCAAAAACAAATGTTAATCCCAAAGAGATCATAGAAGAGGGAAAAGGACCCACATGTACAAAAATATTTATAGCAGCTCTCTTTGTGTTGGCAAAGAATTGGAAACCAAGGGAATGCCCAACAGTTGGGGAATGGCTAAACAAATTGTGGTATATGAATTATAAGAAACGATGAGCGGGAGGAGTTCAGAGAAACCTGGAAGGACTTACATGAACTGATGTTGACTAAGAGGAGCAGAACCAGGAGAACATTGTACACAGTAACAGCACATTGTCTCAGCAGTGCAATGACCCAAAACAATTTCAAAAAGCTCATGATAGAAAATGTTCTCAACATCCAAAAAGAACTGTGGATTCTGAATGCAGATTGAACCATACTGTTTCTCCTTTAGGGCTGGGGGTTTTTTCCTTCTTTTTTTTGAGGTTTTCCCCTTGTGCTCTGATTCTTCTTAGACAATATGACTAATACAGAAATATATTTAATGTGATTGTATTGTAGGGGCCAAATTTTAATTGGAGAGTGTTAATTAGGCGGCTCGCCGAAATATTGGGGCAAGGGAAGGCAATTAACAGCCTCTTTCAAAAACAGAACTGGGTTTATTAACAGGAAAACAAATTCAAAAGAAAAATAAGATTAATAAAACTAGGGACAAAGGAAAACTGGAATGGGAAAAGGAAAATTATATGACCTGTGATCACACCACTGCCTGGGACTCAGCAGAGCACACAGCTGCATCCCATCTCTCTCCAGCTTACATACCAGAATGGCAAATCTCCTCCCTTCTCCTTACCAGCAAGCCCCCCTCTCACAGGAAACAGGGTGGAGAAAGAGAGAGAGAGAGACACACACACACACACACACACACACACGCACACACGCACACACGCGCGCGCGCCACTCAGAAGCTAATTGGCTGGTAGCCCTGATTGACAGAATTAACTGATGATTGTAGAACCAACCTCCCAGTTTCCGAAGGTCACCTAACTGCCCTCAGCAGGCTTCCCATCTTAGGCCTCATTGTGAGGTGGGTAGAGCACTGGGCTGCACAGAGCCTGAGCCCCTGATCAGATTGCTTTCCATCTTGGGGAGAAGGGAGGGTGGGAGAAAAATTTGGAACAAAATTCTATGAAAACAAGTGTTGAACGCTATTCTTTTTTTTTTTGCAGGGCAATGAGGGTTAAGTGACTTGCCCAGGGTCACACAGCTAGTAAGTGTCAAGTGTCTGAGGCCGGGTTTGAACTCAGGTACTCCTGAATCCAGGGCCGGTGCTTTACCACTGCGCCATCTAGCTGCCCCCGAACACTCTTCTTAAGGGCAGCTAGTTAGTGCAGTAGATAAAGCGCCAACTGGCCTCAGACACTTGACACTTACTAGTTGTGTGACCCTGGGCAAGTCACTTAACCCTCATTGCCCCACAAAAGTAAGAAATCTATCCTTGCATGTAACTGGAAAATAATAAAATAATTTTATTTAAAAAAAAAAAAAACAGGGCAGCTAGGTGGCGCAGTGGATAAAGCACTGGCCCTGGATTCAGGAGGACCTGAGTTCAAATCCGGCCTCAGACACTTGACACTTACTAGCTGTGTGACCCTGGGCAAGTCACTTAACCCTCATTGCCCCACCCCAAAATAAAACAAAAAACAAACTAATGTTAGAGTTTTTAGGTCCCATCAATAGATAAAGAAGAAGAAGGAACCTTGATCATCTCTGAACTTGGATCAGATATAGGGTGCTGCTTTGTTATGATAGCAGTAGCATTTATAGACCATGGTCACAGAGATTGGGTATACCAGATCAGGAATAGAGTGACCACGTAAGACTTTTGAAACATCATGCATTAATACTTTGACCTAGATTAGGCATACCCAACCAACAGATTAGGATTTGCCATGAACTCTCTTTTTCTCTTTTTAAAAATGTTTTACTAATGCTTTTTTAAGAATGCTGCAGTCATTTCCCAATATTCTCCTTTCCCCCTCCCCCAACACACTGAACACCGAAGAGTGCAGGTTTTTTTTTACATTTAATTTTAATTTTATTTTTCTTAATTACTTATAAGCAAAAATGTTTAACATTCTTTTTTTTAAATATATTTTGTTTCCAAATTCTCTCCCTCCTCTATTTGAGAAGGCAAGCAGTTTGATATAGCTTATACATGTACAGTCATGCCAAACATTTCTGTATTAGTTATCTTGTGGGGAAAATAGAAAAATCCCAAGAAAAATAAAGTTAAAAAATATATACTTTGATCTGCATTCGGACTCCATCAGTTCTTTCTTTGGGGATAGCATTTTTCAAGTCCTTCAGAATTGTCTTGTATCATTGTATTGCTGAGAATAGCTAAGTCATTCATGGTTGATTGTCACACAATATTACTATTACTGTATACAGTGTTCTACTGGTTCTGCTCATTTCACTTTGTATTAGTTCATTAAGTCTTTCCCAGTTTTTCTGAAATCATCCTGCTTGTCATTTCTTATAGCACAATAGTATTTCATCACAATTATGTACCACAGCTTGCTCAGCCATCTCTCAGTGAATGGGCATTTTCTCAATTTCCAATTCTTTGCCACCAGAGAAGAGCTGCTATAAATATTTTTATACATATGTGTCCTTTTCTTCTTTTTAAAAATCTCTTTGGGATACATAGTAGCGGTATTGCTGGTTCAAAGACTATGTACCATTTTATAGTCCTTTGGGCATAGTTCCAAATTGCTCTCCAGAATAGTTGAAAAAGTTCACAATTCCACCAGCAGTGCATTAGTGTCCCAATTTTTGCACATCTCCTCCAACATATCTGTCATTTGCCTTTTCCAGTTTTTTAGTCAATCTGATAGTTGTGAGGTAGTAGTACCTCAGAGTTGTTTTAATTTGCATTTTTTTAATCAGTAGTGATTTAGAGCATTTTTTTTTCATATGACTATAGATAGCTTTGAATTCTTCATTTGAAAACTGCCTATTTGTATCTGTTGAGCATTTGTCAGTTGATGAATGGCTCCTATTATAAATTTGACTTGTGCGAGATTTAAAATTGGATACTAGAGCATTAACCTCCCCTTTTAACTTTTCCCTTATTTATCTCCCAGACTAGTAAGTGGAAGAAGCCTCTGGTCTCTAGTTAGAGCTTTTATTGTTTGGAAATTACAAGGTGATGTTGATTAGAGAGATAGGAACGTAGAAAATACAAACAAATAGTCTTAGGTCTAAGCTTAGTCTGTATTCCATTCACTGAGAGATGGCTGAGCAAGCTGTGGCTGATCAAAGACTTCACTTCTGTTCTCTCCTTGCCTTTTAAGCTTGCACCCCGGAAGTAGAGTGCTTAGCAGCCAGACTGGCGTGTGTAGCCCATGCACGGCCGTTCGTCACGGTCTCCTCCCCAAAGGGTGGTCCTTCAAAAACTGGCATCTTTCCATTATCGCTAACCGACTGTTAAAAACTTTAATTTTTTTTTTACCACACTTGTTAGTTTTATATTTTTATATATATGTATGTATTTGGGAAATCAGGCTTTTATCAGAGGAACTTGCTGTAAATTAACCCTACCCCCACCCCTACCCCCAGTTTCCTGCTTTTCTTTTAATCCTAGCTACATTGGTTTTGTTTATGCAAGACCTTTTTAATTTTATATAATCAAAATTATTCATTTTATATTTCATAATGTTTTCTATCTTGTTTGGTCATAACTTCTTCCCTTATTCATAAATTTGACGGGTAATATATTCCATGGTCCCTTACTTTGCTCATGTCTAAAGCTTCATGTCATAGCTTTATGTCTAAATCATGTACCTATTTTGAGCATGTCTTGTTATATGATGTAAGATGTTGGTCTATACCTAGTTTCTGACAGTTTCCAGTTTTCCCAGCAGTTTTTTGTCAAATAATGAGTTCTTGTCTTAAAAGCTTGGGTCTTCGGTTTATCAAACACTAAATTACTGTGGTCATTTATTACTGTGCCTTATATACCTAATCTCTTCCACTGTTCTACCACTCTATTTCTTAGCCAGTACCAGATTGTTTTGGTGATTACTGCTTTGTAATAGATATCTGGTGCTCCTGAGCCATCTTTCTTCACATTTTTTTTCATCAATTCCCTTGATATTCTTGACCTTTTGTCTTCCAAATAAATTTTGGGTTTTTTGTTGCGGGGGGGGGGGCGTGGAGCAATGAGAGTTAAGTGACTTGCCCAGGGTCACACAACTAGTAAATGCCATGTGTTTGAGGCCAGATTTGAACTCAGGTCCTCCTGAATCCAGGGCCTGTGCATTATCCACTGTGAAACCTAGCTGCCCTGTCTCCAGTTATCTTAAATGTAGTTTCTCTTTTTGTCAAGCGCAGGATTTAGAATCTAAGGAGTTGGGTTTGAATTCTGGTTCTGGTGAGATGACTTATGTGACTTTGGGCAAATCATTTAACGTCTCTGGAACTCATTTTTCTCACCTTTAAATGAGGGGATTGGACTAGATGACCTTTGAGGTCCCTTCTAGCTCTGGTTCTGTGATCCTTAAAAAAATCAGTTAAGCAAAAGCAATGATCAGAATGACAAGTGTGTATCCATGGCAAAGTCTCACAGTGTGAACAACTGTCCAAGCTTGCAGTCTTGGACCTTTTTCCCAAGAGGCAGGAAATCTGTTTTAGTTGATGTACCATCATATCTTTTTTTAACAATTGAATTTTATCAATGTCTTCTTTTTCTATCACTTAGGTTTCTCCTATACCTTTCCTTCCCAGAAATCCATCCCTTACAACAGAATTTTTTTTGAAGTCCAGTTAACACATTGGAAATAAATTTGCCTTTATATGCAATATACCACATTTGCAGAATGAGCTGCTATTTACAAAGAGGGGAGCAGTCTCTTGTCATTGTTCTTCTTTGAGGCCAGTTCACTCTTTATATTTTTGTAACATCCAATATTGATTGTTTTGTCTACTCTTTAATCTTGAATAGAGTTAGCCATTGTGGCAGAGGGTCAGAAGTTCAGAAACCTGTGTTTTAGTCCTCATTCTCTTGTTAATAACAACTGATGTTTGTGCAGCATTTTGAGATTTTCAATGGCGTTTACTGTAGCCTTGGGGAAACAGGTTTAGGGATGTCCCTGCCTCACCTGTGTTATACAGCTGGCAGGTCCCACAGGGTCTCTTGACTCCAAGCCCAGCCCTGTGCTACTGAACTAATTGTGTGACATGGGGTCGGGCTGTTCCCATTTGTGGCCCATTTTGTACTAACATAAAATGAAAAGTTCAGGACTGGATGGCTCCAATAGCCTTTGTTAGCCATGGTCCTCTGATATATCCAGACCAATTAGCTGGTGCCAGGAAGGAAAAGAGGACATCCAGCAGCAGTGCCCTCTTCTCTCCTTCAGACAAGAAAATGGCCTCTTCCCAATCACTGAAAAGATTCAAGTTTGAGAAAAATATAAAACAGCCTTTTCTTTTTTTGAAAGTTGAGGATTCCCTAACTTAGAACAAAACCATTCTGCCTTTCCCCTTAAGTTTGCCCATATAGAAAATGGGGTTAATAGTAACTTTATCCACTGGCCCTGGATTCAGGAGGACCTGAGTTCAAATCCAGCCTCAGACACTTGACACTTACTAGCTGTATGACCATAGGCAAGTCTCTTAACCCCCATTTCCCCCCCAAAATAGTAGCTTTATCTATACACTCTTCCCTCTGCCCCCCACATACCGTATTCCCTAATTCAGGAAATTTATTAATTATCTCTGAAGTCCATTGAATTCAGTGGAAGACTAACACTCCTATGAAATGATACTTTATAAATAGTAACTGGGTTTGGCTTGCTCTTAGTAACCAGATTGCAGCATTACAGTTTTAGAGCGGGAAATGAGCTTAGGGGTCACCTAGTCCACTGCCACCCACACACATCTTATGGATGGTGAATTGAGTTCTAGAAGAGGGAGCAAGTGGCAGAGCCAACATTCACATTTGGGTTCTTTGGTTCTAAACCTAGGGCTCTTTCTAGGAACAGGCTTTAGGATTTAGGAAGTCTTTGAAAAGCTTTCTTGTGGAAGTTTGTAGCACCTGAGCCAAAGGAAATGACCTCTGTAGAGCAGCACTCATCCATAGTCATCTGTGGGTCCAGTTTTCTTGGTGGAATTGCCGGGAAATGCCATAAAAGTGGGAAGACCAATTATACTTGATTTCCAAGATAGATATTTGTCCCCTTCTTCCCCATCTCCCCACCAGATTGTGAAAAACCAGACTTGAATGTGTCTGACCAACTTGGAGGGCTAGTTAGAAAAGTCTTCATAGAAAATGTTAATGCCTAAGTTTGGAACAGAAAAAATGAGAAATGACTGTTTCCATTTTGCTCAGCTGGGTGGTCACCAGATATTGTGCCAGTCACAGAGTTATAAACAGGATACAGAGAATTCAGATGTTCAGGGGTTATTAGTTTTTCTTCTGAGGTCAAACTGATGAAATTCAATAACAGTGTCTCAGTGTCTTTCTTTGATCCAAGTTCTATTTTTTTAGGGGGCTTGAAAATTTATACTCTACCTGTGCTTGTTAATTATGCTGAGTTTTAGGCATTGGTACTGCCCTTATGGACTTTTGACAAGAATCCCCTAGCTAGCATATTGTGCTTTAATGAGTCACGTTTTTAGCCACTTGTAGACCCAATCATTTGACACCTAGCCTCTGTGGAGATTCTGCTGATATTCACTAATCTGTAGCCTTGCTGCTCTAAAATTCACAATTGATTTTCTTATTTCGAGAATTGTATCCGTCATCAGGCATGTATGCCGATGTCCATAATTTTTTTTAATGCTGTAACTATAAGTACTTGAATGGTGCTAGTCAGAAAAGATGTACTCACATGAGTGTGGGCACCCACATGCACGCTCAGACTCGTGCTCATACATACAAGCACCTCTCTGAGTTCTTTCTTTTCATAAAGCACAGAGTGACTTCATTCTTCATATTTCTCCCAGTGATAAGCACATGATTCTATACATTGTCCTTCTAATTCCATTGATCTGTCTCTTATTGTATCAGTAGCTCCCCCATTCTTCGCCTTAGGGGACATAATTTTATTAGTTGCTATGGTCCTGGTCACCCCTGTTTCCCCTCTCTCCCCCCCCCCCCCCCCCCATCTTTTGGCAATCTTCGTTCTTTGACGTTAAGGTTCCTCCTATATAGCTCTGCAGGTCTCTGAAGCTTTTCTTACTTTGGTGGAGGCCCTGCCAGAGCTGGTTTTGTCTTGGAAGGGCCTCCAAGAACCCAGGCAGGCTCACCTTCACACCTTGATGAGGGGTCAAAGCAGGCCTTGGGTGGTGGTCCACACTTCAGTGCTTAGAGAACACTTCAGATAGACTGGCTATACAGCTTCTGAACCTGCTTAACAGGTACTTAACATGTGTTTGGATTCAATTAAGTTCTGGCCTAAAATCCAAAACTAGCCTTGTGACACACAAGGCAAGTTTAACCTGAAGTTTAAGTGGCAGAGCCTCCCTGGGTGGACATGCCCCCCCCGGAAGGAAGTTGCAGAGGTGAGAGCTATGCTATTAGAGTTGCTGTGTTTCTTGTTCTGGGGTGGATGAGGCCAAAATTAGCAGGAGCTAATAATAATAATAGCCAGATAGTTATTGCCGATGAGCAGTAACACAGGAACTATGCCATCCCACTTGCCCCAAAGCTCATGGCTGTAAAGGAGTAGTAGTGTGGCATCTTGGATACCTCCATCTGTTAAGGAAGTTCTCTTCAGAAGCTGGGAGTCTGGTGGGAAGAATGCAGAAAATGGCATCCCTTGGATGGGCACAGGGAAGAAAACTCACCACTTCCACACATTCACAACTGAACACTTTCATTAGGAGACTAATGGAAGTTTGTCATGTTCTATATGAAATGTACATGCATTTCTAAGACTTTTTGGGTGAGGGGTCAGGATGGAGTGCTAAAGAAAGATATTCATTTCTTTTTATTCTAATTCCTTTTGTTCACACTCTACACCACCACCCTCAAACAGTAGTTGGAACATATTTCTGATACCTTCCCTTGTCCATGGTTTTGATGATAGTGAGTATATTTATGTCTCTCTGGTTGCTTATTATTTCAGAAAGATTTCCGTGTGCAGGAGCTTCCACTAGCTCGTATTAAGAAGATCATGAAACTGGATGAAGATGTAAAGGTAAACTTATATCACTTATTTTGCAGTGTAAAGCTAAAAGTGATGGCCCTGAGCATTTCCCCAGAGTACAAGGTTTAATTAATAACAGCCACAGACAAGGTTTTCTCAGCAAGGTTTGCATTTGGAGTCAGAGAACGTGAGTTTGGCTCTGGCTTATCCTGACTCTGCCATCAGATCCTTTAACCTCATTGGCCCTCACTTTCCTCCTTTAATGAGAGCCTTGGACTAGATGACTTGTAAGGTTCTTCTTGTTCTTAGTACTATGACTGGCTCATAAATGGAAATGTTAGATGCCCTGAATTGGAATGCTTTTAACTGCAATATGGCAAGCCTAGGGCTAGTCTGGCCCACTCAAACGCACTTAAAAAGTACAACTTTTACTTGAATCCTGGTAATATCCTGGAGACCGTCACAATTTGGAGTCTGAATTTTTCCTTTCAAGCCAAGGAGGTATGACTAGCATTGGGTATTATTTGATCTATTTATCATTTCCAAGGGGTTGAACATGATCAGTTATTGAACATTATAAGCATTTTATAGGATCCTCTGCTCTGGTCTGTGTACTTATACTATGTGTACTGTGGTCAGTGTAGTTGTGCTTTTCAGGACTCCTTCCTGACCTAACAGCCTACTCCCTCCAGAGGTGGAGGGAGGAGGTAGTGGGAAGAGCATGGCTTGGCAGGCCTGGTCCTGTCTTTCCCACTTGTTAGCCATGTAACCTTAAGTATGTTTTTATCCATCTCTGGACATCAGTTTCTCATCTGTGAATTGAGCACTTTGGAGTAAATGCTCTCTCTGGTCCCCTTTCACTTCTGACACACTACAACTTTGTGACCCTGTTTTATACAGCAGCCTCATTGCATAGTAGCAACAATGGTAGGAAATCTTAGGAATATTATTAGCTATTTTGTCCCCTTTTTTTACAAATAATATTTTGTAAAGTTTTATTGCTACCCTTCATTATTTTGTTTTGTGTGTGTTGGTTTTTTTTTTTTTTTACAACACAGGCATTTCCCAATATATCCCCCTATCCTTTGTAACAGAAAAAGAAAACAGTCGAGCAAAATTGACTGACAGTGGTACCACATCTGGCAGGGTATGTAACATTCCATACCTGTTGCCCTCTGCTGCCCTTAACCCAGAAAGGATGTGTGTGTGTTTCATCCTCTGTCCTCTAGGATCAAGATCGATCATTGTGTTTGATCTAAGTTGTTTTTATTTAAAATGTTGTAGACACTGTGGTACTGATCTCTTGATTCTGCTTTTTCATTTTGCATCAGTTCATTTAAATCTTCCCAAATTTCTCCAAATTCCTTTATCCATTATTTCTTGTGGTCCAGTAATGATTACATTCATATACTACAATTTTGCTCAGCTGGTCCCTATTAAGTGGACACCTACTTTGTTTCATTTCCTTTTTTTTAATGTAGTATAATTTGATTTTTCATAGATCCATAAAATGTCAGGGATAGAATCCCTTCAGTGAAGACTTAAAGGTTAGAAAAAATTTATTTGCCCAACATCACACTGCTGGGATAAAAAATTTTGTACTATTTTGGCTTGGTCTGTCCTGGACCTCATGCCCTGTGAACTCTAGAAGGTTGTATAGTAGTGACAGCATATTAATTCTCATCCTTTGTCTAGGAAGATTGCACTCCTGACCCACCTTTAGAAGGGCATTGTTTTTAGGTTGTGGTTTCTAGAAGACTTATTTGTTTCCATTTTTTGCCACCACAGAAAGTACTGCTATTAATATTTTTATCATCACATTTTCCACATTTTATCTCATTTCCTTATAGCCTCCTTATGAGATTGGTAGGACAAAGACTATTTAATCCTCCTTTCACAGAGGGGGAAATGGATACAGGAAGATGAAGTGACTGATTGGTTAGGAGTTGAACCAAAACTCCAGCCTATTCTTCTGACTTAAAGAAAGGGCAACAGTGTCATCTTCTCACACTCATCCTCCACTGTTTGCTCCCCAGTCACGTCTGTCTGGTTCTACTCCCCCTCCCCTTCTTCCCTAGAGGCAGGAGAGGAGGTAGATGGAGCATTAGTGGTCATGGCTGAGACCTGCAGGTTACCCTGATTTCTCTTCCAGATGATAAGTGCTGAAGCCCCTGTGCTTTTCGCCAAGGCTGCCCAGATATTCATCACCGAGCTGACGTTGCGGGCCTGGATCCACACAGAAGACAACAAACGTCGTACTCTCCAGGTAATTGGCAGCAGCTTCTCCAGGCCAGGAGAAATCTGGGATCTTCCCTCCTCTTGTCTGCTTAGCTGGTGGGCTTTTGGTCCAGAGGCAAGACCACCTCTCTTCTCCTCCCCAGGGAGAATAGTATAGTGCTGTCAGTTCTCTTGGAAGAATGTCGTTTTCCCCCTTTGCATGCTTACTACCTCTTTATCCTTTTTGCCCTTCAGGCCAAACAAGAGCTCATAGGATAATAGGAATTCTTATCAAATCCTGGGGAGTCAGCATTTTGGTGAGCTGTCAGCTCCATGGGAGTGAATTAACATGGCAGCCAGTACTACCAAACATAACTCACATTTTTGTAGCACTTGAAGGTTTGCAGAGCCAGAAAAACCAATGGTCTTAGGCTGCATTCAAAGAAGATGTTGTATCCAGAGCAAGGGGAGTAAGACTCCTGCTGCTCTCCACCCTGGTCCAGCTCCATTGACAGCATCAAACTCTGGTCTGGGCGCTACCCTTGAGAGGCTGGAGCAGATTCTGAGGAGGGAGGGAGGGCACTGGGGACTCCATTGGAGGAACTAGAACTGAGTATATGAAGGCTTACCATGGGGAAGAGATGATCAGCCTTTGTTCTCCTGGGCCTCAGAATGCACAGTCCATCTTTTTCTGATGGATTCCTGATTGTTGTCAAGGAAAGCTTCCTAACAGTTAAGAGTTCATTGGCTGCCTTTCGAGGTTAGTCTTCACAGGAAGGCTTGATGACTACCCCTTATTAGGTAGGAACAATTCCGGCTCCAATTACAGTTCCTTTCTTATTCTTTGATTCTAGTTGGAATTCTCACTTCCTATGGTGGAAATTCTATTATCATTTTCAGTAAGGGTGAAGACTTGTTTCCTAGGAACTCACAGTCAATACCAGTACTTAGTGCTGCTGCCCTTTTTTTTTTTTTTTAATGTTTTTTTGTTTTGTTTTTTTGGTGAGGCAATTGGGGTTAAGTGACTTGCCCAGGGTCACACACCTGAGGCCAGATTTGAACTCAGGTCCTGAATCCAGGGCTGGTGCTCTATCCACTGCACCACCTAGCTGCCCCTGTGCTGCTGCTTTTTAAAAAGCTACAATCTAGATGTGGGCGTCCCAGTTTAAGCCACTATTAGGCTAATTCAAGGGCACATTCATTCCCTAAGTGGTCTAGGACATTTTGTTTTATGTGTAAAGGTGGTGCCTCTTCTCCCCTGCACCCCTTCCTTGCTTTTCCCTCCACAAATTATGTTTAGGGAGTTGGCATCACCAAGAATGTGGCACAGCACCATCATGTACTGAACCCTGGCAAACACTGTCTGATGTGCCCTGCTTCGGGTTTGGCGTTTGTAGCCCACATTCTAGTAAGCTACTATCTTATCAAACTTACTGTTGGCAAGAATGTTGAACTGGAGTTTTGCATTTCAGTGGCCTGAGGCCATCACAGTCAAGGGAAGGGGAAAAAAAACCCAGAAATTTTCCATTCCCTCCCATCTAGTTAGAAGAGTCACTGCACCATTTCAGTGCCGAGCTTGGGGTCAAATGAGGTTTGGGATTTTGTTTGCTTTTTAATAAGGATACCCAGAAAATGGGCACTTAACAACATGTCTCTAGCCAGACGGAGATGTAATCTACCTTCCAATTGGATGGCACCCCACCCCAACCCCCTCCATTCAGTATCTACCACTGACACTCAGAGCAGCCTCAGACTTAAGTATTGCACTCATCCAAAACCCACACTATACGTTTCAAAACATATCGTCCAGTTTGGTTAAAATTGTTGCCTTGCTTTAAGGAATCGTATATAAAAAACAGAGCGGCAGAGTGTGTAGTGGTTAGAGTGCTGGGCTCAAGTTCTGCTTGGAACATTTATTAGCTGTTGAACCCGGACAAGTCACCGGGACCTCTCAGAGCTTCAGGCAGTGCTTGGAGAATGTGAGCTATAGATAAGGTGGCATCTGCATTGGTGGAAGGCATTCTCTGCCTATGAAATCACCGGTCCTGGAAGCTTGGACTCTCATAGACTCTGTGCCTCCCCCAGGATAGGGTGGAGGGGCTACCTGGGCGCAGGGTATCTGCCTGATCAAAAGGTTTTCTATCTGTAGGGACTTAGTCTTTGGAAATCGTGTGTACCATCCGATTCCATTCCCACCTCCCCACCACATGTAGCTGATTATTTGAGTCTTTATAGGTTAGGGAGAGTTGGCCAGCATTAAAAACATGGGCACAGTGGATAAAGGACCAGCCCTGGAGTCAGGAGTACCTGAGTTCAAATCCAGACCCAGACACTTGACACTTACTAGCTGTGTGACCCTGGGCAAGTCACTTAACCCTCATTGCCCTGCAAAAAAACCCAAAAAAAACATAAAAACACAGGCACACCTATAAAAAGCCATTCACCTAGAACCTGGGGTTGTGCCCTCCCCTGTTCTCCTGGGATTCTGGCTCTGGGTTGATGTTTCATTCTTTTTCCTTTCCTTCCCTCCCCCAATTGTTGCAGAGAAATGACATTGCCATGGCGATTACAAAATTTGACCAGTTTGACTTTCTCATCGACATTGTTCCAAGAGATGAACTAAAACCTCCCAAGCGTCAGGTAAGCTGGACTAGAGTCACGTCTTCATTGCTAGGGGAGAAGGGAGAGGCCAAAGCATCTGGAATGTTCTTACCAAGTAAACTTATTTCCTTCCAAGGCGAGTGTAGCTAATTGTATCTTTGTTTCTCTTTTGCTAAACTGAAGTCACTCTGGAAGTTTCTACCTATTCTTACTTTGTCCAGACCCTGGGTTGTACCTCTGTAGGACGGAGTGGGGGTGGGGAGGAATGAGAGAAATCCACAAGAACAGTCTGTGGTGGGGTCATTTTGTAAATAGAATGCTTCTGGCACTAGCTCATTATAACAACTAGCTGGTTGTTTACAATTTGCAACACACTTTTCTTACCACAATTCTAGAAGGTAAGTAGGACAAGTAATATGATGATCCCATTTGACAGATGAGAAAATTGAGGCTCAGAGAGAGATGAAGTGACTTGCCCAGAGTCATATGTCAACAACTCACATTTCTATAGTGCTCTAGAGTTTACAGATGTTTTTCTTACTACAGTCCTTGTGAGATACTGTTGCAAGTATTATTATCCCCATTTAATAGATAAGGGAGCTGAGACCCAGAGAATTTAAGTGACTTGCCTAGGGTCACACAATTAGCAAGTGTCATAATCTAATATTCAAACCATTCTAAGGGTTTCCAAACTCAGCACCACTTCTAAGACCATGCTGCGTCTCCTCAGTGACAGATCTCAAAGGATATTAGATCTGGCCAGAAAATCAGGGATCATCTAGTCAAACCTGGATGGAGCTGCTGAGGCCCCGAGGGCAGAAGCAACCTCTCCCTTGTAACAGTAACTATGAAGGGGCAGAGCCCAGCCTCAGACCCGGATCTTCTGGCTCCACACGGGGTCCTTCCCGTGCCTCCATCCTTGCTTCTCTCAACAGCTCGTCCACCCTGTGACCTGGAGATGAGGGAGCGTGCCCCACAGGTTAGCCAGAGTGCTTCTTTATAGAGCCACCCTCCCCCAGGGCAGGCACTGGGGTTTGCAGCACATGGAAGGGCCTGGCGTTCTGGCCCAGGAAGAGCTAGTTCTCTAAATGATAGCAAGGACAAATGGCCTGCTTTCACTCCCCACTGCTTCCTCTGCCCCTCCCTACCTTCTACACCTACAAATCATTCCTTAACATCATTGGAAAGATACTCTCTTCCCTTTGGTTTTAGGGACTCAGGTTAAGATGTACAGAAGAACAGTGAGAGACAGCATGGTGCGATGGAAAGTGGTAGATTTGGAGTCTGAGGACACGGGTTCAAATCCTGTCTGCTACTTGTTACTCTGTGATTTTGGGTAACTCATTTACTCTCTCTGGCCTCAATTCCTCCCTCAGTTGAAATGAGGAGATTGGACTGGTGGGCCTTTGAGATCGGTCATGGACAGCAGAAAGAAACCTGGTGTTGAGAGGACCCAAGTTCTGGGCTTGTCGCCACCACTTCACTAGCTCTGTGACCTTGGGCAGTTTTCTTCCCCTTCCTCTTGAAGACTCATTCTTCTCATCTGTGGAGGGAGAAGGCTTGAGTCAGGCAAGCTCCAAGGTCCCTTGGCCGTGGCTCTGAACCCTGGTTCTTCCTGTGGTTTTCATGTACAATGTTACGTGTTTCTAATGAGTGACGTGGTGGCCAGTGATTTCTGGCCACAGTTGCACTGTGCCCGTCTGCCTCTGTCAGTGAGAATAGCAGGCCCTGGAAATGCCTGGATTGGGGGAGGTGGAGGGCAGAACCCTTCTGGTGCTGATGCCCCAGCGCCATTGGAACTGAAGGGGCTCTGCAACACCCCCCACCCCCCTCCCCAAGAACAGCACTGCTGTGTCCCAGCTCTCTGGGCAGTCTTTGCCGCTGTAAACATCCTTGACTGGAAGCTGTAAGGTGCTTGGAGGAGCTTTCAGTCGGATGTTTACAGCGGCAGGCTGCCACAGGCGTCCCGGCCACAAGTAGGGTGGGAAGCAGTGCTGCCTCCAGGGGCTCAGGCACGGGCTTCTCTGGTCCCACTCCCCGAGGATCCCTGAAGCAGGTGAAGAAGCTGTAGGAAAGGGTCAGCCCAGCCTTCCCATCCTGAGCAAATGAAGCCCCAAACAGACTCTGCTTGGTTAGAATTTTGTCAGCCCTCCATGTAACAAATGCTTCCTTTGACAGTGAGGTGTGTGAGCACTTCTGTTCCCATGCTCCTGCTTGTTCTTGTTGGGGCTAGCAGAGTATTTCTTAGACCTTCTGTGGGGGTCGTGTCATTCCCTCATCATATTTTTGGCTCCCTCTAGGCTGCAGTCAGTGCCTCCTCCCCAACATGAAGGCCCTGGAGAAGCCCTGGCTCAGGTTCTTTTTAGAGTGCAGAGAGCTGAAACAGCTTCTTCCTGCTCAGGTCTAGCTCTTTGTAGCTAGTGGAGCAGTTGATTGGCTTCCCATTCAGGACAGCTGCTGTCTGGCCTTTGAAGGGTTGAGATTGCCGAAAGCCGGTCTGAAATTCCAAGATAGCACTTTTAATCCTCAGTGGGCATTCAGCTCTCCTTTGCTCCAAATAGGCTGGCACCTCTTGAGCTACTTTAAAACGGCCAACTCTCCAGATCTCTCTTTCTGAAAGAGACAGCAGTTTGCTCTCCCTGGCAGTCCAGGAGCTGGCCACAGGCTGCTCTGCTAGGGCCTCTTGGCTTCTGGGAATTCACAAAGGGAGGTCAAGGGAAAACAGACGTTCCCTGGCCTGTGATCTTTTATCCGGCCCCTATTTAAAGGTGAGTCGGAGGATGCTGCCTGCTGAAATCCCTGTTTTTCCAGGCAATGGTTTCTGAGGGGGTACTTTCTTCATCCCTTTCTGTATAGGCCTCCAAACTACATCCATTCCCTCTGGCATTTCTCTCTCCTTCTTCTCTCCCCCCCATGTTTCAAGTCTTTCCAGTGGAAAGGAAACTCCCAAGAAGAATGTGTTCTTATTTCTGGTGCTTCACAACAACTTGGCCCAGGTCCTAAAATAATTTTAGGTGAAGGCTACCATCTTCAACTGATAGCAACCTCATCCTTGCTCCCTGTGTTGTTATCCTGCAGTCATGCAAACAAGCACAAGGGATTGTTGGGGTGATTTCAACAATATTCCATATCAGAGGAAGCAGCTCTATAAGTAGTTGCTTCTGGAAGGAGTTGGCTGGGCTTTTGGGGGTTTTTTCTTTTGAAAGGATCATGTTTCCTTTCACATCGTTTGGTGGCGTATTTGCCCATTGGTAATGAGATCATTCAGAGGGAGAGCAGGGCCTGAAAGGATAGAGGAGCCCTCTTGGCACAACGCCATCTCCCCCACAGTACCTGAAAATAAGGCATGGGATACCTTCTCGATGTGGGCCTCAGTTTTAGTGATCAATGATATCGTTTCTTGGTGGAAAAGATAAAATGATGCCTGTTTCAGTAGCTCTGCAAAAATATACAGATCACATGGCTGTCTTTTGGCCAAGGCGAGACTTGGTGTTTTATCTCTGCCGCCACACAGGCCCAGCTGACAGGTTAACGTCTATTATTCTGGGGAGAAGGGGCCAGAGGTGTCACTGTTATGTTGCTTTGGCAACAGAGGCTACAGAATGGAAATAAAAGACTGCAGGCCTCTCTCCCTGTGCCCCAGTTGAAACAGGTTTAGGGTTAACGTTGTTTCTGCCTGGAGCACTGTGATACGTTAACCTCGAAAGTCTGCTCTATGAAGGCAGAAAGCCGTTTTCCTTCATGTACAAGAATTGAGAGTGTTGCAGTCCTCCCAGCAGGCTCTTCAGCTCTCGACCACCTCCCAGGACAGGAGGGAGCAACCCACCCTGGGACTGTGGGCCCATCCCCTTCAGCAATCATGGGGTGGCCACAGACTTTGTGGCCCCCACTCCGCCTCCAATAGATGAAAGACAGAGCGGGAAGGCTCCCCCTTCCACAGAAAGTATGGCCACCTTCCCCCAACTCCAGAAGCTGTCAAATGCCTTTGCTGGGAAAGCCAACCACGGAGAGAGGAGGGGGCAGCTAGCTCAGGGCTCACGTTAATCACCAGGCCACCATCTCAGGGTACCTCAGGACACATGTGACTTTTCCTTGTTACCCCCTTGGGGCTTGAGCCTCTTCCTGCTTAGTGGGCACATAGTCGGTTGCTGAGTAGTGCAGAGAGCCTTTCTTCTCTCTCACTTGACTGTCATTTGCCAGCGTGGCTCTTCACTGCCACGTGTGCCCTCGTGTGACAAAGACCGGCTCCACGTGTTGGCAGGCATGTGTTTTGTTCCTCACTGTCGGCTCCCAGCTCTGTATCACTTGTCTGGAGGCATGGTTTCCTGAAGCCTTTCCACCTTGGCAGGAGAGGCAACACAAGACAGCAGGAACAACATTTTACACCTTACGTGACCGTGTGCAGATCACTTTGTTTCTCTGGGCCTCCGTTTCTACCCTGCACTAGATGGGCTCTTAGTTGGGGGAGCTTGCATTTGAGTGGCGTGTACCCTCCATTGCCTAGTGAGGCATGGGATCTCTGAAATGCTTACGGGTGGAGCTGGGGGACATGAGCACTGTGCAGCAGCTTAGGCGTGCTGCTTCTACCTTGAAGAAAGTGTTTTCTTCTAGTCTTTTCTGCTCAGGAACATGATGTTTTTAGCAACGTCTATTAGACTAGAACAGGGATTCTTAACCTTTTTGTGTGGCATCATGACAGTCTGGCAAAGCTCTTATCAGAATGCTGTGTTTAAAGGCATAAAACAATGCCTAGGATTACAAAGGAAACTGATTAATTTGCAATGCAGTTATCAAATTCTTTTTTCTTAAATCACAGACCCCAGGTTAAGAACTCCTGGTCTAGAATAAGCTAGTGAATGAATGAGGCTAATGTTTTTATTTGACAGATTTCAGGTAATAATTCTTCGGTTTCTGTATCTCTGTGATGCTTTTATTGTCGTTCTTGTAGGGTCCGGCACAGGACCCCACCTCCCCAGAAGTACTGGGCTCTGGGGCTACCTTTTGTTTTCTCAGTGCCAAGGGCAGCCCTGGACTCTTCGGGAGAGAACCATGTTGTAGTGTGTGTAAACATCCTACACTCTCAGCTGTGAGCTCAAGGTGGCTGGGAGAGGGCTGTTTACTCCTTCTGCCATGGAGAACCCCGATGAACTTCGTGAGAAGAGGGGGCAGAAGGGACTGAGCAGAGGTACCGCACGCCAGCAAGGGTGGGTCAGGCCCAGGCTGCAGAGAAAGCTATTCAGCAGGTCCCTGGGCAGTGCTTTCATGGGTCAATACAGTCAATTTCGTAAACATTTATTAAGTGCCTGTCTGTGCAAGCCCCTCTGCTGGAATCAGGAAAGAAATGGGGGTTGTGGTTGCCTGCAGTGAGAAAGGTAACCCCAGGGAGCGGACGCCATGGGCTTGGTTGGCCCCGTCATTGGACTTGGAGAGCCAAAATGGCCTCTGAAACAAAGCAGTGGGGTGCCAAGTCCCACCAGATGAGGGGGGCTCTTTGTCACTTCTGCTGCACCAGATTGAATCAACACTCTTCTTCTTCTTCGGAGTAGGGGGATGTGGGAGACCAGGCTGAGGCATCATGGCTGTGGGGCTTCATTAGCACCTTCCAGTTAGCACTTGGCTCAGGTAACAGGCCTCGAGGACACTTACCGACAAGTCTGCCTGGTGCATGGGCTTTCGCTGCAGTCATTATTTGCAACTCATCATGAAATGGATGATTTGCTGTACTTCAGAAATTTGGCTGGATGTTTCGTGGGGCCTCTGAAATCAGTTATTTTTAGTTTGATTTAGCCTAGCCAGGCTCTTGGAATTCCACTCTCCCTTGGCTTTAGATATGGAGAGATCAGCATCAGGCCTGGGAATGTGCCGAGCGTGTTGGGGGGAAGAGTGGAAATTCACCCGAGGCGGCGGCCGCTGCTCTGGCTCTTGTGATTGCTGTTTGCTGAGTGTGCCCTTTTTTCCTCTTACCTGGGTCTGCTTCCGCCCCACAGGAGGAGGTGCGCCAGTCTGTGACTCCTGCGGAGCCCGTCCAGTACTACTTCACGTTGGCCCAGCAGCCTACGGCGGCCGTCCAGGTCCAAGGTCAGCAGACTGGCCAGCAGACCACCACCTCTACCACCACCATCCAGTCAGGACAGATCATCATTGCCCAGCCTCAGCAGGGCCAGGTCAGTGAGCCGGTCGTGTTTGAGCTGTCGAAAACCCTTTTCCCTCAACCAGTGAATCATTAGCTGCTAGGCTGTCTTCCAGGAGAGGAGGGTAGAAACAGAGGAGAGGTCGGCTGCTCAGATACAAAAGATAGTCACAGAAAACACTGAATCTTCAGTGCAGGAGGGGGCCCCAGAGGGCATTTAGTCCAGTCTCATTGCTGAGCAGGACCCCTGCTCTTCTCCCCCCCCCCCCCCCCCCCCCCGGCTGGAGAAGCCGTCCCCTCCTGAGAGGGAGTGTTCTGATGCTGAGCCACAATGTGCTGCTTTGCATTTTCTACCATTGTTCCTGGTTCTGCTTTCTGGGGCCAAGCAGAACTAACCTGGTCCATCTTCCACATGACAACCTTTCAAACACTTGAAAGCAGCCATCATATCCCATGAGTTGCTCCCAATCCCCACCTACCCAGCAACACCAGAGCCCTCCTCTGGCTTGGCTCCAGTTTATTCATGGAACACTCTCCTAGTGTGGTGTCCGGAACTGAGCACAGTGTCCCGAATGGGGTCAGACAAGCAGGGGAGTCCTCCTAAGAGCATTGCCCTGGCCTGGCAGTCAGAGCCCTGAGCCGGTCCCAGCTTGGCCACTGACTCCCTGCTGGGGAAGCCTCCATTTTTCCATCTGTCAGATGAAGGAGCCAGGTTGGAAGATCAGAGCTTCTGAAATACTACAGTGGCCCCCGTATGGAGCTGTGCTGGCTGTAGAGAAAAAGTTAAACAGGCCCTAGGCTTGCTAGAGAAAGCACTTGTAGTACACTTAGGAAAGGGTGGTAATTGGAATCTTTTCTGAGCCAAAGCAACTCTTTCACCCTCTTGGATGAAGTTATTCATGGAATCCTAAATTGTCAGTGCTAGATGGGCCCTATCAAGCATTTAGTCCAGTCTCCTAATTTTATAGAGAAGGAAACCTCAACCCAGAGATGGGAAGAGACATGCTTAAGGACATGAGAGCTTGGCAAACTAAATCCATGTGGTTTCCACTGCACTACCATTTGTTCATTCAACAAACCCAATAGATTCTTCCCATGTCAGTGTTTGACCAAGAATGAGGGCTACCATAGTCTCAGCAGCTCCTTCTCATCCCTGGGCATAGGTTTGGTTTCATTGTCCTTTGATTCGGCCCCCTGAATACTAAAGAAAGACTAAAGGAAAACCCTTTGAGACCTGGGCTCTTCACAGAGTAACAGTAAGGATAGTAAAAGCAAACCTGTAGACTTTTTTTTTTTAGTGAGGCAGTTGGGTTTTTAAGTGACTTGCCCAGGGTCACACAGCTAGTAAGTGTTAAGTGTCTGAGGCCAAATTTGAACTCAGGTATTCCTGACTTCAGGGCCAGTGCTCCATCCACTGCACCATCTAGCTGCCCCAAAACCTGTAGACTTTTAAAGTTCAAAAATTACTATTCCTTATTTCCTGTGATCCTCCCTGCTTAGTAAATGTTGGCTGATGGTTTGAAATTAAAGGCACTTTTCTTTTTTGTGGGGCAATGAGGGTTAAGTGACTTGGCCAAGGTCACACAGTGTCAAGTGTCTGAGGCCAGATTTGAACTCAAGTCCTCCTGAATCCAGGGCTGGTGCTTTATCCACTGTGCCACCTAGCTGCCCCTTAAAGGCACTTTTCAACCCAAGTTTTGCTCCCTTTCTTTACTTCCCCCGGGTCTTATGGTGTGCAGTGGCATCTATAACTTCCATTGCAATTTTGCCCATTTGTCACTGAGCTGGGGGCAGGAAGGGCAGTGAGCATTTGAAGGACCAGATCCATTTAGTAACTAAAATGACTCTCTTAGAATCCTGTTTGAGAGGCAGACCTAGATGCTCATCTGGCTTCTCTGCCTTCAGGCATCTGTGACTTTTTACAGGTGGGGCTGCTAAGTCCCAGAGAGGGGAAATGCCTCTGCAAGATTTCTCAGCAGGGTAGGGGGTGACCTGTGGGCCTAGATGCAACGGCAGCAGCTTCTGCCTCTCGGTTTATTGGTGTCATGTTAGTCTGCCCTTTGGGCCCTGAGGGTGGGACTGCAAGGGTTATCCTAGCCTGGAGAGGAACAGCACAGGCTGACTACCAAGAGGATCAAACTTCTCTGTAGTTCGGAGCCCTGGGGTTGGCCGAAGAACCGAGCTAATCTTCCTCTTTGGCCCTGACTCCCAAGGCCTTGACTTTTCCTTCTGTTTTTGACCCTTAGCCAGGAGAAATGTAATCAGACCAAGAGAGCGTCTCTCATGCTGTTGTTAATAGCCAGTAGGCCATCTTGCTGGCCCTCAGTTCAGCCTTTTTCCTGTCCTTTGCCACCAGACCACCCCAGTGACAATGCAGGTTGGAGAAGGTCAGCAGGTGCAGATTGTCCAGGCCCAGCCCCAGGGCCAGACACAGCAGGCACCGAGCAGCACAGGACAGACCATGCAGGTGATGCAACAGATCATCACCAACACGGGGGAAATCCAGCAAATTCCGGTAAGCCTGTCAGTGCCGGAGGGTTTGGGAGGACCAGTGCCACTAGGCGAGGCCCGGCCCAAGGACTGGGCGGCCCAGCTGGCCCTCTGTTAGTCCTCTGGCTGGGTTAGGGAGAGGTGTCTGTGGAAAGCCATAAATACACTAGTTGCATATTCATGAGTCAGTTCCCAGTGGAACCCGCAGTAAAGTGTATTTTTGGCTTTCATTTAACTGATCCGTTCCTTCAATGTGGACTGATTTTTTTTTCCCCTTGTGCCATGAGTATCTTATTTCTGAGGAGGATTGGCTTTTTGATTTGTCCTCTCTCTGCTCTTTCCCTTTCCTCCTGCCCTTCCCCACCTTTGTCCCCACTCTCCCTGTTCTCTTTCATTGCTCTCTATCATTCTCTTCTTTCTCTTCTGCTCATCTTCTATTCTTTTTCCTTTTCTCTCCTTTACCTCTCCTTCTGCCCCTCCCCATCTCCTGGGTTATTTTGCGGCCTAAAAAAAAGTTCATGGCATTTGGTTGCTTTTACTACTAAAGGCATCTCTCATATGTAGCAAGTGACCTGGAGGGGCCCTTCCATTCCTCGCCCCTCAGGAGGAAATGTAGCTCCTTTCAGCCAGTTTACCTTGTGTTATCCCGACTTTGTGGAGAAGGGGAGAGGACCACAGTGAGTCTCTGGATTCTGAGCGAATGGCCACCTTTCTCCTCTCTGCATGCAGGCCACATCAGTCTTGATCCTGTCCTGGGCACATACAAAGACCAAGCACCTGCACAGGGGTGGGTTAGCAGCAGGGACCCGGAGAGAGGTCTCTCCTGGAAGATGGGACAGGGGACTGGGATAGGTCTCAAAGGGCATTCAGTCCAGCCCGTCATATCTGATTGGTCACCCATCTTCCTTCATGGGGACAGCCCCTTTCTCCATTGTACAACTGCAGGATAGGCATCTCTTCCCCTTCTGGCCCTGCGGCTCACCCTGCTCTTGGGTGAAGCAGAGGCAGTCTCCTCCTTTCCTATGACAGCCCTTCAGAGGCTTGGAGGCCGTGGTGTCAGAGGAGCCTGCCCAAAGCTGCCTGTGTGGGCCTGTGTGGGTCACTGAGTCACCGAGTCACCGCCATCGAGCTCAGGACACTGAGCAGACAATTCAGGGCCCATGGGAGAGCTCGAGAGAAGACAAGGAGAGAAGGAAAGCCACCCCACATGTTGCAGCTAGAGCCAGTGGCACTCTTAAAGCAACCCGTGTCATTCTCTGCTCTCTCCTCCCCTCCCTCTGGAGGTCTGTCTAGCTCTCTTCCCAGCTCTGTCGAGACTTTCAGACAGTGACCATATGAACCTTTTCTAATTGGCCTTCATCTCTTATTGTATGGCCGTTTGGGGAAAGCCAGGGAGAACCCACTCCCCAGTGCTTCTACCACAACCAGCCATGGCACAGCAGAGGAGATTGGCTAAGCCTCCTCCCACTTTCCCCATGCCTGCCGGAGTTGCTGCCTAGTCATACCAGCTTGCTGGGATTGGGATGAGGATTTTAGTGTAGTCAAGCTGCTCCCCACAGAAAACCTCTCTTCCTCCTTAACCCCTGAGGTTTCTTGCTGTTGGGCACAGAGTTAGGAAGAAAGGGACTCCCTGTGGCCCTTTGGACCAAATGAGTAAAGGCCAGTGGGCCCACGGAGGGGTTACAATAACTGCAGCTCTCAAGTCTCAGAGAAGTCGCATGTTTCTTTGGCAGTCCTTCTCGGTGCCGTGCTCCCCTGATCCCCTCCATCATCTGGGCCTCCCAGCCTCACCTTTCCCGGGAGAGAGCCTCTTATTTATTTAACCCCACAGGGGGCAGAGCCCAATGTCGCATCATCACTTTTCCTGCTGAAACTCAGCATTATGTGGAGACCTTTGGAAAAGTGACATTCCCTGCAGGGGAGTTGGATCCTATAGGGAATTTAGGAAAGCTGCACCACAGTGGAGAAGACTCTTATATAACATCCCTGGGAACCTCCCCGTCACAGGTGAGCGGCAAAGCCAGTCTGAACCAGACCTAGCAGTGCTTGTTTCAGTTGTCACCCAGCTGCTCTTCTGAAGCCTCCCAGTTTATTGTCTGTGCGCTCATTTCTATCTGCAGGTGAATGTATAGAGTTGTAGGATTAACTTCAAGGAAGACCTGGGGGCAGGGTTTCAGGCACTATTCGCTCACTTTCTGACTTCTCTGGCTCCCCGTTCATCTGCAGGTGGGAGCTGGAGCATTGAGAGGTGTGGTTAAGGTGTGGGGTACACTTAGATCTCAGTGCTGCACACAGCTTTTATTTTATCATCTGACAGTTAATCATGAGCATGTGTGAGTCTTGTATTTTTCAAACTTTGGTTGCCCAGACCACTATGAATGTTCTGGGAAAGTCAGTCACTTGGTTGTTTCTTATATTCACCCCACTACACTGGCATTTGCGATGTGGACCCAAGCAAACCCAGAAGATCTGGGGCCCCTACAAACCATCTCCTCCGGCTGCTGTTAGTCCTGTGCCTCTGGGGTGATGGCCCACGGCTCCCACTTTCTGCTGGAGAGAAATGGGTCTAGTGAGCACTAGAGTTCCTGAGCAGGGCGATGGCCATCTTTGATCAGCTCCCTGACAGACATCGGAGCTCTTCCCAGCATCAGTAGGCGGGCGCTTCCCTCTCTACCCCAGTCTTCAGGAGAGAAGGCCTCTGGACTCAAGCTGCTGGTCGCTGGGTCTTCTGCTCTGCGAAGGGGGACCTGCTAGTGCAGTGGTTCTGGCGAGTGAGGAGATGCTCTAGTTTCAGTGAAATCCCGAGAGGAGCAGTTGTGCCGGGGCCAGTCAGTGAAACCCTCCCCATCTCGGGCAGTCACTGTTCTTTTGCCACCTTTGACAGCTCGGCTAGGAAAACACTGTTCCTGGTCTGAGTTTTTTTTGGCTCCAGTTATGGAAAGACTCACCTTCACCTGTTTTAGGCTAACAATGTCTCTGTCTGTCTGTCTGCCCCATCTAGGTGCAGTTAAACGCTGGCCAGCTGCAGTATATCCGCTTAGCACAGCCTGTATCAGGCACCCAGGTTGTTCAGGGACAGATCCAGACTCTCGCAGCCAGTGCACAGCAGGTTGGTACTGACGATGACAATGCCATGGCCAGAGGGGCTCCCTGGGTGAGGTCCTCTTTCCCACTGGAGTGGCTCAGGCTCAGGATTCAGAGCCCGGCCTGCTCATTGCCCCCACCCTTGTAATTGTTAGTGCGGGCAGCCCAGGACGCACAGACGCTCAGGAGCTGTAGAGTCAGATTAAGAGCATGTGTCTGAAGAGTTGGGTACAAAATGCAAAGAGGGAGGGTCCCCGGGATGCTTGGAGATGCAGAGCAGTGACACAAGTCTAGGCCCCAGCTCTGCAGAGTTGTACCAGGCTGCCCACAAGGCTCAGGCACAGCCCCTTTGGGGAGCCTCGATCCCAAAGCCTGCTCAGACTGTCATCCCACCTGACTGCCCTTAGGAAGCTGCCCCTGCACTGGGGAAGCGCTCTCTGTTCTGGGACTTCTAAAGGGGTCATGGGAACCCGTCATGACCACGGGGAGAGTCAGGGTCATAAGGAGCAAGGGTGGGAAAGGGCATGGCTTCCATGGATTGTGACGCAGAAAGGAGGCAGCTGCCATGGGCCATGGGCTGTGGGCCCACTGCTTGAGGGAGAAAGGGGACATTGTTAATGGATCCCTTTTCCTTGAACCCAAAAAAAGCAGCAATCGTTTGAGAACTGGCCCTGTCTGGTACAATTGCATCTTTGGTGATGCATCTATTGACAGTGGTGACAGGCTTAGGTTTCTAGAGCAGGTCTCCAAAGATCTCATTTGGGGAAATGTAAGGAAGGAGCCAAAAATGAGGCTTCCACATTCTGAACAGCCTCTGCGATGTTTAAAGAGCCCTTCTCCAAACCCAGGGTTCTGGCTTAGCTTGACATCTTGTTCTCCCAGCCCACCGGCTTGCCAGGCCCTTTCAGATCCCTATCTGGAATCAGATGGAGAGAGAAAAGTGTCTGTGTCTGTGTCTGTTTCTGTCAGCCACCATCTCGGGCAGTCAGGGTTGCTGTCCCCTTCCGCACAACCAGTTTATCTGTCAGTGCTGCTTTAGCTTTGCCCACAGACATAAGAGCCTACTCTCTTTCTTCAGCTTTGAGCCTGCCCTCTGTGCCAGGCATGTTCTCCACCATTCCCTCAGTTTGTCCAGGCTTGCTTATGCCTTTGGCTGTAAAGGAGGCCACAGGGGGCTGGGAGGGAGATGTTGGGGTGGTTACTGCAGGGATGGGAAGGTCTGCCTTAGGGTGGTGCTTGTGTCATGTGGCCTTGGGGTTCCACATAGAGACCCCTCTAGAGTCTGAGGTTGGGGGTGGGCCATTGGAGGACCTGCAGGGTGGGTTTCTGCCTGCAGCTCACCTTCTCCTTCCTTTTCCCCTTTTTATTTCCCACAGATTACACAGACAGAGGTCCAGCAAGGACAGCAGCAATTTAGCCAGTTCACAGATGGACAGGTAGGGTCCTGGGTCTAGAGAGGGGAAGGGGTGGGGGTGGGAGAGGTTCCTTGGGTAGGCAGCCATCAGTCTGGACGGACTGGACAGCTTCAGAGCTGGCTGGGGAATGGAGTGATCGCAGCAGCCAGCCTTTCGCTCTGTTAGAAACAAATGCTGGGCAGAAACTGCTAGAACAAAGAGTGTTCCTGAGGGTCTTTAAGAACAGGACACACATCGGTATAATGGCCAGCAAGACTTGAGAGATCATCCATTATCTTATTGTGTAGAGGAGGAAACTGAGGCCCTGGAAAGGGGAGGAAGCATGTTGCCTTTCTGTCCTAGAGCAGAGCCAGGGCTAGCAGCCCCCAGACATAGGCACTGTCCAAGGAGAGCTATCCCTGAGCCTCTGGCGTGCTTAGCGGAAATGTGCGCTTCTTCACTTTCCCCTTCGGTCAGGACTCACCTGGAGAGCAGAGGTGCCAGCTTTGAGGCCAGACAGGAGCAGGATGGGCTGTTAGTGGAGCTCTGAGGCCTACAAAGTACTTCTGTCACCACAGGCCCTAGGAGAGGGTACTGGGATTATTACCCACGTTTTACAGATGAGAAAGCTGAGGCTCAGGGTCACACAGTTAGCAAGTGGCAGAGCTAGCATCTGAAGCTGCCAGGGCCTTTCCCCGCCAGGCTGGGCTCCCTACCCACCTCTCTGGCCTGGGAGGAGGAAACACACCTGGGAAACATGCCCATCTTAGGATCCACCTGAGGAAGATCAGTGGGGCAGAACCCAGGGTGGCTTACCAAGGAGTGACTCACCAGGTTGTGAATTCCCAGGCTGAGCCTCCTGTGCTTGTAGAAAAAAGGAGTAGCTACCCTTGGCTCTGGGAACCAGCATCTCGCCTTGTCCATGGCTCCTGCCCTTCCCCCTTCTCCAAGGAGAAGGCCAGGGGTGGGGAGCAGAGGCACAAGCAGTAGGGACAGAAGGGGCTTGTGTTGGGTCCTAGCTCTTGCGTGTGCATGACCCTCCTGTGCCTGGCATTCTTCTGAGAAAAGGAAGAAGTCAGCTTTAAGGGAAGCCAAGCTGGAAGCCATCTGCAAGGAGCCTGTTGGGTCCAGAACAAGATGCCCTGGGGGGAGGTGGGATGGATGTTTCCAGGCTGAGCCCTAAGCTGGGAAGTGAGAGGGTGGCACTTGGGTGGGTCTTCTGACCTAGACTGACGTCCCTTTGGGGCCTCTGCTTCCCTTCTGTTCCCTGCAGCAGCTGTACCAGATCCAGCAGGTCACCATGCCAGCCGGCCAAGACCTCGCACAGCCCATGTTCATCCAGTCGGCTAACCAGGCCTCCGATGGGCAAACCCCTCAGGTGACGGGCGACTGAGCCCGGCTGGGGCCTCACACGGGGCCACACAGACTCCATTTCTGCCGCTGTGGCCTGACCTGAGCGTCCCACCACCCCAGAGCCTCCCGAGGGCAAAGACACTGGTGCACACAGCCCAGCTGCAGGCCAGGAAACCGCCAACCAAAAGAGGCAGCGATGTTTTTTCATTTCCTTTTTGTCTGTTCTGGTTTTGTTTTTTGTTTTTCAAAGGAATCAATATTTCAGTACGTTGAGCTGTATGTCCTATGCTCTTGAAATGGGAAATATCCAACAAAAACCTATTTATAGCATTTTCTTGAGGTAGGGCGACCAACGTGTGCCCTCCTCGTGCCCCTTCTCTCCGCCCCCCCAAGAGCAGCTCTCCAGGCGTGGGAGGTCCTCCCACAACAGCTGCCTTAGTCTTACCTGCCACCTCTGGTGGGTGCCCCCCCTCCCCCCGGTCACTGGCCCCTATCCAGAGCGAAGCCTCTGCCTCTGGAAGCTGCAGAGACAGTCTTCGTGTTCAAAGATGAACTTGCCTCCTGGCGCAGTGTCTCGTCTCTTCTGGACCCCTCTGGCCCAGAGAAACTGGGCCTTTCCCTCTCCCCCTCCCCAATTCTTTCCCCTCAAGAAGCAAATGAATACTTGTGCTCGTCTCCTCCTTTGCTGCATGGACTTCAAACTGCATGAATTGAAATGCAAAGAATAAAGCTCCTTTTTAGAGAACTCTGAGTCTGGGTTTCTGGGCTGGGGGGCGGGGGGGGGGGGGGGCGGTGCTGACAAGGCAGTAGCTGGTGCGCTGGGAGGGAATGAGCAGCTCTGGTCCAGGGAGGGATGAGGCACTTGGGGAGCAGCCTGCTGTGGAGCTGGCAAGAGCCAGGGTGGCACAGGTGGCACCCGCCCTGCCATAGGGCAGCCGAGGTGGGGCCTGAGGTGGCCTCTGGGCAAGGCTTCTCAGGACAAACCCAGGCCCACTCACCTCGCTGAGTTTTCATTAAATGGAGGTGTTAAAATGTAGTAGAAATTCTGGGGACCTGGGCTTCCCCTTTAGAATATTGTGTTTCTAGCTATGACTCTTCCACTTAATAATGTGACCGTAACAAAGTCCTGGCCTCCCTCTGGGCCTCAGTTTCTCCATGCAGGAAATGGGAATGAATGGTCTCTGCAAAGCAGAAGCCACACTCTATCTTTAATAGAATTTTCTTTAAAATGTTCCTTATTCTAAATTTAGTAATACTCAAAATTACCCAAGTAAACGTTTCCCTCACTCTGCCTTACCCTCACAAGTCTCATCAAAGCCCCCAGGAGCCACATCCCTTCTTCCCTCCTCCTTGGACCTGTAGACTCCCTCCATAAACGACAAAGCACTCTGCCAGGGACAAGGGGATGGACTTGAACGGACCTTCTCAAGAAACTTCAGCAGAATGAAGGAGAGAGAGAGAGACAAAATAAGGCTTCAGCAAGAGGATGGAACAGCTTGCTTTGAGCAAGAGAGACCAGGAGAAGCTTTGTGGGAGAGGGGTCCTCAGGAGGAGGAGATGGGGACCAGGAGAAGCTTTGTGGGAGAGGGGTCCTCAGGAGAAGGAGATGGGGGCCAGGAGCCTCTTCTCTAGGTGTAGGAGGAAGAGAAGGCAGATCTCAGGAGCAGGAGCAGCTGTTACTTGGCAGATGGAGAGCGATGAAGGACAGGGCTGCCTTGAAAGCATTGTGAGGCCAAGATCACCAGGAGGCCTCCCTCACTTTAAACAAGGCTCACCCTGTACGTCTGTCTGTCTCCCCATTGAAGACCAAGTAATCTACACTTGACAGGCTAGTTTTGTCCTCCCCTCTGCCCAGAAACTAGATGCTTCCGAAACTTCTCAACCTGAGAGGTAGTAGCTCTCCCACCAACTGTTCTTACTGTTGTCCCCTGTGTGACTAGTCCTATGCCAGACTCTGCAGGAAACTCGGCCAACCAGACCTCTCCACCTGCATAGCCTCAGAGTATAGTGTATTGGAAGAACACTGGCCTCGGAGCCCATGAAACCCTGCTCCCAGCTGTGACCCTGGGTGGGTGACCTTGGCCAACTCCCCTCCCTTTCATATATTCATATATATGTATGTGTGTCTGTATATGTATATGTATATATACACTTATGCACATGTGTATACACTAGCACTAGGAAATCACTTTGAAAAATCTTAAGTTTTATAAATTGGGCGTTAAAAATCTGCCCTTCTACTCTTTCTGCTAATGGTACCAACATCCTCCTTAGGGTCATCTATGCCTGCGCTTTGGTTCAAATCCCAGCTGTTAACACCTGTATGATGGGACAAAGGATTTCCCCTCTCTGGTCTTCAGTTTTTTCATCTATTAAATAAAGGTTGGATACAAAGGGACGAAAGGGATACGTAATCTAAGGTGAGGGAATATATATATATATATTTTTTTTTTTTTGGGTGATGTAATTGGGGTTAAGTGACTTGCCCAGGGTCACACAGCTAGTAAGTGTCAAGTGTCTCAGGTCGGATTTGAACTCAGGTACTCAGGTCGGATTTGAACTCAGGTACTCCTGACTCCAGGGCAGGTGCTCTCTCCTGCATGCCACTTAGCTGCCCCTAAGGAGAGGGAATTTCAAGCCAGAAGATCCTTTCTAGCCTCTGTCTGGTTCCTGCCCTTAAGAAAATTCTCGTCTTTTCTGGGAAGGCACACATAAATGAAGTGGTAAATAGGGAGGGAGGATTTGGAACAATCGATTGACAAGGCATCCTTTCCCCAGCAGGCACAGTTGCTTTGATTATTGTTTCCAGAATAAGAGGTGGAAAGCCACGGGTAGGAAAGAGGTTGGGGAGCAGCAGGAAGGCAGCTGGGGGGGGGGCAGGGATGGTCATAGATCTGGGTTGGGCTAGAAGTGATTCCGATTCATCAATCAGGAACTCGGGTCCTAGCATGAGAAATAGGCGGTGTGCTTGGCATGAGAGGCTGGAGCCCAGCTTAACTTGAAAGTGACGTGCGCGATGGTGGCAGCAGTGTAAATCAATGTTTTTTAAAAGTCTTGAATGATACGGGCATCATCAGTCAAGTGAGCCCCAAGAACAATTGAGAAAACAGCCCCCCTCCATTGCAAAAACAGGATGATGGGGGGCAGCTAGGTGGCGCAGTGGATAGAGCACCGGCCCTGGAGTCAGGAATACCTGAGTTCAAATCCGGCCTCAGACACTTAACACTTACTAGCTGTGTGACCCTGGGCAAGTCACTTAACCCCAATTGCCTCACTAAAAAAACCCAAAAAACCGGGATGATGGGTGTGGAACATTACATACTCACCATCAGATCCAGCCTTGCTGAGCTGTTTGCTTGTGTTCTTTGTTAGCAAGGAATGATTTGCTAGGTCGAGGAGAAGAAGGGGTTAGTGGTGAAAAAACAATCTCAATAAAAAGATTGTCAGTTTGAAGGTCTTTCAAGCTGCTTACCCTGGGCATGTCTTGGGGTTTGCCCAAGGTAGCAGGATTTCTAGTTAGATCTCAGCTCACTGGAACCATTAAGAAGCAATACGATAGGGGCAGCTAGGTGGAGCACTGGCCCTGGATTCAGGAGTACCTGAGTTCAAATCCAGCCTCAGACACTTGACACTTACTAGCTGTGTGACCCTGGGCAAGTCACTTAACCTCAATTGCCTCACTAAAAAAAAAAAAAAAGAAGAAGAAGCAATACGATACAGTGGAAAACCTGGACCCCGGAGATCTGAGTTCAAATCAAGACTGACATGAACCATGTGCTTCTGGACAAGTGTAAAATTGACCCAGCAGTTGGAAGGAAAATGTTTTGTAAACCTTAGAACATTATAGAGATAGAAGCTCTTGTTACTGTAATCACCCATCTTTCATTTCTCCAATCCATGCTCTAGTAATTACTGTCTAGTAATCTTCCTCATGCACAGATCTAACCATATCACTCTCCAGTTCAGAAGTCTTTAATAGCTTTCCATTTTTTAATATGGAAGGAGAGGGAAAGAAGGGAGAAAGGAAGGAAGGAAAAAGAAGGGGAAGACAAGGAAAAGAAGGAAGAAAAAGAAAGAGGAAAAGAAGGCAGAAGGAAAGGAAAGAATGTATTAAGGACTTACTAAATTGCACAGCTAATACCTATTAGAGCTGGGGGGGCTAGGGTTGAGTCCAAGATTGAGATGATGGCCAGAGTGTAAGGAAGGACAGGATAAGCTTCAAACCCTAGCTTACCATGCAAGGCTGGTCCCACTCTATCTTTCCTTTCTTCTTCCCCAATACACTGGACACTCCCGCCACACCAGACTACTCCCTCCCCTCCTGTAGAACAACACCTATGGGCACCCCATTCCCTATCCCCAGAATGGCTTCAACTGGCATCTCTGTAGGCTGAACAAGCTCCAGCTCAATGGTCTCTCCTCCTGCCCTGATTGCCACCCCCATCCCCACCTCCAGCTGGAAGATGATTACCCCCCTCACCCCGCCCCCTGCCCGCCCCCGGCTCCGGAACAATTACAATTCCTAGTTGTGTGGACCTTAAAGGATTCCTGAAGTACTTTCCTTACAATGATCCTGGAGATAGGCAGTACAAAAATTATCACCCCACTTTGCAGTTGAGGAAACAGCCTCAGAAAGGTATAACATAGGTCTAGAGACGGAAGGAACCTTAGATGTCATCTAACCCAGCCCCCTAATTTTAAAGATAAGGAAACTGGGGCGCAGAGATGGCAACAGATGTAGGCAGGAAGGGTCAGAGCCAGAATTTGAATTCAAGTCCTCAATTTATCCCCATTTCACAGAAGAGGAACCTAGGCTAGGGCTCAGAAAAGGAATGAGACTTGCCTCAGAACACACAGCTAGAAAGTGAACCCACGGGGCAGCTAGGTGGCTCAGTGGATAGAGCACCGGCCCTGGAGTCAGGAGGACCTGAGTTCAAATTTGGCCTCAGACACTTGACACTTACTAGCTGTGTGACCCTGGGCAAGTCACTTGACCCCAATTGCCTCACCAAAAAAAAGGAAAAAAAAAGAAAGTGAACCCAGATCTCCCAAGTCCAGGCTTTCTGTACTCTAACGTATTATTTCTAATTTCACATTCAGCCCCAAATCCTTCTCTTCCTTCTGAACAGGGCAAGGACCACCTCCTCCAGGGAGTCCTCCCTCCCCACATTCCTCAAAACACTCCATGCGTCTCACTGTTAGAATTACAATGAGGAGAGTGCTCCACAGACTTTGATGGGCTTTTGGAAAGAGAAGCTGTTCTTTATTCTTGAGTTGGAGGGTTTGGAGAGCACCAGCCTTAGAATCAGGAGACCTGGTCTCATCCTTGGCTAATTGTGTGACCTCAGAGAAATCCCTTGAGCCTCAGTTTCCTCTCCCGTGAAATAAGGACAAATTAAGAACGCGCACTCCTTCCCTGCTAGAGTTGGATGGAAAGCACTTGGTCAGCCTTAAAGCTAGGAGAGTGAGCACGTCCTGTCATGTGCTGTAGTTCCAAGTCCCTGGGAGCTTCCTGAAAGGACTGTGTCTTAGTCTCCCCAGTGCCTGACATCAGGCACAGGTTCCTATAGAGAGGAGGTGCCTGGGAATATGTGTTGAAAGACCTGTGATAAGACCTAGTCTTTGAGATATCACCTACAACTTCCATGTAGAGGCATGATCCTTCCAGCTCCTGTCTGAGGCTCCTTCTTAAAATGCCACATGTCCTGATGAAATGTGTGTGCGCGCGCACGTGTGTGTGTGAATAAGCATTTATGAACCACCTACTGTGTACCAGGCATGAGTGATTTACAAATATTTCATTTGGTCCTCACAACAGCCCTGGGTGGTCAGTGTAGCTACTGTGTATATTAGGATCCCCCATTTTACAGATAAGGAAACTGAGGCAGACAGAGGTGAAATGATTTGCCCAGGGTCATACAGGTAGGTAGTAAGCCGCAGAGGTTTGAAAGTCTCCAAGCGAGGAGACTACACTTCCCAAGGTAACTCATTTTACTTTGGGACAGCTCCAGTTGTTCATCCAATCTTGCAACTTCCACCCACTGGGAGGCAGCACGGCACAAGGAATTGAGAAGGAAGAAAGAGCTGAGTTCAAATCCTACCTCTGAGTGCTTTGTGGCTTTGGGCAAGTTGCTTCCTCTTTTATAGCCTCAGTTTCCCCATCTGTGAAATGAGAGTGTTTGACTACAGGGGCCTCTGAGATCCTTTCTACCTTAAAATCTATGACCCTGTGATCCTAATTGTGCCCTCTGGGGCAAAGGAGGAAAAGGCTATTCATTCTTCGAAGTCATAGCTCTTAAAATATTTGTGTCCAACTAAATGCCACCTCCTCCCTAATTCTTCTATTCCCCAGATTAAACAGTCCAAGTAATTTTGGACAGTCTTTCATCATTCTGGTTATTGCCCTTGCACAGGCTGTCCCATTCCATGAAGTACCCCCTCTTTAGCTGGCCCCTCCCTCTGACCCCCCTCCCCAATTAACCTGTCCCTTTCTATGTATATTTTTCTGTGACCCAGGTTTCAAGCCTGGAACATTTGCACGAAGCTTTCCTCATTGGTGGAGAGAACGATGACCCACCCACATGAAGGCTTGATTTGATCTGGGAGTTTTGAAGGCATACTCTTCATTCCTCCCTCCAGGGAGGGAGCAAATAAGCATTTATATATCACCTACTATCTACCAGGCACTATGCTTTATAATAAATATTGTTTCAGTTGATCCTCAAAACAAGCCTGTGAGGTAGGTGGTGTTATTATATTCATTTTACAGTTAAGAAGACTGAGGCAAACAGAGGTTAAATGCCTTGCCCAGGGACACACAGGGGAAAGGGGCCTATTCTACATGTCCCTGATTTCCAACTTGCCTCCAAAACACTTTTCAAAAAAAAGCAATTGGGGGGCAGCCAGGTGGTGCAGTGGATAGAGCACCAGCCCTGGAGTCAGGAGGACCTGAGTTCAAATCTGGCCTCAGACACTTAACACTTACTAGCTGTGTGACCCTAGGCAAGTCATTTAACCCCAATTGCCTCACCAAAAAACAACAAAAACAATTGGGGGGCAGCTAGGTGGCGCAGTGGATAAAGCACCGGCCCTGGATTCAGGAGGACCTGAGTTCAAATCTGGCCTCAGACACTTAACACTTACTAGCTGTGTGACCCTGGGCAAATCACTTTATCCCAGTTGCCTCACAAAAAAAAAAAAAGAAAAGAAAAGGTAATTGGGGTTAAGTGACTTGCTCAGGATCACACAACTAGTAAGTATCTGAGGCTGGATTTGAATTCAGGTCCTCTTGACTCCTGGGCCATTGATCTATCCACTGTGCCACCTAGCTGATCTCCTCTTAGACATTTCAAGAAATTTCCCCTTGGATGATACTGGGGCCTTTCACTTGTTGAGGCAGGGTATTTCTCTCCCTGGAGAGAAACTCATTCACTCTGTGCATTTTCTGGCATATTCAGATCTGTAGAATTCCACTGATTTCTCTTTGATATTCCCTTATATAAAAGGGTTTACTAAACCCTGTTTACTACTTGTGATGGTCCTTTGTGTTACTAGCATGTAGTGGGAAGGGGTCAAGCCTGTAAGTGCAAGTGTAGGATTATCCTGAGTTTATTTCCATTTTACATCCCATCATATCCCATATTATATATATATGTATATATTATATTTATTATATAAAACATTATATTTTCCTTTGAAGAGACAAAGAAAACAGCTTCAGCTTTAAAAGCTCATGCCCCTACACTGGACAGGGAGTGGGGGTGGGGGGAATAAACATTACTCTAGTCCGATACCCCCTCTCTGAGGAGAACAGAATGGCCAGGCCCCTAGCAGGCTCCTGCTCCTTCAGGAATCAAAGTCTCCCTTGGAGAGGGGTGGATGAGATTCCTGAGATTTCTATTGATTCCTCCCCAGGAGCTACATCCAGAAAACCCACATAGACATACCTGCACAGACGGCACACGCCTCACATTCTGTATCTGTGTGTGCGTGTGTGTGTGTGTGTGTGTGTGTGTGTGTGTGTGTGTGTGTGTGTTCTTTCCCCTGACAGAATATCCTTGAAGGCAAGGGGTTATTATGGGGTTTGCTTCTGTAATCCCAGCCCCTAGCTCAGTGCCTGGTGCATATTAGGTGATGGATAAGTGCTTGCCAACTGGTTGATTAATCGATGACTCATCTGGATGCTCGCTGGCTTATTCATGTCCTTCCTAGCATGAGGGGCCCAGAACTGAACTAAATGATCCAGATGTTGTCTGATGAGGACTATCATCTTCTTCCTCCTGGACCCCGGGCTTCTCTTTATGCAACCAAAAATCCAATCTTCTTTCCATCCTGGATGGAGACCTGGAAGGGATCTTCCATGCCTTCAGGACCAACCCCTTCATTGTAGAGATAAGAAATGCGAGGCAAGGAAGTGACTTCCTCAGGGTTACACAGGGAATAAGCAGCAGGGACAGGATTCGAACCAAGGTCCTTTTGACTCCAAGAACTGTCACTCTTTCCATTTCCCTAGGCGCAGTTTCATACTGTTGGCTCATCCTGAGCTTGGAGTACATTGAAGGCCACAGGTCATTTTCAGATGAATTGCCCTCCGATCAAATGGGCCCCATTTTCTACTTTGAAGTTGAATTTTTGAACCCAAGTACAAGACTTTACATTTTTCCCCTATTACATTTCATCTTGTTAAATTCAGCCCAGCATTCTAGCTTTTCACTCCAGTTACTGAAGTTAAGTCTGACTCACAGTTCTGAGACAGCAATTACTCATTTTGAATTTGAACAGGTGTAAAATATTGGCAAGAATGGAGAACATTATATACCTCTGTGATTTATCTATGGAGAACTGAAGAACTTTGGTGAACTTTTAGATTAACAACTGGGGAAATATGGATACCAGAATTGTTTTTATGTGTGACTAAGGGATAAGTGTAATTTACCTGATCATAGAAGATGCTAATTTGAGTACTAACCATAGGCTAAAGTGTGATCATTTGTAGAGATGAGCCAGTCTGAACCCAAAAAGAACATGGAGAATTAGGAAAAGGGAAGGTGGGGAAAAGGAATCCTTCAAAGAAGCAAAGTTGGAAAGACTTTACCCAGAAATAAGATAAAGCCTGTCACCTTTCCCTAAAATAGTCTGACAATACTACAGTGGGAGGCATTAGCTATACCTGAAGCGATGGATGCTCTGGTTATTATTGAAGACTCCATTCAGCTGATTCCTTGCCTTCAAGGGACTTATCAAAAGTGGATGCATGGATGAGTATGCTACAAAAGAAACTGACAGATGCCAAAAGAAAGACCGGCAAAGAGTTGTGCAAAATTTGAGTAGGAAAATATCCCTTTTAGCTATGGGGTGGAGGCATCAGGAAGACATCCTAGACGTGGAGCCTGAGCAAGCCAAGCAAGATGGGGGAGGACATGGGCACAGTATGGCATTATAGGCTCTCAGGAAGCACTGCCGACCTTGGAGTTAGAGGACTTGGCATTGCTTACTGTCTGGATGACCCTGGGCAGCTTGCTCTTCTTCTCTGAACTTCAATTTCCTCATCTGAAAAATACTTGTCCTGCCTACCTCACAAGGTATGGGGGAAGGGACAGCTAAGTGGCACAGTAGATAGAGCTCCTGGACCTGGAGTCAGAAAGATCTGAATTCAAATCTGGCTTCAGACACTTATTAGCTGTGTGACCCTGTGCAAGTCACTTAACTCCAATTGCCAACAAATAAACAAGGTATATTGGATGAAAAGTGCTTTGAGAGCCTGCAAGTACTACAGAAAGGACTGTGGGATCATCATTGACTCTTCCTGTCTCTCTCACATATCCCTCTTCCCCATCCAATCAGTTGCTGATTCCTGTTTGTTTTACTTGAAGAACACCTCTAGTACTTGTCCCCTTCTCCCTGTCCCCAGGGCTATCATCCTAGTTCCTCCCAGCCCTCATTTCCTCTAAACTATTACAATAACTTGCTCATTGGTCCATGTCCCATATAACTGCCAAGATCACCTTCCTAAAGTAAAGACCTTCAGTGATCCTCTATTGTCTATAGTATAAAAGATATACTTCTTAAGTTTGGCATTTAAGGAATGATCACAATGTTCCCCAGGCAGCATAGTAAATAGAACTCTAGGACTTGGAGTCAGAAAGATGTGAGTTCAAATCCAGCCTGGAATCATAAAGATCCAAGTTCAAATCCAGCCTACAGTTAGAAAGATCTGAGTTCAAATCCAGCACCAGATACTTACTAGCTGCCTGTCTATGGGCAAGCATCTTCACCTCTGTCTGCCTCAGTTCCCTCAGTTGTAAAATAGGAAGAATAATAATAGTCCCCATCCTCCCAGGTTTTTTTGTGAGGATCAAATTTTTTGTTTGTTTTTTTAAGTGAGGCAATTGGGATTAAGTGACTTGCCCAGGGTTACACAGCTAGTAAATGTTAAGTGTCTGAGGCCAGATTTGAACTCAGGTCCTCCTGAGTCCAGGACCGATGCTCTATCCACTGTGCCACCTAGCTGCAAGGATCAAATTTAGGTTGTCCACAAAGCTATAAAGCAGTTACAAAGCTTTAATAGCTTAAATCAGTTTAGAATAAAGTTTAAGCTTGAGTAGCTTAAAAACTGACCTAAGACTTTGGGGATGCTCTGTAAACTTTACAAGCCTATAAAATAGGTGATTATTGTTGTGATTGTTTCCTATTACTTTTTCTTTGGACACACTGTGTTCCAGGCAGACTAACTTCCTGACTGTTCCTTAATTTCATCCTGCTGTCTCTGGCCTTCGTGTAATAATGAAAACTGTGCCCACTGTGAGGGATGTGTTCTCTCATCACCTCTGCCTCTCAGCGGCCTTCTCTTCCATCAGGGTTCAGTTAAGGTGCCACCTCCTTCATAAAGCCTTCCCAGATTCCCCCCACAGCTCAAAGCATTCTCAAATTTTTTCCTGGAGGACAGTCTAGATCTTCCCTCTGCCCTCATCAAATCCAACCTCATATGTATTTATATGCTCTATCCCACATCTCCTCCTCCCATTAGATCATAAGTTCCTCCAGGACAGGGACTGGGTCTTTCTGGCCCTAGAACCCAGAAATGTCCATTGAATGATGACAAAGATGATGATGGAGTCCATCTAACAATTCTTGTGACACATTTTTGAGGTGAATCTGCATTATTCACATTTTCCCATCACCTTTTTAAGTTTAAAAATCAATAAAGGGGCAGCTAGGTGGCGCAGTGGATAGAGCACTGGCCCTGGACTCAGGAGGACCTGAGTTCAAATCTGGCCTCAGTGACTTAACACTTACTAGCTGTGTGACCCTGGGCAAGTCACTTAACCTCAATTGTCTCACCAAAAATAAAAAATCAATAAAGCATCAAATCAAACCCTGATTTGTAGCATTTGCTGATTCTGAGGCATAAATGCTCACTCTAAAATTTTATCAGGTGTTTAAGTTGTCTCTAAACATCACTGAGAAAGAGTAGTAATTTTAGCATCAAAGGACCTGAGTTCAAATCTCCCTTGGATGTCTTTGTGATCTTGGGCAAGTCACACGAGCTCCAAGGGCTTCAGTTTCCTCATCTGTAAAATGAGGGGGCTGGACTGCATGGCCTCTGAGGTTCCTTCCAGTTCTAGAGCTAGGATCCAATAATGATCACCCGGGGTGAGGCTGTTTGTGGCAGGCCTTCAGACTCTCAGCCCAGTCCCCTTTCCTTAGTACCCAATTCTCCCTCCCTAAAATTAGCTCTGAACTTCAGTGAAAAATCTTTTTTGCAGGGAGGAGTCTGTGGAAGAGGAAACATTGGTGGACAGACACCTGGGCTTGCTTCTCTTGACAAGAGGATAGGGCAAAAGCACTGACAGTAGCCCAGACAGGGGGAAGGGGGCTGCTGGACTTCAGTGTGTCCTGGCTACTATCCTGCCCAGAGGAAGCCAGAGAGGCAAGGACAAAGGGCCCAGACCCTCTCAACCTTCCACAAGAGGGACCCAGACTGTAGTGTGAGGGATTGAGGCTGGACAGTGGGAAGGACATTCTGGCCTTCTAGGGAGGCTCCCAGGGTTCTCCTCTCCTTCATGAACTCCCCACTCCAGCCAAACTAGTCTCCACTGGGGCTTCCGAATAGGCTCTGTGCTTCTATCACCCAATCTCTGTCTTCGTATTGGGTTTCCCAGCCTAGAATGACCTCCTTCAGCCCAACCCCCTCCCCCAAGGGACCTTAGAGATCGTTCCTTTCATTTGATGTGTGGGGAAACTGAGACCCATGGAAAGAAAAGGATTTACCAAAGGTCACACAATTATCTAGTGGCAGGGCTAGAAGAAGCCCATGGCAAAGGCTAGGGGAAAAAAAAGTGGGTGCCTATTCACTGGGGAATGACTGAACAAATTATTGTACATGTATGCAACACATATTCATACAAGCAATATTATTGCCATTAAGAAGTGATGACTATGTGGAATTCTAGGAAACCTGGAAAGATTCACTTGTAAGAACTGATGCAGAGCAAAAAAAACAGAATCAAAACAATGTACAAGAAGACTGCAACAATGAAACCAAAATGGAGCTGTGAACTGATCCAGCCATTCTGGAGAGCAATTTGGAATTATGCTCAAAGGGCTATAAAGCTGTGCATACCCTTTGACCCAGTAATGCCACTTTGGGGTCTTTTTCCCAAAGAGATCATGGAAAAGTGAAAAGGACCCACATGTACAAAAATATTTATAGCTGCTCTTTATGTGGTGGCAAGGAATTGGAATTTGAGGCGATGCCCATCAATTGGGGAATGGCTGGACAAGTTGTGGTATATGAATGTAATGGAATTCTATTGTGCTGTAAGAAACAATGAGCAGGAGGAGTTCAGAGAAACCTGGAGGGACTTGCATGGGCTGATGATGAGTGAGATGAGCAGAACCAGGAGAACATTGTGCATAGTATCATCAACATTGTGTGTTGATCAACTGTGATAGATTAGATTCTTCTCACCAATCCAACGGTACAAGAAAGTTCCAAAGGACTTATGATGGAAAAGGCTCTCCAAATCCAGGAAAAAAAAAGGGAACTGTGGAATATGGATGCTGATTGGACCATACTATCTCTTTTGTTTTTGGTGCTGTTGTTTTTCTTTTTTTAGGTTTTTCCTTTTTGCTCTGATTCTTCTCTTATAACATGACTAATGCAGAAATATGTTTAATGTTATTTTATATATATATAACCTATATCAGATTGCCTGCTGTCTAGGGGAGGGGGGAAGGGAGGAGAGGGAGGGAGAAAAATTTGAAATTGGAAATCTTATCTAAACAAATGTTGAAAACTTTAATTAATTAATTAATTTTTTAAAAATGAAACCAAAAAGGCCTTTATAATTTGCCATTATAAGGACCAGCCTTGCCCTTGCCCCTTTCTTGTCGGAGAAGTGGGGGACTAGGAGTGTGGAATGTTGAATACATTGTCAGATCCGATCAAGCTTTTGCTTAACATTTTTTTCTTTGTTATTTGGGAAGGGTCACTGTAGGGGAAGGGAGGATGAATGCAGTGGGTTGTATCCAGAAACAAGCAAGATGTAAAGATTAAAAGCATCCACAAAAATAAAAAAAAAAATCAAATACTTTCCTCCCTCCCCCCAAGCCCTCTAATTCCCTTTACTCCCAGTTCAGAACTCGCACACTGAAGCTGTGCCCAGAGAGGGGGCGAGTCCTTTCCTCGCTGGGAGGGAGCCAGGCCCAGGCCCAGATTCTGAGCTCCAGCTCCCTCTCTCACCCCCATCCCAAACCTCTGGAATCAATGAGGTTTTGCTTTCACGGTCAGTGTGGGCTGCTGATCTCAGCGGGCTGGGGGTGTCACTGATGCTCCCCAGTCAGGGTTGTGTCAGCAGTTCTTCCTCCTCCTTGGCATTTCTCTGCCCTTGTGCGCCCTTGGTGGACTTTGGGGTGGGGGTAGGATGGTGGGAGTAGCGGGGGGGGGGAGGGGAGAAGGAGGAAGTCTTTCCCTAGGTGGACCATGGACTCATTTGCTTGAGGGCCAAGAGCTGACCCCTGGAGGTCCTTCTCCTCACCATCTTTCAGTGTTGGGCTGGCTCGGACCTCAGCTGGGGTGAGGTGGTTTGATATTTGCTATGACACCATCCCCCCTTGCCTGAATGAGTCCCTCTAACAGAGCTGTAACGAGGCCTAGGCAACTGGGGCTTTGTCTCAGAGAGAGCAGGGTCCTCTCCAGCAGGAATCATAAGTACGAAAAGGACAGAGCCAGTATCCGAACCCAGAGCCCTCTGCCTCCAAATCTCTTTCTGCTCTTTTTATTTTTATTTTTTTGCGGGGCAATGAGGGTTAAATGACTTGCCCAGGGTCACACAGTTAATAAGTGTCAAGTATCTGGGTCCAGATTTGAACTCAGGTCCTCATGAATCCAGGAACAGTGCTTTATCCACTGTACCGCCTAGCTGCCCCCTTCTCTTTCCACTCTTAACACACTACTGTGATGCCTTCATTTTACAGATAGGGAAATCAAGGCCCAAGAAGGGGAAATCATTTGAACTCAGGTCCTCCTGAATCCAGGGCCAGTGCTTTATCCACTGCACCACCTAGCTGCCCCTTCTAACAGTGCTTTCAATGTCCTCCACAATTTGTTCCCTAAAGCTTCCTATACATAAGGGCAGCTAGGTGGCGCAGTGGATTGGAATCAGGAAGACTCATCTTCTTGAGTTCAAATCTGACCTCAAACACTTACTAGCTGTGTGACCCTGGGCAAGTCACTGTCTGCCTCAGTTTCCCCATCTGTAAAATGACCTGGAAAAGAAAATGGCAAACCACTCCAGAATCTTTGCCAAGAAAACCCCAAATGGGAGTCACAAAGAGTCAGGAAGGCCTGAACAACAAAAATTCCTTGTACGATATTCCCTCTCTCCTATTTTCCCTGGCTCTCCTTCACTTATCAGGCACATTCTTTGCTTGAGCAATCCAATTTGTTTCCCTCCTTACTCTTCTCCTCACCCACAACCACACGATCCAAAGTTTTACCTCTTCTGGGAAGTCTTTCCCAATAAATCCAGCTCACACTAATCTCCCTGTTCCCTGGGCTCCTACAATCTTTGATAGAAATAAAATCTTCAGAGCCTGGGTTTTCTCCTCATGTCTCTCTGTTGTGTGGGGCCATCTGCAGTTAGGCACACAGCAGTTGGGGGCAGGCATGACAGATCATCAAAAATAGATAACGGGGGCAGCTAGGTGGTGCAGTGGATAAAGCACTGGCCCTAGAGTCAGGAGGACCTGAGTTTGAATCCAGCCTCAGACACTTGACACTTACTAGCTGTGTGACCCTGGGCAAGTCACTTAACCCCCATTGCCCTGCAAAAAAAAAAAAAAAAGTAGATCACATATCTAGGCATCTAGTCTGACCCCCTCATTTTACAGGTGAGGAAACTGGGGCCCAGAAAAGTTAAGTCACTTACCCAATGTCACACAGCTAATAAGTGGCAGCCTCAAGTTTTGAACCCAGGTCTCTGACTCCAACACACTGTCTCCACTGATGTTAGAACTACATAAACAATCATCTTGCTCCTTTCTGGATCCTCCCTGGAATCCCTCCACAAGTCTTTTGCTTTGAGCCACAGGACTTTTCACCTTCTCTGGTCCCTGAACCTCTGGTCCCCAGCCTCCCCAACCTCCTGGGCCCTCTTAGCTTCCTGCACTCAGTGACCTACCAACCCAATCCTTAATGACATTCCCAGCAGTGTGAAGCAGGGCAAAGAGCGTCGTGTTTGCAGACAGAGAATCTGGGATCAAATCTTCCCGAGGCCCTTCATTTGTAACACAGGGGCTTTGGCTTGCATGACTCTCCATCCCCTCCCACCCTAAGTGTAAGAGCCCAGTGCTCTGCCAAGGTCACTGGAGGCCCGAGTCTTGTCCTGACTTCCTCTGACCCTTCTCTCTCCTGCCGCCCCCAACATTCCAGACCAAATCGATGTGCTTCTAGGGTCAAGAGAAAACCTAGAGTCACAAGATTAACCCCAAATTCGCAAGATAAGAACATGCAGGCAGGTCCTTCGAAGGAAGGATAGAAGACAAAACTCCAAGCCAGCCTCGGAGGCAAAGATCATCTCTGGGGCCCACACTTCCTGGGCTGCTTTAGCCCCATCCATCCTATTCTCTGGTCCCGTGGCCCCACTTCTTTCCTGAGGCTCTCCAGCCCAAGCTCATCCGTCTATTGTACCACCCCAGGCTCTCTCTTGGTCAGTCAGGAGGCCTCCAGGTGACTGGGTTTGTGCATTTCCTTACTGTTTGCTTATTTGGGGAAGGAAGATAATCCACCCCATCATCACTTTATGATAGATAGATAGATAGATAGATAGATAGATAGATAGATAGATAGATAGATAGATAGAAAGATAGATAGAAAGATAGATAGATAGAGATAGATAGATAAATAGAGAGATAGAGAGAGATATATATAGAGAGAGATAGATAGAGAGAGAGACAGAGAGATAGATAGATAGATAGAAAGATAGATAGATAGAAAGATAGAGAGAGATAGAGAGATAGAGAGATAGAGAGATAGAGAGAGATAGAGAGAGAGATAGATAGAGAGAGACAGAGAGATAGATAGATAGATAGATAGATAGATAGATAGATAGATAGATAGATAGATAGATAGATAGATAGATAGATGATAGATAGATAGATAATCATTGCTTAGCTCATGCATTTCTCTACTTTTCTTTCCACTTTCTTTCACACACAAAAAAACAAACAAGGGATACTGTTGGGACAGTTTACATTATCACCTCAAGACAGAATAAATAATTCCACTCAATTAAATTAGACCCAACAAGCATTTAATAAGTGCCTGTTGTATGCTAGGCACTGTGTGCTGTTATGTAGGCAACAGGAATACAAGGACCAAAAAACCCCCAAACAAACCAAAAAACAAAACCCTGCTCTCAGGGACTTTTGGGGAGGTGAGGAGACATGGGCATGGTGTATAGATCCTAGATCTAGACCCCAAAGCTACCTGAGAGACCCTAGTCCAAACCCTTTATATCTGTAGCTATAAAATCAATAATTTTATAGATTAGGAAACTGAGGCTCAGGAAGGTTTGACCCTAGATCACTGGGCCAATGTATCACAGAAGATAAATACAAAATAAACTACCAAGTATTTTGGGGATGGGGTGACATGGTGAAGCCCTTAAAACTGGGGGGAGGGGCACCTGAGTTCAAATCCAGCCTCAGACACTTAACACTTAATAGCTGTATGACCCTGGGCAAGTCACTTAACCTCAACTGCCTCACAAACAAAACAAAACAAAACTGGGGGGAAGCAGACACACTTTTTGGAGAAAAATCCTAAAGCCAACTAGAAGTTCCAAGCTGAGTCATCTGGCCCCCTCAGTGTTCTTTGCATGCTGCCCTCCCAGCTCGCTTGCTTTGTAACCTTGGACAAAATCCCTTCCCTTCTTTGGACCCCAGTTTCCTTGTCTGTAAAATGAGGGATTGGTCTTCCATCTCTGATGTTCTGTGAAATGTTCGGTGATTCCACTTCCCACATGCAACACCTTCCATCATCAGCCTGACTTTCTCTCCTGTTCTAACTCTCACCCACCCACCCCAGTCTGAGACTCACTTACCACACTCCCACCTAAACCAGTCAGACTGTGGTCATACCAGCCGCTCCCTCTGCACAGTCCAGTGGCGCTAAGGCAGAGGAAAGGCCAGGGGACGAGGGGAGGCATCCCACGAATCTGGGTAGAACCTGGGAGGGAGGTAAGAGATGGAACACAGTGTGCAGAGAATAACAGGTAAGCCAAGGAGAGTGAGTGACCTCTGAGGGTCACGGAGTGCCCCCTCCTTCCTTAACAAAGGGTCTCAGTAAAGATTTCTGTGATGTCTAAACAATAAAAGGAAGAAAGGAAAGATGATGATGACAGAATCCCGAGTTGGAAGGGATCTCAGAGCTCATCTAGTCTTTCCTAACCTAACCATGCGTCCCTACCTCCTCATCTCTCGCCAGCCTCTGATTGAAGACCGCCAGTGAGGCAGTCTGTTCCATTTCGGCTCAGTTTCCCCCTTTCCCCTGTCTTGGTCTCTGCTCTCTAGTCCCTGGGGGAGGGAGAGACGCAGGTAGGGAGATGATTGCAATAGATAAAATAAAAGTACTGGCCCTGGATTCAGGAGGACCCGAGTTCAAATCCAGCCTCAGACACTTGACACTTACTAGCTGTGTGACCCTGGGCAAATCACTTAACCCCCATTGCCCCACCAAAAAAAAAAAAAAAAAAGAATAGACAAGACTCAGAAACTGATAGAATATGAAGAATGATGGAGTGAGGGGAGTTGGGGATGACGTTGGGGTAGTGAACCTGGGTCACTGGAAGGATGGTGGTGCCTGCAACATCTCATTGTCTTAGTGCCTTCTTAAAGGACCTGTGTTCGTCACAGACACTCTTTTCCTTCCAGTCCAGCCCTGGTGCCCCCTGGTCTGGGAGAGACATGAGCCTTACCCTTAGGGAGTCCCTTGTCCAAGTAGAGAGACGTGACCTCAACCCCTAGTGTGAGGGGGGAGCCGGACCTCCAGCTATGCAACTGAGTGGGTGGGTGCTGAGGAGAGCCCCCCACCCCAGGACAAAGGGGTGTTCTGAGTGAGAAGTTATTGCTCAGGGACTTGGCAGTTATGTGTCTCCTGCCCGTCTGGTGTGGGAGGAAGGGGATGCCACGCCTAGGAGCCCAGATTCTACTTCCTCCTTGCTGAGGTTTCGCTGAGACCCTGAATTGGTGTCTCTAACTGTCGAGGGATTTCTGGGAGGCCGAATCTACATAGAGGCCCCCTGGCAGGGACCCAGAATAACCTCCTGGGTCCAAGACAAACACTGAGGGATTTGGGACCCAGCACAGAGCAGATGGAGTTGAGATCTCTGCAAACTGCTTCCCATTTGAAGGGCCCCAGGGGCGGGGAGGAAGCTGGGATGAATGAGATGACCTCCTCCAGTCTGAGGGCCCAACCCCCAGCCCCTTCCTAGGTTTGTAGACTCAGCAGATCAATGCTGGGCCTGCTGACTCGAAGAAAGCCCCCCCCCCTTGCTCCCAGCTCCCCGGGGAGGGCCTCCTGAAGGATCCACTCAGGCCGAGTTGGCTGCAGTTGCTCCTGGCCCTCCCTCTGCCTCAATCCCACCAGACTGTGCAGAGGGAGTGGCTAGGTACAGCCTCAGTCTAACTGGTTTAGGTGGGAGGGTGGCAAGTGAACCTCAGACTGTGTTGGGGTGGGGTGGGGCGGGGCAGGAGGCCGGTGAAAGCAGGAGAGAAGGCCAGGCTGATGAAGGGGGAGCGTCAGATTGGGGAGGGGGTTGGAAATCCCACAGAATCACAGAGTGTCAGAGGTGGAAGTCCCCTTGTCTCATTTTACAGACAAGGAAACTGAGACCCAGAGAAAGGAAAGGACTTGTCTAAGGTCACAAAGCAAGCGAGCCCGGGGAGGGCAGCACACAAAGAATTTCCCAGATTTCCCAGCTGCTACCTTGGGCAAGTCACTCCCATTTCCCTGGGTCTCAATCTCCTCCAGTAAAATAAAGTTAACAATGGCAAGGGCTCTTTTTTGTGTGTCAACAGTTCCTTACAATGATGCTGCCCACGTTTATAACAGAAGGAAATGCTCAATTTCAGTTAGAGGTGGGGGAGAATAGAGGTGTATCTTTCCCCCCTTGGGACTCTGAGGAAGCCGGTGCACTGGAGGTCTCTAAGAAGCCTCTTAGCGCTAAGCCCTTCTGACTCCTGTAGGGCTCTCCCCCCCCCCCACCCCTTCCCGCTTTGAGCCCTGGTGAGGCTGGGAGGGGAGCCCTACAGGAGTCAGAGAGGAGGCAAGGGCAGCTCCCCTTATCAACTGAGTTCAGTCTCAATCTCTGCTCCAAGCACCATCGCCTCAACCGAACTCCAACCTACCTCTCTGACCTGACTTTGCACTGCCCGAACACTCTCTGACTTCACTAGCCTTGTGCCTCCCTGCCCTCAGCTTGCACTCTCCAGCCTCTCTCTGTCCTTGCTCTGTGCTTCATCCTTCCCTCCCCACCCCCCAGCTCTGTCCCAGGAGTCTTTTACCTCTCTTCAAGGAAACCTCCTCTTCCAGGAAGCCTTCTTAGATGCCGCACCCATCCTGCCCCCAAGGTGAAAGTGATATCTTCCTCCTCAGATTTCTCCAAGTACTCATCAGCTCGGCCCTCTTCAGCCTCCCGACTTCCTTGGTCTACCCTCCCATCTAAATGAAAAGGACTAGAAGCCAGGATCCCTTCCCCGAACAGCCATCCCCACATTTCCTCCTTACCCCACCCCATGGCTAAGGAATGGGCCCCAAATGCCTCCAGCAATTTTAAAATGCTGTTTGAATGGAGGTGACCAGAGGCAGGGGGTGCTGGATTTCCGAATTCTGTAGGGTACAAGCTGCCGACGGAAACTCTGTCCCCTGCCAGCCTCAGGTGAGAGGTACGCTGCTCAGAATCCAGGTGAGAGGGGATCCACTTCTCTGAAAGTAAGCGGGATTCTGACAGGGAGGGTGGCTGTGTGACTTAGGAGCATGTCCCTTCCTGCACCTGGGCCTCGGTTTCTTTTTCTGAAAAATGATGTTCAGTCTTTTCCAACTTTTCATGATCCCATCTGGGGTTTTCTTGGCAGAGATACTGGAGTGGTTGCCATTTCCTTCTCCAGCTCATTTGACAGATGAGGAAACTGAGGCAGACAGGGTGAAGTGACCTGCCCAGGGTCACACAGATAGTAAGTGTTTTTGTTTTTGTTTTTAGGCCACATTTGAATTCAGGAAGATTGTCTTCCTGATTTCCGGCCCAGCACTCTATCCACTGTGTCACCTGGTTGCCCCCTAAAAAAAGAAAAGTATGCCCCCTCATCCCCCTTCTCCCACCGAAGACACTGGAAAGAATGGGGAAACACTTTGAAAATGTGAAGATGTTTCCCCAACCCTCAGGCACATCTTCCTTATTCTCTCTCTTGATTCCTGGGATTTCTTTCTCCCCCAGATTTTCCATTTCCCCCTCACACAATCTGGGGAGGTTAGAAACCTCAGGAACTGTTTAGTGGGGTTCTGGTAGGACTGGATGGGGGTGGGGATGAGCTAGTCTCTTTCCAGGAAAACCCATGAATCTCCACAGTATACAGGGTGGACATGTGCACAAAGACATCTCTGTCTGTCTGGGCTTTGGAGTTCTATCCCTTACCCATCCACAGCCTCAGTCCAGGGGCCTGGGGGACAGATGGAGACTTCAGGGGACGGGGAAGGGGCTTGAGGTAAGCTCCTCCCCCACCTCCCAGCCATTCCTGGAGACAGGGACACACATCCATTACACCACCACACATGGCAACGGAACCTCCTACACAACCTGTCACACGAGCACACATTAGATACCACCTTACCCCAGGATGCACAATGCTGGACCCAACCTTCCATACAACCCACCTACGGTACATTTATTAGATGACTATTGTATACAGAGCCCAGTGTTAGGTAGAGGAGAGATACCAAGTATAGATAAGACAGGGGCCCTGCACATGTGGAGTTCATCAACTAGGAGGGGGAAAAGCCACAGACATATAATTTACAATATTATGGGAAATGGACAATATGTGTCAAGGTCAGTCTTGGGTTACCTACTGATGAACAGTGTTTTTAAGATACACAGAAACAATCAGAAAAACATAGGGACACCAGGCCTTAGACACAACCACACTCAGACACACAACTACAACACAACTTTAAATGCACGCACACTCGGGCACACAACTATAACACTGTCTTAGACACAACAATGCTCAGGTACACAACTATGACACAACTTTAAATACAAACACACCCAGGCATATAAGTACAACACACTGTCTTAAGAAACAACTACACAAGGACACACAACTACAACACAACCACATTCAGAACACAAATATAACATGCAGCCTTAGAAACAATCACACACAGCTATAATACTGCCTTAGACACAACCACAAGCGGACACACAACTATAATACAATTTTAGACACAACCACATTCGGACACACAATTTCAACACCTCGGCCATCTTCGGACACACAGCTACAGCGCACAGCCTTTGACAACCACACAGGGACACACAACGCCTGCAGGCTGACCCAGCGGTAAAGCAGAGGCACCCACAACTTTACACGTGCTCGCGAACACCCGCACACCCCGCAGACACGGACACTGACACTCTCTCTCTCTCTCTCTCTCTCTCTCTCTCTCTCTCTCTCTCTCTCTCTCTCTCTCTCTCTCTCTCTCTCACACACACACACACACACACACACACACTCGCACGCATGCACACCCCTCCGTCCCTCTCCGTTCCTCTCCTCCCTCCTCTCCTGGTGCTCGGCTCCGGCTGAGACTCTGGCTAGGGCTCGCTCCGGATTTGGGCAGCCGCGGGAGGAGGAGGTGGAGGAGGCGGGGGCGGGGGAGGGGGAAGGGAGGGGAGGGGAAAGGAGGGGAGAGGGAGGAGGCGGAGGAGGAGGGGGAGGGGGCGGGGCGGCCGGGGGGAGGGGGGGGGGCCGGGGTGACATGTGAGCGGGAGCGCAGGCAGGTGGAAAGCCGAGCGCCATGGAGCGGGTAATAAGAGAGTTGGAGTCGGAAAGTGCCGCCCCAGTAGCGGGCGAAGCGGCCGGTCAGCGAGCGGGCTCCGGCGGCCCCCAGCCTGCCCGCCCCCGGCCCCGGCCCCGGCCCCGGCCCCAGCCTGGCCCTTAGCGCCCCCTCCTCGGCTCGGCTCCGCTCTCCCTCGGCGACCGCCCGCTGGGCGCCCAGGCGCCCTCCCTCCGGCCAGCCGCCCCCCCCTCGCTCCGCGCCTCTCTCTCCGCTGTCAGCCTGTCCCCGCCGGGCCGGCGCTCCCCGGACCGGAGAGGAGCGGGAGCCGGAGCCGGAGCCCAGGCAGAGCCGAGCCGGGGCGGCCCGGCGGGGCGGGGCGGGGCGGGGGCCGGGGCCATGCCCGGCTGAGCCCGGCTGAGCGCGCCTGCCGTCCGCCCGGGAGCCCGACCCGGGCTGGCCCCCGCCCATGGCCCGAGGCGAGGCCCCCCAGCTTCGCCTGAGCCTGGCCCCGCCGCCCGGCCCCGGGCCGGGGGATGCCCCCCAGCCCGAGCTGGTGGCGCTCACGGCGGTGCAGAGCGAGCAGGGCGAGGCGGGGGCGGGCTCCCCGCGCCGCCTGGGGCTCCTAGGCAGCCCCTTGCCTCCGCAGCCGGGGCCCGGCTCCGGCTCCGGCTCCGCCTCGGGCTGCGGCCAGCGCTCCACCGCTGCCCAAAAGCGCTATCGCCGGCTGCAGAATTGGGTCTACAACGTGCTCGAGAGACCCCGTGGCTGGGCCTTCACCTACCACGTCTTCATGTGAGTCACGCCCCCGGGCCCCCCGGGTCCCCCGGGCTCCCGGGCTCCCGGGTCCCCCCGGCACCCCGGCACCCCCAGGCCTCTCGACATCCACGACCCCTGCCTCTGTGTCCTCCCGGTCTCCGCACCCCCTCCCCGCTCCTAGCCTGTCCCGTCCCGTCTCCCCCTCCGCCCGGCTTCTGGACTCAGCCTAACCCCCGTCTCACTGTGGGGCACTATGCTTAGCCTGGACTGCTCCCCCTTTCCTACTTCACTTGCTGATCTTTCAGAGAACCCTGGCCCCCTACCTGTTCCTTTTCTGACTCAGTCCTATCTATCCCTTGGCCTCCTTTTGGGTACAGCCAAACTAACTAACTCCCTTACTGCCCTCTCTCCTAGCTCTGTCCAGACTCTGTGCCCCTTTACAGGTTCTCAGTCCAACCTCTGGCCCAGATCTTGTTCCCCTTCTCTGGCTGTTGGCCTCGATGTCCTTGTCCCCTTGTCCTCTCGCCACCCTCCTCCACCCCAAGTCGTCTGTCTCCTTAGGGAGTACACCTGTTTCCCAACCCCACTCCCATCCCTGCCCCTTCGTGCCCAGATCTTCTCCAAGCCTTCCTGTGTCCAACTGGACACGAGAGAGCCTCCAGTCCCAGATGCCCTGAACTCATGAGCTGTACACAGGATATCTGCCCCCTCCCCCCCAACACACAGCCCACCTTCATTTTAGGTCCCTTTGCTGCACCCTGTTTCTCACCTCAGCCCCAGCCCATCCCCAATTGAGTCTCTCTCTCTCTCTCTCTCTCTCTCTCTCTCTCTCTCTCTCTCTCTCTCTCTCTCTCTCTCTCTCTCACACACACACACACACACACACACACACACACACACACACACGCCTCTCCTTTAGAGCTTATAGATTCTATATAGTCTAACTTTTCTACAGCTGAGACTCTGCCCTATAGGCACTGAGACACAACTCCTGGTACATCTCTCTCCTCTTGCCTTCCCTACTCTCAGTGGAGATCCCCATCATGGCCCCATTGACCTCTACTATCTTCTTCTCTACTTCTCCCTGCTCTCCTCCCCTGCCCCAGAATCTCTCTTCTTGAGTGTCTGGGCTGGCCACCCAGTGCTGGATCACTGGGCTCCTGCCCCCCTCTTGCTGCGGCCCATGCCCTGTGTGGGACAGTTTACTGCGGGCTCTAGGGCCCGGCCCTCTCTGGTTCCCTGGCCCTCGCCAGGCCTGGCTCCCAGCAGAGGGAAAAAGAAAGAAGAGAGGCACTCATTTGGAAACACTGACGCTATGCCCTCCCCCTCCCTCGGCCCCCCTCTCTGGCTTCTACAACTTTCAAAAACAACAAACCGGCTTCTTCGAGGTAAAGAATGAATTTTGGCAGCTCACAACCTTGTGAGCACGGAGTCTGAGGGGATGGAACAGGCCCAGGAAGGAACCTGAGAGGCCCCGCGGGTATCAGTTGAAGGGTTCGGCCTGGCACTGGGGCGGCTGGAGGTGCCCGCTCGGCCTCCGGCTCCCTGGAAAATGTGCATCTATTAATACTCCCCCCTCCCCCGCAGCGAGCTGTCTAGCCTCAGCCCCCAGGGCTGAGAGAGCTCATACCCTTGGAGATGGGCCTTCCTTCCATTGTCCTGTCTAGGGCTGGCTGAACCCTGGTGGCAAAGATGGGAGAGGGGACCAGAGATGGAGGAGCCCTGTGGGGTCCTGCCGCCTGAGGAGGCAGGGAAGGAGGCAGAAGTCTTAGCAGGGAGGGAGAGGTGGGCAGTGGAAGGGCAAAGGCCCTTCCCAAGCTCCGGTCTGTTCTGTGGATCTGACCAAATCAGAAGACCTTAGGTGGCTCAGGGGAGCTTCTGTGAAGCCTTAAGTCAAGGTCAGGGGTCAGGACAGGGCATCTAGGGCTGGACAAAGGTAGGGCTGACTGAATCATTAGTTGGGTTGGGGGCCCAAGGGTTGTGTTTGTATAGAGAACCCCAGTTCTGAGCTGTTCCCCTAGCACAGAAACTTTTAGGAAAGGGCATGGAGAAGGCCTGGGTCCAGGGGCCACTACCTGGGGACCGGCTTAACAAGCTGCAATTCCCCCTATTCCTTCCCCCCCCACACCCTGACCCCAGCAACTGATGCTTACTCTCCTGGTCTTGGTTCTCAGAAGGAAGTCATTAATCAGAGACAAGGTGCCCACCAATCCTGGAACCAGCTGGTGGGGCTCTGCTGGATGGGCCTTAGGTACTGGAAGGAGCCCCAGATCTGAACTCAAGAAGAGCCAGGTTCAAACCCCACTTCTGCTACTTGCTGTCAGTGTGACCTTGGAGAAGCTACGTCTTTCACTTCTCTGGGCCTGTTTGTTCCTCTAGACAATCAAGGGGTGTGACCTGAAGGCTCCTTTGGGGTCTGTGGTTCTGGGGTGCCGGGTTCCTTTGCTGCTGAGCCATGACTTCCCTGGGAAGGGCAGGAGGGCCTCTGAGGTCTCTGTCTCTACTGCTGGTCACTCCAGGTGAAGGACCCTAACTCCTTCCTGACCCTAACTCCATTTCCGGAAAGGACTCCCCTTACCTTTTTCCGGGGCTAGATCATAAGATAACTTTGCTCCACATCCGCTCTTCCAGGAGATGCCAGGCATGTCTTGCTTGGAAAGATGAACAGGTGCCTGGCCTTAGGAAATCCCCCTTCCCCTCTGAGGACTGCAGGGCTTCTCTGGAATCTGGGCTAACCCTGCCCATCTCCCTGCCCTTCCTGCCATCTAGATAGAGGGAGGGGGCTTGAAGACATCCCTTGTGGTGTCTCACACCTTTCTGACAACTGACCCCTGTCCATCCCATCTGCAATCTTGTTCTAATCCTCTGGATTTCTCTGTCCTCTAATCTTAAATGTCCTGTGAAGGAACTGCCCAGAGGGTGAGAGCCTCCTGTCTTCAGGCTGATGGGCTCTTGACTTCCTGGATCTCAACTTCCCCCCCCCCCTCAATCCTAGTGGAGAGGGTAGAGCTGAGACATGTGGACTAGAGCAGTCAGGAAGGATGGAGTCAACCCCAGTTGGAGACAGGAACCCCATTCATAGCCGGGGCCTCCTCTCCTCTCAAGCAGTTCATCATCCCCGTCCCTCCTCAGAGCCAAACACTTCCCTCTCTCCATCCTCCCCCTCTCCTGTCCTCGACACTATCCAGGCAGCAGCGCTGCCCAGCCATGCTCGGAGATTGGAGCATGTCTGAACCCTCCCAGGGCTCAAGGAAGTTTCTAACTGCTTCCATGGCACTGTGGGGGGCAGAGTGATGTGCCCTTTGAAATCCCCAGCCCTCTTCCAAGTGCCAGGGGGTGCTAGGAGAACCCGCCTTAGCTCCCATCTCCCACTGTGCTCTGGTGCTGGCCAAGGGATTCCTGAGCCCCCATCCTGAGCTGGTGGGCATTTGGACCTGTCTCCGGGGCACCAGTAGTCCTGAGCTTCCCGGGGGTGGGGGGCTGACATACCCTCCCACTGCACCGACCACACCCACTGCTGAGACCTTTTCCAAGCCCGTGGGGCTCCAAGTCCTCCCCCTTCCTCTCTCTGCTTCAAGGCAAGCTCCCTGTTCCCACAAGGAATTTGCTCTGTGTGAAGGTTCAAGCTGCTTCCTCCTCCCTCCCCTCTTGCCCCCCAGGAGACCCTCTTAGAATATATCTTTATCTTTGCTGACAGTCAGGCCAGCAGGAAGCAGGGCCAGAGAAGAGGCAATGGCATCTATCAGGGCCTCTGAACACAGAGAGGTCGCTCCAGGCCACCTACAGAGCCGGCCTATGAAAGTGCCTGGTGACCTTACCAGAGAACCTTCAGTACTGGGATAGTCATTAAAGAGAGAGACAGAATCTTCGACTCTCAGAGGCAAGGCAGGATTTGGGAGCATAGAACAGAGAACATCGGAGCTGGAAGGGTCTTAGAATGTGGAGTGTTGGACCTGAGAGGGGCCCTTAGACTATAGAATGTCAGAGCTGGGGTGGGGGTGGGGGTTAGAACACATTATGTCAGAATGAGATCGTGCAGACTGACCAGCCTCCTTCATCTTACAAAGGAAGAAGGCCTTAGGGAAAGGACTTTCCCTAGGTCACACAGCAAATTCATGATCTCATCACCTAATTCCCAGGTCAAGGTGGGGATCTTTTCCCCACCAGAGCTGGGCCTTCCTGTTAAGTTTCTTGGTTTTCCCAGTGACTTTTGATTTATATCATCTACACTGGCTGTGGATTCAGGAGGACCTGAGTTCAAATCCTGCCTCAGACACTTGACACTAGCTGTGTGACCCTGGGCAAGTCACTTAACTTTCATTGCCCTGCAAAAAAACACAAACAAACAAAAAGATTTATATTGTCCAGCACAGCTTCTGCTGCTCCCTATCCCCCTGCCCACCCCCCCTCCCTTTCAGCCTTTCTTATATTTTGTGCTTAGGAGCACTTCTGCATCATCACACAAGCTGATAAATACAAACATATGAATGGTCAACAGCACTCCTCTCCCCACCCCTTGCACACCCACACTCACACAAATGGCACAATCTTAGACATACACCCATTTTAAAAGACATATTTAGTGTCCCGATTTACAGACCTTTCCTCCCTCCCTTCTCCCCAGCCTTGAACTTCCCAACCGGACCTCAGAATCAATCGTACACACGCAAAGGGAGTAGGTAGGTCCTGGATGCCGGGGCTGGACCTGCTCCCTGGGATACCCTGGGGGCTGGCGGCTTCTCTTTGGAGACGCATGTGAAGCCACAGGGCTGCCGTTGTGGGGCTGTGTGGTACGTTTGTGTCTGCCTTAGGCAGGTTCCTTGGCAGTCGTAGGCTTAGCTAGCTCAGGCTTTCCTGGAAGCTTGGGACAAGTAAATCGTGTTCTCCCCAAACTCCTTTCTACCTCCTTGCCATGGGAAAGGACTTGGAGTGTGATCTAAACTCTTCAGCTTCCATTCTAACCCCTGTCAGTCCTGGGGGAAAACAGTGAATCCATCCCATAACCCTTCATTCTCTTACTCAGGGATTTCAGCCTTCTCTACACACCTCTTGGCGCCTTTACTTGACCCTTATCCCTCTCCTCTGCCTCTGGTCACCCTCCCAGATAGAATTTGGGCTGTCTTGGGTTATTCTATGGGCTGTGCTTTGGGGACATTTGGTCAGGAATCATTAGGGGACCATTTGCCCACCCTCCCAGCATTGCAGGTCAATCTCTCCAGGCCCCTGCCTCTAGGTCCTATTGCCTCTTTCATTCTTCTCTAGGTAAACTGAAATGCTTCAAGGTTTCTAAGGTCAGATGTCCCCATGGGTCACCGCCACCACAGGAGGGTGTATGTGGATGCAACCTCCTTCTGAGGAAAAGCCCTTCATTGCCAAGATATAGACCCAGAAGGGACCTTAGTGATCATCAACCCCTTCATTTTACAGATGAGGAAACTGAGGCCCAGATACATTTAGTGACAGTCACTTAGGCATGAAGTAACAGAGCTGTGATTTGAACTCAGGAGCTGCCTCTCAGCTCACTGCCTTTTGATCTAGCAATGCTAGATCTTAGCAATGCGGTGCCGCTTCTGGGTGTCTAATCCCCATCCCTCCTGCTGTTGTGTAAGTCAGCCACTTCCTCGGTCTGGCTGGCTGTAGAGTCAGCCCAGACTTGATTATTCTTGCCCTGCTCTCTTGTGTATTGAGCCAGTGATGTATTTAAGACTCCCACTGGGAGCTGGGCTGTTGAGGCTGGGGATGCAGCATTTATCTAGAAACCTAGAGGAAAAGGACGCATTGGGCCAAACCCTGCTCCCTCTTTAGAGTGCAGACAACCCCAGAGAAAGTAGTAGAGAGTTCTTTCCCCCACCCCACCTTAATTCTTATCTTCCACCTTGCCTGATACTAAGAATGCCTCCCTAACCACCTTTTACCTCTAAGCCACCTTTATCTAGGAAAGCCATCTTTATCTCATCAGTCCATTCACCTTTTGGGGGGTGAGGGAGGGGACGCCTCTTCCAGGCCCCTTCCCAGATTGCTTGGAGAAAACCTTGCTTGGAGAGAAGCTTCCCTTCCATCCCTACGCCACCTCAACCCGTGGGAATGGAATAAAAGCTTCTTCAGGCCTTGCCTCAGATCTCTCAATTATGCCCAGACCACCCACTCACTCACCCACCCACCCCTCCCAATATACTCCTCTGCACTGTAATGTAACCTGAACCCAGGCCGACATCCCTGTGAGCTGGTGGAAGACAGGATGGCATAACAAAAAAGAGGCTCGGGTTGGTAGTCATGAACCCCAGCTTCTAGCCCCAACTCTCCCCTCCTTGACATCCTTGATGAGTGGCCATGCAGTTTGCTAGAAGACCCCCAGTGGCTGTCTCTCAAAATATCTTTGGACAGCTCTGATAGGGAGTTTTTCTTTCTATAGAGGATAAAATCCTCCTTCCTGGGATTTCTCTATACATTCCCCCCCCCCCCAACGCTTCTAGTTCTGCCTTTTAGGGCCAAGCAGCACAAGCCTAATTTCTCTTCTTCATGATATGTAAAGGCAGTGGCCATGCTTTCCCAAGCCTTCTCTTCTTCTGATGTCAACTCCCAGTTCCTCCAGTGTTTCCTCATATGGTTTGGTCTCCAGGTTCCTCTTTACCTTGATTTTGCTCCACAATACCAGTCATTTTCAGTCATGTCTGACTCTTCACCACCCCATTTGGGGTTTTCATGACAGAGATACTGTAGTGGTTTGCCATTTCCTTCTCCAGTTCATTTTACAGATGAGAAAACTGAGGCAAACAGCATTTAGTGACTTGCCCAAGGTCACACAGCTAGTTAAGTGTCTGGGGATGGATTTGATTGAGGATTCTTCTTGACTCCAGGCCTGGCCCACTATCCACTGGTCCACACAGTGTGCTCATCTTGTACTACTCTAATTCATCAGTATCCTTCCCTAATCGGGGTACTGAGTTCTCAGCCCAGTGTTCCTAAATGTGGGCTGCCCAGGGCAGAGAACAACAGAATTGTCACCTCTCTTGATCTGGACACTGCTTCTGTTAATGCAGGCTAAGATCATGTTATCTTTCGAGGCTGCCTGAGACTCCCAGGTCTTCATATGAACGTTCCCCATCATGTGCTTATGTATTTAATCTTCTGAGCCCAAGTATAAGCAAGCCTTCTGACTCTTGAGATTTGATGCTTCCATGAGTTCACACTTGCTTGCATTAAATGGATCTTCTTAGATTCTGCCCATTGTTCCAGCCTGTTTAGAATTCCACTCTTGCTGTCCGATACATTAGCTAACCCGGCCAGCTCCTTGTCACCATCGGTGGATAAATAGGCCACCTATGTCTTCAAATCATTGATTTAAAAAAATGTTGAAAAGCCCAGCACCAAGGACAGGTCCATGGTGTGTTCCACTGGAGTCCTCCTTTCAGGTGGAATCAATTCATTGCTTCATCTGCTTTAGCTGTGCTAGCATCTAGCCCATATATCTGTATCTTATCCACTGGGCCATAATAGGTCAAGTCCCTTTCCCTGTCTGGGCCTCAGTTTATCCCTCTTCAAGTGAGTGAATTGGACTAGAATGACCGCTAACATTCCTCCCAGATCTGTAGGAATTCTGTATCAGTGGTAATCAAATCAAATGGTAACACTGATGTAGCATTTTTTTAAACTTTTTTTTTTAATTTTTATTTTTTGTGAGGCAATGAGGGTTAAGTGACTTGCCCGGGGTCACACAGCTAGTAAGGGTCAAGTGTCTGAGGTCGGATTTGAACTCAGGTCCTCCTGAATCCAAGGCTGGTGCTTTCTCCACTACACCACCTAGCTGCCCCGACTGATGTAGCATTTTAAAGGATAAAAAAAACCACATTTTAAATTGTAATTAATATCTTTTGCTTTTATATCACCAAGATTTCCCCTGTATCCCTCTTCCTCTGGCTCCCAGAGTTCATCCCAGATAGCAAGTGGTATTTTTTAAAGGAAAAAGAGAAACATTATCAAAACCTACTAAGACACCGGAAACACTTGGTGTATAGAGTGTTCCACTCCTGTGGACTCCCCACCTCTGCAAAGGAGAAGGGACAGGCAGGCGTCTCCCCAGCATCTTCTCTTTGGGCCGGAGCTTGTCCTTTATGTTCAGTTCAGTTCCAATTGTTGTAGTGGTTGTTCTTCCCATTTACATTGTCGTAGTTATTGTCTCTATTGTTCTCCTAGTTCTGCTTACTTTGCTCTCTGTGAAATCTGAACTACTTTACATCATTATCTCATTTTATTTCATTTCTACCCTTATTATAATCCCCATTTTGTAGCTGAGGAAAATGAAACTCGGGAAGTTGAGCGACTTGCCCAGTGTCACGCAGCTAGTAAATAGGCAGAAGCTAGATTTGAACTTGGGTCTCTGCTGACTCCATGGTCAGCACTCTTCCTGCTGCTCTGCTCCCTGAGCTCTGGACTAGTCACTCTGATGGAATAATTAACACCCATTTCGGGTGCCTAAGACCTTGACCCTGGAAAATTAGTAGGGTTGTGATTCACAAAAGTGTTGCAACATAGGCAACAGTGTTGCAAACCGACCAGCTGTTCTTCCCTTAGAGACTAATTTTGGTCCGGAAGTCCAACTGCCCTTGGCCTGAGCAGGGCATCCCTTACTGCCCATTCCTGATTTGGGGTGTTCTTGGATTCTCATCTCTGAGTGTTACTGTCCCGAAGACTCTCTGGTAGTCAGCCTCATCCTGTCCCTCTTGGGGTGGGTCTGGACAGATTCTTCTTTAATTTTGTTTTATTTTGGATCGATTCTTGTGGGCTAATTGTGCAGCCCTGCGCCTCACAAGACTGATCCGGGTTTGGGGGCGGGGAAGGTAAGGGGAAGTCAGACGGGCTCAGAGTCCTAGAGAAAGGGCCCTTTCTAGTTCAGAATTTTGGGGAAGTCTGTCTGTAGCCCCAGGACCAGAGTAGGTAGGTAGGGGAGCTGATAGGCTGGCCCTTGCCTGATCTACCGCTCTTGACTCCAGCTCCCCTACCAACTTCTGTTTCCTACAGTATCCCCGCTATGGTGCTGCATCCCTGGGGAGGGGGAGGGAGCTGGAGCCTGACTCATTATGAAATGTTGAAAGTGGGGTGGGGTGGGGTAGGAAAGGAGGGAAAAAGCTAGCTCAGCACAGTCCCCTACAGCAGGAGGGGGGGGTGGTGGAGGAGGCGAGCCTTCTGGGCTCTTCCAGTCCTTCAGATCCCTGAGATGGGTGTTAGCTCTGCTGGGAAGCCTGGGAACTTTGAGTCGGCTTACTTCTCTGGACTCGAAAGAGAGTCATCCTGTGAGAGAATGTCTCCATGTGCTTCTTCGGAGAATCAGCTTTAGGCTCCAGTCAGGGGAAACTGACTAACAATCTGAGCTGTCCAAAGTAAAGTCGCTTGTCTCCAGAGATAGTGAGCTCCCCATCCTTGAAAGACTGATCCTCAGCAAGTAGAAGTAGAAATGTGTTATAGGGGATTTTGGGCATGGTTGGAGTGGACTAGAAGACCTTAGTGGCCCTTTGAGCTCTGGGATTCTGGTGTGTGTGTGTATACTTGCACCTATCATAGAACATAATCTTGTTTTCTAAAATGGGTGACAAGGTTGTCAAGGTCCGATTGGGAAATTGAGGTGGATTCAGGGCTGGGGGTAGAAAGAAATGTTGGAGTAAACCAAAGATTCAACTACATTTTTAGCTCATTCTGGAGACCTGTGTGGACTTCTGTGTGTGCTCAGGAGGGGGGGGGTGTTTGCAAGTGCTTTGGGGTGTCAGGAGGAGGGGAATTTATCTCCTGGGGTTTGGGTTTCTCTCTCTGTAGCATGGGTGTGACTCAGCTCCCCAGGAGTCTGGGGAGCTGAAATGGGGCTTGGAGATCTGTGGATGATTTCCCACATTACTTCAGGTTTCCCAGCCCTTGGATTTGAAGAGGTAGTTTCTTTAGGGACTGAAGTTTCTAGGGAGCACAGATAGCGGGTTCTGTGTGTGTTAACCCCAGAGCTTCACTCTCTCCACTTACATTTTTCTTGGCCAAGGAGGTGGAGTGAGACAGAGACACAGAGAGAAAGAAAGGGACAGAGACAGAGAGAGATAGAAATAAAGAATACAAGAATGGGACCCAATAGTCCAGATCCCCAAGCAGAAGGGAAGGAGTCATCTAAAGGACGAGAAAGACCCTAGCTGACACCCCTCCTCCCCTCCTGTGGGGATAGCCCCTCAGAGTCCTACTTGTCCTGTCTCCTCACCCGGTAGGAGCCCCCTGGGCCCTGGGTGAGGAGGAAAACTGGCTCCAGGCATTGTATTAATTGGGCTGCAGATCCGTGGGTGGCAGTTCCGGGAGGGAAAGAGAAAAAAACTCAGCTTCTTAAGGGAAAACTGGGCATAGCAAGCAAAGGCCATTCTAGCTCTGGGTCTGACCTTTTCTTACCCCCTGATGGACGGTCTGAAGGGTAGAGACTCCCTTACTTCCGAACCCAGGGATTTCAAGTGGAATTGGGAATGGGTGGATCCCCAGCTGGCTTTGGAGGAGACCAAAAGGGGCAGGGAGAGCACTGGGAGTGGAGAATGCATGGTGAGATGGGAAGAGTGCTGCATTTTGGATCCAAGACCTGAGTTTGAATCCTACCTCTTCTGCATGTCTGGGTGACCTTGGGCAAGTCACTGCTTTCTTGGCCTCAGTTTCCTCATCTGGAATGAAGGAGTTGGATGAAACCATTTCCCAGGCCCCTTCCACCTTTAAATTCTGTGATCCTGTTGTTGTTCATCTTTCATTCCCAAAGAGGACCATGACATCGGGGTGATGTCATGATTTGCACTGAATTGGATTTAAGTGAGGGGAAAGCTATGCAAAGTCACCAACAACACACTTTCCTCCAGAGCCATCTGGGTCCAGTGGCAAGTATATATCAGGATGACTGGAGATGGCCCTGGATGTTTGAGGCAATCGAGGTTAAATGACTTGCCCAGGGTCACACAGCTAGTCTGAGGTGAGATTTGAGCTCAGGTCCTTCCGACTTCAGGGCCAGTGCTCTATCCACTGTGCTACCTAGAGACCCTCTAAGATCCTAGATATGTTCTAACTACAGTGAGAGGGGCTGAGGTCGGTCACGAGGAAGGAACTCCTAATAGTCCCTTGGGGAAGGGGAGTAAAAGGTGCAGATAATGCTATTTTCTTGGGAACATCTGCCAGAATGAGGGAAAGCTTCATGAAGCTGGGAGGCAGGGGAATGGATGAGATGACCTCTGCTAACCTTGCCACTTTGGACTCTAGAAGAATTCTCTGATCTCTCCACCCATCCATGGCTACATCTGAGGGATGTTGGGGTTGAGAAATGGTGGGGAGGAGCAGTGGGAGAGGATGTGCCTCATCTCCGCCACCCCCCCCTTCTTTCTCTCCCACCTCCTTCAATGGCTACACAACACAGCCCATTTTCAGTCTCTGGTTTCAGCTCTTGCTAGGCTCCCCCAGGGAAGGCAAACCCAAATAGCTAAGTCAGCACAAAGGGCCCTCCTCTTCCTGCCAGCCTGAGGCTCTACCCTAGCCCTGTGAGGGCCCAGAGCAGACCCAGGACAGAGGCTCCGACCAGGCGCAGCTGCCCTCAGTCTGGTGCTGCTGAGCAGGGCTGAGCAGAGCTGGGCCTTCAGTCCTGCCACCATACGTGCTGGCTTCTCTGGAGTGTGGTCCTTTGCTCTCCCCATCTGCCCCCACTATCTCTCTGGGATTGTCTCTTTCAGCCTGAGAAACTGCCTGGGGAGGGGGGTAGAGGAAAAGGCCTGGACTGTACTGGGAGCCAGGAGTCCTGGTCTGGAGTTCCAGTTCTGCCAATAACCCATGGCCCCGCAGGAAAGGCCTCAGTCTTCTCTCAGTTTCCCAGGGCTCCAGCTCGTCCTTGGAGCTTCCCAGGAGGCTTTGCCTTCCATCCCTTGGTGTGATGGAAAGGACATTGGATTGAGAGATGAAAAGTGAGGCTTTGAGCCCCAGCTACAAAGAGCGACTGGCTGTGAGACTTCTGGCAGGTGACTCTGAGTCTCTCTATCCCCTTAAAGTGGGGGGTGGTGATGCCCGCAGTGCTGACCTCAGGAGCTTCTTCTCCATGACTTCTCTGATTCTTCCTGGCCCCTGAGCATGGCTCTCTGGGCTCAGAGATCTTGGTGCTTCTCCCTCCCCCCCCCACTTAATTGCTGTATTACTGATCATCAACATAGCAAGCAGATCCTCTCCGTGGTACATTCAGGTTTGCCAACTCTTTGTCCTTACAGAACTCCAGGCAGTGTGGTGCAGTAGAAAGGGTGTTGGCTTTGGACTCCAAGGACCAGTGTTTGAACCCCAGCTTTTGCCTGTGTGACCTTTGGCAAGTTACTTAACCTCTCTGGGCCTGGGTTTCCTCGTCTGTTAAATGAGGAGACCTCTGGAGTCCTTTCCAGCTCCACGTCTATGACTCTATGGTGTCACAAGTATCATCATCCCCTTTTTACAGAAGAGGAAACCAAGGCCCACAGAGACTAAGTGATTTGTCAAGCTTGGTAGCTAGGTGGTGAAGGAGAGAGAGCACTGGACCTGATGTCAGGAAGACCTGAGTTCAAATTGGACCCCAGACTTGTGCTAGCTGTGTGACCTTGGGCAACCTCTGCCTGCCTCAGTTTCCCTATCTGGAAAATAGGGATGATAATAGCACCCCCAAGGCTATTTTGAGGATAAAATGAGAGATTTGTAAAGCACTTTGCAAATCTTAAAGCACCATATAAAAGCTATTTAGCAGCAGCAGGAGTAGTGGTGGTGGTGGTGGTAGCAGCAGCAGCAGTAGCAATAATAGCAGTAGCAGCAACAGTAATAGTAATACCAGCAGCAGCAACAGTAGTAGTAATTGTAGTAGCAGCAGCAGTAGTGGTGGTGGCAGTAGTAGTAGCAGCAGCAGTAGTGGTGGTGGCGGTAGTAGTAGCAGCAGCAGTAGCAATAATAGCAGTAGCAGCAACAGTAATAGTAATACCAGCAGCAGCAACAGTAGTAGTAATTGTAGTAGCAGCAGCAGTAGTGGTGGTGGCGGTAGTAGTAGCAGCAGCAGTAGCAATAATAGCAGTAGCAGCAACAGTAGTAGTAGTAGTAGTAGCAGTAGTGGTGGTGGTGGTGGAGGAGGAGGAAGAAGGAGGAAGAGGAGGAAGAGGAAGAGGAGGAAGAGGAAGAGGAGGAGGAGGTGGTGATGTAGTTATGGTTACAAAGCTAGTAATTTTTGGAGCTCAGGTCTCTCCTGACTTCCAAATCCACACAGTCCCTTTCCATACAGCATCTTCTTCTGAATGTATGTGCCTCTCTGCAGACACTTGTGTCTCCTGAGAACTCAACTTTTCTGCCCCATGTCATGGGCACCATCTGCTTGCTAGTTCTGTCCCCTGGGGTTCGAGTTCTCTTTGGATGTCCCCTTCCTTACTCTGGGACTAAACCTGGTGTCTGTGGGGCCATTTTGCCGTGTGGGCAATCTGTGTGGCCATCGTGGTATTGTGGGGAAAGGGCTGAATTGTGAATTAGGGTTGGATTCAATTCCCAACTTTCCTACTTCCAACCCATGTGGTCTTGGACTTATTGTCTCCTTATACGATGAGGGAGATTACTCAACCCTTCTAGCTCTGTCAAAAATTCTAGCTGTCTTGCAAAGCTGGCATCACTGCATGTCCAGAGCTGGCCTCTGTTTCTTCTGTCCCTTTTTGCCCATGTCCTCATATGCACCTAAATCATAGAAGTCCAGTTCTAGAGTAAAGAAATACTCAAACGCAGAAATAACACACCAAGGGAAGGATGAAAGAAATTAGTCCAGTCCCAGACTAAGGGGTGCTTCATTTCTTAAACTATTCTAGCTTTCCTAAATTCCCCAGGGGGCTTGGCCCGAGGTGTTGTCCAGGCTGCAGTAGGTATTACAGAAGCCTTTCCAATACAATGGAAAGAGTATTAACTCTAGAGTCGAAGGCTCTGAGTTCAAACCCCACTTCTGTGTCACATTACCTGTGTGACCTTGGGCACTTGCCCTCCTTGGGCCTCAGTTTCCTCATCTGTAAAATAAGGGAGTTGGACTGGGATGGCCTCTGAGGACCTTTCCAACTATGGGGTCTGTGATCCTAGGCATGACCATACCTCTGCATGGCCTCCAAAATCAATAGCACATTCTTGGACAAAACACTTTAACACCAATATTGAAATTTACCCTCTGGAGTTCTTTGGACTAAATTCATTGTTCCGTTCTACAACCACAGGCTTTCAGCCAATCTGGTGGGTTTTAGTACTTCCCACATACTCCCATACTATGCGAGAAATACCTCTGTTCCTCACGTGGGAGTTCCCTCCATCCAAACCATGTTGCTACCAGAGGTAAAGAGGGGTTAAGTGCCTAACTTAGCATCCTCCCGCTAGTAAGTGGCAGAGGAGAGAGTGGAACCTGAATCTTCCTGAGGCTCAGTCCAGCCCTCTGTCCTCCAAAGGACAAGGCGAGCCTTAGCTGACTATATCCCTCCATCAAACATGGCGGCGGGAATAGAAAGAGAGAACTCCCACCCACAAGAATAATTTGTCTTATCACCTCCAAAACAGGACACCGTAGTCCTGCAACATAAGGTTCAAATGGCAACTCTGGCCTTGGGTACACCCCCAGTCACCTCATCTGTAAAATAAAGGGTTGGACTTGACAACCTCTGAGGTTCCTTTCCAGCTCCAATCTTTTTTTTTTTTGGTGAGGCAATTGGGGTTAAGTGACTTGCCCAGGGTCACACAGCTAGTAAGTGTCAAGTGTCTGAGGCCGGATTTGAACTCAGGTCCTCCTGAATCCAGGGCCGGTGCTTTATCCACTGTGCCATCTAGCTGCCCCCCCAGCTCTGATCTTTGAACACAGGTCACTTCAGAATCCCAGAATTGCAGGACTGAAAGGTATGCTCAGAAGGCATCTGGTCTCCCAGCCTCCTAAGCCAGAATCCCCTCTAGCACCAACTTGGCAAGGGCTCATCCACCCTCCACTTAAAGACCTCCAGTGAGGTTCAATGTATCAACTTTCACAGTAGCCCACCAAACAGCTCTCTTAGGAGGATTTTCCTCATCCCACCTGCCTCTCTGTGACTACCCTCCATTATTTCAATTTTCGTTCTCTGGGGCCAAGCAGAAGCCTAATTCCTCTTCCCTGTGACAGCCCTTTAAATATCTAGAGAGAGCTACCACGTCCCCACTACAGCTTCTGCTCTCCTCGTTCTTTCAAGTAATTCTCAGATGGCCTGATCTCCAGTCCCCTAATCAATCATCTTGGTCAATCTCCTCCACTCCGCCTTGTCAATATCTTTCCTAAAATGTGATACTCAGAACTGAATGACATCCTCCAGATGTCTCATCAGGGTAGAGAGTAAACAGCAGGACCATTGCCTGTACATCTTATTTCTCTTAATGCACACTACAATCACATTAGCTCTTTTGGCTACTGTATCACACTGTTGACTCATTGAGCTTGCAATAATAGATCATAGGTCAGAGATTTAGATCAAAAAGCGACGTAATAAGCAATTATCTAGCCTTACTTCCTCATGTTGGAGAGGACAAAACATGCTGATCTTACTTTGTGCCTGGCTCTTGCTGGATGTTGGGGATCCAAAGAGAAAAAACAAATTGTCCCTGCCCTCAGGGAGCTTACATTCCGTTGAGGGTGGGAAAGAAGCAACACGTTCCCCAGTAAGTAAATATAAAAACAATGAAAAGTAATTTCACAATGAGGAGGCGGCATGGAGAAAGTACTAATAACTGGCATATTGGAAATGGATTTGAATAGGAGGTAGCATTTAAGCTGAGCTTTGAATTGAGCTAAGGATTTCAAGAGGCAAGAGTCCATTCCAGCTTGTGCAAAGGCATAGAGAGCTGGGAGATGGAGGGGCAAGTATTGGGAAATGGCAAGTCAGCCAGTTTGGCTGGACCATCCATGTCCTCCCATAAACCCCCTCCAAAGGGTTCAGCCAGTGTTCTAGAGGCAGGGGGGAATAATACGTAGATGCAAATCACTACAACCTGTGATATATCATGTCTTTCGGTTGCTGCTCCATCCCGGTTGCTCTCCTTTAGACACTTATCAATGCCCTTCTTAAAAGGCAGTACCTAGAATCCCAGCACACAGTAGGCCCTTTATTCCTGCTAAGATCTCACTGCTGACTTGCCACATCACACTGTTGATTCACTGAGCTTCCATGATGACAACAGAGTTCTTCTTCAGATGGGCTATTATCCAGTTATGGCTCCTCCATCTTATACTTGTGAGACTAACTTTTGAACCCCATCAGGAGACTTTGCATTTATCCCTGTTGGATTCTAGCTTCTTAGATTCATCCCAAGTTCTAGTCTGTGAAGATCTTTTTTGGATCCTGACTGAAACATCCAGGTTAGCCATCTTTCCTAGTATTTTGACATCCACAAACTGGATGTTTTGGGGTTTTTTTGGGTTTTTTTGCAAGGCAATGGGGGTTAAGTGACTTGCCCAGGGTCACATAGCTAGTAAGTGTCAAGTGTCTGAGGCCGGATTTGAACTCAGATACTCCTGAATCCAGGGCTGGTGCTTTATCTACTGCGCCACCTAGCCGCCCCCCAAACTGGATGTTTATGCCATCTTTGACTTTATCCAAGTCATTGATAAAAATTATTGAACAGTATGTAGATCTTTGGAGCTTTCCAGAAGATACTTCCTCTGATCTGATATCAAGACATAAAGGACTGGTCTTCAGGTCCAACTATCCAACCAGTTTTGAATCCACTAACTTTCCTCCCCTTATCTCTCTCCATTGTTACCACAAGGATAGCATAAAATGCTTTGCTAAAATGTAGGTAAACCATATTCATAGCATTCCCTTGATGCCCTAGTCCAGTAACCCTCTCAACAAAGGAAATAACGTGACAGTTTCTTGATGAAGTCATTGTGATTCTTTACAATCACCGCTTCCTTTTCTAGGCATTAATTAATGATCTCTTTTTTGTTTTGTTTTGTTTGTTTTGTTTTTTTGGTGGCCCAGTGAGGGCCAAGTGACTTGCCCAAGGTCACACAAGCAGTAAGTGTCTGAGGCCTGACTTGAACTCAGGTCCTCTCGAATTCAGGGCCAGTGCTTTATCCACTGTGCCATCCAGCTGCCCTGCTAAATATCTCTTATTTATTTATTTATTTATTTATTTATTTAAAGTTTTCAACCTTTGTTTAGATAAGATTTCCAATGTCAAATTTTTCTCCCTCCCTCCCCCCTTCCCCCTCCTCTAGACAGCAGGTAATCTGATATATAACATTAAACATATTTCTGCATTAGTCATAACCATCTCTTTTTAATAATATGGTCTTAAATTTTGGCAGAAACCTAAGTCAAGGTCACTGGCCTAGTTCTCTGTAAAATTGTGAGAATGGTCATGCTTTTGCGATGAGGATAATACCTGCATTCTCTACCACATGAGGCAGCTTTGAGAAAGCTGTTGTTATTATAATCTAAATCATGTGATCCTAGACCTAGAGCTGGAATATCTGTTCCAACCCTCTCATTTTTCAGATGAGAAAAAATAGAGGGAAAAGAAAGAAGGGAAATAAAAAAGGAAGAAGGAAAGAAGAGAAGGAGGGAGGGAAGAAAAGGTACTTTTTTTTTTTCAGGGCAATGAGGGTTAAGTGATTTGTCAAGGGTAACACAGCCAGTAAGTGTCAAGTGTCTAAAGCCACATTTGAACTCAGGTCTTCCTAAATTCAGGGCCGGTGCTTTATCCACTGTGCCACCTAGCTGCCCCTGGGAAGAAGAAAAGGAAGAAAGGAAAGGAAGGAAGGAAGGAAGAAAAGAAGGAAGGAAGGAAGGAAGAAAGAAAGAAAGAAAGAAAGAAAGAAAGAAAGAAAGAAAGAAAGAAAGAAAGAAAGAAAGAAAGAAAGAAAGAAAGAAAAGAAAAGAATGATGGAGGAGGGAGGAGGAAGGAAGAAGAAGAGAAAGAAAGAAAGAAAGAAAGAAAGAAAGAAAGAAAGAAAGAAAGAAAGAAAGAAAGAAAGAAAGAAAGAAAGAAAGAAAGAAAAGAAAAGAATGATGGGAGGGAGGGAGGGAAGGAAGGAAGGAAAGAGAAAGAGAAAGAAAAGAAAAGAAAGGCTTAGGGAGATGAAGTCACTTGCTGAAGGTTACACAGCTGATGTTACAGAGGCCAGTTTCCAACCTGGGTCCAAACCTGGTATGTGTTTTTTTTTCTAAATCTCATTGATGCCTCTTGGTTTTTGTACCTAAACCTTTCTCTAATCTTTCCTTTGTCCCTATCCCCTGTGTCATTGAACCCTCTCTGAAAGGGTTTTATGCAAAAGTAACTGTGTCTTATAGCAAATGCAACATTCTGAACCTTTAATACCCTCCCCACCCCCTACTGGGGGGAGGGAGATATCCTGCGATGTTCGTTCTCTGGGACTGAGCCTTTGTCTTTGCATTTAATCTGGCTTCTTTTTAGGGTTCTTTCCCCTTCAGTCAGAGGAGTCATTCTGCTCGAGATTATCCTGATTCCTCTTCCTTCACTCCGCATTGCACATGCCTTTCCAGATTTCTTGGAATTTCTCATATCCATCATTCCTTACAGTGCAATAGTCTGGCCTTACATTCATGGACCATAATTTGTTCACCCATTCCCCGGTGGGCGCCCGCTCACTTGGTTCCCAATCTTGTGCTATCATAAAAGTGATGCTCTGCATAAATGGGTGTCTATTGATCTTTTCTTTCTGTCTTTACCCTTCTTTAGTAGGATTGCTAGCTCAAACGGTCTGGACAGCTTAGTGTCCAGTGTTCCGCCCACACACAATCCTTTTGTTCCTAGTACAAGCAGGGCCAGATCACATCTGAAGTACCTTCCAACTTTAAGGTTCTATGTTTTCACAGATAAGGAAACTGAGGCATATTTTGGGGTAGGACTTAGGACTTTAAAGGTCATCCATCTTCCCCTTTCGTTTTATGGAAGAGGAATTTGAGATTCAGAAAGGAGAAGAGAGTTACATAGAGTCACACAGCCCGATGGTGGCAAAGTCTGGATTCCAACCAGGGTCATCTACCTCTCTGTCAGGGGGCTGCTTCCCATTGGATTGAAAGACATCCTCTCCCAGACACCACTGCTTTTGTCCATGGTCTACATGTAGCTAAAGGCTCCCCAGCAGTAGGGCCAAGGACTCAGTCTGATCTCCAGAGCGGGGAATCGAATAAAGAGCCTCCAGATGCCTCCAGATCCAAGGAGGTTCCCTGCCTCAGTATCTCATATGGCAGAGAGGGCTCGATCAAATTCTGCCCCAACCCCTGAAATTGTTGTAGAAGGATGGCAGAAATCAGAAAATGGGGCTGGAAGTCATCAGATCCAACCACAAGGCAGGCAGAATGTGGGCCAGCTCTCCCACCGTGTCCTTTCCTTCATTTAGGAAATTCTTCCTGACTATCCCTATTTCAATCCTGATCCCTATCTCTACCCCATTCCCATCTCTCTCTTTGTCTTTCCTGACCACTAACTTCTTGTAAGCAACTTGAGGGTAGGGATGAATCCATTTTTGTCTTTGTAGCTCCAGAATTTAGCCTAGGACCTGACCCACAGTACAGCAGGTGCTTCATTTATCGATGGAGTTCCTCATGAGTGCAGTTATTTAGGTACAAGATGGCAGCCTTCCTCTCTGTGGCCAGGAGCTACCTCTGTCTTCAGCAGTGGGTACAGGCTGCACTAAGCTAGCCCCACGCCCTGGTCCCCGAGGTTTACGAGTTGCCACATCCCCTGGGTACTTACAACACTCTGACTTGTCCTGGCGTCCTCTATAGGCTGTTTGATGCTCTTCTGGGCAGTGGGGCCCATTAGGGCAGGAACTGGCCCTGTTAGTCTTTTTGGTTTTTTCCAGGGCAATGAGGGTTAAGTGACTTGCCCAAGGTCACACAGCTAGTAAGTGTCAAGTGTCTGAGGTCAGATTTGAACTCAGGTCCTCCTGAATCCAGGGCCAGTGCTTTATCTATTGTGCCACCTAGCTGCCCCCCCCCCGTTAGTCTTTATCCCGTCATATCCATCCTCTCCCCTCTTCCCAAACTTCTCCCCTTTACAAACCTCTCCCAGGCCAAGCATTTCAGAAATGATGACTGAATTAAACTTCATGGCCTGGGACCTGAGGGATAGAGAAGATCTGACAGTGGATCTAGTTCTATGTCTGTAGCTTTCGTAGGATTTAGCCATCATATTCTAGTCCACGCTCCTCATTTTACCAGAGGAGGAAATTGAGGCCCAGAAAGAGGAAGGGACTTGGAAATGGTGGAGTCTATTCGCATATGAGCTCCTTGAAAGCAGAGTTTTTACTTGCTTTTGTATCCTCAACACCCTGTACAGTGATGGTTACACATTAAGGGAATAGCCAATGGAGTCAGGATTTAAACTCCCGTATTGTGGGTCCAGGGCAGCTGGGTGGCCCAGTAGATAGGGAGCTGGGCTGGGAGTCAGGAAGACCTGATTTCAAATCTAGCCTCAGACACTTATTGGCTGTGTGGTCCTAGGCAAGTCACTTAACCCTTTTGCCTCAGTTTCCTTACCTATACAATGAGCTGGAGAAGGAAATGGCAAACCACTCCAGTATCTTGGCCAAGAAAACCCTAGATGGGGTCATGGTTGGACATGACTGTGACTAAAATACAGTAAAAAATTGTGAGTCCAAATCCATTGTGCTCCTCTTCCCTCCCACTCTGTGTGTTTCTGGGGGTTGGGGCCAGCAGTATGGTGCAGTGGAAAGAACCCTGGACTCTTTCTAATGTCAAGAAAACAAACTCAGCACTGAAAAACTGTTACCCCACACACATCATTTCCCTCTTCAAACTTCGCTTTCCTCTTCTGTCAAATGAGAAGAATGATACTTTCCTTCCAGAAAAAGATTTGAGGAAATCACTTCATAAACCAGAAAAAGCTGTAGAATTGTGAGCAGTCATCTGATATTGTAACTCTGGGTGTGGGTCTAAGGCTCTGGGCGAAGATGCGTGTGTGTGTGTGTGTGTGTGTGTGTGTGTGTGTGTGTGTGTGTGTGTATTCTCCTGTGAGCTCAGGACCAGGACAGAACACTTGGAAAGGGGGTCTGATGGGATTGGAGGCAGGAAGACCTGGTTTCAAATTAGCTTATGACCTTTTGTGCCTCAGTCTCCTCATCTGTAAAATGAGGGAGTTAAGATTGACGGTCTCCAAGGTTCCTTCTCTTCACTGCGCCCCCTCCCCACCCCCAGTCAATACTCAGGTGTGTGGCTCAGGTGCCTCCTTTCCCTGCTCTGCTCCTTTGGGGAGAGAATTGGGGCAGCCATGAGTCCATCACCACTCCCATCCCAAGCTACTCACCTCCTGGATTTGCATAGCCACTTTCCCTATAAGCAAAGTCCTCAAAGGTCAGAGTCAGGGGTTGTCCCTTCCCACTGCTCCCCCCCTTTAGGGAAGGAAGGATGGGACTCAGTTCAGAGGAGGGGGTCTCAATGAAGAGGAGGAAGGAGGAGCTTAATGAAGAGGATGGGGCATCAGGGAAGAAATGGACTCAATGATGGAGATGGGGGGCCCAGAGAGGGGGATGGTGGCTCAGTGAGAGGAGTAGGGGCTTAGCCAGGGAAAGGGGGACTCAGTAGTAGGACAGGGCTCAGTGAAGAGGATGGGGATTCAGTGGGCAGGATACAGAGCTCACCAGTGCCAAGTTAGGGCTCGATTCGGCATACAGAATCTTTGGCTGTTGGGAGTTCCTGAGGTGATGAGCTTAGGGAAAAGCCTCTCTTACATTTTGGTCCTTCTCTGCCTCCCTCTGACCTTCTCACTGACAGGGGATATTAATGTTCTCTGACCTTCTCACTGATGGAAGACATTAATGTTCTTTGACCCTAATTCGTGCCACATGATAGAGCTAGGCTGAAATTGGGATTTGATTCCTTCTAATCCTTTAGAGTAGGGCCTCCTTCCTTTCTTCCCAGCTCCAGTTGAGGGCCCAGGGCTATAGTCCAGAGGCCCCCAGTCTCACATGGCTTTGGCCTTGGCCCTGTGCCCACTTCTATCATGCCTGTTTTCCCAGGCCAATGGTGTATCTAAATTGGGTCTGGGGGCCACAGGGGCTGGGCTTGGGACATTTTTGGTGTGTGTCTCAGGGCTGATGGGGGCTGTGCCCTAAATGTATCTGCAGCTAGGGGCAGTGGAGGGGGACTGGCCCAAGATTTGTTTAGGAGTGATGAGGGCCAGGACCAGGGTATGTTTGGGGGTGTTAGGCCCCAGATGTTTGGGGGAGGGTGTGAAAGGCTCTAGTCAATAGTGGGTTTATAATGTTTTGATGAAGGACCATGCTCAGGGCATTTGGGGTATTATTAGGGATTGGGGGACAAGACAAAGAGATTTGAAATGTGTTTGGGGGCAATAGGGGCTGGGCCAAAGGCCTCCCTTCCTGGAAAAATTTGGCTACAAGTCAGGCAGGCAAATGTACTGGTGACCTCCCCTGTGCTTGGCTGCTTGGCGGTACACAAGGCTCTCACCATGGAGACTGGCCCAAACAGGACCTGCTGCTCCTCGTGGTTATTCATACCCCAGCCCGTCCCTCTCCCCCCCCACCTTGTCTTCTCTCTTGTCCTCCTGACCCTCACCTTATGTTACCTTTGCTCTCTCCTCCTCCTCTCCCTTCATCTAGTCTCAAAGCTGGAAGGGAGCTGGGACGTCTCTAGATCAGCCTCTAACCCATGCAGGAATCCCTTGTACACCATCCCTGACAGGAAGTGATCTGGCCTTTCCTTGAATAGCCCTAGTAATAGAGAACTCACTGTCTCACAAGGCAGCTCACTCGGTTGCTTGTTAACTCCGATTGGTCAAAAGTTCTTCCTTGGGTTGTGTCCACCCAAGTGAGGCAGGGGCCCCTACAACACTGGGATCATCAGTCCGAGAACCAGCCCGAACCCGAACCCCGCAGGCACATCCCGGTCCTCTGCTGCGGATCCTGGGGGTGGTACACAGAGTGGATGTCACTGACCCTTGGGTCCCAGCGGCCAAGGCCATGAACCTGGGATCCCTCTGTCCCCAGCCTCTGCCCTATGAAGCGTGGGGCTCCCTCTGAGTATGGGATGTCCCATCCCAATTTGTGGAGCCAAGCGTTTCTTTCCTTTCCAGACAGGAGCCCCCTCCATATATTGGGCCTGGGGGAACCTGAGCACTTTCTCAACGCAAGTCAACCAACATTTCTCAATCCTTTACTAAGTGCCGAGCATTTTCCAAAGCAAACTTGAAACAGTACCTGCCCTCCAGAAGCCAGAGGCTTGGGGGAGGGCAAAGCCGAAATACAACAATTCCACAGATAAGTAAAGTGAAAGCGTACACACAAAGAATGCAAAGTAATTGCCAAAGACAACAAGTAGGTACTTTGTAGCTGAGCTTATCCGGAAAGGTTTTTTATTAGAGGAGGCACCAGAGCTAAATTCTGGAGAAAGCTAGGGATTCTAAGAGGCTGAGTGAGGAAGGACTGCTTTCCAGGGAGAGAGGACACAGCCAGGGCAAAGACATGGAGGTGGGAGACAGACGGTTGTGATACTAATAACTGCTTTCAGAGCTACTTTGTAAGGTGGACGATTCAAATGCCGTTGTGTGCATTTTATAGGTGAGGGAATTAAGGCTCTGAAGGGAGAATTAACTCAACCAATGTTTATATAGTCAATGTGTCAGAGCAGTGACATAGAGTGTGATTTATAATAATAGCTAACGTTCATATAGCCTTTACTATATGCCAAGCACTGTGCTAAGCCCTTTACAATTATCTCATTTGATCCTCACAACAACCCTGGGAGGTAGGTTATCCCTATTATTCCAAATGACCAGTCATCCCCATTTTGCAGATGAGGAAACTGAGGCAAACAGAGATTAAGTGACTTGCCCAGGGTCACACAGCTAATATGTGTCTCAGGTGGGATTTGAGCTCAGGGCTTCCTGACTCCAAGTCAGGGATTCTATCCATTGTATCCTACCTGCCTTAGCCTAAGTCTAGGCCAGTTGCCTCTCATCTGGCTGTTCTTAGTCTCCATGTTGGATGAACTTGGAGGGTGTGGGTAAGCTTTGACCCTCTCCCTTCTCCCAGGAAGCCAATAGATGACATGGGATCATAGAATTTAGGGCCAGAAGGATGACTTTAGAGGTTATCTAGTTCAACTCTTGCATTCTACAGATGAGGAAACTGAGGCCCAGAGAGGGAAGTGATCTGCCCAAGGTCACACAGCTTGTAAGGTGAAGATGAGCAAGCTGGAATACATGGACATCTGGTACCACTGACAGCTGGGTTCCTCTCCCCTAACCTGCAGGAAGATGCAGCAGGGGAGCAGCTGTGTAGGGGGACCTGCCAACCACAAGCTCAGCCCCTCCAGGTCTGAGACTTGATCCCTGGTCTTCACACTTTCCACCTGGCCCCACACTAGTCCTTTTTCAATTGTTAATTTGGAAACAGAAAAAGAGCCCGAGGGGAGGTAACTGGAGCACCTGTGCCCTACCCCCTACCCCTGCCAGGGGAACTGGGTGTCTCTGCCAGCCCCCCCCTTCCCTGATCATCAAGGACACTGCCTGACCAGCTCTATCCCTGCCCAGAGCTGGATGGGTGGCCATAGAGTGAAAGCAGGAAGGTAGCCAAGAGATCATCAAATCCATCCTTTTCATTTTACAGCATGAGAAACTGAGGCCCAGAGAGGGGAGACACCATGTTCAAGGTCACACAGGTAGGAACAGAGCTGGGATTCCAATCCAAGGCTTCTGTTTCCAAATGCTGTGATCTTCCCTCTCCACCCCATTGTTTTCCTAGTCTTTGCCTGACACTCTCAATGATATGGTCTCCTCACTCTTTGAAGAGTCCCCGCTGGGGCGGGCAGCTGAGGAAGAGGGCACCGTTGTCCTGATCTACTCCTGCTAGGTCTCCCTGCCAACTTTCTCCCCACATCCTGCCCCCATCTGCCTCTCTGGAGCCAGTAGGCACCCCTTAATTGGATTAGCCCCTTTCTGGGAATGCAAGGGGTGGGGGGTGTTGGGTACAAAGTAGAAGCAGGTGACTCGTCTATCTACTTGTCTATCCACTTGAAGAGACAGTTTCTCAAGGGCCAGGACCAGAAGAGAGGGTGGCAGACGTAGCTCTGGTAGAGGAGGAGAAAAACGGCAGGGAAAGGAGAGTCCCCCTGACCTGAGTCACATCTTGACTCAGTCTGGCTGTATACTCCTGCTTCCTAGATGTAGATACAGGATCCATCCGGGCAGCTAGGTGATGCAGTGGATAAAGCACCGGCCCTAGATTCAGGAGGACCTGAATTCAAATCTGAACTTAGACACTTGACACTTACTAGCTGTGTGACCCTGGTCAAGTCACTTAACCCACATTACCTCGCCAAAAAAAAAAAAGATAGATAGATGATAGATAGATAGATAGATAGATAGATAGATAGATAGATAGATAGATAGATAGATAGATATGGGACCCATTGCCTACAGGATTGGGTACAGGACAGATCCCTCACATGTCCCCTATGTAGAGCAGGCATTTTGGAGGCAGAGGATCTGGGTTCAAAACTCACCTCTACCACTGACTTGATGATTACTTAAGTGACTCACAAGTCACTAACTTCTCTGGGACTCAATTCCCTCATCTGTAAAATGAAGGCATTGGATTAACTGACTTCTACTGTTCTTTCTGGGGATCCTATCATTCTGTGGTCTGATGCTCTGGCCCTGGGGAGAGAGTTGAACCTTCCCCCTGCCCTCCTGCCAGGCGGCTCACATGACATAAATTGTCATATGACCAGAGGTCACTCCATCCTGCCCCCTGCCTTTTCATGGGGCAATAGAAGAACCTTTTCTCTGGTGACTGCAGCAGTTTCCAAAATCCTCAGGCACACAAGGTTGGGACTCCTATCCCCATCGTCTAAATGAAGAGCCCAAGGCCCAGAAAGAGAAGGGGACTTATCCAAAGTCATCCAGAATCAGTGGCAGACCTGGTTCCCTTGCCTCATAATTCAAGCCTCTTGGAGGCTAAGGAGGGTCTGTGGTCCTCGGGTATGGGGGCAGGAACACTCCCTTCGGTTTCTCCTATCCCCAGTCACCTGCCTTCCTTTCACAAAGTTCTCTCGAGCTTACCTCCATTTCCTCCTAATGTTTTTGCCAGAGAACTGGTAGGCAGAGACCCAGATGGTTCCCTCCTCAGAGGGTTGACCTCCTCCCCCAAACCTGAGCTTCTGCCCCTAGTGAGAAGCCCTCATGTGGCAAGAAGTTGTGCTAGGCCTTCGGACCCTCCTTAGACCCCAGATGAGCCCAGGGAATGAGAGACTCGGGAGTTGGCAGTGCCCTCCCCACTTTGTGCCTCCTCCCCACCCTGGTGCCTCCCAGAACTAAGGCTAGACATGTCCTTGATAGGCCACTGGAAACTTGAGGAAGCCTAATTCCATGTACTGGGGGGGGTGTCCAGCTGGACCTGTTGGCACAGGGTCTCTTGAAGCAAGAAGAAGCCAGGGCAGGCTGTAGACAGACCTCATGCTCAGAGACTTAGAACAGAGAACATCAGAGCTAGGAGAGGCTTTGGAACCCAGAATGTCAGCTAGGAGGGGCCTTAGAACCCAGAATGTCAGGGCTGAGAGGGGCCTTAGACACATGATGTCAGGGCTCGGAGGGCCCTTAGAACAAAGAATGTCAAAGTTGACAAAGCCCCTTAGAACACAGAATGTCAGAGCGAGGAGGGGCCTTAGAACAGTGTCAGAGCTGGAAAATTCCTTATAGCATAGAATGTCAGAGCTGGAAAGAACCTCAGGAGAGACAATGTCAGATTTGGAAAGGTCCTTAGAACAGAGAATATCAGATCTGGAAAGAACCTTAGAATATATAGACTGTCAGATCTGGAAGGGACCTTGGAATAGAGAATGTCAGAGTTGGAAGGGGTCTTAGAATAGAGAATATCAGATCTGGAAAGGACCTTAGAATATAGACTATCAGAGATGGAAGGGACCTTGGAACAGAGAGTGTCAGAGTTGGAAGAGACCTTAGAACACAGAATATCAGAGCTGAGAGGGACACTAGAACACAGACCATCCAAACTGAAAGGACTTTAGCCCAGATTTCGGAATTAGACTGGACCGTGTAGTCCAGTTCCTTCATTTTATAATAGGGAAAAGGAACCCCAGAGAGGAAGAGCAACGTGACTAAAGTCACCCAGCTAGTTAGTGGCAGACACAGGACCAGAAACCAGGTTTTCTGCTTCCCAGCCTCAGGCTCTCTCCCCTGCACAGAGCTGCCTCCTATTTCCTGGCCCAGCCCCCAGAGGCTCCCAGCATCCCCTGTTCAACCTCTGTCTTGCCCCCAAACACTGCTGTTGCAAAGACTCTCTCCTGCATGAATTATTAATTGAGCCCCAAGCCTTCCCTGATCAACACTTAGTCCATTAACCCCTTCTAGGGCAGCTGAGCCAGCCCTAGCCCTATACCCCTCTTCCCATCCCCCAGCAGGTGGCCAGGGCCTGGGGTCTGGGTCAGATGTAATGGAGATCTGGGATCTCCTCACTGAGCCTCTCTTTTAAAGGCAATGGGTGTCAGGGAATGAGCTTTGGACCGACAGTCTGAAGACTTGGGTTCTAGAACTGCTAATGCCACTGACTCAATGTTCCTTTCCTGCACAATGAGGAAAATGATCCTTGCCTCTCTCCAAAATCTATGGCCTTTTCCCACCTTAGGTGAAGTAGGCCAGGCATAGAGAGTTTGAGTAGCTAGGTGGTGCAGTGAAGTCAGGAAGACCTGGAGTCAGGGAGACCTGAGTTCAAATCCAGCCTCAGACACTTAGCAGCTGTGTGACCCTGGGCAAGTCAGTTAAGCACTGTCTGCCTTGGTTTCTTCAACTCTAAAATGGAGATAATAACAGCACCCACCTTGCAGGTTGTTGTGAGGATCAAATGATATATTTGTAAAGTGCTTAGAATAATGTGTGGTAAATAATGGGTGCTAGATAAGTGCCGCTATTATTATTGTTGTTATTATGATCTCTCACAGTCACACAACATGCCATCTATAGAACAAGTGTGCAGACACTCCATTACCTCCCATGAGACCAGCTGCATAGATCCCCATCTCTAAGCCCATCATCCCCACCCCCAACAGGGAATACTCCCCAACTGTCTTCCAAAGGGTTTTGCATGTCATTTGCAGGCAAATCTATATATTGATGCCAAATAACAATAGCTTCCATTTCCATTATGCTTTAAGGTTTTACAAAATTGCATTTCTCCGGACAGTCCTGAGTAGTAGGTATTTTAGGTATTATTATCCGCATTTTACATAGAAGAAAACAGGTCCCTAAAGGGCAAGTGACTTGCACAAGGTCATATAGTAAGTTTCTGAGCCCATGTCTCCTGATTCCAGGGTTGGTGGTATCCTTTCTGTCACTTCCCCTACCCACCTCGCCCTGAAGTCATCTTACTTTCCAAGAGCCTTGCTCCCTGCTTCCTATTCCTGGCTTGTCCCAGTCCTCTGTTGTTCCTCAGCGAGGGCGCGCGCGCGCGCGCACACACACACACACACAATCTCCCTGTCCAGCATTAGCTCCTCCTCGGTCTCAGCACCCCGATCACTTTCCTGCCTGTCAACACTAGCTGCTATTCTCTTCGATCCCTGTGAGAGACAGAAGAGGGCTGAAATGTCCCATATTTGGGGTGGTTTTACAATCTGTCCCCTCCAGGTCTCCCCTATCTAATCTCAGACTCTGTGGGCTCAAGTTCTGCTGACAGGCAGCATCTGAGCTCCTTGGAAGTGACCTCAACCTTTATCGGGCCTCAAGGTGGAATCCAGGGAAAGTGCGGTGGGAGGAAGGGAGATCTCTCATCCAGAACCTGAGGGTAACAGAGCACAGGCCACCCTCTCAGATATAGGAAGGCAAGAGGGTCAGGCAGCAGATTCTGAGAATCCAGGTATCGGGGTCCTCCGTGGATATGGGGAGGTAGGAAATGAGAAAAGCCTGAGCCCAGGAGGCAAGTAATGGGGCTTTGTTAACTATGTGACCTTGGATAAGTTGTCGCTCTTCTCTGGGTCTGCTTCCTGCTCTCTGACAGTTGTGGGCTTAGATTGGGTTACCTTAAGGTGCCTTCCAAGTTGAACTGTTCTGTGTGTTGTATGAGCTCTGGGGAGTGTCTGTTTTTCTCTGGGGCAGTTTGGAATTCCTCTGTCCAAAGCCCTATGGGAATCGAGGTAGGAAGAGCTGAATTTCTTAGCAGTCTCCAGGAAGTGCCAAGGTCAGAGTAGGGTCCATGTCCACCAAGAGTGGGGGAAGTCAGAGGCAGAACCAGCAAAAGCCGAGAGGTTGGAACAGCAAGAATATCAGGATCAAGATGATTCTATCAGTGAGTGGATAGAGGGCAGGGGGACCATTGGCACTGCCCTTGGCTAAAGTTATTTGGAGAGGAAGGGTGGTGCAGTAGAAAGGGAGTCTGGAGGTCTGAGTTTGAGTTCCATCTCTGACTCTTACATGCTGTGGGATCTTGGAGAAGTCACTTCCCCTCTCTAAGACTCAGTTTCCTTAGCTGTGAAATGGGGGTGATGATCCCTTCACTGTCTCTGTCCCAAAGTGGTTGAAGATCACATGATTTGGGGTCAGTATTTTAATGATTGTTCTTGTGATTTTAGAGTTGGAAAAAAGCCACGATCTACTCCCAAGCTGGAAGAGGTGAGAAGCCCAGAGCTGATGGTTGTCAGGGAGCCCTCAGGGCCAAGTGTGTGGTGCAGAAGATAAGGTCAGGAAAAAGGAGTGTGGGCTAGACCTGGGCAGACTTCCCACAGGAAGTGGCACTTGAACTAGGACCTGGAATGAGGGGGAATTAGCTATGCAGAGAGGGAGAATTCCTGGCCCATTCAGCCCTCTGGTTTCCCTGTGACAGCCCCTCCAGTGCAGCCCACTGACCTAGGAATATAGATAGGATGGTGTGACCTTCAGCTTTCTCCAAGGCAGAGTCTAAATAGAAATTTGAGTCCTTCAAGCAATCTTGTAGGATGAAAATGTACAGAGAATCTCTCCCCCCCCCCCGCCCCAAACAAGAGAGCAAAAAGTGTAGGGATATCAAAGTCCCAAGTGTCACATAGACAGTCCTGAGGCTTAGGATATAGACTGAGTTCTTTATTTGTACTTCTGGTGCTATCTAGAACCCTGGTTCCATTGCAGCATTAATTCTCTTCATGATGTTAGTGGTAAGATTCTGGGTCTGGGTTCTACATCTTTGTTAGCTTTGGGCTCTTAGTCTTTCCTGAGTTTGGATTCTGGGTCTTTGCTGGGGTTGGTTCTAGGTCTTTGTTAGGTTTAGATTCTGCATCCGTGCTGTTCTTGGGTTCTAGATCTTTGTTGGGCTTCTAACAGTCTATGTGTGATTAGTCTATTTATTTTCTATGCAAGAATTTGAGTTCTAGGTCTTTGTTGAAGTTTTAATTCTAGGTCTTTGAAGGTTTTGGGAATTTTCCTGGCCTTAAATTCTGGGGTTATGCCAGCCTTTTAGGACCTAGGTCTTTAGTTGACTTTAAGTTCTAGGTCTTTGTTTGCTTTTGAGGATCCAAGTTTTGCTTCTTTGTTGGGTCTTGATTGTAGACATTGGCTGGAGTTTGGTTCCAGCTATGTGACCCTGGGTGAGTCACTTAACCTAGTTTGCCTCAGTTTCCTCATCTGTAAAATGAGCTGGAGAAGGAAATGGCAAAACCATACTCCAGTATCTCTGTCAAGAAAACCCGAAATGGGATCACAAATAGTTGGACATGACTGAAACGACTCAGCGACAACAAATCTTATTAGGAAGTTTTCCTTTACACTGACCCTAAATCTGCCTCCCTGTACCTTCCGCCCATTGCTCAAAATTCTGCCTTCTAGGGCAAAGCTGAAGCCACCCCTCTTCGCCATGCTCAAAGACAAGTGAAAATGCAAATCCCTCCCCCTCACTGGGTCTTGGTTCCCTTATTCTTATTCTTCTTATTTTATTTTTTTTTTAGTGAGGCAATTGGGGTTAAGTGACTTGCCCAGGGTCACACAGCTAGTAAGTGTCAAGTGTCTGAGGTTGGATTTGAACTCAGGTCCTCCTGACTCCAGGGCCAGTGCTCTATCCACTGCGCCATCTAGCTGCCCCGCCAGTTCCCTTATTCTTAAAATGAGTGGTCTGGACTGGATGCCCTTCAAGGTCCCTTTCCATTCTAAACCTTTGCTCCTATGGTCCCAGGAATCTTGTGTTGTTGTTCATCCTGGACCAATGACATCATGAGGGTGATGTCTTAACTTGCACGTGAATTGGATTTAAGTGAGGCAGAGCTGCTCAGAGTCATCAGCCTCACTCCCTGACGCAGCTCTACAGGCTTCTTCCTTCCTATATTGTCTACATCGCCTCCAAGCCACTGGTGCATTCCCTGGCCTAGCCCAGTGTGATTCTGGGTCCCTGCCTGAGTGTCCTACAGCTCCTGTAAAGAGCTTATTGACAGGCACTGACTTGACCCAGTGAATGGCCACCACTCTTTCCTTGTTCACACCCCTTGGGCCAGACTAAAAGCACTAAGGACTTGCCGAGAATACTCCCTTTTATACCAGGTACCTCCTAGAAACTACCAAAGTCATAGGATTTTTATAATCACAGAATCTCAGAGCTGTAAGGGACCTCAGAGGGTATCTGGTCCAGCCTTCTACCAAGTGTGGACGTTTCCTCTATAGCCTCCCTTTCTCCTCTGATGGAACACCTCTCCCTGTGGGGAGCTCACTACCTCCAGAGACAGCCCATTCTGATGTAAGATAGCTCTGATCGTCAGGAAGTTCTTTCTTATATGGAGCTGAAATCTGACCTTCTATAATCTCCTCCACTCTACTCTCTCCCCTCTGCCCCCCCCCCACCCATCCCATTGGTCCTAGTTCATAGGATCATCTTAGGATGCTAGAGCTAGAATAAACAACCTCCTTTGCACGGTCTGGTAAAATCACTGACTTCCTTCAAAACACAGCTTCTGGGTACCATCCCAAACACTAGGTCTTTCCTGATCCCCCTCAGCTCTCTTCCTCTTGGAATGACTTTCTCTTTACTTGCTCGTCTGTGTTATATTCCCCTCAGTAGAATGTAAGCTCGTTGAGGGCAGGAACTGGTACATTTTTGTCTTTGGATCCCTAGCTCCGAGCTGAGTGCCTGGCGTATACTGGGTGCTTAAAACATGCTTGTGGAATTGAATTAAATCCCAAGTCTAATTTTGCAAAGGAAAAAAACGAGGACACAAGGGAGGGGAAGTTCTGCTGTCTGGGGTGAAGCAGAGCATGCCGGATGTCTCTTTCCTATGACAACTCATCAGATAGTAGAAGACAGTAACCATGTTCCCCTTGAATGGTCTTCAGGTTGAACCATCTTACTTTGGTTGTTAACACACTACGGGTGGCGGGGGGAGGAAAGGAGACAGGGATGGACGCTTTCACTGAGTACCTCTCAGTGTGGGTGAGGGCATGGAGAGGCAACAACATGCTTCCCATGGAAAAAAGTCATCTGGGAGAGCCTTGCAGTTGGGGAATGTGTGTAAGAAGGAGGGGGAGAGTAAGGACAGGACTGAGAAGGGTCTCAAATGCAAGGTTAAGGAGATTGGACTTTGACTCATGGGTAACAGGGAGCCATGGGAGGTGTTTGAGCAGGGAGTAACGTTGTCAGAGTTGGGTCTTAGGGCCCATTACTGGAACTGTGTGGTCAGGATAGATGGGTAGGAGTGTGACTGGAAGCAGGGGACCTGTTAGAAGGCTGATAAAGTAGTGCAGGGGAGAGACCATGAGGCCCTGAATTAACTTGGGAAGAGGGAGATGTAGGGATTTAGTGACTGGAGGTTGGGGCAGGGCAGGGATAAGAGGACTCAGTGGCTGGGTCTTTCTTCTCCTGGGGGGTGGGAGTGGGGTAAGGCAGAGGGTAGGGTGTATGTGTGCGGGGAGCGAGGAAGTACACTAACCCAGTCATGCCCTCAAGGCTCCTCCTCTTTCCTCTCTCAGGAAGGAGCCCCCCAGGGGCCAGGCTCTGCAGTGCCCGTCAGTGACGCTGACAGATGCCGAGGGGGGGGGGGAGCGGGAAGGGAGAGGGTTGGTCACGTGCTGCAGCTCTGTTTGCCATATTTAGAATCGCTAGATCAGGAGAAACATCTCCTCCCGGCCCGGCAGCCAGGATTCTTGGAGAGAGAGAGAGACGCACACAGACACATACAGTCAGAGAGAGCAAGAGACAGGAAGATGCCTGAAGGGAGATATGGTGCTTCCTGGGGCCTGGGTCACCCCCCCCCCCAGCCCAGCTATGTGTCTAACCTGAGGTCCACCTTCCAAGGCAGGACCCCTGGATGAGGAGGGGGGTGGGGCAAGCCCTTGTACAGACACAGAAACCCAAGTGGACATCTAGAGGAGGGGCTAGGGCCTGCACCCACCTAGAGGGGACTGGTATAAATAGAGGAGGGACACAATGAGGCAAGAGCTCATGGATTCATTCCCTGGCTCTGCCGCTCACTGGACATATAGCTTCATTTGAGCCACTTCCCCTCTCTAGGTCAGTTTACCCATCTGTAAAATGGGAATGATGGTGATGCTTACTCTCCCTAACCCCTAGGACTCTTGAAAGGAAAGTGCTTTGTGAACCCGAAGCACCACAGAAACAGCAGTTGTTATTTTAACCATCGTCACCTGACCCAATAAATAGACTTAAACCAGCCTGTGGTATGAAAGATCATAAAACCGTAGCTCTGAAGCTGGAAGAGGCTCCAGAAACCTTCCAGTCCAACTTTCTCATTTTTACTGAAGAGGAAACTGAGACCCAGGAAGATTTGCCCTAGGTCAGTCAGTCAATAAACATTGGTTAAAACCTACTGTGTAGGGGCAGCTAGGTGGCACAGTGGATAAAGCACCGGCCCTGGATTCAGGAGGACCTGAGTTCAAATCCGGCCTCAGACACTTGACACTTACTAGCTGTATGATGCTGGGCAAGTCACTTAAGGCTCATTGCCCTGCAAAAAAAAAAAGGGGAGGTGGGGAGGAAGAACCTACTATGTGCCCCGCACTGGGCTAAGCACTGGAGATTAAAAAAAAAAGATAAAAGACAGTCCCTCCCTCAAGGAGCTTACAATCTAATGGGGGAGAAAACATGCAAACAACTATGTGTAAACAAGATATAGACAGAATAAATGGGAGATAATCAATACAGGGGTGGTGCTGGCATTAAGGGGGAGGGGAGATAGGAAAGACATAGAAGTTGGGATTTTAGTGGGGACTTCCAGAAAGCCAGGGCAGCCAATACATGGAGATGAGGAGGGAGAGCCTTCCAAGTATGGGGCACAGCCAAAGAAAATGCCCAGAGCCCAGAGATGGAGGGTCTTGTTTGAGGAAGAATGAGGAGCCAATGTCACTAGATCACAGAATAGGGGGAAGGGGAGTAAGATATTAGAAGAGTGGATGATTGGATAGGTCAGGTAGAGCTTGGAATACCAAATGGAGAGGATTTTGTACTTAATCCTGGAAGTGATTGGGGAGCCAATGGAATTTGAGTCAGAGGGGTGACATGTTCTGACCTGTGCTTCAGGAAGATCACTTCGGGGGGTGTGTGTGGGGGGAGCAGAGTGGGGAGAGACATGAGGCAGGCTGACCCACCAGTAGCCAATGCAGTATAGTCCAGGTGGGAGATGATGAGGACCTGCACCAAGGTGGTGGCCATGTCAGAGGAGAGAATGGGGTGTATACAAAAGATGTTATGAGGGTAAAATTCAACAGGACTTGGCCACAGCTTAGAAGGGGCAGGGTGACAGGAGTTGCGGTGCCACAAAGGCAAGATTTGAACCCGGATCCTCTATCAGTTATAGAATGGAAGGCATGGGTTATCTTATCCTAGTCCCTTGGGCTTGGTTTTTGTTTCTTTTTTTGTTTTTTTTTTCCAGGCCTTCTATGTGAGTTAGACCTCTGAGGTCATGAAATTCTGTGCTTCTGTTTCAGATTCCCTTTTTTTTTTTCAGGATAAATGCTCAATTTTTTTTTTTTTAAATGTATGAGGTATTTTATTTTTTCCGTTAAGATTCCCTTTTTTACTGATCAGTGACTTAAGGAGGCAGCTAGAAGGGGAGAGGGAAAGGATTTCTGCCACCCTCCTAGGGGCAGATGATGCTGTCCTATGCGCACTGTCTCAACCTTTGCTCCCTACTTTCTGGATGGAGGAAATACCTAGGCCTTAAGCCTAGGCCCCCAAGAATATCCAGATGGGGCAGGCCCAGCTTCCCCAGAGGAGCATCCTTTGCTTCCCTCCCACGCCCCTGACCTCTTATTTCAGCCAGTTTCTGCTGCTGGCAAGCTGCCCAGGCACAGGGGCATGGTCACCCCCAGCAACCACCAAATAGCTTGAGGGAACAAGCATCCTTACATGCATGGTGCCTACTGTGGGGAGGCAGTGGGAGGCAGTAGGAGTCACGGGCTGGGCTGTCTGAGAACCAGTGGCTAAAGGGACCTTATCCTTTTGTAGATAAGAAACTGAGGCCCAGAGAGGAGGTTAATGACTGGGCTAAGGTAAAATAAATACTAAGGAGGCAGGGTCAGAATTAGAGTCCTTGAAAATTATATCAGAAAATAAAACATTGAAATTGGAAGGGGGCAGCTAGGTGGCGCAGTGGATAAAGCACCGGCCCTGGATTCAGGAAGAACTGAGTTCAAATTTGGCCTCAGACACTTGACACTTACTAGCTGTGTGACCTTGGGCAAGTCACTTAACCCCCGTTGCCCTAACAAAACAAAACAAAAAAAAGAAATTGGAAGGGACCTTGGACCACCATAAAGTCCCTCACTTTACAGATGGGGAGGATGAGTTCTATAAAAGTGAAGTCACTTTAATTGGGGGGAAAATAAAATATTTAAAAAATTTTAAATGAAGGCATTTAACCAAGATCACATGGTTAGAGTCAACAGCCTGGAACTGGTAATCATGATTTCTTGTGTCTGCACACAACCAGTTCTGACTAAGGAAATGACTATATACTGTAATGGATAGGGAAATGGATTTAAATTCAGGAGAGACCTGGGTTTAAGTCCCACTTCTAACCCTTACTAGCTCTGTGCTTGCTTCTCTGAGCCTCAATTTCCTCATCTGTAAAATGAAGATAATTCCTATACTATGTACCTCACATGCAAGGCTGTGCTAACAAATGTTTAACGACCAACTTGCAGGGCACACTTTTAAGTTTAATCTGCATTATTATCAACATTTTCCCTATTGCTTTCTTAAGTCTAGACTATCAACAAAACAATCAATCAATTTATAGCATTTGCTGACCTCTAAGGAGTAAAAGCTCACACTGAAAATTTAACAACGGGCTTCCCAGGGAATGGGGCTCAAATGAGATTACGTATGTAGAGCACTTTGTAAACTGCTACACAAAGTGTCCCAAAAGTCTCAGTGCAAGCTAGTGTCATGTAGACATAGTCTTAGGACCATCGTGTCACAGGCTTGGAACTGGTTACTGTTGTTGAAATTTTCAGTCTTATCCAACTCTGTGACCCCATTTGGGGTTTTCTTGGCAGAGATACTGGAGTAGTTTTGCCATTTCCTTCTCCAGGCCATTTGACAGATGAGGAAACTGAGGCAAACAGAGTGAAGTGACTTGTCCAGGGTCACACAGCTGAGATGGGTCTTCCTGACTCCAGGCCCAGTGCTCTATTCACTGAGTAGCTGAAATCAACTCCCTTATTTTAAAGATGAGGAAATTAAGGCTGGATTAGAGAAAGTGTCACTCGGGTAGTAAGAGGCAGAGCCCAGATTTCATTATCTGTTCTTCAACTCCAAATCCAGGAGGCCTCTTCTTAGGCTGGTGTCTTGCATTAACATAACCCTAAGAGCACAGAGCTGTGGGGCAGCTAGGTGACAAAGTGGATAGAGCACCAGCCCCGGAGTCAGGAGTACCTGAGTTCAAATCCAGTCTCAGACACTTAACACTTACTAGCTGTGTGACCCTGGGCAAGTCACTTAACCCCACTTGTCTTACTAAAAAAAAAAAAAGAGCATAGAGCTGTAATTGGAACGACCTTTCAAGGCTATCTCATGTAACCTCCTTATTTGAGAGATGAGGAAAATGAAATCCCAAGTGGTTGAGGGATTTGCCCAAGCTCACAGAGTGAGTTGTCAGAGTTTGAACCCAGGTCTTCCAACTCCAGATTTTATACTGTTCTAGAAAAGGAAATGGAATTTCTCCCCTTGCCCATCTTCCCATGCTTAACTGCCCAGAGGAAATTGGAATTAGAGTTGGGGCTCCAGCTGGGGTCTTGAGGGGCTTAGGGGATGTGTGAAATCTCTCACCTAGAATTTTTTTGGGGTGAGACAGTTGGGGTTAAGTGACTTGCCCAGGGTCACACAACTAGTGTTAAGTGTCTGAGGCCGGATTTGAACTCAGGTCCTCCTGACTCCAGGGCCAGTGCTCTATCCACTGTGCCACCTAGCTGCCCCTTTCACCTAGAATTTGAAAATGACTAGTCCCAGATATAAGGTGGCAGGAGGGTCAGGGAATGGGGTAAATTCTGGGCTGTGAATCTGGGGGTCTGGGTTCTCCTCTTTGGGTGATGGGAGTTAGTATGAAGCAATGGAAAGAGCCTTGGAATAAGAGGCAAGAGACCTGGATCTTGGTCCCAGCTCTTCTACTGACTCACTGTGTGACCTTGGCTAAACCCCTACCCCTCTCTGGGCCTCAGTTTCCTTCTTTGTTAGATGGATAACATCTAAGATCCCCCCCACTCTCTTTGTTCCAGTACCTCTAGCAGTGCATGGGGGGGGCAGCTTTGCATTCAGGATTGGCTAGCTGGATCCTGGGGGGCAGGGTCCTTACAGCTCAGAGATCTTGTATTCCCACGTGTGCCCAGTCTCTTCCCTTTCTGTCCTGGGAATGAGCTGAGCGGAGCCGCAGGACAGCTGGTTAATTATTGAAGGACCAGCTTAGCTGAGCCGGCTCCTGCTCCTGCTCCAGTTTTCTCTGTGTCAGCACTGGTGGGGGCAGGCTAGGAAGAACTCCTGGTGGGGGGGGGGAGGGGACCCAGCCTCATGCACTTATTCATTCATAGCAAGCCTACCTGGAAAAGGACTAGATGACCACGAGGGTCCCTTCCAGACTTGTGGGCACAGGAGGGAATGAGACCCATGCAAAGATCTCGCATCCGACCCATCCTGCCCCCCTGACTTACTGGTTGTATGACCTTAGGTCACTCACTTCTCGATGGACCTAAGTTTCCACCTAGAATTGCCAGTCATTGTTATTTCAGCTCTGACAACGGTGTTCTAAGGCCCTTCCCAGTTCTGATATTCTATGTCCCAAGGGTCCTCCAGCTCCGACCATCTATGTTCTAAGATCCTTTCCAGTTCTGACACCCAGTGTCCTGAGGCTCCTTCCAGCTCCCAAATTCTACGTCCTAAAGTCCCTTTCGTCTTTGACTGTCTATGTTCTAAGGTCCTTTCTAGCTCTGAATTCTATTTTTCAAAGGTGCTTTCTTAGCTCTGACATCCTTTGATGTAAAGAGAAGCTCCCCTAACAATGAGAGTTATCTCAAAGTGGGATAAGCTGGCTCTGGAGGAGTGGGATTCTCCTCCCTTTGGATGCCCATTCTGGAGGGATAGTATAGAGAAAATTCTGGTTTGGGTACAGGTAGGATGAGGCAGCCTGGGGATCCCTGCCAGCTCTGAGTTAATGATTCGGCATCACTTTCAGGTCTGAATCCTATGAATAGACCAAGTTCTCTGACATCAGAGGAGGGACGATCAGGATAGACTTCCTGGAAGAGGTGGTGTTTGAACTGGGTCTCCAAGGCTGGGAAGGTTTTACTCAGATAGCTATGGGCTAGGAAATATACAAAGTATTGGGAACATTCAGGATACAAAAGACTTTCCCAAATTAACAACCTCCTTTGGCGACCCTCAGGGCTTAACTCATCCTTCACACACACTGGGACATCTGGAATCTCACTTCCTTCCAAGGGGAGGCAACATGGTACAATGGACAGCGCACTAGCTCTAATTCAGAGGACTTGGGTTCAAATCCTACCTGTGTGGCCGTAGGCAAGTCACTTTACATCCCTGGGCCTTGGTTTCTTCTTTTGCAAAATGGAAGGACTGGACTAGATGCCCTCTGGCGTCCCTTTCACCTCTAGGTCTATGAGCCTGTGGTCCTTAGATTACACTGAAAGTTTATCTTCTGGAGGAGAACAGCTATAAGTCACTCAGAGGGATGGGATTTGCCCTCAACTCCCTCTTCTCTATTCAGCAAGCATTTATTAAGCACCTATTGTATGCTAGGGCATTGTGCTTCTCTCACATTAGACCGTGAACTCCTTGAGGGCAGGAACTATGGGTTTGAGGGTTTTTTGTTTTGTTTCTTGCCTTTCTTTGTATCCTCAGGGATTCACAGTACCTGGCACATAGTAGGTTCCTAACAAATTCTCATTGACTTGACTGGTCTAGGTGTTAGGGATACAAAGACAGAAATGAAATGGTTCCTGCCCGCCCTGTGCTTCCTGTAATGTATGAAAAGTTTGAGAGACATAATTTCTGGGTAATTAATCCTTTTACTAATTGTCATTCTTCTCATTCATTGTTAACCTATCTGAGTTGATTGCCACCTGTTGGGAACACCCAGTCTTCCAAGGGCATATGAGCATCAATAAGCCATCAGGCTCCATCTTTGGTTCATGAGAGACAGCCATATGACCATCCTTTAATCAGTCAATTAATTGCTAGACATAATTAATACAATGATTAATTACCCAGAAGTTATATCTCTTGAACTTTCTGGGAGCTCACATTCTAAGTAGGGGAGATACAAAGAGGAGGGTTCGTCCTTCTGGCAGGTGGAAAAATCAGCTGGTACTTAGGAGAGACCTTGTATAGGCAGTGACATTTGAAGTGAGCCTTCAAAGGAACTGGAAGTTCTAAGAGGTAGAAGCAAGGGGGTCGAATATTCCAAGATGTGGCAGACAGAGAAGATGGAATGTCACGTACAGTGAAAAAGCATCTGGACCAGTTTAGCTTGGAACGAAGAACTGCATGAGGGGGCAGAATGTGAAATCAGTCCAGTAAGGAAGGATCCGGGTAGCAAAGGACTTTAAAAATGCCAAAGAAAAGAGCAATAGGGAGCTTGTACAGTTTCTTGAGCAGAAGAATGTTGCGGTCAGATATGTGCTTTAGAAATACCAATTTGGGAGCAGCTAGGTGGCGCAGTGGATAGAGCACCGGCCCTGGAGTCAGGAGGACCTGAGTTCAAATCCAGCCTCAGACACTTAACACTTACTAGCTGTGTGACCTTGGGCAAGTCACTTAACCCCAATTGCCTCACTAAAATAAAAGAAAAAGAAAAAAAAAAGAAATACCAATTTGGCAGCTGTGTGGAGGATGGCTCAGAGAGGGGAAAGTCTGAATGCAGGGAGACCTATTAGGGGGCTAACTACAATAGTCCAGTTAAGAGGTGATGAGGATCCAGGCTAGGCAGTTGCCGTGTGAGTAAACAGAAGGAAGCAAGTGTTGAGAGATGGGTTTTTTTTTTCAGTGAATAAGAATTTCTTTTCTCTCTCCCAACTCCCCTTCCCAATCCCCACTGGGGAGAGGAAAAACAACTCAACAGATATGCACAGTCAAACAAAACAAATTCCTGAATAGGTCAAATCTAAAAATGCCTGCTTCATTCTGCACTCTAAGTCCATCACCTCTCACCTGTCAGGAGAGTGTACCACTTGTCATCACTGATCCCTTGGAATTATGGGTGGTCATTAAAACATGAGAGATGGTGGGCAGCTAGGTGGCCCAGTGGATAGAGCACTGGCCCTGAAGTCAGGAGGACCTGAGTTCAAATCTGGTCTCAGACACTTAACACTTACTAGCTGTGTGACCCTAGGCAAGTCACTTAACTCCAATTGCCTCACGAAAAAAAAAAAGAAAAGAAAAGAAAAACATGAGAGATGGGATCAGCAAGATTCCCAACAGATTGGACAGAGCGGGATGGCAGAGAGTGAAGAGTGGAGGATGATTTAAAAGTTGCAAACTGAAAGGACCCCAGACAGAAGTGGGGCCATTAAGAGTAGGGGCGTTGGGGCAGCTAGATGGCGCAGTGGTTAAAACACCGGCCCTGGATTCAGGAGTACCTGAGTTCAAATCCGGCCTCAGACACTTGACACTTGCTTGCCGTGTGACCCTGGGCAAGTTACTTAACCCCCATTGCCTGCAAAACAAAACAAAACAAACAAAAAAAAAAAGAGTAGGGGCATTTCCACCAGACTGTTGGTGAGGAAGACTGGAGCTGGGGAGAGTGACTGTGAGCTGTCTGCTTAGAGAATCCAAGGAAGAAAATGCAAAGAGGGAATAGAAGACAGCCCAGGGCTCAACCACATATAGAGTGGGGGATAAAGCTGCAATGACAACGGGGTAGTATCAGATATGCAGGAGGATAAGCAGGAGGGAGCAGGGACACACACAGAGAGAGAGAGAGAGAGAGAGAGAGAGAGAGAGAGAGAGTGTGAGGGGGTAATCAGTTAAGTGGGTGCAAAGAACCAAGTGACTGGGAAGTGAGAAAGTGAAAGCAGTGAGTACAGATTTCTTTTTTCTTAGAGATTGTCCTTGAACAGGATGTTCAGTAGAGGATGATAACATGAGGGGATGGTCGATCCAAATGAAAGATGTTTTTCTGGGAAGGGGAAGCTCTGGCCTTGTTGGTAGGTTGCAGACAAGGACCTGATGGATAAGGAGGCATTAAAGATAAAGTCGGGGGCGGCTAGGTGGCGCAGTGGATAAAGCACCGGCCCTGGATTCAGGAGGACCTGAGTTCAAATCCAGCCTCAGACACTTGACACTTACTAGCTGTGTGACCCTGGGCAAGTCACTTAACCCCCATTGCCCCGCAAAAAAAAAAAAAATGAATAAAATGTTTAAAAAAAAAAAGATAAAGGGGGAGGGCAGCTAGGTGGTGCAGTGGATAAATCACCACCCTGGATTCAGGAGGACGTGAGTTCAAATATGACCTTAGACGATTGACACTTACTAGCTGTGTGACCCTGGGCAAGTCAAGGGTTAAACTCATTGCCCTGAAAAAAAAAAAAAGATAAAGGGGGCAGGGAGTTCTTTGACACTCTGGGTCTCCCTACACAACTTTCTCTAGCAAGGGCTCTCTTTTGTCTTTGTTCCTTCATCTTTTGAGTTTGGGAAACTTTCAGATTCTTCTGGAATGTTATCATATGAATTCACTGATATAAGCTATGAATCCATTTGGCATTTTATTTTGTAAATATCTATACAGATAAAATCCACCTACTGTCAAATTTTATTGGCCTGTTCTAAAATGGTGGCACCTTTTTGTAGGTTGATCATGTTAAAAAAATTAAGGTAGGGTTTCATTCTTTTTTGTCATTGTTGCTTCTACCCTAGTATTGTTGTTCCAGCTTTCTCTCTCTGGAAATTACTTTGCAAATGGCTTTATGTATGTCATGTGTTTATTCATCACTGTGTCTTTCTCCCTCCTAGTACAATGGATTGTTTCTCGTGGGTTGGGCCTAATTGTCTTTGTGGCCTAGCATAGTGCTTTATACATAAGTGACTGATAACTGTTGAAGCAAATTAAACTGAGTTGCAGATGACACACAGCAGATCTGGGACCTTGACCTATGCCTTCCTGCTTCCAATCAGGCCATTTGGGGGTGGCCCTGTGGGGATTGGGGAGCCCAAGCTTCTCTCCATCCTTCATCTTCCCCTGCTGAAGTTCCCTCAGGGACTCCCCACTGCTGAGGGGTCTGGACTGCTCTCCTGAGCCTTCCATGAGCTGCCCCCACTTTCCTGGCCTCATTAGCTGCTCTCTTCTCCCCACCTCAGTAAGCCCTTGAGTGCTCTCGGGCCATTCGGTGGCCTGACCTTGCCCTGTCCCGCCATTGTTTTTTCAGATTCTTGCTGGTCTTTAGCTGTCTGGTACTGTCAGTGCTGTCCACCATTCAGGAACACCAGGAGCTTGCCAATGAATGTCTCCTGATCTTGGTGAGTATGTTGGGATGTTGGGAGCCCAACAGCAAGGAACTGGAGCATGGGCCGTGGGGACGATGGTATCAACTTGTGGTGGGACCTGGTTCTATCCCTGGGCATCAGATTCCATGGAAAATTCCTCCCAACCTGGTCAAGTCTCCAGCCAAGGGTGTGAGTTGTGATCAATGGAGCTGGAGGAGGGTGGCAGTCATTGGCTCTCATTCTCCATGAGCTTGCCAGGTCCTGGTAGGAGATGCGCTATCCCTCTCTCCTTCCCTGACTTCACATTGGGATATGGCAGACACGGGGTGGTGGTTGAATTTAGGCTCCCAAGATCTGGATTTTAATCTGCGCTTCACTCCCCTGGGCCTCAGTTTACTCATCTATAAAATGAGAGAGTTGGACTGCATGACCTCTAAGGACCCTTCTGGCTCTAGATTCTACGATCTTCTCCGAAGGGAGCTTGGCTTGCTCTGATTTGCTGACGGTCCCAAGGACACACTGCAGACCCTGACTTGTTTCTCCAGGAAATAGGAAAAGGGGAAGTGGTCTTTGGTCTATCACGTCCTCCTTGGGGAGAGACAATTTCCCACAGTGTGCCCCTGTGCCTAAAGACAGGCTTTGTCTGTGGATATTGGAGCAGGGTGGGGAGATGGAGGGAGGGGCCAAAGAAAAAGCTCAAAGGATTTGAAGTCAGAGGACCTGGGTTCATATCCTGACTTATGAGCTGTGTAAACTTAGACAAATCACTTAACTTCTCTGGGCTCGAGTTTCTTCATCTCTTTAATAATTATGGCTTAGCATTTATATAGCACTTTAAAAAGATCTCATTTGGTCCTCACAACCCTGGGAAGTAGGTGCTATTATTATCCCCATTTTGCAGTTGAGGAAACTGAGGCAGACAGAGGTTTGATGGCAAAAGGAGTGAAGAAGAATAGAGCCGCATGGGGAGGTTTCTCTGACGATGCAGAATTTTGGTCTCGGGGTTGAACCCCTGCAGGACAGAAGCTTTGAGCAGGGAGGGTGGGGACTGGGGAGGAATTGAACAAGAGCGCGGACAGGAAGATAAAGAGAAGCTGGAAGAGGGGGGAGGCAGAGGCCAAGAGAGTCTGACAGAGCTAATTTGGATTCAGTCTCCCGGGGTGGGAGATGATCAGCTGTGGTCCCCTCCTTTCTACTCTCTCATTGGAGTCTTTCTCAAATTTCTGGACACAGAGCAGCCAGACTGAGAGGGAGACCTAGCTCTGTCTCCAGAGACCATCCCCCCTCCATGCTGGGGAGGCAAGGGAGACTCAGCTAGGATCTTTAGAAGCCCCTGGTTGGACGGAAAGACAGCCCTGCCCTCAAGGAGCTCCCTGACGATGAGGAATACTGGGGAGCCCCTCTGTCCCCAGGGACCCCCCCAGCCAGAACCTTCAGGGGGCCCCTAAGCTGGAGAGGAAATACATCTCTGTCTTCAGGGAACCTCTAGACTGTAGGACACCCCTTAGTGTGAGGCAGGGAGAGGTGGACCTCCCCTCAGAGGTCCCCCATCTAGAAGTGGAAGTGGAGACAGAGCCCCTGCCTTCAGGGATCCCCTTTGAGGGAGACAATGGGCCAAAGACACCCAAAGACCCGTTTAGTCCTAAAGAAAGGTCAGTCCTTGGCCCCAAGGACAGGGTAGGGTAGAGATCGAAGGTCAAGAACTGGGCACGAGAAAGATGCTCCCGGCTCCTCTCCCCAACTAGACCAAGCCCTTTCCTCCCCACAGGAGTTCGTGATGATTGTGGTGTTCGGCATGGAGTACATCATTCGCGTCTGGTCTGCCGGCTGCTGCTGCCGCTACAGGGGCTGGCAGGGGCGCTTCCGATTTGCCCGGAAACCATTCTGTGTCATAGGTAACTGATGGCTCTGATCTCTGACCCCTGACCCTAGTCTTGACTCTTGACCTTAACCATGATTCTGATCCCTGACCACGAGACCAGACCATCCTTACTTTTGGCCCAAACCCTACCCCCAACCCTTTCCCCAACGAACACTAACCAGGAGGACTTTAACCCTGACCATAAGCCCCTTCCCTCTCTTTCCCTGACAACTCCGTCCTAATTTGTGATAAATGACCTCTGACCCCAATCATGAGCACAATGGGGACTATGTTGGAGGCCTCAGGCCCAGTAAGGAGATACTCTGCGCCCCCCCCCATACCTCCCTTTCTTCTCCCCATGTTAGACTTCATCGTGTTCGTGGCCTCGCTGGCTGTCATTGCGGCTGGTACCCAGGGGAACATCTTTGCCACATCTGCCCTGCGGAGCATGCGCTTCCTGCAGATTCTGCGCATGGTGCGCATGGACCGCCGTGGAGGGACCTGGAAGCTGCTGGGCTCTGTTGTCTATGCACACAGCAAGGTGCTCAGTGGGCCCCACCCAATGGGGCCTTGGGGGTGGGGGTCAAACTGTACAAGACAAGGGAAGAATGGAGCTAGCTTTGGTGGGAAATTAGGGCCTGGCATTCTAGCCTCACCTCTGACAATTACTTATTGTCTTAAAGCTAACCCTCCTCCCTCCCCTCCCCTCCCCTCCCCTCCCCTCCCCTCCCCCCCCCCCCCCCCCCCCCCCCCCCCCCCCCCCCCCCTCCCCTCCCCTCCCCTCCCCTCCCCTCCCCTCCCCTCCCCTCCCCTCCCCTCCCCTCCCCTCCCCTCCCCTCCCTTCCCTTCCCTTCCCTTCCCTTCCCTTCCCTTCCCTTCCCTTCCCTTCCCTTCCCTTCCCTTCCCTTCCCTTCCCTTCCCTTCCCTTCCCTTCCCTTCCCTTCCCTTCCCTTCCCTTCCCTTCCCTTCCCTTCCCTTCCCTTCCCTTCCCTTCCCTTCCCTTCCCTTCCCTTCCCTTCCCTTCCCTTCCCTTCCCTTCCCTTCCCTTCCCTTCCCTTCCCTTCCCTTCCCTTCCCTTCCCTTCCCTTCCCTTCCCTTCCCTTCCCTTCCCTTCCCTTCCCTTCCCTTCCCTTCCCTTCCCTTCCCTTCCCTTCCCTTCCCTTCCCTTCCCTTCCCTTCCCTTCCCTTCCCTTCCCTTCCCTTCCCTTCCCTTCCCTTCCCTTCCCTTCCCTTCCCTTCCCTTCCCTTCCCTTCCCTTCCCTTCCCTTCCCCTCCCAGACCACAAATGTAAGTACCATAGCTTGGGTCTGAACCCACATACTTTAATGCCACATGTGACAGCCTTTCCACGGAACTTTGCTGTGGGATTCCAGACAAATACATTCAATTCTCTGAGCCTCAGGTTCCCCATCTATCAAATGATAGGAATAGGACTAGTTGATCTCTAAGCTTCCTTCCACTTCTTTTTTTTTTTTTTAGTGAGGCAATTGGGGTTAAGTGACTTGCCCAGGGTCACACAGCTAGTAAGTGTTAAGTGTCTGAGGCCGGATTTGAACTCAGGTCCTCCTGACTCCAGGGCTGGTGCTCTATCCACTGTGCCACCTAGCTGCCCCTCCTTCCAGTTCTATGACTGTAACACTCACCCCAGAGTCAACAGGTCTGGTTTGGAGGACTTGGTGTTTCCTTCTCTACAATGGGGAAGGTGAGCCTTGGCCCTTCCAGTGAGTTCTCCACAGAGAACAAAAGGGGAAGCCTTAGAGCTCTTTGAAGTAGGACTGCCACCTGACTCCCAGATAGTGGTTGCAGTGGAGGGAAGGGATGAGGCACCTCCCTGGGCAGGACCTTGAGCTGCTCCCTGCCTTTTGCAGCAGTCTTCTCTGTGGGCTAACCATCTGATCCCTCTACCCCAGGAGCTGATCACTGCCTGGTACATTGGTTTCCTGGTCCTCATCTTCGCCTCCTTCCTTGTCTATCTGGCGGAGAAGGATGCCAATTCTGACTTCTCTTCCTATGCAGATTCGCTATGGTGGGGCACGGTATGTCCTCCCCACCCCTCCCCTGGCCCTTCCCACTACCTGCCCCCAAGGGCCTCCCTGACCACACCCTAAGGAAATAGATCCCCCCCCCCCCGTGCGCTTTCATACCTTGAAGTGACCATGTCTTCCTTGTGGCCACTTCCTCAAGTGACCAGACCCCTCCAAGTGACCAGACCCCTGAGGAGATGGATGCCCAAGTTAACCCCAGGTGATCCCACTCCCTGAGCCCTCCTGGCCTCTCTCCCCACAGATCACACTGACCACCATCGGCTATGGGGACAAGACCCCCCATACATGGTTGGGCCGGGTCCTGGCAGCCGGCTTTGCCTTACTGGGCATCTCCTTCTTCGCCTTGCCTGCTGTGAGTGTCCCTAAGCTCTTAGTATGGGGGAGGAAGGAAGAGGGGAGCCTGGGATACCTCCCTCAGGTGTACAGGGCCAACCTCAGGGTGTCCTGCACTGGCTAGGACTGGGAGTTGTGGTTGCATGGAGACTAGACACAAATGCCCTCCCTCTGATTCCTGGGACAATCTAAAGAGTTCCCTCCTCTGGAATGAGAACAGCTGAGCCTTGATTTCTGAAGACCCTTCAGGGCTATTAGGAAGCAGTGTGACCTAGCCTGGCCTTACCTGGCCCACCTTGTCCCTCACGTGGCGCCCTTACTCCTCAGGGCATCCTAGGCTCCGGCTTTGCTTTAAAGGTTCAGGAACAGCATCGCCAGAAGCACTTTGAGAAACGCAGGATGCCAGCAGCCAACCTCATCCAGGTAGGTCCAGCTAGTTCAAATCATCGAGCACTGATTAAACACCTGGTATGCAGCAGCTATTCTGTTAGGTGTTGGGGATATAGAGGAGAAAAAGAAGGAATGAAAGAGGGAGGGAGAGGGGGAAAGGAAAGAAAGAAAAGAGAAAGTAAGGAAGGAGGGAGAGAGGAAAGGAGGGAAGGAGGGAGGGAAGGAAGGAGGGAAGTAGGAAAGGAGGGTGGGAAGGAGGGAAGGAAGAAAGGAAATAAGGAAGGAAGGAAGGCCTTGCTTTCAAAGAGTTTGTGTTTTCCTGTGGGGAAGCAGCATGCACACAGATAGGTAAATACTGGGACTATAAACACAAAGTAATTTAGGGAGAGAGCCTTGACCCCTAGGGGACTTAGGAATGGTCTCCTCTAGAAGGTAGCAATGGAAAGGAACCCTGAAGGGAGAGAAGGGAAAGGGGGAGAGCATTCCAAGGATGGGTCAAACTCAGGGTATAGCCCATACAAAAGCACAGAGATGGTAAGTGAGTTGGTGCAGTTGACAGAGTTCTAGACCTGGAGTCCGGAAGACCTAAATTCAAATTCAGCCTCAGACGCCTACAAGCTGTGTGACCTTATACAAGTTACTTGACCTCTCTGGACCTCTGTTTCTTCAACTGTAAAATGAAGGGATTAGACTTGATGAACTCAAAGGGTTCTTTCATCTCTAAATCTATAATCCTACAAAATGGAATTTCATGTTCAGGGAACAGTAGTTAGGTCAATTTGACTGGAACATAGAGTATATAAATTTAATTAGCCTGGAAAGATGGATGAAAGGCAGATTATGAAGGGTTTTCAATGCCAAACAAGGGAGTTTTTTATATTTTATTCGAGAGCAGCTAGGTGGCGCAGTGGATAGATCACCGGCCCTGGAGTCCAAGGACCTGAGTTCAAATCTGACCTCAGACACTTAACACTTACTAGCTGTGTGACCCTGGGCAAGTCACTTAACCCCAATTGCCTCACTGCCCCCCCACCAAAAAAAAAGAATGACAGATATATTTTATTCGAGAGGTAATAGGGAGACATCGAAGCTTCTTGAGCAAGGGAGCAACATGGTCAAACATGAGTTTAAGGGATACTAAGGTGACAGCTGTGCAAAGAATGAATTGGAATGGGGAGAGGCTGGAGTCAGGGAGACCAATTAGGAGGCTGTTGCAATAGTCTAGATGAAAGATGATGAGGTCCTGAACTAAGGTGGTGGCCATGGGGACAGAGAGTAGACAAATGCAAGAAATGGTGAAGAAGTTAAATAGACAAGTCGTGGCAGCTGATTGAGTAGGGCAATGATAAGCTACAGCGAATACTCCAAGTTGACTCCTAGTCTGTGAACCTAACAAGGAAAGATGGCTGTGCCCTAGAAAGACATCAGGGCGTTAGGGGAAAGGATGAGTTTGGCAGGAAAACTAACAAATTCTGCTTTGGACATGGTGAATTTGAGGTGCCTGTGGGACATCCAGGTGGAGACATTCAGGAGATGGTAATGGGGGGTGCATGCTGGATATGTCAGTTTGGGACTTGTCTGCATGGAGATGCTAGGGGTATTCGTGGGAGCTGATGAGGTCACTAAGAGAATGCATGAGGAGAGCGATAAAAAGAGGGCCTAGAACAGAGCCCTGGTGTATGTCTACACTGAGGGAGTGGGAGAGGTGGAGGAGACTGAGGAGGGGTCAGATAGAGAGGAGGAGAATGGGGAGGGGGCAGATAGAGAGGAGGAGAATGGGGAGAGGGCAGATAGAGAGGAGGAGAATGGGGAGGGGGCAGATAGAGAGGAGGAGAATGGGGAGGGGGCAGATAGAGAGGAGGAGAATGGGGAGGGGGCAGATAGAGAGGAGGAGAATGGGGAGAGGGCAGATAGAGAGGAGGAGAATGGGGAGAGGGCAGTGTTTGTGAGGAATGAGGTGGTCACCCGAATCGAATGCTGCAGTTGGAGGACTGAGGACTAAGTAATGTAGGTGGGGGATGGGGAGCAGTGCTGGCTTCCTGGCTCAGTTGGTACCTCCCTACCCAATGCCCATCTGGTGCCCACCCCAGGTGGCCTGTTTGACAAGCTCCAGGCCTAGGGGCACAAACTAAGTATAAGGAGAGAGGAACTGCATTAAACATTTTTATTGCTATCTTTTGTTTTTACATCATCTTCATTTCCAAATATATCCCTCCTCCCTCCCTTCCAATCAAGCCATCCCTTGTAATAAAGAATTTTTTAAAAAAAGAAAAAAAAAGAGAAAAAGAACAGAAACTGCATTTCAGGCCTCCTGAAGGCCAGAAGCTGGATGAAGGCAGGAAAACTGGAACACATATGTCAGCCAGCCCCCTGTCTCTAGGCCGGGACCCTTGGTGGGGGCAACCGTGCAGGAGGGGCATTATGTATGCATTTGTGGGAATGAAGTAGGAGGGGGCTATGAGATGGAGTAGAAATTTACCCAGATTTGGAGTTAGAGATCTTGTGTTCAAATTTGGACTGTCCCACTTGCTACCTTGTGCGTCCTCTCACAGCCTCAATTTCCCCATCTGTAATACAGAGGAGGCTGATGAGGAGATGATCTCTGAAGTCTCTTTTGGCTCTGAATTTCATGGAGTTAGATGCTGGGCTGCCCTGAGCTCAGCCCTGTGGCAGTCCCTCTCTCCTCCCTGAACTCCCCATCTCTGCCAGCTTGGGCTCTCTTCCCAGAAGGAGCCAATGGGGTGACTGCCTCCTCCACCTGATTCCCTGTTACCGCCATCCTTCACCCCAGAGCACATGGCCTGGACATCCTTGGCAAGGCCTTTGGCTGACCACCCCTCTTCCATTTAGCACCTCGTTATCTCCCTTCTTCAGAGTCCCCTCCACTCCTCCCACACACAATGGCCTCCTCGTCCCTGTCCCCATCCCTGTAGGGACATTGATTTGGGCTGCTGGTACAAGTGCTGGCTGAGACAGCTGGCATTGTGGTTCCCCCATAATTAATGAGTGGCTTACAAGGCCATCCTGGGAGGCAGGCCCAGGCAAGGTGGGTGAGCTCTCAAGGACAAGTGAGAACCAAGACGGCTGGGAGGGGAGGCTTCTAGGGTGGGCGCGTGTATTCTCCATCCCCCAGCTGGCCCCCATGGCCATCCTCCAGGGTGGACGCTCCTGTCCCATCCCTCCCTTATCCCACTTTAGTCTCCTACACCATTTTCACATAGGTTCTTCCTTTAGTCTAAGCTCCAGTGTGGTGTAGTGAAAACAAAAGTATTAACTGATGTGTGTGTGTGTGTGTGTGTGTGTTGCTCTTAGGTTTACAAAGCACTTCACATACAAGAGAACTCACTTGGAAATCTGGTCCAGAATCCTTTCTTGCTATCCTCTGTGTGGCCTTAGGCAGAACATTTACTGTGTTGGGGCCTCACTGGCCTCTTCTGTGAAACTAAGGGCTTGGACTAGATGACTCTTGTTCCTGCTGTTCTGCCCTTCCCAACCTCTTCTCTCTCAATTTCTCCAGCCTCCCAGACTTCATGCCCATCTGTATGCAGTCCCAAGGAAGGGCTGCTAACTCCTTCCATCTTTTCCTGTTGGGTTCAGTCCCTCCTTTCAATCTGGGACCTTTGGTCTAGCGCCCTCTGGTGGCAGTGCCTGAACACTGTAATAAGCATATGATGGCTAGACTTGGATTGGATTAGAGATTAGAAGATAGTAGATTTAGAGTTGAAAGAGATTTTAGAGTTCATATAATCCATCCTCTCTACCCCACCCCGCCATTTTGCAGATCAAGAAATTTAAGACCCAGAGAAGTTAGGTGAATTCCCCGAAGTTATGCAGGAAGCAAGTGGTAGAGTCAGGATTTGAACTAAGGTTCAGATCTAGTATTCTTCCACTACACCATCTTGCCTTCCTTATTCAAGCTCCATAATTTTACAAGGGAGGAAACTGAGGCTGAGAGAAAGGAAGTGATTTTCCTAAGGTTCCTTTGCCTAGGTACTGGAGCTGGGATTTGAACCCAGGTCTCATGATTCCAAGTCTAATGCTCGAACCTCTACCCCCTTGAATTGAGAAGGTGGAGTGAGCAAGGTGGGTAAGGAGGAGGTATGATGAATGCCCTGTTCCTTCAGGCTGCCTGGCGCCTCTATTCCACTGACACTAGCCGAGCCTACCTGACTGCCACCTGGTACTACTATGACAGCATCCTACCATCTTTCAGGTAGGTGCTTCTGGGGCCCACCTTGGGGGGGGGGGGAGGGAGGAGGCATTGGTTCAGTGGGAGATGTATTCGACTAGGTTCTGAGCACCAGCTGCCCAAAGGATTCTTGGGTCTAAGTCTAGGATGCAGAAAGTATGGGTGAGTGGGGCAGGAGCCATAGATCTCAGAGTGGAGTGGGGTAGGAGCAGTCAGTGACCAGATTTACTAAGGAGTGGGGGAAAACACACATTGGCCGGTGGGTTGTGGGGTCAGGCTAGCAAGTGGTTGATTATGAGATGGGAGCCTCAGTTTCCTCATCTGTAAGATGAGGATAGTTTTTGTACTCTCTCTTCGCAGTGTTCTTGCTTTTGTGAACCCTAAAATGTCTTAGAAAAGACATTTATTATTGTTGTTCTTATTGATAAGATTATTAATATTAGCATTATTCAGCAGGGTCCTCCAGGAATCTATATTCCCCCACTCCCAGGTGTCTCCTTGACTATACGTTGACGCCTTCTGAGTCAGGGACTCACGCTAGAGGAATGAGAGAGCATTGGTCTGGGTAGCTACAGAGCCCCTGCCTGGCTGTTGCCCATGTGGGCAGAGACAGGAATGCTTTATGTCTAGCTCTGGGGTACCCAGCAATTCTGTATCTGTGCCTTAAGCAAAGCAGCTGTCATCTTCCATGGCAAGTGCAAAGGCCAATGGACCAGTGCTGGAGGCTCTCTCCATCCCAGTCGTGGGGGGAGGGGCCGGGGGCCTGCATGTAAATAGATGTCTGCGTCAAAGGTGAGGTACCCCGATAGCTTGCCCAATTCCATCCCCCGGCTGAGACGGGCTCAGAGATTGTCTGGGTTGCTGCTCCCTGCAACCAGCCCGCCTCTACATTTGGTGGGCAGCACTGGGAGGAGGGGAGGCCTTCAGCTGCTGAGGGGTTAACCTGTGTCCACTCCCAAGGATAGTTTGGAGGGGGTGGTTATTAATAGAACAGCCAAGGTGGCAGGAAGTGCCCCAGGGTGGGGGAGCCGCTCGTCCCAGGGGCCCCCCCGGGATGGAGCCTGTGCCCCCGGGGCATCACTCAGTCCCGAGGGTGCAGAGCTATTAGGGGGAGGATGCTGAGCTCAGCGGTCCCCCCTTCCCCCACCCCCATCCTGCTCACCGCTTTTCCGCCTACTTAGCTCCTTAGCTCCTTGGTGTACGACCAGCTGCTGAATGCCTGCCTCCTCCACACCTGGTTTCCTCCCCTCCCTTCCCTACTTCCCTGAAGCCTCCCTGGTGGGGCCGCTCTGAAAGGAAGCAAGAGAAAAGATAAGAGGAGAGAAGAAAGGCTGGAGAGGGCTTATGCCCCATCTGCTGCAGTGTCCCTCCCCCCCCTTCCAAGAGGCTGCCCAGAAGGCCCCCTTATCCACTGCCTGCCCCACAGTGGGCAAGGTTGTTTGGAGCCTAGGAAGGGCACTTCTCCTGGTTAGGAGCTCACTGCGGGGAAGCCTTAGGGAGAAATTCGGTATATGGGGGGTGGGTCTGTGGTTGGTGGTCACTACAGGGTGGGGTGGTAAGAAAAAGTGATGACCTTAGCCTGTGTGACCTTAAGCAAGTCACTTCAGTTGAGCCCAGGATTCCTGATAGGATGATCTCTTAGCTTGGCTGGGGGTGGGGGGTGAGGGAGGTGGGAGAAGGGGTGATGGCTAGGGAGGGACAGAATAACCCCCGAACAGATAGATGACCCCTCAGTTATCTGAGGTCTTAACCCTTTAGCTCCTGAAGTGACAATCCTTTACTTTCTAGGGGACGACTCCCTGGTGCTGGAGGGATCGCCCCTTAATTCCTGGAGGGATCACCTCTTAGTCCTCACAGTGATCGCCCCTTAGCTCCTCCAGGAAATGCCCTTAGTTCCTTTCACCTTAATCAGGTTAGTTATTCAGTCTGTTAACCAGCATTTATTAAGAGCCTGCTGTGTGTCAGGCATTATGCTTGGTGTCAGGGATACAAGTATAAAAGTGAGGCCTTCCCAGGCAAACCGGACAGAGGGGACTTTAAAGGGGGTGGGGGCGGGGCTCCTGGAGCTTGTCAAGATAGTGGGCAAAGGGGCCTCCCAAAGACTAAGCTGGTACCCAGGGCCACACCCGAGTTCAAGCTCACTCTAGAGACGGGGGAGGAGGGAGAAATGGCTCCTTCATCCCAGGGTTCTGGAAGAGAGAGAAGGCCAGAATCTGCCTCGGCCTCTTCCCGGCTCCAGTAACTCCTCCCATTTTATATCTGCATCCCACCCCCTGCCCCACAGAGAACTGGTAATATTATTTGAGCACGTGCGGCGGGCCCGTAATGGGGGCCTGTGGCCCGTGGAGGTGCGGAGGCCACCCACACCTGCCGGAGCACCCACCCGCTATCAGACCTTCGCCACCTGCCACCGGCCTGGCAGCGCCTCCTATTGCCCTGGGGAAAGGTAGGGGCCTCTTGACAGGGCCGGCTCCTCCTCTTCCTCCTCTCCTCCTTGTCCTCTCTCACTCTCCTTCTCTTCCTCTGGCTTGCTCTCTCCTTGCTGGGCATAAGTCCTCTCTGGCCATGCTACCAGCAGTGCCTCTTCTCCAGCAGGCATGTGTCAGCCTCCCTGCCAGGTAAGGTGGATGGGCATCAGAGGGGGTCCCTGGCACCTCCTGGGGTGTGCCTGGTGAGGAAGGAGAACATCCCAGGAGCAGAATCCAGCCTCGGTCAAGGAAGAGCCGGGTGCCCAGGGTCGAGGCGGGAGGGGGATGGTGGCTAGAGTTCCAGCCAGGTCCGGGGCAGGGGTCCTTGGCAAAAACCAGAGAATAGAAGTCGGGGGCCTCACAGAGGCTCGGAGTGGGGAGGGGTCCCCTCGTCCAGCCCCAGCTTGAGCCTCCGCTCAATATCAGGTAGGGTCTCCCTTTAGACTAACCTCCAGCAGCTGATCTTGCAGAAATAATGATAGTTGACATTTATATAATGTTCTGAGGTTTTCAAAGCATTGGGTACCTCTAAGAGAGCCAGACTTGATTGGAGTCAGGATGAGGGAAGGTCTCTGGCTCTGAATCCTGGTCAGCTATGTAATGTCTGGGTCTTGGGCAAGTCCCTCAAACTCTACACACCTCACTTTCCTCCTTTGTGAAACAAGGAGTTTCCTCCAGTGATGGGGAGCCCATGAGTGCCCAGCCCTACCTCTTGGTGATGGAAAATTACTTCCCTCTCTCTGGGCCTCAGTTTCTCTCTATGTAGGTGGCTGTGTGGGTTAGGGGATTTCTGAGACCCTCCAAGTCTGTGGTCCTATCGATCTGCTACACAACAGGACTCTGGACCAGATTGGGATGTTTAACGACCATAAGGACTCATGGGTTGCCAAGGATGATGTACTGGGGCACCTCCTGGAGAAAATTCCTGACATTGTCTCCTCATCCCCCATGACTTCTCCACCACCCGCCTCACCACTCATGCCATTGTCATCTGTCTCTCTCTTTCTCTCCACCTCCAACCCCTTCCCTCCCTCCCTGAATCTCCCCTCCCATTCCTCCTGGGAAGTTGGAGAGAGGAGGAGACGGCCACTGGCCACAAGTGCTTACGGCTCAGGTAATCTTCAGTTGGCAGATGGGGGGATGGCATTGCCCGTGATGCCCGCCAAACCCTGATCCCCCAGGGTATGTGTGGGGAGGAAGGGGGACATGGTCTACTATACCTGGGGTACTATTGATGGAGCAGGTGTTGAAGAACAGACACTGGCTTATTGGTCTGGAGAACTGAGTTTGAGTTTTGAAAAGTAGTATAGGATGGGGCAGCTAGGTGGCACAGTGGATAAAACACTGGCCCTGGATTCAGGAGGACTTGAGTTCAAATCTGGCCACAGACAATTGACACTTACTAGCTGTGTGACCCTAGGCAAGTCACTTAATCCTCATTGCCCTGCAAAAAAAAAAAAAAAAGTAGTATAGGATGGGGCAACTAGGTGTACAGTAGTTAGAGCACTGGCCCTGGAGTCAGGAGGATCTGAGTTCAAATGTGACCTCAGATACTAGCTGTGTGACCCTGGGCAAGTCACTTAACCCCAATTGCCTCAAAAAAAAAGGGAAAAAGAAAAACAGTACAGGAGAAAGAGCACTGGATGATAGAGACAGAGGATCTGGGTGCAAATCCCACCTCTGATGGTTTTTTAAATTGTGTGACCTTGGACAAGTCACTTAACTTCCCCGAGCCTCAGTTTCTTCTTCTATAAAATGAGGGGATTGGACTGGATGGCTTCTGAGGTCCCTTCCTGCTCTAGACCCAGGACCCTAATGTCCCTTCCCTTTTCAGAATTTCTGTTTCCCCTTCTATAAATTGAAAAACAGATAGTGTAGTGAAGAGAGCCCTGGCCAAGGAGTCAGGAGACCTGGCTTTGCTCAGTCCTGGTTCTGCCACTGACCTGCTGTGTGACCTCAGACAGCTGTGTCTCCTCCCCCTGAGCCTCAATGTTCTGTAAAATGAGAGAATTGAGCTAATTATTCACTAAGCTCATTTCCAGCTCCAGGTCACAGGCTCTCTGACACGCTTCCTGAGCATCGATTTGCTCATCTTTGATCAGAGGTGTTTGGAGGCTTGGGACGCTGCCCCTCTCTCCCATCCCACCTCCACATGCCCACACCTTCTCCCCATAGACTTCCCATAGGGCACCTGTGACCTTGACACTCTAGGCTGTCTACTTGAAGGGTGAGTATGAGTTCGTATGGGTGTGGCCTCCAGCCTGTGCCTCCCAGACAGGGGGCTCTGTGACTGAGAAAGCCCCTTCTTCTGTTTCTCTGTGTAGGATTTGCTGAAATCCCACGTGGTGGTGGTGGGGTGCTTCTGGAGCCACCCCTCTTCCTTTCCCCACTCCTGCCCTCAGCCGCCCCTCAAGAGTGTAGGATTTTCCCAGTTTTCCTTCTGAGACAGAGGGCTCTGTCAGGGGTGGGAATAGCACTGGCCACCCCTTCCCCCTTGGTTCTCCCCCGGCCACCCCCAGTAGATCTTTGGGGCCCTGAGCCAGAGGGATGTTTATCTCCCCTTGAACCTCTTTTTTTTTTAATCTTCAAAGAGTCAAAACTTGTGCTAAAGATACATAGAGCATTAATGACAGATTTCCAGTCAGAGTGAAGATGGGCTGATGGGAAGAGGGCACGTATAGGGCAAGGGGATCTTGCTTCTATCCCTCCCAGTCACAGCCTCCATGAAGATATCATCTCTTCCATTACCTTCACTCTCTCCTTCATTCCTCTTTTGTCTCCATCTTATTGTCTCTTCTTAACACTCATCCTCACTCCCTGAGCCTCCTTGCAAATGTCCATCAGGATCTGCCTCCCAGAGGCCCAGAGCTTCCTGGTTTTAAACTTGATAGGGGACAAAGGGACACTGGTGTAAGGCAGGAAGGAGAGGAGTCAGGGTAGGACTCTGGGTAGTCTTTTTCTATCAGCTGCTGTGTGTCCTTGAGGAAACTGCTTACCCTCCCTGGGCCTTTGCCTTACAGAGGGAATGGCAGAAGCCTGCAGGGTGGGGTGTGCTGGGGGTTGGAGACAGATCTAGCTAGGGATGGGGTCCTCCTCAGCCTCTGCTGTCCCTTTCCTGGGTAGACACCAGTGGGGGCAGGTAATGGGGGGGGGAAGAAGGAGGGAATGGTGGGGATCACCCCTATTGAATGGATAAAATGGATTGTTCCAGGCTTGGTTTTCTGCTCCTATGTAGGGCACCGGGAACTCAGCTAGTCCCCCGGGAATCACCAGGAGTAGTTAACCCTTCCCTCTTCTTACCTAAGAAGCTCTCTTTGATGGGGGATGACTCAGGGGAAGCCAGGATGGGGATAGGGGTGGTTTCTAAAATGAGAGAACAGGGAACCCTGCATGGGGAATGGGGAAGGGGCCTAAGATTAGGGACTTGGAGAAAGCAGGAGCAGGCAATTCAGGTAGGCCTCGGATGTGGTTATGGGGACAGAATATGTGGGGAGCCTGGGCTCTGGGTACACGAGAGCCCCAAGATGAACTAATGGAATGGCCGGGACCAGCATATTTGGGGACAGATTATGGAACTAAGGGGTACCCCCCCACCTCTTGGCCACACCCCAACTTCTGCTCGATCTAGAGGAGACAATTGGGCCACGGGGGCACGTAGGTCAGGAACGGTAACTGCAGTGGGAAGATCCCATGCCCATATCTGGTGCAGTCTCTGCCCATCTGTCCCTGTAGCTGCTCTGTGGGCACATTGGGCCATAATATACCAGGAAGAATCCCACCTGCCCTGCCCTCACCCTGGCCCCTTCAGGCTGAGAACTAGGCCTCAGCCTCACCTCTGGAAGAAAGGCTCCTCAAGCCTGGTCCCTCTTGGATGCAGTTCCTCATTTATCGGCCCCAGAGTCAAGCAGGTCTGTCTCAGGATGAGCTGGGCATAGCCGGCAATCTTTGAAGGGCCACGGGGATGGGAACTGGCCGGGTGAAGCAGAATGGGAAACAGGAGATGGTCGCTGGGTCCAAGGGAGAGTCGAGAAATTATTCCTGGGACCTTTCAGCAGAGGCAGGCATGGGTGCCTCTCTCCAAGTCCTTCTCTCCACAACTGTGTCTTTCCTGCAGCTTAAGAATGACCACGTGAGAGCCAGGCCTCTGCCTGGGGAGCCGGGGACCCTATAGGTAGCACTGCCCAGATGGAGGGCCATGGAGCAAGGCCCGGAGGCACCCGGAGTCCTCTTGGCTTCCCAAGTCACTTAGAAACAAGCCCCTACTGGCAGAAAGGGTAATTAAGCCCCAGTGCCCACCTCAAGCTGCCAGGACCGAGAGGTGGCCTTTGGCTGTCACTCCCATGAGATCCTGTGCCCATCTGTGCTTCTGTGTGTGTGTGTGTGTGTGTGTGTGTCTGTCCACCCTTCCAGAGTTGAGAAGGAGGCATGGCACTGGAATGGGGCTGGGTGAGAACAGTCTGGGGCAGGCTAGTGCCCATGGGCATTGTAAAGCCCTTAGCACAGAACCTGAAACATAGTAAATGGTAACTATGCTCATTGTTTGGTGGTCACTGGTCTGAGCGTTCAGGGGAGAGTTCTACCTCCCCCTTGAATCAGAACAGAAGCCGACATTTGGGCCTGGCTCTGAGGTCCTGACATTTCATCCATCAGTATATCAACAAGCATTTATGTGTGGGGCTCTAGGCTAGATAATGGACATATGGAATGAAGGCCTCCTTGCAGGCTGCCAGCCTCCCACAGGCTGTGGCAAGCCCTTCCAGGGGAGAGTTTCTGGCTTCTTCAGGATGGATGGGGAGATGGAGGCCCCAGGGTTTGGCCCAGGGGAGGAGAGCCCGGATCAGCTCCTGGCCCTGCGTTTCCATGAAAGGCCAGGCAGATGCTGCCTGGTGGCCGGGCATGGGCCGCAGATGTGGATCTTCCGTTGCTCCTGGTAGCCCATGGTCCATCCCTTCTTTGGCCAGAGTGGCGGACACGTAGGCCCTGGACGCCAAGGCTCCTCCTTCAGGGAGCACCGACTCCGGGCTGGGGCTGTGCCCATACAGAGCCCTTGCTTGCCGCCCCCACTAACTCTACTCGTGTCTCATTCTCAACTTTCCAGCCAAATGTTTAGTAATAAACGGAGTTTCTTTCGGATCCACGCCAGCTGGAGACCGAGGTACCGGCGCCTGGCCTGCCTCTTGTCCCCAGCCTCCTGCCCAGACGGGAGCATGGGAGCCTATTAACAGGGCATGGGGTGCATGCCGCCTGCCCCTTCCCCAGCCCGGCATGCCTGGCGGCTCTCTCGGGAATGGCCTGTGTTGCTGCTCCTGGAGCAGGGGCAGGGGCCGGTGGGCACGTTTCCTCCCTGCATTGGGATGGCACATCAGTAGCTGGATATTCCCTAGCTTCAGGAACAGGAGACCCCGCCCCCAAAGCTGCCTGCTAGCCCTATAGGGTTCATCCCAGGCATGATGGCCTAGTGGGAGGAGCACAGCATCAAGGTCCAAAGGAGCTGGGTTCTGGTCCTGGCACTACCCACTGATGAGTCACTGTGTGACTCTGAACAAATTACTGAACCTCTCTGAGCCTCATTGTTCTCTTCTATAAAACAAAGAGGTTGTAGAGATGATCTTGAAGGCCTCTTCCAGGCCCAAGTCCTACGACCTGACAAGATCCATAGTGGGAAAGAATTCCCCTAATGGGAAGTCCAGAGGTCTGGGCTCAAGGCCAGTTCTGCCCCTGCCCTACTGTGTGACTTCCCAGTGTTCCCCTCTGCAAAACGAGGTTAGAAGGGGCTGATCTCCAAGGGTCCTTCCAGCTCTGATATTCTCAGGGACTAGGACACAAGGATTCCTGCATTTGTTCCCATCCTTTGCCCACTGCCCCATTGTAGACGGGGCTGAATCAGTGATGAGGGGGAGAGCGCTCAGCATAGCCCAGAGTTGGGCCTCATCTTCCCCCAGAACCTCAAAGATCTCACTCAAGGTCACTGGGAACAGGGAGAGGGGATCCTCCCCCTTTCTCTGCCTTCCTTGATTCTAATGGACCAAGTCTTCTTGGACCAGTCTAGAACAGCTAATCCCTGACCTGCCAACACTAGCACACTAGGAAGGCTGAAGCAAACTTCCAATGACCAAGAGAATAACTTCTCCCAGCAAACGCTCCTCTCTGCTACGGCTCCCCTCCCCCACCCCCCCCAGCCATTGGTTGGGACTGCATTGTCCTTTGCAGGGAGATCTTGCTTTAAGCAAATCTTAACCCAGTGAAACAAACCTCAGCAAACAAGAACCAGCAGCTGAAGGAAGTGCATCTGACCCATAATGCTTTTTGGAGAATGGGGCAAAAGTCTAACAGGGAAAGAGGCAGGTAGTCAGAGCTGGAAATGACCTTCGAAATCACTCCAAGTGGGGAAATTGAGGCTTTCCAATAAGGAGAGGACACTCAACAAATTTAGGGGTTAGCCCTAAGCTAGGTAGGTGGCCTATTCATTTTCCCTTAGGGCATTTCTCTTCCTTTCTATTTTACATACTGCCTGTATGTTTTCTGAAAAGTGAGAATGCTTTGAGGGTGGAATCCCCCTGCATTAGGCTGGCACCTTGGGATCAATCAGAAATGGCAGCCCAAGATTGAAGCATGACATCTAGAGTTCTAGGTTCTGGGATTGAAGATCCTAGGTTCTAGGTACTCATCCCAGCATGGGGCTCTAGGTTCTAGAATTTTGAGGTCCCTGTTTCTAAGTTCTCATCTCAGCATGATTCACAAAGTTCTAGGCTCTTGGATTTTGTTGTAGTGGGTTCTGGGTTCACCCTATCTCAACAACACCTATAGGCTTTGGGACTTTGAGATCCTGGCTCTCCTAATATCAGCATGGCTCTTTATGGGTTTCTAGGTTTTGAGATTGTGAGAACCTGGGTTCTAGATTCTCCTAATCTCATCTTAGAATCTCACCTCCCAGTTCTGGGAGAAGCTAAGCTCCAACATCCCCTATGCCCTCCAGCCCAAGTGAGGAGGGGAGGGATCCCTTCTGTCTCCAGAGCTTCTGGTTAACAGACAGAAGGGTTGTGCAGGTGCTTGGGCAGGAGGGGAGGGGGATGCTTGTCAGCATGTGGGAAACCTTGTAAGACCAGCAAAACTAAGTGAAGTTTGAGGCATGCACTAACTCCCAAACTCTCCCCTCCCAGGCCCAAGGGATGTTCTGGATGACCTTGGGGGAGCTGGCTGAGCACGCTGGTTGGGATGAGTTAGATGGCCCCATTCGTCTCCTTCCCTCAGCCTCTTGCCCCTACCTGTCCCCTGGAGTCCCTTCTAAAAGGTCCACAGGTCCAGGGACCCCCACCTGCTCCTGGCTCCAAGGATGTCCCCACTCATCCCGGCTGCCTTCTCGAAGGTGCCCCTGGTTTCAGTCTTTGCCTCTCACACCCCATCCTGCCCTCTACACCATGGCCTAAGGCATGGGATTTAGAGGATGGGGGGACCTCGTTCTTGCCCCTGAAACCAGTGCCTGTCCCTGCCCTCCCCCATGCCCAGGAGCAGCCCAGAGGGGGGCCTACTCAGCCCCCCTCCTCTCAGGTCTACTTCCCAGACTCCCTGCTCTTTACTCCGCATCCTCCAACTGACCTTGACGTCGGTGTGACACAATCCAGCTCTCACAGTACACTTGGTGCAGGGCACCCTGGAAATATGTGTGTGTGTGGAGGGGGCCCCTCTGGGGCTGTGATAGGAGGTACACAGGAGTGGGTGTCTGGCATTAGGCTCTGCCACTTACTACCCATGTGAACTTGTGCAAATCCCTTCCCCTGAGCCTCAGTTTCCTCATCTGTAAAATGAGGGGGTTAAATCAGATGACTTAGAATGTTCCTTTCAGCCCTATGGACTGTCTTCTTCCCTCCTAAACTATAAGGGCAGCTCTCTGGGAGAAGAAGGAACAAGCTCGTTGTGGGAGTTGGTGTGTGTTTGTGTAGATAAAGCCCACAAAAACTAGCCAGCAGGTGGCCTGAGTAGCTGGTTTTGTGGACATGGAGTTTTTTATTACAACAAGCTGTGGAGAAGCCAATGCCCCAGAAAAAAGGTTTTATGCTGTGGGGTGATACCAAGTGTTCCAGACAAGATGGCTGGTGTCTTCTCCGTCCTCTGGGAGGAACATAGCAAACCCAGCAGGGGAAGCCTCAGTATTTTTGCCCCCTATTACTGACACCAAAGCACCTTAGGAGGTGGAGGGGGGTGGTCCACATTTCATGAGCCAGGAAAATGTGAAAGCGTTCTTCTTCCCCCACACACTAGATGCCTTGCAAATAGACTCTATCTGACCTAGGGCAAATACCTCAGTTGGAAGGCTCTGAACCCCTCCTTTATTCAGGGGTCCTCAGGGAAAAGGCTGCCCCCAATTTGCCCAAGGCCCAAGATGGCCCCCCTCCCAATGCCCACCTTTGGTTGAACCACTAAATACGTATTAGAGTTAAATTTTTTTTTACTTAATATAATGCCAGATAAAACAAAGAAGGAAAGCCTAGAAATTCTATTTTAAGAATAGCTCACACATATGGCCTGATCAACCAGTCAGTCAACAAGCACTTATCATGTTCCCGACATTGGTAGGTCCTGGGCATACAAGGACAAAATGAAATGGTTGCTGCCTTCCCAGAGCTTACAGTCTACCGATGTCCTTAATGTTCTTTGTATATGTGGCTCTGTCTGTTCTCCACTCTCCAGGCCTTTGTCCAGGATGGGGCACTAGGAGGCTGACAGCTTTCCTCCCGGCCTCCCATCTCCTCCGGGCAAGGCTTCTCTCCTTTGGCACTGCAGCCTCCACCCATCTAGGGCAAGACAGTAGCCCGAATGGGGTCATTGGAATGTCTTTAAAGTCCACGGGGCAGGGTCAGAATCATGGGATCTTGGAGTTGGAAGGGACCCCATCAGCTATCTAGTGCCTGTGCTTGACAAGTGGTCATCTGTCCTTTGCTTGAGGTCCTCCCATGATGGTGGACTCACTGGTGCCCAAAGCAGCTAAGGCCATCTTGGGACAGTGCTTCCTTTCTGTCATTCCCATCTAGTTCTGGTTCTGGTTCTACCCTCTGGGGCCACACAAAATCTTTGATCTCTGTTCCCTTAGACAGTTGTTTGATAAAAGACAGAATGGAGGTTTTGAAGAGCAAACTATATATCACACTCACATAATTTAGCTCTCCTATCCATAGAAACAGATATTTGAACTCCCAGGTATTCACCAGTGCATTTATATACATAAATACACACGCCCATAAGCAGCATACATACTCACACATCTGAACACATACTTGTGTACCAGAGTACCAGAGACCTTGGCCATGCCCAACAGGAAACACTGTTGATTTTTTTTTCAGTAGGGGGAGAACTCCAAACATACCCATGCTCCTCCTTCCCATTCCTAAGAAAGCCAAAGAACTTCCCTCGGTCCCCTCCCCCCAAATTGGTTGGGTGCCTGGTTCACAGCTCTATCTCTAGTCATTCTTCATGATGGCCAGTGACAGACTCCATGGAGGCTAAGCTGGGATTCAATCTCCCCATAGGTCTCCTGAGGTCTGAGCACATTCCTGCTGACCTTCTCCTAATTCTCTCTTTGGAGTCCATCAGCCTCTCTATCCTTCTTACCTGGGTCTCCACCAAACTAATCTCCATTGTGCCCACCTGTCTCTTTCCACATTTTCCACTCTTGTTTGTCTGGGCAAAGGTGTGTGTTGGGGAGGGTAATCAAGTCAGATGGAGCCCTGACTTAGTTTCTTCCAGGTCTTTCCCCAAATATCTTTCATTTCCCCTTATAATCTCCCCAAATTCCTGCCTTTAATCTCCATTACCTACCTCAAGTACTCTCAGTCCTCACCTCTAATCCCTCTCATTCCCAGTTTCAATCCCCCCAGTTCTCTCTTCTATTTTCCCCAGTCCCCACCTCACATCCCATTTCTGGTCTCCCAAATTTTAACTTCTAGTTAGTTCCTCATTTCCCCAATCTCCAGTTTCTAGTTTCTACCTCTAGTCACCCCCATTCCCACCTTCAGTCTTCCTAATTCATATTTCCAAACTCTTACCTCTAATAACCCATTCTGGCCTACAATTTCCCCTGCTCCCACCTTAAATCTTCCTAATTCTCACTACCAGGCTCTTCCAATTATTGGTCCAATCTCCCCCATTCCCACCTTCCATTTTTTCCAACTTCCTAGGGCATGAATCAGAGTTTTACCCACCCCTGGCCCCGTACCCTGACCAAGGCCCAAATTCCCCATCAGGGCTCTGTGCAGGCTAGGGAGGGGGGCCTGCTCTTTTCTCTCTCCCTAATCTTTTTTTTTCTCCCTCCTTCCTTCCTTGGCCCCTGTGCCTCAGCACTAAGATGGGCATCAAGGACCGCATCCGAATGAACAGTGCCCAGCGCCAGTGTGGAAGGACTAAGCAGCACCTGGCCCCACCACCCCGAACCTCCCCAGGAAGTGAGAGTGAGAATGTGAGTGTGGGAGAGCCCACCAGCCCCACTAAGGTCCAGAAGAGCTGGAGCTTCAATGACCGGACTCGTTTCCGGGCATCACTGAGGCTCAAGGCCCGGGCATCAGCAGAGGGTGAGTTCAAATGGCCAACTGGTACCCTCATTGGCTCCTGGGACTGTGGAGGTTTTAGCTAGTTCCGAGAATTCCCAAGTAGAAGGATGTGACTAGCCTTCCAGCCTGTGGCTCCTGGAACCCAAGTCTTCTCAGAACAAGAGAAGAACAAAGAACTGGGAGAGGTCCTCCAATGATATCTGACTGTGTGGCCCTGGGAGAGTTACAACCTCTCTGAGCCTCAGTTGCCATTTCTGAAAAAAAAGGAGGGGATTGTACAAGATTATCTCCAAGAGCATTTCCAGTTCAGAGTGTCAGTGTTTCTTTGACTTATACACTCAATCCTCCCTTATACCTGACTGCTTGGTAGAGAACAGTGGTTAATTTGTCAAAAGAAAAAGTTGATGATACAAAAAAAAAATCATTTTGATTTTAGAAGGTATTTTTGTCTTGTGTGTGTGTGTGTGTGAATTTCCTCATTCTAGAAGCTCCCAACATTTTGTGGCCTTGTGTGCTCTTGACTGAAGTGAGAAGTGCTTCATAGTGATTGGGCACCCCCATGTTGGCCTATCCTCTCCTGGAACAATGAACTTGTCCCTCATTCCTTGCTGGGATGGCTCACAAATAGCACCAGTCTAATCAAAGGCAGCTAGCTCTTCCCTACCAGGTTGCCTGCTATCTGTTTCAAACTTTCCATAAGGAAGCAGGAAGGAATGTTTTAAAAAAGAGATTTCCTGGTAGTAGCACCTGAAGGTGGAGGATGGAAGCTTTAACCTTCTTTAACATTTTTTTTATTAATAGATTTTTTTAATCACCTGTTTTCTCCAATAAATCCTTCCCCTCCCCTTCCCAGATAGTCATCTCTTGTAATAATAAAAAAGAGGGGAAGAAAAGTTTAGCAAAACTAACCACTGTATCTAAAAAAAGTCTGTAGATTTTCACAGCCCTAATAACCCACATCTACAAAGAAGTTAGGGGTAGGGGGAGCTTCCTTTTCTTCTGATGGTTTCATTAAATTGTGGTGATCCTATAGAACAGTGGCATTGAATGCCAAACTCAATCTCCTTTTCCCGCTCTCTAAAATGGGATGGCGAGTGGGAATAAAGAATAGTTGATAGCTCTGCCATGCTGTTGTTTCCTGGTGAGTTCAGTCCCCCCACCCCAAATGACTGGGAGATGGCTCCTGTCAGCCCCCAAGGGAGGAGGACTGACGGGCTGCTACTGTCTCAACAGAGGTCCCCTCTGAAGATGTGACAGAGGAGAAGGGTTACCAGTGTGAGCTCACTGTGGACGATGTCATACCTGCCATCAAGACAGTGATCCGTTCCGTCCGGTGAGTGTCACCCTCTCCCCACCCCATCTCTACCTGCTCTCAGCCTCTACCCTCCAGCTGGTGCAGGCTCTGCCAGCCCCTCTGCCAGCCCTGCACACAATCATCTCCAATATTACCTGCTTGGCAGCCCTGGAAGTGATCAAGTGGGCTTTACCTAGGAGACCTGGCCAGGGTGGTAAGGCAGCAGCTGGGTTTGCAGCAGCCTTCTGATTCAGACTCCAGGGGTGTGTGTTTACCAGCAGGAACTTCTGGACAGTGGAAGGGAATGTTGCCACCTTCCCCTTAAAACAAGAGGCCCTAATTTATGGTGAATCAGGAACCCAGCAGGCTTTCTGTCTCCCTGTTATAGTTGCACTGTCATCCCAGCCTCACCTTTGCCCCAGACGGGTCATCCTGCTTCTCTGTTTCTGTTTGTCTCTCTTCCTCTCCCTCCCCCTCCCCCTCTTCCCCCTCCTCCTTCCCCTCCCCCTCCCTTTCTTCTCTTTCTCCTCGTCCTCCTCCTTTATCCTTTCCCTCCCTCTCTCTCTCTCTCTCTCTCTCTCTCTCTCTCTCTCTCTCTCTCTCTCTCTCTGTCTCTGTCTCTGTCTCTGTCTCTGTCTCTGTCTCTCCCTCCCTTCCTCCCCCTCCCTGTCTCCATCTATTCTCTCCATTTCTGTCTTGGTCTCTAACTCTCCCTTTGTTCCTGTCTCTGGCTCTCTTTTACAGTTTTTCTTTCTCTCTCTTCTGTCCGTCTTTGTCACTCTTTGTCTATCTGTTTGCCTCTCTGTTCCTCTATCCCCCTTTCTGTCTCTGTGCCCCTGGCTTTCCTGGATCTCCCTGCTACCCTCAGGGTTAGTAGCAGATCTCTAGCTGAAGTCTGTTTCAGTTCCCAGAAAAGCCTCCCTATCTCCTCTCTGTTCTCAGGCCCAAGCAATCTCCCTCTGCCCCCAAGACTCAGCTTCCTTCTCTTTTCTGACTTCCATCCCTATCTAAACATCTGGCCCTCTTCGTTCTTTTTGTCACCTTGCCCCAGAGCCTCCTGGTCCCTTCTGAAGGAGCTGGAGAGGCCCCACCCACAATTAATTGGAACCTAGATTTGGCCACATCCACAATGGACAGAGAGAATTCCATGGAGGGAACTGAAGCTGGGGCTACATATCCAAATGGGCACCGGGCCCATCATTAACATACAGGACATAAGATATGATTGTACCTACTCCTTGATAACATTACACACTGACTCCCTCTGTATGTGGGACTTTGTGCTAAGCTACTGTGGGGAAATAGGAATGAGGTGAGGAAGGAGAAACATGGAAAGGAGAGGCAGCCTGTGATGGAAAATAATGGAAAAATTCTGAATTTGGAGATGGATCTGGGTTCAAATCCCGGCTTTGTACTTTACTTACTATACACCATTAATCAAATCACATACTTTCTCTTTGCCTCAGTTTCTCCATCTGTACAAGGAAGACATTAATCTAGATGATCTCAAAGGTCCCGTCCAACTCTAAATTGTATGGTCCTATAAGATGAATGGGAAAAAAGAAACCTGGTCCCTGCCCTGAGAGGGCTCACAATTTAGCAAAACAGACAGAGTATGGACATAAAGAAAACAACTTACAATTCCTATCTTTGTGACCCTAGTCAAGTCACTTCTCCTTTCTAGTCATTTTCCTCATCTGCGGGTCTCTAAGGTGTTTGCCAGTAACTATGACACTGTGCTCAGGGGCCAAAGAGGGTGAAGAGCCCAGGGGGTGGAGAGACACTGTGGATTGGGGGTAGTCAGAGAAGGCATCCTGGAGGGGAGGAGCTGAGGGTTAGGTCTGGGGGAATGAGAAGGCCTGAGACAAGCAGGGAGGAGCTGGAAGGAAATCCCAGGCTTGCCCTGTCACCAAAGTCCAGGCTGGAGGTCAGCCTTGTGGGAAGGGGGGGCACTAGGACAATGGGCTGGAAGAGGAGGGCCAATTGAGAAGACTGCCTCTGTACCCCTGCTCTGTGGCTTGGCTCCTCTGCTCTCCCCCTGACTCTCAGGCCCTGTTCCTTCCCACCTCCACAGGATCCTGAAATTCCTGGTAGCCAAGAGGAAGTTCAAGGAGACTCTCAGGCCCTATGATGTGAAGGATGTCATTGAACAGTACTCAGCGGGCCACCTCGACATGCTGGGCAGGATCAAGAGTCTGCAGGCCCGGTGGGTGCCTTGGGGAAGCCTCCTACTTGACCCCGATACTTGGCTTGCTGGAAGTCTCTCCCCATCCCCACCCTGGGGAGCCCCAGGCTCAGCTCCACTTCCACCTGTCCCACCTGAAACACCCAAAAAGCTGCCTCAGCATGACAGAGCGCTGAGCTTGGAGCCAGTCCAGATTGGAATTCAAGACACTTTTAGTTTGACCCTGGACAAGTTGTTTAACCTCTTTAGGCCTCAGTTTCCTCATCTATGAAAGGGGGGATGGTAATAGTTCCTACCTCACAGGATTGTAGCATAGCTCAAAGGATGGATGCAAAGGGCTTTCTAGACTTGAAGGAGCTATCGAAATGTAGTCTATTATTCTCAGCCTATGCCCACTCAACTCTGGCCCCACTCTCGTCTGTCCGAGCTCCAAGGTTAAGGCTATTCCTTCTGTTTCTTTTTTCTTTCTTTCTTTCTTTCTTTCTTTCTTTCTTTCTTTCTTTCTTTCTTTCTTTCTTTCTTTCTTTCTTTCTTTCTTTCTTTCTTTCTTTCTTTCTTTCTTTTTGTGAGGCAATTGGGGTTAAGTGACTTGCCCAGGGTCACACAGCTAGTAAGAGTCAAGTGTCTGAGGCCGGATTTGAGCTCAGGTACTAGGCTCCAGGGCCGGTGCACTAATCCACTGCGCTACCTAGCTGCCCCTATTCCTTCTGTTTCACACCGGGGGCTTCCCCGGTGCGGGGCTGGGTTTGTCCCTCAGATCCTGCTGTTGGCGCTTAGGAGAAGAGATGCTCAGGACACGGGGAGTCTCTGGGAAGGGCGTCTCCAGGGGCGCCTCGTTCTTCTCCCCTCTTCCTCTCGCCCCCTTAACGGGCTTCTTTTCTTTCTCTTCATCCGGTAGTGTGGACCAGATCGTGGGCCGGGGGAGTGGGGATCGTGGGGACCGAAAGTCCCGGGAAAAGGTAGAAAAGGCTCCCTCGGATTCCGGAGAAGCCGGGGACGAGATCAGCATGTTGGGCCGAGTGGTCAAGGTGGAGAAGCAGGTGAGGAGGGAGAGGGCACGTCTGGGTCGCGGTGGGGACCAATCTGAGTCTTGGGGAGAGGGGACTGACTGGTGGAGGATCTACCCACCACTGATCCTCCGCTAAACCTCACCTGCAGTCATTTCCCGCTCCTGGTCCGGGCCCTGGCTAAGCCCCGCCCTCAGCTAAATCCCACCCAACGAAGCCCCGCCCTCAGACAAGCCCCGCCTCCAACCAGGTTCCATCCCAGTGGGCCTTACCCTCCCAGGCCCTCCTCACTCTGCTAAAGCGCTCTCCCCTCCCCCCGCCAACCCCCAGCTAAATTCCAACCAATGGAGTCCCAGCCCTGTTAGCCCCCCCCCCCCCTCCAGTCAGGCTCCATTCCCAGGTGAGCCCCGGCTCCCGCTGAGCCCTTCCCCCGTCAGGTGCAGTCCATCGAGCACAAGCTGGACCTGCTGCTGGGTTTCTACTCCCGGTGCCTGCGGGCGGGAGCAGCTTCATCGGCCAGCCTGGGCACGGTGCAGGTGCCCCTCTTTGACCCGGACATCACGTCGGACTACCACAGCCCCGCAGACGCCGAGGACATCTCTGTGTCGGCGCAGACACTCAGCATCTCTCGATCGGCCAGCGCCAATATGGACTGAGGGAGGCTCCCCACTCTCCCAGGGACCTGACCTGGACTGGCCACCCAGCCTGGCACGGGCCCAGCAGGCCCCCAGGCCTCGCCTGCCTGCCCTCCTGCCATCCGCTCTTACTTGAACGGGCACAACTGAGCTGCCAGGAAGGAGGAGGCACCCACAGCAGGCATCTTGTGGGGACCCAAGTGCCCCAGGCTGGGCAACCTCCCTCAGCCCTGTCCCCATTTCCAGATGCTGGGCCCATCTCTGGTCATGTAGCCAGGCAGACAGGCCCTGTCAGCTTTGCCAAGGGGTCCCCTGAGACTATATAGGGCAGTCCCAGGACTTGTGAATCTAGTGCCCGCTGGGGGGAATGGGGGGTGAGCCCTTCCCCTCCCAACAGCCATGTGGCACCATGGGCTCCCCAGACACCTTGGTCCCAAAGCAGGGACCACTCTAAAAGCTATGCAAGACTGGTTCTCTCTCATACCCCTCCCTGGAGAGGTGTTCTCTTGGGGAAGGCCCTTAGCACTGTCAGGAATGCTGACACCCTCCCTTCCCTACTCCCCTGGGGTCCTCTGCAGGCCCCGCCTCAAAGCACAGTGATCCTGCCCAATGGGTGGGCACCATATATGCAAATCACATTAAATATGCAACTCTTCAGGCTGGCCAGAGCTCCCTGGGAGCCTTGAACCACTCCCAGTCCAAGCTGCCCTCATACAGCCTCACTAGGCTCAGTCCAGCCCTATGGGGCTGGGCCCTTGGGTACTGCTAGCAGGGCTAGTGCCTCTCCTTCCCCACCGGGGCACAAGAATGGGTGGGGTCCTCACGGGCTGAGCCCCAGCCTTTCATTTCTCTTCCAGGACCCTCTTCAGGGGTAGTCAGCTCCCCACTTGTCAGGGGAAGGGCAGCTCCCTCCCAAAACAAAAACAAAAACACACACATTGACTCCCCACTCAGTTTCTTCCAGGATCTCTGACCTTGGACAACTTTGAAACTGTGGGGTGTTTGCTGTCCCAGGAAGCGACCTCAATGAGCCCTGTAGGGGGCTGGGGAGGGTGCAGACTCTGAACGGTACCTACCTGATGATCTCCCCTATACCCAGTCCCCAGTTTGGTAGGTTCGAAGGAGAAGAGCCGCTTCCTTCCCAACCAGGATACTATTTTCTTAAGGAACTGTCACTGCTAGTGTCCCTTGTACACTTAGCCCCAGAGTAAAGAGGGGCAGCTTGGCCCAAGGACCCCAGGGAGAGGGTGGGCAGCATGGAGGGAGAAGCCTCAGGCCCCGCCCAGAGAACAGCTCACAGCACAAAGCACACACACTCCCACTTCGAATGCGAGAAAGCTGCTCCTAACCCCCTCCATTGCTAGGGTCCACCCTCCAGCTATCGCCGCCTCTCTGGCATTGCGCATCTCTGACCCTGGAGTCTTCTTGGAAACATAACTTCATAGATTCCCCCCCTACACACACACACACACACACACACACACAGACACCCCCTACAAGGTGCAGGGGAGGGAGACAGGGTCCCCCTACCTCTCCTAGAAGGGCAGTGCCTGGTGCCTGCCCTATGCCAGGGAAGGACTTTGCATCTCACACCCAGGGGCCCTGCATGTACCCCTTCTTGGGATGGGGGAGCATAGCTCCTCTCCCCTGCTGCACTCCCTGCTCCCCTGCCCCGCATGCCCTCTGCATGTGTTGCTGACCTTTGCACCAAGAGCCTGCCCACCTCTGGCCCCTCCATGCCCTCCTCTGCACTGACCCCCAGAGATGGAGCTGGGGCTGAGACCCTCTGACCAAATGAGAGCCCAGAGTAGTCCCCTCCCCCTCCCCATCTCCCACCGCGATCGAGGTTCTCCCACCAACCTGGTTCTCGGACATGCAAGTACCTCACTTTGTTAACTTCATTAACTTATTGGTTTCATTAAAGTTTTCAGTAGAAGGTGGTTGGCCTTGGTCGTGTTAATTGGTTGGGGACCAGGGATGGTGGTCTTGCACCCAGGCTCCTTGGGGTAGCAGGGAAGGACTGGGGGATGTTTAACTTGAAGGCTGGAGGTGGCGGGGACATAGCCTCAAAGTTTCTTCCTCTTTTTCTTCTTCTTTTTTTTTTGGCTGGGGCAATGAGGGTTAAGTGACTTGCCCAGGGTCACACAGCTAGTAAGAGTCAAATGTCTGAGGCTGGATTTGAACTCAGGTCCTCCTGAATCCAGGGCCAGTTCTTTATCCACTGTGCCACCTAGCTGCCCACCCAATGTTTCCTAGAGCTGGAAGAGACCTAGGGATCATCTAACTCTTTCTCATTTTACAGATGAGGAAATTGAGGCCCAGGACATTTGCTCTGCAAAGTTTATGCACTGAGTGGGAAATCTAGGATGAGGAAAATAGATGGGGGGGGGGCGGGGGGAAGGTCACGTGACTGGCTGAGGCAGGATTCAGGACCCTGACCTTCCACCTTCTGAGCTTAAATCTCTCTCTCTCTCTCTCTCTCTCTCTCTCTCTCTCTCTCTCTCTCTCTCTCTCTCTCTCTCTCTCTCTCTCTCTCGTGTGTGTGAGGCAGTTAGGGTTAAGTGACTTGCCCAGGGTCACACAGCTAGTAAGTGTCAAGTGCCTGAGGCCAGATTTGGACTCAGCTACTCCTGACTCCAGGGCCGGTGCTCTATCCACTGCACCACCTAGCTGCCCCTGAGCTTAAATCTCACATCCTTTCCTTTACATTCTGCATCTTCTTACACGTGTTCTGTACTCAAATCTCCAAAGGGCTGGCATGCTCAAGAGGGATTAGACTTCTGTTTGGCCCAAAGGACAAAACTAGACCTAACGCTGGGGGAAGCTGATTTTTCTATTTGATGGCATTAGATGCTGTGTGACTTTGAACAGTCAGTCTCCCTCTCTGGTCCTCAGTTTTCTGAAGTTGGACCAGAAGGATCTCAGTTCCTTCCCAGCTCTACCACTCAGAAAACACTTATTAAGTGACTGCTTACTATACCCACTAGCTTCAGGACACAGGGTGCTAGGGACAGAAAAGTGAACAAAGAAAACCTTCCCTTTTAAAAAGAAACTTATGAGGATCATCCTCCTCATCCCAAATAGGGACAGGGGGTGGCATGTGCTTGTTGTTATTCAGTAATTTTTCAGTCGTCTAACTCTTTGCGACTCCATTTGGGATTTTCTCGACAGAGATACTCGAGTGGTTTGCCATGTCCTTCTCCAGTTCATTTGACAGTTGAGGAAACTGAGGGTGAAATGACTTGCCCAGGGTCACACATCTCGTAAGTGTCTGAGGCCAGATTTGAACTCAGGAAGATGAATCTTCCTGACACCAGGTCTGGTACTCTATCCACTTTACCATCAAGGAGCATCTCTCTCATCCTAAATAGGATCCAGGGGGCATGGTATGTGCTCTCATTAGTAAAATCCCAGATAGACATGATAGGGACAAAGGAGAGATCCAGGCCAGGTGCTCTAGGAAAATCGGAGGAGGGAGAAAACTCATTCATCTCAGGGGAGGAATCTGGGAAGGCTTCTTGGAGGAGGTGGCACCCAAGATGTACCTTGAACAAAGAGAAGGAAAGAATGCTGAAAGGCAATGATGGATAAGGCTGGAGTGTGTTACAGAAGCTTGTTCAGGATATGTGTTCAAAAGTACAGGCAGGAGATGGAATGTCAAACTCGGAATAATCTGATTGTGATAGACCTGGAATATAGAGTTTGTGATGGGGAATATTGGGAAATCAAGGCTGAAGAGACTACGTTTTATCCCATAGCAAAGGTGAGCTTTTGGTCCCCTCCCAGCTCCTTCATTCTATACTCTAAGGGCCCTCCCAGCTCTGACATCCTGTGTTCTAAGACCTCTCCCAGTTCTGACATTCTGTGTTCTAAAGGCCCTCCCAGCTCTGACATCCGGTGTTCTAACGTTCCTTCCAACCTTGATGTTCTTTGAGCCTAAGGAAACCTAGGAGACCCCACCTAGCCTCTCTTGAACATAGCCTCTGTCTCTGTCTGTTTCTCTTTGTCCCTTTTAATCACTCACATCAGGACTATGATGATAAATGTTTGACAACCAGCTCTCAGAAAAGTGTACACGTTACACACTTTTCAGCTCGATCTGCGTCATTAACATTTTTTCCATCGCTTTCTTAAGTCAACAAACCACTAAATCCAGCCCTGGTTTGTGTCACTTTCTGCTCTCCATGGTGCAAATGCTCCTGTTGAAGATGTAGTGAACAAGTTTTTGCAGACTCCCACCCTCTCCTGACTCACATGCAGTATATAGTAGGTGATCATAAAATAACCGTGGAGTGAGAATGAGCCTCAGGCTGAGGCTCAAGGGCTTGTGTTCTGATCTGAGCTCTGCGTCCAGTGACCTGCAGCGCCCATCTGTTAACCTGGCCAGCACAGCCCCGTGGCAGCCACAGTGGTACTGATGAACTGCCCAGGTACAACCCAAGAGGAGCCTGCCCTGGGCCTGAGATGATGCCCCGTCCTGTCGTCCTGAGGGGTCCTCCCACTGCAAACTGTCCTGCTGTTGGCCATCCAGAGCCCCAGGGACTTCTTCCCTCACCCGCTGCTGGTGGAACCCTGGAAACGCCTTGGTGCTCATCCAGTTGTGGGCCCTGGGCTTCCTGCCTCTTGGGCTTCCAGCACCTCTTACCATGTGCATCCCCATCCAAGGACCCCCCTCCTGCCTCCAGCTCCACATTAATATGCTCCAGCTTCTGGCTGTCCTGCTCAGGTACCTGCCCAGCCCTACTCACCCTAGCCCTATGCTGGGTTGCTGGGTCTCAGGAGGCATCAGGGACACTGGCTTTGCAGGAGGTCGATGCTTAACTTCACAGCCCTCAAGTCTTCTGACAGTCCTTCCTGATGTTCTTTGTGGAGGTATTTATGTTTGAGATGAATGAGGGAATTCCAGAGACTATGTTTAGTCTGGGAAGGGAGGAAGGGAGGGGAGAGGAGAGGAGAGGAGAGGAGAGAGGAGGAGAGGGGAGGGAAGGAGACAAGAAGGAAGGAGAAAGGAGGGGAGAGGAGAGGAGGGGAGGGGAGAAGAAAGGAGAGAATATGTAGAGGAGGGGAGAGGGGAGAGGAGGGAAGGAGAGGAAACAAGAAGGAAGGAGAAAGGAGGAGAGGGGAGGGGAAGAGAGGGGAGAGAAGGAGAGGAGAGAAGAAGAGAGGAGAAAAGACTTAGAGGTGTTCTCAACTCCAAGGCTGTCCCCTACCCCCTACACCATGCTGTGGCTCAGAAATGGAGGTTACTATTATGGAACGTTTATCACCTGTACCTGTAGGGGTGAGGTGGGAGAAGGGGTGACCTGGAGTGGGCTGGCTTTGATGTCATGAAATTCCGCTTGGTCCCAAAGAGCAGAATAGGTGCAAATGGGTAGCCCCCGCCCCCACCCCAGACGTTGGACTAATCCCAAAATGTTCCGGGCTGCACCAAGTGCCATGGTTCCTCCTTGTCTCATTCGGGCTCTTCAGGCAGGCACTAAATGACCACTTGTCAAATACTGTAGGTTGTAGTGGAGATTCTTGGGCAGGTATGGAGTAGACGAGATGGCTCAGGCCTTTTTTTTTTTTTTCCTCGAGGCAATGAGGGTTAAGTGACTTGCCCAGGGTCACACAGCTAGTAAGTGTTAAGTGTCTGAGGCTGGATTTGAACTCAGGTCCTCCTGAATCCAGGGCTGGTGCTTTATCCATTGTGCCACCTAGTTGCCCCAGCTCAGGTCTTTTTTAACTCTCAGATTCTATGATTCTGTTAGAAGAGAGATTTAAACCTAGACTTTTTTTTCTCTTAGCCTAGCTTACTACCTATCCACTACTCCTCACAGCTCCTGGAAGTGCAGCTGGTTCACATTCTATAGTAAGAAGTTCCATTTCTTTGAGGCAGTTGGGGTAGTGGATCAAGGGTCAGTTTGGAGTCGGGAGGACCTCAGAAGGAGAGAAGTCTTTTTTTTGGGGGGGGGGCAATGAGGGTTAAATGACTTTCCCAGGGTCACACAGCTAGTGTCAAGTGTCTAAGACAGAATTTGAACTCAGGCCCTCCTGAATCCAGGGTCAGTGCTTTAAACTCTGCACCACTTAGCTGCCCCCAGGAGGGAAGTCTTTTGACGCATAATGGCTTAGTGACATTGGGCGTGTTGATCCACCTCTCAGTGCCCCAGGCAACTCTAGGTCTGCAAATTAGAAATAAATTGCTCATTTCCATCAGTAATGGAAGTTTCCTTACTCCAGTGAAATCATGGTCAGGACCAAACACCCTTCCTCCAAACCACCCTCCTATGACCATATGACAATTTTTTTTGTTTTTTGTTTTTTTAGTGAGGCAATTGGGGTTAAGTGATTTGCCCAGGGTCACACAGCTAGTAAGTGTTAAGTATCTGAGGCCGGATTTGAACTCAGGTACTCCTGACTCCAGGGCTGGTGCTCTATCCACTGTGCCACCTAGCTGCCCCCATATGACAATGTTTTAAAAAAAATTTTAATAAGAATTTTTATTTAAAGTTTTGAGTTCCAAATTCTATCCCTCTTTCCCTCCTTCCCCTACCCCTTCCCTGAGGCAGTAAGCAATATAGAGATTATATATATGTATATTATATATATAGATTAGACATGTGCAATTACGTAAAACATTACCATATTAGTCATTTTGTATAAGAAAACTTGAATAAAAGAAAAAAATGAAAGTAAAAAAAAATTGCTGAGAACAGTTGTCATTCACAGTTCTTCAAATAATAATGCTGTCACCATGCACAATGTTCTCCTGGTTCTGCTCACTTCACTATACATCAGTTCATATAAGTCCTTCCAGGCCTTTCTGAAATCACCCTGCTTGTCATTTTTTTTTAATTTAAAAAAATTATTTATTTTTATTTATTTTATTTTTTTCTGCTTGTCATTTCTTATAGCACAATAATATTCCATCACCATCCTATACCACAGTTTGTTTAGTCATTCCCCAATTGATGGGCATTCCTTTGATCTCCAATTCTTAGCTACCACCAAAAGAGCTGCTATAAATATTTTTTGTACAAATAGGTCCATATGACAATGTTTAAAAGGAATTTTCCTCATATTTATAGCAGCTCTTGTTGTGATAGCAAAGAATTGGAAACTGAGGGAGTACTATTGTAGTGTAAGAAATCATAAAAGGGATGGCTTTGGAGAAAGCTGGGAAGACTCCTATGAATTAATGCAAAGCAGAATGAGTAGAACCAGAAGAACAATTTATAACACAATAAAGGGGCAGCTAGGTTGTGAAGTGGATAGAGCACTGGCCCTGGAGTCAGGAGGACCTGAGTTCAAATCCGGCCTCTGACACTTGACACTTACTAGCTGTGTGACCCTGGGCAAGTCACTTAACCCCAAATGCCTCACTAAAAACCAAAACAAAACAAAACAAAATAACACAATAATAGCAGTATTGTTTTAAGAAATCAGCTTTGAAAGAATAGCAATTGATCAACACAATGATCAATTATAATTCCAAAGGAGTCATGATGAAACATGCTCTTCAACTCCAGATAGGGAGCAGATGGAAGCATGTTTTGTTTTGTTTCTTCCTTCATTTCTTTTTTCTCCTTTCCCTTACTTTCCTCTCTCCTTCTCTCTCTCTCTCTCTCTCTCTCTCTCTCTCTCTCTCTCTCTCATACACACACACACACACATACACACACACGCACACACATGCACACTCACTCTCTCACACACATGACTAATTTGTTTTGCGGGACTATACATATTTGTAATGAGTTTTTGGTTTTTGGTTTTGGGGGTGGTTTTTTTTTTTCTTTTCAATGAGTAGCGGAAGGGGAAGTTGGAGGAAGAAAATTTGGAACTAAAAATAAAATAAAATTGATTTTTTAAAAAAGCCCTTTACAACATGTTTTCCACCTACCTTTCCAGCATTATATACTATTCCCTTCATGTACTCTGGTCTTCTTGCTGTTTCTCGCACATAGACTCCTATCTCCCCTCTCTGGGCCTTTGTCTAGGCTGTGCCATATACCTGGAAGGCATCTCTTCTTACTTCCACTACATAGAAATTACTGTCTCTTAGAAATCACTAGTTTTCTTCGAAGCTCAGTTGAAATTCCATCTCCTACAGAAGGTCTCACTTGTATTTATTTTTGTATATATTTTGCTTTTATTTATAAATTTACATGTAGTGGTCCCTTATTAGAAGGTAAGTGGGGCAGCTAGGTGGCACAGTGGATGGAGCACTGGTCCTGGAGCCAGGAGTTCAAACCTGGCCTCAGACACTTGACACTTACTAGCTGTGTGACCCTGGGCAAGTCACTTAACCCTAATTGCCTCACAAAAAACCCAAAAGCAAACAAACAAAAAAAGAAGGTAAGCTGCTTGAGTAAAGGAACTGGTGTATTGTTTTTTTTTTTTTTACCCCAGAACAGCACTTAACATTAGTAACCACCTCAGCTTACTAACTGATAAAAGAGGTATAATTTACAAGTATTTATTAAGCATTCGCTGTGTGTCAGACACTGAGTTAGGCACTGAGAAATACAAACACAAAAGTGAGACAGTTCCTGTCCTCAGGAAGCTTACACTCTAATAAGGAGGGAACACCATTTGGCCACAAGCTCTTTAAGAGCCAGAGTTGTCTTTTGCCTTTCTTTGTATACTTTTTTTTTAAGTGAGGCAATTGGGGTTAAGTGACTTGCCCAGGGTCACACAGCTAGTAAGTGTTAAGTATCTGAGGCTGGATTTGAACTCAGGTACTCCTGACTCCAGGGCTGGTGCTCTATCCACTGAGCCACCTAGCTGCCCCCTTTCTTTGTATACTTAACACTTAATACGGTGCCTGGTGAATACTAGGCACATGATAAATGTTAGTTGACTGACTGAGGGACAACACATATATGGTAAGTCATGGCCGGGATAGGGAACAGCTGTGAAGTTATAGGAATGGGTGAATTGATACTCCCTTCCCTCCCTCCCTCCTAGTCCTCTTCCTCTCTCCCCCTCCCCTCCCTTCTCTCCCCCTCTCCCCTCCTGTCCCCTCCCCTCTCCTATTGTTGACTTTTGGAGGGGGGCAGGGCAATGAGGGTTAAGTGACTTGCCCAGGGTCACACAGCTAGTAAATGTCAAGTGTCTGAGGTTGGATTTGAATTCAGGTCCTCCTGAATCCAGGGCCAGTGCTTTATCCACTGCGCCACCTAGAGGATTTTCATTTACTTATTGCTGACTTTCATTTGATTACTGTGTCTAGAACAAGAGGCAGGAAGGAGGTGGGGGAAGATATATGCTGGCACTTCTTACCGCAGAAGAGGATGGGGTGACAAGACCACGGCCTGATGGTCTGCTCTGGGGCCTGGAGCCAGCTAGACTTTGCTGAGTTATAATCACACTCCTCCCCCCCGGTTTATTTTTTTTTGGTTTTGGGGGTTTTTTTTGCCTTGACAGCTCCTCACCACCATGATGTAGTTTAATACAAACTGTTACTTATAGCTTTAAAGTTTGCAAGGTATATTTCATATATTATTTCATTTGAACGTTATAACTGGCATGTGAGATGTTATTACCTCAGTTATTATCTCCATTGTAGATAAATAAAGCATTTATGTGAAGTGCTTATTATGTGCCACTTATTATGTTAAGTGCAAAGAATAGCAACCAAGATGGTCCCTATTACTATTCAAAGACAATATCTAAAATGAGGGGGGAGGAGGGGGAGGGGAAAGAGTAGCATATAAGGGTCAAGGCTGTTTAGTTTAGAAACCCCTTTGCAGACCTTACAGCTCGATGGAAGTGTGTACTATTCCTCCAGAGTCAGAGGCTCTCACACCCAGCTTTCATATCAAATCCAATGTTCTTTTCACATGGCCTCCCTTACTTTAAAAAAAAAGTGCCTTTGCTCCTTCCCCATCTTTACAATGAAGGGGTGAGACTGGCACTAGGTGGTCTCTAAAGATCCTCTTGCTGTGTCCAGTGTGTGTGCTTTGGGGGGATGGGGGGCAGGTTTCGACAGGGAACCTGGTCTCCAAGGTTGTGCCAGATGTCTCATTTGTATTCAACGCTGGAGGGCAGCAGAGACCAGCCCTTGGAACCATAGCTTCAGGCCTGTGGTCATCTGGGGGCGCTGTGTGCTCATCACTGCCTAGCTGAGGAGAGGGGTTGGCTAGCTCCCGTTACAGAACAGAGATCCTGTCAGGAGGTGGCCTGGGTACCTTGCACTCAGTGGCCGGCCCAGGCTGAGGCTGAGCGGCCATCCCCCAGTCCTCTTGCTGGGTCTAGCCTCCCCCTGTGGTTGTCCAGCTCTGGGCATCTGTTCCTGTTGGAGGGAGGAGAGTCACTGATGATGGTCATCAGGTGGACCGTGGGCAGAGGCAGGGAGAGAGGCCCAGAACAGGGCCCAGAATGCCGATGCTTGCTTCCATGCATTCTATTTTTTAAACCCAAGTTCACATACCCCAGGTTAGGAATCCCTGATCTAGTCCAACCACTTTATTTTATAGAAGGGGAAACTGAGGCCTGGATTTGTTCAAGGTCACACAACCAATCAATGGTAGAGTCAGGATTCAAACCCAGATCCTCAGATTCCAGATCCAGCATTTTTTTCTTGAACCAAGATTTCCTTCCCACCCCTAGAGTATGGGGTAGGGTCGGGGGGTGGGGGGTGGGGTTAGAGGCACAGCCACAAGCAGAAGGCATCCTAGCTTCTAGAACCAAGGCAGATGAGCTGGGGTGGGGCGAGGGGGGGGCGGGGGGGGGCGGCAGAAAGAGATGGATCCCAGGCACTGTTGCTTGGATACCTTCTCCTTCCCCTTCCCCCACCTAATCCCCAGAAGGGAGTCTCAGTTGGTCCAGCTCTGGTCTCCCACCCAGGGCCTGGGCACAAAGGGGCCTTTGTCTCCTCAAGGGTCCCCTCTGGGCTTAGGAAGAGAATGGTCCATTCTGATGTCTTGGAGCAGCTGTGCCCTGGGTGAAGGGAGAGGATGGAGATTTCCTGGCTGAGCCCATGTACAGGCTATAGTGAGGCCACTGGCAGCACCCTGTGGCTGAAAGTCAGGAAAACTCAGTCACTGACTTTCTAGGTGACCTTGGGTGAGTCACTTCCCCTTCTCCAGCCCTCAGTTTCACTCTGTAAGACAGACAAGATGTGTCCTGCCACAACCTGCCACTCAGGAATGAGCGAATGGGCAAGGAAGAGCTTTGAGAAGGAGAAGGCTTCATTACAGTGGAAGATGGGAAGGGTGGTCCTAACTACAGCAACTCCCATGTCAAGTCAAGTCAAGTCTCCAAGCATTAACACAGGCACTTACAGCACTTTAAAGTTGACAAAGCACTATCCTCATAGGAGCTCTGTAAGAGAGGAGAGCGTGTTTGAAAGTCAAGGACATGGTGGCCCAGAGAGGGAACCAGCTTGATCATGCAGTGAGTTGGTGGCAGAATCAGGCCATGTTGTGGAAAGAGCAATGCACTGAAAAGCAGAAGACCCAGGCTCAAGTCCCAACATGGAGCTTGACTTAAAGAGCTGATATAGATCAGTGGACCAGTGGACCAGTGGTCTGGATCCCTGTTTGGCACATATTGACTTAGAAAAACCACACATTAACATTATCTCTGTCCTATCGAATTTTTATTTATTTTGTTAAATATTTATACAGGTCAGTGGAACAGTGGATAGAGCCCTGGGCCTGGAGCTAGGAAGAAGACCTGAGTTCAAATCTAACCTCAGACAGTTACTAATAACTGTGTGACTCTGGGAAAGTCATTTAACCTGTGTTTGCCTCAGTTTCCTCACCTGTAAAATAAGGATAATAATAGCACTTAACCTTTCAGGGTGGTTGTAAAGATCGAATGAGATAACGACTATAAAGTGTTTAGTGCTTAGTAAGGGCTGTATTAAAATGTTAACTGTTCTTTCCTGGTTACATTTTTTTTTTTTTTTTGGCTGGGGCAATGAGGATTAAGTGACTTGCCCAGAGTCACACAGCTAGTAAGTGTCAAGTGTCTGAGGCTGGATTTGAACTCAGGTCCTCCTGAATCCAGGGCCAGCGCTTTATCCACTGCGCCACCTCCCAGTTACATTTTAATCTTATTTGGGCATCACTTGGGAGAATTGTAGGATGGCAACCCTGTGTCTCTAAGGTTCCTATGATCCCAAACTCTTCATCTGGTGTCAGCGTTGGACTCAGAAAATATGATTTCTAAGGTGCCATTAACCTCCACTTCCTCAAAGAATGGTCCCTTCTTTGGGGTGGCTTTGATCTCTTCCATGCTAGTGACTCCTTCCCATCTGCCTGTCAACATGCTCAGGTCTCTCTAATCCTAAGAAGAATCTTCATGTGACCGTTCTGCACCATCTCAAAGTCTCACAGCCCTAGAATTGGAAGGAACCTGGGAGGCCATCTAATCTAATCCCTCATTTTATAGACAAGGAAACTGAGTCCTCAGGAGGTCCCGTAACTGGGCCAAGATCACATAGGTGTAAGCATGATGTGAGATTTGAACCTGGGTCCTCTGATTTCCCTCCGTGTCCTTTCCACTGTACTACACCATTTCCTTCACTGATAAACCTCCTGAAAAAGTGTTCTATCCTTGTTACCTGTTTCTTTACTTGCCCCCACTCCCCACCCAACCTGTCTCCTGTCTCCTCTGCTCCTGATTGATTGCCAGGTCCAGTTGCCCTTTCTCAGGCCTCAGGCTCCTAGACCTCTTCACCCTGAGACTCTCACTAACTCCTCCCTCCCATTCTTCTGTTGGCTCGGAGATGCCACACTCTTTCCGTTCTCTTCCTCACTCCCACTGATCATTCTCTTCTTTTGCCCTCAGCCCTCAACCTGTTCTGTCCTTTCTCCCACCACGTCCAAATCTGAATCTCCATCTGCCTACGGGGCATCTCTGCCCAGATGACCCACGAGAGTCCCAAACTCTACATATCCCACACTGAGCTAATTATCTTTACCCCTAAAACTGCCCCTCCTTTTAATGTCACCAATTCACATAGTCTCCCAAGTTCATCACCTTTCCTCTCCACCACATCTTATATTCAGTTGATTATCATTTTACTCCATAGGATCATAGATTTATATTTGAAAGCAAGGGGTGTGCTGGTGTCAGCTTGGACTGGCCTGTGAGAGCTGTTTGTCACATTTTCAGAGTATTAATACCTCCTTCGGTTTAGGTGATGAAGTGGATAGAACACCAGGCCTGGTGTCATCTTCCTGAGTTCAAATCAGACACTTCTTAGTGGTGTGACCCTGGGCAAGTCACTTCACCCTGTTTGCCTCAGTTTTTTCATCTGCAAAATGAGCTGGAGAAGGAAATGGCAAATCACCCCAGGATCTCTGCCAAGAAAACCCCAAAGGGGTCACAAAGAATCAGACATGACTAAAACCATTGAATGATAACAACAACTGTATATCTCAGAAGTTAGAAAATTATACAAATCAACTTTTGAGTTGTGTTTATTGTCTAGACTTAAGAAAGTGATGGATAAAATGGCTTAAACTTAAAAGGATATTGTGTGTACATTTCCTCTCCAGAGATCTGGTTGTTAAACATCTACCGGGTCATGCCTGACTGGAAGAGATCTTAGAGAGCATCAAGTTCACTCTCTCATATTACAGATAAGAAAACTGAAACTCAGGTTGAGTGACTTGCTTAGGGTCACAGAGCTAGTAAGTATTTAAGGTATAGTTTGAACTCAGGTCTCTCCTGACTCCCAGTCTAGAACTTGTTAGCTCACTGCGTCATTTCTCACCTCAGTTTTCTCTGGTCCCAGATCCACTACCCTAGTTCAGGTCCTCATTACCATTTGCCCAAAGAATTGCAATAACTTCTTTATAGGTCTTCTCACCTCTATCCACTCCCCCCTCTAAGCTGCTGCTATAATCTTTCTCAGATATAGATCTGATTATGTCTCTATTGTTGTTCAGTTGTGTCTGACTCATTGTGACCCTGTTTGGAGTTTTCTCAGCAGAGATACTGGAGTGCTTTGCCATTTCCTTCTCCAGCTCATTTTACAGATGAGGAAACTGAGACAAACAGGGTGAAGTGACTTTCCCAGGGTCACCTAGCTAGTAAGTATCTGAGACTGGATTTGTACTTAGGAAGATGGGTCTTCCTGACTCCAAGCCTGCACTGCCTAAGTGCCCCATTTGTGTCCCTCCTCTGCCCCAGATCTTAAGTGGTTACCTATCGCCTATCCAGTAAAGTTCAGAATTCTTGATCTGGTATTCAGGGCCTTCCCCAACTTGGTGCTATCTTCCAGCTTCATCTTGTGTCACTTCCTTTCTTTTTTTTTTCTTTTTTTTTTAGTGAGGCAATGGGGGCTAAGTGACTTGCCCAGCTAGTAAGTGTTAAGTGTCTGAGGCCGGATTTGAACTCAGGTCCTCCTGAATCCAGGGCCGGTGCTCTATCCACTGAGCCACCTAGCTGCCCTTTGTGTCACTTCCTTTCAAGCACACTCCTGTCCCCTGGGCATGCCCTGGCTTCCCCGCTCTCATCTCTGGGCTTTTGCCCACACTGGCCCATACGCTGGGCATGTCCTCCTCCCCTTTCTTCCCTTTTCCTACTCATTTTTTCAAGCTTGGCTCAATTGGGACCTCCTTCACATTCCCTGAAGCTGTCCCTGGTCCTCCGGGGTCAGTAGCTGCCTACCCCGCTCGGCCCTTAGGCAATTTTCTTCATACTTCTGATGCCCCAACCATGCAACATTGCATACATTACAAGGAGAGTTGTCTTTTCTCCACTAGACCAGGAGCTCCGGAAATCTGTGTCTTCCTCAAGACCTGCCACAGTGCTGTGCACACAGAAGGTGCTTGGCAGAAATGAGTTGAATTAGACTGTAGCTAGCCCAATTATCTCACTTTATAGATGAGGAGCTAAGGCCCTGAGGAAAGTGACTAGCCCAAGGTCACACAGTAAGATGGTAACAAATGATATAAATGTCTGAGCAAGGGCAAGGACCCAAGTCTCCTAGCTCTTGATGCTCCTTCCTGACAGCTCAGAGTGGGCCCTGGGGTGCTCCAGCCTTGGCTCTCTTCTACAGAGAAAGTCTGGGGTCAAGGGCTGTTGGGGTGAGGCAGGAAGGGTTAATCATGCCCCTGCCCAGGATACAAAGGCAGGAAGCAAAGGGGCAGTGCCCAAGGTTCTCAGCTGTGTTCTTCATCATCTTCAAAGCGCCTCAGACATCCTTACGGTACTCCCCCCTTTTCCTCTCCATCTGCCACAGTGCCTCCTTGGGTTGGGTAGCTGATTGGGATGTTGGGGTGGGGTGCTGAGGAGAATGCTGTCAGAGTAGGCCCTGGTGAGAATCCCCTCAACTATTACTCAACTCTCAGGTATGGGGGGAAGGACTGTTAGGTGGAATGGAGATTGGAACATGAGTCATGCTGACCCTATAGCAGGGGAGGGGTCACATGGAAGAAGGAAATGTGTGAGTTTGGTGGGGAGGGGTCTTCCGGTCTTCCCCTCCCTTTTCTCCAGTGCCTGAGTAATACATGAGTCACCACAGATTCCGATGGGGCCCATCTGAGGCTAAACTCTTTGTCAGCAGGGACACTGATTCTCTGGCCCTGCCCCTAATGAAGACACAGGTAGACAGATAAGCAGACAGACAGACAGACAGACAGATAGGAAGACAGGAAGGCAGGCACCTTTCAGAGATCTGGGATGGGAAAAGGAACCTAGGAGGACATGGATAGATTGATTCCTGAAGGAGGTCAGAAGTATATGTGTGCAGATGAGCACAGCAATGCTGTTACCATTGTTGTTCAGTCATTTTTCAGTCACTCGACGGCCCAATTTGGGGTTTTCTTGGCAGAGATCCTGGAGGGGTTTGCCATTTCCTTTCTGCAGCTCATTTGACAGATGAGAAACTGAAACAAATGGGGTGAAGTGACTTGTCCAGGGTCACACAGCTAGTACGTGTCTGAGGCCAGATTTGTGGGTTGTTTTTTTTGTGTGTGTGAGGCAATTTGGGTTAAGTGACTTGTCCAGGGTCACACAGCTAGTACGTGTCTGAGGCCAGATTTGTGGGTTGTTTTTTTTTTTGTGTGAGGCAATTTGGGTTAAGTGATTTGTCCAGGATCACACAGTTAGTAAGTGTCAAGTGTCTAAGTCTGGATTTGAACTCAGGTCCTCCTGACTCCAGGGCCAGTGCCCTATCCACTGCGCCACCTAGCTGCCTATGAGGCGAGATTTGAACCCTGGAAGATGAGTCTTCCTGACTCCCCATTCAGTACTCTCTCTACTGTGCCATGTTAGTACTACACTGATGTATGTATGCATGCATGTGTATATGTGTGTATATAACAAGCAAATGCATGTATTTGTCGATGATTTTCTAATTCATAATTTAAATTTTTTTTGAAGTGTGTGCATGTGTACTAGGGCTGGGTCAGAAGATGAGACCCTAGAAGATCATTTGGTCTCTAGTTGAGGGGCAGAGCAATGTAGCAGGAAGAACCTTGGCAGAAGAACTGGGTTCAAATCCTGTCTTTACTACTCACTAACCCTGATCCAATCACGATATCATAGAATGTCAGAGCTGGAAGGAGACCTCTGACATCATCCAGTCCGAGCCTGTCACTTGACAGAGGAGAAAACTTTGGCTCAGGAAGGGGAGGGGCCTTGCCTAAGGTCAGCAGGCCAGTCAGTGGAAGACAGGGATCTCCAGACTTGGAGTTCAGGGCTCCTAGCTGGGGCTGGGTTCCCCTTTCCTCCATCCCCTCAGAGGATCCATGACTCACAATCCCCAGCCCTGAGGGGTAAAATAGCCTTCAAGACAGACACTCCATTGTCAGAGCCTTGAGAGAGGGTCAAGCGGCCCCTGCAGGCTGACGAGAGAGATCTCAGGGCCTTCAGACTACAAAGAATGTCACAACTGGGAAAGACCTTGGAACATGGGAAGTCAGAGTTTGCAGGGACTTTGTAACACAGAACACAGTAATAGTTAAAATATACTCTGTATGGAACCTTGAGATATGCAAAGAATTTCATCAACATTAGCTCATTTGAATTTCACAGCAACCCTGAGAGGTGAGTGTGTGTGTGTGATATTTTACTCATTTTCTAGATAAGGAACTGAGGCCCGAGCTGCCTATATGCCAAGTGCTGATAGGATAAGCCTGAGGATACAAGGAAAGGCAAAAATACTGTTCCTACCTCAAAGAGTATACACTCTGGGGCAGCTAGGTGGCACAGTGGATAGGGCACCAGCCCTGGATTCAGGAAGACCTGAGTTCAAATCCAGCCTCAGACACTTGACACTTAACTAGCTGTGTGACCCTGGGCAAGTCACTTAACCCCAACTGCCTCACCAAAAAAAAAAAAAAAAGAGTATACACTCTACTGGGGGGAGACAACATTTAAATAATAGTGAACAGGCAAAGTATATACGACTAGACAAGCTAGGGAGTGTGTCCTCAGGGTAGTGTCTGTCTAGGCCAGGCCTGAAGGACTTTGGAATATAGAATGTCAGGATTGGATGAGACTTAAGCCTAACTTTGTTGCCTTGCTGCTGCCAAGCCAACCTTCTGCCTGGCTTACTGCCCGATGGCCCTGGCACGGAGCAGGCAGGGGCGGGGCACAGATCACCCATTGTCTCCTGTCCCCACCATGCACCCGAGCACAGGAAGAGCTCGAGCTGCTAGCAGGAAGAGGAGGGAGAAAGGTGGCACGTGGAGGCCAGGTGTGAGGGTCCTGTGACCTCAGGCAAGGAGCCAAGGCTTCTGGAGAACCAGGGAGTCCTCAGCCCTGCCAGCTCCCTGATGAGAAGTGGGGGGTGAAGGGAGGATACCAGTCAGATCTAGAAAATGGCATGGAGTTGGTGGGCGGGCACTGCCCAAGCACAATGCCAATGCCTCAGGCACGTCAGGTGCCCACCCTCAGTCTCTTCCTATAGAAATCCAGCCAGCAAACTTCTGTCTGTCTCAGCCTGGCCCTTCAAGGGTTGGGGCCAAGGAGAGGGTGCCTAAAGAAAAGTCTACTCCAACCCTTGTTGATGCCCTGAGGGGTTAGGGCAGCCAGTGCACCCAGTTCAGAGAATTGAGCAATTTACCTCCCATTACACAGGTAACCCCTGTGTTGGGCCTGGCCTGAAACCCAGGTGTGATTGGCCAGCCCACTGGTCCAGTTACTTAAGGTACTTATGCCTCCTCCCACACACAACCTGCCCCTCTCTAGGTCCCAGCTCTGGGGGTGGGGGTGGGGTGGTGATCCTCCCCTGGAAGGTAACCCCCAAGATCTTAAATCTGAGGCCCTGAGCCTCCCCCGCCCCCCACCCCACCTCCTTCAGATTCCAAACATTCCCAGGAGCTGAGGCTGCTTCAGCCCCAACCCTGGTCCCACCCCCTCTCCCAGCCCAGCTGGGCTGGTAGCACATGCTGATCCCGGTACCTGAACTCAGAGAACCGGGGTCCTAATCCAACCTTGGTACTTATCACCCAGGAGCAAGTGCCTTCCTCTCTCTGGGCGTCAGTTTCTCCATCTGTCAGATGAGAAGTTCTGACCAAATGAACTCAAAGGTCCATTCTAGCTCTCATGATGGAAGCCAGAACAGGCTGTAGGAGATGCAGGGAGTGCGGACTGAGATGGAGCGTGGCAGCAGGGATGTGTGGGGCTGGTCTTCTGCCTCGGAGGCAGCAGGTGGGAGGACAAGGCATTAGAGGCCAACGAGGGGACTGGACTAATGACCTTTGAAGAACCATTTCAGCTGAAAAGTTAGGCGAGCCTGTGACTGCTGGCCCTCAGGTAGGTGTCCTTGACTCTCCCCTCCACCCCACACCCATCCAGAACAACGCTTAGAAGCAGCGCCCCCCCCAGCCCCGACCCCCCCCCCCCCACTCCCTTCTCTGGGGCCCCAGATGGAAGTCCCTCCTGGTGTCTAGCCCAAACCTCTCCTGTTGCGGCAAAGGTTTATTTGCTTATGGGTGGGGACATGGAGAATGACAGCAATTTACCCTTCTGGGAGCTGAAATTGGGAGAATGGAGTGACTGTGCCCTCCTCTCCCTCGGCCCCTGCCTCTCCACCATCTCCCCTTCTTCCCATCCCCTGCTAGCCTCCCCTCACTTGGCTGGGCTAGGAGGAAAGAGCCAATCCAGGTAGGAGCTCACCTCCCCGCCTTTCCCCTCCCTGGGTCCCTCCCTCTGGGGGCAGGGCTGGGCGGGGCTGCTACTAAAGCCAGGGTCCTCCCTCCAGTCTCACACTGCGCTGCCCAGCCCCAGCCCTGCTGCTGGGGAGAAAGGGAAGAAGGCGTCTGGAAGGCTGCCTCGGGGCAGTGGGGGAGAGGAGGAGGAGGAGGAAGAAGGGAGGGGGAAGAGGAGGAAGAAAGGAGGGGGAAGAGGAGGAGGAAGGGAGGGGAGGGAGAGGAGGAGGAAGAGGAAGAAGAAGAGAAGGAGGAACTTTAGGACTAGTGTCAGTCCTGAGCAGGAGCCTACACCCCTCACCCAGGTAGGGCCCCTCCCCACCCGGATCTGGGCACTCACTCCCTTTGGGGGCGGGAGCTTGACAGGCAGACGAACAGCTGGACGGTGGCCTCCCCGTGCTCTCCACACTGAAGTCCATGCTGGTCCCCATGAGTTTGTTTGGGGATGAGGGGGCTGGAGCAGAGAAGGGATGGTGGTGGGGTAGCCAAGAGAGAAATGGGCAGAGATGACCCATGAGGTAGGAGCTGACCAACAGATAGATGAGTGAGAGAGACTCTTGCTCAGGCATTACTAAATGAAATGACCTCTCAGGTCTTTTTTTAGCTCTGATTCTGAGGGGGCAGGACAGAGAGATGGCCATGGGGAACAGATGGATTAGGGGAAAGGATTGGAGGTCTGACGGAGGTGGAAAAGGAGGAAGGAGTTGATAGTGACAGGGGGTTGGAGAGAAAGACCACAAGTCAGGAGTGGAATAGACAAGGGGAAGAGAGAGGACAGAACGGGAGGATCCAGGGAGCATAGGAAATAGATGGAGAGAAGATAGACATTGGGGGCAGATGGGTTGGGAGCGAAGGCTGGAGTACAGTGGGGAGGAGGGAGAGGAAGGAAGGTGGTGAGAAAAGGGCAGGGGGGCTGTGTGTGGGGGGAGTCAAAGAGCGGTCATGGAATAGATGAGGGGGAGATGACAGAGAAAGTGGGGCAAAGGATGGAGAGACAACAGAAGCTGAGCAGGTGAAATTGGGGACAGATGGGGGAAAGGACAGAGGGAAGGCTTGAGGTGGGGAGGCTCGAGATGGGGGTTTGGCGATGTGACAGTCTGAGACTAAAGGGGGGAAATTAGCAGAGAGAAAGGTCTTGGGTCCTTCCATCCTGATTCCAGAAGAAGAGTTATTTCCAGGGTGCCCAGTGGGCTTCAGCCTTGGTGGGGAAAAAGAGGGGGTTGTGGGGCTGGGGTCAGGCCGTTCTCCCTTCACCCCTCCCCTCCTTGTGCTCTAAGCAGGAGCAAGAGTAGAGTCAGGGGAGCTTCCTCTGGTCTGGGGCTCCCCAGTATCTAGGGGCATCTTTCCCCCAGTCTCCCTAGATGTATTCCCGGGTCTGCAGCCCAGGATTGGTCCTGGTTTCCTAGTTCAGGGGCTGCCGCCCAGGAATCCCACCTCCCAAGTCTTGCCTCCCCGTCTCTCCAGACCACATCGCTTCCACAGGCTGATAAATCAGAACCCTGCCTTGCAGGCCAAGAATAGGAAGGGAGCCAGAGGGATGGGAACAGGGGACAGGGGTCTAGGTCTCTTTTTAACAAAGAGACTTCCTCTTTTTCTCCACCCACATACAGTGGGCTCTGGGCACTATGTGGCTGAACTCCCTCTTGGCTGCCCTGCTGCTGGCAGGCCCAGAAACCTTGTGTGCCCGGAGTGGCCGAAGTCGCCGGGAGTTGGCACCGGGCTTACACTCCAGGGGCATCCGGGATGCAGGTGGCTCCTACTGCCAGGCACGAGACCTCTGCTGCACAGGCCGGGAGGATGACTGTACCATGCCTTACCTGGGCACCCTCTGCTACTGCGACCTCTTCTGTAACCGGACTGTCTCAGACTGTTGCCCTGACTTCTGGGACTTCTGCCTGGGGGTCCCACCCCCTTTCCCTCTCATCCAAGGTATGTAGGAAGCTGCTTGCCTCACAGCCCCCCTCCCCCTCCGCCCCCCTCATCCCCTCCACCTGGACTTAGAGACCCAGGTTTGAATCTAAGCTCAGTGCTAATCTAGCTGTGTGACCTTGGGCAAGTCTTCTCTGTAGGCCTCGGTTTCCCCAACTGTACAATGAGGAGATCAGACTAGAGCAGGGGTTCTTAACTCTTTTGGGGGGTCATGGACCCCTTTGGCAGTCTGATGAAGTATGTTGAACCCTTCTCAGAATAATGTTTTTGTTTCTAAGTTCATAAAAAATTTAAGGGTTAAGTTTCAGAATTTCAATGAAAATAAAGATACATTTTTTTTTTCCCATCCAAGTTCCCTGGAATCTATCTGTAGATCTTCTGGCTCTAATGTCCCATGACTCTGCCTTCTCCAACGTAGATCAGAGAGGCAAAAGAGGAAGAGGAAGGTGGTCCTTACAAGAGGCCTTCATCCCCTTCCCCACTCCCTCCCCATGAGAAAGCTCTTCTATCTAATCTGAACTCCGTGTTTAGAAGCGTCCAGTCTCAGGCCCAGACTCAGGCTCTCCTCAGGCCTGTTTGGAGACCCAGGGCTGGGCACAGGCCTCCTCGTGGCCTTTCTCCCTACCCCTGACCCAGTGGCCCCACCCAGCCCCACCTCCTGACTCACCCACAGCAGGAGGGTCCAGTTCTACTGAGGCATAGATCTGGGAATAGGGAAATAATACCCTATATCCCTGGGGTGGAGGGAGTTTTGCTGTCTGGACTCTGGGGGACTCCTTGGACTTTGGGGAGGGTGTCCACCTGCTTTCTTAAGGAAGCCCTGCCTTCTTTGGGGGCATCCTTCGCTGGTTTCTGGTGACCCACTGCTGGACGGGACCCAAGGATGGCCAGAGGGGGTCACCGCTTGGTATCTGTCTAATCCTAGTCTCCCTGCTGGAGGATCCCTACGGTGGGGATCCTAATAGTTCATTTACATGATCCTGCCTCTTGTCAGGTTATTCTGACCAATGATTTACCATCAACCCAGCTGGCTTCCTCTCCCTAATGCCTGGATTCCTGGGTTCTACTTCTAAGAGCTCTGTGGCCCTGGGGGAGTGAATTGCCCTCTCTGGCCTCAATCTCTCCTCCTCTAATCCCAACCTCTGGAATAGTTCAAGCTACTGAGGGTCTAAATATGCATTTGGGAAATTGGAAATCTTTATAGTAAAGGGGAAGGAGGTTAAACTCTGGGGGTGATTTTCAGAAACTTGTCCAGAAGCAAGAGGTTGTGTGGGATTATCTTGGGGGGAGGGGGAGGGGGGGTTCCTGCTATGGCTGAGTTTGGGGGGGAGGGGCCCAGACTGGTTCTCTTGACCCCAGCCCCTGACCCCTCCCCCATCCCCAGGGTGTATGTATCAGGGACGAGTATACCCAACCCTTGGGACCTACCAAGACAATTGTAACCGATGGTGAGTGATTGAGGCCTTTGTGGGGGGAGAGGGGAGGGCAAAAGTCTAAGGGCTGGGGGTCCCCGGAGTGGAAGGGCACACTGGGCCCCAGGACCCCCAGAACAAGATCTTCAGAGGTTCTGGCTGGGCAGCCAGGGGATCTTGGGGGGGCCCTTCCCCTGCTCTCCTATCCGTCTCTAGGCTTCCTCTGCCTCTCGCTGATTTTCCCATGCCTCTCTGCCATCCCTGTCTCTCTCCTCCAAATCTTTTGCTCCCACTGTGTCTGCACACTCCCTGGGGCTCCTGTGGGCCTCGATCGATACCTTTTAAGGAGCCCGATGGAAGCCCAGGCCCAGTTTTGGCTGAGGCTGAGCCAGCTGGAGGCTGGGGGTGGGGTGGGGTGGAGTGGGGTGGAGAGAGGTTCTGAGGGAGGGGTTGTTCCGGAGAAGTGGGGGAGGGCCAAGTACACTAGAGATAGCCGGAAACTCGGATGGCTCTTTTGAGTCGGGGGCTATCCCCCTCCCCCACCCCTGGGCTCCTAGAGCAAGTCCGAACAGGATAGAAATGGAATGGGACCTGGCCAACTCTATGTACGAGCAGGTCCCAAATTCCAGACGCGGGGTTGGGAGGAGAGGCTGGAAGGCCGGACATTAACCCTTCGGTGCCCGGAGAAAGCTCTCCCCTTCCCTGGGAGGCCAGACCAGCCTTTCCTCACGGCATCCTTCGATCCCTCCCCTTCTACATAAGCACAGTATCTGTCCTCCCACAGCTCCCCACCCCCAACTTCCCAAAGAGCTATTGCTCCCCCCTCCAACTCTCCAGGGTCTCTGGGAGGGCAAGCCACTTAAGGCCCTGCTTGTGGGAAGTGGCACTTAATGCCTTCGGCAGAGGGAGTCCAAAGCTCAAGCAGGGTCCTCACAATCAGCCTGGGTTACCTCCCCTCCAAGTGTGGAGGCTCCCTCCTTCACGGCAGGGGTCAGGGTCACTCCCCCTCCTCCATTATTCCCCAACCCTTTCCAGGAATCAGGGCCACTGGGGGAACATTCCTGGGAAGGCCCGGCACACAAACGGGCTGCTCCGAGAGAGACCGCTTCCCCCCAGCTTCCTGACAACATGACAGGAGGGGTTCCTTCCTGCTGCCTCCCCCGGGGGGATTGCTCGAAGCAGCTAGGGCAGGGGAGGAGGGGAAGAGGGGAGGGAGCGGAGGGAGCTCCTGGGGGTGTGGCTGCGTCCCCACCTCCCTGGCTCTGCATTAACCCCGTCCTTCCCTCCTTACCAGCACCTGTAAGGAGGATGGGGAGTGGGAGTGTGACCAGGAGCCCTGCCTGGTGAACCCGGATCTGATCAATGCCATCAACCTTGGCAACTACGGGTAAGGAGAGGCAGGGGAATTGTGACATGTGGCTCCGGACACCCTCAAGGGCTTCTGCATGTGCACGTGGAGGGGATCTCTCGGGCTCCATGCGCCCCGCCCTCTCCCAGAGCCCCTGCCACTCCCACCTCCTGTGCCCTTAGGTGGACAGCTGGGAACCACAGTGCCTTCTGGGGGATGACTCTCGATGAGGGGATCCGCTACCGCCTGGGCACAGTCCGCCCCACCTCTTCCGTCATGAACATGAATGAGATACAAGTGAGTTTGGGGGCTGAGGGTCCTGATGTGGAGAGAGCACTGTGGGGGCCCTGCTGACTCCACAGTTACTACCCCAAGATGCCCCACCTATCAGGAGACCCCGGGACTAGATAGTTTTGTCTAGTATAGCTTCGAATTTGGATCGGAAATCAGGAGTTCTAGACTTGCTGTATGGCCCCGAGAAAGCCCTATTTCCCTAGACCTCAGTTTCCTTCTCTGTAAAGGCCCTCATCTGTAAAGCCCTGGGATGATTTCAAGAGTCCTTTCCACTTCTAACATTCTATATTCAAAGGATCCAAGTTCCTTCCCAGTCTGTGTTCTAAGCTTTGACCTACTATACTCTATTAAGTTCCCTCTGACCTCTGCTATTCCATGTTCTAAGGGCCCTCCCTCTCAGCTCTAATATTCTGTGTTCTAACATGACCAGCCCCTGCCTCACAATCTGTGTTCTAAGCTCTGCCATTCCATGCTCTAAGGCCCCTCCAGCCCTGACATTCCATGTTCCAAGACCCTTCCTGGCTCTGACATTCTGTGTTCTGAGCTCAAGCTCTCTCTCATCTCTGTATTCTGATAATAATAGGTCACATTTCTGTAGCAAACTTCTTTACATACATTGTCTCATTTGATCCTCACAACGACCCTTCGAGTAGGCGCTATTATTATCATCACAGTTTTACAGATGAGTCCTGGAGGGGTATGGTGACTTGCCCAGGGACCTTAAAGACTGTCTGCTACTACCCAGTTTTGGAGATGGAGAAACTGAGGCCCACCTCTAGCCTTGCCCCTCCTCCCCCCAAGCTGGCCAGTCCTGGGAAATCCCACAGTTGTCTTGCTTGCTGTGGGCTCTTGGCAGCTGCCAGGGACAGGAAGGATGTCCTCACGGTTGGGGCCTTAGGGTTGAAATTGGAGGCTAGGGGCCCATTTTGCCCACCCCCACCCCCAAGGATCAGGAGGAGGCTCTGCAGGGAATCCTGCTCCCATCTGTCTCCTGGGCTAGGCTGGGGATGCTTGGTGGAGATGAGCCCCCTGGGGCCGGAGGAATGAATGGCCCCTACTCTGGTGACCCCCGGGGCTCCTAGGCTTCCCGCCCCTGGCTATTTTCTGCCTCCTTTTGTTTTCTCTTGGTAGCTGGCCAAGTCATGGGGCCCCCTCAGTGACTCCCTTCCCTCCTCTCTTCCATCCTAGTCCTCAGAGCCAAAGGTCCTCGTGGCCTTGGACAGTCTGGCTCAGCCTGGGAAGGAGGATGTGTAAGGAAGGGGGAGAGAAGGGGGTAGGATGACAGAGGGAAGGGGTTGGAGGAAGACCGCAGGAAAGAGTCATAGAATTTGGTGCAGGAGAGGCATGTCCTGGCCTGGGAGTCAGGGGCCTGGGTTCCAGCTCTGACTTCCCCTCTCTAGGCCTCAGTTTCCTCATTTGTAAAATTTGGGTGCAGTCCCTTCCAGCTCTGGGTCTGTGAGCCTCTGAATTGTCGCTTTCTGGGCCTTAATTTCCCCCTCTGTTCAGTGTGAATAATGAGCACTGTCCAATGTTAGGAGGGCTCATCCGGTCCGATGTCTAGAGGTGATTATAACACAAAGAAAAGAGGCAACAAGAGATAGGGGGCGCCACAGTGCTTCACTGGCTGGGCCTGGAGTTGGGAAGACTTGAGTTCAAATCCATCCTCAGACACTTGCTAGCTGAGGGACCCTGGTAAAGTCACTTAAGCCTCAGTTTCCTCAGCTGTAAAAATGAGGCTAATCATAACACCTACCTTCCAGGGTTGTTGTGAGGATCAAATGAGACAATATTCGTAAAGCGCTTAGCATAGTGCATATAGAAGGTATAAATGCTTATTTACAAATAAATGCTTATTCCATTCCCTTCCCCCTTGAAAGAATAGAAATGGATCACAGATGTCCAGCCCACAGGATCAGATCATTTAGAGGTGGAAAGGAGCTGAGGGTGTCTGGTTCTAACTGCCCATTACACAGATGGGATCTGTACTCCTGAAGCCCAGCCTGGGGACGGACCCAGTCCCCTCACCCATCTCTTCCATTGGTCTGGCCCCAGTTCTTGGGCCTCACCCCTAAAGCATGAGGCCTTCCAGTTAGCCAGGGGGCCCAGGACTCCCTGGGGGAAGCTCAGGGCAATGGTTTGTTGTACCTTGTAGATGGTCGGGTCACCAGGTGACACTCTTCCCTCAACCTTCAATGCCTCTGATAAGTGGCCTGGCCTGATCCATGAGCCCCTGGACCAGGGGAACTGTGCAGGTTCCTGGGCATTCTCCACAGCAGGTAGGGGCTGGGGCTGAGGCCAGGTTGGGTTTTGGGCAAGGAGCAGGGCTTGGGGCCAGCACGGGTTAGACTAGAAGCTGAGCCTCTGGTCACCAACCTTACCTGCCTCATCCCTCTCTCTAGCGGTGGCCTCCGATCGCATCTCCATCCACTCCATGGGTCATATGACCCCAGCCCTGTCCCCTCAGAACCTGCTGTCTTGTGACACCCACAATCAGCAGGGTTGCCGCGGTGGGCGGCTTGATGGGGCCTGGTGGTTCCTGCGTCGCCGTGGGTGAGCAGACTTGGGCGCAGAGGGAACCCCTGGGTGCTGCCAAAAGGGACCATGGGGATGTCCATGGGCATAGATACTGGGGGATGGGGAATAAGAGGAGCAATTGGGACGAGCCCCCAAGGAGAGGATGCTGGCAAAGGGGACAGTGAGGAAGTGGGCATGAGGGGGCAGAGGTTGGCCTGAGGGGGCTAAGAGAACAGGGACTCTCCTCACCCATTGAGTAGGGGTCTCCCCCCACCTCCCCACTGTCTCCTCACAGGCTGGTGTCCAATCACTGCTACCCCTTCTCTGCGGGCGATCAGGACGGGGCAGCTCCTGCAGCCCCGTGCATGATGCACAGTCGTCACATGGGCCGGGGCAAACGCCAGGCCACTGCCCACTGCCCCAACAGCCGGGTCCACACTAACCACATCTACCAGGCTACACCTCCTTATCGCCTCTCCTCCCATGTGAGAGCCCAGGATTGGGGGCAGATGGGGGACAGAGGGGTGGGGGGTGGGAGGCAGTGTGGGGTAGGGTGGCCCAGGCAAGGGCATGACCTGGGAGATGGGGGCTGGCCTCTGGAGACCCCTCAGATCAGCCTCACCTTCTTCCCTAGGAGGAAGACATTATGAAGGAGCTGATGGAGAATGGGCCTGTCCAAGGTAAAGGCCTTTCCCCCTCTGCTCCCCACCTCTTCTTTCCTTTGCTCCCTGTCCCTCTCTTCCCTTCCCTCCCCTCTCCTCCCCACCTGTAGCGAAAGGCTCCATGCCCCAGGCCTGTGAGGCAGGGGTCACAACACCCCCCTCCCTTTAACATTAAATAGGGCCCAGGGCAATGCCCATCCCTGGCTGGCACAAATGGAATCGTGTGGGCACCCCGAGGCCACCACACCATCCATCCCCACCACTGGGTCGGACAGGGAGATGGTGCTTGGTGTGGAGGGGGCGGTGAAGGCACAGATGAATTTCAGCCTCCCCCTGCCTTGATGTATGGGTATGGAGAGGCAACACTGATGGGGTGTCCAGAGCAAGTGCCCACCAGACTCCCCTATGCCCACAGCCCTCATGGAAGTGCATGAAGATTTCTTTTTATACAAGAGTGGCATCTATAAGCACACGCCGACCAGTCTGGGGAAGCCTGAGCGTTACCGCCAACATGGGACTCACTCTGTCAAGATCACGGGGTGAGAAAGGCCTTCTGGGAAGAGAGCCAGGGCTGACATGGGCAGGGCCTGGTCTAGGGGCTCCAAAGGGGCGTCTGAGTGAAGTGGAGGAGCACCACATCTGGCACCCGGTGACCTGGATTCAAATGCCAGCTCAGCAGCTGACTTCCTGGACCTTGGTCAAGGCCCTTCTCTGAGACTCAGTCTTCCCATCTGTAAAATGAGTCGGTGGGACCAGGTCATCTCTATGGATGAGTTGCTCTCCTCATGCCTTAGAGATGCCCATTTCTACGCAAGCGGTGGAGCGGGGAGGGAGCAGCTATCCCACACCTGTAGGACACACTCAGATAATAAAATTGTGGGTCAAAAGTGACCAATCCTAATATACCGCACTCAGTGGACACAGGGGAAACTGAGACTCAAAGAGAAGGGTCTTGCTGGACTGAGATTCTACCCTGGGGCCTCCGACCCCAGATCCAGTGTTCTTGGGCTCGGCCCATTTCCACTTGGCACTAGGAAGGAAGGATTTGTTCCCCTTCCCCCTTCCTGGTACTTTTCAGGGCATGAAGGGGAGGGGGGAAAGGGTGACCCCCGGGGCAGAAAACATTCCAGGAGGAAAGCCAGACTGGTAGTCAACAACCCCAGTCACCATGGCAACTGGGGATTGCGGGAGGGAGGGCAGGGAGGCCCAGAGGAGGACCTCTGAGGGTGGAGGAGGAGCCCCAGTCTCCTGGGGCAGGCCAGGGCGGTGTGGTGCAGCTCGGGGCCCCTGGCTGGGAGCCACAGGAGCTGTCATAATGTGACCCTGGCCGAGCCCCTGCCCATCGCGGGCCTCAGCGTTCTCCTTTAGATGGTGTCTGGGCTCTTTTCAGCTCTGGCATTCTGAGAACTTGCCTCTAACTCCCCATCCCTATCCTAAAGGTGGGGAGAGGAAATTCAGCCCGATGGACAGAAACTGAAATACTGGGTGAGTCCCAATGTGTACTGGGGGGCGGGAGGGGAGAGACCCCAGGAACTTTAAAGGCCTATTTTTGGAGCCCCCGGGTGGGGGGAGGGAGGGGAGATGTTCTTGGGAAGCCCCTGGCCCGAGGGGTGGACACAGTCCCTGCTCTTGGAGGGGTGGCGTCGCCAGTCTGAATGGGGGGTCTGGGAATTTAAGGCCTGGTTGTCACTAGGGATCCCCCTGCCCCACTCTCTTCATACCCGCCTCTTTTCTCTAATAGACGGCAGCCAACTCATGGGGCCCAACCTGGGGAGAGAATGGATACTTCCGAATCGTCCGAGGGGCCAACGAGTGTGATATCGAGAGCTTTGTGGTGGGCGTGTGGGGTAGAGTTGGCATGGAAGACATGGGTCCGCACCACTGAGCCCCCCAGCCTTGGCCTTCCTGGAGCCCTCCGGGTCCTTCTCCTGGATGAGGATTTGGGCACCCTCCAAGAACTGCCTACCACCCATCACCTGCTGCCCAGATCCGGAGCCATGGCCTACTGGTGCTAAGGAGTTTGTTCGAGTTGGGGTTCCGATCCCACAGACTGCAGAGCTCCCGATCCCTGCCCCTTCCCTGGCCAAAGGGAGGGGGATCCAACCTGCTGAAACAGCAGTTCCCTTGAAGGCCCTCCACCCCCTCCCTCCTCCCCAAATCCTGCCTTTCAACCTCAACGAAGCGTGAGTTGTCCCTAATCCCTGCCTGCTGATGCTGCAGTCCCAGGAGAATAGGGCACGGGGTAAGGAAGTCAGAGGGGGACAGGAGGGCTTCTCAGAGGCCCCAGCACCTCCTCCCACTTCCTCTTTCCCAGGGACATAAAGCAGAGGCTGCAGACCTGATCCCCCCAGCCTCCTCTCTCAGGTCCCCTCACCCCTGCACCAGCCTCTCTCTCCTCTCATTTTTTCCACTGCCCAGGAAGCCTGAAGAGCCAGGGCAAGCTTGGTGAGTGTCCATGGGCGCTCTGGGGAGCCCCGGAGAGCACCCAGCTGGGCTTCCCCCAGCAGGAGAGGAGCCTGGGCTCCGGCCTGGGATTCCTCCTCAGCCCCCTGCCTAGGCTGATATACCACTCTCCCTTTTCTCTTTCCTGTACTTTCAGCCTTGGAGAATATTTATTTTGCTTATTGACGGTTGTAAATAAACCTGATTCACACACAGCCTGCCTCCTGTGCTAGGCAGCACCTGGCTGGCCTGTTGCCTGCAGGGCCTTGGGCTCCAGTTCTCTGCCCAGGGTGTGTGGAAGGAGGGACCCACAAAACCCAACCACCTTACAGAGGACGGGTCAGACAGAAATTCACTTCATTCAACATTTATTTTATTAAGCAACTCCTGTGCAGAGGAGGACCGCCCCAACCTCAAGGCAGGAGAAAAAGGAATACACTCAGGGCAGCTAGGTGGCGCAGTGGATAGAGCACTGACCCTGGATTCAGGAGGACCTGAGTTCAAATCCAGCCTCAGACACTTGAGACTTACTAGCTGTGTGACCCTGGGCAAGTCACTTAACCCCAATTGCCTCACCAAAAAAAAGAAAAGAAAAGAAAAGAAAAGAAAAGAAAAGAATACACTCCTTTCAATGTTTGCCTAACGTTTTAGACTTCCCTGACAATATCCCAGTGAGCCGCCATTCAGTCTTTGCTTGGCCCTCTCTGGTGTCAATGAACAGCCTCTTAGCTATATGCCTTTCTGGTCTCCCTCCTGCTTGTCCCAGCTTCTGCTCCCGGTTCAGGCTCAGCCCCTCTGACTCCTCTGATTTCCAGAAGTTCTTGTTAACTCCTAGGCCCAGGTTCATTCTCTCTGTCTCTCTCTGTCTCTTTCTGTCTCTGTCTCTGTCTCTCTCCCTCTCTCTCCCTCTCTCTCCCTCTCTCTCCCCCTCCCTCCCTTTCCTTCTTCTCTCTCACTGTATCTCTTTCTATCTTTCCCTTTCCATCTCATTTTCTTTCTCTCCCTCTCTGTCTCTCTCCTTGTTTCTCTACATTTCTTTATTTCTCTGTCTTTCCTCCCTCTCTGTCTCTGCCTCTGCTCTCTCTTTTCCTCCCCCACCACTCCCCCTTATCTCTGTCTCTCTGTCTCTCTCCTCTCTGTCTCTCTGTCTCAGTCTCTGCCTCTCTTTCTCCTCTGTCTCTCTGTCTCCGACTCTCCTCTTGCTGTCTCTCTCCCCTCTCTCTCTGAATCCCTGTCTCCATCTCTCTCTCCATCACTTCCCACAGCTTCAGTTTTTTTATCTCTACGCCCCTGGCTCTCAGATCTACACTCCCGGCTCTAAGCTGTCTCTCGACCTCCAGCTGCCTACTGGACATTTGGATCTGGATGTCCCACAGGCATTACAAGCTCATGTCCAAAACAGAACTCATTCTCAGAGGTAGCAAGATACAGGGAAATCTAAGGCTCTGGCTTCAAAACCTGCCCCCGATTCCTACTGTCTGTGTAAGCATGAGTCCTTTAACCTTCCTAGGCCTCAGTTTTCTCATCTGTAAAATGAGAGAGTTGTACCAGATGGGTTTGAAGTTGCTCAGCTCTAGATCTAGGAATCTACGATCCATCCCCTAAACACACTCCTCTTCCAGACTTCCCTGTTTCTGTCCTGCTGGTCACCCGGGGTCACAACCTAGAAAGTCATCTGTTCTTCAGTTTCACTTTCTCCCTACCCAGTCCAAACAGCTGCCAAATCTTGTGAATTTCGCCTCAGTGTCTCTCCCTTATGTCTCCCCTTCTCTCCACTCACCCCTTAGTTTAGATCCTCATCTTCTTTCACCCGTACTATGGCTGGTTTCAAGTCTCTCCAGTCTGTCTTCTAATCAGCTGCCAAATGGATATTCCTAAAGTACATGGCTGACCACGTCATTCCCCAGCTCAAGAAACTGCAGTGCCTCCCTATGTTCTTGTTCAGTGGTTTTCAGTTGTGTCCGACTCTCTGTGATCCCATTTGGGGTTTTCTTGACAAAGATGCTGGAGTGGTTTGCCATTTCCTTCTCCAGTTCATTTTTACAAATGAGGAAACTGAGGCAAATAGGGTTAAGTGACTTACCCAAGGCTATACAACTAGTTAGTGTCTGACGCTGGATTTGAACTCAGGAGGATGAGTCTTCATGATTGCTGGTACTCTATGCACCACCTGGCTGCCTGTTTCTATTACCTCTAGGATCAAATAAAAATTCCTTTGACATTTCAGTGCCTTCATCACCTCATTCCAACCTGCCATCTCAGGATTATTTTGCTTTATTGTCACACACATACACACACTCCATGACACACTCTATGTTCCAACTGAACTGGTGGTCTTGTTTCTTGAGCACAACATTCCATCTCTTACCTCTAGGCTTTTGCACAGGTTGTCCCCCACACCTGCACTGCACTCCTTCCCACATCCATGTCTCCTAGACTTCCAAATTCCCTTTAACACAGCGGTGTTAAACTCAAATAGAAATGGGGGCCACTAAACCACAGAGAAGGCCTTCTATGTGTCACATATTGACTTAGAAAACCACATATTAGTATTATCAATGTTTTATTGTATTTTTATTTATTTGTTTTAAATCCCCCAATTACATTTTAATCTAGTTCAGGCTGAATTCGGGAGTGTGATGGGCTACATGTAGCTGGCAGGCCACATGTTTGATACCTCTGTTTTACAGCTCAGTTCAAATCCACTTCTCACACGAGCCCCACTGCCTAGATGTCAGCGTCTCCTTCCAAATTGTATTTACTTGGTGTGTATCTTGGAGCTACTTATATTTGTACGTTTTTTTTTTCTTCCTATAGAATGGAAGCTCCTTGAGAGCAAGGACTGTTTCATTCCTTGAGGCTGTATTCCCAGAACCTAGCACAGCACATAGTAGGTGCCTAATAAAGGTTTATCTGATTGATTCACTGATTAAATCTGTGCTTGGAAACACAGCTACAAACCCCAGCATAAAAGGAGCTGAGAGCAAAGACAATGGCTGTCAGAGCCTAAGCCCAGTGTTCCAAGATTGCCAAGGTTCCTTTCCCCCTTGGATCATCTTATTAGCAGCCTCCACAAAGTCTTCCACTGCCTCCCATACATTGGTGTGGAGAAGATCCTGGGCAGGTGGTGCAGTGAAGTCCAGAAGACCTGAGTTAGAGGCAGCTAGGTGGCACAATGGATAGAGCACCGGCCCTGGATTTAGGAGGACCTGAGCTCAAATCCAGGCTCAGATACTTAACACTTACTAGCTGTGTGACCCTGGGCAAGTCACTTAACCCCAGTTGCCTCACCAAAAAACAAAACAAAACAAAAACCAGAAGACCTGAGTTAGTTCTGCCTCACTCATTGGCTATGTGACTTTGGGATCCCCTGTCTCCTCAGTTTCCTCATCTGTAAAACAGGGATCGTGATAGCACCGACCCCCCAGGATTGTTGTGAGGATGAAATGAAGTAACACACATGGGTAAATGCTAGCAATCACGATTCCAAGGACTCCTGCAGATTCTACCTTGATGGAAAGACTCTGAGTATAGTTCCAACAGTAGACCGACTGAGTCAGCTTTCCAAAGACCAGCCTAAGAGATGAAGGGATAGAGAAATTTTTAAAAGAACTCCGTAAAGCCCTCTGGATTAAATCATATCCTTTGGTACGATAGGCAATGTGGGTAATGGATAGAGAGATGGCCTTGGGACCAGGAAGACCTGGGTGTAAAAGGCAGCTATCTAGAAACTGCAGAGGAGGAAGGAAATAAGCCCTTATGAAGCATCAACTATGTGCTAGGAACTGTGCCAAGTGCTTTACAAATGTTATCATGTTTGATCTTCACAACCACTCTGGGAGATAGATGCTGTTACTATTTCCGTTTTACAGTTGAAGAAACCAAGGCAGATAGCAGTTAAATGACTTGCCCAGGGTCACACAGATAATAAATGGCTCAGAGCCAGATTTGGACTCAGGTTTCAGGACTTGAGGTCCAGGGTTCAAGAGGATAACCTCCATTGGTAGAGGGAGTTTCTTCATCTAGGGGTCTAGATCAGTGAAATCCGGGGTCCAGTCCCTTCTCCCCCATCAAATATTTTGGTACTCAGAGATTTCAATGCAAAAGTGGGAAAAGGCGAGGAGGGTGTAACACAATGGAAAATATGGACCAGGGAGGAGAAATGTGATAAGCTTATAGTCTACACCAAAGTCTCAGGCTTACAACTCTAGAAAAGAATCACATGATGAGTAACAAATCATATCACAGAAAGTGAAACTGATTAGACTTTAACAGACAGGAAATTATTGTTTGATGGTGTGAAAAGCATTTCTTTTTTTCTTCTTCTTTATATAGTCACACTACCAACTCGTTAGAGCAAATGTCAAAATTAACAGAAAGCTGGAAGAAAATACAAATGAGAACAATATATGACATATATTTAAAATAGCTTCAACCTGACCCATTTAGACAGGTAATTGATGATGAAAAATGGAATATGGGTGGAATGAAGGACACAGACACCTCTGAGTACTTTTATATAGAAGTTTAATTTCTCTAAGTCAACTGTCAAAAGAAGGAAGTTAAATAAACCTAAAAAAAAATCTTATTCAACAAACAATTGATTTTTTGCAAAAGGGAGAGCAGCCAAGGGCAATGTTGGCTTACAATAGAAACTCATTTGTAGAGGGCAGCTAGGTGGTGCAGTGGATAAAGCACCAGTCCTGGATTCAGGAGTACCTGAGTTCAAATCCGGCCTCAGACACTTGACACATACTAGATGTGTGACCCTGGGCAAGTCACTTAACCCCCATTACCCCGAAAAACACACACACACACACACACACACACACACACACAAAACCAAACAAACAAAAAAAGAAACTCATTTGTAAGATCTTACAGAGAAGGCTGATCAATCAAATCAATAGATGTTTATTAAGTGCCTACAATGTGCCAGGCACTGTTCTTAGTCCCGGGGACTAAGAGATGAAAGACAATCCCTGTCCTCAAGGAGCTTACAGTCTAATGGAGGAGAGAAGATGCAAATAAATACAAAGCTGGCTAAATACAGGATTCATTGATGTCTTTCCTACTTGAAGAGGACCAAAATGACATCGCAATATTAGGGTCAATGTACAGTGTGTCCAATTGTAGCTGATCAGAAGCTCAGAAGGCTCTACCACAGGTTGGGTTTTATAAATAGTCCAAATATAGATAAATAGGTAAGAAAGGGAAAGCACTGGAGTTATTAAAGAGTTGAGGAATGCTTCCTATAGGAGGTAGGATTTCAGTTGGGTCTTAAAGGGAAGCCAGGGAGGTCAGTAGGTGGAGCAGAAGAGCTAGAATATTCCAGGCATGGGGGACAGCCAGAGAGAATTCCTGGAGCTAAGAGATGGAGCATCTTGTTCATGAAACAGACAGCAGGCCAGGGTCACTGGATTGAAGAGTATGTGAGGAGGAAGGTATAAGAAGAGTAGAAAGGGGGGGCAGCTAGGTGGTGTAGTGGATAAAGCACTGGCCTTGGATTCAGGAGGACCTGAGTTCAAATCCAGCCTCAGACACTTGACACTTACTAGCTGTGTGACTATGGGCAAGTCACTTAACCTTCATTACCCCTCAAAAAAGAAAAAGAAAGAAAGAAAGGTAGGAGAGGGCTGGATTTTGAAGGGCTTTGAATGCCAAAAAGAGAATGATGTATTTGATCCTGGAAGCAATAGAGAGCCACTGGAGTTTAGTGAGTGGTAACATGATTGCATTTTAGAAAAATTACTTTGGTGGCTGAATGAAGGATGGATTGGAGTGGGGAGAGACTTGAAGCAGGCAGACTCACCAGCTGGCTATTGCAATAGTCCAGGTGTGAGGTGATGAGGAACTGCGCCAGAGTCTTGGCAAGGGGCAAAGGAAAAAAGGGGGCGTATTCCAGAGATGTTGCAAAGGTGATATTGACGGGCCTTGGAAACCACTTGGGTATGGGAGGGGTGAGAAATAGTGAGGAATCCAGGATGTCTCCTAGCTTGTAAGCCTAAGGGAATGGGAGGATGTTGTTGCCATCCACAGTAATAAGGAAAGTGTGTATGTTGGAGGGAGGGTTTGGGGGAAAGATAATGAGTTCAGTTTTGGACATACTGAGTTTTAGATGGCTACTGCATATCCAATTTGAGGTATCTGAAAGGCAGTCAGAGATTTGAGATCGGAAGTCAGCAGAGAAGTGGGGGTGGGAAAGGGAAAGGTGAGAATCATCAGCATAGAGATGATCCTTAAATCCGTGGGAGTTGGTGAGATGTCCAAGTGTTTAGAGGGAGTCTAGAGGGAGAAGAGGAGAGGGCCCAGGTAGGCACTCTGAGGGATGCCTGTGGTTAGAGTGTGTGACCTGACTAATGATCCAGCAAAGGAGACAGAGAAGAAGGATCTGTCATACAGAGATAGATTGGGGGGAACCCCAACAACAACCAGGAAAGCATGGTGTCCCTAAAACCTAGAGAGGAGAGAGTAACAAGGAGGAGACAGTGATCAACCGTGTCCAAGGCTGCAGAGTGGCCAAGGAGAATAACAATTGAGAAAAGGCCATTGGATTTTGCAACTAAGAGATCATTAGTAACTTCAAGTTCCTATTTTTTAAACTTAATATTTTATTTTCCCCCTAATTACATGTAAAAACAATTTTAACATTGATTTTTGCCTTTTTTTGGATCATTAGTAACTTTGGAGAGAGCAGTTTCAGTAGAATGATACGGTTAGAAGCCAGATTGTAAGGGGTTAAGAAAGGAAGGAGAGAAGAGAAAGTGGAAGAACCTATTGTGGATGGTCTTATCAAGGAGTTACAAAGGGCAGAAGAGATATAGAACCATAGCTGGCATGGATGGCAGAATCAAGTGAGGGTTTTTTTCAGGATAGGGCATGTTTGTAGGCAGTAGGGAATGAGACAGTGGACAGAGAGAGATTTAAAATAAGTGGAGTGGGATTTGGAGGGCGGAGCCAAAATGGTGGAGGAAAGACATTAAATGCACTGAGCTCCTGACACAATTACCCCCAAAAGAGCAATAAAACAAGCCCTGAAAATAAGTGGAGTGGAGATGACTGAGTGGACATGTTTTGTAAGAGACAAGAGAGAATGGAGTCACTTGAATAAGTAGAGGGGCTAGCCTTGGTAAGGAGTAAGGCCACTTCATCATGTGAGACAGGGAGAGAGAGGGGCAGAAGGCATCTTAGTAATAGGAGATGAAGAAGAGGGGGGAAAAGAGGAAGTTCATGGTGAATGGCTTCGATTTTTTTCTGTAAAATATGAGGCAAGATTCTCAGTTGAGAGAGTGGGAGTAGGAGGAGACATGGGAGGTTTGAAAGAGGTTCCAAAAAGATTTGGAAGAGCCACTGAAGAGAGTGGGAGAGTGAGTTGATATGGGAGATATAGTAGTGATGAAAAATTACAAGCATAATCACATAAATCAGAGACAAGGGAGAGGGTCAAAGCCAATTTAAAGAATGCTTGGTGACAGACCCAAATATGCCAAGTTATCCTGAGGGCAATTAAGGATGAACCAGGGAAGACAACAGGTGACAATGGAAAAGATCTGCAAAATTTTAATATGAGCTTTTTTTCACCACCAAGGATGATGGAATCATCACAATTGGCTTCTAGCATCATGGTCCTGAATGGGTAGAAATGATATTAACAAGTACTAAGAGGAACATGGCACCTGAATTAGACTACTGTACACAGAACAAGAGGCAACCCAATGGGGAGGGTGCTGAGGCATAGATTCACAAAGTATCTGTTAATCAATAAACACTGTGCTAACACTGGGGACACAAAGAAAGATAAAAGACAGTCCCTGTTCTCAAGGAGCTTACAATCTAATGAGGGAGTCAACATATAAACAACCATGGACTAACAAGCTATACATAGGATAGATTAGGGATAATTAACAGAGGGAAAGCACTAATATTAAGAGGAATCAGGAAAATGATTCCTGAAGTAGGTGAGGTGTCAAGTGTGGGGAAAATCTCAGACCTTAAGCATAACAAAGAAACAAAAGGCAACTGAGAAAACCAAAGCCAACTTTTGTGCCTACCTCCCCCCTTCCTCCTGTGGTGCTATATAGTTCATAATGAGTATCACTTAGAGAGTCATGAAGAAAATTACTGTGGGGTGTGTGTGTGTGTGTGTGTGTAGGCAGGGGGTCAGGGTGCTCTTTCCTAAGGGCAGGTAACAGACACAAGAGGGTATTATAGCTCTGTCTCACTCTGAGAAGTTACTTTCTCTATAAAAGCGCTTAAGTGGTTCACACCCTGAATGACCATTTCTCAGAAGGGTGTGAAGTTGGGAGTGGCCCATTGGTTTCAGCCCCTTTCAGATTTTGTTGGGTCTTTGTAAAGGAAGCAGAATATTTCTGTACCTTACTTTAGTCATTCCTTGATTGCTAAATGGTGTCACAGTGCACAGAGTGCTGGACCTGGAATCAGGAAGTCCTGAGTTCTAATTCAGCCTCAAACACTAATTAGCTGTGTGCCCCCGGCAAGCCACTAAATTGCTGTCTGCCTCAGTTGTTGTCATTGTTATTTGTCCTTTATTCTCAAAGAAGACCATGACATCGGGGTGATGTCATGACTTGCACTGAATTGGATTTAAGTGACTTACCCAGGGTCACACAGCTAGTAAGTGTCTGAGGTGAGATTTGAACTCAGGTCCTCCCAACTTCAGGGGTCTATCCACTGCTCCACCTAATTGCCTCAGTTACCTCAACTATAAAATGGGGATAATAGTAACAATTCCTGCCAGGGAGGTAATATTTGCAAAGTGCTCTGTAAACCTTAAACCTACTAGCACTTGCTAAACTTAACACTCACTAAACTTAGCACTCACTAGCTCTTACTATGGGGAGGCAGGGCCAGCTGTTGGCTGTCCAAAGGATCAACCACATCCCTGGTGGCCTTTAAAAGCATGAGTAAACTCTGAGAAGAAAGTCATTCAGGTATGCAAGGAGAGACCCAGGTGTCAAGACAGAACCCAGCTCTTGAGAGGGAATTGCTCTTTGCCTCTTCCTTTGTGGATCTTCCAGGGTGCAGAGGAGGAAAGGAAATAGTTCCCTTCTTGCCACTCTCCATTGGTAATGGAATCTTTGGGTGGCACATTCATCCAGCTGGAGATACTATACTCAGCACACTGGGGAGCAAGCCCAGATGGCCCAGCTGAAGAGAGCAGCAGGAAGCCTTATAGAGACTTCCCCAATGGAGATACTGCACCTGGGGTAAGACATATGAGGACATTGCCAGAAGAAAAAAGACACTGGGACCCTGACATACTGGAGGTGGGAGTTGCCTTGGCCATGTGCATTCACAATGTGTGTGCGTGCCCATGTTTCCTCCCAACGCTGTGAATATTTCTGGAAGAGCCTGCTCCAAGTTTATGGATGGGGCAGGAGGGAAGGGATAATGTTTTGTAGGTTGTGGGTTTTGAAAGCTCAGAACACCATTCCAGAATCTGGGGGTTGTGGTCAGCTCAGCATCAATGTCCCGAGGAGCAGGAAGTCACCTTTGGGATTTACCCTTAGGATCCAGTCCAGCAGTAGCTGAGGCAAAGATTGTGAATTTGGTGGGACTAATGCTACGAAGAAACTGAACTAAGTTGGAGCCCACTCTTCCCAGAGACCAAGGTGAAATAGGGGAGAGTATGCCCCCAGAATTGTGGGGAAATATTCCTGATATATCTTTGAAGTAAATATTCACTCCTCCCCACCTTTTTTTGGGGGGAGGGCTAATTGATGTTAAGTGGTTAAATGGAACTGGCTACTCACTGTCAACTAACAGTGGGGAGAACATAGCTAGTTGAGCCTCAATAGCATGAAAGAAGAGATGACCCCCCCCACCTTCCCCCCCACCCCAAGATAACTCTAGAACCTTAAAGGGAAGATATAGCAAGCACTGATCTGGGAGAGTGACACCAGAACTTACTCAATACACCATTCACAATTTTAGCAGTTCAGGGAGAGGGGGAGGCATAGTTTCCAATTGTTTTCCACAATGGTTGTGTTTCAGTTTCTTCATGTATAAATTAAGGGTGTTGGATTCACTCGGGGGGCATCTTTGACTTTTCATTTGTAGTTCGTGATGAGGGTTTCTAGAGAGTTCTGCTGATCTTGATACTGAGGTTCTAGGATATTTTGGGGACGGAGGACAACATGTTTTTCTTCCCCTTCTCAGAAGAAAAGTTTGGGCTTGGTAGAATTAAAAGGGAGAAGTTTTACTGCATGGGGGACAGAGGCAATTTCACTGAACTCACAGTCCTAAGGCCCTAGTACAAATCCAACACTGCTCTTTACTTACCTGTATGCCCTTGGGCAAGTCCCTCACCTCCCTGGGCTTCTATAATACAAGGATTTGAGCTAGATGGTCTTTGAGGTCCCTTCCAGGTTTGGATTCATGGCCCTGTGCCTGTTTCCTTCCAGCCCATGACCTTAGGGAAGCAGTGAGCAGTCCCAGCTCTGATGCTAACTCACTCTGTGACCTTGCACATGTCTCTAACCTTCTCATCTGCAAAAGGAAGGAAGGAGATGGACTGCTGTAGCAGTGGCTTAAAACTCAAATAGAAATGGGGCCCATTAACTGGACGGAAGGTTCCCCACAGGTCACATATTGACTTTTGTTTGTTTAGTTATTTTTCAGTTGTTTCTGACTCTTTGTGACCCCATTTGGGGTTTTCTTGGCAAAGACACTAGAGCAGTTTGCCATTTCTTTTCCCAGTTCATTTTACAGATGAGGAAATGGAGGCAAACAGGGTGAAGTGACTTACCCAGAGTCACACAGCTAGTGTCTGAGGTCAGATTTGACCTCAGGATGGTGAGTCTTCCTGACTCCAGGTCTGGTGCTCTATCCACTGTGCCCTATTGACTTTTTTTTTTTTTTTTAGTGAGGCAATTGGGATCAAGTGACTTGCCTAGGGTCACATAGCTAGTAAGTGTTAAGTGTCTGAGGCTGGATTTGAACTCAGGTACTCCTGACTCCAGGGCCAGTGCTCTATCCACTGCGCCATCTAGCTGCCCCCCTATTGACTTTTAAAAAACATAAATTAGTATTATTTTATGTTCTACTGCATTTTTATTTCTTTTGTTAAATGTTTTTCCCAGTTATATTGAGAATTGTTTCCCAATTATGTTTCAGTTATCAAAAAATAAAAACAAACAAATAACAAACTCACAACTCTGGGTTAAGAACCCTTGAGCTAAGGGGCGGCTAGGTGGCGCAGTGGATAAAGCACCAGCCCTGGATTCAGGAGTACCTGAGTTCAAATCCGGCCTCAGACACTTGACACTTACTAGCTGTGTGACCCTGGGCAAGTCACTTAACCCCCATTGCCCCGCAAAAAAAAAAAAAGAACCCTTGAGCTAGTTCAATGCATCCCTTTTAAAGACAGAAAAACTGAGGCCCAGAGAGGTCAGTGGTCTAGGCTTAATCTAGTTCAGGCTGTGCACAGGAATGTTGTGGGTTTTGTGGGGCTTGCTGACAGCTCTGGAATAGACGACCCCAAGTCCTTTCCAAGCCCTGACCTTCAGGGATTCTTCAAGCTTAGGTCTCTCTGACCCTAAGTCCAGCAGTCTGTCCAAAGCCTTTCTGCTGGCTCGCTGAGGTTTCCTTTCCCCCTGTTCTCAGGCCAGTGACCTTCTAGAATCCTGTGGTTACCTTAGAGATCCTCTAGCCCAGGGACTCTACCTTTTTGTGTATCACAGGCCCTTTTGCAATTAGTCTGGTAAAGCCTATGATCCCCTGCTCAGAATCGTGTTTTCAAATGTATAAGATAAAATACAAAGGAAACAAATTATGCTGAAACACAGTAATAAAATAAGAAGTTAAAATATTCACAACTTTAGGTTAAAAACCCTTGATCTAAACCAGCATACCCATTTTATAGATGGAGAAACTGAGGCCCAGAGAGGTGAAATGACTTGCTAAGATCCACTGAGTTGGTGGCTAAGCCAAAACATGAACTCAGGTGTCCTTACTTCCAACTCAGAGTTCTTTCCACTACCCCGTGCTGAAATGACCTAGGAGAAAGCCCTGGGACCCTGGCTTTGATCTAGGAGTAGGAAGAGGCTCCACATGGGTCTGGGAGTGGGAGATCAGAGGGGAGGAGGGATGGGTGGGATCCTCACCTTGGTCCCCTTCCTGCACTCCACCAGGAATCCGCTGAGCAGACACAAATGCTCGTGGGGATGGGGGGGGGGGAGGGGAGAGACAGGTCTGAGCTGCTGTCCCCAAAGATCAGCCTCTCAGAGCTGATGAGCTGAGAGACGTCTCCCCATCCTCCTGGACATGGGTACAATCGCCAGCTTTCCCAGGCTTTCCATCCCTAGCTGTGCTGCCCCCTCCCTCATGGCCAGTCCAGGCTTTGGGAACTGCTAGAAATGGTCATATACTCAGTAATGGTCAGTGAGGGCTCAGCTGGGTGAGGGAAGAGAGGGGGAAGGGAATAAGCATTTATTAAGCACCCACTATGTGTAAGGCATCATACTAAGTGCTTTACAAATATTATCTCATTCCCAACAATCCTGGGAGGGAGCTGTTCTTATTACCCCCATTTTACACTTGAGGAAACTGAAGCAAACAGGAGTTAAGTGACTTGCCCTGGGTCAATGCAGCTAGTAAGTATCTGAGACAAGATTTGAACTGTCTGCCTGACTCCAGGCCCATTGCTCTATCCACTGTACTACCGTCTGCCTAAGACAGGATCTTTGGGTGTCAAAATCTTTCCAAGTGTCCCAATCCAGCCTTGTCATTAGCTCACCACATAGTCTTGGGCAAGTCACTTCAACTGTTTACCTCAGTTTTCTCATCCATCCAATGGGAAAATTGAACAGGATAGACTCTAAGTACCTTCCTGCCCTGACATTCTAGAATCTTAACATTCTAGTTATTTTAAGGTCCCTCCTTAAAAAAAGAAACTCAAATATTAGTTCTAACACTGGTGTAGTGGAAAGAATACTGAGATAAGTCAGGAAAACCCGGGTTTGACTTCCTGGCTGTATGACCCTGGGAAAGTAATTTAGCCTCTTTGACCCTTAGTTTCCTCATCTCTCAAATGGGCACAAAAACAACTTTCAAGGTTGGGTTAGGATAAAATGAAATTGTATCTGTAAAGTACTTTGCAAAGCCTAACACACTATTTATATGGCTGAACAGTTCTGCTGCCACCTCTAAGGTCACTTTCAGCTCTGACATTCCATAATTCTAGTTTCCAGTTCCAGTCCCAGGCAAGTCAAGAAGGAAGAGACTGCTAGAGGAATCAATGGCAGACAACAGGAAGACACCCCTCATGGGGGTGGAAGGTGATTGGGGTTTTTCCAACTCGGGAAGCTAGCCTTACAAGGTCAAGAGTATGGCCCGTGTGACTGCAGGGGCCCCTGTGCCATCCAGCCAAGGCGGCCCCACCCCTACACCCCGGTCATGGCCAGGGGATCTGAGCAGGGATATCTACCTGCCCCTCCCCCCTGGGCATCACCTGAAAGGAATGTGGGGGCGATAAGGGGCAGCCATTGTCTGATTTCCTGTTTTCGGGGACGTCCTGAGCCTGGAAAACTCCCGGAGTGAGCAGGAGCCAAGGTCCTCTCTGGCCTAGGGAGGGCGGGGGACCCAAGCCAGGAAGGAGGGTGGGTCTTTGCTAGGCGGCCCTCTGGGTGCCCTCCCCTCTCTGGGGAGACATGCTTGCTCACTCGTGTATAATAGCAACACTGTCACCACCGAGGAACACTGTGTACCTCTCAGTAATAGTTGGCAGTTCAATACTGTAAAATCACAGAGACTGGAAAGAACTTCAGAGGATACTTAGTCCAGCCCCTACTTGAATAGGAATACCCTCTCCCACATTGTGCCAGCGAACATCCAGCTTCTGCTTGGATACTTCCATTGACAGGGAGCTCACTACCTATAGAGGCAGCCCATTCTACTTGGGGGTAGCTTTGATTGGGTTATGAAGTTCTTTATGTCAAGCCGAAGTATGTCTCCCTGTACTTTGCACCCTCTGGAGCCAAGAGACATAAATCTAATGCCTCTATTCCATGGCATACCTTGAAGGGCTACCATGCCATCCCTGAGTCTTCCTCAGGTTAAATACCCACACTTTTCTCAACAGATCCTATATAATTCAGTCTTTAATGCTTTTGCCACCTTTGTCAATGTCCTCATGATATGTTTCAGCTTCAGTTTAAAACATGGTCACAGAATTCCAGATGGTGTTTGAACAGGGCAGAAAACATTGGGGTTGGTACTTTTCTTGTACCTGTTAACCCGGCTTTACTGAGAGCTACCAAGTCCAGTCTCAAAGTGTGGGACTAGGTCAAAGTCCTCACCTCTCCACCCCAATATGCCCTCAAAGGCTCAGAAGGGCCCAGCACAACAAGTCTGTGAAGCCAGAGATTTCTGCACCAGCCAAAAGATAATCAGTTAAGGGAATGTCCAGTGAAGCAGGGCACAGTCTTTTAAAGTAAGCAGAAGAACCTTCCTGAGAGATGTATTCTTGGCACTAGGAATAGTCAGGGACTGAGTCACAGACATTTCCTGATATGGACCACTGGTACCCAAAGGTCTCCTGGGTAAGAAAGACAAGGACCATGATAGGGACAGATAGGGAGTGATAGGGGCAAAGACAGAGATGGAGACAGAGACAATGAAAGAGACAGGAATGGAGACAGAGGTAGGGATAGAGGCAAAGAGACAGGGAATGTAAGAGATACGGAGAGACACAGAAACAGGGACAGAAGGAAACAAGGGCAGAGACAGGGAAAGGAACAGAAACAGATATGAGGACAGAGACAGAGATGAGGGAGAGACAGAAGCTAAAAAAAGGTATAGGGCCAGACACAGAGAGGGATGAAGTTGGATCTAAAGAGAGGTTTGTAGAGATCATAAATGCTTTTCAGATGACGTTGACTTTGCTCTAACATTTCCTGGTACACCAGCATCTTTATGTTCTGTCACTGACCTTCTCTTTTTCAGAATGTCTGCTACTTTATAAGTCCTCCACATCCAGTTCTAAGTCACTGATTCTCTTAGAAATCCTTAAGGGGTCTAATTTTGTTTCCAACATCATCCTTTAATTCCTTTATTTAGCACCGGCCCTGGATTCAGGAGGACCTGAGTTCAAATCCAGCCTCAGACACTTGACATTTACTAGCTGTGTGACCCTGGGCAAGTCATTTAACCCCCATTACCCTGCAAAAAAAAATAGTTCTTTGTCACTTGGCTGTTGTTCCCAACTTATTTCTGGAGTTCCTTTTGGCTGTAGTTGTTCTGTTGTGTCCAACTCTTCCTAACCTTATGGACCATAGCACATCAATAGTGTCCATGAGGTTTTCTTGTCGAAGATACTGGAGTGGTTTGCCAGTTTCTTCCCTAGTGAATTAAGGCAAACAGAGGATAAGTGACTTGCCTAGGGTCACATGGCTAATAAGTGTCTGAAGCCAGATTTGAACTCCCATCTTCCTGACTCCAAACCCAGTGCTCTATCCACTGAGTCACCTAGCTGCCTCCTTGGCTGTGTTTACTGCAGCATTATTCTGTTCCTTGAGAGATTTCTTCTTTCTTTCTCTTCCTTCCTTCCTTCTCTCTCTCTCTCTTTCTTTCTTTCAACAGTTGAGGTACTTCCCCTTCTTTACCTGCTAGAACAGGCTAAAATAGTACTCAAAGTAAAATCTCTGAGAGCACAGACTGATGAAGAGCTATGAAGGCCAACTAATCTCCATGTATACATTGGTTCCATTCTCTCTTGTCTTCTGAAGATGCCACTGAAGTGTTTGCATTCCACACAATTCCTCTCCCCCATCAGCTATCATCTTCTCTCATTCTAATTGTTCATCTCTCCTTGTCTACTGGCTCCTTTGAAGCTGCCCATGAATATACCCCTGTCTCCTCCATCTTTAAAGAGACAGAGACAAGGACAGAGAGAGATGGGAACAGCATCCTTATTTGATACGACAATCCACCACCACCACACACACACACACACACACACACACACACACTCCCACCCCCCAGCAATTGTCCCATATCTCTTCCTCTTCTCAACTAAACTCCTTGAAAGAATAATCTACATTAAGTGCCTTCACTTCCTCTGCCCTCACTCTGCTAAGTAAGCCCTCTGTAATCAGGCTTCTGACTTCTTCAGTCATTTGAAACTCATCTCTCCAAACTTCCAGCAGATCTCTTCATTACCCAATTTCAATCCTCCTCCTCCTTGGACTCCATGGCATTTGACCTTCCCCACCCTGGAGATTCTGACTTTTCTGGACACTTCTCTCTCTGCTCACCTCCTACCTCTCTGACTGCTCCTTCTTGGTCTCCTGTGCCACCCGTACCACAAATAATAGATTTATAGATTGCTTGCAGTTTTGTGATGTGGCTTACAAACCGTGGGAGTAAGGAGCTATTATGATCCCCATCTTATGCCTGAGGCAAATAGAGGTTAAGTGATTTGCCCAGGGTCCCACAGCTTACTAGCTGCCCAGAGTAGGAAGCAGGATTCACACTTCACTTTTCCTCACCTTGGGTTCAGGGCTTTATCCACTTAACTGCCTCATTAACTGTGGGTATATGCCCAAGGCTTTGTCCTGCACCCTCTTCTATTTGTTTTCCCCTCTAGGCTTTCTCAATTGGCGATCTCATCAGCTCCCATGGGTACAATATTCATCTCTATTCCCAGATTTATATATCAGGCCCCAGTCTCTCTCCTGAGCTTGAGTCTCTGGTTGAAAACTACTTGTTAGACATTTTGAATTGGATTTCCCACAGGCATCCTGAACTCAACAGGTCCCAAACACAATTCATTCTCTGTACCCTTCCCCCTCATTTCCCTTCTCTTCCTAAGTCCCCTGTTACTGTTGAGGCCACCACCAAGATTCTCAACCTCAGGGTCATCCTGACTACTCCTTCTCACCTTAGATATCCAAAGAGTTGCCAGGTCTTGGCAATTTCCATTTGTTATTTCAGTTGTGTTTGACTCTGTGAGCCCATTCGGGGTTTTCTTGGAAGAGATACTGGAGCTCATTTGAGATGAGGAAACTGAGGCAGACAAAGTTAAGTAACTTGCCCAGGGTTTACATAGCTAGTAAGTGTGTCTGAGGCTGGATTTGAATTCAGGTCTTCCTGACTCCAAGCCAGGCATTCTATCCACTGTGCTACCTAGCTGCCCAGGCTGTGACTGGGGATGGGTGGGAATCATCCTTCAATTATTTCATTTAGCTTTAAAAGTGGAAGAGTCTTGGAAAGGCAGTAGGAAGCCAGGTTATAAAAGGTATGAAAAGCCAAAAAGAGGATTTTATATTTGATCCTCAAGTTAATAAATATACCATGCCTAGCACCTAGTAGGAGCTATGGAAATGTTAGCTATTATTATTATTATTATTGATGATGACGATGAAGATGATGATTGAGTTAGCTAGGTCATATAGTAGATAGAGGGATGGGCCTGGAGTCAGAAAGACCTGAGTTCAAATCTAGCCTCAGAAACATACTAGCTGTGTGACCTTGGGTAAGTCACTTAATGTCTGTTTGACTCAGTTTCCTCAATTGTAAAATGGAGATAATAAATAGCACCCACCCCACAGGGTTGTTGTGAGTGTCGGGTGATGATATTCATAAAGTCCTTAGTATAGTGCCTGGCATAGATTAAGTGCTATATAAATGCCAGCTATCCTATTATTATTATTGAATGGAGGTACAGGGGTGTGACATGATCAGACCTGTGCTTTAGGAAAATCCCTTTGGTGGCTGAATGGAGAATGGACCCAAGGAGGGAGAGACCTGAGGTTGTCCGCCACACCAGCAGCTAGTCCAGGCGTGAAGGGATGAGGGCCTGCACCACAGTGGCGGCTGGCCATGTCAGGGGAGAGAAGGGGGGTATATTGGAGAGATGGTGCAAAGGTGAAATCGACAGGCCTTGGCGGTACACTGGATTTACAAGCAGGTTCCTTCCTCTCTTTCCAGTCTTCTTATACTACTCTGTAGGGATAACCAGAGCACCTGCTTTCTAGGGCTGTTGTAAGAATCCAAGGAGATGGGGGCAGCTAGGTGGTGCAGTGGATAGAACACCAGTCCTGGATTCAGGAGGACCTGAATTCAAATGTGACCTCAGACACTTGACACTTACTAGCTGTGTGACCCTGGGCAAGTCACTTAACCCTCATTGCCCCCCCCCACCCCCCACACAAAAAGAATCCAAGGAGATAATAATCATAAAGCACTTAGCATAGTGCCTGGCACAGAGGCACTTAATAAGCTGAGAGAGAAGTGTCCAGAAAAGCCAGAATCTCCAGGGTGGGGAATATGCCTAGTCCCTTCCATACACTCTACTGTTAGGTCATACTAAGCCACCCACTGTTCTTCACAGATGTCTTTGCATCCTTGCTGCCCTCCCCTCGCCCCCATGCCTAAGATATTCTCCCTAACTCATACCTGTCTTAAGACTTCTGGATTCCTTTCACCTTCACATCAGACCCCACCTTCTCCAGGAAGTCTTTCCCAGGCCCCTCAGCCACTAGTGCCTTCCTCTCTAAGGCTACCTTGTATCTGTTCTTTATGTATCTTGTGTGTGCCTTATTTATGTACAAATATCCTCCCCTGTTACAATGTAAACTCCTTGAAATCAGGGACCTTTTTTTTTTTCTTATTTGGATCCTCAGCACTTAGCACAGTGCCTGACACACAGGAAGCCATAATTGTAGTTGATTTATTTATTGTGTATCACCAGGTGGTGCTCTGAGCTCCACCTTCCCTCCATTCACCGTTTTTGAAAATGGATGAATGTAGACAGCCTGCCTAGATTTCTGTGCTGGGAACCCCACCTGGGTTTCAGGGACTTCCTAATGCCTGCCCAGGTTCCATCTTGCCTTGTTTAGCCTGGGGTTTAAAATATACAGATTAGCATACTATATTTCATAACTTTTATCAAAATGTCTCCATCCCCCATCCTATTAATAGCCTTATCTCTTTGCCAACTTCATGTGACCCAAAGGAACATACACTCTTATTATAGGTTATAGTACATTTACCGAACAGAGACAGAAATAACAGATACAACACAAACTCTTGAGCAGCTGTTCCAATAATTCACTGTTCCAATAAAGGTCTGTAATCTCAGAGTCTCCCCCCTGAGTCTTCAGTGCACCTGAATGAATTTGTTTTTCCGAGTGAAATTTTTTATGGGAATACTTTCTAATTCTACATTTTTGGTCTTTGAAAGAAAGGGAATGAACCACAGGAAGAGCTTAAAGGGACTTTAGAAGTCATGCAGCCCCCTCCCTCATTTTACAGAGAAGGAAACTGAGGCTCAGAGAGCTTAAATAATTTGCCTAAGGTGGGAGAGGTTGTTAAGTAATAGAACCAGGATTTGACCTCAAGTCTTGTGACTCCAAGATCAAAGATTTTCATGTCAGGGACAGCTAGGTGATGCAGTGGATAAAGCACCGGCCCTGGATTCAGGAGGACCTGAGTTCAAATCTGGCCTCAGACACTTGACACTTACTAGCTGTGTGACCCTGGGTAAGTCACTTAACCCCCATTGCCCTGCAAAAAAAAATATTTTCATGTCAACAAATTCTCTAGTTCTTGGTGCTTCAATAGGCAAGCACTGACACCAAGATCAGGAGCGGTATTGCTCTTTTCTTGGGGGCTGTCTGTTCTCCCCCACACTCTCTGCTTAGCACATTGCCCTCAAGTCATCTCTCTGTTCTCTTGCTGGGCTTATCTTGGGGTGCCTGCCATCCTTGTGGCTTCCCAGAGGTTATCCACGGATGCCCAGAAAAGCAGAGTGAGCCCCCCCACACATACCCTACCCCACGAAACAGGCTAGTTGTCCATGCTGTGTCTCTCTGGTATGCCTGGCATGCCTGCTATAAAAAAGTCTCCTCTTTGTTTTAAATGGTCTATCACAGTACAGCATTATATGACCTTTCCCTAATGCGTTTATGATAAAAGACTCAGGCAATTCACTCCCAGGCCCTGCATTTTTTACTTCTCTCAAGCCTTCAGAGATTCAGGAAATTGCAGGGGTTGTGGAACGCAAGCTGTTTCAAAATGTGGGGCGTGCTTTTACCCTACAGTATTTCTTCATTGTGTCGTGAGGTTTTCTTGTTTACTCATTTGTTCAATCTCGGCTGGCCTTTGGTAGGAGTGGGGGATGGCAATCTTTAGGAGGATTTCATTCCTTTTTCTTCTTTTTTTGGTCATTATTTTGGTGCATGAGTTTTGATATATATTCTTGTGTCATATTTTGGGTTTTAAGTCAGGTGGATCTGGCTTGGAAAGCAGCCTCAGAAACTAGCTATGTGACTATGGGCAAGTCACTCAACCTCTCTTGACCTCGGTTTATCCATATGTAAAATGAGTCCGTGTGAAGTTTGAATGAGATGATATGTGTCAAACACTTTGCAAACTTTAAATAGCTACATACATGACAGATTTTGTGATTATTAATAATAATATTTGTGAAGCACTTAGCGCAGTGCCTGGTGTATAGTAGGTGTCACCTGTAGGTGCTCAATATAACAACAACAACAACAACATTCTCATTCTATTCATCTTTTTTTGATGGAGTTCGGATAGAATCAGTCTTAAGGACAAGTTGCTAACCTGCTCCTTTCATTCTCCCTGAAGAGGAGATTTAGCTACTGACCTGCAGGTGTCTGTGTGGGCTGAAAAAGTAAGTCCAGAGCCTGTAAGGGCCTGCCCAAGTAGCAGGATTTGAACCCAGATCTGATGCAGTTTCCACCCTAGTGTAATGATTGGAGTGACGCCACTTGCTGGAGAGTTACTGTAGGAAAGCTCTGCCATGAGGAGAAGGCATCTGAGGGCAAGCCATGAGGCTTTTCCTTGGCATCAGGAAGTGATGTTTGCTCATGGGTACTGTCTATCAAAGCTACCAGCCAATTAGCTTGGAGCTGTGTGTGCTTGTGGATGGGATGTTCTCAGTTTCACAGGAGGCTTGTGGGATGAAGGAGGGGCAGGCTGGCTCTCTCGCTCTCTTTCTGGAGGACCTGGGGGTGGGTGGGGGGGGAGGAGCTAGAGACATTGGCTCCCTGAGATAGAAAGCTGAATCTATGCCTCTTTCTCTCTCTTCATCAAATTCTTATTCTCCTTAATAAATACTTAAATGTCTAAACTCTTGCTAAAGCTTATAATTTATTGGCAACCACTCATTAGATATTTTAGACAGACTAACTAGAATTTTAGCCCCTTACAATAGAATGCAAAGGACAACCCCCTACTTCCTCTTCCCTTTGTATAGAAAGTCAAGTCTGGGGGTAGGTAGGTGGTGCAGTGGATAAAGCACCAGCCTTGGATTCAGGAGGACCTGAGTTCAAATTCGGCCTCAGACACTTGACACTAGCTGTGTGACCCTGGGCAAGTCACTTAACCCTCAATTGCCTCACCAAAATAAATTAAATTTTTTTTTTGCGGGGCAATTGGGGTTAAGTGACTTACCCAGGGTCACACAGCTAGTAAGTGTTAAGTGTCTGAGGCCAGATTTGAACTCAGGTACTCCTGACTCCAGGGCCAGTGCTCTATCCACTGAGCCACCTAGCTGTCCCACCAAAATAAATTTTTAAAAAAGAAATATTTTTTTTGTTTTGTTTTTTGTTTTTTTGTTTTTTTGAGGGTCAATTGGGGTTAAGTGACTTGCCCAGGGTCACACAGCTAGTAAGTGTTAAGTGTCTGAGGCCAGATTTGAACTCAGGTACTCCTGAATCCAGGGCCGGTGCTCTATCCACTGCGCCATCTAGCTGCCCCTACAAAAAGAAATATTTTTTAAAAAAGAAAGTCAGGTCTGGGCAGGGGTGCTTAGGGGCATCCTTTCCCACTCCCCCAGTCCCTACCCAAGACTCTGAGAATGCATGGGATGGCCTGGCTCCTTGAAGGGAGCGCTTCTGCATGGGGAGGGAGGAGGAGCAGAGGTTAGCGGAGCAGCAGCGACATCTGGTGGCTCAGCCTGTATATTTATTTCATCTTTTGCCTCAACCCCCAAATGCACATCCCAGAGGGAGGCAAGGAGCAATGGAAGGGTGGGAAGTGGAGGAAAGAGGAGGGAAAGGGAGGGGAGAGAAGGGCCTTGGGTTCAGCCTAAATCCAAAATAACTTGGGCTGGGTTTGCCCTGCCTTCACAGGGAGGGAAGGAGATGGAGGACTCCACTGGGGACACAGGCTCCTCCCCTCCACACACACCCTGCCTTACCCTGTCTGCTCAGTCCCTACCCAGCTCTCTTAGCTTGATCTGGGATGAATCTCTCCCTCCCTCTCTCTCTCTCTCTCTCTCTCTTTCTCTCTCTCTCTCTCTCTCTCTCTCTCTCTCTCCCTCTCTCTCCCTCTCTCTCTCTCTCTCTCTCTCTCTCTCTCTTTCTCTCTCTCTCTCTCTCTCTCTCTCTGTCTCTCTGTCTCTCTCTCTCTCTCTTTCTCTCTCTTTCTCTCTCTCTCTCTCTCTCTCTGTCTCTCTCTCTCTCTCTCTCTTTCTCTCTCTGTCTCTCTCTCTCTCTTTGTCTCTCTGTCTCTCTCTCTCTCTCTCCCCATCTCTCCTTTTCCCCCCTCTCTGCACCAATATCTGTTTCTCATCTCTCTTCACCCTTTCTGCTTGTCTTATCTGTTTCCGCCTTTCTCCTCTCCCTCCCTCTTCTTGTCTCTTCTACTGTTTCTGTCTCCTTTCTCTCTGTTTCTTCCTTCCTCTAAAATTAATCTTGATCTCATGTATGCATCATCTTCATTACTCAATATGTCTTTCTCCCTCTCCTCTCTAGCAATCCATCTCTTGTAACAAAAAATAAAAAAGAAAGAAAAGGAAAAAAGCTATTGTACAAACCCACCCAACACATAAACTTCTCTTGCCTGAAAGTTGAGGTGATATCTTGCCATAGTCCCCCACCTCAGCAAAGCCCCTTTCTCTCTGTTGAACCTGGAAGATGACTTGTGTATACTCACTTCTGCCACTTCAGAATCATGTCTTTCATCATCATGGAATCTTTGACCTGAGAGAGGCTTCCTAGTACTATCCTCCCACATACCCCTACTCCTCAACCATTGCTTCCCTCCAAAAGGCAGCCATCTAGCTGCTGGTTGGACATCTCTCCTGACTTCCCATGGTCAGACACAGATGGTCGGGGGTGGAAGGAGCCTTAGAGATCATCCTTTTGTTTTACAGATCAGGGAAACTGAGGCCCAGAGAGGGGAAGTCATTTAACCAAGGCCACGATGCAAGTAGCAGAGCAGGAACAAGTCAGGTAGCCTGACTGCTAGCTGAAGGTTCTGAATGCTAGTCTTTCCCACCCCCAAATCCCCTCTGCCCTCTCCGCTCCCCATCCAACCCACTCAATCCTATTTACTTCCTGAATTCAGTTTCCATTCATAAAGGAGATATTAAGTAGCTTTCCGACAATCCCCTCAACAAGGTTTGAAGGCCATAAAGGAGGTGTGAAGTTCTGCTCACAACATGGTATAAAGAAGTTCTTTAATCAACTCGAAAGGATTAGTGGGCCTTAGGGAAAGACTACTGACCCGCAGTAAACATCTAGTGATGGGCTGAAGGAACAGGGAGGGCCCTTTGGGCATTGTATCAGCAAGCAAGCCAGCAGCTCTAGTGGGAGGTGGTCTCGACTTGCAACAGTCATGAAATAAGACCCCTCCTGCAGGAAGGACAGAGGAATTACAGAGAACTCCATCTACCTGGTGGCCACCTGCCCGGTGACTTAGAAGTCTTGGAGAATCTCCCAGGACACTGAGAAGTTAAAGGACTGGATCAGAGTCACGTGTGTCACAACTCGAAGCTAGATCTTTCTGGTCCCACGGCTGCTGCCTGCCTCCAGGCTATCCATATTCATGATTTTTTATGGCTCAGTAATAATACTCCATTATTCTCCTGGACCACAGTTGGTTTAGCCATTTCCTGATCGATGAACAGTTTACTTTCCAACATAGATTTTAAAAAGATGTGCACTGGGGAGGGAAGAGAGGGAAAGGGAACTGAGGAGGAATACAAAAGGATGAATACCATCTCTTCTCAGGGAGATCAGAGGGGATGAGACAGACAGGAAGCAGATGAGCAGAGAGAAGGGAAGCTCTGACTGTGTGTGCAGGTGGAGGAGGGGGATAGAAGAGGCACTGGGCCAGAGAGAACAGACCTTGGCAAGTGGGTGATGGGCACTCCACCAGCAAGTGAAGCTCAGCCTCCCCCCCCCGCCAGACTCTGGTTCTGGCTTCAGGCCCACCACACACACACACACACACACACACACACACACACACACACACACACACACACACTATGTGCACAGATATACAGAGGCTTTAGAACTGGAACCAACCTTGGAAATCATCTAGTTCAACCCATTTATTTTACAGCTGAGGAAACTGAGGGCCAGAGACAGGAATGGACCTGACCAGCATCCTACTGCCATTCAATGGCAAAATTGGGATCAATCAAAGGTCACCTAGACATGGAGAAATGGCACATTTGAACTTGCATCTTTGCGTTGGTTTTTTTTTTCTAGGGCAATGAGGGTTAAGTGACTTGCTCAGGGTCACACAGCTAGTAAGTGTCAAGTGTCTGAGGCCAGCTTTGAACTCAGGTCCTGCTGAATCCAGGGCTCGTGCTTTATCCACTGCACCACCTGAACTCACATCTTTTGATTCCAAATTACATTTTTGTGTTTCTTTTGTGTTTTTGTTTGTTTTTACATTCCACCAAATTACTTTTTACACAGGTCCCTGCATACAAACACATACATATAAACACAGAGATAATTAGATATATAAGCATACATATGTGTATATATATATATATACACACACATATAGTAGTAATATATGAGATACAGACATACAAAAACCATACATCCATGTATCTGCATGTATACACAGACGATCACCCCTAGAACTTTTCAGTGTGAAACAGAAGCATACAGCCATTCGGTCAACAAACTCTTACTATGTGATAGGCACTGTGTCATGTGAAAGATGCAAAATATAGTCCCTGCTCTCATGGAGCTTAAAATCTAATAAGGGAGGGGGGCAGCTAGGTGGCGCAGTGGATAGAGCACCGGCCTTGGAGTCAGGAGTACCTGAGTTCAAATCTGGTCTCAGACACTTGACACTTACTAGCTGTGTGACCCAGGGCAAGTCACTTAACCCCCATAGTCCTGCCCCCCCCCAAATCTAATAGGGGAGATGAGCAAACAAATACACATACAAACAAGCAATATATGGGACAAACAGGAAGCAAATAAGAGAAGCAAGGCACTAGAATTGAAGGGTTGGGAAAGGTTTCCGGTACAAGTTGGGATTTTAGTTGGGACTTCAAAGGATGACAGAGAAGGCAGTAGGGAGAGATAAGGAGGGGAGCATTCCAAGTGTGGGAAACAGCCAGCTGAGAGATGGAGTGTTCTGTTTGTGGGTCAGCATGGGCATCAGTGCCACTGGATGGCAGGATATGAGGGGGTGTAACGTAGAAGAAGATTGGAAAGTTAAGGTAGGGGACTGCGTTATGAAGGGCTTTGGGCCAAATGGAGGGCCTTGTATTTGATTCTGAAGGTCACAGGGAGCCACTACAGTTTATTGGGTAGGTGGGGGGGTGATGTGGTTGGCTATATTCTTTAGGAAAATCACTTTGGTGGCTGAATAGAGGATGAATTGGAGTGGGGAGAGACCAGACAGGCAGACCCACCACAGAGTATTGCCACAATCCAGCTGTGAGGTGATGAGGGTCTGGACCAGAGTGGTGGCACAGTCAGAGGAGGGAATGGGGTATATTCGATGAGATATTGCAAAGATAAAATTGAGAGTCATTGGAAAGATATGAGGAATGAGAGAGAACAAGCAATCTAGGATGACTCCCAGGTTGTGAGCCTGTGGGCCTGGGAGAATGTTGTTGTTCTCTACCCTAACCGGAAAGGTGGGAGTGGGGGAAGGAAGATGAGAAGCTCCATTTTGTCTACTGAACATGGTGAACAGAAAGTTTGGGGCGTATGTTGAAATTGTATCTTGTCAACTGTGATAGAATTAACTCTTCTCAGCAATACAATGATCCAAGACAATGCCAAAAGACTCATGCTAGAAAATGCTCTCCACATTCAGAAAAAGAACTATGGAGTCTGAACGCAGATTGAAAAATACCATTTTCACGTTTTTGTTTCTTCTTTCTTGTGGTTTTTTTCCCTTTTGTTCTGATTCTTCTCTCACAACATGACTAATGTTAGTCACTAACATGATTGTACTGTATAACCTAAAAAGACCCAAACAACCACCCCCCAAATAAAATAAAATTGTGTCTTGTTCTGGTCCCCCTGACTACCCCCACCTCTACTCGTTAGTATAGGAAGTAAATTTATAAGTAGTATAGGAAGTACGATTGCAAAAAGGACCTAGAAGTCACTTACAGACTGTCTCATAAATTAAGGGAGCAAAGGAGCCACTGGAAACTGTCTCATAAATGAACTAAAGCCACTTCCTAAGCCTATGTGCTAAATCAGGGGAAGTCAGCTAGGCCTTATTGTAAGGGCCCCCTCTTTCCTGCTAACCACCCATAGTTGTAAGCCTAGGATAAACTCCAGACATCTAGTCAGACCAGCAGAATGCCAGCAAATGTTACGCTAATGGACTAACCCTAAGGTGTTGCTGATAACTTTGAGATGATGTGGATGTGTTAATGAACCACTTCCAAACTGGCAGGATATGAGTTAGTTTATCTCCCATCAAAACCCTATTAAAAATGTGACCACAAACTCCTGCCTCCCCACCCAGCGTTTTCCATCTGCTAGCAGTCCACATTGCCTGAGGGCTCCCAATTCTGATCCGAGGTTATGAGATTCTCAATGAAATCCCCTTCTCCATTCTCTGGCTCCCTCTGACTACCTCCCTCCACCATCTCATTCCTGTCCCCGCACCGTCTGCTTCTGAACCGGTTCTGCTGTTTGCTTCTATACTTTGGACTAGGTGTTCCTGCCCCTCCTGAACCCAAAAGGACCCCTTGGAGTCCTGTTTTCTTAGTAACAATTAATAATTCTATAAATTAATTAGCAATGTAGGGCAGAAGAGGTAGATTTAAGAGCCATTAGCATAGAGATGGTAATTAAATCCATGGACGCTGGTGAAATTACCAAGTGAAGTGGTATAGAGAGAGAAGAGGCCTGGGACAGAACACCCCTGAGGGACACCTCTGGTTAGAGGGTGTGACCTGGAGGAGGACCCAGGAAAGGAGACAGAGAAGGAGCAGTCAGAGAGGTAAGAGGAGAATCAGGAGACAGGGATGTCCTGAGAACCTAGAAAGAAGACAGTATCAATGAGAAAAGAGTGACCAACCGTGTCCAAGGCTGCAGAGTGATTAAGGAGAATGAGGATTGAGAAAAGGCCATTTGGGGCAGCTAGGTGGCGCAGTGGATAGAGCACCAGCCTTGGAGTCAGGAGTACCTGAGTTCAAATCTGGTCTCAGACACTTAACACTTACTAGCTGTGTGACCCTGGGCAAGTCACTTAACCCCAATTGCTTCACTAAAAAAAAAAAAAAAAAGAGAGAAAAGGCCATTGGATTTGGCCACTAAGAGATCATGAGTAACTTTGGAGAGTGTGGTGTTGGTGGAATGATGGAAGTTGGAAGCCAGATTGTAAAGGGTTAAGAAGAGAATGAGAGAAGTAGTCACTTCCGGCCTTTTCAAGGATTTAGCCACAAAGACAAGGGATGCTAGGTCATCCTATATGTCACACACAGTCGCACATGGAGACGTGCACACGTATAGACCCATATACACAGATGTAGATGCATAATCACAGGCACGTGTATATACAGACACATACTGATATACACAAAGGGACGCAGACCTGCACACACATCAGCCGTGACCAGAGCACACTCCCTCCTTCTCTCTGCCTGTTGGAATCTCTAGCTTCCTTCAAAACTCAGTTCAACTGCCCCTTTCTTTCTCCTTGAAGCCTTCCCCTGATCCCCTGGTTGTATATATTGTGTCCCCGCTTTTAAATACATTGTAGAGGTCGATTCCCCTGGTGGAATGTGAGCTGATGGGGTGGGGGCCACAGGGACTGTTTTACTGTTGTAGATTGATGATTGTGTATACATGTAAACAGTCAGACTGGAGACCTGCATGCACATGCATGTATACAATCAGATGTACATAGAAACAAGCACAGACTTACATGCACGTTTGCACACACACAGATCCAGACCCGGCTCCAATCACATACATGCCCGGGACTCTGTCCCTGTCCCAGGGGGAGGATTTGTCTGGGAGCTGAACTAAGCAGTCAGTCCTCCCAGACTTTCCCTCTTCCCACGCTCTTAGCTTGGCCTGGGCCGGGGTCCAGTGAGATGGTTCAGGCATGGGGAGGGTGAGTTTGGGAGGAGGGCAGTGATGTCAAGGCTGGGGGTAGGGTGGATATCTAGCCTCCTTTGGGGACTGTCACTGACTCCAGTTCCTAGCAATGTAACCAAATTTCCCATCAATCGTTGGGGGGTCTGATCCCCCTTCTTCTTCCCGCTCAACCCCTCCCAGCCCTTTTATGCAGACTCCTCCAGGGCAGACTCTGAGCTCTGATTCCTCTCTGAAGTCTCTGGTTCCTGGCCTGATCTCTTGGATTCGAACCCTAGCCAGGGAATTGCCTGTGGGTAGCAGCAAATCTGGCCTGGCTGCCTCCCAGCTCCCGGATACTACCAGGCCTCTTCTTCTCCTCCCTGCCCCATTGCCCTGAGTTCTCTCTCCACCACACTGAAGCAAGAAGGGACACCTGTGGTAAGGGAATCACATAATGCCTCCCAGAGCCACAGAGAATGGATTTTGGATTATCTGTTTAGAGGATGATCTCCTATTGGGATTATCACAGGCTCCCAGGATTTTGTACCAGGCAGATTATCTCATTCTGGATTTTTCAAGCTATTGCTCTGCTTTCCATGGGCAGGGATAACTGGGAAGAAGCTTGCTGGGCAGATGGTGCCTACGCCTCTAAGTCCAGAATCTCACCTTCACCACTCAGAACTGTAGGTTCACCTCCCAGAGGAACTGCAATTCTTAGTCTCCATTTCTCTATGTTCGTCCTGTATTCCGTTTTCCTCTGGTAGGAAACTTTTGTCTTTGTGCTCCCAGGGCCTATTACAAGACCTGGCACACAGTAGGTACTTAACAGACGCTCGTTGAATTGGATGAAGGCCCAGAAAGCAAGCCATGGTGGGCAGGAGCTCTGGGGAGCTGTCTCCTCCAGTGCTGGGACTTCACCCCAAAGTTGTCTTCCAAAAGCTTCCCCCCCGCCCCCACAGAGGTGTTTGCAGAGACACCCTGGAGTCACAGGCAGGAAGCTCTCCCCACTGTGGCAGCTCCCTTAATGTCTGTGCTCATCTATGGGCAGGTGTTCTGTCTTGAGGTGAGTTCTGGGAACAATGGATGCTGCCTTCTCTTCCTAGCCCTCCACCTTGGGCCCAGCCAGACGTAAACTTGTCTCCCCAGTCTCCAGAACATGCTGCCCAAGCCCAGGCTGCAAGCACATGGCGGGCACTGGCAATGCCACCATATTACCAGGAAGGGACCTGGTCTCCCTTCCCCAGGCCCAGTTCTGAAGCATCTGTGGACCTCATCTAGCTCCTCTGCTCCTTCCATTCATCCATGTTGGCTCCTCTGGGTCTCAGACCCCAGACCTGCCCTACGGCAGGAGGGAGATGTCAGGCTAGCAGAACCTAGGCTATGTTCTGGGAGCCAGCTGCAGGCCTGCTCTAGGCCCAGGCTCCCACAAAGCTCCATTCACACACCTATCTCCTACAAGAGCCTTGTCCTGATCCCTGTTGCTATAACAATAATAGCTAACATTCATGGGGTGCCTCCTTTATGTCAGGCAAACGTGCTAAGCCCCTTACACTGACTACCTAGTTTGATCCTCTGTGGGACAGGTGCTACAATTATCCCCATTTTACAAAGGAAGAAACTGAGGTAGACTGTCCAATCCAGCATCTGAGGCTGGATTGGAACTCAGGTCTTCCTGACTCTGGGCCCAGTGCCCTAGCTACTGTGCTACTCAGCTGGTGCCTTCGCCAACATCACCTTGTATTTGCAGGTGTATACACGTTATTTCAATGTAAGTTCCCAGAAGTCAAGGTGTTTCCTTTTTGTCCCTGTACCCCAGTGCCTGGATCTGCCTCTTCAGAAATGTTGGTGGGCCGGTTACAGCCGGAGGCCTGCCTGGGAGGGCCACCATGGTGCAATTTCTGAGCTCCAGACCAGGGAGCTGCTCCCCAGTGGCTGGGCTGCCCTCACAGGTGAGAGACGACATTGGAGCAGGAGGATCCCTTGGTGTCTTCACCGCGTGTTCCTGTTCTCCCCCACACTGACTCATGCAGCACCAAATCCCATTCCTAACTTGGGCTAAGACCAGTTGCCCAAGAGTTAAAGCCTATGCTGCCTTCCTGCTGTGTGAGGCACTGGCCCTCAGCCTACAGCTATTTTAATTCAAAGCCCATTGTCGCTCACACAATACCCAGATAGTACTGGCTGCTCCCTTTGCCCCGGCTCCGCTGCAGGAGATCCGAGTGGCTCAGGCTCTGGGCAGGGATGGCTGCAGCAAGGTGGGCCAGCTGGGGACCCGGGGTTAGGGGCAGGATGAAAATCATGGCCTTGGCTCAGGCCTAGCTCTTGACAGCCTGTCCTCCAAACTGACCATTATCTTGTCTCGACTGAGTCGCAGCATCCACCTGCTGGCTCTGCCAGCCAAGCCATATGCCGGCTGCCGTGTCTATGAGCTGTGGAAATAGCCTCCGGGAGTGACCTGGCTGGCACCTCTAGAGACTTGTCACTGTTTCCTGGCCAGGCAGCTTTGTCCCTGGGGGGCTCAGGTTGGCCGGGAGTGAGTGGGGTAGCCCACCCTTCCATGAGAAGACCCTTGGGCTAGGCCCAGCCATCCTCCTCGTGTGTGCTAGGTGGGTAAGGAGAAAGCAGGCCAGCGCACTCCTTACCCGAGTAAAGACCTGCCCTCCCCGGAGCTGAGCTCTGCCAAGGGCAATGCTGGACATCTGGCCGAGTAAGCAGCTCTAGCCCTGACCACTGCATTTGCCCAACTTCATTAATAGGGCTTCCCTGTGACCTCACTGTTTCTGCTCGGTTGCAGCTGCTTTAATGAGGAGTCGGCTTCACGGCCGCCAGGTATCACTGCTCATGCCCAAGGTGCTGCCCAGCTCAGCCAGTCACAGACCCCATCGGGAAGGGCCACTGTCCCTACAGCTGGTTACCGAGGATCTCCTCCAATAGGTCCTGTGGCCCACAACCCCCCTGGGAGCTAGGTGCTGGTGAGGAAACCAAGGCAGACAGAGGTTGAGTAACTTCTCCAGTCATACAACTAGGCTTCTGAGGCTGGATTTTTTTTGTTTTTGTTTTTTTTTAGTGAGGCAATTGGGGTTAAGTGACTTGCCCAGGGTCACACAGCTAGTAAGTGTTAAGTGTCTGAGGCCGGATTTGAACTCAGGTCCTCCTGACTCCAGGGCTGGTGCTTATCCACTGGGCCACCTAGCTGCCCCCCTCCTCCCGAGGCTGGATTTGAACTCAGATCTTCCTGACTCCAGGTCTGGTACTCTCCACCGAGCTACTGGTTGCCAGAATTAATGGGCTAGACGGCCCACTACACGGACAGCACTTAGGACACTTTCCCTTATACTGAGTCGAAATCTGTCTCAGCAACAGCTGCCCACGACCCAGTGCTAGTTTTGCTCCCTGGAGCCAAGCAGAACAATTTGGACGCTGTGCTCTTTCCCACGACAGCCTCCACATACCGGAGAGCAGCTCTTCTGCCAGGGGAGCCAGACTTGCAGCACGACTGCCCAGGCAGGGGAAATGGGGCTGACTGGTCACTGTCTCTATCTGAGGATACCTTCAGCCGTCAGGCCTGTTTGGAGTTGGCCACCCCATGGCAGCCCACTTTTCCCCTGGTGACACGGGGCAGAAAGCCGTGACCTCGGCTGGGCAAGGGAAAGGAATGAAACCGTGCAGGGAGCAAGTCCACGTGCTTGGCTCTGTCAGCAGGGACTGTATACAACCATGCTGTTGGGCCTGGAAAGATTTTGGGGACGTGCTTGATGTCCAAGCACACGTGGGGCCATCACGTGGAAGAGGGATTAGGCTGTTCGGCTTGGTGTCAGACGGCAGAATCAGACCACGGGGGAAGGGAGGAAGATGTTATAGGGAAGCAGATTTCGGTTCGATGTAAAGAAAGATGGTAACAATGAGGGGCTCCAACAACAAATCACAGACATTGAGGAGATGCTTTAGAATTCCAAAGTTTATAGTCAAGTCAACGACAGGAAAAGCATCCTGACAAAGAGCTACCCAGAGTGGGAGGGCAGTCAATCCAATGAACCCCTAGCACGCAAAATGCCCACTATGCGCCAGGCACTGCGCTCAGATCTGGGGACAGACCACTTCCTGGGGAGCTGTCCTGAGCCCAAAGGCCCTTTGCTCTCCCTTCTGAATGGGCCACCCATCAGCTCCTTCCCCTGTTTATTTGCTGCTGCTGCTCGTGGGGGTAACAAAATGAGGACAAGAGAGATGATGTGCTTGTGAGGTAGCACCCCTTTATTGAAGCTTACAGGTGTGTTGGACTTTTGGCCCCTACAGACTGAAAACAACACAGAGATGCATTGGCAACAGCAGGTGAAACGGGTGCGCTGGAAAGCGCCTGCCCTTGGACACCCAAGCAACACGGGTGCAGCGGGGGCTGGGCAGCAGGGGTTCAATGGGAAATGCCCTGTCTTGGTCTCCATGTCATGTTCAGAAAACCCAAGCATGTCTAATATAAAACGATGCACAAGGAAGTGAGGAGAATATATACGGTGGTGAGAGATGAGCTAGTGCTGACGTAGGCCACCAGCAAAGGCCACAAGCCTGGCCTGGATCCAAAGGCCGGAGTCGGCTGAACTCTCGAGCCAAAAGGGCTGAGTCTGGCATCTCCGGGGCCTGGAGGTGAGCAGACTCACAGCTGTGCTACCTGAAGGGTCAGGCCCCCCATCCCGCTCTAGGGCCTAGGTCCTCTGGGGTTGGTCACTCCTCCCCATGCTCACAGCGTGGCAGTCACGACCAAGTTCTAAGACTCCTTTCTGGGAATGTTACCACTCAAAGAAAGGGGAGCTCTACTTTCTTTTGGGGGCAGTGGTGAGAGAAGGGAGAGGAGAGGGAAGAAACCCCCCCACTGTTTCCAGTTTGGGGGGCAGGGGAAGGTTCTTCAAGGTCCCTGGATCTCCGAGGCCAGGCATCCCCTCTGGCTCTGCCCCTAAGGAGAACTCATGCATTGTGTTAAGGTCACAACATCTGTGAGGCTGTCATGATGAGGAACTCCTCAAAGCTGAGCCGGACATTGCCCTGCATGCTTGTATCCTTCTCCCGGAAGGCCTCAGTCAGCACCTGCAACTGGGTGCACACCTGGATGAAGCGGTCCAGCTGCATGGCAGGGTTGGCAGAACGTGGGCAGTATCGGGAGAGCAGGAGCTGTGTGAACTGGGGGCTCAGGTTGTAGCCCATCTGAGACAGAGCTGGAAAGAAAGACAAATGCCCTTATGGAAGAAGCCGGAGCCTGGTGGCTCCACTGGCATCCAGGGACACTAGCAAGAGGTGGCGTACCATCAGGACATGACAGAATAGGGGTGACGACCCAGAACTTGCCCAATCTCATCAAAACAGGGTTTCTGTCTTGCCAATAATCAGGGCAGAGTTCTTTTGTTTTATTTTGTTTTGTGTTTTTTTTAGTGAGGCAATTGCGGTTAAGTGACTTGCCCAGGGTCACACAGCTAGTAAGTGTTATGTGTCTGAGGCTGGATTTGAACTCAGGTACTCCTGACTCCAGGGCCAGTGCTTTATCCACTGCGCCACCTAGCTGCCCCTTTAGTTCTAACCAAAGAGATCACTACGTTCAACCACCTCATTTCACAGAAGGGGAAAACGAGGCAGACAGAAGCAGCAAGGTTTGCCTAAAGTCACAAAGGTACGAAATGGCAGAGCCGAGGCTCAAAGCCACATCTTCTAACTCCAGGTTCAGTGTTATCTCACTCACTAGTCACACTTTTTCCATTTTACTCTCTACCCAAAGGCTGCTCACATTCCACCTCCTGTTCCAGGCCCACCCGCTTCCCCAAGCTCTGGGGTGCCTGATGAGGGCAGGCACAATGGCATGACCAACCCCCCTCTCCCTGTCCCAGGCAGGAGGTGGGCTGTTACTCATGGGCTCACTAGACAGACATAAAAAGCACTGAAGCCGACTCCCCAATTTAAACAGGTGGAAAGTGAGGCTGAGTCAGAGGACGTGAGGTGCCCATTTGATCATCTCCCCAACAAGACTGCGGGCTCTCTGCTATTAAGAACCTCATCCTTCATGAGGGGCACTGGGTTTGGCATCAGAGAGCCCCACCTCAGGCAGTAATTTCCTGAGCGACCAGGAGCAAGTCCCTTCTCTGGGTCTCAGTTCCGTCATCTGTAAATGAGGAAAGTGAGAGTCTCCAGGGTCCCTTCCGGCTCTGTCCTGTAGTCCTTCTCTGCCATCCTAGCACACTTAGCACACAGAGCTGGGCCCCTGACCTGTCCTCAGACATTTTCCTCACCTAGCAAAAGGGGAAGCTGTGAGACCCTAGAAGTGGCTGGGGGTACGGAGGGGGCACTGAGCCCTGCAGCTCATGACCACTTGTGGGGAGCAGTCCCAGGCTCAGGGAGCTTTCTCCAAACCCCACCAGACCCCTTTAGCCCTGTCCATGTGCCATTAGAGAGCTACAGAATTGGCTATTCAAGGGCCATTCAAGATACTGCTCCTTAATCCAATTTATCAGCTACTTCAGGCCCCAACTCCTTTCCCTGACCAATGGGTGGAGAGGCAGGAAACTCAAGCCTGCAGATCAGGTTGCTTTATCAGGGGCTGAAATCAGTGACTACATAAGGAGGTAGTACAGCATTCATTACCTGGGATTCCCTTCACAGGTAACCAAGAGCTTGCTGTCTAATTCTTGCCAAATTAATGCAGTAAACAACCCCAAGACCATTTCCCTTTTGCTGCATATTAACATCGTGAGGTGAGTCTGCAGCCTCTGCCCTGTGTGACCATGTCTCTGTGGGAAGGATGGGGGCGGGGGGAGCAGTGATGGGCAAGTATCTGGCCTGATTTTCCTTCTTGATGGGGTGGTGTCACACGAGACCTTGCCCCCATTTTGACTGGACCTGGGTCTTGGGCTACACCACACAGCAGGGGCTGGGGGAGCTGGATGGAATCCGTGGGCCCAAACCTCCCAGGTCTGGCTACAGGTGGCCTACTTTCTTGTCCTAGCCCAGCCTGTGGCATCATTCTCAAATGCTAGGCGTGCACCCGAATGTCGTTGTGGCCAAGCCAAGCCTTGCTCATGGGGCATGAGGCCTGGGGAGAGGCAGAAGGACACACTACCACTCTGACCCTTGGGAGGGACTGGCGGGGAAGGGCCCCGGTGGCCAGCTCACCTTGCTGCAGCTCATTGTAGCTGATGGACCCCGAGTGGTCCCGGTCATATTGCTGGAAGAGGTTCTTCCATTGCTGGATGAAGGTCCACAAGGCAGAGAAGCCATAGAGGTCGATCCGGCCTGCTTTGGTCTTGTCAAACATGTCTGAAAAAGAGGGATTGGGGGGGCAGCTAGGTGGTGCAGTGGTTAGAGCACCAACCCTGGAGTCAGGAGAACCTGAATTCAAATCCAGCCTCAGACACTTAACACTTGCTAGCTGTGTGACCCTGGGCAAGTCACTTAACCCCAATTGCCTCACTAAAAAAAAAAAAGAAAAAAAAAAAGAGGGATTGGGGCCAAGGAGGCTGTGACCACTGAAGACCAAGGATCCCAAGTATCTGGCCTCCAAGCCCTGGGAACTTACCACCTTTCCACTGCAGGGTAAAAGGCACAGCTAGAGGCAGATCTAGGATATGGACTGGGGACCTTCTGGCTTGAGGTCCTCTGGGCAGTTTTCCCAGATACCTCTTCTAGCTTTCACGCCGTCCTCCATTTCTAGCACTAACTTGTTGGGGTTTCTAGAATAGTAAGAGTTGAGATGTCTAAATCACTTTCCCTAAGTCACCCCTTTTGAACCTCAGAGCTTCTCTTAGAGGCAGGAACGTAGGAGCAGAGCCCTGGAAATGACTTTCCTGAGGTCACACCAAAGGTCATGGGTCACCTCTGATCTGGAATTCAAACTAAGGTCTTCTGGCTCAACCCAGTGCCCAGAATGAGGAGGCCCTCACTAGCACTCAAACCCCACACTCCTTCCCGGCTCCCATGTCAGGTCTCCATCTACCAAATTTAGCTATTCTCCATCAAGTCAGCCACCTCTATGGATCTGGACAAGTGACTGGCCAGTTTCTCAGGCCAAAAGCACAGCTGCCTCCCTTCCTCCCAACTTCCTCCCTTGCTTCAGGGCTCTTGAATGTGGGGGATTTCATTGGTTTGCCCTTCAGGGAGCAGAAAGTGGAAGGGTAGAACAGGAGAAAGGGTTGGAACTCACTTATCATCATGAGGCAGGTTTCATCATTGAATGTGGACCAATTGGAGTTGACCAAGGCTTGCTTGAGCTCCTTCACAGAGATGTAGCCACTGTGATCGGAATCCACTGTCTGGAACCAGGAGTAAGCTTCGGGGTCTATACCAGGAGGAATGCTGCCTAGGAGAGCAAAGCAGACCGTAAAACCAATCCCTAGGGTCAGACAACGGGGGGCTGAGTTTTAAAGGCTAATGTATTCCCTCCTGCTTCATAAGAGAAAGACCACAAAGCAACAGAGCACAAGCTCCTTGAGTGTAGGGGTCATTTCACTTTTTGTATCTCTAGCACCAAGCTCAGGGACAGAGCAGAAGCTTAACAAATGCCTGTTGACTGATTGAGATGTAGTATAGGGCCCCACTTTTCTTTAGAATAAGTTGAAGAGGAGCAGAGCCAAGATGGTGGAGGAGATGTAGTATAGGTAAAACAGCAATAGACATGGAGCGAGGAGGTCTGACCTCTTGGGAAGGTCACTAAGCCTCCTGAGACCCGAGTGGCTTTTTAATGAAGAAGTGGGGAGGGGGATTGGGGAAGAGGGTTCACATCCTGAAGAGAAGTGGGTGAAAATATAAGGAAGGTCTGTCTTCTTTTAGGGAGAAGTTGGGCTTATAGATATATAAGCATGAGTTAATAAAAGTATAACAACGGGGTCTACATTACATAACAGGACATAAAAATGGAAAGTTCAATGATGACATTTATTCTGAACTTTTTAGTCCCTAAGGATCAGTCTGTGTAGGAATCATCACTTGTAGAACACAGGATTCCACTGGAGTGGGTATCTCCTTGTACACATACAGCCCCAAACACCTCTTATGCCCTAGTAGGAAATGTCATTAGTTGTGGTAGCAGAAAAGCTTCCTTACTTCATGAACCACCCCCCGGGGAAGAGCCTCTGGGCACTCAGCTGGGCAGACTCCGTCCCTGGGCTGGCACTTGGAGGCTTTCCCATGTGGTGGACTCTGCCAGACTCTACTGGCCTCTGAGAAGCCTCTGCACCATGATGAGATGCTGAAGGAGAATGTTACTTGGGGCCAGGAAGGGAAAGATATGATTACAAATTTAGAAATGGGAGAGAAATGGGGTACTGAGGGAAAGAGGTTTGTCTATCTATGCTTGACTGAGGAAACATCAGGTGTCCATAGATATAGAGATCCAAGAAAGCTTGAGCTAATGTCCTTTTTTTTTTTTTTTTGGTGGGGCAATGGGGGTTAAGTGACTTGCCCAGGGTCACACAGCTAGTAAGTGTTAAGTGGCTGAGGCCGGATTTGAACTCAGGTACTCCTGAATCCAGGGCTGGTGCTTTATCCACTGCACCACCTAGCCACCCCCTAGCTAATGTCTTAATATAGTAAGTATAGAAGAGAAGGCGTATAGGGGTTGGGGGGTGGGGGTGGAAAAGTAGGGGGAGGGAAAACAGGACAGGGGAGGAGGGGAAGAGAACTGGTATTCAGTGTATGGTCTACATAACAGAGACTGTCTGCTTGAGGCCACTCCTGAAGAATCAGAGATTATTTGAAGGGCAGGGATGGAAAGAATTTTAGGACACAATCAGAGCTGAAAAAGATCTCAGAACAACGAAGGTCAGAGCCAGGAGGGACTTTGTGATATACAAGGTCCGATCTGGAAGAAACCTTAGAGATTATGACACTGTCCGCTCACCATATAGGAGGAGGCCGAAACGCCCAGGCAGGATCACACTGGGGATGAACCAGTGGCTCTCATGATTACATCAGAGGCTTTGTACAGGTTTAGATGAGAAGAAAAGAGGCCAAATTAAATCCAGTCTGATGCCGGATGAGTTAAGAGCAAACAGATGGGAGCTTTGGGGCTTCAGCAAGATAAAGCTGCTAGCTCAGCAAGCCCAGGGCTGCTGGGAGCCTGGGCCTCTCTCCTGAGAGTAGCCTGTGTGCACAGACACAAGGTGTTTTTTGTTTTTGTTTTTTTGCTTTTCCAGGACCACAATTCCTGTGGGGACCTTCAAGAAGGTGCCTGAATAAGCCCCAAACTGCCAGGCTTGTAGACTGGCACCCACAGTTCAAGCAGGCCATGACAGCGCTGACGGGAGCTAGTAGAGGGGAGGCCCAAGGTGGGTTCTCTGGCAGGGGTGTTTGGGTGGATGTGCCTACTTTTCTCCCTCCAGTCTCCCAATCCCAGGCTTCCCTCCTTTTACAGCACTTCAGTCCCCATCGCTTCTCCTTTCACTCTCTCACCTCTGCAGGTCATCTGCCTTCTCCTTCCCTTCACTGTTCCCTTGCTCTATCTTCTTTGGATTTTAAGGGGCTCCAAATTATCCCCAAGAGCTAAAAGTCAGTCTTGCTCTCTGCTGCCCCCTATTTTCTTTCTTTCTTTTCCCCGCCATTTTCTTATGTTTTACTTCCTTCTTAGCAGGACTTTTGCAATAATATACAATTGGCTTGATCCAAAAAGAAATGAAAAAACAAAACAAAGATCAACTCATTGGTGAGTTAAGCCCTAGGCCGTTTTCTATGCCCTAGCTGGGAGGGGAGAAGAGAGGCAATTGGAGTTAAGAAGGAAAGGAGGGGTTAGCAGAATAGCTAATTCTGTACACAGGGTTAGGCCTGCACCTGATGCAGGAGCATGATGGTTCCCACCAGGAGGACACGCTTCACGCTGGCCACACTGGTGTTTATCTCCATCCTGGGTTTTGGTCAGAGGAGGACTTCTTTGTAAGGGTTTTTTCTCTCTTTCCTTTCCAAAACAACACAACTCAGGTCCTGGGGGGAACTCTTCTCTTTCCTCTCCCTCTCCTCAGGGTATTTCCTTCCTCTGACCCATCCTTCCCTCCTCAGCCTCAATGCTGGCCATTTTGTGATTGTCTCTCCCTCCCCAGTGTCTCCCAACCATGCCAAGCTGACACCCTTTCCCTGCCTTCCTCCTGTCTCCTCTATGCCAGCCTTCTCCATCCAGCACTAGTTCCTGGGCTGAGGGGAGGACACAATTCCTCCCCAGGGACCAGTGGGTGCTCTCTCTCTCTCTCTACACCCAACTAGGGTCCCATTTCTGAGGCCTCTGGAGCCTAGCCTACCCACCTCCCAGCCACCCCTGGGGAGGCACTCATGATTTTCTCTGATTTGAGGGGAGGTGGAAGTGCCTAGCCCATCCCATAAGTTGATGGGTTGGGTTGTTAGACCAAATGAGGCAGGTTTTCAGCTGGTCAGTTTTTCTTCAACTGAGACTCCCTCCCCGCAAAGGGAAGGGGTGTTGCTCCTTATTTTTGATCATGCCCTTTGCTCCCATTAGATAGTCCTGAATAATGAGACCAGGTGGGGCTGATTCTCCCCATAGTGGGGATGTAAGAACTAAGACTCAGAATAAAGGCTGAAGTTGGGAGGGTTGGGGGTCAGGGACCACACTGCTCACATGTCAATCACCATGTGACCCCAATTGGCAAGGGGTTACTTTACAGAACTGGACAAGACAACAGCAAAATTCATCTGGATGAATAAAAGGTCAAGGCTTTCAAGGAAAAGAAAGAAAAGAAGCTAAGAACAAAAGAAGTCTACATTACCAGATTACAAACTATATTAGAAAACAATAACTACCAAACTCTTTGATACTGGTTGAAAAGTCTGTGAAACAAACTAGGCAAGCAAGACTTAGAAAGAAGTAAACATAAAGACAGTGGCCTAATGTTCAATAAATCAAGAGGGGAGTACTTTCTCTGTGATAAGAACTGCTGTGATGGCTGGAAGCAGGCTGGCAGAAAACCCGATGAGATCAGCATCTTACATTATATGCCATAAGCTTCAAATAAACAAATGACCTATCTGTAAAAGGCCACATGATAAAAAGTAGGAGACTGGAAGTGGGTACCTTTCACAACTATGTTTGGGAAGAAATTCAGAATGAAACTAGAGATAGAAGAGATAATAAAAGACACAACAGAAAAGTTCAATTCTATTATATGAAAACATTTTTGCACAAAATCAATGTGACCAAAATGAGATGTTGTTTAGGTAAAAAATTCTGGCATCAAATCTCTCTGATAAATAAAAGTTTGATATCCAAGATATAATATATATAGAACTCATACAAATATGCAACACTAAGAGCCATTTCCTAATATATAGAAGGCCAAAGGAAGTGATGAGTCGCTCCTAGCCCGTGATTCTAATACTCGGCAGGATTTTGGAGACCTATTTGGGCATGTCTCCTGCTCCCTGGCCCACTCTGAATCTAATAAAGGAAGGATATTAACAGAGAGATTGCGACAGCCACCTCGTAAGCCTCTGAGGCGCCTGAAAGCAAGCACTTACAGGAGAAGGCTTTGACCAGGTATTTGTTGCTATTACCCAGGTATGGGTCATCTCACTGGCTCAGCTTCACTGCTGCTGCCCTGTGTTGGATTGCCCTTATACATGGCAACACGGAACCCACAGCATTCCTTACATCAGTGGTATCAAACTCAAATCCGTACAGAAGCATCCCAGCAGGCTGCACACTGACTTCATTTTAAAATGTGATATTCTCTCTCTCACTGTATTCTTATTTGTTAAATACTTCCCAGTTCCATTTTAGGCTGGTTCAGGCAGTGCTCCCGATTGCTGCGGCCCACAGGTTTGATCCCTCTGCCTTACATCAGTTGTAAGGCCTAACCACCACCACCTCTCTGGCCACTGCTAGAATCACGAATGTCCCTTCCACACACCGATCAAGGCAACAAGCTACATTCTGGCTTGTTGTTAACCAGCGAAGGATTCAACCATCTTAACCTAACTCTGCAACCCAGGGATTAAAGTCAGCACTGACAACTGCACAGATCAAACTGTCCACCTACAGTCGGGACTGCACCTGCTTTCTGAGCCAATCAACAGAGAGATTAAAAGGTTGGTTTGGGACCTCAGATTCTGTTTTTCCAATGGAGCCCAAAAAGGCCTTAGATCTCTTCACAACCTGTGTTGCCTGGGAGGGCAGCCACCCTCGAGATGAGACCCATGTAACCTTGCAGAGGCTGTCGTCATAGGCAGTTTTATAGATGAAAGCTTATTGATGGGGCAGCTAGGTGGTGCAGTGGCTAAAGAACCATCCCAGAATTCAGGAGGACCTGAGTTCAAATTTGGCCTCAGACACTTGACACTTACTAGCTGTGTCACCCTGGGCAAGTCACTTAACCCTCATTGTCCCACCAAAAAAAAAAAAGGAAAAAAAGAAAGCTTATTGAATCAAGCTGAATGAGAGATTTCCTTCTGGCTTTCTGTAAAAGTGGGAGGTCATGTGATTGGTCATGGAACTGGCTGCTTTTTCTAGGAACACTGAAAAGATGCTTTCTCAAGCCAGCAGCTTTGAGTGCATCATAAAACCTATCGACAACTAAGCACAAAAACACAAGGTCAGCACTCACAGGAGCAAATTGGGAATGACACTTGGGATCTGTTACCAAATCAGGGGGTATTCTCTAGAATATCTTCTTTTTCACTTCCCCCAGGCCTCTCCAGTGAGTAGGTGGTCTGAGGGGAGCAGGAGAACAGGGCCTGGTAAGAAATGTCTGCCAATCCCTTCTGAGTTTGAGTGAGCAGTGTCCACTGCTCTATCTGCGGTGGCCGGGCCAGGAACAAGGCATCTGGGTCTGCCAAGTCCACAAACAGTTTTCAAAGGAGAAATGCAAATGGTTAACAAACATACTTAAAGTGCTTCAAATCACTAATAATGTGCAAAATATAAATGAAAACACCTCTGAGGTTTCTTTCTCAATGTCTACTGACAAAGATGCTAACAGGTAGAAGAAGCCCATGTTGGAGGGACTCTGAGAAACCAGGTGACTAATAATACTGGGATGGTACAGCTGTGGGTGGAGTGGCCCAGCTGTTGTAGAAGACAATTTGGAATAAGGTAAGAAACATGACTAAACTGTTTACATCCTGGGCCCAGCAATCTCACCACTAGGAAGATCCTGAAAAGGGATCCAATTAAAAGAAAAGCCCTGCAACTAGATCAAAATATTTATAGAAGCATAAAAACCTGGAAATAAAGTGGGTTCTTATCAACTGGGAAATGGCTGAACAAAGCGTAATAGAAGGATGTCATAGTACATTACTGCAAGTTAAGAAATGATGAGTGTGAGGAATTCAGAGAACATAGAAGACTTACCTGAACTGATGCAGAGTAAAAAAAAGCAGCAGTGGCACAATAAATACAATAACAATGATGTAAATGGAAGCAACACTAAAAGGCATCCAAAGGCTCTAAACCTGGATGACTGGGACAAAGTAGGAGCCTAACAGAACAAGGAAAATCTGGAGGAGGGAAGGTTTTTAGAAGATAATAATTAATTCCATTTTAGATGTGTTGAACTTGAGATACTGATGAGACATTGGGGAAGATGGCTAGCAGGCAGCTGATGATGCAGGAGCAGAGTTTAGGAGAGAAAGGCTGGATGTATGGATACAGAAAGCACCGACATGCATAGAGAGACCTGAACCTTTCCCCAAAGCCCAGTCCCACCCACTGCTAAGAAGATGAAATCGCCCTGAAAGAAAACAGAGACTAGGACAGGACTTTAGGGGACACAGCCACATTTAGAACGGAGGTTTTAGACGATTCAGCAAAAGACAGAAAAGGGATGATCAGGCAGGTAGGACAGCCAGAGAAAATGATTTCACAGAAGCCAAGGCAGAAGAGTGCCTATAGGGAGACAAGGTGGGGAGGGGGATGGGGATAGTTAACTGTCAAACACTGCAGGGTGAGGCCTGAGAGAAGGCTTTAGCACTTCTGAGATGCCCGATAGCAGCTGGGTGGTGCGACTGGAAGACAGACCAACTGATAAACATTTATGAAGTGCCTACTTGGTGCTGGGCATGAGGAACAGAAGCCAATGAGCATAGACAACTTTTCCCAGGAGGCTGACTGTAGAAAGTGAGGTGTAAGACAGCTTGGGGAAAAATGCTGGAGTCAAGTAGGGATGGACAGAGAGGAAGTTATCCCTTTTCACTCACCTGCGGATGGGCCTTGCCCATAAGGTCCTGGCTGAGGGGCATTATAGGGATTCGTAGCAGGCTGGCCATAGGGACCTCCAGGAGCCGATGAGGGGAGTCCCCCAGGGCTAGGATGTCCATAGGCCCCTCCACCAGATGGCGGTCCATAGGGTCCTCCAGGAGCTGGGCCTCCGTAACCCCCACCAGGGGGTAGACCCCCTCCATACTGGGGATGTCCTGGATAATAACTGCCTGGTGGTGCCCCTGGGGCCTGTCCAGCAGCTCCTGGGTAGCCCTGTGGAAAGGAAGAAAGATGATCAGGAGTAAGAACAGTGACACAAACTTGGGAAGAAGCCCCCTCACACCTGTTCAAGGGACTTCCCAGCAATTCCTGGTCTTTACAGAAGGCAGTACAAAGACTGAAGTGGTCCTGGAGGATCACTGAAGGCAGTGACAAACAAGCTGAAGCCAGGGTTCAGTGATCAGTGACACCTGGAGGAGGCATCGAGCCCTTCTGTCACTTGCTGAATTCGAGGTCAATGAGTCAATCAATGATCAGGGTGCTTCATTTCAGGGAGGCCACTGACAAGCTACAGACTATCCAGAGGAGCAGGAGACCAGATTGTTAAGAAGATTGGAGAACAAGCAACATGAGGTTCTGTTGAAGAAATTGGTGATATTCAGCTTGGGGAAGAGAAAATTTAAGGGAGACACAGTAACTGTCATATGGATGGGGGATGTGATTTCTTCTTCTTGGCCCCAAGGACAGAACAAAAGCAACATGTAGGAGCTGCAAAAAGGCAGATTTAGGCTGGATGTAAAGAAAACTTCTTAACAATTAGGAGGATCCGAAAGTGAAACAAGAGCCTGTCTCCAAAGCAGCAGTTCTTAACCCTATTAGGTCCATGAAGCTGGTTAAAAATTGTAATCATAATAACAATAGTAAGAATAACTATTTCAATATGATTGACTTTCTTGGTAATCTTATATATTTCATTTTGTACATTTCAAGCGTTCTTTGCAGAAGGAGTGCACAGGCTTTGCCAGGCTGCTAACAGGATCTAGGACACAGGGAAGGTAAGGATGCCTGCACCCCAGGGGGGAGGTTCTCCATCACTTGGCATCTTTGAGGGAAGGCTGGATGCCCACTTGGGGACATGCTGTAGAAAGGATTCTAGGTAGGAACAGATCAGACTAGGTGGCCTCTGAAATACCTTCTACTTGAGACTCTAGGATTGTTCTTCTTGAGGGAGCTCCCAACAACCCTCTGAAAGTAGTGTTATTCTTCACATTTTAGAAAGGATGAAACAGAGGTTGTGTGACTTGCCCCTGAGCAAAGTCAGAGCCAGTGCTGAGACCCTGGCCCCTTTAGTGCCTGACTGGGGTACTAGCTCTTCTTGGAAACCTTTCCTGACTTCAGGTCCCAGAGCTCTCCTAATGCACGCTTACTCCACTTCTCCTTGTATCATTGGTATTGGTATACATTCTTTCCCTTTTAGATTATAAACTCACTGAGAACACTGAGAGATGGGCCCTGCACAGACTGCTTATTTGATATGTTGGTTGAATGAATGCATTTTTCACGCAGAGGATATCGAAGCTGGCTTAAATGGGGGTGGAGATACACCTGCCTTCTTCTGCTTTCTGGGGCAGAGTCAGACCACAACCATAGTTTAATGTACAACAAGAACCCAGGGCCAGGGATTGAACCAGGAACTATTTCAACTGAGAAGAAAGTCAAAGAACAAAGGTTATGGGGTAGAAGAGACTCAGGGCCCAGTGCCAGTTCCCTGAAACCAGGACATACACCCTTCAGTTTAGCTAAGTTCCATACTCTGGGGCCTTTTTGTTCTGACCAGCTACTCCCACCCCCCTTTCTCCTACAGAGGCCAAGAGACTGGTAGTCTTTACACTTGTCTTTATATTTGGGAAAGTACAACAACTAAATCCTTACTTTGTTGTATCTAAAACACACAAACGATAACGTGTAAAACTAGGCAAGAAAAGCTTGCCATTGGTTCTAACACAGATTGCCAATAGGCTATATCTCTCTATATACACTAAGGAGGGGCAGGAAGTGCTTCCTCCCCTCCTTACTCAAATCTGCTGGAGAGCAGGATTGTCATCTCATAGTAAACCCAGTAATGACCCATCTGTTGAATAGAATCAAACCTTATAGCACCTGGATTGTACTTTGGCTCTCAGTGTATTTAATTCAAGCACTTATTAAGCACCTTCTGTGTGTAGAACCTAAGGGAGAGACAAATTTTACCTAAGGGCCAACAGGACAGAGCAGGAGAAACTTTCTATTTGGAATCAGTCTGCAACTGGGTTGTAGTCTCGGTTCTGCCACTAGCTGCAACAGGACCTTGGGAAAATCAACTGGCTTCTCTGAGCCTCAATTCATTTTATTTTATTGTTTTCTGTTTAGAATTTTATTTTCCAAAATATATGTAAAAACAAATTTTGACATCAATTTTTAAAAACTTTGTGTTCCAACTTCTCTTCCTCCCTCCCTGCCCACTACCCACCCTCAAGAACTCAAGTAATTCAACATAAGTTATACATGAGTAGTCATGGAAAACATCCCCACATTAGCTAGGTTGTGAGAGAAAACAGTTAAACAACAAAACTTCAGATTAAGGAATTGTCAAAGAAAAAAAATGTGTTTCAGTCTGTTTTCAGATACCATCAGTTCTTTCTCTGTAGATGGATTGCAATTTTCATAAGTCCTTCAGGGTTATATTGGATCACTGCCTTGCTGAAAATAACCACATGCTTCCCAGAAGATCATCTTACACTATTGCTGTTATTTTATATACAGTACATTTCACTCTGCTTCAGTTCATGTAGGTCTTTCCAGGCTTTTCTGATAGCATCCTGTTCATCATAACTTTTATGCAGTATCTTAAACTTGACAAAGAATTTTCTTCACGATAGCCCAGCAAAGTAGGTACCATACATTTTGCCATTATAGTCAATCATCATAACTATTTCCCTCCATTCTATTTACTTTATTTTCTATCTTCTTTTACCCTCTTCCTCCTCAAAAGTGTTTTACTTCTGACTGCCCCCTCCCCGGCTCTGCCCTCCCTTCTTTCACCCTTCCCTCCTTCTCCTCCTACTTTCCTGTAGGGTTAAATAGATTACTCTTCCCAATTGGGTGTGTGTGTTATTCCCTCCTTGAGCCCACTCTGATGAGATTAATTCTGCGGGTCTAAATTTTTCTTCCTCCCTCCCTCCTCAACCCTCCCTATGAAATCAAGCAACTGCAGTTATGCAGAACATAACAGTGTTTTGCTTTTTACTGCTCTCTCCCCCAATCTGTCCTTCCCTCCTACCCCTTTTCTCCCCCACCCCCTTATCCCTCTCCCCTCCCACTTTCCGTCAGGGCAAAAATATATTACTATACCCACTTGAGTATGTATGTTATTCCCTCTTTGAGCCAATTCTGATGATAGTAAGGTTCACTCATCCCCCACTCCTTCCCCCTCTTCCCCTCCCCTCCATAAGCTTTTTTCTTATTTCCTTCATTGTGAACTACCTCTCCCCTTCTTCCTCCCCCAGTCTATACCTTATAACCCTCTAATCCTGTTTTAAAGATGTCATCATGGGTTAGCTAGGTGGCAAAGTGGATAAAGCACCAGCCCTGGACTCAGGAGGCCCCGAGCCCAATCCAGTCCCAGACATAAGACACCCCACCCTGTTTGCCCCACAAAGAACAAGGACAAACAAAAAATAAATGCTTTACCAATATTATCCCTTCGTATTCAGTTCAGACCTGTGTCCTCTGTGTATTCCTTACTGAAAAAGTCCTCATGAGTTTGAAGTACCCAATTCGTTTTAACTGTAGAAAAGGCACAATACTCCTTGAAGAGACAGTATGACATTAGTGGAGAGAGTACTGCACAGAAGATATGTGTTCAAATCTTGCTGCATATAACAGGAGTCAGGACCACCTCGGTTTGAGTGCTATCTCAGACCCAGCAAGTCACTTAACCTCTCTCAACCTCAGTTTCCTCATCTGTTAAATGGGGACAAGAACACCTCCATCCCAGGGTGGCTGGGAGGGTCAGAGGACAAGCTTAAAGCACTATATTAATGCCCACCATTACTATTATGGCCAACTGTACCAAAGAGTTACAAAAAGCAATTTAATGGGTGAAGAGAAAGGCAGGGCTTCCTAAATCATCAGCCTGAGGCTTTTCCTAAAATATTTAGGCTGTGAATCCAGAAACCAGCAACCACTCAATTATTATGGTTACTCTACACCCAAGACATAGAGTCCTCCCTTGCTGAGGCAGGGGTCTGGGAAGCACCTATCCTATTATAGACAAGACAGTATGTTGGCCTTGGGATCAGGATGCTTGGGGTTGAATTCCATTCTGGAAACTGACTGGCATCAAGCAAATCACTTGGCAGCCCTGAAACGGTTTTCTCATCTGTAAAATGGGTGCAATCAAAACTTTCAACCCTTAATTCGTTATGGGGGGGGGCGGCGCGTTACTGTTATTAAGGTACAATTGGCATGAGGCAGTTTGGTGGAGCAGAGCCAGCCCTAGGGTGGCATCAGAGGGCCTGGACTCTGCCACCAGCGTGGCCTTGGGGTTAGCCAGATTCTCTGGGCCCTCAAATGAAGGGCCTTCATGAGCCTTTGATCTTTTCACACCACAGAGTAGGATGCCCCTGTACCTTCCAGTCAGAAGGGATTCTCTACTACTGGAGTTTCAACATCTGCACCAGGTGAGTGGAAAGTTACCAGGAGGATACAGGAACACACTGGAATTCTCCAGAGTCCCAGCGTGTTCTGCCTGGGAGGCAGGAACAAGACTTAGTGAGGTGTGAAACAACATTTGAGTGTGCCTGCCCAGGAGGTTTGGAGGAAATGGATTGGGGGGGGGGGGCACCAGGGTCAAAGCAGGGAAAAGAATGTCTTCTGTCCCTTGGGCTGCACTACTACTGTGAACACATGGGCACTCTCTCCATCATCCCAGATAATTCAGCTTGTACAGAAATTCCCTCCAGCATGGTGACCCACCATAAACAGTCATACAGTATAACTGGGGTCATGGGTAATTTACAGTAATTCAATTCAATGACTATTCCTAAAGCGACCTTTACTAAGCAACCGAATGGCCTCCAAGAAGTTAGCTCTGTCCTACGGAGGCTGAACGGTGGTCAGAGACCACAGGCAAACAGTGCACATGCCCAGACAACAATAGAGGCTGATATCTAATAAAATCCTAAATTAATTATAATCCAGTGCTATGATGAGGGGTACAACGAGAGATGATGTGTGCTTTGACCTCTGAGGGTAACACAGGGTGCCTCCCTAACAACCCCTCACACCTGCCTAGCGAGCACTGTGCCCCTCCTGAATGTGAGACCTGTGTAAGGTAGGCAGGGTAGACGCTTCTTACAGCCCCTTCTACAGAGGGGGCAGGGAAGTGTCACTTGTGATGCCCAATTCATAGGTGAGGAAGCAGTAAAGGGTCCCACCTCTGGTCACACAGCTGGCTCTGGTCTCGATTCCATATCCAGGCTAACTGCACTGCATCCTGCTGCCTTTCAAATACTGGGGATTATGGAACAAGGAAGATGTGGAATGGGCCAAGATGGTGGGACATGGGCAGAAGAGGAGAGGAAAAGGGTGACTCTGAATCTAATAAAATCAAACATGTCTCATTTACGACATTCTAACAACTTAAGTTCTGATGTGCTGGGATTTAAGAGTAAATGGGGGGAGGGGGCCCAAGCTGGTGGCACAGTGGATAGAGCACCGGCCCTGGAGTCAGGAGGACCTGAGTTCAAATCCAGCCTCAGACACTTGACACTCACTAGCTGTGTGACCCTGGGTAAATCACTTATCCCTCATTGCCCTGCCCGCCCCCCCCCCCAAAAAAAGAGTAAATAGAGGACTTAAGCATCCTCTGGCCAGGGTGCCAACTCTTAAGCCTGTCCTGGATCAAGAACCATGTACAACCATCCACACTTAAAACCATTGCTACAGTGATTCAGCCACTCTTGAATAACAATAAAAGTTTGAATTTCTACAGCACTTGAGGGATTAACAAAGTACACTTCTCACAACTATGCTGTAAAGCAAATAACATCATTGTCATTTTTTTTTAAAGTAAGGCAATTGGGGTTAAGTGACTCACCCAGGGTCACACAGCTAGTAAGTGTTAAGTGTCTGAGGCTGGATTTGAACTCAGGTACTCCTGACTCCAGGGCCGGTGCTCTATCCACTGCACCACCTAGCTGCCCCATCATTGTCATTTTTACAGGTGAGGAGATGTTAACTGGTGTGTGTTACAGCTGTCTAAAGCAGGAGTCTCAAGCTTAGGGCTCTAGACACTAACCTTTGTCCTGTCCACTACAGCATTCTGCCTCACGTGAAAAAAGACATTTGACTTGTTTGCTAGGTCCACAAGACTGAACTAGAAATGATGGCTGGAAGTTGGGGAGAGGCCCCATCCTCCCTCCCTGCAGTTCCCAGCTTGGCTTCTAATTCTGCTCTAAGGAGGCAGCACAGGCCTCCCTCTGCATGTTGTTAGAAGGAGCCCTGTGCCCCACTTCACCACAATTCTGTGTGGGATGCTTGTCTGATCAGGTGGGACTAGAGGGCCTTCTCTAACTGGCATCTGCCGTCTAAAGCCCCTGTTCTTTCCACCGTGCCACAGAGGCTGGGCCATAGTCTGGGCACAGAGAATATAAGCTCCTTAGGAGAAGGTGAACTGAATTTGAACATAACCCTTGTTTGTCATCTTTGTCTTTGCCTGGGGCCTGGGATGCTCTCTGCCTCATGGGCAAAGTCCTGGGCTTCTCTCCAGACTCACTGCTTTTTCCTTCTCAGTTTACCTCCTGTCTATTCCGTGAGTATCTTGGATGGACCCATTTCCAAATGTCTCCTCCAGTCAAAAGTAAGCCCCTTGAAGGCAGGACCTGTCTTTGTTTTTGCTCATGATTCAGAACGTAGCATACAGCAAGCACTTGTTACACATATTAGGCCTTTACTATTTTTTGAATGAAAAGAATCTCCTTCAACCTCTCACTCTGGGCAATTCAACACGTATTTATTAAGCCTTGTTATGCTCAAGACACCATGATAAGTGCTGTGGGTACTTTGACAAAACCCAAACCATCCCTGTAGTGTGAGGGGTGGGCAGAAGTAGAGGAAGCACACCCACCACACACATGCAGAGTGTAAGGCAGCTGGATAGAGGGTGGGTCTGGAGGCCTTGGACATGTCACCAGCTGTGTGACCTCGGTCAAGTCATTTTACCTCTGCCTGTCTCAGTTTCCTCAACTATAGAATGGAGAACATAACAGCATCGACCTCAGAGGGTTGTTGTGAGGATCAAAGGAGATCATATGTGTAAAGCACTTTTCAAACTTTAAAGCTAACTATAATAAGGAAAATTAAGGCAGGAAAAAATATGACTTATGGGGGAACCAGGGAAAGATTCATGGAAGAAATGGCAAAAGAGCTGAATTCTTCATCGCAAAAGTGAGGGGTGTATTCCAGGAATGCAACATTTTGATCAAATGCATAGATACAGGAGAAGAAACTCAAGGAATAGCTGTTGGTTCAATCTTGCGGGACTTGTCTGTAGTGGTGAATATAGTATGATGATGGAAAGTAATGGAGCCTTTGAACAAAGAAGGTTGTATTTAATTATGGGGGTAATGGGGACCTACTGAAGGTACTTGAGCAAGCGAATGATCTAGTAAAAAGATTTTCTAGATATTGGTAGTTATGTGAAGAATGGATTGGACAGAGAATGGAAGCAAGGAGACCAATTTTGGCCTGAACTATAGAAAGTAGAACAGTCCAGATGGGAGGCCATGGGAGTCTGGACCAGGGCAGCAGATGTGACTGGAAAGGCAATGGATGTGAGATGTGGAGGCTTAATTAACATGACCTGACAAGTGATCAGCTCTAAGGACTAGGAGAAAGGAAGAGAAAGGTTCTGAGGCTATGAATGAACCTGGGTAGAGCAGTGGAGCCTCAACAACAGAGAAGTTTTGAAGGGCCAGTTTAGAGGACAGATGGCAAAGCATTTTGTCTGTCTCCAAGTAAGCACTAAGTTACACAAGGTCCTGTTCTCTAGCTGTTTCTTGAATTGACATCCTGTCTTCACTAGATTTAAGTTCCTCATGGGCAGGAGCTGCTCTTACGCTGCTGTTTGTAGCTTACCAAGATAAAATAGGAAAAGAGACAACGACCAGCCTAGTTAGAAGATAAAATGATGGGCTCGGGTGCCTTGTGATGGAGATGGAATGTTGGATTTGAAGCTCAGCTCTATTTGATAGTTCTGTGATTGAGGGTGCTGTCCCCTTTTTTTTGGGGGGGGGAGGTGTCTCAGTTCCCTTATTGATAAACTTAAAAGGGTTTGGATGAAATCTGGGGTTAACTTTTTTTGTGTCACAGGGACCTTTTGGCAGACTAGGGAAGCCTGTGTACTCCTCAAAATAATGTTTTAAAGTACATTAAAATAAAATACGGAGGATTATGAAGGACAATTGAAAAATCAATTATGTTGAAATAAAGATGTAATCCCCGCCCCCCAAGACAAGTGCATAGAACCCTTGAAATTTGGACTAGCTAATCTTAATATCCCTTCTAGCAGCTAAATCTATCTGTGTTATCTATTAATTTAAATCTAAGAAGTTTTAACTTTTACTTAAACCCTCTAAGCCTCAGTTTCTTCATATGTAAAGTAAGAAGAGGGATAATGATAGCTACTCAAAAAACAATTGTGAAGATCAAGAGAAATTATGGGAGCGAAGACCTTCAAGAGCACTTTATAAGCGTCAGGTATTATTACTATTGTTGTTATTTTATTGTCATCATCATCATAACCTATCTTGCAAGACTAGCAGTGAAAAAACGCAATTCCAAACAAACGCGAATGACTCTCATGAGTGGGAAAGAGCCTCCCCTCGGCCTGGAGGGAGGATCGTCAGGATTTCTAGTCTCAGTTCTGCTACTGACTCCCTTGGACAAGTCCCTTAAAGTCTCCAGGCCCAATTTCTTCTTCAGTAAAGTGGGAAAGAATGGATGGTTTCCAAGGACTTAACATTCCACGGTTCTAGGACTAGGGCTCAGAGGGGAACCTGCCTCAGAGCTGGGAAGGGATTTGTGGATCATAGCTCCAGTCTGACTACTTTTTAGAGAGGAGAAAGATGAGACCCCGGGAAATTCAGTGATCTGCCGAGTATTCCACGAGGAATAAGGTCAAAGGTAGCTCTCCTTCTTCTAGCAGCCTGGTGAGGTCCGAGCTAGAAGGGACCTTAGAACCCAGGGTGTCGCGAAGAGGGAGGGTCCTTAGAACAGAGAATGTCAGAGCTGGCAGGGCCCCAGAATTCTGGGTGTCTGCGCCACCAGGGGCCTCGGCCAGCCCACCGCGGTACAGACTGGGAGGTCGAGGCGCGGAGCGGGCGCTCCCACGCGTGCCCCGCTGGCTAGTGACCCGGGGGGCGTGGGAGGCTCTGGCGGGAGCCGCCCTAGGCGAAGGCAGGGGCCAGGTGCGACGCCGCTGCGTAGCCTCCAGCTTTCTGGCCTCTGCCCGTGGCTGGCGTACGCCCAGGACAGACTCCCGACCCGGCTCCAACCCCCGGGCCCGTCCCTTCCCAGCCTGTCCCCCACCACTTTACAGCCCCCGCAGTCACTCACCTGCCCGTACGGATAGCTAGACATGGCGTCTGTGACGTTTTGGCGTGAGGAGGGACTTCCCCTCTACGCACTCGGCCTGCGTGTTCTCACGAGAGGAAAGTGGGGGCGAGTTCGGCTGCGGATTGGAGGGTATCAGCTGTTAGTCTTGGGCGGATGTGACGTAGCTGGGCGGGGCTCATTTATCAATCCTATTCCCCTCGGCTGCTTAGCTCTAGTTGGAACTGCCTTCTCTGCCTCTATACGGCTATTATGGCCGCAGTGTCGGCCTTTAGACCCTTAGTGCCCTTTCCTCCCCGACTCCAAAGAGCCACCTCGGGCTTTCTGGTTAGGTCCTGGTTCACTAGAGAAGCAAAGGCCCCGGCAGCCATATTGGATAGGGTCGAAGGCCTAGCGGGGCCAGATTTGCCGTCCTCCCTTAACGTCACATCCTGATGGGCAGTCCTCTGAGGAGGACCTGGGGTTGTCAAGCTAGCAGCGTCCTCTGCAGGAGAGGGGCTGCAGGCGCCAGGGAGCCCTGGAGAGGAATGCTGGGGATGCGGGAGTTGGAAAGGACGTGCTGAGGCTGATCGCGCGAATGCTCATTCATTCATTCATTCATCCATTCATTCGTGCGTTAGTGCATGCATGCATGCATGTATCCATTCATTCAAACATATACAGAATAAATATCGGGTAATTACCTCACCTCACGTTTGCCAATTCCAGTTGTTTCTGCTTCCATCGGCAAAGATACTGGAGTGGTTTGCAATTTCCTTCTCCAGCTCATTTGACAAATAAGAAAACGGAAGTAAACAGGTTTAAGTGACTTACCCAAGGTGTCACAGCTGGTATCTGAGATTTGAATTCAGGAACTCTTGCTGACTCCAGGCTTGGCGTTCTTTGTGCACTGCACCACATCTCTCACCTGGCCTGCTGCAATAGCCCCTAATTCACCTTCCTTAAATCCCTGCAATCTAATCCTGGCCTGCCAAAGTAATTTCACTCCCTGTTCAGTAAACTCCAGTGGTTTCCCATGGACTCTAAGGTCAGATGTCAAGTGCTTTGGCATCTAAAGCTCTCAGGAACCTGACCCTGACCCCGCCTCTCCAATCTTACTATGAATTACTCACCTCCCCACTTTCTGAGGTTCAGCCACTCTGGCCTTGCTCTTCCTCACAAGCATTTATTAAGCACCTACTATGGGCCAGGAGGGTCAGCCAGATGGTGCTGTGGATAGAGCACCAGGCCCAGAGTCAGGAAGATCTGAGTTTAAATCTGGCCTCAGACACTTGCTGGGTGTGTGACCCTGAGCAAGTCACTTAACCCCTATTTGCCTCAGTTCCTCATCTGTAAAATGGGAACACACTGAAGGAAATGGCAAATCACTCCAGAATCTTTGCCAAGAAAAGTAGAGTTGGACATGATAAAACAAAAGCAACAGAAAATGTGCCAGAAACTGACTTAGGTCACTAAGTCCTTATTAAGCCACTTAGGTGCTTTACAAGTATCTCATTTGATCCTCACAACAACCTTGGGAGGTAGGTGCTATTATTATCTTTACTTACAAATAAAGAAACTGAGGCAGACAGATGTTTAGTGACTTGCCCTGGGTCAACAGTGAGTATCTGAAGCCAGATTTGAACTCTGGTCTTCCTAACTCCAGGCCCAGCACTCTATCCACTGTGCCACCTAGCTGCCTAAATATTTCCCAAAATAAAAATACAATAGAGCATAGTTAATGTTAATTTTTGGTTTTCTAAGTCAGCGTGTGCCCAATAGGGATTCTTATGCATGGTTTAATGGGGCCTATTTCTGTCTGAACAGCCTTGTAGTCTTCACAAATAACGAAACCAAGGGGCAGCTAGGTGGCAGCTAGGTGGCACAGTGGAGAAAGCACTGGCCCTGGATTCAGGAGGACCTGAGTTCAAATCTGGCCTCAGACACTTGACACTTACTAGCTGCGTGACCCTGGGCAAGTCACTTAACCACCATCACCCCACAAAAAATAAAATAAAAAATAAAACAAATAAGGAAACCAAGCCTTGGAGAAGGGACTTACCAGAGGTCATACAGCTAGTAAGTCACCAAGCTGGGACTTGACCATAGTAGATAGTGTGAGCAGCTTCATCCCCAATCTACAACTAACTGTTGGGAAGAGGGGAGTGGGCCAGAGGTGTGGAATCAGGTTTCTGGGTAACCTTCCCCAGGGGTGGGGAGTATCTAGTTAGGAGAGAGAATTCAGTGCGTTGTGGGAACCGGGCAGTGAGGACTCCATAGGGAAGGAGGTGGTTCCCTGAACCCTAGCCCTGCTGACCCCACAGTGCTGCTGCCATCAGTGGAACTCTGGACCTGCAGACAAGCTAAGACGGTTCCCCTTCTCCACTGGCTGGGCCCTCCAGCCGACCCGCCATGAGACAAGACCTGTTTTCATTTTTTTGTCCTTGTATTCCCTGTCTTTTGTCCCCATGTTGTACTCATGCCTAGCACATAGATGCTTAATACTTGATCAATAATATTTGGCATATACATGGTCTTTTTTTTAATGGGGCAATGAGGGTTAAGTGACTTGCCCAAGGTCACACAGCTAGTAAGTGTTAAGTGTCTGAGGCCGGACTTGAACTCAGGTCCTCCTGAATCCTGGTGCTTTTATCTACTTCGCCACATAGCTGACCCTACATGGTCTTTAAGATCTGCAAAGCACTTTACAAATATTTTATCCTCACAACAATCCTGGTAGGTAGGTGTTATTCTTGCTTTTCAAATAAGGAAATTAAGGCAGAGGTGAAGTGACTTGCCCAGGGTCAAGTAGCTAGTGTCTGAGGCCTAACTCCAGGTGCATCGAGCTATCCTGTGCCACTTACTTGCCTATTGTAGCTGGAAGAGACCCTGGAAATCATCTAATCCACTCTCATTATTTTACAGATGAGGAAACTGAGGCAGAGGTGAAGTGACTTGCCCAGGGTCATGCAGCAGTAAGCCACAGATCCTGGAATCTGATCCTGGCCCTCTGCTTTCAAATCCAGGGCTTTCCATTGTGCCCCAATGAACTGAACCTCTGACTTAGGTCAGATGTGCCCAGCTAGATTCTCTTTGCCACGACTTATATTTGTGAACTGTTCGTTGGAAGGACACACATTCAGCCCTGACACTTTACAAATATGGATACGGGGGTGCAAAGAGGGGAAGCTCACAAAGCTGGTGGGAGGCAGAGCCTCTCTCCTTTCCGTCCCTGCTGTTTTTCTTCCCCAGGCTCTGGCTTTAGGGCAGGAGGAGGGCTTGTTTATGACTTTGATGTCAGTTGTCTCTTGGGGACCTCAATTTTCTCTTCTGGCAACTGAGTGGGTTAGAGGAGATGATCTTCCAGCACGAGTTCACATGATTCCCCACCAAGCCTTCCAGCCTCCAGCCAGACTCCATGGCTCTCTTGACCTCCGGACCTCCGTCCTGAGCTAGCACTACTCACTTCTCTCCCCACCCCACCCCCTCCATCAGTGCTTGTGCTCACATTATTTCTAGGAAACAAGGTTCATTCCCCGAATTTCTACCTCTCCTCTGATGCTCCTGCAGGTAGGGGCTCAGAGCCCCCTTTGTGAACAAAGGCCTTTGTTCACATCTAATCCACTTACTGGTAATAGAATTGTTTTTCACATCCTCCTCCTCCTCTGATCTCCAGGAGGACAGGGACCCTGTCTAATCCCTGCCAGAGTTTAGCAGGGTACTTAATTAATGTCTGCTGAGCGGAATGGAGAGTCCCTTGCAATCTCTGGTCCCTTCCAATTCTAACTTGCCTAGAGTATGGAATCCCGAAGTGTGCCTCGCTTTTGTCACTAGGTAACTCTCCTTTTTGGGTGTTTCTTTCTCTGGCCAGTTGTTGGGGGGAAGATGAGACCCAGCTGCCTCTCACCCCTGGGGAGTCAGCCACCTCAGGTTCCAGGCCTCACTCTTCACAATTGACTTGCTATGTGATCCTGGAGCAAGTTTCCTTTGTCATGGGGCGCAGAGCACCCCAGAATTTCTCTGGGGCACACCGAGGAATCTTCTCCTTGAGAAACTAAACCAGAGGACAGATAACGCCTAGAGGAACCAAATCGGACAGAGCTAGCTTGGGATTCCTACCCTTCATTCTGGTCTCCCTTATCCTGGGGAGATAAGTTTGGGTGTGGCTGCGGCCTTTGTGTCCTGAAGAGGGATCCGTAGCCACCCCTCACCCAATTCCTCTAGTCACTACTAGTGGGGGGTGGTCCTCCACTCCTCACCCAATTCCCCCAGCTACCACCAGTGGGGGATGGTCCACCTTCATTAAAGGAACTTTCCACAGGCAGATGGTCCACCCCCATCAGGTCTCTATAAAAGTACCTTCCAGTCTCCTGTTCGAGGAGATTTGGTACCTCTGAGCCATGTGCTTTATGCCAAATCTCCCCATGAAAAGTCTAAGGATTTCTTTCATGGTTTCCCTCCCCCCCACCCTTCCCTTCCCTTGCTCCTAAATAAACTATGGTTTCCCTCCCCCCACCCTTCCCTTCCCTTGCTCCTAAATAAACTATCACCTTATTCTAACTACGTTTTGTGTGCAAGAGGGTGTAATTCTTTAAAGAGGAATTCCCAAGAACCCCAACTCCCACCAACCCGTACCCCATTTCCCACTATATCACCTTCTTAACTCATAGAAAACAGACCTATTAATCTCGGGGGTACTTTCACAAAATGAAGACCCAAGGGGGGGTGACGCCCAGTTGGCAATTTCCACCTCTATAAGATGAAGGGGGTTGGAGCAGATATTTCACTCTGCTCTCTCCCAGCTTATGGTCCTATGGGCTTCCTGCTTGGATGATTGTCGACTCAAGCACTGAGATGGGATGGGGTGGGTGGGGAGGGACCTGAGCCATCTTTCAGGCAGAAGGTCAGAGCCCAGGCCCCCACACAGCTGTTCGATGATTCTTGGAGCACCGAGGGCTCTTTGTTCTTCCTCGGTTGTTTATTTTTGAGAGGGCTGAAGCAGGAGGACCAAAGAATTTCTCACAGGAGGAGAAACAATCAAATGTTTTCTAAAGAGTCAACCAAGGAGGGTGGTGAGATGTGGGTGGCAGCTAAAGGGAAGGGCTTGAGCAGATGCCTCCATGGAATGCTTCACTTGCCTAATAAAAGTTCCAGAATCGAGCCCTTTAGAGTAAAAGCATAACTTGGTAATAGGTGGCTCACCCTCTGGAAAATATTACTGCCCCTGGAGACAGATCAGGCCTACTGCCTCCCTCTCCTAATAAAACTCTGGCTCAGCTTCCGGTTCCAGGACTGCTTACCAGGAAGGAATCTCATTACCCAACAACATATCAGGGAATGGATTCATTCTGACTTGAACCAGATCAAGTCCAGAAGAATTTTAACGGCTACTTGGAGGTTGTGGAAAGGAGGGTGGAACAAAGAACCATCACAAGAAAGGAACACCACAACTTGGCAGTTTTGCAACATTTCCCTTCCATTATGGGAGGGTATGGAAAGTAAATTTATAAACTTTTTTTTCCTCCCCAGAAACCATTAATGAACAACAACCAAAACAATTAAATCTCACAGACATGCAAGGAGTCAACAGACAATAAGCGAAAGTCAAGTTCAAGGGAGTCTGGCGAGTTTTCAATGACAGGGGAAATTGTTACGAGAAGATTTGAGTTTTACAGACCCCCAGATTCTTTTCTCTTTATGTAGCTGGCTGCTTTTCTCCATCTTGCAGAGCAGCCTGTGAATGTTCCAGTTTCCTCACTTAAGAATCCTTCCATTGGAGGCCTTACAACATGGTACAAACATGTATGGTCTCCTTGCCACTTTGGATGGGATGAAGAAAATTGCCCAAGGCAGACACAACAAAGAAGAGAATGCCCCAGGAGGGAGGTGAAGCTTTCAGAGACCATCTCCTTTCTTGGGGTTACCTAACTGCTATGCCATCTGCCCAAAAGCAGAATGGCTGATGAGCAAGTTTGAGAGTGGTTAAACGGATGTTCCACTGACCACATTGACAAGAGAAGGGAAACTCAAATTTTCCCCATGGTCCTGTGTGGCCCAAGATGAGGCAGCAATTTCAAGCACCAGTGAAATAGTGTCCAAAAAAACGTCAAATTTAGACCATAGGATAATTACCACAGACTAGCAGTAACTTGACTCATTAAAGTGAGGGACCATTCTGCTATGAGAGGGATTCTCCAAGTGAATGGATTGCAAGCTTCCTGGTAGAGTTTCTCCAACCCAACCTTCTATGCTAATGTACTCAACATAACAGCTGCTACCCAGCTCTTTTTTGCCCTTTCCCACCAATGTATCCCTCACCCTGCTATATCTTTAGTTAGCATACCCCAGCTCACAAAGGAAAATGCAAGTTGGCCTTCCAAAGGGAGCTATGATGTTTATCTCCTCTCTCTTCCTGTATCCAAGAATGTGGCCAATGCTTCCATGCAAAGATTGTGTTTGTTTCTTAACAGAGCACACTGGAATTCATGTAAACGAAGCACCCCTGGTGGGGATGAATGAAGCAAGAACCAGCTGCGTTTTTCCTCAGAGCTCCAATGGAAACACTACAGAATGTGGAGGAGCCTGAAGGATCTTATTCTTTTCCTTACGAGCACACCTCTGTTCCCCGCTACCAGACGGCCAGTTCTCACAGTTATTTCAGGCCCATATAGAAAAGTGGAGTTTCAGAAATCTCATGGGAACAATTTGGCAGCCTGTTTGTGAGCCCCAAGGGATTGAGATAAGTATCTGAACTTACTGCCTCTGTGGTCCCTTTGAAGTTTATCCGCCACTAATAAACCTTTCAGAAAGCCAGGGTTGGATTCAACTGAGCGTCTGTCTTTGGAAACCCTTCTGGACACTAGTTATTTTTGCACAGGGCAACCAGCCCACTGGGCCAGAGGGATCAAGCATTTGGAAAACGAATGAGGATGAAGCTGGGGCAGGAATGTTTCTATCATGCTTTTTTTTTTTTTTTTTGACCTGGTCACTGTACAAAGGCGGAAATCAGACTTAGTGCATCAGAGACGTAGAAATAAAATAGGGGAACTCCCCCATTGACAGGGACCCCAGTATATCCGTTGCAAGCTGATTTCCAAACCAGAGACTCAGGTTACCTTGTAAAGGCAGTGAGTTAGGATCCCAGCTGATGCAATTTGCAGTTGGGAAAAGGGGCTGGCAGAAGCATTTTTTGAAGACAAGACTAGAGATGATCATAGGCAGGAGGTTCCACCTCATTTCGCCCCCCAAGCATCCTCTAGTTGTCTCTGCCAGGGACATAGGCTTATCTTCCTCCCTTTTGCATAGGCCCTCAATCATCAGTGAGTTACTGAACCGATGAGGAGGGATAACATGCACGCCTGAAGGCGCTGCCAGGCAGCCGAGGGTAAACTCGGGCATTCTCCAAGGTGCAGGGAAGGCTAAAGCAGGCAGGATTTGGGGCATAGTCTACACAGAGAGATGAACATCAGGGCAAGACTGTTTTCAGGCAAGGGGATGAGGAGGGGCCTCTGGGAGTCAGAAGTAGCAATTCTGAACCTCCCTTGCTTTCTCTTGCCACTCAAAGGCTGAGCTAAGTTGCTTCTCCAGGCTTCCTGAGAAACATCCTGAGGAGGAGAGGGTGCATGGCTCAGAGATGTTGTCTTGATGGAATAAGACATAAAAAAAAAAGAGAAGCTGCTGAAAAAAATGGAAATCTGGAGTTAGGGACCACCTAGAGTAACCTCATTACAGATCATTTCTGGCTTGAGCACATATGACAAGGGATATCGAAAGCTGGAACAGGCCGACAGAAAACAAGAACAGACAGACATGGGATTTGGAGAGGCAAGCTCCAAGGGAGATTGTGTGTGTGTGTGTGTGTGTGTGTGTGTGTGTGTGTGTGTGTGTGTGTGTGTGTGTGTTGGAGGAGGTGTTTTTCTTTAAAAAAATATCAACAGCAATTTAAAAAAACATTCACAACCAGTCAAAAGGACCACAGAGCTTTGGCTGTCCCAACAGAGTCCTTAACGCTGATGGCCAGCGCGTCATTTCAACCAAATGGCCCCTTCATGCTTTTCACTGGTGGATACTGCTGCTCCATGGGCATAGCAGCAAAGCAATCTGAAGGGTTACAGTGGCCGGCCTTTCCAGGCTGTCCGGTAGGGCCTGGGGGGCCAGGGATGCCAGGGATCCCCTGCTGACCCATGGGCCCAGTTGGGCCCAGCTTTCCATACCCTGGGGGTCCTTGGGGACCTAGATTGGGAAGATGAAGAGGAAGTTAGGAAACTCAGCCTTTCTCACCTAGTCAAGTGTCTCTCCTGCCTGATTCTCTGGAGAAAAATTGTGCTCGAGGGAAAAGGGCTGTGGACCAGCAGTCAGAAGAGCTGGTGCAAGCCCTGGGCCTGACGCTTCCTATGTATAAGGATGGGCAAGTCCCTTCTCCCTGAGCCTCTGACTCCCCACCTGTAAAATCAGGGCATGAGATCACCTACGCTACCTACTCCCCAGGGCTGTGCAGAGGGGAGCACTCCTCAGCTTATCCCTACAGAAAGGGAAGCTGCTCTTGTTAACTGTCACCATCCTCTTCCCCTTCCTCTGGGCTGTCTGGTGCTTTGTGCCTTCACCCTGGCCTCTGTATATTTATTTATCTCCTCCCTTAAGGGCAGAAATTGGCCATTGTTTTAATCTTCCTTAGTGCATGGTCTTATCCTTAGTAGATATTAAATTGAATCGACTCAACTAGTAAGTGAATAAAGATGAGGTAAAACAGAGTTTCATTATCCAAATGAGTCAGATAAGTGCCTAACATAGGACTCTGGGCACTGTGGATGCACCGTGAGTGGAGGTTGATGGATTGAGCCTTGACTGTGTGAAATTCTACTCAGGTGTGATTAAGGAAGCCATCTAGTGTGGGAGGAGATGAGTTCCCAGCCATTCCAGGGTCATTTCCCATCTTCCATCTCCCCCATCAGGTGCCGCTGATTCTTCTTACCTGGAGGACCAGGGAGACCGGTTTCTCCAGCAATGCCAATGCCAGTGTCTCCCTTTTCACCTTTGGTACCAGGCAAACCTAAAACAAAGGAAGTGAAAATAAGAAGACATATCTGGGCAGGAAAGTGTTACATGAGGCTGGCTGTGCTGGAAAAGCCTTATGTGCACATGCACACACGTGTGAATACACACATGCACATATGCATGCACACACACTCGTATGCACTTACACACATGCTCAAGCCATGGACAGGTATAAAGAATGCACCCACGGGGCCTCTCTGTAGCAACACTGCAATCAGAGAATTGAAAGAACAGAGATGTTGCAGGAGATGTGGCACAAAGCAGAAGGGGAAAGCATGACCAAATGCTAACAGCTTTTGCCAACGGGTTCAGGAACCGGGGACCGGCCTTGAGCATCTCAGAGGAGCTATTTGGTGTTCCAGGCAAAGCTACCTCTCATTCCTGGCAGGCCCTGTCGGCCTTCTCTGCCGATCTGTCCTGGAAGCCCAGGGGATCCTGGGGAGCCTGGGCGTCCTGGAGAGCCGTCCTTTCCTGGGGGCCCTGGCCTGCCCGGGGCTGCAGCCATCTCCACAGGGAACTGCATCCTGGACGTGTAGTAAGCCATCCTCTCTGCAAGAAAAGGCAAAGGCTCGTCATTGGCAGTCACCAGCCAAGCTGCCCTGGGGAGCCCTTCATCATCTTTGGTCGGGAACCCTGCAGGGGCATGGCAGACGGCTGTGGACCCGTGATCAATGCAAACTTCTTTAAAGAGGGAGCAGGAGAGGGAATAAGGGACGGGAGTTGGTTCAGCATTATTTGTTTTCCTCTTCAGCGGAATGAGATGCTCCCTAGGGTCCCTCCCAGATCTGACATTGTGTGTTCCCAAGGCCCTTCTGCTCTGTCGATCAGTCTCCTGGAGAATACTTTAGCCTGCTTCCTCCTCCACCTCCCCAGACCCCAGAATAAATGCAGCACAAGGGACTTTCATTTGGATGCTAAGAACATAAAAAGAAGTGATCATTCAACATTAGGCAAGCTGGCCGTGAGAGGTTGGGATGCTTCTCCTCCCTTCCCTGGAGAGGGTCAAGAAGAGGAGAGGAGAAGATGAGGCCTGCTTTCCCCACTGGCCATCCTGCTTACAAATGCTTCCACTCCTTTTGCTTTCAATAAGCTTTTATGTGAAGAAGCCCATCTCCAGGGAGGCAGCCGGGTAGAGTGGAAGAAGTGCTAGGTCTGGAGTCAGAGGGACCTGTTTGAGGCTTCCTCGCTGTGTGACCCTAAGCAGCTCTCTTGACTTTTCTGAGCCTCTTTGCTCAGTGGCAAAATGGGGATAACACAGACTCCATGCCTCACAGAGTTATGAAGAGGCAAGGCCTTTGTAGACCCTCGGGTACTGAAGAAATGGGGCTTGTTAATAACAGAGGAGGGGGCTCCTGGCTCGTAGTTATGTGGCTGAGAGACCTAGAGCACAACGGTATCCAAAGACCTGGAAATGAGTGTCAGTCACACCCAGGGCAATGGAGAAGTAGAGAGGTGCGTGGTGGGTGTGGACAGGCTGTGACATAGAACAGGGAGCTCTGAAGGAGAGTGGAGCAAAGATGTGATCAGGGGAGAGGCAGACCAAACAAAGAAAGTGGCCTGGCTCCACGATGAGGGCAGAGAATGATAGGGGAAATCAAGGAAGGCCCCCAGCACACTGGGCCGCCCCGGGGGCAAGCCGATGGGAAGGCATGGCTAGGAGTCCCAGAGGGTGAGCAGGCATGGGCTGGCTGTGACCTGCCTCCTTATCAGTGAGATCACATGGCCAGGAGGAGGAACTGAGCAGGGCCTTCTAACCAAGCCCACCCCCCCCTCAGAGGGGAGCACTGCACTAGGCCACAGTAGGGTGACTTGGGGAAAGGTGAAAGACACTCCCCTCTCCCGCCCTGGCCTGCCATAAAGGACCAGTTACCATCAAACATTTTGATGATCTCCTGTCTGATGAATCTCTTGATTTCATCATAATTCACCACGTCCGCCTGTGAGACAGAGAGAGAGAGAGAGAGCGAGAGAGAGCGAGTGAGAGAGAGCGAGAGAGAGAGAGAGAGAGAGAGAGAGAGAGAGAGAGAGAGAGAGAGAGAGAGAGAGCGCACGCTCACTACTTCAGGTTGCTTTTCATCAGAGTAGCTACTTTTATAATATTTGAGGGCAGAGCAGGGCAGCATTTCTCTGGGGATCCTGACTCCTCGACTCACTGTGAGCTTCTGGATCTTCTTTCTCTCAACAAAATCTGGAAGAGCTCATGGGATGCTTCCAATGCTACCTCCCACATCTTTCTGAGTGACCCCACCCTCTACGTGCCAACCCTCCTTGCTCCTTACCATTGTCCCAGGCAGTCCTGGCATCCCTGGGGACCCAGCAGGCCCTGGAGAACCCGGGTGGCCTCTCTCACCAGAAGGCCCTGGTGGCCCTATGGGGCCCATGGAGCCACTCTTGCCAGGTCCTCCCGGCATGCCAGCTCTCCCCTTCTCTCCAGGCTCGCCCTTCTGTCCTGCAGATCCAGGGTCACCCTACAGAGGAGAGGAAGCCATTTGTCAATCCTAAAGCTGAGGAATTCCTGTTCCCCTTCCAAGTCCAGGCCAACATGTGTGCTCCAAGTGGGACTCGGGTGGCTAGGGTCTTTCTCTTTTGCCTCTCGGTCTTCCTCAGGCCACGCTGCAGCTGCTAGCAATGGCAATGAACCGTGCTCCAGTCTGAATGCCCAGTGTTTTATACCCAGGGCTTCTGACACCTCAGCTCTCTTTGTCCAAACGTTGCCTGGTCTGTGGGTGCCAGGGATGGTGCCTCCCTCAGAACAGAGGCCACAATGGGTTTGGTCTCATCCACTTTGGCCTCCTTACCTTTGGACCAATGAGGCCATAAGGTCCTGGTTTTCCAGGAGGTCCCTGGAAGAAAGCAAAAGTCAAGGATCAATTTCTTGTTTTTTTGTTTTTGTTTTGTTTTGTTTTTTTGTGAGGCAATTGGGGTTAAGTGACTTGCCCAGGGTCACACAGCTAGTAAGTGTTAAGTGTCTGAGGATTCGAACTCAGGTACTCCTGAATCCAGGGCTGGTACTCTATCCACTGGGCCACCTAGCTGCCCCCTTTATAAAATTTTTTTCTTTTTCTTTTTCCAAGGATCAATTTCGAGGGAAACAAAGCAGGCCAACGAGGGAGAGGCATGGCAGCGACACAGTAAGTACTCTGAATACCCCAAGGCCACAGCAGACCACCTTCTGGTCAGTGGAGAAAGGAGAGGCCCTTCTCATCTCAGAGTCTGAAGGCCTTGAAGGGAGAAGGAAAGCTGAGTCTCAACTCAAGAAATGGTATCAGAGCAGGGGGTGGGGTTTGAGTATATATTGGCAGGGTTCTGGTGGTACATGGCACAGGAGAGGGAGGCTGAGCAAAAGACAAGAGGAGGAGAGAGGGGGCCAGCAAGAAGCATGCCCATTGGCCACGTGAAGCAACACACCTCCTTCATTATACAGTACCTCTTTGCCGGTCGCTCCATCGGATCCAGGCTCACCCTGATCGTGACAAGGGTAAACAGAGTCAGGAGCTGGGACAGAACCTTCCCGAGTCTGCCCAGCTCTGCAAGCAGCCCCATTCTCCTCCTGCCCTTCTACCTGCCCACAACCCTGGGGAAGAGCTTGGGGCCCTGTGGGCTTCCTAAGCCTGGGATGCAGACCTAATCACAAGATTATAAGGGTTTTTGGCCCTGCTAGGATGACTCAGGGAAGTAAAAAAACCCCTGTTTTTCTCCAAGAAGGGGCTGAAGCACACAACTGTACCCTCGAAGGAAGGAATAAGCACCTGACTTTGGCTCTCCTCCGCTCAGTTTGTTAGCAATGATTGAAGGTAAATCACATTAATCGTCATATTGTAATAAATAATCCCTTGTCAATTTCCCCCAGAGAGGGAGCATGGCATAGTAGACTCTGAGTCAGAAAGACTTGAGCTCAAATCCCATCTCTGAGACCTACTGGCTTTATGACCCTGGGAAGGTCATTTAACTTCTCATCATCCCAGGTGATTCTCTAAGGCAAAAGTTACCACCTCTTGATGGCAAAAGGAATTTCCTCCCTGAGAGTTAAATGCAATCGTTGGTCTGGACAAATATCCATCACCCCCACGACAACTCATATTTGTTCAGATTTCTATGGTTTTCCTTAGGGATGGGGACCCTGGGATTCTGTTGGCACAGGGAATACCTTCCTGGAAGAGGAAACACAGGCTAACTCCTTCTGTGACTCGTGTAGGCTTGGAGAGTGGCCTAGCTTGCTGAGTGCTTAAGTGGTCACATAGTCAGTACGTGGCCGGGGTGCGCCTGAAGCCAGGTAGCTTTCCTTTCTGCCTGCCCTAGAGGCCAGCTCTCCATCCCATCTGCTCCAGGGGTGACTTGGTCATGTATGATTACTAGGACCCTCGGCATCATGGATGGAGAGTTGGAGGCATCCTAGAAATGACCAAATCCAACCTCCTCCCTTTGGGGGAACTCCTGACTTTATTCTTTCAAAGCAAGTACCTAAATAATTCTAACTTTTTTTGGTTTTTATTTTTGTTGCAGTCCTTCAACATCACCTTTCCTTCTATGTACCTCCACCCTTCCCAGTGAGTTGTCCTTTGTAACAAAGAATAAAAGAGAGAAAAACATTTCAGCCAAACTAACCAAACATATGAACTGATTCTGACAGTACAGACATTCTAGTTTTATATATGGGAAAACAGAGGCTTAGAAAGATCCAAAGAATCCTAGGATTATAGGAGGACAGAGACCCCTTGATAGCAGAGATGATCAGCAGGTGGTCAGCTCTTGTTTAATGTTTATAGATTGCCCTAAACAAGGGGACAGATATAGTCTTCTGCCCTGGTTAGACCTCAGCTGATTATATAACTATGTCTGGTTCTCGATGCCCCATTTGAGAAAGGACAATGACAAACATGTTCAGAAGGGGGTGACCAGGAAGGCAAAGGGACTAGAAACCACGTCCTGGAAAGATCTGTTAATGACACTGGGGAGATGGGGTCTGGAGATCGGCTGGCAGATATCTGAAGGGGTGGGTATTTGCTCTGTTTGGCCCCAGAGAGCCAAGACAGGCACAGGAGAGGAAAGTTTTAGGGAGACAGATTTCAACTTGATCTAAGACAAAAGTTCCTAACCATTACATCTCTTCCTAAATGGAGTCATCTTGCTGCCTTGGGAGACCTTAAGTTTGGACAGTTGCCTATTTAGGGAGAGGGTTCCTGTTCGGTTGGGGAGTCTGTGGTTTGCTTGCCAAGGCAGGCTCCCCCCTGGCTCGGGGGCCATCGTGCTGTCAGCTCCCCAGACCCGTTCTGTGGTCCAGGTGGGATGTGGGATTGGATGTGCGGTCCGTTCCCTGACCATGGCAGCCGTAGGGCCTGCGGGGGAATGAGAGGAGGGCAGTGGTCCTCCGCCTTGGCTGGCCTCTGCCCCTGTGGGAAGACCTGCCCTTGGTGGACATGGCAAACTCCATGCCTCTTTACCAGCTGCTTCCCATGGCCGGAAGGGTCTCCCTTCTCACCTCGGCCTCCTGGCTTCCTTCAAACCCTGCCTTCTACAAGTGTCCTGTCCTGGTCCCTCACCCTGCCATGGCCAGTGCCTTCCTTCTGCCATGGCTTCCTATTTATAACATATGTCTCTTGTAAGTGCTCCTATTTACACATGTGCATTAGCACGGGAGCTCCCTGAGAGCAAGGCCTGGGTTTTCTGCCCTTCTCTGTATCGGTACCCCTTGGCACAGCACCGGGCACAGACTGGACATTTAATAAAGGCTTGTTGACAGAATCACTGATGTTTGGTGGTGCCTCTATCCCCTGCCCGGCTGACTCCAGGGCACCCAGCACAGACCCTGTTGTTTTCTGGGGCACTGCGTCCTAGCTCGCCAATTCCAAAGGTTCAGAGAACCGCTGCCGTCTTTCTGAGAGCTAAACTCCAAAAGAGCCCAGTGGCCTTGAGGCCAGGGAAAGATCACCATGCTGCGGCCCAGGGAGCTGCAGCATGGCGTCACGGTTTGCTGTCCTTAAAGGTTTTCCACAGTCGGCAACAACTGAACACATCAAGCGAATGATCCCTGTCCTACAGGATAATCCTGCAGGGCCCAGGAGCTGGTGCCCGCTGGCCTGGTAAAGCTCAGGGAGGATCGTGGCTGGCTTCATGGCCCAATGATAGCTCCAGTTTCTTACAGATTTTACAGTTTGGGGAGGCCTTTCCTAAGGACGACCCAACAGGGCAGGGAGCGCAGAACTTGGAAACTGAGGCACAGAGAAATGACTTGTGCGCCCTCATGTGGCTAAGACATGGCAGCCCTGGCTTCTTCCTTCCACCTCTGCCTCTAAATTTGTATTTTTGCTTTTCATATGATGTATGTAGACACAATCAGTTATCAGGTACAAGTCCTATCTGCCCGTGAGACATCCAGATCCCTGAGAGCAAGGGCCCTGTTCAGCTTCCCTTGTTCTTGTGATAACTGTTGGCAGGACTCTATGCAAAATGTCCTGGGTATTGTCCGAGAGACAGACTGGCCTCCCCCCCCCAGCCAGGTACTCACCGGGGGTCCAGGGTGCCCAGGAGAGCCAGGTTCACCTGGGAGACCTCCCAGACCCCTTTCTCCTGGAGCACCACGATCTCCTTTTAGTCCCTGGAAAAGAAGAGAAGGGGAAGAGGCAGAAGAGAGAGACAAAGAGAAGAAGGGAGAAAGAAATTCCATCAATAATTTAGACCGGCTACAAGACCCACCTCCACTCCTCCCACTCTGTAGTGAGTTGGTACAGAGATCCACACCCCTCTCCTTCATCTTCTCTCAGACAGTGTATGTGTGCATAAGTGTATGTGTGTGTGTGCGTGAATGTGATCGAGTGTGTATGTGCTGGGGAGCAGAGGTGTAGGAGAGGCTGACACCAGATGGTGTGGAATGGGGACAAAGGGTTTCTTCTGCCCTGCATTCACAGCTGAGCGAGGCAGGCCTACAGGGAGGGGAAATGAACAAGAGTAATTGGTACTTACGATTCCACTGATCCCAGCAGGCCCAGGCTGGCCGGGAGACCCAGGGGGACCCTAGGGTGAGAAGGAGACAGAATGAAGCACCAGCTGGGAAGGCTCACAGGAATGCTGCCTGGTCCAGCCATGGAGAGGAGGGCTCCGACAGTAATGAAAAAGATGCCTGATATTGCGGTAGCTTAAAAACCAAACATTCCTTCCCATTCCTCGGTCCTCACGGCCTTCCTGAGAAGCATGCTGGGTCAGAACTGGCCTTGGGCACTCACCTAGGCTGCGCTGCTGACTATCTCCATAGGCCTGTCCCTGCCATCTCACAGAAACCTGGGAGCTCACTTTGGTCCCGAAAGACTTCCCACACTGGAAGGACCTTTGGTCCCTCCAGTCAGCTGCTTCCTCCTAGAAGCTCTGATGTAAGGAGGCAGCCCAGGCTAACCAAGCACGCCTTCACCCCCTTCCTGGCGGTACCACTGAGGACTCGTGTCCACAGGGTGTTCACACTCTAGCCCTCAACTCTTTGCAGCTCCCTTTTATGGCTGTCTCTATCAGTGTGAGCTCCTCAATGGCAGCTGTATATATTTCTGTTTATATTTATACTCCCAGCACTTAGCACAGTGCTTGGCACATAGGAAATGCTCAATTAATGCTTTCTGACTTGACTTGACTCAACAGGAAGTCTGTCAACATTGGTCAAGAGACTTGGTCATGGGGCAGCTAGGTGGCTCAGTGGATAAAGCACTGGCCCTGGGTTCAGGAGGACTTGAGTTCAAACCTGGCATCAGACACTTGACACTAGCTGTGTGACTGTGGGCAAGTCACTTAACCCCCCTTGTCCCGCAAAAAAGCAAAAAAAAAAAAAAGAGAGAGACTTGGTCATGCCTGCTGGAGTGTTGGTTGCCAAGTTTGAATTATGGGGTTCAAGTGGGAGAGCCAAGCTCTTGAGAAGGAATCTGGGAGGTGGGGTATGAGAGGAGTCTCCACTTAGTCTCACACTCCTGATGTCCTTCCCACCCCTTGGCTGGAGGATTTGATCTTTTTGGACTTTTTATTGGTGTCCAACAGCATATATTTGTTTCATCTCTCATACTCAACTGTGAGCTTCCGGAGAGCAGGAACTGAACGTTATTCATCCATGTACTCCCTACCCACTCCCTGCACCAAACACAAGGCCTGATAAATAGCAGAAGTCAGTAAATGCCTGTGACCTCATCGATTTTTTTTTTTAGTTGTTTTTTTTGGTGAGAGAATTGTGCCCAGGGTCACACAGCTAGTAAGTGTCAAGTGTCTGAGGCCGGATTTGAACTCAGGTCCTCCTGAATCCAGGGCCGGTGCTTTATCCACTGTGCCACCTAGCTGCCCCACCCCATCAACATTAATACAAATTTCCTGAGTGCCCATCTTGTGGGTCCCTTCCCTTCTCTGCCAATGGGCCTAGAGAATAATGAGGAACCTCCTATCAGCCCCAGTCCCTCCACTCGTTTCCAGAATCATGGCTTCTCCAGCTCTGGGGAGGATGAAGAAGCGATGAAGCTCTTATAATGACCACTGACTGCCTCAGAATCATCAAACCTGGGGGCCCTGCCACAACTGTCCATGTGGCCATCATCTTGCTTTGTCTCTGCTTTCAGCTACTGACTCTCTCCCCTCCTCAAAGCTAGGGCTTCTCCCTGATAGCAGCAATGGTCAAATCTGGACTTACCGCATGGCCGGGTGGGCCGGGTCTTCCCTGGGGCCCCATGGGACCAGGCTCACCCTATAGGACACAGGAAAGGGAAGAAACAGAAAAGTTAATTGGTGACCACAGCTTTTTCTTCTACTAGCCTCTACAGCAAACCAGTGTGCACAGAAGACCAGGCAAATTCTGAGTAGACGCAAGGCTTCCAGAAACCAGTGATGCACCAGATGATATCACAAAAGAGGAGAGAGGGGACAAGGTTGGCCATCTCTATGCAGCTAGGTAAGCATATATGGCCACATCATACTGTCTTCCCCTATGGAAAAGGGTCACAGTGTGAAGTTAATACTCTAGACTTGGGTACATGTTCCATTGGCCCAGGGTCCCTACCTGAAGTGCCACGGATCACAAGATCTCCCTCAGGGGAGGTTTCACATGATAGGATTTTAGAACTAGAAGAAACTTTGGGGATCATTGATCAAACCTCCTCATTTTACAGATGAGAAGCTAAGGCCTAGAGAAAGAAAGAGACTTCGCCAAGATCTGAGAGGGAATTCGTGTTGATTCAGAATAGGAACTCGTGTTGATTCAGAATAGGAACTCGTGTCTCCTGACCCTTCAAATGCAATGTTCCTTCCACTCCCCTGTGCTTATACAGGGGAGCAGAGAGGAAGGGAGTCTTGCTTCTGATGTCTATGGATGAAGGGCACCAGCCCTGAGGAGTGTCAGGAAGAGACAGCAGCTGAGCCCAGAGGCCACTGGGAGCCTATAAGCAAAGGTCTCCGGGTCTGGGGAAATTGCCTCCTTGGAAGGTTAAACGTATTCAGTGCCTCCCGACAATATCAGCATTCAACAAGTCCCCATAACGGAGCCAGGCCTTACCTCAGCTCCCGGGCGTCCACTGCTGCCAGGAGGGCCTGGTTTACCACAGTCACCCTGGGAAAGAAAAGTGCAGCTGAGGCCCCCAGGCCTGTTTGTCATGGGCTCCCCTCAGAAGCCACATGTCACTGGCAATGGTCAGTCCCAGCCAGAGGTTGATGGCCACCTGCTCTGCTCCAGGAGGGAGCTCCTGTTGGCTCTGGCCAGTGAGGGAAGCAACAGGGAGCATGCCGGGTCTTAAGCTGCACTTGCTGGGGACAGGGGGGTGGGGAGATCTTCTAGAAGGCCTAAAGAGGGACAGCGGGCATCCTTGGGTTGGCTGGCGCCTCTGCCCAGTGTCAGGTTGCCATCCCTGGATGGTGTTGGGTTTTCAGGGAGAGCAAAAAGGGCCCCACTGGGAAAAGAGCCCCCGCTTCTCACCTTGGGTCCAGGGAGGCCTGGGTGTCCTGTTTTTCCCTTGAAGCCCTGGAAAAGAGAGAGGGGAGGAAGGGGGGGTGGAGATGATCTCAAATAAGATGAAGACCCTCTTGTGTCTACTCTTATATTAAAAAACAAACTCCAGATTGATGTCTTGTGGCTCTGAATGCAACAAGTGTGTGGAGCCCATGGACTCCATTCTTAGGAAATCTTTGGACAGAGGTCTCCAATCCTATCCTGGAGCCTCCTTCTGCAGGGCTTGGATCATTCTACCCGAGCAGCCTGATTTATCTCATAGGTCAACTTACCGGGAGTCCCATGAGCCCTGGGGGGCCAGGAGGGCCAGGATCCCCCTGAGGAAAGAGAACAAGAGCATCAGGACAGAGGTCTGGTTATCTCTTGTCCATGTTCCCTGGGGCCCAGGTCACCCACCCCATACTCCTGGGCAAAGGGGACATGGCCTGTTGGTGAGAGCCGTGGTGAATGGCCTGAGCCTAACTAGGAATCAGAGGGTTGGCTTTGCCCCCCTTAGTCCATCCAAATCGCTTCTCCCGGCAGGGCCCCAGCCTCCCCGTTTATGAAGGAGGCAGTCGGAGCAGATGAATGTTGAGGTCCCTCGCAGTCTGAAGGGCTTAGCCTTCCATCCCACTTCCTGCTTCTCTGATAGAAGTCCAGGAAAATGAGACGCGGGGAGATGGGGTTTGTTCCAGGCCTTTGAAGCTCCATGGCCTGATCTCATCCAGCTTCACTGCCCGGTTTCTTTGGTAACTCCGGCAGCCGCTCCTTTGGCTTTCTGTCCTGGTTTCTGTGAGCACCAACAGGCCTCAGAGGGACAGAACCTTCCAGGTGCCAGAGAGAACCCAAATCTCTTGGCAGGGAGATCACGAAAGAGACAAGGGCTCCGGAGTCTACGGCTTTGACAGAGGGAAGGGATTCTCAACTAGACGAAACCCCACGATCTTAGGGGTTTTCTAAGGCTTCAATGGGGGCTGCAATGAGGGAGGAACCCCTCCATCTACCTGGATCCCCCCCTCTTACCCTCACACCAGGCTTTCCATCCTTGCCGTCCAGTCCCTCAAGGCCAGCAGGACCCTAAAAAGTAGAGAGAAGTGGTGTTCCACGTACCTGGGACAGATGCCCCCTTCGTCCATGTATCCTGGGACAAGCGAGGCCCTTACCTGTATGCCAGGGGGTCCGGGAGGTCCTGGAGGGCCTGGCATGCCTGATGGTCCTCGAATTCCTTCACTTCCCTGCAAAACCAAGCCAGAGTCAATAGAGCCTTGGGGCGGGGGAGGGGGGGAGAGGGGCTGGCCCAGGAGCAGTGTGTGTGGTCTCTGACTTCTGGAAACCAGGGCTCTAGTTCCAGACAATGGGTAATAACTACTCACATTTCTATAGTATTTTACAGTTAACAGTCATCTTTTCTCAACACAATCCTGTGAGGAAGGTAGTGTAAATATATATATATATATATTTTTTTTTTGTGTAAATATTATTATCCTTATTTCATAGATGAGGAAACTAAGGACCAAAGATTTACCTACGTTTACACAGCTCGTGAGATAGAGAGCTGGGACTCCAGCTTACGTCTTCTGATGGCAGATCTGGCTCTCTTGCCAATGCTCTACCCTGCTTCCTTATGAACACTTGTGCCTCTCCTCCCATCCCCTGCCATCCCATAGGATGTGCCTCCCTCATGAGCATGTACAAACAGCTTCCAATGTGACCTTGGAAAAGTCAGTTTCCTTCCCTGGACCTCAATGCATCATCTGTAAAATTAGGGGTATGGATTAATGGTAATATCATTCAAAAGGTCAAGGGAGCAATGAGAATTGCTGTTCTGAACCTGATTCTGACCAATTGGGGGAACTAACTGGTTACTAAAGTAGAAATGATAAGAACCTGTTTGGGATGGGAGGGATCATCTGGGAATCAGTGATAGAAGAAAACAGAACATGGTTTTGCCTCATACCCTAGATTTGAGAAGAGTAGATTTTTAAAGGGTCCAAAGAAAGAATTGGTGGCATCTGGAGGCCTAAAAAGTCAGCAGAAGTTGGGCAGCCAGGTGGCACAGTGGATAAAGTACCAGCGCTGGATTCAGAAGGACCTGAGTTCAAATCCAGCCTCAGACACTTGACACTTACTAGCTGTGTGACCCTGGGCAAGTCACTTAACCCTCATTGCCCTGCCCTCTCTCCCCCCAAAAAAGTCAGCAGAAGTTGACCCGAGAGGCACAGAAAGTTCCTAAGAATGAAATTCTGAAGTACAAATGGAAAGGACGTGTTTGCAAAGGGAATTCATTAACTAACTCAGATATTTTAAAGATAATAGAAAATGGAAACAAGGGCAGGTAACTGATAATATCAAGTATTATGGTCCTGTTGAACAAATATTCAGAACACTAAAGTCTGGAATGGGTTGAAGCTAGTGATGAATCCTACGGACCATGGAATGAACTTTATTTTTTTTAAGCTATGTTGGGGGAATGAGACAACTCACAGAGAGGATAGGATCATTTCTAGGGATGAACGGGATAATAATAATAATGGCAGCGAAAAGGAAGAACTATTCAACTTTTATTTTGCTTCTGTTGACAAAAAAGTTCACAATAATGGGAATAGACCAAACATAGTTAAAAGAGAGCTGAGACCCAAGATAAATGAGGAAATGATAACACAGTTTCCTTCAATAAGTTTGACTCATGAGACCCAGAAGAAGCACTCCCCACAGCACTGAGTCAGCAGACAGAATTGCCTCATCATTGTTAGTAATCTCTGAAATATGGTCGACAATGGGAGAGGGGCCACAGGCCTGGAGAAGGGCAAATGCTCTCTTGATTTTCAAAAAAAGGAGAAGGAATAGAGTTGGAGAACTGAATGTCAGCTTGACTTGGATTCCTGTCAAAAGGGATGTTCATGAGCATCTAGAAAGGACAGAGGCGATCACCACAGACCAACATGGCTTCATGGAGAACAGGCTATGCTGGGTGACCATTGCTTCCTTTTCTGCTGGGATTGCTAGACTGGCAGATAAGAGGAATGCCATTGTATACCAATGTTTCAGTAAGGCATTCAGCAGTCTCTCAGTGTCTTTGTGGATAAGAAAAAGGAATATGGGCTAGATGACAGTATAGTTGGGTGAGTTACAGTGGGTGGAATGACTGTGACCAGACTCAAAGAGCATCAGTTAATGAGCTAATATCAAATAGTGGGGGGGAGGCTTCTAGGACAGTGCCCCAGGGATCTATCTTTGGCCCTATGCTATTAAAGATAATTATTAACTAAGATGAAAGACTAGGCGGGGAGCTTATCAACATGGCCAATGACACAGAGCTGGCAGAGGTAGTTAATGTGCTAATGTACTGGATAAGAAGAGCCAAGATCTGCCCCCCAATCCCGAAGGCTAGAACAACATTGGACCGTATCTACCAAGATGGAATTTGATAAAGGTCAATGTAAAGTCTTTTTTGGGGGGCGGGGCATGAGGCAGTCAGGGTTAAGTGAGTTGCCCAGGGTCACACAGCTACTAAGTAAAGTGTCCAAGGCCAGATTTGGACTCAGCTCCTCCTGACTCCAGGGTCAGTCAGTGCTCTATCCACTGCGCCACCTAGCTGCCCCATTAATGTAAAATCTTATACTTGGATTAAAAACCAATTACCTGCCAAAGTGCAGGATGAGGGAAGGCGTGGCTGGTTAACAATTCATCTGAGAAAGATCTGGGGGTGTTAATGAACTGTCAGGGGAGTGACTAATGCAAGCCCAGGCTGTGTTAAGAGAGGGAGGAGGCTGTTCTGCTAGACCCTGGCCTGTTAAGACTCCAACCACAATACCACGTTCCATTCTGTGTGCTGTGATTCAGGGAGAACAGCAAGTCACTGAAGCGAGTCCATAGGAGGGCCCCCAGGAAGAAGAAGGGGCCAAAGAACAGGGCACCCAAGGACCATAGGAAGGAACCAGGGATGTGGAGCCTGAAAAGGGGCCTGCGGGACATGGTAGCTGGAGGACCAGCCAGGTGGGGCAGGGATGAGGCCTCTTCTTAGGCTCAGGGAGTAGGAGTGGGAGCAATGGGCTCAAGGTGGGGACAACTTTCCTTTTTTTTTTCTGGGGCAACGAGGGTTAAGTGACTTGCCCATGGTCACACAGCTACTAAGTGTCAAGTGTCTGTGGCTGGATTTGAATTCAGGTCCTCCTGAATCCAGGGCTGGTACTTTATCCACTGCCCCACTTACTTTCCTAATGTTAGGAGTGGTCTATAAGTGGAATTGGCAGCCTTGGGACAGGAGGGCTGCCTGCATCCTGGAGTGGAAGAGGGAAATAAACGGTAGAGAAGAGATTCTTTGTCAGGTAGAGGCTGGATTAATTGGCTCTGAACTCCCTTCCAAATCTGAGGCTTTGTGACTGGATGTTCTCCAAGGTCCCTTCCAGAGATGACAATCTACAATCTACGTTCTCTATTTTAAGGCTCTGAAATTCCGTGTTCTATATTCCAAGGTCCCTTAACTGCCTCTCTCCAGCGCTCCCTCTGCGCCTGTGCAATGGCCTCACTAGCTGACAGGGGGCAGCACAACTTTAGAAATGTTGGTGCTCAACCCGCCCTCCCCCACCCCCCACCCCCGCTCCAACCCTGGCCTAGCAGGGGCAGGGAGCAGCTGCTCCGGCTTCTCTGCAAAACTTGCCTGATTACAGCAGGGGCCCAGAGAGGCAAAGGGAACCACCAGCCCGGCTCATTCCCTATTACAGACAGGCTCTTCCCAACACGTCTGAACGTGCATCTCTTCCTCCTCCCGGTCCAGGGCAAGGTCTGAAAAGGGGGAAGGGGGAGGGGGGACCCCAGGGCAGAATGTGCTGCTGCAGGAGGAGGAGATGGAGCAACATGGAAGCAAAAAGGAGCTCTTCTCTGCTGGGAACGGGAGCTGATGAGAGAGAGACAAGGCAGCCAGCGGCCTGGCGGCTTGGGGAGCTTTATGCTATGGGTGGGTCACAGGGCCCTGTGCTGCCGGCTGGGGGAGGAGAGAGAAAAGCATCCATTCCCTGCAGTCGCTGTCAGTTTCAGCTTCTGCCTGCCCCCTCTCTGTCTCTGCATCTCTCTCTCTCTCTCTCTCTCTCTCTCCCTCCCTCTCTCTCTCTGTGTCTGTGTCTGTCTCTCTGCCTCTCTCCCTCTCTTTCTCTATCTCTCTGTGTCTGTGTCTGTGTCTGTCTCTGTTTCTGTCTATCTCTGACTCTCTTCTCCATCTCTGTCTTTCTCACCACTCCCTAACACTGCCCAGATCTTCCTCTTTCCCAGCTGGCTCAGGGTCCTGACTTAGGAGCTCCCCCGGTCACCTTCTCTCACCACCGTGGCGGGGTGACAGCCCCAGCGCCATTGTGGAGCCCCCGACTCTGCGTTCCCATGACCACCCTCGTGCAGGTCCCTGTTGCTGCCAACCTGGACTCCTGCCTGCACTTGCTCCCCAATGCGTCCTCCCAGCTCCATACTCAGCCCTTCCAAGCCACCCTGGCTGCCAAGTCTTCCTTGCTCACAGGTCTGATCAGGTCAATCTTTTGCTCAGAACCATTCAGTAGTTTCCTGTCCCTCCCAAGAAAAGCACAGGCTCCTTTGCATGGCATTCAAGGCCCTCTACAGTCTGTATCACTTCACCTTCCAGTTTCATCCGGTGTCCCTTTTTATACCTACTTTCTAGTTAAACTTGATGGTCTTCACTCCCCCCCCCTTCATTGGGCTGGTGGTCTTTTGTTTGGCTTTTGGCCACACTGCTCCTAATACCTGGAATGCCCTCTGTCCCTGCTCTCACTTACTGGACACCTCCCTACCCATCACCTAAAGCCGCAGCGCGCTGCCTCTTCCTCCAGGAAGTCCTTCCTGATCTCGGGCATTGGCAACAGCCTTCTGCTTTGGACCTCATATCACCCTGCGTTCATATTCTGATCCTCTTGAACGCACTGACATAATTTTGCATGCCAGAAGTCAGTGTGCTATTTTGGCAGGACACTTGGAGTTGGGAAAAACTCAGATCCTGACTCAGCCACTTATTATTGTGTGACCTTGAACAAATCATTTCACCTTTAAAAGCCTCAGTTTGTCTCCTCTCTCAAATGGGTCTAGTAATACTTGTGCTCTACCTATCTCACAGAAGCACTTTGTAAACCTTGAAGCGCAATATAAATGGGAGTTGTTACTTCTGTGTTATACCTCCCTACTAGACAGTAAGCTCTGGGAAGTGGAGTTCTGTCTAAACTTCCTATCGCTCCTAGCACCCTACATGGTATTCCGTCCAGAGGAGGTATTTAATCAATGTTGAACTGAGTTCTATCCCCACCCCAAAGTAGGCCAAACCAGGGGACCGAGGATCTAGAGGTTTAGATCACTGCTACCCCTTCCTCCCCTTAAGGAAAGACCTCACAGAACCAGCCTCATTGCCCTCTGTGACCTAAAAGAAAAGCAGGGTTCAGCCTGGCCCCCTTCTTCCCCCTCTCATCCTCCCCCATCTATTTTTCTCTTTTAGGGCAGAAAGGCTGACCCTGTGAGATGCCAAGTGAAGGGGGCACAGCAGCCAGCTGAGAAGATGGACTGAGGCTTTCAAGCCAAAGGGACCTCCTGGGGCTTGGCTTCACTTTTCTATCCCACTCCCTTTCCTTTGCAGGAGGAGAAGTCTTTTCACTCAGAATGTCTGTCCTTCCACATCCAGCCCCCAAATTAGAAGTCACACAGAGGAAAGGCCCCTAACTGCCCCCCTTCATCTCTCCTTCTCCACCCGCCCCAGAATCCATCTGTTTCTTCCATCCGCCAGGGCCCTTCCCCGCTCCTCCTTCCCTCCTCTTCCCTCGCATTCCACGGGGAAGTGTCTTGGTGTCTGTTTATGCAACTTGGACTGTCTGTGAGAGGAAGTAAGCCAAACTCCTGGTGGCTCTGAAGAGAGGCTTAGCTCATAACTCACTCCCCCCCTTCAGCTCTTGCTGCTCACCTTCTCAGCTGGGGGGCCAGGTGGGCCAGCTGGTCCTGCTTTGCCTGGGAATCCTGGGGGCCCCTATAAGAACAGAAGGGACTTTCTTCAGAGCGTGATCTCTCTAGGCGGCTCAGCTATGGTTCTCACAGCGACTGCTCACTTTGGAGACATTGCGCTTCCATCTTCTGGAGGCAGGAAACCCTCTGCCCCAGCCACCGAGAGCTTCCCTCATGCCCTCTCCCTAGGCCTCCCCCCGACTCTGCTTTAGACACCTCCTCTCCTCCTGCTCCTCCTCTCTATCAGGACAAATGCCCTTCTGCAACATGGTGCATCTCTTCCTGGTAGATTCAGTTCTGGCAGATGCTTTACTCACCGGAGGGCCTGGGAAGCCTGGCTGTCCCTGGAATCCCTGAGGAACAAAACAAGGAAGGGTGAGCTCCGGAAGGCAGGGCCCTCTCTGTGTGTGAGCGGCTGCCATGTGCAGGCCAGATTCGCTTTGTTCTGCATGGCCCCAGTGGAAGGCAGCTGAGTGATGAAGGGCAGGGACACTTCAGCTCCATGCAAATGAAGACTTGCCGATAATGAATAATAAGCTCTTACAGTTGAGGCTAGATGTTGGCTCACTTGGCAGGGATGCCACCAGCCCCTGCAAAGGCCCCAGCCAAAGGGAGATCTGGAGACCTGCTGGACAGGTCTTACATGGGCATACATTCTGTATTTCTCTGGCATTGTCTTCTGGAAGCAGATTTAGTACCCCAGACACTGTTTCCCGTGTCCCATCCCTTTCTCTGCTCCTCATCTTGCTACCAACACAGGGTAGGTGACAAAGGAGGCCAGGGGCATGGGGACACCCAGCCACAAAAAGGAATCAAGGCCCCATCACTCATGGGCACCAAACTCGGTGCCATCTCCTCCTTGGCCCATCAGAGAGAAGTCAAGGCATCTCTATTTGTTACCCCCACCTAGCCCCCTCCCCCCACATCCTTCACAAGAGAGAATATAAGGCCCCTGAGGGCCTATATCCCAGTACTTATATAGCACAGAGAAGGGGTTTAATAAATGCTGAGTGATTTCCCCTCTCCCCCTTCCTCTCCTAGAAACACACACTTGCCAGCATGAATTCACATGCACACTTTGTTCACATTCTCATACACACACACACACACACACACACACACACACACACACACACTCACATTCCTTCCCTTCCCACTCACCTGGTCTCCCTTCTCACCAGCACCACCTTGGGCTCCTCTTTCTCCTCGGGGACCCTGTCACCCACAGGAAACAAAGAAAAGTGGCACCTTGCCCCTCAGGCCCTCGAGCGGTCCCCAACCCAGAGAGGACTGTGCAGACAAGTCAGCATCTCCCCACCAGCCACCCTGAGACCCCTCCCACACTCACTGCAGGGCCCATGGGGCCTGGGAGACCTTCAGCTCCTGGTGGGCCCTAGAAATGGAGATAAAATCAATGAATAACCGTGTGATTGAAGGGTTGGGGTGGGGAAGTGTTTCTGCAGGATTGAGTGAGTCATGACTGTGCTGAACTTGAAGGATTTGGGTGGGGGGAGAGACACAGTGACCTTGTCTGACCTCTCTGAGGGTTGGTGGTGGCCAGGGCCTAGGGCCCTCTCAGGTAGAGGGAGAAGCCATGCTGATTCTGCTTGAATGAGGAAGGAAAACATGAACAGAGACCCTGCTTGCCTAACGGGAGAAACATGACAGCCCAGCAGGGCTGCAGGGTCGGGCTGGGGCGGGGGTGGGGTGGGGAGAGAGGCAGAGAAGCTGTTCCTAGGCTGTACAGGGAGGCCCAAGAAAAGAGAGGCAGGGGCAGCTAGGTGGCACAGTGGATAGAGCACTGGCCCTGGAGTCAGGAGGACCTGAGTTCAAATCCAGCCTCAGACACTTAACACGTACTAGCTGTGTGACCCTAGGCAAGTCACTTAACTCCAATTGCCTCACAAAAAAAAAAAAAAGAAAAAGAAAAGAGAGGCAACAACAAAACCCAAGTGATTAGTTTGCCGCTGTGAGAGCGGGGGCTTAGAGTGGTCGGGAGGCCCAGGAGGAGGTGAGACCCAGGGGCCACTGCAAAGTTGTCTCCTGCATTGCAGTGGCATGCTGGGTAGGGGGAGGGTGTGCACACACAGTGCTAAAGACCGGAGTGGGGCCTGTGACAGAGTAGAGACACTTCCCTGGGAGGTGGGATTGTAGGATCGATCATCCCATGTCAGAGCAGAAATACTCCAAGGCCCTACCGACAGGCAGGGAAGCTTGAGGCCCAACGAGGCCCCCAGCAAGGAAAGAGCAGAGCTGGGTCAGGCTTCTGATTCCCAAGTCAGGCTGGCTCCCCATGTCTCTTTTACAGATGGGGACCCACAGGAGACCATAAGGAGGCCGAGGCAGGGCCCAAAGCAGCTGACTCCGGGCTCAGGCCTCTTCCTACCAGCCTTTCCTTCTAGCCAGGTCTGCTTTGGGGGTAGGGGTGGGGAGCAGAGGGAAACAGGAGAGAGGGGTGAGAGGCACCTCTGTGTTGGAGGCAGGAGATCTGGCTGCAAGGCCTGGCTCTGGGCAGTAACCTGTGGGACCGAGCTGAATGCTTCACCTCTCCGGGTGAGGGAGTAGATTTCTCGCGGGATGGTAGACTGAAGAAAGCTTGACGGGCCCCGACAGGCTGTCTCAGTCCAAGCCCCTCGCTTTTCAGGCGAGGATCAGACATTTGGCAGGCAGCCACACTGAATGTGAGCGGCAGGAGCAGGATGCAGACAGGTCCTCGGAGCCCCAATCCAGAAGTCTTTTCCTACCCTATCCTGCTGCTCCTCTTTCACTTTCCACGATCCCTGGACTTTGAAACCCATCACCATTCTCCGCCCTGCTCCTTCCCAAACAGGCTGATTCCTCTAGGATACAGCTGGGGAGGCTGAGGGGGTGGCAGGAGGCGGGCAGGAGGTGCAAGGTCTCCCCTGTGCTAACCGCAAGAATGATCTTCCAGTGAATTGGGTGAAGGATCAACAAAGGCCTTCCAGGGCTGCTACTCACCGACTCTCCCTTCTCTCCAGCAGGACCTGTGTAGCCACGCTCTCCCTTGATGCCCTTGGCAAATAGATGGAAAACCCAAAATTAGTCCCGTGGCCCCTCACAGCTGCTAGAGGAGGGATGGAGAAGGCAGTGGGTGTACAGCCTGGTCCTGGAGCAGATGGTGTGGAAGAAGGCTGCTGGCGGGAGCGGGGAATGGGGGGGGCCGCTCCCTTGGCCCCAGCACAGAGCCATCCCCGTAACTGCTGGCCCTGTCAGGGGTGACCTTTGCTCCTCCTCCTCCCTCACATCCAATCAATGACCAAATCACTGTCACATCCACCTCTGTAACATCTGTGGCATCTGTCTCACTCCCTCAATGCCCATGGCCAGCATGGATCCCTACAGCCTGGCATTCAAGGCCCTTTGTGAAGAGTCTCCCTCAACAGGCCCTGAATTCTCCTGCCATGCTGTTCCTAATACTGGGAATGTCTTTTTTCCCCTGATGAACTGCTGCTCATCCTTTTTAAAACCGATTCAAATGCCCGCCACTCTGCTCTACAAACTGGCAGTAATGATCTTTTTCCCCCTGGGCCCCACGGAACATTATGAATGCATTCTCTCTAATGCCCTTATTACTGTTGATTAGCTCCAGGGGGCCAGGGATTGTGTCTTATCTAAACTTTGCAATTCTCCCAGCACAGAAGCATCCCTGCACTGCATAGGACAAGGACTTATGTGTTTGCTGAATGAACATATAGATGTTGAAAGCCTGCCCAGACTGGCAACCCAGCCAGATCACTGCAGTGAGAGGAGGAGATGGCCTGAAGTGATGCCCAGGATCCCTTGATGTGGGATGGGCAGCCTTCAGAAGGGCCCTCGGGATGTTGTGGAAGTGGGGTGTGATAGTGCACCCAACAGCCCTCCAAGTCCCAGCTGCCCCGGCATCAATAAGACCACGAAATGAAGTCTGTGTGTGGACAGTCGCAGGCAGAAGGGCAGGAGGGACACCAGTGGGAAGCAAGGTTAGGGAGGAAAGAGGGAGATTTGAGGCCATCACTCAGTGCAGGACCGGGATGCCCAAAGCTTCTGATGCCTGTCCTTTCCATAGCCCTCGGCCTAGCAGGAACCTATTCTCCTTAACCTCCCCCTGTCAGTCCTCCAGGCAGCCTATGCTCGTGTGGCTTTGAAGTGACTCCCCTCTCCAGCTTACTCACAGGCAGTCCTGGAGGTCCCATGGCTCCTGGGTAGCCTGGTTGTCCTGGTGGGCCCTGCAAGGGAAAGCAGAGATGATGCAGCAACTTCCCAAATCCAGGCTCAGCTTGGAATTTGTGGCTGCCAAAGGCCGTGCCAAAACCTAAGGCTTTGGCAGCCTGTTGGCATCAGCACACCGAGCCACTGGCCCAGCTCCCCCAGACCCAGGCTTCGGGCTCAGTATTCCTGCCTCCATCCTGGTCCTCCTGGACATTAAACTCTGTCTCTGCCCATGCCCACCCCGCCAGCCTGCCTGGCAGCAGGACTTAATTAACAGGACTCAGTAGCAAGTTCCAGATTGGCTCTATCCTTGGGAACTGGGTTGGAGACAGCTCTGGGTGGGTGGAGGAGGAGGTTGGAAGTAGAATTCTGGGGTGGAGGAAAAAGACAAGGGCAGTGGGGAGGTAGAGCCTCCAAGGTGTGTGGAGAGAAAAAGCTTGTGAGGCCAGGGAACCTGCCGCTTCCAATTGAGAAGCCATGTGAAAAGCAGCCCCTGAGAGAGCCAGGATGGAGAGATTTGGCCTGAAGCCACCTCCCCCGCCCCCCCATCCCCCTGCCCCATGGCTGCTCTCTTACCTCTGCTCCTGCCAAGCCCTACTGGTTCCTGTCCGAAGCCATCTTGCAGGCAGTCACTTCCACTATCCCTCAGTCCCTCCTCCATCGGATATCTTCTTTCCTCGATGGATCCCTTCTTACTACCTCCCTCCTGTCCCTTAGTCCCTACCCAGCTCCAGTCCCTCCTTTCCCCTCACCTTAGCTCACTGGTCTGAGTGGAAGCTGACCCTAATAATGAGTCCCTTGTATGTGGTTATGAGCCACAGGACCGTCTGTTACCCTGCACGTGGTATGATGTGGATAGGGAGGCTGCCACAGCTCGGTGCCAATGGCCATTTTTTTTCTTGGACCCATAACGGTGGGTCCCCTGCCCTGCTCCCAGAGGCTCTGCGCCGGATAAGTTACATCCTTTGAAGCTGGGGACTCAGAATTGGAGCTGGAGGGGACTCCAGAGGCCGTCCCTCTCCATCCCAGACAAATGGGTCATCCAGCCTCCGACGATGGGAGAAGACAGCCGCCTATTCCACATCAAGCTCAAATTTGCCATGTTGCAACTTTCACCAGTTGCTTTAGTTCTGTCCTTTGGGGCCAAGCAAAACAAGCCTAAAACTTCTGCCACATTGGCAGCCCTCTTAACTATTTGAAAGCATAGTACCCCTCCCTCCTTTCTTCTCCAGGCTAAACATTCTTGGTTCTTTAAACAAAGGCTCCTGAGGCCTGGCTCCCAGGCCTGGCTGCCCTATGACCTGGGCTCCCTGACTCTGGTTTGTCAGTGTCTGTCCTAAAGTGATGCATCTAAAGCCAGACTTTCTCACTTCCAGATGTGCTCTGACCAAGGCTCTGGACGCTATTGGTCTATTGATGCAGCCGAGGCAACATTAGCTGTTTCTGGCTTCCGCTTTAGGAGTGTCTTATACTGACTCTGCATGCCTGCTCTGCCCCATCTTCTTTCCATGCCTGCCCACCATTGCTTTGGCCACTGTGCTGGACCTCCAGAGATCATGCCCTGGAGGAGTGAGCCAGCCAGAGGAGGGAGGACACACTGTCCTGACAGGCCAAGGATTAAGCACAAGCTCATATAGGGCCTCGAGTTTAGGCTGTAACCAGGATCTCCTCCCCTGCCCTCCCGTGCCTCAATCAAGCCTGCCATTGCTTCAGGACAGTGTCAGTCGGCCACCCCAGGGCTCCATTCTCCCTCCCCGGGGTTTCTCTGACCACCACACTGCTCTCTGGGCCTTCTTTCACACTGGAATGTAAGCTCTCTGAAAGCAGGGACTGCCGGCTCTCTTTTGCATTTGCGTCTCCAGCACTAAGTATGGTGCTTGGCATAACGGAGGACTTAGTCATCCATTTATTCATTCACCAAGACTTCCAAGTCTCTTCCTCTCAAAGTGCTTCCTAGACACATTTTCCCCTTCCTACATTTGGGAAGTTGCTTTTGTGACCCTCCCCAGTATAGAACTAGACGCTTGCTCCTATTCTTTTTTTTTCTTTTTGTGGGGCAATGAGGGGTTAAATGACTTGCCCAGGGTCACACAGCCAGTAAGTATCAAGTGTCTGAGGCCAAATTTGAACTCAGGTCCTCCTGAAACCAGGGCCAGGGCCAGGGCTTTATCCACTGTGTCACTTAGCTGCCCCCTCCTGTTAAATTCTATCTCACTTCATCTGGCCTATCGTTTCAGTCTCTCAGAACCTTTTTGTTCACCAATGATGTCATCCAATGTGTTAGTTTCCCCTCTCTGCTTTGAGTCACTCACCAAGTTGACACACACATGCCATCAACTGCTATTTTACTGAGTCATGCTGATGGGCCGTCAAGGCCAAGCATTCCCTTCTCCATTTTGGCCGCCTGCCTGGTGTCCCCAATACCATGCAGGATGCTGCACCCCTCTTAACTTACCGGCTCCCCCTTGTCTCCTGTCAGCCCTGTGAGACCACGTTCTCCCTGGAGACCCTTAGAAAAGAAGAATATAAGTTACTGGGGAGGGGCTCTTCCTCCCTCCCTTCCCCCCAATATCACCTCTCGCCCCCTCCCATTCCTCTGCCCATGGCTCATGCTGGCGTGTGCCTGGGACTAATCCACTGACACCCACCTGTCATTGGTGGGTCCCCTCTGAGACTTGAGCCTGCCCCTCCCATTACCAAGCCCAGGGTCAGAATGGCGGTGAGCTTGGTTCTATACCGTGTTGTCTGGTCAGGAAGGGGTGACCTAGTTTTATAACCACCAAATGGAAGCTGTTGGGGACTGCAAGGCCAAGCATCTGTTGCTTCCTGACACATCTGTCTCCTACAATTATACTCCACAGGCTGTCAACCCTGTCTGTTCTTAATATGGATGGCTCAGGTCCAGACCCTGGGAGATCTGTGATAATGGGAGAGGTGGGAAAGTCCAATGCAAGGAGCAACGGGCTGAGAGTCAGGAGGGCTGGGGCCAAGCTTTGCTGATGACTGTATGTGTGATCCTAGGCAACTCATTTCAACTCTACAGGTCTTTGTCTTCACAGTTATCAAATGGGGAGATTCACTTGCTTCCTACCTCACAGGGTTGTTTGTAAGCTATAAAGTATCATAGAAAAAGAAACTGTTCTCAGTGGTGGGGGCGGAGGAACTGAAGAAATTCAAAAACGTGGAGGGTCAGTCCAAAGTCCCATGTAGCCCAAACGTTTCAATCTTAAGGTTGTTGGGCCTGTGTGAGTTTACCCTTCTCTTCTTGGTGCCATGACCTTAGGGATGGGAGGGAGGAGATAACGGTCCAAATGTGAGGAACAGGGAGGAGGGGGCTGAAGACATTCTAGGTGGAAGCATCAGCCCTTTTTTGTCCAGAGGGTCCTTCTGCCCCACTCCCCAACACCTGACCTCTCCCCAAAACAAATATACCCAACAAGTCATCATTAGGGGGAATACTTTTCTCCCCAAGTGATTGACTTTCAAATATCCTGGGGAGCAGTGAACCCCAATAATATATGCCCAGAGAAATGGAGTACAAGGGCGTGCCCCCCCAGAGGGGGAGCCTTCAGTAGTATAGTTCTCTCAACTGTCTGCAGAGTTTTGCCTTAGAGGTTTGAATAATTAGAGAAATATTAATTGCTCATGGGTAGACAGGGCCAATATAATAAAAATGACTCAAGCAAGATACCCGCCCGACAAAGAAGTGCCTATTAGAAGCATTCTCCTCCAGAGGGATGATTCTCATCAAGGAGCTCCCCTTAAGGAAGTGATCATCACTGATCATCCCTTCAGATGACTGAGTGACTTGAAGCTCATTCGTCCCCTGGCTAAGTGGCCGCAAGTGGCACACCTCCCCCATCCAGATGAGTGACTGTCAGCAGCACACTCCATCACTCCTGTCACCCTGTGCCCAGTACTTACCAGTCCCATCCCCCAATACCCTGGGCACCTCCACTTTCAGGGCAAGGGCAAGGGCAAGATAGGAGTGCTCCCTTGGGAGCAATACCTGACACTTTTCAAGGGGAGGAGGGATGGTGAAATGGAAAACAAAAGCCTGTTTCTTCCCAACCCAACTCTGCCAAGTGCATTGTCTTGGATCACTGAAGGTGAGGAGCCCCATGCGGCTTCCTCTCCCACTCCGCCCCTTCTCTGTCCCCTTCTCTCCCTCCCACCTGTGTCCCAAGGTGCCCACACATCTCCCCGCGGCAGGAGGACGACACAGCACGGATGGACTGGCGGACAAATGGACGGGCCCTTCACCCAAGCAAGCAGAAAGACACGAGGTGGAAGCAAGGGAACTTCTCACCAGGGACGAAGACACAGAGGCAGATGGCACCGCACCAAGGGGGAGGCGCCCCGCTCCCACACTCCCCTCCCAACTCTCTGGGTGGCAGAGTGGGGAAGAGGAAAGAGGGGGCTACCCCGGAGTAATGCAGTGGAGCTGTGTGGACTTGGACAAGCGCAGGTCGGGTTAGCATCTGTGACTGACAGGCAGGGAGGGGCTCAAACACGTGGGGCTGACGGAGGCAGAGCAATTAACGACACCTGGCAGGTGTGCCAGGTGTGGGGAGGGCACGTCCCGGCAATTTTCCAGAAATCCAATGGGTTTGTCACCCCAAACCTGATACCATGCCAGGAAAGGGGGTGAAGAAGAAGAAGAGGGGAGGGAGGAGTGCCAGGTAAGAGGAGATAGGCAGGGTACCAATGGCATCTGCTCGGGACCACAGGAAAGGTCAAAATTGCCGGGGGGCCACTGGGCAGCCCAATTGTCCAGCACGGCACTGAGTCTGTGCCAGCTTGCAACAAGAAACCTGGTAGCTCTGGCATCTCTGCCAGACTCCTGTAAGCCCCCTAAAAAGCACCTGCAACAAAGATATCCAGACCAAAGGAGGAAGAAAACAAGATGGGAGGGAGGGGAAGAGTGAGTAGGGAAAGATGGCTTCCATGGAGTGGGCCAATGGATGGGTCAGGAGGTGAGAATTCAGGGGGATGGGCGGGGAAAGGAGGCGAGGTGGCATGAAGAGGAGGATGAAAAAGAGATGATAGAGAACCCATTCAAGAAGAAACCACGGAGCTGGAAACGTCCCTGCAAGGCCAGAGAACTTCCCGATCAGAGATGGGCACCCACAGTCGTTAGCTACTGTGCCTGGAGTGGAGCAACAAGAAACACGGGGTGTGGTGGGGTGGGGTGGGGTAAGCAGAGGGGGTGGCGGGATGCGTGCAGCTCTAAATTCTTACAGGCAATCCGGGGGAGCCAACAGCGCCAGGAAAACCTGGGGGGCCCTGAGGGGAAAAACAGGTGTGTCACATCTCACAGAGCACAGTAACCTGGGGGCACGAGGAGAGACAATGAGGCCCAAGCCACGTTCTGGGACGGCTGGACAACAGAGACCCTGAGGAGTCTGGGGCTGAGCAGTAACTCCAGGGGTCACTCTGTTCATCTTCGGCCAAGATGACCCAGAAGTGCTTCCTCTCCTTGCCGCTGAAGCCTGTTCCCTTGGCCCCATCCATGGTGGCAGTCAAGAGTAGCTGTCTGCCCACCTTTTGTCTTCTGAAAAGCCGCGTGTCCTCCCACAAGCCTTCTCTCATCCAACCTAAGGGCCTTCACGTGGCTCATCGGGCCTCAAAAAATGAGGCCACTGGACTTGGAGGTGGATGCCCTGGGTTCAGATGCTCGATCTGCTGCTCACTACCCATGTGCCTCTGGGCTGGGGGTTCACCCCTCTAGGCATAAGTGGATGATCTCCAAGGACCCTGCCAGCCCTAATTCCTATGATGGGTCACCAAGACCACCAGCCAAAGAGCCCGTGCTTTCATTCCACCCCATAGGGGTGGTTCTCACAAAGTAGGGGCAGGGGGTACGGCATGCTGTGGAAGGCCCCAGTACTAAGAGGGCCCAGCTCCTAGCCTAGCTGAGCACCAAGAAGCAAAGCTGACACACAACCCCAGGAAGATGAATGGGTCTTCCTGGGGGCATTCTGAGGAGCCAGGCTCCCTGCCTGCCAAAGACAGTGGGACATGGATTTGGGCTGTCCACTCCCCCATCCTCCGAAGCGCCCTTAGCGCCCGAGTTCAGGCGCCCCAAACAGATGACTGGAGACACTTACAATGGGCCCCGGGAGCCCTGGAGAGCCTCTCATACCAGGCGGACCCTGCAAAAGAAGTAAAAAAAAAAAGGCAGGGTCAGAAGACAGCTCCCACACTATCTGGCTCTCCCAGGGAAAGTAAACAGAGACAGTACTGATGTCAACACAGGATTTCGCTAAGCCCAGTGGACTCTAATGTCATTACTGACTTGAAAGGAAGATTGGCCGGGGATAATCTGCCTGCCTATAATTGAAGAGTTGGCTTTGATGGTAATAAAGAAAGGACCTGCCTCCCCCATCCCTTGAAGCCTTGAAGTTGGGAGATGCGGCAGATGACAAGTCTCTGATCCCTGATTTGGACCTGGAGACAGGAGGCCTTTGTCTGAATCCAGACTCTGTTAGTGGCTGGTTGTGTGACCCTGGGCAGGTCACTTCTCTGGGCCCCAGTTTCTTCTATAAAAATGAGGTAGCTCAGCCTGTATTATCTTGGAGGCTCCTATCAATTTTAACATCCAATGGTCTCGGAGTCAAGAAAAGTGGCAGCACCAGGTAGACCAGAAGAATCAGGACCCACAAAGCCTGGTTTTGAATCCAGGTGCTAACACTTTAGGGCTGTGTGGCAGTGGGCAGGTCACTACCCTCTCTGAGCCTTTTCTATAATGGGGGTGGGGCAATGAGGGTTAAGTGACTTGCCCAGGGTCTCCCTTGCCTATTTTATAATGTTACGAGGAATGGGCTTTGTAAACTTCCACACATCATAGAAATGAGAGTGGCTGGCATGGATTGTATGATTATTATTGGGATCACTATCATTACCTCTTCTCCTCTCTGTCCTGGCAATCCTGGAGGGCCAGGCTGGCCTGGGCTCCCAGCGCATCCTGGGTCCCCGTCTGCGTCTCCCTGGGGAGGGAACAGAGACACAGAGAATGGAGAGTCCCGACAGTCACCCAGAGAACTCCCAGAAAGAAGAGTAGAGGAGCCACGGCCGGGGGCGCCCCCAGCAAGAGGTAAATGAAGCTTTACTCACTCGGGCCTCCTCGGCTCGCGGGCGGTCCCGGTCTAGGAAGCACTGGGGAAGGAAATCTGAGGCATTAGTTGGGGGAGTAGGGGCAGAGGGCTTTCTAGCCACAGCAGCAGGCAGTCTGAGGCACAGTCTCTTACCCGGGCGCAGTTGTCAGTGCCTGGAACACCAGGGGTGCCCTGGTCACCCTTCTCTCCTTTCAACAGGCCGGGGGCTGGAAGGTCTGTCTGAGCCTGGACACAGTCCCCACAGATGTTCTAGGCCAGGGAGAGGAGAGGAAGGCAATGGGGCCATCAGCAGCCGAGACCATGGCTATACCTTCCCCCAGGTCGAGACCCAGGGTATCCTCTGCCAGGCACAGCCTCAAGTCTCTGATCTTCTGGTGCCACCCTCCCCCAAAGACACACATGGACAGAAGGAAAGGCAGGCACGCAGACGCATGATAGACAGGCAGACACACACACTATGCCCGGGTCCTGCTATGGCATGGATCCAGGCATGGATGCTGGTTTCTCTCAGCCCTGGGGGGCTTCAGGTGGGGATGGAGGTGTGGGAATGGGCAGAAAAGGAAGCTCTATCCATGCAGAACCCCAAATCCTTTGCCAGGATGGCAAGGCTAGGCCCGGGGCTAGGGCCAGAGCCCAGGTCCCACTGGCCATTCCCCTGCTCCTGTGGACAACCACCAGCCCCACCCACAAGGCAATGGCCTGCAGATTGTCTTTGGGAGCTCTCCCGTGGGCGCTGCCTGTTCCACTTCACCAAGCGAGCCAGCCATGCATACAACGAACATCCCGATTGGTGCTGCTGCGAGCGAGTAAAGCTCACTGCTGGGAAGTTCTTTCATGTGTCTGACCTAAGTCCACCTTGTGAACCCTAAGCACCACCCTTTGGGGGTGCCTGAGGACCACCCACATGCAGCCTGTTAAGAACGACCACGCTGCTTCTCTGGCTTCTCTTCCCTAGAGAGGCATCCGTTCATTGAAACTTGTTCATCTGAATCTGCCCAGAAGTCTCCATTAAGAAGTCAATAAGATGAATGTCAACTTTGCATTTCGTTCTTTAAAAAAAACACCTCATTGCCTAAGTACAGGAAGGGGAGGGGGAAGAGGACAGAGCCAGAGAGCAGCTCATTGAGAGATGATTGACCACAAACTGAATAGGAGCTGAGGGTGACAACTGCTCCAAAGACTAACACAGCCTCATAGATTACAGGACATCTGGGAGGGCTCCTGGGACCTGGTCTAGGGAAGGCCCCTTTGCACCATCTCAGAGCTGGGAGGGCCCTCAGTGGTCATCTACCCAGATCACACCAAGTAAGACTCTCCTTTCCAACTTCCCAGCTGAGTGGCCCTCTAGCCTCTGCTCGGAGGCACCGCGGCTCCAGCCCACTTTGGGATCGCTCCCACTGGTCAGAAGGAAGTCGTTCATGACACAGAGCCTAAATAGACCTTTTCACTTTCCAGTCCTCTGGAGCCAAGCATAACTAGTCTAGGACCCCCTACCCCCACCCCCAACACACACACACACACACACACACACTCTCTCTCCCCTAGCCCCCAGGGTCTTCTCCTCTCCCAGATAAACATCCCTAGTTCCTTCGGTCCACATGCCCAGGGCATGATGTCGAGGCCCCTCACCATTCCTCCCCTTAGAACCCAGAACATGGAACGTCAGAGCTGAGAAGCCGTTAGAGCAGAGAGCACAGACTTCAGGAGCTGGAAGGCTGCTTAGAGCTGTCTGCTCCCACCCCCTCATCTTGTACCTTGGGCTGCTTTCATAGCTGTCTCATGAATCATCGCTTTATACATGCTCCAAGTTAGAAGAGGCCTCGGGGTCGTCTAGTCCAGTTTGTACTTGAAGCATGAATGCCCTCAATGTGACTAAGGCTGCCCATGATCCCAACACATAGGGGAGGTCTGGGCAGAATGGCACCTCCTCTGCTATCGGTGGGTCTTGCACACAGGCCCCCATAGTTTTCCTTATGGGGGTCTTAGGTCACAAGCTTCCCCAGAGCTCTCTGTCTGCATCCGCCAGGCTGTTAGGTATCTCTTAAAGATCTGAGAGCACCCCATGGGCCTCCCTTGCCTTCACACTCCCACCCCTTCCACCCCGCCCCATTCAAGTTCTTACCTTCAAAATGTGTCTTTCAGCCTCTGCCGATAGGGGTCCCTGCAGGGGAGACAGAGACACGGGGGCTCAGGGCCAGGCTGGTGGGAGGGAGGCAGGGAAGAGTTGGGAGGGATTGAGAGGAGAAATAGTGGAAAACAGAAAGTGGCTCCCAGCCCTCTGAGCCTTCTTCCCCAGCACTTGATCCAGATGGGACTGAGGGAATTAAAAATCAGAGACAGCCCCACATTGAGAGACGGAGAAAGAAAAACATGCAAAGAGAGAACAGATCCCAACAGCTCAGCTCTGGGGTGGGTGGAGGGATGGAGGTGGAGCAAAGAGCAGGAGTCTTAGACTTACCAAATCTCCGGCTGGCCCAGGTAGTCCCGGCAAACCATTGTGTCCAGGTATTCCCTAGAGCCAAGGATAAAAGGGGCACATTAAGCCCTAGAGTTGAGGTTAGAGCACATGGGTTGTATCAATGATTAGTTGTGTGACCTTGGACAAGTCAATTCCCCTTTTTGAGCCCCAGTTTTCCCACCCGTAAAAGGGGGATAATTGCCTCCTTTGGAGGTCTGTGGTGAAGAACACATTTTGTAAATCTGTTAGTCCAACAGAAATGGGAATTGGAGGGAATTTAAATAGTATATGTTTCTCTTCCAGCGCCCTGGTTTCCCTGCTTCAGGTTCCCTCCCCCCTTCCTCTCTTTCCTTCTTTCCTTCCTTCTTCCCTTCCTTTCCTCCTTTCACTTCTTCATTCTTTCCTTCCCTTCCTTCCTTCTCTATTCCCTCCTTTCTTCCCCATTTCTTTCTCTTCTTCCTTCTTTCTCTTCCCTTTCTTCCCTACTTCTTTTTCTTCTTTCTTTCCCTCCTTCCTTCCTTCCTTTATTCCCTCACTTCCTTTCTCCCTCCCTCCCTCGCTCCCTCCCTTCCTTTCTTCCTCTCACTCTTTCTTTCCTTCTCTCCCCTCCCTCCCTGCTCAGCCTCCTCTCTGTCTCTGTCTCCTCTTCCCTTCCCCTCACTACTTTTATTCCTAGGCAGAGCCCAGAGTCCAGGGGAGTTTCCATTTTTCTTTTCTTTTTCTTTTTTTTAAAACCACAGCCCAATCCAACCTTGGGGACCTCAGGAAGGGCTGCTGCTGCACATCTTCATTCTTGGCATAGGCCTAGCTTCTGAGAATCTCCCAATACTTGGCAGGTAGACATGTGGTGGCCCAGGCAGACACAGGCAGAGATCACTTCATTCACTCCCTCACTTATTTATCCTTTTTTTCATTCATTCATTCATTCATTCATTCATTCATTCATTCATTCATTCATTCAACACTTATTAAGTGCTGATTATGTGCTGGACACTATGAAGCCCTGGAAAAAATATGCCTGTTTTGAAAAGACAGAGTCTTTGCCCTTGAGAAATTCACACTCTAGTAAGGAAGAACAATTCAAAATAAAGTACCTTCTTGATAGCATAGCCCTGTGAGGGAGGGAGTACAAGTATTTTCCTCATTTGACAGATGAAGAAACTGAGGCTCCAAGAGCTGAAATGGCTCACTTGGGATCACTTGGCTCATGGGAGGCAGTGGGGTAGACAGTAGAGACCTGGGACACCCCAATTCAGGGATTTCACACCAGACTCTTGTCCCTCTGATCCCAGAGAAATTTAGATCTGGCAGAGATTCATGACCTCAAACCTCTCCTCTTGCTAAGGAGCAAACTGAGGTCTGGAGAGGTGAGAAATGGCTTGCCAAAGGTCATGCTGGAAGTAACTGTCAGAACCAGGATTCAAACCCAGGTCTTAGGACCACCCACTAGGCTGCCCTGCCTCTTTTTTTTTTTTTTTTGGTGAGGCAATTGGGGTTAAGTGACTTGCCCAGGGTCACACAACTAATAAGTGTCAAGTGTCTGAGGCAAGATTTGAACTCAAGTCCTCCTGACTCCAGGGCCAGTGCTCTATCCACTGCGCCACCTAGCTGCCTCACCACCCTGCCTCTTGCATCTCCATTGCTGCAGGGACTGGAAGCCCAGCAAGGACCAGGGAGGGATGGATGTGTAATGGGACATTCAGTGACATACAAAGAAACTGTTCATCATTCAAACCAGCTTCATTTTCTTTGGCCTCTCACAATGTTTGACATTCTTGATCGTCTGATTCCCCACTTCCTTTTAAAAACTCTCTTCCTGGGATTCCTGAGGCTGTGCTGGCCTGGTTTTCCCCTTTCTACCTCTCAGGCCAGTCCTTGGAAGGCTACCCTTCATCCAATCTACATTCCCCAAGGTTCAGTCCTTGACCCTCTGATCTCCTCTCTCTCTCCTCTCTCCCCTGGAGATCTCTGACAGTAACCACAGCTCACATTCAGATAGTTTTTTAGGACTTACAAAGCATTCTACACACACTGTCACATTTGATTCTCACAACCATTTTGTGAGATGGGTGCTATTATTATGCCCAATTTAGAGCTGAGAAAACCAAGGCTAAGGGAGGTTAGGTGACATCTATACAGATACCCTTGATCCCAAATCTACCATCTTTTCCAGCCAATCGTTCCCCCAATCATCTTCTATCTCCTTTATTTTCAGTGTTTCCCCATCTGCTTGTTCCTTCTCTACTGCTTACAAGTACACCCATGCCTCCTCCATCTTTCAAAAACAATATTCCTGGAGCCAACCATGCCCTCCAGTTCTCATCCTCTCTCTCCCTTCCCTTTCTTAGTCAAACTCCTAGAAATGCTGCTTCCCCCACTCCCCCCACCCCAGCACTTCCTCCACACCCTTTCCTCTCCTTTTCTTCTCAACACTTTGCAGTCTGGCTCCAGACAACATCACTAGGCTGAATTAGCTTCCTCCAAAGCTCCCAGTGGCCAAACCCAATGGCCTCTTGTTAGTGCTCATCCTTTTTTTCCCCTCTTTTATTATTATTATTATTATTATTATTATTATTTTTGCAGGGCAATGAGGGTTAAGTGACTTGCCCAGGGTCACACAGCTAGTAACTGTCAAGTGTCTGAGGCTGGATTTGAACTCAGGTCCTCCTGAATCCAAGGCCAGTGCTTTATCGATTGCACCATCTAACTGCCCCTAGTGCTCAGCCTTCTTCACTTCTCCATCCCGCAGACATTATTGATGACCCTCCCCTCCTGGGTCCTTTCTCCCTCGTGCTGTTGTTCTTTCTTCTTCTCCTCCGATCTGACCATGCCTTCTTAGGCTCCTGGGATGGATTGTGCTTTATATCACTGTCTCTTGTTGTCAGCATGCCTCTGGGCTCCATGCCCTCTCCTCTCTGCACATGCTTTCTCTTGGGGACCTCATTGGCTCCCGTGGGTTGCGTGATCACATCGATGCTATGTAACTCTTGACTTTAGCTAGTCCCAGTCTCTGTCCTGTGGAAATCTTAAACTCAACTATGTGACGGGGTCACACAGCCAGGGTCTCTGGCACTTGAACCCAGATCTTCCTGATCCCAAGTGTATTAATTACATTAACAGCTAGCATTCATAGAGTGATTTAAGGTTTGCTCTACCCCTATAGTTCTCATTTGAGCCCCACAACAGCTCTGCGAAGCAGGTGTGATTCTACTGGAGCCAAAAAGAAGTTAAGGGACTTGCCCAGGCTCACATGAATACTAAACGTCTGAGGTGGGATTTGAACTTGGATCTCTGTGGCTCCAAGTCCAGCGCTCTATCCACTCCATGCAGCTGTTTTAATGGGGATATCTCCCAATCCTTTACATCTGGCCCAAACTCTCTCTTCTGAAGCTCAAGACTGAAGCTCTACTCGGACGCTTGTCTCTTCTGTTGTGACACATTATACCAGATTCGCCATCATCCCTTCCCTCCATTTCTAGTGACAACTCCATCATCCCCCAGCCTTGCTCAGACCCCTGGTGCTGCCATGGACTCCTCGCTCCCTCTCCCCAGGCCTGTCAGGGTTTGTTGTTCAGAGCCCCTCCGTCCGTGCCTTCCCTGCCAGCCCCCCCACGATAGCCTCCTGTGTGGTCCTCTCGTCCCTGCTCTCCTCCCTACCAGTCAACCTTTACAAGCTCTCTGATTGATCTTCCCCAAATACAATCCCTGCTCAAGAAGCCCCGCAGCTTTGTCACTCCCTTGCCGCTATGACCCCTTCCCTTCTCTGGGCCTCAGGACCCCCACGTGTAAAGGGAGGGGGATTGCACTGCCTGCTTTCTAAGCTTTCGGCCAGTAAGTGATTTGCTGAAGGGCATCTCTTTCTTTTTTTTTTTTTGGGTGGGGGACAGGACAATGAGGGTTAAGTGACTTGCCAAAGGGTCACACAGCTAGTGTGGTCCTCCTGAATCCAGGGCTGGTGCTTTATTCACTGGGCCACCTAAGTCACCAATGGCCTCCCTTGGGTCACAATTCATATGTGCACAGATTCAAGACCAAGGCCAAGTTCTTAATTCAGATAAGGAAATTGAGGCCTTAGCCACTACAAAAGTAGTCAAAGCTAGGCTCGAAGGTCACGTCCTGGGACCTTTGCACAAGCTGCCTTGCTTAGTGTTACTGGGGAAAGAGGCAGTGGGGCCCAGAAACCAGGGCCCAATTGGCCAGCCTCCCTGTGTAATCCCCACCCCCTTGTTTTCTCTCCTCACCTGTCGTCCAGGCATTCCAGGGGGTCCTGGAGGTCCGGGGACTCCCGGGGGACCCTAGAAGAAAGGAAGAAGACTCAGGCACTGGGAAAGGTCCCCCCCGTCTTGGTAATGGCCGAACAAGGGCAGGGAGCTAAGGGCATTGGCGAGACAAGAAGCAGAGAAGCGGCACACACCTGAGGGCCCGGCTGCCAAGAGCTGCCGATCCAAAGTCCTGGAGCACCCTGGTTGGGGGAGGGGGTTGCAAAAGAAGGGGAGAGGTTACAGGAGACATCTATACACCAAGCAGGAGGCTGGGGTGGGAGTGCAAAGGGGGGCCGCGGGCTTGAGCGCAAAGCCCCACTGACCCCTTGGCACAGCGGGCACAGCAGGGGTGAGGCGGGCAGCCGGGCTGCTCCCCCGGGCCGGGGGGCAGCACTTACCGGCATGCCAGAGAAGATAGGCTCTCCTCGGGAACCGGGGGGGCAGGAGCACTCCCCTGGATCACCCTGAAAAGAAAAGAGAAGTTACAGGAGGTAGGGGAAGGGAAGAGGGGGGCATCCTCCAGGGCTTTAGGGATGCATGGGACCAGCCACTTTCTCAGGCCCTGTGACCCTCTGCACCCTGACAGCGGCTGCTCCCTAAATCCTTCCTTTATGGTCCCCATTCAGCCGGGCCCTGCCAGCCTCGTTCTCCATTTTCCAGCACCTCCCCCACTCTGATCCTTGACCACTTAGCCCTGCCACCCACCAGGCCTCTGCCCCTCCCTGGCCCTGCCTGGCTCACTCTTCCAAATACACTAGATACTCCATTCCAGCACCACCGGAGGTTCCCACCCCAGGCTGCAGGGATGAGCAGGAAGCTGGGTCTGCAGTGACTGGGATTCCCATACCTGTTATCAAACTGCCCACCTCCACATGCCAGAAGAACCCCAGGTGAGGGATCCGGCTGAACACTGGGAGGGAGGGGGGGTCAGGGAGGAAAATCACGGGCTAGTCCCGTCCATTACCACACTCCTGCTGCGGTTAATGGCAATGATAGCTAGGATTTATCAAGCCCTCTAAGGTTTCCAAGGGGAGGCAGAGGGTACAAGTGTTCTTATTCCCATTTTACAGAAGAGGAAACTGAGGCTCCTGGTGGGGAAGCGATTCGTCCACCAATACAAGATCAGGGAGCGTTTGTCAGAGGTCAGGTCTTCCAGCCCTGAATGGGAAGCTGCCCCTCTGTGACGAAGCCAGGAAAGGGGGCCCGTGTGTGTGTCCATATGTGTGTGCGTCCGTGTGGGTGAGACAGCGGGTGGCAGCAGTGCCTGAGCAGGCTTGCCAGCTCCATGGGCTTCGGCAGCGCCCACGAACACTCACCTTTTCACCGCGGGCTCCCTTTTCTCCCTGGAGAAACAAACAGAGCGTGGTGAGAGGCTAAGAGGGAGGAGGTAGCCAGACCCCAGCTCTGACCCTGGGCGAGTTACTCACCGGCATCCCGCTGGCTCCTGGCAGCCCGGGCTGCCCTCGGGGCCCATCCCGGCCCTGGAGTAGGAGGAAAGAGGCAGGTGAGAATGGTCCAGGCACCTCCCTCCTTCCATGAGGAAAGGAGAAGGCAAAGGCATGGGCACTGCTGAGGCCTGGGCACCTTTGATGCCCAGGGAAGGAGACCCGAGGTTCAAGGGGCAGCCCAGAGCACTCCCAGAACTGGAGCATGTTGGAGGTGGGAGCGATGTCCCCCGGCCATCTCACAGATGGGAAAACTGAGGCTCAGGGCCTCAGGGGGATGAGCCTGTGCCGAGGGTCCCAGCTAGTCAGGGCCAGAGCAAGACTCTGAGCCCAAGTCTCTACCCCAGTGGGCTGCCTCCTCCTTAGCTCCTTCCAGGAGGCCTCCCCTCCCACCTCTTAGGGCCCTTCTGTCTGAGGCATTTGACTCAGCTGAATAGCTGCTGAGGGTCTCATATGAGTCAGCCAAACACAGTTCCATGTAGTGGACCTGGCCTCAGTAAGACTTGGGTTCAATCCTGCCTCAGACACTTACTAGTTGCAAGGCTCGGGACAAGTCACTTAACATCTCATTTTCCTTCTTTCCCCTCCTTACAGATAAGGAGCCTGAGGCCCGGGTGGTCATGAGTCCTTTTGCCAAAGCTTGTCAGCTCCACCCTGGCAGTCTATCCCCTTCTCTGCTCACACAGACAGCACTCTGAGGGTCCGAGTCCTTCCCACCTCCTCCCTGCCTCAAGTCCCTCGCTGCCCCGATACATCCTCCACTCGGCTGCCAGGGTGATTTTGTCCTGATGCGCCAGCCTGACATCATCCCCGTCCTACAAACTGCGGCAGCTCTCATCGCCTGCCCCTTCCTACCTTTCCAGGCTCTTTACCCCTCACTGTCCTCCACACACTCGGCCTCTTTGCCCTCCTCTGAACACACCCTCCCCTCTCCCACCTCGACCCCTCAGTCTGCCCGCCTTCCTTCAGGATTCAGCTTCAGTCCTGCTTTCTTGCAGGAGGCCTAGCCTGGGCCCCCCAGCTGCCAAAGCAGGTCTCTCTGAGATTCCCTTCTGCCTACTCTGGGTGTAGATTATATGAACCCAGTTATAGACATGTCATCTCTCTCATCAGAATGGGAGTTTCTTGTGGGTAGGGACTGGTTTTTGCCTTTCTGTAACCCCCAAGCTTAGCACGGTGCCTAAGATAGAGTAAGCATTTAATAAATTCTTGATGACTCAGTGACTTGCCCAAGGTCACACAGGTGAAGAGTCAAAAGCAGGATTTGAACCCAAGTCTTCTGACACCAGAGACCATAGTCTTTCCCAAGTCAGTTTGGCTGGACTCTAGAGTATGTGAAGGGGATTAATGGACAATAAGGCTGGTTGGAATCGGGTTGTGAAGGGCTTTAAATGGTAAACAGCATCGTCAGCATCTGATCCCAGAAGCACTAGGGAGCCTCTAAAGTTCAGGGTCATATTTGTGCTTAAAGAAAATCACTGACAGCTGTGGAGATCTGAGTTGGGGGCAGGGCTGGGGCTGCCACAAGTGTGTCCAGCACCAGCACCTACCACCTTCCCACCAGACGGAAAAAAGGTTTCAGTGGCCTCAGCAGGCCCCACACACTTCCTCCCTCCCTCCTCCCCCGGGGCCTCCCATCCCATCCCTGCCCCACTTTCCCCAGCTGCAGGATAGCCTAGCGCCTGCTCTGCATCCTTACTGGTGGGCCAGTGACACTGAGGCCCGAGGGTCCTGGGGGTCCAACAGCACCTTTCACCCCAGCAGAGCCCTAGAAGAAAAGAAGAAAAAGGGCTAAAGTTCAGTATCAGGATGAAATCTACAATCCTGCAGCCTCCAAGTGTTTCCACTCCAGTCTTCCTCTGACACCTAGGAATAACAACTTCAGTGGCTACAGCAGAGAGGCAGCACAGCCTAGGAGGGAGAACGGCAGCCTAAGAGCTCTGGGTTCAAGTCCTGCCCCTGACACACACTGGGACCCTGAGCAGATTAGCCTTTCAGGGCTCCAGGAAACTAGCAATCAAAATCACAGAGAAGGGGGAGCCCTGTGCTGGTGAAATCACAGGTCTAGACCGGTCCCTGTTTCTCTGGCACTCGAAGGTGAACCAAGAGCTTTCTTCACCATAGAGGAGAGAAGGGCAAGCTGAGGTGAGGAGAGTGAGACTGGCAGAGAGGAATAGACTTGCCTAGGGTCAGATAAGTGACCAGGAAGTGCTTGAGGCAGGATTCAAACTGAGACCTTTAGCCAGGGACAGTGGCCATGTCAGCAGTGCCTTCTCAGACTAGATGCTGTGAGCCTGAGTCTGGTGCCAGAGACTGTGACTTGAACCCAGATGGGGAGGGGCTCATGACTTCCTTTGAAGAGTGGCTAGCCTGAATGATCTTTTTTTTTTTTTGGGTGGGGCAATGAGGGTTAAGTGACTTGCTCTAGGCCACACAGCTAGTAAGTGTCAAGTGTCTGAGGTAGGATTTGAACTCAGGTCCTCCTGAATCCAGGGTAGGTGTTTTATCCACTGCGCCACCTAGCTGCCCCCTAGCCTTCCTTCCTTCCTTCCTTCCTCCCTTCCCTCCATCCCCTTCCTTCCTTCCCTCCCTCCTTCCTTCCTTCTCTCCTTCCTCCCTTTCCTCCTTCCCCTTCCTTCCTCCCTTCCCTCCATCCCCTTTGTTCCTTCCCTCCCTCCTTCCTTCCTTTCCTTCCTTCTCTCCTCCCTCCCTTCCCTCCCTCCCCTTCCTTTCTTCCCTCCTTTCCTCCCTCCATCCCCTTCCTTCCTTCCTTCCTTCCTTCCTTCCTTCCTTCCTTCCTTCCTTCCTTCCTTCCTTCCTTCCTTCCTCCCTTCCCTCCCTCCCCTTCCTTTCTTCCCTCCTTTCCTTCCTTCCTTCCTTCCTTCCTTCCTTCCTTCCTTCCTTCCTTCCTTCCTTCCTTCCTTCCTTCCTTCCTTCCTTCCTTCCTTCCTTCCTTCCTTCCTTCCCTCCATCCCCTTCCTTCCTTCCTTCCCTCCCTCCCTCCCTCCCTCCTTCCTTTGGTAGGAGAGCTGAGCCGCAATCTGCTCCCCCACCATTGAAGCTACATAAGCAAGCAGCATCTGATCAGGCATGTAATGCCGGACGCTGCCCCCCAGGCATCTGCACCTCTCCTGGGAGCCACTGTGCTCCCACGCCATCTGCCCCGGCTGCCGCTGCCAGAGTATATGCACCAGTGACTGCCCCCAGGAGAATTTTCTACCAGGGACAAAGTTCTCCGACTGTCATGGCTTCAATCAGTTGAAGATCCGTGGATTTGTCCTGGTGGGCCGCCCCCTCCACCCACACCTATTGCATCCTCTCGGTTTATCCCCCTGAACCTGAGCTGGTCCTCTGGCAAAGGACGTGGAAACCTGTCCGGTAAGCCCAGAGTGAAGGGGGCCTTTGGCCTGGGAGGGTCCATGGGCATAACTGCTCCTCCAGACCCACCATTACCTCCAAGCTGGAGCCAGGAGGGCTCTGGTAGAGGAAACTGTCACTGGTATGAACCACCAATCAGTAACAACAATAACTTTTCATTCTTATTTTTAACGAGGTGTTGTTATTATGAGTCCAGACCTCCTGTGATTACGTCAATGTAGGGGAGTTCTAGTGTGGAAAAGAGAGCACCAATTCATCTGGAGCTTAGCATCTCAGAGAGTTGTCTGCGGGCACTGAGGGGCACACAGCAAACATGTACCAGGAGCAAGGATTCAACCCGTCTTCTCAAGCCCAAGGCCAGCCCACTGCCCACCATTACCAGGCTGTTCTCTAACTATTAATAATATTAAAAATGCATTTAGAAAAGGCTCTCCTTGAGCATTCTTATCCCAATTAAGCACCTTGCCTGGGATCATGTGGCCAGTAAGGGGCTCTCGGGTCACAGTTCCTGTTAGAGCGGGAGGTGACCTTAAAGATAACCTAGCCCCCCTTTTCATTTTATACATGAAGAAACTGAGCCGGGAGAAGGGAAATGCCATGTCCAAGGCCCCCCAGCTAGTATCGCTCAGAGCATCGCACGCTGGCTTACCTTGGCACCTTTCTCACCAGCAAAGCCGGGTGGTCCCCGAGGTCCCGGAGGCCCCTGGAGAAAGAAAGACAGTCACACTCCACCTGTAAGAGGGCCCCCTCCCCTCCTGATCCCCCCCTTAAGGCCCAGGGGACAGACGTACCGCGGTGCCCGGCAAACCCTGATCTCCAGCCTCTCCCTGTGGACCACAGAGCATGGATTACTACATGATAAGGCCCCCACACCCCCCAACATGTGCTCCCCTCGCTGGCCAATGTCTTGGCCAGGACCAGAGACTTAAGAGCTGGGAGGGACCTGACAGGCTATGAGCCCAATCCCCCTCCTTTTTTTTGTTTTTTTTGGGGGGCAATGAGGGTTAAGTGACTTGCCCAGGGTCACACAGCTAGTAAGCCAACCCCCCTCCTTTTACAGATGATGAAAGGTTTTATGATTTGCCTGATTCACCCAGGTACTAAGTAGCACAGAAGGGATTTGAATTAGGCCTTCAGGCAATTTTTTCCGTTGCACTAAAGCTGCCTCTTGGGGGTATTACCTCCCCTTACCCTAAGTCAAAAGAATTCCCAGAGGCCCAGAGAGGGATGAGGACAAACACAAAGACACTGAGTAATGCAGAGCCAAGATTGGAACCCAGGGCTCCGGCCCCCACTGGCCCCGAGCTCTGCCTAGGAGAAGCTGTGATGCTCAGGCTTCTGTGTGGGACTCTGGCAGGGGGCTGAGAGCCAGGGTGTTAGCAGGAAGCGGGCTGGGGTGGGGAGGAGGGACTCACCGGAGGGCCTTGGACTGCCAGCCCCGGAGGCCCTGGATCACCCTGAAGAGGAGGACACAAGGAATCCTGGTCTCTGATGCTCCCCCTCCCCCCCCCCCACTCCCATTCTTCTCTCCTTGGAGCCCCTCTCCCTTCTACCTTCTTCTCCAGCTCTCTCATCCCACCAATTCTCCGCATTCCTTCGTCTCCCACCTGCTCTCCTTGCCCGGCCCCCGTCTCGTCCTAGGGCCTTTTTCCTCTTTCTCTCCCTCTTGGCCCCAGGTATCCCCCTCCCCTCCCCAGTACCTGCAGTCCTTTCAGCCCAGGAGGGCCTTGCACACCAGGCAGGCCGGGCTGTCCCTGAAAGACACACAGAGGGGTCATCACAGGATCACAGGGCTACATGGGACACTCGAAGCCATCTAGCACAATCCATACAAGAACAGGACCCCCCCCACCCCGTAAGATGTACCCAGTAAGTGGCTGCCCAGGCCCTGCTGGAAGAGCTCTGGGGAGGCAGGGATTGCCGGGGCCTCACAGCTTGCGTGGGCCTTGGGTCCCAGGTCAGCTATCTATCCACTCCGCCACAGGGCTTGGCTCATTATCATTCATAACTAATAATTAATAATGAAACGCTTATATGAAATGCTCTCCTCCAAGCCCAGGAGAGAGAGCAAGCGAGCCCATTCCATCCATGAACAGTGCAAAGTGTTGGGAAGCGCTTGCTCTTTCTGCCACCCCCACCACGCTCTTGGTTCTACCCTCTGCACCAGGCTCTGCCCAAATAATCCTTCCCTCATCTGACCACAGCAAATCTTCCCCTCTCCCAGCCAAGTCTGTTCAGTCCCATCAACCAGGCCTTGTCTCAGGTCCCCTGCTTATGTGGGTTCATAGGCTGGACAGACACCCTCCAGCTTGTCAACATCCTCCCTACAATCCCTGAAATCGACACCCTACATGTGTGTGGCACCATCATCTGCCATGGCAGATGCAGGACACAGGCTTGGATAAATGCAACCTGCCATGTCATGCTGGAGGCTCAGGCTGAGCTTGTAGTCCACTAAAACTCCCAGATCTTTTTCAGATGAACTGCTGTCCATCATACTTCTCCCACCCTATACTTATAGAGCTGATTTTTTGAACCCAATAATGTGACTTTACACTTACCCCTATGACATTTCCTCTTATTAACTGAAGATCAATTATAATTTCAGCTCATCTAGATCTTTTAAAATCTGGTTTCTTTCATCTAATGTGTCAGCTTCCTCCCCTGCCCCCCCCCCATCTGTATCATCCAGGTGGATAGACATTCTACACAGGTTTTCAATGAATAATTGATAAAAGTGATAAACAGATCAGGACTGGGGTCAGAAGCCACACTAGGGGAATATGCCACGGGGACGGGGACAAAAGAGCAGTGAGGACTCACCGGTTTGCCAGGCCGGCCCACTCCCTCGGGGCCCTGGTCTCCCTTGGCACCAGGTTTCCCAGGAATTCCAACAACATCTGAATACTCTCCCTGTAGCGTGGGGCAGGCGTCACATGCATCTCCCTGGGCAGAGAGGGGACAGATGGGCAGGCAGGTGAATGGTGCCCACCCAGAGGTGGCTGGGCATCTGAGAAGGGGCACTGCCCCGACTCAGAGGGCCTTGTCTGCCCCTCTACCCCAAACCCAAATGCTAGTAGCACCAACAGGCCTGGGAGGCTTAACGATGGTCCTTTCCACATTCAGCAGGACCGTGGTATCGAAAACCACCCCCTGCACCTCTGTCATCCAGCTCCTTGATTTTGTACATGCGGTAACCTGGGCCCAGGAAGGTCAAGTGATGGCCCAAGGTCACCCTGGCAGTGGCAGAGCCAGGACATGGACCCAGATGCCCTCACACCAAGGCCAGGGAGTGCTCCCCATCCTCACTAGCACTCAATACTGGTGCTCCTAGGACCAATCCCCAGGGCTTTAGTGCTTGGCCGCTTCCCAGGCTCTCCCCCGACAACCACCCTGAGAAACAGATTGAGCATCCCCCTCAGTGAGCAGACAAGGAAGCTGAGGCTAGGCTGGGGAGGGGGGAGGGAGGCTGCCAGACACATGTGGGTCAGAGCTAGGCCTCCCACGTCCCAGGCCTCCCGGCTCCTAATCCTGCTTCTGGCAGCTCTCCCAGAGTGAAGCCCAGGGGCCGGTAGCCTTTCTTTGCTGACCCCCGTGTCTCATTTCATTTACTTCCTGATTTCGCTGAGGCTCTGAGCTCTCTTAGGGCCCCTCGTTATAGAATAATTGGCATGACTCAAGGTGAGTGGCTCCCAGGCACAATGCATGTAGCTCAGGGAGGCCCTGGGGGGATGCCTGGTGGGAGGGCTAGGCTCCCCCCACCCCCCAGACCCAGCTAAGTCACTTGGAGGGGAAGGTGTGCATGCCTGGCACTTACTTTCTCTCCTTTGGGCCCTGGGCGACCCCTGATCCCAGGCTGTCCTGATAGGCCTGGCTGTCCCTCGGTGCCTGGCTTCCCAGGGTCTCCTGGGTTCCCAGCATCACCCTGTGTGAGATAGGGGAAGGAGAAGGCAGCCATGTGGGGTGTGAGAGCAGGGAAGAATTTAGCACCTTCTGGGCTAGAAATAGGGAGCAGGCAGAGGTGAAGAGGTAGATCCCTGTGCTAAGCTTGCTCTCTCTCTCTCTCTCTCTCTCTCTCTCTGTGTGCGTGCACACACAGGAACCAGAATTCCTCACATCATCAGATTTTGACCTAGAAGGGACCTTGGAACGAACGAACGAACGAATGAATGAATGAATGAATGAATGGAAAGACAGAGAGATAGAAAGAGAAAGAAAGAAGGAAGGAAGGAAGGAAGGATGGATGAAAGGGAGGGAGGAAGAAGGAAGGAAGGATGAAAGGGAGGGAGGAAGAAGGAAGGAAGAAAGAAAGAAAGAAAGAAAGAAAGAAAGAAAGAAAGAAAGAAAGAAAGAAAGAAAGAAAGAAAGAAAGAAAGAAAGAAAGAAAGAAAGAAAGAAAGAAAGAAAGAAAGAAGGAAGGAAGGAAGGAAGGAAGGAAGGAAGGAAAGAAAGAAAGAAAGAAAGAAAGAAAGAAAGAAAGAAAGAAAGAAAGAAAGAAAGAAAGAAAGAAAGAAAGAAATGAGCATTCCTAAATTTACACATGAGGAAACTACAGCCCAGATTGGGGAAGGGGCTTCCCCCAAAGCATGTCAGTAATAAGTATCAGAGCCAGGATTTGAACCCATGTCCTCCAACTCCCAGTCTAGTACGTTTCTTCCGCCAACCTGTCCCACTAGAAACTCTCCCCTGTCCCTCCCTCCCAACAGACCCATGAAGCCCCATCTTACCTTCTGCCCCTTTAGTCCAGGTTCCCCTGCTTTACCCTACAGAAGAAAAGGAGCGAAGGAAAGAAGAGAGAGCCTGGCATCAGTCCTTCCCTGGGGCCTCCAAACCCAAGGGATGCCAGGGGCAGAGAGAGTCTGGCTGGGTCACTATCCCCTGGCACCTCTGGAACACTGACCACTGCTGCAGTGCAGTCCATGGCCCAGCTCCCTCCCTCCCTCCCAGGGACAGAAGGGATAGACTCACCGGCTTCCCAGGCTGGCCACTGCCAGGTAGTCCTGGCTCCCCTTTCTCACCGGGAGGTCCAGGGAGGGCCCCATTTGAAGTCTCTGACACAGAAGGGCACTGCTCACACGGCTCCCCCTGTCAGCACAAGTGCAGGGTTAAATGGGCATGGAGGTAGCCCCCCCAAGGCCCAGTCCTGCCCAGTCTCAAGCCCCAACGGCCACTCTTCACCCAAGCCTGGCATGGACCAGACCAATGATCCTGACAAGGCAGGACAAATTCTTTACCCTAGGGTTTGGAATCTGGAATTGGAGAAGACTGTCATAATAATATGTAATGTATACAGAATTTTTTAATGTTCAAAGCCATATATGTGTATATATACATACATATATATATATATATTAAAAATTTGGGGTGCATGTGTATTAAAAATCCCATCTGAACTGGTGGGCCTACTATAGTCATTACCCTCATTTTACAGGGAGGAAAAGGGACCAAGAGAGGGTAAGTCAATTGTCCAAGGTCACTCCGCTCCTAAGCCTCTGAATCAGGATGGAGACCCAGGTCTTTCTGACCTCAAGGTTGCCAGCGGCCCCCCTACCAGACTGGTTCACACTGGCTGACTACTGGGGGAGACCCTGTTTGGGGGGGGCACATACAGAAATGGAAAGAACCTTAACGACCAATCCCGATTTGACAGATGAAGAGAACAAGGCCCAGAAAGGTAAGTGGCTCGCCCAAAGTCCCCCTTTGCTACCCCGTCCTCCCACTCCATCTGATACACATATACACTGTGTGAACTGTCCTGGTCTCTACCCTCCTCCTTCCCTCCTCAGTAACTTCCAGGCTCACCTTTTCCCCTTTGATGCCAGCTGGTCCCACAGCCCCAGGAATCCCCTAGGAGAGACAGACCGTGAGACACCGACAGAGATGCCAGCAGGTATCCCAGACCCCAACCTCTCATCTACCATAGGGTTGTCCACTCTCCAAGGCCCGCCCCCCTTTTCCCTTTTCTTCCTCCTCCCTTTCTTTGCCTCTTTCCCTTGCTCTCTCCCTCCTCCATCTTCCCTCTCCTCCACTCCAGAAGGCAGCTGATTTGGACTCCCAGAATATCACCTATCTCACCACGGTGTGTTGGGACTCACTCACCGGTTGGCCAACAGGCCCTGTCTCACCAAAATTACCCTGAGAAGGAAAGCAGAGATCCTGGAGTGAAAATGAGCCTGGGGCAAGGTTCCCAGTTCCCTCCTGATATCACGTAGGACCTGCAATTTTCGGCTCTCCCTCCGTCCCAATTCCTATTTCAGTCTCCCCCAACTCTCTTCAGCACTCACCTTCTCTCCCTTGATCCCTGTTGGGCCTGGTACCCCAGCTTCCCCCTGCAAATACACCAAAGTAAGGAAGGATGAGCTTCCTCACCCCGATGACAAACATCCCAGGGCCCTGGAGTGGGGAATGGCAGCCATCCCAACCCCGTGGAGGGATGGACAAAGTCTGGTCATGTGCCAGATGAGAAAACTGAGGCCCCAAGATGGGGCTGACTCAGCCGGGGTCATAGATTAAGCCAGATGCAGAACAGAGATGAGACCAAATAGTCTGACAGTGTGGACTTCCCACACTGGTTGAGGGAAGGAGTCTGAGATCATGGGATTTCTGGATCGCCCAAACACCAAGCCTAAGACTGGGATTGATGGGGGACTCGGAGAGGGTAGGGCCACTCACTGGGGGGCCAGGTAATCCAAAGCCTGGGAAGCTCACGTCTCCCTTGATTCCTTGTATGTTCTGAGCACTGATGGCTGGGCTGCAGGACAGACATGGCTCCCCCTGGGAAAAAAGCCCAAGGGGAACAGAGGGTCACCCCACCCTCCCCAGCGTGGTTCCGGTGACCCTTCCCCATCCTCACAAAGAATCACAGTCTCATAGGGAGCATTTGGTCTAACCGGGCCCTGAGCAGGAATCCCCTCTACAACTTCTCCAAGAGGTCATCCTGAAAAACCTCAACGATGGCGGTCTCCTGGCCTCCAGGGCTCTGAAAGATAGGAAGGTCTTCCCTAAATCAAGCCTACATCTGCCTTTGTCATTTCCACCCGTGCTCTCAGTTCTGCCCTCTGTTTGTTTATTTGGGGGGGGGGCAGGCAATGAGGGTTAAGTGACTTGCCAAAGGGTCACACAGCTAGTGTCAAGTGTCTGAGGCTGGATTTGAACTCAAGTCCTCCTGAATCCAGGGTCAGTGCTTTGTCCATTGTGCCACCTAGCTGCCCCCCAGTTCTGTCCTCTGGAACAAAGCATGATAAATCTATTCCCTCTTCCCTACGGCAGCCCTTCAGATACTAGGAGAGAGCCTTAATGTTCCCTCAAAATCTTCCCTTCCCACCCTCAGTTCCTCCAATTGGTTTGTAGAGCACAGGATATCTCACCCACTTCCCACCCCAAGCCTGGTGGCCCATTGGAGGGTGAGCTGAGCTGCTCTGTCTCACTCGTGACCCACTTGTCATTCACGGCATCCCAGATCTTCTGCGAGTGAACCATTATCTAGCCGGGCCTCCCCCTTCTTACACCAGCCAAGTGATTTTTTTTTTTAAATGCAGGTGTAGATCTTTACGCTTGTCCTGATTGAATTCCGTATGATTAGATCTGGCCACTGGCCTGACTCAGTGAGATCCTTTTGAGACTGAATCACCACACCTTCGCTGTCCCCACCAGCATTCTGTCAGCTGCAAATGTGGTCCGTGTGGCATCTATCTATGCCCTGATCTAAGCCGCCGAAAAATGACGCCAAACAGAAAAGGGCCAAAGGGGGGAAGGGAATGAACATGGATTAAGCACTTACTGTGTGCTGTGCTTTACAAAAATGATCTCCGTGGGGTGCTCTGATGAAGCCCGTTCCCCCTGGTCATGACCAGACTTTACAAAGCATCACCTGCTCTCATGGCTGCTGCTGCCTCGCCCCTCTTCGCTCAGTCCCCCCATCACCCGGCTTCTGTGCCCCCACAAATCCTCGGTCATCAGTGACCTCCTACTAACCCAATCTATTCACCTTTTCTCAATCTCCACTCCCCCACCTTTGTGAAGTAGCTGATGGTAAGTGTGACTGACTCCCTCCTTTCTGATCCTCTTTCTGCCTCGGCCCTCCATGACATGGGTGTCTCTGGGTTCTCCAGCTTCATCTCCACCCCACCCCCCCAGGCCCTGATCTAGGTCCTCTTCTTTCTTTCCCCTTCCCGCCCCCCCATCCACTCCCGTGCTTCAGTGTGCACTTCTATGCAGAATGCCTCCCAATTTATGTCTCTGGCTCCAGCTCTGCTTTCTCATCCTTCAGTGCCTATGGGATAGCTCTTCCTTGATGTCCCACTGGCACCCCAAACCCAACAAATCCCAAACAGAATGATTCCCCTTCCTCCCTAAAGCTGCTTCCTTATTTATGCACTTTGTTACTGTTGTTCACTCATTTTGTTCAGTCATGCCTTACTCTCCCCATTTGGGTTTTCTTGGCAAAGATACTGGAGTGGTTTGGCCTTTCCTTCTCCATCTCATTTTACAGATGAGGAAACTGAGGCAAGCAGAACAAAGTGACTTGCCTAGGGTCACATAACTAGTACTTACATAACTAGTACAGACACTTGTCTGAGGCCAGATTTGAACTCGGGAAGCTCAATTTCCTGCCTCCAGGCCTGGCGCTCCATGTACTATGATACCATCTAGCTGCCCTGTTTATGCACTCGGCAACACCATCCTTCTAATAAGCCAGACTTAGGACCCTGCGAGTCATCTTTGACTCTTCCTACTTCCTCACTCCCCCTCCCCAGTCAATCAGTTGCCAAGGCCTCTAGATTCAACCACCACAATTCTTCTCCCAGCTGTTCTCTTCTAGCTCCATCCAAGGCCCCTGGCCGCCATGATTCCCTCCCACCTGGATGACTGCAGTAGCCTCCCAGCTGACCTTTCTGCCAACAGCATCTAATGCATTCTGCACATGTGACTTGAGTGAACTTCCTGATGCACTGTCCTGGCCATGTCACCCCCATTCAAAACTTTTCAGTGTCACATCTGTTTTCCATGTTCCAGTCCAACCAAGCTGCTCCCAATGCCCCGTTTTTGTCCCAGCTCTGTGACTGTGATGAAAATGAACTCTCCCCATCTCACTCTGTTTGTGGCTGCTCCCTCCCTTCTTCACAGTCTAATTCAGATACCAACTCCCTCCACAAATCCCGGCCCAACTTTGCCCTTTAACCCCAGCCCACGGGAAAAAGTTATTTCTCCCTCTGGAAACTTCTCCTTTGCCCTTACCTCTTACTGCCTCATATCATCGTACCTGACATTTTATTGTAAGCATCTTGAATACAGAGACTATATCATAGCTATCTTTCTGACAGCAAATGCCTCCAATATCTGTGATCTAAATGTGCAAATTCCCCCACTAATGAAATAGCAATCTACCTGAGCCTTCAAAGAGAAGTTCTAGCAATTGTCTGAGACTCAGAATCATTAAATGACTTTTTTTTGGGGGGGGGAGGGCAATGAGGGTTAAGTGATTTGCCCAGGGTTACACAGTAAGTGTCAAGTGTCTGAGGCAGGATTTGAACTCAGGTCCTCCTGAATACAGGGCTCGTACTTTATCCACTGCACCAATTAAATGACTTTTTCAAGGTCACCTGGTCACAGACAGAATCTCAACTCAGGTCTTCCTGACTCTAAGTCTAGACCTCTACCCACAATACCAGCTGCCCCGGTCCGGCATACGAGCATTTAATTCAACTCGGTAAACCTTTCTGAAGCAGCTACTATATGCCAGTCACCATGCCAGGGAGAGAGGCTGGCCTTGTGATTTTACTGATATTAGGAATTCAGTCCCTTGCTGAAAGTACAGAGAGGCTGGGCAGTTTGCCCAGGGTCACACAGTTAATCAATGTCAGAGGTAGGGCTTGAACACAGGTCTTCCAGGCTTTGAGGCCAGCTCTCTGTCCCCACTCTAAGATGTGCTAGGGATACAAAGATATAGTACCTGCCCTCTCACGTTCAAGGGGGTGGGAGACAACATGTACATAGACAAAGAAACATACACAGAAAGAAGTGCAAAGAAAGTGGGAGATGGGTAGGGCACGCTATTAACAAGGAGGGGTTGGAGATGGAAGTCAGGAAAAGTCTCCTGGGGAAAGTGGCACCTGAGTTGAGCCTTCAAAGGAGTTTAGGGATTGTCTAAGGCAGAGGGGATGGCAGGCACGGGCACAGAAATGGACCGGGCACGGCAGGGAGGCCGGGGAGGTTGGACCTCACAGCAGCTGCTATAGTGGAGGGAGGTGGGAGTGAAGAGTGTGTGAGGGGTAATGAGAAGTCAACTTAGAAAGCCAGATTGAAAAGCCAATCCTCTTGGGCCGGGCTTTATATTTGCCAAGATATGAAGGTGAGAGGTGGCATGTCCTATGCTGAGATCATCTGTTTCGCTGTGTTGAATTAAAGGAGTGGGAGGTCCCACTTACCTTTTCACCTTTCATTCCACTGATGCCAGGCTCTCCCTGTCCAGAGATAAGAGGGGGCTTGGGTTGGGAAATGGGGCAAGGTTCAGACCCTCCCAGATCCCAGTGGAGAGGGGGGTAGAAGGGGAGGGTCTCTGATAACCCCACCCCCATGGCACTTCAGTGGGAGCGGGAGATCGGTTCTCCCCTTTAGGGGCTAATATAAGGATAGGCTGGGTCTTCGAGGTCAGCTGGTACAAGCCCCTCGTTTTTGTTTTTGTTTTTGTTTTTTCCCTCGTTTTTTTAACGTGAGGAAACTGACGCCGAGTTGGGGGGAGAGGGACGGGGGGGGGGCGGGTAGTGATATGCCTTGAATCTCCCAGTGTCAGTGGCAAGGTAGGATTTGAACTGGGACCCAGGTTACCACACGGGCGGGAAGCCAGAGCCCCACCTTACCTGCCCCAGGCCACCCAATACCTACCCGGTCGCCCTTCCGCCACATAGCGCTGCCCAAGTAATCCTGAAAGAGAGGCGGGTTTGCGGTGAGGGCAAGGCGGCCCGACGGCCCGCCATCACCCCGGACTCCTTTCCTCCCTCCTTCCTCCCACCTTCCCACCTTCCCTCCCAGCCTCGCCCTGCCCGTCTGCCCCGGCTCACGATGAGAGCCGGCTCCACCCCGGCACCCCCGAAAGGCATCTTGCCCTCACGGCTGCAGCTGCCTCCCTGGCACAGGGGCCGTTGTCACGGAGACGCTGGAGGGGGGGGTCGTTGCCGTGGAGACTCGGGAGAGTGGGCGCCAACTCTATGGTCCCGCCCCGGGGGAATAATGATGACACCTGGCCCCTCTAGCCCACTCTATCATCTATGGTTCTGCCCCTGGAGAGGGAGCTGTGACCATGGAACCCCACCGTTAGTCTTGTTCATGGGAAATGAAGATAGGAGGTCATGGTCCTCCTAGCCCACTCTAAACTATGGTTCCTCCCATGGGGAATGAGGAGAGGTGGCTCTTCTAGGCCACCCCACTGCAACAGTCTTGTTCATTTTGAATAACGGGGCACAGTGGCCCCACTCGGAGAAGGAAATGGCAAGCCACTCCAGTATCTCTGCCAAGAAAACCCCGAATGGGGTCATGAAGAACTGAACAAGATTGAAAAACGACTGAACAATGACAAACACTTCCTCTAGCCTACGCCGTAACTAGGATAATGTCTATGGGAAAGAGAAAAGACTGTGGACCCTCTTTAGTCTCATCTGTGGTCTTGCACATTTGGAATAATGAGGATACATGGGCCTACTAGCCCACAGTGTATTCTATAGCTTGGCCATTGGAGATGGAGAGGACAAGTACCCTCTGGGCCCACCTCCCCTACATCAGTGGTCTTGAAGAGTGAGAGAATATGGCCTCTCTAGATCAGGCCCTAATACACACACCAGTGGTGGTACCCATAGGGAATAATATGGTCCCAATAGTCTATACTTTCATCTATGGTTATAACCATGGAAAGTGAGAGCATGGAGATAAGTAGACATGTCCATGGGGAATAATGGGGAACATGGCCCCCACTGGTTTATACCATAATCTGTTGTCATATGCTTGGGGACTAATGGAAGAAAGAACATGGCCCATCTAAGCTACCCAGGACTGTAACTAGGAAAGGCCATTAGAGCTTTGACCCAGGGTGCAAAATTTAGAGGATGCTAATTCACTATTTTGGGGTACCCGTCTTCTCTGCTCATCCCCACAACAGTGATGATCTTGCACTGGCCAAGGACAAGGTGTGTGTGTGTGGGGTGCGGCAGGGAGCGGTTCCTCACCCTTCAGCAGATTCAAACCCTCCTGTATCCTGAGACCCACCTCCTCCCCCTGCCTAGTGGCCATACCCAGATAAACCTAATCCCAAATCCATTCTGCTCCAGCTACAAAAATGTTGGCTTTCCGAGGCAATTCTGTGTAAATGATCATGCCAATGAGTATCTGTGCACTGTCCATTCTGCCCAACAAGTGCCAACCCACCTGGAGCAAGCCAGGTTCTCCTGGCTCCCCCTTCGGGCCTGGTTTTCCTGGCAGTCCCATGAAGTTCTGAAGCCCCTCGGGCAGGGTGGGACACACTTCACAGGGGTCACCCTGTGGGAAGAAAGAAACTGTGAAAGGGAATAATACTAGACCCAGTGCAGCCCTAGACATACCCCACTGAGTTCCCATAGTCACTAGCCCTGCCCAACCTTCTCCACCAAGCCCCCAAGGGAGGTGTGAGAACCCAGGAGTGCTGGTCCCTATAGTGGGCAGACAGCACCCGGGGGACCCTCAGCCCTGAGACCTTCCATCCGGACCCACCTTTTCTCCTTTCAGTCCTGGCGTCCCTGGTCTCCCCTGTTGGAAAAAGAAGTGTTGATGAGCACCAGGCCCAAGGGGAGGGAGGTGGACATGGTTGGAAGAGGAACTCGGTAGGGTAGATCTATAGGTAGGGCTGGCTTCTCTTCACCCTCCAAGCCCTTCCACATAATACTTACAGGCTTTCCCCCTGGACCTTCCTTCCCTGGAGATCCAGAGCTTCCCTGAAGAAAACAGCCAAAGACAAAGGGTTAATGGTGCAAGAGGGGTGTGAGGGGAAAGTCATAGGTCACCATGCCCAAGCCTCCCCATCATACAGATGGGAAAACTAAGGTCTAGAGAGGGTAAATGATTTACCCAAGGACACACGGACAGTGAGGGGCAGAGCTGGGACAAAAATCCAGGCCTCCTGATTCCTCATCCAAGGTTCTTTCCACTGTACTGCATACCTGCCAGGGACCTAGACATGCCCTTTCAGGGAGCCTTCCTTGATACAGAGGCTCCAGGAAGAGTTCAAGTCCCTCAGCCCCTTCCTCCCTGCTCCCTTATCAAACAGCCCTCCCTGATTGCAAGTTCTTCCCTCAATCCCTGCTACAGCCTAACGGAAGATATATATACATACATGCTTGTATGCATGCACACATACGTGCATATGTATGTATACTGTTCTTCTTATGAACAACAAGGACAGCTAAAGAGCCTCAATGGATAGAGTGCCAGGCCTGGAGTCAGGAAGACCTGAGTTCAAATCTGACCCCAGATACTAGCTGTGTGACCCTAGGCAAGTCACTTTACCTTGCTTGTCTCAGTTTCCTCATCTGTTGAATGAACAGGAGAAAGAAATGGCAAACCACTCCAGTGACTTTGCCAAGAAAACCTCAAAATGGGGTAAGTCGGAATCAACTAAAACAACTCAACGACAACAGCAAATACGAACAGCATTTCTGTAACCCTTTAAAATCAACCCTTTTTTCTCACAACAGCCCAGGGAGGTTCAGAGTGTAAGTCAGTATTGGGCCCATTTTACAGATGAGGAAAGTTAAGACTTGGTGAGGGGAAGTTTCTTGCTTAGGATCACATAGTTCAGAGAATCATTGATTTAGAGCCGGAAAGGATCTTAGCAGCCATAGAGTCCAAGCCCCTCATTTTACAGAGGAGGAAACAAACAAGAGGAGAAATGACTTGCCCAGGGTCACACACCTAAAGGAGGCAAGATTTAAAGTCAGGTCTTCCTGGCACTTTTCTCCACTGCTGCGCTCTGCCTCATCTGCTACGGAACATCAGGGCCAGGACTTGATTCCCAGGCTCCTGACTCTTTGGTCTGGCTCTTGCCAAACACACTTTACTCCTGGCACATCCTTCCCAATATAAACCCTTAATTCCTTTCACTGCCATTTCCCAGCTGCTATCTCCATCCCTTCTAAGGTTACTGTCTAGCTACTCTATATTCTCATTTAAATATGTCACACACACACACACACACACACACACACACCACTCGAATGTAAGCTCCTTCAGGGCACAGCTTATTTTTGCTTTTGTTGCCCCAATGCTTAGCTAAGGGTCTGACATTTGGAAAATCCATGCTGATTGTTGATTGATAAACATGACATGTGGGCTCCCCAGCCCTGTGTCAGGGTGGAAAGAAGAATGGATCCAAAGTCTGACACTCACTAGATGTGTGACCCTGGGCGGGTCACTTCTACTCCCTGGACCTCAGTTTCCACATCCATAAAATGGGGAGAATAGTCTTTGCCCCACTGGCAAAGATTGCGTGGTTTACATGAGACAATGTTAGTAAAGCTCTCTCTGTATTAATCATAACAACATTTGTCATCATCTCTCAACTCAAATTTCCCTCTTGTCCTTGCTTCCTTCAGCAGGATCAGAGGCTCCAGGTGAGCCCCAGAGGTAGGCAGCTGTGGCAGGGTCAGATGCCCTTTCCATATGGATGGAAGGCTCTCTTCATTATTGTGTGAGGCAACATGGGGTCAGGGCCCAGAATGAGCTGGCTGGGACACAGCAGGCCCTTCCAGGGCCCTGGCCCCCGCACCCCCCCACCTCAGCACTGCCCTGCATACTGGGCACAGGCTTTGTGAATACAAAGGGAGCCAGGGACTCAGGGGAGCTGCAAGGCGCCGGGAGCTGGGAGGAGAAGAAAAGGAAAAAAATCTATTTTCTCCAGCTTATTACAGATTAATCTCCAGACTCTTGAGTCGGAGTCTGGCCGAGGTTTGGCCTCTTTCCTGGGAGGGAGGCAGGGGGTGGGGGCGATGGCTGAGAAGCCTGTCTGCAGCTTCCATAGAACCTCTTCAACCCTTTCCCTCCCATGTCCAGCTGGGGCCGGCTTAGCCCCGACCCTCCCTCCCCCCAGAGGTTACCTTGTCTCCTTTTGGGCCAGCTGGACCACCGGGGTCCCCCTGTGGGGAGAGTCAGAGAGTAAGCTCAGCAACCTCCCTTCCAAAGCCTCTTCTCCTCCCTTCATCTTTGGGGCTCTCCTCCTCTGGGCCCAGACAGGGGCCCTCCTGCATACAGAGCTGTGTCTCCTTCCCAGAGAGGGGGGAAGTCCCTAAGAGCAGAGCTGTATCTCCCCCTTAGAAGGAGGGATCTGAGATCAGGGGCTTATCTACCCTTCAGACTGGGGGTCCCTGTGGGCAGACCTCTCCCTCAAAATTGGGGATCCTGAGGTCAGAGTTGTGTCTACCCTCAGACTGGGGGTTCCTTTTCTTCCCCATCTGTCCCGGTACTTTGCCCTCAGGGTATCTCTGGATAGGGTGATGGGTATGGGACGTGGACTAGCCTTCCCGGCTGTGTATGTCGGGGGAGGGGTTGAGGACACTCACAGGTATTCCTGGCAGTCCCATCCCAGGGGGTCCTGGGAGTCCTGGGGGCCCTGGCTCTCCAGCCAATCCCTCTGGTCCCACGAAGCCAGGGTCACCCTGGGACAAACACAACCAATCAACAAGCATTTACTCAATGCCTATGTCGTGCCAGGTGCTGCATCAGCACAAAAGCGAACTATTTCCTGCCCTCGAGGATTCTCCATTCTACTGGACACGGGAAATGGGAGGATCCTTCCTATCATGCCCCTAGCCCACCCTGTGACCCCTTACCTTCTGCCCCTTGGGCCCAATGACACAGATCTCCCCAGGCCGACCCTGTGGAAAATGGGAGACAAGGGTGGGCACTGATGCCAGAGGCGGCCTGAGTGGCCCCCGGCCCTCCCCTGCCCCACTCCCCCAAGAGCCTTACATCTCGGCCAGGCCTCCCCATTGAACCCTTGAAGCCTGTGTCTCCTCTCTCTCCTTTCTGGCCCTAGAAAGGAAGACATGATATCGACTTAGGCTATAGATCCAGACAGCGTATCATCGTGGGTTGGAGCCAGGAAGCTCTGGGGTCTGGTTCTGCCTGTGACACAGACGTCAGTCATGTGACCTTGGGTAAGTCACTTAACCTCCAGGAACTATAGGCAACCCTCTAGGACTAGAAGGTGCAGTCCCTACCTCAAAGATAAATGTCTAAAAAGTGAGAATGTTGGTTTTAAAAAAGGCCTTGCAAGGGACAGCTAGGTGGGGGAGGATAGAGCACCGGCCCTGGATTCGGGAGTACCTGAGTTCAAATCCGACCTCAGACACTTAACACTTACTAGCCGTGTGATCCTGGGCAAGTCATTTAACCCCAATTGCCTCGCAAAAAAAAAAAAAAAAAAAAAAGGCCTTGCAAACCTCCCACTGGTACATTCATGACAGTTTTTACTACTACAGATGGATCAGGGCTGGGGACCATCATGGAAGTAGGGACATGGGTAACCAAGCCTCCTAGGAGCCTTGAGGTTTCTGGGATGAGGACCTTCTTGGCCCCCTCTATTTGACTGTCATAGCTGGGATCAGAGGGAACATCAAGTCCAGTCCCTTCATTTTACAGGTTAACTTTTTTTTTTTTTGCGGGGCAATGGGGGTTAAGTGACTTGCCCAGGGTCACACAGCTAGTAAGTGTCAAGTGTCTGAGGCCACATTTGAACTCAGGTCCTCCCAAATCCAGGGCCCCTGTTTTATCCACTGCACCACCTAGCCACCCCCAATTTTACCGATAGGGAAACTGAGGCCCAGAGAAGGGAAGGAATTTGCTCAAGGTCACAGAGGGTCAGAGCTAGCCCAAGGTCTGGGCTCCTCTGACTTTATTGTGCGTCTTCTCTTCCCTAGAGAATGTAAAGAAAGCTTACCTTCTGCCCAGTCGATCCAGTAATTCCAGTAGGACCCTGGGAGGATAACTGGAGGTGAGCCCCATGTGCCCTGTGATGCCAGCCCCAGCTATCATACCCGGAACCCCTCCTCTCCCACCCTGACCATGCCCGAGGATCTGCCTACTCACCGAGTCCCCTTGATCTCCCTTTTCACCTTTGGGCCCTTCAGCACACTGGTAGGTAGGTGGAGAGAGAGAAGGGGCAAGGGAGGAGATGGGAACACATACGTTACTTAGGCATTGAGCGTGGACCACCTCCCTTGTCTGACTGAGAATTCTGCCCCCTGTCCTCCAATTCCATGGAGCCTTACCTGGAGAGGGGCATCCGGGGAAGTACGGACACAGTCAGAACCCTGTGGGCAAGAGGGAGTTCAGAGAAAGGGAACAGGGGCCAGGGCAGGAGCAGAGGGGGATGGAGACTGAGATTTGGGGGAAGAGAAACCAAGGGTGGGCAGGGAATTTGTAGGGGGTTAGAGATCTTCCTGGTTCTGTCGTTCAGTTGTTTTTATTCGTGTCTGACTTTTTGTGACCCCATTTGGGGTTTTCTTGGCAGATCCTGGAGTGGTTGGCCATGTGCTTCTTCAACTCATCTGACCGATGAGGAAGCTGAGGCAAACAGCGACTTGCCCAGGGTCACACAGCTTGTAAGTGTCTGAGGCCAGATTTGAAATCAGGAAGAGGAGTCTTCCTGACCGCAGGCCTGGCGCTCTGTCCACTGTGCCACCTGGCTGCTCTGTTCTACTAAATGGAAATTGCTGGGGGAAAAGAACTCTATTTTCTGGAAGATGGGAGAATGTTTTGGGCATTCTGGGAGCCTAGAGGGCACCCTTTCTCAGAGCAGGGAGCCTGGGACCAGCCACTCCATGCTTCCGCGTGCCTATGTCTGCTTCTGGAATGACAGCAGCCTCGGCCATAGAACAAGGTCCCCCCTCTGGAGAGCACTCCCACATCCAGCGACAGGCGCGGCTGGTATGTCAGCCCCTTCCCCCGGCAGTAGGCATGGGTCAGGGGAACACGCAGCGGGCACAGATGGTTACTCACCCGAGCTCCTTTCTCTCCCTTGGGCCCTTCAGACCCTGGTAGGCCCCGCTCGCCTTTCCCACCCTGCAAGTAAGGAGCAGAGCAGAATGCAGCCTCTTAGCCCAAAGCAAACACGAGCAAGAGAGCCTGGGAGAGATGGCTAACCCCTCTCCCACAAGGGGCATCCTGTGTACCTCATCCCTCCAGGTCCTTATGCCAGTAATCCTGGGTATGCATATGTGGGGTTAGATTGGAGCAGCCATATTCAATCCCAGGGAAATGATTTCCTACCCTGGACCCTCCCCACACCTCTCAGCCTATGGACATGAGGGGACCATAAACATAAACAAGGCATGGTCACAGGGAGTCTGGCTCCCTGCCCTCCCCGACACATCTGTGCATAGGCACCATGCACATGCATGCACCCCCCCCCAGTCTACACATGTAGACACATGTGGACGTGCCGTGTGCCTCGGATGCACACACATGCCATCGTGCGTAGCCTGTGTATCCCATGAGGGTACATGCACACGGGCCCGTGCCCCAGAGTTACCCATACACACATCTGTTACTGTGCCATGCTGAGGGCACTGGTGGATGGAGATGAGGGGTGGGGGTGGGGAAGGCAGGAGGAAAAGACAGGGCTTAGGACTCACCTTGAGACCAGGAGGACCCAGTGTGACCTGAGGAGACACAGAGTTGGATCACCAGACAGGGAGGCAGGGAAGTCAGAGGCCCAGAGAGGGCAAGCGACTTTGTCAAGGTCCCACAAAAAGGCCGGGAAACAAACTGACCCCCTGCATTCCCCTCCATCCCTTGTTCTTTCCACCAACCTGGCTCCAGGCTCCCTCGTCCCCCTTCAGGACTCTCTATTTCGCTGGATGGAGAATGGGGCTAGTCTTTGTCCCCCCAATTTATCTCCTTCCCAAGCTGCTCATTTGCCATGGCAATCCTGCTGTTTCCATAGCAACTTCACACACATCTGGAAGCCACAGGCCTGCCAGATGTTACAGGCTGGTTTGGCTGGGAGGAGTATTGAGAATCCAATGAGGAAAGATGATCGGATGGGGTGGGGGGAGGGATAGAGCGGTGCAGTCATGGGGGACAGAGTCATGGAAAGTTGGAAGTAGGGGGAGGGTCTGGAGCAGTCCTCATGTCTCCCAAGTCTGAGCCCTAGCCCATCCCTTCCTAATGTTACTCCCTGTCTCCGATATCCTGCCAGGAGCCAAGCCAAGCTTCCCTGAGTTCCAGAAGGAGTTTGGGGGTAAATGGGAAGTCAGGCAAGCCCACCAGGAAGTCCCCTCCACAGCTGTGGGAAAAAGGGGATATTTAGAGGAGAAGAAAGGCCCAGATTTTGACTAAGGGGCCCTAGAAGGGAATGCTTGCTGAAAGCAGATGGGATGGTCAATGTGGCCCTCCCTCCCGTGGGCTCCTTCAGCCAAGGCCGAGCAGGGGGACATTCTGGGCAGGCCAACTGAGCACATCAGAGCCGTGGGAGAAGGATGAGTCAGGCTGGTGGCATGGGGGTACCCAGCCACATGTGGGTGTGGGTGTGGGTGTGGTGGGGACACAGTTGGACACCAGCTGCACACCACTGGGGCCCCTTTCTTCTCCTCAAACCTCAAGGGACTTCCTGGGGAGAGGGGGGAGGCTAAGGTCCCAGCCCCACCTAGGCCAGACCAGATTTTCAGGCAAGACCCTTGGGAGCAAGAAGGACCTGCCGCTACCCAGGCTGGGGTCAGAGCTGTGATTTGGGAAGAGGACTAATATTTAGCCAAGGTTCATAATATCCAGAACTAGAATAGACTTCAGGGATTGTCCTGACTAAGCCCCTCATGTTCCTGATGAGGATGAAGGGGACCACATTGGGGAAGGCATTCACCAAGTTTCCTGGATGCCCAGCAAGCCAGCACCAGAAACCAGATTCCAGGCACCATCTTTGATTTCTGGCCCTGTTCTTCAAGGAAGAATGTTAAGGGGACCAAAGAGGACTAAAAGATCCTCAACCATGACACATAACAAAAGAGGGTCTTGCTGGCCATAAGCTTGGGGCATTGAAGCCCCAGGGAGGGGAGGAGGAATGGCAAGCTATGGACAGACCCATTCTCAGTTATGAAGTAGGAGTCCCAGCAGTGTCTGATGATTAGAAAGGGCCTTCTGGTACAAAAAAGGGAGGAACAGGAAGCCTAGGGAGGATGCCTAGGGAGGATGCCTTGCCCAAGTGCCCTATCAACCGGCCCCCATCCAGAAAGGACCCACAGACGTGGGCCTATGTTCCTTCCATCCAGACTTGAGAGCCCTCCTCTATCTTCACCCCTACATACTTTGGGGTCCCTTCCCTCCCACCTGGTGCCCTTGCCTCTGTGGGCTCACTCACGTTGTTCTCCGTGGCATGGATGGCACAGGGAGGGCACTAGAGGAAGAAAGCCTAGTCACCAGTCAAGTCAGCCTTGGGGATCCCACATGAGAACCCTGCTGCAGAGCCCCTCCTGCACCCCACAACTCACAATGTCCTGAACATTCAGAGGCTTCCTGGCAGATCTAAGCTTCTTTTAGAGTTTACTAGGCTGAGAATCAGGACATGCCCACCACACATAGCTACTTCCCTTGGCTACTCTTCTACTCCCCCACCTAGGAGAATTCCTCTTTTAGAGAAAACCACAAACTAATGTAGCACATTTGGGAAGGGGCAAGGGATACCTAGAGCCCCAAATGCACACACATGCTTCACACAGTGAGCATCCAGTTGCTTGCTCCACAGTAGGTCATAGGGCATAGAGATCTCAGAAACCATACAGTCTGACCATCTCATTTTCCAGATGAAGAAACTGAGGCCTAGGGAGGAGAAGGGCACTTGCCCAAGATTATAGAATCATATAATTTAGAGCTAAAAGAATCTCTGCAGGCCATATGCCAATTCACTCATTTTACATATGGGGAAACTGAGGCAGAGAGCAATTAGATGACTTTCCCAAAGTCACATAGCTAGTACATAATGGATTCAGGATTTGAACCCAAATCTTCAGACTCCTAATTTTAGTACTTTTCCCAATATGCCAACACTACGTTGAAAGGGCACAGCCAAGGAAGGAAACCTGTGACCCCTCCTCATAGGCCCTGTTGGCCCCCACATGGGAGCTCTCCTCTTGGTGTGGGCACTGCATGTGTAAGTCCACAAAGGTTAGCCAGACTGACTGACAGAGGCTGAGCTCTGCACTCTTCCCACAGTAGTCATCTCAGTGCCAAGATGGTAACTTCTCCACAGGCCTCTAAGCTAAGCCAGTAATCTCTGTGCGATAGGGCAGAGTGCCCAGGGCCTCTCAAGGAATGCAGGGAGACGGGTGGGCATCCGGCTGCCCCCGCTCCCCTTTGACTTCCCCCAGGCATCCTTAGAGACTTATTTCAGGGGCTGGCTCAGTCTGCCTTCACAATAGGCCTCTCTCTGTCCTTCCAAGGCAGTCTTACCTCATCAGCTGGCATAGCCTTCTGTGCCCAGGAGTCCTAAAGGGAGGGAGAGGCAAAGGAATGGATGGGGAGCCGGAGGAACAGAAAATAGGGGAGCCCCAGCCCCCAGGGCTACATAGCTTAACTAAAACTTGGGTTCAGGGGGCCCCAACATCACAAACTAGGCAAGTCTGGGCATCCTAGTTTTATTTTCCTGGTGAGGATAAAGGCCTTAATGGGCATCTCTGAGGTGCCCAGTGAGCCTTTCAGCTTTGTAGATCTGGCACCTCTGCCTGTGGACCCAGTGGTTTTTTAGGAGACAAACTGGAGGAGACTTCAGAGCCCATCTAATCCAACCTCTTCATCTTACAAATGAGGAAATTGAGGCCCATGGAGAGGTAGGGACTTGCTAAAAGTCATATGGCTGATAAATGGTAGTGTCAGGATTTGAACACAGGCCTCAACTCCAAATCTCACTCTTCCCACCTTCTATAAGAAAATGTGTTACCTCCCAGAATGCTCACCAAGCTCTGATGGGCTTGGGGACATTGGGACAGAGGGTAGGTTAGGAAAATTGGCCTGGGGACAGAGGAAAGACCTGGGGGTGGGCTCAGCTCCTACCTTGCTTTCTTTCTCTCTCTTTACTCCAGCATTTCCTGACAGCTGAGCATTCACCTAGACAGAGAGAAAAGTCGGCTCAGGGAAGAGACTGGAGGATCATGGGAAAGCAGACTTGGAGGCAGATTAAGAAACTAAGGCCTCGAGAGGGGAAGGGTCTCATCCAAGGTCGAGCAGGTAATAAATGGCAGACCATCCCTCTGGCTCCCTCTCAGGGAGGGCTCTTCTCCACGATATCATAGCTCCTTCTCCACAGAGTTGTTTACATGAGTTGGACTTTGGGGCTGATGACCCTCTAAGACCCGATCAAATCTACTAGGGTTATCTTAGTCTTCCCCTGGAAGTGGGAGACCCTCTGAGGAATGTGGGAGGGGGCAGTTTATCAGGAGGCAGAATTATGACCATCACTGGCCATGCCCCTCACACTCAGAGCCTTTATCAGTAAAGAAACACCCTCCATCTCCCCTCCCCCAGTCATATGAATAACCTGTCCCTCCACCCTCCCAATTTCACCCCCTGTGGCCCCCCTCTCCCTTTTTTTGCTTTCCTACTCCACCTTCCTCTGTCCCCCCCCCCCACTTTTTCCTCTCCCTCCCAAATCCCCTCCCTTTGCCCCTAGGATTCTGGAAAAACTGAGCCAGCTAATGAATGGAGTCATGTGTTCTTCAGATTAAGAGCCTGGGCTGACTGCCCGAGGTGGGAGAGGAGGGCACGGGCCTCCCCCCAAGCCCTTTGGTCCCTGCATCTTTCTGATCAATGCTGCAGGGCTGGAGGAGCCTTGGAGTTTGATGAGGCCCAGGAAGGGGCATGAGGGAAGTCACTTCCTGCCTCTCCTCCCGAGTACTCCCAGATCCCACCCACAGGATGAGGACATACATGTCCTGGCATTACTTGGGCGGGAAATCAGAGGATCCTAGAATGTCAGAGAAGGGAAGAGACTTTAGAATCCCAAATGTCAGGACCGAGGAGGAGCTTAGAACACAGTGTCTGAGCAGGGAAGGACTTTCTTAGAACACAAACCATTAGAACTGGAGGCGAGCGTAGAACACAGAATGAATGTCGTCGAGGGCAGAGACCTCAAAAAACTAATCAAAACCTCTCGGGGGCACATGTAGAAGGGGGAAGGGAATAGTTCTATAGACTTTAAGGGCCAGAGCGGGGATTCAACGTGAATTCTGCAGGCTCCAAATCTAGTGGCCAAATGGAGGTCAACCTGGCGCTTTTCCTAGATTGGACAGATGGATGGATGGATGGATGGGTGAATAATGAATGGGCATCGCTCTCAGAGAAGAGATCTACCCTTGTGCCCACTGGTTCCCTCACCCCACTGCCCCAAGGGCTTCACCTCTCCATCACCCTGTTTGGGGTCCCTCATCTCAGGTATACGTGCCAACTCAATCTAACTCATTCGGCGGGGTTTCATCCGGCAGCAATGCCACATAAGGAGGAGTGGGGGTGGACTGGGAACCTCACCTTGCTGCCTTGTGGCTCCTCCAGGCAGAAGCACCGAGTGTAGACCTTGCCCTCTGCCTGTGGACTGATCTCGATGAGCTCGTTGTTCTGGGTGTCCCGTCGGGCTTTGGAAGCTTCCTGAGCACACTGCTTGGCAAATCAGGAGGAAGGGCCCCTGAGCTCTGCTCTGTCCCTGCCTCTTGTGGTTGCCCCAAGCCCCCAAGAGGACTGGCACTCAGTCCCCGGTCCCCCCCGCCCAGGTTCCCACACTCACCCCAGTCGGTGAGACCTCGCAGCACCCTTCTTCCATCACCAGGGAAGGATCACAGTAGATGTGGGCCTGCTGCAAATCAAACTGGGACGGGGGTGGAGACAAAGGTAAGAAGGACACAGGAAACGAAGTGGGATCCCCCCAAGGGGAAGGACACTTACAAAGACAGGCTTGCCTTGCTCAGCATCCACGCCCAGGAGGACGTGGCCCTCGGCAAGCACAGTTTGCCGGGGGCCCACAGGTTGGGAGGAGACAGAGGTGCAGTCCACGTGGATGGAGACCACGCGCCCAGTCACACTCAGCACCAGCTTGTGCCAACGCAGGTCAAAGATCTCGGCCACGGGGAAGATGCAGGACACGAAGTCACCGTCCAAGCCACGGGCTCGGAACTCCAAGGTCTTCTCGTGACTGTTGATCTCCAAGGAGATCTGAGGAGGCGAGATGATAGAATCATAAGATTGAGAGTTAGAAGGGACCCTATGGGTTCTGATTTTACATGAGAAAAGCAAGGCCCCAAGAAGGAATGGGAATCCAACCAAGACCGACACACCCAATAAATGCTTGAAACCTCAAGTGACGGGGAGCTCATTACCTCCCCCAATAGCCCATTCTACTTTAGGACAGAGCTCATTCAGGAAGTCTTTCCAGTCATCCAGTCTAGATCCGTTTCTCTTCTATTTCTCCCCATTGTTCCTAGTTCTGTCCTCTGGGGCCAGGCAGAGGAAGTTTATTACATCTTTCGCATGGCAGCCCTTTGAATCATTGAAAGCTGTTATCATGTTCCCGGCACCCTTGCCCCCCCCCCAGTCTTTCCTCCCCCTGACCTTCCATTCCTATTCCTTTAAGCTGAGGAAGGCATGGTCTCCAGTCTCCCTCCCGTCTCTGGGAACAATCTGACCTGTAAGTCAATACAAGTCCAATACTCTGATTTTCCAGGTGATGAGAAAACCTGGGTGCAACTGTTCTTTCTGTCCTCTCCCTCTTTGGGCAGAGAGAGGAGAAATATGTAATTCTAGCCAGTGGCAATAAGAATGGTTAATAATAATTAATAATAAAAATTCTCATTTCTATAGGAAAAAAGGAAACAAGTGCTAGGCACTGTGCTAAGTGCTTTACAAATATCATCTCATTTGATCCTCAGAACAACACTGGGAGGTAGGTGTTGTCAACACCCTCATTTTACAGTTGAAGAAACTGAGGCAAACAGAGGTTGAAGGACTTGACCGAGGTCACACAGGCTCAAAAGCTAGGGTTGTTCAATCCTTTTGTGTAGGGAATAGGGGTGGGGTAGAGATGAGGGCAGGGCTGGGGTCTGGACTTGGGATTTCATAAATTAGCAGTGCAGCTCAACAACTATCCTACAAATTATAGTTATAGGAAATTGCCTGGGGCCCTTCAGCCAGTACACGTCAGAGGCAGGATCTGAACCCAGGTCTTCCCAATTCCAGAATCTACTCTGTCAATCTCTATGGCATGCTGCCTCCCAGCTCTTGACTTCTGGGAGGCAGCATGTTATAGAAAGAGCATTGGGTTTGTAGTCGAGTTCAAATTTGAACGCTGCTGCTTAGGAATTAATTACATGACTTTTAGATTGAGTGCTGTCCCCTCCCTGGGCCTGAGGTCTGCGGGAAAATGAAGCCTTTCTCAAATTGAGATTCTATGCTCCCATTTGTCCTCATTCAATCATGCTTTTCACTACCCATCACCAGACAGAAAGCGATTCCACATCATTCTCACATTCCCACCCAACTATATGGAAGTCTTCTGGTTGGCCCAGCCTTGTAGGTTGAACCAATGAGCTTGGACCAGTAGGACCTGGCAGCCAATCAGAGGCTGTCTCGAGTGGAAGATGCCGTCAGCTTTGGGGACCAGAAGGGAGGGGAAGGCAATAGTCTGGTTAGGGAGTGAAGTGTCATCCCCAGCCTAGGACTGGGGAATTTTCTGTCATTCATACTACTAATAGCCTTCCCCCCGGTGTGCCATTTCTGCATTTGTATGTTCTCTTTGTCCTTGCAAATAAACCTCATAAAGGCACACAGAAGGCCTGGAATGGGTGGAGAGAGCAGCTGCCTCTCTGTCACAGGAGGGCAGTAGACCCAGGTCCTAGCTCTGCCACTACAGATGTGTGACCTTGGCCAAGTCCTTTCCCTTCCTCTGTGCCTTAGCTCCCTCATCGGTCAATGGGGGGATTAGACCATGTGGTCCCTAAAGTTTCCTCCTAGCCCTAACAATCTCTGTCTTTTGGGGCAGAAGGCATGTGGGGGAAGCAGAGGCCCAACTGGGGTGTGTAAAATTGGGGAGATAATGATTGAACCCCTGAGGCCTAGGAACCAAGCAGATGCAGAGGACGGGAAGGCAAGGCATCTCAGGGCTGGGGCTGGGGCTGAGAGTATGACAAAGAATGAAAGTGGCGAATGTCCCTTGCATCTTCCCAGAGAAGGAACGCGCATCGCTGTGTGCCTAAGCTCAGCCAACCCCTTTAAGGATCCTTCACGAAACACCCCCTGCCCTCCAGGCTCTGTGTTTTAGTAGGGGTGCAGAGGAGCTGTTGTGAGCCATGATGGACAGTGCCCAGGGAGCTGGTGACACTGTTGGTCAGGGATATCCGAGGACCCCCTCCTGGGACTCCGAGTGGCCAGGAGAGGGTGATGAGGAAGAATGAGGACTGGCAAACTCCTGAGAGGATGGGGGAAGCAGGCAGGTAAATAGTGAGGTGGGGGCAGGTAAATAGTGGACAGGAGGTAGACGGGGTAAGGGAGGGCAAAGTCTCAGGGTGTATGGACATAAAGTGAAAATGATGCCTCACCTCTGGGGCAGAGCAAAGAGGACAAGGAGAGGAAGAAGGAAAAGATCTATCTACTGTAATAGACTTAGGGGGACTGCAGGGATCATCTAGAAAAGGGGCTCTGAACATGGGGTTTGGGAAAACGGTTTTTGGTAATGAGTTCATATAATTGGCTTCTTTCATAATCTTACGCATTTAAAAACCTTCTTCTGAGAATGAGTCATAGGTGTCACCAGCTTGCCAAAGGGGTCCACGACGCACAAAAAAATCGAGAGCCCCCATTGTCATAGTCCATCCCCCCCACTTTATACATGAAGAAACTGAGGTCCCCAGAGGAACTTGTATTGGGTTGTCCAGAAAGTAAGCAGCAGAGATGGGATTAAAAATTGGACCTTCAAAGCCCACATCGAAAGATCTTCCCAGGGCTGGGTAGGAAGGAGATTGAGGGGTGGAGGTAGGTGGATTGAAGGACGGCCTCTCCCGGCTGGGGGCAGGAGACCAAGGGTAGCGAGTGAGAAAACTAGTGAGGGGGGAGGAGGCCCCAAGGAAGGGAGAGGAGCAAGAAGCAAAGTGAGGATTTGGGCAGGGGAGTGGAAGGGTGCAGGGAGGGACAGGGAGACAAAGGATTAGGGGAGGACAGCATTAGTGGGAAAGAGAGAGGCTGTGGGGGAGGCCAAGTGGGTGGAAGGCCCAAGGAGGTGGGGAGAGAAGGGGAGGAGGCCTAGGGAAGTGGGGGCAGGGTTGAGAGAAAACAGGAGGCTGAGGCTCACCTGTGGGTACCCATCCTTATCAGTCACTTGCAATAAATACCAGGTGTCTTTGTTCGTCTGTTTCTTCAGCAGAAGGGTCAGCACTATTGCAAACTGGTCAGGGAGACCCCCAGGAAACACCTGGCTGGAAGAAGGAGGAAGAAAGGACAGGTGAGCTTTGCCGTCATCAGAAGCTCAGCCTGTTGGTCTCAGCTTCTTCCCAGGGTCCGTGTATACTGGCTCTTACCCTGGTATCTTCTCTCACCCCATTGCCAGCCAGATGCCTGTGCTTGCCCTTGGTATCCAGACAGTGCCAAAGTACCAGATGCATGCCCCCACTCCTTAGTGTCAACCTAGGGCCTCCTCCCTTGTCCAGAGAGGACTGAGTGCCAATTCCCCCACTGCCAATCAAGTCCCAGCTCACTCCTGTTGCTAGTTTAGCACCCAGCCTCATTCCTTATCTCTATTTTCCCTAATTCCTGACTGCCCAGGCCTGGGCCCATCTTCTGGGGACGGAGATACAGAGACCAGGGGATAAGGGTTGATCCTGAAGCCCAGCCTGACTTCTCAGAGAGCACGCGGATCTTCCCCCTGAAAACTCATCCTGTTCTAGGCACTGAAGTCCAAATGGCTCAGCATGGGGGTGGGTCAGCAGCAGGGGAATGGATGAAAAGACCCACAGAAGTACCCTCAATTCCTCTGAGTCCCTCCCCAGACCCCCAGGGGTACTCACGCTGTGGGGAGAGCAAGCTGGGTATTCCCCAGCCTCAGAATGAAGGGCCCTTTGGGGTTCCGGATCCTCTTGATGGCTGAGACCTTCATGAGGCCAAACCTCTTAATGAGATTGAAACCTGGGGAGGGGAAGACGGTGGAAGTAGCTCAGCCGAGGGGAGGGCAAGCAGGTGCCTCAGATGTACAGGGACAGGGGGACTGGGGGAGAAACAGGACTCACCTGTCATGTTGCTTGAGGCTTCACCACTGGTCTCTAATTTCAGTCCCTCCTGTTGCAGGGTGGGACATTGTTCACCTGGAAGAAAGAAAGTGAGGGTTCTAGGCATGCTCTGATGGCTTAGGGCACCTGGGATGCTTATTGTTCCCAGAAGACACAGGTTTGATAGTGTCCACCCTACCAACCTTTGGCACATACAGGCCCAGCCTTGGCACTGCCCCCTCCTTCCTCCTGCCTTGATAGACCCCAGAGAAGCAGGCAGAACCTTCCTCAGTCATGCACAGAGATGGGGGGAGGCAGAACAAAAGGGAGAGGAGAAACCACAACTGTGCCCATTCTACAGATGAGACCACTGGGGCCCAATGAGGGGAAGCCATTTGCCCAAAGTAGCCAATGGAGTCAGAGGCAGAGCCTGCTTTCTGCTGCTTCACTGCTGTTCCCTCCCCGCATTGTTGCCCCCAGCACTGGCAGGGGTGGTAGAAGGCCAGACAAGGTGGGATGGAGAGCAGTTTCACTGTAATCACTGAGTGTGAGGAGATAGGGCTGGGGAGCTACCATTCATGATGGCCCTACAGAATTGATTAAGAGTGATGGCTATGGGGGTGGCTAGGTGGCACAGTGGATAAAGCACTGGCCCTGGATTCAGGAGTACATGAGTTCAAATCCGGCCTCAGACACTTGACACTTACTAGCTGTGTGACCCTGGGCAAGTCACTTAACCCCCATTGTCCCACCAAAAAAAAAAAAAAAAAAAAGAGTGACAGCTACAAGAAGCACTGATGTTAGATACCAGGAAGGACTCTGGCCTCTCTGGGTGGGGGAGCCCCGTATGGGTGAGGTATCGCACTCTGGGGTTCCAGGCTGGTGTGAGTGCATCCTGGACGAGGAGCGGACTTAGTGGGCTTTTTGGCTAAGACGGGAGCCTCCTGGGTCTGGGCCCGGAAGCTCTGGCGCTCTCCGCCCCTCACACACATATGCAGCCAGAGGGTCCAGCTCCATCAGCGGCAGCCTGCCTGACTCACCGCCTGGCATGGTGCCCGGATTCCTCAGAGATGTTGAAATCTTCTGCCCCAGCCCCCGAGGAGACTCGCGAAGTGGGGAGTGGGTAAAACACACACATACACGTGTGCACATGTAGCCACATGCATCCAGGAGCACACACATACACACACACACACATCCAGTCACAGGGACACTGAGGTTCAGCACCAGCGTATGGACTCGGCCCACTCCCGGACTCTCTGCTGCTGCCCCCAGGTGGGAGGGAGGGAGGCACAGAGCCCCCAGAAGGGACTCTAGGGCTCTTGCTAAACTCAGGGATCCTTTAGCTGAACAGCTTCTCTCCCGGCTCTTGGGCAGGCACCCAAAAGTAATGATGCCAAAGCTATTTCCCCTGGCGCTGACCCTGGGAATAGCCTAGCCTTCTGTCTGGTCCTGGGTCTGGGCTCCTTTGTACTCCCCACCCCCAACTCCTGCCATGCAGAGACAACAGGACCTCCCCAGGAGGCTACAGGGGGAGCAGGAGGAGGAGGAAGACTCAGATTCCCTCATCGGTGAGGCTTCTCCTGTAGGTTTAATGGGTCACTGGCACTGGAGGTATCTGCGGCTGCAGAGATGCTGGGCCGGGTCAGACTGGGCTGGCAGAAGCCCATTCCCTCATAGATACCATACAACCCCCGGCATGTTCTGGAGCGAGGAGGGTGCACTTACTCCCACAGACACACAGACACAGACACACAGACACAGACACACACACACACACACATACACACACACACATACACACCAGACAGAGACCCATGCATACATATACACAAATAGGGACCCAGAGCTACTCAGATCTACTAGTAAAAGCTTCAGAGACTTCACCCACAGGAGCTCACGTAAGCCTCACAGTAAACCTAGGAGGGAAGTATTGTTATCCCTGTTTTATACAGGAAGGCAACTAAGGCTCAGAGAGACGGTGAGTGCCCTAGCCAGGGTCAGCCAGTAAGTGTCAGAGGGGGGAATTCAAGCCAAGGTCTTGTGGACCGCATGTCCAGCCTCCGGCTGCTTCTCCAGCGTGGGCTGCAGGACTCGTCAGTGCCCCTCAGAGAGAAGCCCAGCATGGGCCTCTCCCCTTTTAGTCCTCTGCCCCTGAAGCAGTTGTGCAGAACCTGGTTCCTGGTTCTGTTGGAGGGTTAGGGGTGGTTACACCTGCATCCTTACCATTTTCTGCTCCTTGACCACTGCAGGTGACCCAGAGGCTGATCAGCCACAGTCCTGGAGCCCAGGCTGACAACATGCTGGTCTCTAGACGTCACCTGGGAAGGAGATAGGCCTATGTGAGAAAGAGGAGAAGGGAGATGAGAGCTGACCCCTCACATTCACCAGAGGAAACCCTTGGGGTCTGAGTAGCCCCAAGAACCCGAATGAGAGAAACACCTCTGATTTCTGTGACAGTGCTTTATACTGATCCAGACCTTGTGGCTGGTGCTGGGCTCCCTTGCCTGCTTCAGCTTACCTTGGACATGGACACCTTTCAGTGACCACCCAAGTGGAAAGCGCCCATCTGCCTGGGACCAGAGAGAGGCAGGCCAGGCCACAAGGCCACCAGGGGGCGCAGAGTGGACCGGCTGTCAGTGTCCCGTAATAAAGTAGATCCTTTTAATTTGATTAAACCAAGACTGATGTGAGGAAATACATCAGCCTGAGCTTTCCCTTTAAACAGGACTGACCCATAAAACATCCCCCTCCCTTATTTGCACAGGTCCAGCAAAGGTCAGTAAGTCCAGCCCCCTGTCTCTTGGTCAGCCCAGGAAGAAGGGGTTTCCCTAACCCTTCTCAGGCTGGGGCAACCCCCTCTTTGGACTGAATGTCTGACCTCACTCCCGAATGCTGTGGTCACTTCACAGAATGATGACAGAGCTGGAGGAGCCCTGGGAATGTATCTGCTCCAAGTGTCTCCCCCCACCTCCAATTTTACAGGTAGAGAAACCGAGACTCAGAGAAAAAGATTCGTCCAGAGTCACACATTTAGTGTCAGAATTTGAACTCAGGTCTCCTGACTCCAAGGACCAGTGCGCTTTCTCTGGCACCCTGTTAACTCTACTCGTTCAGCTCTGGGGGAGACAGGGAGTAGTGGGGCATCCTTTCCTCCATGGGCTTGGAAGCCATGTTCTCCATCCTCTTCCTCTTCTCTTCAGGTTTCCCTCTGTCCCCATCCCCAAACTCAATCTATCTCCGGCCCCTCTCCCCGCTTCTGCTAGCTTGCAGGGCTTCTAACCTATGACTGGCCAATGGAAGGATGCCATGACATTGGCGGGCATGTGGATTCGGGCAGCTCCACAGACGTGTATGTGCCTGTGTGACCCTCCATTCCCGGCTCCAGGCTTTCTTCTAATCCCTTCATCTCCAATCTCCTTAGTCTCCCCTGTCCCAGGACCTTCCCCAAACTCCTGCAGTCCTTCCTTAGCCCTAGACCTGATTGGAGGAGGAAGGCATGCTGGTGCCGAAGAGGGAGAAGGTCCTGAACAACTTTGAAAGAATGACCATGAGGCGCTGGGAGAGAGAGGACCCTCCCCCTTTACCCACTGAATCTCCGGCTCCTTCCTGCCGGGACACCCAGCCCTGGAGCAAACATGGAAAGAGAGTTGAGAAAAAGCTAAGAATCGGGCTGCCCCGGGCTGGGAGAGGAGGGGTTGGGGAGCAGGGGTCCCCCACTTACCTGCCTGAGGCCTGACAGTTGTCTGGGCACCCACCCCCAGGCCGGGTGTGGGGAGAAGGCTGGGAGGGAGGCCAAGAGTCTGGCTGCCTGGGCCTTGGGGACCAGGAGGTAGTGGGCAGGGGTCTCCCCCTGCCACAATCTCTCCTGGGACCTGGGGTTCCCGACCTGCTCGTGCCGCTCTTGCTGTGTCCCCTTCTAGTGCGAGCCTAGGACTGGCGGGCCTGCCGGGCCCACGGCTGAGAGGGGGGAGACTAGGCGGGTGGAGGCTGGCCCTTTGCCAGGCCTTCAGCTAATGGGAGCCAGCTGTGGCGGGGCCGCCCGCCGAGGAGGGGGGCTCTGAAGCCAGCTAAACTAAGCTAGGGGTTTGAAGGGGCTGGGCTAAGCTGCCTTTCCTCCAGCCCACCCCCCACCCCCCACTCTTCCCCTTTCCCTGCCAGGTGAATCCCCAATCCACAGTTCTAGGCGTGTCTCACATTGCATGGAGACAGCGTCACGGGGAGGCCCCCCCCCTCCCCCCAACAAGGGAAGCCGGAGTGCTGGCTTTGTAAGAACTTGGGAAGAAAACTTGGAAAGTCGTCCTCCGTCCCCCTCTTTTCTTTCTCTGATGGCTCTCAGGATTGCTCCTTTCAGGGCCTGAGAAGACAGTCTCCGAGGAGACCCCCCCCAATCCCCACCCCCATTCCAAACTCTATGGCTCCCCCTCGCCATGACGTGGCCATTGGCCTCCGTGGCCTGCGTTTTTCCAACCTCAGCATCCCAACCACAAACTCTTTCCCCGAAGGTTCCCAAGTCAGTTCCCAATCATCTGTCTGTCTGCTACACCCCCAACCAGAATTTAGGGAGAAGAGAACTCACAGGATCAAAGATTTCAAGCTGAGAGGAACCTTCGAGACCCCAGGGTTCAAACACCTTATTTTTCAGATGAAGAAAACAGCCCCAGAGAGAGAAAGGATCTTGTCCAAAGTCACTGCCCCCAATGAATGAATAAGCATTTAGACAGAAAATGAAGCAGGGATTATACACAGGACACGTAGATAGAGAATAAATACAAATACATGCAAGGTAGTCTGGGAGGGAGCATGCTAGAAGTTGGGCTGAGCAGGAGGTCTAAGGCTTCTTTAAGATAAGAGCTGAGTCTTAAAGGAAGTGGGAGATTCTAGGAGGCAGAGCTAAGAGCTAAGAATGCATTCCATGCCTGGGGGTTAGCCAGTATAAAGGCATGGAGATAGGGGGACGGAATGTAGGGTGTGAGAAACAGAGAGGCCAGTTTGGTTGGACCAAAGAGTTGGAGCAAGGAAGCAAAGAATGACAAAACTGTAAAGGCTGTCTCCTGGCAGCTAGATGGTTCAGTGGTTAAAGCTCCAGGCCTGGAGTCAGGAAGACTCATCTTCCTGAGTACAAGTCTGGCCTCAGACACTTAGCTGTGTGACCCTGGGTGAGTCATTTAACCCTGTTTGCCTCAGTTTCCTCCTCTGCAAAATGATTTGGAGAGGGAAATGGCAAAACGCTCCAGTATCTGCCCAGAAAACCCTAAATGGGGTCACGAAGAGTCAGACACAACTGAAACAACTGAGGAACAAAGGTTGTCTGGGACTAGCTTGTAAAGGGCTTCAAAAGCCAAACAAAAAAAGTTTATATCTCATTATAGAGGCAATAGGAAGCCACTGGAATTTTTTGAGTCGGGGGATGACATGGTCAGATCTATCCACGAGGAAAATAATTTCAGAAGTCATGTGGAGGATGGATTGGAGTGGTGAGAGACTTCTGTCTGTTGCAATAATCTGAGTTAGAGGTAATGGTGGGCCTGAAGTAGGGTGCTGGCTGTGTGAATGGTGAGAAGGGCATAGCAGTAATAGTAAAAAAGTGCTTTCATTTCTGTATTATTTTGAGGTTTATAAAGCCCTGTCTCCAAAATAGTCCCCCTAGGAAAGGTAAGCAGGTGTTATTATCCCCATTTTGCAGATGAGAAAATTGAGGCTCAGAAAAGTAAAGAAATTTGCCTATAGCTTTGAAGTGACTAAGCTAGATAGGACTCAAAGCCAGATCCAGATCCAGGAGCCCTTCCCCCCAGGAAGGACTCTCTGGTCCAAATCCTGCCAGAGGAACCCCTCACTGAGTGGTTCTCCACACACCAGTCTATCTGAATTTGCACGAGAGAGGCAGGGGACTCCAAGGAGAGCACTAGCCACGATGGGGTCCTCCTGCCCATCTCCCACCCTCAGGAGGGAAAGGCAGTCTCAGTGATACTAGGAAGGGAGAAGTAGCCCAGAACCCTGAGGCTATACTGTGTGGTTGAGGCTCTGGCTGAGCCTCTATGGGAAGAAGAAAGAGGTAGCCTTGGGTGAAGAGGAGCCTGAAGCAGTGGCTTCGAGGGAGCTGAGTCAGTGGAAACCAGACCATGGTGCTCCTCGGGGCAGCCCTCAGGAACCAGTTCCCAGCCACAGTTATAGGGAAAGTGCTGAGGTCAGCAGAGATTCCCAGCCAGGAAGGGAGAGGGAGGAAAGAGGGGTGGTAGCATGCAAGGAGGAGCAGTGAGTGCTGGAACCCAGATGTCTATTTCCCCAATCCCATAGCCCCAGGTACCTTGTGGGGGGGCGGGGGGGGGGGACAAAATGATGGAGTAAAACAAGATGGAGACTCTCATGGCCAGGAAGCTGATTACTGGGAGATTGTGAAATGGGTCTATTTAAGTGTGACGAAGCTATGGGCAGAATCCAAGATGGAGCAGACTAGTTCCTGGAGCTCCAGATGGGAAGTCATAAATTCATAGATTGTTAGAGCATAGAAGATCCTTAGAGACCCTCTAGCCCACCCCATCCATTTTGTATATAGGAAAACCAAGGCCCAGAGTCCCCAGAGTGGGTAATTAACTCACAGGTCACACAGCAAGTTAGTGGAGGAGGTGAAACTTGAAACTAGAGCTCCTGACTCTCAGTTCAGTACCCTTCAAGAGGTCTAGACTTAGTTAATTTATCTTCCCAGGCCTCAGCTTCCTTATAACCATAGAATTTTCCAGAGCTCCCTAAGGTCAATATCTCTTTTGACTCATTGTCCCCACCAAGAGTTTATCGCTCATGAAGAGTTGTTTCCACAAATGCGGACGATGTGTCCCTAGTTTATAAACAAGCACTCAAGGTAACAAATGCATATCAGGCACAGGACAGCCTGTATTCCACTCCACAGAAAGAGTAGAGAATATAAATGAATCATAGCAGCTCACAAATAAATGCAGAATACACAGAGAGGGAGTTAGAATAGCCCATAAATAAACAAGAGTTTTCCTCCCTTTCTTGTGGGTTCTACTGTTTCACCAGAGTTCTAGAATCCTTCGCACCCAGTACTACTCCCTGGAAAGCAAATACACTACATAGGAGAGGCAGCCCCCTTCCTATGTTACCTTCATAGTCTGATTAGGTCTAGTTCTATACTGGTCTTCTGCCTTCTCATGTTGTGGCTATACTGTCTTTTTTATCATAAAAGTATGTTATTATTTTCCAGTTACATGTAAAGCTAGTTTTCAACATTTGTTTTCATAAGATTTTTTTTGCCCCTTTTGATACTATCTTTTATTTTTTAAAATTTGTAATAAAGTATTTTATTTTTTCCCGTTACATGTAAAGATAGTTCTCAACTTTTGTTTATACAAGCTTTCCAATTTCAGATTTTTCTCCCTCCCTCCCCTCCCTCCCCCCTCCCCTAGACAGCAGGTAATCTGATATAGGTTTTACACACACACACACACACACACACATAATAACATTAAACATATTTCTGCATTAGTCATGTCATAAGAGAAAAATCAGAGCAATGACGAAAAACCTCAGAATAGAAAAACATCAGCACCAAAGACAAAAGAAATAGTATGGTTCATTCAGCATCTACTCCACAGTTCTTTTTTTTTTTCTTGGATTTGGAGATCCTCTTCTATCATGAGTTCCCTGAAATTCTTCTGTACCATTGCATTGGTGAGAAGAATATAGTCCATCACAGTAGATCAACACTCAATGTTGATGATACTGTGTACAATGTTCTTCTGGTTCTGCTCATCTCACTCATCATTCATAAGATTTTTAGTTCCAAATTTTTCTCCCTCCCTCCCCTCCCCCCCTCCCCAAGACAGTAAAGCAATCTGATTTAGGTTATATATCACATTAAACATATTTCTGCATTAGTCATGTTGTGAAAGAAGAATCAGAACAAAAGGGAAAAACCTCAAAAAACAAAAAAACAAAAAACAAAGTAGAAACAGTATGGTTCAATTTGCATTCAGAATCCACAGTTCTTTTTTCTGGATGTAGAGAACACTTTCCATCATGAGTTCTTTGGCATTGTCTTGAATCATTGTATTGCTGAGAAGAGCTAAGTCTATCACAGTTGATCATCACATGATGTTGCTGTTACAGTGTACAATGTTCTCCTGGTCCTGCTAACTTCACTCAGCATCAGTCCACTTAAGTCTTTCCAGATTTGAAAACTGCCTGCTCATCATTTCTTACAGCACAATAGTATTCTATTACATTCATATACCACAACTTGTTCAGCCATTCCCCAATGGATGGGCATCCCCTCGATTTCCAATTCTTTTTTGGCTATAGTGTCTTACTGTCCTCCACCCATCTCCCCACACGCATACCCCTTGTTATGCTCCAAAAGGAAGCTATGAGTTAAAAAGTAAAATGAGGCCAAAAAAGGCTGAGAAGGTCTGTCATCTTATGCATCAAGTCTGAGAGTGACTCCATCCAATAGAGTCTTCTCCCAAAAGTCACAGAATTGGGCAGCTAGGTGGCGCAGTGGATAGAGTACCAGCCCTGAATTCAGGAGGACCTGAATTCAAATCCGACCTCAGACACTTGATGCTTACTAGCTGTGTGACCCTGGGCAAGTCACTTAACCCCAATTGCCTCACAAAAAAACAAACAAACAAAAGTCACAGAATCAGAAGTCAGAGCTAGAAGGGACCTCAGAGGCCAACTCGACCAACCCCTTCGCTTTACACATGAGAAAACTGAGGCCCAGGAAGGATAAGTGACTAGCCCAAGACCACCTGGGTAGACTCTTTAAATGCCAAAAGTGGAATTTGAACCCACGTTCATTGTCTCTAGAGCCAGTGCTCCACCCAGTCACTGAAACCCAGCTCTAGGGAATGCTAAGAGGCAGCTCTAATCCAACCACTTCCTCTTGGGACAGCTGAGGTCATTGAGACTTGACTGGGCATTATTTTTTGTCTTCTTAAGGTGCCAGTGGGCATGTCCACACTTTCCATAGGGAGAGGTATAGACAAGCAAAAGTTACAAAGGTCCATCAAATTGATCAGGGAATAACCCCATACATTCTCATTTGTCAATCAGGGAGGGCCATCCTTACCTGCTTTCCTCTGATGACTTTTGTAATTATGAACTCACTGGATTTAGAATCAAAGCACTCTATTGGAGTCCCTGTTCTACCGCTTAATTCCTGTGTGATTTGGGGCCCATCGAATCAGCTGATGGAACTTTAGCTTCCCCATCTACAAAATTAGGAGGTTGGACCACATGATTCCTAATCTCTCTTCCCTAGGCCACTGGTGTCAAGCTCAAATAGAAATGGAGGTCTCAAATCCATACGTAAGGATTCCTGCAGGTTGCATATTGACACAGTTTTAAAATATAAAATGATCTATATTTAATTGTATCTTTATTTTGTTCAATATTTCCCTATTTCATTTTTTTTTTAGTGAGGCAATTGGGGTTAAGTGACTTGCCCAGGGTCACACAGCTAGTAAGTGTTAAATGTCTGAGGCCAGATTTGAATTCAGGTACTCCTGATTCCAGGGCGGTGCTCTATCCACTTGTGCCACCTAGCTGCCCCTTCCCTATTTCATTTTAATCTGGTTCAGGCTTCACTAGGGAATGTTGACAGATGAGGGTATATGGGATTATTCCCTGATCAGTTTGATGAGCCTTTGGAACTTTTGCTTGTCTATACCTCTCCCTATGGAAAGTGTGGACATGACCACTGGAACCTTAAAAGGACAAAAAACCATGAAGAAGACCCAGGACAGCACCCCAAGGGACACCTACAGTTAGAGGATGTCATCGGAGGAGGGTCCAGCAAAGAAGACAGAGAAGGAGTGATCAGATAGGGAGGAAAAAAGACAACCCAGGAGAGAGCTATGTCCTGAAAACCTAGAGAGAAGAGAGTATCAAGGAAGGGAGAGTGATCAACAGTGGCAAAGGCTCCAGAGGGATTGAAGAGAATGAAGATTGACAAAAGGTCACTGGATTTGGCCACTAAGAGATCACGAGTAACTTTGGAGAAAGAAGTGGAATGATGAGGTCAGAAACCAGATTGTAAGGGGTTAAGAAGAATGAGAGGAAAGAAAGTAGAGGCACCTATTGTAGTAGGCCTCTGAAGAGTTTAGCTACAAAGGGCAGAAGAAAAATAGGATAATAGTTAGTAGGGATGAAAGCATTAAGTGAAGTTTTTTTCAGAATGGGGAAACTTGAGCATGTTTGTAGGCAGGAGGAAATGAGTCAGTAGAGAGGGAGAAATTGAAAATAAGGGAAAGAGTGGGGAGGACAGAAGGGGCAATCTGTTGGAGTAGATGGCATGGAATGGTTTGGCTTGAACAAGGCTTAGCCTTGGTAAGGAGTAAGGCCACTTCATCATGTGAGATAGGAGGGAAGGAGAAGAAGAAGGCATCTGTGTGATAGAAGATGAAGAGAGGAGAAGAGAGAGTTCATGGAGAATGGCCTCAATTTTTTCTGAAGCAAGTTTCTCTGCTAAGAGAGTGGGGACAGAGGGAGCCATGGGGTAGGGAGGGTTGAGGAGGGACGAGAAGTTTTGGAAGAGCCACTGCGGAGTGAGTTAATAAGAAAGGAATAGCAGGATTGCTGAGCCCAGTTGAGGTAGCGGACCCAATCAGAATGGTTGCCTTATTTTCTCCAGCTCCGGACAACAGCCCACAAATAATGGGAATGATCCAAGGTTGAAGCTTGGTTGGTCATAACTGGAGATAAGATAAGAGGAAGAAGAGAGGACAATGTAGAGTTAAATTTTGTTCACCAAGGGGTCGAGGTGGAGAAAAGAGGAAAGAGTGCGTAGTACAGGGAAGATGGCCAGGGAGAGAATTGAAGGGTCAATGGAGCAGAGGTCAACATATGGATAAAGAAAGAGTAGGGTTATATAAGGGGAGGTAGAAGAAGAGGTAAAAAGCCAACAGATTATGGTCAGAGGGGGGTTTCAGAATTCTTGAACATGGAAGTATACATTTGTGGGTGATGGGAAGACCAAGGGTATGGCCATCTTTGTGTGTGGCTAAAGTGGGGAGCTCTGGAGCAGCAGCTCATGGGAAATGAGTAGGTTAAGGAACTGAGTGGTTAGGGTATTTGAGGGAGAATCGATATATATATATATATATATGTATATGTGTGTGTGTGTGTATTGAAGTCCCCTGAGGGCAGGGTTTGGGGAAGACGGAAAAATTTTGAGCCAGGTTTGGAACTCATTGAGGAAGGAAGGAAGGGGAATGACCTGAAGGTCTGTACAAAACAGCTACCAGGATTCTGATTGGGTGATAGATTTCAATAGCACGAACCTCAAGGGAAGAGAGGTTACTGAGTGATGGAGGAATGGGAAGGACCAGGAAGTGGTGATGGGGAACTAGGGGTATTACAACTCCTCCACCTTTCCCAGTGAATTAAGGAGAATGAATGAAGGTACAGCCAATCCTGGAAAGAGTACCTGGGAAGGCTGTTTTATCAGAGGGAAGCCAAGTTTTAGTGATATCTAGTGGATAGAAGGTGTATGAGAGGAACAAATTTACAATGAAGGGAAGTCTGCTGCTTATGGAACAGGCATTCCAGAGGGCATAATGGAAGGCTGAGGGGGATGGGAATAAGGAATCAGGAGGTAAGTGGTGTGGATTAGGGTTTCGAGGATGATCTTCTGAAGTTCAGAATGACAGAGAGGACTGAACATGTGAAAACGTTCATCATAGAGTGGAGGAGGCTATTCCCCTACCCTCAAAGGACAGGAGCAACAGGAGATGGGGAACTTTTAGTCAGGCAGCAGGAAACAGAAGATGCCTTGTGCAGGTCCAGATAGAAATGGTTGATTTGGAGAGGATGGAATTTCCTTGGCCCCAGCCTCTAGCAGTCTTTCTTCGGGGGACACCCTGTGGCCATCAGGAGATGGAATGCTCAACAATAGTCTGAGGTGTTCTCCCCTGAGATGGCTGACTACAAGGCAGCATCCCTGTGTGGATGGAAAATAGCTGGCCATTCCTCAGCGTGACATCTAGATCCAGGGTTCCAGGGCTACCTGAACTAACAGGGTGGAGGCTGAATATCTTTAATGGCTGAGCTAACCCTCTGCCCTGATCACACCAGATCCAGCTCTGCAGGCACATTTTAGGAGATGAACCTGGGAACCATGCCACAGAGAGATAGGTTGAAAGAACTGGGAATGTTTGGCCTGGGATGGAAAGCCTTAACCTGGAAGAGAGGTAGCTTGGTGGTAAAGTAGGAGTGTTGGCCTTGGAGTTATGAAGATCAGAATTCAGATCTTAGCTGAGACCTTTCTTAGTTTACTGGATGAATCATTTAACTTTTGTCTGCCTCGTTTTTCCCAATTGTAAAATGGAGGTGGGGGCAGCTAGGTGGGGCAGTGGATAAAGCACCGGCCCTGGATTCAGGAGGACCCGAGCTCAAATCTGACCTCAGACACTTGACACTTACTAGCTGTGTGACCCTGGGCAAGTCACTTAACTCTCATTGCTCTGCAAAAAAAAAAAAAAAAATGGAGGAAATAACCTCACAGGCTATAAGGATAATATTTGTAAAAGTGCCTTGTAAACCTTAAAGCACCATCTAAATGCATTATCATTAGTGGGGACTTGATAGCCATTGTCAAGTATTTAAAGACAACATGCACAAGGTTGCTTCCTGAGGGCAGGGACTCCCCAGTGCCTAACAGAGCACCTGCCATATTAATAAATATTTAATAAATACTTATTAAATGTTTACTGAATTTAATTGAAGATACAAAGAGGCAAATTTTGTTTTAATATCAGGAATTATTTCCTAACAAATTACAGACACTCAGAAGTGGAATGGGCTGTGTTGGGGATAGAAAATTCCCCATCTTCAAAAGTCTTCAAGTAGAACCCACATGAGCACTTGCTGGGGATGTGGTAGAGAACTCTTGGTTAAGTAGGCGCTGGACTGGATATCCTGTGAGAGACACTAATTCCTGGGAGACGATCAATCTGGTTGGTCCCCGTGTTCCAGAGTCCTTGAGTGTGGCTTGAGCTTTGTTCTAGAACTTTTTCATCTTCTTCCCCTTCAGGCGAGGTTGTTCCAGAGTCAGACTCAGTGGATTCCTTGGGAGTCTGAATTCAGGACATTTCTGGGAGGATCCTTTCCTTTGTCAGAGACCTTGAGGTTTGGCAGAGTAGAAGTGTAGGCCAAGAGAACAGGGACCTCTAGAACTTTGGCTGGGCCCTGTGGCCTGAGAGGAGTGCATGAGCTGTTGTTACTCATCAGCACATAATCACTCATTACTCTCATGGACTTATAGATGCATCAATCCTCCCCCTTCTCCATACACACAGACACACAGAGACACCCCTCCATGCACACACACATACATATACACACTTCCTGCCTCGATCCAGCCTCATCCCCACCCCCTTGCCTCCAGTACCCCTGGGGAATCCCTGGGAAGATCAGTCAGGATGGGGGCCAGCTGCAGGCTTAACTTTCCCTGGCACTGGGCTCTGTGCCCTTACCCCAGATGGCATCTCCATGAGGTGATCAGAGCTGCTAATCACCACCAGCTGCCCCAAGAATGCCCACAGCTGGGGCTGCCAAGGTCCCCTGGGGCGGGGAAAGACTGATGCCAAAGCGTCAGGCTTCCTAGGCCAGCAGGGCCTCCAAGATTCCCCAGTCTTCCCTCCATCTTATGCCTGGAGACATGGGCTCCATCCCTTGCTCGAGGAAGGGAGGGGAGGCTGAAGAGCTTCTAGGCAGGCAAAAAGAACAGAGCACATGGGGCATCTGCAGTCAGGCTGTCCTTGGGCTAGCCTAGAGACTGAGGGGCAAAGGGGTGCTGTGGCTGTGAATGGAACTATGGATCCTGGAGAGGACACCCCCCCCTTAATACTCCAAGATTCAGACAGTCATGGGGAAGTGCCATCCCTATCCATTGGGCCACTTCTCCCCTCAGCACACTCAGGGATTAGGATCAGAAATCAGGGTTGTTAGCATTTGGGGGGGTCCAGGAAAAGTAGATGAATAGAACTGGGGCATCTAGATTTAGGGACTTTGGAGGTCACCTAGTCCAACCCTGTCATTTTACAGAGAAGATAATCAACAAGGATCACCAGTCAAGATTCGAACTCGGGTTTGCCAACTTTCAATCAAGCAGTCAGTGCTGTGCCAAATATTCCTTTCCACCTCTCCCAGGGGGCACCTAGGGCTGGGATTGGCAGATTCTGGAACCTCCTCCAAATCTTCCTATTCCTCAACTCTGTTTTCACTTCTATTGGGGAGGGGGAGGCTAAAGAAGGGAAGGTATTACTAGCTGTGTGACTCTGGCCAAGTCACGTAACCCTGATTGCCTTGCCAAAAAAAAAAAAAAAAGGGTGGGGGTAGAAGGTAGTATAGTTATTTTTACATCTGCTTTCCAGATGAGGAAAGAGGGGCTCTTAGAGGCTGTGTGACTTGCTGACCCATAGTCACTCAGCAAGTTAAGTGTCTGCAACGAGATGCTAAACCTCCTCCCCTGAATCATTTGCCTGGTAAAACTTGTGGAGTTCAGAGACTGTCTTTGTACCCCCACCATCTCTCTCAGGTCCTGGAATATAGCAGACCCTTAATAAAGGTTTGTTGGATCGATTATCAAATTGAAGGAGGCAGTAAAATGGCACAGTGGACAGAGTTGTGGACCTACAGTCAGAAAAGAGCTGGGTTCAAATCCAGAATCAAAACTACTGGGATTCTAACCCTCATCTCTTGATCCCAAGTCCAGCACTCTTTGCAGAACCTTAGAAACCAGGAATTGGGGCAGCTAGGTGGTACAGTGGATAAAGCACTGGCCCTGGATTCAGGAGGACCTGAGTTCAAATCCAGCCTCAGACACTTGACATTTACTAGCTGTGTGACCCTGGAAAAGTCACTTAACCCTCATTGCCCTGCAAAAAAAGAAAAAGAAGAAAAAAAAAGAATCCAGGAACTGGAGACTTAATAGTTGTGTGACCTTGAGCAAGTTACTTAACCTCAGTTTCCTATCAAATGGGGATGATAATAATAGCCCATACCTCCCAGGATTGTTGCAAGGATGAAATGAGATAAGCGCTTGGTTTAGTGCCTGGCATATAGCGGGCACTATGTAAATGCTAGCTGTGATTATGAACTGAATTGAATTTGTATATCCTTACCTGGAAAATCCTTTTGACTGGTCATCTTACTTTCTGAGGATTCATTCAGGGGAACTCAAGTCCAGTAGGTCCCCTTGTGTTGTGTGTCATTTGTCCAGTCACTTGACCCCTCTGGGCCTTTGTTTCCCCACCTGTTCAGTTGACAATATCCTGGTGTGTAAACCTCTCCTCTCCTGCTGTTGGATGCTTAGGTGTTCCTGGATAGACTTATCCATCTCTCCTTCCCCAGATCCAAGGAAATGAACGAAGAAAAGAGACTTCCCAACCCTCAGCGCCTGGGAGGGCTGATCCTTGTGACCTGGAGAGGTCTGGATCTGGGATCTGCTCCAGAGCTGATCCCTAGAGCTTCCAGGATTTGGGAGAGCTTGGATGAGCCACGAAGACCCTCATCAGGATCAGGGCCTCTGAACAGACTTTATAGAATTACAGAATCATAGAAAGTGAGTAACTCTGAACCTCAATTGATTAAAATATTAGAACCTTAGAATCTCGGGATCTTAGGATATTGATAACATATTCATAATAGTTCTTTAAAATTGAGAAGTTCCTTGCAAAACAAAACCCTGTGGAACAGGTAGTGCAGGTATTTTTGTGTCCACTTTACAGATGAGAAAAGAAAAGCTCTTAGAGGTCATGTGACTGGCTCACCCATGGTCACTCAGTGAACTGAGTGTCTGCAATGGGACGCTAAACCTCATCTCTTGAATTCAAGTCCAGTACTCTTTGCTGAACCTTAGAATCTGGGAACCTGAGAACATTTCAGAACTTGGAAGTTTAGACCATCCAGAACTTCAGAGTCTTGGAACCTTTAGAATCTTGGAAACTTAGAATCATAAGATTCTCAAGGCTCAAAAGGACCCTGGAGGCCATGTGGTCCAGCTTCCCACTCTGTCCTTGAATCTCTTAAAACAACATCTTTTTTTTGTTTTTTAAAATAGTATTTTATTTTATTTTTTCCAGTAACATGTGAAGATAGTTTTCAACATTCATTTTTGTAAGATTTTGAGTTCCAAATTTTTCTTCCTCCCTCCCTTCCCTCCCACCTCCTGAAGCCAGCAAGCAATCTGATATAGGTTATACATTACAATCATGTTAAATATATTTCCACACTAGTCATGTTGTGAGAGAAGAATCAGAACAAAAGGGAAAAACCACAAGAAAAAAGAAAAAAAAGACAACAAAAAATGAAAATAGTATGTTTCAATCTGCATCCAGACTTCATAGTTCTGTTTCTAGATGTGTAGAGCATTTTCCATCATAAGTCTTTTGGAATTGTTTTGAATCACTGAAGAAGAAGCTAAGAAGTTGAGAAGAGCTAAGTCTGTCACAGTTGATCATCACACAATGTTGTTGTTACTTGTTCTCTTGGTTCTGCTCATTTCACTCAGCATCATTTCTTGCAGGTCTTTCCAGGTTTTTCTGAAAATCTGCCTTCTCATCATTTCTTTCTCTCTTTCTCTTTTTTCCTCGGGGCAATGAGGGTTAAGTGACTTGCCCAGGGCCACACAGCTAGTAAATGTCAAGTGTCTAAGGACGGATTTGAACTCAGGTCCTCCTGAATCCAGAGCTGGTGCTTTATCCACTGCACCACCTAAGCTGCCCCCTTCTCATCATTTCTTACAACACAATAGTGTTGCATTACATTCATACCACAACTTGTTCAGCCATTCCCCAACTGATGAGCATCCCCTTGATTTCCAGTTCTTTGTCACCACAAAAAGAGCAGCTATAAATACTTTTGTACATATGAGTCCTTTTCCCCTTTTTATGATCTCTTAGGAATATAGACCTAGTAGTGATATTGCTGGGTCAAAGGGTATGCACAGTTTTATAGCCTTTTGCGCATGGTTCCAAATTACTCTCCAGAATGGTTGGATCAGTTCACAGAAACAGCATTTTTGCCTGGAGTCCTCTTACCTCTGCATTAACCCTTGCAGTGACTAGGGGCTGCCACCCTACCTTACAATGCTTTAAATTAGGATTCATACTCTTCTCCCCCACAGATTGACCCCATAATCATGTCCCTCTAATCTTCAGTCTCTCCCTGTCTATTGACTCCTTCCCCACTTTCTACAACACACTTGGCACATCCTTAAAAACATCCTTAAAAACCTTCAGTTGACCCAACCATTCCCTCCAGCTATTGTCATGTGTCTCTCTTCTCTTTCCCAGCCAAACACTTAGAAGAAGCGTTGACACTTGTTCCTAATTCCTCTTGTCTCAACCCCTTGCAATCTGGCTTCTTTCCAGCTCCATCACTCAACTGAAACTCCTCTCCTCAGTTACCGATGATCTCTTCATCTGCTCCATCTGACGGCCTTTTTTTCAATCTTCAGCCTACTCTGCAGCCTTTGGTGTTGTCAGCCACCTTCCTCCCCTGGATTTTCTCTCCCTCTGGATTTCTTGGTTCTCCTCCCATTTATGGTGTTTCTCCTCCATCTCCTTTGCTGGGCTATTATCCCTATCTTGGCTCCTTGACTGTAGGTGTTCCCCAAGGCTCATTCCTGGGTTCTCTTCTCTCCTTTCTCCACATTCTCCCATTTTGTGATCCCATTGGTTCAATGAGCATCTCTACACTGATGATTCTTGTATCGATATATCCAGCCCTAGTCTGTCTCCTGAGCTCTATTCCCAACTCCATGCCTCTTTGCACAGACAGTCCCCATGCCTGGAATGCCCTTCCTCCTCATCTCCCCCACCCACAAGCCCTGATTTCCTGTAAAGCTCAGCTCGGGCACTACAGTCTACTCTATGCCTTTACTAACACTCCCAGCAGCTAGCGGCTCTCCTCAGCTACCTCATATTGACTTCATTTGTGGCTATCTGATATAGTGTTTCTAAGGTCTTCTAAAGGCTTTACAAATATTTCTTGGGGGGGAAATAAGGGTTAAGTGACTTACCCAGGGTCACACAGCTAGTAAGTGTTAAGTGTCTGAGGCCAGATTTGAACTCAGGTCCTCTTGAATCCAGGGCCAGTGCTTTATCCACTGCACTACTTAGCTTCCCCTACAAATAGTATTTTATTTAATACTCACAACAACTCTGGAAGGTAGGTACTCCTTTGACCTCCATTTTACAGATGAGGAAACTGAGGCAGACTAAGGTTAAGTGACTTGTCTCAGGTCACACAACTAGTATCTGGCGCAGTTTCCTATCCCTAGCTGTCCCCAACGCCTAGAACATTGCCCCCACCACCTTGTTTCCTTCAAGACAGCTCTAAATGCTACCTACCTTCTACACTAGACCTGTCCTGATTTCCTGCCCCCCCCCCCCCCGGGTGCCAGCACTTTCCTCTCTGATAATTTGTATCCATTCTGTACATATGATATACATATACTCACATATCAACATAGATTACATAGCATTTATGTAGCACGTTAAAGTTTGCAAAGCACTTTACAATTAATATCTCATTTGATCCTCCCAACAACCCTGGGAGGTAGGTGCTGTTATTATCTTCATTTTTTGAATGAGGAAACTGAATCTGACAGGGGGGGGGGGAGAGAGGGAGAGAGATATCAGGTGACCTGTCCAGGATCAAACAGCTATTAAGTGTCTGTGGCAGGATTTGAACTCAACCTTCCTGGATCTAAGTTTAACACTCTATTCCCTGTGCCACCTAGCTACTTATATAGAGATATGGAGGAATATACTACTCCCCCAACCCCCAAAGAATAGAAACTTCTTGAGACTTGTTTCCCTTTTGTCTTTGTATCTCCAGTGCCTAGCACAGTATCCAGCACATAGTAGGTAATAATACTTTGTTTTTCAGTTGTCTTTGATTCTTTGGGACCCCTTTGTTGGGTTTTCTTTGCAATTTCTTTCTCCATGGACTAAGGCAAATAGAGATTACGTGATTTGCCCAGGGTCAGACAGCTAGGGAGTATCTGAGGAAAGATTAGAACTCAGGTCTTCCTGACTCCAGGCCCATTCTCTATCCACTGAACTATTTAGCTACCTCTAACAATGACAATAATAATTACATCTTACTTTTTTTGTTGTTGAGACAATTGGGGTTAAGTGACTTGCCCAGGGTCACACAGCTAGTAAATGTTAAGTGTCTGAGGCCAGATTTGAACTCAGGTCCTCCTGGCTCTAGGGCCGGTGCTCTACCCACTGCGCCATGTAGCTGCCCCAACAATAATAATTAGATAACATATAATATAATATAACATAACATAACAATAGCTAATATTTACAAAGCACCTACTATGTGCCAGGCATTGTACTAAGAGTTTTACAATTGTCATCTCATTTGATCCTTACAACAACCCTGTTGGGTAGGTCCTGTGATTAGTTCCATTTTACATTTGAGAAAACTAAGGTTAAGTGACTTGCTCAGGGTCACACAGCTAGTAAGTGTCTAAGGGTAGATTTGAACTTAGGTCTTCTTGACTCCAGACCTGGTACTCTAGCTACTGTACCACCTAGCTGCCCAAGACATAGTAGGTGCTCAATAAATATTTGTTGATTGATTAATTGATTGGATGTCAGGAAAAGGAGGGGTTAGATTCATTTGTCCTTGGCTTTAAGGGAAGCAGCTCAATGTAAGGAAAAACTTCCTAATAAGGAAATCTGTACAATTGTGGCATGGGCTCTCTTGGAAGGAGTGAGTTCATCTGTGGAGCTTTTCACCAGATCATAGCTTCAGAACTAGAAAGGATCTTTTTGTTGTTTTTCAGTTGTGCCGACTCTTCATTGACCCCTTTGTGGGGTTTTCTTGGCCAAAATGTAGGAGCCATCTGCCATTGGCTTCTCCGGCTCATTTCACAGTTGAGGAAACTGAGGCAATGAGAGTTAAATGACTTGCCCAGGGTCACATAGCTAGTAAGTGTCTAAGGCTGGATTTGAACTCAGGTCTTCCTGACTCCAGGCCTGGTGCCCCATCCACTGTGCAACCCAGCTGCTCAGAAAGAGACCGTCTGGTCTGGGTCACTCAGCTGGCATCAGGCAGAGGCTGGGTGGATCATGGTGGAGAGGACTGCTGGCCTATGTACCCTGTGTGCCTTCCTTCCCACTCTGAGAGTCTGAGGCTATGGAAGGCTGGCCTCCTGCTGTCGGAAGGAGGGGAGCCAGTTTGGCTGGACCAGGCCAGGGTGGAGTCTGGGGCTACTTATTGGGCATAGACACGAGAGGCTAGGCCAGCGCCTAACAAGGGGCCGATTGTGCCTGAGCCCCGGCTCGGGACTAGGAGAGTCTGCTGGGGGAGAAGAGTGAGAAGGGAGGGGGAGGTTACTGGGGCAGGTGCTGGTGCTTTGGTCCCACAGGCCTCCCTGCTCCTGTCAGACACACAAAAACAAGCAAATAAATCTGGGGATGGAAACTCCTCATTCTCCCTGCAGTGGCCCCTGAACATGTCTGCCCCTGTCTATGTCTGCCCCCTCCCTCCCTGACTGGCAGCTCCAGGCCAGAGGAAGGGAACTTCCTCACTTTTCCAGGCTAAGGTTCCAAGCAAGGACTGAAGCCTGAGTCTCTCTTCAGGGAGAGAAGGTCTGCCCCAGGGCAGGGGGTACTTCATTTCCCCATTCCCCTCCTCATCCCCCAAGCTCTGGCCTGTAGACATCTCCCTAATTCATAAAACAGCTCACGCCTATTTTTAGCCTCTGCTTTTGGCCCTGGAGGGGATCAGACAGAGAAGGCCTGATCCTGTTTGGCCCCGGGGAAAGGCCAGAGACGGCCAGATCCGCGGGGGCTCATTAGAGGCCCCCACCTCCACCTAGGATCCTCTATGACAAGTCCCCTCTACTAGACTCACACACTCATATTCCTCTGATGTTCCTCCAGCCCTGCCCTCATCCCAGGAAAGCTTCTGTCTAGGGCACTGAGGCTCGTAGAGAAGGAAGTGGGGATGTGGAAGAGGGTTGGGGGAGGGGGGAGTTATAATATCACAGAATTAAGAGGTAGAATGGACCTTGGACACCATCCAGTATAATCTCTTCACTACAGAAGGAAGCCCCTAGTGTCAGGCTTTGATTTGAACCTGGCTCTTTGATCCCAAATCTGGGGATTTGGCGGGGGCTCAGGGATGGAGGAATGAGGGAAGGGGCTTAAGGGAATGAGGGGTGGTAGAATGAGAAGATGGGGATGAAGGCTATTGGGTTGGAGAAATGGGAAGAGGGTGGGGGAACTGGTGCCCCCCCATTCCCCTGTCCCTTCCAAGGGACAGAGGTCTATAGCCAGGGCAGGGAGGGGTCTTCCCCCAAGCCTTTCCTTGGGGAGAAGAGTCCTCTGTGAAGCAGGGCCAGGAGACAGACTACTAACACACAACAACAGCTCTAAGGATGGAGCATCCCACTAGGCCGAGGCCAGGGCCGCCCATCTGGTCCCCATGCTGCTGGGAATAGGGAAAGGCAGATGGGTGGGGGTGAGCCTTTGGGGGCCAGAGAGATGAGAGGAGTCTGGGAGGAAGAATGGGTTGGGGTCAGGAAAGGGTTAGGAAGGCCCTGGTCCTGCTACAGAGCCCAGGGCTCGAAGGGTATGAATTCCTCATCGGGCACTTAGTGCTACTCACTTATGGGCCTGGCTCCCTTCCACTGCCCCCTGCATCACAGCTTGGGCCCAAGGGGAAGGGTGGGGTGGGCATATCAGATGTCCTCCACCCCATCCCCATCCCCTTCCAAAACCCATCCCATGACCACAACAGGAGGAGGGAAGTGGCTGATGACAGTAAATGATGGAGAAATCACAAGGCTTTGGGATAAGACTCAGGCAGTTTCCCAGGCCCTGCTTCATAATGCTAAGGAGAGGGGGCAGATAGGTGGTGCAGTGGATAAAGCACCAGCCCTGGATTCAGGAGGACCTGAGTTCAAATCCAGCCTCAGACACTTGACACTAGCTGTGTGACCCCTGGGCAAGTCACTTAACCCTAATTTTGCCCCCCCCCCCGCCCAACCCCCCCCCCATAATGCTAAAGAGAGTCAGAGCCTCCATTCCCCAAGCACCCTGAAGGTTTACAAAACCTTTGTTCATAGAAGCCCTGTTTACAGAAGAGGAAACTGAGGCTCTGAGACAAAGGGAGGTCCAAAGCCAGGTCTCCTGATTCCCAGGATGGTGTTTTTGTTTTTGTTTTTGTTTTTTCCAGTTCACTCTTCCCCCTCCCATACCCTAGGATCCAGTCAAATTGGCCTTCTCCCCATAGCTCATAGACAACACTCTATTTCTCTTTGCACTAGCTGTCCTCCATGCCTATAACACTTTTCCTTCTTACTCCCACCTTACACAATTCCTTCCTTCAAGATTCAGGTGAAGGGCTACCTGCTATGTGAAGGTCTTCCTGGGCCTGACCACGATCCTCCCAGTCCCTCGCTAGGGCTCCGAGCCTAGGAGTCATCCCGGACCTCTTGCTATCGCTAACCCCACCCATATCCCATCTGTGGCCAAGGCTTGTGGGTATCAGCTTTGCAGCATCTCTCAAACAGGTCTCCTTCCCTCCTCTGGTTCAGGTCCTCATCCCCTGGATACTGCACACCTGCTGCGTCTGCCTGCCGCAAGTCTCTCCCCACTCCAATCCATATCCCATTCAGCCGACAAAGGGCCAACCTCCCCGATCTGCGACTCAGTAAACTCTAGCGCTCGCCTCCAGAATCGAATACAAAATGTTCTCTTTGGTCTTCGCAGCCGTTCCTAAACCAGCCCCCTCCTACGCTTCCAATCTTCTTACACCTTAATCCTTGACATGTACTCTTTGATCCACTGGCCTCCTGGCTGTTCCTGAAACAAGACCCTCGTCTCTGGCTCTGGGCATTTTCTCTGGCTGGCCCTTGTGCCCAGAATGTTCTCCCTCTCACCTCTGCTTCTGGTTTCTCCAGCTTCCTTCAAGTCCCAGCTAAAATTCCATTTTGTATAAGATCTTCCTTAATGCTTGTACCTTCTCTCTGAGCTTATCTCCGATTTATCCTGTCTATAGCCTGTTCGTAGTTTGCAGAAAGTGTGGTTTTTACCTTTCTTTGTATTCCTAGTGCCTAGCACCGTAGCCAGCACACAGCAGGTGCTTAACAAATGCTTGTGGACTTACCTACTGCTAATGCCCTTCATTTGAAATTCCCCTGTATTTAGCTACTTTACAATTATTTGTAATTATTCTCTTTCTACTTATACGCACGTGCCTATTGTCTCCCTCATCCCAATCATGTAAGTTCCTCTCAAGTAGAAGTTGGCTCGTTCTTTATATTTGTATCTTCTTTGTATTTGTTGCCTCATTCTTTATATTTGCATTCCAGCGTGGTCTCTGGCATGTAGTAGGTGCTTAATGAAAGCCTGTTGATTGATTGATTGATTTACTGATTTCAACCTAGGGATCACTTAAAAGACCAGCCTGAGATTCACAGAAGCCCAAACTCAGGCAGTCACTTTGGATATCTCTTCCAGACTCGGGGACCCTCTGTCCTCCGATGTACCTGGTCCTGGAGTTGGACTGATAGATGAGGAGGAGACATTTGATTCCTCTCCTTTCTCCCCCATGAACTTCCAGCACCCCACTGCTTCTTTAAAGCCATTAACTTTATCTGTGCCACAGGGCAGTCCTGCCCTCTGCATACCCCCATTTAGCCCAACACACAGATATCCAGAACACAGGGGGTGGAGGGACAAGGTGACTTTGGGAGCCACTGGGGGAAAAAAAACAGTGCCCAGCCCCAGGCAGGGGGAAAGAAAGGGAGATTCCTGGACAGGAAAGTGATGTCAATGTGGAGAATCAAAGGCCCTTCAACCATCTTGAGTGCCCATGACAAGGCTTCTTCCCTGTGCCAGCTACCCCCGGGGACAGCCCTGCTTGGCTTCCCCAAAATCTGATACTGAGGTTAAGTATGTGCTGGAGAGGAAGGGAAGTTGCAGAGATGGAGAAGGTCAGGTTCTTGGCTGCATCTCATATCTACTCAATGGAACAACTTCCATCCGTGCATCCATCACTCAGGCTCTTACCTCAGTGACCTCATGATTTACTTCCCTGCTCCAGGAAGATCTAGAGACCTTTCCGGAGACCCTTCCTTAAGAGGAGGAGGGGCTCAATGAGTGTGAACTGAGGAAGGGAAGGACCAAATGTTTTGTGTGACTGACTCAGTAGATGAGTGAGTGATTGTGACAGTGAGTCTGTGAGTGAGCAAATGGATGAGTGTGTGAATAACTGAATTACTGAGTGAGTAGGTGAGTGTATGTGTGTGTAAGGATGAGTGTATGGGTGAACTATAAGTAGGAGTGATTGTGAGGGGGCAGCTAAGTGGTACAGTGGATAAAGCACCGGCCCTGGATTCAGGAGGACCTGAGTTCAAATTCGACCTCAGACTCTTGACACTTACTAGCTGTGTGCCCCAGGACAAGTCACTTAACCCTCATTGCCTTGCAAAAAAAAAAAAAGGAGTGATTGTGTTTGCTTGTGCCAGAATGTGTGAATGACTGAGTGTGAGTCCATGAATGAGGCAATATATTGATGAGTGACAGTGAGTGTGTGATGATGTATATCTGTGTAAGACTGGATCTATATGAGGGTATGTGAATGAGTTCAAGTATGTGTGAGTGTGATCAAATGAGTAAATGAGTGAGAGAGTATGTGAGTGACTGAGTATATGAGGGAGAGTGCTAATAATTGAGCTTTGTGTGTGAGTCCGTGTGATGTGTCCAAGGGAATGTGTGTGAGGATATGTCAGTGTGACTGTCGATGTGCTGATGAGTATAGGAATGACTGTGAGAATGAGAATGGATGGATGGATGGATGGATGGATGGATGGATGGATGGATGGATGGATGGATGGATGGATGGATGGATGGATGGATGGATGGGTGGGTGGATGGATGGGTGGATGGATGGGTGGATGGATGGATGGTGGTGAGGTAGCAAAGTAGAGACTTGGAGTCAGGAAGATTTGAGTTCAAATTCTTTCTCAGACACTTAACTACGTGACCTTGGGCAAGTCACTCAATCTCTCTGAGTTTCAGTTTCCTCATTTGTAAAATGAAGGGATTGGATTCACTGGCCCTTAAGATCCATTCCAGCTATGTCTATGATCCTATTAATGAATGAAATAAATGAGAGATACCCTGGCCTTCCTGCAGAGGTACTTGGTCCTAGCCACTGCCTTCATCCCTGCCAAATATGAGGAGATTAACCCCAAGCAGAAGCTGGGGCCCTCAAACTGGGGGACTGAACAACCTGAGCATATCATTATACTAAATATTTGCATATTCATTAGCTGCCTCCAATCACAGCTCTCTTCTGTTAGGTGTTTCTGGCCTCCAGATAAGCACAGGTGATATGGCCTAGGGCATCCTGGCACAGAGAGGCCACTAGCATGAAGAGCATGCATAGAGACCTAGCATGCTGGCATAGGGAGGGTATGTTGGTATGTTGACATGGGAAGGGCACAGGGCACACTGGCACAGAGAGGGCATACTGGCATACAGGAGCAAGATGCTCCTGCTCTCCTTTATCCTGAGAGAAGGGCCGGGTGGAGCCAGCCCACACCCAAATTCTCTTTCTGGGGGGCAGTGACCCCACCCCCAAGCCAAGATAGGATTCCCAAAGTCCCAAGTCAAAGTCAACACACTCACTCACACATTCATTCCTTCCCTCTCAGGTTGGTGACTGCAGGAACGGTGGAGCCCCAGATAGCGCTGCTTCAGAAGGGCAGGTTTGGGGTGGGAGGGAGGAGCCGGAAAGACCTCTTATCCTCCCACCCCCAGAAGGCTCCCAGGGGCAGAGCTAGGAGGGGATCCGAGCATCCCTCCCCCAGGTCCCTTTTTCAACCTCTTGTTCCCTTTTCTACAGGAACAGGGAAGCTGCAGGGCTGGGGTGGGTTCCCCAGGAGGGTGGGCTGGGGGCTCCCAAGATTGTATCTCCATCTAGTGGAAGATTTGGGAATTGCCTGTATGGGGAGGGGATGACGAGAAGAAAGGAGACTCCCTCCTATCCCTTCGCTCCTCCTGCTCACTGCGGGAGTCTGGAGAGCTGAGGTATCTGGGTTCTAGAGCTGAACTGGGGCCAGTTCAGGGTTCCCTTCCCTTCCCAGGCCTTGATCCCTCCTGTTGGAGTAGATGGGGAAGTTTTTCTCTAGCCCAGGGGCAGGCGCCCAGTAGAGTCTCAGAACCTCAGAACCTGCAGGGCCCTTAGAGTCCATCAAATCCAAGCCCCTTGTTTGACAGAAGAGGAAACTGAGGCCCAGAGGGAAGGAAATGAGGATCACACAGTAACGGATGAATCACTGGGACGCCCCCAACTCCTAGTCTAGACATCTTTATCCTGTAGGATCATTTCAGCTCACAAGCTCACACCTGGGAAATACCTCTGCCCTTCCCTCTCACTGGAGGCTGGAGGGGTCCTCCCAGAACCCCAAGAGGGCCCCTAGATAATGTGGGAATATCTTTTGCCTGACTTCATGTATATATACATACATATACATATATATGTGACATCATATTGCTTGCCTTCTCAATGGGTGGGGGAGGGGCTGGAGGGAGAGAATTGGGAACTCAAAAAATTTTTAAATCAATGTTAAATAAATGAAGTATATGAAAAGTGAGGAAAAAACAACAAAAAAGAAGGTACCTAGGCCAGCCGTCTCTTTATTTCCCAATAGGCTGTACTCCTCTAGATTTCCACATCACGTTCCCTTTTCTAATTTCCTTTTATGTGTTGTCTTCATTAGAAGGTAAGCTTGTTGAGGGCAGGGACTGTCTTTCTTTTTGTTTGTATCTGTATGCCCAGTGCTCAGCATAATATGTGGCATACAGTAAGCACTTAATAAATGCTTGGTGATTTGATAAGAGTCCTCCCTTCTATGGGAACATGCGCACCTATAGGCTGCCACATGTGCATGGATATACATGAGCTTGCAAAATCACACGCTCTCATGACGTTCCTCAACCTTTTATATGTGGGCAGCTGCCACTAGTTGGACCTGGATTGGGGGTGAGTAATTCACTTGCTTCCTATCCTCGTCATCACCCAAGAAAAAATGCTCCTGTGATATGTGATTTTTTTTTATCCCATCAGTGTATGGGAAGCAGAGAGTACTTCTCTCCAGAAGTATGCTGATAAATGTTTAACAACCAGATCTCTAGGAGGAAAAATTGTAGACCAGACATACTTTTCAGTCTAATCTGCATTATTACCACTTTTTCTCTCACTTTCTTAAGTATAGACAATTAAGAAAACAATACATCAAGCCCTGATTTGTAAAGTTTGCTGATTTACAAGGTATAAATGCTCCCACTGAAATTTTAATAATCAGCTTTCTGGTATGAGCTATCTCTAGCATACCTCATAAGATTCTCTCCAGCCTCCCCCACCCCTTGCCATTTCCAACCCATCTGTCCCAGCTCCTCAGTCTTTTACTGAGTCAGAGTCAGGGGAGCTGAGCTGTAAGGACAGGAAGGCAGCAGCTGCCTCCAATACCCCTGAGGAGGTATCAGTTTCTCTCCCATAGTGAGGCTGCTTCCAGGGAGGAAATAAAAGTCATTGGATCAATGTTCTCTAAACTAGTTCTTAGACACTAGCTGCAGAGTTGAGTGTGTAGACGGGAGACAGTAAAAGAGTCAAGATGAGACCTTCTTGTGTTATCCATTCATTCACCTCAACAAACACTTATTAAGCATTTATTAATTACTAATCATTTATTAAGTTCCTTCTTGGAGCTGAACAGTGTACTCACTGCTGGAAAAGATGCAGAGTTTAGATGAAATGCAGTCTCTGTCCTCACGGAGTTCACAGACCAGTAGGAAGACAAAGTATTGTAATGGTCTAGGCTAGAGGTGATTACAGACTGAACCACAGTGGCGTCTGTGTGAGTGGAGAGATGGAAAGACAGCAAAGAGACTTGGGAACTGGATGTGTAGACTTTGTGAGAATGAAGATCCATGGTTGACCCCAGGATTGGGAACCTGAGTGACTGAAAGAATGGTGGTGTCCTTCAACAGCAATAGGGGAATTCAGAAGAGAGGCAGGTTTGGCAGGGGGCAGGGGAAGTTAATACAGTCACAGCCTATTCGTGGCTGTTTGTTCTTGGCTTTCCACTATTCCCCATTGAAAAATGAAAAGTGCGCATGTGGTCAAGGGAATAGCTTACTGGTTGGCCACTTCCCAGAGTGCCGAGCCCACTACTGAGGGGCGCCTCATCACCAGGTGATGGAGGGCAGTATGGGTACACAGGGCTTGGGGGGACCACATGGAATGCCTGTGACTATCCAGGAGGGGATAGGCTATTATTGCCCCAAGGAGCCTACACCTCATGCTTCTCCAGAAGGCTGGAGGTGGGAAGAATGGAGTGGGGGAGTGTTTAAGAAGGTGATGTAGTTGGATTAGTTGGGAGTTGGTTGATCACATACCCCTTGGTGGTCACGCCACAGTCCCTTAGGGGGCCATGGGGCCCACTTTGGAGACTACCGATCTAGAACCCATTTCTCCATCTCTTCCCACAGGATGCTATGTTCAAATTCAGGTGGCTATACCAACAGCATTCATCTAATCTACCAATCTAATAAAGTGAGGCTCTGAACTCACTCTTCCAGAACCAAGCCTGGCTATATGTCCCCCTCAGAGGGATTTGGGTATCTCTTCTCTAATGTCCCCATTCTGGTGTGTTCTTTCCACTGTTAACGACCAGTGATTAGTGTCCCAGTTTCATTGAACCAATTAACATCACTTTGCTTTTACAAAAGAATCTTCACCATGAAGATTTAGCAAGGATGAAAATTACAAACATTTTCCCCAACACCTGGGCATGCACTCTGTCCTCAGGACCTGAAGAGAGTGGGCTCAGACTCAATATATTTTCTTTCTTTCTTTTTTTTTTTTTTGGTGGGGCAATGAAAGTTAAGTGACTTGCCCAGGGCCACACAGCTAGTAATTGTCAAGTGTCTGAGGCCGGGTTTGAACTCAGGTCCTCCTGAATCCAGGGACGGTATTTTATCGACTGTACTACCTAGCTGCCCCTCAATATATTTTCTATGCAGTATTTACCCCATCAAATTCACTTCCAAATGTGGCCCTGCCCCTGGATGAATTAATCCCCATCTCTGCTACTGCTGGACTGGACCGGGCAGGTTGCTTGGGACTGCTCTTTATGGAGTGACTTCTGGCAAACTTTAGCATGAACTCTGCCTCTGAACTTCAGACAGCTTGCTTTCCTGACCTTTCCAAGTTCCCAAGGTCATGGTCAGCTCCAAACTCTACCTTAGAGCCATGGTGGTCAAAATGGTTCTCTCCCCACCAAGAACTTTGTCTTCTAACTTCACCATCCCCAGGAATGAATACTCTCCCACTCCCCTTCATTGCTTTGGAATGCAGCACACTCCAAGTTAAATAGCTAAGCCCCACTTCATTTTTTCAGCACATGTTCAGCCAGAATCAGTTACAGAATGTTTGTGCATGCTTTAAACTGGGCAGCAGGGCACTTCTATGATGTGTCATCATACTTTTGGGGAAGCAGGCTCCCCAGCTTCTTCACATGGACATTGCCTCCTATTACTCTTGCAAGCCTGTCCAAAAGGTAAATGACCTCAGTCTAGCATGACCCATTCTTGATGAAGTCAAGCTGTCTCTTGGAGATCCCCGATTTCTTTTCTAGCTATCCATTAACCTTCCCTTCAATAGTACATTCTATCTGCATAGTAGATTTGCAGTTTCATGTGCAATCATCTTTTTTATTATACTCTGTTATGGAAATGCTTATTTTATTCCATAAATTAAAAATAAAATAAAACATTCTAGAATTTGGCAAGGAATTAAAGTCTAACTTGCTAGCCTATAGTTTACAGAATCCTCCCCTTTCCCCATTTAAAAAATTGAGACATTTTCCCTTCCCCAATCTTTTACTACCCCTTCCATCTCTCAGAGAGCTCAGACAATGGTTTGACAATCACATCTCCTAATTTTTTTTTTCAGTGTCTAAGGATGTAGTTAGTCTGGGGTAGCCAACTTCGATTCATCAAGGGCAACTAGGAGCCTTCTTGTCTGATCCTGGGTATCAGCTTCCCGTTAGCTATATCTGTTCTGTCCTTTCTAGTCCAGAGATCCTTCTCCTTGGCACAGGAAACAGAAGCAAAATAAGAGTTGAGTAATTCTTCCTTCTCCCTGTCATCCATTATCATCCTCCCATCCACCCTGAGCATCCATCTGTCCTTTCTATGATTCTCTTTCTCCCAATATGGTTTTTAAAATATTCTGTTTCTTTTTCTTAGCTTTTTTCACCAGCCGTGATGCATTCTGAAATTTATCACTCCTGACACAATTATTAAGAGGCCAAGCCAAACTTTTGTATTCATCCTCCATTATCTTCCCTTGTTTCCATCTTTGATACTGTACATGCTTCTTAAAAATCTAAGTTGGCTGATGAGTCCCCTGTGAAGCCCCATTAGTCTCTTTAGGCAACTCCCCACCTTTCCCTCTCACTTGGAATCATTTCATTCTTGAAAGCCACCCTGCCCTTATAGAATGTTTAGCCCATGAGATTCTGCTTCTCCTTTTCTTCTGAACCCTTTTAAATTGGTTCTCTCAGAACCTAAGTTGCCATCAGGTTAGGTTCCATTTTCCTTTCCTCTGTCACAAATTCAAAGATGGAGAGTCATTTCCTCCCAAGGTTCCCATCGTTTCTCCTTCTGTTGAGAATCTGATCTAGAATAGCATTTCCCCTCCTCAGTTCTTCCACCTTTTGAAGAATGTAATTAACATTAAGGCAAGCCAAGAAATGATTAGCTACCCTGCTTTTGGCAGAGAGAGAGAATGAGAGCAGATGTCTGGATAATTGAAGTCCCCCATCACTATGATATGATAGCCCAGAAAAACTAATTCAATATTAGTTGCTGCATAAGAGAGGTACAGTGTCCAGGGATGAGGGGTCAGTTCTGCTGTCCTCCATCCTAGTCAGACCACCTCTGGATATCACATTCGGTCCTGGGAGGAAAATGGTGGGGTAGCACCTGGCACTCCCCTCACACATGGACCCTACCCCGCCCCAAAGCTATGCCATGTTGGAGATACTTGGTGAATTAGCATCCACTCAAATCATGGCTCATAAAGCCCCAAACTATGAGTTTGTTTTTTACTAAGCCAACTAGAAAGAACATATTAGTCCAAAGCAAGACATTTAATCAAACTGCGTGACAGAGTAATTGACAAGAAAATATTTCCTATCCCTTCCCTCCATGCACAAGTGGTGTGTATTTTCTTGCAGGTGACGGGAACACACACATAGAGAATATGTGTCAGGGGCAGCTAGGTGGTGCAGTGGTTAAAGCACTGGCCCTGGATTCAGGAGTACCTGAGTTCAAATCCGACCTCAGACACTTGACACTTACTAGCTATGTGACCCTGGGCAAGTCACTTAACCCTCATTGCCCCACAAACAAAAAAAGAATTGAGAATATGTGTCAGAATCAAACATTGATTAAGCACCTACTATGTGCACAGGCACTGTACTAAGTGCTGGAGATACAAAGAAAGGCATAAGACAGTCCCTGCCCTCAAGGCAGTCTAATGGGGAAAAGAACACATAGGAAAAAAAAATGAAAAACAGGAGGGAAGGGGCAGGGAGAGGGGGTTCCCTGGTACAGGGGGACAAGATGAAGTTGTGCAGGGAGATGATCTGAGGAGGTGAGAATTCCAGAGTTGATTTCATCTTCAGAATGATGAGTGTTATGGGGGGAAATGGGGTACGGGTTGAGTTAGGGGTTGGGGTTCTTAGGAATTCCTCTTTAAAGAATTACACCTGGGGCAGGTAGGTGGCACAGTGGATAGAGCACTGGCCCTGGAGTCAGGAGGACCTGAGTTCAAATCCGGCCTCAGACACTTAACACTTACTAGCTGTGTGACCCTGGGCAAGTCACTTAACCCCAATTACCTCACTAAAAAAAAAAAATCCAGAAAATAAAAAGGATAATGGAAAAAAAAAAGAATTACACCCTCTTGCACACAAAAGCAGTTAGAATAAGATGGTAGTTTGTTTAGGGGCAAGGGAAGGGGGGTGGGGAGGGAAGGGAAGGGAAGGGAAGGGAAGGGAAGGGAAGGGAAGGGAAGGGAAGGGAAGGGAAGGGAAGGGAAGGGAAGGGAAGGGAAGGGAAGGGAAGGGAAGGGAAGGGAAGGGAAGGGAAGGGAAGGGAAGGGAAGGGAAGGGAAGGGAAGGGAAGGGAAGGGAAGGGAAGGGAAGGGAAGGGAAACCAAGAGAAATCCTTGGACTTCTCTTGGGGAGAAAGGCACAAAGCACGTGGCTCAGAGGTACCAATCTCCTCGAGCAGTAGACTGGCAGGTACTTTTATAGAGGACTGATGGTGGGAGGGGTGACCATTTGACTATGGAAAATTCCTTTAGTGAGGGAGGACCATCCCCCACTGGTGGTAGCTGGGGGAATTGGGTGAGGGGTGAATGTCTCAAGTCATCTCTCTCTTCAGGATACAAAGGCAACAGCCACACCCAAACTTATCTCCCCAAGGGTAAGGGAGACCAGAATGAAGGGTGGAGGTCCCGAAGCTAGCTCAGTCCAATCTGGTTCCTCTAATCTCTCTAGGCATATCTGTCCTCTGCTTTAGTTTCTCAAGGACAAGATTCCTCAGTGTGCCCCAGAGAACTTCTGGGGGACTTTGCACCCTCAACATTCCCCCGATGTGGAGATTGTGAAGTCTAGGAAAGTGGGTGAGAAGTGGTGAGGTGCATTCCCAGAGAGTCCTCCTTATGTGGAGGAGGATCAGAGAAGAGCTTTCCAATGTCTGTTCTCTACCCTCTCTAGTCACAGGGAGGGAGGAGCTGCAAGGGCAGGGGATGCTGAGGAGAAGTAAGTTTCAGAGCTGATTTCTTCTTGCAGAATGATGACTTTCTAGAGACTGTAAAACCCAGGAAAGCAGACAGGTGGGAAATGATATTGCTAAGAAACATACACATTTAGAGAGTACATATGCAGTATACACTCAGGGACCACTTATGGGATGGACATACGCATGGGAAGCACACACTTGTGGCCAAGGGAATCATAATATTGTAAAGCTGCTGCTACTGCTGCTGCTCTCTACCGCTCCTTGCTGGGTACCATGTCTCCATGTCCTGCTGTGCATTATGTTCTCCCTACTGGGATTCTCTGCTGGTCTTTGGTTGCTCCTTTCTACTATCATCCCCCAGTCTTCAGTGGTTTGCCCTCTCAAGGGAGCCATTGTTGCTCCCTGTTACCATTGCTGAAGTTGTAGCAACTAATGAGTCCCCTCCCTTGCAAAGGGCTTTTAGCCTTTTCATGCTATAGAGTCAAAGGCCATGACAACTGCTTCTACCTAGGTAGCCAGGAAAGTTAATTAGTCTAAATATGTCTATCCCTTTGACCCTCTGCTGTTCTTATTTTCTTCCAGTCATAGGATCTATGGGCCTATGAAGTCCTTGGCTCCAGCCAACTGTTTGACTTAAGGTTAGAAAATTCCTTTTTCATGCTTGTCAAATTTTTGACTATCATACTGGATTCCCTCAAACCATTTTAGAGACTCTACCCAACAAAGCTGAATAGCATGGGGCTGGGCAGGAATGGGATGTTAAGGTATTTCAGCTTCCTCCAACTCCCATAATGCTCTCCCATTGTGCAAATTAATCTGGAAACAAGAACAAAAGAGCTAGGTGAAGTCCTCAAGGCTATCGGCCCTATTGGATCTTTTTTCTCACACTTCTTTCTTTATTATACTTGCCTCTCAGCAACAAAATCACAGATTTTTATTTAGCATTCTTGCCACAGACAAACCTGGCCCATTCTTACCACTTTAGGAAAGACACTGATAAACCAAGGGAGATTAACCAGGATGGCAGATTGCAGAATGGCCTTGAGTTCTTGCCAACATATGTGAATCATTTAAGGGAAACTGGCATGCTTGACTGGGAAGATAAAAGACTTAAGGGGGAGAGGTCATGGTGGCTCTCTTGAGCTGTTTTGAAGGGCTGTCATGTGTAAGAGTGATCGGACCTGTTTTTTGATGGGCCCCAGAGGGTAGGACTAGGAGAAATGGGTGGAAGTTGAAAAGAGGCATATTCAGGTATATTTGGAGCTGCCCCAAAGTAGAATGAGTTGTTTCATGAAGAAGTAGGTTCACTTTCATTGGAGGTGTGGGGCAAGAGGATCCTTTCTGAGGGAAGGGTTGGCCAAATGAACACTGAGGTCCTTTCTAGAGCTAAGGTTCTGTAAGTCTATGATATTATCATGGCTCTCAGAGGCTTCCATGAAATTGATCAGTATCCTGAACTCGTCGCTTGCCTCTTTCTGTCCAGGCGGTTTGTTGTGTACAGCAACAATGCATCTTTCTCTGCCACTGTGAATTGTCACCCAACTGCTCTCCCGTTTCTGGTTCCTACATTTTTTCATGTGAACATATCTTTTTAATAAACCTTGCTACTGCCCTTGCCCTTCTTTTAAAATTTATCCCACTTCTTCTTCTTTTTTTTTCAGGGCAATGAGGGTTAAGTGACTTGCCCAGGGTCACACAGCTAGTAAGTGTCAAGTGTCCGAGGCCAGATTTGAACTCAGGTCCTCCTGAATCCAGGGCTTGTGCTTTATCCACTGCGCCACCTAGCTGCCCCCCCAACTTCTTTTTAATGTGGTAACCCTGTCCAAACCTAGATTCTAGGCATGGGTCCCTTCCCAACTAGTCTCAGTAAATCCACAAGATCAACTTTTCTGCCTTACACAACAGATCTCTAGTTTACTTTGCTTTGTGTGTAGATATCTGAGACCATAGATTTTATCATTGTCCTTTCTTGGATTTTGTCACATATGAATCCCCAAGTGCCTCTACAGCTATGTTTCCTATATTTGAACAACTCTATTGTCTCTAACCATAGAATGGCAAGTCTTTGGAATTGTCTTTATGAGGGGCTTGGCCAGAATCACCCAGCTGGTAGGTTGATCCCTGTACCTTCCTAGGTCTCTGTCTCTGATTCCTTCTCCCACATTTTTGTCTCCTTTTAGCTCTATCCTCTCCATCCTCCCTCTCTATGTAATAGATTAAACTTAAGGGCTTGGCCTCAGAAAACCCAAATTCAAACACTGGCATTTACTATTTGCAAGATATGTAACCACAGATGAGCCCTTTCATGCCTATGAGTCTCAACATTCTGTTCTGCAAAATGGAGATAATAGAATGCACTCTGTACTGTACAGGCCTTTATGGGGCTGGTATTTTATGAAACGTAAATCACTAGGGATGTGTGAGCTATGATTATTATGGCTCTGTTTTGGTTTCTTGCTTTCTGCCTTTCACTGTCCTTGGTTTACTTGTGTTTCTGTATCTCTATCTGGGGGTGGAAGGTGATGATGGGACTTGTTCTCTGTAGGTGGGACTCAGAAACCCTTCACCTTCTTCAGTTGGTGTTAAGGGTTGGGGGTAGGGAGCCGGTAACCAAACCATTCTTTCTTCTGGACTCTGGCACCTCCTGGGGTGAAGCCTCAGGGCACTCTATGAGCCCAACCTCCTCTGCTGGGGAGGGGGAAATCGATGCACTTTGCAGCTGCCCAAATGAAATATTGACTTTCTTTTTGTATCTGGGGACTGCCTGTGATGGATGATGGATGTCTGTGTGACTGGGGGGTTGTGGGGAGCTGGAAGGGACGGGGAACAAGGGGAGATGTGGCTTGCCCATTCTGACTAACAGCCCCTCAAGGGAGGCCATGTGGTCTGCAAAAATGTTCCCCAGACTAGCAGGCAAGAGACATGAGCTGGAGTCCAGGTCTTGATATTAATTCACTGTGAGACTCTAGGCAAATTGCTTAACTTCTCTGGGCCTGTTTTCTCATCTGTAAAATGGCAGGGAAAAGAAAGAACTAGGTGCTTCCTAAGATTTTTTCCAGCTATGATGTTCGATGGGGGCAGCTTTCTCAAGGGACAACTGTCTCCTGGACCACTGAGGGGAAGAGCTTGGACTTGGGCTGGGCAAGAGTCAGGACCTGACTCCCAAAGACATCTTTGCCAAAGTCTTCTAGGCTCCAAACATCAGACCAAACCTCATTTCTTCCTTAAGGGCTGTCCCTTCCCCATTCCCAGAAAAGGAATAGGGCCCTAGACTTGAGTAATGAACACAGAAGTCAGACAAGGGGTTGAGTCTCCCTCAGCCTGCAGGTCTCTGAAACTATTCCTTCCTAACTCATGTTCTTCTTCCTTGTCACTCAGTCTCTCAGAGTTGGAGGCACCTGGTGTAGCAGAAAGAGTGCTAGGCTTGGAGTCTGGAAGACCTGAGTTTCAAATCCAGACTCAAATACTTTCTAGTTGTGTGACACTGAGCAAGTAATTTAACATCTCTCAGCCTCAGTTTTCCCATCTGAAATGGAGATAATTATGATGATGATAATAATAATACCTCCCTCATAGGGTGGTCCTGAGGAACAAAAGAGAGAATCTATTACATCATTTGTAAACTGGTTATACAAGTGCCAGAGCCCACTCTCAACCTCCCTACCAGTGCCACCTTTCTCTTTCTCATCCTGACAAGTGACTATAAGGGGCCCTTAGGCCCACTCCCTGCTTCTAGTGGTGGTCGCCAATCCCTCCCAGGCTTCCAGTAGGGCAGATGCCCTGGCGCACTCTAAGGAATCCAAGGCCCTGCTATCTTCCTTACAACTGAAATGAATTAAAGTGTGATCTCCTTGAGAGCAGAGCTTGTTTTGCATTTTGATTTGTAGCCCCAGCACTTGGCACATGGGAAGAACTTAATAAATGCTTTTTCATTCATTTATTCATCTCCACTTGGACATCCTGCCAAGCACCTTGACCTTAAAATGACCAAGATGGGACTCATCATCTTCCCTCCTGAACCTACTCTTTCTCCTAATTTTCCTGTTTCTGTTGAGGGTACCACCCCCTTCCTTCTCATTCATGCTCAGGACCTAGAAGTCTCACTCATAACTTTTTTTTTCTTTGCAGGGCAATGAGGATTAAGTGACTTGCCCAAGGCCACACAGCTAGTAAATGTCAAGTGTCTGAGACCAGATTTGAACTCAGGTCCTCCTGAATCCAGGGCTGGTGCTTTATCCACTGCACCACCTAGCTGCCCCTTCAGGACCTAGAACTCTCAAGCCTTCCCTCTCCTTTAGCCCTATATTCAGTCAGTCGCCAGTTCCTGTTCATCTGACCTCCCCAGCATCTCCCCCACTCCATCTCCTTCCCTTGCTGGCTTGGTGCCCTCCCTGAGTCAGGCCCTCATCCTCTCTCACCCAGACTATTTGAAGAGTGGTCCAAATGATGTCCTTGCCTCCAGTCTGTCCCCTTCTGATCCATTCTCTACACAATTCAATTCAGCAAACATGTAGTTAATAAGCACTGTGCCAAGTGCTGGAGATTCAAAGACAAAACATTCAAGGAACTCACATTTTGTTGGGCAGATACACTCATGAAGACAAATAAATTATATGAAATGGGAAAGACCACTACTGACCAAGAAGCTTAGGTATATGAGACACTTGCCATCTACCTCCCAGGGCTACTGGAAGAAAAGTCCTCTTTAAGCTGTAAAATACATCTAAAAACGTGAGTGATTATTATTGTTGTTGCTGACCAAATCACTCCCCTTCTCAGGAACTTTCAATGCCTCCCCATGGCCACCAGGATCCATCCCCCACTCTCTCCCCAGTCCTCAGTTGATCCCCATTTCTCAGCTCCTTTCTGATGCCTAAAAACACACCCATGCCTCTCCCATCTTTAAACAAACCATTTATTTGATCTGCCCAACCCTGCTGGCCATTGTCCTCTATCCTTCCCCTGTTTCTCAACCGAACTCCTTGAAATGTCATCTACAATGGAGGCTCCCGTCGCAATGCGTCCGGCCGCTTTCTCTCCTCTCTCTTCTGAACTCTCTGCAGCCTGGCTTCTTGTCATTCATCATGACCTCATCATTCCACTGAAGCTGCCCTCTTCAAAATGACCAATGATCTCCTCCTCAGCCGATCTAATGGCCCCTTCTCAATCTTCATCTTCCTGACCTTTCTGCAACATTTGTTACTGCCAACCACCCAGGCGCTTTCCAGATCCTCAGCTCTGCGTTTTCATACTCTGCTTGCTTGGGGTTCTCCTCTTACTCCTTCTTGGTCTCTCTTGGGGGCAGTTCCTCCGTGTCATGTTCACTGACTATGGGTGCTCCCCAAGTCTCTGTCCTGAGTCTTCTCTAATCCCTCCATACTCATTGGATGATTTGATCTATTGCCCTGGGGTCAAACAGGCAGCTAAACGGTGCAGTGGATAGAGGGATGGGCCTGGAGTCAGGCAGATCTGAGTTCAAATCTGGCCTCAGACACCTACTGGTGGTATGACCTTGGACAAGTCATTTAACCCTGTTTGCCTCAATTTCCTCGTCTACCAAATGAACTGGAGAGGGAAATGGCAAACCATTCTGATATCTTTGCCAAGAAAACCCCAAGTGGGGTCACAAAGAGTCAGACACGATTGAAAAACAACTGAATGACAACATGGGCCTAATTATTATCTACACACAGATAATTCTCAGATCTCTTTGTCCAGCCCTGGTCTCTTTCCCATGTTCCAGTCTCATATCGCTCAATTGCTGGTTGTGTATTCTGAACTGGATGTCTCATACGTATCTCAAATTCCATACATCCCACATAGAACTAATTGTCTCTTCCCCTCCCAGCCTTCCCTTCTAGTGAATTTCCCTATTTCTCCTGAGCCTATTTCAGGGACCTCCCTCCTTCTAGTCACCCAGGTTCTGAATCACAGGGTCATCCTGGACTCCTCTCTCTGGCTCACCCCACAGATCCGATCCATTACCAAATTTTGTGATTTCTTTCTCTACAACGTCTTCCAGATTTCACTTCTGTCTTTTCACATAGCCTAGTTCAGGCCCTCACTGCCTCTCACCCGGACTATTACATTAGTCCTCCAACTGGTCTCCCTGCCTCAGCTCTCTCCAGTCACATCCAACCTCCATCCTTTGACCAGAGTGATTTTCCTTAAGTGTAGGACTGACCACATCCTCCTCTTCACCAACTGGTCTCTTCTTACCTTTCCAGTCTCCTTGCATCCTACTCCCCTCCATGCACTCCACAATCTAGCCACACTGGCATACTCACTGTTACTTGCCCACAACCCTCCATCTCCTGCCTCCATGCCTTTGCATTGGCTGTACCCCATTCTTGGCATGATCTGCCTCCCAACCTCCACTTCCTTTAGGAATCAGCTCAGCTGACTCCTGGGGGACCTCAGGAGTCATTCTCTCCAGGAGGTTTTTCTTCATTCTCCCCCCCTCCCCCTGCCCAGAGCTAATGCCATCTCCTTTAAGGTCACCCTCCCCTGCTCTATGTTTTAATCTGTATACATCACCTCCCCTCTTAGAATGTAATCTCTTTATGGTCATGCGCTGTCTGGGTTTTTGCTTTGTGTTCCCAATTGCTCATAGTACAAAGTAAGCTTTTAATAAATGCTTATTGATTGCCCTTCAGGATATAGTCCCAGCACTTTCACCTGGAAATAGAATCCTTGAAAGTCTGAGTTCCTGGGGCCAGGAAGCAGTCCTCTTTAGCTCTTGGAAAGCCAGTATAGGCTGTACTCAGTTTGTCCATGTCATTAGGAATTCATGAGAAGTTCTGAATTAATGAAGGAGGGAAGGAGAAATGACCAGGGCCAGATTGGAGTGGGAGGCAGGCCTTCAGGAAAAGAATAGAGGGTGTGTGTGTGTGTGTGTGTGTGTGTGTGTGTGTCTGAAGGTAGGAAGCAGGGGTGGGGGGAGGACAGGAGGGGACACTGGGAAGAGGATCTTGGGAAACTATAGGAAAATATACAGAGGATGGTAAGACTACAGATGAGAATCTAGAGTAATATAGGGGGAGTTACGGGGCAGCTGGGTGACCCAGACAGAGCACTGGGCTTCAATCAGGAAGACTCATCTTTTTGAGTTCAAATCTGCAGTCAGAAATTTACTAGTTGTTCGACCCTGGTCAAGTCACTTAACCCTGTTTATCTCAGTTCCTTGTGTGTAAAATGAGCTGGAAAAGAAAATGGCAAACCACTGCTGTATCTCTGCCAAGAAAACCCTAAATGGGATCATGAAGAGTCAAACATGACTGAAAAGACTGAACAAGGAAAAGGGAGAATTATACTCCTCCTTAGCCCTTAGCACAGTGCCTGACACATAGTAGGCACTTAATAAATGCTAGTTGACTGACCAACTCCTATGGAAAGCCTTACTTGATCCTACTAATTGTTACTACTCTCTGCCTCCTTGAAATAATTTGCTCTTATTTGTCTCTATATTGTATCCCTGAATAGAATGCAAGTTTCTTGAGGGCAAGGGTGGTTTGTTTGTTGGGGTGGAGGGGTTGGTCTTCATATCCCCTATACTTAACACATAGTAGGTATTGAATAAATCCTTATTGAGTTGAGTTTAATTGAATTGAATGGGGAAATGGGGTGGGGAAGCCATTTTGGGGGACCAAGTATGAATAAGCAGGGAATGAGGGGGAATGATCTAGTGGGGACCATGGTCAGGAACAGAGTGTTACTGAGGAATGTGGGAAGACTTGAGGGACCATAGAAACCTCAGAGAAGAACCAAGAAGGGGGACAGTGGGGTTATGGGAGAGAAGATAGGAAAGAGGAACCATGGAAGAGGAAACAGAAGAGAAAATGAGAGGATTGGAGAGAACATAGAGGAAGATAGGACTATTCAGAAATAGAATGAGAATAAAGGGAAATGAGTGAGAACCATAGCGGGTATGGGGAGGAGCAGTAGACTAGAAAGAAGAATCATTGTGCAAAGAAATGGGAGAGTTTAGAATGAGAGGACCTGAGTTCAAATTGTGACTCTACCACTTGCTATACCTCTCTTGGCATCAGTTTCCTCAACTGTAAAACAAGTTGTCAAATTCAGTCATTTCAGTTGTGTCTGACTCTTCATGAGCCCATTTGGGGTTTTCTTGGCAAAGACAGTAGAGTGGTTTGCTATTTTCTTCTCTAGCTCATTTTATAGATGAAGCAACTAAGGCAAACAGGATTAAGAGACTTGCCCAGGGTCACACAGCTAGTAAGTGTCTGAGGCCAGGTTTTCACTCAGGAAGGGGAGTCTTCCTGATTCCAAACCCAGTGCTCTATCCACTGTACCAGATGTCCATAAAACAGAGGAATATATGACCTTGGAAGTACTTTCCATCTTTAAATATAATTCAGGGTCAAATATAGGGAATATGAGGCAGCCATGAAACTACTGGGGACTCCTGAATTGGGGGTTGGGGTTGGGGTAGAAGAAGGGCATTGAACCTCCGGGAGGGAGGCCTTCGAAGCTCGCTATGATCCTAGTGAGCCTGGAGAGAAAAGGTTACAGAGAGCAAAGGGGAGGATGGGGAACACTCCGGAACTGAGTAAAGAGAGGGAGGGAAGAGAAAGGGGAATTGCCTGGCTCTCCATGCCCACACAACAACACTTAATTTTCTTTTAATCAGCATCTAATAGATGCGAATTAAGCCCCAATTGAGTTTTAATGTGTCTGCCAGAGACACAGAGGCCTTGACCCGGCTTCTCCCTAGGGGCTGTGCTGTGCGGCTGGCAGAGGAAGAGAGGGGAGACAAGGGGGGGGGCGGGTGTGGAGTTGGGGGGAGGCAGGGGAGGAATCCCTGGTCTTCTCCCTTCTCACCCCAGAGTCTCTGGAGTCTGAGCCCACCAAGGCTTTGCTGAGCCCTGCGCTTTCCCCTGATGGCGTTTACCTCCCAGTGGGCGTCTATCAGTCCCTCAAAGCAAGAGAGACTACAGATCCACATTGCGGAGTTGGGAGGGACTGCAGCTACTGTATGATCTCACCCACCCACACCTGAACTAGCACCCCCTTGGTGACATACCTGGGTGGTGATCATCCAGCCAATGTCTGAAGAGCTCCAGATGGAAACCCATTACCTCTGGGGCAGCCCATCCCACCTTGTTGTTGTCCTTCTGTTGTTTTAGTCACCTCTGACACTTCCTGACCCCATTTGGAATTTTCTTGCCAGAGACACTGGAGTGGTTTTGCCATTTCCTTCTCCAGCTCAGGACAAGGAAACTGAGGCAAACAGGGGTAAGTGACTTACCCAGGGTCACACAGTTAATATGTGTCTGAGGCTGGATTTGAACTCATAAAGATGAGTCTTCCTGATTCCAAGCCCAGTGCTCTAGCCACGGCACCAACCCCAGATCTTCTCTTATGTGTTGTCTTCCCCTTTAAGAATGTAAGCTCCTGGGGTAGCTAGGTGGCGAAGTGGATAGAGCACCAGCCCTGGAGTCAGGAGTACCTGAGTTCAAATCCAGCCTCAGACATAACACTCACTAGCTGTGTGACCCTGGGCAAGTCACTTAACCCCAATTGCCTCACTTGAAAAAAAAAAAAAGAATGTAAGCTCCTACAGGGCAGACTGTTATTCTTTTTACATACAGCCCTTAAAACTGTGCCTGGCATACATATTAACTATTTGTTAGCACTTGAAGACACTTCTCACATCCCCACTAAGTTTCCTAAGGCTTTTCTCAGCCCCCTTCCCTCCCTTCTCCCGTTACTGATTATGCTGAGGTTACCTTCCATTTACACTGTTTATATATTTCGCCTGTTGTTTCTCCCATTAGAATGTAAGTTCCTTGAGGGCAGGCACTGTTGCATTTTTTTTTGTATCCCCTAGTATATATGTATATATATGTGCCTAGTATAGTGTTTGGCATGAGGTAAGCACTTAACAAATGCTCATTGTTTGATTGATTGATTGATAAGTCATAAACTTGAGGCCCTTCACTGTTTCAGTTGCACTTCATCTTATCAATGTCTTTCCTGTACCATAGACCTAGAACTAAACCCAGTATCCAAGGTGGGATCTAATCAAGGCAGAAGACAATGGGGACTATCACAGCCCCAGGTTCTGAGTTCTGTCTCTCTTGTTGTCTTTGTTCAGTTGTTTTTCAGTCTTGTTCAACTCTTCGTGACCCCATTTTGGGTTTTCTTGGCAGAGAGAATGCATTGGTTTGCCATTTCCTTCTCTGGCCCATTTTACAGATGAGGAAACTGAGGAAAACAGGGTCAAGTGACTTGCCCAGGGCCACACAGCTAGTGTCAGGAAGATGAGTTTTCCTGATGCCAAGCCCAATGCTCTAGCCACTGCACTATCTAGCTACCCCCATAGTTGTGCCTCAGAAAATCACTTGGTTGACTTGAGCATACAGTCCCCTGATACTCCAGGTCTTTTTTTCAGACAAACTACAGAGTAGCCATACCACCCCCTCCTCACTTCTCATGTTGCTTTTTTGAACCCAAGTGTAAGACTATATTTATTGCTATTAAATCTCCTCTTATTCGATTTGGCCCCCTGTCCGAGCCTATTGAGAGCTTTTCAGACCCTGCTTCTTATCCATTCAGTGTGTTAGTGATACCTCCCAGTGTTACATCAACTGTGAATTTTCTAAGCAAGCCTTCTCTGCCTCTATCCAAGTCATAATTAAAAATATTAAGTGGCACAGGGCCAAGCGAAGCTTCCTGAGACCTACTTCCAAGCTGATAATGAACCTTGAATGCTAGTTTTTGGTTCAGATCATCCAACCACTTCTGAATCTCCCTTACTGTGCTGTTATCTGGCCCAAATCTCTAAATTTTGTCAAACAGAATAGCAAGCAAGACTGTCAAATGCTTTGCTAAAAATCTAGGTAAACTACTGTACATCCTCTGCTTTCGCATGCCCTTCGAGCCAGCTCTCTCACTACTATATAGACTTATACCCCAAAGAAGTCAAAGACAGAAATGCCAGAATATTCCTAACAGGGGCAGCTAGGTGGTGCAGTGGATAGAGCACTGGCCCTGGATTCAGGAGGACCTGAGTTCAAATCTGACCTGAGACTCTTGACACTAGCTATGTGACCCTGGTCAAGTCACTTAACCCCAATTGCCTCACCAAAACAAAACAAAACAACAACAAACAAACAAAAACAGAATATTCCCAACAGCATGCTTTGTGGTAGCCATCATTGTAGCAGCCTTGTAGGCCTGGGCCCAGTTAGGGATACTCTGGCCATGAGAGGAACACTCTGACCATGGAGAAATATGGCTGATCAGCTTGTCAGGGTTAGTTAGTGATTACTATCACAATTAAATCTCCTGTATTTAAGGGGTGGAGAAAATATCACTCACAAGAGCAAAGTAGTTAATTAACCAGATAGTGGTTAGTCAAACATAACAATGCAGACATGTCATGGACACCCAGAAATCTGGGCACCTTGAAATTTATAGTATGAGCTTAATTTGGGAGCCAATCATGTTTGCCATGTGATTAGGATCAGGTAGAGACAATAATCTCAAGTTAGAAATGTGGAATTTTTATTATTCATGTATCCCACTCTCCAAATTGCTAGCCTCATCATTTTCCAAACCACTGTAACTTTTCAGTTCTAAGTCTCTCCCCGCCACCCCCTTCTCCCCTCTCTAAAACCATCATGCTCTCCTTTGTTTGGAGACTGGAAGTTTAGACTTCTCCCAGTCATGCTTCTGTGTGCCCAGTAATAAAAACTTTTACTTAAATTTTGATTGGATCATGTGTTTGAGTTATTCTTTGAAAGAGGAATATTTTCAGACCCAGTTTGCGGTGACACCACGAACTGGAAACTGGAAAGTAGACTCCCATTGCTCCAGGAACAGCTGGACCAAATGCAGTCCAGGAATGGAAAGGAGTTGTCCTGTGCCATCGGAATCAATGAATATAAAGAATTCAAAGAGATGTAGGAAGACTTAGATGAATGAAGAGGAAAGCCAGGAAGCCACTCTACATAATGACTAGAACAATGTAAAAAGAGACAAAACAAGAGAATGAGACGAAACTCTGCGTAATTCTGATGACCAAGCATGGATCCAAAGAAGAGTCGGAAAAATGACTCTCTCTCTTTCATTGCAGAAGTCGGGAGACAATGGATGGGGCACTTTGCATAGACCATCGGGCTTGATTGATATGTTTGTTGGTTTTGCTAAAATGCCTTTTTTTTCTATTTCTTTTTTTTATCATTACCAGGGAAGGCTGGCTGGGCAAGAGAGGGAGACAATGCACATTCATTCAGAAATTAGTGCGGCCAGGCTTAGTGGCTGGCATACACCAGTAATTCTGGCTGCTGGGGGGAGGCTGAAGCCAGTGGGTCTTTTGAGCTTGTGTTTTGATCTGCAGTAGGGCTAAGGCTGATCAAGTGTCCCCACTAAGTCTGACACCAATCTGGGCAGCTCATGGGGAGGAGAGGACCACCAGGCTGCCAGAGGTTCGGTGAAGCAGACAAGGTCAAAGATTCAGTATTGGGATCAGGCTTGTGAGGGACCACTGCATTTCAAGCCTAGGCAAGATAAAGAAGGGAGAAGGGAATAAACATTTATTAAGTGCCTATTGTTAGAAGGATTATATGCCTATTATGTACCAGGCATGTCCTGTTTCCAAAAACATTATTCAAAATCAAAAGGCTTCCATAAAAAAAAAATCAACCAAATGATAATACATTTGAGAATTTTGCCAGCAAAGTCAAGTTTACTGACCTGTAATCTGTAGGTTTCACTCTTTTTTTCTTTTTTTTTCTTTTTTTTTTAAGTGAGGCAATTGGGGTTAAGTGACTTGCCCAGGGTCACACAGCTAGTAAGTATTAAGTGTCTGAGGCCGGATTTGAACTCAGGTACTCCTGACTCCAGGGCCAGTGCTCTATCCACTGCATCTTTTTTTCTTGAAAAGCAAAAGTATGGGGGGACAGGTAGGTGGCTCAGTGGATAAAGCACCGGCCCTGGATTCAGGAGGACCTGCGTTCAAATTCGGCTCTAGACACTTCATAATTACAAGCTGTGTGACTCTGGATGAATCACTTAACCCTCGTTACCCAGAAAAAACAAAAACAAAACAAAACAAACAAGCAAACAAAGAAGAAAGGAAAAAGTATGGGGTACTAAGTGGTACAAAGGAGAGAGCATTGGCCATGGAGTCAAGAAGACCTGAGTTCAAATCCAGCCTCAACCACTTATTAACTGTGTGACCCTGGGCAAGTCACTGAACCCCAATGACCTCCCCTGCCCCCAAAAAAGAAAGGCAAAAGCAGACTTGCTCTTTTCCCTCCTGTGATACATCTCATGTACTCCAATAGCTTTCAGCCATCACTGCCAATGATCCAGCAAATGCATTTGCTAATTCTTTTAGCACTTAAGTATGCGGTTCGTCTAGACCTGGGCACTTGAACTCCTTCAAGGCAGCTAAGGTGCTCTCTTACTTATCTTGAATATCCATTTCCTATTAGCCATTTTTTCCAGTGAAGAGGTTATTCCCCTTGGCAGAGAAAACTAAGCCAAAATGTGGGCTGGTTTCTATCCATGCCCCCATCTGGTGAACCATTGGCCCTGTGCTTATACTTGGCTCCATCTCGAAGACTGAGAAAAAAAGGAGATGAAAAGAGTAAAAGAGGCTGGATGGGAAATGGTGACAGGAGCAAGCTGGACTGGGCTTTTGAAGAGTGGCATTTCAGTGCTGAGAGGGACTTGGAGCTATTGTGATTGTATTAATAACTTTCCATCTGATATAAACACCATAAAATAGCAGATAAAGGACCGTGTGGACCTGAGAGCTATTGTATTGCCCCCGAGGCTAAAAGCAAGCTAAGTTTTGGAGCTGTGTATGGCCGATTAAATCCAGAGAAGAAGGGAAGCAGGGGAAAGAGAGGCCACTGAAGACAAGATCACAACCCACCCCACGTGGAGGTTCCTAGCCTCTCAGGATCATAGATTCAGAGATGAACAGGACCTTAGAGGTTAAGTTTGATCTTCGGGTTTTTATAGTTGAAGAAACTAAGTTTTAGAGCAGGGTAAATGACTTGTCAAGGGGCAGCCATGTGGCACCTTGGATAGAGCATTGGGCCTGTAGTCAGGGAAACTTAACCTCCTGAGTTCAAATCCTGCCTCAGATACTTACTAGTTGGGTGACCCGGCACAAGTCACTTAACCCTGTCTACTTCAGTAAAATGAACTGGAGAAGGAAATGGCAGGCAGCTAGGTAGCACAGTGGATAAAGCCCCAGCCCTGGATTCAGGAGGACCTGAATTCAAATCCAACCTCAGACACTTGACACTTACTAGCTGTGTGACCCTGGGCAAGTCACTTAACCATCATTGCCCCAGGGGGAAAAAAGAAATGGCAAACTGCTACAATATCTCTGCCAAGAAAACCCCAAGTGGGGTCAGACACAATTGAACAACAACAAAGTGACTTGCCCAGGGTACAGCTGCATAACTTAATCTTTATCTTGTAGGTCAAGGGAAATGATGAGAAGTCTTTAAGCAGAGAAGTGATATGGTCAGACTTTCTTAGTCCTGGCCTGCCTTTGATTATATTGTACCACCATAGACTTGGAACAAACAAGCCTCAGCTCCCAGATGAGGAGCACCAGCATCAAAAAGCTATCACTGGGGGCAGCTAGGTGGTGCAGTGGATAGAGCACCGGCCCTGGAGTCAGGAGTACCTGAGTTCAAATCCGGCCTCAGACACTTAACACACACTTACTAGCTGTGTGACCCTGGGCAAGTCACTTAACCCCCATTGCCTCACTAAAAAAAAAAAAAAAAAAAAAAAAGCTATCACTGGAGACAGCTAGGTGTCGCAGTAGATAAAGCACCGGCCCTGGATTCAGGAGGACCTGAGTTCAAATCAGGCCTCAGACACTTGACAATAGCTGTGTGACCTTGGGCAAGTCACTTAACTCTCATTGTCCCGTCCAAAAAACAAAAAGCCATCTTGGAGGATGGGAAGTGGCTGCTCCCATAGATAAAGCTGTGAGTGAAAAAGCAGCAGCACTGCTCCCTGTTCTCCCAAGTCAATTACCTGGGACTTCCCTGGGAACCCTGAAGGACCATTTACTCAATTTCCCATTTGGGCCACTTGCTTTGCTGGTCCTGGCAGGAACAGCTGAATGCAGACACATGGATGTTGTTAGGGGACTCCTGGGTTGGGTTTTCTGGGGTGTTTGACCTTCCTGGTCAATCCCAGCCAATTCTGAGCCCTCTTGCCACTTTTCTGAGAGCACCACAGTTCCTTTGAGATTCTGCCTCCATTCTCTGTCCTTGCCGCCATCTTCCAAAGACAACTTTTCAAAATGCACATTTGCTGCTGAGTTCCTGTGCATCCAACATCAGTCGTTTCCAGACAACTCCCCTTTCTTCCTACTCATCAGAATTGTTTCTCTGTGTTTTTATTTTTGAAGAGCTTCTCGCCTCTTCTGAACTGAATTCCCCTGGAGGGCTCTTACTTACCCTTCTTCTGGATTCGTGTGTATCTCTTTTGATCCTCAAAGCAGGCTCATGGAGTGCAGATATTGTTATCTCCACTTGGCAAATGAGGCTTGGGGGGGGAAGTGGCCTCCTGGATCCTGCAAACAGCAAGTGAGGGAGCCTAGACTTGCACTAGAGTCTTCTGACTCTCAAATCTCATGTTCTTTCCCCTCTGGCAGGATGCCTTACCCCAACCCCACTCATTGTCTTCTCTCAAAAGCTCCTACAAATTTCCATGTTTCTGATGAAGGTACCACGACCCTCCAAGTCACTCAGGCTTGAAACCTCCTCTCTCTCAGCCCTCTTGGCATAACCAATCATTCGCCAAGCCATGAGGATTCTACCTTCATAGTATCTCTGTTTTCTTCTCTCCCATTGCTTCCACCCAAGTTCAGGACCACATCCCACATTTCCTGGGCAATTATTAGACTCCTAATGGATTTCTCTGGCTAAAGTCTTCCCTCCCCAGATCAATTTTCCTTTCTTTTGGGGGGGGGGGTCAATGAGGGTTAAGTGACTTGCCCAGGATCACACAGCTAGTAAGTGTCAAGTGTCTGAGGCTGGATTTGAACTCAGGTCCTCTTGAATCCAGGGCCAGTTCTTTATCCCAGATCAATTTTTACAAGTTGCCAAAGTCCCTTTCACCAAGTTCAACTCTAAGTACCTAACTTCCTGGCTCAGATGTCGGTCATGGCCTCTCATCGTCTACAAGATAAAATTCAATCTGCATTATCTTGGCATTCAAGGATCTTCACAATCTGGCACCATTCTATTTCTAGCCTTATATTGTAATATCAGGGCAGGTAGGTGGCACAGTGGTTAGAGTGCCAGGTTGGGGGTCAGGAAGACTCATCTTCCTGAGTTCAAATCAGGCCTCAGGTATTTGCTGGCTGTGTGAGTCTGGGCAAGTCACTTCACTCTGTTTGCCTCCGTTTCCTCATCTGTAAAATGAGCTGGAGAAGGAAATGGCAAAACCCTCCAGTATCTTTGCCAAGAAAACCCTAAATGGGGTCAGGAAAAGTCAGAAAGGACTGAAAATGACTAAAAAACAAACAACAAGGGGGAAGCTAGGTGGCACAGTGGATAAAGCACTGGCTCTGGATTCAGGAGAACCTGAGTTCAAATCTGGACTCAGACACTTGACACGTACAAGCTGTGTGACCCTGGGCAAGTCACTTAACCCTCATTGCCCCGCAAAAAATAATTTAAATATATACACACACACATATGTTATTCATCTTCAAGCACTCTGCAAATTGAAATCATCTCATTACCCTGTGGTAGAGGGTACAGAGTAATAAATCCTATGCTCTCTCTTACATGATGAGGCATCATAGAGTAGTAGATAGAGTCTCCAAGTCAGGGAGATCTGTGTTCAAATCTTGATTATGATACATACTGTCTGTGGGACCTGGGGGATGTTAATTAATTTCTTTCATTTGTTTTTCAGTTGTGTCGGACTTAGTGCTTCAGTCTACTCTTAAAGACTCAAAGATGCAGAGAAGTTGCCAACCCACCCTGGTAGAGGGAGTTTCTTCACCAGGGAGCACCCTATAACAAGGAAGTTACAGCTCTGGTTCCTGTGTTAATCACCAAATCTAATGCCTTTTCCTCAATCCTCATCCTTCTTGACCCCTCTGCAGCCTTTGATGCTGTCAGTTGCCTATTTCTCCTTGATAATCTCTCATGCCTAGATTTTCATGGCACTGGTCTCTCCTGGTTCTCTTCCTACCTGTCTGACCACTCCTTCTCTGTTTTCTTTATTGAGTCTTCATCTTGAGATTTCTCCCAAGGCTCCCAGTCCCCTCGGCTCACAACCCAGGTGTTAACCTCATTCAACTCCTCACTCTCTCATTCCTCACATCAGTTCTGCCATTTCTACCTCGGTAACTTCTCTCATATTCACCCCCTTCCCTCCTTTGATACTTCCACAGTCTTGGTGTAGGCCCTCATCACCTTACACCTGAACCGGCACCACAATAACCTGCGTGTTGGTCTCTTTGCCTCAAGTCTCTCCCCATTTCAGTCCATCCTACATTCAGTTGTCAAACTGATCTTCCTAAAGTGCAAATCTGATCATGTCACTCCCTTATTCAATCCAATCTAATCCAGTGATCCCCTATCATCTCCAGTTCAAATAGAAAAATCCTCTATTTGGCTTTTTTGTTGTTGGTTTTATTTTGGTGAGGCAATTGGGGTTAAGTGACTTGCCCAAGGTCACACAGCTAGTAAGTGTTAAGTGTCTGAGGCCGGATTTGAACTCAGGTACTCCTGACTCCAGGGCCGGTTCTCTATCCACTGCGCTACCTAGCTGCCCCCTCTATTTGTCTTTTAAAGTGCTTCATAAACTGGCACACTCCCACCTTTCTAGTCTTCTTGAATCTTATTACCACCCCCCTCCATGTACTCTACAGCCCAGGGGCACTGGCCTCCTTGCTGCCTTGCACAGATGGCACTCCATGTTCTGATTCTGAACAGCTTCACTGGCTGCCCAGAGTGCTCTCCCTTCTCCTCTCCTCCTAATTTCCTCACTTTCCTTTGAGTCTCAACTAAAGCCCATCTTTTGCAATAAACCTTTCCTCTGTGGATTATTTTAAATTATATATGTGTGTGTGTGTGTGTGTATGTATATATGTAATATACACACACATATATATAATACAGTTGTTTTAATATTGCCCACCCCCACCCATTAGACTGTAAGTCTCTTGAGAACAGGGTCTCTCATTTGCCTTTCTTTGTATTCTCAGTGTTTAGTAGAGTGCCTGGCACATAGTAGGTACTTAATAAATGCTAGCTCAATGACTATCACTCTATTACATGCTTGTAATGTGCTGTCCCACTGAGTTCTGCCTGCTGAATAAATCCCAATTTAATTTAAAATAAAACCACAATTTAAAAGCGCAGTTTGGGGAAGGGTTGGGGGAGGATTCACATGGTGCTTGGTGCCTGCCTAACACAAGTCAAAGATCCAAGCAGAGAAGCACCACATCAGAGGGGCAGCCCACAGCTTGGGGCTGGAGGGAATGGGCAGTCAAGCATATGCCAAGTAGCTACTGGGGCTAAGGCCATGAGTTTGGTGGCTGTTGCCTGACTCTAGCGCTCTTTCCACCACATCCTCAACAGATCCAGGGCCAGGAATTGGGTTCAACTACAACTGAAAGGATTGTTTTTAGCCTTCGAACAGTGTCAAACACTTGCTTCTGGTTCTTGTGTAAAAATGATCAGGGACTATGTTACCAGCTGATCCTGCCCGTTATAGACATAGAGGATATAGTGATTGATATGAATTATGAATCTCCAGGCTTCAGTCTCCCATCTATAAATGTAGACAATGGATTCCCTTAGGGTAGGGCAAAGGCTAAGCCTGATACTGCGACTGTGTCAGCACCCTGGATAGCTGCCAGACCCAGATTGGCTCAGTATGACCCAGAGAGTGAAATGAAAAAGAAAGAGCCAAAATGAGAAAAAGACAATCCAATCCAATGCAATAAACATTTATTAAGCACCAACCATACGACAAGCATTGTGCTAAGTGCTGGGGATACAATGAATAAAAAGAAAGACAATCCCTGCCCTCAAGGGGCTCACAATCTAGTGGGGAAGAGACAACACACAAAAGGAGACTGGAAAATGGAGGGTGAGGTGGGGCGGGGTGGAATGGAGACAAGGGGGCACCCTGCCCAGGGACATCTTGTTCTGTGGATTTGAAACCAGGCAAAGCAGTAGATGTAGAGTGGAGCGAGCCCTAAACTCCAGTTTCTGCCCACTATAAAGTAAGGCATTAGGAAGGATTTTATATTCTAACCTTTCAGCCCACTAATCAGAGGGGAGAGGAAGCTGAGGGGGGGTGGTCTCAGTCAAGGCTTTGATTAGCAGCATGATTGACGATATTAGCCAATTAGTCTGTCTCTTCCCATTCTGCCTTCCTCAATAACTTCCATGATAGACAATAACACACCCTCCAAATTACCCAGTATTCCTTAGAACTAGAGAACCTTGGAATGAGAAAGGACCTTAAATAAGGCAGAATGACCAAGTCTCAGAATTGAAAAGGATCAGTCAGTCACAAGGAAGCAACAGCCTGGTTGCAGTTCCAAGGTAAAGAAAATCACTAGCAGTAGCAGCCACAGGAGAGGAGGGGACATGGTCAGAGTTCCAGAGCCAAGAGAGGTATTAGCCTTTGCAACTAGAAGGGTTCAACAGTCCTTTCTGGGTAAAGACAAGAGTACAGACCAAGAGAACAAAGACCTCTCCTTAGATCATACTCCAGAGAAGCAGAGCACAATTTTAACATAAAATTAAAAGTCAACAAATAGATTGGAAAATTAGCAAACAAACAAAAAGGAACTTGACCATAATAAGCTACTACAGTGATAAGGAAAACCAAGACATAAATTCAGAAGACAACAATGTGGAAACAGCTATAACCAAAGCCTCAAAGAATAATGCTAATTAAACACAAATCCAATAGGAATTACTGGAAAAGTTAAAGAAAGTTCTAAGAGTATTAAAGAAAATTTTGGAAAAGAAATGAGAGTGATGAAAGAAAATTGTGAAAATATAATTAAAAGCTTGATTAAAAGAGACACAAAAAGATACTGAAGAGGGGCAGCTAAGTGGCACAGTGGATTAAGCACTGACCCTGGATTCAGGAGGACCTGAGTTCAAATCTGGCTTCAGACACTTGACACTTACTACCTGTGTGACTATGGGCAAGTCACTTAACCCTCATTGCCCCCCCCCAAAAGATACTGAAGAAAATAATTTTATAAAACAAAATTGACATAATGGTAAAAGAGGCACAAAAATTCACTTAAGAAAAGAACTCCTTAAAAAGCAGAATTGGCCAAATGGAAAAAAGAGTTACAGGAGAAGCTAGGTGGTATACTGGGTAGAGCACTGGCTCTGGAGTCAGAAGGACCTTTCTTCAAATCTGGCCTGAGACATTTACTAGCTGTGTGATGCTGAACAAGTCACTTAACCTCAATTGCCTAAAAAAAAGAGGTACGAAAACTCACTGAAGAAAATAATTCCTTAACAATTAGAATCAGACAACTGGAAGCTAATGACTCTGTGATACATCGAGAAACAATAAAGCACAGTCAAAAGAGTGGAAAATAGAAGAAAATATTAAACAGCTCATCAGAAAAACAACTGACCTGGAATATAGATCAAGAGGAGATAATTTAAGAATTATTGGACTACCTGAAAGTCATGATTAAAAGAGCCTAGACATCATATTTTAAGAATTTATAAAGGAAAACTGCCCTGATATCTTAGATCCAGAGAATAAAAAGAAATCCAAAAATAAAAGCTCCCAGGAATATTATAGCCAACTTCCAGAGCTTCCAAGTCAAGGAGAAAAATATTTCAAGAAGCCAGAAAGAAACAATTCAAATATCATGGAGACATAGTCGAGATTTAGCATTTTTCATGTGAAAGGAGTAGAGGACTTGGAACGTGATACACCAGAAGACAAAGAAACTAGGATTACAACCAAGAAGAACCTACCTGGCAAAACTGAGTGTTATCCTTCAGTAGAAAAATTGATATTTAATGAAATAGAGGACTTTCAAGTATTCCTGATGAAAAGACCAAAGCTGAATAGAAAATTTGACACAAGCCTCAAGAGAAAAATGAAAAGGTAAACATGAAAGAGAAATCATAAGGTACTCAATAAAGATTAACTGTTTACATTTCCATCATAGGTGAGGCAGTTTGGGGTTAAGTGACTTGCCCAGGGTCACACAGCTAGTATGTGTCAAGTGTCTGAGGCCGGATTTGAACTCAGGTACTCCTGACTTCAGGGCTGGTGCTCTATCCACAGCACCACCTAGCTGCCCCTAAACTGTTTACATTTCTATAGGAAGATGATGTATGTAACTCTTAAGAACTCTATCATTATTAGCACAGTTAGAAGGAGTATATATAGACAGAAGGCATTGAGTGTGACTTGATTATGTTGGGATAATCTCCAAAGAATTGAAGGGGGTAAGAAAGAGGAATGCGGGGTAGCTAGATGGAGTAGTGGATAGAGCACCAGCCCTGGAGTCAGGAGTACCTGAGTTCAAATCCGGCCTCAGACACTTAACACTTACTAGCTGTGTGACCCTGGGCAAGTCACTTAACCCCAATTTGCCTCACTAAAAAAAAAAAAAAGAGGAATGCACTGGGGAAAGGAGGAAGGGAGATGTAGAAAGGGGGAGATTTTCTCACATAAAAGGTGCTTAAGGAAGAGCTTTTACAGTAGATGGGGAAATGGTGGAGATGATGTACAATGCTTGAATCTCACTCATAAGAATTAGTTCAAAGAAAGAAGAATATTGATATACTCAGCTGAGTAGAGAAATCTATCTTATTCAATAGGGAAATAGGAAAGAAAGGGGATTTGAAAAAGTGTGGGGAGATGGTAAAAGACGGGACAGATTAAGGGAGGAGATGGTCAGAAGCAAAACAGACTTTTGAGGAGGGACGGGGTAAAGAGAAAGACAAACAGAAGAAAATGGGATGGAGGAAAATACACAGTTGGTAATCATAACTGTGAATGTGAATGAGATGAGCTCATCCATAAAATGGAAGCAGATAGCAGAATGGATTAAAACCCAGAATCCAATAATATGTTGTTTACAAGAGACATACTTGGAACAGAAAGACACATACAAAGTTAAAATAAGGGGTTGGAGCAAAATCCAGCCGAAGTTAAAAAAAAAAAAAAAGGCTGGGGTAGCAATCATGATTTAAAACAAAGCAAAAGCAAAAATAGACTAAATTAAAAGAGTTTTCTCTTTTTTCAGAGAAACCACATTTTGCTAAAAGGTACCATAGAAAATGAAGTAGTATCAAAAATTTTTATAGCAAGCTTCTGTGATAAAGACCTCATTTCTCAAATATATGGAGAATTCAGTCAAATTTATAAATGTAAAACCCACTCCCCAATTGATAAAAGATCAAAGGATATCTATGGGCAGTGTTCAGAAGAAGAAATCAAAGCTATCTATTTCCATATGAAAAAATATTCTAAATCACTATAGATTAGAGAAATGCAAATTAAAATAACTCTAAGGTACCACCTAGTAGATTGGTTAATGTGACAGAAAAGGAAAATTAGAAATGTTGGGGAAGATGTGGAAAAACTGGGACACCAATACACTGTTGATGGAGTTGTGAATTGGTCCAACCATGAAGAACAATTCGGAACAATGCCTAAAAGGCTATAAAATTATGTATACTCTTTAACTCAGCAATATCACTACTAGTAACTTAAAGAGATCAAAGAAAATATAAAAGGATCTATATGTACAAAAATGTGTACAGTTATCTCTTCCATATTGCAAGAGTTATGGGTATGGCACCCCCATGTTCTGGAAAATCCACATAAAATTTTCTGGCTCTCTCTTCATACCAGATAAGAAGTCTGAATTTTCTCTTTTTCTTTTATGGGGTGTTCATAGTACCTTATTGTAAAATTTGGATTAACATTATACAATACCATATATAGATTTTTTTGCATTTCTGAGTTTCTAAACCTTTTCTGTGTTGTCTGCGGGTCTTTGAATGTCATTTGTGGCATCCACAAAGCTCCCCCCAAATTCCCATTTAATTTCTTATGTCAGGGGCAGCTAGATGGCGCAGTGGATAGAGCACCGGCCCTGGAGTCAGGAGTACCTGAGTTCAAATCCGCCCTCAGACGCCTAACACTTACTAGCTGTGTGACCCTGGGCAAATCACTTAACCCCAATTGCCTCACTAAAAAAAAAAAAAAAAAAAATTTCTTATGCCAATCCACAATATATTGAAACCCCAGTGGGGAAAGTTGCAATGTGGAAGGGATAACTGTATAGCAGCTCTTTTTGTGGTGGCAAAGAAATGGAAATTAGGGAGATGCTCATCAATTGAAGAGTGGCTGAATATGTTGTAGTATATTATTATGATGGAGTACTATTATGTTCTAACTAATGAGGAGGAGGTGGTTTCAGAAAAACATGGTAAGAACTATATGAACTGATGAAAAGTGTAGTGAGCAGAGCCAGGAGATCATTGTACCCAGTTAACAGCAATATTGTGCAATGATCAACTTTGATCAACAGAATGATCCAAGACAGTTCCAAAGAACTAATGATGAAAAAATGCTACCCACCTACGGAGAAAGAACTGATGTACTCCAAGTACAAATTAAAGCATAATATTCTCACTTCCTTTACTTTCCTTGCTTTTTTGTGATATGATTAATATGGAAATATGCTTTTCATGATTTCACATGTATAATTAATATCATATTTCTTGCCTTCTCAGTGGATGTGGGAAGGGTAGGAGGGTGGGAGGGAAAGAGTTTGGGACTCCAAAAAAAATTTTTTAAGGAATGTTAAAAATGATATTTAAAAAAAAAGAATTGAAAGGGATCCCAGAAGTCAAACTCCTTCCTGTGAAGTAATCCTTCTACAAGATCTTGGATAAGAGTCATCCAGCCTCCATTTGAAGTCATCCAGGGATTGAGATAGTGGCAAAATATTTTTGGTGTTTTGTGGGGAGCTCAGATCTCTTAATTTACAGCTCACTTGATATTGACTCAAGGGGAACATGATTTAGCAGAAAGAACCCTGGCTCTGGAGTCAGAGTACCTGAGTTCAAATTCTACTTATGACTTAGTATGTATGTGACTTTGAACAGGTCCTTGATTTTCCTGGACCTCAGTTTCTTCATCTCTAAAATGAGAGATGGCCTTTAAATTCCATTCCAATTCTGGATCTGTGCTCTTAGAGTGATCAAACAAAGTCATTTCTGTGGTTACATCTTTTAAATAATATTTCATGATTTTAATAAACACCTGGGAGATACCTTGTTGGAGGAGAATCTTTAAGGCAAAATTTTGCTCTACTAAATCACATGCTTTTAAAAAAAATTGTCAGCTTCTAATCGATAGAGTTTAATCTTGCAGTCTGTACTGCATTTTAGCCAATAGGGTGACTAAAAATGTACTCTTCTATAGAATATCATTTGCAAAAGCCTCTCTATCCTTTTCTCATATCTTTACCTAAGGATACTCTTGCCTTGTGTGCAGATTATTCTTATAAAAATCTTGTCAATGTGGGAAAATGAGCATATGAGCTGGTAATTTTTTGGGGGGTGGGGCAATGAGGGTTAAGTGACTTGCCCAGGGTCACACAGCTAGTAAGTGTCAAGTGTCTGAGGCCAGATTTGAACTCAGGTCCTCCTGACTCCAGGGCCGGTGCTCTATCTACTGCACCACCTAGCTGCCCCAAGGTTGGTAATTATTGATAAATTCTCATTTGTCTTTGGAAAGGTAAAAAGAAGGTCTGAGGGGCAGCTAGGTGGTGCAGTAGATAGAGCACCGGCCCTGGAGTCAGGAGGACCTGAGTTCAAACCCAGCCTCAGACACTTGAAACTTACTAGCTGTGTGACCCTGGGCAAGTCACTTAACCCCAATTGCCTCACCAACCCCCCCCAAAAAAAACAAAAAAAAAAAAAGAAGAAGAAGGTCTGGAATTTTTTTCAAAACCTTTAATGTCTTCCTCTGTTTGAGTTTCTTTGAGAATTGAGCCCCTCAGAGGCAGCTAGGTGGCGCAGTGGATAAAGCACCAGCCCTGGATTCAGGAGGACCTGAGTTCAAATCCAGCCTCAGACACTTGACACTTACTAGCTGTGTGACCCTGGGCAAGTCACTTAACACTCATTAACCCACCAAAAAGAGAGGGGGGGGGAATTGAGTCCCTCAAAATTGTGTCTGTCACTGTCCCGGTAACTCACTCATGAAGAATCCAAATTAAAGATGGATTCAATTAGATGGTGAGATCCTCTAGATAGGAGTCTGTGGGTGACATTGTTGTAATGACCACTTCAAGCCTTGGATCGTTGTAGGGCCTCCTAAATGAGAATCATATTCACGAGAAAGAGTACAGCTTACCATGGCACTTAATGACTTTACCATTGCTTCAGCACCCATCATGTACAATCATACCTCTTTATGTCAGTCTTATACAGTGCTTTCATTCATGTTTTGTCTGACTTCTAATGTATTTATCTTTTCACTCCATCTGGATTGCAAGCTCTCTGAGGAAGGATGTTTAATTATTTTCTTCTTTGTATCCTCCACAATGTCAGTAACTTGCATATAATGAAATCCCACTTATTGCTTAATTTTTTTAAAAAGAGTTGTCTGATTGTCCACACAAAACAAACCAAATGGATGAAGAATGCCTGTTCAGATTTTGATGGGCAGTTACATGGATGACCCATCGAGCTCTTCCTTCAGTGCATATATATTGAGCAGATGCTATACTGAGTTACCTAGTTGGGCTCAGAGTTATATAGAAAGAAAACAGGCTGAGAAATATTACCTTTGGGAAATAATGTAGTGATGTTAAAGAGCCAAGGTTTCTCCATGAATGAAAGAGTTATGTTATTCCAGAGATACTATCTGGACATAATTCAGGGAATACTACAATTTCTGGGGGAAAAATAAAGTTGTACATCACCCAAAGGGTAATGGAGGGGCAGTTGGTGGGTTTGAATAAGCTGTGACATATCAGTGATGGAGAATTGCATGGGAGACATGACATAAAGGATGCCATAAATGTGCCACTAGAGAGATGCCCAACCCAAGAGTGTGAGCTGGTTGTGTTGTGAAAACAAAGAATGATTGATGGACAAGCCATGTACTTCAATGGTTTCTCGATAAGGTTAGGAAAAATAGAAGATCCTCAGAATGTTGGCTGAACTCCCCTTTGGAGGACTTCAAGGAGGACCTGGATAAGAGCCATAGATTATAAGATGGTGTGAATGGGTTGTGACCTGCCCTGTTGATCTCTCAGGTCTACTGAACTATTGCAGTGCTGGGGAGCTCACTCCCTCCCAAGGCAGCCCATTCTACTTCAGGGCAGCTCTAATTGTTAGCAAGTGCCTCCTTCCATCATCTGGATTTCCCTGAATTTTACAGATGTGGAAATGATGGTAACATCATATTTCCATTTCTTTAACACTTTATAGTTTATAAAGTTATTTCCTCATCACAAATGTGTGAGATTGGTAGTGCTGTGATCATTAACCTCCCTTTGGCCCAGAGACCCTCCTACGAGGCATAGGCTCCCTTTTGGTAGTTGCAAAGAAATCAAAACAAAGTAGAGGTCCATTAATTGGGGCATGGTTGAACAAGTTGGGATACAGGGATGCCACAGAATGTCAATGCTGGGTAAGAAATGAACATGAAGAATTCAGAGAAGCGTAGGAAAAATTCTATGAACAGATGCAGAGCAAAGTAAACAGAGCCAGGAAAATAACATACATGATGACTACAACAATGTAAATGGAAAGAACAAAGGAATGGAACTGAACACAGCATAATTACAAACAAGAAACTTGGCCCTGGAGAAAACCTGAGAAAATATACACCCCTCCCTTCTTCACTGAGATGGGGGTGATGGGTACTGAATATTGTATATGTTCTCAGACTGGGTTGGTGTATCCATTGATTTTGCTGAAGTTTCTCTCTCTCTCTCTCTCTCTCTCTCTCTCTCTCTCTCTCTCTCTCTCTCTCTCTCTCTCTCTCTCCTCTTCCCCCTTCTCCCTCCCTCCCTCTCCCTCCCTCTCTTTCTCTCTCTCTCTTTTTTACTCTCTTTCTCCCTCTCTCTTTTGTTCTTTGTTACAAGGGATGGCTTACTTGGTAGGGAAAAAAAGATATATTCACAAATAAAGGTGATGGAAAAAAAGATAATATGAAAAAATTATAAATATCATCCTGATTTTCCAAATGGAAAAACTGAAACTTTGAGAGTGGAAAGAATGCTCTGAGCACTGGCTTTAGTCCCAGTGTCAGTGTGTGGACACTAGTGTATCTGTTAGGGGGAGGGAGAGAGAGTGAGTGAGAGAGAGAGAGAGAGAGAGAGAGAGAGAGAGAGAGAGAGAGAGAGAGAGAGAGATCCATCAATCTCCACTTACAGCCTCTAATAATGATAAGACTAGTAAAGGGAAAGCTCTGAAAATGTTTTCAGAGGCAGAGCCTCTAAAGCCAAAGCATTCTCCTGGAGAATTTGTTGTTTGCCATGATTCTGTTCACTTCTCTCTTCTGTTTCTTGATGACAGTTTTGTAATCCATCTCTTTCTCTATCCCCTTCTATATCCACAATATAGAACAACAGCTCACCTTTGATTGCTCTCTTGAGTCAGCCTTTGCCAGCTCTGCAAAGGGAGGGGAGAACAATTGGGAGGAGGTGGAACTAAAGGTTGTTAGTCTAATTCTAGACTTCAATGGACAGAAACATAGCCACACCCACCTGTAATCTGTAAACCCCAGGATTTATTAATAGCCTCCAAACTACTAGTGAAACACTCAATAATGACACAAGGAGGCATGTGTGTTTCCTCCTCACTGTCATCCCTGGGTCCCCATCTTGATCTGCTTCTAGGAAATAAAGTCGCAAACATAACTGCAACTCAGGGAATCTGTTCTATCCAGATTATAGCCTGGTTCAGAGAGCCCTGAGACTGTTAGGGGCTGTGTGGTTTTATACTGAGGGATTCAAAGGAAGTTGGACTTTGAATACATTGATCTAAGGTAAATAGACCCTAGGTACCTTTGCACATAGCAGTCATGAAGGTTCAGATGAGAAGAAAGCCAGAAGTTTTGGTTATTTCTTTGAGGCTGCACTCATGGATTCATCAGTCATTCTGGCTGTGTGTGTATGTATGCATGTGTGTATATATACATACATATACACAAATATGTATGTGATATGTGTGTGTATATAACATACACACACACGTCTTCCTTTCTGTAGAATGGAGCCTAGTCCAAGCAGACTACCTCAAGGTATCTTTGTACCTATAATGGATGTGCCATATACAAAAGTTTAAGATTACCCTTGATGATGGTTCTCCTTGTAAGGAACTAAAGCCCTGAGGTCCACTAACAAGAACTTTAGTAGGGACTGTGCCAAGGTTGATCATACCTTCCTCACCACCTAAGGTTTCGTGTGAAAGATCTGGCCCTTATAGTACCTTAGTCTTCACTAACCTCAGCTCATCCTTAGAATCAATCCGAAAGACAAAAAGAAAGAAAAAAATTTTAATTAAAATAAAAAGAATCAATCCTATGACCTTTGCCTTTAGCCCCAGGACTTTCACAACCTTTCCACTACTTTCTAAAACTTTCCTATAGTAAGTCAGAAGACATGAGTTCAAATCCTGACTCTTGAGACTCATTACTGGCGTGATCATGGGTAACTTAACCTGATTTTCCTCATCTGTACAATGGAGAGAATGCTTACACTGCCTATTCCCTAGGGCTACTGTGGTGAGAGAATTTTGCAAGCCTTAAATTACTGCAAAAATGGGAATCTCTTATCATTGGATTCTAATTTGAGGCACCAAATCACCCAACCTCCCTTGCCCCATGAGCATCCTTGGTTTCCAGGGTTGAGGCACCTCCTAACTCCTGTCCCTAATTACAATCTTTCTACCATTATGCAGTATAATGGAAAGAGCCTTTGATTTAAAGTTAAAGCCTATCCCTACCACTTACCTTTATGGTCTTGGGTCTATCTCTTCTCCAGTCCTCAGTTTCCTCACTTGTAAAATGAGAGGGTTGGGCTGAATGAACTCTGGGGTCACTCTCAGATCTGACTCTATGGCTCCCAAGTCTGGTATTTGCTCCCTCTCCCCCTTTTTCTTCCCTTTCCCCACATGTTCCAGACTAAAAGAGTTTTTTGGGGTTTATTTTTAAAAGAGAAAGGAGAAACAGTTGAATAAAGAGAAAGACCTTAGAGGTACACATAAAAGAAAATTACTCCGAAACTAGAGGCAAACAGCCTTTCCAGCAAACTTGAGTTCCTTGGGCCTGGCTTGGTCCAGCATCCTTTCTCAGCTGAGAAATCCTATGACATCACACTTGGCTCCTCTGTGGCCCCTAAAAGAATGAGGTCCTCTGTCCAGAAGACCAAAATTTGGAATGTTTCCATTGAGCATGACCTGAACTCAGTCCATTCTATGATCCCAGGCTCATTCTTAGCTAGTCAGGAAGCTTTCTTTTTCTTTTTCTTTAATTTAAATTTTGTTTTTGTTTTTGTTTTTTGTTTGTTTGTTTGTTTAGGAAGCTTTCTTTTAAGGTGTTCTCATAATACCACCTAATCACTAGCAAACTCCTCTCTCGAAGAAGGTGGGGAAAATTAAGTCGTGTGGGCCAAGCACTCCAGATGGAGTGCAAGACTTCAAGCCAGAAAGACCCGGGTTCAAATTGTGTGATCCTAGATTGCGTTAATCTCGATGGACCCCACTTTCTTCATCTAGCTATAAGTCTTATGATCTCTGGTCACTGGCTTTCTGCTCTGAAGCCTCTGTGGCTTGCAGATTCCTCACCACCCTAGACCTGCCCCCTGTGCTAGAATGGCTTGGCATAGTTGTGCCTGTCCTGTGGGTGATTCTCTATCTGGCTGTTTGCCCTCTCAGCCGGGGCTGGCAGTTCTCCCAACTAGCCTGCTATGCCACCAGCCTGCTGAGCCAGGACCAAGGAGTCTCAGTTGCTGGTCTTTGATGTGGCCAAAAGCCTCCAGCTGACTTGCCCAGACCCCCTCCACACTGCACTGTGCTGAGCTGTGCTGCACTCCCCTTTCACCCAGGTGCAACTGACCTTTCCTAAAGTCTTCAAATTATCTCAAGTTGTAAGATTGTGTTTCTCTGTGTTTTTGTTGGTTCTTTAGGTTCAGAATCCATTTAGAGGCTTGCTTTAATGTTGTTTTGAGGGAAACTTGGGGGAGCTGGGGCAATTTCCTGGCTTCTCTCCACCATCTTGGCTCCCCATCCTATGATCTCTAAGGTTCTTTCCAGAGCCCAGTATCCTATCATACTAGGTAGGAAGAGGTTGGCAGGACTATCCACTCTAAACTCACACGGGTCAGCCCAAGTTCACAAATGACACCTCTTTGTTTTTATTTTCCCCGGAAAGTTTAAAGTCCTGGGGCAGGGCTTCTTCATTTGGGGTCTCATGAACTTGCTTTTTAAAATATTTTAATAACTGCATTTCACTAGCTTTGGTTTCCTTTGTCATCTGTTTATTTTATACATCTAAAAACATTCTTCTGAGAAGGGGTCCAAAGGGCTCATCAGACCTGGTAGGGGGGGAGGCATGACACAGAGAGGGTTAAAAAGCCCTGCCCTCATATGTCATTATAAGAAAATATAGGAGGAGGCAGAATTAAAGCAAAGTGATTGAAGGGTGCTATTTAAATGGACTAATGTCCCTGCAGGTTAGGGGCTTAAGCCCTCTTTCCTAGACAAGGATTTGGCAGCTTCTGCAGCCTCAATTCCCCCATTCCTGAGCTCAGCCGGGCTTAGGATTACCCCACCCAGCCCTCTGCCAGCCAAGGTCAGTGCAGTGGATGTGGGAGGCAGGATGGAGACTAAGGCAGGAAAGGAGGCAGCTGGAGAATGGGGAAGCAATAGCAATGGAGACAGGAAATCCTGAGTTCAAAGTCAGCCTTGGACACTGGCTGTGTGGCCCTGGGCAAGTGACTTAACTTTTGTCTGCCTCAGTCACCTCATCAGTAAAAAATGGAGATAATGGCACCTTCCCCCTTCTCCCCAATTGTCATGAGGATAAAACGAGTTAATACTTAGAATTTTAAAACACTTCCAAAATGCTATTTATTATTATTATTATTAACTCCTCTCTTCTCTGGAGTCCCAGAAACCGCTGCTACTCTGTGCAATCTTCCTTTAAACTCTTCGGTAGGAAATGCTCCCCAAGGACACTCTTGTCCTCCCCCTGGGGAAGCGGCTTCGTGTTCTCGGCGTCCCCAAGGGGCCTCTGCTGGCAGCTGTGGCGGCTGTTTGGGAGGGAGGGAGAAGAGAAGCGTGGGCAGACAATCACGGGGGCAAAGCTGTGTTCTTCATTTTCTCCTCCACATGGGGAGAGAAGAGCTGCTCAAGGAGAGAGGAATGACGGTGGGAGGGAACACTTAGGGTGCAGGCAGGTCCTCAGAGGCCAGAGCTGTGGGGACAAGAGCCCCCAGATGCGGCTCCACCTCAGACCCCCCAGTCACCTCTTCTTGGTCCCTGGGGCCCAAGTCATGTCATTTCATTACTCCATCTGGAGGCCTTTGAGAGGTGTAGTCACAGTCCCCTAGAGAAAGGGTGTGGATATGGATGTATGGATCTAGGGTGGGGGAGCTGCGAGCCCAAGTCTGATGTGGAAAAGCAGAAAGAGCCCAGGGCCTGGCAGGCCCTATCCAACCATGAACTAGCTGGGTGGTCTCTGGGTGGTCACTTTCGCTCCTCTCAGATGTAAAATGAGGAAGCTAGACCTGATGGCTAAGGTCCTTCCCAGCTCCAGTCAAACCACCACCTCTCCAGTGTTTGGTTTGTGATTCTGGGTCCTTCAGGCTCAAAGGGAGGTAGGGGGAGAACTAGGCCCCTCCAGTGGTGCCCACAGGGCAAGGTCCAAGTGAGGCTTACCCCACATGGACGTGGACCAAGAGTTTCTTCTATCAGTTGCCATGGTGCTCATGCAACACCCAGAACTCTTGTCTCCCAAAGCCTTTCATAGAATGTAGCTGGCAGCTGTGATCACAGGCCTGCAGGGGAACCCACTTTTCCACCATCCTGCTCCGGGTTCATTGGCCGAAGCTCAGGTCCAGGGAAGGGAGTGGACGTGAGGGACGTGGAGTCACTTGTGTCCTTCACTCCAGTTACTGCCGAGCTGAGTCCCACTGCCTATCTCTGGGCTGCCTGCCTGCCTGCCTGGCTCGGCAAGTCACAGGGAGTCTGGGCTGAGGCATCTCCTGGGGAGATGGGGTGGGGTGGGGTGGGGGAATTTTCATGCTCATATATTTTAATTTGCCTGTGTTACGCCAGGCTACCAGCCAGCAGGTGGAATTTGGGCCAGACAAGGAAATGAGAGCTTGTCTGAGGATCAGATGGGGTAAGACAAGGGCAGGGATGTTTCAAAGGTCAGAGGGAGACATTAATCAGAGGCCTGGACAGTGGGTGTGTGTGTACATGTGCATGTGTGTATGTATGTGAGTGTGTTTGGACAGTGCCGGGGTATATGTATGCAGGCATGTGTGTGTATGAAAGAGACAGAGATAGTGTCAGAGGTGGTCAGACACAACTAGATCGGGTCAGTGATGGTCAGTTTGGTAAAGCGTGTCCTGGGTTCCACCCCCTCCCTGTCACTGCTCTTTGCGTGACTTTCAGTAAACCACTTCATTTTCTAGGGGTCTCAGTTTCTTTACCTATAAAATGAGGGCTCCAGACTGGATGACGTCAAAAGTCCCTTCCTGTTCTCAACCTGTTACCCTGTGAGGACAGGTCAGGGTCAGCAAGGGCTAAAGGACTGCTCCACCTTCTTCCCTTCATGTGACTTTCTCCCACACCCAATTCAACAGTGATGTTTTGCTTTGCCCCACTCAAGTCTCAGCGTAGGAAGGGAAGAATATTTCTATTATCTGAGCCAAGAGAGGCTGGAGCAGGTGAGGTATAGGATCAGCTGAGACTAAGGGGATGGGGAAGCTTCCTACAGACCCCCACTCCTTCCCTAGCAAGAGGAGGCTATGCACCCACTGGTGATCCCCAGATCAATAGCCACAGCAGGGAGGGGAGGAAGGCACGCTGACCTGAGAGTGACTCCCTAGGCAAGACAGACCAGACACCAGTGCAAAGAGGGTACCTGTGGATTGACATCATCCTCCATAAATCCAGCAGAAGTGGGCAGAGAGACCTGCCTCAGACACGAGTAGTGGTGGGACTCCGAGTGTCCCTTAAACTTCTAGGCCAGTTTTCTCTTCTGAAAAATGTGGGGGGTCAGACTTGAAGGCTCTGAGGGCCCCTCCAGCTCTAAATTTACAGTTACCACTATGACCTCCTTGCACCTAGGGAAAAGGAAGGACGATGGAGCCTAGGGATGATGGCTGAAGAGGGACCCACTTGACTAAACTCTGGAAAAGAATCTTCAGGTTTATTTGATCTTAATTAAGGTCCTGATCTCAAACCCTTCACCTCTAGTGCCCATCTCTGGAGGCCACCATTGGCTCCCTCTTAGGTCTGACAAAATTGTTGCAGGGGGAGGAGTGTATGAACTGTTAAATACCATGAAAATGAACATTAGGACAGAGTAGGAAGCTCAAAGAGGCCATGGGGTGGGGGTGGAGAACATGTAAAGCGGGGCTTCTGGGAAGCACAAGGTCTGACCTCCACCACTCCTGTCTCTTTACCCCCATGTCTGTGTGGCCTATTTCACAGTCATAGCTGCTGAGGGTCCTCAAAGATCTGAGAGAGAATAATTCCAAATAAGATTCTCCTGAGGGGGATAGGACAGGAGCAGGAGACGGGCCACCTCCACCCGAGTCCCAAAGTAACGGCCTGGCCCAGATGGCTGTGGGATCCTTGGTAGGTTTCTCTCTCTATTTTTTTTTTGTGAGGCAATTGGGGTTAAGTGACTTGCCCAGGAGGGTCCCACAGCTAGTAAGTGTCAAGTGTCTGAGGCCAGATTTGAACTCAGGTTCTCCTGACTCCAGGGCTGGTGGTCTATCCACTTCGCCACCTAGCTGCCCCACCTTGGTAGGTTTCTCATGGTGGTTGGTGGGGGGGAGACAAGAAGAACCTGGATACTTGGGGTGGGGGTCTAGGAGCCCTAGGAGGCAGGGCTGAGTCTTGGGTCTCCGTATGCTCAACCTGCAATTTAGAAAACTCCCAGGGGGAGGGGGGAAAGTTCCACCTGCTTTCCCTAGCACAGAAGCCCCAAGACTGGGGCAGGCCTCTGAGTCCCTTAAGTGCCCTGCCAGACGTGCTCTGGGGGCAAACCTTCTTCAGAAGAAATCTGGCCAAGGGCAGGAAATGGAGAAGGGGTTAGCCAGGCCTTGACTCAGGTGCGAAGCCAATAGCCCATCCCCTTAGCAGCCCACCCCACCTAGAAGGTCACTTGGCAGGCAAGTCCACAGAGCGAACTTTATTCCCAACAAAGATCCCCCCCAGCCCCGGGTGGGACAGACAGACGCACGGACAGGCTTGGGGGCAGGAGACATGGTGGCCTGGGGCTATAGGCTCTGACAAATGAGGAGTGGGCCTCTTATTCTGCCTCCTCCCTGGGCCAGAAGCAGGTCTCTGGAGTCCATCCCTCCCCTCTCATCTCCAGGGTCCCCACCTTGTCTGGAGCCAGAGTCCGGCTGTGTCTCCCTCCAAGGGCCAAGACCGCACACGAGAAGAGAAAAGGGGGGGGGGGTGTCCCTGGCTCCTTGTTTTTTTTTTTTCCAAATTGGAGTGTGAAAATAGAGATATATATATATATTTATAGGCGCCCCGGCAGCTGGCCAGGGCTCACACTTCCGTCTGGAAGTCACCATCAGAGGCATCCAGACCCAGGCCCGCTGACTCCCAGCGAGGTGTCCGGTGCAGGCCCATCCGCTCACGGGGCTTGGGGGGCAGCGAGCCCAGCGTCATTGCCTTGAAGGTGCTCCAACTCTGATGTCGCTGCGGCTGCTGCTGCGGCTGCTGTGGCTGCTGCTGCTGTTGCGAGGGTGGCCTCTCTCCTGCGCTTATCTTCTCCTGAACAGGGAGGATGAGAAAGGTAGGAAGTGAGCATTTACTAAGCACTTTACAAATATTATCTCATTTAATTCTCACAAATCAGGGAGGTGGGTGCTGTTATTACTGCTGAGGAAAGTGGTTAAGTGACTAACCCAGGGTCACATGGCTGCTAAGTATCTGAGGCTACACTTGAACTCAGGTCTTCTTGGCCCCAGCCTCAGCACTCCGCCCACTGCACCACCCAGCTGCTGATGGGGAGATAGATGGGGACTCGGAGTGAGACCAGAATGACGATGTGGGCCATACACTCTTCCTCTCTTTACCCTTACTCCATGGAATATTCTTCCCTGTCTTCCCCTCAAAAGTTATCTCTGTTGGGTTAAAAAACAAAAGCTTCTCCAGCCAAGCAGCTTTCCCCCATGCCTACTCCAACTCTCTCTCCTTTCAGTGATTAATTATGCTTCTTAGGTCTCTGGTCTAAGATTAGGAACAAGACAGCTGAGTTGGGAAGAACTTTAGAACATAGACTATCAAAGCAGAGAGGAACCTTAGAACCTGGAATGTCAGAGCTAGGAGGGGCCTTAGGACACAAAATGTCCAAGCTAAAGGGGACCATGGAATATACAGTGAATAACAGAGATGGAAGGGGCCTTAGAACATGAACTGTCAGAGCTTGGAATGGGGCCTTAGAACATGGAGAGTCAGAGCTAGAATAGAGTCCTGGAACATGGAGAGTCAGAGCTGGAATGAGGCCTTAGAACATGAAATGTCAGAGCTGTATTGGGGCCTTAGATCATATAATGTCAGGACTATATTGGGGCCTTGGAACATGGAATGTCAGAGTTAGAATGGGGCCTTAGAACATGGAATGTCAGAGCTGGAATGGGGCCTTAGAACATGGAAATTCAGAGCTGGAATGGGGCCTTAAAACATGGAATGTCAGAGCTGGAATGGGGCCTTGGAACATGGACTTTCAGCTGGAATAAGGCCTTAGAACATGGAAAGTCAGAGCTAGAATAGAGTCTTGGAACATGGATTGTATACTGTTGTTAATACCCCAACCCCTTCCCCTGAAATTACTCTGTATTTTCTATATTGTTTCCTCTGAGAAGCAGCTTGAAGGCAAGTCTTTGTATCTCTAGAGTCTAGCAAAGAAGTCTTTTTTGACATTATTTCTAACTTGTTGAAAAAGCTAAGCTTTTAGCTCAGTCCTACAGGCTCAATAAACACTTTCTTACTGATATTAGAGAAGAAAAAGAACATGGCATGTCAGAGAAGGGAGGGACCCTAAATCTCTAGTCCAAATCTCTCATTCTCAGATGAAGAACAGCAGCCAGGAGAGGTCAGGATCAGGGTGCGACTTGCCTGAACCAGAAAATACCAAAACCAGAACCAGAAATTGAACTCAGGCCTTTGACTCCCGATGCAGCTCCTCTCCCCACTGTACAGAGAATGTCAGAGCTGGGAATCCAGGGTCAGGCCTGGGGTCAGATCCCAACTGTTCTACTGAGTAGCTATGATACTGGGCAGATCTGTTTTCCCATTTACAAAATGAGCCTTGCCCAGAAAGGACCTTGCAGGTCACCAAGTCAGACCCCTTCCCCCCTCACTTTACAGAGGAGGAAACTGAGGCATAGAGAGATTAAATGACCCACTCAAGGTCATGCAGATAGTAAGTGGCTCCACATTCAGAACTCTGCCCATAAGAGGAAGCTGAATTACATCCAGCCAGATCCTGATTAGTGAGGATAACAAATCCTGTGAAGGGGTCACTTGATTCCAATTTGTGCTACACCTTTCCATTGGGCTGGAACCAATGGCCATATTTTACAGTGATAACCCCGAATAGTGTGTGTGATTACCAACCAGGATTCCTGGTTCACACTAACTGGGACCTGGCAGTAGGTCTCTGAGACCTCATCAAGATGGGGATCCGATGATGTCGCCGCCCCCCCCCGCCCCGCCCATCCTCCTTTAAACACCCCACAGGCAGTCAACAGCAGGGTTGCTCTCTCCCACACTGCTCTGACGCCGTCAGAATCGTCCAGATGTCGACAATGCATCTCCCAATCTGGCCTGGGAGCTCCCTGCGGGGAGGACAGGTGAGGGCTTCTCTGTCTCCCACACGGCACCTAGCTCCAACAGCTGGTAGGCGGGGGGCACTTGGGCAAGGGAATCAGTTTTCCTTCCCTTCCTCCAAACCCACGGCATATGAGGCAGCCCCAAGGCGATTCCCATAGATTTTTTGAGGAGGGAAGAGAATGAGCAGGTGAAGTATCCTCTGCTACCCCCCCCCCCAATGCAGCTCCCAAGACCTCACTCCCCTTTGATAGCCAGCAGGGTCCTGAATCATTCTGGGAGCTCCAGAAGGTGGTGCTGCAGGGTCTGATGGGGGAAGGGGAGCCCTGGACCCCCGGGGCTACATGCAATCAACATGAGCTTCCCCCCCCCCCCAGCCCCTAGGACCATCACTTACAGTGGAAACACTGCGTTCAGCCCCGCCTGATGACACGCTCCATCGCTTTTCTCTCTGCAGAGGGGAGGGAGGGAGCCAAGTCAGGGCCTCCGCCTGTGCCCAAGGAATGCCCAGATGTGTCACCCACTATCACATCATGGGGGACCAGGAAAGATGCAGGGGGTACCCAGGGTGAGCCAAAGCATCCTGATGCTTAGGAACAGGAAGGTCAGGGGAAACAGGCCCAGGGAGGTCAAGAGATTTGTCCTGAGCTGAATTGGAACCCGGCTCCTCTGACTCCAGACCCTGTGCTGCTGCACTATGTGGCAGCTCAGGGGCCTCCTCTCACCTTGCCAGAAGTCGGGCCCCGGTAGCGGTCGAAGGTGTGGAACTTCTGATTGAGCTCATGGTAGAGCTCTGAATGTCGCTTCCGGGTGTGCATCACCTTCTGAGGGGGAGGGGGAGGCTCAGGGGGGAAATGCTCTTCCCCTGCCCCTAACCATCCATTCTCCCTTAGCCCTCTATGAACTACCCACAAAGCCCCTGTCTTCTCCATCCCCCTGAACATCTTGCTCGGAACCCCACTCAGAACCCTGCTCAGCCATGTGTCTAGTGGGAAATAGGTCCAGAAGTGACCCTGACATTATCCCATCCAGTGACTTATGTGACTAGGCGCTAGGGATCTTATCTGAGAGAATGGGTCATGCCCCTTGCCCCTGTTTCCCAGAAGAGCCCTGGCCTCTCCCTATTCCCCTCTCCACAAAGAAAGGTCCTGAATGGAAATGGTGATTTTTGATAAGTCCAACCAAAATGGCACCTTTGGTACCTGGAGCCTAGCTTCTAAATTGTGTCCTAATTCCTTTCTCCCCAGGGCTGGGGCAGGGGGTATCCTAGGGGGCCAAGCTCCAGAACATAAGGCAGGTTCCCCGCCTCAAGCACAGCCCCCTCCCCTCAGCAGTTCTCACCTCAAAATCCAGGTCTGAATAGCGTAACTTTTTCCGCTGTGGTTGTTTAGGGGGTAAGGGGTGGGGGATTGGGAGGAGGGGAGGGAGAAAAAAACTGCTTTAGTAATGATTGGGAGCCAAGACGACAGGGACTTTCCTGGGCTGAGATCTAGTGCCAGGGAGCCACAGGTCTCTTATGTCCACCTAGCTGCCCTTCCACTGTGAGGGGGCCATGTGGACAGGATTCTTAGGGCCAGGGGGAAGCTTGTGGCCGGCCCAAGCTATCCCGGGGGGCGGGGGGGGGCAGGGAGATGACTGGCCAAGATTGTGAAAGACCCCAGTTATGGAGCCAAATGGGTGACAGAAGCTGGCGACACAAGGGCATTAGTTCAGGCCCAACTCCCCCCAAGGCCCACAGCTCACCATCCACACGCACGTGCACACAGGAGGACACACCCAGAGACAAGGGGACACACAGGCCGATGGAGAAGCAGCGAGGAGTGCATGTGCTCCCACAGAGATGAGCAGGCAGGCGTACCCCCACCTCAGCCCATCTTTCCTCCTCTCCAAGCCTCCAGGGAAAAGCTATCCCAGCTCTTAGCCAAGGCCAGACCCCATGATCATTCCCCAAAACCCACAATTCTCCCTCCTACGTCTGCCACCTTTTCTTCTCCTTGGTCTAAAAGCACACTCGGGTCCACTTAACCCTTCTTTGGGAGACAACAAGTCAATATAAGATCCCTGGAGGCAGAGACTCATTATTGTTTCCCTAGTGTCAAGCATATAGGAGGTGCTCCATAAATGCCTCTTGGAAGTCCTGGTTTCTGGGCAGCTAGGTGGTGCAGTGGATAAAACACCGGCCCTGGATTCAGGAGGACCTGAGTTCAGATCTAGCCTCAGACACTTGATACTTACTAGCTGTGTGACCCTGGGCAAGTCACTTAACCCTCATTGCCCCCCCCACACACACACACACATACACAAAGTCCTAGTTTCCTTTTAGACTCAGCTCAAGAATTACCTCCCCTAGGAGACCTTTCCTTTTCTCCCCAGCTATTGCCATCCCCACTAAGGCTGCCTTCTAGCTACTGTGTATTTCTCGTGTGTGTGTGTGTGTGTGTGTGTGTGTGTGTGTGTGTGTGTGTGTACACTGAGAAGATGGGTCACTGGGCCCAAAGTACAAAAGGTAAGGAGTCATGGGATTCCCTCTGTGGCTCAGGGCATCCCACCCCCATTTTCATGCCCACTCCCTAAGGGAAGGGACTAACTATTTTTGATTTTTCTTTGTATCTCCAGAATTTAGCATGGTGTCAGGTACACAGGAAGCCTTAAGAAATGCTTGTTGATTGACTGTTGGATTGGATTGGATGGTGTAACCAAAATAGACAGAAGATCTGAAATCAGAGCACCAGGGTTTGAATGTTGACCCTGTTCCTTCCTACCTATGGGAGCTTGGGCAAGTCCCATCCCTGGGCCTTGCCCTGATGAGGATCTGCCAAGCTGAAGGGGTTAGCTTACGGTGTCTTTAGGATTTCTTTTAGGGTAGCTAGGTGGCACAGTGAATAGAATGCTGGGCCTGGAGTCAGAAAGACCTGAGTTCAAATCCAGCCTCAGACACCTCCTAGACGGGCAAGTCACTTCACTCTGTTTCCCTCAGTTTCCTCATCTGTAAAATGAGCTGAAGAAAGAAATGGCAGACTACCCCAGCACCTTTGCCAAGAAAATTCCAAATGGGATCACGAGTCAGACATGACTGAAATTACTCAATAATAAAGATTTCTCCTAGCTCTGATTCTTATAATCCTAGAAAAACCTTCACTAGCCCCTGCCATGAACCTTGAGATCCCATGTTCGTGCTCTCTCTCTCTCTCTCTCTCTCTCCCCGTCTGTCTCTGTTTTTTTCTGTCTACCTCCCTGCCTATTTCGTTATGCTTGTATCTCTATGTCTCCATGTCTGCCCCTCTCTTCTTCTCTTCTTCTCTTCTCTTTCTCTCTCTCTCTCTCTCTCTCTCTCTCTCTCTCTCTCTCTCTCTCTCTCTCTCTCTCTCTCTCTCTCTCTCTCTCCCCTTCTTCCCTCTCTAGAACCACTAGCTGGGCCTACCCCACGCATTTTCATGACTTCCAGGTCCCAAAGTCGTTGAACCTCAGAAATCAGCTAGTCTAACACCTCAACTCCTCAAAGGGGAAAACTGAGGTCTGGACAGAGAAGGGCTTTGCCCAAGGTCACACAGCAAGTCAGTGGACCTCTAGGAAGAGAATTCAGGCTTCCTGGCTCCCAGTTCAGTGTATCACATATGACCTCCCAACACCTTCTTTGCTTTTCTAATCTGGCTACGTTCCCCCTCCCCATAACTGAAAATACTTCAAGGTCACTGATGGCCTCTGGTTACCAAATCTAGTGGCCTTTACTCACCCTTCATCCTGCCTCACCCGTCCCATGCCATCTGACTACACGGACCACCTCCTTCTGGGCACTGCTCTCTTAGCTTCCATGATACTATTCTTCTCAGACTTTCCCCTTCTCTATAGTTATCCAATGGTTCATCTCCCTTCTCTTACCTCCCCCCAACTAGAGTATGAGTATCCCCAACAGCTCTGCCCTGGGGCCTCATCTCTTCCCTCTTTCCCTCTCCTTTTGCAATTCCATCCACTCCCATGTCTTCAGTCACCCTTGAACCTGACTCCCAAACTCCCAGTCCCCAGAGCATCCCAATCCCAAGCCAACAACACCTGGACCAAAAGACTCCATCCCTCCCTTGGACCGGCTCCTCCATCCTTCCCAGAACCACATCTGTTCATGGCATTAAAACCTTTCATGTCACCTCTGAACTTTCCTTCCTACTCTACTAGACACCAAGTCCCTATCATTGATTTTTTTTTCTTCAAAATGTCACTCTTCTCTGGCTCCTCTCCACTCTCAAAGGCCCCCACCCAAATCTAGGCCTTCATCACCTCCTGCCTGACCCATCTACAGCTTCCTTTCAAGGCCTCCCTGGGCTCTCTCTCTAATTCAACCTTTCCAAGACCTAACAGTCACTATCACATCCCATCTTGAGCTCTTCTATAGACTGCTTCTGGAGAGGAATGGAAATAGCAAAGGAAGGAGGGACCAAAGAAATCATCCCAGGGTATAGTCAGATCTAGCGAAGAAAAATTAGCAAGTACATGCCCCAGGACCACTTCTTGGGACCAGTCCCCTGAGTTTAAGGGAGAAACCAAGACAGGAAAGTGTCTCAGCTTTAGGGGTGACAACTAAACAAGCTCATGAAGAGTAGAGATGCCATCATCTAAATGGGGGTGCTAAGGCCGGGCTGGTAGAGAGTTTCCCTCTTAAATTTGTTTTTCTGTCTCTCAAATTTCTGTCACCATTTACCAGGTCAAACCCTGTTATAATCTTTGGTTCTCTCACTTCGTATCCTGTCCTGTGGTTCCCACCTTTGCATTCTCTCTAGAACCCATCCCCTCATCTCTACTCCCACTCTAGTATAATAGAGGCCCTCATTTACCATGCTCCAGGCCTACTGTGACAGCCTCCCAACAAATCTTCCCACCTCCATCCTCCCCCCTCCAATCCATCTGTTGCTCTTGGCCAGAACGATCTCTGTGAATAATTCTCCTGGTTACATCACTGCTCTGCTCAGAAATCATCGACGGCTCCCTACTGTCTATGGAGCAAAGTTCAGACTCCTCTGCTGGCATTCGAGGTTTTTGATGAGTTAACGTCACTCCGCCTCTCCAGCCTTATCTCATGCTTTTCCCATGTACTCTATGTTCCGGACAAACTGAATTCTTCTCTTTTCCTTCAAAATATGTTCTCACGACTGTGCATTGGCTCACACTGGCCCCTTTGCCTTTTCTGTTCCTCTCTTGCCTTCTGAATTCCTACCTGTCTTCTTAAAGCCCAATTCAAATGCTGCCTCCTCCAGGAAGCCCTCCCTGATTTCCCTCACCCCTCTGGCTCCCCTGTGTCTGGGCACTAACCTCCTGACACCAGATTTTGCTTTCCTGCTTTTATCTGGGTGTGAATTACCATGGATCCTGTCCTAGATGCTGAGGTCCATGAGGCCAGGGCCTGGTTCTTTCCTAACCTCGGTGTTTCCCCCAGCCCAGAACACAGCTCTCTACATGCGCAAGAGGGCTACCAAGTTGGACTGAAGGATCTGAGGGAGGCTGAGAAACTCGGAATAAACAAGGAAAGATCCTAGCCCCAAAGGAAGCCGGTTCCTGAGCTTAGGGGTTCTTCCCAGGACAGAGGCAGGCAGGGACCCGCTGGACACACAGGCCTGGGGACGCTCCTGCCCCATCCCTCCCCAACAGTCTCCTCACCTCCAGAGAGCCCAGCTTCATGGTGGAGCCGGGCACAGTTCGGGGCATGGTACGGCTGCGTTCGCCTGGCTCAGGAGTGGGACCCTGGCGAGCGGCAGACGGAGCCGGGGGTGGGGGCTGGAAGGGCACCCCATAGGGGTTCTGCAGAGTTCCATAGGCCGGGCCAAGGCCCAGGCCCACATGGTCCACGGACAGGAAGCTGGGGTAGGCCTCAGTCTGGGACAGCCCCTTCCCCCCGCGGCGAGGGGTACCCTCGGGCCTGGCGCGTTTGGCCTCCTCTCGGCCACCAGGCTGAAGGCTCAGAGTCCTCCGGGGCAGCACCGTGTACTCTCCCTCACTCCCGGGGTCCCCAGACCGCAGCCAGGTATAGTCCAGCTGGTGGAGGCTGCTCTCCCCACACATGTACACGGGGTTGGTGTCATGCGGGTGGGGAGGCTCGCCCACTCCTGGGGAGGGCACTGGCATTGGCATCAAGATGTTGCCTGGCAGTGGGGAGAAGTTCAGCCCACTCTCCGTGCCCATGAGGCAAGGTTTGGAGTCCTCATCCTCATCCAGAGACAGGCGGGACAGCGTGGCCGTGATGGTGGACGGGTTGCAGGTATTGACTTCCTTGAAAAGAACTGGTGGGGCAAATGTTGGGGGAGGGGGAAGGGATGAGGATCCAGGAACTCTGCAGGCGCTGAGCCCAGCTCCAACCCTCCCCCAAAGCCCATTCCCAGGACACTCTGGAGGTAGTGGTCAGGTATGCACATGAACAGACTCCCACAATAAGGAGATGGCTCATCTCCATCACCCTAAAGGTAGGGGCAATGCCCTGTTGACTGGCCAACTGACTAGGTACTGTGTCAGGGTCTCATAACAGAGGGGGATGGAATCCCTGGAGTCATAGACTATCAGAAATGGAAGGGGCCTTATAGATCATCTTTTCCAACCCCTTTTATTTGACAAAGGAGGAAACTGAGGCCCTGGGAGAAGGCACAGTGGCAGAGTCAGGACCAGATTCCCCAGTTAGGACACCTTATACACACACACACACACACACACACACACACACACACATCACACATACATCCCCCCTGCCCAAATCTGGTCACTTCCCCTCTTCCTGGGCACTGCCCATACCTAAAAAACTTCCTGGGCAGAACAGCCAAGTTATAACGAGACTCCACAGCCTTGGGGCCCAGAGAGAGGACCCCTCCACATCTGGAGCATTGGCAAAGGGCTGCCCTTTCCCAGCCAGGCTCCCTCCCTCCCCTTCTCTCCTCCCCATCTGGGGTCTCACCACTCCAAGGATGCCTCACCTGTCTGACACGCCAAGTCCACGTCCTTTTCAAAATCTGTCTATAGGCAGAGAGGGGAAGGGGGTTGGAAAGGAGGGAGGGAAAAGGATAAGACTCCCTGTTCTATCCCTAGGCCTTCCCTTCTTCCATTCCCCAAAGCTTGGTGGGAGGAAGTTAAATAGAACAGAGTGTCAGAGTTGGAAGGTAACCCTAAAATAGAGAAACTCGAGCCAGGAGGAGCCTTAGAGATGCTGTTTAACCCTTTCTTTTTTACAGATAGGAAAACGGAGGCCCAGAAAGTTACACAGTGAATCAGTGGCAAGGGCGTGATGAGAACCCAGCTTTCTGGACTCTTGATATAGGACTCCGCCCTTGGCCCATGATGCTCCTCTGCTATTTCAGTTGGGCCCAACCCCTTTCTCCCATCCTTTCCCCAAACCCCAGAATTCAAGGAGCAGCTCTGTGTACACGGCCCTCAGGACTCCACAAGGTTAATCCCTGAGGTGACATGATGTGGGGATGAGCTAGAGAGGGACATGGGTGGTGGGGTTGGGCCCAGTCACCCTCCCAGGGGTGCCCACATGTCCTGCCCCACCCAAAGCACTCACCATGACCTGGATCTGCCCATTCTTACAGGACCCAGGTGAGTTCTCATTCTCCTGGCTCTTGCAAACCCCAATCTGACATTTCACCACATCTTGGACCTGGGCCAAGCGAGAGTTGGGTATGGGCTCTCACGGGCACAGCAGGAAAGCCCCTGGGACCATGCCTGGCCAATGGGTCCTGAGACTGCGCACACCCCAGCCAGAGAGCTCTTCCCCCAGAAGGGTGGGGGCTGCCCAGGTACTCTGGCCCAGCTCAGTTCCTCTCTTCCCAGCCCAGATCCTTCCCACCCTGCTGTCTGACTCGCCCCCCTCACACTCCTCACTCAGCCCGGCCTGCCCACCCATGTAAAACAGAGCCAGAACCTCCTGTTCTCCTCTGAAGAGACAGAGGGGAGATGGTGTGGAGTAAGAACAGCTGAAAGACTTGTGGATAGAGGGAGATTACAGAGATAGATGAGGAGAGACAAGGACCAGAGAGACACAGGGCCTGGAGAGAGGTGGGGGTGGAAGGGACAGGGGATACCCAGAAGCTAGATGAGAGTGGGAAAGGTGAGACGGGCAGAAAGAGAGAAGACACAGGGACCAATGGAAAAGACTGAGCCTCGACCAATGACAGCTCCGCCCAGGGGAGTGAACCTAGCCTGGTAGAGTGGGGGTCCCTGTGCCCAACCCCTGTCTCCAGCCCCCTCTGTGACCTCAGGATTGGGCCCTTCTCATCTCTTGTCCTCACCCTGCCCCTCTGTACAATGGGATGAACCATCAAAGGAGACTGCAAGGGACAAAGGTCCCTGTGGGTCTGGGCCCCGGTGACAGGGTCGGGGTTCCCACCTCTCTTCGAAGAAAGCAGTGGACAGCGATGATGACAAAGCCCTGGACAGAGTTGAAGACGGCAAAGAGGACCTGGAAGAGGATGGAGCGTCGGTCGGTCATGGCCAGGACAGCAGACATCCAGGTGAGGGCGAGCAGCGGCAACACCACGCAGGAGCTCCAAAGCGAGGCCCTGCAGCGGAGAGATGGACAAGCGGGCACATCAGCGTCTGCCCCAAAACATACCCACGATCCCCTGGGGCCAGAGGGAGGGAGGTCTGGGCTCAAGCTCTGGGACCATGGCGGGGTGGGGCTGGTAGAGGGACAGACTGTACTTTGAGAGATTCCAGCCCATAGTCAAAGAGAGACAAAGAAGAGAAAAGCAGAGACAGGGAACCAAAGATGGAGAGAGATTCAGAGACGAACAGAGACCACAGGATGACAGAGCTGGAAGAGACTGCAGAGGGCGCCTCGTTTGATGCTCTCATTTTACAGAAAAGGGAAACTGAGGCACGGGGGAGTTAAGTGGCCTTCCTGAAGTCACAGGCATTAAGGAGCAGAGGCAAGATTTGAACAAAGGTCCTGATTTCAGAGCAATCCCTTTCTCACTGTGCTGGAGAGAGCCCCCCGCCCCAAAAGAAAACCACCAAGAGAAGCCAGTGGAGATGTGCCCACGGAGGGGCATAAAGAGGGGGAACAAATGCAGATGAGGGGGAGTCATGGTAAGTGAGACATACGGAAGGGGGTGTGTGTGTGTGTGTGTGTGTGTGTGTGTGTGTGTTCGCATGCGTCCGTGTGAAAGACAGAGACAGAGAGAGAGAGACAGACAGACGGACAGACAGACAGACAACAACAGAGACAGAAAGGCTGAGATTGAAAGAAAGGCAGAGACAAGATGAAGAGACAGGAAGAAAGGAGTGAAGGAGTCATTGAAAGGGGCAGGGGGATGAGTCTATCTCAAACACCAGCTCCTCCCCCTCCACTGCATCCTACCCAGACTGTCCATCAGGAGGCCCAAGGACATCACTGATGCCTGCTTCATCTGGATGCCCTTGCCCTACTGTCTGACTTATTTCCCTTTCCTCTCCCCACCGCAGCCCCAGGGCTGAGGGGGAGGCAGGAGGAGGGAGGAGAAGAGTTGAGGGGGTTCTCAAGTCTATGGGTAAGAAGAACAGCAGGCAAGATCCCAGGAAAGGGATCAAGGAAGCCCCCATTCATGCCCCCACTTCTGCCCCCTCCCCTCCAATGGCATTAATGAATGGTCCACAGCTGTGGCAGGTGCCCAGGAGGAAGGCAGGGGTCATCCTGAGGGAGACACTGACAAGCTAGAAGAGGTTGAGGGGCCTGGAAACCCCATCACAAGATCAGTGGAAAGAACTAGGGGAGTTTAGCTTAGATAAGAAATAGTGGGGTGAGGGGGGCAGGGGACAGGGAGTTACACTAGGCTTTAACTATCTGCAGGGCCGTCGTAAGGAAGACAGGTGAGACTCTTGCCCCACCAGGCCCCAGAAGGCAGTAGAAGGGGCAAGCCGACTTTGATTCTGCATCCCAAAGTATGGGCTGCCTTTGGGAGGTAGTGAGCTCTCTGTCTCTGGAGGTCTTCAAGCAGAGATGAAATTGGTCACTTACTTGCCAAAGGTGATGCAGATGGGGTTTCTGTTTAGGTAGGGGTTACCCTCTGAGGTCCCCTTCTATAGTTTTCAGAGGATTGAGGGTGGGAAGGGACTTCAGAGATCCGTGAGTTCAACCCCTGCCCTTATTTTTTTAAGGATAAGAAAACTGAGATGAAGGGTAAGGGAAGTGAATTGTCTAAGGACGCAGAGAAGTAACAGAGCCGGGATTCAAACCCAGGTCCTTGGACTCCAAACAACAGCCCAAAAGTCCTTGATTTTCAGGTTCTAGGACTTGCGGTTCTAGACCCAGGAGCTAGGGCAGGCGGGAGGGAGAAGGAGGCACCCATTCTCTGGGTCCCCTTCTCCAGGAAGGGACAGCCGGGGTCCCCGGAGGTCCCTGCGCTCCCCCGGCTCCAGCCCCCACCTCCCCACCCTCCGCCCAATCCCCCCTCTCCCCACCCGCCCCCGCCCATGGGGCAGGACTAACATGGCGTTCCTGGCTGTGACCGAGCTGAGCAGGGGGCTGGGGACCATTCCACAGGCCGAGCAGGGGAGGAGGAGGAGGCTGGCACAGGGGAGCCGCTGCGGGCTTGGGGGCACAGACACAGGGAAGGAGAGGGACAGACGGACGGAAAACCAGGGAGAGACGGAGGCAGAGCCAGCCCCGGAGTGGTGGGGAGGGGAAGGGCAGACGAGAAAAAGAGAGAGCCCGGTTAGTGTGGGCGGGCGGGGCCTCGGCCCTGGTCGCCACCATTGCTGCCTTTAAGGTGTGCAAAAGCACCAGCCTTGAAGAAGCCCAGGGAGGTGGGCGGTACAGAGCGCCGTTGGCCCCATTTTACAGATGAGGAGACTGAGGCTAAGAGAAGGGAAGTGGCTTGCCCAAGGCCTCCTAGCTCAAATCTTTGGGAAGTAAGATCTGAACCTTCTAATCTCAAGTCTGGAGCCCTTTCCCTTACACTTGTTGGGGTGATTGCTTCATTCCTCTTGCCCTCTTGAACTGTGTGTGTGTGTGTGTGTGTGTGTGTGTGTGTGTGTGTGTGTGTGTGTGTGTGTGAGTGTGTGTATCCAAGGCCCTGGGTCCTAAGGTGTGGGGGAGACTCTTCACGGCTCGGGTCCCCTGGGGACACCCCTCAATACCCCCTAATGCCAGGAGTAGGAGTCACCAAGTCCCCAAGGGCTTGGGCAGGGGACAGGACCCAGAGTTCCCACAGTTGTGGGCAGGAGAGGACAGGGCCCAGGACCCCCAGGTCTAGCTTACGCAGCTCGTTGCTTCTTAGACTTGTCCGAAATTCCATCCCGGGTCATGAGCTTGTTGAAAACGATTATTCCGATGAGCATGTTCACCTGAGAAATGGCGGGGAGGAAGAGGGAACGGAGGGTATCACAAAGTGCCCTCCACGCTGGGGGCCATGAAGTGGGTGACAACAGAGATCAATTCCCTCCCAAGACCAACAGCGAGCCCTGCTGGGATGGGGCCACGCTGTCTGAAAGCAGAGGGACGGTCAAGCTGACCCTGCCAGGCCCCTCCACCCCAGAGTGCCCCCAAAGCCCCGCCCAAGGACTCCGGAGAGAACCGGAGGCAGGGAACACCTACCAGGACGATGACCGCTGCAGGACCCACGAAGGCATAGAGAAGGCCCCCCTCCAGGGAGAGCCAGCAGCTGTGACACAGAACATAGACTGTCAGACGTGGAAAGGACCCTAGTACACAGGATGGCACTTCAGAAGGACCTTAGAGATCACCAAATCTAACCCCCCACATTTTACATATAGGTAAACTGAGGCTTAGGGAGATGGAGCTCCTCACACCCACCCTCCCCCATATCCCATTCTGATCCCCACTGAGCCAAACTGCCCCAGGTGACCAGCCCCATCCATGTCCTATTACCCATCGCATCCCATCACTCAGAATGAGCGCCGATTTCTCATCCGTATGGTATTTCATACGTCTCAAAGCTTTTAGCTACTATCGTAAAACCTGATGACCAGGAGTGGTCTTAGAGACGAAGTCTACCACCCTCATTGTACATCAGGGGAACCTGAGGCATGGAGAAGGGAAGAGACTTGCCCCAGGTCACACAGGGAGCACCAGGAAAATTTGTAACCCAAGCCTTGCCGGTTCCTGGGCCAGAGCTCCCCTCCGCTCTTGGAACCCCTGGTTTCCTTGAAGCCTCCGGTCAAGTGTCACCTCCATGCGGCCTTTCCTGACCCCCCCCCAAAGAGGCTCTGACTGTCCCTCCCAAGCTCCCTTGTCTTTGTTTTGTCCCCATTTGGGTACATGTCTCCTCTCCTAGACTTAAGCTCCCTGGGGGCAGGGTCTGCTTCCTTCTTTGTATCCCTAGCACTTAGTGGGGTATCTAGCATAGACTGGTGCTTCATAAATGATTCCTCTCTTCACTGCTCCCCCAAAGAACCAGAGACCTCACACCTGCGCCCCCACCCCAGCCCCGGGTTCAAGCATCATCCCCCCTCCTCTGAGCAGCTCACGTACTAGCTGGCTGTGCCGTAGCCTTTTGTTCGGGTGAAGCCAACTGACACAGCCACCACCAGGGCCGGCAAACCTGGGGGAAGAGAGAGGTCAGGAAGCAGGACAGAGGAGGGGAGGGAAGGAGGGAGGCCAGCAGGGGTTGGGGGGGAGGCCAGGGTCCTCCTCCCGTCTCCGGGCATAGAGAGAGACAGAATGTTAGTGATCCTGTGGTCATGGGAGCAGAGTTAGACCTGAAAGGAATCTCAGGGTCATCTGACCCAACCCCTTCATTTTACAGATGGGGAAACTGAGGCAAGGGGAGAAGAACTTGTCTGAGGAGATAACAAAGAGTTTGCAGGAGAGCTAGCCCGGTGGGGTGACTCCCACAGCCCCTCCTGCTCTCCTTCTAGTCTAACCCCAAGCCCCCTCACACACACACACACACACACACACATAGACACACCCCAGGCCCAGGGACTGGGAGGATAACAATGGCCACAAGTGCCCATCACAAGACTTCCAGCCCAGGCACCTTCTCCAGATCTCATTCTGACCAAATGGGGCAACTCAGCACCCCCCACCTGCCTGCCTGGCCTTGCCTTCTCTTGTGCTCTTGGAGGTCCCAGCAAAGCGGACCCAGAGCCCCAGAGGACCCTGGGAGACCACCTAATCCGACCTTCTTATTTCATGGGGGAGGAAACAGGGCCCCGAGCGAAGCATTTGTCCAGGGAAGACAACCCCTCCACCCTGGCCCCACTCACCCCATCCCAGGCACAGGAAGCGTTTGCGCACGAGGCGCGTGCGGATGCGGCCAATGACGGAAAGGTAGGATTGCCAGGCCTCGGTGAGCACCCAGCAGAAGGAGGAGAGGAAGAAGAAGTGAAGGAATGCTGCTGTCATGGTGCAGACACCCTGAAACAGGAGGGAGGTGCCCGTTTCCCCCAGCTGGTCCCTCTCTCCATGGAGAGGGGAGCCCACTCTGCTGCCACTGGCCACCCTCAACCTCATCAAGTCCGTTTTCCTTCATTTAACCCTCAGGGAAACTGAGGTTGAGGGAGGCTAGACAACTGGCCCAAGGCCCCAAAGCCAGTAGGTGCGGGAGACAAGATCTGGAAACCAGGTCTCTCTCGATTCCAGAAACCTTGCCACTTAGAGGTAGCTGGCTACAAGTCAGGATTTGAACCCAGAACCCTTGATTCCCAATCTAATGTTCTTCAGGCATCCCTGTGCTGCCTGTCCTTGTCTCCAGGTGTGCCTCAAACACAGCAGGCATTACCTGGCCCCGGCTTCAGGGTCCTGGGGAGCATGAGGGTGCTGGGGCCCCTTGTGTTAGCTGGGCACCATCCTTCCCCTTCCCAGCAGCACCAGAGCCTCCCAGAGCACCCCCAACTTCCAGCGCCCACACACAGCACGACACAGGCCCGGTGACACGCACAGGCAGCCAGGAGGGGAGGAGAGGCCACCCACGCTTAGACGCAGCTCCAGGGACAGACACAGACCCAAAGCCTCGGCTGTCACGGGGACAGAGTGGGGCGCATCCTTCCCCACAAACAGGGGCAAGCACGCCTCTACTAAGCAGTGTGTAGACACACACACACGCACACCCCGACATGTCCCCCCCACGTGTATGCAGAGAGACCAGCAGATGAGCACTTTGCCCCAGCTCCCATGTACCCCTGAGGCCTCCGACACCTGCCTTGCTCAGAATCTGGGACTGTCCCACCAGGATGAGCACGTTGGAAGCCAGGATGGAGACGCAAAAATTCAGGAGGATGATGGAGCGTTCAGACTTGATGAATCTGGGGGGCAGAAGAGGCATGGGAAGAGGCACCCACTCCTGAGGGGCTGGGTGGGAACAGAGGTGGTCGCCACATGGCCCCAGGGCACACTTGGAGAGGTCCTGGCAGTCCCCAACAGCACTCACATCCCTACTGTACTCTCTCTGTAGGGCCTTCTCTACAGCAACCCTGTATGTGGCCCAGGCATAGTGATGCCCATTTCACAGAGGAGGAAGTTGAGGCCCTGAAAGGGGAAGGGACTTATCTAAGGTCATCCAGTTGTTAGGTAACAGAACTATGGTCTATAAGCCAGGGCTCTTGACTCTAAATTCTAGGGTTCTTTCACCCAGCAGGGACAAGGCTGAACTTCTTCTATCTCGACCCCCAGGCACCTCCCCCACTCCCTCCCTCCCCCTTGAACCCATGAGCCTCCTTGGTCCTGACGTGCATGCACCCACCTCCAAAAGGCAGCATAGATGGCAAGAAGGGTGAGCAGGGCCATGCAGGAGACAGCGCAGCCGATCATGAGGGGCACAGAGGGGGTGCCTGAGAGCTCCAGACTCTGAGCCAGAGAGAGGGGGTGTCAGGGAGCAGCAGAAGGGGCAACCTGGTCTCTAGCACTAACCACTCACTCCCCCCCGGGATTCTCCACCCACCACAGCGTCAGATGGAACTGTCCATGCTGAGGACTCCAGTTGCGAGTCACAAGAATCATACAAAATATGGCAGAGCCGAGAGAGGCCTCAGAACATGGTATGTCAGAGCTGGGAGGGCCCTTAGAACACAGGATGTCAGAGCTAGGAAGGGCCTCAGAACTCGGGATGTCAGAGCTGGGAGGAGCCTGTGAACATGGGATGTCAGAGCGGGAAGGGGTCTTGGAACATGGGATGTCAGAGTTGGGAGAGCCCTTAGAACACAGAATGTCAGAGCTGGGAGGGGCCTGAGAACACAATTTGTCAGAGCTGGGAAGGGCCTCAGAACTCGGGAGGGAGGGGCCTTAGAACACAGAATGTCAGAGCTAAGAAGACTCTTGGAACATGGGATGTTAGAGTTGTAAGGAGACAAAATATAGGATGTAAAAAGGGGGGGGACCTAGAACACAGTATTTCAGCAGAGAAGGGCCTTAACTATCACCCAGTCTGGCCCTCTTGTTTTACAGATCGGGAAACTGAGCCTCGGAATGGGGAAGTGACTTGCCCGAGGTCATTGGCAGAGGCACCTCCATGGACACCTCAGGAAGAGCAGCCCAGGGGCAGGGGCAGGGGATACTTGTGCCAATGGTCACCTCGTGACTACATCCATGCTCACACGTACGTGGATACAAAACTGGAATGGCTTTATCAGTCACACACGTGCACACACCCCCTCACCAGGTCCTTGGGCAGCTGCGCGAGAACAGCGAAGGTAGACAGCTGTTGGCACTGGCATCGAGTATGGGCAGGCTGGGTCTCCAAGGTCTGGCAGCTCTCTGTGTCCCACTCCCCAGAGCTGGCATCCCTACAGATGGGGAGGCATCCTTGTCACAGGAGGAGAGGAGACCAGAGGAGGGTGAGGGATACCTGCCCATCCCTCCTGCCCCCGGTCATTGGTGCCAAGAAGACAAGGGCTGGTCTGAATGGCTTGAATCAGAAGATGGGGTGACCCCCCCTGATGACCAGTACACAAGGCACAGGATCACCTAGTGCCCAGGGACAGGCTGGCAGGAAGAGTAAAACGGTGCGGGTGAATCAAGTTTACTTGGCAAAAGGTTGATGGCCTAGCTGGGCATTGCCCTCAGAGATGAAGATGCACCTGGCCCACTGCCCCTAAACAACTATGCCACAACCCAGGCTGAGTCTCCATTGCCACCTGGCCCAGGTCCTTTCCAAGGCACCCATGTACTCACGCTCTAGAATAATCCCACGTGGCACAGTGGGGATCTGAGGTACCCTGTGGAACAGAACATACGATGGGGTGATGGGGAGTCATGCCTGGTCCCCAGGCCCATCTCCTTGTTCCCTGGTCAACCCTGGGGAAATGTGAGAGCAGAGGACCAAAAATATGGAAGATGCGGGATGCTGATGCAGAGAAAGGAGGTGCCTATTGAGGAGAGATTGATTCCAAAGTGGGCGGGGCGGGGGGTGGGGGAGTGCTGCAGCAAGGAAGACTGAGGTCAGACAACAGGGAGGGAAGCAAGGGGTTCCACCCTCCCACTCCCATCTGGGGTCCGGGATCCCCCAAGCTCACTCACATTGATGACATGGGACAGCTCCACAGTAATGAGGGGTTCTGTTGGCTTGGTGGGCGGCCGAACAGTGACTGTCAGGACCCTGGAGCTGACTGCCAGAGGGGGCCTGTAGACAGAGGGGGAGGGGGTTGGGGCGTGGCCCGGCAGGTCCCCCTCAGCTGCCTCCTCCACACAGAGGCGTTTGCAGTGCCCAGCCCTCTCTAACTTGGCCCTTACCTGGGTGCCGGCAAGATGAGGCCCAGAGTCCGGTACAGCACAGCGCCAATCACAAAATAGGACGATTCATCTGTTTCTGTGGGGAGAGGGAGCCTCTGGGTAGAGGGGATCGGGGGCGCAGAAGGAAGAGGAAGGGGCGCAGAGCCAAGGCCCGGAGCAAGGCAGGCCTTACCAGAAGATGGGAGGCTCAGCACCTCCTTGGGCAAGAAGAGCCGGTCCTCTGAGTGCCGGGCCCAGTCCTTCATGCCCCGGCGGCCACGCATGGGGAAGGTGATGTCACTGGAGACGGCAGAAACCGGCTCCCTCTGGATGCTGATCACTGCAAGGGGGGACAGGGACAGGGAGGCCAGGAGGCAGGCATACAGAGACACACCGACAGAGACAAAGAGAGACAAAGACATGCAGGGAGAGACCAGAGACGCAGAGATGATGAAAGAGCCTCAGTCAGAGATGTAGACACACAGAAACCGTCGGACGGGGAGAGACGAGGAAAGATGCAGGGGAAGTGAGAAGCAAGGAGGGAAATTAATTAGCCTGGTCATCGCCCCGTTTAGCCCTCACCTCTGTTCTGGTCCCATCCCTCCCAGCCACCCAAGGAAGAGCCAGTGCGGCCTGTCCCTTACCCAGGTTGTCGGTGACGATGAGGGAACTCTGAAAAGCCTTGAGCGCGTCGCCCACCAGATGGATGAAATCCTCCACCACCCGCAGCAGGTGGACAGAGCCCGGTGACACCTGCATACAGGCCACAGGCAGCACGAGGGTCCTTCCTGATCCCACCACCCCAGGTTCCCTGCTCCACAGGTTGGGACTGCCCCCATCCTCCCTGGCAGTGCCCACTCCCTCCCTCCCTCTCCCCTCTCCGCCCCTGACAATGGCCCAGGTCTCCTTACCTGTTGGGCATCATCCCATTTCTCCTTGTTCTCTGCATCCACCATGTAGCTGACAACCTGAAAGAAGCGCTGTTGGGGGAGGGAGAGGGTCTCAGGGAGTGCCAGGGCACCACGAGCCAAGGCTGTCACCAGGCCTCTCGCCGTGTCCCGGAGCTGTCCCTGCCCCCCAGCCCCAGACCCGGAGCTCCCAAATGGCAGAAGGTGGAGGTCACACACCTTCCTCCTCTGCCCACCACGTCCCCAGGACAGGCCGCTGCCTAGGACAGCTCTCAGGGCACAGAAAGAAGAACTCTAAGCCTGGCCCACCCCAGGTACTAGCCGTGTGGCTCCAGCTTGTGCCCTCACCCACACCAGGCCCAGGCTTCCCAATCCATACAACGAGGGGGCCAGGCCAGATGACCCCTCCCAACCCGGAGCATCAGAGACCGCTCAGCGCTAGGCACCCAGCCCTGCCACCTGGACGTCATCCGCCGAGGGCACGTAGGTGGCCCTCTTGAAGGTGTCAGTGACGTTCCTCAGGATATCCACAGAGAAGAGCAAGTCCCCACTGTAGTAGGTGCGCCGGGCCAGAAGCTCCAACAGGCTTCGGACCACCTGAGACATGCCCTCGCCAGCCAGCATCCGCTGGCCCTTGGCCAAGTGTTCCCGCAACTGTGGGGAAAGAGGGATATGGGGCGGGGCCAAAATTAGCTCTAGCCTCTCACCTTGGACCAACCCAGGCCCCACCCAACTCAGCCACAGCCATAAATATGCCACTTGGGGGAGAGATAGGGGCCAAGAGAGAGAGAATCAAACGCATGTAGAGAGACAATATTGGGAAAAACAGAAATACCCAGAGAAAGGTAGTGAGAGAGAAAGTGAGGGGCACCAGAGACACAAGAAATGACAGAGATACCTAGAGAAAGAGACTTAAGAAAAATGCAGAGATAGCTAAAGAGAGGCAGGGAGAGAGACCATAAGGAAGCAATGAGTTGGGGGCGGGGGGAGATGGAGGGGAGGGGATGGGGAAGAGAGTGGAGGAAAGGGGAGGGGAGAAGCATAAATAGGGAAATGTGGAGAATGTCAGAGACCCAGAAAGGCAAGAGGTGGATACCTGGTGAGAGACAGGCAGGGATACCTAGAGAGGGAAAGACAGGAAGAGACAGAGACACCCAAGAGGTGCAGGTGGGGGGGAGGACAGAAGGGCAGACCCAGACATAGATACACAGACACAGGGGTAGAAACACGCACACCTCCATGAAAATATCGATAGGGGGGTCAGGGTCCCTGATAAGCTCTGCCTGCCCACATACTCCTGTGTATCACAGCCTGAGGTTGGGGAGGGGGATCTTGGGCTGCACCCACCGAAAGGTGCAGGTATCGGTATTCATGTGAGATGCACCGGGCGAAGCTAGGCAGGCCCCAGTAGGCAACCCCCTGAGCACTGAGCAGACAGCGGCGGCTGGCAGATCCTAGAAAAGAGAACACCCACGTGAAGGAGGATGCAGAGCATCGGCCTGCAGGAGAAGGGCATGGGTGATGGCGGCTGCCTACCTGTGGCATTGGGCGGGCACTTGTTGTAGATGACTTCCCCCGCTGCTGTCTTCTTCCAGGTCATCAGCATGACATACTCATCCCTGCACATCTCATGGAGTGCTATGGTGGGGAGCAGCTCAGCCTGAGCCTGATGCCTGGCTGACCCCTGCCAGCTGTCTCCTGCTGTCCCTCCAGGGGACCTCAAGGGTGGGAGGAACCTCGGAGGGCACCCAGCCCCTGGGCACCAGGAGATCTGAGGAGTGCCCTCCCCCCCCCCCACCAAGGCAGCACAATCTCCCTTTGAACGGCTGAGCCTTGGGACCTTTTTCTTCCTCCAGAGCTGAACTCTCTCTCTGAAGCTGCGCTCCCAGGTCCGGGGCCACAAGCCAAGCCTCACCTGCTTGCCTATGCCATTCCTCTGCCTAAGCAACCCTGAGCATCCTCCATCCATCTCCCTCCCATCCAGTCCCTGCTCACAGCATGCCAGGACTGCAGCTCAGGAGGGTACCTGGACACTTCTTCTCGTTACATGTCTTCACCTCTTCGCCGCTGCCCTCACAGGGGTATCCCTGAACCCCCGTGCCCTGGCACATGCGGAACCGTCGCTGCCAGCCTGTGTCACACGTCTTGGAGCACAGGCTCCAGGGGTTCCACGGGCCCCACTTGCCATCAGCTGCTTGGAGAATGGTACCCATAAGGCATGGGGTTGTGGGGGGGTGGGAAGGACCAGCCATGTGGTCAGTCACAGCTTCCCACTCGGGACCACTTCCCTGCATGCCTGGGTCAACTCCTGCCACCAGCTCTTGCCTTCTAGCCCTTGGTTCCCCTGCCCGGGGTGACAGGGTGGTGGCAGTTCTGAGGATGGGGGAGTCTGCCTGGAGATGAAGGGATGCAGAGCTGGAAATCACCCCTCTTACTTTATGGATGAGGGAACCAAAACCCAGAGACACCAGACTTGCCCACAGTCACACAAGCAGTAAGTGGCAGAGCTGGGATTTGAGCCACATTCCCGAACCCCCAGACCCACTGCCCTTTACCGTAACAGTAAGCATGAGTCACGGTCCCCCCCACGCCACACTGACTGGCCCTCACCTGGGCACTCCGGGTTGCTGCACTCTCGGGCATCAGCATGGGCACCCCGGCACTCGCCCCAGCCATGGGCTGTCACACTGCACCGGCGGCTACGCTGCTGGGTCCCATTGGCACAGGACACAGAGCAGCGGCTCCAGGGGCCCCATTCCAGCCACTGGCCTTCCACTGCCCCAGGGAGACAGAAACAGAGAGGAGGCAGGATGGTGAGCTAAGGAAAAGGGGGTCAGCAGCAAAGGGCATGGGGGAGGGGGAAGGGGGGAGGGGCCTTAGGGACCACCTAGTACCCCTCCCTCACTGTACAGGCAGGGAAATAGAGGCTCTTCGTGGGGACTCACACCCACATCCTCTAACTGCAAATCCACATTTGGGGTATTTCCTTTACACCACACTGGCTGGGTTCATGCATGGGGGTCACCTGCTCTCCTTGAATATGGTGTCCTGGCCCCGTAAGAGTGTGCCCACTCCAACCCCCTCCCCAGGAGCAAGCCAGGGAAGGCTGGGTGAGAATAAGAGAGGGAAAGCCTAGTGGGCAGCATCCTGTCCTCAGCCTCAGGCCAACATGGGAAACAGCACAGTACAGACTGAGAAGATTCTACCAGGTGAGAACAGGAGCGGTCAGAGAGGCTAGGTGGAGGCTCTAGGGGAGGGGTTTCCACAACATACCTCGGACCCCAAGCCTCCTAACAGAGAAACCTCCCTGACCCAAACCCAAGGCACCAAGTCTCCCCCAGACCACAGGGCCCAGATCCCTCTGCAAGAGGTACACCTCCTTGGAAACCCACTTTGGAGGGCACGGGGAAGAGGCAAAAGCAGGCCTGCAGCAGGCCCCAACTCCAGTCTGCTCCCCCTAGGGACTTAGACCTCTTAGTGAGAGATCTGAGCTGCTAAGTCCCCACCTAAGGCCTGCCACACTATTCCTCCGGCCCCCCTCATACATTTGTAATGAGGCCTCCACAGATAGGACTCAGGGATGGAAAGGACCATGGGGGCTTCTTGTACAACTCCCTTGGGTTACAGAACAGAACCTGAGGTCCAAAGAGGCCAAGCTGTCAGACTCCATACTCTCCAAAGTATGTTGTCCAGTGCGGGGCCGCCCCTTGGCCAAGGCCAGGGATCAGGGGCACCTTGGACTCCAAGGCTGACGGACTGCAGAGATGTCTACCATCAGACCACCACAAAGCCCTCACCATAAATCCAACGGCCCTCAGAGCGTGGAGTTAAGTGGTCTTTCCCCTCAGTTCTCTGGGGGTCCCATGGTAAAGCAGGCCCTGGGAAGGCCCCCTACCCAAGCCTCAGGAACTCCCCTTCCAACTCTAGCAGCCGGGACACAGTTGGAAGTCCAGGACGGATCTCCCCATCGGACTCCTTCCCACTCCAATGGCCTTCCCCAGCAAACCCCAACCCCAGCCTAGCCCACATCCCAGGCTCCTTCCTACCCAAGAAACTCAGTAAGCAATCCTAGCGCCCTGGCAAAGGGAAGGTAAGGGATCAGCCGGATGGGGGTGGGGGGAAGGGTGGGGAAGGAGAGAGGCAGAAGAGGAGGGGAGGGCAGGGGAGGGGTGGGCGCTACTGACCCGGACAGGCAGCCAGGTTGCAGAGTTTAGTCTGCAGCTCGGGACCTTCGCAGGTCTTCCCACCGTGCTGGGGGGGCACACAGCTCCGCGTCCGGCTCCGGGACCCCCGCCCGCAGGTGCGGGAACACAGGCTCCAGGGCCCCCACTCCTCCCACAGGCCAGGAACTGTAAGGAAGCACGCCACCCAAGTCACCTCTCCCCACCCCCACCCCCACTTCCAGACTTACCACAGCCCAGGGAAGACCAGGACCCCCGACCCCCGCCAGGATCCCAGGACGACCTCCTCCCACCAAGCCGAAGTCCACCCCCCACAATGCCACAGAGGGAAAGAACTTTACAAGAACATCTGGTCCAACTTCCCCCTTGCATATGGGGGAACTGCGGTCCAGAGAGGGGAAGAAGGCATCGGTTAAGAGCCACAACACATGAAGAGCAGAATCAAGCTTTAAGCCTGGGGCTTTTAAGCCAGAAGCAGGGCTCTCTCCACTACACCACAAAAGCCATGAGTCCTTGTCCAGATTCTGACACTGGAGGAGGGCGGGAGGCCAATGCCATCACCCAGTGCCCCTTAGGCAGGGCTGACCCCCTCCCCAAGACAGCCCCCTCCACTATCAGACAGGAGAAAGTAGATGGACAGATGCAACACAGAGGCAGAGGGGGCGGGCCTGAGGATTGTGGATTTAGAGCTTAGAAGTCTTCTACGCTACTCCCCTCATTTTACAGAGGAGGAAACTGAGGCCGAGAGAGGTGAAGTTATTTGCCCAAGGTTACACAGGCATCACGCCCTGTGCCAAGGTACCCACACTGCTGAGGACCCAAGATAGCAGGATCAGAAACACTCTCCCCCCATGGAGAGATGGGGCCAATCAATTCTGTGTGGGTTGGGAGTCTGGCATATGTGGAGGGTGTGACAGAGGTGCGGTCGAGGACAGGGGCCAAGCAGCCCTCCCAGCCCACCAAACACACACAAGGACAAGGACACGCATACACACAGGGCCATGCCTAGAGGCCCGAGGGCCCTGAGCAGGACCACCCTGTCCCCAGCCCTTTCCAGGGGCCCACTGCTCCCTCCTAGCACATGGCTGGCTGGGCCTGGTCTTAGGCTGTCCACAGCTGACCAGCTGGAACAGGAATTTTCTCCAGCCCTGGAGAATCCTCCCCCACCCCAAACCCTGAAGACCAGAAAATAAAGTGTCTCCCTGCACAGAGAGCCAGAAACTGCCCCTACCAGTGTCTAGTCATCTGCTAAGTAAAGATGGGAAGGAGCTGGTGCAAGGTAACTCTCCCCACAAGGGGAAGGGACATCGAGCCTAGAGCTGGGCTATAGGGACGTCCCTGCTGCCCTCCCTGACCCTCAAAGCCTCCTTTGCTCCATCACAGGATTTGCAGCCGGAGGACACAGGCTTTTTTGTTTTACTGCAGAGAAAAAGAGGCCCAGGGAGGACCACTGGCCAGAAGCTGCCACACCAGCCAGCCGATAAGTGACAGGCTCAAAGCCAGGTCCTCCGATTTCTAATCCAGTTCCCTTTCCACACTATCACGCTTCCTCTAGACCTGGGAACATATGACAGTGCCTTTCCCCATCCTATCACAGGACACCCCCCCCCAAATAAGGGGCCATCGGGTCTCCACTTAGGGACCCTGACCTGTAAACGAGAGAGGTCCTTGCAGCTGGGTGGGGGGCCGGTGCCCCTTCCTTGATGACCCAGTGTTTTGGTGCATTTAGGGTATGGGCGGCCCCAAGGGCCGTACCTGGACAGGTGTCCGTGTTGTTGCAGGTCCGAGTCTCCCGCAGTGGCCCACTGCACAACGTCCCATACGGGGAGGAGACACAGGAGCGAGTCCGAACCTGAAGGCCCTGCCCACACGTCAGAGAGCACACGCTCCACTGAGACCACTCCTCAGCTGCTGGGTCTCCTAGGAGAAAGGGACATGGCGTGTCGGGCGCGGCAGGATGAGAGATGCCACCCAGGGCAGGGTCACAAAGCTGTTCTGAAAGGTCACCAGGGCTATTCTGTTCTAAGACTGTAGAGTCATCAGGTTGCTCTGAACTGTGACTATAGGGTCAATGGGCTGTTCTATTCTGTGACTGTGGGGTCACCAGGCGGTTCTGAGCAGATGCTCTAGGGTCACCAGACAGTTCTGATAGAGACTCTAGGGTCACCAGGAAGTTCTGAACAGAAATGCTAGGGCCACCAGACTGTTCTATTTTGTGACTAAGGTCACCAGGTTGTTCTGGGCATTGATTATAGGGTAACCAGGACTCTTCTGCATTGAAACCAAATAGTGCCCCACTCCATGATTTGGGGGATGATCTAGGCTTGGTTTCAGGGACACTAAGCTGGTCCCTCTGCTCTAAGAAGGTCATTTGTAATGTCTGGTAATGGCATGGCTCCAGGCTGGGTGGGGGCGCTTGCCCTGACTGTAGGCCTCAGGCTCCCCTCTTCTGGCCTGTAGGCAGACCCTCCTTCCCATCAGCTGCACGGCTACCATCCCTAGAACCCAAACACACTCTGACTACCCCCTTGCTGGTCTGCAGCCCCAGCAGACCCTGCATGGAGGAAGGATGCCTCCCCAGGAAAAGTGCCCATCCCCAGAATGTCCCCAAACTCCTCCTGCTCCGATCCCCATGTTCTCCCCAAAGGGCTGGGGAGGAGGCAAGCCCTAGCACAGGCTGCAGACACACAGAAACAAGCACAAGCCCCCAACATGCTAAGCACACGCCCTGATGCACAAAGCACACGGGCTGACACGTCACAGGCCTGCAGACTCAGACAGACTCCGTTACCTGTCTGCGCCATGTACACTCCGGGCTCGTCTGCTGACCTGGGCCACTGGGTTTTCACCTTCGGCTCTTCTTCCGGCTCCTCACCTGCAACATGGAGATGCCCTCAGCTGGGGCAGGAGACGAGGGCCAGGAAAGAAGAGAGAATCCCCTCTCTTCCCTCCCTATCCTCTCAAATCTGGGGCTGTCCACAGGGTGTCCAGAGAACACGCAAAAGCCATGAGGAAGACAGGCTGGAAAGGCAACAGACGGGGACCGAAAGCCAAAAAATGGCAATGTTATCAAGGACCTAAGGACATTAGTTTGTCAGTGCCCGGAGGGAGCTTAGAACATGCCATGTCAGGGCTGGGAGGGGCCTTGGAACCCAGGATGTCAGGGCTGGGAGGGCCCTTACAACACAGGATATCAGAACTGAAAGGGACCTTAGAAACACAGACTGTCAGAACTGGGAGGGGCCTTAGAATGTACAATGTCAGAACCGGGAGGGCCCTTCGAACATAGTGTGTCAGGGCTGGGAAGGACCTTGGAATCTAGAATGTCAGGGCTGAGAGGGGCCTTGGAACCCAGAATGTCAGGGTTGGGACGGGCCTCGGAATCCGGGATGTCAGAACTGAAAGGAAACTTAGAGATCACTAATTCACCTCCTTGCTTTCACAGAGGAGGAAGCTGAAATGCAGAGAGAGCCTGGAGGTTCTCTCTGGTGCCCAGGGCCACACAGAGAAAGTACAAGGCAGCGCTGGAACTTGAATACAGGGCGCAGCTCCTAGCCTCAGAGGCACCTCTTCCTTACCTGGCACTGTCTCTCTCGCCTGGCCCCCTATCCTGGGAAATCTTACACTGCCATTTCAGTGCCCGTCTCTGTCTATGCTCACCTGTGGCTTGTCTGCTAAAGCCTTGATGAACCCAGTCCTCTACCCCCACACACAGTGGTGTAGCCTGGCTCCCCAAAAGTGGCCTCAGCTACCCAGCAGCTTTCTCTGACCAATCCCCTCCACCTTCCTCGGAGACTTCGGGCTTGTTAGGAGAAGCACATTTTCTGTGCACTCTTACTGTGGCAGAGAATGCCCATGGTGGTGGGCTAAAGGCAGAGGTGGCCACTGTTTGCTAAGGTTGCCCCAAAGCATAGGAGGGTTCTGCCTCTTAAATCTAAGAGGCCAGAGATGCTGGGCCCCAGACTAGGTGTCCCCACCTCCTGCCCAATGCAGAGAATGGGAGCAGGTATCCTACCCTCATTACAAGACATGTGGCTTTTCCCAGGAATGAATACTCTGTTAAGAACAGGCCCCATCCTGGAATTAAATTCAGAGGCAGTTGGGGGACCCCACAGAAATGATCTCATCCTGGCTCCTCCCTCACTGGCCAGAGGGGATGGGCAACAGCAAGATTCCCCCAAAAGGAGAAAACGAGGCATGAAGCTGGGGGTGGGGGATAAGACCCAGACTGTCTAGGCTGCTGGGTGCTAAGGACCTGTATGTATATGATTTAGGGAGGGGGGATCTTTCCCAAAGCCCTCAACCACACAGCTTCATAAACTGACACAGGTGAAAAGCAGAGGAGTGGGAATGAGAATTCTATCCACAGTACCTTGGACAAGTCACAGCCTCTCCAAACCAGTTTCCTCATCTGAAAAATGGGTGGTTTGGTCTAGGCTCTGGCTAATGGTTTTTCCAGCTCTGTGACCCTCTGATCCCACATCTGAAAGTGGCTGCGTGGCCCTGCATAAGATTCTTGCCCCATCTGAGCCACACAGGTTTGGTGGAAGGAAAGGGCCTAGAAACCTAGAGTTCTATAGAAATGATAGTTATTGGGGGTGGGGGGAGGAATTGAGAATCAAAAGAATGGGTTCGAATTCTGGCTCTCCCATTTATTTACTCTCTGTATGATCATGGGCAAGTCTCTCAGTCTCTCCAGGCCTCAGTTCCCCTAATCTGTAAAATGAAGTGGTTGGGCTGGATGACCCCCAGGAGTCCTTCCGATCCTAAATCTGGGACCCCAACAAGCAGGGTCAGTGCTTCGCTGTGGCTGAGGGCAACAGCTACAGAAGCCCATTTTCAAGTTTTCAGTGGGAGTATTTACACCTCAAAAATCGTCTAGACTAGAAAGTGATAGAGAAAATGTTAATTACACAAATTAAATTCAAAAGGGTGTCAGGCATACATTTTTTCCCCAAAGAGGTGGTTGTTAAATGTTTATAAGCCTATCACTGGCAGCAGGGCTAAGAACACCACTTCTAACATACACATACACACACGCATGCACATATACACCACCCCTTGTGCCTAGTACATATCTATTTTTCCCCCAGAGGCAATCAGAGGTTAAATGACTTGCCCAAGGTCACATAGCTAGTGTCTGAGGTAGGATTTGAATTCCAGTCTATCCTGACTCCGGGTCCATTGCTCTATGCACTGTGCCACCTAGCTGCCTTTTATGTATTTTTCTTTTTTCTTTTTCTTTTTCTTTTCTTTTTTTTTTTTTTTTTTGGTGGGGCAATGAGGGTTAAGTGACTTGCCCCGGGTCATACAGCTAGTAAGTGTCAAGTGTCTGAGGCCAGATTTGAACTCAGGTCCTCCTGAATCCAAGGCCAGTGCTTTATCCACTGCTCCACTTAGCTGCCCCCTTTATGTATTTTTCAAAGCAAAAGTGCTACCTCATAAAGGAAACCTTCTCTGATTTTTCCCACATTCCCCACCCCAATTTCTCTGAATCTCTAGAGTTGCTTAGAGTCAGAATCACAGAATTAAGCACAGCATCTCAGAATTGCAGTATCCCAACTCATACCCAAATTGGGCAGCTGGGCGGTACAGTGCCAGGCCTGGAGTCAAGGAAGACTCATCTTCCTGAGTTCAAAGCTGGCCTCAGACATTTACTAGTCATGTGACCTTGGGTAAGTCACTTAACCCTGTTTGCCTTGTTTTCTTCATCTATAAAATGAGTTGGAGAAGGAAATGGCGAGTCATTCTAGTAAATTAAGAAAACCCCAAATGGGGTCACAAAGAGTGTATATACATGCGTATGTGCATGCGCGCGCGCGCGCACACACACACACACACACCAAGTACCCTTCACAGGAAGTATTGTGCTATTCAAAAGTAAAAACAGTCCCTGAACTCAAAGGGCTTGCGGATTCCCAGGGCTGGGGGAAGTCACATGAACACCAGAGACAAAACAAAGAAGATTGAACCTGTGATTTGATAGGCATGGGAAACTCCCAGGTAAGGAACCCCCTCACTAATACAGGCATCCACACTTTCCTTGCAGCCTTTTATAGTCAAAGAGCAGCGGTTCTCAAACTTTTTGGCACTACTCTTAAAAATGGGACCCCAGAGAGCATTGGCTTTTGTGAGATACATCCATCAATATTCACTGCATTTGAAATTCAAACCAGTAAATTTTTTAAATATGTATTCGTAATAATAATAATGATGATAATTAACCCATTGAATGTAAACACAAATAACATTTTATGAAAAATAACCTTCCCGAAACAAAATTAGTGAGATGAGTGGTGCTGGTTAACATATGTTCACAAATCTCTTTAACGTCTAGCTGAAGAGAAGACAGCTGCATTCTCTTATCCATTTCTGCACGCAGACTGTAGAGAAACATTGTTTGGGCTTTGCAACAGATGAAGAAAACCCAGCCTCACACAGATAAATGGTTAGAAAGGGAGGGAGGAGTGTTTTATTAGGCAAGTAACAGCTTAATATCATTATGAAAAACTAATAAAATAATAAATAACAATTATAATATAATGTATTGTCATAATGTTATAATGTTTCATAAGAAATAACAGAATAATGAGTTTTTACCTCATGGAACCCTGTCAAGGCTCTTGGGGATTTCCCAGGGGTCCATGGACCACACTTTGAAAGCCAGTGTCTGAGGTTTCCTAGAACATTCATTGATTTGCCAGCAGTTACACAGCCAATATGTGTAAAAGGTTGAATGTATCCTCCTAGCTTTGAGGCCCGACGGTCTACCATTCCCTATACTACGCTCCCTCTCTGTTTACGCATACTTTATCTACAAAACATATACCAAGTAAATACAAAATCATTTGGGTTAGTGAGGAGGGGGCCAGGATTAGGAAGGCTTCACCTAGCAGGTGGCACCTGAAGGTGCCTGGAAGGATTCTCAGGATTATAAGAGGTAGAGGGGAAGAGGGAGTAACCAAGTAACCAAGTCATGAGCAAATAGTTATTTGCAGGTGCTTAATAAATGCTGATTGACTGGTTGGCACCTACTGTGTGCTAAGTGCTGTGCTAGACACTGAGGATACAAATACAATAAACAGGACCATCCTTATGCCCAAGGACTTTATATTCTATCAAGGAGAAAGCATTAACATATAGAAACAGAAGTGAAATTGATACTAAATAACCATTAGGCAATTTGGAGGAATGTCCTAGTGAGAAACAGCAAACCCAATTTGTTTGGACTATGGAGGTATATAGGGAAGTTAAGGCTGGAAAGTTATGCTGAAGGTAGGTTTTAAACATCAACCAGGAGAGTTTACATTGTGTCCTAAAGGTAATAGGGAGCCACAGGGTTTATTGAGGGAGGTAGTGACATAGTCAGACCTGTATAGGGGTGTGCTGGAGCCAGCTCTGACTTGCTTAGAAGAACCATCATTTAATTTAAATGTGAGGGAGCAGCTAGGTAGTACAGTGGATGGAGCATTGGCCCCGGAGTCATGAGGACCTGAGTTCAAATCCAGTTGTTGTTGTTGTTTATCCTTCTTACTTGAAGAGGACCATGACATTGAGGTGATGTCATGACTTGCACTGAATTGGATTTTAAGTGAGGGAGGTCATCAATCTCACTCTCTCCTCCAGTGTCATCTGGGTCCAGTGGCAAGATTAGACATAGACATAAATATAGATATAGATATAGATATAGACCTACAGAAATACATACATACATCAGGATGACTAGAGCTAGCCCCAGATGTTTAAGGCAATTGGGGTTAAATGACTTGCCCAGGGTTACACAGCTAATAAGTGTCTGAGATGAGATAGGTAGTGTAGTAGACTACTGGCCCTGGAGTCAAGAGGACCTGAGTTGAAATCCAACCTCAGACACTTGACGCTCACTTAATCCCTAATGCCTCCACACAAAAATTTCAATGTGAGTATTTATTTATACCTCAGGAATTGTCAAACTCTAGAAATCAGGGCTTGATTTATTATTCTGTTGACTGTCTAGACTTAAGAAAGTGATGGAAAAAAGGTTAATGCAGATTAAACTTGAAAGTGTGCCCTGCATACATTCCTTACCCCCGCCCCCAAGAGCTGGTTGTAAAACATTTATCAGCATAACCTGTACTTGACAGAATTTTCATCATTTCTTATGTCATGGAATCATTCTGTCACATTCACATATCATCATTCATTTAGCTGTCCCCCAACAGGACACCCTCTTAATTTCCCATTTGGGGCTACCACAAAAAGAGCTTCTATAAATATTTTTGTATATTTAGATCATTTTCCTCTTTCTTTGATTAATTTCATGTAACAGAAAAATCATTTTGGCAGCTACAGGGAGGATGGGTTGGACTAATTAGGAGATGATTGCAATAGCCCAGGGGAAAAAGGTGATGTGGGCCAAAGGTGATAGTTGCGTGAATAGAGAAAATGGGAGAAATACAAGAGATGTTGGGAAGAGACAAAATCTGATAATAGATTAGATGTGTAGGGTGAGTGAAGGTAAGCTGCTGTGGCCAGAAAATTACCCAGCTGTCTGTGCACACCCTTTTACACAGCTATATCACTGGTAGGTTGTGAAGAGCATCCTACTGGGGAATGGCTCAACAAAATCATGGCCTGTGAATGGGGCCGAGTGTCTCTGTGCCATAAGAATTGACGAAGTGGTCAGTTTCAGAAGAAGCAGGAAAGACTTTTATGAACTGATTCAGGGTGAAGCTAGCAGAACTAGGAGAGCGTTTTATGCACTGCTAACAGCATTGTAGGGAAAAACAACTTTGAAAACCATTAGAATTCAGATCAATGCAATAATAAAACCAGGAATCCAAATGAATAAATAAGAAGCATACCAATCACCTCCTGATAAACTTAAAATACAGAAAGTGACATACTTTTTTCAGACACAGCTAATTTGGGAATTTGTTTTGCCATAATATGTAGATAAACATTCAAAGATTCATTTAAGGGAGAAAGGGGTAGTGGGAGGGGTGGACTAATAAAAAATAATTTTTATTTTAAAAATAAAGGGAGAGAATGAGAATATGACACCAAGATTGTGAACGTGGGTAACTGGAAGAAATGCTGGTGTTCTAGGCAAAGAGGACAGCCTGAAAAGGCATGGGAGTGGGAGGTGTAATCTTATATAAAGAGAACAGCAAATGGGTCAGTTACACTTGAATATGGAATGAGTGAGGGAGAGTAATGTGAATAAGTCCAGAAATATAGGCCAGAACCAGATTATAAAGGTTTTTAATACTAAAGAGAAGTGTTTTTCTTTTTAACATAGAGGCAATAGGGAGCCACCGAAGCTTCTTGAAGAGGGGAGTGACATGGCCAGATTCATGCTTTAGGAATATCAGTTTGGCAGCTGTAGAGAGGATGGATTAGAACATGGGTCCTTAACTTGGGGTCCATGAATTTGGTTTTGTTCAAAATTTTGTTAACTAGGGGCAGCTAGGTGGCACAGTGGATAGAGCACCAGCCCTGGAGTCAGATATTTGACACTTACTAGCTGTGTGACCCTAGGCAAGTCACTTAACCCCAACTGCCTCACCAAAAAAAAAAAATTGTTAACTATTTCAAAAGAATTGGTTTACATTCTGGAGAGCAATTTGGAATTATGCCCAAAGGGCGATAAAGCTGTGCATACCCTTTGACCCAGCAATCCCACTTTTAGGTCTTTTGCCCAAAGAAATCATGGAAGGGGGAAAGGGACCCACATGTACAAAAATATTTATAGCTGCTCTTTACGTGGTAGCAAGGAATTGGAAGTTGAGGGGGTGCCCATCAATTGGGGAATGGCTGGACAAGTTGTGGTATATGAATACAATGGAATACTATTGTGCTGTAAGAAATGATGAGCAGGAAGAGTTCAGAGAAACCTGGAGGGTCTTACGTGAGCTGATGATGAGTGAGATGAGCAGAACCAGAAGAACATTGTACACAGTATCATCAACATTGAGTGTTGACCTACTGTGATGGACTATATTCTTCTCACCAATGCAATGGTACAGAAGAGTTCCAGGGAACTCATGATAGAAGAGGATCTCCAAATCCAAGAAAAAAAAAGAAAGAAAGAACTATGGAGTATAGATGCTGATTGAACCATATTATTTCTTTTGTTTTGGGTGCTGTTGTTTTTTTTTTCTATTTTGAGGTTTTGCATCACTGCTCTGATTCTTTCTCTTGTAACAGGATTAATGCAGAAATAGGATTAATGTTATTATGTGTATATATATGTGTGTGTATATATATATCTATATGTATATGTATAGATATATATAGATATAACCTATATCAGATTACCTGCTGTCTAGGGGAGGGGGGAGGGAGGGGAGGGAGGGAGGGAGAAAAATCTGAAATTGTAAAGCATGTATAAACAAAAGTTGAGAACTATCTTTACATGTAACAGAAAAAATAAAATATCTCAAAAAGAAAAAAAAAAGAATTGGTTTACTTTGCAGTCCTGTATACTGTATTTTTTGCATTTAAAAACATTATTCTGGGGGCAGCTAGGTGGCATAGTAGATAAAGCACTGGCTGTGGATTCAGGAGGACCTGAGTTCAAATCTGGCCTCAGACACTTGACATGTATTAGCTGTGTGACCCTGGGCAAGTCACTTAACACCCATTGCCCTGCAAAAACAAAAACAAAAACAAAAATAACATTATTCTGGGAAGGGATCCATAGACTTCTCAAGATTGCCAAAGGGGCCCTGTACACAAAAAAGGTAAAGAACAGGGCAGCTAGGTGGCACAGTGGATAGAGCACCAGCCCTAGAGTCAGGAGGACCTGGGTTCAAATCTGGCCTCAGACACTTAACACTTACTAGCTGTGTGACCCTGGGCAAGTCACTTAACCCCAGCTGCCTCACCAAAAAAAAAAAAAAAAGGTGAAGAACACCTAGATTAGAGAAAGAAAAGATTTAAAATGCTTACTTATCCTTCTTTGATAACCTCCAACAATAGAAAACTCATCACTCTCTGAAGCAGCCTATTCCACTTTGGGCCAGTTCTATCAATTATGAAGTTGTTTTGTTTTTTCATATACTAAGCTCCCTCTGGGTGGAGAACAGGCAGCGCCAGACCCCTCTTTCATATGGCATCCCTTTGAATATCTGAACAAGGCTTTCCTGTCCTACCTCCTCCATGCCCCCCCAAGTTTTTCTTTTCTCCTGTCCTTTTCAACTCAAGTACTGAGCCCTGTGGCACCTCATGAGGGACACCTCCTCCTCAGATTGGCACCACCACCACCCTTCTTATCTGATTCTCACAAAACTCAGGATACTCCAGACGCCCTCTCTGGCCACCTAAAGCTCAAACATCCTAACCTATCCATTCCTTGTTTCCCATGACTTCCTCTTCCACCCCACCACAGCTACATGCAGAGATGGCTGTGCCTTTGCTCTTCCCATCATCCACAAGTATTCCCATCTATGGTCATAAAGAACTCTGAAAACATCCCTGCCTGATCCCTCTGTCTTGGCACCCCTAATGCTGCTCTTCATCCTCACCTTGACCTCCAATCCTTCCACCCTGAAGTTCTATCCCAGGCTCCTCCTTTCACCATCTTGACCCTTTGGTGAACCAGTTCAACTCTAGCTATACTGCCCTCTTCTCTTTTTTTTTTTTTTTTTTTTTTGCCCTGGGTCACACAGCTAGTAAGTGTCAAGTGTCTGAGGCTGGATTAGAACTCAGGTCCTCCTGAATCTAGGGCTGGTGCTTTATCCACTGCACCATTTAGCTGCCCCTTGCCCTCTTCTCTTGAGGCTCCAGCCCTTTTATCCTGTCAAAAATCCAATTCCAATTGGACCTGGGCCTTGGCTCACTCCCACAACCCACTACCTTTGTTCCTGCTTCCATGCTGCTGAGTGAAAATGGAGAAAATCAGGAAATCAAGCTGATTGGGTCCACTACAAATTTATGTTACATAACCTCAACTGGGCCCTCAGGCGATCCTTCTACACCTCCCTAATTAACTCCCTCTCCCTCTCGCCATGGCGGCTCTTCCAAACCTTTTCATCCCTCCCCAAAGCTCCCAGGGCTCCTCCTCCCCCCCCCCCCATCCTCTCAGCTGAGAACTTTGCCTCATATTTTACAGGAAAAAAAATTGAGGCCATTTGCTGAGAGCTCTCTCCGCTCCCCCCTCCCCTTCTCGTATCACTCGGATGCCACCCTTTCCTCCTTCATCTCTGTGTCACATGAAGAGGGGGTCCTCCTTGCCAAAGCAAAGCCCTCTCTGTGTGATCCCATTCCAGCCCATCTTCTCCAGATGACTGTCCCCTCTGTCATCCCCGCTCCCTCACCAATGTTTCCTGGCTCCTTCCAAAAGCCTGAAATATCCCCCCAGCCCTCCCATCCTCAAAAGCCCTTGCTCCTTCCCTCCATCTTAGCTATTGGATAATATTCTATCTATACCACAGTCCCTTTGGAGGCTAAACTCCTCCAGAAGGCCATCTGCAATGGGTGCCTCCGTTTTTCCTTCTTCACCATCTTCTTAACTCTTTGTGGTCTGGCTTCTGACCTCAGCATTCCACTGGGTTCCACAGCTCTCTCCAAAGTTACTGATGCTCCCTTAATTGCCCAATCTAATGGCCTTTTCTCAGTCCTGTTCCTTTTGGACCCTTCTGCAGCCTCTGACGCTGTCACCTTTTCTCCTTGAGGTTCCCCTTCTCTCTAGGTTCTTGTGACCCAGGGGACCCCCCCGGATCTCCTCAGGCCTATCTTACTGCTGCTTCTCCACCTCCTTGACTTGATTTTCCTCCGGGTCACAGCTGCTAACTGTGGGTGTCCCTCAAGGCCTGGTCCTGGGTACTCTTCTCTTCTCCATGTCTTTGATTTCACTTGGTGATCTCATCAGTTCCCATGGGTTCAATTATCTTTATGCAGATGACTCTCGAGCTACAGGTTCAGGCCTAACCTTTCTTCCGACCTCCACACTCACACCACCAACTGCGGATTGGACATGTGCATTTTAAGCTCAACACCTCCAAAGGTGAGCTCATTATCTCCCCCCACCCCAAAACCCTCTCTTCCTACTAACTTCCCTATTATTGCTAATGGTGCCCCCCACCCTCCCCATCACCCAGGCTCTGCTGCGGTGTCATCCCTGTCACCTGCCTCTCTCACCTCCTCCCCCATATCCAATCAATTGTCAAGACCTGTCACTTCTGCTTCTGTAACATCTCTTGTCTACACCCCCTCCTCTTCTCTGACACCGGGGCCGTCCTAGAGCAGGCCCTCAGCCCTGGACTATGGACCTAGCCTGCTGGTGGGGCTGCCTGCCTCAAGTCTCTCCCCGCTCCAATCTGTCCTCCATCGAATTGATCTTAACAAAGCGGATGTGACTGTGGCACGCTCGCATTCAACCAACATCAGTCGCTTCCTCTCACCTCCAGGACTGAAGAGAAAATCCTCTGTCTGGCTTTTCAGACCCTTCATAGCCCAGTCTCTTCCTTTCTGGTATTCTTCCATGCACCCCATGGTGCATCCACAAAGGCTTCCTTGCTTTCCTTGCCCACAATATCCCATCTTTCAACTCTGACTGTTTTCGTGGGCTCTCCCCCATGCCTGGATTCCCTGGCTCCCCTTAAGTCTCAGCTTCTAGAAGAAGACTTTCCTAATCCCCCTTAATTCCTGTGCTTTCCTTTTGAGATTATTCCCAATTTATTCTGTCTATATCTAGTTTGTACATAGTTTTTTTTTACATGTTGTCTCTCTCATTTAGACTGCAAGTTCCTTGAGGGCAGGGCCTGACATTTGCTTTTCTTTGTATCCTCAGTGCTTGGCATACAGTAAGTATTTCATAAATGTTAGTTGACTGACTGACAACAGCTTTGTGAGGGAGGCAGGGCAGGGGTTATTATCCCCAATTTACAGATTAAAAACCATCAAGGGGATCCAGGGTTGTTTTTTTATTGTTATTCCTGGAGTTTCAGTGTTTGAAGATCTCATACTAAGATTCTAATACATCACACTGCCTCTCTAAAGCTATTAACTTATCATCTTTGGGCATGATTACCGCAGCCAGCCGAGAATCCACCTAACGGTACCATCACCCACATTATGAGAAACTTTGTCAAATGCTTAATGCCGTCAGGATATACAATGCTCTGGCATCTCCCTGAAGGGCCAACGCATTATCCCCATCTCCCCCAATAAATCAGGGTGTCTAGACACGATCTGTTCTTGGAAAATAAGCACCTGGGTTGTTCTCAAGGACCGCCACGTTCCTTTCTAAATGTCTGTGCCCTGCCCCCTCGTCTGCTGATTGGATCTCGTGGCTTTGCCGAGGCTCAGGTGCATTTGGCCACAGTCTCTGGAACACCACTCGTTCTCCCCAATTTGAGGAGAAGGATAGCATTTACCCAACTCCAGTCTGCTGTCGCCCTTCCCCTTCTCCACCGTTTCCCTGAGATTACAGATAGTGGGTGTGAGATCACATCTGCGAATTCCTTCAGCACCCTGGGACATAATTTGTCTGGGTCTGGAGGCGCGAACTCATTTAGAACAGTTAAGTGGTCCCTTCCTATCTCATCACCTATCTGAGGCTGCAATTCCCTCTGAGTGATGTTTGTTCTCCCCTTTTCCATCTGAAGCTGTTCTCCTTGTTGGAAAAACAGAAACAAAATGTGAGAATAGTTTCTGCTTTCTCTCTTTAGTGGGCCCGTATTATTCCTCCCACGGGGCAACGAGGTGGCTCAGTGGATAGAGCTCCGAACTTGGGGATGGGATGCCTGGAGTCAGGAAGACCTGAGTTCAAATCTGACACTAACTAGCAGCATGACCCTGTTTGCCTGTTTCCTCATCAGTAAAATGAGCTGGAAAGGGAAATGGCCAACCATTCCAGTATCTCTGCCAAGAAAACCCCAAATGGGGTCACGAAGAATCAGACGCAACTGAAAGACTACTGAAGAACAACAACTCTACCCACCCCCAAAACAGTAGGCCAAACTGTTCCCTGGCCTGTGCTGCATTCTCAGTGAGACCTGTGTGTGATGGAGAAGACCAGGGATCTCAGGCTGGGTTTATTCCATCATTCTTTCTACATACAGTGAATTCCTACTATGTGCAAGGAAGGCATCACGTTCGAACATATGGATAGAGAATCATTGTTTATCTTGATAAAGAACAAACACTTATAAAGTGCCTACTAAGGGTCAGGCACTGTTCTAAGACCTGGGGATATAAAGAGAGGCAAAAACAGCTCCTGGCCTCGAGGAGCTTACATTTTAACAGAGGCACACCCACAGCTGTCCAAAAGGTGGGGGTGGGGAAGTGATGATACAAAAGGGTAGCAATGGGAGGTAGCCAGGGTCACTGGGGCCTGGCTGGTGGGAGTCACAATGTGGGGGAAAGTTCAGGCAACGGGGCCATTATCTGCCTAGCCCTAATCACTGGGAAAAGAAAGCAAAAGGAAGGGACAGGGAAAGAAGCCCTTGACTGTTGGCAGCCAGGCTATCCTTTGAAGGCTGAAAGCAACTGGATGACACCTTGGGGAGGAGATGAAAAAGACACAGTTTGATTTGAGAACCTCTCCTCCCCAAAATCAGATTAAACCTCTGTACCTGCCGGGGATAGCCCTCCGCCCTTGTAACAGCCTACTGTCTGCTCTAGGGTCACCAGACCTCCTGTGGATGATCCCAAGGCCCTCATCCCCTAGAGACAACCCCTGGACCCTACATTCTCCTTTTGGGGGCACCCCTGTCCCTACCAAGGATCTCTCTAAGGGATGATTCTGATCCTCTGAACCCTTAATAGGATGCTTGAGCCCTGTTATCTCTGTTTTTTGTTTGTTTGGGGGTTTTTTTGGTGAGGCAATTGGGGTTAAGTGACTTGCCCAGGGTCACACAGCTAGTAAGTGTCAAGTGTCTGAGGTCGGATTTGAACTCAGGTCCTCCTGACTCCAGGGCCGGTGCTCTATCCACTGCGCCACCTAGCTGCCCCGAACCCTGTTATCTCTTAAGGATGGCCCAGAGCCCATATGCCCCACTCTGGATGGCCATGGGAGGCCCCTTCTAGGGAAATCCGAAGTTCCATGGCTCAGAAACCTATCACCGGGGCAGCTAGGTGGCGCAGTGGATAGAGCACCAGCCCTGGAGTCAAGAGGACCTGAGTTCAGATTCGGCCTCAGACACTTGACACTTGCTAGCTGTGTGACCCTGGGCAAGTCACTTAACCCCAACTGCCTCACCAAAAAAAAAAAAAAAAAGAAAGAAAGAAAGAAAGAAACCTATTGCCATTGTGCCCTGGGATCTCTGGTCCATCCCTGGGCTCACAACCACCCCATCTATTCCTTCAGCAGGTGATGCGGGGCACCAGAGGGGCTCTCACTGCATAATCGTCCCCTGCCTGGATCACTGATCATTCAGCCTATCACCCCTTCGGGTATAAGAAGCTAGGTTATAATACTTTGATGGCTCAGTCTCCCTGGGCTTAGGGAACCCAGCTGGACCAGCCCCTGTCTATGACCTAACCCCCTACCAACTCTCTGAGCTGTCTGTCACCAAAGCATCTCTCACACTCCCATTCCTGATCCTGAACCCCAATCTGCTCCTTCCCTTCCCAGACCCCTTTCTTCTTCTTCTTCCTCCTCCTCCTCCTCCTCCTCCTCTTCCTCCCAACCCAACAGAGTGCCTGCGTAGGAAGGACATTATTTACAAGGGAAGAATGAAGTTATAATTTACAGCTATAACAAGGGACAAGCCTACTCAGAGTGTGATGAAATGATCTGCCCAATGCAATAGGAGGAGAGCTCCCCCACTTACCAAAACTGCCTAGATACCCATTTCCCAGGCCCTCCTGCGAGGTCCTGCCACGTGGCAAACTCAGTGTGAGTCAACAGCCTGTAGCAGCATCCAGAGATGCAAGTGTGACCTTGGGCCGTCAGCACAAGCCCAACGTCTACATCCAGGAAGGTGAGGATCCCATTGTCAAGTCAGCAAGCGTTTATTAATACCTACTATGTGCTGGGCACTGCACAAAGTGATAGGAATACCAAGGCCAAAGGAGCTCATGGTGTAATAATAGGGGAGACAACATGCAAACAACTGTGTGGCTGTTCAGTCATTTTCACGTCCAACTTTTCATTTGGGGTTCTCTTGACAAAGATACTGGAGTGATTTGCCATTTCCTTCTCCAGCTCATTTTACAGATAAGGAAACTGAGGCAAACAGGGTTAAGCGACTTGCCCAGGGTCACACAAGTGTCTGAGGCTGAATTTGAACTCAGGAAGATGAGTCTTCCTGACTCCAGGACAGGTACTCTGTGCACTATGATGCCCCCTAAAAGTTCAACAACTATGTACAGATATGATATAAGCAGGATAAACTGGAGATTATAAAGGCAGTAAGATTAGAGGACCAGGAAAGGGGTTTTTTTTTGTTATTGTTTTTGGGGTTTTTGTGGGGCAATGAGGGTTAAGTGGCTTGCCTAGGGTCACACAGCTAGTAAGTGTCAAGTGTCTGAGACTGGATTTGAACTCAGGTCCTCATGAATCCAGGGCCGGTGCTTTATCCACTGCGCCACCTAGCTGCCCCCCAGGAAAGGCTTCTTACATAAGGTGGGATTTTAGTTGGAACTTGGAGGAAGCCAGGGAGCTAGGAGACAAGAAGGGAGAAGGAAGAGACTCCCAGACACGGGGGAGAGAGCCAGAGACAGTTTCTGGAGAGGGGAGATGGAGTGTTGGGTTTAAAGAACAGCAAGGAGAATGAATGAATGAATGAATGAATGAATGAATGAATGAATGAATGAATGAATGAATGAACGAATGAACGAATAAATAAATAAATAAATGGATAAATAAATAAATGAATAAATACATAAATAAATAAATAAATAAAACAAAAATCTTTTTAAAATTTAAAAAATAAAAAAAGGAACAGCAAGGAGGCCCACATCATTGGACTGGAGAGTACAAAAGTGGGAATAAGGCAGAAAAAGACTGAAAAGGGAAGGGCAGGACCAAATTATTATGAAGAAGTCAAACAGAGGAGTTTGTATTTAATCTTGGAGGTCATAGGAAGTCACTGGAGTTGACTGAATAATAATAAGTGAGAGCTCCTAATTAATAAATGATTAATAATTAATAAATTATTACTGACTGACTGACTATGGAGAGTAATGCAGTCAGGCCTCTGCTTCGGAAAGATCACTCTGACAGCTGAGCAGAGATGGATGGGAGTGGGGAGAGACTTGAGGCAGGGAGACCAGTCAGAAGGGTCCACTGCCCTTTGTCTTCATCAGAGCAGACATCTGGAGTTCAGTTCTGGGTACCATATTTTTGGAAGGAAATGGACAAACTGGAGCATGAAAATAGGAAGGTGAGTCAACAAGCATTTCTTAAACCCCTGCTGTATACCAGGCACCATGAATACAAAGAAAGGCAGAAACCTGGTTCCTGCATTCAAGGTACTTGGACCATGCTTGATGAAGGCCAAATGAATGAACTGGAAGTGTTTAGGCTGGAAGAGAGAAGACTCAGTGGAGATATTAAGATCTCAGATATCATCTGATTCAGTCCTCTTATTTTTATGGATGAGAAAAATAAGGCCCAGAGAGGGGAAGTAACCTGTTAAAAGTCACACAGTAGTAGAGAAAGAATTTTCACCTGTGTCCTCTGACTCCAAAGCCATCTTTTGTACATCCCTATATAGGGACATGATAGAATGGAGGTAGCCAGATGACACCATAGTGCACGGGCCTGGACTTAAGAAGACCTGGGTTCAAATCCCACCTCAGACATTTAACTAGCTATAGACAAGGGTTTAATCCAGGGCAAGTCACTTAATGCTCTGTCTGCCTGTTTCCTAAACTGCGAAATAGGAATCAAAATAGCACTGACCTCACAGGGTTGTTGTAAGGATCAAATGAGATAATATTTGTAAAAAGTGCTTAACACTGTGCCTAGCACACAGTAGGTGCTATATAAATACTCGATGTTATTGTTGTTGTGATGAGGAGGAAGAGAAGGAGATGGAGAGATAGATAGATGGATAGAAGCTCCTCCAAGGCCAAGACTATCTCATTTTTGCTTTTGTATTCTCGGTGCCTAGACCAGAGTCTGACACATAGTAGGTGCTTGATAAATAGTTAATTGATTGATCCTTCCAGCTTGACAATTCAGTGAATGGAAGAAACTGAGGCAAACAGAGTTAAGTGACTTGTCCAGGGTCATACAGCTCATAAGTGTCTGAGGCCAGATTTGAACTCAGGAAGATGAGTCTTCCTGACTCCAGGCCTGGCACTCTGTGCACTATAGTGCCCCCCAGAAGCCCAACAACTATGTACAAATACCACAAGAGCTGTGTGAGAGAAGTACCAGGTGAGATAATGAATAGATGATGATACACCAAGAATAGCAAAGAAGCCAAATCCTACTTCCCAGTCAGGAAGCCAGGTGGTCTTCACCTGGCTAAGTGTGAGCCTGGGATGATTTCAAAGATTCATAAGCCAGACCTGGCCCGAGGGGGCTCTTGAGGAGGGGAAATGTCACTTTTATTCCAAGGTCCATAAAGGGTTTCAACTTAACCTTAAGGAAGGACCAGAATGGATCAGGCAGCTGGTGGCACAGTAAATAGAGCACTGGGCCAAGAGTCAGGGAGGCATGAGTTCAAATCCGGCTTCAGACACTTACTAGCTCTGTGACCCTGGGCAAGTCACTTAACCTCTGTCTGCCTCAGTTTCCCTATCTGCAAAAGGGGACCATAATAGCACCTACCTCCCTGGGATGTTGTGAGGATCAACTGAGATAATACTTGTAAAATGCTTATCCCAGTGCTTGGCACATAGTGGGCAGTTTGTAAATGCTACCTTGCTACCTACCTTTTTTCCTTCCTGCATTCCTTCTTCCCTTTCTTCCATCCTCTCCCCTCCCTTCTTTCTTTCCTCCTTTCCTTCCTCCCTCCTTTCCTTCTTCCCTTTTTCCTACCTTCCTTCCTTCCTTCTAGACTAAGCCTACAGGATCAAACCACATAAAAAGTTCTGAGGTCAATAGACTGGCTCAGACTAGAAATGAAGCAGCACCCAGCCTGGGACTTTTATCTATACTTCTAACAACCTCACCTTGGTGTTTTATTTTTGAATTAGTATATTTTTATTGCCCTCAAAAACAAACCCTGGAAAATCGGCCCTCGTCATCGGTCATGGCTGAAGATGGGGGAGAGAAGGGATGGGGAGGGCAAAGGCCAGACTCAAGTATAGGGCAAGGATGGCAGCAGCCAGAGAAGATAGAAGTTAATTAGGGATGAGGGGTGGCCGTGTAGCAAGCCCAGGGACCAAGTGGGCTCAGGGGGCTCCCGGCAATCCCAGGAAGTCAGGAGAACTGAAAGCTCAGAAGCCAAAGGTCTCTTGGATGGGCTCCAAGGAGGAGCTAAAACAGGGGGAAGTTGACCCAATTTAATGAGGCTTAAAGTCCTACCCTGGATCCTTCGAATCCTTTCTGGAAGACTTTCCTCTTTGGTGATGCTATGCTAAGCTGATGGCCCATTTCTGTCTCTGCTCTCTCTGCCACGCCTGTCCAGATTCCTGAGGTCCCCAAATCTCCTGTGGTTCTCCTGGCCAAACTGAGAAATGAAATCCTGTCTTCCTCTAATCCCAGTGGGACAGGATCAGAGAGGGGTCAATGAGAGAATGTCTCTCCACATTTGCAAACGTGACTGCCATAAGTCAGTGCCTTATCTTGTTCTGAATTTCCTGAGAAGGCCATCTTTCTTATTATTAACCCAGCTGCCTTTCCCTGGGGGACGAAAGGTTTCCATGCTTGGTGCTTGGGCCAGGAGACCCAGGGAGCCCAGATGCGGTGTGCTGTGGGCAGGGATGCCAGGGGCTCCACTGGCCCCTTAAGGGGCTTTCCTGGGGAATCACAGAATATTGAAACAGGAAAGGACATGGGAGAACATCTGGTCCTCCCCTCTCATTTCACAGATTTGTTTCTATGTCTGACTTTTATGTTCTTTAGTCAGTTGGTGATACTAGTCAATTCATCTCAACAAGTGCCCACTATGTGCCAAGCACTTATGATACACCCCCTGCCTTCAAGGACTGTATTCTCCAGTTTGGGACTGATATAATTTAGTTCCTTTAAAATACATTCTTTCTGAATGGGCATGGTCTTTTTTTTTTCTCCTTGTAAATAGACCATAGAAAATGCACTCTTTTGGTATGGAGCATGTGGAAATAGTAGGGAGAACAGAAAGAGGAATCTAATGCAAGAGGACTCGGGAATCCCTTTATGGTGGTGGTGGCAGCTGAAGGGAGGACGGGGTAATCAGGGACTGGCTCCAGGAAGGTCTCTGATCTTCAGGAGCTGAGGGGTCTTGGGGTAGAGGAAAGTCAGGAGTATATCTGAGTAGCCTTAGAAAGTAGGGAAGAGGGGGGCAGCTAGGTGACACAGTAGATAAAGCCCCAGCCCTGGATTCAGGAGGACCTGAGTTCAAATCCAGCCTCAGACACTTGACACTTACTAGCTGTGTGACCCTGGGCAAATCACTTAACCCTCATTGCTCCAACCCCAAAAAAAATAAAATTAGGGAAGAGTCAAATCACTAATAATTAAAGAAATGCAAATTAAATAAACTCTGAGTTGCCCCCTTCTACCCTTCAGATTAACAAAAATGGCAAAAAATGGAAATGGAAATTAGTGGAGGAACTATAGGTAAACAGGCACACTGATGCATTGTTGGTGGAGCTGTTGTTGAATTTCCAGGCATTCTGGAAAACAATAAAATAACAACAACAATAATAATAGCATTTTTGTTGTTTACTCTTTCTTGAGTTTTCCCTTTTGTTCTGATTCTTCTCTTACAACATGGCTGATGTAGAAATATGTTTGACATGATTGTAATGTATAACCTAAAAATAATAATAACAATAGCATTTATAGTATTTTAATATTTGTAAAGTGCTTCATAAATATGTTGGTTCATTTTATCCAATTTGGAACTATACCCCCCAATTAAACTAAAAGCACTAAACTGGACATACCCTATGACCAGGGGTACTACTTACTACAATATCCCAAAGAGATCATAAACATGAAAAAGACCATGTACAAAAGAACCATGCTATTCTTTATAGAGACATCTATAAGGGAAGAGCAAAACAAACTATGGTAAATGGATATCACAGAATGCTACTGACTGCACCGTTAGAAATGATGAAATGGGGGGCAGCTAGGTGGCGCAGTGGATAAAGCACCGGCCCTGGAGTCAGGAGTACCTGAGTTCAAATCTGGCCTCAAACACTTGACACTTACTAGCTGTGTGACCCTGGGCAAGTCACTTAACCCCCATTGCCCCGCAAAACAAAACAAAAGAAATGATGAAATGGACAGTTTCAGAGAAAACAAGGAAGATGTGGAAGAACAGATGCAGAGTGATGTGGGCAGAATCAAGAGAACAATTTATATAATAACAAAATTATAAAGAAAAATACCTTTGAAAGGCATCAGGACCCTAGTCAATGCAATAACAAATCAATTTCAGAGGACCAACGTTGGGGCATGTCACCTTCCTCCTGTCATTGAGGCAATGGACTCAAGGTTGAAAATGACACAGACATTTTTTGGACATGGTCAGCATTGGACTCTACTTTGCTTTACTCTGCATAATTATTATGATAGTTTTATTTTTCTTTCTTTTGTTCAAGGGGAAAGAGAGAAGAGAATAAAAGTGAATGCTTGAAAATTGAAAAGAATTGATTTTTTTAAAAAAATTTTAACAAAGTAAGGAAAGGTGAAAGCCCAGGGGTCAAAGACAAAGAGTCCCCAGTCAATACCAGGGAAGAGCTGGAATCCCTGGAGAGCTAACTCAAATAAGCAAAGTCTCGACCCCATATTGGGATCTCAGGCTCCTAAGTGTTGGCTTTTCCAAAACTTTCACCATGTCATTATCCTTACATCTCTCCCATCACAAGATCCCTGTTGAGGAAGTCAGACAGGGATTATTACCCCATTTTACAGAGAGCTCCAGAGAGGGGAAGGCATCTGGTCAAGGTCAAAGAGCCAGTGGCAGGGCTGGCTGGGTAAGATTTCAGCTTCTAGGCTACGAGTCCCATTTTAGGGGAGCAAAGTGTGAATCTCAACGTGTTGATTCCCTACCCATAGAGGTCTTATTATGATAACATTATTATCCAGATGTACTGCTGGGTAACCAATCTACACCCCTGGAAAGGAGAAGTCATGGCCACAGAGTGCCAATTCCCATCAACATCAATCAGAGAGGTCTCCCCCTCCAGGTCCTGGGGATTTTTGTCTAGACCTCTATCCATATATTCCAGATGGGGAGTTCCTAGAAGGGGAGAATGAGGGTTCTGTTCCCCCTAAGAAGCTCCATAGGCAGAGCACTGGGCCAGGAAGATCCAAGTTCAGATCCAGCCTCAGACACTGACTAATTGTGTGACCCTGGGCAAGTCACTTAACTTCTCTTTGCCTCAGTTTTCTCATCCGTAAAATGGGGATAATAACAGCACCTACTTCCCAGGGTGGTTGTGAGGACCAAATGAGATAATATTTGAAAAGCACTTAGCACCGTGCCTAGCACGTGGTCAGCGCTATATAAATGTTAGTTGTTACAGTTATTGTCAAATGAGATCATATTTATAAAGCATTTAATAAAGAGTCCCTGGCACACAGTTGTGCTTAATAAATGCTTGTTCCCCTTCCCTCCACCCCTACACACAGGAGACACTCAACAGAGCTGCTAGTTTCCTTCCCTGGAATTCTTTTAGAATTTTGTTTTGCTTTTTAGCAGCAATCAAGGGTTAAGTGACTTGCCTGGGGTCACACAAGAATCTCACAGAATCTTATAGGTCCTCTGGTACAACCATGAAAATTTCTGGCCCTGTTCCATAGGCCAGCAGGAAGACAAATGAAGTGACTTCCAGAAAATTCTGGGATGGGCAGTCAAGCAAAGGTAAAGGAACTACATTCAGGTTCAAAAAATCAATTGCACAAGTACAGAATAGGGAAGCTATCACTTGATCCAAGGACGTTTGAAAATGAAGGTCTCAGCTCAATGTGGGCCAATAGTGTGACGCAGCTGCTTAAAAAGAAGAAGAAAAGATGATATGATCTTAGGCTGTATTAACAGAAGTCTAATGTCCCAGGGGAAAAGGGGGAGAACAGTCCCATTGTCCTAGCGTGCCAGTTCTGACATTTACTGGCTGGTGGAGGGTAGGCAAGTCACTTAACCTAAGCTGCTGTTCTCCTTTATAAAATGGAAATAATATTTGCACCACCCATCTCCAAGAATGGGTGTAGGCAAAGTGTTACTCTCTACTTCCTGTACCCTGCTGCTCCAGCCAAACTAAATGACTCACGGATCCCCAAGTTTGGCCTCCACTCCCCCACCGCCATGCCTTTGTTCTCACTGTTCCTAGAATGCTCAGCCTGGCCAAGTGCTCTCCATCCTTCTCAGATGCCACATCCTCCACAAAGCCCTCTCTCATCTTCTGGGCTCAAAGTGGCCCTGATGTGGTCTCCCCTCCTTCGCTGCAGGCTGGGCCCCACAGCTCGCCCCTGCCTGCCTCAAGGAAAACAAATCACACAGGCAGTTGCTAATCCCAGTAAGAAACATTGGAAGGGAAGGGAGGAGGGAGACTACAAATTATGAATGAGGAGGTGAAGGCAGCTTTCCCCTGCCCCAGGCATCATCGTGCCACCTTCTCGTGTTCCTCACAGCTGGCACCAGACGCCGGTTCCCCAGTAACTAAAGGTCGGAAGGCAAGAAGTATGGGATCCGCTCCCTACCAAGAGATGGGTACCCCCGCTGGAATTGCCAGCCCCCCACTGCCACACCCAGGGTTGCCTACCCCTGCCGGCTGGAGCCACCTCCCCACATGTGCCCATCTGCCCATCCTAGGGCCCAAGCCATTGCTCCACCCGGCACATCCAAGCCTGCACAGGATGCTGCCTCCACCCCCTATTCCTTCCTGTTCCCTCCTCGCCCCATGTCCCCCCCCCCACTTAACAGATTGTAGCAGCAAGATGGTACAAATTTATAGCTCAACTCACCAAAAATAACAAGAGATCTATCAAAGGCAGTTTGCGTGAAATTAACAGGCGCGTAGACCCTCTTGTCAAGCTCAGGCTCGGCACTGAGGCAGCCCAGGCGCCTGTGCCACTCAGTCACTTGCCCCCTCTTCTCCGCCAGCTTCCCATCCACTCTCCCCCCCCCACCTCCTCCAGCTCTCCATGCCCCCCCCTTTCCTCCTGCTACTGCTGCTTTCCATCCCATTTCTCTTCTCCCTGCCAGGTCTCCCCTCCCTTCCCTCTGGCTTCCCTGCTCTTCCATCGTGCCTCTGCCGCTCAAAGCCTCGTCCCTGCCTGCCCTGGTCCGGACCGGCTCAGCGGCAGCCTCCAGATGCTCGGCAGGGCAGCTGCAGGCCAGGGCCCTAGCTCCTCACTTGGCTTGGCTGCAGAGAGCCCAGGAGGACCCAGAGGGCTCCCAGCCTGCACACCGGGCACATCCCACCTCGTCCAGGCTAGGAGATGCCAAAGCTCTGCCAGGACAAACGGTCAAAGATCACTAAATCCACAAGACCTCAGCCTGCAGGCTAGCCCTGGGACCCACTGGCTGGATGACATCCGGGAAGTCACTTCTACCCTCTGAGCCTTCCTCCTTCCTTGTGAAAGTGGTGGGGGGGAATCTCCTGCAGCTCTAATTCCTATAGTCCCTATGACCAAACTCACAGCTGCCCTTACCAGGCATCTACTGGCCGGAGCATCAGGACATGGAGCCTTCCCAAGAAGCTGGCTCCTAGACAGTGCTGGTGCCAGTGAGTCTTGTCCAGTATGCACATATGTGCACGAGTACACACACACACACACACACACACACACACACACACACACACACACGCACACACACGCACACACACGCACACACACACTACAATTCAGCTATCATATTAGGTGTCTCCTCTGTGCCAATGACAGCCACCACCACCATCCTGGTCTCTAGAGGTCCAGAAAATCCTGCTCCTTCTTTTCCCTCCCTCCCTCCCTTCCTCCCTTCCTTCTTTCTTCCTTCTTTCCTTCTGTCTTCCTTCCTTCTTTTCTTTCTCCCCTTTTCTTTCTCCCTCCCTCCCCCTTCCTCCCCTCCTTCTTTCCTTTCTTCTTTCTTTTCTTCCTTCCTTCCTCCCTCCCCCCTTCCTACCTTCCTCTCTCCCCCTTCCTTCCTTCTTTCCTTCCTTTTCTCTTCCTCTCTCCTTCCTCCCTTCCTTCCTTCTTTTATTTCTTTCTCTCTCCCCCTTCCTTCCTTTCTTCTTTACTTCCTTCCTCCCTCTCCCCTTCCTCTCCCCCTTCCTTCCTTCTTTCCTTCCTTTTCTCTTCCTCTCTCCTTCCTCCCTTCCTTCCTTCTTTTATTTCTCTCTCTCCCCCTTCCTTCCTTTCTTCTTTACTTCCTTCCTCCCTCTCCCCTTCCTCTCTTCCTTCCTTCCTTCTTCCCTTCCTTCCTTCCCTCCTTCCTTTTCTTCCCTCCTTTCTTCCTTCCTTCCTTCCTTCCTTCCTCCCTCCCTTCCTCCTTTCCTCCCTTCCTTCCTTCCACATCTCTCAGCAGGTACAGCCTCATCCCCTGTCCCAGAGCATCAGAGCTACAGATGACAAAAGAACACCAAAGGGCTGAAGGTTAGAGAAAAGGATCGGGGTTTCGTTCTCTCTCTCTATCCTGCTTCCTCCCTGCTCCTGGGCCAAGCGTAGGAAACTGGAGTTGGCTCTCCACTCCCCACCCGCCTTCTCTCTCCCATCCCCACGTATTCCTGATCGCAATCTGTCCGCTGCAAAATGCCAGCCCGTCTCCCTGCTGCCGATACAGCCATCCAGCTGGCCTGGCACAGAGGGGGTGGGGGAAGGAGTGCGGGTGAGGCCAAACGCTTGGCACGAATGGCACTGCCATGTAGGCATGGTCCTCTCCAGGCCCCGGCGGTGGCACTGGCCCCAGAGACACTCCCTGCCACGGAGAACAAACTGCGCCGAGTGCCTGCTATCCCTGCTAATTGGCACTAATCTGCCTGATGATGGTCTTAGGCAGCGGAGGAGGTAGCAGAAGGGAAGCCTGCCTCCCCCTGCACCCATGGGCCTTGGTGTGCTATACCAACTGGCGTGCCCTCCTGGAGTGCAAGGCTGCCTCTGGGCCCCTCTCCCCATCAAAAGAGCCAAGCCAGATCTTCCCAGGGCCCGGCTCTGAGAACAGCCACCTGCATTTCTTCACAGAGGCTCAACTTCACAGGCAACAAGCTCCAAGAAATGGCATGTGAATGAGGAATGATTTGGAGTAGGCAGGGGGTGATGCCAAGGGCAGGGAGGATTATCCCCACCATGCCACAAGATACAGCCTCATGCTTTTAACTGTCAGAGACGACTGGCAGGTGAAGGACCCTGTTAGCAGCAGGTCTCCTGCCCTGGCTTGGGATCCTAGTCCTGAAGCCATCCCCTCCACATATATAACCCTCAAAGCTACAGTCGCGACTATTGACCGTCGTTGGCTCTCTCCTGTGGGAGCTGGGGAGACCAGGCCTTCCAGGGTGTGCCATTCCCTCAACAGACCACCCCACCCCAACCCCCAGTGTTTCCTGGCTCTCAAAGTCACCAGGGCGACGGACCAAATCCTGCTTCCGGCTTCACAACAACCCGCCATCCCCTGGCACAGTGCCCTGGATGGCACAGTGCCTAGATGGTGCCCGCCTATGTGGGCAGAGTCTCCCTCCCTGACCGCTCCGCAGACCGAAGGGAAAGCCAGACAGGAATACCACCCCCTTCAAATGGAAGTGGAACTGAGGAGGGGGGAGTTTCTCCCCATCCACCTCCCTACCCAGCTCCATGCTTGCTTCCCCAAAGCCATGTGTACCTTGCTGTGTGCCCTGGAGGAGAGCAGGGAGAATAATAAAACCACTGGATATACGGCCCCACTCTCCTTGGTTATGTTCAACAAAGAAACGAAATTCAATTTCCTCCTGAAGGCACTAAATCTGAGATCCCAGCCCCCCCACCCCCACCCCAACCCGGGTTTCCTGCTCACAAGCATCTATGCCCTGCCTCCCTGATCTGGCCCAGCCACAGCAACTCAGGCCTCGAGGACCTAGAACTGTTCCTTGGTTGGAAGGTTTTATCAGCAGCTATGAAACCAGACTTTACTGGGGCCCTGCCCCCATGGGCTTGGGGACCGGGGGGAAGGGGGGAATGGGTGGCACAGAACCTGACAACAATAAGGTGGCCCCCCAAACTCCCTCTGTTCTGAAGTGGTGACAGAGAGGCGATTTGGAACCTGGAGTCCCAGTCCCTAGGTCAGAGGCCATGGTCATCATAAGCCCTTGGCCCCTGAGATGCCAGATGTTTTAAAATAGTTTTCACATCTTTGCTCTCCAGCTTTGGAGGTGGTCTTTTCTCCCAACAGACAGAAGGAGAAGGTGAGGCTCATACGGGTCCTAGGCTTTGGAAGGGGCCACAGGGGCTGCTCGTCCAACCCTGCTCATCTTACAGAGGAAGAAATAAGCTCAGGAAAGGACAGAAGTCGCCAAAGGTCACGTGACCGGAATTGGGGGGCTGGAACCCAGGCCTCCCGGCCCCTAGTCCTCAGGCTCTCTCCACTAGGGTAAGGGTGAGGCAGCAGCCAGTCGGTCCACATCCCTGGCACTGTGAATCCTGGGTGGGGGGGAGAGGGGTGGGAGTGGCTTGGGAGGAAACCTGGGGTCTTGGGCTGTGAGGGATCCAGAGAGGAACATGCCCTGCACACCAATCACTGCTCCTCTCCTCCCTTCACTTCCTGCTGATCCCTCGTAAAAGGCTTAGTCAAGGCTGCCTGGGGACTGGGGACAATTCACAGGAGCAGAGAAGCCTAGAGAAAGAAAGGGAAGGGGGGAGAGGGGAGGGGGGAGAGGGGGTGCTCGCAGCAAAGCCCTGACTCAGCATCCCAGAGGTAGGTAGCTTCTGCTTCAAGCTCTCTGCATCGGGAGAGCAGGATGCCTGGGTTCCTTTTCAGATGAGGCCTCTGCCTGCAGGGCTCTCCTTGGGGCTTGGGAGTAGGGGTGATGCTCCCATGGGTCCTCAAAATGCCTCAGGATTAACTGCTATGTGGGTGTGCTTAGCTTGCCCCCTCCTCCTTCCTACCAGACTGACCCCTGATGTCAGGCCAGAGACAGGTGCATGGGGCAGGGCTGGGATGCAAGTGACCCGGGGTGACCGACTCCCCCACCACCCAAGGGGTCTGTTCTCTATTCCAGCTGGGGAATTTGGAAAGCTTGGAATAAAGGAGAGTCAGCATAAACCCCTGACAGGGAATAGGGATGCTCCGGGGGCCCACGGTGCTGTGCTAGTCAGCAGAAAAGGGCCTAGCCCTCACCCGGACCCTGGCCCTGCCCAGAAGGACAGTCTTGCTGACATGAGACTCAGAGGGAGTACAAATGAGAAGGGAGAGGCCTGGACTCAGCTGACTCAGTCTCCCCAAAGACACCAGGAGGACCCACCTGGGAGCCAGGATTGTGGTTCACTGCAAACTCCGTCTGTTCTTGTCTCTCATCTCCTCTCCTCCCTCCCTCCCTCCCTCCCTCTCTCTGTCTGTCTGTCTCTTTCTCTCTCCCTCTCCCTCTGTGTCTTTTTCTCTTGATCTCTCTCACTCTCTTGATCTCTTTCTCTCTCTCAATCTCTTGCTCTCTTTTCTTTCTCACTCCGTCTCTCTCTTTGCTCTTTCAATCTTTCTTTCTTGCTTTCTCTCTCTCCATCTCTCTCTTTCTCATTCTCTTGCTCCCCCTTCTCTCATTCTTACTCCCCTCTCTCATTCTCTCTATCTTTTTTTTTTTTTAGTGAGGCAGCTGGGGTTAAGTGACTTGCCCAGGGTCAGCTAGTAAGTGTTAAGTGTCTGAGGCCGGATTTGAACTCAGGTACTCCTGACTCCAGGGCTGGGGCTTTATCTACTGTGTCACCTAGCTGCCCCCCTCATTCTCTCTCATTCTCTCTCTGTCTCTCTGTCTCTCCCTCTCTCTTCCTCCCTCCCTCCCTCCTTCCTTCCCTCCACACTCCCTTCACTTCTCTTCAGTCCTTTTCCGACTCTGTACCTAAGCCTCCCTTCCACATCTGTCCTGGAGTTTCCTCCTTTACTAACTAGGCTTCAGGCTCTCTACAGTCTCTCTTCTATGGCTCAATCTATCCCCCCTTCCTTTTCTGCCTCAGTCTCCTTCCCTGGCCAGAGCTAGTCCTCTGGTCTCATCTCTACCTCCTCATGTCCCAGTATCCTCCTGCTCCTCTCTATCTGTCCACTCTTCTCTCCATGGACCCCAGTGTCCACTTCACCCGCCTTAGTTTCCTGGGACTCTTCTCTCTGAGCTCCCATCCCCCCACACACACACTTCTCTCTGCCTCAGTTTCTCTCTAATCTCTCGTCTGTGCCTCAGTTTTTCTTGATCCATCCTTTCCCAGGCAGCAGTTAACAGGGTTACCACTCAGGCCATAGCCCCCATAGGGCGGCTAACCAAAAAGACGCTGGGGAGGAGCCTGCTGACCCCAGGAGCCTGGCCACCCAGAGGTGTGCACACGGGCCAGAGCCCGGAGCTACTGTCTCCAGGGCCGGAAGGAAACTCACCATATCTTATCTCAGGCGGGAAGAGGTCATTGCTGCTGCCGCCCGCGTGTAGGTCAGCCTCCCCTGGCGGGCTCCCTGGCACCAGGGCATTGGAGAGGGTCTGGCTGCGGGGCGGGGCGGGGGCAGTGGCTGGGGGCGCCGGAGGCGCAGGCTCCTCCCCCTGGCAGCTGCAGCCTGGCTGGGAAATGCCACAGGCCCGGCCCGCGGCCCGCCCGCACTCCTGGCCCCAGCGGCACAGCACCCCACAGGTGAACTGGCTCGAATTGTTGTTGTTGATAAGCAACACCTCGACGAAGCGGAACTCCAGGGCCGAGGGCGCCAGCAGGCGGGGAGCCTCCCAGGGCTCCGCGGTCAGGCAGAGCTGCACGAAGTTCTTGTCGAAATGAAGAAAGGTGTAGGGGTTGGAGCCCTGGCACAGCTCCAGGCCACCCCCGACCTCTTCCTCCTCTTGTCGCAGTCCGGCCTGGGCCGCTGCAGCCTCCGCTTCTGCCTGCTCCCGCTCCGGCTCCGGCTCCGGCTCCGGCTCCGGCTCCTGCTCCGGCTCCCGCTCCTGCTCCTGCTCCCGCTCTGGCTCCGGCTCCGGCTCCTGCTCCGGGGCCTGGCGGAGGCAGGTGAAGTTGGCCAGGTAGTGATCCAAGGGCAGCAGCCTGGGCGAGAAGTGGGCGCACACCTGGTCCTGGCGGTTGAAACGCAAGTAGAGGGAGTACTTGGTGGGGTCCGGGTTCTCCAGGGTCCAGGAGCAGCCCGAGGCGATGGTGGGAAAGAGGTCCTGAAGGGAGAAGGCCCCGTAGAGGACTCCCGAGGCCAAGGCCGAGCAGGCGCTGGGGGCAGGGTCAAAGGCCGCGGTGAGGCGCAGGGACAGAATCGCAGACAGTAAGAGGGGACAGGCCGGGGTCATCCTATGTCACTTGCCCTGCAAGAGATTGGAGGTCAGCGAGTCAGCATCATTCCCAACACTCAACTTCTCCCGTCCCCCTTCCACCACCCTCATCCTTTCCCATGCGCACCCGCACGTGTACACACACACACACACACACACACACACACACACGCCCTGTCTAGTGCAGCCCTTTCTTACAGATCCTCCTCCATCCCATCTACCTCCAACAATCCATCCTTTTCAGCATCAACGCCCCAGATCCCTCCTCCACAGCAGCCGTCCCCACCTTGGATACCTCCGCCCCGGAGCCCACTCTCTGTATTGCTGAGTCCCTAGCAGGGCCCACCATTTCAGGAGTAGCCTCAGACATGCCCATTTGACTCCTGGCTCAGCTCGACTTCTAGATTTCTCCACCTTCCCCCTCATTCCATTTCTTCTTTACATGCTTTATATCCCCCATCAGAATGTAAGCTCCTCGAAGGTATGAACTGTCTTATTTGTTCTGTTTGAATTCCCCAGCCTTGGCACTGTGCCTGGCATGTAATAGATGTTCTCAATACACGTTTTATCACACTCAATAAATGTTTTATCCATCTAGCTACCAAAATAACCTTTCTCAAGCACTGAAGTGGTCACGTCACTCCTCCGCTCAAAAATCCTCAGTGGCTCCTTATTGCCTCCGCATAAAGCTCAAATTCCTATGTCTGATATTTGTTGTACTACTCCTTGTCATGTGCCATACATGATAAACCAGATACCTCATTGGCCTTTGCTAGTGCAGTTTCCTGGAGTATGCGGGGGCGGGGTGCAGAGTCCTTCAACAAGCACGTATTAATCGCCTTGCTTTCGCCCTTCAGAATTGAATGGTTGTAGGTAAGTCACTTTCTCTCTCTAGCCTCACTTTCTCATTTCCTGCATCTGTAAATTACGGTAATAATACTTGCACTGCCCACTTCACAGGCTCGTCGGGAGGAAAGCAGTTTAGAATAACTGCACTCAGGGCAGCTAGGTGGCACAGTGGTGAAAGGACCGACCTTGGATTCAGGAGGACCTGAGTTCAAATCCTCCTCAGACACTTGACACTTACTTAGCTATGTGACCCTGGGCAAGTCACTTAACCCCCATTGCCCCACCAAAAAATAAAAAAGAAGAAGAACTGCACGTGACACAGAGATGGGATTCATTGTTAGGGAAGCAGTCACAAGATCTGAGTTGGAATTCTGCTTCTGCCCCTTTGCCCCCTGTGTTAAGAGAAATCACTAAACCTCCACCTTCATTTTTTTCTCATCTGTAAAATAAAAGAGTTGGACCAGATGGCTTCAAAGTTCCCTTCTTTTCTATCATCCTAAGAGCCTGTGATTATCTCTATTGTATAGAGTCAGAAACTGAGAGCCAGAAAAGAGAAGGCATCTGGCCTTAGCCACCCAGCCAGACTCAACAACCTCTGAGGTTCTTTCTAGCTTCAAATCTATGGCCCTAGGACCTGCTATGTACCAGGCACAGTTCTAGGAGGTGGGGCTATAAAGACAAAAAAAAAAAAGGTTCTTGTCCTAGTTGGATGGCACAGTGGATAGAGTGTCAGATCTGGAGTTACTAAGACCTGAGTTCAAATATTGCTTCAGATATTAACTAGCTTGGGGCAGCTAGGTGGCTCAGTGGATAAATAAAGCACCAGCCCTGGATTCAGGAGGACCTGAGTTCAAATCTGGCCTCAGATACTTGACTAACTGTGTGACGCTGAGCAAGCCATTTAACCCTCCCCCCCAAAAAAGATATTGACTAGCTGTGTGACCCTAGGCAAGTCACTTACCCTCTGTTTTTCTTGGTTTCCCTCATTTGTAAAAATGGGGATGATAATAATAGCACTCACCTACCAGGGTTGTTGAGAAGATCAAATGGTATAATAATCATAAAGAGCTTAGCACAGAATCTAGCAACAGTAGGCTGCTAGTAAATGTTTCTGGGATTGGATTCTTGTGAAGACCAAATAAGCTATTTGTTTGTTTGTTTTGTAGGCAATGGGGGTTAAGTGACCTGCCCAGGGTCACACAGCTAGTAAGTGTCAAGTGTCTGAGGTCGGATTTGAACTCAGGTACTCTTGAATCCAGGGCTGGCGCTTTAACTACTGCGACATCTAGCTGCCCCCAAATAAGCTATTTGTAAAGCACTTTGCATAGTGCCTGGCACACAGCAAGTGCTAAATAAATGTCTATTGGATTGATGAAGGGACTAAATGAAATAACCAGAAAGCACTTAGCACAGTGCCCAGCACATGGTAAGCACTCTAAAAATGCTAGCTATCATTATTTTTATCAGTGGGAGAAAATAACCAGTAAGCAGGTAAGTAAATAAGACAGACTCCAGCGCTCAGATGGACCAGCGTTCTCATGCCTGTGGGTATCCCCTTCTACCTAGGCAGAATATATGCCTGCCCATCCTATGTGATTCTCAGAAGGTTGCCACAGGGGGATCCTGGACCTGTCTTACTGTTAAGAGGAGGTCCACAGTCTGCCCATCAATCAGCCCTTACCCTCATCATGCTACTACCCATTTCCTTTTTCCACTCCCAAATTTCTTTGATGTCATCCTTCATCTCTTTACCAAGAGAATCCCTCCCCATCCCTAAAAAGGCCACTCTACTGACACCTTCTCCGGGAGCTTTTTGCTTTGATCCTCTCCATCAGTAACAACCCTCTCCCCGGGCCCACCCATGGTGTCCTGCTTGGACCTTTCCAGGTCCTCTTCTCAGGGAATACTACCACAGCTGTGCTCTCATTTCCCCATTATACTGTGAGTTCCACGAAAGTAGGAACAGTGTCTTATTTAAGCCCGTACCTCCCCTGAGGCCAGGCACATTGGTCTGCACACGGCCCTGGGACTTTATGAAAAGATGGTGGAATAGAATCCTTCCCCTGCTATTCCTCTGCTAACTCCAGATGGTAACGTACTGCAGGTAACTGGACAGAGTGCTAGGCCTGAAGGGAGGAGAATTCAAACCAGCATTACACACTGTGTGACCCTGGGGAAAGTCACTTAACCTCTGCCTGCCTCAGTTTCCTCATCCGTAAAGGGGCAAGGAAAGCCACCTACCTCAATGAAATAAGCCATTTTGCAAACCTTACCTAAATTTTAGATATTATCTTGCTATTCTGTACATTATCTTATTAGAGACTCACAATAACCCAGAAGGTAGAGTCCCCATTTTACAGATGAAGGAACTGAGGACACTCAGAGAATTTGATTTGCTAAGAGGCGTGCAAAATAGGATTCAAACCCAAATCTCTCCTCACTCCAAATCTGACATTTTTTCCCACAAAATCACAAGGCCTCACAATTGTTCCCTCGGCCCCCATCCTCCTTTGGCCTGGAAACAGCCTCTGTCTGTCCAAGAATACTCATCCTTCCAGGTCCAGTACAGGTCCATTCTCCCCCAGCTGGTGATATAAGACAAACAGTCTATGGGAGGTCAGGTGACCCTTCTACTGATGTCTGGGCTGAGTGACTAAGGACAGGTACCTCCTTGTCTCTGGGCCTCTCTTTCTGGCTCAGTGCAACAAGACTAATAACAGGCTGGGTTATAGATTTAAAGCTGGAAGGGTCTTCAGAGGCCAAGCCCAACCCTCTTATGAGGCAGGCAAAGACCAAGGAGATTAAGCCATTTGTCCAAGGCCGAGTGTCAGAGGCACACTTTGAACCCAGACCACAGAACCATGGGATTTCTGAGTTGGAAGACCCCAGCAGCCATTCTTACATGAAAAGAATCACCACTCTAACAGACTAGACAAGTGGTCATCGGCTTCTACCCAAAGACCTCCAAGTAGGGGGAAGCTACTTCACCCTGCCCCTCCATGTCCAGGGCTACTTGGATTGTGAAATCACTGAAAATTTAACAAAGCGAGGAAAAATATTATAAGAGGTGGGGGCAGCTAGGTGGCACAGTGGATAAAGCACCAGCCCTGAATTCAGGAGCACCTGAGTTCAAATCCAACACTTGATACTTACTGACTGTGTGATCCTGGGCAAGTCACTTAACCCTCATTGCCCTGCTCCCCCCAAAAAAATTTATAAGAGGCAATGTCATAATTTGGTCCAAGGAGAGAGCATGAAACTCGGAAGTTGAGAACACCCAGTTTTTACTGGCCTTGCTGCTGATTAGCCATGGGACTTTGCTTCCTTGGGTCTCAGTTTCTCCATCAGGAAAATGGGGTGGGGGAGGGTTGGCCTCAATGACCTTTAAGGTCCCTTCCAGCTCTAAAGGTTTATAATGTTTTTGGATTTGCAAGTCCCAACTCTGCCCACAGCATGCATATGAGCTTGTGCCTAGGTGGGGTTAACTCTAAGCCACACTCCTTAATAAATGCATCTGTGTTTGGCTACTCAGTAGGTCTGGATTTCTCAAGCCTCCCATTTGCAACTCGGCTAAAGACTGCAGCCAGATGTGCTCACACCTTGGATCCCTGCAGGATACCAGCCTTAAGCAAACTGACAATTAGCTTCGGAAATTGAAGTGTAAATAGAAGGGTGGTTGAGGTACTGGCTAATTGTCCTCTCCAGAGTTTCTGCCAGAGATGCTGTTTGGCTGGGGCTGATAAGAGAGCCAAGGCCCACACAACCACTAGGCTGGCATGGACATCCCACATTATCAAAAAGTGAAGTGTTCTCTATCACATTGTCACAGGTCCCCCCTAAACTCATAGGCTGGATCCTTAATTCTCAGCCCCCAAATATAGCTCCCATCCTATCTATCTGCCATCTTTTTAGCTCCCTACTGAACCTAAACCCCAAATCTCCCATGCTCTATTTAAATCCTCAGGCATACTCCTAAATCCATTTAGAATATAGTATGCTACAGCCCTAGGTAGTCCCACAAACCATATCCTAACCCCCACACTCTGAACCTCTGCCTCCAAATTATACTCTAAATCCCCCAAATCATCACCCCAAACCCATTTACTACATTTAGATGGGAGCAGACTTGGAAGTCCTTTCTACCTAAGAGAATTCACATTCTTGCATTTTCCCTACAGAATATACCATACCCTAAAAAGCCAGCCCTAACCTCACATACTATAGCACTAAAGCAGTCACAGATACAATACCCCCCATGGGATGCTAAATGGTCCTCCTAAAACCCCAGATCCATTCTAATCTCCAGTCTTATGGAATGCCAAGCTCAAACCCCACTGGGCCCTAGTCCAACCCAACTATCTCACCAACTTGTGCCCTTGGTCAGAAGGAAACCTGGATGAGACCGTGGATGACTCTGTGAACCCCATCCTCATTTCTAGGGATTCAGCCCCTGACACTCAGCCTACTTAGGGGAAGAGAAGAGGGTCAGGGTCCCCATACATCTAGGCTGACTCACACAATGCATTTCATATCTAGGTGGCCCTGAGCCAGTCTCGGTCACCATCAAGGGACCTGGACTTGTTTCCTTGCCCCCTCCCAACTCAAGAGACAGGATCCTGAGCTCCTTCAGCCCCAGCCCCAGACTGAGCTCCAGCCCCAACCCCAGCCCAGCCCAGCCCTCACAAGGTGCCTGGCTGGCAGGCAAGCACTGGGTAAATAGCTGATGAGTGACATCCGATCCCCCCACTGCCCCCAATTATTTTTAAGCAGGTTGCAAAATTCAGGCTGCGGCTTCCAGGCTCAGCAGAGAAAAAGAGAGACAGGGAAGGGGGAGGAAGGGAGGGAAGGAGGAATGGAGAAGGAGAGGGAGGAAGGGAGGGAGGGAAGAGTGGGAGAGGCAGCATTATGACAGGATCTCCCCTCCCCCCACTGAGAACAGGGTGTAGGAGAACCTCCCCCCCCCCCCGCCCCACCTCCTGTCTCCCTCCTCGACTCACACATGTATATGCATATGTGCATGGGTGTCTACAGACACATATATCCTTATCCACACACAGGTTCTGCTCCAGGGCTTCTGAGGGATGCCGAGGAGAAATTGAGCAGGCAGTGGAGGTTTGGGACCCCAAGTAAGATTCATTCCTCCCTCCCATGTGTTCCTATGGGGGGCAGATAGGCAGCCGGAGCAGAGCCTGGGAGGGCACGGGCCAATGATGGATAATTGATCAGTCCTGCAAGCTCTCATTAGCCATGCCTTTTCTTGTGGGCTGCAGGAGGTTCCCAGCACATCAGGCAGCCCCCACAGCCAGTCAGTCAACCCACTTTGGGAGGAAGGGGCAGGGAAGAGGGGGAGAGGCTTCTCCATTAACATCCTTGGCCCCCCAAATCTGTATCCCCCATCCCCACCCCGTGCTCCCCCTTCAAAGGGAGACTAGCAGAACAAAGTGCTGCTTCTCTTATCTTCCAGGTCTTTAAAGCCTGGGGCAGATAAGGCCTAGATGTGACCCGACCCATAATTCCTTTCTGGGCAAATAGGTGAAGCCATATTTGTTCCAGGGCCCCACCCTTATGTAAGTTCTTCCTGGAATCTAGCCTCAGTCCCTCCTACTAAAGCATAAGTCCATTTTCTCTCCCCTTGCTAAGGATAGAGGATGGCTGGAATCCTCAGTTCAATCAATCAACAAGGGTTTATTAAGCACTCACTGTTTACCAGATACTGCTCCAAGGCTGAGGATACAAAGAAAAAGCAGAGACAAGAGAGATGATATCTACATATACACGTAGAAACAAGATACAAGAGAAATACAACAGGGGCAGCTAGGTGGCGCAGTGGATAAAGCACCGGCTCTGGATTTAGGAGTACCTGAGTTCAAATCCTACCTCAGACACTTAACATTTACTAGCTGTGTGACCCTGGGCAAGTCACTTAACCCCAATTGCCTTACCCCCCCCCCAAAAAAAAGAGAGAGATACAACGTAACTTGATGGGGAAAGGCACTAACAATGAGAAGCCTTCTGTACAGTGTTGCGTGCAATGAGTCTTGAAGGAAGTCCGGCATTGAGGAAAGAGAACATTCCAGGCATGGAAGGCAGCCAGCCCAAAGGCACAGAGATTGGAAAGTGAGTGGCATATATATGGAACTGCAGGTAGGCCAATCTGGCCAGACCACAGAGCTCACAGAGGCGAGTCACAGAAGAAACATTTCTGTGGTGTCCACTTTGTGCAAGGTACTGTGCCAAGAATTTTATAAACCAATCTCATACCATCCTCATAAGAATTCTGTTATTATTATCTCCACTTTACAGTTGAAGAAACTGAGGCAAACCAAAGATAAGTGTTATTACTATCCCCATTTCACAGTTGAGACAACCAGAAGTTAAGTGACTTGCGGGGTCACAGAGCTAGTGAATGACTGAGGCGGGATTTGAATTCAGGTCTTCCTGACTCCAAGTTCAACATTCCATCCACTGTGCCACCTAGCTGCCTAGTTTATGAAAAGATCAGGTTGTGAAGAGCTTCACATGCTTAAAAGAGACATTTAAATTTGATTCTAGACAGAAGAGGGGGCCATTGGAGGTTACTGAGGTGGGGATGGCGATGGCGATGGCAGTGGGGGCGAGGGTTAGGGGACATGGGCAGATCTGTACTTTAGGAAAATCACTCTGATGGCTAATTGAAGAATGTGCTGAAGTGTAGAGAGACTTAGAACAGGAAGACTAATCTGGAAGTAGTCCAGGTAATGAGCACCTGAACTAGAGAAAGAAGTCAAAGATGCTTTGGAGGTACATGCCAAGATCTGGCAATGGTCTGGCTAGGTGGGGTGAGTGAAGGTGAGGTACCATGGGTGGAGAGGAGGCTGAGGGTCACAGGGGGACAGGGCCAGGCAAACATGCTGGTCAGTCTCCTTCAATGCCCTGAACCCTAGGGTGCACCATCAGCTCTTAGCGAGTACCAGGTTCACCTGTTGGAAAGAAAATCGAATTGGAGTGAAAGGAGCTGCCTTCCGATGCCAGCTTGGTCTTTTGCTATCTGGGACCTTGCTGAACCTGTGTGAACCTCAGTTTCTTCATCTGTAAAATGAAAGGGGTTGGGAGCAGCTAGGTGGCACAGTGGATAGAGCACCAGCCCTGGATTCAGGAGGACCTGAGTTCAAATCTGGCCTCAGACACTTAACACTTACTAGCTGTGTGACCCTGGGCAAGTCACTTAACCCCAATTGCCTCACAAAAAAAAAAAAAAGAAAGAAAGGGGTTGGGCACTAAGGTCTCTATGCTCCCTTTCAATTTTTAGAACTCCACTCCCCTGGCTGAGACGAAGCTACCCCCATTAACCTCCCTCCAAAGCAGGTATTTGCCCTCAGGCCTGGCCATATCAAGTGGATCTCCCTGGTCAAGCCCTCAGGGGACTCTACTCTCCTGCCCACCAAAGGCCCGCCTCTGAATCCCCCATCCCTTCACTCCTCACTTCCCTCCTTTCTTCCATGTACCCCTCCCGTTTCTCCATTCCTCTCTGCTATTGGTTCTCCCTACCCATACACTTTCCCTCCCAAGGTCATCACTTCCCTGAAGTCTCTCAAGCTATAGCTTCCCCATTCACACTACAAAGGGAAATAGAAGAATCCACCTGCCCCTTCTTATCCTCAACCTCCTGCTCTGTAAAATGAGCACATTTAATTGCATTACCAAAATTTACCAGGTTGGAGTGGGGGTGGGAAGAGGGGAGGGAGAGAACAATTGTAAACCCTAGAGCACCCTAGAAGTATGAGGGAGACCTTGAAGATCATCTCGCCTCACTCTCTCCTTCTACAGATGGGGAAACTGAGGCCAAAGAGAAGGGAATTTCCCAAGCTTACTTGGCTGGTTACTGGCAGAGTCAGGTCTGAAACCCTAGGTCTCTTGACAAGAAGCCCAGAATCCTTTCCACTATGATGAGATGGGGAATATCCTAGCCTGGGAGGAGCGGGCTTTTGCAGAATGTAGAACAATCTTCTTCCCTAGAGATCTCTGCTGAGGCAACAAGCTTAGTACAATGGGTGGAATGGCCCCAGCATGGGGGGAAGTGGTCAGTCAACATGCATTTATTAAACGTCTACCATGTGCCAAGCACTGTGGATACAAATCAAGGTAAAAGCCATTCCCTGTCCTCAAGGAGCTTATAGTCTAACAGGGGAGTCAATGAGTAAATAAATGTGTACAGACAAGTTACATTTAGGAAAAATGGGAAGTATTAGTATTCTAAAGAGAGAAGACACTAGAATTAAGAGGGACTTCCTGGGAAGGCTTCCTGGAGGAGATGGGATTTTAGTTTAAGGAAGCCAGGGAGGACAGGAGGCAGGGATGAGGAGACAGCGCTTTCCAGACAGGGGGGGACATTGAGAGAATGCTCCGAGCTGAGCTCTTGTTCATAGAGCAGCCAGGAGGGGCAGCTAGGTGGTGCAGTGGATAAAGCACCGGCCCTGGATTCAGGAGGACCTGAGTTCAAATCTGGCCTCAGACACTTGATTACTTACTAGCTGTGTGAACCTGGGCAAGTCACTTAACCCCAATTGCCTTACCAAAAAACCCCACAAAAAACAAGAAACAAAAAAACATAGAGCAGCCAGGAGGCCAGCGATACAGGTCACAGCACTACAGCAGAGAGGGAGGTGCAAGAAGAGATGACAGTGAGCTGGACCTGCCCCGGCCAAGTCACCCACCTTGCACATGCAAAATACAGCAGTGGCCCCCTGACTGGACTGCTGTTGGGCTTGCAGAGGATGAGGTCCCCCTGGGGTTCTATCCCCTTCTTGGGAGGTTCCGGGCCAATCCAATGAACATTTAAGCATCTACTCTTGGTCAGGCATTGTACTAGGAGAAGGGGATACAAAGACAAAAGGAAAAAACATCTCCTGCCCTCAAAAAGGTTACATTCTATTGGGCAGGAACAGAAGATTTGCACATTTAAAGATCTGTACCCTGCTTTGAAGAGTTCCGAGGCTACTGTTGTGGGATATCGTGAATTCAATCAGACTCGATGGAGACGAACATCAGTGTTGCTGAGTTAATTTGTCTCTTTTTTTTTCCTGTGTTATAAAGGATGGCTGCCTGGAGAAGCGAAGGGAGAAGGAAACTTTTGAAAATAATGGGGATGTTTAAAAAATAGATAGCAATATAAATTAATTGTTTTTAAGCGAGGAAGGTAAGATTGGGGAAAGTTTACTACGGCAGAAGGTAGACTGAGTTGAGCACTGAATGAAGCCAGAGAACCTAGAAGATAAAAATGAGGAATGAAGGAATCCCCTATGGGCACCTGGGAAAAACCAAAGAGTGGGAAGATGTGGAGTGATGTGTTTGGGGAAGAGCAGGCAGACCAGTGCAGCTGGAATATGCAGTGGCTGAGAGGGGATGGCAGGAAATCAGCCTGGAAAGAGAGACTGCAGTCTGATTGTGAAGGCTTTAAAATGCCAAACTGAGGGAATGTGTATTTTATTCCCAAGGCAATAGAGAACCAGTTAGGCACCCCAAATCACAGCTTGTAGGCCTTGGTGGGGTCCCCTGCCGGTAGTCAGAACCTGGCAGTCAGACACTTACAGGCAAAAACTACTTTATACACACACACACACACACACACACACAGTTACCCAACCTCCCAAGGGACAACTCTGAGTACTCTGGGGTCCTGAGCCCAAGGCTTCCTCAGCCCCCAGGTAAAGAAAAGAGGTGAAAATTGTGTTGTCTCCCTGTGTGACCTTGGCTAAGTCATTTCTAATTCTTCTGAGCCTCAATTTCCTTCTCTGTATCAATCAATCAAAGAGCCTTAACTTAGTGTCTTCTCTAAACAGGGCAAGGTACTGGACCCTACAGATACAAAGGGAGACAGTGCCTGTCCTGGAAAATGAGGGGGTGGGGCAGACTAGTCAATCTCTAAACCCCTTTGAGCTCTCACATGCTATGTCACAGGCTGCCCTGAGGATCATCCCCATAACAGCCAACCTTCTCCTTTCCCCCACGCCCAGGGCCTCAGAGGCAGCCCTGAAGGGCCCTCAGCTCTGCAGAGATCTGCCCATCAGAACCCACATCCTCCTGAGCCCCAGGAGCAAGCATGGAAATGAGAGGGATTGCTGCTAGCCCCCAGCAGGGAGGAAGAAGGGGCGAGGGTCCTCTCAGGGTGGCTTCTGTCCATTTGGGCTGGGCGAGGGTAGAAAAGAAGCCAGTGTGGCACGGAGCCCCCAAGAGGCTCGCTAAGTTGGTAGCCCTCGCTCAGCGCCTGGGCTGGGGAGTATGGGAGTGTCTACAGAATGCAGACTGGCATTGGGTGGGCTGGGCAGGTTCTGCTGGGGCCTGACGGAGGATATGAAGGGAGACGCATCGGGAAGAACGTCCACACCGTTTACCAACCTGGCAGTTCTAATTTGCCCAGCCGTCACTCATGCTCGGCCTCCCAAACAGTCCATTGCAAGGAGGGGCTTCCCACATGGCCTGGCCTGGGTATGCCTAGTGAGGTGGGACCCAGGCATGCCCAACTGTCAGCTTTTTACTGCCAGGAGCCCCTACTGGGTCCTCCAGGCAGCTTCCGCCCCACCCCACAACACCTGAGAGCTCCCGGGGGCTTGGGCCCTGAAGTGCCGTGCCTTCCCTTCCCCACCCAAACAGCTCTGAATGACCAGAGTTCCTTTTGGCAGTCCAATCTCCAAGCATCCTCCCCTACTTCCCTCTGGTAGCAGCTCCCCACCTTGATACATTCTTAGGGACAGGTTCACCATGTGGTATTGGGGGAAATGTCCTGGAGTCACAAGACCCTGGGCCTATTCGGGACTCTGCCACTGACATACCATATGACCTTGAATAAGTCCCTTGCCCTCTCTAGGCCTCTGCCCCCCACCCCCATGTATAAAATGAGGAGGTTAAATGATCTCAAAAACCCAGTCTTATATAACTGTCCAGGAGAGAAGGAATGGGTGGCAGTTCTCAGGTAGAAGCGGACAGAGGCAGATGGCCTCAGTTCTCCTCTGGACAGGGCCCCATCAAACCTGCATTCCTCCTCCACTACCCCCACCCCCAGATCTCTGCCTTCTCTCCTTTGGGTTCTTTTGTGAACCCCCTAACCAATCCCCGAGGCGTCGGGCTGGGACGTGCACCTTCCGCCTTCCTCCTCCCTCTTCCAATAGCTCCTGGGAATGTGTTCTGGGGTGGGGGAGCCTCACCAGCTTTCCTCCTGCCTCTGGTGACTGGTGCAGGAGGGAGAGGCGAAGGAGAAGAATCTGGCTTCTCTCTTCCCCACATACACAGAGCCCAGGGAACAGAAGGAAGCAAAGGGAAAACGGGATGAGAGAGTATGAGAGAGGGAAGAGCCCGGCGCATCATCAGGGGCACCAGGTGGTGCCTGGGTACTGAGCCAGCCCGGAGGAGGCAGGGGAAGGGGGGCGGTGACTCAGCCCACCCCATCTCCCCAGAACTTTGCAACAGCCGTTGTTGCTACATGAACAAATGAGAAGAAACCTTTTGTTCTTCTAGCCTAGGGCTGGAAAATTGGCTTCCTTAGCATCCCTCCCCAGCCCACCCCCGGGGCCCATTCCAGGTTGAGAGAGGGTCCTGGACCCTGGTTTCCCTACCCCTTGACAGTTCACAGGGATCTTCTCAGGCTTGTGGCTGCTGGGCCTCAGTCACCTGACCCAGACCTCTGCCGGCCTCTCCCCAGACAAGTCACTACCTCCCTGGTCAGGAGGACACAAGAGTCCCCATTCTAGTCCTGGACCCAGTGGGGACAGTCATTCCTCAGAGGTCTGGGGGGGGGGTGGGGGGGGGTTGCTGGCAAGGGTTCAAATCCTGTGCTCTCCTGCTGTAGCTTGTGACACCAGTTGGGTGTTATAACACTTGTCCCTTCCTGTGAGTTCCTTGAGGCTTCCCATCTTCTTCCTCTTTCTCCCCCACCAAAGCATACTCAATCCCCAGGAAGCCACGTGGGCATTACCTCCCACTCTCACTCAGGCCACTTACAGCGCCCCCCGCCCCCCAGCCACTTACGGCTCCCCCAGTCATCGCTATTCCAAAACTGCAGGCCTCCTCACCCACCCCACCCCCCAGCTTCTTTAGACCTCCCTCCTGGAAATCAGCCTCTTCTAGTGGCATCTCTCCCCAGCCCCCCACCCCAACCCCAGGCAAAGTGATCATCGAACCAACAGTGATCCAATGCCAATACTCAGATCTCCCCTCACAGCTACCACCTGCCACATGGGGCTCTGGGAGTGACCAGCCACACAGTTAAGCAGAATAATGCCCCTGCAAAGTATTAGCTCAACTCTGATCTAAAGATCTCCAAGCACTTAGCCCGAACTAGCACCCCTCTCCCCATTACACACACACACACACACACACACACACACACACAAAAGACATCAAGTGTGGGGCCATTCCTACCTGAGGCAAGAAAAGGTCTCAGGGCTCCCAGATGGGGATAAGGAGCTGCCCATCCAGGGAGTTCCTCGATGCCCCCCCCCAGCCCCACCCATGGTTCAACCTAAGACCATCAGGAAAGATAGGGTAAATGTTTTGAGAAAGAATGAGTTTAAAGATAGCTCTCAACAGGCAGTGAAGGGGGCTAGTCTCTGCTGCAAACCAGACTAGACACACAAGATCCCAAAGACCAGAGAAACCCAACAAGGCCCTCTTTGGGAGGAATGTCCAGCTGGGACCTAGTGCAGCCCCCATCTCTAAACTCACCCTTCCCCCACCTAAAAGACCTGGGAGAAGGAGGGGCAGGAAACCGAGTGAAGGGTCCCTGGCCCTAGTTTCCCTTCCCCCCTTCCAGGGCTGGGCAATGATGAATGAGGAAAAGGCCCTGCCAATGGCTGGCTCCCTCCCCAGGGCCACCCCTCCCCCCATTCCCCTTCCTGCCAGGAACACTCTGTCTCTGCCTTGGAGGGGAGGGGGCTGGCATCGGGGTGCACTGGCTCTACTCTCTCCGGTATCCTAGGACCTACCTGCATGTCAGCCAGACCCCCAAGTTCATTCCTACTACCTCAGGAACTCTCCCCACCTCTTGTTGGCATCAGATCTAGCTACTCTCTGGAGGGCATTTCTGTCCACTGGCCTAAAAGTGCCTGGGGGGGGCATGGGAAGACGCCGTGCCAATTAGACCCACACTGCAGGTGGTTACATCCCTATCCAGCCGGGGGAGGACGGGGAGGAGCTGAGTCAGTCCAGGTTCTCATCCGAGCTCCCTTCAGGCTGAGAGCCCCTCATTAAAGGTCCTGCTCCCAGGCCTGCTGCCCATTCAAGTTAGGCCTGGACACTCGGGAGCCTGTGCCCACTGTCACACCTAAGAGTCCCTTGCCAAGTGTGGGAGTGTATGGTGGTGGGGTAGAGGGAAGATGACTGTCCTCATCCCACGTGGGCCCCTCCACCCACTGATGCCCACAGGCACCCACTTCAGGCCAGGAGCCTCTGAGGGCATGCTCAGTGCTAAACCTGATCCTCACTCCTGTGCCAGGGGCGAGTTCGAGGAAGGAATCTTGGGATCCCGAAAAGAAAGGGGAGGCGGGAGGGGGCCCCGGGCGAAGCAGAGGACCGGGGCCACCGCCGTTCGGGCCACCGGCAGGGGACGCCAGAGAGCAGCCCCCGCGGAGACCGGGGGCGGCCTCAGCATCTCTCAGCACTTGTTCTCTCTCCCGGCTGCCGAGCCAAAGTTCCCAGCCGGTCCCCCGCGGGAAGCCAGGCCAGGCCAGCCCCGGGACCCTGAACTCCGGGCCCACCCCGCCTGGGCGCCGCGCTCAAAGGAGGCTTTGACAGGCATCCCCCACCGCCACCAACCTCCCGCTCCCCGCACCCCCCCCCCATGCACAGCGCGGAGAACTGCGGAGAGCGCCCCCGCCCCGGTGCTGGCTGAGCATCCCTGGACCACTCGGCTCGCGGCTTCTCCGGACCCCCGGGCCCCCGATCCCTCGCCACATCCCAGCCACCCCCAATTCCCCGGGCCCCGGCCGCGGCCCCAGGCGAGAAGAAGAGGGCTGCCTGCAGGGCAGAGGCCAGCAGGTTGGGGGAAGGGGTGCCGGGGTCCCCATCTCCCGTCCCTCCAGCCCTGAATAGAGAGGGAGAGGAAGAGTGAGGGATGCACTGGGGGAGGGGCAGCTCCAGACCCCAGGGAGAGGGGAAAAGGGAGGAGAGGGGAGGGGAAAGGGGATAACTCCGGCTGGTGAGCAGGGCAGCCGAGGCCCGGCCGGCACGCACTCACCTGGTCGCCGTCAGTAGGAGTCGGGGGCGGCCCCACGGCGCAACTTTGCCATCAGGCCGGGGAGGCTGAGGCTGGGGAGGGCGCGGGGCCGGTCCCGAGGGCAGCCGGGGCGCTCGCTCGGGGGGCAGGAGGTGACGCCGAAAGCAAATGTAAAATGTTCTCTTTTTAATTAAAAAAATGCAAAGCGCATCAAATGCAAAAAGAAGCGCAACCTCGCCCCGGGTTTAAAAGCTCGAAAGATGCAGACGGGCCCGGGAGCAGCTGGAGGAGCCGCTGCTGCCGCGGGCGCGAGCAACTAGTGCCGGGCAGGCTGCGGGCACCGCCGCCGCCGCCTCCTGCCCCCTCCTCCTGCCGCCGCCGCCGCCGCCGCCACCGCCCGGAGCCCCGAGCTCGGAGCCCGCCCGCCCGCCGCGCGCTGGCATGACTCGGCCCCCTGCCCGCGCCCCCGGCCCCGCGCCTCATCCGCTGGCGGCCGCGCGGGGTTCACGGAGCCTCCGCCTCATCATCCGCCGCCGCCGCTGCCGCTGCTGCTGCTGCCGCCTTCTCCTCCTCCTCCTCCTCCTCCTCCTAGCGCCCGGGCCCGGGAGCCGGGGGTGCTGCCGCCGCCGCCGCTGCTGCTGCTGCTGCCGCTGCCGCCGCCGCCACCACCGCCGCTGCCTGTGCCCGGGCTCCGCTGCCCGCAGCGCGCGCCGGGGCTGAGTGACAGCGCGGGGCGGGACCACGCGGCTGCGCGAGACCCGGGGACGGGGGAGGAGGGGAGAGAAGATGGAGGGGCTGGGAACCGGGGGGAGGGGGGAGCCTTTGGAGAGGGGGCCGGGGCGGTGCGCGCCCAGCCTGAGTGACAGCTCTGCGAGACACTCGGGAAGGGGGGGGGGGGCCCTCGGCTTCCCCGGCGCTTGGCTCCGCTGGGGGAGGGGAGGGGAGGGGGCTGGGACGGCGCGCACCGCCTCCTCTTAAGGGGGAAGCAGGCCTCTGGGGCGCGCGCACCCGCCTGCGGGCCCCCCACCCACTAGGGGCGCGGGCGCACTGCCCGGGGAGGCTCTCTGTCTCCCCCCTCCCCTTCACTTCACGCCCCTGCACCGCAGGATTTAAGGTGACCCTGGGGTGCTCCTCCAAGAGTATCATCTATTGCCTCAGGGGTACGCCCTCCTTGCCCCTGGTACCAGGCATGTGCTGGCATGTTTCATATGTCCGAAGGATGGCAGCGTCTTCCACAGAGTGATTTCCCTACTGTGTGCCCCTGGAGCGTGCATGTCCCATGCGGGTGCCTCAGGCTGGCGTGTTGCACGGGTGTGCCCCGTTGCGGAGAGAAGTTGGAGTCCCTAGAGAATGGGAGACACCGTGGGCATTATGCTTCTGTGGGGAGGGGGCAATGCCAAGGTGCCCCATCCCCAGTCGGAAAGCTGCTCTAAGCCCAGCTCCCTCAATGCTGTCTGCCCATCCCCCAGCCCCAGGGGGACCATCACTCAGTGGCCGCCTCCTGGTGGTTTGTGGTGTGGGCAGCAGGCAGTGGGCCAGGGGAGGCCGACTTGGGGGGGGGGGTGCTCACCGCTGCGGCCAGGCCAGCCAGCGGGGCCAGAGACAAGTAGGTTAATCAGATGGATATGAGAGGAGGAAGCTGTGGTCTGGAAAGTGGGGAGGCTCTGGGCATCACTGTCCCAGCGGGAGTGATGTCTGCAGTAGGGTGGATTGGGGTTAGACTATGAAGAAGCTACTGCTGCCCCAAAGCACAGTGAAGCCTTTGATGGGGTGGGGGGGGTGGGGGGAGACAAAATGTCCCAGAACTGACTCTGGCCCCTCCGGTTAGGTCTTGTTTGGCTGGTGCCCCCTCTCCCCTGCCCTGCACCCCGCACATACACACAGTAGATGCAACTGGCCCTTAGGACCATCAGCCACAGAGCAGGGAGAGGCCTCCTTAACTCTACCCCTGAAACAAATCAGAATCCAGGGAAAAAGAAGAAATAGTAGGGAGAAGGAACAGTCACTGATCTACCTAGGTTCCCCTATTTTCAGGGCAGGAAATTACAATTTATCTACAAGTGGACCCTGGGCACTAGGAAGGGCATCTCTGGTTTCCCAGTAGACCTGAGCTTCTTGGCCCCGGTCTTCCCTAGAAAAACAGAGCCAATCAGTTTCCCAGGAGCCCCTCTCCCTTCCTCTCTCTTTGTGCTGCCCCTTGAGGGTGAAATGTGTTCTCTGAGATGGGAAGAGATTACCAACCTTAATAGAAAAGGACCCTCATCTATCACCTTAAAAAATTTATGAAGCTGGGGGAGAGGGAGAGGAGATCCAAGGTCCTTGCCCAGGCTGGTGCCCAACAGGTTTTTGTGTCCCTCACTTGACCCTGGGAAATAGGTACCCCCAAATTCCTTTCTAACCACATCTTGTGCCAGAAAGGTTTTGTGGGAGATATTAGAATATGTTTTGTGGAATCTCTCTCAACCCCACTCCCTCTGAGCTTTGCAGACTAGGGCCTCCTCCCAGAGATGGCCAATGAGCATTTTGAGGTCCACAAAGAGACGGCTGTGTGGGGGGAGAGTAAGCCCATCAATCCTCAGATTATACTCCCCTCTCCCCCAATAGATGGGGAGTTAGGAGGCCGAGGGTGGAATCCCAATTCTGTTGCCTACTCTGGTAGTCCCTTCCCTGGTGGGAACCTCATGTCTAGGTCTGAGAGACTAGGTCTGAGGGTCGGGAGAGCAAGATCCTTAGGGTCCTCCTTTCCTGGGCACAGTGGGTGGGGACAGGGAGCTGAAGAGGAGCATCCTCCCGGTGCAAGGTGGATGAGGAATGGAAACATCATCACCCCCTATCCACGTGTCACAGGGGCTGGAGCCCTGATTGCCTCTGCTCCCATCCCTCTCCCAGACTAGGAGTCTGACCTTCTTATCTTCCCTTCCCCCTCCTCACCTTAGGAACCCCTTGGGGAAATAGAAACCTGGACGGAGGGAACTAAGAATCTTGGCCTAAGTTCTGTCCTCAGGACAGTGTGTTCAAGCAAGCCCTGAAGGCCAGTTTGAAGGCTCAGGAAGGAGGGCAGGCCCAACTCTAGTCCACACCCTTCCCACCAGGATCCCAATCCACACCCTTCCCAGGTAGCATCTCTACCAGGGAGGGGCCTGAAAGTGATCTCAACTCCTCCCCTCACCCCCCCCCCGCCCTTATATATGTATGTGCAAGTATTTTTATACATTAGAATAAAAATGGGGCCAAGAGCTACCGGAGGGAGGCCATCCACTCTTCATAAATATTCATAGAGATTAATAAACATGAAGATCGGGAGACTCCGAGACTGAGAGATACCGTGAGACCGGGAAAGAATCAGATACTGGGAGAGACCTAAAGCCTGGGAGAGACTCAAAGACTGGGAGCAGTCCCTATCTCCCCCAAACTCCTAGCTCCATGGGTGCCTGCGATGGTATTTTATATAGCTTGGCGTCTCCCTCCAGGCTGAACAAAGAGCTCAGCACTCAGACAGTGTTTACTAAATGGTAGTTGAATGAATGACTAAATAAACAAATGAGGGACTCAAAGACCAGAGAAATTCAGGGAGAGATTCTCCCTCCTTTCTCCTTCCTCTCTCCCTGACCAAAGTAAGCTCCTTGAGGGCAAGGCTTACGGTATCTTCTTGCACCCAATAGATGTTGAATAAGTAAATGAATGAGTGAATGACTGATGAGCTAGAAACTGGGACAGGGAAAGGTACCATCCTCCAGATGTGCCACAGCTGGCTCCTGACCCATTTCCCCCAAGAAAATCTGCTACAGGTGGAAGGATCTGGCTCATCAGCACTCTTCTTCCCGATTTCTCACTTTCCCTCCTCTGCCTCCACTGCCTCACCGATCCTTCCCCCAATCCCCAGCCCTAAGCCCTCATTCTCAGGCCCCTCCCCAGGGGAAATGCTGTCTATGGAACAGACAGACACACCCCTGCCCTTCCCTGGACATCTGGCAGGAGGTTACCCCAAGACTCTCTTTGAGGGAGAAGGGCAGCTAGCTAGAGGTATAAGGAAGGACCTCCAGGCAGACGGTGCAAGGAGCTTTGGTCAGACCTCAGGAGGAGCTTTCTTGGGAGGGAAAGATTTCCTGCAACTCCCCGACACCACCCCTTCTCCAGTCCCCTCCCCAGGGAATCCTCAAAGCCATTTGAATGATAAAACCACCCCGGATGACTTGGAGTAATTAAAAATCGTTTCCATATTCAAACGCAGCTGATTGAGGCCAAATTGACTTCTTTAATGGCCCATGGGGGAGGAAAGAGAAAGGAGGGGAGAGAAGTGAGAAGGGGCGGAGGGGAGTCAGAATTAGGGTTGGGGGAAGGACATACAAACGAGAAGCTGGCACCCTGGGCCTGGAGCAGAATGGGAGGCAGGAGGGCTCTGCCAGTCCTTTGTCCCAATGCCCTCTGGCCCCTGGGAACTCTAGGAATCGGCCCTAACCCTTCAGCCCCATAGGTGAGAGGGCACATACCAACATACCCACATACCCAGGGAACAAGTTCCCTGGTCCTTAACTACCTAGCCCCAAGTAGTAGGAGTGGACAATACCCAGCTGGGATAAGGGAGAGCCCTCATTTCCCACTAGCTTTTACCAGCAGTGCCCCCAGGGCATCTGCCTGACACATAGTAGGCCCACAAATGTGTGCTGAATGGGTGGGCTGATGAGGAATAAAGGAGAGGGCAAAGGAAAAGAGAACGAATGAATAAATGCAGAAGGAAGAAGACCAGGAAAGAAAAGGAGTGAGTTTGCCCCTCCTCCAAGGTTGAAGGACCTGAAGTCTCCTTTTCCAGACCCTTCCCTTCCCTTTACCCTCCCCCAGACTCCTTCCCTGTGGGAGGAGGTCTCTACCATGCTCCATTGCCCTTTAAACAGATTAGAATGTACTCTCATTTTCTTTCCCATTATTTATTGGGCCTAGAGCCTAGGCAGGTTTCCTTCCACAGGGGCCTGGGTTGGCAGGAGGGGGAGAAAGCCCAAACAACTCTTCAGCCAGGCTCGTTGCCCAGGCCCTTGTCCAGCTCCCTGTTCTCTGCGGTCCATCTCCCCAGAGATGGGCCTCCTACATAGGACCTTCCTCCCTTACCTGGACACCAGCTTCCCTTGGAAGTTTCCTAGAAAAGATGCCTAACAAACTGTGCCACATGGAAAGTATTTCCCTTAGGTTAGCCTCAGTTCCTCCTATTGCAGAGGAGGAAATAAAGGCCGGCAGGAAGACTAGTTTAAGGATTAGATGCTTGGTCACTGGAGGAAAGAGAGAGAAGATGGGGTTGAGGAGGGGTGGGAGGAGTAAGTCCTTCAAGATTTGGGGCAATGTCTCTGGGATCCAAGACCTAAGACCCGCTCCATCCAGTCCAGGATGAGTAGAGACAGGAGACTGACCCAGATGACCCTGGAAGGCCCCTGGGGTTTACGTGGAAAATCTGGGTGTATGAATCTCTGCAGGTATAAATCTCCATATCTCTCGGTGTGTGTCTGTGTGTAACTGTGTCCTTTCGTCTGTATTTGTGCGTTTGTGTGTCTCCGTGCAGAAAAATTGAATTTGGATCCATTTCCCTGTTTCTGGCTCATCTTCAGCTGCCTCTCTCTCAACTGTACTGCTGTTCTTCCTTCACTGTTTGTGTGAAACACACACACATACATACACAGACATTGACATCTAACACACACACAGAGACCCACAAACAAACTCGGGAACATAACACCCAGTCTCACAGACACAACACCCTGGAGTCCCTCCCTTTCTCTCTCCTCTGCCTTGCGGGGGTGGGTGGTGAGGGGGAAAGGGAGGCAGCTGGAGAGAGCAGGACCCAGGAGTCCTACCTTACAGCTGAGTAGCCAGTGCCGGGCTGAAGGGGGAATCCCTCGGGGGAGCTGAGGCTTAGCGGGCAGGCTTAGCGGGCAGTGAGGCTGCCTCCCCTGGGCTCCCGGCCACCTGGATCCCTCCCCAGGCAGGCATAAAGCCAACCAGGCTGGAGCTGCAATGGGGGATCTTCATTCCCTAGGTTGAAGGTTGAGGGGGAACAGGCAGGTATGGAGGAGGGGGAGAGAGAAAATGGAAATGAAAGAAACTAGTGATATTTAACCAGAAGAGAAAACGGAAGGAGGAAATGATGGCTGTCTTGAAGCATTTGAAAGACTGTCCTGTGGAAAAGGGATTAGATTTGCTCAGCTTGGCCTCAGAGAGCAGAACTTGGAGCCACCAGTGGAAGTGACAAGGGAGATGAGATCTCTGCTGTACAATAGTGATTCCTGACCCATGCTCTGGCCAAGCTCCTCAGCACACTCACTGCACACAGGACCTGGGATGCCTGGGACCTCAGTACCAGGTTTTCCTGAGACCAAGATCCAGTCCCTGGGGAAATTAATCCACCCATTTTTGGAGCTCCCATCCTAGAGCCCAACCCTGGACACCATACCATGTTTCAGCTCCACATCCAACCCACACAAGCACCCATGCCAACTCTCCATCTGCCTACCACCCTGGAGCTCACCCCCATCCCCCCTCTTTCCTTCCGCTCCCTACAACAAAACTCCCTTTTCTGGTTCCCTTCTCTCTCATATATGTTTTTTGCCCTTATTAGAAAGTAAGCTCTTTGGGCAGCTAGATGGCGCAGTGGATAGAGCACCAGCCCTGGAGTCAGGAGTACCTGAGTTCAAATTCGGCCTCAGACACTTAACACTTACTAGCTGTATGACCCTAGGCAAGTCACTTAACCCCAATTGCCTCACTAAAAAAAAAAAAAGTAAGCTCTTTGAGGGCAGGGACCATGTCATATTACTCTTTGTATGTCCAGCAACTTAACATAGCATCTGGCCCATAGTCAATAATGCAATGTTGTTTTTTTCTCTCTCTCTTTCTTTTTCTTTCTTTCTTTCCTTCCTTTTTTTCTTCCTTCCTTTCTCTTTCTTTCTTTTTTGTTTCTTTTCTTCCAGATACTGCACAAGAGATCCATGCTAAGGAATTATCTCCAAGGGCCCTTCCAAGTTGGAGTTTCTGGTATTCTGTGGAAACTAGAGGTAGACATCCAGGGTTGGGTGAGGGAGGGTATAGGATAGGTCTGGCCAGCCAGACTTCTTCACATCCATTTTACCACCATTAGCCCCACCACTACCACCATCATGCAGACTTCAAGGTATCAGAAAAACTAAACCCTGCTTCCCTTCACCACTCAAGGCAGGTCTTCTCAGCCAATCCCCTGCCTCTGATGACCTATCCCCTCCCAGATAGAAGAGTACAACCCCTCCCCTCACCTCCTCCAGGTAGTCAGTCAAGCTCTCCATTTCTCCAAATTTGGGGGGCACTGTTTCAGATACTAGGTCTCCCTTCAGTCTCTGGGACCCCCCACCTTATTTTCCAAAAATAATCTTAGGGCATCTCCTGATCATTTCCAACTGTCCCCCAATTCCTACTCTGAACCCCAATTCCCCAGGCTTCCATCTTTCCCCAGCGTCGAATCCCCCTCTTCCCTCCTCAATCCCTCCTCTTGTCCCATCCCCTAGATCTGGGCTTCTTAAAACCTTTTCTTAAACCCTTTTCGCCTGAGAAATGTTCACAAGACTCCAGGTATAGAGGTACATAAAATAGATATACATATGCCAAATTTTTCTCGATCCCCAGTTTAAAAAGCTAAGCCTTAGATCCTCCCTCTCTTCATCCCTTTCCCAATCCTCTCCCCAGCTTTCCTCCACCATCCCCTCTCCCCCTAGGGGCTGGGTCTGCACTGAAGCGGCAGAAAACAATTTATTTCCCAGATTACTGATAATCTTCCCCTAGACACCTGCTTCTTGCCCTCCTCCCCACCCCACCCCCAACACACTCTTCCCTGGGGCCTAATCCCTTTAAAAACGTCCCTCTTGGCATTTGTCCAAGGCTTTAGGGACTTGTGGGGGCTGGAGAGGGGAATGGTGGGGACAAGGTAGGCTTCAGGATGGGAGGTTTGAGGGTCAGAATGTTGGGGGGAATGATAGAGGTGGAGAGGCAGGGCTAAAACGAATGACCCTTTACAGTTAGTATTTCTGGACCCCTTCTTAGACCTGTCCCTCTTTCTTCTTCCTCTCCAAACCAGAGAATGAGAAACACCAGCCCCCCCTCCCCCAGGGTCATGGAGAGAGGGAGTGGCTTTGGGTGTGTAGGGGGTGTGTAGGGGGTGTCAGGCTTTTCTCTTGGCCCGGAAAGGTCATGCCCCACCTCTCTAGAGCTTTGGCCCTGCCCTTCTGTGTCTAGGCTGCATGTGGGAATGACCTGCCCAGAAACCTCTGCAGCCCCGACAGCCCCAGAGATCAGATAGACTGGCAAAGAGGAAGAGAGAGGGAGTGGGGGTGGGGAGAGCCACAAAGATTCCCAGAGGGTCCCTGAAAGGGAGGGGCTGAGAGAAGGGATCTCTGGGATCCGGAGGGTCAGACTGTGCAGCCGAAACGGGGCTATGTGGGGGCTGGGAATGAGGCTACCAGCGTCTGGGGCGCCTGGAGCACGCTCCCCGATTGTGCCGTGGGGGCGGTGAGTGCTGAACTCACCGGCAAGAGTGTGTGGGTGTGTGCGTCAGTGTGTGGGGGTGTGAAGTGTGTGTGTGTGTGTGTGTGTGCTCACACGGTGGCAGGTTGATCTGTGTGTCTGAGGCTCTGTTTCTGCCCGACGTTTGAGGCATAGGTCTGCGGGCATCTGCAGCTCTGGGGGGTTCGCCCTCTTTCTAATCCCGGACCCCTCCCCAGCCAGGGCCCCTTCCTCCTTTCTCATCTCCCCTCTCCCCCATCTGCCCCTCCAGAAGTCATCTCCTTAATAGAGTCTCTGCCCTTTTATTCCCAAACTCAATCCTCCCAGTCCACCACCCCCCTCGTCTCTCCTCTTCTTTCCCTCTGTCTCCCTGGGTTCAGAGAGGGAGCCAAGGTCACACAGCAGGAGAGGGCCCAAGGCTGTGCCTCCAGGCCCTTACAGACCTGTGGCATGAAGCAGCAGCCATGAGAGCTTATGCCTACACCCTGACGCAGATGTGTTCATATAGGGACACAAGAACATTGGATCGGGGCTGCAGTCACAGACACACATGGACACGAGTTGACACATAGGCATGGTCACAGACCCACACATGGTCACACGGAGACACAGACCCCAGGGGCTGCAGCCAACACACCAGGAAAGCACCCTCCTCCCAGAGCTGGTTTCCAAAGGTCGCCCCTGGAATGAATTTTAATTTCCGATCTGGGCAGCCTTCGGTAATTAGACAGGATGAAACGTGGTGATTCCGGCTTGAGCAGCTGGGGATGCGAGGCTGGCGGACTGGGCCCAGTGAGCAAAGGGAGAATTTGAATTTCAAAGGCAGCTGTGGCTTGCGAATGTTTGGGGAAGAACAAGCTCGGTCTTCCCATCCCCCAGCCCCAACAGCCCACCAAGGCTGGCCTGCCCCATCTGATAGCAGCCTGATCCACCAGGATCCTCTCTGCTCTGCCCATGCTGTGTGGCACTAGGGGCAATGGATTATACTCTGGGCCTGAGGCAGGGGCTGAGGAGACGAGGGGATGCCAGGGGGAGGGGCAGGGAGTCAAGGGGGAGTCTCTCTCCCCCTAGGCCAGCCATGTACAGAGCTTTAAACCCTTGTGGAAGTGAAAACCAAGAGATTTAACCTGCATATTCCCCCATCCTAACAAAACCTCACCCTGGCACTAACCCTTGGACTATCCTGCCCCTTCAGGATTCTGGGGCATGAGATCTTGGGCTGACAGTCTGGAATCTAGGCTAAGCTAGAAAGGGTCCTAGGTGTCCAGGTCAAACCTAGCATGGCAGCTGAGGAGTGAGGACCAGGTCCCGCTCCAGTGCACTCACTCCCCTCCCTGCCCTCCCGAATGGGCACTCGGGGAGCCAACAGCCGGAGAGGATGGGCTGTTAGGCGGGGAGCTGCCACCCTCCATCGGGCACAACCCATTTCACGCTCCCAAGGTCTCCGGGGGGAGGAGGCGGGGAGTCATCTGTCTTGGATAATGGGGCTCTCACATGTGCTTGATGCTTTCACAGGACAGAAACCGCTGGGGACAGAGGCTAGAGCGCAGGAAGGACTTCCCACTGGAGAGTCTGACTGACGAAGCAAGATGTTGGAGCTGGAAGGGCCTTAACAGTAAGAGTGTTAGAACACAGGACACAGTATGGTACAGTGGAGAGAGCTAGATCTGGACCTAGGTTCAAAACCCACTTCTGCCTCTTACCATCTATGTGAACTTGGGTCAATCCCCCTGTGGACTTCAGGTACCTCATCCATGAAATGAAAGGGTTGGACAAGAGGACCTCTACATTTTACTCCATTCTAAATCTATGACTGTCAGAGTAGAGAGACTTTATATCATAGAATGTCAGAGCTGGCAGGGCCCTTAGAACACGGGATGTTAGAACTGGGAGGGGCCTTAGAACACAGGATGTCAGAGCTGGGAAAGCCCTTAGAACACAGGATGTCAGAGCTGGAAGGGCCCTTAGAACACAGAATGTCAGAGCTGGAAGGGCCCTTACAACTCAGGATGTCAGAGTTGGCATGGTCCTTAGAACACAGGACGTCAGCATAAGGAGGGGCCTTGGAACATAGACTGTCAGAGCTGGAGGGATCTCAGGACATGGAATGCTAAGATGTAAAATTCGAATGTTGGAGCTGAAAGGAATTATCCAGTCTAATAATAACAGCTAGCATTTCTATCTAGCACCTACTACGTGCCAGACATTGCGCTAAGCACTCTACAAATATTATCTCATTTCATTCTCACAATAACCCTGGGGAGGGGGTGGGGTGCAATAGATGCTATTATAGTTGAGGAAACTGAGGCAAGGGGGAGTTAAGTGACTTGCCCAAAGTCATATAGCAAACAAGAGTCTGAGGTAAAATGTGATCTCTGGTTCTCCTAACTCCAGACCTGTCTACCGCTCCACCTAACTGCCTTATTGTAGAGATGCGGAAACAGTGAGACCCAGACGGGGGAAGGGTCTAGTTAAAGGTGGCACAGTGAGTAAGGGGCTGAGCTGGCAATAGGGCCCAGGCAGGTCCCCAGATTCCTGGCTGAGGCTCCTTTCTGCCCAGGCCCAGGTAAAACTCAAGCAGGACGTCCTAACCAGAGGTTTATCCCTGCAGAGATCTCCTTTCCACCAGATAAACCTTAGCTAGAGACAGAAAGATAGAGTTGCTTTGGCAGAGTCAAGAGAGGACGGGAGCTTTGAGTGGATGATACCTGCCTACCTCCTTGACTTTCACCTCCAAGAAAAGAGATCGAGGGCTATATACACAGGCTGGTCGGGCACCTCAGTCATTTCCCTGCCTCAAGGGGTCAGAAGGGTACCTCCAGCCTCCTGAGGGAGGGGCATGTGATCTGCTGAACACACTGGGCACATCCACATAAACAACAGGGCCACCTCAGAGGGCAAGTTCTTGGGGAGATAGCATCCCATGTATGAGGAAGAACAAAAGTACAGAGCTGGGCAACCAATCGACAAGCGCCTTCTGTGTGTTAGGAAAGAATAATCCAATTGGATTGGTGTGTAGAGTGCATGGTGGGCAGCTAGGTAGGGCAGTGGATAGAGCACTGGCCCTGGAGTCAGGAGGACCTGAGTTGAAATCCGGCCTCAGACACTTGACACTTACTAGCTGTGTGACCCTGGGCAAATCACTTAACCCCAATTGCCTCACTAAAACAAAACAAAACAAATATGGCCTCAGACACTTATTAGCTATGTGACCCTGGGCAAGTCACATCACCCTGTTTGCCTCAGTTTCCTCATCTGTCAAATGGGCTAGAGAAGAAAATGGAAAACTGCTCCAGTATCTCTGAGGAGAAAACCCCAAATAGGGTCGTGAGGAGTCAGACACGACTGAAATGACAGAACAACAAGAGTAGGTGGGTGGGTGATTACAGGAGATGAAACTGGAAAGGTTTGTGGTGCTGCCACCCATCCAAAGCTGGAACTTCCCCCTGGGGCTCCACAGGGGGACACTGAACATCTCTGAAGCAGCAGAGTGTCACGACCGAAGCTACTTAAGAAAGCTCGTTCCAGCAGCCTGCAAAGGATGGATTGGAAGGGGGAGAGGGTGGAGGTGGCAAGAGCCGTTAAGATACTGTTACAATTGTCCAGGTGGGTGGTAAAGAGGGCCTGTAACAGGGTAGTGACTGTGGGAGGGGAGTAGGAGGAGACAGATTCTGGAGACCTTGAGGAGGAAGAATCAGCAGAACTTGGTGTCTCCTTGGAAGTGGGAGAAGAGAAGGGAGGGGGAGGAGGCAGAGATGACTCCAGGGTTTTGAGCTGGGGTGATTGGGAGGATGATGGGGCCATCAGCAGAGCTGAGAAAGATGGGCGGAAGGGTCAGTTTAAGGGGGAAGGTGATTAATTAGAATTCGGTCATGTTGCAGTGGCTAGAGTGGGCTTGGAGTCTGGATCACCTGGGTTCAAATCACTTCACCCTGTTTGCCTCAGTTTCCTCATCTGTAAAATGATGGGATTGGAATTAATGGCCTCTGGGGTCCCTTCTAGTTCTAAATCTGTCCGATGACTAGACCAGAAGAACAGGGGGAAGGGGGGTCCTTTTCATTTCTATGTTTGTGTTCCTGTGATCACTGAGCCAAAGGGAAGTCATTGGGTTTGTGGAGTGAGAGGTCATTGGTGACCTTGGAGAGAGCATTTTCAGCAGAGTGGTGGTAGCAGGTTGCTGGGGGCTGAAGAGTGAGCCTGTGATAAGGGAGTGGAAGCAGTGGGTGGAGGGGACTCTTTTTAGGTGTTTGGCTATAAAAGGGAAGAGAGAAAAGGAAAGACAGCTTGGGATGGGGGTGTTAGGGCTGAAGGGAGACCTGAGCATGTTCAGAGAGGGAGAGGTGATGAGATTGAAGAGGAGAGTGAGCTATAGAAGGAGTTGGAGGGAGGGAGGGGACTCAAGGGCCCTTTTCCTCAGAGACCTAAGGGAAAGGGAGAGATATCAGCCAAATCAGGGGTGAGGGTGAGAGGGACCGAGACAGGAGCTCATCAGGGGTTTGAGGAGAAAGAGCAGAGAGTTAGATCTGGAAGGGACCTCAGAGATGGGGCAGCCATGTGGCACAGTGAATGGAGCACCAGGCCTGGAGCAAGGAAGATCTGAGTTCAGTTGTGGCCTCAAACACTTACTAGCTGTGGGACAATGGGCAAGTCACTTAACCTCTGTCTGCCTCAGTTTTCTGTAAAATGGGGATAATAATAGAGCCTACCTGTCAGGGGTGTTGTAAGATCAAATAAGTTAATTGTAAAGTGCTTAGCACAGTGCCTGGCATTTAGTAAGCACTATATAATGTTAGCTGTTGCTGCTGCTGCTACTACCACCACCACCACCACCACCACCACTACTACTGCTGCTACTACTACTACTACTACTCTTTGTTGTTCTGTCATTTCAGTTGTGTCTGACTCTTTGTGACCCCCATTTGGGTATCTCTGCCAAGATCTTTCTTCAGCTCATTTTATAGATGAGGAAACTGAGGCACACGGGGTTAAGGGACTTATTCAGGGTCACACAGCTAGTGAGTGTCTACAGCTAGATTTGAACTCAGGTCTTCCTGACTCCAGTCCTGGCACTCCATCCACTTCATCACCTTGTACGACTTCATTTTATGGTAGAAGCAACTGAGGCCAGGGAAGATAAATGAATTACTCAAAGTCACATGGATAGTAAGTTGATGAATCGGGTTTTGAAGCTAGTTTCCCTAACGGAAAATCCAGCTGTCCTCCTTGGCTGAGTTGAAATTCAAGGTGATAATGCATGAATCTAGGAGGTGCCCAACAAGAAAGTGGTGCCAGATAAATGTGAAGCAGGATGTTTTCCAGGCTCTTCAGAAGGTCAGGGGATGAGGGGGTGAGGCTTCAGACAGAGAAGGAAAGTAAGTGGGGCCTAATCAAGAGACAGGAGGGACTCCAGTTGGAGGAGACCTCCGTCTGAAAGGGACCTGTGTCTCCCCACTCCATGACCAGAACTCTCTGAGGGCAGGGAGTGAACCTGCTGTTTCTTCTGCCTTCCCTCCTAGAGCTAAGTATCCTTCCGCTGTAGCTCTTCCCCTCTTCTAGCTCCAAGGGAGATAAGGGTCTCTGCTAATTGCATTAGGATTTTGTGTCAATTAGCAGACAATTACACGGGTAAATTGGTGCTTAATTTGGAAGCAATAAATACATCTCCATTGGCACAGAGACCCAATTCCCCCAACCCATTGGCCCAGGCCACCAAGGAGCCCCCTCGTGAGGTCCCCAGGAGAAGCCTGGCTACAGAGCTCCGTTCCCACCACTCACACGGTAGAGTTTGGACCAAAGTTCTGGATGGGCCTGGGAGCCACCGACTACATCTTAACTGACCTCCTTGAGGTTACAGGGGACAGAGAGAAGAATACCACCAAAAATCTCTGCTCGGGGAGGAGGTGGGGGGAACAGGCTCTGGTGTGGTCCAGACTTGGAGGGCCAAAGGGATGGGGAGGGAGAGGATTTGAAACTGAACGTAAAGATATAATTGGAAAAAAAATACTGTGGCCATAGGAAAAGGAGGGAAGGAAAGGTTTCTGCAGTCATTAGAACAACCTACCACTTGAGCTCTTGAGGACAAAGGTGTGACCTGTGTCTGACAGAGATGTGCCAGCACATAGGTCCTCTGTGTGTGTGTGTGTGTGTGTGTGTGTATGCATGTCCCTTTGAATGAGTGTGTCCTCTGCTCATACATGTTCTCTGGGAATATGCTCTACCCAACACCTCCTGGTAGCACTATGGTGGCCTGTGAGAGAGTGAGTGTACATTTTTTTTTGTCATTTAATTTGCTATAGTTGATTAAACATCTTTTGCTTTGGAGGGGAAAATAGCTACAGGAAGAAGGGGTTTTTGAAGGAGGAAGGGAATCCCAAGGGGGAAGAAGAAAGGGCTGGAATGCAGAAAGGAAAAGGGGAAGCAGGAAGGGTAATGTACGAACTAGGGTGAAATGAATGGCCCATGTTGGGAAGCTATGGGAAATAAGGATAGAGAGTTTGGATATCATTGAGATAGGCTTTGAATGCCAAGCTAAGGAAGTTAGATTCCCTCCACTATGAGCAATGGGAGCCATTCTGTATGACTTCTGCCACTTTTTTCACCAGAAGCTGATTGTTCATTGAGAGCTGGGCAGGGGGGATATTAGAGCTCATCCAGTTCACACACACACCCCACCCCCTTATTTTACAGAGATTCAGAGAGGAGAAATTACTTATCCAAGGTCACAGTGGTATTAAGTGGCAGAGCTGAGATTTGAACCCAGGTCCTCTGTTCTTTCCACTATGCTCAGAGAGACCTCCCCAAGTGCACACACATAGTGATAACACCAAAGGTCAGGGCTAGGGAAGAAGCAGGGGCTGGGGTCTCCTTAGCCCTTCTCAGGCCTGTTGGCTGACGCACATGGAGAAGGGGTGAAGCTCAGCCTCCTAAAGGAGTCGCAGAATCAGAGAGCATCAGAGGGGCCACTAAGACTCCCCTCTGGCCACCTCCAGTGACAGGGAGCTCACTACTTTATAAAGCATCTCCTTCCACTTTGGCTCTAATCATTAGGAAGGTTTTTTGCCCAGATACGAAGCCTAACTTTGCTCCTCTACAATGTGCCCCACACTGTTCCAAATTCTCTCCTTTGGGGCCAAAGAGAACTGGCCTAATCCCTCTTCTGCACGACAGTCCTCCAAGGCCTAGGAGACAGATACCAAAGCTTTTATTCTCCTGGCTAAATGTTCACAGGCCTGTCAGGCCATCTTTATACAGGGTGTGAGCTCCAAACCCTTCACCATCCCTGGATAATCCAATTCAACAAACAATTCTTAAGAGACCTACTGTGCACTAGGCATAGAGCTAGGTGCTGGGATGCAAAGATACAAAAACCAGGGGCAGCTAGGTGGCGCAGTGGATAGAGCACCGAGCCTAGATTCAGGAGGACCTGAGTTCAAATCTGGCCTCAGACACTTAACACTTACTAGCTGTGTGACCCTGAGCAAGGCACTTAACCCCAATAGCCTCACCAAAAAAAAAAAAAAAAAAAGATACAAAACCCAGAAAGCAGCTTCTGTCTTAAGGAGTCTCCTTTCAACTGGGGTTGGGGAGGGGGATCAAATATGAACACCTGCCAGTCAATAAAAACCATATTAATGCCAACTGATTGCAAGAGACAGAGAATTAAGGAGGGGAAGTCAATCAGGAAGCCCTTGTGTAAGAGGCAGTACCTGAGCCAGGCTTTGAAGGAAGCTGAGAACTCTGCAAGGAAAGGTAAGGAGGGATCACAGATTTTGAGCTGGGATGGACCTCAGAGGCCATCAAAGTCCAACCCCCTTGTTTCACCAATGGGGAAACCAAGACCCACGAAAGCTATGACTTGTCCAAGGTCACATAGGTAGTGTCAGAGGCAGGGTTTGAACCCATGACTCTGGATCTGGGGCTCTTTCCACTGTACCACACTGCTTGCCTGGTATGTTCTAGGCTAAGAAGACCATTTGTGTAAAGAATGGCACAGAAGAGGAAGATAGAGTGATTTGAAAAGAATGGAAAACATTCACCCCCTTATCAATATCCTTCCTAAAATTTTGCCCTCAGAACTGAACATGGCACTCCAGGTGGGGCCTGGCCAGAGCAAAGGACTATGGGACTCTCTCCTCTGAGGTCCTGGACACTGTATTTTTTTCTGTAGCCTAAGCCCAAACTGCTTTTTGGGTCGTTTTTGCATGACACACCACCATCTGACTCACATTGAATTTGTATCTCAAGGGGAAACTAAGGCAGGACCTTAGAGGCAGGCAGCAAAGTGCTCAGTATTAGTCAACAAGTGGCAGCCCATAAGGCTAACCAGCCCCAATTCTTCAAGCATCTAGCATTTCACTGAGACAGACTATTTCCTCTACCGAGGCAGATCCCAGGTCCTCCATGCCTTCTCAGTACTTTGCCTAGCTATTTTGACACCCAAAACACATCACCACTTGGCCAATCCTCCATGGCAGCCTTGGGCTCTATTAGGAGAGGCACATTGGCGAAGGTTAGGGAGATTATTGTCCCATGGTCCTTTGCCCTGCTCAGATCACACCGGAAGTATCATGTTCATTTCTGGTACCATATTTTAGGAAGGACATTGATGACTCTATTGATAGTTTTGAAGAAGAGACCATGATAGGAGGGGACTGGAAAACAAGCCATGCAAAGATTGGTTCAAGGACTAAGAATGTTTAGCCTGGAAAAGAGAAGACTAAGAGAAACCATTATAATTGCCTTCAAGGATGGTCATGGAAAAAGGGAGGGAGAATAAGAATTAATCTGCTTGGCCTCAGGGGGCAGAGCAAGGATCAAGGTGATTGGGGTAGAGAGAGATAGAGAAGCAGGTTTCATCTCAGTAGAAGGGGGAAACCCAAATATTGATTTATGTTTAACATTATGATAATATAGTAACTAACATGTATAATATAGAATACTAACATGTAGATTATACATGTATAATATAGAATATGCATATTTATAAGATATAAAACATATGTATATATAATATGATATAGTCATTTATGATAGCCCATTCCAAAAGTAGAATGAATGGGTTGTCTCGATAGGTAGAGAGTTCCCCGCCACTGAAGCTCATCAACTAGAGGCTGGGTGACCACTTGTTGGGTATATTTCAAAGAGGATGACTACTTCAGCATAAGTGGAACTAGATGACCTCTCATGTCCTTTTCAGCTCTGAGATTCCACTATTTTATAGGATAATAATAATTGACCTTTATATTACTGTCTCAAGCTTATTCAGTCTTTTTTTTCAGTTGTACCCAATGCTTTGTGATCCTGTTTGGGTTTTTTCTTGGCAAAGATACTGAGTGGTTTGAAATTTGCTATCCCAACTAATTTTACAGATGAGGAAACTGAGGCAAACAGGATTAAATGACTTGTCCAGGGTCACATAGCTAGTGCCTAAGGTCAGATTTCAATTCAGGTCTTCCTGATTCCGGAGTCTGTGCTTTATCCACTGTACCACCCACCTGTCCTTGTCAAATTTACAAAGTATTTTCCACATATGATCTTATCCCAGCCTTACACCTCAGTGAAGAAGGTGTTATAGGAGCCAATGGAAAGAGCATTTATTTTGGAGTTGGAGAATCTGACTTCTGATTCCACCTTTCAGACTAACGGGTGACCACAGGCAATCCCTGACCGTCCTTGGATCCATTTCCTCATCGATAAAATAAGGAGGGTTGGAATGGATGACCTCTGAGGTCCCTTCTAGAATCTAGATGAAGGAGCTTTTGATGTTATCATTCCCATTTTACAGATAAAGAAGCTGAGATTCATAGAGATTGAATGAGTTGCCTGATAGTATGAGAGTTGAGATTTGAACCCCGGTCTTCCTGACTCCAAGTCTATTAGTTCTATTTACTGCCCTATGTGCTGTCTCACTGAGGGGAGATGAGGGGAAGAGGAGGATCACCCCCTGCCCCAGAACGATTAAAGTCAAACCTTGCTGTTCCCTTTCCCAACCACAAACGGGTTCTCAGCTGCCCCTCCCTGTCCTTGACATCACCCACCAGAACACCCCCTCTCTGAGTTGGAGAATTCCTCTCTCTGCCTACATCACGGCACAAGGGGAATAATCATAGATTTAGAGTTGGAGGGACCTACTTCATTATTTTACAGATGAGGTAAGGGAGGCCCAGGGAGGTAAATGACTCATCTGAGGTCACTGAGGGAGGCAGGCTTTGAACTCAGGTCCTGTGACTGGAGAGTTAGCATTTTCCCCGCCCCTGTTCCGCACTCTTATATAGTACCTTCCTCAAAGAGGTGTGAGGTGTGGGGATCATAGAGCTCAATCTGTCGGGGGCTTCGGGACCCTCAAAAAAGAATGAGGACAGCTTCTCGGAGGGCGGGGTCAGAGAAGATGGGGAAGGGAAGCAGCCCTCCCAGAGACACCAACGGCCTGGGCTTGGAGGCAGGAGGCAGCTCGGACGGCTTTTCTCTTACTACCTATGTAACCTCGGGGGCCATCTCCAGTCCCTGAGGCATATCTTGTCACTGGACCCAGATGGCTCTGGAGGAGAGAGGGAGGCTGGTGACTTTGCACAGCTCTTCCTCCCTTATATCCAATTCAGTACTATCACGACATCACCCCCTTGGTCCTCTTCCCGGAACAAAGGACAAACAGCAGCAACAACGTTACCTTGGACAAGTCACCTGTGTTTTAACTTAACCGCGATCATGTCTTGTGCTAGAACCTGAGAACAGAGACTAAAAAAAAAAAATGCAAACCAGGTTGTCCTCAAAGAACTTATTCTGTGGCGGGAGGTGCATAGACCCTGTACACAGATAGTGAATTCTAATAACAGCTAACATTTCTATATTGCTTACTATGTGCTATGTGCGTACTATGTGATTTCGATGCTCACAACAACCCTGGAACGCAGGTGCTATTAGTATCTCCATTTTACAGATGAGGAAACTGAGGCAAACAGGAGGTAAGTGACTTGCCTAGAGTCATGCAGATAAGTATTCGAAGCTGGATTTGAACTCACGTCTTCCTGATTCCATGCCCCGCCCTCTTTCCACCGGGCCACCAGAATACGGGATGATTGAAAGGGAAAGGGAGAAGATCGACAACCAGGGGCATCTGAGAAGGTTTCTTGGAGTCAGTAGCCCCTGAAGGGAGCTGAGTGGAGGATTCGGAGCCAGGGAAGGTGCACGGGGTGGGTCGGTGCAAAGTATCCGGGTCTCATTTTCCTCATCTGTAACTGGAGGATGATGGTGCCCTTGAGGACTGTAGGAGATAATGGGTGTGAAAGTGCTTTGTAAAACATAAAGCCTCCGGCGATGTTAACGGATACTGACCCCCTGGCGGTCCCCAAAAGGGGCGGTGCTGGGAGGGGAGGCAGACACAGCCAAACCAGGGAAGGAAGGCCTGCGACGGCCCCAAGCCTCCTCTCGATTCCTTTGTTTTTTTTAAAGGCACCTCCCTCCGCCCTCCCTGTCCTTCCAGTCGCCCAGGGTCCTGCTTCGCAATCATCTTCCCTCCCGTGCCTCATAAGCTGCCTCATCTAGCCCCTCACCATCGCTGTACTCTACTTCCTTCTGTTTTCTCAAACCAACAGCACTAAAGTTCATGCGCTCCCCACCCCTTGCATCTGATCTCCTCCCTTTCCAAACCATTCTTCACCTGGTAGCCAAAGTAATTCTGCTAAGAGACAGGTTCCACTTCTTCACTGCTCAAGAATCTTCAGTGGCTCCCTGTTACCTCTAGAATGAAATACTTTGCCTCAGGCAGACTGAGACCTATGAAAAGCATTAGACCAAAGTCTCCCACTGCATCGGGACCATCTCCGGTTGTCCTGATCTATATCCTGCCACTGGACCCACATGGTTCCAAAAGAGAGTGAGACTGGTAACTTTGCACAGCCCTGCCTGCCTCACTTAAATCTAATTCATTGCAAGTTATGACACTTGTCATGGTCCTCCTGGAGAAGGAAGGACAACAACAAACTCCTCTATTTGATAGAGTCCTGTGCCTGGAGTCAGGAAGATCTGAGTTCAAATCCAGCCTTAGATACTTACCAGCTGTGTGACTTTGGGCAAGTCACTTCTGTCTGCCTCAGTTTCCTCTTCTGTAAAATGGGAATAACAGCCCCTACCTTGAAAGGTTGTTGTGAGGATCGAACAAGTTAATAATTGTAAAGTGCTTGGCACAGTGCCTGGCATATTTGTCGTTATTGTCAAGTCCTTTTAGTCCTGTCTGACTATGACCCCTTTTGGGGGTTTCTTGGCAAAGATGCTGGAGTGATTTGCCAATTTCCCTCTCTAGTTTATTTCACAGATAAGGAAATGGAGGCAAACAGGCTTAAGTGACCTTGCCCAGGGTCGAGAAACTAGTAAGTGTCTGAGGCTAAATTTGAACTCAGATCTTCCTGACTCTAGGTCTGTCGATTTATCCACTGCACCACCTCGCTGCCCCACTTGGCGTATGGTAGTTTCTATATAAATGCTAGCTATTGTTGTTATAGACTAATACGGCTTCAGCCTATTTTTCCAGGCTGCCCCTCGAGCTCCATCTGCAGCCAAACAGGCCTCTTTGCTGTTCCCTTACATCCCATATGCACTCTCCTGCCTGGACTCCTTTGCACAGGCTTCCCCTCATGCCTGATCTGTTCTCACTCCTCTACTCCACCTCTTAGAATCTTGGGCTGCTTCAGGACTCAGCTTGGACCACCTCCCACAAGAAGCCTTTCCTGATCTCGCTGGTGGTTAATCCAGCCCTTCCCGATGACTTTGTATTTATTTTTGTCTATACCAACGAATAGATCAAGTGCTTACTATCTGCCAGGCATTATTCTAAACCCTGGAGTATACTCTGCATTGACTTAACTGTATATAGCTTACTTTGTATATATTTCTTTTAATCTCCCCTGTTAGATTATAAACTCCTCGAGGGCAGGGACTATCTTTTGCCCCTTTTTTTATCCCCAGCACTTAGCATGATGTCTGGCACAAAGCAAGCACTTAATAAATGTTTATTGATTTATTATCTGTGAATATGTTGTATTTCTCCCTTGCAGAATGTAATTCTTTGAGGGCAGAGATGATACCATTTTTGTATTTGTCTCCCTGACACCTAGCATAATGTTTGGCACCTTTTCTTTAATCAGTCAACAAGCATTTATTAAAGATTTACTATGTGGCAGCACTGTGCTAATTACTGGGGATATACAAAGAAAGGAAAAAATACAGGCCCCATCCTCAAGGAGCTTACATTCTAATTGGAGAGAGAACATAAAATTAATTGCATTCATGGAGAAGCTAGGTGGCACCATAGTGCACAGAGTGGTGGACCTGGAGTTCAAATCCCACCTCAGTCACTAGCTGTAGGACCCTGGGCAAGTCACTTAATCCTGTTTGCTTCAGTTTCCTCATTCGTAAGGAAATGGTGAACCACTCCTCTGTCTTTGCAAAAGAAAACCCCAAATGGGGTCATGGAGAGTCAACACAACTGAAATGACCAAACAAAAGTGACAACTGCATGCATATAAACATGTTCAGAGCAGATAGAAGGTTGTCTGAAAAGGGAATGCATTAGCAGCTGGTGGGCCCAGGAAAGGTGGGCTTTGAACTGAGACTTGAAGGAAGCCAAGGAAACTTAGAGGCAGAAAAGCAAGGAGTTAAGAACTGTGATTTCACTGTTGTAGAGAGTTTATAGAGAGGAAAATTTCCCAGGACACTAAGAGGTTCAGTGACTTGCCCAGGGCCACTCAGCCAGTATGTGACATAGGTGAGACTTGAACCTAGGTCTTCTTGGCTCAGAGGCTGGCTCTATCCATTGCATCACTCTACCTCTCCATGTTGTATTTTCTGAAGTACTTTTCCGACTCTATATTCTGCCTCTCACTTAGCACCAATTAGGTGTTCCATAAATGTTTCCCAATTGATTGATGGGCTGAGTGGAAGTCTGCCTGGAGGCGGGGGGGGGGGGGGGGGGGGGGGGGGGGGGGGGGGGGGGGGGGGGGGGGGGGGGGGGGGGGGGGGGCGCCAGGGCCAGGTGGAATTTGCAGGTTCCGGAAGCTACCAGGGACAGGCTCTCTTCTCTCACCTGGGGCACATTGCTCATGTTAATTATAGGAAAGAAAAGGAATTCTCGCTATTTCCAGACTCCTAACAAGTGTGCTATTAGGCTGATGATGTTCAGAGAAATTGAGTATGTCTCTCTTGGCTTGTGTCCTAAGCCTAGGAAAGGAGGGAGCAAACTATGGGGGAGAGGGCGAAAGTCTCTCCTCCCATAGAAACTGGTGAGCTCCTTCAGGATTGGGCTCTCAGGCTCATTACAGGGAGATGGGAACCTGGGTTCTGGTGCTGACCATAATTCCCCATCATTATCTTTTCTTTTTCTTTTTTTTTTTTTTTTTGGTGAGGCAATGGGGGTTAAGTGACTTGCCCAGGGTCACACAGCTAGTAATTGTTAAGTGTCTGAGGCCGGATTTGAACTCAGGTCCTCCTGACTCCAGGGCCAGCGCTCTATCCACTGCGCCCCCTAGCTGCCCTGATCATTACATTTTCTAAACTTCTGCTTGGCTGCTGCATCAACCACTGTGTGACCTAGTCCAGGACTTCTTAAACTTTTCCCACTCACATCAAGTTTTTGGTTAGAGAAATTTTTACACAACCCCAGGGTATATAGATACTTGAACCCAGGTCTTCTTGGCTCAAAGGCTGCTTCTATCTACTGTGTCATTCTCCCTCTCCATGTTGTATTTTCTAAAGTTCTCTTCTGGTTCTAATACTCTATATTCTGCCTAAAATAGGTACATATAACCTTTTACTGTTGCCAAATTTTTCACAATGTCCATATGACCCCTTATGGGGTTAGGATCCACAGTCTAACAAGTTTTGGCCATCACACCCCTTCTCTGTGCCTCAGTTTCCCCAACTATCAACGGAGAATCAATTCTTAGAGAAAGTGACCCCTAAGCCCCCTCCCAGTTTCCTTAACCCAGGCTAAGTTCTGGTTCACCTGTATAGGGGGTGGGTGAGTGGGTAGAGAGAGGAGACCTTACTTAAAACACAAGGGTCTTCCTCTTTTGATCTTTTCCCAGCCTGGGGCAGTAATTACTTCATAAAATCGAAGAATCCTGAAATGTCAGATTGGAAGAGGTCTCAAAGGTCATCTGGTTGAACTCCTACTCAAGGAAGAAGCCTTTTTACAACACTTTCAATTGGTTGCCCAGACTCTACTTGAAAACCAGACCTATAACTAAGGCAGGGCCATTGGAGGTTTGATCCAAGGTGCTAAAATAGGAGGGTACTGACAGCATTTCTAGTCATAGATTTAGAGGTAGAAACAGAGACATTAGAAGTCATCAAGTCTAAGCCCCTCGTTTTACAAGTCAGGAAACTGGCCCAGAGAGGTTGTTAATAGGTGATTTTCCAAGATCACATAGTAGCTGGCCTAGTCTCCAAACCAGGGCTGAGAGTTGACACAAGGTCTTCTGACCAGATCCAGCCTCCTCAATTCTTCCTAGCTTAGTGTCTAGTTTATAAAAATAATTCCTTCAAATAGGAAGCAACCAGATGCAAGGCTGGTGCTGGCCCTGCTCCCACTCCCTCACCCCCACTCAGTGTAGGGAGGTATTGTAGCAATTTATAGAATGCCTGACTTGGCATCAACAAGATCTGAGTTCAAATTCTGCTTCACACTAGCTATGTGACCCTGGGCGAGTCATTTTACTTCATTGTGACTCAATTTCTTCATCTGTAAAATGAAGGTGTTAACAGCAGGGTCCTTGTAAGGATAATATTTGTAAAGCATTTCACAAACCTTCAAGATTATATAAATGATCATTTTATCCTTGTAATGGCCTACCTGTCCATGGCTTCAAGCCAGTGTGGTCTCTGTGCCTCTCAACTGACTGATGACACACCACATCCCTTGCTCTGCCCCATTCGGGGCTTTATGATACCTACCCACAGAATCTCCAGGGATTGAGGAGCTCACGACCTCCTGGGGCAGCCCATTCGTTCTACTTTGGGATCACTCCCGGGTCCCCCCAAGGCCCACACCAGTGCCTCAACCTGTATACTCCCCGATATAGTTCCGGCTCACCAGCCAAGAGCCAGCCCAAGTTGGGTCAGAGCCTAGAGGAACGTGGGGGAGGAGCATTCAAGGCAGGAGGAGCAGAGGAGAAGGATGGGAACAGACCCAAACAGGAACAGCACCGATGATGAACCCAGACACAGACTTTCCAGGATAGAACGAGCAATCACTCCTATTTTTCTAGCATTTTGGGTTGTATAAACTAACTTGTGAACAGTCTCCCATTTGAATATCACAGCAATGCCCCCTCCCCAGGTGACCAGAGCAGGTAATGTCATCCCCATTGTTCAGGTGAGGAACCTGAGGCTTGGAGAGATGAAGGCCACATGGGTGGTCACAGCAGAGACTCAACCTTGCGTCTTGGAAACTCAGTCTAGGAGGGAGAAAAGACAGGGGCCCAGGACTAATTAGAACATGTTACTTGCATAGGAAGGGTATCCAGGCCAGTCCCTCAAAAGGGAGGGCATGAGGACATGGGCAGAGGGGATTAAGAGATGGTGACTGCAGCAAGGATTCATCTGTATGTGTGGCTTCTTCCCATCCGGTGTAAGCCCCTTGAGGGTAGGGACTATTTCCATTCTTGTGGTAGCTGGTGCAGTGTGTAGAGTGGCTGGCCATGGATGCCAGTTCAGGATCCTGAGCCGCAGGAGAGTATGAAGGAGATGCTTCGAGGAGAAGGAGAAGGGCCCATCAGGGCCCGGGCCCCCACCTATCTCCCCAGCAGAAGGCCCCACCCTTTTGAAGCTTCCCAAGCCAAAATTTCCATCCCAGGATTCTTCCTGGAGGGAGCAGAGAGGGTCACTCACACCTTCCCCCAATTACCTTCACCCAGGATGCATTCTATTGTGGGGGGAGGGCAAGAGGGAAGGAAGGCTGACCTGCCTTTGGAGGCCAGACCACTGCTCTCTCTGCTTCCTCCTTCCTTCTTCCCATCACCCTGAGCTTTGTCATGGACACTGAAAGACCTTTCTCCTAGGTCCTTGGAGGAAAAGCAGGGTCTGACGTGTTCCAGCCCATGCCCTGACCCCCTGCTCTGGGACAGATGGAACAAGTCAACAATAACAAGCATTTTTATGTGCTGGGCCCTGTGCCAAGTGCTGTGGATACAAAGAAAGGCAAAAAACAGTCCCTGGAGAAGACGGTCCTCCCTTCCCTGTGTCCTTCCATTCAGTGTTGGGAATCCTGAGCCCACACTGCACCTTGGGACCTCCTCATCTCTGGCTGGGATCAAGCTTGGCGGCCTCTATAGGGTGCCCTCAATAACCATAACAAGAAAGATTTGACTGATTGATGGGGGGAGACAAATAAATTGTGGTGACCGGGCCTGGGCAACTGAATTTACAGCTGGATTTATGAGCTTCGCTAAGGCCTGGACCTGTCAAAATCTCTCCCCACCTATACCTCTTTTCACGGGTGAAGAGAGAGGGCAGCGGGTCTGAGCGGGAGCACCACCCCCAATCCCTGGCACCCCAAGCTGACTGTGTGTATACCTCTGATGCCAAGTTGTTTGGGCACAGGGCCAGAGAAACAGGGTCCAAGCTAAGAATCATCAAATGTTAGACTAGAGGGGCTAACTTAGGGGCCAACTAAGCCCATTCCCTCATTTTTTTTTCAGGGCAATTAGGGTTAAGTGACTTGCCCAGGGTCACACAGCTAATAAGCGTCAAGTATCTGAGGCTGCATTTGAACTCAGGTCTTCCTGAATCCAGGGATGGCACTTTATCCACTGTGCCACCTAGCTCCCCGCCCCCCCCCCGCCCATCCCTTCCCTCATTTTACAGACAAGATCCTGCCTGGATCAGTGTTAGAGATGAGGTTAGAACTCCAGGGTCCCCCAGGCAAGGCCTCTTTCAACTACAAGTTTTCTCTTAGGTTGAGCAGAAATCTGCCCCCATATCATTCTTACCCACTATTCCCAGTTCTGTCCTCCAAGGCCAAGCAGAACGATTGCATCCTCTCTCTCAGTAGATAGTTTTTCAGAGCCCTGAAGATCTGTCTCACCTTCTCCTCTCAAGTCACCTCACAGCGCCAGGCACTGAGCTGAGGCTCAGAATCATTCAGCCACCCCCCCCCATCCCCTTCCCCCACCAAGTGGGTAACCTTTGGGAAATGTCAGAGGTGGGATTTGAACTTAGGGCTTTCTGACTCTGCTGGGCTTTATCCACTACACCAGCTTCCTCTGTCTTGCACAAAATAGGTGCTTTGTTCAATTCTGTAACAAGGCCCCTCTTCATGCCATGGAGAGAGCCTTAAATTGAGAGCCAGACGCCTTGAGTTTGAATTCTGGCTCTGCTTTTTACTACCTATATGACCATGGGCAAATAAATCATTTAAGTTTTCTGGGCCACAGAGTCTGTAAAATGAGTCTGGGTAGGGAAGGGAAGAGGCATTTATTGAGCCTACGGTGTGCCAGGCACTATGCTAGACATTTTACAAATATTATCTCATTTGATAATGAGATTGGTGTTATTATTAACCCCATTTCACCATTGAGGAAACTGAGGCAGAGGTTAAGTGATTTGCCAGGGGTCACCCAGCTAATAAGTGTCTGAGGTCAGATTTGAACTCAGGCAGGGCCAGATGATGATACCAAAGGCCTGTGATCCTGTCCTCATCCTGTTCTCTCCCAGGCACCCAAGCTGAACGCTGTTATCATCATCAGCAGATGGCCCTTGGGATCCCTTCAGAAGACTTGGCTCCACCTTCCACAGTGGGGGCAGGGAAGGTGGGCATCTTGGTGCCAGGCTTGGCAGGCGAAGAGGGACCATCTGGTGCCTGTTGGAAGAAAGTGAAGGTCAGGCTTTTTCCTGGGGTGAGGGAGGACCTGCAAGGGCCCCTCGACCCTTCTCAGTCAGTTATTAATATGCCAGTTATTAACATCTGGGCCCTAGGGGTCCCATTCTCCCTCCCCTTCCCTCCCCTCCCTCTCCCGCTCAGTAAAGAGCTTAATTAATTAATTCCTTTTCTCCTTGCAGATCCAAGTTTCTTACCTCTCCAGCTTTCTCACTCACCCTTCCTTACCCAGGTCTAAGTAGTTGGGTAGTGTAAAGAGCTCCGGGCTGGGAGGAGGGGGATGCTGATAAATGTTTAACAACCAACTCTCTGGGAGACGCAGGACACACTTTTGTTGTAACCTACATTATCAACATATTCTCCTTCACTTTCTTAAGTCTAGAAATTTTTTTTTTTTTTTTGGTGAGGCAATTGGGGTTAAGTGACTTGCCCAGGGTCACACAGCTAGTAAGTGTCAAGTGTCTGAGACCGCATTTGAACTCAGGTCCTCCTGACTCCAGGGCCGGTGCTCTATCCACTGTGCCCCCTAGCTGCCCCTAGAAAATTTATTTTAAATCATTTATCAAGCCCTGGTTTCTAGCATTTGCTGATTTCCAAGGTATACATGCTCACACAGAAAATTTAGCAATCAGCTCTTAGCCAGCTGCACCTGGGTTCCAGTCCTCCCTTTGCCTCTTATTAGGTATATGAACTTAACAAAGCCCTTTCCCATCAAGCCTTAGTTTCCCCGTTTATAAAATGAATAGATCAGACTAGATAATTTTTCATATTCTTTCTCATGGGCCTCTGATAAAGGGACCATACCCCCTTTCTTTCCTCTCTTGCCCCCTCCTCTGACTGGGCCCAGAATCCATAAAGTTTAGGAGGGGGTGAGAATCGTGAGACTTAGCACCACCTCCTGTCTCACCCAGGCTGCCGAACTGCTCACTGGGCTTGGATGAGATAGGAATAACAAGTGCATTTCTTTCCATGAGATTGGGGAGCACCAGGCTTTACTGCCATCCCTGTCAGTGCCTTCAAAAGTTATCTAGGCCTTATTATCTGTCCTGCCTCTACCACCCAGGGCTGCTGCATCTGGGGCCACCGCCGGTCATCCTGATTTCTGTCCTGCCATTAGACTTTGATGGCTCTGGAGGAGAGAAGGAGGCTGGTGACTTTGCAAAGCCCTGCCTCACTTCAGTCCAATGCACTGCAAGCCAAGACATCATTCCATGATGTCAAGAACGAAGAACTAACAACAGTGACGACAGCCTATAGCTCTAGAACTACCCACATAACCTAAAGACCTCTGGGACTTACCCTGTGCCCTACCACCAAGTCCTGAAGACCTCTGGGCCTTCCCACCTGCCTTGTGGCTGAACCTTTCTGTATTTTCTCCCCCCAGTTTGCTCCTTGAAAGTAGGGATTATCTTGCTTTTTTTTTTCTAATTGTATCTCTGGTGCTTAGTGCTCAGTAAATAGTAAGTGCTTAGTAGATGCCTTTTCTTTCTTTCTTTCATTCATTCATTCATTCATTCATTCATTCATTCATTCATTCATTCATTCATTCTAGCTCAAATCTTAGGATCTAGGGTCCAGAGGCTAACCTCCCTGACCAGTCCCTTCAGGTTGTCCTGAGTCTGTCTCTATCTCTCTGTCTCTCTGTCTCTCTGTCTCTCTGTCTTTCCCTTGGGAAAAAAGCCTCTTTCACCAAGCCCCAGCTATGCATGACAGTTCATGGCTCCTTGAACTGTCCCCAAAGTCCTGGAGAGGGGGGGCAGCAACCATAGACCCAATTACCCCTCCTCCCTGAGGTGGAACAAAGGGCAAACCAGCCCATTGCTCCTGAAGGCCAGACAAGACTCAGTCGTGTGTCCTTGGCCCCTGGTGCTGTGGGCCTTGTGGCTAGGTCCCCAGCCAAGGAGGGGGGCCCCGGACCAGGGGGGATGGGAGGTAGATAGTAGGAAAGGCTCATAAGAAGTCCCACTTCTCTCACTATTGAAGGGTTACAGGGAGTTTTCTCTAGGTCTGGTCGGAGAGAGGTTGTGACAGTTATTCCCATTTTATAGCCCAGGAAACAAGCTCTGGGAGAGTCTAAATGTCTTATCCAAGGTTACACGGCTGGGCCTCTTCCCACTCTTGGTTTACGTATTCCTTCTTCTTCCCTCCTCCCTTCTCCAGTTCTGCCTCAGAACTCATGGGGGAGGGGAGAGGGATCTCTTCCTCCAGAAAGAGAAACAGTTCGTGGGCCTGGGTGGGCGGGGTATCCAGGCCTCTATAGGCAGGATACGGTGAGGTGCAATCGCTGGGTTTTCTTATTAGAGGTTAATAATTGCAAAATAATTGAGTGGATGGGGGAACAGGATGGACAGGGAGATGTCTGGGATGTGGCACAGTGAGGGGGTGGGGCAGAAAGCAGTGCCCCCAGGGGAGGACCCTGGGCCCCACCAAGGGAGAGGGAGAGGGAGCCCTGAGCCAAAGCCAGCCAGGGTCATTATCTGGACAAGCAAATTCACAAAAACACACCCTCGGACACTCACGATCAGGAAGGTACATACGTATGAGCATAACCACCCCCCTACACACACACACACACATACAGAGTCACTGAGGCACACATAATGTATACACATATAATGACAAAACATTAACAACACACAGAGATACTCACATGTAAATACACACTCACAAAAACAATCTGGATTCCTCCAGCCCTGGGGGAAACATTTTCTCTATGTATACATACCCTGTCCCCCTCCCTAACACACTCGGTGTGGGGGCGGGGCGGGGGGAAGAGAGTAGGGGGACAGGGGGACAGATGGATTGAGAGGCAGGTAGACGGAGGAACACAAGGACAGGAAGACAGAGGGACAGGCGGACAGGCAACCAAACCCTTTTGCAAGCAGAGGGGGAGGCAGGTACCCTGGAGAAGGGGTTGCCAAGGCAACGGGCATCCTGCAGAGCCAATGAGTGGAGCCCTCCCCCCCCCCACAAGCCCTTATTTTTAGAAGTTGGGGCTGGGCATCTTCCCCATCCTAACCTTGGCCCCTCAAACCCAGGTGTCTTCGCCTCAGACTGACAGGTTCTTTGTACTGCCCCCTCCCCAGCATCACCCGTGGCCTCATTAATAATGAAGTCTGATATAAGAATGGCCCGGAGCAGAGGTGCCAGGCCTGAGGCTGTAGCCCAGAGCAGCCCTGTCTCTCCTCCCTCTCCCACAAGTGCTTCGTTCTTCTCTTCCCCTTCCCTATGCCCCCTACTTTCCTCCTCCCATTTTCCCCCATCCCAGAACCCCCAGGCTTTAGACCCACCACCCACCGCATGGCCTCTCTCCTTCCCTTCACCAGCCCTGCCTTCCCCTTCTATCCTGTTGCCTGAATCCCTGGCCTTTCCTTTCCCTTCTATACATCTGTCTGTCATAGAACACTCCCCAGGTCCCAGCTCCACTAGAACTTCCCCCTTTCTCTTCTCTTCCTAGCCCCCCTCCCCTTTACCTCTGCACACATCTCCATTCAAAGGTGGCCTGAGCCTCAGATCAGCCACACCCTCCCCTCCCCCAATCTGGGAAGTTGGTGGTGGGAGACTCCTTCCAGGTGATTCTAATGGAGCAAGTCACTCTTTCTGAGTCCTAGAAGGGGGGGGGAGGCGCGGTCTGTGTGCCCTGTTAAAGTTAACCAGGTGGTGTTGAGGGGTGAGGGGAGGTAGGGAGGTTGGCGGGGGGGGGGGGGGGGGGGCTGGGAAACACTCCACTTCAAGATTCCACCCATCGACTCAGACTCAGGCTTGGGTAGAGCATCTGTGTCCATCGGAGACCCCCCAGGGTGCCCCTATTCCCAGAAAGAAGCCAGCCTCCACCCACACACAAGGCAGCAGACAGGGAGGAGCGGGGGGAGAGAGAGGGAGTCAGACTGACATCTAAAAAGAGGGGGACAGAAAGAATCAGAAACCGTGAGTCAAGAGGCAGAGAAAGCGAGAGAAAGAGACAGCCCGAGAGAGACAGCCAAAGAGAGGCTAAGAAATCACAGAGAGATGCAGAGAGACAGACAGACAAGGGCACTGAGTGAGAAACAGAGACAAGAGTCAGAGAGATGGCAAAGAGAGACAGACAGAGGCAGAGGGAGGATGGGGAGCCCTCGCTGACACTGCAGCTGGCTGAGGCTACTGGGGGACTTTCTCCATAATCTAGGACTGTCCAATTTACATCTCATTTGCATACTATTTGCATTCCGGGGACCTGGCAGACCTTGTCAAGTGGAATCCCTGAGCCTGAGCAGCCTCAGGCAGAGCTGGTCTCCCAGAACCTCCATCCCCAGAGCAGGTGGGAGGCAGGGGGATGACTGCCACAACCCCCCAAACCTCTTTTCTGGCTCCCCTCCCTTTCCCTTAAAAAAACCCTCTCCCCCCCCACCCCCCCACCCCAAGCCTCAGAGAGGATACTGGAAGGAGCTCAGTTTCAGATTATCAAATGAGATCATTTTTGTAAAGTGCTTAGCCCAGTTTCCGGTACATCGTAAATACCGTTAAAAATGCTTATTCCCTTCCTCTTCTCTGCCTATTTCTTAAGGGGGGTGATGGAAATTCGTGATGTTAAAAGCTTGTGGGCACTTTAGAGGCAACCTCTTCCAATCCCCTCATTTAATAGAAGGAGAAACCAAGTCCACAGTAGGGAAATTACTTGCTCAAGGTCACACAGCAAGGAAGCGTCAAGGCCAAGACTAAAACACAGATCTCCTGCCTCCAGAAATCCCCTGGTACAGCAGATGGGCCCGTTGTAATAGCCATAATTCTTGCACGGATCTCGACCGGGGTGGAAGGATATTTAAGCCCCCTTCATCCCCAGTCCGTGCTTCCAAAACTCCAATCCTGGCTCCCCATCCCCCACCCCTGCAGTAGAAATCCATTGTCTGGCCTTCCTAAGTGAGGCTAGAGAGCCACTACTCCCATTCCTCCCAGGCCTCCCTCTGACCCTCCTCCTGCCCTCCCCCAGATGGATGGACAGGTGGACAGACAGATGGAAAAACATAACGATAGAAGACAGAAAGACAGACAGACAGACACAGAGAGCGAGAGAGGAGACCCAGATGGCAAGCAGGCATTCTATCTCTCTGAGGGCACAGGGACCAGGGGACGGTCTCAATCTGTTTCCCCAACACAGAAAATTACTTCTTGTCAGTTTTCATTTGGGTGGGGGAGGGGAGCCTGGGTCTCTTACCTCAGGGAAGGGCGGGGCCAGAGAAGAAGATCGACTGAGCCCCAAGATTTCTCCTTGTGCCTCAAGCTTTCGGGAATGAAGCAGGAAGGACTGCAGTAGGATTACAAGCAGAACTTTCTGATCTCAAGCTGGGGGTTGGGACCCCGACCAGGGAGGGCCAGGAGACAAAGACTCAAATGCATAGGATCCCGCCTGCTGAACTGCATGGGGAGAAAAACTTTCCCAAAGGGAGAGGAGATTGTCCAAGGGTCACATAGCCATCAGTGATAGAGAGAGCCCTTTATTAGGCTTAGGACTCCTGATTGTGAACCATGGCTCCCCGTGGGCAGGCCTCTCGCATGGCAGCAAAGTGATTCCAGGGTCCCTTGGGGCTGGGGGTCACTGGGGTTTATCCAAGACACCTGCTAGAGGTGGGAAAGAAGGGATCAGGTGTGCTCAGACCCTAGCAGTCCCCTTTCCATGCACTGGGTTTCCTCCCAACAAAGTCCCCTCCCCTCTCTACGACCCACAGGGCAGGGCCCCCAGCAGATGGAGAGAGGTGGGAGAGGGAGGGGCTGTTTGTGTGTGCTTGTGTACATGTGCATGTGCGTGCGTGTGTGTGTGTGAGTGTGTGTGTGTGTGTGTGTGGGCTGTGTGTCTGGGTCTGGCAGTTTCTGGCGGCTGAGGGGGCCCAGAGAAGTCAGGGACAGGTTGATGCGCAGAGACCTTGGGTATTCCGGAGGGGAGTGGGAGTGTAGCCTCTCAGACACAAAGGTGTCTTCTCCCAGACAGCCATACAACCCTACCCACACAGGCTCACTCACACAAGAGATAGACACACACATCCATACACAGGCTCATTTCCATAACACACAGACTCACATGACACACACACACACACACACACTCATACAAGATACTGCACCTCCACATACACACACACACACACACACAGAGAACATCATTCACACAAGATAAACACACAGACTCTCACAAGGCTGACCTTCCCCATCCCCCATCGCCCCCCCTCGCCCCCATGCACACACATCCACACAAGGCACATCCATACAGGCTGACTCAGGTGGAACACACACACACACACACACACACGTGCAAACTCACACAAGTCACTTGCTCACCCACTCAGACAAACATTCCCGTGGGACTTGCTGCAGTGGGGGTTCTGGGAAAAAGCATATTTGTCAGGGTCACCCCAGGCAGCCTCCCTGACTCCCCCCAACCAGTCTCCATAGGGGAGGGGGGCACCAAGCGTCATTACCTCCCTATTTACAGCCGTCTGCCCACTCGCCCTTGTGCCAGGGCCCAGCGAGCCCGCCTGTCAGCCTCGGATTAGCCAGTGATGGAGAGAGAGGGAGAGGAGGCTCTCTCCCTCCCTCTTGCCATCTGGCCTGAGGGGGAAAGGAGAAAAAGGAGGGGCATGGGTTAGAGGAGGGGCTCCCCTCTTTCCCTCCCTTGTTGGAGGCTCCAAGCCCCGTTTCCTCCAGCTGAGAGAGAGTATGCTGTATGTCTATCTATATAGGTACGTAAGTGACAGACACAGATAGAGACCCACACAGAGACAAGCCACAGTGTGCGTAAATGAGTGTGGTTCCTGCGTCAAGGCCCAGGCACAGCCCCAGCCACCCTGGGGAGCCCCCCTAGATAAGGCACAGGGTGCCAGAATTTACCCCCAGAATTCTGGGTGTGAGCGGCTGCAGCTGAGCTGCCCTGCCTGTCATCATCCCCACTCCTCAGCTCCCATACTATCCCACTACAATTGATGGTTCCAGGCCATTCACTGCAAACAGTTAAATTTCTCTCTCTGGGAAGAGGGCAGCCCACCCCAGGAGGCAGGGGGAGGGGGAGGACTTGGGAGACTCAGCCGTGGGCCCCAGACACCTGAAGGGTGAAGGACTAAGGAAAGACTTTCCAGGTTAGACATGAAAAAAAGCCTTTTGGAGCCACGGAAGTGCTCTGCAAATGGGGCCTTTGGCTGTTGCTATTATTATTACCATTACTGCATTGGCCTAAATGCAGGTCACCCCCTCAGATGAGGTCTCTTTGGCAAGAACAGGAATTTATTGGTTCACACTGACAAATTATACCCATTATCAGTGGTTCTCGGGTTCTTTACAAGCCAAATTTGGAGGGAGGGGGAGCCTCTATTGAGGTTTGGCCAGCATCATTACAGGAACTGCAGGGCTGTAAGAGAGAACAAGGAGAAAGCAGACCTCACCCAGGCAGGGGTCTGGGAGAGAGATAAGGGGCAGGAAGAGGGTCCTTGTCCCTCCTGTGCTAGCTCTGTCTGCCAATGAGGAAGCAGGGACCTTAGAAGCCATCTCTTCCAACCCTTCCATTTTACAGATAAGATAACTGAGGCCCACAGGGATGAAGTGATTTTCTAGGGGTCCTGAAACTAGTATGTGCCTTAGGCAGTATTCCTGACTCCAGGTTCAGGGCCTCAAGCTGAAGGGGGTGTGGATGCCTCGGCATGCCCGCCTCAGTGCCCATGATGGATGGCACAGTTGGGCTGCTCAGGCATCAGGGGAGGGGTCAGTGCCTCCCCATCATGGCTCCACACAGACCCAGGACAGACTGGCAGTCCCATCCATGTGGGGGAACCCACAGAACAGTACCTGGTGGCTGCCACTTCCCACTGCAAACCCAGGGGAGAGCCTTGGGATGGGGATAAGGCTACACCAAGGCAGGGTGAGGACACCCCCACCAGGACCCATGTTTGAGGGGGACTCTCCCCAAAGCCCCAGTCTGAGGACCCCCAGGTGTCCAACATCCCGCTGGGGTGGGAGGGGAAGGGGGAGAGAGAGAAGCAGACTCCTCTGACCACGAAGGAGTTAATTCTGAGCCCCAAAGGCCCTTTGCACCCCCTCCCAAGCCCCCTGTTTGCTCTCCTGGTCTTTTCCTCTGAGGCTGTGAAGCAGGAGGCAGGTTGTGACGGGTGAGGAGAGGGGACAGACGAGCTGAGCCAAGCATGGCCTGAATACCAAGCGATGAAGCAGGCGCCAGGGGACCAGTGGGCTGGCCCTCCACGGAGCTGGGCTCGGGCCTGAGGCTCTGTCACAGGCCTCACCAGGCCCCTGGCCCTGCAAGAGCTCAGCTCTCCAGAAGGTCTGGGGCTGAGGGGTGCTCATGATGGGGGAGTCTGATGGGGGAGTCAGGTCCCCCACCCCAGGAGAGCTGATAGCACATGGGAGCGAGGGGAGAATGGGTCCCCAGTCTGTGAAATCTTCCCAGATTCCACAGGACAGGTGAATCTTCAGAGTCCACTGAACCTCTATAACCTCCTACTTGACAAGGGGCCGTCCAGACTCATTTGAAGACTTCTAGGGATGAGACGAGCTCACTACCACCCGAGGTAGTCCATTTCACTTTGGGGAAGCTCTGCTGTTAGGAAGTTTTTCCTTACATTGAACTAGAATCTACTCACCTTGCTCCTGGTTCTGCCCCCCAGGACTGAGCAGATCAAGTCCAGTGCTCCCCCAGGACTAGTTAGGAAGACTCTAGAAGGTCAGACTAAGGGACTGGGACCCTGGGGCCCAGGTCCTCTTGCCTCCTGAAAAGAGCCCTTAAGCATGCTGAAATGGAATAGGGGACTGGGGAAGAATCTCAGGAAGGAGGCTGGTGGAAATTGGAGGCTGGGAGTCCTGGGTTTGAATCCTGCCTCAGACACTTAATAGCTGTGTGACCTCTTTCAGCCTCAAGTTCCTCACCGGTAAAATGGGGATAATTATAGTACCCACCTTCTTGTGTTATTATGAGAATCAAATACACATAAACATTTCGCAAACCTTCAAGTGCTGTATAAATTCAAACTATTACAGCTCTTCTATTTTCTGGGTGACTCCCGCTGGTCGGGTACCCCAAGTCCCCTGCTCATGCTGCCCAATTTCCCTTCCAATAATCCAGTTAGTATCATGCCATGTTCTTCCTTCCCTCAGGACTTTCCATGGCTTCCCAAATTCCTGATTCTGGCATTCAAGGCCCTTGATAGCCTCTAGCCTCACCTCCCCCTGCCCACCATCCCCATACCCTCTACTGGAGCCACATGGGATGACTCATTGTCTCCCACAAAAAAGTATTCCTCACTCCTCACCCCTAACTTCCCCATCACCTCTCCACAATGTCTATAGAGAGGGCACTGGGTTTGGAGCCAGGAAATCCGGACTGGGACCCTGGCTTCATGACGTACTGGTAACCTCAGGCAAGTCCCTCTCTCTGGGCCTCAGTTTCCCCCGCAGTAAAACCAAAGGGTTGGACTCAATGACTATAATACTACATAAGGAGCGTTGGCTCTGATGTCAGAGGTTTTGTTATTGTTGTTGTTCAGTCCAACTCTCTGTAGCCTCATTTGGGGTTTTCTCCACAGAGATACTAGAATGGTTTTGCCATTCCTGTCTCCAGCTCATTTTACAGATGGGGAAACCTAGGCAAACAGGGTGAAATGACTTGCCCAGGGTCACACAGCTAGTCAGTATCTGAGGCTGGATTTGAACTCACATCTTCCTGACTCCAGGCCCAGCGCTCTATCTGCTGTGCCACCTCGCTGTCCTCTTGTCAGAGGACCTGAGTTGAAATCCCAGAAGATTGATCCTTATTCCCTGTGTGGCCTCAGACAAATCACTTCATCTCCTGGGGTCTCAGTGTCCTCATCTGTAAAGCAAGGGGATTGGACTTAGTGGCCTACAAGGTCCCTTTCAGTTCTCCATCTAGGATCCTCCAAAGAATCCTTTGGTTTCTTTCCTTTCCATTCTTCAGGGCCCAACTTATGGCTCACCTCCTCCAGGGAGCCCTCCCTGCCTGCTCTGCTGCTCGGGGACCTTGCCCTGATCTGGGGAGCCCCCGGGCCTCCCTAGCTGCACCACTGAGCTATCCTGAGCTGCTTGGTGCTCATTCCAAGTGTAGAAGGCTAACCTCTCCTACAAGGGCAGGAAAGCTTCTCCTCCCTGACCCCAAGTGCCAGAGAATGCTGACTGAATGACTCAGGAGGACAGGCTCGGCATGGGGCCAACCTTTCTAGAAAGCACTCAGATTTGCAAAGAGTGGCATTAAGTCATACCAGACTCATGAAGAGCCACTGGAGCAGGTAAGTAGTCCAGGTGCCGTTACTCCCATTTGACAGATGAGAAAAACTGAGGTTGTGAAGGGACCACTGGTAAGTGGCAAAGCTGGGTCTCAGGGCTCCCAGGAGGAAAATCCTTTCCTCTCTACCTCTCAGCGGATGACTCTATCTGTGTGTGTGCACACGTCCATGCGTGCATGTGAGTGCACATCTGCTCGTGCCAGGGAAGCCCCTGTGACAAACTGGAGCTCCCCCCGAGGCAGGTGGCTCCCTCCTGGGGGGCCGTGGTGCCCACTCATCCATCCATAGCACCATATTTAGTGGACAGGGAGCTCAAGGGGCCGTAATTACCGCTATTCATCTTTCTCCGGTTGTTAATTGCTCACTTATCTGCGTGTGGATTGTGAGACTGGTGTTCTTAATTCCCCTCCAAAGCTGCAGGTGTTTGCTGCTTTATTAACTTTTAATCGGGCCTGTTCAGGGAGGGGGATGTAATTGTCGGCCAGGGAAGTCCGGAGGCTTACAAGGGGCCGGGGCTGATAGGATCTGGAGCTGGGGAAACAGGCCTGGAGAAGGGAAAGGGGCTTCTGGCAGTGAGTCAGTGATAATGGCAAGTCAGGATTTGAACCCAGGTCATCAGACTTCCAGGTCAAGACCCCAGGGGGCTTTCTTTGCTCTTTCCACCTTGAGACTAGGAGTCAGGTGACTCGTTCTAGCCTTTGGGCAATGGGAAGAACTACAGGATCTGGTTGCACCACAATCCTGCCTCCTCCTTCCTGCCCAGGACTTGTCTCCTCCTTTGGGGGGGAGCATAACGGCTTCCCCCCGTCCTGGGGTGAGGGGATGGGTGGGTTCTGGTTTCCAAGGGCTGGGTGAGATAGATCCTGGTTAGAACTCTGGAACCTCTAGGCCTGTCTGGGCCAGCTCTCCCCTCCCCCACCCCCCCACGTAGGAATCCTCTCTAATAATAACGGACATTTACTCAGCCCCTCCAAGCTTGCCAAGCCCTTTATATACATTAGCTCTTCTGAGCCTCAACAACAACCCTAGGAGGCCCAGGAAAGGCCCTGCAGGTATTCTTTTTTTTTTTTTTTTGCAGGGCAATGGGGGTTAAGTGACTTGCCCAGGGTCACACAGCTAGTAAGTGTCAAATGTCTGAGGCTGGATTTGAACTCAGGTCCTCCTGAGTCCAGGGCCAGTGCTTTATCCACCGCGCCACCTAGCTGCCCCCTCCTGCAGGTATTCTTAAGGGTCCTTTAAAGAGGAGGAAACCAGGAAGGAGTTAAGTGACTTGCCTGTGGTCACACTGAGAGCCAGACATATAGGATATTTGAACCCAGGTTTCTGTGATTCCCAAGTCCAGTGCGCTCTCCATCACAGCGCGAGCGCACGCGTGCGCGCGCACACACACATACACACACGATTCAGCAAACATTTTGATGAAACACTATGTGCTGGGGGCAGCTAGTGCAGCTAGGTGGTGCAGTGGATAGTGGACCGGCCCTGGATTCAGGAGGACCTGAGTTCAAATCTGGCCTCAGACACTTGACACTTACTAGCTGTGTGACCCTGGGCAAGTCACTCATTGCCCTGCAAAAAAAGAAAAAGAAAAGAAACACTATGTGCTAGGCACAATTCCCCATGTCCTCAGAGAGGGCATCAAGTGTATGCTTAACCACTTCCACTGACATGAAACTCATTACCTTCCAATGCTTCCAAGAAACTCCACTTGTGGACAGCTTGGGCTCTTAGGGAATTCTTCCTTAGACTGAGCTCAAGTTGGCCCCCCTAGAACTCCCTGCCCTCACCCCCGGGCCCACCTCTATCAACTGTCTCTAGTTCTGCCCTCTGCAGTCCATCCCTCAGACCATCAGATAGCGAAGGCTGGTTCATCCCGAGCCTCTGGATGAATCTGCTCTCTCACCTCAATCTAAATGTATTATCGGAACTGAAATTGCTGAGCAAGATCCCAAAATGTGATCTCCTAAGCCGATGAAGGGTTGCTGCTAAGCCTTATGGTTATTACTGCCTCCATCCTCCCAGGACCATCTGGGGCCTTGCTGGGCCAAACCTCCATCAAACACCCAGCAAGTCAATTCAATGTAATACGTACTATGAGCCAGGGAGTGTGTCCATACACACAGTGACCCAAAAAACAGGAATACTCCCTTCCCCCAAGGAGTTTACATTGTACTAGAAGAGGCCTGTCCTGTCATTTAGAGAAGTGCAGGCTGGCATCTCCACTGGTGATGATGGGCTCTGGAAAGCCATCAAATGGGCAGCCAGCCTACTTCTATTTATTTATGTATTTATTTTGCGGGGCAATGAGGGTTAAGTGACTTGCCCAGGGTCACCCTGTGTCGTGTCTGAGGCTGGATTTGAATTCAGGTACTCTTGAATCCAGGACTGGTGCTCTATCCACTGCGCCACCTAGCTGCCCCCCAGCCTACTTCCCTCCATCTTTCCTCCACAGGTTCCCCAGACCATCCCCTCTGCTACTCACCAACTCAGGGACCCCTGTGTGTGGTGGGGTGGGGGGAAAGGGAAGGAAAACAAAGCCTTTGTAACATATCTACATGTAATCCCCTATTATTTCTTTTTCTTTTCTTTTCTTTTCTTTTTTTTTTGCGGGGCAATGGGGGTTAAGTGACTTGCCCAGGGTCACACAGCTAGTAAGTGTCAAGTGTCTGAGGCCGGATTTGAACTCAGGTACTCCTGAATCTAGGGCCAGTGCTTTATCCACTGTGCCACCTAGCTGCCCCCAATCCCCTATTATTCCAACCTCAGTTTTCTCTGACTTCCCTGACCAAAACATTTCCCCTTGGCCACTGTTCCCCAGTGTGTGTTGTCTTCCCCTGTTAAAATGTAAGATATTGGAGGGCAGAAACTGCATTGTCTTCCCAGCACTACTGTATCTGTAGGCACAGTGCCTGGCACAGTTGGGAAGGGCTCAATAAATGCTTTTCGGTCTCTGATCTTTCCAGAGCCAACCTAGTTCTCTGCCCTTGAGGGAAAGAGATAACATGTTAGATGGCAGAGTAAGTAATGATCTGAAAAGTTCTCAATGGGCTAAAGCCATAGGCCCAGTCTAAACAAATGAAATGTAACGGATAAATGTAAAGCCCTCCATTCAGGTTCAAAAAATCAACTGCACAAACAAAAGTCGGGAAAGTTATAGCTAGACAAGAGTTTATATGAAAAAAAATTGGGGATTTTTAATGGACTGCAAGCTCCGAATGAGTCCATGGCATGGTCTGACCACCAAAGGAGCTAATGAGATCTTGGGCTGCATTAAGAAGGCAGGGTTTTTAGAATAAGGAGGTGACCAATCATGCCTCCATCTTGTGTCCTGGCCAGACCACATAGGGAATTTGGAGTCATATCTGGGTACTACATTTTAGGGCAGTCAATGGGCTAAAACCTGTTGGTGGAGGAGATTGGAAATCAAGTCACACAAAGATTGTTTTGAAGGAATTAGGCCCGGAGAAAGACTTAATGGGGACACGATCTTGTCGTTTAGTTGTTTTCAGTCATGTCTGACTCTCTGTAACCCCATTTGGGGTTTTTCTTGGCAAAGATACTGGAGTGGTTTTACATTTCCTTCCCCAGCTCATTTGACTGATGAGGAAACTAAGGCAAACAGGATTAGGTGACTTGTCCAAGGCCACACAGCTAGTAGTGTCTGAGGTCAGATTTGAACTTGAGGTCTGGTGCTCTATCCACTGCACTGCCCATCTAGCTGCCATTACAGCTGTCTTCAAGTATTCAAAAGGCTGACACATGAAAAAGGGACTGGGCTCATTCTGTCTGACCTCAGAGGGCAGAAGGAATGGGGGGAAGGATTCTTGCAGAAGGTGGGATCTTAGCTAAGATGTGAAGAAATCCAGGAGGCAGAGGCAAGAAGGATCTCAGGCACCGGGGTGACAACATTGCCTGGGGTTGAGAGTATCTTGTTCAAGGAACAGTAAGGAAGCCAGTCTCTGGATGAAAGAAGATGTGGAGGGGAGCAAGGTGGAAGAAGCCTGGAAAAGAAGGAAGGGGCCAGGTTGTGAAGAGCTTTAAAAGCCAAACAGGATTTCCTATTTGATTGAGGCACTAATAGGGAGCTCCTGGAGTTTATTGAATGGGAGGGGATGAGGAGGAAGGTGATGAGGTCAGATCTGCACTTTAGGAGAGATATCACGAAGGTTAAATCAACAGGATTTGGCAGTAGATTGGAGAAGGAGGGTGAGAGGGAATGGAGAGTTGGGGATGACGCCTGGGTTGGTTGGACGCCCTAGTCACTGGGAGGTTGGCCAACCATTTCTTGATGGCTGTGTTAACAGCTTGACCACCTTGGGCATTTCCTTTGCCGTTTCAGATAGGGACTTGGACTGTGTCCTTTCCCTCCAAATGCCCCCTTCTCCTTGGGCCCTGTTAATTGCCCTCTGATCACCAGCTGCTCTATCTTGTTCCATATCCAGGGGGAATCATCGAGCAATATTCTGACAACCTGCTTCTGCCTAGTGGGCAACAAGATTGACCAAGGGACAGAGATGCCTGCAAGGTCACTCACTTTGAGGTCTGTCTTGCTCCAAATGGACTTTCTCATTTGTTCCTAAATGAAGCCTGGCCAGCTGGAAGGTCAGTTGCCCATCATCTTCAACGGATGGGAAAATATTGAATTGTCAGCAAGATGGAACAAGGCCCTAGCCAAGGCCTAGAATAGGGGCAGTCTCAGCAGTGACTTCAAACAGTGACTCAAAGAAGTGGCTTTGAGTACATCTAGCCAGCTTCCTTCACACTAATGGGCTGGACAGGACCTGTCTAAGGAATGGGGCAAAGGAAAAGCATCCCGTGGGAGTCAGTCAACAGTCAACAAGCATTGATTAGGTTCCTACTGTGTACCAAGCACAGGAGTTACAGAAGAGGGGATTCCTGCTTAGTGATGGGAAGAATTAGAGACCATCTGACTTCCCAGTTTCCAAGTCTGTAGTCTTTGTCAGGCATCTGCCTTCACTGAAGCCACCTCCGGCCCCAGCTCCATCTTAGCAGGGATAATGAAATGTCTCCAGGAATAAATTCTTGGTAATCAGTGTGATGGAGACAGAAGCCCTGTCAAGTCCCCAGCTTCCTCCCAGGAATATGCAGATCTTCTTGGCCAAGGGCAGGCTGTACACAGGGCTAACCTGAGCCAAGGTAGACACAAGTTGGGCCTGGGAAACAGCCTCTCCGGGCGCCCCAGGGCCAGAAATGCACCCTGTTCAATAGGGAGAAGACCCTGCTAGAGCCCAAGGGCCGTCCCTTCTGGACCAATGCCTCCATTTGCTGTGTCCTCTGACTTTCTCCTGTAAGATTCATGCCCATCCCATGACAAGCTCCTTAAAGAGTGGCATACGATACATTGGAAGGGGCCCTAGGCTGGCAGTCAGAAGACAGATTCTAGTCCTGGCTCTACTTGTGTGACCTGCATGCGCAGGCCACCTCCCCTCCCGGGCTCTCAGTTTCCTCATCTGTGAAATGAAGGGGTTAATTAGATGATCACCAGGCTCATTCCTAGCTCAGACTGTCTTCTATGTTTTCTAAGGACATTTCCAGGTCTAAGGATGAGGGGTCTGGATGGGGCAGGGGTGGGGAGGGGGTATGTTGGGGAGGACAGAAATCAGAGGAAAAATTTGATGGAAGGACCCAAATATCTTAGGCCAAAGCTCATGCTCTTCCCCCTTGAGATAACTTCCCAGGCTCCTCCACCATCTGCCTGGAATGTCCCCCATGACCCTGCACAGGGGATGGGAGGGGAAGACTAAAAAGGGAGCATACTAACCCCTCCCCAGTGCATAGGGGCCTCCAGGCCAGCCCTGTCACCCACCCATCCACCTAGGGCTGGCCAGAAAGTGAGCCTTGGTGCAGAGGAAGGATCCTTGCTACACTTACTTTAAGACTGCAAGGATTTCTAGGGTAGGACTTCCTGGGTTCGAGCCCTCCTTGTCACAGATTATTATAATGTGGTGCTCTGGAATGAATGCCGGACTTGGAGTCGAGGCCTGGGCCCAAGTCCAGGCTCTGACATTAATGTCTGTGTCATTGCAGTCAATTCACTTACCCTATTGGGTAAATGGGGGGAGGGGGTGGCATTGGAGTGGACGACCTCTGGGCTTCTTTCCCACTCCAATCTCCCATTCTAAGAGCTAGAATGTAAGCTTCCTGAGAGCAGGCATGCCTCTCCTGTTTTGGGCCTGTGTATCCCTAGCCTGGCACAATGCCTGGCTCCCTGTAGTCATAAACCTTTGTTAAATTGTTCATTTGAAAGGAGCAGCCATACAGCCCCAGGCCAGCCCCAGCCTGGTCCCTACTGGAGGGTTTTCCAGCGAATTGGCATTGCCAGGGCTTACTTAGCTCTGCTAGCACAGGAGCCCAGGGTCACCTCTGTGCCACGAGGAGGCATCGAAGGAGGACTTCAGCCGAGGCCCCAGAGTGCTAATGATATGCAAATCAGCATGCAAATCAGCACGACTTGAACAGCTGATCAAATCACAGGCTCTCCAAGCTGGAAGAGGCCTCCAAGTGGATGCAGTTCAATCTCCTTATGGGGGAGAGGGACTTGTCCAAGGTCACAAGATCGGGTAGAGGCAAAGCCTGCATTAGAACAGGGTACTTAGGATTCATAGCCTAGGATGCTCTGGTTTATTTATACACAGGGTTTGTTATTAGATAAATATTTTCATATTCCAGTAGAGTTGGTTTCCTTTGAAAGGCCTCATGCTTCATGTTATGTATTTTTTTTTTAAGTGAGGCAGTTGGGGTTAAGTGACTTGACCAGGGTCACACAGCTAGTAAGTGTTAAGTGTCTGAGATCAGATTTGAACTCAGGTCCTCCTGAATCCAGGGCCGGTGCTCTATCCACTGCACCACCTAGCTGCCCCCCATGTTATGTATTTTAACATGTGCTTCTGAGAAGGGTTCCATGGGCCTCACCAGAACAGGACCATGGGATACAACAAAACTTGAGAACACTTGTTCTATTGACAGTGAACCTTTCCAACTTAGACTGGACCATACCCTGGTTCATCCTCATCAAGCTCTCCTAGCAGTGCCCAGCAGCAAGGCTGCCCAGGCTCTGGGCTTAGAATCAGGAAGACCCGAGTTCAAATCCAGCCTCATACACTTACCAGCTCTGTGATCCTAGGCAAGTTACTTTAATAAGTCTGGGCCTCTCTTCCTTTTATTTGTAAAACAAGGGGATTAGACTCAGTGACCCATTAGATTGTCCTAATTCCATACCTGTCCACAGGGCTCCTCAGTGTGTCTTTTGCCTCTTTTTGTATCCCCACCACTCTGCATAGAGCCTTGCTTAGGGTTATTGTTTAGTTGTTTTTCAGTTGTGTCTGACTCTTCATGACCCCATTTGGGGTTTTCTTGACAGAGATACTGGAATGGTTTGCCATTTCCTTCTCCAGATCATTATACAGATGAAGAAACTGAGGCAAACAGGGTGAAGTGACTCACCCAGGATTGCACAGCTAGTAAGTGTCTGAGGTGGGATTTGAACTAATGAAAATGATATCCCTGACTCCAGGCCCAGCAATCTATCCACTGTGCCACCTAGCCACCTAACTCAAACATAGAAGGTGCTTAATTTGTTGTTTGTCCTTTGTTCTCAAAGAGGACCATGACATCAGGGTGATGTCATGACTTGCACTGAATTGGATTTAAGTGAAGAAGGGCCGTACAAGGTCACCAACCTTTCTCTCTCCTCCAGAGCCATGTGGGTCCAGTGTCAAGATATAGATAGATGAGGATGACTGGAGATGGGCCCTGGATGTTTAAGGCAATTGAGGTTAAGTGACTTGCCCAGGGTCACACAGCTAGTAAGTGTCTGAGGTGAGATTTGAACTCAGATTCTCCTACTTCTAGGTCCAGTGCTCTATGAATTTTACCACCCAGCTGCCCCAGAGAAGGTACCTAATAGATATTTATTGACTGACTGACTGGTATCCTTTCAATCTTTCAGTGGGTATGCTCCTATGCCTGGAAGCTTTGGAGAAGGATGGCTTTAATCATGCAGCAGGCATCTTGGAAGACAAGCCTAGGCATCAGGGTTTAGTGGGAGAAGATCCCAAGAGACTGTGGGATGGTCAACCGGGAGTGGAGGGTCTGAGCAGTAATATGCAAAGCCCAGGTCTCTCCCCTTTTAGCCAACAGGCCTTTGGATGCCTGGCCCCCCGAAGCAGCACCCTGCCACCCTAACCCACCCCACCCCTCTCACAGACCAGCCCTGCTGTGACAGTCAATTAGCCCTCATTAGCCAGATCCTCCTCAAGCTAACGAGCTGAGCAAATATTTTCCCTGGGAGCTGCGGGGCCCAAGCAGCTGCAGTAAGAAGAAGCTGCTTCAGTAACTGGGGCCAGAGTCCTGGTCTGGTGCCTAGAGATCTCCTTTCACTGGTCTGCCACAGTCAGTCAGTAAGCATTTATTAACCATCTACTATGTGCCAGGCACCATGCTAAATGCTGGGGATACAAAAAGAGGCAAAAGACAGTCCCTGCCCTAGAGGAGCCCCAGATGAATAGACTAGGAGTCTGGCAGGGCCAAGGGAGGAAGCTGTGGTCTATAGTGCCTGCCAAAGGCTAGGGATGGTCAGGAAGGAGAGGAACAGATGTGGATCTTCACGAGTGATGGTGTTGATGGTGATGGTGATGGTTGTTGCTGTTTCAGTCATGTCTGACTCTCTATGATCTCATTTGGGGTTCTTCTTGGCAAAGACACTGGAGTGGTTTGCCATTTCCTTCTCTAGCTCATTTTACAGATGAGGAAACTGAGGCAAACAGAGTTAAGTGACTTGCCCAGGGTCACACAGCTACTAAGTGTCTGAGGTTAGATTCGAACTCAGGAAATTGAGTCTTCCTGACTCCAGGTCTGGTGCTCTGTGCACTATGGTGCCATCTAGTGGTCAATAATATCAATAGCTAACATATATATGCTAGCTGCCTTGCCATATGCTCCTATTATATATATATATATATATATATATATATATATATATATATCACTTCAAGGTTTTCATATATTATCTCACTTGAGATTAACAACATCCTTGTGAGGTAGATGCTATTATTGCTCCCATTTTACAAATGAGGAAGTAGAGGCAGGAAAGAGGGTTAAAGGACTTGCACAGGGTCACACTGCTAGCAAGTGACAGAGGCAAAATTTGAACTCAGGTCTTCCTGATCATTGAGTCCTTGTGTCATCTCCGGGCATGGCTTAAGTGGGCCCATGTCAGCATTTATGGGAGTATGTAGAGTTCTCAGAGACCAACCAGGCCTTAGCAAAGAAGCCTGTGATCCTATCTTATCAAATCAGATAATATTGGTAAAGCACAGCACAATGTCTGGGCACATAGTAGGTGCTTAATAAATGCTTGCTCCCATTCCCCCTATTTCCACCCCTTCAGAAGCAGTGTGACATAAAGAGCGCTGACTTCGGAATTGTTTAAGAATCTGGGTTGAAGGGGCAGCTAGGTGGTGCAGTGGATAAAGCACCAGTCCTGGATTCAAGAGTACCTGAATTCAAATCCAGCCTCAGACACTTGACACTTACTAGCTGTGTGACCCTGGGCAAGTCACTTAACCTTCATTGCCCTGCAAAAAAATCTGGGTTGAAATTCTGACTCTGAAGCTTACTAGCTACATCCACTTCCTTTTGGGTATAAATTTCCTTCTCTTGTAAAATGATTGGGTGGAGGTAGAGTCAGAATGGCCAAGGGAGAGAAAACATTTTACCTGGAGCCAAGACAGGGCCCCAGGGCAGGAAGAAATACCAGGGGATCCCTGAGCAAATTCTGGGTGCAGGAACAGGTGCCATGTGGAAATTCTGTTGCCTACCACCCAGCTCTGGGCTGCCCTAGTGAACTCTCTTGCTACCTCCTGAGCAAGGGAACCATAGCTGTGTGACTGGCTCTCACCCCAGGAGCATATTTAAGCATCCCAGACCAAAGGGGAGCCAGCAGTTAGGTTCCTCTGAACCTACAGAACCCCACAGTGGTCTAATAGTGACTGAGTCCACCAATAGTCTTCAAAAACTCCCAATCAAGGACAAACCAACAGAGCCAAACGTGGGTCAGAAACTTGCAGAGCTCAGATCAAGAGGTTGGCTCTTAGGAGCATTGAAAGCTTGCAGGCCCCCTGGACCTGGCTGTGAAAGCCCCAGAAGAACACAAAAGGACAGAAGCTCAGGCCATACGTCCCCACCCCACTCCCAGCCCTAACATGAAACCTAAAGTCAAGGAGCCAGCTGGGAGAATGAGCAAACGAAATCAGAATCCCACCATAAAGAGCTACTATGGTGACAGGGAAGTTCAAGCCACAAACTCAGAATTAGACAATAAACCAATAACATCTACAAATAAAACCTCAAAGAATGCCGACTGGACATAAGCCCAGCAAGAATTCCTAGAAGAGGGCAGCTAGGTGATACAGTGGATAAAGAACCAGTCCTGGATTCGGGAGGACCTGAGTTCAAATCCAGCCTCAGACAATGACACTTACTAGCTGTGTGACCCTGGGCAAGTCACTTAACCCTCACTGCCCCTCAAAACAAAAGAATTCCTAGAAGAATTAAAGCAAGAAATCAAAAAAAAAAGAGCAAAAAAATATTTTAGAAACCAGTTGAGAATAATAAAGGAAGAATTAAGAGCTAGGGAAGAAAGATTTTTTAAAAGATAGTTTTTGGGGGGCAGCTAGGTGGCACAGTGGATAGAGCACTGGCCCTGAATTCAGGAGGACCTGAGTTCAAATCTGGCCTCAGACCCTTGACACTTACTAGCTGTGTGACCCTGGGCAAGTCACTTAGCCCCAATTGCCTCACTCCCCCCCCACCAAAAGATAGTTTTTTTAAAGTAATAAACATTTTTATTTATAGTTTTGAGTTCCAATTTTTATCCCTCCTTCCTTCCTTCTCCTGCAGTGGTAAACAATAGGATATGGGTTATACATGTATGATTATGTAAAACATTACCATATTAGTCATTTTGCATAAGAAAACTTGAATAAAAGAAAGTGAAAAATAGCGTGCTTCAATCTGTTCCATCAATATCAGTTCTTTCTTTGGAGGTGGATAGTATGTTTCATCAATAGTCTTTTGGGATTGTCTTGGATCATTGTATTGATGAGAATAGTTATGTCTTTCACAGTTCTTCATCAAACAATATTGCTATCTCTGTGCTCAATGTTCTCTTGGTTCTGTTCACTTCACTATACATTAGCTCATACATGTCTTTCCAGGCCTTTCTGAAATCATCCTGCTTGTCATTTCTTATAACACAATAATATTCCTTCACCAGCATATACCACAGCTTTTTTAGCCATTCCCAATTGATGTGAAGTCCTTTGATTTCTAATTCTTAGCCACCACAAAAAGAGCTACTATAAATATAAAAAGATAATTAATAGCTTGGAAAAAGAGGCACAAGATCTTGTTGAAGAAAATTAACTCCTTAAAAATTAGAATTTGGGACCAATTAGAAGCTAATAACTCCATGAGACTTCAAGAAATGATCAAATGCATGAGCTGGACTGGAATGTAAGCTCTCTGGAAGTAGGAATTGTTGCATTCTTTGTACTGGTGGTCTCCACTGCTGGCCTAATAGCTGGCACACAGTAGGTTCTTAATAAATGCTTGATCAATTGGATTTCATGATCTCTAAGGTCTGAATTGATCACTGCCATGGAGGAAAGTAGGGGATATGTAATGACAATGACATACATTTCTATAGTCTTTTAAGTTTTTCAGAGAACTTTTCTCACCTCTGCGAGGTAGGTAAAGAGATGTGCTCAAGGTCACGTAGTTAATAAGTACCAGAATTGGTACAGGGCTCCTGACTGTCTCTGTTGGGATGGTCAACATTGCCCTAACCCAGGCCACATGGGTGGGATGGAAGCCCCCAGTGAATGGGCCAGGAAGTGACCTGAGGAGACCTCAGCTGTCCTGGAGGGATGGAGCCTAACAAAGCATCCTCCCCCCATCCCCACCCCTGCCTTCCACGTTCAGTCAAGCGCCAGCTGGAGGCCTTGGCTGTGGCTGGCTCATATGGCCCACACAGGTGGACATTGGTGGGTGATGAGAAGCAGACTCTTAGAGCACTGGAGATCAGCTCTCTGGGCTCAGGGTCAGTAAGCTGAACCTATTCTTTGGTCCCAATATGGGTTAGGTGTCCTCACCACCCTTCGTATTGATGCCAGTCAGGTGCCCCTAGGTTCAGGCATTGAGAGCAGTCAGAGGTCCCAGGGCACCGATGATAATCAAGGGCCCTGTCAGGGATGCCTCAGGCATATCTGCTCAACCTTCCCCTGAAGCTCAGGGCCCATCATCCACCATCTGCCCTGCCTCCCCTGCAACTTCCACCCAGAAGTGGAAAGAGCAATAGGTTTACAGGCAGAAGAGTTGGGTTCAAGTTTCAGCTCTGCCCACTTACTAGCTCTGTGACCTTGGACAAGTCAATTTCCTTCTCTGGATCCGAATTTCCTCTTCTGTGAAATGAAGGGGATGGACTAGATACCAATAATTAATATCTATAAAGGGCTTACTATGTGCAAGACGCTGTGCTAACCACTTTACAGTTATTATCTCAACTGAATCTCACAACAACCCTGTGAGGTAGAGGCTACTATTAGCCCCATTTGCTGTCTGAGGCAGACAGCAAAGTGACTTGCCCAGGGTCACCCAGCTAGTAAGCATCTAAGGCTGGATTTGAACTCAGCTCTTCTTGACTCCAGGCTGAGCATGCTATCCGCTGTACCATTTACTGCCTCCTTCATGTTTCTCTGTTCTCCACTCCTGATTCTCTGGACTTCTCCTCCACAACCGCAGGTGCTCAGCTTGTCTTCCACCATTAGAGTGTAAGTTCTCTGAGGGCAGGGACCGTTATTTCTTTTTTACTTGTATTTGTATTCCAAGCTGTTGGCACATAGTAGGAGTTGAATAAATGTTTGTTGCCTTGACCATTAAGGACTCTGACACCTGGTAGGATCGAGGGCCACTCTTCCCCACCCTGCTAGGACAGGTAGAGAAAGTCCTTCCCCTTTCAGGAAGTCCTCTGGGGTGAGATGGCTGACACAAACATAAGGGTGTCCTCCATAGACTGCAGAGATAGTCACAACTTTTGATCTACAAGGGGACTCAAAGGTCACTGAGTCAAGCCCCCTCATTTTACAGATGAGATAACTTGAAGCCCAGAGAAGTGACTTGCTCAAGGTCACACAGATTGCACGTGCTTGTGCAGGATTTGAACCCAGGGCATCCCACTCCAAGTGCAGCACTCACTCCACTGCTGTGGGCTTGCCCCTCATCCTAGTCTCAGGGATCACAGGTGGCAGGGCCGTGCGTTTCTCTCTCACACACGTGCAGTTTCTATCGATCCATGGTGGGGTGTGCATGGTGTGTCTGTGTTTGTCTCAGACCTGTCACACACAATATCGAAGAGCGCCCACTCCCTCAGCTCCCCCCAGGGCCTGACACAGCCCCAGGCCAGGATGCTGGGCCAGGCTGGCTCCAGGCTAGGGAAGGGGCAGCCATCCCCAGGCTGAGGGCGCCCCCTGCTGCTGGCTTCAGGACAGGAGTAGCTGCCCAGCCCCTGCCACAGCCTTCCTGGAAGCCGGGCATCATCTGCCCCTGCCGTGCCCTACCCAGTCCGGGTGCCAGGCTCAAAGGGAGGCAGATTGGGGCTGGGAACGGAGGAGGTGAGCAGTACAAGAAGGGCCACCAGCTCTGAGCTGCAATGGATGAATGGAGGTGTGGATCTGGGAGGGAGGGCCCCTGGCCAGCTGCTTCCCACAAGCCACAAGCCACGAGCCACCTTTACGGCCACCCTCTAAGCCCAGACGCTCCTCCGGGATCAAGTGGAATCCACTCCTCTGATGGGTGACCTCTTCTCTCCCCCAAGATACTCCATCTCCCCGGCGGGCCCTTTGCCCTGGTAGCTGTCCCCCCCCAGACACCCCCACCCCCGTGCCAGCAAGGCCCCTTCTCACCTCTGCTCCTGAACACTGTTCCAGGGCCACCCCCTTCCCCAGGCCTTCCCCTTCAGGGTGATTTTCTATCCTGCCCAAGCTCCTTGAAGACAGGTGCCCCTTTGTGCCCCCCATGCCCCCCATCCCACCCCAGAGGAGGCCTCCCTCACACACAGTGCATGTGGCTCCACAGGCCCCGCTGGCTCCCGGCCATTTTCCCCACCTTATCCAAGCCCACCCTGCTCCCCAGCCATGGGACAGGAGACACTGAAAGGCTTATGGATACTTTTTATTGAACCCTGAACAAAAACAGAAGCAGAAGAGGAAATGCCCACATGTGGGCACTGGTGCCCACCCCCGGGCACCTCACTCGAGCCTCACTTGGGAGACAGGGGAAGGCACAGCCCCCTCTGAGCTCCAGACGCCACTAGGGCCTGGCTCTGTCCCTTACCCGACCCTGAGGGGCCTGAGTCCACCATCCCTAGGAGGAGGACAATGGAGGCCTTGAAGCCCAAGGACACAAGGGGCTCCCTGGGGGACTATTCAATAGCCAGGAGGTGGCTGGTCAGGCCCACAGAAGGGAGATAGGAAGAGGGGAGGTGGTGGGCACGCCTGGTTCTCTGCCTCACCACTTGGGTGCTCCCTCCGCACTGGCCCCGGGGCCCCTCCGGCCCCAGGCCCTGGAAGGGAAGGGTCTGGTGCAGACATCCGCAGGGAGGCCTGCAGCCGACTGTTCATCTTCACCAGGGCCTCGAGGTGCTGGATGAGGGACAGGGCGTCCCCAGCAGGGAGCACGGGAGTGTGAGGGGGAGGGCACACGGCCCCAGCGGCCGAGCGGGGACAGGTGCCGGCGGGGTGCTCAGGATAGGCGTGGGAACAGTCTGCAGCAGACGGGTGAGGGAGCAGGTTGGGGGCTGGGGCCAGGGCCACTGCCGGGGGGCTGCCAAAGTGGAACAAGCCGGCCAGCTGGAGGAGGCCCAGGGCCCCCATCTCCGACGCCAGGCCCCCACACTCGGGGTGCAGTGGCACACTGAGGGGCAGCAGCCCAGGGCCCAGGCCATCTGCAAGTGGCTGGGCTCGCTGGTCCTGAATCCTTCCGCTGGCGCCGGGCTGAGCCCATGTGGGCAGGGGATCTGGGGCGGCCAGGCTGCCCGGGGGGCAGGAACCCTCGGGGCCCGGGGCAGCAGCCTCCTGCTGGCAGCAGAAAGGGAGGCCGGAGCAGCCCCTCCCTCCCTCCAGCTGCTCCCGCTGTTGCTCCCGCTCCACGTGTCTGGCCACCTCTTCTAAGAGATGGGCGGAAACCCCTTCCCAGGCCGGAGGGCCGTCCAGGCTGGCTCTAGGGGCCCAGGAAGGCCCCGGCTGGTGGAGCGGATCGTGCCTCCCGCACCCTGGCGAGTAGCACTTTGTCTCCACCGGCTCCTTGAAGGTGACCGTCTTCCGTTTCTTCTCCTGCAGGGGGCTGGCCCCATGTAGCCGGGAATCCCCCGGCGGCGCCTTGGGCAGGATCAGTCCCAGCACTAGGCTGCAGTGAGTGACTTCCAGGCCTGGGGGTCACATAGGGGGAGGAAGGGAGGGAGGAGACCCTGAAATGATGGCCCCAAGGGCCACATCTTGAAAACTTTGGCAGAAAACATGGAGCAAAGCTGCAACCAGAAACTCTTGTTAACCAGATGCTGAGCTCTATTGTTTCTACATTGATGGGCCCACACTTGTTATCAGAGCCCTTGGAAACATCCCCGTTCAGCACCCTCTGGCAGAGCCCCAGATGCCTCATCCTAGTTACTGCCCTGAAGTCAGATGGATTGAGCTCAGCAGTTCTGTTCTTCCTGACACCATGTGCTTCCCTGTCACTCCCTCCCCTCATCCCTGGTTCTGTGGGCCAAGCACAGGGAGTCCAATCCCTTTTCCACACAACAGCCCTTCAAATGTTCCCAGGATCACCGGATGGCAGAGGAGGAAAGGACCCGAGGCTGTCTCTCCCATGGAACAGGCTCCTCTACAAGGACACTGCCAACAAGGGATCATCCCTACTTAACTTCTGCCTTGTATCCAAGACACCCTCCCCACAACAACCAAAGCGATGCCCAAAAGCACAGTCACAGGAGAGGCTTCAGGGACTGCCTTGTATCTCTGGGCCATTGAGCTGGAAGGGGCCTTAGGAGAGCACTGAATCCAGCTCCCTCATTTTACAGATGAGGAAACTGGGGCACCCAGCTGTTAGGCGACAGCTAAGGTGAAAGAAGATCCAGCACCTCAGCCAATGGCACAGCCTACCTTTTTGGGGTGATTACCCATTACCCTCTTTCTGACTCCCACTGCCCCCCAACATTACCCCAACACTCTCTCCACACTGGTTCCCCAGATACCGCCCACCCCAGCCTATGTCACCTATGCCTGACACGGACTCCCTCCCTCTCCCTCTCCCTCTTTTTCTTTTTCTTTCTTTCTTTTTTTTTTTTTTTTGGTGGGGCAATGAGGGTTAAGCGATTAGCCCAGGGTCACACAACTGGTAAGTATCAAGTGTCTGAGGTTGGATTTGAACTCAGATCCTCCTGAATCCAGGGTCAATGCTTTATCTACTGCGCCACCTAGCTGCCCCCCTCTCTTAGAACCCTAAGCGCCCTTCAGAGATCAGCTGCGGGGGGGGGGGGGGGGGGGGCCCAACCACAGGAGCTCAGGCCCGATGCACCAGCCACCCCTTCCCAAACCCCTTTGTGTTTATTTTGGATCTGTCTTGTATTTGACAGGCAGCCTGGCCTTAGAGGTACAAAGGCCTGGGGGACAAGTGCCCCTCTGGCACATGCTATCCCCCCTTAGCCTGTGAGCTCTTTTGGGGCAGAGACTGTCCTTTGCCTTTCTAGATATTCCCATGGCTTAGCACAGTGCTGAGCACACAGTAGGCGTTTACTAAAGGTTTATTGACTGAGCCACTGATCCCAGGAGACTGCCATGGCTCCAAATTGCAGTGGAGGTGCCCACAGGAATTGACAGAGTTCCTCATTCAGGATTTCTCTTTGCCCTCAGAAATCGGAGATCTGCCCTCTCCCCATATCCTGTGAACATGTGGGACCCCCAAGAGAAGGGGAGCTCCCCAAGGCAGGGACAGTCTGCCTCACTTTTATACCTGTTCTTCCCTGACACCATCCATGGTCCAAAGCACCGGCACTCCAGCCAGAGAACCTTGGACAGCTCCGAAGAGTTGGACTAGCTGGCCTTGGAGGCCCCTCCCCGGTTAGTATCTATGGCTGGTCCAGTCTCTCTGTCTGAGGCCCTCCTCTGCCTGCTACCTCTAAGGAAGTGCTCGGGATTCCCTGCAGCCTCTCAAACATCCATCCATTGTGCTAATCCAGCTCCTATCTTCTCTCCTCTGAGGACTAAGCTTGCCCAGCTCCTGCCCCTCTTCTTTGAGGTGTGAGTTTAGACCCCTTCCCATCTTCCTCACTCTCCTCTGCAACACACCCCAGGTATTCAGTGTCCATCCTGGAATGTGATGCTAAGAATGGAGCACAGCACACAGGGCAGAACCCAGAGAGACCATCGACACCCTCCTTCTGAATGCAGCAACATTATTAATGCCACTAAAGACCCAGCTGGCTTTTGGGGCAGCCAAGCCCCAATGACTTCCACTGAGCAGGCCCGCTAAGACCCCCAGCTCTTTTTTGAGGCTGCTCGAGCTCCAGGTCTCCCCTCCCCGGCCCTGTAAACACTTCCCATTCAGACCACTTCACTGGCTCGCCATACCTGGGCCTCCCAGTGGGCGGAGCTTGGGGGGCACAGGCTGGAAAGCTGGCAGGGGCATGAGGAACATGTCCAGGTGCTCACTGGCTGCCATGCCATAGCGCTGCTTGTTATTGAGGTAGGAGTAGAGCATGTTGTAATTCTGGGCATCACAGGCCCCACGTGGGCACAGGCGGACCACGCTGATGTTCTAGGGGAGGGAGAAGGAGGCATGAGAAAGGATGAGCAGGGGGTGGGGAGGAGGAAGAGAGAAAACAGCCTCCTAGCTCATCTCCCCACCTCCCGTCTCTCTTCTCCAATTCATCTTTTCACGGGCTGCTTGAATAATCCTCCTAATGAATAGCATTGAGCCTGCCACCAGGCAGCTCGCAAACCTTCAATTGTCTGCCCAGAACAGGATGGGCTCCGGAGCTTGGCATTCAAGGCCCACCACAATCTGGCTCCAACTGACTTTCCCAGCTTTATCTCACACCACTGACCTCTTCTCCCAGCCAAGCCCAAGCACTCTCCATCCCACGCTCTCACCCTGCCCTCTCTCCCATCTGGGCCCTTCCTTGAGCCAGCTCCCCTGCCTGCAATGGACTCTGATCCAAATCTCTGTCTGCTCAAGCCCTTCCTCTCTGCAGGCTTCAGTCCAGGGCCCCCTCAGCCCCCACCCGGTGAGAATTAATGTTCCCTCCCCTCAAGAGCTCCAAGCAGGCTGCCTGGACCCCTCATTCCCTCTTGTTTCACTGCCCCTTGGATCCCAGGCCCACCTGACTTTCCTGCCCTGAGGCCTTTAAGGGCTGGGTCTGTGTGGCCACCCTGGTTCTATTCCCCAGGCCTGAGCACAGGCAGGCCCTGGATAATGTTTGATGGATGAGCAAGGGGAGTAAGGAGCCTGCTCTGGACATGGAGGGTGCCTGCAGGTGGGGTTAGGGCAGCCTTGGGGGCCCTCAGAGGTAGATGGGGTGATGGACTAGCCCCAGCTTCCCAGTACCTTGGCTTCCGCTGGCCAGATGCTGTCCAAGTGATCCCAGACAACTTCAGGGAGAACACAGCCTGCTGAGTGGATCACCTTAGGCAAAGCCTGCAAGTGGTGTGTGTGGGGGGGTAAATGGGTTGGCAGGTGGTGGGGGTGGCTACCAGCTTCAGGGGAATTGGGCTGAGGAAAGGCTCCTTATGGTGAGGGCTCTGGGGCTGTTCATGGAGATCTGGGGCTAGTCCCGTGGTGTAGACCAGCGGGGGCATACCCAGACCTCCACAACCCCAGCTAGGGCTGGGGCTGGGAGGGGAGGAGCAATGGGGGAGCAGGGGAGAGGGAAGCAAAGGGGAGGGAAGGAGACAGGCAAAAGGAAAGGAGGGAAGGAGGGGAGGAGGGGAGGGATGGAGGGAGGGATGGAGGGAAGGAGGGGAGGAGGGAGGGAAGGAGGGGAGGGAGGGAAGGAGGGTAGGAGGGAAGGAGGGGAGGAGGGAGGGATGGAGGGAGGGATGGAGGGAAGGAGGGGAGGGAGGGAAGGAGGGGAGTAGGGAGGGAAGGAGGGGAGGGAGGGAAGGAGGGGAGGGAGGGAGGGATGGAGGGAAGGAGGGGAGGGAGGGAAGGAGGGGAGGGAGGGATGGAGGGAAGGAGGGAAGGAGGGAAGGAGGGGAGGAGGGGAGGGAGGGAAGGAGGGAAGGAGGGAAGGAGGGGAGTAGGGAGGGAGGGAAGGAGGGGAGGGAGGGAAGGAGGGGAGGAGGGGAGGGAAGGAAGGAGGGAAGGAGGGGAGGGAGGGATGGAGGGAAGGAGGGGAGGGAGGGAAGGAAGGAGGGAAGGAGGGGAGGAGAGGAGGGAGGGATGGAGGGAAGGAGGGGAGGGAGGGAAGGAAGGAGGGGAGGGAGGGAAGGAAGGAGGGAAGGAGGGGAGGAAGGGAGGGAAGGAAGGAGGGAAGGAGGAGAGGAGGGGAGGGAGGGATGGAGGGAAGGAGGAGAGGAGGGGATGGAGGGGAGGAGGGGAGGGAGGGATGGAGGGGAGGAGGGCAGTCTTGGAGGCTACCTGGATAAGCTGGCTACTGTCGCCATGAACCAGAAAGGCTTTTGCAGCAAATCGCTTGATGGAGAACATTTCCAGGGCACCTTCCCACAATGGCCGGCCCTGAGGAGCCTTTGGCTTCGGAGCCTGCCTCAGGCAGGAGGCCAACTCGGGCCTGGCATGGACAGAGCAGAACACGATCCGGTGGGCTGACCCGGCTTCCTTCCGTGAGGTTCCCTCCTAGCCGGCCTCACGGGAGGATGCTCCTGTGGCCTACTGCCTTCCTCTGAGCATCTCAAAGCACCCCGGCTTCCCCACTGCCTGACTTCCCCCGCTCTGGACTTCCTGAGCCCCCCCCCCCAACCCTCCACTGCCATTTCCTCCCCCCGCTTGGACCTGTCCTGGGCTTGGGTCCAAGAGCCAGTTCTGCACATCCCTGGCAGTGGGGTGTCTCCTCGAGGCAAGGAAACAGGGCCAGGGAGCCTCTGTGGGGTGCTGGCGACTTTGCTCCTGGAGGGCGGGGTGCTCCTGGGTGCATTGAAGCCTCTGCCCCCTCGAGGGGCCACCCAACCTGGAGAGTGCAGACAGAGGAGTTGAGCCTGCAGGGAGGGGACGTGGGCAGAGGATCTGAGGCTGCTGTGGAGGAGGGGGAGAGAATGCCAAGGCCGATCCCTCTCTCCTCTCCCATGGCACTGAACAAGGTCCCCACTTGTGCTTACGGGCTCTCCCAGGGTTGACATGACAACAGTGTTCGGGGCAGCCATTCCCGGGGCCCAGCGAGGAGCATCCCCCTCAAGAGGTCCCAGGAGACTCAAACAATGGAGCCACATGCCAAGTGCACCCTGTCACCCCCAGCCCTGCTCCCCTCCTTCCAGCTCCTCAGCCTTGCTCCCTCTTCTCTCACAGGCATCTCCTCTGCCCCCTCTACCTCCAGCTCCCCTCTTCCGTTGCCTTCCTCGACCCTCCTCTATCCCCGAACTGCTTTTCAACCCAATTTTCCATCCTTCTCTTCAGTCACCTTTCACCTTTCACCCCTGAATTTTTCTGTCTGTCCCCTTCCTCTGCCCCCTTCTTCCATACAACCTGTCCTCCCCTCCCATCCTCACTCAGTCTCTCTTCTGGGCCTTTTTCTCCCACTTCACCCCCATCAGGCCAAGCCAAAAGACCCTTGTGCCCTTCAACACGACCCATTCCCAGCCCAAGGCACATGCACACTGAACTCCCCCCTCCACCAGGCCCTGCTCCCACCCATGCAGACTCGGCAGTCAGGGTCCAGGAAATGGCTCTCGTGCTGTTCCGTGGTGTCTCGCCCAGACTGGGATTCGGCTGCTGGAGGCTGGGGGCGCAGGCTTATGTCCAGATGGGAGGCCGGCTCCTATGGGGGGGAGAATGGGGGAGGGAGGGGCTAGAGGTAGAGACAAGCTTGCTGGGAGGCCAGGAACAGTGTCCACAATCCCAGACGGGTGAGAATATTTCTGAAACTTTTATTTCATTCTCTCGCTCAGCACCCTCCATAACCCCAGTCTCCTTCTACACCTTAGTGTAGTCTTCCCATCATCCTCTTTCAGGACTTATTTAAATATCGCCATGTACGATACTTTCATCAGACAAAGGAGGAGACTGAGACCTAGAGACACAGGCAGTAGTCAGCAAAGACAGAAACAGAACCCAGGACTGTCAGTCTGGTGCCAGGCCTGGGAACTGTTGCCACTTTTAGTCATTAAGCCAATGTCACCTACAGTGGCTGGCATCCCTGCGACTGTTGCTCTTTTTGGCCCAGTCCCGAGGGAGCGGTCTCGGGGGCCATCGGCAGAATGGGGGCCTGAGGTGGGAGGGGCATGGAAAGCACCTCCTAGGTGGTGCTGGCTCAAATAGTGATGCCCACTCACCGTCAAGTCCTCCAAGGTGAGGGTTTGGTCCACATCTGGATGGATTTCAATCTCCCCTTTGTGGGTCAGTTTGGTGAAACGGAAGCTGGGAGCCTCTCGCTGTTGCTTCTCAATGATCTCCAAGCCCTGGTACGGTAGAGAAGGCCCGGGCCTGACGAGGTCCTGCCGACCCAGCCCGCAGGGCCCCTCGGCCGCCCTGGTATCTGTCTGCTCACCCTCTCCCCTCTCCCCTGGCAGGCAGGCCTCCTCTCAGCCCGTGAAAGCACACTCATCCCCCAAGGCCCAGCTCAGGCTCCATCTCCTCCAGGAAGATGCCCAGACCCCTCTCCTCCACTCTTTCCTCACTCTGTCTATAGCAGTCAGACTTCTGCTTCTATCCAGCTCAGCTGTGGGAGCCTCTTCTCCTCTCTCTCTGCACCAGGCACCCTGCGTGAGCACTTGCCACAGAGCTGCTGACTGACGGACTTGGGAGGACCTGATGACTGGGGGGAGGGCGGGCGGAGGTAGCAAGGCACTTCTTAGACTTCCTCACTGTCTAACCTCAGAGGGATCATTTCTCTCAGAATCACCTTGCATTCCTCATCTATTCAATGAGACCATTGGAGGGAAATGCTTCCTAGGACATCAGGGGCTACCAAAATGATATGTGTGTGAGGGGGGGTACTACTGCTGCCCCCCAGGCTACACAGTGGCACAGGGCGACCTTGGTGTGCTCAAAGCCCTCCGTGGCTGCCACCGAGCTGAAAAGGCTTTGAGGCCCCAGGGATGTCCAGCAATGCTCCCACATTCAGTGTAGGGAGGCAGCTCTCCAGAGCTGGGCCATCTCTAGGAGCCTGTCTCAGTCACAGAAACCCAGGGAGACCTTCTTCTAAGGAGGCAGTGATGAGGAGGGCCTATACCCACAGACAGGACCTCCTGCCCGGATGGGTTTGACAAGCTCAGGCTAGCAGGCCCTCCTGCAGGGCTTCTATCCTGCCCAACAGGCTGAAGATACAACATGGGCAGCTAGGACACAGCCTTCTCCCAAGGTGCTTAGTCTTGCAACACCATGGGGGAGATCAGAGAGGCTCAGAGGGGAAAGGAGGGAAAACTCCCCAGGGTGAGGGCAGGGAAGGCTTCACAGAGGAGGGGGGACCTGAGTTAGGCCTTGGAAGCAAAGGATTTCAACATGGACTCAGCAGGGGTGAGGGAGACAAGTATATTCAGGGCCAACGGGGTGGAATGGGGTGGACAGGTTGCCTACAGCCAGAAACAGGGCCTTGAATGCCACACCAGGAGGTTGGACTTCTTTCAGAAGGTAATGTAGGGGGCCCAGTAGAGGATGGACATGATCAAAGCTGAGCCAAAGAAAGATTAGAGTGTCAAGGATGTATCGAACAGATGTGAACCTGAATTTGGGGCCATGAGAGCAGCCAGGTAACACAGTGGAGAGTGGGACAAACTTAGGGTCAAAAAGACCAGAGTTGAAATCCTGCCTCAGACCCTTAGTTTCTGTGTGACCCTGGACAAGTCACTTACCTCTGTTGGCCTCAGTTTCCTCAATGACAAAATGAGGCAGTTGGCCTTAACTGTTCCTAAGATCCTTTCCAGGTCTAAATCTATGATACTGAGAGAGCTGTAAAAATGCAGCTGATGGGGGAGGGAGGGGCTGGACTAGGCTGGGGGCAGAGGGATGGTGCGAAGGGAATAAATTCAAGACATGTTTTGGAGGGCGGGTGAACTAACAAAGCTTGGCACCAGGCTGGGGTGGGGGGATTGTGGAGGAAAGGGAAGAGGACTGAATGACTGAGCTCTCAAATCTGGGGGAGTGGGAGGGAAATGGTACCACCAACAACAAACACGGGGAACTAAGGAATGGGGGTGGGTTTGGGGTGGGGTGGGGACTGATGACAAATTCAGTTTTAAACATATTGAATTTGAAGTGTGGGCAGCAAAGCTCCAATTCAATCTATCCAAAGCAGGAGTGGGTGGGGGGCTGGCAGGAGATGATCACATTGCCAGTAGAGTAGGCATTCAGTATTCTGCCAGAGTCATGATGAGGAGGGGGCCAGACGGCATGCCAAGCAATGATCAACTGAAGGAATTCAACATATTTAGCTTAGAAAGGAATGAAGACTTAAGGGAAGGGCACCCAATTCAAGTCTTTGAGTATCTGAAGGGTTGTTGTGTGGCAATGGGATTAGACTCTCCCTGCTTGGCCCCAGAGGGCAGAACTAGTAGAGACAGCCTTTCAGCTTGATATAAGGAACAACTTCCTAACAGCTAGCACTGTCTAAAAATGGAATGAAGTGTTTTGCCAAGGTAGTGAGTTCCCTGTCATCAAAGGTGTCCAAGAAAGGGTTGAATGATCATTCATTGGGAATGTTGCAAAAGGGAGTCCTATTCAAGTACAGACTATATCAATGGCCTCTCATGTCTTTTCCAAGTCAGATTCTAGGATGTTATGAATGAATGAACGTCTTAACGATCTTAGTGACCTAGCCAGTAGAAGCCATTGTATCTATTCAAGCAGGTGCTCTCTGGCTGCCTGATGACCTTTATCAACAATGTACTAGTAGGTGTCCAGTACTTGGGAGGCCCTGGGAGCATGCAGAGCCTAGATGTGACGTCCAGGCCTCTAAGGAGTGAGTGTGTGGCTTTGGACCTTGGGTCCAGAAATCAATTAGTTGCCCAATAATAATAACCACGGGCACTTCAAAGCACTTGAGGATTTACAAAGCGTCTTCCTCCCAAAGGAGTGCAGCCAGGTTTGACCCTTCGGCTCCCCTGCCAAGCCCCGATGCAGCAGGGCTGGCAGTCACAGAGCCAGAGCAGGGCCAGGCCAGGGACCCGGGGGCTGCGTTTTCTCACTGTAGTTCTCCGTCTCTGGGTTTCTCTGCCTGCAGCCTAATTTATTTTGGGCTCAGCCAAATGCCGCCGCCAGGGCCTCTTGGGCCCTTGTGACTGCAGGGCTTGGTAACTTCCCACTCAAAGATAGAAGATGATGCTCCCACCCACCATGTTTTGGCTTGTCCTGGCTCCTCCTGGCACAGGGTTCTTTTCTTAGGCCCTCAGTCCCCCAGCTCAGTTTCCTCTCTCCATCTTTATCACTTCACCCCTCCTCCTTTCCCTGTCTGTCTCCCTCTTCCCATCTCCAGCTGTGGGACCAGCCGAGTCACTCACGTGCTTCACCTCTCTGTCCCGCCACTCGGCCAGCTCCTGGGAAGCAAGCTCTGTGGCACTCATTCGAACCAGGCCCTGAGGGGTAATGTCTCCACGGATCACCTGGAGGAACAGGTCCTGCAAGCACGAATGGCCACAATGGGCCTACTTACCCCCACAGGTACCCACTGTCCTGTCTGCATAGTATTCTCATCCCCCATGAAGAATCACAAAACTTCAGATGGTGAAGGCTGGGGCTGGAACGGACTTGTCCAAGGTCACATGACCTCCCCTCAGCTTCCAGAGGGGCCCATTCTCCAATCCCCTGGCCAAAGTCTCCTCCACAGAACTCAGAGTAAAGGGTGCCCCATGATGACCTTGGATTGTACTCTCTCCACCTCATCACCACCTCCCTCTCTCCCAGCCCTAGCTCACCTTGTTCCTGGGATCTCTCAGGTTGAACACCAAGCTTCGGTATTTGGTCTTGTAGCGGTAGTCGGTGCTCTGCATAAGGTCAAAGATGGCAGCCTCGATGTTGGCAGCGATGCCCCTCACTGCCTCCTCACCCACAGCTAGGTTGGCAGGCTCCTGCAGCCTGGGAGAGGCAGAGGCCACAGGTGGGAAGAGACCAGGGCAGGGCCCTAGCACTTGGGGGAGGGGGCTGTAAGCCTCTGGTTGCCAACTGCCTAGTATTTGGTGGACTGGGCTGGCATTTTCTCATAGAGACCAACTGCTCAGACAATTGGGGGGTTTTTCCAGTTTTGATTTTGTTTGGGTCCCAATCCAAGGCTCAGGGGACCCTTCCTGGACTAGATTAGTCCAAGCCTCTCATTATATAAATGGGGAGATGGAAGCCTAGGGAAGGGAAGTGCTTTGGCCCAAGTCACACAGATGGTGAAGGGCAGAGCTGGGTCCTCTCCCAGGCCTCCGTCCCCTCTAGAGAGCAGCCTGGCCCATGGGAAATGCCTTGTATGAGCACACTTCAACCCTCCAAAGGCCAGCAGTTTGTCCCAGAACAGTCTACCACCTTTGCCCAGCATCTTTACTAACGGGTTCTCAAACAGCGGATGCTCCCCAAGACCGGGTAACCCCAGCCATTTAAAAAACGTGAACAAGTTCCAGATCTCTGCAGGAAGGCCAGCAGAATACCAAATGTTACTGATAGTTTTGAGATGATGTGGCCACGTTAATTTTGAGGTTTTACTAATAACTTGAGGTGATTTGGGTGTGTTAATGATCTAAATAGGAGTTGGTCTGTTTCCCAATCAAACCGAGGGAAAACTCCTGTCTCCCGGGTCCCCTTCCCTCCCCATCGGGTCCGGTGCACCCAGTTCTAATCCATGGTCATGGGACTGAGGGCCTCTGCCTCTCCCACTTCCCCCATCCTCTTCCTCGAGCCGCCTGCCTCCCTCCCTCTGCCATCCTGTCTCCCACGTCCCTTTGTCATGATGTCTGCCTCTGGCCCCTTGGTGCCTCTTATCATGTGCCTTATCCATTTATGCCCTACTCCCTGCCTGAATCCCAGAGAACCAGGTGTGTCTGCCCCCATTTCATCATCTCATGAATGCCCAGGAAGGTGCCTGCTTCCCTCTCTCTAAAGCAAGGGGATGGGCGAGGCGATCTCTAAGGTTCCATACAGCTCCAACCTTCTGCTGGTCTGCAACCACAACATGCAGCTGAGCTAGTGGGGAAACTAAGGCCAACCTCGACTTGCTGGGGTCTCACAGGGAGATCAGAAAGGGGCCTCACCGTTTCAAGAGCACCTCCCTCAGGGACTCAGCCACCGCACTGCGCACCTGCTCCCCCGAGAGCTGCAGGGAAGGGCCTGGTACAGACAGCGGCTTCTCCTTGGGCGGCCGTCTCTTTTGCTCCTTCACCTTGGGCTCAGCTGAAAGTCGAAGGGAAGGGTTCGGCTCTTGAGCCCAAGCCAGCTCCTGGCCTAGGGCATTCAGGTGAAGGAGGGCCAGGGGCACAGACTCCCCAGAGAACTGTGGTGCCCCCATCAATGACAACCACACTCGGTGAGACCGGTAAGAGCCTGGACTGGACGTTACAGGAGGTGGGTTCACTATCTCCCATCGATGGCTGGGTGACCTTAAACAATTTTTGGATTCTCAGTCTCTTCCTCTGTAAAATGAGTATGTTTGTACTTGTGCGATCTCCTGCCCAGAGCTGTGGCAAAAGGGCTTTGCAAAGGTTAAAGCACTGGAGAGGACTGAGTGTTGAAAGGGACCTTGGAAGTTAGTCCAATCCCCACATTTTACAGATGAGTAAACTGAGGCTGGAAGAAGGCAAGTGACTTGCTCAAGCTCATATGACTAAGAAGAGCCAAAGATTGATTCCAAACGCTGAGCTACTATCACACCTCACCTCTTTCAAACAGGAGTTACTATTACTCCCTCTTAGGCACCTGATGCCACTCAGATGGGAGCCCTCACTCCTCCCACACAGAAGTAACTAGGGGTCTACCAGCTTTTGCACCCCTGGCTTGGGTCTTCCCCAACCCTTTCCAACAGAGGCCAAATCAGGCCAAAAGAAGCCCCCAGAAGCCCTTCTATTCCATAGAGGGACTAGAAAGAAATCGGAGCTGTGGCCCACTCCTCTTCCCTTGTCCTTAGCTCATCAGCTCTCTCAGGAGGAGGGAGGGGATGGGAGCCTCCTTCCTCCAACCTGCTCAACATCTCCTGGAGGAACCAGAGGCCTGACCCTCCAGCCTTCCTTAGCCAGGAAGACTGAGCTTCCCAGTGGACATCACCCCCAAGTAAGGAGTGGGTGACTGCACTAACAGCAGAGCCTGCACTAAGTACGGCATGGAGGCCTGACCCCTCCCTGCCACACAGACTGCGAGAGCTGCAAGGGACCATGGAGACCATCTCGCCCGACCCATTCATTTTACAGATGGAGAAACCAAGACCCCGAGAGGTAAAGAGAGGGAAACCCCAGGGCAGAGTGGATGCTCCGGGGGCTAAATTTGGAGTAAGAGGCTGGGTTCAACACTCAGCTCTGCTGCTGCTGCCTGGGGTCAATGATAAGGGTCCTGCACTCATTCAGCACTTCAAGGTTTGCAGCGCACTCTCCCATCAGCCCTGGGAGGGAGGCACTGTTATTACTGCTGTGTTACGGATGAGATTGAGGCAAATGCCCAGCATCACGTGGCTACTAAATGTCTGTGGCAGGATTTAGACCTGGGTCTTCCTGATTCCAGGCCCCACACTCTACACAATGTGACACCTAGCTCCCCAGAGAGTCTCTCTCCAGCTCTAAGTCCTATGAGTCTCCTTGCTGGCTGGGGGCAGAGCCGGGATGTGAACCCCACCCTTCTTCCTAGCAGCCTTGGGTTCTTTCCACCACACTATGGCTCCCCCTCCTCCCTTCAGGCGGGTCCCTCAGGGTGTCAGGGCCCGGTGACTAGACCTGGGCACACACTCTAACCTGGGATCGGTGGTTTCTCCACAGGTGTGGGCACAGAGGCTCTGCCCAGCTGGGAGAGCGGCTTCTTCTCCCCTTCAGTCGCCTTTGGAGCCAGCCATTGGAGCAGAGATGAATGAAAAAGGGAAAAAGAGTCAGCAAGCATAGACATGTCCCATCCCAGAGAGGACGGAGGAAGCCAAAGGAAAGGGTTGAGACTTTGAGGAGGGCCTTTGCTGTCACCCCAGACTTCGAGTCCATTCTCCCTCCCCAAATTCATCCATTCATTCAATGAGCATTTATCAACTACCTACTGTGTGCAGGCACCAGAGAGAAAGATGCAAGTTAGCACAGGTAGCATCCGTCCATGCAGAGCCATGCACCCTCCAGAAGGTCAGAGGGGAAGCCCACACCCTCATCTTCCCCCATCTATGTCCTCTCTTTTCCCCTTTCCACTCATACAAGTACAGAACCAAAGAGCTAGAAGTCACCCAGCCCAAGCCTTACCTGGGCAGGCCTCTTCTCTAAGACTCTCCCCAAGAAGTGCTCCTCCCGCTCTGTTGATGGCTTCCAGCCACTCCCCGAGGCTGCCCATTCCACTTTGGGATCACGGCTAATTGTTGGGAAGTACTTCCTTACACAGAACCTCTATAACTTAACTGCTACCTACTGCTGCTGGTTCTATCCCAAGGGCCAGCAGAACAAGCCCTTTTCCAAGTAATAACCCCTTAAATACTTGGAAAAAGTTATTAAATCTTCCCCACTCTTCTCTTCTCCATGATAAAACATTCCCACTTCCTTCAACTTATTCTTTTGAAGCACAGCCTCTCATCCCCTGGACCTTCTCCTTGGGATTGCCTCCTGTTTGTCAAAGCCCTTCTTAAAATGTAGCCCCATATTCAATGGGATTAGATGTGTAATGGAGTGACACTCATCACCTCTCTCTTCTGGATTATCTGCTTCTAACCCAAAAAGCTAATGAGATTTTAGGCTGCCAGGTCACACAAGTGAACACATGGTCCACTTAGAACCCCAAATCTTTTTCACATGGACTGTGGTCTAGCCTTATCTTGCCCATCCTGTTCTTGCACAGTTGACTTTTTTAACTCAAGTGTAGGACTTTGCATTTCTCCCAATATTCCACTGTCCTTTTTAGTTTCCAAAGTGCTCTCAGCTGCCACCCACTGCTCAGCCTCCCCCCAACAATTTGAAAGTCCAGTGGTCTAACTCCAAGGGCAGGACTCTTCCCACCTCACCACCTGTGGACTTCTGGCTGATGACCAATATATGAGGGATGGGGTGAACTTAAAGGTCATAGGGAAGCCTCTCTAGCCCTGGACTCTTGAAAGCACATTGGAAGAAACAGCACAAGAGTAAAAGACCTCAAGCCTCAGCAGAGAGCTCTGCCCAGCTCTCCGCTCCTGCCCTTCTGACCCAGTTAGCCCCCCACCCCCAGATTCTCAGATACCTTCTCTTATCCTTGGCGCCCTTCCACTGCCCTGGGTCCTGTCTGTCACAGTGGGAGGCACCAGAGCTTTCCAAGAAATGCCCTAAAAAACTCTGGTCCAACGTCCACATTCTAGAGAGGTCCCAACAAAGGCGGGGTCTCCCCTGGCCACCCAGGAACCTGATGGTCAATCCAGGGCTCAGCCCTGGCCTCCTGCCCTCCTGGGCTCAGCTCTCTGCGTGTAACTCCCCCCGCCCACGGGGGAAGCAGGGGCACATCATGGCTAAACAACCAAGGAGGGGGTTTCTGTTGCCTCAAGGGAGGCTTTTGCTGGATGCCCATGAGGTAAGGGCTGCTCATCCCATTCCAGACCTCAGGCCTTCCATCTCTCCCCAGCCACCTTCTCTGCTCCTGCTGAAGGGGGAAGGATCAGAGCTGGCCCAGACCACTACAAACCCCACCTGGGCCCTCCCGGCTCCACCCCAATCCTTTTCTCTTACCCCGACTGACCTCCCCCCTTCCTCTGCCTCTTGCTCCACTGGATGGATTCGGGCCATGGTCAATGCCGGAGGCTCCCTGTGCTCTCCCTTTCATCACCCTTCGCCACCCTCCTCTCCTGTGCCGCAGTCTTGCAGAATGATGCTGTGCTTCTTGACCAGGCCAGTCCCCCTGTGGGTACCCGGATCCCATCCTCTCCCAGCTCCCCCAGGGCCATGGCCCATTCCCTATTCTTTCTCCACCTAACCTTCAACTTCTCCTTACCCTGACTACTCCTCTGCTGCCTATGAACCTAGTGCTAGAAACCCTGCGCTTGACCTCCCTTTCACAAGCCAAACTCTTAAAAAAAAACAAAAACAACTGTCCACACTCACTGCATCTACTTCTTACCTCCTACTCCCTTGTTAGCCCCTTGCGATCTGTCTTCCTTCCCTACTATTGGACTCAGACTGTTCTTTCCAAGGCCCCCAAGGACCTCTGATAAACGCCAGGGCCTTTTCTCAGCCCATGCCCTTCTGACCTTTCAGCAACATAGGATTCCACTACCCCCCCCCAACCGCCCCTCCCGAGTCCCAGGGCTCTCATGACACTGCCCAGTCCCATTTCTCTTTTCCGCTGGGGCACTGGTCTTTCTCAACCACCTCCCGCCCCCAGTGTGGAGGGGTGCACCCACCAGGTCCTGTCCTGGACCCTGTTCTCTTGTCTCATCAGCTCCCACTGATTTAACTGCCATCTCCCGGGCCTACATACCCATCCCTCACCTGAGTTCCAGTCCTGTATCCCCAGCTCCCACTGAATGACTCTCCTTCCTCAGACATTTGGCCAAAGCAGAACTTGCCACCTTCCCCCACACTCCCCCCTGCTCCTAACTCCGTTGTTTTATCCTTGACTTTCCCCTCTTCTCTAACCCTGGTACCCAATCCGCTGCCAGGTCTTTATTCTCTCTTAAAAACATCTCTTATGGCCATCCTTTCTTGCTACTCAGGAGACAACCACCCTACTCCAATCGACCAATCAATGAGCATTTGCTATGCTACGGGCCAGGCACTAGGCTAAGGGCTGGGGAATGCAAAGACAGACAAAAGCTCGCCCCGTTCTTGAGCAGCTCCCAGTCTGATGGGGGGAGGCGAGGACTCCATGCAAACAAGCCATGGACAGGACCAGCTGGAGATGGTGCTGGATGAAGGAGGCCTGGGAAGGCTTCTTGTAGAAGGTGCTGCTGCATCCCTGCTGTCCTACTGCAATAACATCGAACCTCTCCCCCCAGCCAGCGTTGCCCCTTTAGCTCCCAAAGCATCTCACTCCTTGGTTCTAGAAGCTTCCCAAGTTTCCCAAGGCCTCTAGGATCAGCTACAAGCTCCTGTGTTTCTTACGTAAAGTCCCTCACAATCTGCTCCTGCCCACCTCCTCAGGCTCAGTGCACATTCCTCCCCCTCACGCATGCCAAACAGCAGCCAAATGGGCCGGGTTGGTGCTTCCTGCACACAACACCCCATCTCCCGCCCCCAGCCTTTGCACCAGCTGTCCCCGCTCCCTAGAAGCCTCTCCTTCCTCCCCTTTGCCCCTTAGAAGTCCCAGCTTCCTTCAAGGCTCTTTTCCAGGGTTGCCTCCTACTCCCTCAACATCACTACTCGTCTACACTTCTTTCCTCCTCGCTTCCCCACCCTCCAATCACTCTGAAACCCATTTATTTTGTGCCGAGCTACATGTACTTATCTGTGAACAGGGCCATATCCCTCTGGTGGGATGTAAGCTCCTTGAGGATAGGGGACTTTTTCCATGTTTGGTGCCTAGCACACTGCCCGGCATCACAGGCCTTTGATTAATGCACATAGAAACTCCGAGTGGAAAGGGACCCCAGAGACCACCTAATCCAACTGTCCCTGAACAATAATCACTCCTCTACAACATTTCTGATGCCTCCTGTGACGGGAAGCTCACTACCTGTCACAGAAGCCAATTTTACTTTTGGTAATGGTTACTTTTCCTAATGGTTAAGGAATCTCCCCTGTCCCCTCCCCACCCCCACACAGCCTCTTCACCCCACTGCCCCTGGTTCCGCTGTCTGGGGCCAGGGAAGACAAATCTAATCTTTCCTCCACATGAGGACCTTTCAGACACTTAAAAGATGGTGCTTCTATCCTTCCTGAGTCTTCTCTCCTCCAAAATAATAACGATATTCACATGTAGATCATACCCATTATGTGAAAGACACTGTGCCAGGTGCTTTCCAAATAGTGACTCACTGGAGCCTCACAACTACCCTGGGAGGTAGGTGCTATCATTATCTCCATTTCACCAAAGAAGAAACTGAGGCAGATAGAGGTTAAGTGACTTGGCCAAGGTCACACAGCCACTAAGTACCTAAGGCTAGATTTGAGCTCAAGTCTTCTGACTCCAGGTCCAGGTCTTTTTCCACTGCTCCACCAAGCTGCCTATTCCCAGGGCCTTGCACATGGCCTGGGCTTCAGTTTCCTGGACCATGGTGGTCGCCTTCTTCTGGATGGCCTCTCATTTGTCACTATCCTTCCTAAAATGTGGTATCTGTTCAGGGAGGACTGAGCACCAGAGGACTCAGCCCTGTGAACCATTAACTGTGAGTCAGAATATCTTCCAAGGCACCATTACATCTATGTTCCAGGCATGGTAACAGACAGCTGTGGCTGTTGTTAAGTCATTATCTTCAGTCATATCTGACTCTCAGTGACCCCATTTGGGGTTTTCTTGGCAAAGATACTGGAGTGGTTTGCCGTTTCTTTCTCCAGTTCATTTGACAGATGAGGAAACTGAGGCAAATGAGGTGAAGTGACTTGCCCAGGGTCACACAGCTAGGAAGCGTCTGAGGTCGTATTTGAACTCGGGGAGATGAGTCTTCCCGACTCCAGGCCCAGTGCTCTCTCCACTGCTCTATCCACTGCACCACATAACCAAATTAAAGACAAAGATAAGAATGTCTTTTCCCTCAAGGAATTTACATCCCATTTACAAAAGGCAGACTGAAGACTGATAAACGCTTGTCCCCAGGCCACCAGCCCCATGAGAGCTCATGACCAGTTTCTAGCAGCAGAGGCATCCCAGGTCCCTTCACTGCCATCTTAGAGACAAGCCCAGCATTCTCTTACTGGACCTGTGATTCTATCAGCCCAGGCCACAGCCCTGGAGATTCCTTCTCTGACCTGCCTGAGGCTTGTTGAGGATCAGGGCTTGAACCCAGAGCTTCCTGGCTCCAAAGTCAGCTGTCTCCCCCCACTCTCTCCCTTTCCCCCCCGTCCCCGCCAGCTGTGCTGCCTCTATTGGGAAACCAGGACTCAAAGAGGTCTAGTGACTTGCCCAGGGTCACTTGACTCCTAAGTGGGAGAGCTGGAAGCGGAGCCCCGATCTCCTAATCCTTCCCAGACCTCTTGTCACCACCCTGTGCTGCTCTCCCCTGTATTCATCTGATGTTTCCTTTCAAAATCAGCCCCCAAATCTGACCTCTTCTCCCACCCTGAAACTCATTCTGATTTTGTTCTATTGTGATTTTTATAATTTATTTTAAAAATGAAAAATTAAGGGGGAGAGGTGAATGGGAGGGATAAATTTTTGTTCACTGAAAAAACAAAATTAAATTTTAAAAAAGATCTGGGGGCGGCTAGGTGGTGCAGTGGATAAAGCACCGGCCCTGGATTCAGGAGTACCTGAGTTCAAATCCGGCCTCAGACACTTGACACTTACCAGCTGTGTGACCCTGGGCAAGTCACTTAAACCCCATTGCCCCGCAAACAAACAAACAAACAACACACACACACACACACACACACACACACACACACACACAAAAGAGAGGTCATCCATAAAAAAGATCTCATTGTGGCTGGCTTTGCTCTGTGAATGAGGTAATGAATGAATGAATGAATGAATGAATGAATGAATGAATGAGCCCAAGAAAAAGTATTCAAGCAGTATTCATGAGGTACCTTGCACTAAGGAGACCTTATCCAACCTTGGACCAAAAGTAATAAAATTCTGAGCCAGGCCTGGATTGGGCAGGAAGGATTCCTGCCTCCCCTGCTCCCCTCCAGTGGTCTTGGGCCCTGATGCCTCCCCCTCTGCCTTCCCACTGAGCAGAGGGAAAGGTGATACCTGGGGTAGCTCCGACTGGAGGCTTCAGCAACTCTCAATTCGCCCTGACACAGGCCAGCAGCCAGACTTGAGATTGGCTTGCTGGTCAGTCAGGCCTGCCCCTACAGATCAGTGAGGGGAGCTGGACCTAGAGTCTCCTTCCACCCTGCCGGGCATCATCAACACAAGGAAACTGATCTCTGCCTCTGGAGGCACCCACAACCACTCCCTGGCAACCTCCTCCAAGACACTCACCTGGATGCCTGCCGCCTGACCCAGAACAGAAACCTCTAGGGACCAAATGGGCAGAGGGAAGTCTCTGAGGGCCTCAAGCTCAATCCAATTCAAGAAACCTTTACTGCTGCCTATGCTCATTACCAAGGGTGGGGCAGGTGGGGCTTTGCTCTAAGGGACAAAATGGGGGGCAGGGGGCTTCCTCTCTACCATGCAGTACCACCCCACTCCCACAGGGTTTTGCCACTGTGGTACTCTCCTCCTGGAGCCCTTTCCCCCACCCCTATGGGGGTGATCCCCTTTGCTGTTCTCTCTGCTCTGCCCTACCATCTCCCTTGGATGTTTATGCCCCAGGGAAAGACATTTTTGTTCTAGTTATGTGGTAAGGTACTGATCCCAGGCTGAGTCAGTTCCACAAAGCCCGAGGGACATTTCCCCAAAAGGCAATGGCTCTAGGGGCAGCTAGGTGGTAGAGTGGATAAAGCAACGGCCCTGGAGTCAGGAGGACCTGAGTTCAAATTCGGCCTCAGACACATGACACTTACTAGCTGTGTGACCCTAGGCAAGTCACTTAACCCCAATTGCCTCAGCCCCCAAAAGAGAGAGAAAGAGAGAGAGAGAGAGAGAGAGAGAGAGAGAGAAAGCTAGACTCCAGGGCAGAGACCTCTAGTCCAATCCCTACTCTGCCACTTATCGGCTATATGGCCTTGGATGAGTCACTTTCCCTGGGACAGCAATACTTGGAATCCCACCTCCCAGGACTGCTGGGAGCAGCCTGGCCTACTCTTTTTTTTTTTTCAGGGAAATGGGGGTTAAGTGACTTGCCCAGGGTCACACAGTCAGTAAATGTCAAGTGTATGAGGCCGGATTTGAACTCAGGTACTCCTGAATCCAGGGCTGGTGCTTTATCCACTGTGCCACCTAGCCACCCTGGCCTACTCTTTTAAATGCTAGAGAAATAGAAGCTGCCACCAAATGTGCTGGGGTTTTTCTTCTTCTCTCACTTTCCCCAGGAGGGGGAACCACCACTGATGTGCCTGTTTTTCCTGCTTAGGGAGCTCAGTCCTGCCCATGTCCAGCATCCAGCATCCAGCAAGGCAGCCTCCTAACTCCCCTGAGCAGACCTTCTCCCTTCATTGTTCCAGATCTGAGAGGCTGAGGCGACCTTGTAGCCTCCTCCCTCTGCTGGGCTCTCAACAGAGCTTGCTTCCTTCTGCCACCCAATGGGACCTGCAGCCAGGAAGGGTGTGGCCAGCCAGCCGGCTCACTTGCATTCTAGGGATGCCACGGATGCCTCTCTCTAGTAAACAAGGGAGACCTCTACCTCATGAGCCCAATAGTGTGGCCAGCGCTGCTGCTGCTTTCCTATCCCCTTCCTTTGCCATTCTCTAAGGTCCAGCACAAACACCATCTCTTCCCAAGGCTCGTCCTGAGCCCCCATGGGAACCATCTATCAGACAGACCTCCTTTTACTTGGGTGTGTTCGTCTCATTTCCCTACCAGACTGGGAGCTTCACTAGGGCAGGGCCCCTAGGGCAGGACTATTTCGGAGCTACCAGATAAACATGGCAAAGGGAGAAGGGAGAGAAAGGGAAAGGGAGAAAGGAGGGAAGGAGGGAAATGACTTAGAGGATGGCAGTCAGGTGAGCTGCTATGGCCCCTCTCTGCCAAGCAATTCCTTCACTCCACCGGGAGAACTCCAAGGCCTTGGGGGCCCAGAGTCAAAGAGCTGTTATGGGCCATCAGATGTCAGACAGCTCAGTCTGATCTCTCTAAGAACAGGGATACGGGATGAGATTCACAACTGTCCCTGTGCTGAAGCATTACACGGGACTCCCTTCCTGTCACTTCCCGGTAGTGGACAGGGCTGGGGCCTGAGGAGTGTTGGGGGTAGCTGGCCCAGCTGGGTCAGAGGGAAAGCCCTGGGCTGCAGCCCATCGGTGGGCACTGAGGAAGCTGCTCTGGTAGTCCAGCCTGGAGCTTTCCTGAGACAGACAGAATAGGAGGATGAGGAGGGAGGACATGTAAGCCACAGTCCTGGAAAGGGGAGGAAAGCAAAGGTTCAATAAATAGCAAGGTCTCATCATGGCTGCTTTGTGCAACTTTACAGCTGAATAACAGGCCTTTCTGATTGGGGGCAGGGGGAGGGTGACTCTGCCCACCAGACGCCCTCCTCCTGGAGCCAGAAGTGGCTGAATGTCACCCTTTCACAGGAGGCAGTGTGGCCCAATGGCCAGAGCACTGGGTTTGGAGTCCGATGACCTGGCTTTTTAAAAGCCTGATTTATGAGCGCTGTGACCTTGAGCCAGACCCTTCCCCTCTCTGTGTCTCGGTTCTCCCAGAAGACAAGGAGGCTATGCGAGGTAACCTTTAAGGTCCCTCCTGTCTCTAAATCCCATGATCCCACATGGGTGGAGGGTTAAAAACAAAAAACAAAAGCCAAGCACAAAGAAGCCTACCAAATGTACAAGCTCCCCAAGACAGGTTTGGAGGGAATGAGAGGGCCCTTGGGCTTCTGAGAGTTTGATTCTTCCAAGCTCTTCATCCCACCAAATGGCTGCGGTCGTCTCCTCCCATCATCCATCCATCCATCCGTCCCTCCCCCTCCATCCCCTTTACTCCACCCCTCCCCTGCTCTGCTGCCACCACCTCTGCCTCTGCCTCCCTCCTCACTGCATCCCTCTCCTCCAACACAAGAGGAAACAGACATGAGGATATGACAGATGCCCAAAGCAATATTTGTGAGGATAACAAAGAACCCAAGAGAGCTGTTCTGGGGAAAAGGGCAGACAGCTCCTGATGAGTAAAAATGCCAGCCAGTTACTACAAATCAAGTACTGAGGGGGGTGGCATCTGACCCTGGCAAGATCACAAAGAAGGATTTGTTAGCTGGAGTCCAGGCCCAGCCAAGGAAGGGCAGAAGCCTGGGCCCAGGACACATCTGGAGGCTGCTCCCCTCACCCCAAAATGACTCTAGAGCAGCCTCAATCCAAAGTGCTGGAGGCCTAGGAAGGCCAGCAATTCCATTATGTGCCCACTCAAAGGGAAAGGGACTAGAAGCAGGGATTTAGAACTGCAAGGGCCCCTAAGAAGCCAATTAGTCCAGCTTGCTCATTTTTACAGATAAGGAAACTGAGGCCCAGAGGGGTAAGTGACTTGTCCAAAGCGACAGAAGTAGTAAGTAGGAAAATCAGGATTTGAACCCAGGTCATGTGGTTCTTCATCCCTCCATCTTACACTGGGTCCCAGGACTCAGAACTAGAAGGAACCTTAGAGATAATTTTGCAGAACTCTCTCCAGACGACAGAACAATGAGGACACTGAGGTCCAGAGAAGCTAAAGGCCTTGCCCCAAGCCCCAAAGCTGATAAACTGCAAAGCTTCGATTTGAACCCCAGGTCTTGCTAAATCTAGATCCCAAGTCACTTTTGCTACCTACGCCATGATGTTCATGGGGGGCTGTGGGGGGAAGGGCTGCCTATCACAGGAGTCTGGGCCTGAAGGTGGAGCCGCTCACTCCCCCTGGCTCTTCTGTGAAGAAACAGGCCCAACCCCTCGGCAGAAACATCCCGTTTGAAGGAGAGGAAAAGAACTTTGAAACCTGTTGCTCTATATTAATTACAACCCTGATCACATTCATTAGCCAGGAAAGCAATTATGTTAGCAATATTCATTAGCCAAGAAAGCAATTAATAAGGCAAATGTCTTCAGCTATTGATAAAGAAAAAAAGAAAGATATACACACAAAACCCACAGTGACTATAACCAGCAGCAGTCTGTTCTAGGATAAACAGATGAGCAAACAGATGGGAAAGGGCTTGTTCTCACAAGGTTGTGGGGAGGCATGTGCTTTGGGAACTTTAAAACTCAGCAAAAATGGGAATTCTTAGTATTTCCTGGCATTCAAGGCTCTGCATAATCTAGGGCCCACCTGCCTTTCCATTCTTCTCTGGTATTATGCACTTCTATTCTCTAGAGCCAAATGGAAGCAGCCCTTCTTGATGATTCCCCAAAACCCAGCCTCCACACCCAGCCCCCACCATATCCCTGCCTCAGTCCCCTCTGCTCAGGCCACTGCTTAAAAGACTATCTCAAGGGGCGGCTAGGTGGCGCAGTGGATAAAGCACCGGCCCTGGAGTCAGGAGTACCTGAGTTCAAATCTGACCTCAGATACTTAACACTTACTAGCTGTGTGACCCTGGGCAAGTCACTTAACCCCAATTGCCTCACTAAAAAAAAAAAAACAACAAAAAAAACTATCTCAAAGGATACTTTCTCCAGGATATTTTTCCAGATTCCCTCCAGGCAGTCCTAACCTTCCCTCCCAGACCTTAAATACCCCTTTGTCTTGTCATAGAATATTATGTAGTAGGCATCATGTAATATTTTATATGTGCTATTTTGCATTCTAGTTATCACTGTGTCTCTCTTAACCCCTTACTAGACTGTGAGCACTCTGGAAATAAGGACTGCGCCTCATCTGAACTTGCCCCCCTCACAGAATCTTGCACAGTGCTCTGTACACAATAGGCATTTACTAAATGTTTCTTGAATTGAACAGAATTCTGAGTGGGAGGAAAAAAGGACTTGATATTAGATCACAATAGGATCCAAAAGCCAGTAAGTCCAGAGGATCGTGTAGGAATTGTTTCTCCCTCATCTCCCTGAGTAAGGGACAAATTCCATCCATGGACACTGAAGCCGGGCTACCTTACCCCTCTTTCCTTTTGTGGACCCTTGGCCCAACAGGAGGGAAGCTGGGATCCCTGGGAAGGTGCCTCTGAGCTGGTTCCCGAGAGGTCCTCCAGTTCTTCCAACTGTGGTGGCTGTCTGGGTTCCCATGCTTGGCTGACAGCCCCCAGGAGTCTGACTGATGACCCAGACCCTAACTGAAAAAAGAAAAAGATATGTGGGGAAGAGAAACTTCCAATGATTTGCCCCTTTCAGGGGAGAGGAGATACACCAGCCCAAACCTCAGTCCCCTGTTTCCCTTTCCTAAATTACTACCAAATACCAAACATGAAAGAATTAAAAACAAACAAAAACACCCCAGGCTCTAGGCCCCACCACAACCATGAACCTGAGAGGGCAGAGGAAAGCTACTATACCCAACTACTTCGAGGTCTCCCCTAACCTGTCAGCCAGTCTCAGTTCCCTCTTCTCCACCCACCCAAAACAAACTCTGGACTATTCGTCCCTGACATAGGTGTCAAGAAGACCTGGGCTCAGGCCTTTCCTTTGACCACTACTGGCTGTGTGACCACAGTAAGTTCCTTAACCTACTGAGCCTCAGGTATCAAAGGCTGCAGCCCTTGGCCCTGAGAAAAACCCTGCAATTCTCTCTGGGGCTGATTTCTCCGTCCTCCATAAGGCTGGGAGCCCCTTCAGAACAAAGACTTCTTTCTCTGTTCTTTACTGTGGATCCTGTGGGTTGGAATACTGAGCCATAGTGTGTGGTCCTATAGCTAAATCCTGCAACTAGCCCCAGGGCAGGGCTTTCCTGGGGCCTGAGCCAAGCCTCAGACTACCCGGGCTAGAGGACACCGGGCTGGGCCACTCCTCCGAGGGAGGAAGCCTTTCAGATGTCTACCTCCAGCCTTTATTGATTAGCCCAGATCAGACTGATGACAGAACCACCAGGATTTAGAGCTGGAAGGGACCTCAGAAGGCATCTAATTCAATCCTTACATTTGACAGATAGTGAAACTAAGACCCAGCAAGGTTAAGGGACTTGGCTAAGGTCACACAGTAGGGAAATAGCAGAACTGGCATCTGAACCCTAGTCCTCTAGCAAAGCACTGGATTTGGAGGCAGGAGGCACAGGTTCAGATCCCGGTCCTGCCACCAATAAGCTGGGTGACTGAGCAGACCCCCTTCTAGAACGCAGTGTCCTCATCTGTCAAATACAAAGACTGTCCCGTAAGGCCTTCCCCCGGCTCCAGAGCCCGTGCCTCCAAGCTGGGTGTTTTTTCTGTCTTACTACATTTCCTACAGTCCCTGACAGCTTTCTGAAGGGCCTCCCAGAGAATCTTCACAGACTTTGTCTGAGCTGCGTCTGTACAGAGTATTTGGGGAAATCTGGGGCAAGCAGAGTTGGTATTTTTGCAGCAACATGGCCCCAGAATAAAACACCCACCTCTGGCTCTTGTATTTCTGCTCTCTCTGCTTCCACACTACCCTGTGTGAACTGCAATGCTGCTATCTCATAGGCCCAGACTGAGGAAAGTGGGGAATAAAGAGCTAGACCCCCTGCCCCAGCCCTGCCCCAACCGGGCCAGCTTCCAGCAGGGTACAGAACCCTCCTAGCTCAACTCCACACCAGGGCACAAAGGAAACCTGGTGGCTGTTCCCTGCCTCTTGCCTCTCCCCTCTCTCCTCCCCAATGTGCAAACTTGAGGGTCTTGTTTCAATGCATCCTCCACGGGGATAGGCAAAGGCTCTTACCTCTGGTTTCCCAAGCTAAGGGCTGGCAATGACTTCCCATCAGTTTGGGGTGGGTTGAAGAGTAAGTGCTAGGAAGGTAGAAGGGATGGAGGGATGAGAGAGGAGAGAGAGTGCTTGGGAAAGCAGCCATTCTTGGGTTAGGGGTGGACAAGAGAAAAGCAGGGTTCAGGCAGAGGGGGAGGGGAAGATAAAAGAATCGAATCCCAAAGGGAGCCAGATGCCAGAGAGGGGCTGAGACCCAGGAAGGTCCAAGAAGGCCTCGGGGCACACCCAGCCTGCAGCCAAACAAGCTGGGGGTTCCCCAGGAGCCTCGGTGCCTTTGTACCCCCAGATTGCAAACAGTGCTCAAAGAACGGAATAAAGCAGGAAACAACAAAAAAGGGAAACCTACGTAACACACAAGTTTCACGCCATTTGGCAGACGAGGCAACGTCCGCTCTTCCTCCTTGGAGAGAAAGAGAAGAAACACAGAGATTACAATGCAGTCCAATGGCCTTCTGGAAAGGGAAGTAGCCCTGTTGGAGCTAAGTGCGGGGGACCCCTGAGAGCAGGCTGGCTGTTATGGCAGTCACAGAATCGCTCCCTCTTTGGGCCCTGTGCAGAGACGCCACAAAATGGCATCCATAGCCCTATGGCCAGCCGTGAAGCCTGCTGGGAGGACGAGGAGAGGGGTCAGTTTCTCCAGCTTCATTCCAGGAGAAAGAAAAGAGGCTACCACACTGTCTCAGGTTTTCCAGTATGAGAGCAGACGTGCACAAGGAGGAAGTGCTGGTGTCATAAAAAGAGCAACAGAGACCAGGGCTCAACTTCTAGCTCCAGAACCAACTCGCCGTGTGACCAAAAAGAAGTTATTTCATATCTTTTAGACTTCGTTTTCTCATCTGTAAAATGGAGACAATAATGCTCACACTATCTCCCCCCTAGGATGGTTGTGAAGAAATGATTTTATAAGCTTAAAAGCACCACTGAAATTGGAATTATTTTTGCTACTTTGAAACAAGCAGTCATTAGTTTAAAATAGTTGGAAAGAGCATTTTTCACAGATAAGCAAACTGAGGCCCAAGGAGAGGACTTTCCCAAAGTCACATGAACTTGGACATGAGCCAGGACTCTTGCACCACTGCGTCCAATTCCTGTCCTTCTTCACTTCAAGTTTGGGAGTTTGGAGATCTTTGTTGTGCTGTTTGAACCTGAGGAAATCATTAACTTCTCTGGCTCAGTTTTCCTTATTGTTACCTCTGTTTTTTATGATCAAATCTATTCTTTGTTCAAGTTATAAAAAGCATCTCCTCCCCTTCTCCCCTATTTGTGATATGACTTTTTATATTTAGGGCATGTGTCCATTGGGAGCTTGATGGAGATTGTGATGTGAGATGCTGGTCTAACCCCAGTTTCTGCCAGACTGTTGTCCAGGGAGTCCTTCCTCCAATATGAATCCCTGTTTTTCCCAAAGAAAGTATAAGGGCAAAATACGATGTCAATACATCTTGATATAAGAAGGTACCTTAAATAAAATCTACATTTGCCCTAACTGAATTTGGAAGTTGGCATGATGGAGAAATTCAAGCGATGAATCTTATATGTAACATGCTCCCAACAACTTGACATCCATATGAAAAACTGAACAGAGGCCATCTTCAAAAACATGCATGGTCAAATGGGGAGGTGAGCAATCATTTACTAACAGTAAGAGATATAGATGGATAGCTCAAGGGCTGCCCTGGAAGCATGAAATAGTCAAAGAGCCAGCAGAGAGCATCCATCTCTTGGGTGAATCCTCCTCCGTGCAGAATTGGCTGAAAGCCAGAGCTGAGCATCCGGCAGGATAAGAAGGCATGTGATCTGCCCTGGTGCCAGGGGGTCCCCCAAGGAGATCACAGACCCACCAAGGAGTCAAAGTCTGTCCCAGCTTAAATGAATCTGCCATTATCTCATTATTAGTTTTAGAGACAACCACTATCCCCACCCTGTCCCCAGTCACAGGAAACTCATCAGTCTCACTAAACAATCTACCTTGCAGTATAAGCAGCTTAGCTTTCCCCACGCTGTCACTGCTTAATCTGTCTGACAGATTCTTGCTTCTGTATAGAAACTCTGTTGTTTTCTGAGCCTGATTTATATAATTCAATCAATCAATGGATGGGCATTTATCCTGTGTCTCCAATATGTCCCATATCAGACGTTGCTGAGGTGGGGAGGATGCAAACAAATATCAGCTCTCCCATGCCTAAGGTCCTTCTTGGCTTAGCTCATAGCTCTTCTCACAGGAGCTTTGACAGGGAGTGTAAGTAGTAGGATCTCCCCCCAACAAATGAAGTAGGAAGCTGAAGTAATTCACCCAAGGTCACCTGGGCATCAGAGCAGGGGCTCAAAGAAAGCGCTCCTTCTGCTATCCTATGCTCCCTCTATGAGGATGTCTTGCTGTGGGCCTGTTACATCCTTGCCGAGACTAGACTCAGACGCAGGAAACAATTAGAGAGTAGCACAAGACAGCATTTGGTACCCTATTCAGTTAAGAGGGCAGAGGCATATAAAACATTCAATTAGAAAGATTTCCATCAAACATGATTAAAATTAAAAAGAATATTTGGTATTTGAAGGATGCCTGGATCCAGGCCAGAGTCTTCAGGCCTCACTAGCCCACAATTAGCTTGCTGGGCACCCTCTCCTCTGCTTGGAACTGGCATGAGGAGCCTTGTCTTTAGCTCCTGGGGTTCAGAAGGGGCTGGAAAGGACTTCAGAAATGATCTGATGCATCCCCCTAATGTTCTATAGGAGGAAACTGAGTCCCAGAGATACAAAGTGACATAGCTAAGGTCACACAGGTAATGTGTGGCAGAACAGGGATTTTCACTTCACTCCAGGATTCTCTCCCCTACTGCTTGATGCCTCCCCTAGGTCCCTGCTCATTTCTTCCATCTCTCCTCTTTGTCCCGGACAAAGAGACCCTGGGCCAGATCCAGTTCTCCTTAAAGAATCCTTAGGGTCAAACTCTAGAGTTTCTAGTTAGCCAATAATGCAATTTATCTAAAAGATGTCCACAGTGGGCCTGGTGGTGCAATGGACGCATTTCTAATTCAACCTTCTATTCTACTGAGGCCAGTTTCACTCTACTTGGTAGGCTTACAATGTTCCAACTCCAGGGTTTCAGGCCTAAGAAGGGACCTAACTGCATGTGAACCCATCACGTAACAAAGAAGACATACCAGGAGGCAGAGCAATCAGACTCACTGTAGCCCATATCCAACTCACCCTTAAATCCCCAAGACAGCTCCATTCTTTACAGCATGTAGCTTCTAGAAAATCCACGTACATAGAACATTTCTCCCATTGTCCCAGATCAATAAAGGTATTTTTTCTGGTATTCTCCTGGTATTATTCAGACCATAGTCATTCGAGTCTGCTTCTCCATGTGGCAGGACAGAAGCCAGAGGGATGGGGTAAGGGTTGGGGGCTGGGGGGGGCCAAACCTCCCTCCAGCCCCTTGGCCTAATCAGCTGAAAGGCTGATACAAACCTGGGTCTCTCTGGGGTCACATAACTGAATGTGGGAGTCAGAAAAATCTGGCAGTAAATGTTTGATTTGTATACCTAGTTTATATACCTATAGACCCAGGTTTGTAGAAAAATTTCTCCAGCAAAAAAGGGCCACAAATGGAAAAAGTTCAAGCCCTGCTTTAAAGGAAAGGTTTAAAAACATCCAAATTACTTGCATTTTATAGTCTTTTACAGAATTCTTTCTTTTTGGTGTGAAACACTTCCATATTAGTCATTGTGTATAAGACAACTCGAATGAAAGGGAAAAAACAGAAAGAAAGTGAAAAATAGCATGCATCAGTCTGTGTTCACTTGATGTCAGTTCTTTTTCTGGAGGCAGATAATATCCTTCATCATGAGTCCTTTGGGATTGTCTTGGATTACTGTATTGCTGAGAACAGTTAAGTCATTCACAATTCTTCATCAAATAATATTGCTGTCGTTGGTGGAGCTGTGAACTGATCCAACCATTCTGGAGAGTAAATTGGAACTGTGCCCAAAGGGCTACAAAACTGTGCATGCCCTTTGATTATTAGGTCTTTATCCCAAAGAGATCATAAAAAAGGGAAAAGGACCCACATGTACAAAAATATTTATAGCTGGTCTTTTTGTGGTGGCTAGGAATTGGAAATTGAAGGGATGCCCATCAATTGAGGAATGGCTGAACAAGTTGTGGTATATGAATGTCATGGAATACTATTGTACTGTAAGAAACGATGAGTAGAGGGGGAAGCTAGGTGGCACAGTGGATAAAGCACTGGCCCTGGATTCAGGAGGATCTGAGTTCAAATCCGACCTCAGACATTTAACACTTACTAGCTGTGTGACTCTGGGCAAGTCACTTAACCCCAATCGTGGAAAGGAAAGGAAAGGAAAGGAAAGGAAAGGAAAGGAAAGGAAAGGAAAGGAAAGGAAAGGAAAGGAAAGGAAAGGAAAGGAAAGGAAAGGAAAGGAAAGGAAAGGAAAGGAAGGAAAGGAAAGGAAAGGAAAGGAAAGGAAAGGAAAGGAAAGGAAAGGAAAGGAAAGGAAAGGAAAGGAAAGGAAAGGAAAGGAAAGGAAAGGAAAGGAAAGGAAAGGAAAGGAAAGGAAAGGAAAGGAAAGGAAAGGAAAGGAAAGGAAAGGAAAGGAAAGGAAAGGAAAGGAAAGGAAAGGAAAGGAAAGGAAAGGAAAGGATGAGTAGGCATATTTCAGAGAAACCTGGAAGGACTTACATGAACTGATGCTGAGTGAGATGAGCAGAACCAGGAGAACATTATACACAGTATCAACAACATTGTGTGATGATCAATTGTAATAGACTTGACTCCTCTAAGCAATACAATGATCCTAGATAATTCCAAAGGACTCATGATGGAAAATGCTCTCCAAATCCAGAAAAAAAAGAACTGTGGAATCTAGATGCAGATTGAACCATACTGTTTGTACTTTTTTTGCTTTTCTTTTTCGAGGTTTTCCCCTTTTGTTCTGACTCTTCTTTCACAGCATGAAAAATGCAGAAATATGTTTAATGTGATTGTACATATATAACTGTGGTAAAAAGTTTTTTAACAGTTGCTATCATTAGGGTTTTTAGCTCTTTAGTGTCTACCTCAGGTCTATCTGAAATCTCTTCACCTATGAATGGTGCAGGCTTTACATGAGGGCAATGAATCCATGAGTCTTTTTCACCAATTTTAATGGCAGTAGGAGTTGTCAATAATACCTGAAATAGTCCTTCCCAGGCAGGTTGGGTTCCACTGGTTCTCTGAAAATTCTTTACATATATTTTATCTCCTGGGTTGAGGCTATGCAATGAAAAGTCTAATGGGCCTGCCTGGACCACAACTCCTGCCTCATGAAGCTCACGTAGCCTGGTCTGTAATTCCTGTATATAGGAGGCAACAGAAGTATCACCTCCCACCAGTGATGTATAAACTGGGGAAAAAGTTTTAGCTTGGATAGGAGGGTGACCAAAAAGCATTTCATAAGGAGATATATGAAGTTCTCCTCTTGGTCTACTGTGTAGATAGAATAATGCCAATGGTAGAACATCAGGCCATTTCAAATGGGTTTCAGTACATAATTTGCCAGTCAAACTCTTAAGCTCTTTATTCATACGTTCGACTTGGCCTGAACTTTGTGGATGGTAGGGCGTGTGGACTTTTGGAGTCACTCCCAAGAAAGAGTAGATTTGGGATAAAATCGAATCAGTGAAATGTGTGCCTTTGTCAGAATCGATGCAGGCTGGTGGGCCAAAACGAGGTACTATCTCTTTAAGAAGAATTTTGGCAACAAAGGCCGCTGTGGCTCGGGGGCTGGGAAAGGCCTCCACCCACCGAGTATGTGTGCGGACTGGAGATGGAGGAGGCCCAGCTCACAGTTAGCAGCACGTGCTTGACTCAGTCTCTCCCCGCCCCCCCAAAGGTGGCCTTGGGCTTTTGGTGAGTTTTATATGGAATATAGACTAAGCTTAGACTTATGACTATTTGTTTTGTATTTCTACTTTCCTATCCCTCTAATCAACATCACCTGGCAACTACCACACAATAAAAGCTCTAACTACAGACCAGAGGTTTCTTCCATTTACTAGTCTGGGAGATAAATTAAGGGAAAGGTTAAAGAGGGGAAATTAATGCTCTAGTAACCAATTTTAAATCTCACATAACCTATATCAGATTGCTTGATGTCTTGGGGATGGGGGAGAGAGGGGAGTGAAAAAATTTGGAACTAGAAATCTTATAAAAACAAATATTGAAAACTGACTCTACATGTAACTAGGAAATAATAAAATACTTTTATGATTAATAATAATAATAATGCTGTCACTGTGTACAACATTCTCTTGGTTCTGCTCACTTCACTCTACATCAGTTCATACAAGTCTTTCCAGGTCTTTCTGAAATCATCCTGGTTGTCATTTCTTATAGCACAATAATATTCCATCACCATCCTATACCACAGCTTGTTTAGCCATTCTTCAATTGATGGGTATTCCTTTGATTTTCAATTCTTAGCCACCACAAAAAGAGCTGCTAGAAATATTTTACAAAATGCTTTCTGAACGATAAGCCTGTGAGGTAGGGAGCACAAATATCAGGCCCATTTTACAGGAGAGAAAAGTGAGGCTCAGAAAGGGTCACCTACATCCCACCTCACTCCACTGCAGTGCCAGTCCTGCAGGGGCACTGGGCACCTGCTTTCCTCTGCTCTGATCCACATCTCTGACTACCAACTGCTACTTAAGGCCCCTCAAGGCCACTGGGCCACTGGATTGTCCATTTCAAAGCTATTCAGAAAAAGTCAATTCTCTTATTTCCTGCACTAACAGAAGAGATAACTCCCAAACAGCAAATGACCCAAAGATCATTTCTTTCTGGTTTAATGGATAATTCCCCACCACCACATACAGACATGTCTGCACACACATACACATAATAAATGCACATGTGTGCATACATGCACACATGCGCAAATATACCCAACTGATTCTTATCACTCCATTTAACTGACATCTCAAGACTTCACAAGGTCTGTAATTTGCTAAGTGTGGGAATATGCCCAGGAAGATCAGGATATTGTAAAGTGCACTAGATTTGGAAATAGAGATCTTGGCATCAAATTCCAGCTTTGCCAGCTGCGTTACCTTGGGAAAATCACTTTATGACTGAGAATCAATTTTCTCATTTGAAAAATGGGAGGGGGGTGGATTAGATAAACTCTCAGGTCCTCATCAGGTGTGATCCTATGGCCCCGTTGGATCCTCTCTCCAAGTCCTGGTTGATGGTTTCATTTGCTGCTGTAGCCAAACCATCTTTTACCTGTAGGTCAAACTGGGGAGCGCCCTGTTTGCACTGTGCTAGCTTAGTTACAGAATCCCTGTCTCTCCTGCACTGGAAGCAGGACCTCTGAGGTCCCTGGAAGTCCGTCCAAGGATAGCAATGATCTCTTACTTGCTCCCTCTGCTGGTCTTTCCCCAGTTATCCTATCCTTCCCTTCGTTTCTGTGAGTCTTCTTTGTTCAGCTTTCAGGGTAATCACTCACACCTTAGAAATTAACAAATGCTCCAAATCTGGCCTTGCTTTACAGTTTTGTTGACCAGCTAGACTTAAGCAATGGAGATGCAGATTAAACTTGAAAGTGTGTTGTGGGGGCATCTAGGTGGCACAGTGGATAAGAGCACCAGCCCTGGAATCAGAAGTACCTGAGTTCAAATCTGGCCTCAGACACTTGACACTTACCAGCTGTGTGATCCTGGGCAAGTCACTTAACCTCAACTGCCTCAAAAAAAAAAATGTGTTATGCACACTTTCCCCAACCCCTGGGCCAGAGGACCAGCTATTGAACATTTCCCAGTGTCCTCCCTGCACTACTTTCTCCCAGGCTTACAGTGGAGGTCCATCCTCTGCCTCCTCTGCTGGGTCTTCTCCCGGTCACGTTCCCTAGTTGGGGGTGCTGTCCAGCACTCTGCACTGTGACCTCATCAGCCCCCAGGACTTTCATGATCGTCTCCAGGGAGTTGGTTCACAGATATATAGACCAGCACCTGAAGGTCCTCTGGGCTCCAGTCCTGAATCACCAAGTCCCCCTTTGACCTTTCTGGCTGGACTTTCCCTAGGCTTCTCAAAGTCCACACGTCCAAGACGGAAGATCTCTCCCCCAAAGTCCAACCCTCTCTTGACCTTCCCTGTGTCTGCCAAGAGTATCACCACTCTTCTGGATGCCCAGGTTCCCAACAATGCATTTTTACTTTTTTCTCCCCCTCATCCCTCCCAGTCATGCTCCAAATCTTGCCATTTCCCCCTCCACATCGCCTGCATCTATCTCCTCTCCCCTCATCGCCTCTCTCCCAGACTACTGAGGTCTCCTTTCTCAAGTCTCTCCCCTCTCCAATCCATCCTCCACACATTCATCCGTGATTTTCCTGAAGTGCAAATCTGACCATGACATTCCCTTAATGAATAAACTCCAGTGGCTCCTTCTGGCCTCTAGGATCAAATCTGACCTCGGCAGACAGGCTTTTAGGGCCCCACAGGCCCCTGCTCCAGCCTCATTTCCAGGCTTGTTACATGCTACTCCCCTGCCTACCTTCTTTAACTTCAGGTACACCTGTCTCTCCCATCTCTGGGCACCAGTCATCCCTCATGTCCAGAATGTGCTCCCGCCTCCCTTCACTTCTGCCAAGGTCCAGTTCAAGCTCCATCGGTCCTCCCAACTTCTAGTGCCTTCCTTCCCCAGCCATCTTTTGTGGATTCTGCATGTTTTTATCCTCTGTGGACACAGCTATACAGGTTGGCTCTCCCTGAAGAATGTAAGCTCCTTCAAAGGAGACCCTTTCAGTTTTGATTTTCAGCAATCTCCTGTGCCTAGTCCAGTGTCTAGTATGCAGTTGGTGATTAATAGGTGCTTGCTGTCGTCAGTCCAGTCTGAGCCATCCCTGACCCAGAATACTCTCAACGACACAGCTGATGAGTTTTCTCTGCCGCTTCTTTTTGTTTTTCACCTCTGTGTTCCACTCTCTGACTTCCTGACAAAGGCCAGGGTTCTTCTCTGCCTTTTCAGATTGCTGTTATCCTTTACTGTCCCATGGAAGCCCATTAAAAAAAAAGGCGCCATTCTCCTGGAGACCTTATGGTGTGGTGCTATGTTCCTCAGACCTCTCGCAGCAAGACCATCCTGAACTTGAAAGATAGCTAGTATGGCTTAGCCCAGGCAGAAATACTATCACCAAACCCTTCACAAGTCCCAGGGGAACTGTCCCTGCCCTACAGACTTCCTGGGGGGGGGAGACCTTCAGCCCTTTCTCGATCTTGCCCCAAAGCCACCTGCGGCACCAGGCTCTACCTCTTGGTTTGTTTTTCTCCTCCTCTCGCTCAGTGCAAGGCCATCCCTCCTTCCACTCCTTTGTTCTCTCCCCTTCTCTTCAGGTCCCTCTGCCACCCTGTGGTTCTCCAATGACAGACTGTGTGTCCCTCATCAGGTCCACATGTGAGATCTTTCTAACATAGCAGGACAACCTAAAGCTCACATGACAGTTGGGACTCCCAGCCTGTGGAAGCCCAGGGTCACTTTTTGTGTAACTTATCTTTTTTTCTTTTGGGGGGGCAGGGCAATGAGGGTTAAGTGACTTGCCCAGGGTCACACAGCTAGTAAGTGTCAAGTGTCTGAGGTCACATTTGAACTCAGGTCCTCCTGAATCCAGGGCCAGTGCTCTATCCACTGCGCCACCTAGCTGCCCCCCAGGGTCACTTTTAAATCATGGTTGTAGCACTAGGGATCAGTGGCTGCTACCAAGGGAGATGCCAACGTGTGCTGGGGTACAATGGAAAGAAAGCCCAGGAACAAAGAAAATCCCAACAGGCAAGTGTGATGAGTGACACAAATACAGTGTTGTAGCATTTACCCTTTGACTTTACAGAGGAGGAAATTGAGGCCCAGAGAGGTTAAGTGATTTGCCCGGTTACAAAGGAAGTAAAATGGAGCCAGGATTCAAATTGAGGTTTTGACTCCAAATTTTGTGCTGTGGAGGGGGTGGGTGCAGGGAGGAAAGGAGGAAGGACCTCATCAGCTCCAACAGCTAAAGGGGATTGCTGGATTAACAGAGATAATCCACCAAGAGAGAACCAAGGATTGAGTGCATTTCTCTTTCCCTCCAAGCCAATTTATCTTCTTTCAGAATTCACTGAAGGAGCTTGTGGGAGGAGAAAATTTTGTAACAAGCTGTCACAATCCAAATTTCTCCACTTTGCAGGCAGTTTCCTCATCATCCCATCGAGTGTGTTGCTGCATCTGTTGTTGCTACTAAAATGTGAGGACAAACAAGCAGGGCTCCTTTTGAATGGTCAAAGTCATCGCTACCCACTGACACCCAGTGCACCTGACAACAGGGCCAGGAAAGTCAGGCCTCCTAGTGAACACCCAGTCCCAGAACTCAGTTCCACAGCGCAACAAGAAGCAGGCGCTGCCTGGCAGAGGACAAAGGATGTGCAGTGCCTTCCCTGCAACAAGCTCATGAGGAGCAGCTCGCCAATACCCCCCCACACACACTTATCCAGAGAGAGCCAGTGGGAGACTTCTTCCCTGCTGTCCATGCTGCCTGCCAAACATCCCATCACCCCTTTGTGACAGCAAACAGCTTTCCTCTGCAGGGACAACAAGGATCTTGCCATTGATAAGAAGACCTCTCACAGAGAAATCAGCTTAGAAAGATAGATCAACGTTGCTCATTCCATACCAAAAACGTAGCAGCCTCTGATGAGGGAAAAACAGTAGATGAGCTAAAATCATCCTGGTTCCCGGCCCCTTCCTGCTGATTGAATTCGCGAATGCTCACAAACTTGCAAAATGTTAGATCTAGGAGGGACATCATAACATAAACTATTAGGGCACATGACACAACATTAAAACACAGTATCGGGGACAGCTAGATGGCGCAGTGGTTAAGGCACCGGCCCTGGATTCAGGAGTCCCTGAGTTCGGATCCGGCCTCAGACACTTGACACTTACTAGCTGTGTGACCCTGGGCAAGTCACTTAACCCCCCATTGCCTGCAAAAAAAACACAAAAAACCACAGTATCACGACTGGAAAATGTCCTGTGAAGTGGCAGCAGATGAAATGCAGAAAGCTCCCCATAACCAGGAAGACCTGGCTTTGAGTCCCATCTCTGACACACCCAGGGCCCAGTGACCCTGGGCAAGTCACAATCCAGACGAGCAGCTGCAAAGTAGTTGTTGATACACTTTGGTGGAGGGAGTTTCCTCCCTTGGAGTCCCCTAGGCCCATGAAAGCACAGGTCTAGCCCACAGGAAGGAAACAGAACATTGGAATATCAGAGCTGGAAAAGACCTGAGAACATTGAATGTCAGAGCTGGAACACATAATGTCAGAGATGGGAAGGCTACTTAGAACACCAAATGTCAAAGCTAGAACACAGCATGTCAAAGATGGGAGGACATAAGAACATAGAATGTCAGAGATGAGAAGGCATTATTAGGACACCAAATGTCAGAGCTGGAACACCGAATGTCAGAGCTGGGAGGGCATGAGAACATAGAATGTCAGAGATGAGAAGGCATTATTAGGACACCAAATGTCAGAGCTGGAACACCGAATGTCAGAGCTGGGAGGGCATGAGAACATAGAATGTCAGAGATGAGAAGGCATTATTAGGACACCAAATGTCAGAGCTGGAACACCGAATGTCAGAGCTGGGAGGGCATGAGAACATAGAATGTCAGAGATGAGAAGGCATTATTAGGACACCAAATGTCAGAGCTGGAACACCGAATGTCAGAGATGGGAGGGCATTAGATGCTGAATGTCAGAGATGGGAGGGACCTGACCACATAGAATGTCAGAATTAAAAGGAACATGAGAGATTATTTAGCCTCATCCTGTCACTTTACAAAGGAAAGATTAGACTTCCAGAATGAGTGTGAGCAACCAGGTCACAGAACAAGGACTAGGGCCAGAGCCATTTGGGGATTCCCAGCCAATCATTTTTTTCTATTCCCCCCATGTTTCCTCCCTTGGGCACTGAGGTGACCCCCACAGGTCCTAAGTAAAATGAGCCAGAGCAGGTCAGGAACACAGCATCTCCAACTCTCAGTGTACTAGGCAGGGGCACCAGACCAGGGAGGGCAGACCCAGGAAAGGGAGGACAACGGAGAGCAAAGTTTGGGTTGCTTTTATCAGAACCTGCTGATGAGAAACCTCACAGATGAATGGTCTCCCTATGTCTAATCTCTTCCATTCCAGTCAATCCTGATCACTGCTGCCCAAATAATCTCTCTCCTATTGCATGTTCATCATAACCTGCCCCTGTTTTAAACCTCCATGGCCTCCTCCCTGTTAATCACAACAAACCTAAATGCCTTAGTCTGGCATTCACAGCCCTCCATCAATGCCTCCCCTCTCTCGTCACCATTGCAGCTCTAGACAATCTCCTATCTCATTAATCCCTAGCTCCTACACCGCCAGCTTCCTCATTAGCCAGACACTGCTGTGCCTGTGCCTTGGCCTTCTCGGGTTATTTCTCTGAGCTAGGATCCCTCCCACCTTGTCCCCAGCTCTCCTTGTAGCTTCACTTCCTTTAAGACTCTGCTGGCCCCAGTCCTCACTGACCCTGGGAGAGATTCAGGCCCGGGCCAGTCAGTATTCCAGTGGCCCTGGCTCCATGTCTGCCGTGGGCCGGAGGACTGTCACCGTTCAGAATTCCCTGACCTCTGCCCACTGCTTGATGCTTCCTCCTCTTTCTAAGTCCCCTCACCTGAAGACCAGCTGCCTTGATTCCCAGTTAACATTGCTTCTCTCCCACAACAGGAAGAGGACACCCAAAGCCTGGCCTGCACTCCCTCTTTTGCTTGTTTCCATCTTAAATCATTACAGACCAAAGGAGGGGCTTGGAGTCTTTGGAAAGTCTGTGGTTTCCTGGGTATGGGAGCATACCAGTGCAGATCACAGCCCCTTCCTGACTTGGGAGATGCCCTTACACTGGCTGTCAACCCTGGTGCCTGGAGCTCCCTCCCTCCTCACCTCTGTTACTTAGCATCCCTGCCTTCCTGCAAGACTCAGCTCCAAAGCCACCTTCCATGGGAGGTCCTTCCTAGTGTCCCCGCCATGTTCGAGCCTTCCCCTTTCAGATTACCTTCCATTTACTCTATATTATCTTGTACCTGGTTATGGACATGTGAATGTCATTGCCTTGAGGGCAGAGACTATTTTTGCCTCTCTTTGTATCTTCAGCCCTTGGCATAGTCCCTGGCACAGAGGAAGCACCATTCCCTGTTCTGGAAGTGATCCCTCGCTAAATCTGGCCTAAGACTACACTTTTGCTGCCATGTTATGCTTTGGAGATTGAGGTCCACTACAGTTCCCAGACACTACTATCTGGCCACAGCTCCCCAGTCTTATGCTTATGAAATTGATTGTGGGGGCAGCTAGGTGGCACAGTGGATAGAGCACCAGCCCTGGAGTCAGGAGGACCTGAGTTCAAATCCGGCCTCAGACACTTAACACTTACTAGCTGTGTGACCCTGGGCAAGTCACTTAAAGAAAGAAATTTATTTTTTACATTTATCCATATTTCATCCTATTCAATTCAGCCTGCCAAGATCCCTGCGTATCCTGACTCTGTCACTCAGTATCTTAGGTACCCCTTCCGATTCTGTGCTATCTGCACATTTGATAAGCATGCTATCATCTTAAGTGTTAGCTTCACCTAAGTGTTAATAAAAATGGCAAATGGCTCAGAGCTAAGGCCAAGTCCTGCTGGAGACCTCCTTCCAAACTGACATGGAATCATTGACCACTTTGGGTCTGGCCCTTCGAGCCAATCTGAACCCCAGCCAACTGTGCTCTTCACTAGCCCACATTGTTACATCTTTTCCACAAGGACAGCATGAGAGATTCTGAAAACTGCTTTAAGGTGATCTAGATAAACTCTGTAGCATTCCAGGTGATGGGGTTAGTCTAGCATGACCCACTCTTGACAAAACCATGCTATTAGTGATCATTCAAAATGTTCACAAGCCATGCTTTTAATCACATGTTCTAGAACTTCCCCAAGAATCAAAGTCAGGCTCACCTCCCCACTCACTTCCCTATGGTGAAAACAGAGACATTTGTGCTTCCCCAGCCCTGTCCTAATCGTCCTGTTCTCCAGCCTTCCCAAGAACAACAGCACTGTCTCAGTCATCCTACCTAGCAGTTCTTTCAGTATGCTGGGATTTACTCTATTTGTTAGGTGACTTGACCTTATCAAGAGGAGCTTGGTGTTCTCCATCTCCTAACCTGTTCTGCGTTTCAACTTCCCATTAACCAGTCTGTTCTTTCCTCTCCAGTCCAGTGTTAATTCTCCTTGGTAGAGGAAACAGACACAAGAGTCAAGTGATCCTTCCTTCGCTCCACTGCCCATTATTACCATCCCATCCACCCTGAGCAGTGAGCTTTTCTCTTTTTGGGATTCCCCTCTTTTACCCAATATAGCTAAGAAGCCCTTTTAGTTTCCTTTCCTTAGTTTTTATCATCAGTCTCAGCTCATTCCTGATATGAAATTGCATAACATCTTGGCATTCACCTTTAGTTATCTGCCCCTTTTTACATCTTTAAAAATCTAAGTTGCCCAATGAGCTCCTGTGCACCCACATTGGCCTCTTTGGCCATTTTCCTCTTTAAAATCATTTCTGTTTGTAGCTTCAGAATGTCATTGCTGCCTTCCCTCATAAAAGGACAGTCGTGGGCTCTGATCCTTGCTCCAAGGCCTCTGAAAGCTCTTTCCCCAAATCAAGCCCATCCTTGGTTCTCCTTTCTCTCTCATGTCTCCTCACAGTTCCTACTATTTTTTTTTGTTTTTTTTTTTGTTTTGCAGGGCAATGGGGGTTAAGTGACTTGCCCAGGGTCACACAGCTAGTAAGTGTCAAGTGTCTGAGGCCGGATTTGAACCTGGGTACTCCTGAATCCAAGGCCGGTGTTTTATCCACTGCGCCACCTAGCTGCCCCCTAGTTCCTACTATTTTAACTTCAGTAAGCAATCTTTCTTGTGGATCAGCAATATACATGATGCTCAGAATCAGATCCCAGTTCTCATCTCTTCCTGGCATTCCCTGCATCTTTTTTTCCCCTGCACCTTTTAAAAGGATGAAATTATCAAGACGACAAGCCAAGATTGTTCTGGCTTCTCTGTGGTGGGCAGAGAGCATCCTTTGAGCAGACATCAAGAGATCTGAAGTCTCCCATTCCCACCACATCATTCCCTCACCTCCCTGCCTCCCAGGTTTGTCTGCCAAATTGATCGAGTTCCTCCTGTTCAGGAGGTCTGCGATATTTTCCCATGACAAAATCACTTCTGTTTCTCCCTCTATTGATTTTCGCTCAAATGTTTTCTTTTTTTTTTTTTTTCAAATGAAGATCTACCTTCACGCAGAAGATAGTAAATAGATGGGACTCCTCCTCATATGTATGTCATGGGCACATAATCTCTACCACTAAGTTAAAAATCAATCACAACTGGGGGCAGCTAGGTGGCGCAGTGGATAGAGCACCAGCCCTGGAGTCAGGAGGACCTGAGTTCAAATCTAGCCTCAGACACTTAACACTTACTAGCTGTGTGACCCTGGGCAAGTCACTTAACCCCAATTCCCTCCCTTAAAAAAAAATCAATCACAACTGATCCAACCATTCTGAAGAGCAGTTTAGAATTATGCCCAAAGGGCTATAAAGCTGTGCATACCCTTTGACCCAGCAATACCACTTTTGGGTCTTTTTTCCCAAAGAGATCATGGAAAGGGGGAAAGGACCCACATGTATAAAAATATAGCTGCTCTTTATGTGGTGGCAAGGAATTGGAAGTTGAGGGGATGCCCATCAATTGGGGAATGGCTGGACAAGTTGTGGTATATGAATGTAATGGAATACTATTGTGCTGTAAGAAACAATGAGCAGGAGGAGTTCAGAGAAATCTGGAGGGTCTTGCGTGGGCTGATGATTAGTGAGATGAGCAGAACCAGAAGAACATTGTACACAGTATCATCAACATTGAGTGTTGATCTACTGTGATGGACTATATTCTTCACACCAATGCAATGGTACAGAAGAGTTCCAGGGGACTCATGATGGAAGAGGATCTCCAAATCCAGGGGGAAAAAAAAAAGGAACTGTGGAGTATAGATGCTGATTGAACCATACTATTTCTTTTGTTTTTGGTGCTGTTGTTTTTCTATTTTGAGGTTTTTCCTCATTGCTCTGATTTTTCTCTTATAACATGACTAATGCAGAAATATGTTTAATGTTATTATGTGTATATATATATAGATATATAGATATATATAAAACCTATATCAGATTACCTGCTGTCTAGGGGAGGGAGGGAGGGAGAAAATCTGAAATTGGAAAGCTTGTATGAACAAAAGTTGAGAACTATCTTTACATGTAATGGGGGAAAATAAATAAATAAATACTTTATTAAAAAAAAATCAATCACAAACTTAGAGAGTCTTCAGGTTAGAAAGGACCCTCAGGGGTGGCTAGGTGATGCAGTGGATAAAGCACCGGCCCTGGATTCAGGAGTACCTGAGTTCAAATCTGGCCTCAGACACTTGACATTTACTAGCTGTGTGACTCTGAGCAAGTCACTTAACCCCCATTGCCCTGCAAAATAAATAAATAAATAAAATTTTAAAAAATAAAAAAAAAGAAGGGACCCTCAGAATCCTCAAGTTTGGACCAAGAGCTGTGACAATCTAAAGAAGGTTCAGATGACATCACAGAGGGCAGAACCACAATGTGATTCAGTATATCTATTAAATACCTACTATGTGCCAGAAGGACCCTATGCTCCGTGCTGGGGATATATCAAGATGACTATTTCATAGATCCTGATATTAAAAACCTTATGATCGGGCAGCTAGGTGGCACAGTGGATAAAGCACCGGCCTTGGATTCAGGAGGACCTGAGTTCAAATCCAGCCTCAGACACTTGACACTTAACTAACTGTGTGACTAGCAAGTCACTTAACTCTCATTGTCCTGCCCCCCCCCCAAAAAAAACACCTTATGATCACATGGCTGACGGCAGCATGTACATGTATGATGATGCTATGAAAAATGTGAGAAGGAAAAGATCACGTTCATCTAATGGGGCAGAGAGGATTCCATGGAGGAGGGTTACTGGAGTGAGGTCTTGAAGGGAGGGTCTTCACTGGGCAGCGATGGGAATGGGGAGGGGATGGGGATGAGAACAAACATCTAGAAATGGAAGAACAGAACAAGGGATGATAAAGAGTTCTGTTTCATGGACGCAGAGCAGTATGAGGTTTGAGCCATATTGTGAAAATCTTGAAGGCCAGAAAGAAGAATCGATACTTTATTCAGTACCCAAAGGGGAGCCAATGAAGGTTTTATTGGGAGGGGAGGTGACATGACTAGAATGGCATTAAGAAGATCATTCAGGCAATTTGTGAATGGCCTAGAGACAGAGGAGCTTGGAAGAAACATCAGTTAGGAGACTCTAACAATGGTCCACGTACTGAGGATTTTTAAGAGAAACTAGAAATGTCCTTTGCCTGTGAGGTCATATGCAACAAGCACACTTTTCCACAATGCCTTTTGCTGTTACTAAGACAGAATCGTGGGCTGGTTAAAGCCAGTCTCTGACTGAGGAACATTTGATGTTCCTGTGCTTGTAGCCTTGCTGAAGGTCCCCCAGCTGTCTGCCCTGTTTCAAAGCAGAGCCCGGTGAAGATTCCCTCCCTCGTGCAGCAGATGATGGCACAGGAAAGAGATGAGAGGGAATCGAAAAAGGGAAGAAGACATTTGGGAAACAGAGGCAGGTGCACACAGAAGAAAGGAGTATCAGCAATGTTAGCAAATGCCAAAGGAGAGCCCAGCATTTAAACATCACAACAACAGGTGTGTCCTAACCAGACAGGCTGGGTTCCCAGCAGCACGGAGAACCATCAGCCTGGCGGAGCTGCCTTGCCACCCTCCTACCTTAGGACCCTTTCCCAGGAGAAAACCTATTTGGGAAGTACAGGGACAGGGCTGGTCCCATCCGGATGAGCCGTTTCCCCCATACACACCAAGCTGGAGTATGGGAATGGCTGCTCCCCCAGCCGGAGACGGGCCTTTCTCCACCTCCCTCAGGCCCCCAGGAGCCTCCTTCTCTCCACGTCTGTCAGCTTCAGAGTATGCCCTTATCCCTAATGAAGCAGGGGCCTCTCCCCTGACTTTTCCCACTGAAACACACTCTTCTGCCCCCTCACACCGTGTGGGCCTTCAACCCCAGGCCTTGGAGCGTATGGTGCATGTGAATCTGTACAACAGTGTAGTGAGGGGTGGAGAGGCCAGCAGGGAGGGCAGGCGGGCAAGAACCCAGGGCAGATGAGGCTGCCCTGCTGCCCCCTGCCCTGCTACCCTCCATCCACAGCCGCCCAGGAGCTAGCCAAAGTCCCAGCAAACAGAGCCGTTTCTCCACTTCCTGGGCTAAGGCTCTGCAGGGACTTCCGATCCGAACACGTAATGGTGTTCTCCTCAATGTCCCCCCTTCCAGAACGAGGCCTGGCCTAGCTAAGAGGCGCTGCCACTGCCCGGTCCCTCGTGCCCCCACCATTCCAGCCTGCCCACAGCTCCTTCCAGAGCCCACCTTCAGCTCCATGCAGGGGCAGAGCCTCGGTTGCCATGGGAACAGGTTGTTTGGGGGAAGCCATTCTGCTTTTCTGTTGTCAAGGCCAGAAGCAGCTACTGGCAAATTCCAGCTGATGCTGAAGCTCCTTGGCCACCCCCACCTCCCGCCTGGTCGGGGCTGGCACCGGGCTTATACACACTCTGACCAAAAGCAGTCAAATCTCTCAAACCCACAGCACTCATAGGGGCACAAAGCACACTCCTCACAACCATTCCAGGAGGGAGGAGGTGCAAAGATTCTTGTTCTCATTTTACAGAAGGGAAAACTGAGGTTTGGAGCCACAAAGCCACCTGGCCAAGTTACACAGTGCTGCAGTCGGAATTTGAACCCAGCTCCTTCCTAACTCCAAGCCCTGGGCTCTTTCCCCTCTGCAGTGAAGTCTCTCCTGCCCCTGCTCCCTCCCCCATCACGGTGTTTGAGGGCAGCCTGTAGCTTAAAGTTATAAAATGGGGAGGGGTTAGAGGACAGGGGAGGAGCCCCAAGGCCAGCTGTTATTCATTCTGACACAGGCCCGATCCCCAGATGAGCCACCTGCAGTAGTCTTGACTTAGCCATGCCCTATACCTCTTGAAACTTGCTCTGCTGGAGTGCTAAGGCTCCAAATGGAGAAATCACTTGCCCAGGTCACACAGCTAATAAGGACTGAGTCAGGATTTGAACTCAGTTCCCTCCTAAGTACAAGTCCAGTGTTCTTTTCAGACAGACGAGGCCAAGCTCTAAGCCCAGACAGGCAGAACAACAGCCCCCTCCTAACCTTTTTGCCTCTCTTCCCTCCTTTGTACACAGCCGCAGAGGGAGCTCAACACCCTGACAAGCAGGGGGGCTATTTCTCACCCAGTTCTGTAACAGAGAGCGGGGCCCTTTAGGACCCCTCTGCAGGCCTTGATCCCTGGCTAAGACTTCACTCAGAGCTGCCCACTGCACCCTCAGCCCCCTCCCCCCCCAGCCGATTCCTGGTCAGGGTTCTCTCCTACCAGAGAAAAGGAAAAGCCTGAGAAAGAACAGAAAGTGAAAATGAAGGTACGGTGCAGAGGAGGAGGAAGATTATGATGCCTGGGCCCTGCCATGGAGGAGACCCTGGATTTGGAGTCAGTAACCTGCCTTTGCCCCTTTGCAACCATAAAGTGCTCTAGAAGTGTTGGGGGAGCAGTAGCAGAGGAAGCCCTGGTATCAGGAGCCCCAGCTGTGTGACCCCAGGCAGGTGACTGCCCTGTGTGAAGAGAACCCTCATAATATGGGCCTCCCATGGTCTTTGTGAGACTGGGGCTTTCTCCCTCTTAAAGCCCAACAGAGGGGCAGCTAGGTGGCACAGTGGATAAAGCACCAGCCCTGGATTGAGAAGGACCTGAGTTCAAATTTGGCCTCAGCTACTTGACACTTACTAGTTGTGTGACCCTGGGCAAGTCACTTAACCACAATTGCCTCACACCCCCCCCAAAAAAAAAAAAAAAGCCCAACAGAAACATCAGCTCCAGTGGTTTTTATCATGATCTTCGCGTCGGCCTGGCCTCCGCCATTTACAAGGGCTCCCCAGGGCTAGGAGGAAACATACCTCTTTGCCTCTGCTTCCTCTGGCTGGTTCCAGATCTGCCCTGTTCTCCAGTCTGGATTCTCCATGTCTGCCCCATCGCTGGACAGAGGACAACTCCCCGCTCCTTGGCTTCTCTCCAGCTCTGGATCGGTTCCGCCGATGTCCAAAGGGTCTCCTGGATGCCTCATGGTCCACACTGGCCCCACTGGCCATGGGTCCTTTGGAGGAAGGCTTGGCTCCCAGGAAGCGCTGGCCAGCCTGGTCACGGGGCCGCTCCATCCTAGAAAGCCCTAGGGCTCGAGCAGGCAGTGCCCTCACTGCTCGCCTGTTGGCATCAGACGCCCCCGAGACACCTTTGCCAACAGCAGATTCCATCTCCTCAGCAATGTCTGAGAGGTGAGCATCATCATCCCCAGTGACGGCCTTGGGCACCATAGCAAAACCAAGATCTTCATGTTCTGGAGAAAGTTCCCCTGATAATCTGGAGAATGAAGTCAAAGCCAGGGGATCCCAGGGGGTAGCTGGTGGGCACCGGTCAGGACTTTTCCAGGAAGTCTTAGAGACCGGCATTGCTCTGGGTATGGCGGGCCTCCCAGGAGGACTCAGTGCCTCCACAGCTGAAGTAGCGGTCACTGTGCCTCTCTGGCGCTCCCCACTTCCCTTGAGCCCTAGAGAATCATTGGGGCCATGGGGAGAACAGGAGACAGGCTGTGTGGGGAGGGCTCGCTGCAGGCAGGGCCACATCTGGCTCTTCCCTGCGAGCTTAGGCTCTCTTTCAGCAGTTAGGGTGCTCCTAGCAACACCTCCCATTTCTCCACTAGTCTCCCCACTGCTGTTCAGAAAGGCACATTCCGCAGTCTTGGGGTCTGCCCCACCTGCAGTCGGCGCGGGGCCTCTTTCGTCCCTCCTCCAGGATTCTTCTTTCCCGGGGTTCCTCCTCTTCCTCACCTCCCTGAAGCTGGTGGACAACCTGCTTTTCTTGTTTATCCTCTCCAGGGCCACCCTAGGGCAAAGAGCAAAGGCATTGGGCTGTTGTCGCTTCACCTTTTCTCCTTCCTTGGCCACCTCACAAGCATCCAGAGGACAGTCCACACAGGTCTCCTGCTCTGGGGCCAGGCGAGAGAAGATGCCCTGTTCACACACCTCAGAGAGACACTCAGGAAAGGCCACTGGCGTGAGCCATCTCATTTCAGGGGGATTCTCCTCATCATTTCTGGGGGGACTTTGGTGGGTTCTTGGAGGACTCCCCTCCCTGAGCAGCCCATCTCCAGAGATCTCCTGGAGGTCGGGGCAGCTCTCGGCTTCCACTGATCTCTCCCCATTTCCTGTAGACCTGACACTTTGGACCATGTGGCCGGGCTTCTTCCCCCAGTTTTCAGCTAAGATGTCATGCAAAGCCACGTGAAGCTTTTCTAAGAACTGTGCTTTTCTTTCCATTGGTGCAAGAGGTGGCTGGACATGAAGATCTGGGAACAGCAACGAGTCCTCACCCAGGTCCTGGGCCTGGCCGTCTGGGTCCAGAATACAGGCCTCGGGCCCTGTGCCCCTGCCCATCATCTGTGAGTCTTGAAGGGCTTTCTCTGCTGGGTCCCTGTCATCCTCACAGTCTGTTCCAGGGAGTGTGCTCTGACTGGCTTCAGGCTCCAGGCTCCCTGGAGAGGAGGCTGCACTCTGCTCCCAAGTCCAACTCAACACCGAGCTGCCCCGCTGCAGCTCCTCCATGAAGGGGCTACCATCAGGGGAGTAGAGCAGGACATCCTTGGGACCCAAGGCGTCTTCCCCTTTCCTATCTCCCGACATGCCTGTGGGCCAGCCAGCCAGGATCCAGGGAGACCATGAACATGCAGGGAGAGCTGCCCAGGGAGAGAAAGAGAGATGTTATCAACTTAAGGGCACCAAAGGATTTCCCAGGGAAAACCCAGCTCTCTGAGGTGCCTCGTATACAGTTATGGACACAAAGGGATCACAGAACCCCTACAGCTAGAGCCAGAAGGGACCTCAGAGGCCGCTGGGCCCAACTTCCTTACTTTATGCAGAAGGAAAATGAGGCATGGGGAGATTCAAAGACTTGCTCGTGGTCTCACAGCAAATATCTGAGGCAGGATTTGAACAGAGTCTCTTGACTCCCCAATCCAGAACTATCCATGAACTGCACACCATGCATGTCCCTTCTCTGATTCTAGAGCCACACTTTTTACTCCATGCTAACAACATTAAATATGACGTTATCTGTTATCTGTCCCCCACCAGGAAACCATAACCCAACCAGTACTATTTCTGTCTCCTTCCTCCAACAATCCTGGACCAGGCATGCTCAGCACTAACCAATGACGTCTCTCCACCCCCCCCCCAAAAAAAAAGGACCCAGTGCTGGTCCCTTTTAACGGCTACCTTCCCTAGAAAGCCAAACCTGGGCTGCCCAGTAACAGCCTCTCTCCACTAGGGGGCCCAGTGGCCCAACAAGACCCAGGTCCCTTACCTGCGAGACCACAAGCTAAGCACCCTAGTCACATCATCGGCTCACTGACCCATCAGTCACACCCTCTCTGCTAATTGAGCGGTCACATCTTTCACTGCTGCCCGACCAGTTATACCCTCTTCTTTGCTAAGTGACCCGTCATTCACACCCTCTTTAAGTAACTGACCAGTCGCATCTTTCCATTGCTGACCGGTCACACCCCCTTCCTGCCGATCAGTCCCATCCTCTCTCTGCTAAGTAACTGACCAGTCACGTCCTCTCTCTGCTGACCAGTCACACCTTCTCTGCAGAGAGACGACCCACCAGCGTTGACCCCACCCAAGCTCCAGCATCCCCAAATCGCTCAAGCCCTGCCACGCCCCTTACTTGCGGAGCGCTCCCCCTACGCACCTCTCCTTCGACCAGCGCCCAACGGACTCTGCGGCCCCGCCCCTCCCACTCCCCTCGTGCCATCGAGGAACCGCCCCGCCCTTCCCGTGCTGTGCAGCACCCTCCCCAGAACCTAGGGGAGTCGGGGAGCACGTGACCTGGAACATCAGACAGGCGGCGGGGGAGGGGGGGAGTGGGAGCTGAGCGGGGTTGGGATTTATAGGGTTAAAGGCTAGAGGATTTGATAGAGGGGAATAGTATTGGGAGGAGTCACCTTTTGAGTTGGGGAGGGGGACAAGTAGGAGAGGAACAACCTGCGGAGCTGTGGAAAGACAATATGGAGAAGGAGCTACCTGTAGAGTGGGGGGGGGGGTTTACAGGAATAGAGGAGTCAGTCACCTGTGGGGTGCGGAAAAAGGAGGGGGTGTCCTCTCTAAAGGTAGACCGAAGGAGGGGGAGGAATTGAGCGAAGCAGGAGGCAGAGGCTTGCCTATGCCAACATTTAATCGTTTTGTCAAGGGGGTATAACGGGAAAAAATGCCAACAAGGACTCGCAATCCTGTAGAGCTTTAAGGATTACGAAATGCTTTACTGAATTTGGAATCAAGGCCTCTAGATTCGGAATCAGTTTAAGGTTCCAATCCTGACTGCTACTTACCGCCTATGTGACCCCAACCGAGTCCCTTTTCTTCCTTTGTCAAATGAAGGAATTGGATTGGACCTCAATGCCTTCCAGCTCACAGACCAGAATCTCTGATTTTCGAGGTCACTTCACAAAGGGATCTCCAATAATAGATAATATTTACAAAGCACTTTTATATTTTGCATATATGTGTGTGTGTGTATATACATATATACATATACATACAAATACACACACACACATACCTTATTTGAATATCACACACCGTTGGAGGTAGGTGATACTATTATCCAGGTTAAGGGACTTACCCAGAGCCATGCAGCTTAGAGTCTGAAACAGGATCTGAACTCAGGTCATTTCCCCCAGTCCAGCAAACCATCCACTATACCATCTCAATACCTCTATGACATACTTGACAAATGGTCATCCACTCTCTCTGAACACTTCTGGTGAAGGGAATTTATCTCCCAGACATCCAGTGCTTTTTTTTTTTTTTTAGTGAGGCAATTGGGGTTAAGTGACTTGCCCATGGTCACACAGCTAGTAAGTGTTAGTGTCTGAGGCCTAACTTGAACTCAGGTACTCCTGACTCCAGGGCTGGTGCTCTATCCACTGCACCATCTAGCTGCCCCCCATGCTATTCTTGAATAGCTCTTAAACAGTTAAGTTTTATAAACCTGCCTCTTTAGAGAGACCAGGCCTGAAGTCAGGAAGACCTGAGTACAAATCTAACTTCATATTATTATTAGCTGTGAGATTTGGGGCAGATTGTTTAATCTGTCTGCCTCAGTTTTCTCATTTGTAAATGGGGATCATAACAGCATCTACCTCCCAGGGTTTGGGGGATAAAATATTTGTAAAGGGCTTTGCTAACCTTAAAGTGATTTATAAATGTTTTGTTGTTCAGTCATGTCCAACTTTCCATGGCTCCATTTTGGAGTTTCCTTGGTGAAGATATGGCATGCCATTTCCTTCTCCAACTCATTTTACAGATGAGACACAGAGGCAAACAAGCTTAAGTGACTTGCCCATGGTCACACAACTCGTGTCTGAGGTCACATTTGAATTCCGGTCTTCCTAACTCCAGCTCAGGCACTCCTTCCCACCCCCCCCAAATTGGGGATTGATTTATTGTTGTGTTGGTTGTCAAAATTTAACAAAGTGATGGGGAAAATGTTAATAATACGGATTGAACATAAAAGTGTGCTATGTGTGCATTCCCCCTCACCGGTAACCTGGTTGTTAAACATCTATCAGCCTGCCTCTGAGTATATACTGATATGGTTTATGGTTTATTGACTTTTCTAAGAAAAATAAGGACTAGACCTATTATTTCATTGCTAGATAAGACTCCTGGTGAGGAAAAACCTTGTACCAATACAGACTGGTACCTTCTCTGGAACTTTTTTTTATTATAAACATTTTTATTTATAGTTTTGAGTTCCAAATTTTATCCCTCCTTCCCTCCTTCCCCTCCCCCTTCCCTGAGGTAGTGAGCAATCAGATTCAGGTTATACAGTGCAATTATGTAAAACATTACCATATTAGTAATTTTGTATAAGAAAACTTGAATAAAAGAAAAAAAGAAAGTGAAAAAATAGCATGCTTCAATCTTTCAATCGATATCAGTTTTTTCTTTGGACTTGGATAGCATGTATGCTTCATCATTAGTCCTTTGGGATTGTCTTGAGTCATTGTATTGCTGAGAATAGTTGTCATTCACAGTTCTTCATCAAACAATATTGCTGTCTCTGTGCCCAATGTTCACTTGGTTCTGCTCACTTCACTATATATCAGTTCATAAAAGTCTCTCCAGGACTTTCTGAAATCATTCAGTCACTCCTTATAAATATTGTTAACTATTGTTATTATTCACCTAGAGACTAAGGAAAAGACAGTCATCCACATGACCTTCAAGTTCTTGAAGACAGTGATTCTGTCTACCTTAAAACTTTTCTTCATCAGGCTAAGTTCCTCCAAATGAGCAAGCCTCTTACAAAAACTTGGGAAGACTTATATGAACTGATACAAAGTAAAGTAAGCAGAACCACGAGAACATTATACATTGTAAGAGGAGCATTATATGATGATCAACTGTGAATGACTTAGTTATTCTCAGAAATATAATGAATGATCTGAGACAATTCCAAAGGACTCATGATGAAAAATGCTATCCACTTCCAGAGAAAGAACTGATGGAGTCTAAATGAAGATTGAAGCATACTATTTTTTGCTTTCTGTATGTTTTTCGTGTTTTTCCCCACTTTGAGTCTGTGTCTTCTTTCACAACATGGCTAATATGGAAATATTTTGTATTATTATACATGTATAACCTTTATGAAATTGCTTACTGTCTCTGTTGGGGAAGGTGATGGAAGGAGATAGAGAAAACTTAGAACTCAAATTTTTTTTTTAATAAATGTTAAAAATTATCTTTGCTTGTAACTGGAGGCAAGTGTGTGTGTGTGTGTGTGTGTGTATGGGGTTTTTTTGGTTGGGTTTTGTTTTTTTTTTTTGGTGAGGCAATTGGGGTTAAGTGACTTGCCCAGGGTCACACAGCTGGTAAGTATCAAGTGTCTAAGGTCGGATTTGAACTCAGGTCCTCCTGAATCCTGGGCAGGTTCTCTATCCATTGCACCACCTAGCTGCCCCTGTATTTTTAAAAAGGCATGCACTGTGAAGCCAACTTTTGAAATGAGTCTGTTGTGTTTCATGATTAAATGAACTTCCATGAATTAAAACAACAACAAATGAGTCTCTTATGACATAATGTTCTTCACCATTCAAGTCAGCCTCCTAGGATGCTCTCCAGATGGTCAATGTCCTTCCTTAAATATGACCCCCAGTAATGAATGGCAGAATACAGTGGCATTCTATCCCCTTCTTCATTCTGGTAACTACTTTTCAATGCAACCTAGATCACATTTTTAGTATCATTGCATTTTCTTGCTGAGTTTACAGTCTTCTAAAACTCCTACATCTTTTTCATACAAACTGCTGTCTAGACACGCTTTCCCCATTGTACATTAGTCAAGTTTATTGTTTGAACCCAAGAGAAAGACTCAACATTTATCATTATTACATGATATCTTAGTAGAGCTGGCCCTTTGTTTTTGCTTCTTGAGCAAAGTTAGCTATCTCTTGCAGATAAATGTCATTTACCAATTTTATGTTGTGGTGCAGTCATTTTTCAGCCCTGACTCTCTGTGACCCCATTTAGGGTTTTCTTGGTGGAGATACTGGAGCAGTTAGCCATTTCCTTCTCCAGCTCATTTTACAGATGAAAAAACTGAGGTAAACAGGGTACAGTGACCTGCCCAGGGTCACACAGCTAGGAAGTGTCTAAATCAGATTTGAACTCAGGATGATGAGCCCAGTGCTCTAACCATTGCACCAACTAGCTGCCCACCAATTTTATAAGGTATGCCTTCAGATGTACAAAACAGAGAAAAATACTAAAAAGCATATTCCATAACTCAGTACCCAGGTCAATTTGGGCTTGTTTCCTCATCTGTAAAATGAAGAAGACCTCTGAGGATTCTCTCAGTCTTGGTATTCCAAGTTTTTTTGCTGTCACGAGGAGTCATTAGCAGGGTGCAGAGAAGAAACTCAAAAGTCCAATCAAAGCCAAAAGAAAAATGTATTAGTTGTTCATTGTGTACAAGCAAGGCATACTGAGACATCACACAGACTTTGCCCCCTAGGAGTTAACAATCTAATTGGAAGGACATAATATTCACAGATTCCTATGGTACAAGGAGAATAAACTGAGTTTTGAGTGATGCAGTTGTTTTCAGTAGGGGTCAGGCATCCACCTCTGCTGGGCCCCAAAGGAAAGGAGAGATTCCAACTGATGACGAAGGGCTGGGGAGTGAAAGGGTGAAGTCTTTTCCAGGGTTAAGGGGCTGTTGAGAGGATAGAGGAAAAGAGGGAAGTGGGCAGAAGAACAAGGGATAGAAAATGATCTAATTTCATAGGATCATCCAGTTTATGTGAAGGGGAGTAGTTAAAGAAAGACTGAAGCAGTCATTTAATTCAGTGAAGTTTTATTATAAAGTATCTACTAAGTGCAAATTATAAAGCTAGTAAGTGCAGGGTCCCGAGACTAGTACTAGAAATTACAGTGCTTGCCTATGAGAAACTCTAATTCATGGAGTTTTCCACTGCACCCACCCTATGCAGGGAATGGGAAGGGAATAAGCATTTATACTATACCATCTATGTGTCAGGCACTGTGCTAAGCACTTTACAAATATCATCTCATTTGATCTTCATGACAACCATACAAGGTATAGGCTGCTATTATCCCCATTTTATAGTTGAGGAAACTGAGGCAAACGGAGGTTAAGTGACTTGTCCAAGATCATACAACTGGTTTGAGATTTGAACTCAAGCCTTCCCGACTTCAGGCCCAGACTATCCATCTAGCTGCCTCACATCCTACTTTCCTCAGCTAGCTAGATAGCAGCCTTGCCAAGGCCCAGACATCTGGTGAATGGAGGCCCTCCTGTCACTGCTACCAGTACAGATGTTCTCCGAGTCATCAAAACCTAAGCTGGGCAGCATGTAGCCATATAGGAGATGGTTCTGGACCAGGTCTTCTTGATCTGCAAAATTGCTTTTTGTTGTTGTTGTTGTTTTGTGAGGCAATGAGGGTTAAGTGACTTGCCCAGGATCACACAGCTAATAAGTGTCAAGTGTCTGAGGCTGGATTTGAACTCAGATCCTCCTGAATCCAAGGTCAGTGCTTTATCTGCTGCGCCACCTATCTGCCCTTTGAAAATTTGCTTTTTAAAAAGATACTTTGATAACTATTTCAACATAACTCCTTCGTAATTCTATATATTTTATTTTATGCATTCACCAGACTGCCAGAGGTAGAGGGGATGAAGAATCTCTCTGCTCTGGATTGCCAAATGGGTGTGGTAAGGCTATTAAGGGGGCTGTGCCCTGACCTGGCTCACTTCTGACAAGTCTGTCTGTGGAACCCACACAACAGGCAGCCAGGTATGCCTGAAGCAGCCAGGTCATGGCAGCATCAGATGGACAACTGGAGGCAGCACTAGATGACAATAAGATGCTGCTAGGAATCCATCAGTGCTTTAAATGAAAGCCTATTTTGTTAATCACGTTACCTACCTACCTACATTTGAAAAACAATAATAATCCACATGTGGGTGAGACATTTATTTATCATAAATGGATTTGTCCCCTTCAACTATGGTCCTATGGCCAGGTCATCCAAGCTCTTGGTGCCTTAGCCAACTTTATAAATTCTGTATTAGGGCATTTCCCACACTAATGAAATTATAAATTAGAGATAGATAGAGCTCCAAACTAACTTTCTGGTTTTCAGGTTGGGAAACACTGATCTAGTTCAATGACTTGATTTACATATGGGGAAACTGAGGCTAAGGGAAGTGACCTCCCCAAGGTCACACAAATTGTATATTTCAAAGTCAAGATTTTAATCCAATGACTTCAGAAAGGCTTGGAAAGACATGTATGAAATGATGTATAGTGAAGTGAGCAGAACCAAGAGAATACTGTACACAGAGACAGCAATATTGTTTGATGAAGAACTGTGAATGACTTGACTATTCTCAACAATACAATGATCCAAGACAATCCCAAAGAACTATTGATAAAATATACTACCTCCAAAGAAAGAACTGATATTGATGAAACAGACTGAAGCATGCTATTTTTCACTTTCATTTTTTTCTTTTAATTGTTTTCTTGTACAAAATGACAAATATGGTAATACTTTGCATAATCATAAAAAAGATTTGAATCTAAGCGCTCTGATTCTAAACCCAAGATCTAAATTTCAAGTGCTCTTACCAATAGAGTTGGAACCTCTCCATTCTCTGGACATTAGCCATATACTCAGCCCCACCTAGCTGGTGGGGTCCACTGAGCAGACAGTCCAGAGGTAACTTGGATATGTCAAGGGAACGTACCCAAAATCAGGCCAGTTAAACATGTGCTGAAAATTCATCCAAGGAACCCTTGAGGAGAAAGCATCAAGGCCTTCAGCCCCAATCCAGGGAGACAAAAACACTGTTAGTAGTAGTGGGATGTCATGAGACATCTTGACAGGTCACAGATCTCAGCAGATTCCATCACTTCTTTGCTATTGATTTCTCTGTGAGAAAAGATGTTGCTATTGATGGCCAGAGCATAGCTTCATTCTCAGCCTGCCCTTGCCCTGCAGAAGTGGCCATGCAGACAATCCATTCTTTAAACAAAATAATACCAAAAATAATACCAAACCCAACCCCAACTTTATTGCATCTTCAACACCAGACTTGGTACTGCTGATACAGACCTAGTCATTGAGAACATCAAGTCCTGGAGCATCCTGCCTGAAGAGAGGTCAGACAGGCAGCAAATAGTTTTCAAACAGAAAGCAGCTTGTCAGGGAGCTAGGGTGGAGGGTCGTTGGGGGAGGGGCAGGTACCAGGAGCCATTCACTGAACTACCATCAGCTATTAAACATCTCCCATGGTGAAATAACTACCGCAGTAGGCACTCAAGAATATACAGAAATAATCAAGGAAAAGCCCCTGCCCTCCCAGAGGAGCATGGCAGGACACACAAAACACAGCAGCACTTCAGAAAGTGCTATAAAAATGTGAGTTTAACATTTTTTATTTACTGAAATACTTCTGAGATGCACAATTTCATACATACAGGCCTCCATTCACCACCCCAGATCCCAGCCTATCTGCACCTTAGCAAACATTTCACCCACTGCTGTGGCAAAAATAAACTTGGGAGGCCAGCCTTTTTAGTGATGGGGCTGGTCAACAATTGGGTTTATTAAGTGCCTAAAGGTGTGCAGAGCCTGTGTGTTAGGACTCTGGGGGTGCAAGGATGAGAAATGACAGCCTCTGACCTTTAAGAGCTTTCAGGAACACAAGAGTAGAACTCAATTGGGGTGGAACAGCTAGGTGACGAAGTGGATAGAGCACCGGCCCTGGGGTCAGGAGGACCTGAGTTCAAATCCGGCCTCAGACACTTAACACTTCCTAGCTGTGTGACCCTGGGCAAGTCACTTAACCCCAATTGCCTCACCAAAAAAAAAAAAAAAGAAAGAACTCAACTGGGGCCGAGGAGGGACCCAGATAGGGTGTTTCTGGAAAATGAGAGGAAGGAGAGAGGACTTTCAGCTAGGTGGTAGATTCGAGGTAGGCTTGATGGTAGAGGAAGTGCTTGAGCCGAGCCTTCAAGGAAGAGGATTTCTCCATAAAGAGAGACTATTTCAGACACAGGGGACAGCCTGCATGAATGTAAAGAGGTGGAAGAAAAACGTTGCCCAGTTTATTACCAGTTCTTACATTAGGAGCCTTTCCAGCTCCTAAGGCCTGCCAAAACCTATACTCTGTTGGCAGAGTCTTCAAGAACCCAGGGTCACCTCCACACCAGAGGTACCTGAGGAGAATTCTACTGGCAAAGATCCAGATTAATCTTCTTAAAACGCTGCTTTCTTGAAGCCACTCTCTGGCTCCAAAGTCCTCAGTGGCTGTCAATCACCCCCAGGACTAGTGACATAGCCCTTTAGAAAGAACCCAAGGGGCAGCTAGATGGCGCAGTGGATAAAGCATTGGCCCTGGAGTCAGGAGTACCCGAGTTCAAATCCGGCCTCAGACTCTTGACACTTACTAATTGTGTGACCCTGGGCAAATCACTTAAACCCAATTGCCTCACCCAAAAGAAAGAAAGAGAGAGAGAGAGAGAGAGAGAGAGAGAGAGAGAGAGAGGGAGGGAGGGAGGGAGAGAGAGAGGGAGGGAGGGAGGGAGGGAGGGAGGGAGGGAGGGAGGGAAGGAAGGAAGGAAGGAAGGAAGGAAGGAAGGAAGGAAGGAAGGAAGGAAGGAAGGAAGGAAGGAAGGAAGGAAGGAAGGAAGGAAGGAAGGAAGGAAGGAAGGAAGGAAGGAAGGAAGGAAGGAAGAACCCAGTCACCTCTACACCACAGCACGATATAATGGAAAGAACACTTGATTTGGAGTCCAGAGAGGCTTGACATGAAATCCCAATTCTGCCCCTTACCAGCTGTGTGACCTTGAGCAAGTCCCATCATCTCTTAGCCATCTTCCTCATCTAGAAAGTCAAAATAATACCTGTTGTAGCTGCTTCACAGGGTTGTTGAGAGGATCAGATGAGAGAAATGGATGGAAATCGTGACATAAGGGTTACCTATGAGGCTTTTTTAATGAAGATCATAAAACATAAAATAGCCATATTCTATAATATACCAGTGCCCTTTTGATCTCGTGTATTCCTCCTGATGATGAAAATCTCACTGTACTGCTACAGGATGCAGGATGGTATAAGGTATCAAGGCTATGAGAGGTACACTATGCAATGTGAGTGCTGTGGCAGGTGGGATATGGAAAGAAAATCACGGGAAGGGTCATGGATGAGGCAACATTTAGGACAGGCAGAATTTAAACAGGGTGTATGGGGGGGGGGAGGGTGTATATGTGCTTACAATGGTGCTCTCAAATATATGTGGGTGAAGATGTGGAAAGCTGAGAGATGCTCCCCCAGTAATGAGGCCCTAGCAGGGAAGAGGAGGCCGTGTTTTTGACCCATCAGAAACTGTAGGCTGGGAAGCAGCGGATGTCAGGTGTGGATGCTCCAGCAAGCACAACAGAGAAACTTGTGAAGATGAAGACAGAAATTCATTTGAGCAGTTTGCAGGGTATTGATCTGCTAGCAGCAGCAGGCCCCAAGAAATCGTAAGAAAATGCATTCGACAAGGGGGGAAAACCAACCTGTTTAACAGGCACCATTCCTCTCTCAACACCCCAGTGCCCTCAGAGCAAGTGGGTTTGGGGTTTGGTTGGTTGGTTTGTTTATCTATCTATCTATCTATCTATCTATCTATCTATCTATCTATCTATCTATCTATCTATCTATTTATTGTCTCCCAGAACAAGGTATTGGTTGTCATTAAAGTGGGACCAACTGATTAGGTTTGGTATTTTTTCCTGACTCTAGGCCTAACGATGATGTCAAAGAGCCCTGGATCCTCAGAGCTCTCCCTCAGCCTCTTTAGCCATTAACATTCAGGGCCTTCCAATGGCTTGCCCTACAGTAAGGGCAGGAGGCAGAAGGAGCAATGAAGAGTCTCTTATTTCCCCTTTGCACACGCACATTCTCTCTACAGGGCATAACAGGTCAGCCTCCTAGCTCACAACAGATGTGTTTATCTGCACCTTCGAAGAATTAAAAATTACAAAGCAATTCCATCTCAGCAGAAGCTCCTGAAATAAAACACTGTTGAGCTTCCTCACATTCAGACCCCTGCCCGATCTGCTGCCTTCTGCCATTGCTTTTCAATGTTTGAAGTTTGGGGCAGAAGAAAATTGATTCCATTTCTTCCTCATCAGGTGCAGAAGGCATTGGTTTGGTTCCTTTCCATAGGGGCCTTGGGAAGATTTGCAAAATGTGAATTGAAGCAGAGCGTTGTTGAGCTCAGGCCCTGAGGAAGAAACACAAGGTCAGGCTGTGTGTGGAATAGGGGACCTACAAAAGGGAAGTGTCCACCACCACCACCAAAAAAAGGGAGGGGAGAGAATCAGGGCAACAGAGATAGAAACAGACAACAATAAAGAGAGAAAAGACAAAGAGAGAGAGGCAACCAAGAGGTGAGGTGGGATTGAGAGATGCAAAAATTCAGAAAACTAACAATGTTTCAAAAAGGAAAATGAAGGATTAGGGAAGATCAGGCACATGGTACCTGGTAAAACATGTTTTAAATTGAATTGAGAACCGGAACAAAGCAGAAAATAAGAGAATGCCCAGAAGCCTGATCAGTATCCTTTTCAGCACCAAGGGAAACTGAGTCCAGTAGTTCAGTTTACCAAGAGCCATATCCTGTGGTTGGCTCATACCCCAAACTCATTTGGACCCAAGCCATGGCCCTACTACCACTACAGTGGCATCATTTTGTCCTCAGCCTCCAGAGGCTGTAAGGCAGACAGCATTGGCACCTTCCTGAGTTCTCCTTCCCTTCCTCCTAACCCTGAGAAAGATGGCAAATATCCCTTGACCCAGGAACTGAGAAGCACTCTATCAGGATGCCCCACCCCACCTTACCCTAAGACCCAAGAACAAATCTCCCATAGAATGGTGACAAACTCCTCCCATTTTTAAAATTGGACTCATAATGGAGAATGCTCTCCACATCCAGAAAAAAAGAACTGTGGAATCTGAATGCAGATTGAACCATTCTGTTTCTACTTTTTTTTTGGTTTTTGTTTTTCTTTTTTGAGGTTTTTCCCTTTTGTTCTGATTCTTCTTTCACAACATGACTAATGTGGAAATATTTAATGTGATTGTACATGTATAACCCATATCAGATTTCTTTCTGTCTTGGGGAGGAGGGAAGGAAGAGAGGGGGAAAAAATCTGGAACTTGAAATCTTATAAAAACAATTATTGAAAACTCTTTACATGTAAATGAAAATAAAATACTTTTATGATTAATTTAATTTAAAAAAACTTTCTGAGGAGTTCACAAGCGTCACCAGATTGCCAAAGGGTTTATGACATAAAAACATGGTGAAGAAGGGCAGCTAGGTGGGGCAGTGTATAAAGCACCAGCCCTGGATTCAGGAGGACCTGAGTTCAAATGTGGCCTCAGACACTTGCTACTTATTAGCTGTGTGACCCTGGGCAAGTCACTTAACCTTCATTGCCACGCCGTCCCCCCCAAAAAGGTGAAGAACCCCTGTTCTAGACTTAGATTTCTTTCTCTATACCCTCCAGAAAGATGCTTTACTCTAGGCATCTGGGTTTTCTCAGTGTCCCACAAATACAAAAATTTTGTTCCCCTCCCCTGCCTCCACTCATGCACCCCACTTACCCCAACCCCCAGCCTGAAATGCTTGCTTTCCCTTTCCAAATCACATCCTTCCTTCAAGGCCAAGCTCAGGTTTCAAATCCATGCCAAGGCCTTCCATGAAGACTTCAATTCTTCTCTCTCCAATGTATCTTGTACTTGGTGCCTCTTGCATAATTCAGCACTTTATTCTGTCAGTAGCAAATGCCTCTTCCACGACTGTTCTCTGACGTCTCCACACCTGCAACGTGGAGGTGACCTTGGTTTCTCCAAGGCTGTGCTGGTGGAGCTAAAGTTCTGGGCAGACCCAACCAAACTAGAAAGGTTTCAAGTGTAAACCCAGCAACAGACTTATAAGCCCATCATCTGAGAACCATCCTAGTTGTGTTTGCAAAGGCTCATCACCAAGCACCTCATCATAAGAGAATTCATTTTTTGGTCACTGCCACTCATAAAAAACCATCCACTAAAGGAGGGGCTATGCATGATGTAGAATCAATTTTAGTAGAGAGACTATCCACCATGATCAAATCACAAAATCATGGATCTTCTTGAATACCGAAGCCTTGCGATACTAGCAGATGAGGAGACCAAAGGCCAAGGTCACACGGATAGCCAATGGCAGAGTGCAGATTTGAACAAGGTTTCCCAACTCCAAATCTTCTACTTTTCCAACCGTATCTCTTGTACCTCCCGAGGCTGCCCATTCCACGCTTAATTGTTGGGACTTTGGGGGGACATTTATAGGTAGATAAAGCTATAGAAAGAGATATCTAACTCTATTTATCTAAACTTTCTTGTTCACTCTTTTTTTCATGGTTATCAGTCTTGCTTCATCAATTAAGCTTAGATCAATTAATTAATTAATCCCCAGCTCCCTGAGATACAGAATCCTTAGGAGGAAACTCCTTCCGTCAAGGCAGGTCGGCACCTGCTTTGCAACTTAGAGAGTTGCCCAGTTGTACCTCTAGCCTGTTTCCTAGGGTGAACTTGAACCTGGGTTTTCCTGAAACACCATGTTACCTGTTTTGAGCCTCAGTTTCTCACCAAGTCAGTACACTGTAGTGGAGAGAAAACTGGGTTTGGAACACAGTCTCAGATCTAGAGCTGGCACTTCAAAGGCTACTGAGACCACCTTCCTTTTACAGGTGAGGAAACTGAGGTATAGGGCACCAAGTGACTTGTTCAGGGTCACACAGCTAGTGAGTGTCCAAGGTAGGATTTGAACTCAGGCTTTCCTGACTCCTACTATGCCACCCTACAGTCTCAAGAGTTCCTGGACAATTTATTACCTAGTACGGCTTTAAGTGAATCTCTTAAACTCTGGACCTTGGCGTCTCCCTCAGTGAAATGAAGAAGTCGGATGAGATGATCATTAAGGTTCCTTCTCGTGGTATGATCTCTAAAATGGGCCCTGAGATCACGCCAAATGGCAATCAGCTAAAGGAACCTGAGGTTAAGTTTAGTCTGGAGAAGATTTAGGGAGAACTGTCTTCAAAGATTTGAAAAACTATCATAAATAACAGATAGGGCTTGTTCTGCCTTGCCCCAGGAGCAGGACAAGAAACAAGGGGTAGAGATCTGAGCTTGATGGAAGACATATGCTCCCCATACTTGGAGTCACCCACAAATGGAACGGGACTGCCTCTGTGGGTAGCTGGAGGTCTTCAAGCAAAGGCTAGATGACCACTGGTAGCGGGGCTTACAGTGAGGATGGGGGGTGGGCTTTTGAAGTCCTCTGAGGCTTCCTCTGACCCTCAGACTCTGTGACTCTGTAACGCACTGACTCCTCAAGCTGGGAACCCACCCCTTCTGCTAGTTGGATAGGCCCATGATCCACCCCATGGGTGGCTGTGGTGTTGGGGAAATGTACTCCAGCTACAAAGGCATCGCAGTCCTCAGCTCCCCAACCCCTGAGCTACTCAACTCTCCCCCCAGAAACTTGGACCTTTGTCTAGAGGTGCTGCCATAGGGAGCACTGTCAGGTCTGATAGACCTCCGTCTATCAGATAATTGATTACAGGAGATCTTTGGCTAACTCATCCCTAACCGAGGAATCAATCAATCAACAAGTACTTATTAAGCATCTACCTTTTTCTAGGGCTGGGAATATAAGTACTGTAAAGGTCCAAACAATCCCTTTACCGTGTAATAGGAGACAGACTGACAGAGAGCACAACAAACTAAAAAGAAACAAATGTCTTTTGCCTTCCCCATAGCTCTCTCCTTTTGGCCTGGGGTGAGCGTGACCTCAGCCACTGGCTAAGAGCAGGATCAGTTTCACCAGCTCCATGGTAGCTGGTTGTCTCTGAGCCTAGGCAGGGGGAGGCATCAGCGTCAGCCTCCAGAAGGTACCAGAACTCAGCTGAGGTTGCCCACGAGAGCCGTGAGGGCAGACCACGCTCCCTGCTGTGTCTCTACCTGTGGCCAGACTCCACAAGGTGGATGGATATCCATCCTCTATGTAAAGCAGGCATCTTCTCTCCAAGCTGCCTGACAGCTCGTGCTTGGCGCTCTCTTGGGGTTCTCACTCTCTCACTCCCTCTCCCTTGAGTTTGACTAGTCCACTTTTACACAGCTGCGATTTGAGTTTTTCTTGACATCAAGCTCAAATCTTCCTCTCTCCCAGTGTCCCCCAGTGCTCCTAGCTCTGTCCTCCAAGGCCAAACAACACAGATCTCACTTCTCTTCCCCACAGCAGCAGCCCTGCAGGTGCTTGTCTTCAAGCTATCGTGTTCTCCCAGAGAAAGAATCTCTTTTCTTTTTCTTCTCCAAGTTAGACAGACATGCCCAGTCCCTTCAACAGTTCCTCATGGCCAACATGGTTAACTTGGTGGCCTCCTCTATCTTTCCTAAGATGCTCTGCCCAGAACTTGACACCGTACTCCAGATGGGGAGGGCTAACCAGGGCAAAGAAGAGGATTCTCGTCCCCCCTCTTCTAGACACTATGCCCCTCTCAGTGCAGCCTGAGATCAAGTTAGCTTTTCTGGTTGCTGAATTTGCAATCTACTAAGCCCCTTATGATTTCTTTTTGCCAGATAAGCTGTTATCTATCCATAATTCCTCCAGGTGGAATTTGTGCAAATTATTATTTTGTTTTGTTTTGTTTTGTTTTTTAGTGAGGCAATTGGGGTTAAGTGACTTGCCCAGGGTCACACAGCTAGTGTTAAGTGTCTGAGGCCAGATTTGAACTCAGGCACTCCTGACTCCAGGGCTGGTGCTCTATCCACTGCGCCACCTAGCTGCCCCCAAATGATTATTTTTACACCCAACTTTCGAACCTTAGAGAAAGGAACTGAATTTCATGTTACCTCTCTAGACTGTCAGTACCAACCATCCCTTTTACCCAGCCTCAGAGCAATCCTAGAACGTAGGTCTGAGTCTCACTCAGGCTGCCAGGAACCTTTCTCCTCTCTAGCCCCAGCCCCATCTTGGGGGTGGCTCGATTTGTTATTAAATGAGACAGTATTTGTAAAGCACTTAGCCCAGTGATTGACACACAACAAACATTTAATAAATGCTTATTTCATCCCATTCCAGTTCAATAGAGCTCTCTCGCAGGTCTCCTGACTACAGCAGAACAACTGAACAGTGAGAGTAGTGAACAAAAATTCGAGATATTGCCAAAGTATTGATGTCTGAAAAAAAAAAAAGCAGGTGAGACACTATGATGAACATTAATAAAAATTCAGTCAGAAAAAGATATGAGGCCATGTTACCAAGAGTGGTTTGAATGTGTCTAATCACCCTCTGAGGGTGATTAAGTGACTAGTCAGAGCTAGGCCTCTTCAGTAATGTAAAATTCAACCTTCTCCCATTTTATGGGTGAGAAAGGAGACCCAAAGAGGAAAAGAAATCTGCCTAAATAATACAGGCATCATCAGAGGCAGAAATAAAACCCTGACTATAAGCTTAGGGATCATTTCATTCACTTGACCTTATATTATATGCCTATGTAATAAAAAGAAATGGGGGGCAGCTAGGTGGCACAGTGGATGGAGCACCAGCCCTGGAGTCAGGAGTACCTGAGTTCAAGTTAGGCCTCAGACACTTAACACTTACTAGCTGTGTGACCCTGGGCAAGTCACTTAACCCCAATTGCCTCACCAAAAAAAAAAGAGAAAGAAATGGGAGATTTAGAGCCATCTCCACTCCAGATGTCACATGAACTATTTATGCCTGACCTGTGGTAGTCTTCTGAGCTTGCATTGGTCTGATCAGCCACAGTCAGGCACACTGTACCTTGACCCCAATATAGTGATGTCATTTGGGTCCTCTTTGAGCATGAAGGATAACAACCCCATGCCTATGTGTAAGGCAATGTGCCAGGGCCTTCAAACAGACAAAAAAAAGAAACCATTCTGGGAGGCTTCATGGAAGAGGTAGAAACCCAAACTGGTCCTTGAAGAAAGACAAAGATTAACTATCACCTATAAATTTGAATGAATGAGTGAAAGGGCATTTATTGGTCACTTCTTATGTGTCAGGCACTGTATTAAGTGTTGGGGATACAAATACAAAGCTAGCCAGTCAGCTCTGACCTTAAGGAGCTAATATTTGAAGAGAGGAAGATGATGTCCATAGGAAGCAAGAGCTGGAAAGCAGGGGCATGGCATGGTGTACTGCATGATGAACCTGGGCTTAGGTAAAAAGGTGAGAGGGAACAGAAAGAGCCCCTCTGCTCTGATCACTCCCTAATGCTCAGCACTTAGCTATTTCCTTCTATGTCAAAAGCATTTTGCAAAGCATCCTGTAAATATAGATAGACCTTAAAGCACTCCATCGATGCAGCTATGATTGTTGTTGCTCAAATTGTTTAGAACCAGTCAAATCTGCATTGAACACATAGAGTGCTAGGCTAGAACTCACATTTACAAAGGCCTCTTCCCTGCCCCCCGACAACTACCCTGTGAAGTCAGTGGTGTAAGTATTGTATCTGCCCTGTTTTTCAGGCCCAGAGAGGGGAGGGATTTGTCCAGGGACAAAAAGAAGTGACAGGGCCAGGTCTTCTCATTAAGTCCACTACTCCACCTGGAAAACCAAGGAGGCAGTCTGTGTCGAGTGTCAGATGGACGATAGAGACTGCAAGTGTTTCTAGGTATCTGGAGGATGAGGAGAAGGAGAAATCAGAATAGGCTGGGATGAATCTTCACAAGAAATCGGCTTAAAAGGATGGGTAGGAACCAAAATAATAAATAAACAACCCATCTTTCCTAATTTACAGATTTAGTGCCATACCAATGAAAGAGCTGGTTTATAGATCTGGACAAAATAATAAATTTCATCTGGAAGAACAGAAGGAAAAGAATTTCAAGGGAAATAACAAAAAAAGCAGGGATGAAGGGGACCTACTGTTACTAAATCTTGAACTATGTCAAAACTATTTGGTTAAGGGGGCAGCTAGGTGGTGCAGTGGATAAATCACTGGCCTTGGATTCAGGAGGACCTGAGTTCAAATCCAGCCTCAGACACTTGACACTTACTAGCTTTGTGACCCTGGGCAAGTCACTTAACCCTCATTGACCTGCCCCCCCCAAAAAAAATTTGGTAATCGTCAAAAAATAGAGAAAAGGTGATTAGTGAAATAAATAAACTAGCTAAGACCTTGATTCAGTCAAACACGGTAGTCTAGTATTTGATAAACCCAAGGACACCAACTACTAGAATAAAAATTCCCTATTCAGCAAAAACTGCAGAAAATTCAGAAAATAATTTGGTAGAAAGATTTAGACCAATAACTTAGAGTAGAGGTGTCAAACATGCAACTCGAACCAGATGAACAATAAAACATAGATAATATTACATTTAAAATTAAATCAATAAGAGATCTATCTACAGATTAGTGGGCCCCATTTCTTTCTGAGTTTAACACCACTGCCCTAAAACATCACAAAAAATTACAAATGGATATATTACCTATCACTTTATTAAAAAAAAAATTAGAAAATAGAAGGAGATAACCTGTACAACTATGGCTAAGGGAAGGATTCTTAACTAACCAAGGGATTATGATTATCATATGATTTTTTAAAAAGGGCAATCTTGATCATTAAAAAAACTAAAAAGATTTTGTATGAACAGTATGAACAATAGCAGTTTATTGGAGGAAAAACTTTCAGGGAACTTTGATAAATGTCTCATATTTAACATATATTGGGAACGGATAAGAATATATAAGAACAAAGGCTGAATCCCCTAAGGATTAGTGGTCAAAGAATATGAGCAGGCAGTTTTTAAAAACAGAGATATAAGCTATCAAGAATCAAAGGAAAGAATGACTAAAATATCTAATAAGAAAGCGAAAATTAAAACAACTGTAAGATTTCACCTCACATCCATCAGATTGGCAACGACAACAAAAAAATGGAAACAGTAAAGAGTAAATGCTGAGAAAGACAGGCATACTTTTTGATGGAGCTTAGGGATAATTTGGAATTATACTAAAAAAGGCATTAACTAGTCAATGATGGAAGCAAAGGCCTCACAGATACAAAGAAGTAATGGGCAATAGATGTGGTCTGAGGCACACTGTCTGAGATGTGGTCTGAGGCACACACTGTCAGATATGGCCAGTGTGTAGAGTTGTTTTGATTAGTTGTGCTTATTTGGGAGAACTGGGAGGGAGGGGGATGGGGGAGATGCTTGTTAACACGAGGTGAGAAGTAGTCATTGGGAAGCAATAGTGATATTTTTTTAAAGTATCAACAAAACATTAAAAAGTTTCGAGGAAGGGCTTGAACAAGAATCACATAGGATGATCAAGCACAAATGAGAGGTGATTGAGAAGTACCCAGATACATATGGGATCATGGATCCATCAAGAGATCTGATTTCATAGAATCTTTTTTTTTTTTGCGGGGCAATGAGAGTTAAGTGACTTGTCCAGGATCACACAGCTAGTAAGTGTCAAATGTCTGAGGCCGGATTTGAACTCGCTTTATCCACTGTGCCACCCAGCTGCCCCCTTCATAGGATCTTAAGATCATGAAACCTCACAGCCAAAAGAACTTAGCAATTTTATTTGACAAGGAAGTCCAAGGATTAAATTTCTAAAAAAAAAATTTTAAGTGGGCAGGATGTTAATATTTGGAGAATATTATAGACAGGAAGACTGGCATGAGCAAAGAAAGAGGCAGGACACACACAATGTTCAGGGTTCATCATTCATGTAGGGGAGTAATGAGAATTGACATCAGTCAAATCAGTAGGGAGGGGTCAGGGGCCTTGAATAGAGATATGCAAAGTAGCTAAAATATCATGAGCCTAAAGGTGAGAGCAGAGACAGTTTTATGTTTTATCTCCCAAAACTAGATGAAAGAACCCTAGAGAGGGAATCAGGGAGATTTGTGTTCAAATTACACCTTTGCCATACATTTTCTGTGTGGGTAAGTAACTTTGACAACTGAGTGATACAGCACTGAGCCTGGAGTCAGGAAGACATAAGTTCAAATTTGACCTCAAACACTTCCTAGCATGTGTGACCCTGGCCAAGTCACCTAACTTCTTTGCTTCAGTTTCCCTAACTATAACAGCACCTACCTGGAAGGGCTGTTGTGACAATCATGGGGTAACATTTATAAAGCACTCAGCTATATAATAATAATGATGATAGGGTGCCTGGTACTCTAGTATTTCTCTGCTCCCCCCACCCCGACTGCCCCAGCCTCAGGGTGTTCTCTTGCCTCCCCTCCGATCCCAGGAACAATCTGTAAAGTGAGGGAGGTGGCCTATATGATCTCTCACATCCACTCTAAGTCTGACAACTTATGAATTTATGGACTGACTTTGAGCTCTCCCAAATGTAGGAGCAGAGAAAGAGCTGTCTACTGCATTTCTTTGTATTTCACCAGAAGTTCCCAGTATGTGGTTGGGAGCAGGAGAGACCCTACAAAAAAGTAATTGAATGACACAGCAAGCTATGAGCTTGGTGCAAGGCTAGAGAAGCTGAGTCAGTGTGGGCATTCAGAGGGATAAATCTGGAGGTCTGAACACAGACAGAGGCAATGTGTAACGTAGCTCTGAGAGGGGGCCAAAGCAGAGCCCACATGGGCAGGTGCTTCTTTTCCCTACCCCAGATGTTTGTTAAGAACCTACTGTGGGGGCAGCTAGGTGGTGCAGTGGATAGAGTGCCAGCCTTGGAGTCAGGAGTACCTGGGTTCAAATCCGGCCTCAGACACTTGACACTTACTCGCTTTGTGACCTGGGCAAGTCACTTAACCCCAATTGCCTCACAAAAACAAATAAAATTAAATAAATAAATGAAGCAAGCACCAGCCCCCTCTCCCTAGGAGCTGAAAGCTCATTTGGGGGATGAGATGCTGGTAACTATCACACACAGCATTACAGGGGGAAGATGAGGGATGCTCAGGAGGCTTCATGGGAAAGGTGGCAAAAAAGAACTGTGATTTAAAAAAAAAAACTGTAATCAAAATAATGCCTCATAAGTGAATCAGAAAGGTGTGTGCCAGATGTTTGCAAAGTGGGAAAGAGAAGTCATTCCCAACTGGAAGGATGAAGGAAGGCTTCTTCCAACAGATGCCACTTGAGCCAGAGGTTCAAAGGATGGCTAGGCATTCAACAGAAGCAACAAAGGAAGAATATTTCAGATCTAGACCTGTAAGCAAAGACATGGAGGTCAGAGGATATGTGCATAGTTGAAGACAAATCATCCAGTATTCCTTGTATAGGGAAATATTCGGATAATCCAGAAAAGGGGCATTACCAACTAAGGGAAGGTCTTGAATAATAAGAGTAGTACTAACAATAACACTGAGAGATCACCTTTACCTAATGCTTTATGGTTTACAAAGTGCTTTATTAATATTATCTCGTAGCATCCTCACAATTCTAGAGGGAAGTGCTATCATCCCTTTTACAGACAAGGAAACCGGGGTAGAGGTTAAGTGACTTACCCAGGGTGACACAGCTATTACGTGTCTGAGGTTGGATTTGAATTGAAGTGTTCCTTGCTCCAGATCCAGCACTCTATCCACTGTGCCTCCTAGAAGGATGAACTTTGATTAGGGGGCAACAGGGAGCCTCCTAAGATTTTTGAGCAGAAGAATGTCATGATCAAATCTATGGATAAGGAAGGGCAGTCTCACAGTGTGTGAAGGGCTGAAGAGGACAGACATGGGCATGAAGGACTATATGGAATAATGAAGAAGGGATGTTTTAGTTTCTATCTTAGCATCCCCAGCACTTATTACCTGGGCTTGCCCAGAGTGGGTGTGCTTCGTCGGTATTTGCCGAATTCTAATGGTCTTGGAGAGCCTGCCTCCTCCTACTGCCAGCTTTGCAGACTGCCAGGCCTGGCAGAAGGCCTGGCAGAAAGCCTGGCCGACACCAGGATATCTGCAGGATAGTCTCATTTTCACACCAGTAAAGACTGCAGGCCTCCCCCTGAGGCCCAGCCTAGAAGGTGTGGAGGTCTATGTACCAGTCATGAATAAGCAGGCCCTGGTCTCTGCAAAAGACACATAGAACTCACCTTTGATTTGTCCTGAGCCCTTAACCTGATAAACCCAAGGGGGGGGGGGGTCAATATGGTCAGAGGAGCTGTCCTCAGCTGACTCCTCCTGCTGCTGCCAGTCCCACTTGACCTTCTTCATCCCTGAAAAAGCCCCTGCACCTGCTGGGTGGTAGGTGACCAGAAGCCAGTCTGGGTAACTGATGGGTTTTCTTCTAGCCCATGTACAGGTCACAAAGAACCAAGCTGGTACTTTTAAACAACTTGGCCTGAGGTCAGGCATAAGGCAACATACTCTCCTGAACAGTGCCAACCAAAGAGCCAACTGCTCCTCCCAACCTAAAACAGAAATATGAGAGTTCAGGAGGGCTTTGATGTTAGCAGAATTGTGCCCCCTCCCAAATTTGACTAGTCCGTGACAGCAGCCTCAGTGAGGGTGAACAGAAATGCCTAGGCCTGGATTTCCCATCCAGATCTGCATCGCTTGCAGAGAATCAACCAAAAATAAAAACCCCATCTCCTAAACTTTAACAAGCGCTTAATCGTTTGCAAAGCACTTTTACGTGTGCTCAGTCTCACAAAATCCAGTCAGATAGGGTCATTAACAGCTCCATTTTACAGATATTTACAGAATTTGGAGGTCAGGGTCCTGGCCCAGGGTCAGGTCAATTGCCATTACCTTACTTCCCTGGTGGCTGACTACCAAAACCCACCCCTTTCTAATGCATTTAAAGTAATGTTACGGTGTATTACAATTTCATCTGTCGTTCTTTTAATTATAAAATTGTATCAGTTACAATCTGTAATTTACAAGTACATTTATCTTTATTCTCTACTATCCTGAACACTCCATAAAGGAAACATGCTTTGCACCTAGTAGGAAATCAATAAATGTTTGTTCTCTGCTGAACAACAATGTTACATGAGAACCCGTTATCCCAGAAACACTAAAACTACTTCAATCAGGTTCCTCCAAGGACAAATGTCCATACTTAGAAGTATGGGGTAGCCAGCACAGGAAGGGAGGAAAGAGAAAATAGTGAGGAAGGTAGAAGTGAAGAGATCATCAAGACTGGGCTTTTGATTGAGGCCGACCCATGAAACACGAGGGGCCTGTGAAAGCTTACACGGCTTTCACAAGTTGTTCCCAGATGTCAGTCACCACTGAGAAGCTGTCAAGTATCTTTCCTCTCTCCATTCTCTGCCACGTGATGGGGGTCTTCAGATTGCAAGAGAACTTATAGTAATGAATAAAAGTACTGTAAATTAGCCCAAATTGAATTTAAATATCTAATTTTTGTATCTGTTCAATTTTACCTGCTATCAATCTCCTGGTTCCAGGTGCTAATGGCAAACCCAAATGAAAGTCAAATACAACCATTTGCATAAAAGCATTAGGTGATTAATGGGTATTTTTCATGCAGCTGTGATCAACTCTTCAGTTCTAGAGCTGAATAATTTTTAATTGAAAACATTTATGTATGCTAATCCACATTAAATTGCATAATACCCTTCAGTTTCCCATGCATACAGCTTCAGATGCTTTTCATATTACTGGGATCACATTTCATATTTCCCAATTTTAAAAGGCATTACTATTTTGCACTTTTGAAAATTAGACTGATTCTAAGTGATCCCATGAATCTTAAAAATATAGAACCTTTTGTTATGAAAGGAGATTAGAGTTAAACCTACCCATATTAATAAATCCCCATTTGTGTGTGTTATCGCAGCTCAGTGAATATACACTAATTACAAGCGGGCTGAACTTGTGGCTCTGTGAGACACAAGTCATGGGGTTTAACTAGAAAAGCATTTTCTGAAAAGCCATTTATCTAACGCCAAGTAAAGCTGAAGCATCAGTGGCCTGGCTCTAGTTATGATTGGGAAAACATGTCCAGACTGGTTATCTTATGCCTCTGTGGGAATTTAGGCCACGCATTAATGCACTGCAGATAAAATCCACTTGAAAATTTCTCCCAACAGCAGGACTGGAGTGATACTGCCTATGTGCAGAACTAGCCAGGAGCAATGTAAAATCAACCATAAAACACAAACCATTCAAAACGAGGGCCCTAGTTCAAAATGACCAGTTGCAGGCTTCTCCTGGCTGGTTTGTACAACTAAAATCAACTAGATTCTTCAAAGGGGCCCAAATTAGCAAAAACTTCTACTAAAAATTGGCATGTAAATTAGGTACTCCCAAGGCCAGGGCACCAGGAGGAAGGAGGTTTTTTTGCCACACCCTCAAAAAAATGGACCAGGCAGATCTACCTGGTACTCTGTTGCTTGCTACCCTCAAGCTCCAGATTGGCAAGGTGGTAAGGAGAGGCATCCTGCTACTGGCACATGTGGTTCAATGGGTATGGCCACAATGACATTTAAATATGGGAATCTACACTGGTCAGACCAGATCTGGAATTCTGTATTCTTCTCCCTTCTGCCACTGGACCCAGATGGCTCTGGGGGAGTAAGGTTGATGACCCTCCCTCACTTAAATCCAATTTCAGTGCAAGTCATGACACCACCCTGATGTCATGGTCCTCTTCGGGAACAAAGGACAAATAACAGCATGGGTGCCATATTGTAGAAGGAACACTCATAAGCTTGAGGAGAGGAACACAATAGTGATGGGGCTGAAAACCCCTGAAGAATTATAAATCTTTTTTTTTTTTAAGTAAGGCAATTGGGGTTAAGTGACTTGCCCAGGGTCACACAGCTAGTAAGTGTCAAGTGTCTGAGGCCGGATTTGAACTCAGGTCCTCCTGAATCCAGGGCCGGTGCTCTATCCACTGCACCATCTACCTGCCCAAGAATTATAAATCTTAAGATAGTGTGCTTGGGGGCAGCTAGGTGGCACAGTGGATAAAGCACCGGCCCTGGATTCAGGAGTACCTGAGTTCAAATCTGGCCTCAGACACTTGACACTTACTAGCTGTGTGACCCTGGGCAAGTCACTTAACCCCAACTGCCTCACCAAAAAAAAAAAAAAAAAGATAGTGTGCTTGAAGATAACATAAGCCCTGTATTCAAATATCTCTAAGAGCTCTCATGCAGAAAAGTGAAGAGACATTCTGCCTCACACCAATGACAGCAAGTACTGATGGATCTGAGTCACAGAGACACTGATTTTAGCTCAGTGCAAGGAGAATTTCACTGATAAGGTATCGCCTGCCATCAGCCTGGGCTGCTGCCTGCTTTGGGAAATTTCTTTCCCAGCCAACTGCAGGAGGCATTTGAAAGAGTACCAAGAGACAGGAATGAAAGAAGCAGTAGGAGATTCCTAAAGCTCTTAAGGTAATGCCCAGGCGAGTGTCCTCTATGAAAAATATCCTTGCTTTGGAGAAGCCTCCCTGCCTGCATCCCCTGCCTTTGCCCACCTGCCCTACTGTGGAGGTGGTGAAGAAATAAATCCTTTCCCCAAGGTTTTAGTACATTTAATAAGAACCTCAAGTGAGAAAAAAAAGTTGGGGTGAGGGCATTGGACTAGGTGACCTCTAAGGTTCCTTCCAACTCACTCTGAGATTCTGCAATCTTGTCTATCTACTAACACTCCAACTGAATGTAATCCAAAAGTTACAAGAGAATGAAATAACTTTCCTCATCTGAACAGTTCTCCTATAAAAGGACCAAGAATAATTGATATAGAACGAACACACAATCTAGGACTGGGTTTAATGGAGCTGACCATGGACTCCACTAACTGCAAGGACCACTCACCACCTGCCCTGACCACCCATCTCTACACCCACCCCCACCCCCAGGGCATGGAGAGTTGCTTCCTATGAGACTTCACCGTACTTTGGGAACTCAGGAACAGGAGTCATGCCTGTGAAAAGTCTATGAAATAGGGGGGCGGCTAGGTGGCGCAGTGGATAAAGCACTGGCCCTGGATTCAGGAGTACCTGAGTTCAAATCCGGCCTCAGACACTTGACACTTACTAGCTGTGTGACCCTGGGCAAGTCACTTAACCCCCATTGCCCCGCAAAAAAAAACAAAAAACAAACAAACAAAAAAGTCTATGAAATAATTCTCTAAAACAATGAGGCAAGATGTTGGCCAAATTCCTATTGTGTCATGCCCAATAGTTGAATGAGAAAAGGTGACAGATGCACCCCAAGTCAAGTTACACTTGTCCAGATTTCACACCTAGGCTTCACAACATCCTAGTGCTGCTTACCAGGTACTCAACTTATCTCTCCTTGCTTGCAGTATGGGACCCAGAAGAGACCTTTAAAATAACCTTCCCAAAATAACAAGTCACAGCAAGCCCAAGAGAACAAATGCAAAACCAGGCAAAGAGCATGTAAAATATGTTTTATTGTTCTTTAAAAGGGTTCAGAGTTTGTTTGGAATCAGGCTGCACACCTTTCAATCAGTCCGACATCTCTCTTACCATGTCAAACTGGCTTCAGCTAGCAATACTTCATTAAATTCAAAAGAAAAACTTTTTAATTTCACACACACAAAGAAATCCAGTTCTGAGAATAGTTAACATTAGTCTGTAGTTCAAAACAAAAAGAGGGCTAGTATTGACTGTAGCCTTGTACACCCTTCTTATCAGACAAAACCAGGAAGGTTCTCCTAATTCAGGTAGGCACTGATGTTGCCCTACCTCTTAACAGCAATGAAAATCCAAGTTCATCAAAGGCAAGAGGCTTATTATGGCATTGATGAAATGACATTTCAGCAAGCAGACTGTGCTGTCTGAGCTTTGAGGGGTACTGTTTTGATCTGAGGCCTATGTTAAAAGGAATCTATTGGCATGTTCTGAAATCATAAATTTTGGATAGTACCATCATTTTTTTTAAACTTTAAAACCCTAGGAACAATTTAAAATGCATTATTTTGTGTTTTCAGGAGGGAGGCAGAAGGGGGAAAGAGAATAATCTGCAGTTTTTCATTTAGCTAACAATCAAAACAGAACTCTGGGAACAGGAAAGGAGGCAGTTCACACAGCCGGCATCTGAGGTATCGACAAGGGACTGGCCAGTCCATTCCCACTGACCCAGCTGCTCTAAACAAACGAAAAGTTTTTGGCTCTGCACAGCAAGACACAGCAGGACAAGGTGACCTTAAGCCTGTATCTCAAGCCTCAGAAGTGGAAAGATGTTACCTAGGCAATGTTGAGGTGAAAAAGGACAAGGGCCCCAGTCAGGGCTCTCCAACTGTTCTATCAAACCAGCCTGGCTAGAACTGTTGCCTGGGAAGGAGCAGAAAGTGTGTATTAGCACATGGAATCCAGCAAGAATGCTGTACAAATAATGCTACACTGATCCACAAGCAACCCATTTCATATTCCCTAGGCTCCAATTCATTCAAGGTCTCTTCTCTACCCTGCCATGGCCTGTGGACTAAATACTCAATAGGCATTGTTGGTTTTGAACCAGTGATTTTCATCTCAAAAAAGAATCGAGTAAGAAAAGAACAAGGCAATCAGTGGTTAAACTGAAACTGTACACAAGGGCGAGTTTGGGAATACCCACACCAGACATTTATTTATTCTCAACTGTGGACTGTACTCTGTCCATGAAAACTCACCCACAATACACAAACTATTCCTGAAACAGGCATTTCAAGGCCTTGGTGGGCTCTGACACTATCCGACATGAAGTCTGAATAATAATGGCTACAGCTGGCATGTCTGTAATGGGTAGAAAAAAGCATGCTAACTTCCCGCCTGGAAGGGCCTCTCAAGCAAGAGAACCAGTCTGACCTGGAAGAGGGAGGCCTTTCCTCCCACCTAGTAAAAAAGTTCATCTTTCCATAATCCACTTAGCTTTTGCTCCATATTCTTACTTAAGCAATAGAAGGAAACAGTTCATCTCTCAGCTAAGTTCTTTGGACAAGTATGAATGCACACATAACAGAAGATATACTCCTCTTATACTACCCCCACCTCAATTACAAAAACAAAAAAACAAAACAAAAAAAATCCAACACAAAACAAAGAAACCCAACCTTCAAACCACCCATCCCCCCTAAAAAGGGTTCCTTGCCTGCTCTGCCTAATGATAGGTTGAATTTTCAGGAAAAGAAAGACTAAAAAGAACATCTCCTTGTTACTCAAGACTAAGAACCAATCCCCTGGGCCACAGAACAAAACTGCCACTGTTATTTCTAAAAGTGCCCAGTTGGGCTTAAGGCTGTCAGACTGTACACATCCACAGCAGCCAGGGCTCCTCCTAGCCTCTGTCAACACACACACACACACACACACACACACACACACACACACACACACACACACACACACACACACGAGACAAGGGAAAGATAACCAGAGAGGAAATGCCACAGGGAGGAGGATGGGCCAGCCCTAACTGTGAGGTGTGCTCCCCAAACAGATGATTGTTGCTGCACAGGCCAATGTTCTGCTGGTTTTCCTTAGAGACCCCATTTTGAAAAAAGTTAAAAAATACAGGAGGTTTAGAAATGATTCCCTCCTGGCAGAAATTCAAACTGCAACACTGGGAGAAAATCATCCTTCACTGAATTCATCATTTTTTCCCCTCTCTCTCTCTTTAAACTCTTTATTATTCACGTTATAGAGTTTTCTTTTTTGTTTTGTTTTAAAACATTAGGACAGAGGTTGAGGAGTACTGACTCCCATCGCTACTTTGTTGACATAGTTTAGATTCCAGATTCACATTTCCAGGTACCAAGAGTCCCCACAAAAAAACCACAATCCAATTCAGCTTTTTCTCTACTGAACACAGCAGTGCCCATTGGTATCTCTGAATCGTAATCGCATCTTGGGTCGGTACTTCTCAAGGTAAAGCAGCTGTTTGGAATTGAATGCTCCCCTTCTTTTTCTGAAAATAGAAGAACCACAACTTAATACGTGCAAAATGCTTCCTTACTCATTAAGCTACATGTATTGTTGCTGTTTCCAGCCCAAGGCCTTTTAAAACTCAACTAAAAAACCTCACTCCTTTCTCAAGTGACATCATTTCAAAGCAAAAGAAATCTGCAATGGAGCATTATGGTCCCTCCAGTAAAAGGATGGAAAAATTCCCTTCAATTCTCTATAGATTGTGCCACAGTCCATCAAATGGCTACACCAAGATCAGAATGGCATATCTTAAGACACTTAAGAGAATAACTTTCCCCCAAGAGAGTCATGTGTTACTTCATTATCTTATAAACTGGTATGCTGGGGGTTTTTTTCCAACAGCAACATCCACTGACGGATAGGGAAAGAAAGGCCATGCTCCAAGACAGGAATAGGGAGTGTCTTCTGAGAAGATTCCCATCTTCATTTCAGGATCCTTGATTTAGTTATATAGAGACTGTTATGATCTTATTGGGGAGTGGCTCTATAGAAAATGGGCACAATGGTGGCTGCCAACATTTCTGACCAGCATTACAACACAGTCCAGCATGCTAAATTGTGAAACAAGATTTAAGTCCTATCTAACATCATCTATAGGTTGTAACCACCCTAACTCTGGGCATGAATAATTGACACAGTATTAACACAGTTTCACAGAGAAATTAAACAATTCTTCATACATGGTTTCATAATGGTATTGAGAGTTATTTAGAGTCAGCTTCTAGGTTATTACAAGCCCTGTTGGGAGTATGAATGACCCTTACTACCACCCTTACTCCTTACCTATGCTGCTTCTCTTCATTCAAGTCATGTGAGTATCTGACTTTGCCATACAAATGACAAAGTCCACAAGTCTTTAGGATGGTGTTGCCTCTGAAAACTAGATTGATTGTACTTTTCTTTTTCATCCACAGGATTTTTAGGTCAAAGACAGCAAGTTAATATACATGGTAAATGAAATCCTCTCTTCCACACCTCTCCTTAGCCCATCAATGTGTTTAGAAGGTAAGACCATGAGTAATGCCTTGCACCACAGGCTTGCTGAACACACAATTCCGTACTTACTGTCTTATAAACTGAACTGCATCTTCATACTTCATTCCACATTCAATCAAAGCAAGTGCAACCAGCACAGGTGCCCTGCAAAAAGAAACCCATCTGTAAATACCCACAAATCTTTTGAATTAAAAGATTTTTAGACACAGGATTGTCATACTTAAAGGGAAAACACTTTGTTCTAGTATACAAAGTACTATGATAGTATCTCTCCAAATTTAAGGCTATGTCAAAAGATTTCTGTATTTGAACTATCATTATTTATATCTGAAAGCTCTCTAGGTCCACCACCCAAAATGTAAAATTCTAGACCTGACCATTATGTCAGCAAAAGAACCGAATACATTATCTAATCTTGCAAGAGTGCTTTCTAAATTCTCACTTCCAGGATGGAGTTGCCCTCATTAGATGCCCCAAAATTGCTATAATACTTTTTTGTGAGCTTAGGGAGCGAATATTGGAAGATTATTAATTGGAAACAGCTCCCAAGGTAACTCCTTTAAATCCAACACAGGCTACCAATTGTTATCCGAGATTATAAGCCCAGAGCAGACAGCAAAATGCCCAGAACTGGCCAGGAAAGCTACCTTCAGCTACAGGGGGCACAACAGAAATTGCTTTCTAAGCTGCAGAGAGGGGCAAGAACAACAAGCAAGTCTAACATCTTGCCTGAACTGAGCCTGAGTCACCTTTATCTTGGAGCAAAAATAGTTTCAACTAATGTTCTGAGTCCAAGTTCTTATCATAAATAGGCAGTTTAATCTGCTGACCAAAAAGGTACAATGCATTTTGGGATACTAAAAAAGGAAAAGGGCTTTTAAATCCTAACAGTCACTCATCTTTATAAATCTCTTTGGGGAGATTAAAATAAAACTATCCATTCTCTTACAGTGTTTTCATTTAAAGACAAAAATAATCTTCTTTAAGGATGTAATACAAACCTCTAACTAAAAAGAGTAATAACTGTATAATATAAGTTGAATATTTAATTACTTAGAAAAGTCAAAGGAAGGGAATTGCTGGTAATCTGCAATGTTTTTAAATTCAGAGATAATGTAATTACCTTAAGTTGATATCACCAACAAAACATCTAATATACCAAATATAATACCAAGATCAATCATAGTAAGCCAAAAAAAAATCCCAACCCACAACACAAAAAGCTGAACCCAAATAGATATTAAATCATCATTGCCAGCCTTTATTCTCATTTTCCTTTTTTTCAGGGCAATTTAATAATATTTAATGTCATTGCTGTTGCTGTTCGGTTGTTTCAGTCATGTCAGACTCTTCATGACCCCATTTGTGGTTTTCTTGACACAGGTACTAGAATGGTTTGCTATTTCTTTCTCCAGCTCATTTTACAGATGAGGAAACTGGGGCAAACAGGTTAAGTGACTTGCCCAGGATCACACAGCTAGTAAATGTCTAGGTCAAATTTGAATTCAGGTCCTCCTAATTCTCTAGGTCTGGTGTTCCATCCACTGTACCACCCACCTGCCCACCACTTGTAGCTTAATAAATGCTAATCTGGACAAATTGAAAACTTCAGCTGACTTACCTTGGCATGCTAATGAATTCACTGACAAAAACCTAAGTGCTTACCTTCCCAGCCCAGCAACACAGTGCACAGCAACACAGCAACCCGGCTCTTCTCGAAATTTGCTTTTTAATAGATTTAGCCAATCATCTACTATCTGATTAGGAGGTGGAGCTCCATCATCAAATGGCCAGTCCTTAGAAGTAATAAAAGACCAGTACATTAAATGGAGTTTCTTCCAAAAGAAGCTAATGTTATCAGGTACAAGTTACTTTACCAGAGTTATAATACAGATGTTACCAAAAAAAAAAAAAAGCACAGTATTTTGCCAAATTGAAGATAAGAGTTCAATAATAATTTAATTAGATAGTATATTACAATTAAATCCAAGAAAAAGTAAAAAAAGGAGAAAACACACAACTCACTTTAAAATGGCACACATGTATGTCTATTGATCAAACAGGAGTACACATTTGAAGGAGTTAAAGTGCCAAATATTAAGGAAACCTGGCCTTGACTCAATTCCGACCTGGTTTCAATTAAGAACCTCCTACAAAGGAGGGGTCAGGCTCCGAGTCTCCTTCCTATCTCCTAGAAAGGAGTCCTGAGAAAACAAAACATGGCAGCTTTAACAGGAGAAGGGAGGATGACCATTCCAGGCAGCCTCTCTTCTATAAGAACAGGGGACATTTACACAGTCCTTGGAGGTTTACAGACATTTAATTTGATCCCCAAAACACCACTCTAAGGTTTAAAGACACCAGCATGAGTCATCTCATTTTACTGATGAGAAAACTTAATAAAGTAGACTGAGGTAAAGGACTTTGTCCCAAGTCACTTATCTGAGTGACATGCAAATCCAAGCCCCTGAATTCCAAATACATGCTCCTCCTACTATACTATAGCGTCTTCCTATTGAAGGGGAAGCATAGTGTCAATGTCAGTGTCAATGTCATAAAGCACAGGACAAATGAGAGCCAAGAGAGATCAGGATACACAACTGTGTGACTAGAGGCACAATATTCTCCACCACTCAAAATGGGGATAACAATACATGTAATTTCCTTCTGGTCATGCAGGCTCACAACCTTGAAGTCATCACCCATGCCTTATTTCTCATTCACCCGACATATCTAATCAAGGTAGATATCTCACCACTCCACCTCCACAACACTTCTCCCACCTGCTCCCATATGCTTCCTAGTCAGACAGGTCCTCATAAGGACTTGCCTGGATTACTGGAGGGGCTGCCTATCACCTCTAGGATCAAATAGAAGAGCCTTGGTTTGGCATTTAAAGCTCTTCACAACGTGGTCACAATCTTCTTTTACAGGCTTGCACACTTCATTCTCCTCTCTGCACTCTATACACTATGTCTGCTACGGCCAAACTGGCCTTCTTCCTGTTCTACACACAGAGAACAACTTCTTCTGTCTCTGGGCCCTGGATAACTGTCTCCCTGGCCTCCAACTTGCACCCTTTCTCACCATCATTTCACAAAATCCCTTGCTTCCTTCACAGCTGGGCCCAAGAGCTGTCTTCTGTATTAGGCCTCCTCTGGTTCTATCATCTGAGAGTGATTGCCCTCTTCCCCCATAATCTCAGCAAACCTATATAGGTGCTTGTTGTCTCCCAGGTGGGATGTTAGCTTTTTGATATGAAAAATTCTCCCCCTGCTTCTTTTATAGGACTGGGGAACCATGGGTATGATGATCAGACTTTTTCAACTAATGGTTAGATTGGATGAATTTTTTTCTTCCCTTTTGTATTCTTAATTATAAGAGCTGGCTCTCTAGGAGGGAGGGCTTCTGGGAATGCAGTCAATTGGGTAAAAAGGAAAGATATTAATATTTTGTTTTTGTTTTTTTGTTTTTGCAGAGCAATGAAGGTTAAGTGACTTGCCCAGGGTCACACAGCTAGTAAGTGTCAAGTGTCTGAGGCTGGATTTGAATTCAGGTCCTCCTGAATCCAGGACTGGTGCTTTATCCACTGTGCCACCTAGCTGCCCCCCTCAATATTTATTTTTAAAAGAACCCTGAGGGCAAGGACTGCTTTGCTTTTGTCCCTATATCTCCAACACATAGTACAGTGACTGGCATACAGCAGGTATTTAATACTTTTTTGACCGAATATTTCATAGGACTGTTGTGAGATAAAGTATATCCAGTGCTTTGTAAAATTTAAAGTACTTTGTGATTCATCTGAGTGGCATAATGGAGATACAGTTTTTGGACTTTAAATCAGCAAGACCTGAACTCAAAACCTGCCTTAGGCACTACACAGATGCGGCCAAAGGCAAGTCACTTTAACCTCTCTTAGCTTCAATGATCTCATCAGTAAAATGGGGGTAATTATCTCACCTGCCTCCCAGGGTTACTTGTGATGATCCAATGAGAACATAAGTAAAGCACTTGTAAACCTTAAAGCCTATTTTAAAACTGCTATTATTAGGAGTACCTGAGTTCAAATCCGGCCTCAGACACTTGACACTTACTAGCTGTGTGACCCTGGGCAAGTCACTTAACCCCCACTGCCCCACAAAACAACCCCCCCCCAAAAAAATGCTATTATTGTTGTTGTTCTAGTCATTTCACTGTTTCAATCTTATCTAACTCTGAATGGTCCCATTTGAAGTTTTCTTGGCAAAAGTAATGGAGTGGTTAGCCATTTCCTTCTCCAGTTCATTTTACAAATGAGGAAATTAAGGCCAATAGGGTTAAGGGACTTGCCCAGGGTCACATAGCTAGTAAGTGTGTAGTCGTAGTACTATTACTAGTGCTGCTGCTGCTGCTGCTGCTGCTGCTGCTGCTGCTGCTGCTGCTGCTGCTACTACTACTACTACTCTCTTACACCACTACAACAACCTCCTAATTGGTCTCCCTATCTCAAGTCTCTCCATTCTCCATCCAATTTCCACACAGTTGCCAAATTAAGATTCCAAAAGCATAGGTCAGACTTAGGTCTCTCCTCAGCTGAAAACGCTCCAATGCCTACTGCCAACTCTTCTACTTGGCATTTAATTTAAAGTCCTTCACAAATTGATTCTATTCTACCTTTCTGGGCTTATTACAAATTACTCTTCATTATAAACTTTCTATTGCAATCAAATGGTCCATTGCTAGCCTTCATCTCTAACAACCATGCATAGGCTCTCTCCCACAGAGAGAACACACTCCTTTCACCTCTATTGCCCTCCCTCACCTCTACCATTTTCACAGACCAGCTCAAGTCCTCCCTCCTATCAGAGGCCTTTTTTGATTGCCAACTTCCGCCCTGGGAAATTGCTGTATGTAGACTGCAAGCTCTCTGAGTGCTAAGATGGTAGCACCAGCACCCCACCTAGAATTTAAGTGGGTACTCAATGAGCATTTGTTGGATGACTGTTCAGTTGACACTCCATTATTATTACTCTTCAAGAAAAATCATGGGTACTGAGATGTTGGACCTCTGAGAGGCAGAAAAAATAAGGTATTCCTAAGGACTCTCCAAGGACAGCACAAAAAGACAAATGCAAACCAACAAGTGCTAGGTGATTGAGATCCAAACCGCCCTCAGTCCATCACCACCAGGAACTTTCATTTAGCCTATTAAGCAGGCTGGCACATTACAATTCAAGCTGTCAGCTGCTCCCCATAATTAAGAATCTGTCAGGATTAGCTATGTAAATTCTCTTCTAGAATTTTAACTGTATGCAGCCATGTAGCCATGCCCTCCATCTTGGTTCACTTTTTGCACTAGTCTCCAAGATATACTTAAATGGCAACATGAAGCACAGTGCACTTATGTTCTTCTCTTCTGAGAAAGTTTCCATCAAAACATCAAAGCATTTTCTCAACACTAAAGTAACAATTTAATAGCCTCTGAATCTAAAATCATCATATTTGAAATTATCCTTGCAAGTGCACAGTGCATTCATTGCTAATCAATAACACCATGAATTACCTTCTGATTCACCTTTAAACAACTAGGTTTGAAAAAGAAAGAAATTCTAAACTCAGCTTTCAATATCTTTGGTTTTTCAACTACCGTCAGGCATTAATTTTACCTATCACACACAGTTTCCCCCTAAAGAAACTGGCCAGCATTAACCATAGACTAAACTGATACCTGCTCATCAGGGAAACTTTTATTTTAAAAAAGTGTTTACCAGCACTACGGATTCAGAAGAGCCACAACAGATTCCTAGCTCCATCTTCTCACCAACTCATTTCCCATCTGCCTGGCGTACACATACTTGACAGAGGAGAATCAATTTGCAGATCTCAACTTTAGAGTCAAAAATTAATCTAAAGCAGTGAAACTAATTTGATCGTGCAATACTTTAAAGCTTGGCATAAAACTCAGGGTTCACAAACAGGACATACCAGCTAAGAATAGTTTTTACATTTTTAAATAAAGTTTTATTAAATTAAAAATATAAAAGCCATTCTTTGCTTGCAAAACCAGACTGCTATGTCTGCCCTGAAGGCAGTAGTTTGCCAAATCCTGGAATACATATATTCTGGTCAGAGGAGTAGCACAGGTATATGTGTAAATGATTACTTATCTAGACACTTTAGGGAAAGAAATTACATGTTATGTTCTTATTTTTTAAATAAGATATATTAAGTATTGATAGGTAATTTCATATAGAATACCTGATGGGGAAAATTTTGCTAGCATCATCAACCTTTTCTACAAAAAACTAGAAACTATCACAGAAAACAATTTGAGGAATGCTTAACTAAATGTCACACTGACTTAATTTTCTTCTTTTTTTTATTTTTAGTTCCAAATTTTCTCCCTTCTCCTTCCCCAAACCCATTGAGCAGACAAGAAAAACAAAGCTAATTTCATAAAAAGTTAATTCCACTAGCCTTGTCAAAAAAGAAAGATGGAAAAGAAAAGCTGTTTCAGACTTTTACTCTGAACATATTACTTCTCTGTCTGGAACTGGATAAGTTGTTTGTTTTATTATGAATCTTTTTAAAACGTGGTTGGTCACTGTGCTTATCAGTTACCAGGTCTTTCAGATCTGATTCTGCTCACTTCACTTAGTTCAGTTCCTGTCAGTTTATATAAATCTTCCCAGGTTTTCCTGAAAACAACCTCTTCATCACTTCTTACAACACAACAGTATTCTATTACATTTATATATTCAAAATACTGGTTCTGTCTTTCTCTGAAGTTGCATCTCACCAGTTTCCAATTCTTTGCCACCACAAAAAGGGCTGCTATAAATATTTTTGTACATGTGGCTCCTTTTTCTTTTTCTTTGATCTCTTTAAGGTATAGATCTATTAGTAGTAAATCTGGGTCAAAGGGTATGCAGTTTAATAGTTTTGGGGGGTAAAATTTCAAACTGCTTTCCAGAATGTATAAACTAGTTCACAGCTCCACCAGTAGGTAAAGAATCTGTTTTTAGGTAGCCCCCTCAACATTCTTGACCAATCTGATGGGTCTGAGTTGTTTTAATTTGAATTTCTCTAGTTATTAGTGATTTAGAGTTTGGGCTATCAATAGCTTGGCTTTCTTATTCTGAAAACTACCTATTCATACATATCCTTTGATCACTTACTAAGGAATGGTTCTTATTCTTATAAATTTCTGTTCTCTATATAGCTTACAAGTGAAATATTTATCAAAGAAACTTGATGCAAATACTTTTCCCAATTATCTGCCTCTCTTCTAATTTTAGCTGCATTGGTTTTGTTTATGCAAAAACTTTTTAATTTTATGTAATAAAAAATTTGACTTAATTTTCTCCAGAGTATGATTTTACTCATAATTTTAGGAAGTAAATTTCATTTTTATATACATATATAAATTTTATATCTTCAGCTTGGCAACCACTTATTACATGCCAATTACTCTGATAGATAGTGGAGAAATAAAGGCAGAACAGCACCTGTCCTGGAGTCAGTCAACCAACACAGAATGGAGTACCAAACAAACACTGTGCTTAAGTGTTGAAGATACAAAGACAAAAGTCAAGCAATCCCTGCCCTCAAAAACCTAAAATTCTAATGGAGGAGAAAACACATAGATAACTGTATATTCAAGATACAAGATAAGCTAACCTAAGGCCTCCTGCACAAAGTAGCAATTAAGTTCAGTCCTTTTTTTTTTTTTAAATCAATTTTATTTATTTATTTATTTTGGTGAGGCAATTGGGGTTAAGTGACTTGCCCAGGGTCACACAGCTAGTGTGTTAAGTGTCTGAGGCCAGATTTGAACTCAGGTCCTCCTGAATCCAGGGCCAGTGCTTTATCCACTGTGCCATCTAGCTGCCCCCAATTAAGTTCAGTCTCGAAAGAAAAAGGTGGAGGTAAAAGGAAAGCACTGGGGGGAAGGGGTGGGAGTGCTGCATTGTAGAGCAAAAGTACAAAGATGGGGGCTGAATCATTTGTCTGAATGACAACAAACAGGCCAGTACGAGTAGACTGAAGAAGAGACTAATGAAGACTGAAAAGGGAGGAAGAGACCAGACTGTGAAGAGCTTCAAATGCCAGCCAGCATGGTTTCTATTTGATCCTAGAAGTAATAAGGAAAGAAGAAGGGAGAGGGGAGAAGGGAGAAAGGAGAAGGGAGAAGGAGAAGGAGAAGAAAGAAAAAAGAAGATGAAAGAAGACGAAGGAAGAAAGGCAAAGGAAGAAAGGCGAAGGCGAAGTAATAAGGATCCCCTGGAGTTCACTAAGCAGGGGAGTGACATGACTGGATTTGCACTTTGGACAATTACTTTGGTGGCTATGTGGAGGATGGGCAGAATGGGGAGAAGCTTAAAGCAGGGAGACAACTGCAATAATCTAGGCAAGAGAAGATGAGGGTTTGAATTAGGGTGGTGACTGTGAGTAGGGAGAATGGGACACATACAAGGGACACTATGGCAATAAAAACTGGAAAAAAATGGGTTATGTTTCTCGTCTGCTACAAAAGGCAACTGGTGCTACAGTGGACAGACCCCTGGGCCTGGAGTTAGGAAGATGAGTTCAAAATAAATCCTCAAATCCAGCTGGTCTCAGACACTCACTAGCCATGTACAGTTTAACAGGAGTGAGGGTGATATAGTGGGACTTGCACTTTAGGAAGATCAATTTGACAATTGAATGGAGGATGGCCTGGAATGAGAAGAAACTTGAGGCAAGGAGACCAACCAGAAGCCAATTGTGATATTCCAGGCATGAAGTGATTAGGGGTAATAATACCTCCCTCCCTTCCAGGGTTGCTGTGAAGCTCAAATGGGATAAAATGTATAAAAAGTACAGTGTCAGGCACAAAATAGGTGCTATATAAATGCTGATCCCCTTCCTCTACCCCACTATATGGGGTACAATAGGAACAATATCTTAACTCCTCTGCCCCTCTACAAATTAGGACAGTTTAAAATCATCCTCAAGACTTACTGGTGGGGCAGCTAGGTGGCGCAGTGGATGGGCCCTGGATTCAGGAGGACCCGAGTTCAAATCCGGCCTCAGACACTTAAGACTTACTAGCTGTGTGACCCTGGGCAAGTCACTTAACCCCAATTGCCTCACGAAAGAAAGAAAGAAAGAAAGAAAGAAAGAAAGAAAGAAAGAAAGAAAGAAAGAAAGAAAGAAAGAAAGAAAGAAAGAAAGACTTGACTGGCTCAAGCTCCTGTCATCATCTCCTGGTTGCCTGGTACAAAAGGGCTCTGGAAATGTTTTCTGATGCTTGGCTGGCAAACTATGCTGGGCAACTCAGACAAAGAAACATCACTAAGCCAATCAGCCTGGACTCTCAAAGCATATGCTTCTTGAATAGCCTTCTCCTGTACAACTAAGTGGATCTTCTTTTACTTACTGCTGAATGACCTATGAGTCTGATTTCTTTCCAATAACGAACATAAGCTATCAGGATTCAGGCCCATACCAGAATATGGGGTAAATGATGGTGAGGCATCTGGAATGACAATGGGATTTTTCCTCCTCAACAGAAAGTTATGAAGGGTGGGTTGGAGTTGGGGTGGGGGAAGAATGTGATGAGTTTTGTTGTGGACAGGTAGAGTTTGAGATGTCTATACAAGACATCCACTCCACGATGCGGGACTAGCTCTCAGAAGAGAGACATGGGCTAAATATAGAGATCTGAAGTTATTGCCATGTAAAAATTAGCCCAAAAGAGCTGTCAAGTTAGACAATGTTAAAAGAAAAAGAAGAGGGCCCAGGACAGAGTCTTAGGGTGCACTCAAAGTCTTACATTTTACTGAGATATACATGTATAGAGATTTGGCATAATAAAAGGCAAGGAGGTAGGGGAATAAAGAGATCCGAAGGGTTCTAAGAAAATGTGGAAATCAAGTACACTTTCACATCTGCAGGAGAGCTTATAAGGAAGTAGGACCCCAGCACAGCATTAGTACTGCCTAATAGATATTTATATCCCACAGGCCCTGCTCATGCCACATGTTCTATATAGGGCTTATCTTCCCCACACCCAGCCTCTTCTTTCAAACTTCCCTAAGTTCTGCCAAAGGCATGATCATCTACCCAGTCACCATAGTCTGACACCTACCCTCTCCTAGCCTCTAAATCCAATCAGTTCCTGTCAATTATCCACATTTTTCACATCTATCTCTTCTCCAATTCCATACAGAGCAAGAGGCAGGGAGGTGATAAAATAGACAACTGGGCCTGGAGTTAGGAAGACCTGAATTCAAAACCAGCCTCAGACACTCACTAGCTGTGTGTCCCTGGGCAATTTACTTAACCTCAATCTACCTGAATTTCCTCAACTGTGAAATGGGAATAATAGCACTTGTTTTAGGGCTCATATGAGACAACATTTGTAAAGCACCTATTAGCACAGTGCCTGGCACATAGTAGATATTTAATCAATCCTTCCTTTCTTCATCAGCATACTAGTTCAGACTCTCGTGGTTGGTTAACTAGCTTTTATATGCAGATGACTCTCAGATGTACTTGTCCAACCCTAACCTCTCTCCTGATCTCCAGTCTCCCAATACCCACTGCCTATTAGACATCTCAAAACGGATGTCCCAAAGAAGTCTTAAATTCAACATGTTTAAAAGAAATTACTGATGTTTTTACCTTCTTAACATCTCTCCCAAATACCTTCTTCCCTCTTCTGACATTGCCACTGCCTTGTCATAGGCCCTAGCCACTCACACTTGCTGGTTTGTCCTCCTGCCTCAAGCCTCTTCTCACCTTAGATCATCCTCAACTCAGCTGTCAAATCTTTCAAAAGTGCTGACTACATCACTTCCCTATTCAAAAAACTCCTATAGCTCTTTATTGCTTTGGAGATCAAATATAAAATCCTAATTGGCTTTTAAATCCCTTCATAACCTGGCCCCCTCCTCCTTTTGCAGTTTTCTTGCACCTTAATTCTCCCATCACCCTCTGCAATCCAGTGACATGACCTCCATCACACAATACTCAATCTCCTTACTCCAAGTGTTTGCACGAGCTGTTGCCCAGGCCTGGAACTCTCTCTTTCCTCCTCTCTTCCTCCCAGACTCCTCAGCTAAAGTCCCACCTTTTTGCAAGGGGCCTTTCCCATCTTCCTTAATTTTAGCTACTTTCCCAATTTTATTCTGTATTAATCTTGTTTGTACAGAATAGTTCACATGGCATCTCCCTCAGACTGTGAGCTCTTAGAGTGGGAATTGATTTTTTTTTGTTTTTGTTTTTTTTGGATTTTTTTTTTCTTTGTATCCCCGGCACTTAGCACAGTGCCTAGGACATAGCAGGCACTTCATAATAGTTCCCTAATTGGTCTCCCTGTCTCCCTGATTTACCACCTTTCACAAAGCTGCCAAAATGATATTCCAAAAGCACAAAAAGACCCATGTCACTCCCCTGCTCAAAAAGCTTCAGTGGCTCCCCATTACCTCTAAGATCTTCACAATCTGATTCCAGCCTCCCTTCAGACTTATTACATACTACTCCCTTTCACATACATTCTACACTCCAACCAAACTGGCCTATCTGCTGTTCTTCTATGACATTTCCATTTTCCATCTCTGTACCTTTGTATAGGCTGGCCCCAATCTCTGGAATCACTTTCCTATTTCTCAGCATCCCTAGTTTCCTTTAAAACTCCGGGACGGGGGGCTAGGTAGCACAGTGGATAGAGCACCAGCCCTGGAGTCAGGAGGACCTGAGTTCAAATCTAGCCTCAGACACTTTAACACGTACTAGCTATGTGACCCTAGGCAAGTCACTTAACCCCAATTGCCTCACACACACAAAAATACCAACCAATTAAAAAAAAAACCCTCCATTCAAGCCCTTTCAAAATAAGGCCTTTGCTGAGCCTCCTTGACACAGAAGACAGTCCTCCCCCTATGACCTTGTATTTACTTTGAACATGTTTAACATTTATCTATACTTGCGTGTGTTGTTTTTCCTCATAGAGCAGAGGCTTCTTAGGGGCAAGGAGAGTTTTGTTTTTATCTCTAAATCACCAGTAACTAGCCAAGTTTTGGCATATAACAGGCACTTAAGAAATACAGAACTCACTTGTTGGTTAATTGGGAGCCATGTAAGCTCTGACATAATAAGGATACTGAAAGACAGTTCCTTCCAGGCATGGGGAGGGTGACAGAATTTCAGGTTCAGGAGAACAGCTAATTTGTCCAGTTTAGCTGGAATGTAGAATTCGTGAAGTGGAACATGAAACCAGATTCTGTGGGGCCTTATATACCTGAATAGGAAGTTTGTATTTTATCCTAGAAGAAATAAGGAGCCACTGAAGGTTTGTTTTGAGCAGTCAACTGACATGGTTAGAGGCGTGCCTTAAAAAGATATTTTGGAAGCTGTCTGAAAGAAGGACTGGAGGAAAGGCTAGAAGCCAAGAGTTCAATTATGAAATCCTGTACTGGGGTGGTAGCCATCTGAAGGTAGGGTAAGAGATGGAGAAGAGAAAAAAAAAAAAAAAAACAAAGGGTTCTGCTAAGCTGTCTGTTTTGGGGGGGAGGGGAGAAATTATTTTTTTGAGTGATGGTTTCTGAATCTTGCTTGTTTTTAACTTATTCTCATAAGTTAGAGAGAGAATATAGCATGACCAAATGAATACTGAACCAAAATGAATCAATAAAGACCTGAAATGAAATTTAGGATCTGACATTTATTAGCTGAGTAACCCTGCGTACATCATTTTTTACTTCAATGGGCCTCAGTTTCCTCATCTGTAAAATGAGGGTACTAACAATTTTTTTTGGGGGGGGGGGTTGAGGCAATTGGGGTTAAGTAACTTGCCCAGGGTCACACAGCTAGTAAGTGTTAAATGTCTGAGGCCAGATTTGAACTCAGGTACTCCTGAATCCAGGGCCAGTGCTCTATCCACTGTACCACCTAGCTGCCCCCAGTAGTAACACTTTTACTAACTACACACCATGTGTTAGGGTAATAAAAAAGGCTTTATAAAAATTATAGACCTAGATAAATGAGCTATTATCACAATAAATTACAAAGATATTATTGTGTTCAATTCTCCAAAATGAAGTCTTGAATGTCAATATTTTAAATATATAAGCAATCTACTTACCTGTAATTCAATTTGACAAATATTAAGTAGTTACTATATGCAAGACACAGGTAAGTAAGCAAAAAATACATAGTATTTTCATGAAGGGAGAAAGCACTAACAAGGTGGGTGGAAGAGGGGGAATGGAGATCAATAAAGGCTGCTTTTAAGGTAGTAACTGAGTTGTGCTATGAAGAAAGCTAGAAAGATGTTGAAAGAGGTGTTGAAAAAGTGCATTCCAGGTATGTGGAAAGTGAATGGGGTTCACCCATGCAAAGGTAGAGAAGCATGAGATGCAGTATTCTGTATGGGGACCAGCTAGCAAGCTTTAATGTAACTCAGTAAACCCTCCAATGAAGTCTGCTCCGATGTGGAATCATGGGATAGAGTTAAACTGGAAAGGCTTTAAGAACAGGCCCATTGAGGGGCAGCTAGATGGTGCAGTGGACAGAGCACCGGCCCTGGAGTCAGGAGTACCTGAGTTCAAATCCGGCCTCAGACACTTAACACTTACTAGCTGTGTGACCCTGGGCAAGTCACTTAACCCCAATTGCCTCACCAAAAAAAAAAAAGAACAGGCCCATTAAGACTGTGAAACTCATGAGAGAATGAGTCTAGCTTAGCAGGGTGAAGGATGCCTCTTCAGCAGGAGGCCAACCATCAGCTCAGGAACTCTTCCAGTAATGGCAACTCAAAACAGCCATACACTGAGGACTTCTGGCTAAGACAAGGCAGACTGTCCAACTACCAGATAGCTAAGGTGGTAAAACCCTAAAATTTGCACCAGAATGAAAGGATCAAGAAATCCAATAAGAAACTACAATAAGTGACTTTTTCCACCTAAGAACCGTACAAAAGAACAGCCAGAAGTCCATGGACAAGAGAATAAAGGCGTCTGCCAACAGTACCAGGGCAGGCAGCCAAGCTTAGTTTTCCAGAGCAACCAACTAAGACAGTATAGCCTGTAAGGCTGTATTTAGAGACAGCAAAAGTGTATAGAGGCCAGAAAGCCTCAGGGTGGAAACCCTGAAAGCCCAAGGAAACGACAGCCAGAGTAAAGAGGCAACATTCAGAGAAGGGGGAAAAATAAGCATCCCTTTAAAACCTTAATGTTTTCAAAGGAGGGAGAGGGGGCAAAAAGAGAGGGTATGTTCTGAAGATTTTAAGAAAGGAAAAAGAAGGAAGGGTAAAAGAAAAACACCAGTACAGAAAAGGAGGTAGAATTTACTATTTTCTTTGTAATTTGGTGGAATTTGCCAATTCTTTTCATTGGGATACATGAGAAGTGTATACAAATATTTTTGAGGAGAAAGGGGCGAGGGCATCAGTTGAACTTCATTCTTGTTTGAACCAAAGGAGGGGTTTATGCACACACACAAGAGTTTGGTATAGAACTACATCAAAACTCAACAAAAAGTAACAAGTGTAGATGTTGGAAGGAGGTACAGGTTAAGAGAAAGGATAATATCAAGGAAAGAATGCTTAAGGGCTGATCAAAAGGGAAAAAGACCAAGACTCTCAGCAGGGCACCCAACAACTGGAATATGCCTGAACAAACTGCTATATCAATGTGATATATTACCACGCTACAAGAAATGACCAACAGAGAACAATTTCAGAAAATCCTTGGTAATGTGAACTAATGCAGTGAAGTGAGCAGAACAAAAAGAACAATATTTACAAGGAAAACATCAATATAAAGAAAAATTTTGAAAGATTTAAGAACCCTGATCAATACAATGACCGACCATGTCTCCATGCCTATGATAAAACATATACCTCCTAACAAAAGGGTCTGAACAGACACTGTAGATTGTTTTATTTCACCACATTTACTTGTTACAGGGGTAGTTTTTTTCTCTCAGTTTTTAAACAGGGGCAGGGAAAGAAAATGTTTGGAATGAGGAAGATGTTTGAGCAAGAAAGGAAGCAATAGTGATGCCCCACCACCACCAAAAAAAAAAGGCCAACAAAACATTTTTTAAAATGCAGAGTAGAAAAGCAAGACACACATGGCAGTTTTGAAAGTAAAACAGAATATATAACTTTTTTTTAAAAGCAAGTAGTATGAAATAACATACAATCCTCTTTTTGAGTTCTGCTATGTATATAGAAATACTCTTTTTGTCACTGGAGTTCAGAATTTTTGAATAAAATTTTAAAAGCTCATATACTAAAGAATAAAGAGATTACAGGTGCATTTAGTACCCACATTAATAAAATCACTGGAATAGTGAACTAAATTTAACACATTAGACATATGAAAGCTTATAAAAGATTAACTTTACCATCATTATACAAACTTAATTCCTAGAGGAGAGTAAAAAGGTCATGTGACAAATTTTCAGGAGGGGTGACAACATATTGTCAAAACTCCCTCATTACCTTACTACTTTCTATACACAAACCTGACAAATAATCTTAATCAACCATAAATAAAAGATGGTAAATCCCTGCTTTCATTAGTATTTAGATAAGGGAAGATGATTTTCACTTAGTAATATCCAATGCTTTATTGTCAGATTTAGTTATCTAAGGAATCTAATCATGATACAAAATGCTCAGAGACCTAACAGTGTCATCATCTGTGCTGACTACTTTCTAAGGTCAAGCTACCTTCTGATCCTCTCCCCCCTCCCAAATTATCAAAAGATAAAAAAGAAGTAATTCTGTATTTGTAAAACAAAAGAAATACTATTATCAAATATATTTTATGAATACCTGGTGGAAATGACTTCCATTTAGATTTAAACCAATGACCTAGAAATGAAAGCTAAATATCACATTTATTAATATCCAAAGAAAAATGCACTTCTCCACTTTCTTGAGATAAATAGGGACTTTTAGCTCACATACATTTGGTTTTAAAAAAATTCTGTAGTTCTAGACTTTTTAGAGTGTAAATGAATTAAAATTTTAGCAATTTACTAATAATCCAGGAGTCAAATGAGATAGCTAAAAACTATTTTTGGCACTATGTTGAATCAGCAATTTAAAAAAACAACTTCAATTGTTAGCAACCTAATTTGGCTTTGCTGAATATAAACTTGGCCTGTATAATTATTACTTAAATATTATATTTGTATTTATATTTACTTAATAGTTGAAAATTATAAATACTACACACTCACTAGAACCTGGATTCCTTCTTTTTCAACTGGAGCTTTATCATACGTAGCATCACAAACTCGGACCAAAGTTGTCACACCATACTTCTTAAGTTCCTTTAAAGAAAAACAAATACAAGCATATTTGCTATCTGAATCTAAGATTAGGACTATAAAAGTTTAGAAGAGAACTGGTAGGAATGCTAAAAATATTATCTAATCAAATCTGCTAATTTTATAGATGAAGGAACTGGGCCTAGAAGGAAGAAAAATATTTGCGCAAAATCAGTTCAAAGCAACAACCATTTATTTCTTAGGTGCCCACTCTGTGCAAAGCACTGTGCTAAGGATATGAAGATGAAAAAGGATGTGATCCTGACTCGTTTTATCGATCGAGTAGGGTAAAGGTGAGACTATAAAGCAGGTTACCTGACTCCTAATCCAGAGTTCTTTGTTTTTTGTTTTGTTTATTAAGTGAGGCAGTTGGGGTTAAGTGACTTGCCCAGGGTCACACAGCCAGTAAGTGTTAAGTGTCTGAGGCCGGATTTGAACTCAGGTACTCCTGACTCCATGGCCGGTGCTTTATCCACTGCGCCACCTAGCTGCCCCAAGAGTTCTTTAACAGCATTCTTCTGAAACTCTACTTAAGCTTAAGAAAAGCTGTGAGGTGTGCTAGAAGACAGTAAATACAATCACAGCCTGGTTCCCTGCTCCTCTATACATTCTTTATTCTAATTTCACCTGGCACTTCTGCCACCATCACCCTGTTTGGATTAGGTTCCTCTGCTATCTCTGAAGTGGCTGGCCTAGAACTGGAAACAACATGAGACAGTACTGGGCTAGACCTAAACAGTCTTAGGCCACTGAAATGCCATGACTCCATTTACAGACCTGTGTGGTCAACCTACATATACCATGCAAAGCAAATTAAACTGCTTAAAGAAGTTACAAATATAAATGAGAACACTCAGTCTGTCAGGAACTTAAATCATTTATATAAATCATAGAGTTATTATAATTGTTAATGGAGTATAAAGCCAAGAGATTTGAAACCACACACTACATGGAACAGCAACTTAAAAAACAAACTTCAAAATACAGGTAAAATCCCATTATAGTGAACTCTATAAGACTTAATCATGTGGCAGTTGTATTCATGATAAAAAAAACATCCTACACTGAGAAAAATCCTATTTCTAGTATTCAGGACATGGAGATTAAAGAGAACAAAAACTTAGAAACAAAATTAGCCAATGAAAATAATGCTCTAATTTCAGTAGGAACAGGAAGAGATTCTCCAAACATTAATACTTAATTAGTATTAAACATTAATTAGTACTTCTATCCCAATACTACCCCTAAGCTCTGGAGTCATGGGGGAAGGGGGGGGGTAGTGCTTCAGGTAAATAATCTAGGGTTTTTGTTTTGTTTTGTTTTGTTTAGTGAGGCAATTAGGGTTAAGTGACTTGCCCAGGGTCACACAGCTAGTAAGTGTTAAGTGTCTGAGGCCGGATTTGAACTCTGGTACTCCTGACTCCAGGGCCAGTGCTCTATCCACTGCGCCACCCAGCTGCCCCTATAATCTAGGGTTTTAAGGGAGCTTCAGGCCACAACACCTGGGAGTGAAAGAGCAGTTGCTACTTGCAGACATGGAAAAGTATTAATGATTGTTATGAGACCAACACCCATAAAAGGCCATACTGGGTTAGACTGGAATCCTTCCGGGAGCTCTTTTCCAGCTCAAAAAGCCATGATTATGTTGTAAACAGGTCAAACAAGACTTATGTCTATCCCTCATGGATGGAAAAACTTTTGTGGTACATTCACTATGATGGGTTTTTTAACCTGTAAAATGAATCCCCAAAGTGGACTACACTGCACTCTTACCTCTGTGAACTTGTTGAGTGTTGCATTGGTAGGATTGTGGGTAATCAGAAAACGCATGTTCTCATATGAGATCTCCACAGGGGCTGGACGGTTCATTATGGCAGACAAAAAGTGTGTATGCGTGTGAGAGAAAGAGAGATGGGAGGAGTAGGTATGTGTGGGTGTGTGTTTGGGGAAGAGAGATGGGAAAATGGAGGGGAAAAAAATCAATAACCCTTGAAACGTTTCACAGCAGAAAACATTAAAAAGACCACAAAAATGCCTATTATTGATCAGTGTCTTCTCTAGTCAGCTTGTTCCTTCCTTAAGGAGTTTCTTCGGGATAACCAGATCTATTTAGAATCCTCTGGAATTCAGATTCAACTTGGGCCTCAATGACTGCAGATGGTTACCTTCAACCTCCAAAAATCCAACAAATGCCTTCAACTTCAGCGGCCTTTCCTACATTTAGGCACTGGTGAGGCAAGGTGAAAGTATAGACCCGCTCTGCACTTGTTTTCTTGATGCTTAATTTTGCTGGAGGTGTTAAAGGGAATATGCTTCCAATATGAAAAAAATAAAGATATATGCCAAATATTTCTGAGGCCAATCTTGGTGTCCGGAGTCTTCAAGGCAATGTTAATTATGGCACGTAGAAAAGCCTCAAGCTCACTTGTCAGCAAAAGCACTGTGCTGAGCCTGGCAGAAGTCTGCCTGCACGCTCAGAATCGCCATAAATGTGCGGCGTGGATTCCAACAGAGAACCTACAGGAAAAGAAAAACACCAAGTGTGAGTAACTAGTTAACAGCATTACAGCATCAGAGCACACAATACTATGAGTAAAGAAATCAATTCAATTCAACAAGCATTGGGAATACAAAAGCCCAAGTCTCTACCCACCTGTAGCTTACATTCTAACAGTGGGAAACAACATGAACACAATGTACTCTTTACTATTTTAAGTTACCCGGATAAGTATGGAATTATAAGAGTACTAGATGTGCAAAACACACATTCTAAAACATACATAGGTGTACTTGCTTTGCAAAGTTTTTCATTAAAATGTGTTGGGGAGGGGCAGCTAGGTGGCAGAGTGGATAAAGCATCGGCCCTGGAGTCAGGAGGACCTGAGTTCAAATCCAGCCTCAGACATTTGATGCTTACTAGCTGTGTGACCCTGGGCAAGTCACTTAACCCCAATTGCCTCACCAAAACAAAACACACACAAAAAAAATTTGTTGGGTAAACTATTAAATTTTTACAAGTGCAACTCACTACTTAAGGTAATTTTTTTTTTTAATTTGTGTGTGTGTGTGTGTGTGAGGCAATTGGTTTTAAGTGACTTACTAGCTGTGTGACCCTGGGCAAGTATGTCAAGTGTCTGAGGCCGAATTTGAACTCAGGTCCTCCTGACTCCAGGGCTGGTGCTCTATCCACTGTGCCACCTAGCTGCCCCAGGTAATTTTACCTATGGATGAATTCTTTCCATAATGGAATCACCACTACTGCCCTTACTCATAAGCCTTACGAGCCAAGTGTTCATATATTTCCTATTTGCTTAAAAAAGATTACACTAGAAGACTGGGGGAGGATTAATATATTTATCCTTGAGACGGTAAACCTCTTTTACTACCCACAAAATAAGCACTGCCCCCCAAATAGAGTAATAATACCCTTTTCCCATTCCATCTTTTACCTAAGTCTGTTCCTATTTCACCAAGCCAAGAGTATAAAATCATAAAGCTAATAGAATAGTTTTACACCTCCACTGCTATCCCCCCCAAATTTTCACACACACACACACACACACACACACACACACACACACAAATAGCAGAAGAACAAAAAGGCAAAGTTGTCCAATATTTTAAGCTAGAATAACTGTACCAGAGCTCTGACATAAGCACAATTAGTTGGTTAAGACTATTCACTGTCAGGGGGCGGCTAGGTGGCGCAGTGGATAAGCACCGGCCCTGGATTCAGGAGTACCTGAGTTCAAATCCGGCCTCAGACACTTGACACTTACTAGCTGTGTGACCCTGGGCAAGTCACTTAACCCCCACTGCCCCGTAAAAATAAATAAAAATAAATAAATAAAAGACTATTCACTGTCTTTGAGTACTCTTAGACATGTCTGGTTTCCCCAACTAGATAAGCTCCTCTAATGGGATGATGATTTTCTTCCTATCTCCTACACCATACTACCAGGGTGGAACAAGCCTTCTGCCAGTTTTCAAGAACAGCTGTGTACCAAAAAAACTTCACCTCCCTTCAGCCTACCTGGTGATGAGCCCCTAAAGTTAATTAGGCTGGCCCTCCCCTGGCAGACTTGCTGTGTTACACATAGTCCTTCACCCAGCCCACTCCAAAATCCCTTCCAGGGCAAAAGCACCCTATTGTGGCAAATGAAGCATACCCAGAGCTGAGGAAAAAAGCCCAGGGCCCTGTCTACTGTGATGAGGCCCAGTGGAAAACTCTCAGTGAACTTTCCACTCCCTGAGGACCCTTGGTTTTATCAGTGACACAGAAGCCAAACTATGGATGGTTAGATCAATAAATAGTCTAGGAACAATTATCATGCCCCCAATTCATCACCCCGAAGCCAACCTAGTGATAACTTTCCCCATTTGAGGGGGATCCAGATGTGGTTTCAGCCATACAGAGAACTCCCAATGCAGAAACTCCCATTTATAACTACCAATTTTAAGAAAGTTGCCTGGGGCACCTGAAAGTTATATGACTTGATCCCACAACTGGTATGTGTCAGAAGCAGGACTTCTTTCTGACTCCAAAGCCAGCCCTTCCATCCACTGCTGTCTCTCAAGACACCTATAAATGTATTTGTTAATTTATTCTCCCTAATATTCAAATTCTCTAAAAGGCAGGGAAGAAGCCTGGAGTTTTGCCCAATTCAAAAATAATAAGGTTCATGAGAATAGTCACAAAATAACTTCAACATCATGGCCAGGAAAACCCTAACATCCAGCCATTTAATATAATTCTTTACTCAGTCTTCTTTTATTTTTTGTTTTAATTGCATGGATTCTATTATCACAGACGGAAGTACAAAAATAAAACATTCTTAAAATTCAGAAGACACAGCATTTCAAATGGCATTCTTAATGTCTTCACACCACTATCCTATTCAATTAAAGACATCCAACAGTGCAAATGCAAAAGATTCCTATACTTAAGAAGACTGCAAATAAATACACATACCACCACTCATACTCTTCTCAATAACTTAGACATTTAACACAAACCAAAAACATAAATCTCACATTACCCAAATAGATCCGTCTTTCAAATACTGGCCACAGAATCACAGGATCCTATATTTGGAAAAGACCTTAGAGAACACTTAGTCCAATCCCTCCTCAAGTGAGGAAACTGGGAGGGAGGGACTTGGCCAAGGTCATAAAGGTACTTGAAAGAACAGGGCTCAGTCTCCTAGAACCCACATTCTCCTAGCAATGTGTCCAGAACTATGAATGAACATGGTGCTTCAATTACCTGGGGAGGGCTGGGGAAAAGGGAGGAACAGCCCCCTCCCAGAGAGAAGGAATTAACCCAGTCTCTTTCATTCAAGTATAAGTTTTCTTCACATATTTGCTGAAATTGTTCATCTGTTACTCTGTGGATATATAATCATTCTTTTTATGATATAAGAATAACTATTCAAAGTAGCGCATAGCAAAACACATGGAAATTCTAAGCTGCTTCGTAGCCCTTTGGAACCATAGATACCATCGAGGTTAGTGTGTGTGTCAGTTGAGAAAAAGCAATGAAAAGACAGCATTGTACTGATGGCCCGGTTTTAAAAGTCAAGATGCCAGAATTAAGTTTTCTACCTAGATACTGTTTGCCTGCTTGGGGAACAGCAAGCTTTATGCCATATTTCTTCTCCAACTCTCTTCTGGAAGGACCACTTCAGGAACAGATGATAATTTACTGTGACATTTTTTCCCCTTAATGCAGAGATCCCTAACACAAGAAGTCATGCCAAAAGAAAAAGTATTTTATAAGTGTTCATAGACCCATGATAATAAAATTAAGCTTCTCTTCTCTATCCCCCCAATCTCCAAAGAAGTGTTCAGCTACATCAATGGAGAACCTTTTGCAACCTGTCAGTTCATTTAAACTAAGACAAGTACCTTTGGAATTAATAATAATTCAAAGCAAAAAGATTCTAAGAGAGCATGAACAATCTACTACGGCTGGGAAAAACTCAAAAGTTGCAGAATCCCATGGTTCAGCAAATGGTTAGCACCTGTAAACTCTCCAGGAAGACTTTTAAAAGAAAAGTAGGGGGGCAGCTAGGTGGCACAGTGGATAGAGCACCAGCCCTGGAGTCAGGAGTACCTGAGTTCAAATCGGGCCTCAGACAGTTAACACTAGCTGTGTGACCCTGGGCAAGTCACTGAACCCCAACTGCCTCACAAAAATAAATAAATAAATAAAATTCTGGTGCCTTATCTCTTAAAAAAAAAAAAGTAGGGGGCAGCTAGGTGGGGCAGTGGATAGAGCACTGGCCCTGGAGTCAGGAGTACCTGAGTTCAAATCCAGCCTCAGACACTTAACACTTACTAGCTGTGTGACCCTGGGCAAGTCACTGAACCCCAACTGCCTCACTAAAAAAAAATTGTATTTCTGGCATTAATTCTACTTTGTTCATTTAAGGAGAGAGTAAAACAAAACAAAACAAAAAAAAATCTGTTCAGTGACTAAAGAGCCTGGGTTACTTTAAAGTATCTGCCAACCATCCTTTGAGTAATTATTTAAGATGCAAAATTTTAGGCACTATAAAATTAAATCTACACCCCCTATATCTTTTTCCAACAACAATAATAATAATAACAATGATAATAACTAGCATTTTATGGAGTACTTTTGATTTTTACAAAGAATTTTTTTACTTATTTTATCCTCATGACAACCCTGGGAAGTAGGTGTTATTTTACAGATGAGGAAACTGAGACAGAGAGAAGTTAAGTGAATTGCCTTGGATCATACCATAAGAATCTAAAGCCAGATTTAAACTCATGTCTTCCAGACACCAGGTCCAGTTTCCTTACCCACGGAACCACCTTGATGCCTAATACCTTCCCATGCAATGCTCTTTCAATGCCATCTGCTCTAATTTAAGGCTAAATGAGGAGCCTATTTCCAGAGTAATATGTCAATATTTCATAAATGGAATAAAATATAGCTTTACTGAAATTTAGAACAGGAAAATTTTAAAGTCCTTTAAATTTCTAAAATAAAAAGTCAGAATCCAATCCATTAATTTGAGATGGTGTACTATCAGATGGACTTTACCAGGGGTTAAATCCATGAGGGGAGGTGGGCTGTCAACAGTACAATACTATACAGGATGTTCAATTAAGCCCTTAAAGAAGGCCTGTTGGAAGCTGCTTAGTGTCAGACTAGTGACAAAGCTTTGTATAGTTTTGGAATGTAATGGCTAAGATAATGGGCCATAAACTATCCTATCAACTTTTTAAGATAAAAATTGCTGTCCTTCATTTTTGAAGAGGGTCATGGCATTGGGAGGGGTTGCCATGACTTGTAGTGGATTGGATTTAAGTGAGGGAGAGTCATGCAAGGTCACCAATCTCACTTTCTCCTCCAGAGCCATCTGGGTCCAGTGACAAGATATATATCAGGATCGCTGGAGATGGCCCCAAATGTTTAAGGCAATTTGGGCTTAAGTGACTTGCCCACGGTCACACAGCTACTAAGTGTCTGAGGTCATATTTGAACTCAGGTCCTCCCAACTTCAGGACCAGTGCTCTATCTACTACCTACCTGCTCCAAGATAAAAATAAGTATTTGAAAAATATATAATAGGGGAAAGAGGATCCTTAAAAATAGAGAGGAAAGAAAACCTACACCTAGGCTAAAGTCCTAGCTAAGTTATTATGTAACTTAAAGTCACTTAACCTCTGTGGACTTCAGTTTCCCCACCTGTAAAATGTGGGGATTGGTCTACTTGATCTCTAAGGGGTATCTTACAGCTCTAACAAAGTATGTATGGGGACCACCTCTATAAAATAATTCTGTACTACATCTGTTCTGGGAGGCAATAATGTGTTGGAAACTGGATCTGTACTCAGAAGATTTGGGCTTGAATCCCAACTCTGCCACTTTACCTAGCCACGCGACCTGGGGCAAATCTCGCAATTTCTTTAATTTGTAGTTTGGTATTAATACTACTTCCCAGCATTGTTGTGTGAGGAGTTATTACCTGACCATGCAGTAGAGCAGACTACACCTTCTGGCAACTAAAATGAAATATAATTACAAAAAATACTGGGTGGCCTTTTTAAAGACAATCTCATATCTCACTGTGCATACATTTAAAAGTGAAATATCGGGGCAGTTAGGTGGTGCAGTAGAGAAAGCACAGGCCCTGGATTCAGGAGAACCTGAGTTCAAATGCGGCTTCAAACACTTGACACTAGCTGTGTGACCCTGGTCAAGTCACTTAACCCTCATTGCCCTGTAAAAAAACCCCAAAAAAGAACTTTTTTAAAAAGTGAAATATCCTATATTTCAAGTTCTGCACTAAGAAATTGCCTTTTTATTTCTAAAATTCAAGTGAATGACAAAATGAGCAGAGAAAAACCTCAATCTCATGGAGTAGGTCCTAGTTTTCATTAAACACAGGTTATATATATCTTATAATGCAAAGAATAAATCCTAGCTTTAAGATAACACAAAAGGCTATGGATATGTGAAAAGCAAGTTGATATACAATTAAAGCTTTTACTTTGCTTAAAAGACACTTAACAGGAAGTCATGCAAATTTAAATCAGCTCAGTTTCTATATTCCTGCAACATTATAGCAGCACACTTTATGAAGTACCAACTTAAAACAAAAGTTGCCAACAACATGCTTTCTCTAGAGGTAAGAAGACTGTAAATAGCAACCCCAACTTTTTATCTTAACCACCATAATAGTAGTCTTCAATGCCTTCATATTCCCATCTTTCTACTTCCTCATATGAAAACATTAGAGTCCTACTACCAAGGAAATCTATAGTCAAATTTATTCCCCCAAAGAAGAGATGAGAAAACTCCTAACTTTCCCCTCAACGGAAAAGTGGAGGGGGCAATGGGTGTGGAGCACTATATACCATAAGACTCAGCTAGGATGTTAGTTTTGCTGAATTTCATTCTTTTTTTTCTGCTTTACTTTTTCATATACAGTTTGGCTTGATGAGTAGAGCAGAAGGAGGAGTATATTCAGAAACTAAAGTTATATAAAAACAAATTATAGTAATACACTTTTGTTAAAAATCAATGATAACACTAATATCACCAAAATATTTATGGCAGCCTTTTCTGTGGTAGCAACAAATAAAATAAGTATGCATTGATTGAGGAATGGCTCAACAAATTATGGTTATAGGAATGTAATAAAATTTTACTGCTCCAAGAAATATCAAATATGAAGAATTCAAGGAAACTTGAACTGATACAAAGTGAAATAAGCAGAACACAATGACTAACCACAATAATGAAAAGAAAAACATTTAAAAAACATCAGAACACAGACCAATACAATGATTCATCTTGACTCCAGAGGACTGAGGAAACAAACTTTCCCTTTGGTAGAAAAGTGGTAGAATAAAGGCACATAATAAAGCATATTTTATCAGAAATAGTGTGCCAATTTGTTTTGCCTAATTGTATTTTATTATAGGGAAAGATGGATGAATTAGTTATTGGGAAATGGCAGCAATACAAACAAACCAAAAAAATCAATGAAAACATATCAACAAAATCCAATGGCCACTTCTATTTTTAAAAATGACCTTGGATGGGAAAATGTTTTAATAGTTCAGAAACAGGATAAGATATAACCTGACACTCAACAGAGAGTAAAACAACCAACAACCACATCAGATTCTGAGAAGAGTATCGGTTATTTACCCAAAATCCCCTGACCCTGTAAGCAGGGATCAAAAGGGAATGGTTCTCAAAATTGTGTGTTCTCTGGTGATTACCAATCCTGGTAGGGTTTAGAGTGAAACAGATAAGTGAACTATAAGATTAAAACTTAACTACCGCCCACATATTCAGGTCCTACTTTCAAAATGTTCCTTCAGATTCTGTTACTTTGTTTTTTTAGCATATAGCAATTTCCCAAGAAGAGCCTTTTAGTCTAAACATATTCTTCCCTCTTCTTCTTTCCTCACTATTTCTATTCTTTAAGGATTTGTGGTTTTGTCAATGTGGGTAGTAATAAAGCAGTCCATAACCCATTTGTAACAAACCATCTGAGTGTTGCCATAGCCAAAAGTTTTATCACCCTGGGGCTAACAGCTCCAAATTTAGGTAGGCTGGTCTACGGACAATGCATTAATCTATCACCAGACCTATACTTTCCCCTCATATAAATTAAAATAGGGATAACATAACTATGACTGAGAGGCACAGACCTTTTTTTTAAAAAGGTCACATCATTTGGGTAGCATCTGTAATAATACACTGAAAATCATAACAATGGCCACTAGTGTTGTTTTCAAGGAATGTTTTTTAATTAAGTTAAATGGGTCTGGTAACCTGATTCTATTTGTTCATATTTCTATTTCCAGTCTGAGGTATCATGTAGCTATCCTGTGAATAAGTTTTAACTTTTAAAACTATCATCTTCCTGTGTTTTAAGGCTTTCTAGGTTTCCTGTTATAGATTTTTTAAAAATCATATAGAAAGTAAACTCATTCTAAATGATTTAGAAAATAACTTGCTGTATATAAAGTCTATACTCCAATTGAAGTTAAATCCTGAAGCTTGTTTAAGCTCAAAAATATGAGTGATTTCCTAGAGAGCAACTGAAGTATCAACCTTTTGATTTTGTTTCCAAATCCATACAACAGAGTTACTCATAGCCAACTACAGAATCCAGTATTTCATTTATACTGGAATGCACTTAGAATTTAACTGCAATCCTAACTAGAAGCCAACAACCAAGAGACACCTGGACTCTAGCTCACACCATTCTCAAGTGTTATCTTGGCTATAATCAGGGAAGTTAGAATGACTGTAACAGCTGCAAGTTTCCTGAGGTTGCAAAAGAGATACTTCAGAAAAGGTTGTATGAATCATTTTTCCAAAGAAGCTACAACACAGCAACAACAACTACAGGATGCAAAAGATGACATTGTCCCAGGACTGTTTGTTGAATTATATATGGTAACATCTTACCAACAGTAGCATGCAAAGCAAAAGCTTTTCATCTCTGGTTAGTATTATTAAAAGAATACCATGTTTCAATGATTAGACAGTTTTGTGGGCCAGTTTAATACTTTACATTCCCCATTCTGTCAAACATATATTTCATCATATTCACTTATATTCTGAAGTTTGGTGATTTGCATCAGTTATGTGACAGGTACTATGCTAAGCACTTTACAAATATTTATTAAAGAAATTATAGAACCTTTTTAAGTATTAAATGTAAAAATATTCTTAACTTCATTTATACAGTTGGTGCTTTAAGGCTTACAAAGCACTTTCCACACAACTCTGGGAAGTATGTTACCCTATGTTGCAGAAGTACTGGTCTTAAATTAAAGGGAAACCTAAGTTCAAATACTAACTGAGCAACTTAGTAGCTCTCTGACTATTCGTAGAGTACACCCTAAGACTCAGAGATAGATCACACAGCTAATAAATGTCTGATCTGGAATTAGAAACCATGTCTCCAAGTGCAGTACTAAATGAGTTCAGATTTTATTACCTTTTTCTTCCTAGTTAGAGGAAGTATGGTTGCACAGACTTCTGAGCCATACATACTCCTTCAAGTGCCTTCAAAGTTGGAGAAGCAATAAGGTAATTTTCTAATCAGACTAAAAAAATGCAGGACTTCTTAACTGGTCCATTTAAACACACACGGTTCCATGTAGGATGCAAAACAAAAATGTCAACAGGTTTGTTGAAATGAACAATCTAGTTGAGAGAAGGTGTGTGGTAATATCTTATCAATAGCAACTAAGAAGTATTTTGTGAACACAAAATATGGGAAAGAGTGGCTTAAAGCTAGAGGTAAGAAAGGTTTCTTGGAGAAAATAACCATAAAAGAAAGTCATGGTCATGGGCTGCTATGGAGAGGGCAGGATGTATCAAGGAGGTGGGGAAGGTATAGTCAAAGGTTGAGCAAAATGCAGAGATCAGACTGACCCTTAGATGTACTCCTGTCTAGAGTGTACAAAAGAAATTAGCTCAGATGGTCTCCCAACCTAGCACTGGGCCTAACAGAGTACTATGCACACCAGAGGGATTTGTAGAATTGAAATTCAATGAATCTAGGGAGGCCAGAAGATGGATGGCTTTGAAAACAAGCCTCAAGTCAAAAGGCAATAATAACAGGTCTTTGAGTAAACTGAGATGGAATCAAGTAGCAGTTCACTGACTCTAGAATCCAATATGCAAGAGATGTAGGTATCCTTAATGCTGGCCCTTCCAAAACCACCAACTGGCTTCACAATTATACCCTCACCTGAGCAAACTCTACTTAATTAGGGAGCTATTTTTCCTAACAAGATCAGTCTATCCAAATTCCAGTGAAGATATAGCAATATACCCTACTGAAGATAGCCATTCATTTGGACTATAACTGTAAGTGCTATTAACAAATTTATAATCTTTCCTTAAAAGAGATCTTCACATTCTTTGACAGTTTTAAAAACCGATAAAGGGAAGCTTATTTGTAACTACATGTGTAGAGTGAAAAATGTCAAGAATAATGTCACTAGAGTCTATTGTTTCTTCATCAACTCCCTCTCAATTTGCTGACAAATCTTGCTGATGACTCATTTCCTCTGCACTAACAAAGTCACCCCATTCCTTAATGATAGGCTTTTCACCAGTAATAGAAAGTAGAAAACAGATGTCAACTTACTTTGGTATCCAAAAAGTAGATAGCAACTATTCTGTGAACACCAACGTACCAACCAACCAAGAAGCATTTATCAAACATCTACCATGTTCAGGCGCTGCTTTTAGAGGCAAAAATGAAACAGTTACTGCTCTCAAAAACCTGTCATTCTATCCAGAGAAGCAGCATGTACACATCTAAGTAAATGTTTAGTAAACACAAAGTAATTTTTTGAGGGGGTACTAACAGCTGAGGGAACAAAGGAAAGGTCTCACACAGGTAGCACTTGAACTACACAAAGAGAATGGAGGAAAACATCTACTCAAAACCACAAATAAAACAGCGGTAATTTAAAGTGATGTCCAGGGGCAGCTGGGTGGCGAAGTGGATAGAGCATTGGCCCTGGATTCAGGAGTTCCTGAGTTCAAATCAGGCCTCAGACACTTGACACGTACTAGCTGTGTGACCCTGGGCAAGTCACAACCCCCATTGCCCCACAAAAAAAAATAATAATAATTAATTAAATTAAAAGAGCTATGGGAGACTTTTGTGAATTTGAATTCTTGTCAAATACATTAGCTTAAAAGCCAAATTTTTGGCAATGGCAGCAATAAAAATAGAAGTACTGTATCTGATCTTCTAAAGCAAATATATCACATGTGCATTTTGTGCCAAAAGAATTAACATTTTCTGAGAAAGATGAAATCTCAACCCAAAGACACTATGAAAAGAATTAAAATACTGCTTCTCTAAAAGCAAGCAAGCCTTTCCAATAGTCAAAATATTTTTTTTCAAAATGGGCTCAGCTAACAAAAGGTCACTGAAAGAAGTAATTTTATAATTCCCTAAAGTTTGAAAAGTCAACATTGCACAAAATAAATTTATATTAAAAAGATGAAATTAAATAGGGTTTGTGGGTTGTTTAAACCACAGTAGATTCCATGTTACTGGTTAATAAATTCAACCCAGGAAAACCAAAACCATATGTATATCACATATGTATATACTGCTGATTATGATTGGTTATGTTGTCACAGGTATTTTCGCATGGAATCTTACAGAAACCTTAAGTAATGGTGATGTGAGGGTCTTCCTTGAAAAATGAAGGGGCCACCTCCTCAAACCTCATTCTAGGGGCAGCTAGGTGGTGCAGCGGAAAAAGTACCAGCCCTGGATTCACGAGGGCCTGCGCTCAAATCCAGCCTCAGACACTTGACACTTACTAGCTGTGTGACCATGGGCAAGTCACAACCCTCATTGCCCTAGGGGAGGTGGGGGGATACTCTCATTCTGGTTAATTCAATGAAGGATAATTACCGAAAGTGGAAAGAGCCAGTAAAATCTAAAGCCAGCTTTGGAGGGGCTGCTTGGACAATAGTGGAAACTGGTTTGGCCAAGACCAAACTGCTGTTCAAGAGAATGGTATTCAGGCACAATACCCATTTCAGTTCTATATCAACCAACTCTGTAAAGCTTTCCGAACATCAACCAGGAAGTCAAAAAAGCTGAAAAATGTGGTTCTGCTAACTCAACAAAAAATAATTGCAGAAAGTTATCAGACACCTTTATAGATACAACTGTTGTGAAGTTTAGTGGGGTTAGAAGCTCTCCTAATTTTCCCCAAAGATTAAAAATTAAATCACCATTTCACAATCTAATGAAACATGGCTCAAAAACAAAATAACTTAAGTGAACTGTTTCATCAAGGTTGCACGAGTTATAAAATCAAGAGATTATGCATCAATTTCTAGGGAACATAGTATCAACTTGAGTATCTCAGACAAATCACAAAACAAATATGCCAGGAAAATAGTTTACATGCCTTTAAACGAATAATTTTTAAAAGTTTAAAAACAAATCTATATTTCAAGCAGAAAGGGGCAATTTGGGCACTTAACATCTCCTACCTACACTGCTTTCTGTAAAAAAAATAATAATAATAATGTAGGAGAGAATGACTGAAAACAAGCTAGGGCATAGGCAGCTAGATAGACCACTGGGCCAGCCCTGACTTGTTAAGACGACACTAGTTTGGGGCAGCTAGGTGGTGCAGTGGATAGAGCACAGACCTGGAGTCAGGAGGACCTGAGTTCAAATCTGACCTCAGACACTTGACACTTACTAGCTGTGTGACCCTGGACAAGTCACTTAACCCCAACTGCCTCACCAGAAAAAAAGATGTGAGTTTAAATCCAGCCTCAGATGCTTATCTATGTTTGCCTGAGTTTCTTTATCTGTAAAATGAACTGGAGAAGCAAATGGCAAACCACTCCAGTATCTTTGCCAAAAAAACCCTACGTGAGATCATGAACAGTCAAACACAACACTACAGAAGGAAGAAAATTGTCCACCATTAGCTGTTTTTATTAGTCAAAAAAGGTGAAGTGATCAACTTTTGAAAGTTATACCCCTGGGACAGCTAGGTGGTGCAGTGGATAGAGTACCGGCCCTGGATTCAGGAGGACCTGAGTTCAAATCCTACCTCAGACACTTGACACTTACTAGCTGTGTGACCTTGGGCAAGTCACTTAACCCCAAATGCCTCACCAAAAAAAAAAATTATAATCCTAAGCTTTATAGTAGCAGCAATAATAAACAACTCACTTTTATATTGTGCTTTAAGATTTAGAGAGTACTATCCTGCTATTCAAACAAGTCTCTTAAATAACAGTATCTTGTACCTCAAGTGACAGCGAACAAAGCACATGCAACACAACTGAAGAACTGGTACACCACACTCTCTCTTCAGTGTACAAATCAGTCAACGAGCACTAGTCTTCCAAAGTGAATCCTTTTATCTAGAGGGAACTTCAATTTTCAAATGAACTCAATTTTTCATATAACGTCTGGGGAAAACACCTACCACTTTAGACCAGCTCACTATTCAAGGTGAACAGATCAAAAATCTGTCTACAAAATTAGTGTTCCTTTGCATCCAATGCCTCAACATTTTATTTTTTAAGTTATTTCCACAGGCTTCACTATAGTTTCCAACCTCCCAATTCTGCCCTAGTGCTGAAAAACAAATCACTTCTATTCCAATTCTCTTCCTCAATATGAGCAAGTTTTTCTCTGGGAAAATATTAAGATAAATTACTAAACAAGTAGAAGGTTAATCACTAAGAAAGGTCAATTTGATTTTTAAAAATATATTCTGGAAAATGTTTCCATTAAAAAACTTTTAAGCCTTCAGGTCTTTAGTTTTTAAATTATATGTAAAAATCAGTCACATATTTTACTCTTTTATAATGTTTCCAAAGTTCAATGACTATGTTGTAAATGGTTTATTTCCATCAACTGGGTTCATGAAAATTAAATCTTACTTGACTTTTGAGTCATGGAGGGAGTGGTTTTACTTCTGCAATTCTGAGTCATAGCATACTCTCTCTGTTCAGAAGTTCTAAACTATTTGTCATTTATACAGGTGTCCTAAAATTAGCCAACCGTTCCCAGAGGCAAGACCATTTCTAGTTGACCCACTTTCCAAGAGAAGAGACCATTTCTGGATGACCCTTTCTAACTCACCCTCAAAGTCACTAAAATCCATCCATTCCTTTTCCCACTCCAACAAAAAAATATGTGTGCTTTCCTCTCCCAAGCCACATCCCAGGTGCCTCATAAAAACTGAAAACACCAGCACCAGGCACACACCCTGAGGCCCCAAGAGAGCTTGTAAGTAGAATCCACTCCCACACAAGAGCCTATACTTAGGCCCTAAAGAGTCTCCAACCAACCTTCCCTTAAACGATCGCCTTGCCTCCAAGCCTCTCTATTCATTGCTTATACAGACCTCAAAAGAACTATATGGAGAAAAAACCTTCAAGGAAACTCCACTGAAAGAAAAACTCACTTTCTATTTCTGAAAGCAAAATGTATAGGGTGATTTGCAAGAGGGCTGGTACCCCTTCTGGGTTTATATGAACTAAGTCCTTCATGCTGAGGGGAAGTTGTGTTAATAAAGATGGTTTTTGTGGGAGCAAGGCCTTCCAAGGACTGGAGCACTCACCAAGTTTAAGAGTTAACCCAAAGTCCTAAACACTAGATCCAGTAATTATTAAGCCCTTCAAAAAAGACTCTTGGGATATGAGGTCATAGAACCCCTGACTCTAAAAGGGACTCCCAACAGTACTGGGCAAAGAGTACAATACAAATCAAGAGTATTCCTAAATAATCAATTAAAAAACATCTGCAAAGTACCTACTATGAGCCAGGCACTGTCCTAAACACTGAAACAGAAATAAGCACTAATTGTCTATGGCATAACAGACCAATCAATCCTCCATATTCCAACCATCAAAAAGAATCTGAATGTTGAGCTGTTTGCCTGTCACCACGTTCCACAGTGCACTTGCCATTGCTATACAGGAAAGTGGTTTTTGAGGCCTTGATAATGTCATTCTGCTTCCTGAATTTCCGTTTGTACTTTCAACAGGACATAACTTCACTGACTTCCTGTCTAAAACTATTGCACATCATATGGAACATGGGAGCAAAGAGCTCCCATGTTCCAATCCAGTAGTAGCTACTTTTTTTGATAAAAGGGAAAGTGCTAACCTTTAAACTCAAGGAAATCTACAAAGTAAATGTCCTCTGGAATTTGTTTAGATATTAAGAAAGTTGTATGTTCAGGCTTTCTTGCCAAGAGTAGGGGGTGGGGAACAAATCCTAAAGAGGGGATAAATGTAATTCTACACAATCCTGCATTATACATTTCTAAAATGCCTTTCATCGGAAAAACTCAAAACACTTTATAAGCATTAGCCTCCCAGGAATAGATGGGCTTTTCAGTCTGGTACAGAAAAGGTCAAAGTCTTTCTTGGACAGGAAGAGTTAGGGAGTTTTGGACTGAGAAAGTCAGAAAGGGCAGGGCCAATCATTTAGCAAACTTTTAAATGCAAATAGAATATAGGGTGGAAGAAATTAAAGAAAGCAGAAAGAAGCCAAAAGACTGCTTCCCAAGCCTCAAAAGTCACACAAACCAGAACCCCTAGGTTAAAGTTTCCTCCCTCATCCAATTCACCAGTACAAATGACCACCCTCAAGACTCAAGGAATGCCCTTCCATTTACAAGTAACCATCTGGAAACACAGGTCCCTTCCCCCATCCTCATCAGAGTGACCACCTGAAGACCCAGGAAAGATCCCCTTTACAACAAAATGAGTGGCCACCTAAAAACCCACACACACCATTCACAAGAAAGTGACCACCTGAAAAGCCAGAAAGAACCCCTCCATTTATAATAAAGTGACCACCTAAAGACCCAGGAAGGCCTCTTCCCTTTACAACAAAGTGAGTGACCACCTAAAGACACCCAGACACCATTTACAATAAAGTGACCGACCACCTGAAGAGCCAAGAAAAATTCCTCTCACCATTTACAAAAAAGTGACCACCTGAAGGCCAGGGAGAACTTTCCCCTTATGTGTACAATAAATGAAGTGACCACCTGAAGACCCACGAAGCGGCAACACCCCCCCCCGCAATAAAGTGACCACCGGAAGACCCACGAAGGTCCCCTCCCCAATAGATTCAAAGCCCACGGAGGAGCTTCCACCACCACCCCCCCACCCGGTCGCGCTCCCTCCTTCCGGGGACGTGTCTGGGGCCTGGGTAATGGCTGCGGCGGCGGCGGCTGCTGCCCTTCCCTGGCTTGGGGTGGGGGGCAGAGGAGCTGGACCCCACACACACAGCTTCTCCCACCACCACCCCGACCCCGCGGGGCCTCACTCACGCCGGCGAGCTGGGGGCTGGGCATTGAAGTCCGGCGGCGAGGACGGTCGGGCGGCCGGGGGGCTCCTCCTCAGTCACCTCGGCGGCGGCGGCGGCGGCGGCGGCGGTGGCGGCGGCGACGACGACTCCCCCCCAGCCTCCCCCCGAGCGCGCGACACCCGGCCCGGCCCGGCGGCGGCTCCGGCCCCGGTCCCGGCCCCGGCGGCGGCTCCGGCTCGGGCCCCGGCTCCGGCTCGGGCGGCGGCGGCGCGTGCCAGCGAGTCCGTCTTGCTGCGGCGGCGGTGGCGGCTCCGGCTCCGGCCCCGGCTCTGGCTGAGGCGGCGGCGGCGGGGGCTGCGGCTGCTCCCCGTGTGGAGGCAGCGCCGGGGCCTCGCCTCGCGCCGCTCCGCCGAAGGGCCTGCTCCGCGCTCCGCGCTCTGGCTGCCGCTGCTGCTTGCTGCTCCCGCCGCTGGGGCTCCCGCTGCCGCTGCTCCGGCTCCTGCCGCCGCTGCCGCTGCCGGGACGGTTACGGCTCAGGCTGATCGCGCCGCCGCCGCCGCCGCCGCTGCCGCCGCCGCCGCCGCTCCTGCTGCGCGCGCAACCGGAACCACCTCGCCTTCTCCCCCTCCCCCCCCCCCTCGTGTCCCCGCTCCTGCGAGCGCCCCCGCCCTCCCGGGCCGTTGGTCGGCTCCTCAGCCCTCCACTCCCTTCGCACTCCCGGCCCACCCGCCCGGCGGCCATTCCATCCGACCCGCCCACCCAGGCTCTCGCCTTTGTCTTGACCTCTGCCCTGAACCCCCCTTCCCCCCTCCGCTTCTCCCCATGGTTCCTTCCACTTGGAGCTCAATCTCGTTGAGGCCTGATCCATGTGGCCACGAGAATGGGGGAGGCTACACGCACACACTCGCACACAACACACACATAGACACACCACACGCACACACACATACATACACATACCACACGCACACGAACACACACAAACACACACACAGCCCAGTCCCGGGCAGGAAGCTGCACCCTCAGGCATCCCGGCCTTTGGCCTCCTTAGGAAGGGCTCCCAGCAGCCTTTGCTCCTGGAAGTATTGGCCATGCTGCCAGGTGCCATGATGCAAGGGCTGGGTGCCAGACCCTGGTGGGACGTGGCAAGGGAGCTAAAGGCCATTGGAAAGGGATTCCCAGCCTTGAGGACTGGCAGAGGCCAAGGAGACGCAAGCCAGAGCTGCCTGCCTCTTGACTGAGCCTCCTCAGAGACTAGGGTCTCCTTGGCCCTTGGCCCCGAAGTTCCTGGGCAGCAGGTCTCAGGCCTGAGGATTGACCCAGCAATGGGGAGAGATTTCCTGTAGACTTAACCTCTTTTTTGGGGGGGGGGGGAGCAGGGTGCAAATTAGCAGGAAGCTAGACCAGGCTGATTGCCAGTTGTCATAAAGAACAATCAGTGGAAGTCTGCTCAGGGGGGAATAGAACTAGCTTCGGGAATCTTCATTACTTCAAAAAGATCCCTGATTTCATCACTCTGGGTCTTCCTTTCATTAAGGAAGACTCTATCTCTTTAAACTGGAGTAGGCGGTTTTCACAAACTGCTGTGGCAAAACAAACAAACAAATAAACAAATTGTCCCTAGTGATAACTCCTGTGTGTGATAAACACCCAGTCAATTGCTGAACTCATCCTCAAAGCTCTTATTCCCTTCCCTCCCAAATTGGGAGGACCCGCCTGGGCTTGTGCTCTGTATGTGTCGCTTCCATTCCAGACAGAGGCATACAGGCAGGACTTTTTGTGGGAAGCATCAAGATCAGGTTTTAGAAAATGTGTCTCTTAGATAAAAGTGGCTATTGAGTGTTCTATCCAGCCAGCCCTGGTAGCACAGACCTGCCCCAAAACTAGGTAGCAGAAGCATGCCCTTAATAGAAAATGAGCTCCTCCTCAAGGACAGGAACTCTCTCATTTTGGTATTTATATACCCAGCACCTAGCACAGTGCCTGGGATACATCAGGTGCTTGTTGATGGAGGAGTCCCGGCTTATTCCTGTTCTTCCCAAGCCTCAAAGTTGCCTAAGAAATAGTAATTAACCTCATAGACATGAGGGCCTTCCCTCACTATGTGGGGCTCTGGACCATGCATTTTTGAAGCTGGACCCCAGAGAACCCTTCAGAAGACTAAGTGATGCAAAGAAGGGTCTATCCGGTGACTCAGCTCCATCAGCCCATCCATCACAAAGCCCTGGAGTTTACTCGCTGTTAAAGGCCCCAGGAGGGAGTATTTCAAGATGAGACAGGCAAGTCAGTATGGGACTTAAAGACTGGAATAACAAGCTTTGCCACAGGCCAGAAGAGAGGTGCATCTGCCCAGTGGCAAAGGGGAAGCTGGCACAGCTCCTGTTTGCCCTCCACCTGCTGTCTCTCATATCCAGGAAGTGCAGAATAGGTGCCGAGAAGGGATCACAGGCATGATGCCCTCCTAGAGCTGGACATGGAACCCACTATTTTAGGGAAACATCTCCTTCCTCTAATGCAAGCCAGGGATAACAATGGGAATGAGCCATGCCTACCACAGAGTCTCCAGGAACCAAGAAGAAATACCCCCAACATAATGGAGCTTCTGACCTTATCAAAAATTGTTCCCTGAGTAGAGCTATAACAGTTTGTCTCCACACCTTAAATAGCTTGAGAACTGAGCTTGGGGCACCTATATTGTACAGCGTGAATCATTCTTGACACTGAGTTTAATACATAATAAATGCCCTGAGTTTAGCAGTGCCTTTTTCTGAAAGGCTCTGAGTCTCATTAGCTTACTAATCCTCTTGACAGCCCTGAGAGGTAGGCTGGCACTATCCTTTGCTTTAGCTTAGAGAGTATTAGCACCTCAAGGGCAGGAAACTGTTTATACAGATATTCTCTGCATATTTTTCAAGCCTCACTGGACATTACTTACCAATTACACACTGAAATCCAACCAAACTTGCCTTTTCTCTATTCCTCACAGCTGACACTCCATCTCTCATCTCTGTGTCTTTATACTGCCTACTGTACTTGCCTGGAACACGCTACCTCTACCACATAGAATCCTCTACCAAATGGGAAAATAATTTTTAAAAGTGCTTAGAACAGGGGGCGGCTAGGTGGCGCAGCGGATAAAGTACTGGCCCTGGATTCAGGAGGACCTGAGTTCAGATTCGGCCTCAGACACTTGACACTAGCTGTGTGACCCTGGGCAAGTCATTTAACCCCCATTGCCCCTCAAAAAAACAAAAACAAAAAACAAAGTGCTTAGCACAATGGGGCAGCTAGGTGACACAGTGGATAGAGCACCAGCCCTGGATTCAGGAGGACATGAGTTCAAATTTGACCTCAGACACTTAACACTTACTAGCTGTGTGACCCTGGGCAAGTCACTTAACCCCAATTGCCTCACACACACACAAAAAAAGGCTTAGCACAGTGCCTGGTACATAGTAAACGATATGTAAATGCTTATTCCCTTCCCAGCACCACCTTTTGCATGAAGACTTTTCTGCTAGTGCCCTCCCTCAGAAAGACAAAATACAAAATGAAAGTGAAAAGAGGCAAAAGGGATGGGGCAAGATGTAGAAATCCAAAGGCATATGGGTGCCATCTTTAAATGGAGGTCCCAGGAAGAGCTCTCTGATCCACCTTCCAAAGGGGCCCCCAGGAACAGAGGGTACTGATGAGATGTGAATACCAGGGCCATGTGATCTCACAGAAGAAGTACAGGAAGTTCCAGGACCATGGTGGAGAAATCCAAAGGAAAGTAACCAGGTGGGAAATGAAGAGTTAATACTTTGTATTTAACTACTTTGTATATCTTTGTATTTAATCTGTATATATTTTATAGGTGCTTGTTGTCTCTCCCATTAGAAAATAAGCTTTTAATAAGAAGAGATTGTTTCTTTCTTTGTACTTCTATCCCCAGCTGGGACCATGACCAGTCATCTGGCCACTGGATTCTGATGATTTTGGAAGAAAGGGCGAGGCTGGTGACTTTGCACAGCTCTTTCTCACTTCAATCCTACTCACTTGCAAATCAAGACATCCTGATGTCATTGGTCCTCTCTGAGAACAACAGAAATCCCCAGCACCTAGCAGCACAGTGCCTGGCACATAAAAGAATGCTTTCATCAATAGCTGGTAATTGAATTGATTGATAGTGCTCACCCCCTAGCTAGTGTTCCATATGAAATTTAATTCAATTCAACAAACATTTATCAAGTTTGAGGCACTGAATGCTTGGTTGGTTGTTGTCCTTCATTCTCACAGAGGACCAAAATAACATTGCTATGTTGGGGTCGAGGTACAGTGTGTCTGACTCTGGCTGATTAGACCAATACAAGCTGAGAAGGCTCTACCATGGGTCAGGCACAAATAGTCCTTAGGAACATTTGGAATGGAGATGTCTCTACATTTGTGCATCTCATATTTCTTTTGAGCTACTGCAATTCTGCTTAGCTCAGAGAACACAACACCTTCTTTGATGCAGGCATGCCATACAGGGCAGTCTGGTGCCAGTAGCCAGTGTCTCCCAAGTCTCACAATTGATTCCAAAGTTCTTCAGAGAAACCTCGAGAGTGTCCTTGTATCACTTCTTTTTTCTTTCTTTCTTTCTTTCTTTCTTTTTTTTTTTTTTTTTTTGGTGAGGCAATTGGGGTTAAGTGACTTGCCCAGGGTCACACAGCTAATAAGTGTCAAGTGTCTGAGGCTGGATTTGAACTCAGGTCCTCCTGACTCCAGGGCCAGTGCTCTATCCACTGCGCCACCTAGCTGCCCCTGTATCACTTCTTTTGACCTCATGTGAGTGCTTGCCTTGAGTGAATTCTCCATAAACTAGTCTTTTAGGCAAACTTATTTGGGGCTTTTGAACAGAGTGACCAGCTCATTGAAACTGCACTCTCTACAGTAGAGTCTGAATGCTTGGCAGTTCAGCTCAAGAAAGAACATCAAGTGTCCAGTACCTTATCTTGCCAGATGATCTTCGGCATCTTCCTAAGACAATTCAAATGAAAGTGATTCAATTGTCTGGCATAGTGCTGGTATACTGTCCAGGTTTCACAGGTGTACAACAATGAAGTCAGCACAATAGCGCTGTAGACCTTTGATTTGGTGGGCAGCCTAATAGTTCTCTCCCATGCTTTCTTTTGGAGTCTCCCAAACATTGAACTAGCTCTGGCAATGTGTGCATCAACCCCATCATCTACATGGCCGTCCCTGGAAAGTCTACTGCCAAGGTAAGCGAACTCACTCACAGAATAACAGATTTCTCTATTTGCTGTAACCAAATGGTTCCCTGTATGCATAGTGAGGAGAACCTCTGTTTTCTTGCTGTTTATTGTCTGGTCAAAATTAGCATAAGTGGCAGAGAATCGATCTATTCTCTGTTGCATCTCAGCCTCAGAGGCTGCATTGAGTGCACAATCATCTGCAAACAAAAAGTCGAGCATCCGCTCTCCCTCCCTTAACTTATTTCAAGTTAAATAATTTCCCATCAGTTCCAAAGATGACCTCGATGCCATTTTTACTTCTGTTGAAGGCATCCGACAACATTGCTGAAAACATCATGCTAAAAAAGCATGGGAGTAGGGCAGCTAGGTGGCCCAGTAGATAAATCACGGGCCCTGGATTCAAATCAGACCTCAGACACTTGACACTTACTAGTTGTGTAACCCTGGGCAAGTCACTTAACCCTCATTCCTTCCCCCCAAAAAAAAAATAAATAAAAAGCATGGGGGCAAGCACACAGCCCTGCTTTGCTTCAATGGTGACTGGGAAAGTGAGAGAGTCTTGTCCATTATGTAGAACTCATGCAAGCATGCTGTCATGGAAATGCTTTACAATACTGATGAACTTCTCTGGGCAACCAAATTTTGCCATGATCTTCCACAAGCCCTCCTTACAGACAGCATCAAAAGCCTTGGTCAGATCAACAAATGCTGCATACAGACCTCCGTTCTGCTACTGGTATTTCTTCTGTAGTTACTGGGCAGCAAACAGCATATTGACTGTTCCTCAGCCCTTTCTAAAGCCACACTGGCTCTCCAGTAGATAACCATCTTCCAGGTGAAGGATCAGCCTATTAAGGAGGACTTTGGTAAGAATCTTACTGGCAATGACTAAGAGAGAGACTACACCCTGTGATTGTCACAGGTCAATTTATTTCTTTTCCCTTTATAGAGATGGACAATAGAGGCATCCTTGAATTCCTGGGGGGATAACCTCCTATACATGAAGATTTCAGTCAGATTTTGTGTGAGTAGTATACCCCCTGGCTTGTAAATCTCTGCTAGAATAAAATCATCACCAGGCACTTTTCCACACAAGAGGAGCCTAATGGCATTCAAAACCTCTTCTTTGGTTGGAAGTTTGGTTAAAGAAGGATCGACTTCAGCCTGAACAATGGTCAATGCCTTCAGCATTAGTTGATGTGTCTGTTGAGAACACTATGGAAGTTCAACCCATCTCCTCCAGGATCATGTCCATGTCACTAATCAATGTGGCTCCATGAGCACTAAGTAGTTGAGATGCAAGTCTGAGGTACCACCTCACACATATCTGATTAGCTAATTTGGCCAAAAAAGGAAAATAAATTGATAATAATAATAATACATCTTTGGCTCATAAATAGCCTTCTGGGAATCATAAAAGTGCTTTGGATTGTTACTTATTAGCATAAAACTGAATTTCTTCTGCCTTCTTACTGAGCCAAGAATTCTGAATCTCTCTAAGCTTCATTTATACTTTACTTTTGATGCTGTTTCTTAGAGACACTGCTTTCTTAAAGACGGATGAATTATCCTGCTGATAAACCCTGTAGAGTTCTCATTTTTCATTTAGTAACTTCTGAAATTCCCCATCATTTTCATCAAGTCAGTCCTGATGTTTGTGAGTATTCTGACCAGATGAATAAATGCAAATCTCTGAAACTCCAAATCTCAGAGCTACCCACTCCTTTTCTGCTCCACTGTTGCCAACTGCGTGTTGGCTCAACTTTCCCTCCAAGTTGGCAACAAACTGTGTGGAGAAAAGTGCTCTAATATGTTGATATTAAGTCTTCTGGTAGTTGTCTTGCCTTGGGGCCACCACTTTTGCTGAATGCAAATGTTTAGCTTGGAGAGGATAAGTCTATGATCAGTCCAGCACTCTGTACCACATATCACCTTTGTCATTCTCTCATCCTCTCTGTCTCTTCTCCTTACAATCACATAGACTATTAAATGCCAGTGTTTGCTTCAGGGTGCATCCACAAAGTTGTATTGCATTTAGGTAAATGGAAGACAGTGTTGGTGTTGAGAAGGTCATGAGACACATGAGTCTTCAGTAATAAGTGACCATTGGTGTTGCTGTTTCTAACTCTGTTCCTCCCAAGGACACCCTGCTATGTCTGGTATTCTGAGCCTACTCTAGAATTAAATTCACTACAAGGGGCAGCTAGGTGACACATGGATAGAGCACCAGCCCTGGAATCAGGAGGACCTGAGTTCAAATCTGACCTCAGACACTTAACACTTATGTGACCCTGGGCAAGTCACTTAACCCCAATTGCCTCACCAAAAAAAAAAAAAAATTCACTACAAACTTGTCCTCTTTCAGCATTTTGTTGATGTGGGTCTCCAGATCTACATAAAAATTTTTCTTTGACTCCACCAAGTGTGATGTTTAAAATCTATATTGTGTGATTGCCTTAAATTAGAAGCTTCAGCACCACTCTTTGGGCATTAAACATTTATTAAAGCATACAGATATTCACATGGAGTTCAGAAAGTTAAGAAAAAGCCTACCTAGGGGCGGCTAGATGGTGCAGTGTATAGAGCACTGGCCCTGGATTCAGGAGGACCTGAGTTCAAATCCAGCCTCAGACATTTAACACGTATAGCTGTGTGACCTTAGGCAAGTCACTTAACCCCAACTGCCTCACCAAAAAAGAAAAGAAAAGAAAAGAAAAAAGAAAAAGCCTACCTAGCCTAGAGTTCCAGCCTGGTTTGGTCTGGTTCTTCCTCAAGTCCTCTGCCACAAGCCTGCTTCAATCATGAACTCTCTAGCAAACTGATTGTGGAAGCTTTTTATAGGTCTGGAACAGAGGCAGTCCTTACACACTGCTTCAAGCTGATTGGTTGGCGTCATCCAGATCCATTGGTTCACTGGACTTGAAGGTGTTCTCAAGCTGAGTTCAAAGTCTAGCTTCTGAGAATAATATCTTCTTAAGGGCTAGCCAGGTGTGAATACAATCTAGTTAACTTGAAGTAGGCTAATCAGCAGTCAATCACTCTCATTTAATTAAATCAGTTTAGATTAATCTCCAGGTGGGCCTTTGAGTATCTGTTAAATCCCATTATTTTATCACACTAGGTTTGTCTTAGTGAGAGCATATACACTGAAAATGGTAGTGTGGCACTTTCCTGCAAGTGGCAACCACATTGTCATGAGCCTGTCCTTCACTCCTTTTAGGAGGTACACAAACTTGTTGATTAGATTATATTTAATTTTAAAACCCACTCCAGCTTCATACCCCGCTTAGCACTGAGTGCTAAGGATACAAGGACAACCCTAAGAGTCTTACATTCTATTGGGGAGATATAAGTACACAGATTAAATAAATACAAACCATAGGAGAGGGGAAACATTCACAATTGTGGGGACATAAAAAAAAGTTTAGGAAATAAATTGAGTCAAGTTTTGGAAGAAGCTGGGGATGTTGAGAGAGGTGAAGAGGGAGAACAGTATAGGCCTGGGAAACAGCCTGTGAAAAGGCATGGTTTCTGCAGATGGCCTCCTGAATTCTGGAAATAGTAGGAATGGGGGGATTCTTTTTTTAAATTTTTAAATCTTAATAGTAATTTTTTTCCAGTTACATGTAAAGATAGTTTTCAACAGTTGTTTTTATAACATGTTGAGTTTCAAATTTTTCTCCCTCCTTCCCAGAAAGCAATCTAATATAGGTTATATATGTACAATCACATTTAACATATTTCTGTGTTTGTCATGTTGTAAAAGAAGAATCAGAACAAAAAGGGAAAACCTAAAAAAAAAGTAGAAATAGTATGGTTCAATCTGCATTCAGATTCCACAGTTCTTTTTTCTGGATGTGGAGAGCATTTTCCATCATGAGTGTTTTGGAATTGTCCTGGATCATTGCACTGCTGAAAAGAGCCAAGTCTATCACAATTGATCATTGAACAATGTTGCTGTTACTGTGTACAATGTTCTCCTGGTTCTCCTCACTTCACTCAGTATCAGTCCACTTAAATCTTTCCAGATTTTCTGAAATCTGCCTGCTCATAATCTCTTACAGCACAATAGAATTCCATTATATTCATATACCACAACTTGTTCAGCCATTCCCCAATTGATTGGTATCCCCTTGATTTCCAATTCTTTGCCACCACAGAGTGGCTATAGGGGCAGCTAGGTGGCGCAATGGATAGAGCACTGGCCTTGGATTCAGGAGGACCTGAGTTCAAATCCGGCCTCAGACACTTGACACTTACTAGCTGTGTGACCCTGGGCAAGTCACTTAACCCCCATTGCCCCACAAAAAAAACAAAAAACAAAACAAAAACAGAGTGGCTATAAATATTTTTGTACGTATGGGCCCTTTTCCCTTTTTTATGATCTCTTTGGGATACAGACCTAGTAGTGGTATTACTGGGTCAAAGGGTATGCACAGCCCCATAACCCTTTGGGAATAGTTCCAAATTGCTCTCCAGAATGGTTGGATCAGTTCACAACTCTACCAACAATGCATTAGTCTTCCAATTTTCCCAAATCTTCTCCAACATTTATTATTTTCCTTTTTGGCCAAATTAGCTAATCTGATAGGTATGAGGTGGTACCTCAGAGTTGTTTTAATTTGCATTTCTCTAATCAATAGTGATTTAGAACATTTTTTCATACGGCAATAGATAGCTTTGATTTCATCTCAAAACTGCCTGTTCCTATCCTTTGACCATTTCTCAATTGGGGAATGACTCGTATTCTTATAAATTTGGTACAGTTCTCTATATATTTTAGAAATGAGGCCTTTATCAGAAACAGAAATTGTAAAAAATTGTTTCCCAGCTTTCTGCTTTCCTTCTAAGCATGGGAGAATTCTTCAACAAAATGTTTTAGAAATAAATCTGGACAAGACAGATATGCACATGTATCAGGCGTACTCTGGCTCCCACACTCCCTCTTTAAGAGCTAGGCAGGCAACATGTCAACATTCTAGGAATCATTGAGGGGTTTGTGATCTTGCTTCTCTAATGCTATAGACTTGAGTCCCCACTGGCTGCATTCCCCCTCATTGTTAGGCAACAGTGACTAGAACCCCGGGTCTATTTGGCTATTTAACATTGATTAGCTTTTATAAAGAGATATCTACTTGAAGTTATAGCAATGACAAAATTATAATTCCTCTCTCCACCCCAATACCTTAGAGACATACTTTCCTTTATCCCACCTCATTCTATGAGGAAAATGGGCTTATTCTTAGCAGAGTTCCTACAGAACACTGATTCCACCAAGTTCACATCTGCTACTGCATGAGTTCTGGTCTCAGCTACTAAAGGCCTAGGTCTGGAAGGTCACTCTTTGCACTTCAGGGCATCACTGCTGTGCTGGCTGCAAAATTCAGATGTCACTCTACTTTCACCTGAAATGGAAGGGGGGAAAGTCAAAACAAAACAAAACAAGCAGGAGGGCAAGCAAAGAACCCAGGCTTTTAATCACAAGGCCACATGACCTTAGAGAGAAGAAGGCCCACAAGTGAAGAAGTCAATAAAATCCACTAAGATGAAGCAACCAGACAGAATGAATCAAAAAGGAATGGTGGAAGTCAAAGAAGGCCTTGGAAAAGCACCTCCACTGCTGGCTCCGTAGCCAACCAAAGAGGCTTCTCCTAGCCACATAGTTAACAGGCCAGAGTCATCTGTGGAATGTCTACACTTGCTCCGCAGCTTCTCCAGGACATGCTCCATCACCTATCATCACAACTGTGCTGGAAGCAGGGTCCTAGCCTCTTCAAGTGAAGATTCTGTCAGAGGCACACTGCATGTACCCCTGATCACTATAATACACATAATGAGGAAGCTACATTGAAGTGCCTCAAAACAAAGAGGACTTGCCCACATATAACTTAGGTACAGAACTCAACAACCAGGACCCTGCAACTAGCATATTGCCTTGCATGCTTTTGGCACTCAATCATTGTTTGTTCCAGTCAACAGACATTTATGTGCCTAAGGATAAAACATCATCCTGGGTATTAGGGCTACAAATGACTCAGGTCCCCCTCTCAAAGGTCACACAGTCTAATGAGGGGAAAGACAAATACACAGCTAACTGTTACAAGGGATAGGGAGAGCAGGACAAAGAAGACCAAGGATTGTGCTTTAAAAGACCTGAGTCTGGCAAGGGGCCATTACTACTTTCTCCCTGGAACTGGAGCTGAGGAGCCTTAGGAAGGCCTTGAAAGAAGAGATGTTTTTTTTCCATAGGGATGGAGGCAGGGGAAGCCAATCCAAGAAGCGAGAGACAGCTTGAATAAGGACATGAAAGTGGGAGAGGATGAGACGAGAATGGAATAGAGAGTCATCCAATTTGGCTGAAATGTGGAAAGCATGAAGGAGAATGAAATAAGATAAGCCTGAAAAAGTAGGATGGAGCTAGGTGGGGGGTAGGTGGGGAAGGTGGTCTTCAATACCTAGAATTCATACTTTATTCAATAAGCAATGAGGGAGGGGTGGCTAGGTGGCACAGTGGATAAAGCACCGGCCCTGGATTCAGGAGGACCTGAGTTCAAATCCAACCTCAGACACTTGACACTTACTAGCTGTGTGACCCTGGGCAAGTCACTTAACCCCCATTGCCCCACCCAAAAAAAAAAAAAGAATGTTAAAAATAAGCAATGAGGGAATAGTAGACAAGTGATATAACTCACATTTTTATAATGCTCCTAGGTTTAACAAAGCACTTTCCTCATAGCCTTGTAAAGTAGGTGCTATAGGTATTATTACCCCCATTTTATAGGTAAAGAAGCTGAGGCTAAGGCAGAGGCAGTATCAGTGGGAAAAGAGCCTAGCTCTGGAATCAGAACACCCAGGTTCGGAGCCTAGCTTGGATACCCACTCTGTGACCCTGGGAGGGTCTTCAGACCTCTCTGAGCTTCAGTTCCCACATCTGTGAAATGAGGGGTTTGAACAAGATGGCCATTAAGATCCCTTCCAGCCCTAAATGCTATGTTCCCATGACCCTACAAACTTTCCATCCCTAGGCCTTCATTTAATCACCCCAACAATGAAGGGATTAGATTATGTGGCCACTAAGAGCCCTTCTGAGCTCTAGATGGGAACTTTCTCTGGGTCCCTGGGCTCTAAGATGGGAGCTTCCATTTTGCCCTGTCCAGAATCAGGCCCACACTTTCTGGGCATCTCCACCCTACAAACCACCTGTATACCCCATCCCCTAGAGAGGTGTTGAAAGGCCTCTCTATTCATGGCCCTTTCTGTTAAAATTCCTGAAGGCAGGAACTAGCTGCTTGCTTGCCTTGTCTCCCCAGCATTTAGCATAGTGCCTGGGTTGGTAAGCACTAAATGAGGACTGTTTACTTGTCTATTGGTGTAATGGCAAATGTTCAACAACCAGCCCTCCCCCCCCCCAAAAAAAAAAGAGTATACAACACATGTTTAAGTTTAATTTGCTTCTTTTTTTGGGGGGGGGTAAGGCAATTGGGGTTAAGTGACTTGCCCAGGGTCACACAGCTAGTAAGTGTTAAGTGTCTGAGGCCAGATTTGAACTCAGGTACTCCTGAATCCAGGGCGGGTGCTCTATCCACTTAATTTGCATTATTAACATTTTCTCCATCTATTTCTCACTTTCTTGAGTCTAGATAATCAATAAAACAATAAATCAAGCTCTGATTTTTAGCCAGGTGTAAATGCTCAAACTGAAGATGTAACAATGGGACTTTCTTAAGCTGGGCTGGGCTATATCCATCTATCTATACCCATTTATCTATCTATCTATTTACCTATCTATCTTTAGCTATCTCTATCATCTATCCATTTACATGCCTACCTACTTAGCTATCTCTATCTACCTATTTACCTACCTATCTCCATCTAACCACATATATCCAACAATTTCTCTCCATCCATCCATCCATCTACCTATCTACTTACCTATTTATCTCTATCTACCTATGTATCTACATCTATCTATTATATCCATCCATCTAGCTAGCTAGCTACTTCTCAACTTATCTATATATCTCTATTTCTATCCATTTACCTATCTATATTCAGCAATGGCCATGCAGGTAGCTGAACCAGGTGCTGTGGAGTGCTTAGAGCTTGGGCAGACATGGCAGACATTAAGACCATCCACTGCATTCTGGGCCATTACCAGTCCTCTTGATTTTTGTTCTGCCACTGGACATAGATGACTCTAAAAGAGAGTGAGTCTGGTGACTTTGTACAATTCTGCCTCACTGAAATCCAATCCACTTGCAAACCAAGACAGCCTATTAAGAGGTGATAAGATACCGAACTAGGACCTGTGGTTAGGGACCCATGTGGGGACAAGGGTAGCAACTTTCCAAATTATAAACCAAATGAGGCCACAGTTTGGGGATTTTCTCTCAGTCAGTGACCATTTAATGGGAGACCAGAGCTCTGTCCAGTTTAGGAAGGAGAAGAAGGGAGTGTTTCTGTATTCTTCAACTAATCTGGAATTCTGCTTAGATTAGAAAAGATCAGCCACTAGGTCCTTCTATTACAGGGCCCACACCCTCCCAGAGTGATAACCCATGAAGGAGGGAGAAGGGGGAGGAAGGAATGCACTGATTCACTGCCCCACCCATCTCCTGACTCTAATCTACAGCCTGGAATTTTACAGACATCTTAAAAAAAAAAAAAAGAGTGGGTGCCCAGATTCCCCAGAAAGCAGCAGGATCCCCACTTGCCCATCAGTTTGTATAAGTATCCAGGAGGACTGGAGAGACCTGCAGAAGCTCCCATTGACCTCAATCACACAGGGAAAGCAGATGGCAAGCTCCAAGTAAGTCCCTGCTGTTAGGGGAAAACTCAGCCAGGGAAAGAGGGAGATGTTCAGAGACATCATGGCTAGTGCTGGGGTGGGTGTGGGGTTTTTTTGGGGGGGGGCAGAAGGGGGCAGGGAGATTTCCTCTCAATGGTGGAATCTGGAATGGTATAGCCTAATAATAATTATACAGGACAAAATGGACCCAGGAAACAACATTTCTCGATCACTGAATTGAGTCCACAGGCTTCTCTCTGTCTCAACCAACATCAGCCATGGGTCAGGTCATGAACAGGAAAAGGCCACCTGATTCCCCTTCCCAGGAGGAAGGTCCAGTGGTTTTCAGAGCTGAAAAGAAGATTTCATTTTAAAGAGGAGGAAATGGAGGCCCAGAGAAGTCTTGCCCAAGATGGTGCAGTGAGCTAGCAGCGGGACCAGGATTAGAACTTGTGAGGGAAAAATCCATCCTCTTCTCAATAATTCTCAGGAACTCAGCAGTGAAGTGACAAAAGCTCTTTTATTTCCTTCTCTCGAAGAGGCACCCTAGTGTGCAGCTAGTGGGTGCCCAGAAAGGGGGCTTGAAAGCCCTGTTTTATACCCTAGTCCCTAACGCAAATGGACCTTCCCCTTTTTTATCACTGGTCAGGGTTACTTACAATCTACAAAAACTAGCTAATCGGAACCCAGTATTCCCACCCCTCTTCCTTGTATGGGCATAACTCGGGAGTGGACCTTATACTTCCTTATATGGACAGAACTCTGAAGAGGACCTAATTGAGACCAGGGCTCCTTGAACCATGTGACCTTGCTAACCTGAGGGGGAGGAGGGGATCTGAGACCTTTGTCCTACAAACAGGTCAGGGAAATATGACTGACTGTTATATCCATGTTGAGAGGAGACAATTACCCATTTCTCACAGAACTGTATTCCCAAACTCAGAATCTGGTGGTTTTTCCCTTACACCACACTGTCTTCTGGGTTGACTTCTCATCTTGAGTGAGCAGTGCAGTGTTGTGAACTGAACAGAATCACAGGATCTGGGTTCAAATCTTGCTTCTGCTACTTAGCTCCCAGTGTGACCTTAGTAAGGTCACTTGGTTCTCTGGGCTCCAATATCTTCATCAAACAATAAGCATGTATTAAGAACTTATTCTGTTTCAGCAACTGTGTTGGGAACATGAAGACAAAAGGAAAACAGCCCCTTCTTTCAGGGAGTTTACCTTCTAAGGGGATATAACACACACATACATAATATACATGTGCGTGATGGTGAAGCAGCTCATAAGACCCAGGCTTATGGCAGGTCCTCTCTCTGTTTGTTACCCATGAATACCAGGTGATGCTTGAGCTGAGTCTTTTTTGTGTGTGTGTGAGGCAAATGGGGTTAAGTGACTCGCCTAGGGTCACACAGCTAGTCAGTGTCAAATGTCTGAGATCACATTTGAACTCAGGTCCTCCTGAATCCAGGGCCGGTGCTCTATCCACTGTACCACCTAACTGCCCCTTGAGCTGAGTCTTAAAGGAAATCAGGAATTCCAAGAGGCAGATGTGAAGGAGTGAAATCTATGCAACAAAGATGGCCAGTGGGAAGGAAAGGAAATGGGAAAAGGCACATATTGTGTGGGGTGGCCAGCAGACTGGAGAGGCAGGAAGAGACCAGGGTGTGAGGAGGTTTAAATGTCAAATAGATCCAAAAGGCCCTAGGCAGCCATTGAAGGTTACTGAGTAGGGGAGGGATATGCTAAAATGCACATTTTGGGAAAATCCCTTTGGTGGAGAAAGGGTTGGAGTAAATAGAGGCCTGAACTATAACAGGCTATGTGAAGGGGTTAGACTAGACAGCCCTGAAGGGCCGTGCCAGATGGAGATTTATGAGCCTTTTATCCAGGGGTGTGCTAGAATCCACTCCTATGGGTTCTCAGCAGTGAATATTTACACCCCAGAAATCAGCAAGTTCTACAAATCATGGCTTGATTTATTGTTCCATAGATCGCCTAGACTTCAGAAAGTGACGGAGAAAATGTTAATACTTTTTTTTTTTTATGGGGCAATGGGGTTAAGTGACTTGCCCAGGGTCACACAGCCAGTTAAGTGTCAAGTGTCTGAGGCCGGATTTGAACTCAGGAACTCCTGAATCCAGGGCCAGTGCTTTATCCACTGCGCCACCTAGCCACCCCCGAAAATGTTAATAATTGCAGATTAGACTTAGAAGTATATTCTCAGTATATATTTTTTTCTTTCAGAGAGCCTTTTGTTAAACATTTACGAACACATCCCAGCTACGATCCTATGATAGCAAAGATCCTTTCCTGCTCTGACACCTGTATCTGTCTGTGCTTCAGATTGCTTCCCTAGCCTTAGAGAAGCATGAGTGTACTTGGTTGCCTCAGGGATTAAAATGGGGGGGGGGGGTCTTATGCTGAGGCCTCCTGAAGCCTCATGTCCCAAAGGACTTGGGTTGTATATTAGAGATTTCTCTCGACCCTTTTCTTGACTCAAATCCCTAACTAGAAAACAGAGAAAATATAATGCCTGCATAGCCCAGTGGTCTGGGAACACTCCCCTGAAACCTATCAATCAATCAATCAATCAATCAATAAAAAGTATTTGGGAAGCACTTCTATGACAAGCTATAGAGGATACAAAGACAGGTGGCTCAGGGGATAGAGGGACAAGCCGGGAACAAGGAACACCCCAATTCAAATCTGGTCTTTGATACTAACTTAGCTATAAGACCCTGGGCAAGTCATTTTATCTCTGCCTCAGTTTTCTCATCTGTAAAATGGGGATTATAATATACCTATCTCCCAAAGTTGTTGTGAGGATTTAATGAGGTAATAATTGTCTAGTGCTTAGCATAGTTCCTGGCACATAGTGAGCAAAGTGTTAGGTGCTATTATTATTAAGATAAGCCCCCCCCAAAAAGACACAAAAAAGGAAAAAATAAAATAAGCCAGTCAGATCCTGCTGACCCTCAGGGACTGAATACATTCCGCTGAGTGGATACACCCTGGTCCTAGTTATGGAATATCTACAAAATTAATACAGCGTGATCGTGATTTGGCAGTGAGTGGGGCACTAACAGCCAATAGAAAGGCCTGTTTTAAGGAGATGGCATTTAAGTTGAACCTCGAAAGGAAATGGAGTTTCAAGAGGTAAAGGTGAGGAGAGAGAACGTTTCAGGCCCAGGGAGGAGGGTAGGGGTGGGAGTGAGAATAAATAATCTGTACAAAGGCTGGAAAAGAATGACTGAATGTCACAGAGATTGGCAAGGAGGCAATCATTGTAAGTGAGGAGGAGTAATGCAGAATGGGCCTGGGAAGACAGGCTAGAGCCAAATTGTGAAGGGCTTTACATTTCAAAGCAAGTTTTCATTTTATCCTGGAGGCCACCGGGAGTCATTGACCCTTCTCCAATAGGAGAGTGACATGGTCATGTCTGTGCAATTTGAATATCAGTGTGGTAGCTGGGTAGAGAATGATTAGAGAGGGGACAGTTTCCATGCAGGGAGTCAAGACCAATGAGGAGGTGAGAAGTGATGGGGGCTTAAACTAGGTTTGTGTGACGGGAAAGGAGGCTGATATGTGGTATATCCAAGAGGTATACTGAACCACAGAATTTTGTATTTGATCCTAGCAGTAAATAGGGAGCCAATGGAATTGAGGAGGGTGATGTGGTCACTCGTAAGCTTTAAGATCATTTTGGTAGCTGAGTAGAGGATGGATTGAAATGGGGAGAGACTTATGGCAGGGAGACCAATGAGCAGATTATTGCAATAGTCCAAGGTTGGGGGCCTGCACCAGGGTAGTGGCAGTGTCAAAGGAGAGAAGAGACCTTATATGAGAGATGTTACAAAGGTCAAATTGCGAGGACTTGGAAACAGATTGGACATATGCTGAGTTTAAGATATCCACAGGACATCCATTTTGAGTCACCTGATAGGCAGCCAGAGATGTGAGTTTGGAGGTCAGCAGAAAGATTAGGGCTGGATAAGTAGTTTTGAGAAGGGGATGACCATTGAATCCATGGGAATTGATAAAGTCAGCGGATGAAATAGCAGAGATGAATAAGAGAGGAAGGGACTAGGACAGAGTCCTGTGGCATAGCCATGATGAACTGGCTTGACTTACCTGAAGATCCAGCAAAAGAGACTGAAAAGGAACTGTTAGAAGGCAAACCAGAAAGAGAGGAGTGGCACAAAGATTTAGAGAGGAAAGAATGTTAAGGGAAAGAGGGCAATCCATAGTGTTAAAGGCTGCAGAGAGGTCCAGAAGGGCAAAGATGGAAAAAAGGCCATTAGATCTGGCCATTAAGAGATTGGAGAGAGGGATCTCAGTTGGATGCCTCACTGTAGAAAGTTAAGAAGAGAGGGAGGGAGCGGGGCAGCTAGGTGGCGCAGTGGATAAAGCATCGGCCTTGGATTCAGGAGTACCTGAGTTCAAATCCAGCCTCAGACACTTGACACTTACTAGCTGTGTGACCCTGGGCAAGTCACTTAACCCCCATTGCCCCGCCAAAAAAAAAAAAAAAAAAAAAAAAAAAAAAAAAAAAGAAGAGAGGGAGGGAAAAGAGGCATGGGCAAGGATTGTAGACAGCCTCCTCAAGGAATTTGGTCATAAAAGGGAGGAAAGATATGTGATGATACCTAGCTGGGATGAACGATCAAGATTTTTTTGAGGATGGGGAGACATAGGCATGTCTAAAGGAAGCTGAGAAACAATCGCAGGAGACAAACAGGGAGAGATTGAAGATAAATGAGGGGCAGCTAGGTAGCTCAGTGGATAGAGCAATGGCCCTGGAGAGGAGAAGGAGGAGGAAAGTGAGAAAGTGAGACTTTAGAGTAAGCAGTCTTCAAGAGAAGATGGGATGGAATGGGACCACTTGTATATGTAGAGGAGTTTGCCTTAGCAAGGAGAAGGACCACCTCTTCCATTGAGATTGGTGAATGATGAGACAATGGCAGAAGACATCTGAGTGCTATGGAATGTAGAAAAGGGGAGAAGAAGGAGCTCTCAGCAAATGGCCTCAATCTTTTCCAGTAAAATATGAGGCAAAGTCCTCAGCTGAGAGGATGTGAGGAGGGGAAGGTTTGAGGAGGGATGAAAACGGTTTGGAGAATCCATCGTGGTGAGTAGGATATTGACTCAATTGGGGAGGTTTAAAGGATTGCCTTACCACACTAAGGACCTAGCTGAGATTGTGTAACAGAAATTCATAGTGGGCTCAGATAGACAGCACACTTTTCTTCAGCATGAATTGGAGGGGATGAATTTATATTGCTCCTATGCTCTTCTCTGCATCCTCCTAGTTGTCAGGGTTCTCAAATGAAATAATATTTGTAAAGCACTTAGTCCAGTGCCGGGCACAGAGTGCTTTCCTTTTCCCTTCCCTTTCCCCCATACCATAGGATACACCAAGCCAGACATGGTTCCTGATTTTTTGTTTTGTTTGGTTTTGGTTTTTTGTTTTGTTTTTTTGCAGGGCAATGAGGGTTAAGTGACTTGCCCAGGGTCACACAGCTAGTAAGTGTCAAGTGTCTGAGGCCGGATTTGAACTCAGGTACTCCTGAATCCAGGGCGGGTGCTTTACCACTGTGCCATCTAGCTGCCCCTCTGATTTTTTTTTTTAAACAGCTTGGTTGTAAGCTGGGTTACATAGGATATTTGCAAATCTGCAACAACTAATTATTATTGTTGCTAATACTAATAATTCACCTTTCTATAATCCCTTACAGTTTCTAAAACTACTTCCCTGTGAGATAAGTAATACAATTATTATTTCCCCCATTTTATAGTAAAGGCTCCAAGCAGTTATTGTTACAATTATAATGAATGATCATTATGAATAATTATTGTTAATTGTCATCAATAATAATTGACATTAAGTAGAGATTTAGTTAGTGAGTGAATGAATGAATGAATGAAAAGAAAAGACATGTGCCAAGTACTTCGCTAAGCACTGATTATACATATACAAAAATGAAGAAAGTCTCCATCCTCAAGGAGTTTACATTCTAATAAGGGGAAGCAATATATGTAGTTGAATAGTATACAGGGATGGGTATTTGGACTTGGAAAGTTCAAATGGTTAGTGGATCCATAGAGGAATTGATTGACACACTCTCTACTGTATCTATAGCAGTAATTAAAGGGGGGTAGGGGTGGGAATAATCATTTATATAGTACTAAATCAATCAGGTGGGGCCCTTGGGCGTCTGCCAAATTCCATTATTTTATCACACTACTATGTGCCAGGCACTGTGCTAAGCACTTTACAAACATCTTATTTGAACCACACAACAATCCTTCTAGGTAGGAACTGTTATTATCTCCATTTTACAGTTGAGGAAACTGAGGCTAACAGAGGTTAAGTGACTTTCCCAGGTTTCCACAGCTAGTAAGTATCTGAAGTCAGATTTGACCTCCAATCTTCCTGACTCCGGGCCCAGGGCTCCATCCCCTGCACCACCTAGCTGCCACTGTTGATTTGATTATAATTCCAGAAGTGGAAAGGGCCTGGTACTATGGGGGTGGGGAAAGCCTGGAAAAGAACCACAAAGAGTGCTAAGATGTCAAGGGAAGCATAGCTGGAACTGCCTTGAGCAACTCCCTCCCTGATTATGAGAGCAGGGCAGGAACCAGTTAAGCCCTCTAGGGCACAGTCCCTGGTGGGGCAAAGCACTTGGCAGACAACATCCTAGTGACTCACTGGCCCATGATCCCCAGCTAGGAAATGTCAGAAACAGGAATTGAAAGGTCACAGGATTTAGAGCTAGAAGGCAGAGGGACACTTTAGACAAAGCAAACGATTTCTCCATTCGATAATCATTTATGCAACAAGCACTCTCTTGGATCTCCTCCTATCTGCCTGACTGCTCCTTCTTGGTTTCCTTTTCATGGATCAGCATCCATAGCTTGTCCCCTAACTATGGTCATACACCCAAGGCTCTTTCCTGAAGCCCTCTTCCTTCTGGTCTCTCTCCTTCCCCCCTCAACCCCCCTTCTCTCCCCCTTTGTCTTCTCATTCTCTCTCTTTCAATCAATCTCTCTCTCTCTCTCTCTCTCTCTCTCTTTTCCCCCTTGGTTCTTTCTTTTTCTAATTTTTTCTCTCCTCTCTTTCCCATCCTCTTAGTCCTCTCTTTCTCTTTCCTCTTTCATTCCCTCTCTCATTTTCTCTCCTCTATCTCTCCTTTCTCCCTCTCCCCTCTCTTTCCTCTTTCTCATTCTCTTTCCCTCTCTCTCTTATTCTTGCTTCTCTCTCTCATTCTGTCTTTCTCTCTGTCCTCTCTCTTATTTACTCTCCTCTCTCATTCTTTCTTTCTTCTTTCCTCTTTCTCATTCCCTCTCCTCTCCTCTCCTCTCCTCTCCTCCCATTCTTTCTCTTCTCCCTCCCTCTCTTTTCTGTCTCAGTCTCTCTCTCCCCTCCTTTCCTCGTGTCTCTCTCTTTCTCTCCCCCACCTCCACTCCCACCCCACCCCATCAGTCCCCATGGGTTCATTTATCATCTCTACCAGATGACTCCAAGGTCTATGTACCCAGTCCTAATCTCTACCTCGAGCTTCGGGGCCACATTTCAAATTGTCTATTAAGCCCCTCCTACCCCATAGCTAAGTACATTCCCTGAAAGCAACTAAACAAAATTGCCTGAAAACACCATTGCACGTGATAAAATGCCACTTTCCTGTTTATCGTTAGCAGGACAGAAAAGCATTTGTTTCAACTTTGAAATATGGTGCCACTGTTGCCTGTTGTATTTGACCCAAGTTCTGTTGCCTTGAAGGATTGTTTTTATTGTCATGGTCCTGTCACCATTTTGTTCCTTTGACTGTGCTTTCTTCACTCTGCATCGCCTCATGAATCTTCTCACGTTTCTCTGAAAAAGCAACTGTTTATTAAACATCTTCAGCCAGAGGTCCCAGAGGAATGTCAAGCTCAACACTGCCAAAAACAGAACTCATTCCCTTCCCCCCCCCCTCCCCGGTCATGTCACACCCCTTTGGACTTCTCTATCATGGCCCAGGAACTTCATTGTCCTTTGAGATCGGGTCAGCCTTGCCCCGCCCCCACCCCTCACTCCCCACCCCATCCCCCACACCCCCTTCTCAGCTTCCCTTTCTTTGCTGGTTTCTCCCATTAAGCAACTTGAAGCACGGACTGTCATTCTTTTTTTATTTGTATATGGAGAGCTTTAGCACAATGACTGGCACATACATAGGAGGCACTTTTAAATGTTTATTGACTAACATTCCATGATGTAAGTTTCCTCCCAGCTCTGACTTTCTGTGTTCTAAGGACCTTCTCAGGTCTGACATTTTGTGTTCCAAAGCCCCTCCCACCTCTGACATTGTGTTCCAAGGCTCCTCCCAGCCCTGACCTTCTGTGTCCTAAGGGCCCTTCCAGCTCTGACATTCCAAGATCTGATGATAATGTTGATGGTTTTATACACAGACACTTCAAAAGATAAAGTTAAATAGCATGACTGAAGTCATTCTATAAAATGAGGAGGATTCCCCTCCACCGGAGTCCTGCATTCTCACTAGTCAGTTTTGTTTATCACTGAGCATTCTCTGCAGGCAGAATCATAACTTTGCCCTGTGAGATCAGATAGCCTGGTACTATGTTATCAACATTTCTCATTCAGCATTAAAGAGAAAATTCAGTTCTAGTCAATTTAAGAAGGGGGGGGGGTGGTTAAGGCTCTCCTTAAAAGTAGATATTGGGGGGCAGCTAGGTGGCGCAGTGGATAAAGCACCGGCCCTGGATTCAGGAGTTCCTGAGTTCAAATCCGGCCTCAGACACTTGACACTTACTGGCTGTGTGACCCTGGGCAAGTCACTTAACCCCATTGCCCTGTAAAAAAAAAAAAGTAGATATTGGGGGGGGGCAGCTAGGCGGTGCAGTGGATAAAGCACCGGCCCTGGATTCAGGAGGACCTGAGTTCAAATCCGGCCTCAGACACTTGACACTTACTAGCTGTGTGACCCTGGGCAAGTCACTTAACCCCAATTGCCTCCCCCTCCCCCCCCCCCCAGGAAAAAAGTAGATGTTCTTTCTCACAACTGTGATTTCAAGGTCCTGGGAAGATTGTTCACCAGCCTTGCACAAATGTTCCTTCAAGCTAACTTACAGATTCCAGAAATTCCACTCTTAGAGCTTCATTTCTTTAACTTAAGTCAGATGTATTATAATGCAAATATCTTTGGGAAATATAACACAAAAAATCTTTTCAGCCTTCTTTCTATTTTAGTATAAATGCAGTAGTACAACAAAACAGGGAAAGTGGTATTAAAAAAGGCAGGCCTTTGTTTCAGTAAGAAATTTGGAGTCATTAAAATAACTTTGTCATTTCCCAAATGTCAATTCGTCTGCTTTCTTCTCTCCTCTCAATTCTGGGCACAACTCACTTATGCATTTGCCAGTGTCTGTTCAAGATAAATATATGGATGGACAAGCTCTATAGGTTGCCCATTCAACTGCATCTGTACCATAGACATTCTTCATCTGCTTGGTTTTTCCCATTCAGATAATCATGCCAAACTCTTTTGAGTGATTTCTGATCTCATTTAGTGTCTCTGCAAGTGTCAGGGGCTTGATGCCCTTTGCAGAATGTCATCCAAAAACAGGACCTCACCATCCATAGGGAATCCCTCTTCCCCTTGGACTCCTAGCTGGATCTCCTCCATGACAATGGCAAATGCCTTTGGCAAACATAATAGGTTGCCATGGCCAAGTAATTGGACAACAAGTAATCAGTCTACTTGGTGATGCGCCTCTCCACTGCTTAGCTAGACTGGTCCTCAGAAACTCTTTCCAACATGGCAGAAGGGCCTTGGGAAACCCAGGCATGCTTGCCACCATGATGAGGCATCAAGAAAACTTGTTGAACTATGCAGGTGAATGATTTTATCAGACCAACAGGAAAATGTAGATGGTTTCTTTAATTTCATTTTTTTTCAAATAAGAAAAATATTCTTTCTCTCCCACAATTGAAAAGAAAGAAAAACAAAGCCTTTATAAGAAATATGGATAGTCAGGCAAAACAAATTCCTGCTTCAGCAAAAAAAAAAAAGTGTGTATATGTATGTGTGTGTATATGTGTATATATGTGCCCCTGCATGCATGGATGCGAGCACACGTGTTAGTCTGTGTTCTGAGTCTATCAGCTCTCTGTCAGGAGGGAGGTAGCATGTTTCACAAGTCCTCTAGAATTGTGGTTGATCACTGCATTCATTAGAGTTCAGAAGTCTTTCAAACTTGTTTGTTTTGACAATGTTGTTATTGTACAAGGCGTACTTCTGGTTCTGCTCCCTTCACTCTGCATCAGTTCAAACAAGTCTTCCCAGGTTTCTCTGAAATCCTTCTTTCATTATTTCTTACAACACAATAGTATTCCTTCATATTCATACACCATAACTTTTTCAGCCATTCCCCATTTGATGAGCATTCCCTTGGTTTACAATTCTTTGCCACCAAAAAAAAGAGCTGTTCTAAATACTGTTTCTTTCATCTCTTTGGGGTAGAGGACTAGTACTGCTACTATGAATAAAAGTTTTAGAAGGTGGGCGCTCAGCACATGAATATGAGTCGGAGAATAAATTAGAGGAAAAGGACACCAAAAAGGGAGACTTGGGAAGAACGGGGGAAACTTCCCTTTAGAGTAAAAAACCATTTTTACCAAGGCAACTTCTTTCCAGACTATTACCTTTCGCTTTTCCCTTTCTTCCTAAAGAAAAAACCGAATCCATTCATGTTATAACTAAGACTAATTCAACTTAAAAGAAGACGGAACTTTCTACCAGCTGTTCTAGCTATTCAACAATGGGATAGAGAACTTTGAGAAGCGGGTTGAAAGTGTAAGGGGTCTTTGAGCACTGGAATTGGAAATAAGGCTTATCTTTAAATACTGGCTGACTGTATAACTGAGAAGGAAGAGGTATCAAAGAACCGCTCTGAACCTCAGTTTTCTCATCTGTAAAATGGAGAAAATATACTGTTCCAAAAGTTTTGGTGCAGTCTCAAGCTGCTTAAAACTATACTAAGACTTTTGAGACACCTTGTATTTGCAGTCTTCATGGGGATTGTCGTGAAGGCCTAACAAGCTACAAATGTAAAACACTTTGTAAACCTTTAAGACTTTTGTTGTTGTTATTAGTATTTTTACTCATGACTAGCAATGGTTGGTTAAGGCCTAAAGCCAAATTAGATCTGATTAATGGAAGCCAAATTCTTTTAATCATCTCAGTAGATGGCTAACCAATCATTTCTAGTCATTATCAATAATAATGATAACATATAACAACAATAATGATACATATATGTGCATATATTTTTATATATACATAAACATCTATATTTTAAAAGTCCACAAATACCTTTAAAAGAACATTTAGGGGCATCTAGATGGCGCAGTGGATAGAGCACTGGCCCTGGAGTCAGGAGTACCTGAGTTCAAATCCGGCCTCAGACACTTAACACTTACTAGCTGTGTGACCCTGGGCAAGTCACTTAACCCCAATTGCCTCACTAAAAAAAAAAAAAAGAACATTTAACTGCATTTTTGTTTATGGATATGCTTGCAAATCACAGAATCACCCCTTGGGTTTCTATACAGACAAAGGATTTGGAACTGATAAAGCCCTTAAGGCTCACCTAGTCCAGTCCCCTTTATTTTTGTTTTTTTGGTTTAGTTTTTGTTTTTTGCAGGGCTATGGGGGTTAAGTGACTTGCCCAGGGTCACACAGCTAGTAAGTGTCAAGTGTCTGAAGCTGGATCTGAACTCAGGTACTCCTGAATCCAGGGCTAGTGCTTTATCCACTGCGCCACCTAACTGCGCCCCCCCCCTTATTTTTAGAAGGGGAAACTGAGTCACAGTGAGGCCCAAGGTCACAGAAGGAACCCTCTCTTCTGTCTCCAAAGAGAGAGCTCTTTTCACCCCACCAGGCTATTTCATAGCTGAGTGATAATTCTAGAAAAGAGAAAACAGCAGAAATAGTAAAAATGAAAGTGATGCAGGGAAAAATCAATACAATGCAGTTTTCACAAACCTTTCAAATGACATAGCATTTAGGTGATGATTGGGCAATGAAACCACCCAGTAACAACCCGTCAGAACTACTGTTGTGTCTTTGGCCTGGGGATGTCGAGCTGAATGGGAATTTGGCTGCTAGAAGAAGGGAGGTGATCCATCATCCCCCTGGCCTCCAAGTCACTCAGACAGACCCCATCTGGGATGCTGTTTTCTAGGCACCACATTTTAGGAGGGGGCATTGGCAAGCTGAAGAGGGTAATCAGGATGGTGAGGTGACTGGAGACCATGCTATAGGAGAGTCTATCCAGGTGCTTAGAACTGTCCCCTCCCCTTATGGGACCTTGTATTTCTTTGTCTACGTATTTGTTGCATTTTCCCCACCTTCCACCCCCCCCAACCTTCCCAACAAAGTCCTTGATGGGAGAGAATATTTCATTGTTGTCTTTGATCCCCCCCAATGTCTGCAGCAGCACCTTGCAGGTAGCAAGTGCTTAACAAATGTTTGCTGAATGAAATTCAGTAGAATTTAATTGAATTAGTGGAAGAAACTCAGGATGCTCAGACTAGGAAAGAAGGACTTAAGAGGGAGAGAGACATAATTGCTGATTTCAGATATCCGAAAGACTGTCTTATGAAATCCAATTCAATTCAACAAGCATTTAGCAAATCCCTTCTATATGCCAAGCACTGTGTGAGGCAAGGGGAATATAAAGAGAGCACAATATAGTAGATAGAACACTAGACCTCAAGTCAGGAAGACCTGAGTTCAGTACACACTTGCTAGCTGTGTGACCTTGGGCAAGTCACAAATTCTCTCTGTCTCAGTTTCCCCCAACTGTAAAATGGGAGAAATCCTAGCACCTACCTCCCAGAGTTGTGAAGATCAAAGCCCAACTCTGTTGGGCAAATCGGAGTGGGAGGACTTAGAAGGCTCATATTGAGACTTCAGTGCCATATAAGGGAGAACAACTAGTGACCAGCACTCTCTTACAATGCATGGAGCTGTATTTGGAGGTCATGAGTTTCCTGTCACTTGAGGCCACAGAGTCATGGATTGTTAGAGTCTTGAGTAAAGTGAATCCAACTTTGATCTGACCACAGCTAGAAGGAGGATAGAGGTCATCTACTCTTCACTGCTGAGAAAACAAAAACCCAGAAAAGTCCAGTGACTTGTCCAAGGTTACCCAGTTCATTAGTAGCAGTGCAGACATTTGTGGGACACAAACCCATGTCCGGTGGTCTTTCCATTCCACTGTAAAACCAGTTTTGGATGGTCATTCTGAGGGATACTGCTTACTCTACTCTGAGTTTGGATTAAACTAGCTGACCTCTAAGATCTCTTCCAATAAAGGAAATTAAATATGCAAGATTTTAGTAATGCCCCATTAACATGAAGAAATGCAGGTCCCCTAAATGCACAGGCTGTGCCGGCCATGTAGAATCCTTCCCCCGACTCACAGCCTGCAGGGGGAATGGAGAAACTTACCAGCACCCGGAGCATGGCTGTTACCATGACAACGCCTCACCTTCTGCATTCCTCAACTTTGGAGTTTGAGATTTCTGCAGGTCACAAGTTACCTTGGTTTTTCATGATCCTCCTTGGCTGTTGGGAGAGGAAAGAATGTGACCCAGTTTTCCTCTTGTCCGTGGATATCGACATCTCATCAGCAGGGGTGTGTGCCTAGGAGTCAGGTGAGGAATCATAGGGTCTCAGAGTGAGAAGGAGCTGGAAGGCATCCAGGAGAACCCAGATCAGAACAGGAATCCTCTCCACAACAGCTGAAACAAACATTCATTCATTCTCCACTTGAATACCTCCAGTGATGGGGGTGGGGGGGAGGTCTCACTACGTTTCAAGGCAGACTTCCACTTTGAGCAAGAATTGTTAGGAAGATTTTCCTTACATGAATCCTAAATCTGCCTCTCTATAACTTCTTGTTCTGGGGCCAAGTCTAGTTCCTAATAAAAAAAAAAGTTCCCCATCATCAATATTTATTGAACATTTACAGTGTACTTGTTTTTCCTTCCTTCTCAAAGAGGACCGTGACTTGCAGTTAGATTTAAGTGAGGAAAGGCTGTGCCAGGTCATCAACCTCACTCTCTTCTCCAGATCCATCTGGGTGCAATGGCAAGATATAGATCAGGAGGACTGGAAATGACCCTGGATGTTTGAGGCAATCAGGGTTAAGTGACAGCTAGTAAATGACTGAGATGAGATTTGAACTCAGATCCTCTCAATTTCAGGGCCAGTGCTCTATCCACTGTGCCACCTAGTTGCCCTGTACAGTGTACTAGGCACAATAGAATATATAGAAAAACATTGTTCCTTCCCTTTAGGACTTATATGTACAAAAGTGTTTATAGCAGCTCTTTTTGCAGTAGCAAAAACTTGGATATTGAAAGGGGAATTGGGGAATGGCTGAACAAGTTATGATATATGATTATAATGGAATACTATTGTGCTATGAGAAATTACTAGAAGGATGGTTTCAGAAAAATCTGGGAAGACTTATATGAACAGAAGCAAAGTGGAGTAGAACCAAGAGAACATTGTACACAGTAAAAGCAATATTGTAAGGATGATCAACTATTAAAGACTTAGCTACTCTGATCAATACAATGATCTAAGACAATCCCGAAGGACTCATGATGAAAAATACTATCCACTTCCTGGAAGAGAATTGATGAAGTCTGAGTGCTGATTGAAGCATAATTTTTTCCTCTTTATTTTTCTTCCTTCTTTTTTTTTTTTTTTTTGCAATATGGCTAATATGGAAATGTTTTGCATGATTTCACATATATAATTAATATCACATTGCTTGCCTTCTCAGTGGGTGGGGAAGTGGTGGAAGGAGGGAGGGAATTGGGAACTCAAAAATTGTTTTAAAAAGAATATTATGGGGCAGCTACATGGCACAGTGGATAAAGCACCGTCCCTGGATTCAGGAGGATCTGAGTTTGACACTTGACACTAGCTGTGTGACCTGGGCAAGTCACTTAACCCTCATTGCCCCAAGTAAAAAAAAAAAAAGAATGTTAGAATGGAGAAAAAATTGTACTTAAAAAAAAAGAAAGAAGGAAAAGTACTTAAACCAGTGATCTTATGCCCCCAAATCTTCTCTTGTTCAAGTTAAACATCCCTAATTCTTTCTTTTTTTTTTAAACATCCCTAATTCTTTCAACTGAACTTTGTATGGTTTCCAGTCATCTTACCACCCTGATCACCCTCCTCTAGATGTGCTCCAGCATGAATGAATGAATGAATGAATGAATGAATGAATGAATGAATGAATGAAAACGCATGGATTAAGGGCTTGGCACATGAACTAATTTGCTTGTGATAGAAATGAAAAAGTTGGGCAGTCCCGGTTCTCAAGACCTTCCATTCCAATAGGTGGGTGGTGCTTCCTAAAAGATACTGGTCAGGAAAAGACAGCAGAGCACAGTGGCTAGACACCCAATCTTGGGCTCGGGAAGACCTGGGTTCAAGTACAACCTGTGACACATACTGGCTTTGTTGCCCTGGGCAAGTCACTAGTTTCCATAGGTCGGTCCAAGGTCCTTTCCAACTTTCAAATTTTGTGATTCTGTGGCTTAATCTCTTGGTGGCTCCAGGCAATTATCTAAGACTGCAAGCTGCAAGAAGAGTGGCTGATCTGCGTTGGCAGAGCTCATTTTCTCACCAGGAATTCTCTACACCCATGAAATTGCTGATCTGGAATAATAACAACAAAAACAAAATATGGTACCCAGAATTGAACACGGGAGATCACTAGATTTGGAGTCAGAGGAACCTGGGTTCAAATCTCTCCTCAGCTACGTCTTTACTTGTGTGATCTTGGTCAAGTCACTTAACTGATCAATTGCTTTTTTTCTTTTTTCACGTGTAAGAATGAGAGGTTGGACCTGATGGAGGAGCAGCATGGCACTAGACTTGGGGTCAGGAGGCTCTGGTTTCAAATCCTGCCTCAGACAAGTAACTCGGTTTGGGACCTTAGGCATTTGTCACTTAATTTCTCTGTGCCTCAATAAGGGGGAGTGGGGGTGGTGTGGTGTTGGTCGACTTGTCAATTTAATGCAGGCTTCTAAGGTCCATTCCACCTCTAGATCTTAGTCTGTGACCAGATGTGGTCTAACAGGGCTAGAACAGGGTTGGACTATCCCCGCCCTCATCCCGGATCGCGTTAGCTTTTTGGCGGCTGCATCACACCCGTTGACTCATATTGAGTTTCTAGATCATTAAAACCTCTGGCTCTTTCTCACACAGCTATCGAATTGAGCTTCTCCCCAAACCTGTACCTGGGCCCGTAATCTTTTTAAGCACAAGTTTATTATTACTGCTGTTCTGTTGTTAATATTGTTATTAATAGTAACTAGTATTAATGTAGAACTGAAACCGCTTTACATAAACTAGGATTTTACTATCTTCACCTCCTTCTGCCTCCCAAAGAATAACACTGCATGAGCCAATTCACCTTTGTCTGTTCCTTCTCTCAAGTGGATTTGGTGTTTTCCTTTTCGGATGCATTAAGAGCTAAGGAGTTAACCTCGAGCGAGAGCAGGGAGGCTATTCTACGAGCCCTGCCCCAGGAGCCTCGGAGGCATCTGGCCAACAGCCCATAAACTGCCGCTGTTCCAAGGGTTGGTTAGCCTGACCTCGCTGGCCAAGCGGAGGTGAATAAGCCTTAAGCATCAGTCCCGGCAGCCCTGCTCTCACATGCCTTACTCGTACGTCCTCCCTTCTTCTCCTTCCCCTCCTCCTCTCTCTCTCCTCTTCCCCCTCATCTCCTCTTCACTCTCTTCTCCCCCTCTCCCCCCCTTCCTTTCCTTTCTCCCCGTCTCCTCCCACTCTTTCTCCTACTCCTCCCCCTCCTTTCCCACCCCCTCCTTCTGCTCCGGAGGCCTAGGTAGGGAAAAAGGCAGGGAGTGCGTCAGCAGGCGCTGCTCCCGGGGAGCCGTCACCCAGATGCAATCGGCCGGGCTTGTTTGCTTGGCCAATTTCCTCTTCCCCGGGTGTTTACCGGAGCGTGGATTCCAGAGGAACACTTGGAAGGCGGCCGCGGCCGCGGGGGCGGGCACACGAAACTATTCGAGTTCCAGGGACTGTCCGCCTGCCCCGATGGAGAAAGCGATAGGTGCTTGCGCCGCTGCCCAGGGCCACGCTCCTGCCCCCGGCCTGGGGGGGTGGAAACTGACACCGGCCCTACAGTTCAGCGAGAGGGAGTGGGTGGGGGCGGGGGAACTGCAGGGCCAGATCGAGGCCTCGCGAGGGGGGACACGGATGGGAGGACAAGAGGGATGACTTCTTAATGGGGGGGGAGGGTGAGAAAGCAGCGGGACCCCTATGACCAGGACCGATTTAGAGGCAGCACACTGGACGGAGCAACTTAGAATCAACCTTTCTCAAACACTAGCTGTGTAACCCGTGGGCAAATCACTTGATCCTTTTAAGTTTAAAGTTGTTTTCTCATCTGCAAAATGGGAAGAAGAATAAAAAATAATACTAAAACAACAATAGTAAAAAAAAATAATAAAAATAACCTACTCATAGGGTTATGAGTATGAAATACATATATGTATGTGTGTATGTATATAATATATATGATACATGTATATACATGCTCTGCAAACTTTAAAGCATTCTATTGCTAGGTTTTATTATCTTGGATGATTAAGTCTGAATAGAACCCACTTTATACAGAGGAAAACTGAGGCCCAGATAAGGGCTTAGCTAGGAAGGAAGGGAGGAAAGAAGCATTTATTAAGTGCCTACTATGAGCTAGGCACCTTACAAGTATCATCTCATTTGATCCTCACAACAACCCTGGGAGGTAGAGGATATTGTTGTCCCCATTTTGCAGATGAGGAAACTAATGCCACTAGAGATTGAGCGACTTGACCGAGGATCACACAGCTAGTAAGTGTCTGAGACCAGGTTTTTGTTGTTGTTGTTTTGGTGAGGCAATTGGGGTTAAGTGACTTGCCCAGGGTCACACAGCTAGTAAGTGTTAAGTGTCCACTGCACCACCTAGCTGCCCCTGAGACCGGGTTTTAATACAGGTCTTCATGACCCGCCTTCCATCCAGGGTGCAACATAGATGCTTCCACCTATAGGTGGAAAGTGAGAACAATTGGAACTCAGATCTTCAGACTCCCAAATTCAGTTTGCTTTCCATGGACATTTAGGGCTTGCTGGGGAATGGAGAGAAGGAGTCTCTGAAGCCCTTCATCTATCTGGCATTGAGCCAGGAACCAGGAGCTGACCACTCCTGCCTTGACAGTCCCCATATGGATCTCTTGGGTTGGGGTTCTGGAGTGAATCTCCCCTTTTCTGGGTCCTGTGGATATACCTGTATCTGGTAACAAAGAACGTTGTTTTAGAGAGAGCCAATGTGCTACAGTGGGGTAGGAAGCTGCCCTTAGAAGCTGGAAGATTTAGATTCCAAGAATGCTTGTAAACCCTGCTAGCCCATGGCTATGTTGTTAACCTGTCTCAGTTTCAGTTTCCTGGTCTATAAAATGGGGGTAATCATCCCAGGATTATGTACCTGTCTCACAAGGTTGTGTGGTTCCATTCAATGAGATAAAACACTTTGCCAACCTTAAGTCACCATTTAAATGCCACTTTATAATATATTAGATGCACCTTTTTTCATCACCTCCCATTTTAGAAAGGAAGACTACAAAACTATCCTGTCAGTAATTTTTGTCCACTTCCTTATCCTTGACCCAGATGGGGTTGGCTGGAATTGTCTGCAGAGATTAGAATGACCTACCATTGAGGTGTGCTCACAAGCTTCTCAGTTTAGAAGCAGGCCCATAGCAGAAAAAGCACCAGATTTTGAGTCAGAAGAGGACTGAGAGTAAATCCCAGCCTCTGACACTCAGTTGTCTGACCCATGTCTCCACCAGCTCTAAATCCATGAGCCAATGATCCTAAATCATTTAACCTCCCTGAGACTCAGTTTCCCCATCTGTAAAGTGGGGATAATAACATGGGCTCTGCCTCCTTCATGAGTGTTATGAAAAAGTACTTTAAAAATCTTTATTTCTAGGTAACTAATACTCAATTTATCAGTTATGGCTAGGAAACAATCAGTCAAGGTCAGTGGCCCTCTCAGAAACCAAAGACCATGGTTTAAATCTTTTTTTTTTTGGTGGGGCAATGAGGGTTAAGTGACTTTCCCAGGGTCACACAGTTAGTAAGTATCAAGTGTCTGAGGTCAGATTTGAACTCAGGTCCTCCTGAATCCAGGGTCAGTGCTACTAACTGCTCCAACTGTGGTTTTATCTTAATGGGAATTATCATTTGTGGCTCAGAAGTGTGTGACTTCAGGGAGTTGGAAGGAGTCAGTCCTCCCTGAGGTCCCCTTCCTCCCATCCCACTATCTCCTGACCCCCAACCTTAAATCACTCTTAGCTCTCTCATCCTGACCCTGAGCCTGTAAAGCCTGTTCTCAGATTCCAGCTGTCCAGCAAAACCAGATCAAGATTATCAGTGTATCACAGATCTAAGTGCATGTACTAAGGGGAAAACCCATCCCTGAGGCCTGGGAGGGGCAGGGGAGTTCGAGCTATGACTTGGTTCTTTTCTTGGATGGCCTTTCTCTTTGTGCCTTAGGTTCAGGGACTCTTCTTAGCTCTCTTGCTGCCCAGAACAGAAAGTTGACTGGGCCCTGACAATTTCTCGGAGTCCAAGCCCTATGGTAGAAGTTCCCCATCTTTCACGTGCTTACAGCCAGGGTTCCATCCTATGGACTAGGGGAAACTATCACACATACAAATATATATATATATATATATTTTTTTTTAGAGTGGAGAAGCAGGGGAATCTCACCAGTGTAGAGAACTCCTAGCATGAAAACTCCCACAAAAACTCTACCTGTAGGTGGGAAATGACAGAGGCTCCATTGGAACCCAGGTCTTCAGACCCCCAAATTCAGTTTGCTTTCTACCATCATTTAGGGCTTGACCCTTCAGTCACCTTTCCCAGTGTGAAAACTCCCTCCACTGATGCAGATTGGCAACTCATTTCTTGTCATTTGTAGTCTCATAGCCTGGGACACTGAGAGGAGAAATGACTTCTAAAAATAATAATAACACCTCACATTGATATAGGGCTTTAAGTTCTACATGGCTCTTTATATCCATCATCTATCTCATTTGATTCTTCCAATGACCCAGCAAGGTAGGTGCTATTATTAGTCCCATTTTACAGATCAGGAAACTGAGGCTCAAAGGAAGGTAAATGTGTTACCAAGACAGCCATTTATGACAGGGTTCAAATTGAGGTCTTCCCCTAATCCACTGTTGGTGGAGTTGTGAACTGATCCAACCATTCTGGAGAGCAATTTGTAACTATGCCCAAAGGGCTACAGAACTATGCATACCCTTTGGTCCCAAATACCACTGCTAGATTTATATCCCAAAGACATCCCCCTAAAGAGGAAAAGACCTATTTGTACAACAATATTTATAGCAGCTCCTTATGCGGTGGCTAAGAATTGGAAATCAAAGGAATGCCCATCAATTGGGGAATGGCTAAACAAGTTGTGGTATATGATTGTGATGGAATATTATTGTGCTATAAGAAATGATAAGCAGGATGATTTCAGAAAGGCCTGGAAAGACTTGTATGAACTGATGTATAGTGAAGCGAGCAGAACCAAGAGAACATTGTACACAGTGATAGCAATATTGTTTGATGAAGAACTGTGAATGACTTAGTTATTCTCAGCAATACAAGACGATCCCAAAAGACTAATGATGAAGAATACTATCTGCCTCCAGAGAAAGAAATTATATTGATTGAACACAGACTGAAGCATGCTATTTTTCACTTTGTTTTTCCTTTTATTCAAGTTTTCACATACAAAATGATAGTATGATAGTTCTACATAATTGCACATGTATAACCTATATCTGCTTACCACCTGAGGGAAGGGAGAGGGGAGGGAGGGGAAGAGAGATAGAATTTGGAACTCAAAACTTTAAATAAAAATGTTTATGATCACTTTTTAAAATTAAGGTCTTTCTAACTCTAAGGCCAGCACTTTATATGCTATATATAAGACCAAAAATAATTTTAGTACAATAACACATGCTAAGGCAACTACCTCCTGAAGGAAGAGATCAACCCCTGACCCGGCCTGGCTTGCCAGAAGATAAGGACCTTGGGGAATACAGTACAGAACCAAGGTGAGTATGAAATGCCTGTACAACCATGCTGCAAAATGCTTCATGTTCTGATGTTTTAATTATCAATTTCCTAGGATATACTAGTAATAGTATAAGTTACTGCTTTGTATTTAATTGCTAATACATACTTTTGAGGGGGGGCAATGAGGGTTAAGTGACTTGCCCAGGGTCACACAGCTAGTAAGTGTCAAGTGTCCGAGGCCGGATTTGAACTCAGGTCCTCCTGATTCTGGGGCCGGTGCTTTATCCACTGTGCCACCTAGCTGCCCCCTTTTGTGCTTTTAGCATTTCTTTTGTCTCCTCATCCAAAAAGTGCTGTAGGAATTGTGGGGTGGGGGGAAGCATCTCTCATACTCCAGTTGTGCTTGACTAAGGTACCCAGGAGCTCCTGACTTCTTAATCTTTTGCTCCTAAGGCTGGAAATGTCCATTTCAGGATCATCCTTCAGTCACCTATGCTCAGGATAGAAGGACTGAGCAGAAAAAGCAGCTGGGGCTTTAAGGCCCAGTTTAGGCTAGCACATGTCTAGGTTACCATGTGTGAGCAGTTTGCAGTTTCTGGAAGAGTTGGAGAGAGTGTCCTTCTCCCCCACCCCACCCCCCTCACCCCAGGGAAAGGTTTACAAAGTTCTGACACATTTGACAGATGGGAATAGACAGAGATCTAGAGGATAGAATCATTCCCTTTAAGGCAAGGGTTCTGAACCTAGAGTTACATGTGCATAGATTTCAGGGGAGCTCTGAACTTGGATGGGAAAAATTACATATTTATTTGAAATAAATAAATAATGGGTTTCCTTTGTAATCCTATATATTTCATTTCATACATATTCAAACATTACTCTGAGGAGGGAGCCATAGGCTTCGCCAGATGGCCAGAGGGATCCGGGACACAACAAAGTTAAGAATTCTGGCTTTATGGTTTACTGAGTGGGCAGCTCTTCCTGGCTTAGTGGCCAGTTCCCTCTGACACAGCTACCTCTCCAAATCCTACCTTCTGCTTCCATGAAGGGGACCACCCAGGTTTTGCTGCATTATCCCAAAGTACCAAGTCTTCCAGCCAGGACACATGACCCACTGAGAAGCCAGGATGAATGTGTCACTGGAGGAGTCCAGATCCAGACATGCTCCACAGGATGTAGTCAGAGCCAGTGGGGAGGGTTCCTCTGATTATGACCTGTTATACAACAAATATGGTGGATGTTATGGAGAGCCAAAAGACATCATCTTTTTCTCTCAAGGAGTTTACAGTCTAATGGGAGCCGGGCAGGGAGGGTGGAATATAAGACCTACCCAGGTATCCATGATATGAGATTCAGTGATTCGGGTATTCAGTGAAAGGTGGCATGATGCAATGAAAGGCACACTGGATTTGCAATAAGATTAACCTCAGTTTCTTTATCTGTAAAATGGGGAGGGGGTGTCATACTAAGTCATCTCTAAAGACTCATCCAGCTCTAAACCCTATGAACGAACCTTTGTGCCAGTAAGGGAAGAGGTCATGACCAAAGCGGGACAGAGAGGATCACAGAAGATTAACCAGACGATTTTGATCACATAAAATTAAAAAGGTTTTTCAAGGGGGCAGCTAGGTGGCACAGTGGATAAAGAAATGACCCTGGAGTCAGGAGTACCTGAGTTCAAATCTGGCCTCAGACACTTGACACTTACTAGCTGTGTGACCCTGGGCAAGTCACTTAACCCCAATTGCCTCACCACCACCCCCCAAAAAAAAGGTTTTTCAAAAACAAAACCAATGCAGGTAAAATTCTCCTAAAATCATTCCCTCTAGGAAACATAAGTGAGGGAAAATCTTTGCAATATATAAGGAATGAATTCAAATTTAAAAGAATAAGAAACATTCCCCATTTGATAAATGGTCAAAGCAGAAGAACAGGCAGTTATCTAAGGAAGAAATCCAAGCTATCAATAGCTACATGAAAAAAAAATGTTCCTAATAACTAATAATTAGAGAAATAAAAATTAAAGCGACTCTGAGGTTCTACTTCATATCCATCAAATTGCCAAAATTGACCAAAAAATAACCAAAATGTTGCAGAGGCTATAAGAAAATAGGCACATTGATGTACTGTTGGAACTAAGAATTGGTCCAGCCATTCTGGAAAGCAATTTGTAGCTATGCCCCCCCAAATTTACTAACTAGTTCATACCCTTTGATTCAGCAGTACCGCTACTAGGCTTATACTCCAAAGAGATCAAGAAAAGAAAAAGTCCTATAAGTACAAAAATATTTGCTGCAGTTCTTTTTGTGGTGGCAAAACAACTGGAAACTAAAGGGGGGCCCATCCTTTGAGAAAGGGCCAAACAAGTTATGGTATAGGAATGTGAAGGACGACTATTGTGCTAAAAAAAATGAAGAGACTATTTCAGAGACATTGAGAAGACTTATATGGATTGATGCAGAAGCACAAGAACGATTTATACTGAAGCATTAACATTGTAAAAAACAAACAACTTTGAAATACTTAAGAACTCTACTCAGTACAGTGATCCATCATGATGTCAGAGGACCAATACCAGTGAAGAAGAATGTTACCACCTCCTGACAAAGAAGTGATGGATGAACATACAGAATGAGACACACATTTTGGGATCTAATGAGATAATAATTGTACAGTGCTTAGCACAACGACTGCCATGTATTTATGTGCTATATGAATGTTAGCTATTAATATTGTTATTGGATGTGCCCATAATGGGAATTTATTTTGACTATGTTTATTTATTAAAAGGGTTTGGTTTTTTTCTTTCTTTCTTTCCTCCCTCCCTCCCTCCTCTCTCTCTCTCTCTCTCTCTCTCTCTCTGTGTCTGTCTGTCTCTTTGTCTCTGTCTCTCTTTCTTTCTTTCCAGTATAGGGAAGTAAAAGGGAGGAAAAAATACTTGATAATTGGAAAAACAAATTTCTCTGGCTCATTTTCCCACACAGGGCCTGTAGTAATGTCAATATCCAGCTCATTTTCTCTAAAGAGAGCCTTAGCTCCCCAGAAAGCACTCAAGCTAACTAGCCATTAAACACAAGGGGAAAAAGTTTGATTTACACAACAACAACAACAAATGCAAAAAGAACGTCCATCTTTGTCCATAGACAGTAAAAAAAAAACCAACCTCCCCCATTCAACCCTCAGGGATCTATCCTCACCTTCCAATTTATAGTACTAGGCAGAACATGACCCTATGTGACTCAGGGTGGCCAAGAAATCAGTCAACTCTTCCCTTACTGTACAAGTCTACTTTTCCATATTGAGACAGCTTGAATACAGTGCTAGACTTGGAGACAGAAAGAAGTTGGTTCAGACATTGGCTGTGTGACTCTTGGCAAGTAACTTAAACTCTCTTATTCTATTCTCTCATCCGTGAAATGGGGATAATAATATCCCCAATCTCATATGGTTAAGAGGATCAAATGAGATAATATCTGTATTGGGAGGTTGATTATGTAAAGCACTCCATAAACCTCATAGCATTATCAAAATGTAGGTGGTTTTTATTATTATTATTATTAGTCTCATTCTTCTCATCTTATAGTTAATGGAATTCAGATAAAAAATAGTTCAGGGACAAAGTCAACATGCTACCACTGTTCTTTCATGTTTAATGTTCAGTGAACTGTTTTGAAAGTCGATAAAATGATTGGGGAGAGGGAAAAGCATTTATATAGCTCTCAGTATGAGCCAGTTACTGTGTTAAGCATTTTACAAGTATCTCAATCTCATCTGATTCTTACAATAACCCTGGGAGGTAGGTTCTATTATTTTTCCATACTTTACAGGAAAGGAAACTGAGGTAAACAGAAATTAAGTGACTTGCCCAGGGTCACACAACTAATAAATATCTGACCTAGGATTTGAACTTTGGTCTTTTTGACCCAAGGTCCAGAGTTCTATCCACAACCTAGCCGACTGATCACTTTTTCTACCTGAATTAAACCTTGATGATGTTAGCTTATCTTCTGTAGACTCAGTAAAACACAGCTATAGGAACAAATAGAACAAGGATGACACATGCTTCCTCCTGTTTCCTGCTCCCCCTCCACTCCCCCTGGCTGCCCCTATATTTTCAATGTGAACATTTACTAAAAACAAACAAACAAAAAAACAACAACAACAACAAAATTAATCTGCATTATTAATATTTTCTCCATCACTTTTTTTTTTTAGTGAGGCAATTGGGGTTAAGTGACTTGCCCAAGGTCACACAGCTAGTAAGTGTTAAGTATCTGAGGCTGGATTTGAACTCAGGTCCTCCTGATTCCAGGGCTGGTCCTCTATCCACTGCATCACCTAGCTGCCCCTATGCAGATTAAATTTATAAGTGTGTAACACACACATTTTTCTTCTAGGGTGCATGTTGTTAAACATTTATCAGCATAGCCCTGGTCAGACATATGCATATTAAAAACATTGTTCCTAATTCTTTATGGTTCGGTCTTATGTAGAGGTGATCATAGGTAATATTTTGGCCTGTAAAGATGCTCTGAGAAGCAGCTGTGTGGTGCAGTGGATCAAACACCAGCCCTGGAGTCAGGAGGACCTGAGTTCAAATCTAGCCTCAGATACTTACTAGCTATGTGACCCTGGCTAAGTCACTTAACACCAACTATCTCCAAAACAAAATAGGATAGTTTGATTTCAGTATAGTTTATTGGTTAAGGTTTTCCAGGATGTTTTAAGGCCCCTATCTGTAGTCAAGTTAACAAACACTTATCAATACTTATTATGTGCCCCGAGCTGTGCTAAGCATCTACAAAGACTAGCCAAAAAAAATACACCCCTCCCCCAAAAAGGATACAAACAAAGCTAAAAAACTAAAAATTAAAATAGTCCCTGCCCTCGAGGGAGGAGTTTACACTCTAATGGGGAGGTGGGGCAGAGACAACATGCAAACATCAATAGCCAAAGAAGATATAAACAGGAGAAATTGAAGAAATCAACAAGGGGAAGGTAACTAAGATAAAAGAGGCCTGGAAAAGGTTTGTGGAAGGTAGGGTTTCAGCTGAGACTTTTTTGGGTAGCATGGGGATTTGTCACCATAAATCCATGAGAGATGGTGAGAACTTCAGCCCCCAGGGCACGGTTTGCAGGGTAGCTGGTAGACACCACACCTTTACAGCCTGACACCATGGGTTCTCAGTTCCCAAGCTGCATAGCCTGCACTGATCCCTAAGCATTGTAAACTACTCATAGTTTCTGGTAGCAATGACCTGGACCTAAATTGTCACCATAAATCCCTCAGTGTCCACATTCAAACAGGGATGACTCATCCATTTGTTCCTTATTCCTCTGGGCTCTGATGATGATAATACCCCCAGGAGGAAAGAACTAGGAGTCAGTAGAGCGCTGACCTCAATCCTGTCCCTGCATAATCCACCTAAGCAAAGGTCAAGGCTCAGGTACACCTCTCCAGGAGGTGGCTCTACCTCTCACGCAGTTCTTCGGCCTAAATGATTTCCTGCTGCAGCAGCTGGCCGGCCTGCCTCTGTCTCCAACCTGGCCCTAGAACTCTGGGCTCTTAGCTGAAGGTAGTTCCCCTTGCTTCTTTCATTCGCGGTGGATGCTCCACTCCTGGAGGCCCACAGTGGGACCTGAGTAGATGATAATGGTCTTTGGCCTCACTCTGGCCTGTCACAGTCCCCAGACCCATGCCCCGGATGCTGCTTTTTGGATGCTGCTTTTCTGTCTGCGTGGTCCCTCTTACATAAGCATCCTGGAAGTCATTCATATGCACAAAGGGCTCCTCCAACTCCTCTTGGGACCCACCCCCTACATTTCCATTCCTTTATCTTCTTCCAGAGTGGTTCAGCTGACATTCAAAGCAGAATGAAGATTTATAATCATTCCAATGAGGGAGCATGCTACCTACCTTCCAGCAGAGAGAAGATGGACTCAAGATGGAGAATGGAACACACATTTTTAGACATGACCAATGTGGGAATTGTTTGACTTGACTTTGCATGTTTTAAAATTAATTTTTTTTTTTTTGGTGAGGCGATTGGGGTTAAGTGACTTGCCCAGGGTCACACAGATAGTAAGTGTCAAGTGTCTGAGGCCGGATTTGAACTCGAGTCCTCCTGAATCCAGGGCCGGTGCTTTATCCACTGCACCACCTAGCTGCCCCTTAAAATTAATTTTAATTTTTATTCTGAGCTTAACAAACACCAGATAAAATGGTACATGCACTGAGTCAGAAAGGATAAGTAACTTTAGCAAGCTCCTCTAGCTTAGCAAGTGTCTGAGGCTGGATTCAGACTCGAGTCTTCCTGACACCCAAGTACCATCTTTATATCTATATAACCACACCCACACCCACACCCACACCCACACCTGCACCTCTGTCTCTAGCTCTATCTCTAGCTTTATCTCTAGCTCTAGCTATCTCTATCATCTATATCTATACCTATACCTGTCTATATCTATATCTACATATCATTTATATTTATAACCAGATCCATGTCATCTCTATCTCTATACACACATATATATACACCTATGTATATATATACATATATATATATACAGAGACATATTAGGACAGCATCAGATGACTATTTTTAATGACAGGCCTCCTTTACATACAACATAACTATACCTATCTGTTAACTATACATCTGTTTGTTTTCCTTTTTTAAAAAAATGGAGGTGGGAGGGGGAAACAATGCTTGGCAATTTAAAAAATTACTTGCTACACAAATGACCAGAGAAAGGTGCCCCACTAGATAAAGTGGAAGAGGCCAGAGGGGACCAGCCAGAACCTGAAGGGGGTGGCCTGAGAAGCAAATCACTTCAGCATTCAGTGCCCTGTCCCATCCAAATCTTTAAGACCATAAGTCACAGAACAAGTTACTGATCTGCACCAGTGGAGTGACTTTCCACACTGGGAGTCCTTCACACTATTGAAATCATAGATCTGTATTTTTTTTTAAACCAGTCACAAAAATACTCATGAGGTTGTTGTGAGCATTAACTATGATAATAATAACTAACATTTACCTAGAACTTGGAAGGTTTGCAAAATATTTCATGTGTATTATCTCATTTGATTCTCACAAGAGGGGGCAGCTAGGTGGCACAGTGGATAGAGCACTGGTCCTGGATTCAGGAGTACCTGAGTTCAAATCCAGCCTCAGACACTTGACACTTACTAGCTGTGTGACCCTGGGGAAGTCACTTCACCCTTGTTGCCCCACCCCCCCAAAAATTATTCTCACAAGACCATTGTGATGCTAAGTGATGTTCTCCTCATTTCATAGATGAGGAAACTGAGGCAGAAAGACTAAGTAACTTTAGCAAAATCATATAGCTTAGTAAGTGTCTGAGGCTGGATTCAGACTCAGGTCTTCCTGGCTCTCAGGTACAAAACTTTCTACTTTCTACTACCTTGCTCATGTAAAGCCTTGTATAAACCTTAAAACATTACATAAATTTACCTCTTCTTTTTTTTGTTTGTTTGTTTTTTAGTGAGGCAATTGGGGTTAAGTGACTTGCCCAGGGTCACACAGCTAGTAAGTGTTAAGTGTCTGAGGCCGGATTTGAACTCAGGTACTCCTGACTCCAGGGCCGGTGCTCTATCCACTGCGCCATCTAGCTGCCCCTACCTCTTCTTACTAACACTGTCTCCAAATGACCAAAGAGGTACAGTTTAGGCTTATATCTCATCCACTCCCCGCCCCTTTCTCCCTCCCCTGTCTTCTATCCCCATACATAATTAAACTCCCTAAGATCAGGTAATATGTCCCATTCAAACTTTGTGGTTTTTTGCCATTGCCCATTACACAGTAGGTACTAAATCAATGTTTGTTGAATGAATGAGTGATTCTTCAACAGACATGATACTGAATGTGTTTCTTGAAAAATGCAATTTTGGGGAGACATTCTCTTTATTAGTTCCCTAATTGCCATGCCTCCCAGGATCTCCTCCTTCCAGGAAAAAGAAATTCTCTGGAGTGATTCTATGAGCTTTATTCCCATTCCCACACTTCTTTGGACACACAGTTGGAGAATTCTTAGCTTGTTAGGGGTTGTCGGTAGGCAGCATCTTACTGCCCTCTTGTGGACAGCACAGGTCAGCTGCGAAGTTCTGTGGCCCTGTGCCCTGTGCCCTGGAATCACATACTGCATGTGTCTGTTAGACAGCTGTGGTAGCCTCCAGCTCCTGGTGGACAACTGCAGCCGAAGCCCCAAGGGCCAGGCTCCTCATGAACCCTGCTAAGGTTTCTGGCAAATGGTCCGACTCTTCACCTCCCAGCCTAAGCTTAGGACCATGACCCAGACAAATGGCAGGCCATCAATCTGTGTTAAATCAACCAAACTGGAAAATTAAGCTCACTTTGACTGCAGACCTTGGGCCCTTTTGGACAATTAATTTTCTAGCAGTCTGACATTTATAGCATGTGACTTGTCCAAGTGATTCATCTGCCTTCCAGTGCCCACCAGAGGACAGCAGTGCCCAGCACTCTGGACCCAATGGGTACAGCCAGAAGGGAAGCAATGCCACTGGCTGTCTGTAATGTACTAGAGTCTCAGAAGAAGTTGATCAGAGACAGCTGCCACCTGGATAATAATTATAATGGACTCATCTGCACATTGATGCAAAGCCAAAAGTAGGAATTTGTATACCTAGCTCGGGCAGCTAGGTGGCACAGTGGATAGAGCACCGGCCCTGGATTCAGGAGGACCTGAGTTCAAATCCCGCCTCAGACACTTAACACTTATTAGCTGTGTGACCCTGGACAAGTCACTTAATCCTCATTACCCCTCATGCGTTGGACCCCTCTGTTCTAGACCAAAGGCCCAGTCACTTTGCCCTAGTCATCTAGGGGAATTTCTTCATTTTATCTTCACCGTAATCCTGTCAGCCAGGGAGGGTAGTGGTTGTTATCATTGCTTTCTCTCCTTTTTGTGGCCAGGAAGCTAAGGCACAGACATTGGCCCAGAATTCTGCATGGGGTAAATGGTCCTGTTGGTGGGGTGTCTCAACACCCAGACCAGCACCCTGGGATCCTCCATCACAAAGTCAGTATGGGGGTTGGAGGAGAGAATAATAATGCCAGGGACTTGGAAGGTCTCCAGGGTACTGGTTCTCGTCTCCTTGGAAAAGTACAAGCTACTACAAAGGATATCAAGCAAAGCTAGGGGTGAAAGGGGTGGCGGGAGGAAGGATTTCTTCTTAATAATTCGTTCAGTTGTGTCACACTCTTCATGACCCCATTTGGGGTTTTCTTGACAGAGATACTGCACTGGCTTGCCATCTCCTTATCCAGCTCATTTTACAGATGTGGAAACCGAGGCAAACAGGGTGAGGTGACTTGCCCAGGGTCACAAGCTAGTAAGTGTCTGAGGTAGGATTTGAACTCAGGAAGATGAGACTTCTTGACTCCAGCCCCAGCACTCTGTGCACTATGGCGCCCCCTAACTTCTTCTTCTTTTTTTTTTTTTTTAGTGAGGCAATTGGGGTTAAGTGACTTGCCTAGGGTCACACAGCTAGTAAGTGTTAAGTGTCTGAGGCCGGATTTGAACTCAGGTACTCCTGACTCCAGGGCCGGTGCTCTATCCACTGTGCCATCTAGCTGCCCGCCACCAACTTCTTAATAATAGCTCACTTTGGAACATGGGAACTTATGTGAACACATGCAGAGCAAAGAAAGAATCCGAAGACATACTACAAATAATAACTTATACTTATATATCACTTGCTATGTGCCTACATTTTGTAAGCACTTTATAAATATCTCATTTGATCCTCACAACAACCCTGGGAGATAGGTGTTCTTACTCTCCTTATTTTTTTATTATTCCCATTTTATAGATTAGGAAACTGAGGCAAACTGAGGATAAGTGACTTGCTCAGTGTCACATAGCTAGTAAATGATGACTACAGTGATGTAAAATGCAGAAGTAGGGGCAGCTAGGTGGCACAATGGATAGAGCACGGGCCCTGGAGTCAGGAGTACCTGAGTTCAAGTTCCACCTCAGACACTTAACATTTACTGTGTGACCTTGGGCAAGTCACTTAACCCCAAATGCCTCACTAAAAAAAAAAAATTTTTTTTAAATGCAGAAGAAATCAGGTTAAAGGCATTGACTAATCGTGGTCCTCAAGAGCTTCTGATGGAAAGTATACCTTTCTTTTCATTTAAAAGGCCAGGGATAATGATAATGAGTGAACAATGCTACACATCCTGTAGGACCCAGTTGCTCTGTTGGTTGAATTTGTTCAAATGTTTCTTTGTTACAAGATAGGGCTCTATAGGGGGAGGGAAGGATTGAGTTATATTAGGAAATTACTTTAGTGTTAAAAATAAAAGGGGGGGTGGGGGGAGCAGGGCAGCTAGGTGGTGCAGTGGATAAAGCAATGACCCTGGAGGACCCGAGTTCAAATCCAGCCTCAGACACTTGACACTTACTAGCTGTGTGACCCTGAGCAAGTCACTTAACCTTCATTGCCCTGCCAAAAAACAAACAAACAAAACCAAAAGACCCCAGAGCTGTAGCAAGAAAAGCATCATAAAAACACAAAGCATGGGACGGCTAGGTGGCGCAGTGGATAGAGCACTGGCTCTGGAGTCAGGAGTACCTGAGTTCAAATCCGGCCTCAGACACTTAACACTTACTAGCTGTGTGACCCTGGGCAAGTCACTTAACCCCAATTGCCTCACTAAAAAAACAAAAACAAACAAACCAAAAAAAACACCACAAAGTGAAAAGTAAAAGGCATCTGTAAAACTTTAAAATGAAAAACAGAAGAATATCTCACACAGGTTTGACTTTCCTTGCTATAATATTCTGAGGTATGTCGTTTAAGTGATAACTAATCCTATTATATAAGGCAGCTAGGCGGCGTAGTAGATAGAGTACTGGGACTGGAATCGGGAAGATGTGAGTTCAAATTCGGCCTTGGATACTTACTTGCTGTGTGATCTTGGGCAAATCATTTAACCCTGTTTGCCTCAGTCTCCTCATCTGCAAAATGAGCTGGAGAGGGGCAGCTAGGTGGCGCAGTGGATAGAGCACCAGCCCTGGAGTCAGGAGGACCTGAGTTCAAATCCGGCCTCAGACACTTAACACTTACTAGCTGTGTGACCCTGGACAAGTCACTTAACCCCAATTGCCTCAGCAAAAAAAAAAAAAAAAAATTAGCTGGAGAAGGAAATGGCAAACCAGTCCAGGATCATTATCAAGAAAACCCCAAAAAGGGGTCATAAAGAGTTGGAAACAACTAAACAACAAATCCCATTTTATAGATGAGGAAATTTAAGCTTAAGTGACTTGTTCACAGATTTCAGAAATAGATCTTATGAATGAATTCAAGATTTTTTTTCCTACTACATAAAGACACAATACCTCTTCCTATGCTCAATCACTTCTGCCTCCATAATCTGTTCCTTCAGAAACAGCGCCCCCCCCCCCATTCTGTGATACTTAAGGCAACAAGATTTGAGGAGGGGGGAGAAGGATCATGGTATAGTAGAAGGAACACTAAACTAGGAGTCAAGAAGGCCTGGGTTCAAGTTTTGGATTTCCTGTGTGACCTTGGATAGATGCCTTCCCCTCTCAGCCTCAGTAACTCCCTCCATAAAATGGTATGTGTATGGGGCAGCTAGGTGGTTCAGTGCTTAACACTTAACACTTACTAGCTGTGTGACCCTGGGCAAGTTACTTAACCCCAATTGCCTCACCCCCCCAAAAAAAATGGTATGTGTATGGGGGGAAAAGGGGGGGGTAACCAAATGACCTTCCAAGTTCCTTCCATCTTTAAATCTCTATGATCCTCTGATTTATAAAATCCCTTCCAGCTCTAACACTCTATGATTTTTAATTAGCTAATCCAACGTGTTAAAAAAATAAAAAGAGGGCAAGAACTTCCTCCTTCCAAATTCCTAAAGCTATAAATGTGTCATAACAAAGGCCTTTGGAAAACAATAAATTTGGTCTTTCTATTGTATTAATTAGAGAAGCAGCAGGTAGAGAGCCCAGCCTCAAGTTGCAAAAGACCTGGGTTGGAGTCCAGATTTGATACATCCTGAGTGTGTGAACCCAGGAAAATAAAACCTCTCAGTGCCCCCCCCCCAGAGAACCCTGCAAGACCATAAATGACAGAATAGTTATCTGTAACAGTAATCTTTGTTTGAGAGAGCTTCATCACTGGGAGCTCATTTCACTGATGAAAAGGGGAGGGGAATTGTATTCATTTATATAAATGAAACATTTCAAAAAGTGTGGCAACAGGGTACTCGGACTAGAGGCCTGGCCTCTGGGCCAGGAAGGCCTTGGTCCAAGTCCTTGCTCAGATATACTTGTTAATTGACCCTGAGCAAGTCTCTTAAAACATTTGCTGGATTTATGTGGATGTGAGTGAATGAATGAATGAATGAATAGAATTTATTAAGTGTTTACTATGTGCCATGCACTGTGCTAGAGATAGCAAGAGAAAAAAAAGCAAGACAGCCCTTGCTCTTGAGTAGCTCATATTCTAATGGGGGAAACAACACAGATGGGAGATTATAAGCAACAAATCCTATGAAAAAGTCCCATGATCCTTAGGGTACAATTTCTTTTTTTTTCTTTTTTTTTTTAGTGAGGCAATTGGGGTTAAGTGACTTGCCCACGGTCACACAGCTAGTAAGTGTCAAGTGTCTGAGGCTGCATTTGAACTCAGGTCCTCCTGAATCCAGGGCCAGTGCTCTATCCACTGTGCCACCTAGCTGCCCCTAGGGTGCAATTTCAAAGCAGATGATGAGGAATCATCTTTCATTTCATCTCTGCTCATGAAACCACATCTGTTTCTGATGTTGAACCTTCTGATGGTGCTAAAGACTTTGGGGTGACAACTGTCTTTTCTGGGTCTTTAGTGGCTATGACTGCTAATGAGTTGGGGTCTTCACGTCCAGCAAGAGAAAGTTTCCAGAGACAGATAGAGACTCTCTGAAAGGTTTGCTTCCAGGGATGATGGGTGGAAAGACTGGGCTGAAAGCAGAGCAGGTGGCTGGAGGATATTTTATATTCTTAGGGCTCTCTGGCTCAGAACTCTAGACTATCTCCATCAAACACTTCGTTGTAAGAAAAAATTGAATATACAGAATTCAGAGAAGCATAGACTTATATGAACCATTGCAAAGTGAAGTAGGCAGAACCAGAAATACAATATCACACCTAATAAAAAATGTAATTGAACAAACAAAATTAAAACTGAATGCTGTGAAATTATGATAACCAAGTTTGGTTCCAAAGAAGAGGCATAAGAAGTCTCCTCCCCATGTTCTTTTTGGTAATGGAGGTCTGTGGATGAAAAGAGCTGCATATAATTTAAAAGGAAAAACTAAAGAATAACTCATATATGTTCAAGTTTATAAAGACTTTATCAAGACTTTTTTGATACATTGTTTTATTTTCCTGAACTGTTTGATTTTTTCTTTTATCCTTTGTTATGAGGGTTGGCTCTGAGAGAGGTAAGGAGAAACATATTGGGAATTGTAGGTGACATAAAAACAAAAGCTATTTTAAACATTTCTTTTAAAGAAAGTCCCTTTAGAACTAACTGTTGAGGGGCAGCTAGGTGGCACAGTGGATAGAGCACTGGCCCTGGAGTCAGGAGGACCTGAGTTCAAATCCAGCCTCAGACACTTGACACTTACTAGCTGTGTGACTCTGGGCAAGTCACTTAACCCAATTGCCTCACCAAAAAACAAACAAACAAACAAACAAAAAAACACAGAACTAACTATTGAATGCAAGAATGAGAAAATTCCTCCTCCCCATGACCCAGCAGATTGCCAAAGGATCATGTCAGGCAAAGTTCACTACATTGACTTTTTCTCCCCTTTCCTGGCTCTTGGTCACTTTTCTGTGACTGCTTTGTCCTCTGCTCAGGTGCCAGAAGCATCACTTTGGTGGGTTTTTTTAATTTTAATTTTAATTTTTGCAGGGCAATGGGGGTTAAGTGACTTGCCCAAGGTCACACAGCTAGTAAGTGTCAAGTGTCTGAGGCCGGATTTGAACTCAGGTCCTCCTGAATCCAGGGCTGGTGCTCTATCCACTGCACCACCTAGCTGCCCCTCTGGTTTTTCTTAAAGAGCCCAGCACCCTGGTAGAGACTTGGAAGCTGCTCGATATGCCTTTGTTGGCTGGTCGATAAAGGAGAAGAGAAAGGTTGTATTGTAGATAAATTAATCTGATTTTTGTAGCACTAGCTCATTCTAGATATAGAATAGATATTAGAGAAGGGACAAGCTCAATGAATGTTTGCTGACTGATGGTTGAGCCCCCATTAAAGTCTGATCCATTCCAACAAGCATTTATTAAACACCTATTATATTTCAGGCACTGTGCAAAGCTCTTGGTGATACAAAGACAATACAAGAAAACAGTTCTTGTCCTCCTGTGAACATGTGAGTAGGTATATGATAATCAGAAAAGTAAGGGAATCCTCTCCACCAGGGAGACCAAGAAAGGCTTCTGAGAGAAAATGGCTCATGAACTCCATCCCAAAGGAAGCTGGGGAATCATGAAATCAGGAACCTTATATGTCAGTCATCCAGTCCCACCCCTAATATCACAGAAGGGGAAACTGAGGCCCAGAGAGGTTCTCAGTAACTTGCCCCAGTGTTGCACAGGAAGTTGTTGGCATAGCCTGCTTTTGAACTTGGGTCCTGAATTCCAAACCCAGGGTTCTTTCCACTGTTGAGGAGGGCAATAATGATAATAATAACATTATTATTATAGCTCACATTTACATAGCACTTTAAAGTTTGCAAAGAAGTTTTACTAATATCTTATTTGTTCCTCATGACAACCCTGGGAGGTTTTATAATAGATAATTCATTCAATAAACATTCATTAAGTGCTTACTATGTGTTGAGCACTGTGCTAAATGCTGAGGATACAAAAAGAGGCAAAAAACAGCACATGGCCTTGAGGAGCTTATAGAAATTAAGTGACTAAAAAACAAAGAATTAAATGACTTAGGTCAGCCAGCCAGTAAGTATCTGAGGTCACATTTGAACTCAAGTCTTCCGAACTCCAAGAGCCTGTGCCCCATCCTAGCTCCTACCACCTAGTTTCATGGGAATACAAAGATAAAGAATGATAAGCAAGTCTAGAAAGGGAGGCTGGAGCCAGATTGTGAAGCATTTGAAATGTCAAGTTAAGGAGTTTGTAGTTTATCCTGGAGCCATGAGGGAAACATTGAAGTGTCTTTAATGAGTTGTTTGTCACAGTCAGACTTGGCCTTCTGGGCACCTGTGTGGAGGACAGATTAGAGAAGGGAAGAATTAGAATTTGGGGGAGAAAGGTGAAGAGGGCCGTGTAAACGTAGAGAAGGGGATGGATGATAATAATAGCTAGCATTTATATGGCTATTTATTTTATTTATATTAAGTACTTTTCAAATATTATCTCATTTGAGCCTCACAACAACACTAGGAAGTAGGTCTTATTATCCTCATTTTTCAGACAAGGAAACTGAGGCAGACAGAAGTTAAATGACCTGCTCAGAGTTACGCAGATTGAGTAAGTGCTTGAGGTAGAATTTGAACTCAGGTCTTCCTGATTCCAGGCTCTATCCACTGCATCACTTAGCTGCCCTTCATTTGGAGTTTTCTTGATAAAGATACTGGAGTAGTTTGCCATTTCCTTCCCCAACTAATTTTACAGATGAGGAAACTGAGGCAATCAGGGTTAGGTGACTTGCGCAGGGTCATACAGGAAGATGAGTCTTCCTAACTCCAGGCCAGGTACTCTAACCACTATGCCACCTAGCTGCCCTATGTGAATATTCTGACTGTGTGAATATGCATGTGTGAATACCTGTATCCATACATTTCCTAACCATTGGAAATATCCAAAAGAAAAAGCTCACATTAAAATAGCAAAATGTGCATTTTAACTGAAACTGACAAGATGTTTCCTAAATATCTAAGAAAACTGTTCCTTTAGTGACTCCATGGCTTAGTTATGTATTTGGAGACCCCACACTCTTTTGCTTAAATGAAGGCTGAATATTCAGTTGTGAAAGCCTGAAGATCCCCCTCCCACTGTCCCCACCATAAGTGATGGGAGAACAAGATAGGACTGTGAGGGATAGAGGGAGGTAGGAGGATTGGGGAGGTGGACATCAGACATCCATCGGCCTATACAAGTGTGCAAAGCAATAGAGAGATGGTCTAGGTTCTTAAGCCCACTCCACACGCCCACCCTCACCCCTCAGTGACAAGATGAGATTAGTTTGGGTGGTGAAGAGGATGTAAGAGACCGCTGTGCCTGTTAATTGCATAAAAGCATTGGGCTTGATAGGATCTCTTCAAACAAGGAGTCTCCAAAAGATATTTAAAGATCATACACAACTTTCTGTCAGTTGCAGCCCTGGAGATATGCTGAGCATCAGTACCAAACCAGGCGTATAACAGGGACACGTGTTCACTTAAAGGCATTTCCCAATGTCTTGTAGGATGTCTGAGTAGTCCAAATTGTAGAGGGATTGCCTTTGTAGGGGTTCTTTGACTGCCTAGCATTACAAGATTCTCAGGTTAATTCTGTTTGTAAATGACATTATTTTAATTACCCCAAGCCCCACAATACTATCCAGGTTGTGTGGATTAAAAATTTGAGAGACATGGTTTCTGGGTAATTTAATCACTGTATTAATAAATCCAGCAGGTTATTAATAAAAGGATGGTCATTGGATGTTTCAGACCAAATACCAAAACTGGTGGTGGACTCACAGCTTATATACCCTTCTAAATGTAGGCAGTCCATCAAATAGCAATCAAACCTAATTGGTCGATCTGATTGGAGGTGGGCTATATTAAAATGAAGGATTGGGGGTCACTTGGGTGGGAAAGGGTGTCTCTATAAGGTCATCAATCTAAAGAATGTATACCCCACACAAGCTGGGGAAGTGGGGGAAGGAAGCACAATAGTTTCCATCTGGGTGTGGTCTTGGTGCAAGAAAGTTAGACCAAATCTTATCAGGAACCTGAAGGACTTAGAAAAAAGGTGGGGGGAGCGCTAAATCTCCCCAAGATACCAGTTATTAATAATTATTTCGGGGGCAGCTAGATGGCACAGTGGTTAAAGCGCTGGCCCTGGATTCAGGAGTATCTGAGTTCAAATCCAGCCTCAGACACTTAACACTTACTAGCTGTGTGACCCTGGGCAAGTCACTTAACCCCCATTGCCCCGCAAAAAAAAAAAAAAATTATTTCTCACAAGGTCTTCTTGTTCACATCAATAGGCACACAGAAAATTTGTTGTTGTTCAGTTGTGTCTGACACTTCATGACCTTATTTGGAGTTTTCTTGGCAAAGATTTTAGAGTGGTTTGCCATTTCCTTTTCCAGCTCATTTTACAGATGAGGAAACTAAGGCAAACAAAGTCAAGTGACTTGTCCAGGGCCACCCCATTAATGTCTGAGGCCAGATTTGAACTTGGCTTCTCTTAACTCTAGGCCCAGTGTTCTATGTACTGTGCCAGCTAGCTGCCCCAACTCGAAAGACATCAACCATTTATGAAGTGCCCACTAGTGTTAGGTGCTGTGTTGAAGATCCAGACAGCAGGAAAGACCTCACATATACAAAAATATTGGCAGGTGATTAGTGAATTGCTCAAATAACTAAAAGCAACAAAAGTCCACTTTTAGACTTTAGGCTTTTTAATCTAGCTTTTAATACTTAGGACCAAGTGTACTTATTCATTGCTGGTAGAATTGCAAATCTGTACGATTGGGGGGGGGCGGTGTTGAGCAATGAGGGTTAAGTGACTTGGCCAAGGTCACAGAGCTAGTAAGTGTCATGTGTCTGAGGCCAGATTTGGACTCAGGTCCTCCTGACTCCAGAGCCAGTGCTCTATCCACTGTGCCATACAGCTGCCCTGTGCAATATTTTTTGAGAACAATCTGACAGTATGTAGTAAGGAATTTAATAAAACCAATAACTCCATTGTTGGGAATATGCCCAATATTCCTGATATTTCAATACCCTGAGTTATTTTTTAAAGAGTTATATCTTCAAAGATGTTCATAGCAGTATGATTGGTAGTTGGTCCTTTGTCACATCAGCTCTCTCCTGGTTCTCTCTAACTGTTTCTCTATCTCCTTTGCTGGTTCAGCATCCTGATCACATTCCCTAAGTGTGGGTGTTCTCTCTCTCCCTCTCCCTCCCTCCCTCTCTCTCTCTCCCTCTCTCTCTCTCTCTCTCTCTCTCTCTCTCTCTCTCTCTCTCTCTCTCTCTCTCTCTGTCTCTCTCTGTCAGAGACCTCTTTAGCTCCTCTGGGTTTAATTACCATGCCTATGCAGATGCTTGTCTGATCTCCATAATGAGTCCTGGTGTCTCCCAGGAGTGTTTGTCTTCTATCACCAATTGCCTATTAGACATTTCAAACTGGATATCCTGGAGACATGGCTGACTCACATGGCAAAAACAGAGCTCATTATCTCTCTCCTCCAAAGGCACCTCTTATCTAAGCTTCCCTGTTTCTGTCAAAGATACCTCTTTATCCTTCCAGCCTGTTGAGTTGGCATCATCATTAACTCTCCACTCTCCCTCACTCCCCATATTCAATTAGTTGCCAAATTTTGCTGTTTCTACCTCTAGGGCATTTCTCTCACCCATCCCGTCCTTCCTATTCATACAGCTACCACTTTGGTTCAGTCCTTCATCACCTCTCACCTAGGTTACTGCAATGGCCTCCTAACCGGTCTTCCTATTCCAAGTCTCTCCCCACAAAAGTCCATTCACCCTGTTGTTGCCAAAATTATTTTTCTTAATCAGGGATCTGACCCTGTCACCCTACCCCAACTCAATCAACTCCAGTGGCTCCCTATTGCCTCTTTGTTGTTCAGTCATTCAGTCGTGTCCAACTCCTTGTGACCCCATGGACCATAGCACACCAGTCCCTTCCATCCTTCACTATCTTCTGAAGTCTGTCCAACTTCATGTTCATTGTTTCCATGACACTCTCCATCTCAACCTCTTCCATCTCCTTCTCCTTTTTTTTTTTTTTAAGTAAGGCAATTGGGGTTAAGTGACTTGCCCAGGGTCACACAGCTAGTACTTGTCAAGTGTCTGAGGCCGGATTTGAACTCAGGTACTCCTGAATCCAGGGCCGATGTTCTATCCACTGCGCCATCTAGCTGCCCCTCCTTCTTTTGCCTTCAATTTTTCCCAATATCAGGGTCTTTTCCAGTGAGTGTTGTCTTCTCATCATGTGGCCAAAGTATTTAAGTTTCAGCTTCAGTATTTGACCTTCTCTAGAATCAAATATAAACTTTTCTGTTCAGCTTTTAAATTTGCACAATATTTTTTTGAGAACAATCTGGCAGTCTGTAATAAAAGTTTCATAAAACGGTTTGACCTGATAATTCATTCCTCCATAGCCTGGTCCCAAACTATATTTCCAGCCACATTATGTATTATTTCTGCCCTGCAGCTTTGCTATTGTTGTTCGTCCTTCATTTTCCAGGAGGGCCAATGTCATCGTGGAGGGGAGTTTTGACTTTGAGGGAATTGGATTTAAGCAAGGCAGAGTTGTCAGCCTCGCTCCCTCTTACAGAGTCATTGAAGTCCAGCAGCAGGACTAAAGTCAGGATGATTGGTGATGGGCCAGGACGCGGTGGATAACCTTGGTGTCTTCCATGTGGGACCGTGCTCTGAGCACTCCATAGCACCTGCTTCAGCCTTCTTCATGGCCATTGGAACAAATTTTTCTCATCCACTTATTCCACGAGGGGAAGTCTTCACATGCTTAGGGTAGACACCCTCCTAAATCACCAATGGGTTTGTGACTCATAGGTTACCCTCAACCTGATTTAGCCTGTCAAACCAAGATGGTTTTACTGGGGTGTGGCAACTGCACATGCTATAGCTTTTTGGAGTCACAGGTGACAGTTGAGAGCCAGGTAGACACCAAAGGTGGATGAACAACCCCAAAAAGGACTCAGAAAACCCTCACAGCAGAGGTGCTGGTCCTCCCTGAATGCCCCCACACACCCCTACTGCTCTGTGATCCAACCAAACTGGCCTTGTCTCTGTTCCATCTCCCGTCTCAGCAGCTGGCTGTCCCCCATGCCTGATTCCCTCCTTACTTATCTGCCCCATGAAATCCCTCTCTTCCTTCAAGACACAGCCAGGCATCAGCAAGGCACCACCTTCCATGTGAAGTCCTTCCTGATCCCCTCTACTGTTAGTGGGCCCCCCATCTCAAACTATCTTATATTGAATTACTTCATATTTATTTCTTGGGGGGGGTTGGGGTTTTTTTGTTTTGTTTTTTGGTGAGGCAATTGGGGTTAAGTGACTTGCCCAGGGTCACACAGCTAGTAAGTGTCAAGTTCTGAGGTCGGATTTGAACTCAGGACCTCCTGAATCCAGGGCCGGTGCTTTATCCACTGCACCACTTAGCTGCCCCATTTCCTCTTTTTTAAAATATAAATATAACAAATGAAAATAAATATGAAGGGGCAGGTAGGTGGCGCAGTGGATAGAGCACCGGCTCTGGAGTCAGGAGGACCTGAGTTCAAATCCGGCCTCAGACACTTGACACTTACTAGCTGTGTGACCTTGGACAAGTCCCTTAACCTTCATTGCCCTGCCCCCCCCCCAAAAAAAAAAAAAAAGAAGAGGAAGAGTTGGTGGTACAATGTAGATAGAGTGCTAGGCCTAGAGTCAGGAAGACCTGAGTTCAAATCTGACTTCAGATGCTTATTAGCTATGTGACCCTGGGCAAGTCACTTAACCCTGTTTGCCTCAGTTTCCTCATCTGTAAAATGAGTTTGAGAAGGAAACGGCAAACCACTCCAGTATCTTTGCCAAGAAAACCCCAAATGGGGTTACAAACAGTTGAACATGACTGAAATGGTCGAATGGCAACAACAACAAAAGAAAATAGAGAGCAGGTTCAATGGCATCAATGTTCAATATCTTTTATAATAAATATAAATGTTATCTATTACTGTTGTTGCAAGAATCAACCTCATGGGTTTATTGTAAAGAACTCTCTCTTTAAAGTACTATATAAATGTAGTTTACTATAAAAAAAATGACGAGCAGGATGCTATCAGAAAGACATGGAAGGACGTGCATGAGCTGATGCAAAGTGAAATGTACCATATATGAAATAACAGCAATATTGTGAGATGATCTGCTGTGAATGACTTGGTTATTTTTAGCAGTGCAATGATCCAACAACTCTGAAGGTCCTATGAAAAATGCAGTCCATCCACAGAGAGAGAACTGATGGTATCTGAATACAGATTGAAGCATAATTTTTTTTGTTAGTTCCTTTATCTGAAGTTTTGTTTTTGTCTGCTTTCTTTCACAACCTGGCTAATGTGGAAATGTTTTGCATGACTGCTCATGTATAGCTTATATTGAATTGCTTGAGTTCTTGGCAGGGGGAGGGAGGGAGGAAGAGAATTTGGAACACAAAGTTTTTTTTAAATTGATGTCAAAATTTGTATTTTACTTGTAATTTGGAAAAATAAAATTCTAAATATAAATTTTTTTTTAATTGCCAGTGACTCAGAGGGAAAATATCTGGCCGGGGTAAAGAGGCTGCAGCATCTTATCAGTGATGCCTCAGGCTGGTGAAGGAGCAATGAAGGAATCATTAAGGGATCCCTATGAATGGGAAAGGAAGTTTCCAGTCATGTAGCAGGAGTGAGAGATAATAGACTGACAGCTCAAGTGCTTCCAGGTAAGTTATTGAACAGGAAAGTGACAAGATGAGATTAGTTTGGAAGGGGAAGAGAAAATAAGATCCCAGACTGTCTGCTGTTTGTTGATTACCCAAGACTCAATGGGATAAAATGCAGCCTGAAGGGTCCTCTTCCAACAAGGTGTCTTGCACAGATATGTTTGGACCATACACATTGTAAGAGATGTGAGATGTTAAAAGAACCAGAGGAAGACCCATATTACACTCAGTAGATCCCCAGGGAGAATTTATGGAAAGACATGAGGAATGGAAGGGTTACGGAATACATGGTCATGGACAAGAATGGCACAGGATGAGAAGGGGTAAGATCTAAACTAATGTACAGAGCACCCATAATTGTGAAAATCTAGCTCCATTGAATCGGGGTAGATAGAATGTAAGTTCCTTGAAGGCAAGAACTATTCATTCATCATCATGGGGGCAGCTAGGTGGCATAGTAGAAAGAGCATGGTTCTGGAGTCAGGAGGATCTGAGTTCTAATCCAGCCTCAGACACTTGACACTTAGTGGCTGTGTGACCCTGGGCAAGTCACTTAACCCTCATTGCCCCATCCCAAAACAACAACAATAACAACAACAAAAAACCTTATACTCCTTGATCTCACTTCCCCATGGGTGAATTCCAGCAAGTCACTGTGCCACCTAGCTGCCCCGCAGTATGAGGGGGGGGGGTTTGTGTGTTTTTTTGGCATGGCAATGGGGGTTAAGTGACTTGCCCAGGGTCACACAGCTAGTAAGTGTCAAGTATCTGAGGCCAGGATTTGAATTGAGGTCCTCCTGAATCCAGGGCCGGTGCTGTATCCACTGTACCACCTAGCTGCCCCCTGGAATTTACATCCTTTAGGGACAGGGAGGACATGGATAGAGACAGACAGACAGATATATATAAGGCAATGGGAGAAGGCACTAAAAGCTAGAGGAATCAAGGCATGGATGTAAAGAAAGACAGGTATTTATAGATCTAGTAGTAGTAGTAGTAGTAGTAGTAGTAGTAGTAGTAGTAGTAGTAGTAGTAGGCCTCCACCAGTCTCAGATGACCATGGATCAGCGCCTTGAAGAGCCACAGGCCACAGTGTGGCTCTGCAGTCCGATATGGGAGCCGCAGCTCCTGAGTGATTTATAACTGGTAACTGCCACATCCCGTGTTGTATCTACCCCATGAGGAGTAGCTGGAGTGTCCTCTCCAGGGCGCTGGCCTGGGCAGATCATTATGGAAAACAAGCTGTTACCCATGCAGCAGGTTTTCCCTCTCTGTGGCATTGGTGGATCCAAAGGATAGGCTGAGCCAATACAGTTTGGCACCAGTGCCACCGCAGAAGTTGCCAGAGGAATGTGGTGTCCAACATCCAACTACCTAAGGGACTCTGACTCCTGATTTTTCCTCGGGGTTAACTCCTGAAATATTTCCCATATATGGGTACAGCCGCAAGACAGCGGAGGTTTAAAATCAGGGTTTCTTCCCCTAGGCGGGTTGCCTGCCAAGGCTAATGAGCCCCACCTGCCCAAAGCAACTGATTTTTAAGGCACCGGTAACTCGCCTTCACCCCTTCTCCTGTTAGTGGAAACAGTTCCGCCACGGGAAGGGCAGGAGTTGGGCTTCGGTTGTCAGAGGTTATTTGAGACACATGCTATTAGAGCATTTTATAGAGAGTGGGAGCTTATCCCCACTCCCACCCCAGCGTGACAAACCTTTGGAACCCTTTATAGATCTATATATAGATATAAAGTCAGACAGACAGATAGAAAGATAGATATTAGGCAATGGGGAAGTGCTGGGGGATCAAGACATAGATATAAAGATATACAGATAGCAATGGAGGGGGCACTAGCAGTTAGAGACATCAGGACATGGATTTTGTGTGTGTGTGTGTGTGCGCGCGTGCTTGCGTGTGTGCGTGCTTGCGTGTGTGTGTGTGTGTGTGTGTGTGTGTGTGTGTGTGTGTGTGTGTAGACAGGCAGATAGACCGACAGAGACAGACAGGGAAATGGCAATGGGGGAAGTGTAACGATTGGAATGACGCCACCTGCTGGAGACTTACTGTAGAAGAGTTCCACCCATGAAGCGAAGGTCTTTGAGGGCAAGACCAGGAGTCTTTTCTTTGGCATCAGGAAGTGACGTTGGGTAGTGGGAGGAAGAAGGAAGGGACTAGCACTCTGTCTCGGGCTCACTTTCCTGAGGACGCTGGTGGAGAGTGGAGCTAGAAATGCGCTCTCCCTTTAATAGATAGGAATCTAGGCCTTTCTCTCTCTTTACCAAATTCTTATTCTCCTTAATAAATGCTTAAAAGTCTAACTCTTGCTAAAGCTTATAATTTATTGGCGACCACTCATTAGATATTTTAGACAGACTAGCTAGAATTTTAGCCCTTAACAGAAGGCACCAGAAACTGGGAGGACCAGGAGAGGCTTCATGTAGGAGGGAATGTTTGAGCTCAGTTTTGAAGGCAACATGGGATTCCAAGAAGCCAAGGTGAGGAGGGAGTTCTGGGGGGGGGGGGAGACTGCAAAAGCACAAAGAAAGGATGTGGAATGTGGTATCTGAGGACAGCAAGAATGATACCTTGGCCAGACTAAAGGGTTCACAAATGGGAATCATGTACAATAAGGTTGTAAATGTAGATTGGAGCCAGACTGTGAAGGACTTTCTTTCTTTTTTTTTGGCAGGGCCATGAGGGTTAAGTGACTTGCCCAGGGTCACACAGCCAGTAAGTGTCAAGTATCTGAGGCTGTATTTGAACTCAGGTCTTCCTGAATCCAGGGCTGGTGCTCTATCCACTGTACCACCTAGGTGCCCCTTGTGAAGAACTTTAAAAGCAAAACAGGAATTTCTATTTCATCCTTAGGGCAATAGGGAACCATTAGAGTTTATTGAGAAGGGAGAGACATGATCAGACCTGAGCTTAGCATCTGTGTGGAGGACAGATCACAATAATCTGGGTGAGATGGGGGTCTGTACCAGGACACAGGCTGTGTGAGTGGAGAGAAGACAAATGGGAGCAATGTGGTGGAGGTTGAAAAGAAAAAGATTTGTCAATTGACTAAAAATGTGAGGTGAGGAAAAGTGAAGTATCTGAGAAAGCACCAAGACTGGATGCCTGGGTGACCACGAGGATGGGAGTGCCTTTAACTTGGGGAAAAGATAACGATTCTGTTTCAGACACACCTAGCTGCCCCCTGAAGTGATTGAATTTGACAGGTGCCTCTCAGCGAGAGAGTGTAGAGAAAGGAGAGAGGAGGGCTCGGGACAGTTTTGGAAACATGCTCAGTCAGAGACAGGGATATCGATGATAAACCAGCAAAGCAGACAGAGAAGGGGGAAGAAGGAGGGCAGGGTCAGACAGGTCAGAGGAGAACCTACACAGAGCAGCATCTGAAAATCCAGTGAGAAGAGATGGGGTGACCAGCAGCCCCAAATGCTGCAGAGAGGTCAGGAAGAATAAGGAATGAGAAAAGGCCATTAGATCTGGCAATTAAGGGGCAGCTGGGTGGCACAGTGGATAGAGCACCGGCCCTGGAGTCAGGAGTACCTGAGTTCAAATCCGGCCTCAGACACTTAACACTTACTAACTGTGTGACCCTGGGCAAGTCACTTAACCCCAATTGCCTCACTAAAAAAATAAAAAAGAGAGAGATCACTGATAACCTTGGAGAGGGCAATTTCCTTGAGTGATGAATTCGGAAGCTCCACGTTGAAAATTGAATAAAGGAGAGGAAGTGAAGGCGATGAGGACACAACTTTTTTTTTTTTCCCTCTGGGAATTTGATTAAGAAAGGGAGGGGTGGGGCAGCTAGATGGCACAGTGGATAGAGCACCGGCCCTGGAGTCAGGAGTACCTGAGTTCAAATCCGGACTCAGACACTTAACACTTACTGTCTGTGTGACCCTGGGCAAGTCACTTAACCCCAATTGCCGCAAAAAAAAAAAGTTTTAAAGAAAGGGAGGGGTAATATAGAACAAAAGCCTGAAGAAACAGTAAGACCTAGTGAAAGGTTTTCTTTTGTTTTGTTTTTAAAGGATGAGGGAGACTTAGGTGGGCTTGTGAACAGCAGGGAAGGAACCAAGAGAGAGGGAGAAAATGAAGATGGGGGGAAGGGACGATTTGCAGGAAGCACTCCGAGGAGACCATGGGGGTGTGAGGGAATCAAAAGTTCCCATAATGGGCAGCTAGGTGGCACAGTGGATAAAGTACTGGCCTTGGATTCAGGAGGACCTGAGTTCAAATCCAGCGTCAGACACATGACACTTCCTAGCTTTGTGACCCTGGGCAAGTCACTTAACCCTTATTGCCCTGCGAAAAGAAAAGAAAAAGAAAAAAGTCCCCATAAGAGAGTTGGCCTTGGACAGAAGGGTCACCTCTTCAGAGACCAGGAAAAGAATAAAGAAGGAGAGAATGGGGGTGAAGAGCCAGACTAGGAGTCAGAATTGATTTCTTTGCTTGTTGTCTCCTCCCTTAGAATGTAAGCTCATTGAGGGAGAAACCAAGTTTTTTGTCTTTCTTCATATACCAAGCACAGTGCCTAGCCTAAGGTCAGAACTCAATACATTCTTGCTGACCAATCAACAAACATCTAATAAGGATTGACCGCCCCAGGGATACAAATAAAGAGTAAACACAAGATGACCAAAATTCAGTCTCTACCCCTGATACACACTGGCCAATCTCTGTGTCCCAGGCAACTAATGCTTTAAGACTTTAAGTCTGCAGCTGTCCTAGCAGCTGCTCAGCCCCTCCCCGGAGGTGAATGGCATGATACTCAAAAGGGAGCTACAGGGAAATACTAGCCCAAATACTGTCCTGGCAACTCCGTTAGGAGAGGCTGCCCAGGGATCCATAAACCCCCTCAGCTGTCCTGCCAGGGTGCTCTCAGGTTCAGCCTCTCTGACCTCCACAGGCCAAAGAACAGCTCTGTTATTCCACAGAAGTGTATAGGACTTAGGGACCTCAAAGACAACTGAGTCCAGTCATCTAATTTTATAATTCATTAGGAATAAGACCTGGGACCTGTGATTTCATGAGTATAAGGACCTCCTGGGTGAAGAAACCCTCTCTACCAATGCAGATAAACACTTTCACTACAACTTGGGAGACTGCCTTCCTTCAGAGAGGGCAGGACTCTCAGTTCATTCTACTTTGTATCAACTGCCCTGCCTGGTTTCAACTCCATGGAGCCTCTGGTGTCCAGTCCCCTAAAATTAGGATGTGAGTTCACTGAGGGCAGAGACGTTCTGTTTGTGTGTACCTGGCACATAGTAAGTATTAATAAATGCTGGGGGGGGGGCGCAGCTAGGTGGCGAAGTGGATAGAGCACCGGCCCTGGAGTCAGGAGTACCTGAGTTCAAATCCGGCCTCAGACACTTAACACTTACTAGCTGTGTGACCCTGGGCAAGTCACTTAACCCCAATCGCCTCACTAAAAAAACAAAAACAAAAATAAATGCTGGGGGTAGTTAGGTGGCACAGTGGATAAAGCACCAGCCCTGCATTCAGGAAGATCTGAGTTCAAATCCAGTTTCAGACACTTGACACTTACTAGCTGTGCGACCCTGGGCAGGTCACTTAACCCCCATTGTCCTGAAAAGCAAAACAAAATGCTTTATCTATCTAGCCATCATCTATCACCCCCAATCTAGTCAATCCTTCCTCTTTTCTTCCCTCCCTCCCTTTTCTTTCCATATATTCAACAAACTTTCTACCCAACCAAACTATCCTGACATGTTGTTTTTGTTTTTTGCAGGGTAATAAGGGTTAAGTGATTTGCCCAGGGTCACACAGCTAGTAAGTGTCAAGGGTCTGAGGCTGGATTTGAACTCAGGTCCTCCTGAATCTAGGGCCGGTGCTTTATCCACTGCATTACCTAGCTGCCCCTTGCTGATGTCTTTGTACCCCTTTCTAAAAAATGTTCCTAAATGCATAAAGTAAAACACATAGGATGACAAAGGCAAACAATCATATTGCAACATAGTCTGTAGATAGGAAGACTATGGTCACGTGAAGTCTAGTGGCAAGTCTAATGCCTGCAGTAATTTTAAAATAATGATGAACTGGCCAGCAGGCAATAAACAGTTATTGTGCTTATTATGGGCTAAGTGCTGGAGACACAAATACAAGCAGAAAGAAAGATAGTCCCTTCCCTCAAGAAACTTACATTCTAACAGAGGAGATAACTGCATATAAGGAAAGCAAGGAAGGGAAGAAGCACGGGGGCCTGGTGGTAAAATTGTAAAGTCCAGAAAGTCAGATGCAGTTAGGAGAGGGATGAAGAATGGTTGGCTTGGGTCCATTCCCAAAATGGAGGTCCTGGAAGAAGGTCATCAAGAGGAGAGGTATGATAAGTATAAACAATATTTTGAGATATCTGCCAAAACTACAATATGACATGATTTCTATTGGTAACAATTACAATTACAGGAACAGATATTACTACTGTGGTTATTACTTCAGCCCAAGAGAAGACTCATCCACCAATGCTATAAACTAGGTGTGACCTATACTATGTAGGTATTGAGCCATGTTATGATCTAAGTTCCCCCTCCCCCTTCAGACATCAAGGTGGTATAGGGAGGATTATGGCCCCACTGAGTTAAGGGGAAATGTTTGCATGTTCTTAATATATATGTGGGCTGCTAGGTGGTGCAGTATATAGAGTGCTAGGCCTGGAGTCAGGAAGCCTTGAGTTCAAATATACACTCAGACATTTGCTAGCTATGTGACCCTGGGTAAGTCACTTAACCCTGTTTGCCTCAGTTTCCTCTTCTGTAAAATAAACTGGAGAAGAAAATAGTAAACCACTTCAGTATCTTTGCCAAGAAAACCTCAAATGAGGTCAAGAAGAGTCAGACATGACTGAAATGGCCGGAGAACAACAATATATCTGTGAAGTAAGTATTCCTTTGTAAAAATTACCCAGTGTTAAATGGTAAAATGGGGCTGAGGTGCTAGTCACTCAAGTCAAAGGCAGAGAAATGAGATGGTACAGCCTCCTCAAGGTACCTGAGAGAGTGGGGCCAGAGTCACTCATGTCATACCACCATGTTACTGCGATGCCCAAAATAGGACAAAATGCTCTGTTTGGTGACTGAGGAGAGAAGAGTACGATGGCACGATCACCTCCCCAATCCTGGACACTTCACCTCTCTTCATACTGTCCAAGATCACATGGGCATTTTCAGTTGTTACATCATACTGTTGTCTCATATAGAACTTCTAACCAATCATCTAAAACTTCCAAATCTCATTTCAGACAGAATACTGCCTTGCCAGGCTTCCCCCCTATTGTCCTTGTGGAAGTGATTTTTTTGAACCTACATGTAAGACTTTATATATTATTCTACCTTTATAGCATCTCTCACTCCTGGCCCCTTCTTTCTGCTCAAATAGCTACCATCTGAGTTCATCATTACCTGCACTGTTGCAATAATATATTGATTGGTCTTCTTGCCTCAAGTTTCTCCCCTTTATGAGCCACCCCATTCACAACTTCCAAGGTGATTTTCCTAAAGCATAGGTCTGCCCATATCATTCCCTTGCTCAAAAAACCTATTACTTCTAGGACAAGGCTTCTTAAACAAGAATCCATAGCCACCCTACCTGGATAAATTTCAGAAGGTCCATGAACAAGGATGGGGGAAAAACTTTATTTTTACTAACCTCTAACTAAGACTTGGCATTTCCTTCTATCATAAATATAAGCAACAAACCACAGGGATATTAGAAGTACTTGTGAACTTGTCACCAAGAGAAATCACAGATTTTTCCTATCACATTACAGTTGTCAGAGATATCTCAAAATATCATTTCTATTCATCACTACTTTGAAATTACTGTAGTTATTAAACCTGCCACTGGATCTCATGTGATTTCAATCTTTCTGCCTACAGTCTAGATTTCAATATAATTGATTTCCTCTGTCACATCCCATGTGTTTACTTTCTGTATTTAAAAACATGATTCTAGGAAGGGGACCATGGGCTTCACCAGACTGCCAAAGGGGTCCGTGACCCTTAGATTAGGGTCAGATTCCTCTGTCATTTAAAAACCTTTATAGCCTGCCTCTAACCTACTTTTTTAGCCTTATGATATTTTTTTGAGGGGTTCTACAGTCAGAGTGTCTTTCTGGCTGATCCTTACTCTTAAAATTCCATTTGTTTTTATTCTACCCCATAGCAGAAATACAATCCCTCTTCACTTCTGCCCCTTACAGTCTCTTGTTACCTTCAAGTCTTGGCTCAAGTATCAGTTTCCCTATATGCCCTTTTCTGATCCCCCTGCCTGCTAGTACTTTCCCTGCCAAAATCACCCCTTTTTGGGGGGGTATTTATTTTGTGTATACTTGTAAATGTAAATGTTGACTCCCCCAGTTTATATAAGATCCCAGAGGTCAGAGACTTTGCCCCAGGAGCCTGCACACTGTAGAAATGCCTTGACCCTTGTGGTCCTTTCCTCTGATTGGTGAGTTCCTGCCCAGGAATATCATTTAAAGAAGTGCCCAGGCCATCTGTGCTCACTTCTCTGTTGCCGGTCCTGCCTGTTTGAACCTTATTACCTTTCCTTGGAAGAAGAGTGTCCTCTCCTCCCTCTCCCCCAAGATTTCTAGCTTCTTTTTCTGTCCTGTCTACCCCCATTATAAATCCAAGTTCCTTGAGGAGAGAGATTATCTTTTTTGTGGGGTGAGGACCAGGAAGGTAGGTATTTTTATTCCCAGGATTTAGCATAGTACATGACAGATGGTTGGTACATAATAAATATTGATTGTCTGATTCAATTTAATACTATTCTATATGGTCTAATGTTCTAGGCTAACTGGATATTTTTGGGTACTCACTCTATCATCTGCAAGTTTTATAAAGATTCCATCAATATCTTTGGGCAGGTTATTGATAAAAAATGTTATATATCAGATTGCTTGATGTCTTGGGGAGAGGAGAGGGAAGGAAGGGAGGGAGAAAAATTTGGAACTCAAACGCTTACAAAAATAAATGTTGAAGCTAGGTGATACAGTGGATAAAGCACTGGCCCTGGATTCAGGAGGACCTGAGTTCACATCTGACCTTAGACACTTGACACTTACTAGCTGTGTGACCCTGGGCAAGTCACTTAACCCTCATTGCCCCACAAAAAATAAATAAAACCAAAAAATGAATGTTGAAAATTATCTTTACATGTAATTGGTAAAAAATAAAATACTATGAAGTGAAAAAACCCACAAATAAATAAATAAATAAATAATAAATAAATAAAACTGTTAAACAGCAAAGAGCCAAGCACAGATCTCTGGAGAACTCTAGCAGAGACCTTATTTCAAGTTGCCATTGACTCGTTAATGACTACTCTTGAACAAACCATTTAACCAATTCTGAATCCCCCAACTCTATGATCATCTAGAATAACATAATAGACTTTGTAAAATGCTTCATTAAAAACTTGGAATGCTATGTCTATAGAATTCTTCTGCTCCACCAGTCTAATAAGCTTATCAAAATGGGAACTAGGTTAGTGTGTCTTAGGCAATTCTAGTTGCTTTTTATCATTGCCTCTTTTTCTAAATGCTCACTAACCACCCTTTTAATAGCATAACCCTCATGAAGCAGTCCTCCGGTGTTCCGGGTTCGCTGGTCTTTTTCTGTATTTGCCTTATCTTAGGTGCCAAAGGGAAGTGTAAATATGGAGTCAAAGTGGATAAAGGGGCATCATCTAAGTTAAAGGCCAGCTGTCAGAAGGTGTGCTATGTTCATATGCTCCGGTAGGATCTTCAAGCGCAAGGCATAGTGTTCTGTGAGACCACTAGGTGGTGCCATAGTGCATAAAATGTCAGGAAAACAGTTTAAAAAATTGGCCTCAAATACTAGTTGTATGATCCTGGGCAAATCACTTAACATCTTTCTGCTTCAGTTTCCTCATTTGTAAAATGGAGATAATAATAGCGCCTTCCTCCTAGGGTTGTTTTGAGGAGCAAATGAGATAATATTTGTAAAATGCTTGGCACAATACCCGGCACATCATGGGAACTGTAGTGGCATCCTAGAAGGCCTGGGTCCAGTTAAGGATGCTCTGGCTGTAAGGAGGATACTCTGACTATGAGAAATAATATAGTTGATCAGCTTGCTGGGGTCAGTTAGAGGGTACTCTTTCCTTGGAAAAGCAAAGCAGTTAATTAACCAGATAGTGGTTAGTCAAACAGATAATGAAGCAGATGTGTTGTGGGCACCCAGAAAGTTGGGTGCCTTGAAATCTATAACAGGAGCCTAATTGGGCCAGATGTGCTTGCTACATGGTTAGGACCAGGTAGTGACAATAATGTTAAGTTAGGAATATGACATATTTACCGTTTCATGTATCCCACTCCCCAATAGCTAGCATCCTCACTCTCCAAACAGCTGAAACTTTTCTTTTTGGTTGTTTGTTTTGTTTGTTTGTTTTTGCGGGGCAATGGGGGTTAAGTGACTTGCCCAGGGTCACACAGCTAGTAAGTGTCCAGTGTCTGAGGCCAGATTTGAACTCAGGTACTCCTAATCCAGGGCCAGTGCTTTATCCACTGCACCACCTAGCTGCCCCCAACAGCTATAACTTTTCAGTTCTAAGTCTATCACCCCACCCCCTCCTATCCCCTATAAAAATACAGTCTTTACTCTGGATAATGGAGGAACAGATTTATGGCATGTCATAAATCTGTTCCTCTCCAACAGTTGAAGTTTAGACTTCTCCTGGCCATACCTCTGAGTGTCAAATAAAAACTTTTACTTAAATTTTTTTGTTTGTTTGTTTGTTTTTAGTGAGACAATTGGGGGGTTAAGTGACTTGCCCAGGGTCACACATCTAGTAAGTGTTAAGTGTCTGAGGCTGGATTCGAACTCAGGTACTCCTGACTCCAGGGCCATCGCTCTATCCACTTTGCCATCTAGCTGCCCCTTTACTTAAATTTTGATTGGATTGTGTGTGAGTAATTTTTTGATAAAAGGGATATTTTTCAGATCCAGTTTCAAGGTGTCAGAACTATATAAATGTTAGCTATTGTTATTATTATTGCATGGTAGAATAATTGTAAAGTACTTAGCACAATGCCTGGCACATAGTGAGAATTATAGACATGTTAGTGATGATGATGAAGATGATGACTGAACCTCAGGCTTTTGTCTGCATCTATAATCCATTGGGAGGGGATGTAGAGAAGGAAGTTAGTTATTTGAGTGGTCCCAGGGGATTTTCTGCTGAAGTAATGGACAGCAGATTTTGCCTGGTTGCTGGCCAAGATAACCCCAGCAACCTCTGCTGGAGCAATGAGACTATAGGAAGCAATTGTGGTAAGCTGAAAGGTCTACTCTTCCTTTTGATCTCTGAGACTAAGAATAAGTAATAGCGTTTGATAAATGGCCTTTAGGTGTATGTGTGTTCCCATAGTGAAAATGAGGGGAAAGGTGCAGAAAAAAAGGGTAGAGGGAATGAACTAGAAATTCAGACTCTCCCAGAAGCAGTGGCATTCATGTGTTCAAGCCTCATCGGTTGTTAATACAATGACATTTAGCTTCCAATTTTCTTTTACTAGAATCCATTTAGACGAAATCTTGAGTGATAGAGTACTTCAGGAATATATTAAAAAAGGGAACCAAGGGGGCAGCTAGGTGGCGCAGTGGCTAAAGCACCAGCCCTGGATTCAGGAGGACCTGAGTTCAAATGTGGCCTCAGACACTAGCTGTGTGACCCTGGGCAAGTCACTTAACCCTCATTGCCACGCAAAAAAAACCCCAACAAAACAAACAAAGAAACAAAAAGGGAACCAAGAGTGGAACTCCCAGTGGGTGAGGGCACATGAGCCAAGAGAATTATGAATTATTTGGCCAGAAGGGGGAAGAAAATTCATTCTGATGTATTTTCTTATTGAGAATAAGTTTTTATTGATATCTTTTAGTTTTTACATCACCATAGGTTCCCCTAGCATCCCTTCTTCTTCCCTTCCCTGCAAGTCACCATGTATAACAAATAGTATTTTTAAAAGACAAAAAAAGTAGAAAAATCAACATAATTGATTAACACAAAGATAAAATCTGAAAATATGTGCAATGTGCAGCACTTGTGGACCTCCTACTTCTGCTGAGGGGTAGGGTGAGGGTGTCTTTTCATATCTCTGCTTTCAGGACATGCTTGTGCTTTGTAATTTAGCAACATTCACTTTTTTCATTTATTTAGAATTTTCCCCACCTTACATGTAAAAACAAATTGTAACATTGATTTTTTTTTAATGTAATTTAATTTAATTTAATTTTGTGGGGCAATGAGGGTTAAGTGACTTTCCCAGGGTCACACAGCTAGTACGTGTCAAGTGTCTGAGGCCAAATTTGAACTCAGGTCCTCCTGAATCCAGGGTCGGTGCTCTATCCATTGCACCACTCATTGCACCACCTACCTGCTCCACAAAGACTGTAACATTGATTTTTTTTTTAATTTAGTGAGGCAATTGGGGTTAAGTGACTTGCCCAGGGTCTCACAGCTAGTAAGTGTCAAGTGTCTGAGGCCGGATTTTAACTCAGGTACTCCTGAATCCAGGGCCAGTGCTTTATCCACTGTGCTATCTAGCCGCCCCCTATCCTGCATTCTTAAAGAGCGCCAAATAATATCACTATGTTGGAGACAAGGTCTAGTGTGTCTGACTGTGGCTGGTCAAACCAATACGAGTTTGGAAAGCTATACCACAGGTCAAGCTGAGAGAAATGATTCTTAAATATCCAATTATTAGGGAGATCTTGGGGTTTTTCCTTTCCCATTTCCTCATTCTCTAGTAGGTCAAATCAGCATCTGAAGCACATTGCTCATAATGAGATTGGATTAACTTTCTCCTCAATCTTGTTCAGACTGGAACTAACTGGGGAATCCCATTGTGTTCTACATAGGCTTGTGGGGGCGGGTGGGGAGGACATAAATCCTTTGTCTAGATTGCCCAGGGCTAGGGGTGATCTGGGAGTAAAAGTAACATCATCAAAGTTACATACCCCTCTCATTAGAATAGGCCCACATCTCATTATAATATTCATTCTTCTCTCATTAATTATTAACCAATCAGAGTTGATTGCGCCTTTTGGGAGCACTCTCTTCCAAGGGAATAGAGGCATCAAGAAGATGTCATGATTCATCTTTGGTTCACAAGATCAAAAGACCCTTCCTTTTATTAATTACTCACTAGCCATAATTAATAAAATGATTAATTACCCAGAAGTATGTCTCTCAAACTTTTCATTTGTTACAGGGTATAAATAGTAAGTATGAACATTTGGGATGGAGATGTCTCTAAATTTGTGCATCTCACGTTTCTTTTGAGCTACTGCCATTCTGCTTTACTCATAGAGCACAGCGCCATTTTGATGTAAGCACATCTTGCTGGATGGTCCTGTGCCAGTATTTCCAATGTCTCAGCAATGGATTCCAAAGTTCTTCAGAGAGACCTTCAGAGTGTCCTGACCCACATGGATTTGCCTTGTGGGAATTCTCTATAAAATAGTGTTTTAGACAAACATACTTTTGGCATTAGAACGCGGCCAGCCCATTGTAGCTATGCTCTCTAGAGTACTTTGAATGCTTGGCAGTTCAGCTCAAGAAAGACCTCAGTATCCAGTACCTTATCTTGCCAGATGATCTTCAGAATCTTCCTAAGACAATTCAAGTGGAAGTGATTAAATTTCCTGGCACAGTGCTGGTATACTATCCAGGCAAACAATAGGCATACATATATGTATGAATGTAGGTGTTTATGTATATACACACCTACATACATACAATACAACAGTTATATATAACTACATATGCATATATAGTTATATATTAACATATATCTGTTAATTGTTCGTATATCTTGGATACTAAACCCTTATCACAGAAATTTGATAAAGATTTTTTCCCTATTCAACCACTTCCTTTCTTATCCTAGGTGCATTCATTTTGTCTGTGAAGGAGCTTGTCAGTTTCATGCAATCAAAGTTATTTATTTTACTTTTTGCAATAGTTTCTGTCCTTTATTTGGTTAAAAATACATCTCCTATCTATGTCTATGAGAAGTATATGATCTGATTCTCCCTGACATTTTTATAATATAATATATACACATATAATATTAAAGTCACACATTCATTTTTAATGTGTTATGGAATATGGAACAGCTAGGTGGTGCAGTGGATAGAGTGCTGGGCCTGGAGTCAGGAAGATTCATCTTCCTGGGTTCAAATCCAGTCTCAGATACTTAGTAGCTGTGTAACCCTGGACAAATCACTTACCCCTGTTCCTCATCTGTAAAAGGTACTGGAGGGGAGCAGCTAGGTGGTGCAGTGGATAAAACACTGGCTCTGGATTCAGGAGGGCCTGAGTTCAAATCGGGCCTCAGACACTTGATACTTACTCGCTGTGCGACTCTGAGCAAGTCACTTAACCCTCATTACCCCACCAAAAAAAAAAAAAAGAAGAAAAAAAAGGTACTGGAGAAGGAAATTGCAAACTCTCCAGTATCTCTATCAAGAAAACCTCCAATGGGGTTATGAAGAGTTGGACATGACTGAATAACAACTGAGCTGTATTGAACTGTGCTGTGGAGTAAGGTATAAATTGTAGGTATAAACCTAATTTCTGCCAGACTCCATTCCAGTTTTCCTAGCAGTTGTTTTTTTGTTTTTGTTTTTGTTTTTGTTTTTGTTTTGTTTTTTTTGTGAGGCAATTGGGGTTAAGTGACTTGCCCAGGGTCACACAGCTAGTAAGTATCAAGTGTCTGAGGCCCGATTTGAACTTAGGTACTCCTGACTCCAGGGCCGGTGCGATATCCACTGCACCACCTAGCTGCCCCAGTTGTTTTTTTTTTTAAATCAAATATGGAGTTCTTTCCTAAGTGAATGTATTTTCAACTTTATCAAAAACTGACTGGGTTATGAAGTTCAATTGTTTCTACTTCTGTTTCGTGGGATTTTCTTCTCTAATCTGTCATTCTTTTTTATATTTTATTGTATTGTTTAATCCATTTGCATTTAAAATTAGGTATATTTTTGAAAGGTTTAGGTTTATATTATAAAGGTTAGGTTTATATTTTTCTTCATTTGTTGCAATTTTTTTCCAAATTAGAATTTTTTTTCCTTCTTCCTCTGGAAACTCGGTACTATGTCTGTTAAGTTATTTTAGTTTAGTCTACTTTAAGGCCACCCTGGCTCTCTTCCTCTCACTTTCAACCACCTTCTCCTTATTTGTTCCCACTTTCACTAATTTTGGAGTTTTGCTTATTAGTAACTTTTTCTTGCTTTTATCTAGTTATTTGATTTATGGAGTCTCTGCCATAGAATCATGTATCAAAGGCACTCCACCACTTAAACAAGTTTCTCCTTTTCTTTTCCCCTTTTTTAAATCCCCCCTCCTTTGCCTCTTTGCCCATTCTAATGTAGGCTCTTTTCTTCCTGAGAGACCAGAAGAGTAGTTTTCCCTTCATTGTTAGCCTTTGACGTATTAGGTACATCACATTCTTGTTGTTGTTCAGTTGTTTTCAGTTGTGTCCAACTCTGAGACCCCATTTGGTGTTTTCTTGGCAAAGATACTAGAGTGGTTTACCATTTCCTTCAACGGCTTATTTTGTTTTGTTTTGTTTTGTTTTTCAGGGCAATGAGGGTTAAGTGACTTGCCCAGGGTCACACAGCTAGTAAGTGTCAAGTGTCTGAGGCTGGATTTGAACTCAGGTCCTCCTGAATCCAAGGCCGGTGCTCTATCCACTGCGCCACCTAGCTGCCCTATAGCTTATTTTACAGATGAAGAAACTGAGGCAAATAGAGTTAAGTGACTTGTCCTGGGTCACTCAACTGGTAAGTGTCTGAGGCCAAATTTGAACTCAAGAAGATGAGTCTTCTTGACTCCAGGCCTGGTATTCTATCTACTCAACCTCCTTACTGCCCAAGCACATCACATATTCTCCTCTATATCCTTTCATCCTCCTGCCTTTCTATGCAACCTCCCATTTTGTAATTTAGTTCCACAAAACAACATTATTCTCTTGTAGGTGGGATGTTGTGAGGTTTAGTCCATGATATTTCAGGCCCATTTCTCTTCTATAACTTCTTTTTGAATTCTGCTTTCACTCTTATGTCTTCATGGACATTTAGAAAGAAATCTCTTGATGATCTGTTTTTATTTTGTTTTTGTTGTTCTCTGTTGCTGTATTTGTTTACCCTTTTTGTATTTCCATTGTCTGAGCATGCTTTTTAAAATGTTATTGTGGGGCAGCTAGGTGGCATAGTGGATAAAGCACTGGCCCTGGATTCAGGAGGACCTGAGTTCAGATCTGACCTCAGACCCTTGGCACTTACTAGCTGCATGACCCTGGGCAAGTCACTTAACCCCCCTTTGCCCTGCAAAAAAAAATTTTATTGCTAGAGGGGCAGCTAGGTGGCACAGTGGATAAAGCACCGACCCTGGATTCAGGAGGACCTGAGTTCAAATCTGACCTCACACTTGACACATATTAACTGTGTGACCCTGGGCAAGTCACTTAACCCTCATTGCCCCACAAAAAGAAAAAGAAAAAGACTAGGAGAGACCCCAAGGGTCTTCTAGTGGTAGTCCAAAATGTTATTGCTTTTTGCTTTTCTTCTTCTAAATTTTCCTTGAGTTCTGTGTATTTTTATTCCCAATCAGGCATCTTCTCTTTTGTTTCTTTGATGAGACATCACTGTGGATTCAAGTCTCCATTATGCCAATTATTTCTGCTGTGCAGGCCATAAATTCTGATTTCATAATCCTTATTTCTCTTTTAAACCATTAAGAAATAACTTCCTATAGTTTCCTGCTCTCTTCAGAATTCACAGGCTCCTCAGCCACATTATGTTGATTTATTTTCTTTTGTGTTGCAATATTTATTCATGGAAGCCCAAACTATTTTCCTTCTGTCATTAATATCTTCCCTATTGGTTTATCTGTTTATGCTCATGATCTTGAAAGATCTTTAATAATTTCACACACACCCCCTTTATTTTCCCGTGTTGCTCACTTTCTGACTCTCTCCCTTTGATGGTACTTTCCCTGGGGGCTGTATCTCAAAACTATCTCATCCTTTTCCCACGCTGGCAATTCACGGTTCACCACCCTCAATCTTTGTCCCAAGTAACTTCTAGAGGAACAAAGCTGGTCTCAGCTTGATTTCAGGCTCTTTCCCTCAGGCTTAGTAGAATGCCACATAGCTCCATACACATGTCTTGCCCTAGTTCCCTCTATTCCTTAGTTCTCTGGGCACTGTTGCAGCATAGAGTGTTACTGCTCCTTGCTATTATCATGTTCGTGACTCCTGTCTCAGCCTAAGCAAATTTCTGCTGTTTAGATCTCTGAGGCATTAGGTACGGGGCAGGGGGGGGGTGTGCCGGGGACACAGGGGTACAGTGTTGAATTCTGTTACAAATGTATGGGTTGGTTTGTGCAACATAATATATTAATGGAGTGGAAATGTTGGGTGAGCATATTAGGAGTTTAGGATTAGCTTTCTCTGCTATTCTCATTCTTTGAGTTTTCACTTTGCTTTCTTGATGTCCAAGACAGGAAAGAACTGAAATCGCTTTCTCTCTGGTGCATAATTCTGCTTTTGGAGAGGTTTGAGAGGTTATGATGATTGAAGAAAATGTCTAGCCCTTAACCTTGTTAGTCACATAACCCAGAAGTTTTTTTTTTTTTTTTTGTGAGGCAATTGGGGTTAAGTGACTTGTCCAGGGTCACACAGCTAGTAAGTGTTAAGTGTCTGAGACCAGATTTGAACTCAGGTCCTCCTGAATCCAGGGCTGGTGGATTCCACTGCACCATCTAGCTGCCCCAGAAGTTCTTTACAATAGACTTTATTTATTTGTTTTTAAATTTACAAAGCGCTTTCCTCACAACAGTGCAATATAGGTAGTCATATTGTTTTTTTGGTTTTAAAAATTTTGGGGGTGAGGCAATTAGGGTTAAGTGACTTGCCCAGGGTCACACAGCTAGTAAGTGTGCTAAATGTCTGAGGCCAGATTTGAACTCAGGTCCTCCTGAATCCAGGGCCGGTGCTCTATCCACTGTACCACCTAGCCGCCCCACAGGTAGTCATATTGTAGTACAATAAAGTTATTATTCCTGTTTTACAGAGTAGGAAACTGATATTCATAGATGGTAGTGACTTGCCCAGGATCACACAGCCAATGTGTCAGAGACAAGATTAGGACCCAGGTGTCCTGATTCCAAGTCAACCACTGTTTCCACCACAATATGTCATGATATCTCTTTTTTGTTTGTTTGTTTTTTGTTTTTTTAATTAATTTATTTATTTATAATTTTCCCCAAGTTACATGTAAAACATTTTTTTTCACATTGATTTTGTTGTTGTTGTTATTGTTGTTTTGGGGGGAGTTTTTTTGGGTCACATTGATTTTTTAAAACTTTGTGTTCCAAATTTTCTTCCTCCCTCCCTCCTCACCCCTCCCTAAGAGATCAAGCAATTCAATGTAAGTCATACATGTGCAGTCATGCAAAACATCTTCACATGAGTCATGTTGTGAAAAAAAAAACAGACAAAATAACTTTAGAAAGAGGAACTAACAAATAAAATTATACTTCAATCTATATTTAGATGCCATCAGTTCTTTCTCTGTTGATGGTTTGCATTTTTTATATGTACTTCTGATAGTATCCTGCTCATCATTTCTTTCACAATTACTATTGCTCTCAACAGGAAGGAATACCCATAGCTTTTTGTATCGAGAATACTTCCTCTAATAGACTTTAAAATGCAGAACCTGTTAGGTAGCAGAGTGGATAGAGTGCCAGGCCTGGAGCCCAGAAGACCTGAGTTCAAATCTACACTCAGACAGACATTTGCTAGCTGTGTGACCCTGAGGAAGTCACTTAATCCTGTTTGCCTGAGTTTCCTCATCTGTAGAATGAGCTGGAGAAGGAAATGGGAAACCATTCCAGTATCTTTGCCAAGAAATCCCCAAACGGAGTTACACAAAGTCAGACATGACCGAAAAACAACCAAATAATAACAACAATGCCTTTATCAGGGAAAATCGAACTGCTCATGCTCAGTTTTAAGTGAACTGGTATAACTCCAGCCTCAATCACCCCTTGGCGACTTGTATAGATTAGAACCCTGCTCCAAGTTACACCTGGTAGTGCAAGTAACATTATCCCTTGTACAAGTAATACTGTGTAGTTGGTTTAGTATGGGGGACACAGTATTGAACACATGCTCCAGATTTTTGACAGAAGAGATTTCAAGATCACTGGTCTATAGTTTCCTGATTCTGTTCTTTCCTCCCCCCTTTTTTTTTTAAATCAGGACAACAGCTGCCCTTCTCCAATCCTGGTTCCCCTCCTATCCTCCAAGAGCTTTCAAAGATCACTAAGTGGGGGCAGCTAGGTGGCGAAGTGGATAAAGCACTAGCCCTGGATTCAGGAGGACCTGAGTTCAAATCTGGCCTCAGACACTTGACACTTACTAGCTGTGTGACTCTGGGCAAGTCACTTAACCCTCATTGCCCCGACCCCCCCAAAAAAAGATCACTAAGTGACTCACATGGGGTACTATTTTCAATACTCTTCTATACAGTTTACCTGGAGCTGCTCACTTAAATTGCTCAAGGGCAGGTAGGTACTCCCTGACTAGTCCCCTATTTATCTAATAGAACTTTTTTCGAAGCTGCTCTGCCTTTTCTCTGTCTTCAGTTATCTTTATCATATCTACCCTGAGCAGTGGTTCTCTCCTTTATTTGATCTTCTTCTATCCCTAATCTAACTAGAAAGCCTCCACTGACCCACCCAGCCCTCTCTTGTTTCCTTAAATTTCCCTGACAAAGTTGGGCAATCCTTAGATTTAACTTTTCTAACACTATTTTTACATGATTGTGTCACACTTTTGTATTCACCCTCCATCGCCTGAATTTGCTTTCTTCTTCTATACACATCTTTTAAAAATCTATCTTGGTCAGGGCAGGTGGTGCAGTACATAGAGCCCTGGAGTCAGGAGGATCTGAATTCAAATCCAGATTCAGACATTTATTAGCTGTGTGACCCTGGGCAAGTCAATTAACCTCTATTGCCTCCAAAAAGAGATTTAGATTTCAGCAGAGGTTCCGTGTTTAGAGAGAATCAGGCCTAGGGAGCCCAGAGAAGAGTGCAGAGATGCCAGGAAGATTAGAATCATTTTAGACAGCTCCCTCTCCTCCTTTCTGGAATTTAATTCTTGAGAATTTCCCATTACTCTTTGTGCAACTTTCTCTTAGAAGTTGAGTCCACAAGTTCTTAAGTATCTTCTCTCTGGACCCTTTGAAATCTTCTCTCCCAAAATCTTGGGTTCATGTCACATTATTCCTTGCTTTCCTTTCCTCTATCACAGATTCTAAAACAGAGAGGCCTCATCTCCTCAAGTTCTTATCTTTTCTAGCCCAGCAACCAATCCCTCTTCACTGATGAGAATTAGGTCTAGAAGCATTTCTCTCACCAGTTTCTCAGCCTTTTTCAAGGATTAACTAATCATGAAGAATACATAGTGATTATAATAATGGAAATGAAAAGAATACTAAAAGGAAGATGAACACTGAGTAATTGTAATAACTGACCTTGGTCCCAGAGAGTAGATAATGGAAGCAAATAGAGAGATGAGGGACTGCAGGGACAGAATATTGGAAACATTGTTAAACAGTCACTATAGTCATTGTTTTTATTTAACTGTTTTTCTTTGTTAGAAGGAGGGATTTAATCTCAAGGAGTAGGAGTTAGGGAGTTGGGGTTATACAGATACAAACAAAAAACATCAGTAAAACTTATTTTTAAAAAATATTAGCCTTTCTCCTTTGGTCAGAAAGATAATTCCAATGGACTGATAACTGTAATCATCTACCATTTCTATTAGGAGTTTATTTCTCTTTTGAAGAATTCTGGAGTTTCATAATAATAATTATTATTATAATAGCTAACATTGATATAATGCTTACTATGTGCCAGGTTCTTTATAAATATTACCTCATTTGGTTCTTACAACAATTCTGGGATGTAGATGCTATTATGATCCCCAATTTATAGATGAGGAAACTGAGACAAACAGAGGTTAAGTGACTTGCCCAGGGTCACACAGCTAGTTAAGTGTCTGAGGCAGGATTTTAATTCAGATCTTCCTCACTCTATGCCCAGTGCTCCATTCACTATAACAGGGCTTCTTAAACTTTTTCCACTCTCCACCCCTTTTCACCCGATAAATTTTTATGTAGCCCTGGGCAGTTAGGTATATAAAAAAGTATGCATAACTTCCATATCCATGACCTCCACATTCAGTTACATGACCCCATATGGGGTCCTGACCCACAGTTTAAGAAGCTAGGCTTGGGGCAGCTAGGTGCCACAGTGGATAGAGCACCGGCCCTGGAGTCAGGAGTACCTGAGTTCAAATCCGGCTTCAGACACTGAACACTTACTAGCTGTGTGACCCTGGGCAAGTCACTTAACCCCAATTGCCCCACCAAAAAAAAAGAAGCTAGGCTCTATTTCTATGATCTCTGGTGGGTCCACAGGATTCTCTTTCATGGGAATATATTAGTTCATTTCCCCCTCATATTATAATATTTGTCCAACGTGCTTTAAAAAAATTTTATTCATCTTTCTGGTTTTATGATCCCTTTTGTCCGTTTATCTGTGTGTAGGCTGGATTTTATTTAGGTTTTTCTCTCTTGATCTTTAGAAAGAACTTCATATCTGTTTACTTATTCCTGTAACTCAGGGGCCAACACCCCTTGGATTTAGGATAGCATAAGCTGAGGTCAATCATGGAAGTGGCCCCTCAAAATCATATCTCTGGCCCATTTTGACCCCACCCCATAGACTTACTCCATGAAGGCATACAGGGTACAGAACAGTCTTTATTTGACCCCAGGACTCAAATAGCCCATGAACAATCAAAGCCATTCTCCCCCTCTTTGGTTATTCCACATTTCTCTCCAGGTCCCTCGGGTCCTCCAGCCCCGCCCCCCCGCCATGACTTGGACTCCTCTTACAAACTGGGGACTGTTAGAGGGACAAGCCAGTAGTGAGTTCCATTTTCACCCCAGGGGTGTATACAGGTCTTAAGCCTTACACTAAGAGGTTATAAGTGGTTATGCTCTACTATAAAAAACAAACAAAAATCCTCACCTATTCATTCAACATAACAAAAAAAATTGTTATAATACATTATCCTTAGGGCAACTGTTCTACTAAGCAGAGAAATCTCCTAAAATGGGAGCTGTAATAACTGTTTCAATATACAAATAAGTGTTAAATGGATCCATTCCCACTCGAGAGCCCAGTCTCTCACTTAGCTTTATTTCTAAAGGTAGAAATTCACACATCAGTGACACATCAAATCATAACAGCTGTCACAGCAATCACATAGGGCACTGGCCAATAAAAAATGACAAGTAAAACATTACCACAGCCCAGGATTCTTGCTTCTTTCTCTAGATCAGGATTCAGCAAACGACGCTGGCTGGTATCAAATGTTGTCCCAACTTTGTCCAGGGACGAAGAATGATTTTTGACATTTTAAAATTAAGTTTTGTTGATTTAAAAAATTATAAAAAGGGGGCAGTTAGGTGGCACAGTGGATAAAGCACTGGCCCTGGATTCAGGAGTACCTGAATTCAAATCCGGCCTCAGACACTTGACACTTACTAGCTGCGTGACCCTGGGCAAGTCACTTAACCCCCATTGCCTCTCAAAAAAAAAAAAAGGTAATGAGAGGAGCAGGTAGGTAGCATAGTAGATAAAGCACTGGCTTTGGATTCAGGAGGACATGAGTTTAAATCCAACCTCAGACACTTGACACTAGCTGTGTGACCATGGGCAAGTCACTTAACCCTCATTGCCCCCCCCCACACACACACACAAAAAAAGTAATGAGACATTCAAGAGACTTGGTTGGCTCAAGGGACTTTCAGAGGACAATGGGGACTGAATCTATCAATGGCACTTTCTCATTACTTCAGTAGCTAAACTACCAGTGTAGTGGCCTGAGTCAAACCCAGCACCACACACAGAGATGACTCACTGAGTACAGGAGCAGAGCGATATATTTGCCAATGTGAGTGTTGCAAAAACAAACTATAACAATAAAAAAATTTAAGTGGGTAAGAGAGTATAATAAATTTTTCTTTATATTTTAAGAAAAAAAATTCTATGGACCAAGAGAAATAGCATTAATTCAACCTGAAAGGTGGGTGTGATGGGGAGGTGGGGGGGGAGAAGAGCTATGGGACACTAGAGGTATGTTTAAATTAAGAAAGCAGTTGGTTTGCAAAACACAAATTGCCTCATGTCAGGAAAGGGCCAGTGATATGAAGTATGCAGGTATAAAAAGCTCTCAGTGGACCTTCCCTTCCATTTTGTGGCAGACCTCAAGATTGGAGCAATGCAGGAAGCAATAAAAGGAGCTAAGTCCTCTAAAACAGGATCCATTTTTCTGAAATGCTTCGAGCCCAGGGTTCATAGCCAGAAAGCTCGGAACAGGCAACCACAGGCCGGACAAAGCAGGTCCTAGGAGATGGTCACAACCAGGAAGGATGCCTCAGTTTATGAGCATCCTTATAAAATAAGGATAATACCACTATGAGGGAAAAATCCATCCTCTTCTCAATAATTCTCAGCAGCGAGGTGACAAAGGCTTTATTTTCTTCTCATGAGAAGGAGGCACCCTAGTGTGCAGCTAGTGGGTGCCCAGAAAGGGGGCTCGAAGGCCCTGTTTTATACCCTAGCCCCTAACTCGAATGGACCTTCCCCTTTTTCATCACTGGTCAGGGTTACAATCTACGCGCAAAAACTAGCTAATCGGAACTCGGTATTTCCACGCTCTTCCTTGTATGGGCATAACTCAGGAGTGGACCTTATACTTCCTTATATGGACAGAACTCTGGAGAGGACCTAATTGAGACCAGGGCTCCTTGAACCATGTGACCTTGCTAACCTGAGGGGGAGGAGGGGATCTGAGACCTTTGTCCTACAAACAGGTCAGGGAAGTATGACTGACTGTTATATCCACATTGAGAGGAGACAACTACCCATTTCTCACAACCACCCACATCCCAAGGTTGTTGTGAGAATCAAATAAGTTAATATATATAAAGTGCTTTGTTAACTTTTGATATAGTGGGAAAATGGGGTACGGGTTGGGGTTCTTGGGAATTCCTCTTTAAAGAATTACACCCTCTTGCACACAAAACTTAGTTAAAACAAGGTGATAGTTTATTTAGGAGCAAGGGAAGGGAAGGGTGGGGGGAGGGAAACCATGAAAGAAATCCTTAGACTTTTCATGGGGAGATTTGGCATAAAGCACATGGCTCAGAGGTACCAAATCTCCTCGAACAGGAGACCGGAAGGTACTTTTATAGATGACTGATGGGGGTGGACCATCTGCCTGTGGAAAGTTCCTTTAGTGAGAGAGGACCATCCCCCACTGGTGGTAGCTGGGGAATTGGGTGAGCAGTGGAGGACCATCCCCCACTGGTAGTGACTAGAGGAATTGGGTGAGGGGTGGCTACGGATCCCTCTTCAGAACACAAAGGCCGAAGCCACACCCAAACTTATCTCCCCAGGATAAGGGAGACCGGAATGAAGGGTAGGAATCCCAAGCTAGCTCAGTCTGATTTGGTTCCTCTAGGCCTTATCTGTCCTCTGGTTTAGTTTCTCAAGGAGAAGATTCCTCGGTGTGCCCCAGAGAAATTCTGGGGTGCTCTGCGCCCCATGACATTCCCCACTTCTCTATATATAAGGAAAGGGGACGAAGATTCTTCTGAAACTGCTTCATGCTGACCGGGGGTCGAAGAAATCACGGCGCAAGGGAGGGGGAGGGGAGAGAAGTGGAGAAGGCCTGGAATGCTCGGAGTTGTGAGGGGCCCAGAGAGTCCAGAGGCAACACGTAGGCACAGTGTCATGAATCCTTGAGCCTAGATGGAACAGACTTAAACAAAAAAATTAAAACTGACCAGAGCAAAAGGGAAAAGGGACTTTATCAGATCAGGAGTCAAGTGGGACCTTTTTGCAGGACAGGGTGTGGCCTGCTTTACAGGAGGGAGTTCAAGCCTAATTCTGTGATAGGCAGTGTCTGTCTACATTAAGGGTCCCTTTTATCCCATCCCTACTTTGTGCCTTGATTGCATGCTAGGACCTGAACCAGAGAGTAAGACAGAGGTCGCCCCAAAACCATTCCTAGGCTTGCCTCCTATGTCCAGCTTGGCCATAGGCCCGACACGATGCTGGTCAGGAGAGCAAGCTGCAGAGCCGATCTCTTGGGTGCTGCCCTGGGGACAAAGAGGTAGGAGAGCTGACCTCACCTTCGTGCGGCGTCCCCCACTTCTGTGTCCCGGTTTACTGCAGCTGCCAGAATCTCGGCCAGCCGGAGTTCTGCTGGTAGCAGATGTGGTGATGGCGGCTGCTATTATAGAAGCTTGGTCTATGGAGCGGGCACGAGCCATCTTTTCTCTCTCTTTGGCTACTGCAAGGTCCCTGTTATTAAAAATCTTAAAAGCAATGTCAAGGAGTTGTGAGGATGGGATCTGGGGACCCCAGTCTAACTTCTGGAGCTCTCTCCTAATGTCAGGAGCAGACTGGCTGATAAAATGAATATTGAGGACAGTAATTCCTACATCTCTTTGGGGGTCTAGGTTAGTATATTTCTTCAGAGAGTCTGCTAAGCGGCTCATGAAGACAGCAGGATTTTCATCAGACCCCTGTGTTATCTCCCTCACCTTTCCATAATTGACTTGTTTCTTAACCCCCCTTCTCATTCCCTCAACTAGGCAGGTGACCATGTGATTTCTACGAGCCCTATCTTCCCTGTTATCATAGTTCCATCTCGGTTCTATGACCGGGACAGCTGTAAAACCAGGGACCCCAACCCAATTTCCAACCTGCGAGTGTTCATCCCCAACTTGTACCGCCAGGTCCCAAATCTGTTTTTTCTCATCAGGGGTACAACAGCTGGCAAGAATAATTTGCAAATCGGTCCAGGAAAGGTCAAACTCCAGTGTCACAGACTTAAAGCCATCTATGAACTTTGTGGGGTTCTCTGAGTAGCTCCCCAATTTCTCTTTAATCTGAGATAACCTGCTTATAGAAAAAGGGGCATGCCTTACTGTTGTGCCCTTCCCAATGGGAAATTCCCTTAATGGAAGCAGGGAAGTAGTGGGAGACGCTGGTAAGGACCTGGGTTGGGGAGATAGCTCAGGTGGAGACAGAGGATTGGGCGCAGGGCCCAGTGGGGGAGGGGTGACAGCCTTTGGCTGTGGAGTAGGTGGGGGAGGGGAAACAGTCTTTGGCTGCAGCATGGGTGGAGATGGGGAAAGGGAGATAGCCGTAGGTGACTGCAGATTAGGTAAAGCAGATGGGGTCGGCTGAATGGAAAAAACAGGAGAAATGGGAACATATTGGAGTTCCCCCCGATTGTAAATGGGATAGAGCAGGATAGAAGGAGACTGATATCCACTCCCCGTGTGGCACAGGGAATTGGTTCTGAGATCAGCCGGTGGGCAAGGAGAGGTCTCAGTCGTAGAGTGATATGACTGTGGTTGACCCATAGGTACGGAAGCAGGCGGAGAAGGAGTGGAATGAGAAACAGGTAGGGAATGAGTTTGAGGAGGAGGGGAGGCTGAGGTCTCAGAGTAGGTGCCCGAAGAGTTAGCTAATTGCTTGGGCTTGTGGTGATTCTCAACCAGCAAGGGGACCTCATCCTTTCCCTTTGACTTCTGGCTCAAACTCATAAAAGCCGATACGTATGGAATCTCTGTCCATCTCCCTTCACGCTTGCAAAACTTGTCCAATTGCAAAATGGTATTATAATTAAGGGTGCCGTGTACAGGCCAATTTCCTTCACTTCCTAGAGGATAATGTGGCCATAGATTGTTACAAAAATGTATCATACATCTCTTTCTTAGGTTTTTAAGTTCCAATTTAGTCCAATCTCTTAGGATGCACCCCAGAGGTGAATTTTTCGGAACACTCCCTTTCTGTCCCATAACTACTGTCTAAGGAGAATAGTCTGAACCAAGAGCAGAGAGCTGGTAAGGGATAGACACATAAGCATAAATGTTCTTACCCAGAAACGTGTAGTCTGAGGGTCCTAGCGTGGTTCGGACATCTAGGAGTCCCAGGCTGCTCTCTGCTGTCGTGCAGACGCCGACCGTCTCTACCTCTCTGTGACTCAAACGGGAGGTTGAGTCCAGTGGGAGAGGGAGAAGAGAAACCCAGAAGGTAGGGTCTTACCTCCAGGTTCTGTGCCAAGCGTGGTCCAGATGTCTGTGTGAGCTTTCAGCGAGGGAGGGAGACTCAGGCTGCCCTCCACTGTCGCGTGCGAAAGCTGACCCTCTCTCTACCTCTCTGTGACTCAAACGGGAGGTTGAGTCAGGCGGGAGAGGGAGAAAGGAAACCCAGAAGGGAGGTTCCCACCCCCCAGTTTTGTGTGTTAAGAGGAAAGAGGAAAATCCCACGCCCCTACAACGTTCGGGCGCCAGATGATATAGTGGGAAAAATGGGGTACGGGTTGGGGTTGGGGTTCTTGGGAATTCCTCTTTAAAGAATTACACCCTCTTGCACACAAAACTTAGTTAAAACAAGGTGATAGTTTATTTAGGAGCAAGGGAAGGGAAGGGTGGGGGGAGGGAAACCATGAAAGAAATCCTTAGACTTTTCATGGGGAGATTTGGCATAAAGCACATGGCTCAGAGGTACCAAATCTCCTCGAACAGGAGACCGGAAGGTACTTTTATAGATGACTGATGGGGGTGGACCATCTGCCTGTGGAAAGTTCCTTTAGTGAGAGAGGACCATCCCCCACTGGTGGTAGCTGGGGAATTGGGTGAGCAGTGGAGGACCATCCCCCACTGGTAGTGACTAGAGGAATTGGGTGAGGGGTGGCTACGGATCCCTCTTCAGAACACAAAGGCCGAAGCCACACCCAAACTTATCTCCCCAGGATAAGGGAGACCGGAATGAAGGGTAGGAATCCCAAGCTAGCTCAGTCTGATTTGGTTCCTCTAGGCCTTATCTGTCCTCTGGTTTAGTTTCTCAAGGAGAAGATTCCTCGGTGTGCCCCAGAGAAATTCTGGGGTGCTCTGCGCCCCATGACACTTTAAAGTGCTATATAAATGTTAGCTATTATTCTCTCCTCTGAGGGAAAGGGCTAGCAGACTAGTATTATTATAGCTATCTGCCCCGTCCGGTGTTGAGTATTTATTTCCTATTTATACCATATATAACTTGTTTGTAAATATTGATTTGCTTGTTGTCTGCCCACACCATCTCCATTAGATTGTGAGCTCCTTGGGGATAGGGATTATCTTTCTCCTCTTTTTGTATCTTTAGCGCTTAGCATAGTGCCTGGAACATAATAGGAAAGGAGGAATGAAGTAGGTTTCTCTTCACCAAAACTCTTGTATCAACTTTGCCTTAATAAATGTTTATTGACTGACTGTATTTACTCTCTTAATCTAAGGGTTGTTGGGAAGCTGAGGTGGGAGGAGAGAGAGGGAGAGGGAGAGCCGGGAGAGCTAGGAGAGAAGAAAGAATGAATATTTATAAAGTACTTTAAGTATTGTGCTAGGCATTGTGGATTCAAATACAAAGAAATGAGACGGTTCCTGCATTCAAGGAGCTTTCATTCTAATGGGGGAGAACAATACAGAAAAGGGAGTAGTAAAGGGGAAAGGGAGAAAGGAGGAGGAGACTGGTACTTGTGCAGCTGAATGGAGCTGGGGGAGTCTTGGATGCCAGCAAGATAAGGAGAAGGTGGGGTTCTAGGGCTGGAGAAGAGGTGTAAATGATGGTCTGAATGGAGATGAGCCAAGATGGCGTGGACATGACCAGGAAGTAAGTGCTGAAAAAGGGCTTTTGTAAACTGTGAGCAACTACATAAATCTGAGCTATCATAATTCTCTCTCTTTTTCAGAGAAATGTGAGTTGTGAATTCAGAATTACAGATGAGCAAGCAGTAACGAGAAGGTGTTTTGTCTACAACCAGAGACAGATGCTAGAAGGACAATGATCCTGAGGAGTCTAGAAAACTGAAGATTTTTGACACGTTCCGGAATCTCAATATCCAGAACAATGATCTCACCTTCCATTAAGTTCTTCTCTGACCCAATGTGAGTGACTCTAATTGCCCCATCACAGTTTTGCTAACTCAGAGCTTGAAAGTCGAGTGCTTGATCCCAGGGAGGAGGACAAACCATCATATGTGAGCATTTAGCTCTAACTCACAGTGTTCTTGCTAATGAGACACCTAGGCTGGTGTAAAGAGAGCAGTTTGCAGGGGCATCTAGTTGGCACAGTGGATAAAGCACCAGCCCTGGATTCAGGAGGACCTGAGTTCAAATCTGACCTCAGACACTTGACATTTACTAGCTATGTGACCTTGGACAAATCACTTAACCTTCATTGCCCTGAGAGAGAGAGAGAGAGAGAGAGAGAGAGAGAGAGAGAGAGAGAGAGAGAGAGAGTTTGCTCCAGTGAGGTACGGAGGCTGCTGTTGTCTCTCTCTGCTTGATTCAGTCCCCGAGTTCTGAAGGCTGCAGCTTGGCCTACCTCAAGCTGGGAAGACCTACAGGAAATCTCAAGGAAGTGTGAGCAAGGGGAGCCAATTACCGGGAAAAGGCATCCCAGCTTAGCCACAGGTTGAAATCTCTTTCTTTTCTCCAGCAGCAAAGGTGATAGGGGAAGGATTTCTGGCTGAATGGTTTTCTCCTTGAAAGTAAAAGCTGCTGCCGTCTGCAGAAAGGACAATTCCTTCACCCTGAAGGGACCCCTTATTAGTCAGTCAACAGTTATTATCTATTATGTGCCAGGCTCTGTGCTAAGCACTGGGAGTAGAAAACAAGGCAAAAAGGTAAAAGATATCCCCTACCCTCAGGGAGGTCACAGTCTAATGGGAAGAGACAACATGTAAACAACCATGTGCAAACAAGTTATATACAGGATAAATTGGAGATTTAAAAAGGGCAAGTACTAGTATTATCTTATTATTTAGGCATTTATTTATATTGTGGCACAGTGGATAAAGTACCAGGTCTGAAGTCAGGAAGACTTCTCTTCCTGAGTTCAAATCTAGCCTCAGGCACTTGTCAGCTGTGTGACCCTGGGCAAGTCACTTAACTCCATTTGCCTCAGTTTCCTCATCTGTAAAATGAGCTGGAGAAGGAAATGGCAAATCACTCCAGTATCTTTGCCAAGGAAAACCCCAAATGGGGTCAAGAAAAGTCGGACACAACTGAAAACGACTAAACAATGAGGACAGCTTCCTGATTCCAAATCTAGCACTCTTTCCCACTGTGCTTCGTCACTGTAGAACAGTAACACGATGGCTAAAGGTCAGGCTACTTATAAAAGATCATTACTAATCAGGAGTGCAGGCTCCAAGACAAGAGCTGGAGGACCCAGAGTTGAGTCATAATGACATGAAGACAGCCAGAGAGCATGGTGGATTGCCCCTTCCACTCCCGAGAGCAGATGCAAGGTTATCACCTAATCACTCATTTGTAGAGGCATTTGCCATAAGAGCAGGGAAGTAAAGGGGGTGAGAGAGGCAGATCACATCTTCTCATTTTCAAATGCTTCAAATTTGTGAAGCCCTCATTCCAATGCAGTGATTGACCCTAATTTAACCACTTAACCTCACTCATTTTCTGTCTTCATCTATAAAATAGGGATAATATTTGCACTGCCTCCCAAGCAATGTTATTATTTAAAAAGTACTTTTTTTTTTTCAGGGCAATGAGAGTTAAGTGACTTGCCCAGGGTCACACAGCTAGTTAAGTGTCAAGTGTCTGAAGCCATATTTGAACTCAGGTACTCCTGAATCCAGGGCCGGTGCTTTATCCACTGCGCCACCTAGCTGCCCCAAGAAAGTACTTTTTAAACCTTAATGCAATATCAAAATATGAGCTGCTTCCACAGTAAAGTATTTATTTCATGGGAAACCATGGAACCTTGGTAAAATCATTAAGCTAAAGGCTTCAAGGCACCTACTTGTTCTCTATTTCATTTAGGGAATGTGATATACATCCCTAAACAGGAGCTGTGTCTCTGTGGCATCTACCATTTCATTTCACTCTAGATTTTTGTTGTTTGAGATGAGCGAGGCTACTCACCAAACAGCTCGGAGTAGTGAAAAGAGCCTTGGTTTGGAGAATAACAGGATATTATTGTGTTGTCAAAAGCCGTGGATAAGAGGAGAAATGTGGGAAGATGTGTAAACTGAGGCAGAGTGAAGAGAGCAGAACTGGGAGAGCAATGAAAACGAGGGAGGGGGGAGAAGGCAACTGAATTCAGGAGACATGCAGTAACCAAACTGAATTCAGAGGTCAGATGACAACAGGTACTAAAAGCAGAAAACACAGACAGACAGAACTTGTATATTGGTTGGTTTTAAAAGCTCCATTGCTTTTATCTGTTACAATAGAGTGGTGGCAGCTAGGTGGCAAGGTGGATAAAGTGCCGGACCTGGATTCAGGAGGACCTGAGTTCAAATCCAGACTCAGACACTTGACACTTACAAGCTGGGTGACCCTGGACAAGTCACTTAACCTTCACTGCCCTGCAAAAAAGAGAGAGAGAGAGAGAGAGAGAGAGAGAGAGAGAGAGAGAGAGAGAGAGAGAGAGAGAGAGAGAGAGAGAACAGTTTGCTCTAGTGAGGTATAGAGGCTGCTGCCTCCTCTCTCTGCTTGATTCAGTACCCAAATTCTGAAGGCTGCTGCTCGGCCAACATCAAGCTGGGAAGACCTACAAATCTCAAGGAAGTATGAGCAAGGGGAGCCAATAGAGGGTTAATGGGAGTGGGGGATAGGTACATAGAGCAATGATTGTGATGTAACAAACATAAAACATTTGTTACACCTCTTCTGGGGCTGCTCCTCCTTCAACCCATCCTTTCACTCACAGAGATTGAGATCCTCAGAGGGTAAAGTTACTTATGAGTAACTCTGAGGAGCTATGGTTTCTAACACTAGAGCATCTGAGCCCCTACCAGCATGCTCTGAATGAACAGTTAGCCAGTAGCCTCAATTAGCTTTTAGCAAAAGTATTTATTAAGATAGCATAGTTAGAACAGTTGGTATAAAACATTCTCTCCTTCCCTCAAAGTCTGGGGTACACTCTCCTCTTGTATATTAAAGGTATCTGGGGCAAGTGGGTTTAAACTTATAATACTATGACAGTGAAGCACACATGTGGGATGTATATATGATAAAGGAGTAAACTCAAAATGCTTCATTACTGGAAGTTATTTCTTGAGTCCATAGTCAGTATTCTTTTCTGATGCAAGGAATCACGGTCCTTAAAGCAACTTCCTCCCTGTTTCTGCCAGTGTCCATGTTCAAAGAGTTTATCCTGAGTGTGTCTGTCTGCCATTGGCTAAATGCCTTGTTTCTTAAGGGGTTCCTTTTCTCTGATATGACCAACAGAGGGAGGGGTTTCCCCCCAGGAGCTTGACTCAAACTCTACTCCTCTACTCCTCTATTCCTGAAATCTAATGTTCCGCTACTAGGCTGGAACTCCCTGAACTGAGGAATTGCTGAAATTCCTCTGCTATTTAAAACTCACAGATAATAAAATTATTTGGCTAGCCAATCATGATTTTTCCCTTCTTGACTAAGTCAAAGAACTTTTCACCTCAGGGTGTAGAAAACTTTATTTACACATCTGTCAACTGATTGATTGATTCTGTAAAACAATGCGAGTCTTTCTCAACGGATGGCTATTATTATAAATTGATACAGGGCTGGGGGAGGGGAATTCTACCCCCACATATATATTTTTAGAAGAAAGAAAGATCATTGACTTCGAGTCAGAGGGCCTGAGTTTGAATCAGCTCTAGCTTATTACTTACATGACCTTGGTTAAATCACTTTCCCTTTTGCGGCCTCAGTTTCTTCATCTATAAAATCTGGGGAAATGGACCTTTCTATTCTAAAACCTGCAATCCTAGGGCTTATTCTAGGGCAGCAATGCTGACCTCCTTCCCAAATTTAGCATTCTCTTCACTCTTCTCTTTGACCTTGCTGAGACATTTGATGTTCATACATCCTGCATCTTTTTTGTTTGTTTTTGGAGGCAATCAGGGTTAAGTGACTTGCCCTGAGTCACATAGCTAGTCTGGGGTCAGATTTTGAACTCCACTCCTCCTGACTCCAGGGCCAGTGCTCTATCCACTTCACCACCTAGCTGCTCCAATACACCCTACATCTTGAAATCCTTTTCTTTTTTTTTGTCTTCCTCACTCTTACTATTGTATTATTTGTAAGCATGTGTTTGACATTTGGTTCACTGTCTACTCCAACCCATTCTCTATTCAGTCATTCATCAAAGTGATTTTCCTAATGCGCAGGTCTGACCCTATTACACACCTATTCAATAAACTCCAGTGGTTCCCTATTATTGCCTGCAAAATCAAATACAAAATGCCCTGTTTGGTATTCAAAGCTCTTCATAACCTAGCTCCCTCCTACCCTCCCAGTTTTTTTACACCTTACTCCCCAGCACATAGTCTTCAATAAAGAATGGTAGCAGTGTCAGAGGAGAGGAGAATTAGAGAGATGTTACAAAGATAAAATTGACAGAACCTGGCAGCAGATTAGATATGTGGTGTGAAAGAGAGTGAGGTGTTAAGGATGACAGCTAGGTTGGGAACCTGGGTAGCTCAGAGGATGCTGGTGCCCTCAACAGTAACAGGGAAGTTTTGTGGTAGGGAAGAATGGGGGGGGGTGGAATAAGGAGTTTGTTCAGTTTTGAACATAATGAATTCAAGTTGTCTTTGGGGCATCCACTTTGGGATGTCCACTATACAGTTGGAGATATAATAATTGAAGTCATCAGAGAGGTGAAGGCTGGATTAATAGATAATAGAGTCATAAGCTTGGAAATGATCATTGAATCCATGGTAGCTAATGAGATCACCAAGTGATAGTATAAAGGGACAAGAGAAGAAGGCCCTATGGGACATTCAGGATTAGTGGCCATGACTTGGATGAAGCTCCAGTAAATAAGACATAGAAGGAGTGGTCAGACAGACAGGAGGAGAACCAGGAGAGAATAGTGTCACAAAAACTTAGATAAAAGAGAGTATCAAGGAGAAGAGAATGATTGATAGTATCAAAAGCCAAGAAAGATCAGGAAGAATGAAGATTGAGAAAAGGCCATTTGATTTGGCAATTAAGAGATTATTAGTAACTTTGTAGTTGAATGATGAGGTCAGAAGCCAGCTTGTAGAGAATTAAGAGTGGAAAAAGAGTACAGGGGGGCAACTAGACACTTAATACTTTTTTTTTTTAAGTGAGGCAATTGGGGTTAAGTGACTTGCCCAGGGTCACACAGCTAATATGTGTTAAGTGTCTGAGGCCAGATTTGAACTCAGGTACTCCTGATTCCAGGGCCGGTGCTTTATCCACCTAGCCACCCCCACTTAATACTTACTAGCTGTGTGACCCTGGGCAAGTCACTTAACCCCAATTGCCTCACTAAAAAAAAAAAGGAAAGAAAAAAAAAGAAAAAGAGTACAGGAAGTGGAAACACCTATTGTAGATGGACTTCTCAAAGCCTTCAGCTACAAAAGGCAGGAAAGATATGAGACAATTAGGAGAATAAAAGAGTCAAGTGAGGTTGTATTGGGGTTTTTTTGGAAAGGATAAAGGAGATATGTTTGTAGGAAGTATGTAGGAAGTAGAGAAGTAGCTAGTAGACAGGAAGCAATTGAAGGGAGGAGACAGGATGAAGTGGGTTGGCTTGTGGATGTTGAGGGGTTAGCCTTAGCAAGATGGGCCAATTCTTCATGTGAGGCAGAGGTGAAAGAGGAGATAATAATGATAATAATGATGATAGCTAACATTTATTATAATGCTTATTATGTGCCCAGTACTGTACTGAGCACTTTACAATTACCTCAATTGATTATCACAACTACACTGGGAGGTGGGCACTGTTATTATGCCCATTTTACAAATGAGGAAACTGAGACAAATAGAGGTTAAGTGACTTGCCCTGCTAGTAAGTTGTCTGAGGCTGGATTTGAACTCAGATCTTCCTGACTCTAGTACTGGCACTCTATCCACTGTAGGTGATATGAGATAAAGGAGGAAGGGAGAAGAGGAAGTCAACCATTGGCCTCAATCTTTTTTTATTTAATATTCTTTCTCCAATTACATCTCAATTTTTTTCAGTAAAATATGTCACAAGGTTTTCAGCTAAGAGGGAAAAGTGAGAGATGAGATTTAAGGAGAGATGAAAAGGTTTGAAAGATTTGCTGTGGTAAGTGAGCTAGTGAGTTAATCAGGGAGTTGTAAAAGGTTTGCCTTGTAGCAAGGAGAGCCCAATTAAGGTTGTGCAAGGCTACATGATAAAAGGCCAAGAGACTCAAGAGAAGAGGACTGGGTAGAGATGAACAGATTTGGGGGGTTGTAAGGCAGAGGGCAAGATAGAATAATAATGATCATCATCAAATAAAGGAGTTTCAGAGTTCATGAACATCAAGGTGGAGTATTTGTGGGTGAATGTCAGATCAAGAGTATTTTTGTGTGTGGCCAAGGTGGGGTCGTCATGGGAAATGAGTAGGTTGAGTAACTGACAGGTCAGGATTTTGAGGGAGTATCATTATGTATGCCCTAGTACAAGGGCAGGAGTTGGGAGGGAGAGAAAGATGGTGAGCCAGGCACTGAACTCACTTAGGACAGTAGTTTGTTGAACACAGAGAAAATGAAAGGGAAAAAAAGAAATGTTAAGCACTCCCAGGGGAACCCCACAAACAACTATCTCCTGAAACTCCTCCCAATTACCCTCAACATGTTAAAGGTGTGACTTGGGGATTTCCAAAGACTACTCACCCAAAAATCAAAGCGAAAAAGGAAAAGAGGGGCAAGGGAATATATTCAGGACCGCAGCTTTGGGCAACAGAATAAGAGAGGACAGGAGATGTACTGGAAGAGAGATCAGTCTCCCCACTGCTGACTCATCAATCTATCAAGCTTAAGAAAACTTACCCATAGCCTGCACTTGGGCCCCCATCTTGTTCTGTTCCTCACTTCTGCCTTCATGTCTTTCATCTCTCCACCTCACTGGTCTCAGAGCTGTCTCAACTCTGCCTCAGGCCCTGGTTTTCACTGAGAGAGGCAGATTGGATGCCCAGAAGTTCCTAATCCCAAAGTCTCAGCTTAATCAGTGGCTCCGGACTCCTGGGAACTCACATGGCAACCCAAGTGTCTGACTCTTAACCGTAGAGCAGCACTTTGTTCCCTGTACTCTGCAGAGAAGATAATAAGTCTCTCTCAAGGGGAAAAGGAATCAGGGAATCCCAAGACCTGTAGGACATCATAGAGATTTCTGCACTTGTCAGTCTCACATCTGTTCCCTAGCTTCACCTCTCATGGGAATTTCCAGGGGCTCCTTGGCTTCTCAATAGAGATGAAACACGCTTTGAACTAATAACTCAGAAGGCTCTAATGTTTTAGGGTTTCTGAAGCATTTTCCTCATAAGCATACTGTTGGGCAAATGGTATAAGTAGTAGTATTATTACTACCCTTATTTTAGGGAAGGGGAAGATAAGGAAGAGAGTTTGGGTGCCTTGCCTGTATCGTGCAGCTTGCCAGTGTCGGGAGCCTTCTGGGCATGGCTATTGCCCTGATTCTTCCAGATCTCTGATTATTCCTTTTCTGCCCCTTCCCTAATTGCTGTTCTCTCCACCCTCAGCCCCATCCCCAAGACTCAATCCAATATCTTCAGGGTTTTGGTCATTTATTCCTTGGGGGAACCCATCTATTCCCTAACATGGATCATCCTCAACATCTGACCTAAATCAATAGATGTCTAACTGGATAGAGCACTGGGTCTGGAGTCAGGAAAACCGGAGTTGAAATCTTTCCTCATATACTTACTAGTTGTGTGACCCTGCTGAAATCACTTAACTTCTGCCTGCCTCTGTTTTCTTATCTGTAAAATGGTGTTAATACTAGCACCTATCTCCCAGCATTGTTGTATGGATAAAATAACATTTGTAAAGCACTTTGTAAGCTTTAAAGCACAGTATAAATGCTCACTATTATAATTATCTCTTTCCCCCACCCCTTCTCTCTAGCCTGTGGTAAAAAAATTATTTGTGGTAAAGATATATATATATATATATCGGAAGTTTGAGCTGAATCATTTGAGAGTTGAGCCCATGCTACTGAAGCGGCTTTTGAAGGACCTCCCTTTTGGGGAGGAGACCGTGACAAACTTCTGGGACACCAGCTTAAAACTGAGGGAGGAACAGAAGTTTGCTCTCTCTGGCTTTTAAACTTGGCTGTGGCGGCGCGCTCAGGTGAGAGGAAATACTTGGTTTGTGTTCGGCTTTGGGTGTGCTGATTCTCAGCCCGGCGGGCAGTTTGGGATTCGGTGAGTTTTATGAAGGAAAATAGACTAAGTTTAGATCTAAGATTCTTCATTTGTATTTCTACTTCCCTATTTCCCTAATTGGTATCACCTTTTGTTGTCTAATTAATTCCCAAGCAATAAAAACTAATCCCTCACAGATTAGAGCTCAAAGGGTTCTTTTTCTTAGTGGTCTGGGAGACACAAACACACACACACACACACACACACACACATAGATATAAGGGAAAAGTTAAAAGGGGGAGTTTAATGCTCATATATCCAACTTTGAATCTCACAAGCCTCAGTCCCACCATCTTTTTTCCCCAGTTACCCAGACTCAAAACCTCAACTCATCTTTAGAACCAAAGAATGCTAGAGCTAGAAGGGGCCTTAATGGTGAGGTATATCTTCCAACTTTTTCTGCAACTGAAACCCTATCTACAGCCTCCCGCAACCTCCACCTTCCAAACATCTTAATATTTCGACATGCATCACTTGAAGATGTCACCAATTTCAGAAGCACCCTATTCCATTTCTGGGTAATCCCGATTGTTAGGAAGCTTTTCTTTTCTTTTCTTTTCTTTTCTTTTTTGTGGGACAATGAGGGTTAAGTGACTAGCCCAGGGTCACACAGCTAGTAAGTATCAAGTATCTAAGGCCGGATTTGAACTCAGGTCCTCCTGATCCAGGGCCAGTGCTTTATCCACTGTGCTACCTAGCTGCCCCTAGCTTTTCTTTATATTAAGCCCAAATCCGCTTCTTTCCAACTTCTCCCTATCACTCCAAGTTTTGCCTTCTGCCAGCAAGAACAACCTTAATGTCCCTTCCACTTGACCAGCCTGCAAATCTTTTGCTAAGTACCTATTTCTTCAACTGTTATTTGTATGGTATTGCTCTAACTCTGCTTGCTATCTTGATGATCCTCCCTTGGATGTGTCCCAACCTGTCAATGTCCTTTCTCAGTTATGGGTTCCAGAACTAAATAGAGGAGGGGCAGCTAGGTGACGAAGTGGATGAAGCCCTGGCGGATAAAGCCCTGGTCCTGGATTCAGGAGGACCTGAATTCAAATTTGGCCTCAGACACTTGACACTTACTAGCTGTGTGACCCTGGGCAAGTCACTTAACCCTCATTGCCCTGCCCCCCCCCCGAAAAAGGTTATGGCTTTTTACAATGTATTGATTTTTCAAAGACCATAAATTCCAGTTTATTTGCTTTTGAGATGTGTCTGAGAATTTTCTAGTGCCTCCTGAAATAACTCAAGATGGGCTGAGATGTTACAGAACTGTGACCTGTTAGTCCACAGGTCTTGAAGAGCTTCTGAAATCAGTCTTGCCCACCTCCAAGGCAGAAGTTCTTTTTGTTTGTTTAAGGAAGCAATTGAGGTTAAATGATTTGCCCAGAGTCAAACAACTAGTAAATGTCTGAGGCTGGATTTGAATTCAGGTCCTCTGGACTGCAGCAATGGTGCTCTATCCTCTTCACCAACAAGCTGTCCCCTAGGCAGGAGTTCTTAACTTTTCTTTTTTTAAGGGAGGCAATTGGAGTTAAATGACTTGCCCAGGGTCACACAGCTAGTAAGTGTTAAGTGTCTGAGGCCGGATTTGAACTCAAGTACTCCTGAACCCAAGTCCAGTGCTCTATCCACTGTGCCACCTAGCTGCCCCGAGTTCTTAACTTTTTGTGTGTGTACTAAACCCCTTGGGTAGTCTGGTGAAGCCTATGGATCCCTTATAAGAAAAATGTTTTTAAATGCATAAAATAAAATTCAGAAAATTACAAAGGAAATAAATTACATTTAGATAGTTATCCATTTTTTTTTAAAAAGCAAGTTCGGGGGCAGCTAGGTGGCGCAGTGGATGGAGCACCGGCCCTGGAGTCAGGAGGACCTGAGTTCAAATCCGGCCTCAGACACTTTACACTTACTAGCTGTGTGACCCTGGGCAAGTCACTTAACCCCAATCATCTCACTAAAAAAAATAAAAACAAAACAAAACAAAACAAAACAAAAAAGCAAGTTCTTGGACTCCGAATTAAGAATCCCTGCTCTGAGGGAATTGAACTCCTAAGAGAACCCCTCTGGGAATTGAACTCCAGAGACAATCCCTATGTGACTGTAATAGTGTATTTAGGCTAATGATCTGGTTGTGATTGGGGAACTTATTCCTCTATCATTTGGTGTTTGTTTTAAGTTGTGACAATTTGAACTGGAGGAATGTTCTGTTGGGTTTTGGAGAAGCACAATATTTATTGAATGAAATTAACATCTAGTGATTGACATCATTCACTGACACAATTCCTAGGGAGTTAGAGTCCTATAAACACACATCCAAAATATGTTTATTGATCCCCCTTTTCACTCATCAGTTACTTCCTAATTAAGAGCAGTACTATAATTCCCTGTTGTTTTTACCTGTTCTTTGCAGGTTTCTCCCAAGCATGTGTATACATGGTGATGATATTGCCTTGGCAACTCTACAAGAGACTCTTTTAGCTCTTCAAATGACTGCTAATGACCACTGTCTTTATGGCTTTCCAATTAAGTGTCTTAATGAGGATATAACTCTTTCATCTCTGGAATTCCCACCATGTTCCCTCCCACCTTCCTCCCCACTTACTGATTACTGAGTACCTTACAGTGGCCTACTATTTCAGGCCTGGCTGGTGGAGCAATGAATTGACCTAGCCATTCTAAAAAGCAATTCAGGGGCAGCTAGATGGCGCAGTGGATAGAGCACTGGCCTTGGAGTCAGGAGTACCTGAGTTCAAATCCAGCCTCAGACACTTAACACTTACTAGCTGTGTGACCCTGGGCAAGTCACTTAACCCCAATTGCCTCACTAAAAAAAAAAAAAAAAAGCAATTCAGAGCTATGCCCACAAAGTTACTAAATTGTTACCAAATCTTTTGATCCATCCTTACCCACTACTCAAGCCTATACCCTGAAATAAGTCAAAGAAAGAGGGAAGAGACCTATATATGTGCGAATACATTTATAGTGGCTCTTTCCAAGGCAGCCCAAAAGGGGAAGCTAAAGAAGTATCAACAACTAAACCAATTGAGTGATATGAATGTAATGGAATATTATTGTGTCAGAAGAAATGATGAAATGGGCAATTTCAGAAGAAACTGGGAAGACCATTATGAACTGGTGCAGAGCAAAGTGAAAAGAACATTATGGAAAAAACCAAACAACTTGGCATGGCCTTAGAATTCTGATTAATTGAATGATGAACCATGAGACCAAAAGAATGAAGAAGAAAAACGACCCTCACCTTCTGACAGGACTTAAATACAGAGACATTGGGGGAATGTTTTGCTGGATTATGCAGTTATGTAGTAAAGGCTTAATTTTTTAAATTTGCTCAGTGTGGAAGGAGATAGTGGGAAAGACAAGTTAACAAATAATTTTTTAAAAAAAGATAAATTTTTAAAAGAGAAAGGTGTGGCAATCCACTCATGTTTGGCTCCATTCACCATAATTTGGAGGGAGCAGGGCAATGAGGGTTAAGTGACTTGTTCAGGGTCACACAGCTAGTAAGTGTCAAGTGCCTGAGGCTGGATTTGAACTCAGGTACTCCTGAATCCAGGGCTAGTGCTTTACCACTGAATCATCTAGCTGCCCCCAAAAAGATAAATTTTTGTTTGTTTTTTTGCAGGGCAATGAGGGTTAAGTGACTTGCCCAGGGTCACACAGCTAGTAAGTATCAAGTGTCTGAGGCCGGATTTGAACTCAGGTACTCCTGAATCCAGGATTGGTACTTTGTTCACTGTGTCACCTAGCTGTCCCCCCTATAATTTTTCTAACCACAATAACCACCCACCCCACCAGTCACCAATTCCCTTTATATGTCTTCTCCTATTTGAATGTAAGCTTCCTGAAGCGAGGGTCCACTTTGCTTTTGTAAATAGCACTTAGTAAACTTTTGTAATTAGTAAATGCTTTTTCATTGTTCATCCAGAGAAAGAGGAGAAAGCACTTAATGTAAAGAGTATGCCCTCTTCTCAATCTCCTAGAGCAATGCCAACTATATCTAGCCCTTAGGCTTCTAGGAGGTACCCCTGAGGGTTTGGAGTGTTTCTCTCTAATGCTGTTGGCGCAAGCCCCCATTTTGAGTGTGTTGTTCTCCACACCCTACCACCCCCACAGTTAGCTGCCAGGGACTAGAGATCCATTTAACCAATTAATATCAATTTGCTTTTATAAAGTATTTATGTTCTTAGGAGATATAGTGAAAACAGAAGTACAAACATGCCCTCCCCTAACACTTCAGTAGCTCCCTCTCCCCTAAACCACTTCAGTCTCTGGGGACAGTAAGCTCAGATTTCATGCAGTTTCTATATAGCATTGGGCAGCTAGATGGCACAGTGGATAGAGCACCAGGTTCAGAATCAAGAAGACCTGAGTACAAATCTGGCCTCAGACACTTACTATCTGTGTGGTCCTGGGCAAGTCAAATCAGAGTTCCTAGAGAAGGAAGCACCTGATGGAAGAATTCTTGGACTAAGTCAGATGAGGAGCAGCAAGCGACAGGGTCACAGTGTGCAGGACAACTCTGTTTTTTCCCCTTCACTAATGCTTTATGTAGACTCAGCAGGTCCAGGAAAAGAGGGATGATTCTTTCAACCTAGAATTCTTTCCCCTTTGTGGGAGGTAGGTGTGGGGGGAACACCCCAACTAGTATTGTGGGTAAAGAGGTCTGCATAGGTCCCACAGAAAGTCTGAAGTGACTGTTGAGACCTCCCAAGAAGATGAGGCTTGCAGCAGGGAGAGAGGTCAACTCTAGGGACCCAAGTGCTTTTACCCTTAAGGCAGTGCTTTGGGTTTAAAGGAACAGCAAGAGAGTTGCACTTTTCAAGTGCTAGGACCAGTCTTTCTTGTTTTGGATTTTGCACTGGGTAATAATTTAACCTCCCTTATCATTGATGTGTTGTCAACCTAAGACCTTGCATGGGAAAAGAGCGACCTTTTGTCTTTTCTCTAGAAACCTAGATGTGAATTATATTTCAGTGTTCTTAGGGAAGACCCTGCTTAGGGATATAAAACAGAGAGAGTATAATTATTAAAAAGTCCCCAAGATTGGGGGCAGCTAGGTGGCGCAGTGGATAGAACAACGGCCCTGGATTCAGGAGAACCTGAGTTCAAACCCGACCTCAGACACTTAACACTTACTAGCTTTGTGACCCTGGGCAAGTCACTTAATCCCAACTGCCTCACCCCACCAAAAAAAAAGTCCCCAAGATTGAACCTGGACCACATTATATTTGGATCAGCTTTTACTTTTTTTGGGGGGGGGGGACAGGGCAATGAGGGTCAAGTGACTTGCCTAGGGTCACACAGCTAATAAGTGTCAAGTGTCTGAGGCTAGATTTGAACTCAGGTCATCTTGAATCCAGGGCCGATACTTTAGCTACTGTGTCACCTATCTGCCCCCCAGCTCTTACTTTTTTTTTTTTGGTGGGGCAATAGGAGTTAAGTGACTTGCCCAGGGTCACACAACTAGCAAGTGTCAAGTCTTACTTTAAAAAAAAAAAAGCTTTTCACAAGAAAAACAATTCAATTGAACAAATATTTTTGAATGGAGTTTTAAAGTGAATGAGATGATTCTGAAAGCCTCTGATTACAACAAGGACATTCAGCCAAGAGGAGAAACCAAAAAAGACCTTAATTCAAACTTCCTTGAACAGCCTTAAGAGCTTTGGGCCAACCAAATTATCCCTCCCCAAAACTGTCCTAAATCTAAGAAGGCAAGCAAAGTCATTGTTAATTAAACGCTCAATTGTTTATTATAGCTGGAATAGTGGGTTAGATTTCAGTCAAATTTATGATGTGATAGAACTGTATTTTTTCTGTCCTATTTGTATACTTTATAGTACATTAGAGTACCTTACATAAATAGCATGCATTTATGCCCAATTTGTTAGATGTAGAGCATAATTTTACTATTTTGTATGATTATAAAAGCTTATTGTTATTCCTTCTTTTATTATACACACCACTGGGGTGACTTATATGATGCAAAGTCTCTGGTCTGAACAGAACCTCAACCTAGCTCCATTAATTGTCCTTCCTGTTGTTTAGTTCTGTCTGACTCTCCACAACCCCATTTGGGGTTTTCTTGGCAGAGACACTGGAGCGGTTTGTCATTTTCTTCTCCAGTTCATTTTACAGATGAGGAAAGGAGGCAAACAAGGTGAAGTGACTTGCCCAGGATCACACAGCTGATGAGTGTCTGTGGCCAAATTTGAACTCAGGAAGATATTCTTCCAGACTTCAGGCCCAACACTCTACCTACTGTGTCACCTAGCTGCCCCATTAAATGTCCTAGGGGAAAATATTTCAATGGTGGTGTGACCTAACCAGCAAAGATACCCCCGCTGACAATGCAGCCATCACCACTCAGATATACCCTCTTGTTTTCAAGATTCCTGATCCTGGGGCAGCTAGGTGGCACAGTGGATAGAGCACCTGCTCTGGAGTCAGGAGTACCTGAGTTCAAATCGGGCCTCAGATACTTACTACTTACCAGCTGTGTGACCCTGGGGAAGTCACTTAACCCCAATTGCCTCACTAAAAAAATTTAAAAAATTTTAAAAGATTCCTGATCCTATCATTCCATACATCTTCCTTAGAGAGAATTCAGTACACTGGAAGGCTTCCTCAGGTTTAAAAAAAAAAAAAGATTTCATGTATTGGATCAGTTTTGTAATCAGGCTACTCATCTCTTATCCCTCCTTGGACACATCCTTCTTTCCTTGGTCATATGCACACATCCTTAAGCGTGGCTTTTTTTTTTTTTGGTGGGGCAATGAGAGTTAAGTGACTTGCCCAGGGTCACACAGCTAGTGTCAAGTATGTGAGGCCAAATTTGAACTCAGGTCCTCCTGAATCCAGGGCCAGTGCTTTATCCACTGTGCCAACTAGTTGCCCCCTGAAGCATGTCTTTTTAAAAAATTTAAGCATGTCTTTAACAAAAATTCAATGTTTTTATTGCTGTCTTACTTTTTAAATCATCAAGGTTTCCCCCGTACACCTCTCTCTCCCCTCAGAGTGCCAGCCCACTTAATGAACAAAATTTTTAAAAGACAATAAAAAGAAAGAATAATCAGCATGACTGATCAATATATTGGAAAAAGTCTGAAAATATATGCGATATGCAACACTGCCGCCCCCCTCCCTCCCTTCTCTCCCCCTCCCCCAGCAGTGGGAGGGGGGGCATGGGGGGATGATATTGTCTCAAGTATCTTCATTAGAGAGAAACGTTCTTTACAATTCTGCAGCATTCACTTTTGCTTTTTCATGTGGGGTTGTTCTGTTTTTACCGCAGTCATTTATATACTGCTTTCCTGGTTGAACATGTCTTTGACCCCACTTCTCACTTAGCAAAATGGCACTTGCTTCATGACAAGGCCTTTAGGAATGCATTTGCACCAAAAACAACAAACACACACACACACACACACACACACACACACACACGCACACGTGCGCGCGCTCGTGCACGAAACAACAACTACCAAACCAAAAAAAAAAAAAAAAACCCACCCCAGAACGTTCTAGTATGTGGTCTATAAATGGGTCCCAACCTGGCTGTAGAGCCAGAAATCTCCAGTGGCTCCCTGTTATTTCCAGAATCAAATACACCAGCTAGCTGGGTAGCATTTACAAAGTGCTTCAAGCTTTGCTACAAGCTCATTTGGTCCTCACAACCACCCTGGGTGGTAGGTGCAATTATTAGCTTTATTTTACAGATTAGGAAACTGAGGCAGACAAAGGTTAAGTTCTTTTCCCAGGGTCACACAACTAGTAAATGTTTGAGGCTGTATTTGGATGCAAGTGGTCCTGACTTTAGATGCCTCACAGCCTCTGTTTGGCTTTTTTATACCCACCCCCCAAGCCTGGCCGCAGGGGTGTTATGGGATTCAAATGGGATAATGGGTGTAAAGCACTTTTCAAACCTTAAAGTGCTATGCTAATTTTGTCATTGTTTATCTCTGTTATCATCATTATCATCAACTTCATTTTCCCACTGAGTTCTAGGAGTGTTTATAAAACAGTATTGGGGTGTGCTAGTAAATATTTAACAACTGGAGGGGGGGAATGTATGCAGACACACTTTTAGGTTTAATGTACATTATTAACACTTTTTTAATGCTAGGAAATCAACAACACAACAAATCCAGTCCTGATTTGTAGGGCTGCAGATTTCTGAGGTGTAAATGTGCCCTCCCAAGTCAGTTAGAACTGGCTCCTGCACACCTCTTCCCTTCCTTCCTTCCTAGACTTTTTTTTTGGGGGGCAGGGCAATGAAGGTTAAGTGACTTGCCCAGGGTCACAAAGCTAGGAAGTGTCATGTGTCTGAGTCTGGATTTGAACTCAGGTCCTCCTGAATCCAGAGCCGGTGCTCTATCCACTGAGCCACCTAGCTGCCCCCCTTCCTAGACTTCTTACATTTGACTCTCCTCTGTTTACTTAATAATCTTACTATCCTCTGCTGGCCTTCATCCTGCTCCTCACACAAGATACTTCATCTTGCTGGTGGCCGTCCCCTAGGCCGGGAATGCTCTCTTCTCTCCTCACTTCCACCTCCTGACTTCCTTCAATGCAGCTCAAATTCCCTCTTCTTGGGGAGGCCTTGTCCAGTGTCCTCTCACACTGCCCCCTCTGTTAATGTCTTCACTCTGAGGTCACCTTCCATTTGTATCCATGTACTGTATACATCTTATATGGACTTTCTTTTTGTTTGCATGTGATATCCTCCATTAGAATGTAATCTCCTTGAAGGCAGGGATCATGCTGGGGTTTTTATTTTTTTATTAGTTCTTAGTTCAGTGCCTGGAACAGAGTAAGTAAGCACTTAATAAATACTCATTGATCATCACTCCCTGCAGCTGAAGCTCCCAAGTCATGGATCATAGGATCATAGATTTTTGAGCTGGAAAAGGCCATAGACATTATTGAGTTCAACCTCCTTGTTTTCCAGACGAGGAAATGCAGTCCTAAGGAAATAATAACAATAGTTAAGATTTATAGAGCACTTTGAAGTTTGCAAAATAGCATTTCATCTTATCCTTAAAATAACCCTTTAAGGTAGGTATTGTTACTATCTCCGTTTTACAGATGAGGAAACTAAGGCAGACAGAAGTGAAGTGATTTGCCCAGGGTCAGACGTAAGGATCTGAGGCTAGATTTGAACTCGGGTCTTTCTTGACTCCAGGTTCAGCATTCTATCCATTTTAATACCTAGATGCTGAATTTATATAACACTCTAAGGAGTACAAGTAGAAGGTTGGTTAGGTGGCACAGTGGGAAAAGAGCTAGGCCTGAGTCAGAAAGATGAGTTCAGATCTGGCCTCAGACACTTACTAGCTGGGTGACCCTGGGGAAATCACTTCACCCCTGTTTGCCTTAGTTTCCTCATCTGTAAAATGAGCTAGAGAGGGAAATGGCAAACCACTCCAGTATCTTTGCCAAGAAAACATTCAAGAAGAGTCTGACAGGACTGAAAGGCCTGAGTAACAACAAAAGGTTTGCGAAGTATGTTACTAATATGATTCCATTTAATCCTTATTCATTTAATCGTGGGGGGCAGGTACTATTATTATCCCCATTTTACCGATAGAGAAACTGGCAGAGAGAAGTTAAATGGCAGGTCCAGTGTTCTAGCCTCTGAAATTGTGGTACTTCTTAAATGATATCATCCCTTTATGAAAATCTTTTAAGATGCCCCTTTATTCTGAATATAATTTCCAGGCTACCTCCTAATCCTAATTTGGTTTCTCAAGTAAACTTTTTCTACTTGGAAAAAAATGTTCTTTTCAGCACTCCCAAGCGTTCTGATGCATTGGACAGTGATATTTCTCAGGATAGGTGAACAAATTGAACATTTGCTTTATTAATCAGTTTCTCATGTTTGGTTATCATGAGTCAGTTGTCCAGAGCCTAAGTTGCATGAATAGGTTTGCTAAAGCCAAAGAGTGGAAAACCAGCCCCTGGATCCCCACCAGTGTGCCAGAACCCTGCACAGTTAGTTAGCTTGAGAGGCTATCCAACTAGCCCCCAGTCTTTACAAGTTTTATCTGCAGCTCCCTCAAGGGAGGGTCCTCCAGGGCAACGTTTGTACCTGTAACTTAGATGCGTGCCAATTCCTAGAGGAGCCACAAGGAATATGTTAGTGGGGCACCTCGTTTTAGAAAATTGTCTGTCCTAATCAACATCCTAAGATATAGCAGACATGAAAAATCCAAAGAAATAAAGACTTGCTCCAAGTAGCATAGAAGGAAGAGAACAGAATAGGGAAAACATATATGTTATGCTGACTGTAAAATAAAAGCAGCACTCACTACTCTCCTCCCTGCCTATTATCGATACTAGAGAAAAATAGAAGGGGGACATGGAAGCAAATAGAATGTTTTTATTAAAGTTGGTTGAAGAAAACAATGTTCAAATGAATTTTAAAAATTAAATAGAGCCATTTCATGCTTTTGTGTATGATTATTTTTTAGACTGTTCATTTAAATATGTATTTTTGTTTATACATACTAGGTTTAGTTTTAAATTTTTCTGAAGTTACAAAAATAAATATTCCTTGGATCCAACCTCTGAATTATTTAAAAGCCCAACCTAATGGGCCAGCACATGGCAAATGACAGGTTCCTTGTCTTTCTAGAATAGAATAGTCCAAAAGAAAAATCAAACAAATCTAGAGAGCAGCCATAGTGGAAGAAAGTGGCTGTAATACACTGTTTAAAAAAAAATTAGAAAGTGTATCTCTCTGTGTACACATTAATTAAATAGGCAGCAAGACTCCATGGATTCCTTGATACAGTCTCCCCCCCTTTTTTTTGTTTACTTAGAATTTTATTTTTCCCCAATTACATATAAAAACAGTTTTTAACATCAATTTTTAAAACTTTGTGCTGGGGGCAGTTAGGTGGCAAAGTGGATAGAGCACCAGCCCTGGATTCCGGAGGACCTGAGTTCAAATCCGGCCTCAGACACGTAACAATTACTAGCTGTGTGTAACCCTAGGCAAGTCACTTAACCCCAATTGCCTCACAACAAACAAACAAACAAACAAACAAACAAAAAAAAACTTTGTGCTCCAAATTCTCTTCCCTCTCCCTTTAAGAATGCAAGAAACTAGGGGCAGCTAGATGGTGCAGTGGATAGAGCACCGGCTCTGGAGTCAGGAGTACCTGAGTTCAAATCCGGCCTCAGACACTTAACACTTACTAGCTGTGTGACCCTGGGCAAGTCACTTAACCCCAATTGCCTCACTTAAAAAAAAAAAAAAGAATGCAAGAAACTCAGGGTAGCTAGGTGGTGCAGTGGATAAAACACTGGCCCTGGATTTAGGAGGACCTGAGTTCAAATCTGACCTCAGACACTTGACACTTACTAGCTGTGTGACCCTGGGCAAGCCACTTAACCCCAATTGCCTCACCAAAAAAAAAAAAAAAAAAAAGGATGCAAGCAACTCAATATAAGTTATATGGTACAGTCTGCTTAGATAGTTTTCAGGGTAGGACTTCACCATGCAATTAGGTGGCACAGTGGATAGAATGCTAAGCGTAGAGTCAAAAAGACTCATCTTCCTGAGTTCAAATATGGCCTTAGTCACTTACTAGTTGGGTGACCCTGGGCAAGTCGTTTAACCCTTTTTGCCTCAGTTTCTCATCTGTAAAATGAGCTGGAGAAGGAAATAGCACATCACTTCAGTCTCTTTGCTGAGAAAACCTCAAATGAATTCACAAAGTCAGACATGACATAACAACATTATTACCTTGAAAAGTAATAACATCTTGACTTTTTTTCTCTTTCTTACTCCTTTTATTTATTTATTTATTTATTTATTTATTTGTTTGTTTGTTTATTTATTTATTTATTTATTTATTTTTAGTGAGGCAATTGGGGTTAAGTGACTTGCCAAGGGTCACACAGCTAATAACTGTTAAGTGTCTGAGGCTGGATTTGAACTCAGGTACTCCTGACTCCAGGGCCGGTGCTCTATCCACCGTGCCACCTGGCTGCCCCCTCTTATTCCTTTTATAAAACACTGGAACCCAGTGTTCCCTGAGGGATTTACCAGATTCACCAAGGTTGCCCAAACACAGAGAGCAGAACCATAGCATAAGGGAAAGCATATGCTGGGTTTGAAGTTGGAACAGAGGGCTTGGGTTCGAATCCCTTCTTTGATACATATGACCTGTGGCTTTTATCCTCATTTGCCTCATCTGTAAGGTGAGAAGGTAGACTAAATGACTTCGAGGATCTTTCTAGCCCTAAATATCTGCTCCTAATAGGTACTGCCTCTCTATTCTTCCAATACCGTTTCTTTAGATGCTGTTTATAGATTACAACATGGTGCTGACCACATTGAGCTCTGGGATGCTCTTGTGCCTCCTCACTGGGAACTCTAATTATTTAAAAGAGATCAGCCTAGCCACTCAACCTATAGAAACAAAGTATTCAAACATCACTTATCACCTAGATTGTGACACAGTCGATCAGACAGCCCACTGAATTAGACCATCAGTATTTTGGACAAGAGTTTCAGATGGACAATGAACTGTGGTCATAATTAACTTGGTGGAAAAAAAACCAGCTGGTACCCAGCTCAAGTGTTGCTAGCACCTTGCAGCTCAAAGAATCCAAGCAGGCAGAGTGCGGTTGAAGGCTTCTTTATTCATCTTCATGAAAGATGGACACTCTTCTAAATGTGCTGGAGGGTGCACAGAAGTGAAGTCCCGAGCCATAATTTATGCCCACCAAGGGTACCCCTCGACCAATCACATTACAGTATTACAATCCATACAGCATTACAGAAACAACCAATCACAGCATATTTTACCAACCTTCCATATATGGTAACTATAACAGCCAATCAGATTCCCCATTAATTGACCAATCAGATTGTACCAGTTGACCAATCAGATTGCAACACTAGGCCTTATCCTGGGCACGGATGTCTATTTCTTACTAGAACAGTGCTGTGTTAACATACATAAACATACATAACTTGTCAAGAAACAAAATTTAAGTCAGGGCTTGAACATTGGGGTCATGTAGAAATCACCTCTGGAGTCTCAAGATGAACTCCCATCTTAGCTCAGCCCCCAGCAAGTGCAGTCCTGTTCCAATCCCTGGGTGGGCCTAAGTCCCAAGGGCCTTGGTTTCTCAGAGCTTTGTGTGCCTGGCGGCCCCCTACTGGGAAGCTCATGCAACAAAGTTGTGGGGCTTGAAACTAAACTCTATCTTTAGGATTCTGAGAAGAGTACAAATATGTTCTTTTCTCTTACTGGGTTGCATTTTTATAGTCAGGCAGCACTTTTAATGGTCTCAAATTGCTCACTACTACTATTTTTATCGGCCACGTCTTCTTGTTAATGCTATGTGATTGCAATTATGGAAACCACAATCTTGTAAGAATCAAAAATGGCAGGGGAAATGAATGGATGGAGGATGTAAGTAGGTTGCAGCATATTGTCATAGATGACTTCTGATACATGCTATTTATTTATTTATTTTGCAAGGCAATGGGGGTTAAGTGACTTGCCCAGGGTCACACAGCTAGTAAGTGTCAAGTGTCTGAGGCCAGATTTGAACTCAGGTACTTCTGAATCCAGGGCCCGTGCTTTATCCACTGCGCCACCTAGCCACCCCAAGACATGCTATTTTTAAAAAAAACATTATGGAGGATCTATATGACCAGAAAAGACAGAAGGCTCTTCCATGTAGCAAGAATGGGGGACAACAGATGGATAGGCCAGGTTTTGCACTGTTATCTATGAAACAAACAAACAACAATAACAAAAATCAGAAAAAGGTGTCTTAATGTATTGGACAGGATCTCTCTAGGGTACTTATGGAAAGATATGGAGGGGGGGGAATCCCATAGAATAAGAACAGATGGGTAGATTATGATTTAGATCAGGGATAGAAATATCCACACAATGAGATAACAGTTCAATCAGCAAAGTATCAAAATATGAGCTAACCTTAACCAGTCTGTTTTAAGACTGCTTTCAGAAACTGTTAGAAATGGGTAAACCGAGGCAAGACTCCCAGTCTGGTGCAAAGAAGAAAGGCCATTTTTTTAAGGCAATGGGGGGTTAAGTGACTTGCCCATGGTCACACAGCTAGTAAGTGTCAAGTGTCTGAGGCCGGATTTGAACTCAGGTACTCCTGAATCCAGGGCTGGTGCTTTAACCACTGCGCCATCTAGCTGCCCCCCAAGGCCATTTATTTTTGATCTTGAAAGAACAGGCAGGCACTCCAAAAGGAGTGGTGCAACTTGTCCCAGTGAAGTTCCCCTTTTTATCCTAGATCTAACACAAGGTCCCTCCCTGATCTGGGTTCACATTCTTCACGACACTTCTAAACATGTAGATCACCCCCCCCCAGGTGTGGCACCACTGCTGCCCCCAACCTGTGAGACAACCAGACCCTGAGATTTTACAATTCTTTGTTCTCTAACTTTAGAAAACCTCTGTTAACTCAGCAGGGAAAGGAAGGGAAATTTGGGAGAGTGGGAATAAGCCTTTAGGGCTTGAATTACTAGTTTGTTCTTATCTGAGAGAAACATGCTCTACTGGTTAACTGTTAACTCAGAAGGAAAAAGGAAGGAATGGTGGAGATGGGGGGGGGGAGAAGCCCCACACCCCCAGGACTTGAATAATGTATCCTGCCTTATGAGGAGGACACATCATTCCTCTCACTGAGGGAATGTCCATCAACTAGGGGTATACAAATATGATAGAATACTATTGTGTTGAAAGAAATGAGGAAGGGAATGGTTTCAGAAAAACCTGGGAAGTCTTTTATGAATTGATACAGAGTGAGGTGAGCAGAACCAGTAGAATAATTTAAACAATAACAACAATATTGTAAAGACAAAGAACTTTTAAAGATTTGGGAAATGATCACCACAATGACAAAACATAATTTCAGAGGACTCATGATGAACTGTATCCATTTCCGGATAAAGAGGTAATGGAGGGCAGCTAGATGGCGCAGTAGTTAAAGCACTGGCCCTGGATTCAGGAGTACCTGAGTTCAAATCCGGCCTCAGACACTTGACACTTACTAGCTGTGTGACCCTGGGCAAGTCACTTAACCCCTATTGCCTAAAAAAAAAAAAAAAAAAAAGTAATGGACTCAGAATTTAAATAAGACTTTTTTTTGGACAAAGCTAAGGGGGAATTTGTTTTGCTCAAGGGAGTTTTATTTTTCTTGCTTTCTTAATAAAAAAGGAGGAGAACAAGGAGGGAGGGAATGCAGACCTGAAAATAAAATTTGAATTAAAAAAAGATTGTTTTCTAATACCCAATACTATATCATATTCAAAGTTTTATCTCAATAAATATTTAAAATATTTGTTTTGAAAGTTTTAAAGAAAGAAAGAAAAAATTTTAGCACGATGCCAATGAACAGTCACTAATTTTGCTATGAACCCTAAAAATTCCTATACCATCGGGGTAGGGTGACAAAATAAAACAGACCCACTGTTTTCCAGAGCTAAGGCCCAGCAAGCAAGCTGTGCCCTGAGCTTGGCAGGACAATAATCCTTTGCAGTCACCTCCTGGATGATCTCACCCCGGGCTAGTCACATAATTCACAAGGTGTTCTCTGATCAAACACTGGACAAACTTGGAAAGTCATGCAATGAATCAAACTTGTCACATGACTGCTGCTCCCTCATTGTCAGGGCCATGCTCACTGGGATCTCCCCATACTTACTTGGCCCCCCCACTAGGGATGGGGACCCAGCGTAAGTGTCTATAGCTCCTCCTTGCTTGCAAGGCTTTTTCCTCACTCTAAAAATAAATAATTCCTCACTCTCCTGTCTCTGGCTTGCTCTGTTCAGCTCCGGCCATTCACAGGTTAGAGGCTGGTTCCATCCACTTGACAAGGATTATGAGAAAAACAGTCGAATTCACATCCCTCCCCCAGTACATATATCTATCTTAATTCTATATTAAGCAGAATGATAGATAAACTTACCCCTTTCTATTGAGTGGACCACCATCCTTCTAGTCACTAGTTTTCAACTTAAGTCATTCTCAACTCTTCCATCTTCACCTCCCATATGTACTCAGTTTCCAAGAGATAGAGGGTATCAAGGAGAGGGAGGAGAGGGAAAGGGAAGGAAGGGAATGGGGGTGTGGGAGAGGGAGAAAGGGAAATAAGGATGGGGGGGGGGGAGAATGAGATGAAGAGCAGAAGAGGGAGACAGAGAAAGACAGAGGGAGCTTTTTATTTCACAATTACCACGTGCCAGGCACTGCTAAGGACTAGGAATACAAATTCAAGGAAACAAGATGGTTCTCCTCTCTTAGAATGTAAGGGGGGCAGCTAGGTGGTGCAGTGGATAAAGCACTGGCCCTGGATTCAGGAGGACCTGAGTTCAAATCCAGCCTCAGACACTTGACACTTACTAGCTGTGTGACCCTGGGCAAGTCACTTAACCCTCATTGCCCACCCCCCCCAAAAAGAATGTAAGGGGGTAGACAAAATATTAGATTGTAAACTCCTTGAGGGCAGAGAATACCTTTTGCCTCTTTTTTTATCCCTTCAGTGCTTAGCACAGTACCTGGCAGTTAATAAATGTCTATTGACTGACCATTAACTAAAAACATAGAGGGGCGCGCTGAGGAGATGGAACAGTTCAGAGTGTGAAATGAGCTAGGAAAGAAGTAAGCGGGGCAGCTAAGTGGCACAGTGAATAGAGCACTGGCCCTGGATTTTGGAGGACCTGAGCTCAAATCCAACCTCAGACACTTGACACTTACTAGCTGTGTGACCCTGGGCAAGTCACTTAACCCCAATTGCCTTACAAAAAAAAAGGAAATAAGCATGGTAGGGGCCCCTCCAAAAATGCTGATCCTGGCCAGAGACTCATCAATAAGAAGAGCAGGTCTCAAGGAGGAGTCATCTCAAGAAGGGCAAGGCTCATACTTTAGAGATCCTTTCATCGATCACCCTCATTTTATGGATGAGGAATCTGAGGCACCGAGAAGTTGAGTAATTTACCTGAAATCACACAGGCCATAAGCTGTCTCCAAATCTTGTCTTCTCTTGTCTTCATAAAAAAGGCTGTGGGGGCCTTAAACAAGATGTCTGATTCCTTTGGCCTTTGATTTCATCAGCTATAAAATAAGGTCACTAGAACAGAATATTTCTGAGGATTCATTTATGTCAGAAATCGTAAGATTCTTGAAAACATCATGGACCCCATGATGGATCTGGCCCGAAAGCCCAACAACTGGATCCAAACCCAAGATTACTGAGAATTGATCTAGGCTTCTCCCAGCACAGAGAACCACCTCACCCTCTCTCCTTCTCTATTCCTTGTACATCACTAGAGAGTAGTAAAGGAAGATTTGTCATCCTTAACTCCTTCATCCTAGATTCAATTTAATAAGCATTTAGTAAGTGCTTACTATTTGCCATGCATCGGACTAGGCACTGGTGGGTTACAAAGTTAGAAGTGAAAGTCTTTCCCCTCAAGAAGCTTAACAGGGAAAGCAACAGATATGCATATAAGCCAATCCAAGATATATATGAACTGTGGAGTTCCTGGCATGGATGGATCACCATAGCACTTCCCCAAATACATAACTCAGGAGTATATTGATATTCCCTGGCCTTTTCGAATTTTATGACCTACATCTCTAATATAACCCTATCCCACAGGGATGATCAAACCCATCAATGCACAAAACTGGTCCACAGATATGACCCTGAACCTGAAATTCTCCAAGCTGATATTAACCTCTTGTCTTTCCATTTCTCCCTGCCTCAACCGTAACCTCTAGGCCTTCTATCCCTTTCTGTTCTCATAGTCCCCATTTCTGGCCTTGATTCCATCGTGACCCTACAGCTAATCAGTTCAAGTGTGTACTGTCTTTCATCTTTGAATGCCTCTTTCCCCTTGTTCTTAAAGTATGCTATATCATGCCAATCTTCTGCTCTGGGTCACATCCACTATTTGATTCTATTCCTTAACTGCTGAATGTGTGGAGTCATGGCAGAAGTGTGCTGGCAAGTGTAAACAACTAGATCTCCAAAAACCCCAAACAAAAAAAACCAAACTGTATACACAGCTCACATATTTGGGGGAGGTGTGTGTAAAATAGATGCTTTTTATTAACCAGTAGCAGGGAAAACAGAGCTGTGAATGTCTAGTATTAGTACATGGAAGGAAAACTATTTTTTAAAAAATATAAATAATGGCAGTTCAGCGCTTAATGATTTTCAGCACTGTTATTTATCTTCTGTATATGAGTGTGCATGGCTGTACAATATGTACATGTGGCTATATGTTCTTGTTCTTGATCAACCTCCTGTTCTACTTGAAAGCTTTAGATAAATTGGTTTCTTTGGGCTTCAGCTTCCCCAAATACAAATTGCAATAACTATTTAACATCAGTAGCTTTCTAGAGCGAGAAGAAACTCTGAAATGATTCAATCTACTTTCCTCCCTTGGCCATCTCAGATGGATTAGAGCCTTGAAAGAATGACATTTTAAAGGATCCCTCAATCTCATACTCTGGTGGTTATTACAGCAGCCCTAATGGCAGAAAGCTCCCAACTGTGGGGCACTTTTTGTTGCCAGTCTTCTGGTTTGGTTCTCACTAGAGGCAGAAATATCATACAGTAATTCTAAAGGTCAGTCAACTAGTATTGATTAAGTGCCTACTGTCACACAACGCACTTTTAAGTTTAATGTGCATTATTGACAACTCTCCATCATTTTCTTAAGTCTAAATAATCAACAAAACAATAAATTGGGCCCTGATTTGTAGTGTTGTTCAGTCTCCGAGGTATAAATGCTCACACTGAAAATTTAACAATCCGCTCTCCAGAGCCGGTAGGAGCTGACTCCAGCACAGCCCTGGACCCTTTTAGCCTTCCCCTATTCACTCTCTTGTCATGCAATCTGAATTGGGTCTTTATAAAACTTCTCCACTCTCCTCAATCTCGCCCCCTCCCCCCAGCAAATTCTTTTAGCTGACCTCATATCCTACTTTAATAAGAAAAAAAAGAGGCTATATAGGAATAATGGTAGCCAGCATTTACATAATGCTTTAAATTTTGCAAAGCTTTATCTCATTTGATCCTCACAACCCTGGAAGGCAGATGCCATTAATATCCCCATTTTACAGATGAGGTAACTGAGGCAGACAGAGGGAAGATCTGAATTCAGGTCTTCCTGACTCCAGGTGAAGAAGTCTATCCACTGTATCACCTAATTACCTCATGAATATCATGAGCTCCCTCTACTCCACACCTCAAAATCCCTCTTCACCTTTACTCCTCTGCTGCTCCTTGCCTCCAGTCTCAGAGAATGAGGTGGCCCTTCACCCTGTTCATTTTTCTCCTTGGGCCTCTGGTCCCATTTCCTTTGGGAATGATACTTCATCTTTCAATCATTCCCCATCTCTCTCACTGTCAATCTTTCCTTGTCTACTGGACCTTTACCTGTTGTCTACAATTTCAGTTCTCTTTCATCCATAATAATGAAAATAATAAAAATAAAATCCTAATAATAAATGATCAAAACACTCAAGTTGGCTTTCATAAACTAACAAGACATTCATGTATTACAAATATGGACCCTAAAATATACTGGCAAATTCAATAAAGTAACTGAATTGGAACTTAAACATTATTGTAGATGAAACTGTTGCCTACAATCACTTGGTCATAACATTTACACTGACTCATAAAAATTCAAGAAAAAACATTTTTTGGAGACCTCATAATCTCCAAATTCTGGAGCACATAGTAAGTGCTTAATACAATCTTTTTTTATTCTTCATCCCTTCACCAGGTAAAATAAAAAGGTTTCAAAATATAGAGACAATATAGAGACCTACAAAGGATATAAACAGGCAGTTTCCAAAGTAAGAAATCCAAACACTCAAGAGCCACATGAAAAAGTGCTCTAACTTACTAACAGCTAGAGAAATGCTCATTAAAATAATCTTTAGGTTCCACGTCAGACTGGCAAAATTGACAAAAAAAAAGAAAAAATATGAAATGCTGGAGGGGCTGTGGGAAAATAGATATACTCAAACACTGTTGGTGGAACTGTGAACTGGTTTTTTAACTCGGCCTTTAACTCAATGATACCACTACTATCCTGTAAAGAGGTCAGGGGCAGCTAGGTGGCAAAGTGGATAAAGCACCAGCCCTGGATTCAGAAGTACCTGAGTTCAAATCTGGCCTCAGACACTTGACACTTTACTATCCGTGTGACCCTGGGCAAGTCACTTAACCCTCATCGCTCCACCAAAACCAACAAACAAAAAAGAGATCAAAGAAAGAAGGACCCATATGTACACAAATATTCCTTGTCATTTTTTTTTGTGATGTAAAGACTTGGATGTCCATCAATCGGGGAATAGCTAAACAAGTTATATAGTGTATGAATATGATAGAATATGATTGTGCTATAAGAACTGGTGAAAAGAGGATGGTTTCAGATAAACCTACTTAAATTTATATGAACTGATGCAAAGTGAAGCGAGCAGAACTAGGAGAATGATTTATATAATAACAATAATGTAAAAACAAACAACTTTGAAAAACTTAGGAGCTCTGATCAACATGATGGTCAAGCACAATTCCAGAGGCCTCATGATGAAACATGTTCCTCACCTATGGATTATGCAGGTTGAGACATTATTTTTGGATGTGGCTTAGAGAGGAAGAGGAAGATTTGTTTTGCTTGCTTATACATGTTTGTAAAAGGGAATTTGTTTCTCTTGCTTTCTCACGGTGTAGAGGGGAGAGGAGAGATGGAGAGAAGGTAGACAGGTGCTGATTTTTAAAAGTAATTTAAAAAAAAAGAAAAGAGAGACCTAGTGGAAGTGTCCTCTTTGCTACTAGAGTTGACCCAAAGGTGCTTTCAGTGAGCCTACACATAGGTTTACCTAACAATGGCAAGAATTTACATAGCACTTTAAGGTTTGCAAATCACTTTACAAATATTTCATTTGATCAACACAGCCCTGAGAGGTAGGTGCTATTATCATTCCCATTTTACAGATGAAGAAACAGGCAGCCAAAGTTTCGGTGACTTGTCAAGTGTCACAAATATCATCTCATTTGATCTTCATAACCTTGGGAGGTAAATGCTATTATTATTATTATTATTTCTATTATTATTACTCTCATTTTATAGATAAGAAAATTGAAGCAAACAGCAAGAGATTCACTGACTTGCCAAGGGTCACATACGCTTTTATTCAATTACAAAAATGCATTCATTTTACCTGCCTGCCTAACAGTCTTCTGAACATTAAAGGCAAAAGAATATGACATAGCAACTGACTCCAGGACCATTTCCATCTGAATTCCATTAAAAAAAGATGAGAAGAAGACAATAACAATAGTCAAGAGTTATAAAGTTACAGCATGTAAAGTACATTCTACAGATGGGTGTCTGCCATCCCTTCAAACTATCCTCCTCTAGCTTTCCTCCCTTTCCCTGACAAGCTCCTGGAATGAGTCATCTCTGCAGACTTTCAACACTTCACCTGCTCCCTTCGCTACCTCTTGCAATATGATTTCCAGTCCTTTGACTCCACTGAAACTGCATTCTCAAAGGTTACCCAATGATCCCTTAACTGCCAAATCCGCCTTGTAACCTTTCTTCGGTATTTCACAGTTAGCCACCTACCTCTCCTTTTGGAATGCTCTCTCCCCACCATTCCCAGTTGTGACCTTGTTCTCCTCTTAGGTGGCTGAACATTTCTGCTCATTCGTCTTTAGTAGACCATTCAGCTCTTGCCTGTGTGTCCTCCAAGGCTCTAAGATGAGTTCACTTTGCCTTTTAACCGATCTCAGCCTTGAGGATCCCATGGGCTTCCCATAGGTCCAGTTATTAACTCTCTGCAGATTATCACCAAATCCATGCAATGACAATGACTCACTGTGGTGGAGTGCTTTAAGGTTAGCAAAGCCCTTTCCTCACAACTCTGAGAGGAAGGCGGCATGAGTAGCAAGAATCAAATTTTGTAGATGAGGAAACTGAAGCTATAGCTCCTGAGAGAATTTATAGATAGTGCTTTATGGCTTGAAAAATGCTTTACAGATATCATCTTGTTTGATCTTCACAACAAATCCCATGCTATTATTCTTCCCATTTTTTAGATGAGGAAACTGAGATAGACAGAGGGTCTGTAATTTGCCCAGGGTTACATGGTTGGTAAGTGCCTGGGCCAGGACTCCAAATGTGTGCTAGACATTTCTACCTGAATGTCTTTTTTTTTTTTTAAGTGAGGCAATTGGGGTTAAGTGACTTGTCCAGGGTCACACAGCTAGTAAGTGTTAAGTGTCTGAGGCCGGATTTGAACTCAGGTACTCCTGACTCCAGGGCCGGTGCTCTATCCACTGCGCCACCTAGCCACCCCACTGAATGTCTTAATGACACCTCAAACCCACCATGACTAAAACTAAACTCACCACTTTGCCCCCTACACCCTTTCTTCTTCCAAATGTTCATATTTCTCTCCAGGGCATGACTGGAAGGAGGGTATCCTCCCAACAGCCCATATTTGTTACTTCCTATTCCTCTTCTGACTCTTCCCTCTCCTTACCATCACCCCTCTATCCAATCAAAGGCCAAGTCCTGTTGATTCTACTTCTAAAACATCACTTGCTTTCATTCCTTTCTCTCCACCCCCCACATCCATCTCCTTCCTTCAGTTCTTTATCACCTCTCCCTTGGACTATAGCAATAGCCTCCAAATTGGTCTCCCTTCCCTTGTCCAACCCATCCCTAAATAATCTTCCTAAGGCACAAATCTGACCATGTCACTAGCCTACTCACCAATCTTCAGTGGCTCTTTGCTGCTTCTAGGGTAAAATACAGACTCCTCAGGCCAACCTACCTTGTTAGCCTGATTTCATCTCATTCCCCTTCATTCTATGGTTCAATCACACTAGACTATTGGTTGTTTCACTGAGCCTCACATTACATTTCTTGCCTGGATTCATTCACAAGAGTCCCCTATCCCTGGAGTGAACTCTCAGCATCTGTACGTTTTAGAATCCTTCCTCTTTCTTTGAGGCTCAGATCAGGAGCCACTTCCTTCATGAAGTCATCCCTGATCTCCAACCCCCTCCTCCACCTCTATCTCTTCTTCACATTTTCCTGGAACACAATGTTTGATCTTACCCTTTCCTCCTTGGTCAAGCTCAGATCCCTCCCCTTCCCATATCATTATCTGTATACTTGTTCTCTTCTTCTAAAGTATAAGAATTATTCAATGTTTGTCTTTAAATTCCCAGTGCCTAGCAGAATGCCTTGTGCCTAGGAATAGCTTAAAGATGTTTGCTGAATGAAAGCGTGTTGAATTTGACAGCCAGCCCTCAAAAGGACGCTAATCCTTGGTTCACCTGAACCAGAAACAATATCCCCCCACCTACTTCTGACACAACCCTCTTTCAAAATTTTATTAACCTTAAGTAAAGCTCAGGGGACCTGAAAGTAGGCATGTCATTCCACAGCAAGGACACTTCAGTCCTGTGATAAGAGCAAAGGCAAAAGCTTTTCCAAGGGCAGCCATATAAATTAGATGCCAGGATAGATGTATTTCCTGCTTGTCTTCTACAGCCATTCTCTCTGTCTTCTCTATCGACATTCAACAAGTATTCTTTTGTTGCTGGTGTGGAAAATGGTCAGGAGGAGTGACCACTCCATCTTAGAATTTCTGATAAAGGAGAAAAAAGTCAGGCACAGTCTGACACACACCCTGAAGGAGCTACTTCAAATGGCTCAGAGAAAGGATAGATCAGATCCCATGAAGGAAAATTGCATAGGGAAATCAGACAGAATCATGGACCTACAGAACCTCAAGAGTTGGGAGGGACTTGCAGAGATCCTCTCAGGGCCGCCCATTCCATGTTGGGATAGTTGCAATTGTCAGGAAGTTTGTCCTTTCTATGGAGCTTTCTATGCAACTTCTATCCTTGACTTCTAGCAGTGGGCTCTGTGGTTAGAGTGCTAAACTTGGAACTAGGAAGCCCCCAGTTTTAGCCTGGCCTCAGACACTTATTATGTGACCATGTGACCCTGGGCAAATCCTTTACCCTCTGCCTGCCTGTTTTCTCATCTATAAAATGAAAATAATGGATAGTGTCTACCTCCCAAGACTGGTGTAAGGATAAAATGAGATATCTGTAAAGTGCTTTACAAACACCATCACCACCACCACCACCACCATAAACATCATTAGTTTTGCCCTTTGGGGACAAGCATTAAAAAAAGTCTAATTTCGGGGCAGCTAGGTGGCGAAGTGGATAAAGCACCGGCCCTGGAATCAGGAGTACCTGAGTTCAAATCCGGCCTCAGACACTTAACACTTACTAGCTGTGTGACCCTGGGCAATTCACTTAACCCCAATTGCCTCACTAAAAAAAAAAAATACTCAAAAGTGGTTATCATGCATGTACCCTCTTAATCTTTACTATCCTTTTTGTCTTTTTCTGGATGCTCTCCTGTTTATGAATGCCCTTTGTAAAATTGAACATAATCCTCCAGATGGGGGTTGATCGGGTTAGAATATAGTGGGACCATCACTTCTCTAGTACTGGACATTAAGTCCACCTTAATATAATCTGTGTTTCAGAGATCAATAATTAGATCTTTTAGATTTTTCATTACCCTACGATTGAGTTTTTCTGGGCCTGGTAACATGAATCCATCAAGGATAACAAGGCATTCTTTTATCATCATTCTGCTTTATCGTGGGCACCAATTCTAGTGGTCATTTTTGTTTTGACCTTTCCTGTCCAAATATCCTCTGTCAGAGAAAAAAAAGAAGCAAAATCTGAATTGAGTTGTTCTTTCTGCTCGTTGTTGTCAGCATCATCCCATCCATTTGGATAATAACGATTCCTTTTGGGGTAATAATGAATTGATACCCAAGATAAGTAAAGAGACTGTAAGAAAGTACTTTTCAGGGGCAGCTAGGTGGCGAAGTGGATAAAGCACTGGCCCTGGATTCAGGAGTACCTGAGTTCAAATCCAGCCTCAGACACTTACTAGCTGTGTGACCCTGGGCAAGTCACTTAACCCCCATTGCCCTGCAAAAAAAAAAAAAAGTGTTCTTCTTGGGTTTAAGTCACTAAATCTGAATGTATCCTAGGGTGCTCAAAGAACTGTGACTTTCTAGCCATTATGTGGATCTTTGAAAGATCATAGGGGCAGCTAGGTGGTGTGGTGGATAAAGCACTGGCCCTGAATTCAGGAGTACCTGAGTTCAAATCCAGCCTCAGACACTTGACACTAGCTGTGTGACCCTGGGCAAGTCACTTAACCCCCATTGCCCCAGCAAATTAATTAATTAATTAATTTTAAAAAATAAAGTAAAAATAGAAAGATCATGAAGAATGAAAAACTTGTGGAGGCCTGGAGATTTGCAAATGTTTTCCTGATTTTCAACAAAGGGAAGAGAATATACAGTTTAGAATCTATAGGTCAGTGGCCTTGATTTCAGTTCCTGGCAAAATTCCAGAACATATTAAAAAAAAGATGGCTTGTGAACATCTAGAAAAAGGAAGCAAAGATCATGAAGAGTCAGCATGGCTTCATCAAGAAGAGATCATGCCAGTCTAACTTTACTCACTTTCTTTTCCCTGACAGGGTATCTACACTGATAAATCTGGGGAATGCTGTTGACAAAAGATACCTAGATTTTTTAGCAGAGTGCTGTATGTCTCACAGAATTCTGTGGGACAAAATAGAATGATATTGGATAGATAATAGTACATTTGTATAGATCCAGTACCTATTGGCTAGACCCAAAGAGCACTCCTGAATGGGGCAATGTCAATGCATTTAAACAGCCTGCAGGGGCCTGTTGAAGAATTCTGTACTTAGCCCTCCGCTGTTTAACATTTTCACCCAAGACTAAGATAAAGGCAGAACTGGCATACTTATCAAATTTGCAGATAACAAAAAGCTGTGAGGGATAGTTAAGACACTCAGTGACAGGATTCAAAAAGAGATCCTGAGAAGAAATTTCCTGAAATGGACATTAACCTCAGCACTTGTTATATCTTATCACAAATATTTTATCACTTATCACAAAAAACAAATACACAATAGGCTTCATCTCATAAAATAAAATTTAATAGGAATAAAGTTTTATGTCTGGGTCCAAAAAAAATCAACCTCACAAATACAATTAGGGAGAAGTCTTGGTTAGACAGTGTATCTGAAAAAGATTTGGAAGTTTTAGTGGATTTAAAGCTCAATAGGAGTTAACAAAGTGATGGTATTCTGTAGTACTTTTTTTGGTTGATTTTTTTTGTGGGGGGCAATGAAGGTTAAGTGACTTGCCCAAGGTCACACAGCTAGTAAGTGTTAAGTGTCTGAGGTCACATTTGAACTCAGGTCCTCCTAAATCCAGGACTGGTGCTTTATCCACTGTACCACCTAGCTGCCCCAAAGTGATAGTATTCTAATAGGAGTACAATGCCCAGAATTAGGAGGCAATTGCTCTCCTCCGGAATTGGTCTCGACGGAGTATATCTTGAGGACGCTGTTCAGTTCTGGATGCTTCATTTGGGTTGATAAATGGGCACGGATAAACTGGACACATCCTGAGAATGGCAACCACGATCGATGATGAAGGGCCAAGCAATGAGGATCAGTTGTTGGAACTAGAGATTTTTTAGCTAGAGAAGTCTTAGGATGGCTTTAACAGCTATCTAGGATCAAAGACGAACAGCGAAAAGTCACTTTAAAGGACCTACGGCTTCATTTTGTATGTGACGATAAGCAGGCCTTGAGGGATGAATTGTCTAAGGTGTCTAAGGGCAGTCAGTATTGCAAATTAGGTCGACCGATTGCAAATTCAGGCCTCTTAATAAGTGTTTAATTGGATGCATTGAATAGATGCTAAACTTGCTTTGAATGGTATTTGCTTTCCCCGTTTGTCACTCCCCAAATACTGAAAGGTAGCTGAGATCCAGGAAGAGGAAGACTACGGTTTTCCTTCCCCAAGTCTATTAGTTGTTTGCTTACTAGCTACTAAAGGCCTCTTCTGAAGCTGCTCAACAGGATTTAGGAGGTTCTTGTTATTCAATGGATTGAGCTAAAACTGGGGTGATGGTTTTGGGGATTACCTGTAATTTGAGGCTGATGTAGTCGGAAAAAATTCCAGTGATCCCCTAGCTTCACCATCACCCCGTTTTCAGGGTTCCTGCAGGACCAGGGTCCCTGTTCGCTTCCATCTCCTGACTTCTTTCGATCTCATCTAAACTTCACGTATATTTGTCCTGTACGTATCTCGTTTGCATAGTTTGCATCTCCCCCACTAGACTGTGAGCTCCTTGAGGGCAGAAACTGCTTTTAGTTTTTTGGGGGTTTTTTGGCCGTCTTTTATTCCCCCAGTGCCTGCCACACAGTAGGCGCTTACTAGACGTTTATTAACTTGGCTTGCTGAGCCCGAGCAAGGAGCAGCCAGCCGGGTCTCATGCCAGCTGGCGCAGGTTAGGATGGAGGCACGCGGAGTGAGTTACATGCCCCATACCTTTTCCCAAAGCCTCATCCGGAACCCGGTTCTCTCCAAGGCCCTTCAACTTCCTCCCTTAATCTCTTCCCCTCCCCCTTTCCCTCCGGGCCTTAACCCCCTTCCTCTTTAAGCACCTCTCTCAAATTCCACCTCCCTTTCCCTTTTCCCTTCCCCCAGGGACAGTTAAAAGGGGCGGGGCTCCGAAGTGTTGCAAATCGAGCTCTCCCAAAGCCCTCGGGGCAGCGTTCAGACAAAGACATTCCACAGCCCCCGCCCCAGCCCCAGCCCCAGCCCGCTGCCCGCCCGCAGGGGGTGGAGACACGTGTCCGCGCTACAACTTGGTCCCTTGTTAGCGGGAGCGAGGGAGGACTAGCGCGTGCGTACTGGCCTTAGGCGGGCTCGGTTGGCGCTCCTCCGCCGACTTGTCTGTGGAGGCCGTCGACGTGAGAGGCGGAGACTTAACGAGGTGCGCGCCGGTAGCGGTGCGCAGGCGCAGTGGCAGAGTCAGGGACTTTGTTCTCGGCTCTTAGAGCAGGGCGGCGCCGGTGGAGGGCCGCGCGTGCGCAGCCGCTCACTTCCGGTGATCTCTTTCGCTCTCTCGTTGGGTCGTTCTCTCGCTGGGTCGCTCTGGTTCGCTCCGGTCGCCTCCGCGCCCGCTCTCCCGCCTTCGCCAACCGCCGCCGCTGCGCGGGCCTCCGCCGCCGCCGCGCTCCGTCCCTCAGCCGCCTTCCCGCCCGCTCCGCACTCATGCAGCGCCGGGACGACCCCGTCGCGCGGCTGTGCCGGCCCCTGGGCCGCGGCGGCGCCGTGGATCCCTCAGGCGCCCACCCGCCGCCGCGCCAGGCGCCGTCCCGGCAGCCGCTGTCCTCTCACCGGCCCCGGGGCGGCGGCGGAGGCCCTCGGGGCGGCGGCGGAGGCTCTCGGGCCGCCCCGGCCACGCAGCCGCCGCCGCTGTTGCCGCCCTCGGCCACCGGCGGGGGCCCTGAGGTGGGCGGGGGCGGCCCAGCGCCGGCCCCGACCCCGCTGCTGCCGCCCTCCGCTACGGCCGCCGCCAAGATGGAGCCCGAGAACAAGTACCTGCCCGAGCTTATGGCCGAGAAGGACTCCCTCGACCCGTCCTTCACCCACGCCATGCAGCTGCTGGCCGCAGGTGAGTCGGTCCCCCGCGGCGGCGAGCCGGGGAGGGGGTCGGGGCCCAGGCTCAAGCGGGGCAGGTCTGTAACGGAAGGGGCCTCGGTGGCGGCCTCTGAGAGACCTGCGGCTCCGTCCCTGGAGCGCCCCCCTGGGCTACGAAGCTCCGAGGGAGGGGTGGCGTTGGGGAAATCACTATTAGGTCACGGGCTGGAAAGGGAAGCCGAGGCCTCAGTTTCCTCGCCTGTAAAACCGGGGAGGGGGCGGTGCGTGAACAAGATACCTGAAGACACTTCCGAGCCTCAGTTTCCCTGTCAGACGGGCCGGAGGAGAGGGGGCGGGGAGGGAACAAGATGCCTGTGCTCCTCGGTTTGCCCATCACTAAAGCGAGGGGCGCGAGGTCCCGCCTTTGTGTCACTACGTGGGGCTCCGGTCGTAGCCGGTGCCTGGCGCCTCGAAAGCGCCAACTCTGCTCGTTGACCGACCGACGGCGGGGGACTGGGAAGGAGCCCGCACCCGGCCCTGCCTCCATGGGTCAGCGGGCCGTGGAGGGCTCTCGAGGCTTGTGGGCCCGGGCCGGGGCGCACGGCTGCTGTCCCCGGGAGGGAAAGAGGCCGCGTGAAGTGGGAGGGGCAGGGGGCGGGGCGAGGCGGGAGCCGGCTAGGGGCGCCTGCGGACCCCGGGGGGCGCCGCCGTGAGCCTCGGCGGCGCAGCAGCCCGTTCGGCTCGGAGCCTCCCCCTCGGTTGGGCTCGGAGCCCGAGGCTCGGGCGGCCCATTTCATACGCCGGTAGAACGGTTAATTGTTGCCCGGGGGCAGAGGAGCCCCGCTACCCCCCCCCCCCCAGCTCCCCTCCCCCCCTCCCGCTTGTTTAACGGCATAGGATCCTCAAGTTCTCCACTCGAGAATCTATGAACGGCGACAGCCCCGGGGGAGGGGGAGCCGGGCGTTCTTTATCCCTTTTGCTAGAGGACCTGGGATGGACAGAAGTTGCTCACGGGCGTCTCACTCAAAGAGCTCGTCGTTGTCTTTTTCCCTGGTTGGAGAACTGACTAGAGAGTGGAAATGCGCGTCTTTGTTCTGTATATACTAAACACTCTCCTTTTCCCTGATCAGCACCATCCAATCACCTGGTAGCTCTGATTCCTCCAAATCACCACAACCCATCTGCTTTGTATTAGCTTATAGTTGTGGTATTCTTTTAATAAGCCTTTCTTATGACAAATAGATTTATTGAGTACATTAAAATCCTGAGCCTTCAGGACTGAAACGTTAGTGTATTTGGCAACCCTAAGCATCAAAAGGAGACTTGGAAAAGAAGTGATTTGCCTTTCTTTGTTCTTTATCTTGAAAGAGGTCTTGACTTTAAAAACAAAAACCAAAACCTGTGGTTGTCAACATCCAAATCAATCAAATTTCCATCTCATTTGATAAAATGAGAAACATTTTTAGGTCCATTGTGTTTAGTGTAGCCCACAGTTAATTCTGGGTTGTGTGGTGTTATTCAGTTCTTTTGGAAACCTACATGGGAGAGGGTATTGACTTTTTAGACTGAGGTTTTACTGTGTTGAGTGACACTTAAGTGTCAGATTGGTTTAGTGTGGTGACACCGAAGTGACATGAATTGCTTTTCATTAAGCACCTTCTTTTGATACGTAAATATTGCTTTGAAAATTACTGGAAGTGATGCTTAAATCTGTGACCCATTTTCAAAAAAAAAAAAACCCCACTAGTTTTCTGAAAGATGGATCTAATAATTAGTCTTTATATTGCTATTGAGTAGCTCCTCATTTGCAATTTAGCTACCTAGTGGTTTCTCCTAGAACCTCTCATCAGCTGCTAAATATTCTGGCAATTTATACTTCCAAAACTATTTAAAAACATCTAGATGAAACTCTTCAAAAACGACCTATCTTGTACTTTCCAGCCTTCCAGCATTTCTAGTCTGGCTTTATGTTTAGAACTGTAACCACACACTTAATTCCTTTGGCCTTTATAGGGCCAAACAGGGTAAGGAGAGCTCAAGGTTGCCAGGTCCTTCCTGCCCCTTTATGACTGTACCAACTTCCCATTAAATACATCTCTGGAACATGAGTTTTAAATGAAAGGTTTCTTAGAATAACCACCTGAGTGTATCAATGAATTTTCCCCCTTTTGTTTCCTTCCAAAAGAAACTTTAGGAAAACCTTTTCATTTGTTAAGCTTTGGTTTTTCTGTTAATTTTAGTGAGCTAGTAAAGTGTAATTAGAGCCTAGATTATTTTTTCCTATCATGGACCCTTGGGCAATCTTGTGAAGCCTATCTACTCTTTAGAATAATGCTTGCAAATACATAAAGTAAAATACTGAAAGAGTACAAAACTCTTAATTATATTGAAATGCAGTTCTCAAAATATTTTTAAGAAATAATTCCGTGCACCCCACCTTAAGAACCCTAATAGAGGGGTTGGAGTAGAGAAATATCATTGTTAGGAAAACCATTTGGTAAGGATAAATGGACATTTTTGAGAGCTGTATTCCAGTTCTGGGTTGGGATAACTTTTTAAGGTATTTATGAACAAATTGTAATGGTTCCTTCTGAATTTCAAATATAAAGTAAACCTCAGGAAGCATTCTAAGGCTGTATGAGTGGGCAGTATAGTGGTAAATGAGCTTGTATGTGTGTTTGTTTAAAAATGTTAATTCATATTCTATTTACAAGATGAGCTGTAAGCTCTTGATGATAACCTAGGAAAAGAATCTAGAAATAGAGTGCTTTGTAATGTGCCTTAACAGTGAAAAGACTGATCAATTATGGGCTATCATCAGGAAATGACTAGAAACAAAAATGAAAACAGCATAGCCTTTCCTGACCCTTTAGAAAATAATAGTTCACGTCGTCCACATTTGGAATGTTTGCAGTTTTGGTCACTGAACTTCAAGTAAGATATAACTACTAGAAAAATTGTTTAGAGGACAATGACAATGGTAGATAAGATTCAGACTTGAAATGAAATGAAAAGTTCACAGTTGAGAAGGATATGGGCATAAACTACAATGAAGGATATGAAAAAGGTAAACAGACTTGTTAACCAAATTGTAGAATAGAAAAAGTGAATGAATCCTTTGAAGATTAAAAAGGGGGCCATTTTAGAGTCAGTATTGCTCTTCATAACAGGACTTGTCAAAAGAAGCAATACAGAATTAAAATACATAGGAAGAAAACATTGGCTAAGTTCCTGAATGGTAGATTCAAAATGGTTTATAAGGGAATTGAGAGGTGTTTATAGTTCACCTTAACCTTTTTTATTTAGTATTCTGAAAGCCAACCTTTTGCCAAAGGTCCCTGGGTCCTGTTATCAGAGAATAACATGATGGATCTATTATTGGCCTGGTCTCTTATGACAACTTTCATACATTTGGAGGTGGGGAGCAGGGCAATGAGAGTTAAGTGACTTGCCCAGGGTCACACAGTTAGTGTCAAGTGTCTGAAGCTAGATTTGGACTCGGGTCCTCCTGAATCTAGGACCAGTGCTTTATCCACTGTGCCACCTAGCTGCCCCCATCATACATTTTTAGAGTAAAGAAATACTATTGATTACATCTCAGACTTAAGCCAGCTCTGTAGGTAAGTGTTTGGGCCTTTGCACATATATTTTGATCTCTCCTAGTTTTAAAGCATCTTACTTTTATTCTTTGTTTCTAGCTTAACAAATATGACAAGCCTCGGCACACTGAAATAGGTTGTTAATAGGGAGGCAGAGCTGGGAATGTGTTTAAATTTTCATTTAAAATTACTTTTTAATTGGCTTGCAGCCTACTTTTGAGTTCTGGGCCTGTTACTTTGCATGGTTGCCTATGATCCTCAAGCTGCTATTTTGGCATTTACATTCCTGTATAAGCAAGACCTTTTTCATACTCTATTTTATCTTTATATTTTGGTTTGGTTTTTTGGCGGGGCAATGAGGATTAAGTGAATTGCCCAGGGTCACACAACTAGTAAGTGTCAACTGTCTGAGGCAGGATTTGAATTCAGGTCCTCTTGAATGCAGGGCCTGTGCTTTATCCACTGCATCACCTAGCTGCCCCTTCCACTACCTAGCCTTCCCCCTCATGTTCTATTTTTTCTTGACTTGAAAGTACTAACTTTCTGACTTTACCACCAAGCTGTAGAGAAAACTGACCTTGTTATCTTTGAGAGCAAGAAATTCAAACCAGTAAGACCTTGAGTGTCCACTGTGTGTGGTAACATACTAGGAGCTATGGGAAGTATCAGCTACTACATGCTTTCTATAAGAAGCTTATGAAGTAAAAGAAAGTAGGCATAACCTATGTGGAAAGTTGTAAACAGCAGTTCAAAAGAACAGAGATTTTAGCTTGTCTTTGGAGACCTGTGATTGCACTGGTGAACTACCTTTACTAATTGGGTCCAGTACTTGCTTCTTCAGCTTACACATAGTCTTAGCTGCTTGGGGAAGCTAGGTGGCTCACCCTGGGTCAGTGTGTGTCACAAGACGGAACCCCAGGCGGGGTCTCCCCGATTTTGAGACATGCACTTTATACACGTTGCCAACAGAAGAGGTGTCACCAAGGTATTTTTGGAAAATACTGTGTGTTGGACAGAACAGTGACCTGAACGTTTATGGAATTCTCCATGAAGCTAATTGTGTAGTTTGTACTCTGAAGAGGGAAAGAATACTTTACTTTTAGATTAGGGGTAATCAGGAAAAGTTTAACTACAAATAGGGTTTGAGCTGAAAGAACTGGATAGGTGGAGAAGACAGGGCAGAGCATCCTTAGGCTCAGGCAGGAGGGAGAAAAAGCCAAGTTCCAAGGATTCTGCTGTGATTCTGTCATCACAAGGTACAATTTCAGTGGAGTGATGCATTTTTTTTTATCCACAGCTTGTTTTTATTATTACCTACACTTCTGAATATATCCCTCCCCTTCTTCTAACAAAGCCATCCCTTGTAACAGAAAGGGGAACAAACAGGAAAGGAAAACTGGTTAATAAATCAGCTGTCTTACAATATAAACAATATTTCCTACCTTTCCAATGTTGCAGAGTGAGGCATTTTCTCAGTAATGCAGGTTTCTTGTGGTAGCAACCTAGATTTCTTCATATGTACTATTTACTCTAGGAAATGATAGTTGCCTCTCAGTTTATACCTCCACTGAATTTCCTTTGGTCCATGAGAGCATAGTCAGAGATTGCTTCAAGAGACAATATATAAAATACATTTGCCTAGGGGAAGAGTCATTCTCATATGCAGCTGACTTTCCTTAGATGTTTCACATCATTATAAACCCATTCTTTGAAGGAAAGTTGTGTCAAGAAAAGGATCCTATATAGATTCAGCTGGAGAAATCATCAGTTTCAGGGAAGGTTTATCCAACCAGATTGACTATCTTCCTGCCTTGAAAGTTGAGTGGATTGATAATTCCATCAATCTGTTCTTTGTGTCAAATTCAAATTAAGTTTTGTTCATTTGTTCTCCCATAGCTAGAGAATAGTAGATGAATATACGCTTTGTAAAAGCCCTTAATATTGGTTAAGATAGTGAGCATTTCATCTTTTAATTTTCTGTTCTGTAGGTTAAACAGCTCCAGTTAGTTGCTTGATCTTGCTGTTCTTTAAGATTTCTTTTCCATCCTTTTAATCATCTTTGTTTCACTTCTCTGAGGCCTCTCCCATTTCTCCACAACCTTTCTAAAAATTAGTAACCCAAACTAGACATAACTCTAAGGTATATTCATACAGAATATAGTAGGACTCCTTTTTTTGGTACTGTGATGAATTAGAAAGGTGAACAAAATAGCAGATAACCCTAACCTTTTTGTTTAAATCTTGTAATCCAACTAGCCTAAAAGCTATCAGATTAATCGGTCCTCCTTTCTTTGTCATTGTCCCTACATGAGACTTCTGGTGTTCTGATGAGCTGTGAAAGGACCAAAAAGCTACAGAAGAAAGGGCCCAGAGTGAGGTGATTGAAAATTAACAAATGTTCTGCATTCCTACAAGCTTATACATTCTAGATATTTAAGGCTACAATTATAGTGAAGACAAGAAGGGGGCGGGGATTCCTACAGTTCCTGAAGTTTGGGGTATCAGTTTTTAGTGAGGATTCTAAACAGGAGGTTTGTACACTATTGTGATGGGGGCATGGGAGTGGGAGAGCGATGATACATGGGAACAAGATATGGTAATTAATGAGAGAAGGGAGGCTGGTGATAAGCTGGGCTGCCAGTAAGCATCTAGTAATTGCAATAGAAGTTGAATGCAGAATAGTTTCATCTGAAAAGTGAGGGACAGTTTTGTGTAGAGGTACTTAAATACGGATGAATTGAGTTTGGGTGGTTCTGCATATCCTAGCCTGTGTTAATAGAAGAAAAAGTTAAATATTATTAATAACAGAGAATATATGAATCCAGGAACAAGCTTAAGCATATTTAGCTCACTACAAAGTTTTTGGAGATGCTTCTTTGGTATAAATAGGAGACTTGAAGTCAAGTATTGATGCCTCATAAAGGTATATTCTTGGGGAGAGATCAGAAACTCGGAGTAAAATTAACTTTTCTTTCCCTAGTCAGTGAAGAGAATGCATTTCTTTTCACAGTTGGTTTTGTCTTGACTAAATTGTGGTTATAAACTGCCAAGTGCAGGGATTTATAAATGGTGATGGGAAACTTGGTACTTAATACAGAAAGAAATATAATAAGAATTTTTTGGTGGGCGCTGGATCCAAACCTGTAGTTTTTATAAGTGCTTGGAGCTCTTGGGGTGGAAACCCCATCCACAGATTGGCATCTTTTGATTGGCATCGTGACTTTTGGTCATGTGTGGCTAGTGTGAGCAAGGTGTGGAACTCCTGAACCCTGCCTACTGTCAGTAACAGAGATTGGGTAAAACAGTACTTTAAAGCAATGAGTGTTCTCTCTGTGTGAGAGGCCCTGTGCTAACAGAGGACACTGCTGGGTCCCTGAGTAGTGAGTAAAGGAAGGGATTGAGAATGTCTCTTGGGCTGTGTTTTAGTGTTTAAGCTGCTACTCTTAAAATAAAGACTGGCAGGGGCAGCTAGGTGGCGCAGTGGATAGAGCGCCGGCCCTGGAGTCAGGAGGACCTGAGTTCAAATCCGGCCTCAGACACTTAACACTCACTAGCTGTGTGACCCTGGGCAAGTCACTTAACCCCAATTGCCTCACTTAAAAAAAAAAAAAGACTGGCAGCTCGGTGCAAAAAGCCCTTTCTGATGAAGTCTAAAATAACCATCTTAACCAATTCGACTAAAAGATGTTGAGAAGCTTTCTTCTCTAGACCTTTAGTTTGGGTTAGATGACAACAGGAGGTTGCCTTTGAAGGGTAGAGAAGACAGTAAGTACTAAACAGTCTGACAGAGTCTGTTTAGTCTCATTGGAAATTTTAAACTTAATTAACTTTCCCAGATGGTTAAAGGAGTGAGTCATTGGGAAGCAGAAAGTTTGTATTTAGAAAATTGATTTGTTTCCCTATTCATATCAACCACATGTGAATTCTGACACTGACACCAAATACAGAATTCTTTCTTTTTTGGAGGATCAGTGTCTCTTGGGAAATCTCTTTAGATACTTTTATCTGCTAGGGAGGATACAGAATTTTGGACTGTCTCTACTTCTGATTTGAGCTGTTGGGGTGCTTTCAACAAGATTCCTGGGAGCACATTGCTTCCATCTCCTTGATTCTCCTCACACAGTATTCAAGGTCATAGCTATAAAGAGACTGAGGGAATTTTCCTTTCAAAAATAAAATGACTGTTTATTCTATTTAGAAATCGAGAAGATTCAGAAGGGTGAATCAAAGAAAGATGATGAGGAGAACTACCTGGATTTATTTTCTCACAGGAACATGAAACTGAAGGAACGAGTCCTGATACCAGTAAAACAATATCCCAAGGTAAGGCAGAAGGGTCACCTGGAAGATCCTTGTATCCTTTTAGTAGGTGCCCCACCAGTCACTAAATGGATAGTTATTTTTTGGGATTGTTTTATCATAGTCTAGAAGTGTGTTTCAGCACCAAGGCAGTTTTTATTAAAACTTAGAATATTTAGTACTTCATTTCTTGGCATTTTCAAGCTATGAAAGAATGTTTGCTATATTCAGGGAGGTCGTGTCTGACACTGAAGAACTAAAACTATTCACCATCAAAGACTTGCCTGCCTTATGGTAAGGCTTAAATTAGTTATTAAAGCTAATAAGCTAAACCTTAATTTAGCCTGAATCCTTGGCAAAATCAAGTAACTGTTCTGAAAGGGGCATTTCAGAAACTCTTCAGTTTATTTATCTATCTGCAGTGAGGGGCAATGAGGGTTAAGTGACTTGCCCAGGGTCACACAGCTAGTGTCAAGTGTCTGAGGTCGGATTTGAACTCAGGTCCTTCTGAATCCAGGGCTGGTGCTCTATCCACTGCACCACCTAGCTACCCTCCTTTAGTTTATTTTCTACCAAAAGTATGTTTGTACAGAATGGTTTTTTAAATAAAATAAAGTAATGGTTTGTGATTGAGTATAATTCTTTTATTAGCTACTAATTCCATCAAATGTATCTTTAAATAGAATACCACTACTAAAATACTAATCTGATGTTTTATTGTGGCATGGAGGTGACCTGAGGTTCTCAAAAATTGTTAGATGCTTGAAAGCTCAGGGAAAGTCCTCTCAAGCCGGGGAAAGCTACTGGTGCAGAGACCCAGTGACAAGTGTGCCATGGGGCAAGGCTAAGTGATTTTAGAGAGGCTGGGCCACCTGGGAAGAATGGAAGAAGACTGCAGAAAGGGCAACTATACTATAGCAAATCCTTAAAGTCTCAAAATAAGATGGGATTAAACTAGGTCCCTGTTGCTGGTGATCTCATAAACATCTGTCTTATTCTGAGAACGTGCTTTAAACAATTGAATTCAGACAGTTACCAACTAAATCTAATTGTTATTCTTTCATTTTCTGTCAGTTTAATTTTGTGGGGAAGATCCTAGGACCTCAAGGGAACACAATCAAAAGACTGCAAGAGGAAACTGGGGCCAAAATATCAGTTTTGGGAAAAGGTTCCATGAGAGACAAAGCAAAGGTAAATAAGGGCAGCAGACTGAAAAAAAGGCTGCAGAATTATTTGGACAGCTTGGAAACATGTGTTTTTGGGAATAAATACCCTGAGTTCTCCTGCACAATGTGATGCCTTCGAGATTTGGGGGCAAGCTTGTTGACTTAAGTTAGCACATTTGTTGGCAGCTCTGGAAAACCACAGGGACATCTGAAGAAGTATTCCTTTTTAAATTTTGCTTCTTTCCATTACTAAACAGGACTTGGACATGGCAGAGTTTCTCAGCCACAGTTCAGAAGTGCCAACACTTAGGTTAAAATACAAGGGAGGCTATGAAATAAGAGAAATGTTACCTCGTTCTTGAAAAGCAGAGTAGGAGCTAGCAGAGTAGACTAGTCAGTGCTTTTATTTTATTTTTCCTTGGGTATGCTTAAGGATAATGGCTATTAAAAATCATTGAAAATATGGTCATCTTGGCCAGCCATGACAACACACAGCGTATGATTGGTGTTCAAAAGCAGTGAACCTTATCCAAGAAACTTGCTTTGACGTACTGGTAGCAAACATTCCAGCCACCTAAAATAACACTTTTTGAAACCGTTTTTTCTTGATATCCTTAGGCTTTTGATTATATTCTTCAAGAGTTGCATGGCCCAAAAAGCCCTTTTGAGTATTGTACAGTTTTGATTATGTTGTCATTTTCCTCTCTCAGTCTGGTCCATTTGGTCCTTTGCTGGAATAATCGAGTCAGGACTGAAGCATGGGCCCTCCAGGTACATAAGGAGTTTTTCCTGGACTTGCTTCATTCGTGTTAATGCAAGGATTCTTTTTAATTTTGTTTTTGTTATTTTGAACTTAACAAACAACAGGTTTGAACATTTGTGTTTACAAAGAACAGAATGAGAAGATTATGTGTGAAACTCAGGAAAGGGATGGGAGGTTAAAAGTACATACTAAATTCATTTGTTAGTTCCTAAAGCTGTCTTGCATTTCTGTATTATGTCACTATGACTAACTGTTCCTTCTTATCCCCTCTCCCCACCTCGACCCCCCCCAAAAAAAAAAACCCCAAACAAACCCAAACCTAAGTTCTTCATAACAAGTCATCATTTTCCACATATTAGGCAAAACATTTGGTTCCTTTCTTCAAGAGGTTGGGAAACATTTTGTCTCCTTGGGCCTCTGGGGTTGTGATTGTCATTGCATTTATATAAGTTTTTAATTTAATCAAAGTTGTTTTTCTTTACAGTGATGTAATTAGCCATTTAAGTTATTCTCCTAGTTCTGCTCCCTGAACTCTGTGTCACGTGGGATAAATCTTTCTAGGCTTTTTTGAATCTGTCCCAAATGCGGCTACTCCTTAATGCTGGAGAAAGCATAATAATAGTACAGTAGAAAGATGAGATTTGGAGTCATCAGACTTGAATTGGAGTCAAAGCTCTTTTTCTTACTAGTGTGATCTTTTAAAAATATTTTTATTTAAAATTTTAAATTCCCAATTCTATCCTTCCTGCTTGCTCCCCCCTCCCCAGGGCAGTAAGCAATCAAGATATAGGTTATACACGTGCAGTTATGTAAAATATTACCATGTTGGTCATTTTGTATAAGAAAACTTGAATAAAAGAGAAAAATGAAAGAAAGTGAAAATAGCATATTTCACAGTCTGTGTTCAGTCAATATCCGTTCTTTGGAGGTAGATAGCATGCTTCATCATTAGTCCTTTGGAATCGTCTTGGATCATTGTACTGTTGAGGATGGTCAAGTCAATCACGGTTCTTCATCAAACAATATTGCTGTCTCTGTGCACAATGTTCTCTTGGTTCTGCTCACTTCACTATACATCAGTTCATACAAGTCTTTCCAGGACTTTCTGAAGTCATCCTGCTTGTTGTTTCTTATAGCACAATAATATTCCATCACAATCATATACCACAGCTTGTTCAGCCATTCCCCAATGGATGGGCATTCCTTTGATTTCCAATTCTTAGCCACCACAAAAAGAGATGCTAGAAATATTTTTGTACAAAAAGCTCTTTTTCTCTTTTTTAGAATGTCTTTCAGATATAAACACTAATGTGATCTTGAGTGAGCCTCAGCTCCTTCCTCCGTACAATGAGGACATTGTCCTAGATGATCCCCCAAAGCCCTTCCAGTTAAGAGTCCTGTTAATGCTTCATTCCCTTTAAAAAAAAAAAGAAAGAAAACTAAATAAAAAATAGTCCAAACTCCATAAATATCCAGGGGTGGAACTCAGAGTGATTAGTTCTCAGCCAGAATTAAACATACTCTTTCTCCTTACAGAGACTGGTAACTTGTTTTTTTCTTTCTGTCCCACCAAGATAAGCCAGCCACAAGTTTAGTGACATTGTACATAACAATGCTGTTAGGGGCAGATGTGGCATAGGACAATGAACCCTGAATTTGGAGCAGGAGATCTGGTTCCAATACTGAGTGCCTATGTGATGGTGAACAAGACCACCCCCTCTGCCTCACCAGGCCTTAGTTTGCTGGTCTGCAGTATGATGACTCAATTGAACAATCTCTAGAGGTACCTCACCAGCTATAAATCCTCAGTCTTTTTAACCACTCTGTTTGGGGGCATGAGACATTGTGAAATTATTTGTGAGAGCTGATTTTTAGTTTCCCTTTCGTGTGCTTGGGTTTTTCCCTCTGAATATTTCTTTCCTTTTCATCTTCTTTGTCCAGTGTCTCATAGTAGGAAGGTGATCCCTAGGTTCCTGAAGGCTAGGCCAGCAGAACTCATGCTTTTGGAGGTCCTGCCGGGTTAGACAGGCGCCATGTGGACCTGGTTTTGTGTGCTTGGAGAACAGTCTGACCACATTATGGGAGAGACTTAGCTCCAGGTCTGGGTACTAGCTAACAGATGTTCTTGGCCAGATCAGTTCATGAGGACACTTAAATAAACAGAGTATTCTGTTCTGCTTTGTTGGAAGGAATGATGAAATCACAGATCCTAGAAACATTAACCTATAGTATTCTGAGCACACTGCAGAAATGCTGGAGATAAATATATCCATCCCTCTTTCCATCCCCTCAGGAAGAAGAGCTACGCAAAGGAGGAGACCCTAAGTATGCCCATTTAAACATGGACCTGCACGTGTTCATTGAAGTCTTTGGACCCCCCTGTGAGGCCTATGCCCTTATGGCTCATGCTATGGAAGAGGTTAAGAAGTTCCTTGTGCCGGTAAGTCCCCCTCCTGGGCCACCCTTGAGACTCACAGGGCCTTGAAACACGAGGTGCCTGCCAGGGTGTTGAGGGACTTGTGTCTGTCTGGGGCTTGGGATAGCCCTGCTCAAAGAGAAAGGGCTTTAGGTGCAGCTCTCTTTTCACTGCGACATAGTAGAAAAGAGTGGCTCATAGTTCCATCAAGCTTATCTCTGATGCTGCGCTACGGATTGTACATAAGCCTTTTGTCAGTCCCAGTGAAAGGTATAGCAGGTCCAGTAATTAGGCCTGCCTAATTTCAGGTGGGTATATCCATTTACTTTAAAATGTAGGTCATAGGGGCAGCTAGGTGGCGCAGTGGATAGAGCACCGGCCCTGGAATCAGGAGGGCCTGAGTTCAAATCCGGCCTCAGACACTTAACACTTACTAGCTGTGTGACCCTGGGCAAGTCACATAACCCCAATTGCCTCACTAAAAAAAAAATAAAATGTAGGTCATTCAAGCAGTATACCCTAAGGATCTGGACTTTGCTTCTCGTATTGCTACTGTTGCTGGACAGATAATTCCTTTAGGTTTCACTTCCCTTTTTGCCACTAACAAGATGTTTTGTCCTTAGACAAATCTCTTCAGTTGCCTCACCTATAAAATATGGATGATGGCACCTTTCCTTCCTGAAGACAAAGGGATTGGGTATCTTGAGGACTTTTTTAATTCTTAAGAAGTATAACGGGGAGGTGGGGGTGGGGGGATTGTCAGCTTTTCAGCCACAAAGTATTTGGGAAGGTGAAGAGGGGCGGGGGATGAACTGGAGGATCTTAGCATGGTAGAACAGCCCATTATAATTCATTAGTACCCATAATTCAAGGCACTCTAGATTCTCAGATGGCCAGTCTATTTCATGAATGGAGTTAGTGTTCCATAGTAATTTTAATATGAAATGTCCAGTTTAAAGTAACAGAAAATGTGAACTAAGATTTGGGGGGGGGGGGGCAATGGGGGTTAAGTGACTTGCCCAGGGTCACACAGCTAGTAAGTGTCAAGTGTCTGAGGCCGGATTTGAACTCAGGTACTCCTGAATCCAGGGCCGTTGCTTTATCCACTACACCACCTAGCTGTCCTATTGAGATTTTTTTTTAATGTCATAAAAGTATTTTATTATTTTCTAGTTACATGAAGAGGTAGTTTTCAACATTTGTTTTCCTGAAATTTCTAGTTTCAAATTTTTCTCCCTCCCTGTCCCCTCCCCAAGACAGCAAGCAATCTGATATACATATACATATATACATACATACAGTCACATTAAACATATTTCCGCATTAGTTATGCTGTGAAAGAAGAATCAGAGCAAAAGGGAAAAACCTCAAAGAAAAAAAAAGTAGAAATAGTAGGGTTTAATCTGTATCTAGATTCCACAGTTCTTTTTTTCTGGATTTGGAGAGCATTTTCCATCATGAGTCCTTTGGAACTATCTTGGACCATTGTATTGCTGAGAAGTCAAGTTTATCGCAGTTGATCAACACACAATGTTGTTGATACTGTGTACAATGTGAACTGAGATTTTAACCAAGATTTTTCTGTTATGAGATAATTTGTTCAAGCATTTTGGGGTAGCTGTATATTGGCTGCAGTCACTGGATAGAACTGTGGGTAAGAGATACACATTCTCTTGCTGTTTTTCTCTCCAGCCCCTTTTTCAGCAGAGGTAAATTAGGAAAGCTACTACATAATTGGGTTTTGGAAAGACCTGCAAAAGGATCTCTCTTCCTCATGGTCACAGTGGCAGCCTGGAAGGAGCCTGAGCACCCAGGCTATCACTGGTGACTTCACTTCCCAGTGTGGCACAAGCAGTTAGTGGGGACAGTCCCCCTACCCATCCAAAAAAAAAAAAAAAAGCCCCCCCCCCCATTACAAGAATATTCTGTTAACATTCCTAATGGGGTATCCACTTGGGAGGTATAAAAATTCATGAAGCACTAAGAACGAATGGTTCTGTTCAGGAGAAATGTGGGGAAAGACAGGCTTGGAGTTTGGATTGGCAAATAGCATTTGATGCTTTTCTGGCTTAGGGCCAATTCTCTTTCGCAGAGAAGAGGGAGCTTTTTGAGCATCTTTTAACTATATGTGGGAATAAAGAGTTCTACGTTCTAGGCTGGTCTGGGCTCTGCAGCTCTTTAGCTAGCTCTGGGCTCTGTGTGAGTCTGTTGGGGGGAGGGGTGGATTAAGAGATTAGCACCTTGCCTGCTGAATTGAGGTTTGTGGGTTCTTTTGGGGAGAGAGCATGTGTTCATTTTGACTTTGGGAGGGAATTGGTGTCAGGGCCAGAGGTCAGGGTTTGAGGTAGGATTTTAGAGATGATACATCTCCCAGCAGAAGGTTGAATGAAATGTCATCTCTTACTTTTCTTTTTTCAGGATATGATGGATGATATCTGCCAGGAACAGTTTCTTGAATTATCTTATCTGAATGGAGTACCTGAGCCTAACCGTGGGCGTGGGGTACCAGTAAGAGGAAGGGGAGCAGCTCCTCCACCTCCACCTGTTCCCAGGTAATTGCTGAGAAGGTAAATAACAACTAGGGAGAGAAGCCTTCAGTGGGAGGTGAGCTCTGCTGCTGCTAACTAGGGGTGTCCTGCCAGCCCCAAACTTGTCTTTTTGTGGCCCTCCTCAGGCTGCCCTTGGGCGTCTGGGGCATCGGGAGTATTGTGTTCACATCTGGAGTATTGTGTCCGGTTCTAGGTGCCACATTTTAAGAGGGACATTGAAAAGCTGGAGTGTGTCCAGAGGAGGGCGCCCAGGATGGTGAGGGGACTCGAAACCATTGTCATATGAGGAATGGTTGGAGGAACTGGGGATGTTGACTAGGCGCAGAGCAGCCGTAGGGCCAGTGGCCAATGTCACAGGGAGGCAGGCTGCAGTTCATTGTGAGAAAGAGCTTTGGAGTAAGACCCTGCAGTCCTGAGATGGACTGCTTCACCAGGAAATGAGCATTGCAGTTGAGGCAGGGCAACCGTTTGTCAGGGCTTTGGTAGAGGGATCCCGAGTGGCCTGGGTGGGGAGCGAGGCAAGGCCTCACTAAGAACCTTCCCACGATGAAGTTCTGTTTCTGTGAGATAGTGTTGGGGACCTTGTAGGTGGGGGAATCCTGCAGGAACCTTTGTGGGAAAATCTGAGGTTCTCTGTTACCCCTGCAATTCTGACAGGCCTTTTTGTCTGTCCTCAGACTTGGTCCAGATGTGCTTGGGTTAGGACGCTTGCCTAACAGTCTGTGGGGTCTTTTGATGCAGGTCTTTCCTCAAGCGTAAACGTGTCTATTCGATGTTCCTTCCAATAAAAAGCCGTTCATCATAATTGGCTTTCAGGGCAATGGCAGAAGGCCAAATACAGGACTGGCAAACACAAGCTTGGGCACTAGGGTGGCCTCTTCTGTAAAAGGCCCCATTAAAAGCCACACTTTGTGAAATGGAGCCTGTTTGTAACTGGGCCATCGTCTAGCCGAGTGATGTATTTTGGATTCTTGTGTGTAACCTCCTCTTCCCTGGGATACTGACTCTCCTTTCTTCTCTGCAGGGGCCGTGGTGTTGGGCCTCCCCGGGGAGCACTGGTCCGAGGTGCTCCGGTGAGAGGGGCCATCACTAGAGGTGCCAGTGTGGCCCGTGGGGTGCCTCCCCCTCCAGCAGTCAGGGGAGCCCCTACTCCAAGAGCCCGAGCCACGGGCATCCAGAGAATACCTCTTCCTCCACCCCCAGCACCAGAGACTTACGAAGACTATGTAAGAAACTTGAACAGCGTGTCCCTCCCGACAGACGGAGGGCCGTTTAAGTGTTGGCGTAGATGCTTGAGTGCTAGAGGAGCTCTGGATGGGGAGCAGGGCCAAGGAGGCAGGCCTTGGAATCATTCAGTGACACTTAGCCTTGGGATGATGACGTTGGCCGGGCTCTAGAAGCAGGCGTCTGCAGTTAGTCTTTACTCTTGGTATTTCTCTTACTTGGGCTTCTCTCCATCCGGCCTAAGATGGTGCTTGTCCGTTCCTTAGGATAAACACCTTGCCACGTTCACTCTTTGACTTTGGATTCTGTCTCTTTCACAGGGATATGATGATGCCTATGCTGAGCAAAGCTATGAAGGGTACGAAGGCTATTATAGCCAGGGCCAAGGGTAAGTGAGGAATTTTCCCCATACTTCCCAGGCTCAGAGTGAAAGGGATTGAAGTGCACTGGGAACAGTGGTGAGCACCGCAACTAAAGCAGCCCTGACCTCCACGATGCTTTCACTTCGGAGGAGGCACACGTGGCATCTTGGAGGTGTCCCGTGCTTCTTAGCTGCAGCAATAGGTGACAGGAGGCATTAGGGTTAGTGACCAGAAGGTCCATTTTTTTTCATGCTGGTTGTGAAGTAATTATTTTGATTGAACTTCAGGGTGGTTTCTGCCTAGGACATTGAATAACCAACCACCTGTGGGAAATGGTTCTGAGAAGCCAGTGTTCTCTTGCTGCCTTATTAATTGCTTGGCTTCATCTTACAGGGATTCCGAGTATTATGACTATGGACACGGAGAGGCACAAGATTCTTATGAAGCTTATGGTATGTCCTGATGGATACGGTGGGGGCTGAATGGTGTCTGCTCTGTGTTGGCTGTTGTTGGCTGAGCCTCGAGGCTTGAAGGCCAGGTGGTTAACCCTCCATCAGACTGTGCTGAGGGCTTAACCTGGAAACCAGATAGAGCATCATGATCACTAGGTTAGCCACTCCGATCATAGTAGAGATGATCTGTTAAGAGTCTGGCTGTTGGGATTTGAAGGACGAAGGGGAAGGAAAGGAGATGAAGCTTCAGAAAGAAGGTGGCACCTGACACTTTTTTTTTTTTTACAAAAGTCCTTTCTACTTTAGCCTGGCATGGCCTGAATGTTTGTGATGGATAAACTAAGAGGTTCCTTAGCTGTCTGCTGGGTTCCTCTTAGACTCTCTTCCTGTAGATGTCAGCTACAGCACATATGGGGCAGCAGCTTACAGGATGGTCTAGACAGTTTGGGGGTTAGACTTCCAAAACCTAGCCAGATGGGTTTCATCTGTTTTATATCAATGGACAGTCAAGAAAAAATAGGACCCAGTTTCCGAGAGCCCAGCTATAATGCCAAGAAGCAGCCCACTAAGTGACTGTGGATGTCTTTGGATTTTGGATCAGAAGAGGACAGCTTTTTTTTTTTCTTTAAAGAGAGGAAGGTAGAAAAACTACTCAGTTGGGCATCCTAGTCCTGTTTTACTGTGTGTGAGACCTGGAGCAAATTGCTTCCTGCCACTGGGCTCCAGCAAGCAAGGGCTGCCGGACTAGTATAGTTTGCAATTCCTTCTAGCTAACCCTCCAGGAGGCTGCAGGGGTCCAGGGGAACCATTCACTCCACTGTGATGGTAGCCAGCTGCTAGGCCTCTGGAAGATGGCTCTTTGTCTCTGAGCTGACAGGAGCATTGCCTTCTCCCCCCCCCCCCCCAGCCTAGGCTGAATGGGCATTTTTCCAGATTGGCCTCACTGCCCAATTAAGTTTCAGAATTAATGTGCTTTAGAGGGAATGCTGTGTCCTGACTTCTGTCGTGAGAGCATTGCAAAGGGACGTCTTGGGGTAGATAGAAGAAAGTATTTTAGGTCTCCCTGAGGGGACTTTAAGGAGTCCTCAACATGGAGCTCTTCTCTGTGAAACATTGAAGGGAGTTCACAGTGTCTTCTTTCCTAACTCTTGGGTCAGGCCTCAAAGCTGAGCCCTGACTGGCAATATGATAGGATGGGCAAAGTCGAACATCTCCCTGCTTAGGGGAAGCCGTGTTAAGCAGTTTGAGAGCTAAATGAAGTTGGACAGCTGCCATCAACAATGTTGGGTGTCTGGGAGGGCAGTGTCTGTGCACTCATGTGTTTCCCTCCATTGGTGAAACAGCACAAAGAGGGATTTCTATTTAGTCAGATTGTTTTTTTCTGCTGAATGGGACAAGAAGAAGCCATGCCAGGCTGGGGAAGGCCAGGCAGCTCCATTGTGCTTGCTGTGTTATACTACCACAGCTAATCTGTTTATCCGCCGTCATTTCCTCTGGTCTCTCCTTTCACAAAAATAGAATTAGAAATAGACATTGTCTCGCTGTGGTCCTCATCAGCCACCTCCAAAGAGTTTGGAGTATGTGTGGTGCTCGTGGTGTTTGCTGTTCAGAGGGACCAGTAGAGCTCTCCCTGTCTGTGGCAAGAGCGAGACGAGTTTGAACACTGACTAGCTGAGGCATGTGAATGTGAGCAGGGATTGAAACTTCATGGAGCAGAAATCTCCTGAGGTGCTTGTGTTTTCCTTTATCACGAATGAGAAGATTTTGGCCTTTGTTTCTAGTGCAGTAACATCTCCTGGCTGAGGGAAGGTGCTGATGACCAACCAGAACATTAAGTTTAAACACTGTCTGCCTAATCAGCTGTTCTGCTTCAGTCCCAGCAGTCAGTGCCATCCTTGCTGGCTGGAAGGCTTTTTGAAATTAAGTCAGAGGCCAGTGTGGATCTGTTTTGCATGACTATGCATATCTAACCTGTATCATGTTGTTCGTTTGCCTTCTCAATAAGGGGTCAAGGAGAGAGGGAGAGAATTTGGAAATTTTAAAAAACCAATGTTAAAATAAAGATTTTGCATGTAATTGGGGAAAAATAAAATACTAAACTTAAAGATAATTTTTAAAAAGAAATATAGTCAGAGGGTAGAAATGAGGGCAGGCGGATTCCTGCTATTCAGCCTGGTTCATGGGAAGAAGAGGCTGTCCTTCTAACGTGGAATAGAAAGAGGATCAATCACCTTAATGAGACTGCCTGCCAAGGTCCTCTGAGAGCGCACCTGCCCAGATGAATGGCTCTTTGTTAGCTGCAGGCTTGTCTGAAGTAGAGATAGATATTCTTCCCCTTCTAGGATATGTCCCCAGCTCCCCAGCCTCTCCTTCCCCTCTCTTCCCATCCCATCTCCTGCACCCATGCCCATCTCAGAGCCAAAATAGCTCATAATTTTCTATCTGTACCTGTTGACAAGATAGACTTGTGCCAGAGGACAGGGAGATGTTTATGTGGTAGCCTATAAGCATCCTGTGCTTTTCTAGCCGGGAGAGTAAAGAATGTAGTGTGCACATTCCCTTGAGACTGTCCCAGCATGAGAACTTGCCTTGATTCCTTAGGGAAGTGTTTTGGAGGCATTGGGAGAAGAGTGGGAGAAGCTGAAATATTGACAGTAGTGCAGAGTTCCCAGGCTGAGGTGAGCTTCTCCCCACCCACCTAAGCATGGCAGGCGGCCCTCCAGGTGGCTTACAAGCTCTTCTTGCTTTCCTTCCCCACAGGTCAAGACGACTGGAATGGGACAAGGCCCTCCCTGAAGGCCCCTCCAGCTAGGCCAGTGAAGGGGTCATACAGAGAGCACCCATATGGACGTTATTAAAACAAACATGAGGGAAAATTATCAGTTATGAGCAAAGTTGTTACTGATTTCTTGTATCTCCCAGGATTCCTGTTGCTTTACCCACAACAGACAAGTAATTGTCTAAATGTTTTTCTTCGTGATTCCCTTCTTCTCCCCCCTTCCTCCATCCTCACCCTGCATTCTGGCTTCTGTATGTAGTATTTTAAAATTAGTTAAAATAGATTTAGGAATATCGAATTAATTTTTTTAAAGTGTGTAGATGCTTTTTCTTTCTTTGTTGTTTAAATATAAACACAACTGTACCTTTTATAATAAAAACAGAAGTTGAGTTTAAAAAAAAAAAAACTGTTAGTTTCCAAAGTGACATTGCTTTGCTTAAGGGTTCTGAAGTTAAGCTTTGTTAACGTTCTCTTAGGTTTGGTTTGAGGCAACCCGTAAAGTTGTAGTTGCAGATTCCCAAACTAGGCTACATTTCAAAATTCAGGGCTGTTTTTAAGACTTAAAATCATAATATTAACGGTAGTAGGTGCCACCGTTTAAAAGTAAGCTCAGATGTCAAATACATTTCCTTAAAAGCATATGGCGGTTGAATCTTAAGTTTAAATTTTTAATATGAAAGATCCTCATGAATTAAATAGTCGGTGTATTTTTTTTAAAGTTAATTGATTTAAAAAAAAAACAAAAAAAATTAGGTTTGTAAAATTGACTTTTTCATATGTGGGTTTTGAAATCTAGCCCCAAACATACAGTGTTGAGAGATACTTAGGGAGTAGGTTTTGAAATGGGGTTGGGTGGGAAGGAAGCAGACAGACTGAATTTCATTTGATGCAAAGCTTTTTTTAGCTAAGAAAAAAAATTAAATCACTGCATCTAATAAATCCAGTGTTTGAAATCAGAAAGCATAATATTGCATATGGTTGAGGTTTGCTTTCTGCAAAACCACCAATACTCCTTGGGATGCTGGGGGCTGAAAAAGTACATTTTAAACCAGATAACAAGACTGAGCCAACCCAAATGATGCATTCATTCAAGTATGTCTCAACACTAGCGTTATATAAAAAGGGACACTGCAGCTGAAAAAAAAAAAAAAGAAAAAAAAATCCACTCTGTACATAGACTAAAGTCCTAATTGGATTTGTACTGTCCTCCCATTTTGTTCTTGAAAATTAAATGCTACATGTGTAAGTCTGCCTAAATAGGTAGTTAAGACTTATGTCAAAATGTCTACAGCAGTTTGTCAATAAAGTTCAGTCCTTTTTTAATCAAAGTAAATGTGATGAATTGTCATTTTTTTGTGGACAATAAAATAGTTATCTCTCAAATAAACTTAAATTAACTCTAAAGTTAATGGTCTTGTTAAAACTCGAAAGCATTCTTTAAAACGGTGGGGTGGGCTGTTTTTTGTTTTTGTTTTTTTGTTTTGGGGTTTTGGTTTTTTTTTTAACCAAAAAAAAGTTTTATCTCAAGATGTTAAGTTTTAGTTTAAAAGATAACCAAAGCTTTTTCACCCCCTGGAAGTTACCAACAGCAGTTTGATTATCTTGCCTAGAGAGAACTGATTTTTGGGGAGCAACAGCCAAATAAGAAGGAAACTTGGAGTTGTTTCTCTGGACAGGTCTCAGGGCTTAAAACACCAGGTACCATGAGGCTAGTTTTCAGCAGAGGCCCAGGGGGCTCTGAATACAAGTTTCAAATATTTAGCTGAGAACTGAGGAGAGAGAATATGTGACAGTGGAAAGCACTCTGGATTTGGAGTCAAGAGACCTGGGTTAGGTCTCAACTCTGCCACTCAATACCTGTGTGACCTTGGGCAAGTCACTCCCCATTTGGGGGGAGGGCCTCAGTTTCCACCTCTGAAAGATTGGACTTAGATGAGCTCTAAACTCCCCTCTAGCTCTCAATAAAACTTGATTCTCTAAACTAGAAGGGGTTCGTCCTGAAGCAGCTGCCTTTAGAGATGTCAGTAGAGAACCCTGGTATTAAAAGCAATCTAAGGGACTTCCTCCCAAGCCCCTGGGGAACTGAGATGGTGTCTTTGATCTGGCATTACAAACTGTCTCTGAAGCCCTTCTAAAGAGCATTTTGCCTCTTACAACTGACAGGCGCCCAGATGCTCAGCTATATTCTTCTTTCCTCACAACCTTCAAGGTTTTTCATACATGCCCCTCTCTACCACCCCAGAGAGCCACCCAAACTGCTCGGGGGTGAAAAACCCGTTCTGGTATTAAGTGGCAACCTGCTTGCAGCAGTGCATGATGGGGTATTTTTTTTTTCTTTTAAAAACACACCAACAACAAAAAAAATTTGTATTTATAGATTGTGATAAAGTGTAAATAACTGAATTTTCAACCATGGTTTGGAGTCAGCTTTCAGGGCATTATGTCTTGTTTTGATGAAAAGAGATCACTCTATACCCCCCTTTTTAAAGGAAAATTATCGCAAGAGAATCAGGATGTGTAAAGCTAACATGCATCGCAAAAAAACAAAGGTAACCTAAATGTCTGATTTTAATAGCACATATTTCTCTTTTTACATAACCTGTGACAACAACTTGCATAAACAATTCTTTAGCTGTTAATTTCAATGTTAAAAAATTTGCAAAACCTGTTTAAAAGTAGCTGTAAAAGACCCTATGCTGCCGTATAAATTAGCCATAACTCTTAATAATCCTGCCCGTTGCAAATGAACTGTAACATGATCTGGGCACAGAGTCTGACATATTAAATGGCCTAGTGTAAAAATGACAATGATTATAGATTAGACCGACTATGCTACTTCCCCCAAAGCAAAGATTTCTGCTTAGTTATTTTAAAATGTAAAAGGATGACATCCCCCCCACCCCCACCCCAATCTCCCCTATAGATCCTAGTTTTTATATTCACAGTGAAATGTTATTTAAAATTCAGTCTTAAATTGCATGTTTCTCTCCTGTAATGTGTAAATTGCATGCAGGATCTTTCTTTCTTGTTTTTGAGTCTCTCAGGCTCCCTGTCAAAAGGACTAATCTCTGTCTTCTCCATTTTCAGGTGCTTGAAAATTGTTCTGGAATTTCCTGGAGTAGAATAAAAAGCTGCTTGGATACCCAAACGTGGTAGGTCACCTTACATTTTGGGGGGGCAAAGGGGTCCTGTGTCCAAAGCTCAAAATAAGGAATATGGGGAGGAGGGTCTGTAGACCAGCCTTTTACAGTGGGATCTGTAATTCAGCTTCTGGCTTAATTTATTTTTGATGCATCAGAGTAGACATCAATGCTGCCCTTTTATGCCTATCTCAAGATCCATTTGATTCCCCTTTGTAATTGTCAAAACTGGTGAATGTAATTGTCATTGGGGAGTAGGAAAAGTCCAAGATAGGAACAGTCTCTTTGTCTAGATACAGTCTTCTGTGGGAAGACCCCTTGAGTGCTCAGGGTGTCAGGAATAAAGGCAGCCCATGGAATGAGATGATACCCTATGGCAGAGTCCCATAAAGCTGCAAAATAATTTTCCTAAAAGACTTGTGTCACTCCCCTTTCCAAGGATCTTCGGTGGCTCCCTAGCACCTCTAGGTTAAAGCACATTCTCTTCAGCTTGACATTTAAAGCCCTTGAGAGCCTTTCCAAACTTCTCATCTTGACTCCCCCTCCTTTTCTGATTTCTTTGCAAAGGCTATACTCTGTGCCTGGGTTGACCCCCTTCCTCAGATCTCCCTCTTAGACGCAACCTCTCCAGTTGTTAGTTATGTTAAGATCATCCATTCTAGATCTGGAATGACTGGGAGATCATCTGGTCCACCCCTTGCTTTTTATAGATCAGCAAACTGAAGGCCTTTTTTGTCTTGTGCAGCCTTTACACAGGTAGTTAGCAGAGCCTAGATTTGAACCCAGTGCCTTTTATAGTGTGCCACATAGCCTCTCCGTTTTCTAATTTATCTGCTTACATATTAGATATTGTATCTCCCCCTGCCTCTCCTGGAGAATGTAAGGGCCAGGGGCCTGACTGCTTTGTTTTCTTTCTTTTTTTTTTTTTTTTTCGGAGCAGTGGAGATTAGGTGACTTGCCCGGGGTCACACAGCTAGTAAGTGTCAAGTGTCTGAGGCTGGATTTGAACTCAGGTCCTCCTGAATTCAGGGCCAGTGCTTTATCCACTGCACCACCTAGCTGCCCCTCTGACTGCTTTTCTTAACTTTTGAATCTCCACTGCCTAAAACAGTTAGTTGGTAGAATGTGTGTAAGTGCTTGTTGGGTTGAATTGAGGTTAGAGTCTTTGCCTTCTGGTGTCATGGAGACAGGCAGGGCCCATATGACACCTCATCTATTAAGGGTTCATGGGTCAGTTAAAATACCTACCTCACAGGCTTGTGCAGAAAGTGTCTTGTAAACCTCAATACCTCAAACCTCAGACTGGAATCAGTTGATCAACAAGTATTGCTAAGCATATTCTAGGTTCTAGGCCATGTTACCTTACCCTTATTTGTTAAAGTGTACCAGTCTTGAACTGAGTTAGCCAGAGAAGCTGTGGAATTCCTGGAGGGAGTCCAGATGGCAGAAACCACCAGGCAGCTTTGCCAGGAACAGGCTCGTGCTATTATCTTTATGACTTAGGGAAGAAACCACATGGTTCCCCTCTCCCTTGGAGGCTACAGTGGACTTCTTCCTTGGGTTTTGCCAAGTAGCCTTTGGCACTTGACTAATAAGCATTCTAGGCTCCCTTTCTTGTCCCTTGGAGGTATTAGCAAGCTTTCCTCGGAGCCAGAGTTGGGGAGATTCCCTGGAGAAAGGCCTGGTCCAGTGCTATCTCCGATTCTACTATGCATTTGATGAATGACCTTGGAATTCTGGGAAAGCCCAATTTTGGAGGCTCTTAAGCTGCACAGCTGAATTTCCATTGGATTCTGTCTTTATTTATAGGGCAGCCTTTAGGAGAAAGATCCAGCCTGTTGATGAGTTAGACATTTTGAGTCCAGGAAGCTGTAGGATGATGAGAAACCTTAGAAGATTAAGATAAGCCTAGAGAATTGAAATGGCTCATTGAATGGCTTACAGATTTAACTTGGCAGCGCCAGTCTTAACGTTAAATCCCCAGAACAGATGTTCTGGCCCAACTACAGCAGGCTGCTAGAACCCCCATTCTCGGGTTCAGTTCTAGAGCTCCAGGTATATCCCTGGGATCCTCAAGGGCTAGGAGGCTCAAGTGCCTCATCCCTCTGAAGAACAGACACTTCACCCATTAGCCAGGTGGAGGAGGTGGCTGATGCCCTTGGAGGCTCCCAGGATCAGTTCTGTAGCTGGCCCGACCTGGAGTTCTACCCATTTTTGATAGGATCTTTCTCATTCTCTTAATCCAGTGTGCTGCTAGTCACAAATGAGAGACAGTCTCTGCCCTCAAGCCATTTAATTCTGTTCAGGGTAACCACAGGTAAACAGGTAAGTAAGCCAAAGATAATTGAAGGAAGAATGCTAAAAGCCAGGTGAATCAGCCTAGCTTTGCAGAGAGGAGGTGACACCTAAGCTGACCCTCTGGGGGGCTTGAGGGTTCTAAGCAGCAAAAGTGAAGAGGGGGCTATAGTCTAGGTGTAGGCCATGGGGGTAGGGGCAAGGGGAACACTATGATAATTGGTGTGCTGAAGCAGAAGGCCAGGGTGAAGCTTGGTTGGAGATTAGGACAATGTGACCATAGGCCAGGTCATGCCAGCAGTGTCCTGACAGGAAGATGGTAGGCGGGGCTTGAAGGGTGTGTGGCCAACCAAGGGATTTTGTGGAGGTAGAATTGACAAGACTTAGTAACTTGATTGGATATGAGTGAGCAAGTAAATGACAGGATGATTTTCACATTCTGGGCCTGAGTAACTGAGGGTAGTGATGCCCTCCATCTGAGTTTGGAAAATTTCAGGAGAAAAGGGAATAAATTCTGTTTAGGACATATTGGAAATGCCCCCCAGATGCCCAGGTGGAAATGTCCATCATGCAGATGGTCATTCAGGCTTGGAGTTCAAAAGAGAGATTAGGGCTGGGTCTCTCTATATTTGAGAGAGGCCTCTGCACAGAGATAAATGAACCTCTGAACTGATTCCAAATCGATGAGAGGGTAAAAGAGCAGAGTGAAAAAGAACAGAGCCCTCCCTTGCTCCACTTTCAGCCTCTGGTTCTTCCAATGTCCCTCCTGGCTCCACTGTTGGCCCTGGGAACCACTAAGTTATGTCTCCCACTCCTGAGGCTTTGCCTTCAAACTCAGTGCTTCATTCTGCCGAGGCATGGTAACTTTATGTTCAATTACTCAGAGACTTAAGCTGCCCTGTATGACTTTGTGCCTTTCTCTGGCTGTATGGGAGCCAGCTGTCACTCAGGAAATCTGAATGCCAGTTTTTACATCTCAGCCCAGGCACACCCAGACAGCTGTTACCTGCCCGGAGCTCCTCATTGGCTGGGTTACTTTGATGTCACTAGGACCTGGGGTGGGGGTGGGGGGTAAAACCCTTACCAGCTGGTCAAAAGCCTGTGGCCCCTGAGCTGAAGGTCTTAGACGAGATTATAAGCAGCCTGGGTGGGGGAAGGGGCACAAACTGTTTTGTTGTCCCTGATTTCAGGATGACTTTGGAAGGAATCCACTGTGGCACAGGGCAACCCTCTAGCAGTGCAGCTGGGAGGGAGGGAGAGGGGAGAGCTGTCCTTCACATTCACGGCCTGCAGCCACATGTCTGCTCTGGAGCCCTGCTGGCTGGATGACAGGTGCTCCAGCTCAAGCTTACACCTCGTTCAGGAGGCAGGCTAGGGCCTGCTAGTGTGAGGATTCTTCATTTTACAGAAGCTAAGGAGTAGACATGAGAGTAGATTCAGTTTTTTATTTCAAATCTATTTCAAATTTCCAAAAGCTCAGGGCTGCTCACTCGGGAAAAATACTGTGCTGTGCCTGACATCCCAGGTGCTGGTTTCAGGATTGACCAGAATCCTCTGGTGTGACCTTCAAGCAGTCGAGCTTTCTCCACACACCACACTGGGTGGAGTCTTCCAAGTACTCCCCTGCTCATCCCGTCCAGCTCCCCCACCCCAAGCCCCAGTATTAGAGGAGGGCTTCATAAACCATGGTAGAAGCGGGTGAGGTATATTTATACTCTATACAAAGCTAGTCATCTAACTGTATGACCTAGTAGAGAGTGACTTTTTGAGTAAAGAAGATCTGAGTTTGAATCTGGCCTCAGACACTCGATCTGTGACCCTGGACAAGTCACCTAACCTCTCTCTGCTTTCATTTATTCATCTGTAAAATGTGGATAATGATCGCATCTCCCTCACAGGGTTTTGTGAGGCTCAAATGTGACATAACATGTAAAGTACTTTGCAAACCTTTAAAGTGCTATATAAATGCTATAACTATTGTTGTTACTGTAGTTTCCATTTCCATCCCCTCAAAGTTCCTCAACTGTAATTCTCTGCCAGCCCTGGAACTCTATTTCAGAGGTCATCTGGCATCTCCAAATCCTTGTAGGAAACTGGAGACCACATTAACATAGCCACCTCATTTTCACATGTATAGACGAAGATTTTGCTTAGATTATTTTAGTTTTGTTTCTGTTCACATATTTTCTTTCCCCACCTTGGGGACACTTAGTGTCAAGCAAAACAAATTCCCACATTGGCCCTGTACACCTTGAGTCCATCACCTCTCTGTTAGGAGGTGGAGAGCATAGTTGATCACTGTCTTCTCGTTGGTTGGGAAGAGCCAAAAGGAATCTAGTCCAACCCTCTGATTTTGTAGTTCAGGATCTGAGTCTCAGAAAGGACAGACAGGGATTAACCCAGTTCACCCAGAATGCACCCACCCAGTCTGTTTATTGCAGATGCTGTCATATTTTCCTCGAATTATGCTGTCTCCTATGTAGACAGAATGTGTTCTCCCCTTTGGCCTCTATGTCCTTGTTATTCCCTACACTTCCAACATCTCACTCGGGAGTACCTAACAAAACATGGGGTGGGGGTGGGGGGCAGCTAGGTGGTACAGTTGATAGAGCACCAGCCCTGGAATCAGGAGGACCTGAGTTCAAATCCGGCCTCAGACACATGATACTTACAAGCTGTGTGACCCTAGGCAAGTCACTTAACCCCAATTGCCTCACAAAAAGAAGAAAACATCAGGAGGACCAGAACAGGCACCTGGTAGCACCCCTAGACTCTAGCATGGAGTTCACCTGAGTTTCAGAAAGAGTTGTTTTCTGGTTAACTTGATTGCTCACTATCTTGCTTGCACGTACAATGTTCTATTCAGAGCCTTTAACACCAAGCTAAAAGGGGTGGTGTCAAGATGGCAGACCAAAAGAACCTGGCTGTGGGATGGCATGAGGCACTCCGAAGACTTTGGGGGCTGGGCATAGCATAGGATTTTGTTAGCAGAGGAGTTGTTGACTGTCGTTTTCCTGTCTGCTGAGTTAGCCTCAGAATCTTCAGGTTGAAAGGAAGCTCCGAGGACATCGAATCCAGTTCCAACCTTGAGTAGGAATTCCCATCATTCACAACCAATCCAACAAACTTGGTTATGGGAGGAGATTCTGTTTACCTCCAAAATCATCCATGACTGGGAACGGGGAGTGGAGGACAATCCTTGGCCTGGCTATGGGTAATATTTGTGTTCAGAACACGACAGGTTCTGTGGTTTGCCTTCTGCCCTGACTTGCTCCTGGAGCCTCTTGTGACGGCCCTGACAGTTGGTCACTTCATTGTGGGAAGATGTCCAGTGACAAGGCCCTTGCCAATCTCCAGGTAGCCCTCTCCAGTCCTGGGGTCCTTTGGTGAATGGTAATTCCATTGCTTCTACCTGTCCTTTAGATCTTTTTCCAAATGGCAGCCTTTAAGCTGCCAGAGGCTTATGTGGTGGCCTCTCCTGAAACGTTCTCTTAAACAAACCGGCTGCTGGCAGCTGCTTCTCCAGTGTCTCTTGTGCTTCCCCTAGTGGTTTGCCCCAATGAATTTGCTTGTTTGGCCTTCATAAATGCAGTCGGCAGAACACGAGGTGTTAAGAGGGCCCCAGGAATGCTGCCCCCTCCTGTTGGTGCAGCTGAAGCTCGATGAACTTCTTGGGCTCCCCTTGGTATGACTTGTCTGTTCTGTTGTCACCTCACACAGCTGCACCTACTCCCCAGTGTTACCAACAGTCTCTCAATTGGCAAATCAGATGGTCTTTCCCTAAGTCATTATCTTTTTTTTTGACGACTTGATTTGTCTGTCTTTTTTTCTTTCTTTTTTTTGGGGGGGGGGCAATGAGGGTTAAGTGACTTGCCCAGGGTCACACAGCTAGTAAGTGTCAAGTGTCTGAGGCTGGATTTGAACTCAGGTCCTCCTGAATCCAGGGCTGGTACTCTATCCACTGCACCACCTAGCTGCCCCAGTCCTGATCTTTTTTTTTTTTTTTTGGTGGGGCAATGGGGGTTAAGTGACTTGCCCAGGGTCACACAGCTAGTAAGTGTTAAGTGTCTGAGGCTGGATTTGAACTCAGGTACTCCTGAATCCAGGGCCAGCGCTTTAACCACTGCGCCATCTAGCTGCCCCAGTCCTGATCTTTTTAACCTGCATTTGGCACTGTGAGAATCCTCTCCCCCACAGGTGCTGTGCTTTTTGTCTCCAGGTTGTGCATGACATTCTTTCTTCTGCTTCTCATCCTACTTGTCTGATTGCTGCTTAGTCTCCTTTGTCGACTCATCATCCCTAACTGAACTGAATGTCCCTCCCTCTTCCCTATTTGCCTGTTTCCTGTCAAAGGCACCACTCTCCTTCCACTGTCTCTGGTTACTAATCTTAGCATTATCCCTTGCTCCTCATTCTCCTCGACTCACATAGCCAGTCACTTAAGAGATCTTGTCCTTTCTATCTTTGAAGCGTCTCTCCAATCCCACCCCTTCTCTCCACTCACAAAGCTCTCACCCATGTCCACTCCCTCCTCACCTCTTCGATGGATCGTTGCAGCCCCCCCTCCTAGCCATTCTCACTTCCTCTCTTCTGCTCTGGTCAGTCCTACACACACACACACACACACACACACACACACACACACACACACACACACACACGCAAAGCAGTTTTTGCAGAACTGAATGTGTGGCTTCTCATTGCCTCTAGGACATACTAGAGACGTGTCTGTTTTGTTGTTAAAGTCCTATGCACCTTGGCCCCAGTGTCAATAGACTTGACTTCCCCTCTCACACAGTCAAGCTGCTCTTCTCTGTTCCTCTCTCACAGCACTCCCATGTGGCCACTCTCTCCTGCCCTCCTCCCTTAAGATGCATGCAGCTCGAGCACCATCTTCTAAACAAAGCTTTTTGTTCATAAAGTCACTCTCTTATTAAAATGTAAACTCTTTGTGAGTAGGGTTTGGGTTTTTATTGGGGGGGTGTTGTTTCTGTATTTATATCTCACACTACCTCACCTGGCACAGATTAGGTGTTTTATTAAATACTGATTGATTGATTCAGTTTGTAATCTACTAACACCACTTTTTTCCCCACAGTAACTAATTTAACCACACTGGCCCCCATCTGCACTTAAAACTGTTCAGGTTTCCCTTCCCTCCCCCCTCCCCCCTTTGCCCGAGGGTAAGACTTCCTATTTATTTCTAGCATTTTGAAGACTTGGGAAGATTGTTTCTTTCTCTATTTGAAAGAGCACAGAGCCTTGGGCCAGCCCTCTGCTGCCTTCTCCCAGCCTAAAATGCCCTTCCTTCTCCATGCTGCTGAGAGGGCTGGTATCTGGGGTCACTATCTCACTTGGGTCTCCTTAGATTTTAGGCAAACTCCCTCCCATCATCTATAGCCCACATTCAGCAGCTGTCTGCCCCAGTGAAGGGCCTTGCCCCTGGTTTGCCATGGAATGACAAGAAGCCTGGCCTTTTCTCCAAAGGCCATCTCAGACGCTTGACCCCTCCCTTCTCTTGCCTGAGCTTCCCCCTTCTTCCCCCCATTTCTCACCAAATTAACAGCCTGTTTGTCAGGCTACCAGGAAGGTGATGAATATTTAAAGGCCTTTCATACCCACGAGCAGGCACTGGGGACACACATACACACACACCCCACACCCCACACCCCCCACCAGCTTGAGTCATGTTGGATTTTGTATTGCTGTTCCCCATGCCCTCCATTACCCATCTAGAGGCCAGTTCTTCTACAGCCTGGCTGAAAGGGTTCAGTGCATCCCAGGAGGGAATGAACCTAGGTATCCGGTAATATGCTGACGTCAAGTTCACTTCTGTCGAAAAGGCCAGTCGGGCAGTGGTTAATTGAGCAGAATCCTTTTTTCCTCCCATGTAGTTGTGTTTGAATGTCAGGTGGGAACATCCAACCCCTTTCCTCAAGAGACAGCTTCCCAGGCTCAGCTCTAGTTTGAGTTTCACCCATTTAGTGTCCCTAAAACATTAAATGTGTGTGTTAGTATAAAACGCCAAAGGCTAGAGCTTCCATCATCTGTTTATTCCTCACACCATCTGATTCTAAGCTGAATTTAATGCATGCCTTTGCCCTCTTCTCTGGAGTGTCCAAGTGTCCAACTTGTCACTGGGGAATTTTTTCTCTTTCTCAGACTTAGAAAAGTTAGCTCATTTTTGCTTCTGTTGAAACAGAAGTTGTAGGCTTTCAGCTGTCTTAGGCCATCCCCGGCTGTCATAGCTACCCAGACACTAGGGATCTCTTGCCTGTGAAGGAGAGTGGAATTTGGGGGGGGGGGGCGTGCAGGGGTGTGGAGCTCAAAGAGAAGATAATCCCAGGAACAGTGACTCTAGGCTTGAAGCTTTCACATTGTTCTGGCCATGTTGGCATCATGCAGACAGAGAAGGGGAGAAGCTGGCTGCAGAGTTCAAGTTAATTGGGCCCTACTGGGTCTATTAAAGTCCCCTGCTGAGTGGGACTCTTTTCAGGGCTTGGTAGCTAATCAAAATGGCCCTGTTGGCTCTGCACCACTATCCAGGCATTTCCTCAGACTGTGATTCACCTGGCTGTGGTAGACAATGCTTTCAAGCACTCACTGGTGATCTGTTGGCAGAAAGGTCAGGTCTAGCAGAGCGTGTAACCTTCCATCTTCCTGTTTGCAGAAGCAGAAATGTCTGGCCTTTGATTTTTAAGAGTTGTTTGTGTTTGTTTTGTTTTATGCTGTGGGTGGATAGTGATAATGGCTAATGAAGCCGGCTCCCCTGCCTCATGCTCACAGTCTCATGACCCAGGAAATCCTGCAGTGTCAAAAAATCGAAACGGTTTTTAGAGAGCTCTTGAAACAGCCCAGTCTCATTCCCTAGGCAGAAATCAATCCCCCTCTATTATATTCTTAACAGATGGTCCCTAGGTAAACATGTCCCATGACAAGGCACTCTACCTACCAGGGTAACTTATTTCATGGTTGGTCAATGCTAATTGTTTTATTAAGCTAAAATGTTTACAACTGTTACTTCTCCTTCTGTATAAGGGGGTCAAAGAGAACAAGTCTTGTTTTCTTCTGTGTAATATCCCTTCAGATACTGGAGACAGTCACGGCCATAATTACAAGCTAAGTACCCCCTCTTCCCTACCCTGTCCACTTCCTACTACCCATTAATGTGTGGTGTGGTTTTGTCACCCTCTAGGATGCACACCTGCTTGTCATTATCTTTAATTAAAATGTTATCCAATTTGGACAGTACTTCAGCTCTCAACAAGCATTCAGTTCACTAAACATTTATTAAGCAATACAAGATACTCAGGGTGCAAAGACAGAATGAAAACGTCTCTTTAGGGGCTTTCATTCTCTGGGAAATCAAAATGTACCCACAAAGCTTCTTGTGAGGGGTAGTCCCTGAACACCCCTGAGGAGGTGGAGATAGTGTGCTAGGACACAGGAAGCATCACAGATTCCCCTAGTAGATGACGAGAAGACGATGGGAAGCACTTTAGATGTATCTCAGATTGTGGCAGATATTGGCTACTTGTCCTCAAATGGCATAAGATGAGGTCTGATGGCCCTGAAAAGTCTGAGTGTACATAGCCCAGGAGTGGGAGGCATCTTGTGGGAACCAAGCCCTGGTAATGGAGAGAGTAACCATTTATATGTATCAGGCACTGGGCTAAGCTCTTTGCAAATGCTACCTCATTTGAGCCTCACAACAATTCTGGGAGGCAGGTGCTGTTATCCCCCATTTTTCAGTTGAGGAAAATGAGGCAGAGGTTAAAGTGCCTTGGCCAGGGTCCTAACAGCTAGTAAGTGTCTGAGGCAGGACTTGAACTTAGGCCTTCTTGAATGGGTTCAGCCCTCTCCACTGTTACCTAAGCCGCCTCCCCTTCCAGTGGAAGCTAAGGCTCCCAAGCTAGCTGACTTGAGTTTGGGACTGATACAGGCAGTGTGATGGAATGGAAAAACAACCGAAGCTGGGTTGGAGTCCCAACTGGGCAATTGGCTGCGTGTGTGAATTAGGACAAATCTGTATTCCTCTGGCTCAGGGCTTCATTCTTTCCTTGGTCCCTAGACTAAGGTCAACTAGTCCTGCAATTTGCAGATGGAAAAACCACCACATAGAGCCACATAGAGCAAGTCACAGCAGAGCCAAATGTGGCATCTCCAAGTCTAGTGTTCACGCCTTGGCTGAGGCACTGCACCACACACTGGGGGCCGGATGTGGCTGATAGGAAGGGCAGGACCGGTGGGAAATCTCTTCCTATGGCTTGTTGAGCTCTCCTTTTTTCCCCGACGGGGCTGCCACCCCCACATAAAGGGTGGCTGACGTTGGTGTAGGGTCTGTGAAGTCAGAAGACCCCAAAGTGATTCTGAGATCGACACGTCTGATACAAGGACTTCTTTTGATCAGGAATAAACATGGGCTGCTCAAGCAGTGATTTATTAAGCGCCTACTGTGTGTGAGCCAGAATCCTGGAGTTACAAAGGAAAGGCCAAGAGTCCCTGTCCTCGGAGTTCAGTCTCATTAATGAGAGAGGCCGCTTACAGCCAGATGTATGCAGGATCAATGGGAGATGACCTCAGAGGGAAGGCTCTCCATCCCCAAGGACTGGGAAGGGAAGCCAGGATCAGAGAGGACATGGAAGGAACTACAAGAAGGCTGGACTTGGAGCTGGAACACCTGGCCCCTTTGGCTCCCCCTCTGTTAAGTCCTTTTGATTGAGCTCGAAGGGTTGTTGTAAAGAGAGCAGTGGGTGAGACATGGGAACAATTCTGAGTTAAGTAGGAGAGCCGATTACTCTGGTTACCCAGAGCCTGGATTTGTGAGGTCCTGCTCTGAACTCTGAAATGGGTGATTTATTTCCTTCTGAGCAGCCGTGAAGAAACCAGTGTTCTCACCAATATCTTATCTTGTGTGTTGGCAGGATGCAGAGTCGGTTCTTTTGGGAGTGGGGGTCCTCCAGATTCTTCTCCGTGGCCAGATCAACAGCATTCCTCCCTTTCAATGTCAGGCCCTGCTGCGTTGGACTGAGAAGAGGGGAGCAACCCCTCGGTGTTGCCACCTGAGATACCTGGGCGTGGATCCCCTTCTAGATGTCGGTCAGATCACCCCTGGAGTCTTTACGGCTCGGGCCAGACAGTGGTGAGGAGCCATCGCATGGGAGCCTTTTCCCCCAGAAAGCTGGCAGGAGTAGAGATCATGAGCTAACCCAGTGGGAGTGGGGTACACACCATCTCCATGTAATCAGTGTTGCCTTTGCGGCTTCCAGATGTGAATAAACCATGCTGGTCCTCACCATGCGTCTCCTCTCCATGATCATCCAGCCTCTAGCCATTGCCAAGGAGGCAACCGACCTCCTGGACTGCTTTCCTCTGGGTTTCTGAAAAAGGGGCTTTAAGCCAGGCTGGCTTGGTTTAAATGATAGGATTTGGGGTTGGAAAGACTTGGAAACTACTAACCTTGTGACCTTGGGCAAGTTGCTTTCCTTGAGCCTCAGTTTCCGAATCTGTAAAATGAGGGTTTGGACTAGGTGGTCTCTGAGGTCCTTTCAAGGGGCCGATCCATAATCTTTTCACTTCAGAAAGCTGGTTCATTCCATTCATTTTACAGACGGGGAAACCGAAACCCAGTAACTTGCCCAGTGTCCCACAAATAAGAACCAGAAGATTGATTTGAACCCAGGTCTTGCCTTTCCAAATCTCTTTCCATTCCACCGGTGCTGCCAGGAGCCTTTTGGGTTTCCCCATTCACTTTCCTCTTCTCAGGAGGGCTGATCTTTTGCCAGGAAGTGTGTCAGCAGCAGCCTGCCCAGAGGAAAGGAGAGACAGGCCATGTACACCTAGGCCAGCTGCCCCAAGTAGCTTCATTTGTTTAGTGGGGTTGGGAAGAAGGCAGTCTTGTTGGCTAAGCTGAAGAGGAGCTGGGTCATCTGGTTTGTACCCCTGGAGATCTAAAGAATGAGATGGAAAGCTGGGTGGGGCCTGGGGGGAGGGAGGGTGATCTAACCTTGTCCCTCATCCCTAATTTGACAAATCATTAAAAGACAAGCCCAGGGGCAGCTAGGTGGCGCAGTGATAGAACACCGGCCCTGGAGTCAGGAGTACCTGAGTTCAAATCCAGCCTCAGACACTTAACACTTACTAGCTGTGTGACCCTGGGCAAGTCACTTAACCCCAATTGCCTCACTAAAAAAATAAAAATAAAAAAAAATAAAAGACAAGCCCAGCTTCCTCCTAACCTACTATTTCTATGATCTTAGGTTAAGTCACCATATCTCCTGGGCCTCTGGTTTCCTCATCTATAAATGGAGAGGGTGGGACTAGATGCCCTGAGGCCAAATCCATGATCCTGTGATCCCAGAGGGGTTCTGGAGGGGCCCTAGTACTGCCACGGTTAGAAGCCTAGCCCCCTGGCCCCTAAATCAGCCCTCTGTCCACTACACTAGAAAGCTTGTTACGGAAAGCAACATGATGGAATTGTAGTAACACTATAAACTTGAAGAACAATACAAAAAAGGGGAATTAGCCACTGTGGACAAGGCCCTGTGCTGTCTACTGGTTAGAGGGATTTAAAGACACAGGCCCTGTCCTCGAAAGTATCTGCTATGATAAATAAGATTAAATGCCACAGAAAAAGTATAATTCGAAGTGAGACATTTTTAGAAATGGAAGACAGTGATTGCCTTCACTGAAGGAATCAAGGTAGACCGAATTGAAGGAGGAGGTATCATTGTACCCGAGTTAGGAGAACCCCTTGGAGCTGTGGGAGGAGTACTCCGTGAGACAATTGGGGTCTAGTAACATTAGATTTGGGAAGTTAGGAGACTTGGGTTTGAATCCTAGTTCTGAAAGTCTCCCACCTTGGGCAAATTCCTTGATTTGGGGGCCTCCTGATTAAAATAAAAAGGTGTAATGATCTTTAAGGGGCCCCTCAGCTCATGGACCTATGAGGGGCTTATACTGCTGCCTCCCAGCCGTAAACTTACTGGTTTTGTTCAGTGACGGGTGTCCTGTGTCTCTGGACATGCTGGAATAAATTCACTGTTAGAGAATATGCCAGTGGTTCTTGGAGTGGTCTTGGAGGCTGCCTGAGCCATTTATTCTTAGCCTCTCCTCCCTTATCTGCTGGGCAAAGCTCCCCTGACTAGAACAGCCCCTGGGCTTGTACCAACTTCCTTAGCAGGTGGCAATTTGGTTTGGGAGGGATCTGGTTACAACGTGGCCTTCAGGAGTAGAGGTGGTTGATGTGAACCCACTCCATACTTTCATTCCCTGATAGGTTGGGAAGATGGTTACTCTTGACCCGGATGTGTGGCCTGGGGACTGGGGACCTTTGCTTTTTATTTCGGGATGATATGTTGGTCACTGCTCTCTGGAGATAATCACAGATCATTCACAGATCATAACAGTCTTATGAAAGGGTTTTACAGAGTTTTCCTAGAGACGGACCCTATGAGGTAAATAGTTCAACTATTAACTACATTTTACCAATGAAGGAATTGAGGCTTGGAAAAGGTCTCTCCCATTCATTCATTCATTCATTCATTCATTCATTCATTCATTCATTCATTCATTCAACAAACATTTATTAAACACCTAGCCTTCGAGCTAGGTCCTGGAAAGGCAGCTGTTTGATATGCCCAACATAAATCCTGTGATAACTCCCACTTCTACAGCTTCAAGGTTTACAAAGTTCTTACCACTACAGCCCTGTAAGAGAAGCATTGAAAGTCTTAGCCCCGTGTTAGAGATGACAGTAAGTAACCCTTTCTAGTCCCAGCCTCAAGCTCTTTCTCTGGGGATCTGGACTGCTGGTGGGGCCTGCATGTTCTGGCTCTCCCCCAAGACGGAGAATTTCTAACTTCACTAACGGAACCGAAGCTTCTGAGCCACACTCCCTATTTGTTAATAGACCCCTTTAATCATTCGGGATAATAGAGGAGCTGGCTACAGTTTTCCCCACCCCCTCCCCTTTCCTTTGCCGCATGAGTGAGTCTGGGGATGTTACTGAACCATAAATATTTCAGCTCAGGCTTTCTCAGGGCGTTGCCAGGGTGATGGGGGGGGGTGCTCCTTCCCAGCTGCCCCTGGGACTGGAAGTAGGATGGTAGCTCCCTTTCCATTAGGGAACCCTTGCTTTAGGCTTGTTTATGCGGGTGGGTCAACCCCAGGGATGGGGGATGGGGCGTGACTCTGGGAATAGCTCTGGCTCAGAGGGGCCTGCTTCCTGCCACTGTTGCCTAGGCTCCCCTCACAGGCCCCAAAGGTCTCAGATTGCCAAAGCTGGGCCCAGCTGTGTTGTGAGGAAGGAGGAAGGCTACACCAGTAGCAGGGGCTTTCTCAGTATGAGGAAGTGAGGAAATGGGCAGGCCTCCCCCTTTACTTTCCCCCCAGCCCCCAGCGCGGTAGTGCCCCTGGGCCAGCCTCTCCGAGTCATATTGCTAAGCCAGGGAGAGTGGCCAGCTGGTCTAGGATTTGGGAAGGCCCGGGTTCAAGTATTGTTTCTGACACATATTAGCTGTGTGACCATGAGCCAGTGGCTCACCACGATCTCTCATGATCCAGGCAGTGAAATCACAGATGAGTCGGTGGTCTGTATTTATCTGCCCCTCGTTAGCATTTGGTAAATTGCATTCCTTATCAAGGCCCAGAGGTGGTGGGTAATTCTTCATCCTTCCTCTGCAGATGAGGAAACAGAAGTGACTTCGAGTCACTCCCAGTCCCATCATGCTTTCTCCAGCACCACACACCCCCAAGTGTCCAAGCTGGAATTGGTCTTGTTTGACTCAAGGATACTCAAACTGAGCATTTGGCCCTGCCTTCTCATCCTGGGATACAAACATCCCCCCACTGGCCCCAGGGACTTCTCCTTACTCAAGGCCAAGTTCTTCCAGGGACCTTGGTCTGCTGGGATTTTCGTTGCCTTGGTCCCTTCAGGGAGGAATAATAAATGGCTACAAGCCCCTACGGGTATCTTTCATGCTTCCAGTGACCCTTAACATCTGGAACTAGGGACCAGGTCATCTGAGCTGAGCTCCTTCCCTGCCATAGATAGAAATATGAGTTGTTATTCTTGTTGGGTGTGAGCAGGAGGTAGGGCTGGCTTATTATAAGACGGAGGTCATGAGCCTTCCCACTAAGAAGCTGTGCCTTCTGTCTAGCATCCTAGCAGTCCTAGGGAAGCTGTGAGGCTTAAGAAAAGACTTGACTACAAGATGGGGATGAAGGGGTGGGGCCAATGGGGCCAATTCCTGGCTACCTACTACCCTCTGGTGGCTAACACGTGCACTGCACTAGATCTGGCTTGCTCTCCACAAACCTGAGGACATAAGAGATCCTATGAAGCCAGAAGAGATGGCTCTATAACCAAGCAGTAGGGTCCATCAATTCCCTTCCATCAGTTATCATGTCCAGTAGATTTTATGTTGGTGGCTAGGCGGTGCAGTGGATAGAGTCCACTGGAGTCAGGAAAACTCATCTTCCTGCGTTCAAATCTGTCCTCAGATACTTTTTTTTTTTGCGGGGCAATTGGGGTTCAGTGACTTGCCCAGGGTCACACAGCTAGTAAGTGTTAAGTGTCTGAGGCCGGATTTGAACTCAGGTTCTCCTGAATCCAGGGCCAGTGCTCTATCCACTGTGCCACCTAGCTGCCCCCTCAGATACTTCTTAGCTGTGTGACCCTGGGCCAGTCACTTAACCCCAATTGCCTTAAATATCTGGAGCCATCTCCAGTCATCCTGAGATACATATATGTATGGCTGTATGTATGGATGGATCTCCTGGACCCAGATGACTCTGGAGGAGTGCGGTTGGTGACCGTGCACAATCCTCCCTCACTTAAAAAAATCCAATTCAGTCCAATTTAATCATGACATCACCCCCATATCAAGGTCCTCTTTGCAATCAGAGGACAAGCAACAACACTTAAACCTTGTTTGCCTTGTTTTCTCATCTGTAAAATGAGCTGGAGAAGAAAATGGCAAGCCGCTCCAGTCTCTTTGCTAAGAAAATCCCAAATGGCGTCACTGAGAGTCAGATATGACTGAACAACAAAAAATTGTACGTAGATCTCAAAGTCTCATACCCTACTGCTCCTAGTGCCTGTCACCATTACTTTATTCTTAGTCCTATTCTTAGGCTATATATAACCTCCTAACCTTGCCTCAGTTCAATTCAACAAATATTAAGAACCTAGTGTGTGTATTCCTTCCTAAAAATAACATCAAATATATTTGAATATTTTCTTATGTGTATATTTTATTTGGACTAATAGATAAAAGCCTTGGAAGCAAGAACTGTCTTTTTTTGTCTTTGTATATCCCAAGGGCCTAGCACCATGCTTTGCACACAGTAATCAATTAAGAAATGTTTATTGACCTCCAGTAGTTTACAGTCTGTGGGACAAGGCAGAGTGTAGTGGGAAGAGTACTGTACCCAGAAGGGAGATATGGCTTTAAATCCCTGGTTCTTGCTACCCTAAAGTAAGACAAGTCACAAGTGAAGTTATTAGACTAGATTATCTTTATGATCCAATCCATTCCTGACATTTATTTTTCGTTGTGTCCAACTCCATTAGATTGTTATTCAGCATGTTAGAAAGTTCAGAGATCTCAGAAGGGAAGCATCACTTCTAGCTGGGGAGGTTCAGAGACTTCCAAAAACCCTGACATCGCCCACCTTGAAAGTGGCCCCAGCCAGACTGTCCAGTTGTGAACAAGCTTCAAGTACCATGCATGAGGTTGGTTTATCACACTTTAAAGGGCAGTTCCTGGGGGAGGAAGCTTTAATGAACACTAGCTTCTGTTCTGTGGGACCTGAGGGATTGATTTTTCCTCCCTAAGGGAAATCCTGAGGGGAAGCAAAGTTGAGGTCATAGTCCTGTTCCTATGACCCTAGTGACTGAGTGGTGAGGTAACTGGTCACATCCCTTCTCTTCCCGTCTGCCCCCCCCCCCCCCGCCCCTTCCTGCTTCCCCGAGGATGTGATTTCAGAGGAAGCTAGAGGTAAATCTTACCGCCCTAGATGATGTGGAGAAAGCAGGGTGAAAGCTGAGAAGAAAAACTCAGACGCTAACAATGGGTGTTCTGTCGTCACCAAATGAAATTTTATGGTACTCGGGCCGCCCCTCTGTGTGTGTGTGTGTGTGTGTGTGTGTGTGTGTGTGTGTGTGTGTGAGAAAGAGAGAGAGAGACGAGAGAGACGAGCATTTATGGCATTGTGCCCTATTTAGAGTGTACCGGGATCAAAGGACATTGGGAAAAGTGCAGTGTATCCAACAGAAAGGGGATGGGGACGATGAGGGGGAACCTTCCACCAGGGTCATATGAGGAATCGGTTGAAGGAATAGGGCATGTTTCGTTTGGAGCAGAGAAGACTTAGAAAAAAGGACATGAAAGGGCTGACATAATTTGTGACCTGAAAGGAGAAACAAACGCAGGACTAAGGTGTGAAAGTCAGAGGGAGGGACGTCTCCGCTCCGTATAAGGCAGAACTGCACAACAGACAATTAACTGGGCAACCGGGGAATACCTCGCATTCACTGGAGGTATTCGAACAAAGGCAGCGTCTGTCTGGGGGCGGCAGGCTTCTGACATCCTTTAAAGCAGAGAGGGGTTCTTAACGTTCTTTTGTGTCTTAGACCCCTTGGCAGTCTGGTGAAAAAGCCCACGGTCCCCTTCTCAGAACAATGTTTCTAAATGCATAAAATAGCTAAGATTACAAACGAAACCAATTCCATTGAAATAGTCATCAAAATGGGGGAGGGAGTTCCTGGGGTCCCAGGTTAAGATTCAGATCCCGAACAAAAGGTTCAGACCCCTTTCCCTACTGATGAGGGAAGGGGGCGGGGGTCTCCTTTGCAAAGTGGCTATATGTAAGATCGTAGTGGGTGTCATGAACCGGCGGGAAACTCGAGCCTGGGCGTCAGGAGATCTGGGTTCTAGTCCTCCACTCTGCCAGGAACTTGTCATATGAATTAGCATAATTCCTCAGAATCCTAGATTTAGAACTGAAAGGGATCCTTAGATTGTCATCATCTGGACACCAGCGCCTTAGATTTACAGAGGAGAGAAACTGAGGCCCACAGGGAAAAAGACTGCCTAGGTCACACGGGGTGGAAGACAGGAACCCAGGTATTGAGTCCCCAGGATAACCTTATTTGACCCTTTGTAAAAGAGGAGTTGAGTTAGATGGTCTCCAAAGACTCTTCCAGTTTATTTAAACTATGCCTCTGGAGCTCGTGGAGAAGGAAGGAAAAGATGTGGAAAGAGGGAGAAGACCCTTCCGTAGACAGCTCCTCGGCGGCCCCTTTAAAGCGCGCCCCCGCCTCCGCCTTCCCTCCCTCTTATGTAAATGAAGCAGCAGCGCGGGACGAGAGCGCGCGCCTCAGGCCCAGGCACGGAGTTGGAGTGGTTTGTCCCCTCCCGGCCGCCGTTGCCGCCGACATATTGTCCGCAAGAGCGGCGGCGGCGGCGGCGGCGGCGGCGGCAGCGGCAGCGGCGAGGGGAGCGCCGGGGGAGGAGATGGGTGAGTGGGGCCGAACTGGGGCACAATGGACATGGCTGGGTTAGGCTAGGCTGGGGCTGGCTGGAGCGGAAATGAGGACCTTGAGTAATTGGAACGCCAAACCACCGCCCTCCTCATACCCGAGTCTCGCACCGGGTGTCGGGAGAACGAAGAAAAGGGGAGGGGAAGGGAGAGGAGGGAGGGGGGCGCGCGCCTCCAGTCTGGGGCGGGGCTTAGGGGGGCGGGGCTTAGAACGGGAGTGCTGAGGTAGGGGTGGGGCCTCTAGTGTCCCGGAGGCAAGAGTGGGGGGGTGCTGGCCAGTGGGCGAGGCGGGGCCTCAGGGAGGGGCGGGTCTTGCATGCTGATGTTCCCAGGAGGCGGGGTTGCTGCCCGGGGCCGGCTGGTGCCTTCCTGGGTCCTCTCCCGCTGTAACTCATGGTTCTACCCTGTGTTTGGGGTCCCAGGAGGACGGAGAGGCCCCAACAGGACGTCCTACTGCCGAAACCCACTCTGTGAGACGGGTCCGAGCGGCGGGCCCGGACACGCCTCCAGTTCTTCGGTCACGGGCGTCCGATCCAGGGCTAGGTGAGCCACCTGACTCCCCGGGGGTCACCCCAAGGGTGCGAGATGTTGTGGGGGGACAAAGGGGCTCCCTGTGCTCCCCCTGCCCCCAGGGCTGACACTAGGAAGGAACTATATCCGTAAGGTAGCAATAATAATAATAATAACTAGCATTTACATAGTACTTACTGTGTGCCAGGCACTGTGTGTGCTAAGTGCTTTACTATTGATAGTTCATTTGATAGATTTCACTTGATATTTCATTTGATATACCTTTGTATAACACGGGGCATTGCAACCTCCCCTCCACCTCCCTAGAGCTTGATTGTTCAAGGCCTTGGGCCAGGCCTCCTGTGACTTCTGGAAGGGAGGTGACCTCTCTAGGTGACTACTTTGGCAGGTGTTTAAGGCAAGCACTTTATTCCCCCCCCCCCTCTCAAACCCCCCTCCCCCCAGGCACTGAGGGTTAAGTGACTTGCCCAGTAAGTGTCAAGTGTCTGAGGCTGAATTTGAACTCAGGTCCTCCTGAATCCAGGGCCAGGGCTTTATCCAGTTCACCACCTAGCTGCCCCCAAGGCAAGCACTTATTAAGCACCTACTGTGTGGGCCAGGAAGAACAGTGGGAGAGGCAGAAAGCTAAAGATCAGATTCACTGCTTTCAGAGAGCTCACAATAGGATAAAATGATATATGCATTGGAAAGTTGAAATGATCTTTAACCGTGGAAGAATCCTAGAATGCTTCCTGGAGGAGGTAAATTTGAATTAGACTTGTAAGCATTGGTAGGAATTCAGTACACTTAAGAGAAAGAAGTGTGCAATCTCCTAGGTTGGTGGAGGTAATTAATCAACAAGCACCTACTGTGTGTCAGGCATTCTGATAAAGAGCCTATAAGTAGGCTATGGGGAGAATGGATTTGGGCAGAGAATGATAGGAGTCAGAAGAAGGAGCAGGTTTCAGGATAGACTTTTGTTTTAGACACGTTGGGTTTCAGGTGCTGGTGGCAGTTGCATTATAGATCTCTAGCCCTGCAGACAAGGACTAGGTGTCACACAGAAGTCTCATCCATATGAGGACAACTGGAGAGCACTGTGGAGAGAGTCCTTGAGGTGGCATCAGGAAGACCTGAGTTTACATTTGTCCTTAGACACTTACTAACTGTGTGACTCTGGGAAGTCACTTAATCTCTCTTTGCCTCAGTTTCCTACCAGGGTTGTTGTGAGGATCAAGTGAGATAATATTTGTCAAAGTCTGGCATACAGCAGGCATTTAATAGGTGCTTATTCCCTTCCTTCTTTCCATATGCTGCCTCTGGGGGCTGTTCTCCACACAGGGATAACTTCTTCCCCTGCCCCCTAACCTTTTCCATTCTTCTCCCAAGAGACCAGGGCTCCCCAGTCATTCCTCCCTAACATCGTCCCCCTTCTCCCCAGGAGCAGCTCAGGCACAGGCCTCTCTAGTCCTCCTCTGGCTACACAGACAGTGATCCCCCTGCGCCACTGCAAAATCCCCGAGCTGCCTGTCCAGCCCAGCATCCTGTTTGAACTGCAGCTCTTCTTCTGCCACCTTGTGGCTCTTTTCGTCCACTACATCAACATCTACAAGACTGTCTGGTGGTACCCCCCTTCTCATCCACCATCACATACCTCCCTGGTAGGTTCCTGCTTGGCGTGGGTTTCCCATCTAGATGTTGACCTGGAGTCTCACCATTCCCTCTAAATTCTGACTACACTTGAGGACCAAAACAGTACAGTTCCCATCTTTCTGGCTCTATGCTTCCCTCACTTGGGGCTAAAGGCTGATACTAGGGCAGCTAGGTGTTGCAGTGGATAGAACACCGGCCCTGGATTCAGGAGTACCTGAGTTCAAATCTGGCCTCAGACACTTAACACTTACTAGCTGTGTGACCCTGGGCAAGTCACTTAACCCCAATTGCCTCACTAAAATAAAAAACAAACAAACAAGTAAAGGCTGATACTAAGTTGCCTTACCTCAGCTTCCTCTACTGAAAAATGAGGGACTTGGACAAGATGATCCCTAAGAGCTAGTTCAGCTCTGACACTGCACGTGATTCACTGGCATGGAGCCTATGTAGGGAGTTGTGTAAGGGCTAGATCCCCGTAGAGTACATTTTATATCCTTCTCCACCTGAGCCCACTGTATTCTCCACCTGTGAGGTGAGTAGGACACAGCTATTACTGCCAGTCAACAGGTGGAGAAAACAGGCCCCAAAACAATGTGTAGTCCAAAGCTCGCATAACCAAGAAATCAAGGGACTGGACCTGAGACTGGGTCCTGGGTTCCCTTCTCTGCCACTGATTTGTACCGTGATCGTGGGCAGAGTGAGTTTCTCTCTCAGGATATCAGTTTCACCATTTATAAAATGAGGGACGTAAGCCAGGTCATCTGTTAGACCCCTTCTGGCTTCATAACCCTTTTCCTATGATTCTACCCCTGCATTAGGTGTATCACCCCTGCCTCATAGGGTGGTTGGGAGGGAAGCATTTTGCAATCCTTGAACAGTATGTAAACAGGAGATGTTAGTGTTGGTCGTGGGAAGGAGGGCTCCATGCATTGCTCTTTGTGACCAATGGACTTCTGTACCCAACAGAATTTCCATCTGATCGACTTCAACGTGCTGGCCGTCACCACCTTGGTCCTGGGTCGGCGTCTCATCGGGGCCATTGTGAAGGAGGTGACTGCTTTGTAAAGGGTTGGGACCCTTATTACCCATGTTTCTGTTTTCATCTACCCTGTTCTCCCCCAGAGCCTCCCTCCCCTCCTCCAACCCTGATGGAGAATGTGTTTTCAAGGAAACTACCACAGTCCCTGCCACACAGCCTTCTACACTGGAGCATTTCTACACTGGGACATTTTGCCACAGCCTGGTTTTGCCCACTTCTTTCATGTGGTTTCAGCCAGGATCTTCCTCTCTCCTACTGGACTGGACATGTTTGGGGAAGAGCTAAACAAACAAATGATCTCTCTTGTCAAGACGTCCCATCAGCTCCATGGGTTTGCCAGGGGAGATCTTATTGCTGTATTAGAAAAGCTTGTTGGCATAGGAGAAGGAGCCTTGGGTCTGGAGCCAGAGTGTTTGGGTTCAAATCCTGACTTGTCTACTTGTTAGCATTTGATGAAGTCACTTAATCACTCTGTGTCTCGTATTTCCTATATGAATTTGGGGGGGGAGGGGCAATGAGGGTTAAGTGACTTGCGCAGGGTCACACAGCTAGTTAGTGTCAAGTGTCTGAGGCCAGATTTGAACTCAGGTCCTCCTGAATCCAAGGCCAGTGCTCTATCCACCGCGCTACCTAGCTTCCCCCTGTGTCTTGTATTTCCCCATCTCTGAAGGAGCCTGGACCATATCTCTCCGAGGCTCATCCTTGCTCTAAATCCTATGATCAAGGTAAAGGGGATGGAAACCCTCCACTTTCCCCTTTTTCCTGCCTCCCGTAGTGCAGAATCATGGGATATTCAAGAAGGGAACCTGTGAAATAGACTCCCAGACTCCTAGAGGACTGGGCACCACTGGGAGGGGCAACCTAACTGATGGTGTGCCTTCTTTCCTCTCACCTGCCAGGCTTCTCAGAGCAGCAAGGTCTCCCTCCCACGCTCCGTCTTCTTGGTCATCACACGCTTTGCTGTCCTCACCGGGACAGGGTGGAGCCTGTGCCGTTCCATCATCCATCTCTTCAGGACTTACTCCTTCCTTAACCTCTTGTTCCTCTGCTACCCGTGAGTGAGCCTTTCCCCTTTCCCAGCTCCCATTCTCCCTGCAGGGGCTCATTTCTAGTGTTCTCTCCATTGAATAGATACAAAAACTGAGGCCCAGGAAGTACTCTAAGACCTCCAGCCAGTCAAGATCAGGGGCAGGATCTATCATGGGTCCTGGCCTCAATGGAGTTTGGAAGGGGGAGGTGGGGTGGGATAAGGAGTCAGGGGAAGGGGAGTCCCTAGAAGGAAGCAGTGTGGTATAGTGGGAAGGACTTTGGCAGGATGAGATGAGGTCTTGGACATCAAGGACCTTTATAAATATCAGCTCTTGTTATTATCTGGACTCAGATGATCTGGATTCAGACCCCAGCAATGGGACTTACTGAGGTGAACGGCCTTGGGTCAGTCCCCTCACCTTTGATTTTTAGTTTCCTAATTTGTAAAATTGATGTTTGGAATTAGAGGGTGTCTGAGGTCCCTCCCTCCTGTACAATCCTGATTATCCTCCCCATCTCTTTTTCCTCCCATTCCAGGTTTGGAATGTACATCCCATTCCTGCAGCTGAACTATGACTTCCGGAAAACAAGCCTTTTCACCCAGGTGGCCAACATTGGTCCTCGGGAGGCAGGTGGCAGTGGGGGCAGCCCTCCTTCACGGGGCCGGGACTACCTAACGGTTCTGAAGGAGACGTGGAAGCAGCACACGCAGCAGCTGTACGGCACCGAGGCCATGCCCACCCATGCCTGCTGCCTCTCCCCTGACCTCATCCGCAATGAGGTGGAGTTCCTCAAGATGGACTTCAACTGGCGCATGAAGGAAGTGCTGGTTAGCTCCATGCTCAGTGCCTACTACGTGGCCTTTGTGCCAGTGTGGTTTGTGAAGGTAGGTGTGGCCATGGGCCGTGGGGCTTCCACCTCCAGAGAGTGCATGAAAAGGTCCCTCTGACCCTCAGCAGCATGGCTGCTACACAACAGCCGGGCTCCTGGGCTGGCCCCACTCACAGCTGGATCCAGTCTGTCCCTAGAGCAACCCATAGCACTGTACCCACGGGGTCACACAGCTATTTGGTGAACCCGGGACACTGCTGCCTCCAAAACCAGCTCTCTCCCTTCTGCCAAGACAAGGGTATATAAGACAGCTCTTTTGTTATTAGATTAACCAGAGCGAGAAAAAAGAGAGGCAGCACAATCAGAATCAGAACCAGAGCTAGAGCTAGAAGGCATGTTAGGGATCATCAGTCTAAGCCCTTCATTTTACAGATGAGGAAACTGGGGCCCAAAGAAGTTAAGTGATTTGCCCAAGGTAACATCGGATAGTAAGGGGCAAAGCCTGGGGATTTGAACTCAGATAGTTTGGACTGGTAACCAGGCTAAATTTGATCAAAGTCCACCCAACAAAGCAACTTTGTCTGACAGTGCACATGGCATTGCAACATTCTAGTCTTTCTCAATCTGTTCTCTTAGATCAGGATTGGTCATTTCATTTCATCCAACATTTATGAGTTATTATCATTTGCATTATATAGTCCTTTTATTGTTCTCTTGGTTGTACTTTCTTTGCTCTGAATCTGCTCATACAAATTTTTCCACATTTCTCTTAATTCCTATCAATGGGCACCCAGTTTGTTTCAAGGTTTTTGATACAGCAGAGTCCTACTGTGAATATTTTTGCTATATGGGCTCTTACTTTTGTCACTGACCCCCTGGGCCAAGTGGTGGAATCACTGTCTCCCAACTTAGGGCTCTTTCTTGCATATTTCCAGTCCTCCAAAACAATGGGACTTAGTTCAAAGCTCCATCAGCAGTGCCGTAGTGTGGCTCTGTCCAGACACCTCCAGTACTGACTGCTTTTCATCTTTACCACTTTTCTGGATGTGAAGTGAAATATCAAAGCTGTTTTAATTTGCATTTATAGGATTATTAGTGATTTAGAGCATTTGTTCATGTAATTCTTAGCGTTTGCATTTCTTTTGTATTATCTTTTTGAAAACTGTTCAACTCCTTTGACCACTTAGCATAGGGATTAGCTTTTAGTCATATGTCTGTCGATTCCTAATGTGCTTTAGATGTCAGATTTTTATTAGGGACATTTGGGGAAAAAAATTTTCCCCCAACAGGTTTCTCTTCTACTTTCATTGTTTCTGTTCATGAAAAAACTTTTTTAATTTTATAAAGTCAAAATTGTCTTTTGTGATCTATGCTGTCCCTTATTTACTTATGAATCCCACCCCACCCCCACCCCCCCAGCCATAGATGCTGAAAGGTGCATCCTTCTCTTCTCCTCTCATTTATTTGTAGTGTGACCTTTTCTGCAAAAGACATTTCTTCATTATCATGTTCTCATAGTATTTCAAACTCTTCTTGATACCCAAAGTAGAGATGTGGTCTAAATCTTAAACTTTTTCCACTCATGACCTCTTTTTACCCAATAAATTTTTATGAGACCCTGGATATATAGGTATACGAATCAAACATTTATATATAAATTCAGGTCCTCCTGAATCCAGGGCCGGAGCTCTATCCACTGCACCACCTAGCTGCCCCCCAATATAATCTTTTTTTTTTTGGTGAGGCAATTGGGGTTAAATGACTCGCCCAGGGTCACACAGCTATTAAGTTTTAAGTGTCTGAGGCCAGATCTGAACTCAGGACCTCCTGAATTCAGGGCTGGTGCTCTATCCACTGTGCCACCTAGCTGCCCCTATAAAATTTATTATTTTTTTAAATTTTTTTATTATTTTTTTGTGAGGCAATTGGGGTTAAGTGACTTGCCCAGAGTCACACAGCTATTAAGTTTTAAGTGTCTGAGGTCGGATTTGAACTCAGGTCCTCCTGAATCCAGGGCCAGTGCTCTATCCACTGTGCCACCTAGCTGCCCCCAATATAATCTTAAAAGAAAGGTCTTTAGGTGGAATGCCTTAGAGATCTTGTACTTTACCCTGGGCTGTTTAACATTTCAATCAGTAACTTGGAAAAAGGTATATGCCACTGATGCTGCATCAGATTTGCAGGTGACACAAAGTCAGGAGAGTTTAGCTAGTTCCTTGTCCAACAATCAGGACCCAAGGAGATCTGGACAGGCTAGAACTTTCTTCTAAATTGAATAAGTTTAAATTTAGTAGGGATTGATGTAAATCATACCCTTGGACTCAACAAAGTCAGTTTCACAAGGGGCTGGGACAAGAAGCAGAATTAAAAATAAAAAATCATTGGGAAGATGTAGTCATCATTCCCTCTGCCCAAGATCTGGGCCTGGGTTTCGGCAAGTGGGTGGGGTGGAAGACTTGCAAGCTGAATAAATGTCAACAATTTAAGAAGGAGGAAGAAATCTTTGTATCTGATACCGATCTGGTAGTCAAAATATATAGACAACTAATAGAAATATAGAAGACAAAGGGCCACTTCGCTTAGTGATCTCATCAGCTCCCATGGGTTTAGTTATCATCTCAAATCTGCTTATCCAGTCCTGTCCTCTCTCCTTCCCTCCAGATTGGAATCTCCAACTGTCTGTTGAACATCTCAAATTTGATGTGTCATCAGCATCCTAAACTCATCACATCCCAAACAGCACTCATTTCTTTTCACTCCAAACCCTTCTCTTCCTAATTCCCCTGTTACTATTGAAGGTACCACTACCCTCCCAGTCACCCAGATTCAAAACTGAGGTATCATCCCGAACTGAGAAGTGATTCCTAACTCTCTCTCTTATTTCCCAGATCCAATCTGTTTCCGAGGAATATTGATTTTATCTTTGCAACATCTCTCAGAACGTGTCACCTTCTCCCCTCTGACACTGCTACCCCTTGACACTGTAGCCTGTTGTCCCCTTACACTTGGACTATTGCAATAGTCTGCTGATGGATGGGTCTGCCTGCTTCAAGTCTCTCCCCACTCCAGTCCATGCTGCACTCATTTGTTAAAGTGATCTTCCCAAAGCACAGGGCTTACCCATGTCCAGTGGTCCCCTGTCACCTCCAAGACACACAACACCTTTTCTAGGCTTCTTATACCTGAGCCCTCCCCCAACTAGCTGGCCCCTATGCCTGGAATACTCTTCCTCATCTTTACTTTGACTTCCCGGCTTCCTTCAAGTCCCAACTAAAATCCCACCTTCTACACAAAGCCTTTCCTGATACCACTTAATTCTAATGCCTTCTCTCTGTTAATTATTTCCAATTTCACCTGTCTCTATATTATTTGTACATAGTTCTCTACGTGTTGTCACTAGCTGCCCCTACCCATCACATCGGGTATGGTTAAATAAATTATAGTATCTGAGCATAACGGAATTCTTACTGTGCTGGAAAACAAACAATGGCAGTGATGAATACAGAGAAGTATGGGAACACATCTATGAACTGGTGCAAAGAGAAGGAAACAGAACCACTAAAACAATATACAGAATGACTATAGCACTGTAAATGGAGAGAACAACATCACTAACCCAAACTAAATGTTGCAAAATTATAATGACCAAGCATGGCCCCAAAGAATGATAACAGAAACAATAATAACTAGCGTTATTAATACATAGAGTGCTTTAAGGTTAGCAAAGCACTGGACTTAGATGAACTCTTTTGATCCTCATAATCCTATGGAGGTAGGTACAATTATTATCCTCACTTTACAGATGTGGAAAATGAGGCAGAGTTGAGGGACTTGCCCAGGGTCACAGAGCCTAGTAAGTGTCTGAGGATGGATTTGAACTCAGGTCTTCCTGACTTCTAGACCTTGTGCTGCCCAGCTGCCAAAGACAACATATAAGAAGGCTCCTTTGCAGAGCTGGGGGATCATGGGTGTGGAAAATAGCTTATGTCAGACTTTTTGATAAATGGATCAATTTCACAGAACCTCTTTTCTTTTCTTTTTTTTTTTTAGTGAGGCGATTGGGGTTAAGTGACTTGCCCAGGGTCACACAGCTAGTGTCAAGTGTCTGAGGCTGGATTTGAACTCAGGTCCTCCTGAACAGGGCCGGTGCTCTATCCACTGCGCCACCTAGCCGCCCCTAATGTATTTCTTAAAACACAAGTCCTAGGGGCAGCTAGGTGGCTCAGGGGATAGAGCACCGGCCCTGGATTCAGGAGGACCTGAGTTCAAATCCAGCCTCAGACACTTAACACTAGCTGTGTGACCCTGGGCAAGTCACTTAACTCCAATTGCCTCACTTAAAAAAATATATATTAGTGGGGCAGCTAGGTGGCAAAGTGGATAAAGCACTGGCCCTGGATTCAGGAGGACCTGAGTTCAAATCCTGCCTCAGACACTTAACACTTGCTAGCTGTGTGACCCTGGGCAAGTTGCTTAACCCCAATTGCCTCACTAAAAAGAAAGAAAAAAAGAAAGAAATACGTTGACAAGCTATCTGGGGAGGACCCCTAGGGTGTGTGTGTGGTGGGGGGGTAGATCACCAGAGGAATGAGTTCTTGAAGGCACAGGAGATGGTTAGCCTAGACAAGAGGAGGCTTGTGGGAGACTAGTTAGCTGCTTTCCAGTATTTGAGAGACCACCCGAGGGTGTAGATCTATTGTGTTTGAAATGGGGAAATGGGGAGAAGAGGCCAGTGGAATGTAAGAACAGAATTCCTAACAGCTGCCCCAAAGGGATGCAGGCCTCTAGGAGATCTTTGGGCAGAAACTGCATAACCACTCCAGTACTTTGTTTTAGAGGGGACTCTTGTTCAGAGTTGGGCCTGAGTGGCTGTGTCTGAGATCCCTTTCAGCTCTGAGATTTCATGATTCTGGGACCTGGACTGGACTCTTCCCTCTCCTGCCTCAGCACCTTTATGACCTTCCCTTTCTTAGATTTTCAGTTTCTTTATCTGGAAAATAAGGAGGTGATATTAGGTGAACCCTTAATCCTGAGGGAAGATGGCTTTCTCCTTTCTGGGAAGCCTGGGAGCTGGTAAAGAGCCAGGCCCCGAGAGGTTGGGGCCCTCCGGTTTTCTAATGCCGCCACTTTCCCCTCCCCAGAATACCCATTATTACGACAAGCGCTGGTCCTGTGAGCTCTTCCTGCTGGTGTCCATCAGCACCTCTGTGATCCTCACCCAGCACCTCCTGCCTGCACACTACTGCGACTTGCTCCACAAAGCCGCTGCCCACTTGGGCTGCTGGCAAAAAGTGGACCCTGCCCTCTGTTCCAACGTGCTTCAGCATCAGTAAGTGGGGGGTGCATAGTGAGGGGGAGGGTCAGGGGAGTGCCCTCAGACCTCACGGCACAGGCTGAAGGGAGCTCTGCCACCTCCGGCCGACTGAGGAGGACGTATGACTGTGATCTCTAGAGTCCTGCTGGGAGGCAGGTCAAAAAAAGCATCCCTCCTGCCGGGCTGAGGGTCGTGGCAGAGACCTCTGAGGACTCCCATTCGTAGGTATTGTCATCTACTGACTTCACCTAACTAGAGGGTTCTCAGGAGGAAGCTTGGCAGAAGGATCACTCGATTTCCAGGCCAAGCCCCTGAATTTTAAACTCAGCTCTGCTAGCGTGTGACCCCCCATGTGACCCTGGACATGTCACTCGGGGCTTCAGTTTCTCCCTCCGTAAAATGTAAGGGTTAGATTGATTACATGAGTCCTAAGGTCCTTTCTAGCTCTATAATAATAAGAGCTAACATTGCTATAGCCTTTGTTAATGTGCCAGGCACTGTGCTAAGCTCTTCGAAATTGTTGTCTCATTTGAGCCTCACAACAGTCTAGGGAGGGAGGTGTGCTTATGATCCCCACTTTACAGATGAGGAAACTGAGTCACACAGGTAGTAAGTATCTGAGGCCCAACTCTATCCACTGTGATACCTAACCCTCTATAATATCTGGAAACAGGAGTAGACTTTTTCTGCTGGGCCCCAGAAGGCTTAAGTAGGAGTCATAGATTAAGCTCTGGACTTGGAGTCACGAATGAATGTCTGGGTTCGAATCCCTCCCCAACTCATGCCAACTGTGTCAACCTGGACAAGTCACTTATCTGGTCAATGCCTCAGTTTCTGCAAAGATAAAAATGAGGGGGTTGGACTTGTGGCCTCTAAGGTCATTTTTAGATTTAAATTTATGATGCTAAGAAGTTGTTGAGGGGCTGCTCAGTGGCACAGTGGATAGAGCACCAGGCCTGGAGTCAGGAAGATTTATCTTCCTGAGTTCAGATCTGGTCTCAGACACTTAGCTGTGTGACCCTGGGCAAGTCACTTAACAACCTGGTTGCCAAAAAAAAAAAAAAGTTGTTGAAGCCTATATCAGTTACAGGGGGAAACTTGGTAGAGCTTTCCAAAAGTGACCTAGATGCCGAGGAGGGATGCTGTTCCACATGTTCTGTAGAGGCTGAGGGCCTGACTGTCAGGAACACCATGGAAGGGGATTCCTGCTCAGGAACAGCTGGATTCCATGCCTTCTAAGAGAGCTAGAATTCTGCAGTGTGGTAATATGCCCGTTTTACAAATGGAGGAACTCATCATCAGCACTTCCCTTTCTCTGCCCCATTCATCATTTCTACCTCTCTACCCCTACCAACTTTCCTCACAGCAGCCCCCAGGAGGCAGTCAGGACAATCTCATGATCCTCCTTGTACCAGTGAGAAAGAAGGCGCTAAGTGATTTGTCCGGATTCATGCAGCAAGTGTGTGTCTGAGGCAGGGTTTGAATCCAGGTCTTCTGACTCCCAGTCCAGATCCTCCACCAGTATGTTGTGCTTCCTTTAAAGAAGCTTGCTTTAAAGAGGCTCACTCCCAGATCTCATCCATGTCATGCAAACACCACCACGGTCTTGTACATTTCTTTCTTTTTTTTTTTTTTTTTGCAGGGCAATGGGGGGTTAAGTGACTTGCCCAGGGTCACACAGCTAGTAAGTGTCAAGTGTCTGAGGCCGGATTTGAACTCAGGTACTCCTGAATCCAGGACCCGTGCTTTATCCACTGTGCCACCTAGCTGCCCCCTTGTACATTTCTTAACGTACAGGGTAAACAAAACAAAGCCACCTTGGGCTAACCTGATGTGTTGTGTGTATATTCAGATCCATTAAGGATGGATCAGTTCATGGTTTCTTCTTGATCTCAGTACCTCTAGATTTCATACAGTAACATGTTTTATAAGAAAAAGTTTAATCCAGATCTTCAAATCTCAGAGGGGAAATGATTTAAAGTCTCCTGCTGAAGGCCGTGCCGCTGCCCCAGGTTCCCTGCTCTAAATCTAACACACTTTTTAGCCCCACTCCACCATCATTAATCAAGCACCTGCAGGCAAACAGAGAACAAAGCCACCTCTGATCCTAAGGGGATCACGTTCCACCAGGGCAGAGGACAAGTACAGGTAGAAGAAATACAAAGGAAAGGACAAGGTTATTTGGGAGAAGAGGAGAAATCAGGAAAGGCTTCCCTAAGGCAGAGGGTCATTCTGGGAAGTGGAGCTGAGGAGCTGGTGCACTGCAGGCAGGTGGAGGTGTGAGCATGGGGATGGAGTGTTGCATGGGGAGAACCTAGAGAAGACCAGCTTGACTGGAATGTGGAGAGTAATATACACTAAGGGCCAGGATGTTAAGGCTTTAAAAACAAAAGAGAGGAGATTATATTTGATCCTAAAGGCAATTGGGAGCCATTGAGGTTTATTGAGTAGAGGATTAACATGGTCAGATCTGAATTTAAGGAAAATCACCTTGATAGCATTGGGAAAAATGCTCTGGGGGGCAGCTTGGTGGCGCAGTGGATAGAACACCGGCCCTGGAGTCAGGAGTACCTGAGTTCAAATCCGGCCTTAGACACTTAACACTTACTAGCTATGTGACCCTGGGCAAGTCACTTGACCCCAATTGCCTCACTAAAAAAAAAAAGAAAAAGAAAAAAATGTTCTGGAGTAGGGGGAGACTCGAGGCAAGAGACCAATTAAGTCTGTTGAAATAATCCAAGCAAGATGTCAAAAAGGCCTGAACTAAGGTGGTATGTTTGTGAGTAGAGAGTAGGGGTCAGATATGAGATGTTGTGGAGGTAGAAACAGCAAAATCTGGTGGCTGCTCGTCTATGTAGCAAGAGTATTTGGAGGGAGGTGTGGATTTTGAGGGGAAGTTAACTGTTTCTGGGATATTCAGTTTGAAATGTCAAGAAGCAGTTAGTGATCTGGGACCACGCTTTCTGGAAGACCAGATCATTGATCATTAAACTGTGGGGAACTGATGGAGTTACCAAGAAAGCTTGTGTAGAGAGAGGAACCTTGGGGAGCAAGGATGTGGTATGGAGCTAAGGACACTTAGGAGGAGGAGAAGCAGGAAAGAGAAGTGTCACAAAAGCCCAGAGAGGAGAGTGTCCAGAGAGAGAGGTGGACAGTGGTATCAGATGCAGCCAGTAGAACCAAAAGGATGAGGACCCACTCAAAGACCCTCAAATGTTTTATTTCAGTGACCATTGGTAGCTTTTGAAAGAACCGTTTCAGTTGCGTGATGAGGACAGAAGCCAGATTACAGAGAGGGAGGAATTGAGGCGGTGAGAATAGGCATCTTTTTCTGGGAGCTTCACTGAGAAAGGGAGGAGAGCTATAAGATGATTGCATGTAGCCATAGTAGGGTCTAGGGAAGGCTTTTTAAGGATGGGGGAGATGAGAGCACATTTGAAGGTGGTGGTTACAGTAGGAAGGAACCAGCAAAGAGGGGGCCACTAAAGATCAGAGGAGCTGGGGAAGTGATTGAAGTGGCGGTCTACTGGAGAAGACGAGGTCAGAGGAATATAGAGACATTGACCTTGGCAATAAAAAGGGCCCCCTCGTTATCAGAGACTAGGGGAAAGAAATTGAGGATGGGGAGTTATCTCAAGCAGTGTTTGACCTGGAAAGGCCGAGGGACACAGCATGAGCTCATTTTTCGAAGGACCGCTTTGCCTGACCATTTGGTGTCCTTTTTTTTTCCAGGGAAATGAGGGTTAAGTGACTTGCCCAGGGTCACACAGCTAGTGTCAAGTGTCTGAGGCTGAAATTTTAACTCAGGTCCTCCTGAATCCAGGGCCAGTGTTTTATCCACTGCACCACCTAGCTGCCCCCTCATTTAGTGTCCTCTTGACTTGCTGTGTTGTTTGAAGCAGATGACTCTCGTTCAGCCTATTGGAGGAAGACTCAGGGCAAGGGGCAGGAGGGTGGTGGTGGTGGCAGAGCTGAAGGAGGGCTAGGCTACGCTGAGGAGCGGCAGGACAGCCTTAGCATCTTGCCTGGAGGGAGGGAGGGGGAAGAGAAGGAACTTAGGTGAGGCTTTCCTGACGCTTTAAGTTGGCTTTTGCCTCAGCCTCAAATCAATAAGCTCGGATTAAGTGCCTGCTGTCTGCCAGGCCCTGTCCTAAACACTAGGGACCCAAAGACAAACACACAACAGAACCTGCTCTTGAGGACCTCATAGTCTAATGGGTTTTTAAACTTCTGACCAACCCACTAAAGAGCCTCGACCCCCATTATAGCCCGTTTTCTTCTACATGCGGCATGGCCGTGGCTAGTCAGGAAGACCTGGGCTCGGGTGCTCCCCACAGCTCTCAAGAAGGCAGGCCACAAGGATCCATTGGCAGAGGAAGGTTCCTAGAAATCACCAGTCTGGAGTTTTTAGAAAAGGCTAAGAGGTGGGGGCAGCTAGGTGGTGCAGTGGATAAAGCACTGGCCTTGCATTCAGGAGGACCTGAGTTCAAAGCCAGCCTCAGTCACTTGACACTTAACTAGCTGCGTGACCCTGGGCAAGTCACTTAACCCTCATTGCCCTCCAAAAAAAAAAAGAAAAGGCTAGGAGGGAACCTCATAACTGTTGTAAGGGCCCTCAGAGGACATTCAGGCCAACCCATTCCTGCTCCTTCTGTGATACCTTTGAAGGTGGTTATCCAGCCTTCTCTTGAAGGCCACCAGATCCCTCCCATTCAGTAGGTAGCTGTTAAATGCCTGTCGTGTGCAAAAGAACTGTGTTAGATGACAGGACTCCTGGAACGCCCAGGCTACCATGCCCAATACACAGAATATGTGTGTGGTTACTGTGGGGGTAGATGACTGCCATTGGGCGGGGTGGGGGGGTGCAAGGAGGGGGTGAGGGAAGCCTGGCATTGCAGTGGAACTTTTAAAGACTGGCTAGAAATTCAGTAGATGGAAAGGAGCGAAGGGTGCGGCTACCTTTTGGCAAGAAAGCATGAAGGACAGTTTTCCACTGGTGTAGAGTATAGGGCACTGCCTGAAAAAAGATGAAGTGATGGAGATTCCAGATGGTAAAGGGCTTTGTACGCCAGGCTTGGTCTGTGGTCACTAGGGAGCCACGGTCATTCCCCCAGCTTGTTTTGGTTTTTGTTTGTTTGTTTTGTTGTTTTGTTTTGTTTTCCCCCAGCTTGTAAAGGTGGATTAGCATGTGTGGAGTGGGGAAAGGAGGGGGTGGGAAGAGCTGTCCCAGAGCTCTTTGATGGTAGCCCCTGCACTCTGTGAAGGAGGACGGACACTAACATCCACACACCAGGGAGTGTAGAGCAGGGCTTCTTAGGCTTTTTCTACACTAGCCCCCTTTTCTCTCGGGAAATGTTTATGTGACCCCGTGTATGTAGGTATATAAAAGAGGTATACATAACCTTTACTCTTGCCAAATTTTTCACGACCCTCACATTAAGTTACCTGACCCACAGTTTAAGAAGCTTTGCCGTAACTGACAGCTTTTAACGTTGCCTGAGAGCATTCATTTTGGCTTCTTTTCCCTGCCATGTCACACTGCCAATTTGTGGATTGTGAGAGTTGACAGAGACCTTAGACAGCATTTAATCTGACTGCTGTGCCATGCAAGTGAAGAGGAGGGATCATGACTGGTCTAAGGTCACACAGCAAGTCACTGGCAGAGGTGGGGCCATAAGGCAGGCCCCCTCCCACCTGGTCCAGCATTCTTCCTTCTTCATCCCAGCCCTCGGCGCCCCTGCAGCTCTCATCCCCATAGGTGGGTCTCAAGCCACTGGACGGGGCAGGGGCCTGTTGTGACTGGGCATTGCTGGGCTCTCCCCCAGGTGGACAGAGGAGTGCATGTGGCCGCAGGGTGTGCTGGTGAAACACAGCAAAAATGTCTACAAAGCCATTGGCCACTACAATGTGGCGGTGCCTTCGGACGTCTCCCACTTCCGCTTCCACGTGAGTGTCTTCTCTGCCAGAAGATGGGACCGGGGTGGGGTCAGGACAGGAGGGGAGGAGAGCCCCCTGAGAACTCAGATCCCTTGCAGCACTGCCCAGCATTTGATTCACTGACTCAAGTGCTGTGTATGGCTCTGGTGCTAAGTACCTGATCAGACCTCTGGGGCTATAATCTATCCTAGCAGATCTGGACAAAGCTGTCCAGGTAAATATAATGCAGATGGATGTCTTGTGAGCACATAGAAGACATGTGGGCAGGATGCTGTGTGTCGACAGCAAAGGGAAAGGTCGCTGTTGCCGGGGCATCCCAGGAGGCCTTTCCAGAGGAAGACGCCTCCCAGCCCTTGTGGAGCACTGACCCCTCCCCTCTGCTAGTTTTTTTTTAGCAAACCGCTGAGGATCCTGAACATCCTTCTCCTGCTGGAGGGAGCCATCATCTTCTACCAGCTGTACTCACTGGTCTCCTCAGAGAAGTGGCACCAGACCATCTCTCTGGCCCTCATCCTTTTCAGCAACTACTACGCCCTCTTCAGGCTGCTGCGGGACCGGCTGGTGCTGGGCAAGGCCTACTCCTATTCAGCCGGCCATCGCCAGCCCGCACACAAGTTCAGCTGAATAGGGGCTGGCTGATGGGGCCGCTTCAGGAGGAGGGGGGGGGGGCTGGGGGGCGCGGGGAGGGAAGAAAAAACAACCCAAAAAACACAAAAAACCCAGAGCTCTGTATTTTTGTTACGACTGCTTCTTTCTTTGATAACTGGTGTAATTAAAAGGGGAAAAGAAATGACCTATTTTTGTACTCCCAATGACCCGTGTCTTGTGGTTATTATAGGGTGGACTAGGAGACGGACGGGCTCTGGGTTGGGAAGGAAAACATCTGGGTCCTAGGCTCCCTAGCTTATCACTGCACATACTTCCACTGAGGGCAGTGTGGTTCAGTGGTTAGGAAATTAGACTGGAATTCAGAACGCTTCGATTGGAATGGGCCCCTTTGGTAGGTAATGAATTACCTGTCACCGGAGGTCTCCAAGCAGAAACTGCACAGCCATGCCTCTGGGGGAAATTACAGAGGAGGATTCCTGTTTAGGTACCAATAGCTTTGACTAGATAATAACTAATATGCCTTCAGACTCTTGAGATTCTGATTGGAATTAGCTGTCACGTTCTCTGTGTAACCACTGGCAAGTCACTTTCCCTCTCTGGGACTCAGTTTTCTCGTCTGTAAAATGAACAGATTGGACCAGATGATCTCTAAGGGCCCTTCTGACTGGCATCATTCCCTGAACTCTGAGCTCCGGTCCTAAGAATGCGTAGGGAGCACATATGCATATTAAATTAGATAGGCATATGTTTAATGTGAATTAATTTTGTTTTGATAACTTCCTGACATTCCTCAAGATGATTGTATACACACAGGTGCTAGAAAAGCAGTTGAAATCACCGCATTACAGAATAGATGTGTTTCTGCAAACATTGTTTTTAAATAGCAATATAGCCAGAATTCCAGAGTTGGAGTTGGAAAGCCTGAGCTAAAATCCAGCTTCACAGGCTGTGAGATTTGGGGCAAGTCGCCCATTTCTGGGCCCAGCTTTAGAAAACAACAAAGTCAGACTAACAGGTGTTCTTAACCAAGGATTTGTGAACTTGCTTTTTGAATATTTTTATTGCTGTGCTTGTTTCAGCATAATCGATTTCCTTTTTTAGGAGTGTATATATGTGTGTGTATACACATGTTTGTTTCTATATGTATGTAATGTATTCTAGATATATATACACACAGACATAGATACACATTTATTTGTTTGTTTTTGCATTAAAATGTTATTTTGAGAAGGGGGTCCCTAGGTTTCACCACACTACCAGAGGGGTCCATAACTTAAAAAAAGGTTAATGACTCCAAAGATAAAAGAGGATTTCCCTTCAAATTCTAAATCCTATGCTACTGTGTGTCAAACATGGTGCTAATTACTCATGGGGGTAGATGAGTGGAGTGGAGTGGTAGCCAAGGAGGGGTAGTTTGATTTGAAAAATTAAATGGATGGTGAGTGGAGTCGTAGGGCAATTGATTGGAATATCCTACAGTGGCAGTATTGATTTGGCTATGATTATGATGGAGTACCTTGGGAAAGAATCTACCAGTTACAGTGATGTGGTCATAACATAGGATGAGCAGTTTTCATAAGGTTTTTTTTCCTCCTGACCGTAATAGTTATCCGAGTGTTCTTTTGTGGATATTAGGCTGAATCAGAACTTCCAATCTTTACCAGAGGAAACTGGATCTAGCTGATTTCCTCCATCTTTACTTCTCCATCAGTTGAGTGCTGAGATCTGTACCACATGCATGTGTTTCATTTGTTTCTTGTTTTATTACTTTCTTTTTTTTTTTTCAGGGCAATGGGAGTTAAGTGACTTGCTCAGGGTCACACCCTTAGTGTCTTGTGTCTGGGGTCAGATTTGAACTCAGGTCCTCCTGAATCCAGGGCCAGTGCTTTATTCATTTGTTTCTAATTCTGTTGGTTTTAAAGAATGGCTATCACTCCAGGGAAATATGCAAAGGTCATAGCTCTTAAAGAGCACATGTCAGTAATTGTTAGCAGTGTCCCAGTGGTTGTTGGTGTCATTCAAGTACCACACAGGATCAATTACAGCAAAGCACAGAACAAAGTGCTGCTGAAAACAAAATCATCAAGAAGTGACAAATCACTGCTGCAAAATCACCGAATTCATTTTTTTGTTTGTTTTTCCAGGGCAATGAGGGTTAAGTGACTTGCCCAGGGTCACACAGCTAGTGTCACGTGTCTGAGGTCGGATCTGAACTCAGGTCCTCCTGAATGCAGGGCCAGTGCTTTATCCACTGTGCCACCTAGCTGCCTCCTGCTTTTTTCCTTTTTTTTTTTTCCCCTTTTTTTCTTAATATTAATTTGGTGAAGGGCAGCTAGGTGACACAGTGGATAAAGCACTGGCCCTGCATTCAGGAGGACCTGAGTTCAGATCCGACCTCAGACACTTGACACTAGCTGTGTGACCCTGGGCAAGTCACTTAACCCTCATTGCTCTGCCCCGCCCCCCCCAAAAAAAACCGTTTGGGGGGCTTTTTACTTCCAGTGGAACTTGGAAGGCTTGTCCCAATTCAGGGAATCATGAATGCTAATAAATATATTGACATAACGAAAAGCAGGATTATTCTGAAAGTGCAGAAATTTCAAAATGGAGAGAAAATACTACAGCACAATCTTAGACCATGCCATACATCCTGAAGAGTTAAATCTATCCAAGAAATGGAAACAAACCTACTTCAGCAGCCTGGGAACTCAATTGCCTTACACCTAATTAGAAAACAATGGGCTATAATCAAGTCAAGATTTGGAAATATAAACTATTTGTCAAAGGTATGGTTGGGGATAGCTAGGTAGCACAATGGATAAAGCACGGGTCTTGGATTCAGGAGGACCTGAGTTCAAATCCGGCCTCAGACACTTGACACTTACTAGCTGTGTGACCCTGGGCAAGTCACTTAACCCTCATTGCCCCACCAAAACCAAACCAAACCAAACCAAAAAAAGGTATTGTTCCTATAGAATGGGATAAAAGTTTGCTTTCACAATGAATTACTATGTCAAAATCTTGTGAGCTCAGTGCCAAATAGTGTAAAACAAGGAACTGTAGCAAAAGGAAGACATATTGCAGATTAAAAGTTGCTTCAAATGAAAAATATACTATCCATACACTGTCCCCATTGACTTCCACCCAATTCCTTTACCCACTGTGTGACCTGGAACCTCCTTTCCATTCTCTGGGCCTCCATTTCTTTCTTTGGAAAATCATGAAGCCCGTCCCTAACAGCCTAATGATTTCTAGTGTCCCTTCCAACTCTTAAAATCCTGGTATTTACTCTTCTGCATATTAAACCCTGTTTCACTCCATTCATTTTAATTATGAATTAGGGGAGGATTAGGGAGTCGGGGGAGAGGCTAATAAACACCATCAAGAAATAAAATTAGTTTTCTCTAAAAATGTGGAAATATTTTTCAGCATTTTTGTGCTCTGACAGAAAATAAGAATAAAAAAGAACTAGGGTTCAACATCATCTTTTAGTTTGAGTCACTGTATTCTCCAGTTATTCATCAACCTCTACAGTTCAATCTGTTGCCTCACCTTCATGCTCAACTTGCTTCTTCAAAAAGCTAGCTTATGGGGCAGCTAGGTGGCACAGTGGATAGAGCACCGGCCCTGGAGTCAGGAGTACCTGAGTTCAAATCCGACCTCAGACATTTGACACTTACTAGCTGTGTGACCCTGGGTAAGTCATTTAACCCCCATTGCCTCACCAAAAAAACAAACCACAACAACAACAAAAAAAAGCTAGCTTATCTTTCAGGCCTGGTGGAGGAAAGCATAGTGCCAAAGTCTGAGAGTGTTACAAAATTGTCTGCTCTAGGACATTGGGGAGGAGGCTTGATAGAGAGATTTCAGTCCCTGTCTTCCCATGTGTTGTTATTTTTCTCAACTTTGTTCAAGATGTGAAAACCTGACCGTTGTGCATTACTTGGGAAAAGGGAGGAAAAAGAGCCCTTCCCATTTTACTCCTCCCTTTCTCAAATCATCCCTTACCTCCTTGAGTCACCACTAATCTCAAGTAAGCATTGAAAGGGACTAAGAAAATGGGAGTGATTGAAGCTGACTTATTGGGTCCATTAACTCAGCAAATTATTTTTGACCTGTTCATATATAAACTGCCTGGATTTGGTGGACCTGCCTTATTATCAAAAAGGATTTTAGGGGCAGCTAGGTGGCACAGTGGATAGAGCACTGGCCCTGGAGTCAGGAGTACCTGAGTTCAAATCTGACCTCAGACACTTGACACTTACTAGCTGTGTGACCCTGGGCAAGTCACTTAACCCCAATTGCCTTACCAAAAAAAAAAAAAGAAAGAAAAGAAAAGAAAAAAGAAAAAGAAAAAAAATAAGGGGAAGGAAGAATGAGATTAGGAGTTGGGGAAGTGGAAGGGGGAAAATGAGAGTGAAAGATAGTAGCAAGCAAGCAATCATCAATAAATGTACTAAGAACCAGACACCATGCTGAGAGCTGGAATACAAAGAGGCAAAAGACAGACTCTGCTCTCAAGGAGCTTGCAGTCTAATGGGGGGAGACAACATACAAACAAATGTATATCCCTGACTCTTTGTGACCCAGTGAAATGTTATTGGAAAAGACACTAGAGTGATTTACTGTTTCCTTCTCCAGTGGATCCATTTTGTAAAGCTATCAGAGGTTGTGACTTGCCTAGGGTCACACAGCTAGGAAGTATCTGAGACTGAATTTGAACTCAAGTCTTCTTGACTCAGGGTTCTGTCCCCTATCAACTAAGCCACCAGCTGCTTCCTATAGAGGATAAACAGGAGATAATTAACAGGGGGGAAGCACTGGAATTAAGAAGAGTTGGGGAAGGCTTCTTATAGAGCAAGTAATGTGAGAAATACAGGATGGTGTACTAGTGTTGAGTGCCCAGCAAGCCATCAATCAAACAACTTGCATTTATTAATTGCCTAATATAGGCCAGTGCTAAGTACTGGCACACAGTAAACAATAAATACTTAAAGACTGATTGTTGACTGACTGGTTGGATTGGGAGTTCGAATCCTCTGGAGGCTTTTTGACCTTGGGCAAGTAGCTTGTTCTTTTTGTTCAGTCCTTTCAGTTGTGTTTGACTCTCTGTGACCCCATTTGGGGTTTTCTTGGCAAAGATAATGGAGTGGTTTGCCGTTTCCTTCTCCAGCTCATTTTACAGATGATGGAATGGAGGCAAACAGGGTTAAGTGACTTGCCCAGGGTCATACAGCTAGTAAGTAGCTTAATAAATACTCATTGACTAGATGATCCCTAAGGATCTGGAGTAAGACGAAGGAGTGCGAATCTGAACTTGGGTAAAGTATGATTTGAGGCCCCTTCTCATTCTCAGGGAACTAGATTTCTAGCTCTAAACTCTATAGTATTAGGAAGTAGCTCTTGGTGGTAGGTCAGAAAGAAAGGTGAGAATGCAGTTATCCTCGGGGGTTTTTTGTTTGTGGGGCAGTGAGGGTTAAGTGACTTGCCCAGGGTCACACAGCTAGTGTCAACTGTTTGAGTCCGAATTTGAACTCAGTTCCTCCTGAATCCAGGGCCGGTGCTTTATCCACTGCGCTACCTAGCTGCTCCCTGTTGTTTGTTTGTTTGTTTTTTTCTTCAACCAGCTCCTCACCCTCTAGCAAGACCCGGCCCCTTTAAACACGCCCTAGCTACGTAATTTAAGCCGATGAATTCTGAGCGCGTTCCAGCGCTGAATCGAGACTGAGGAAGCTTGTCCACTTGGGGCCGCCGTCGCGCCGCGCCGCCATATTGTCCGCTGGAGCCGCCGCCAGAGCCGCCGAGGTGTCCTGAGAGAGCGGAGCCGCGCCGGGATGGGTGAGTGCGCGCGGGGGCCGACGAGGTCTGGGGAGCCGAGAGGCCTCTCCCCACCACGGGCTGGAGGCGCGACTCTGGCAACCTGGGCCGGGCGCCGTGTCAGGAGAGGCCGGAGGCCCCTCAGGCCGCGCTGCGGGCTCTGGAGCGAAGCCGCGGCTGTGGCGGGGCTGAGCCGGGGCCGGGGCCGGGGCGGACGCCCCTTCCTTCTCTGCCCTCGGCTCTTTCCTTCTCCTTGAGGGGTCCGGGAATACCCTTCCGAGCGCTGACAGAGGGGGCCCCCAGCCGCCGGCACCTGCCTTGGTCGTCCCGGCTTGGGGGAGTGGGTGCCATTCCCCGGCCATTCCCCCTTTAGTCTCCCCCAGGGGAGGGACGAGCGTCCCGCTTCTCCGCGCTCCTGGCTGGACGGCAGCCTCCGTGGGCAGGCAGCGCCAGACGCTCGGCCCGGACCCTCCTGGTCCTGATTAGTTTATCAGGATCACACGAGATAAGATGATCAGGCGCCCAGCGCCGTGCCTGACACATGGCCGGCGCCTAATAAGTGCTTATACCCTCCCGTCCCCTTCCTCTGGGAGACCTGTGGCTCTCCCCCACCCCGCGTGTGCCACCACCCCCGCCACTCCGACCAAGCATGTGTAGAGAGAGCACTTTGCATAGGTTAACTCGTCTGACAACCTCTTCCCCACCCCCAAAGCCTGTGGGGGTGGTGCTGTTAATGTGTAGTCAGGGTGGATAGAGCGCTTGACTTGGAGTCCTGAAGATTCGAGTTCAAATCCAGCCCCAGACACTTGACTTAGACCCTTGGAGAGGCGAGCACGCTGCGCGATCGCGCGCGTGCGCGCGCACACACACAAACACACACACACACACACACACACACACACACACACACACACACAAACACATTCACTCACTCACTCACTCACTCACTCACTCTACCTAATCACCTAGCTGTCTGGGATGGCTTTTGAAACTCCCTACAAGACGTGTAGTACTGGGTGACCCATGGCAAGTCATCTAACATACATGCATATATACATATATCTTTATCTATCTGTATATACATATGTACACATACATACATATATGTATACACATATATACATATATATCTCTATATATACACATATATAAACATCTTATATAAATGTTTGGGTTTTTATCCACATTTTCTAGATGAGGAAACTGAGGCATAGGGAGGTTAAATGACTTGCCAGGGGTCACTCACTAGTACATGTCTTGTGGGGAGTTTCAAAGACCACCCCTGACAGCTAAGCGATTAGATGTGTTCAGGTTCCTAGGCAGAAGTGTGGTGCTTTTGCTGGGCTAGGGGAGACAGATGAGTGGGGGTTCCTGAGCGTTTAACTAAGAGATTCATCCCAGCTCTGCTATTCCAGCAGTGTTCACTCCCTTCACCACGTAGGTGAACTCATCTTCTGGGGCTAAAACACAGTGCCTTCTACATAGCAGGAATTCCAAGCGCTTGTTTGAGTTTGAATCTTACAGGTAAGGAGAATCTAGTCAGGTGAGTCTAGCTCAGGGTGATGATAGCTGAGAGATTTCTTGACTTACGCTCGTTGTTTCAGGACTTGAGGAATAAACCTGTTATTGTTCTTGGTCCAAATATAAGGTAGACACATAAGTCATTCTGAAAAGGATCTGGGGGCTTTAGTGGTCTGAAAATTCAAATACAAGTCAGTAGTGTCATGTGTCAGCCAAAAAAAGTTAAAACCTACCCCAGCTTTATTAAGAGAACAGGGAGGCTATAAATATACTGTACTCTGCCCTCATCAGACCTTACATGTGCAGTTTTGGGTTTAGTTTTGGACACAACTATTTAAGAAGGATATTGATAAATTGAAGAATGTCTGGAAGGAGACAAGGCAGCTAGGGAAATAAGGAAATAAACATTTATTAAGTGTATTGCAACCCTTTGAGGTAGATATTATTAGCAATCATTTTACAGTTGAGGAAACTGAGGCAGAGTTAAGTGATTTGCCCAGGATCACACATCTGGCAAGTGTCTGAAGCTGGATTTGACTTCAGGTCTTCCTGATGCCAGGGTCAGCATTCTATCCACTGCACCAGCAGCAGCCTTATTTTCTATGAAAAAAATGGTTAAGAAATAGGGAAAGATATCTCTTCAGGAATGTGGGGGACAGGTTTCACCTCTCAGAGGGCAGAACCAGGAGAAATGGCTGAAAGACATGTTGGGTTCCCCCTCCTTGGAGACATGCTCACATCAGCTGGAGAACTGCTATTCGGGGGAGTGTCCTTCCTTTTCTGAATAGGTTCCTGTAGATGGCTGATTTCTGTGATTCACTTTGTATCTATCCACTTGTGTCAGATGGAGCCTTTGGAAATGTGGAACAGAACTGGGAAAGAACTTGGTCGAGGCAGGCTCAACAGGTTGTCTCAGTGCTTTGTGGTAGATAGAATTGAAATGTTCCACCCCTGACCTTTATGGTTACAAGTACTTTGGATGTGAAATCTTGGAAAAGTTAAGCCAGAGATTAGATTGGACCAGAAAGTATTTACTTTTCCTTGAGAGTTGAAGGGGTGTCTTGGTTCTCTTAACTTTGGCAAGTGCTTGGGCTCCTCTTGCATATCTCGTCAGTCAGCAAGCATTTGTTAGGCACTTAGGATGGACCAGGCACTGCGCTAAGGCCTGTATACAGAGAAGGGCAAAAATGGGCTCAGCAAGTAGGCCAGGATAGCTGGGATGCAGCATTGGGGGGGTGTGGGGGTGAATTAAAGCATCAGAGACAGAAGAAGTAGACAGGGACCAGATTGTGAAGGGCTTTCAAAGACATAGTCTGCAGAACAAGTATGTTACTCATAGCATAGTAGTTTGTCATGTGTTTACAGGTGTATTGACTACACACTTGACATTTCAGTCAGTAAATCAGCTAGCATTTATTAGGCTGCTGCTGTGTGCCTGGCATTGTGCTAATCAGTAGGGCTACAAAGAAAGGCAAAGGACAGTCCTTACCCTCAGGGAGCTCGGTCTATGTATGGGGCAGACAACAATGTACAGTTAGGCAAGATAAATTGAGGGTAATCTTAGAGAAAGGCATTAAGATTAAGAACTAGGAAAGGCTTCTTGCAGAGGGTAGGACTTTAGTTAAGACTTAAAGGAAGCCAGGTAAGTGCGGAAATAGAGACAAAGGAGAGTGTTCCAGACATGGGGGACAGCCAGTGATGAAAACACTCTGACACCCAGAGTAGGCAGATGGAGGGCTCTTGGTATTCAAGGAACAGCAAGGAAGCCAGTGTTTATGGATTTCAGAGTACCTGAGAGGAGTAGTGAAGTGTAAGACTGGAAAGGCAGGAACAGGCCAATTTATAAAGGGCTTTTAAAGCCAGACAGAAGAGTTTATATGTGATACTAGAGGCAGTAGGGAGCTATTAGAGTTGATTGAATGGAGGGCAGGGTGGTATGGTCATCCTAGAGATGGCTAGAGTTCTGGGCCGGGAGTCAGGAAGACTGCTCTTCCAGAATTCCAGTCTAGCCTCAGACGCTCATTAACTGTGTGACCCTGAGCAAGTCACTTCACTCTGCCTCAGTTTCCTCATCTGTAAAACAAGCTGGAGAAGGAAATGGCAAACCATTCCAGGGTCTCTGCCAAGAATATGTCAAATGGAGTCACAAAGAGTCAGATAGGACTGCAGTGACTAAAGAACAACAATGGTCATAGTTGATCTTTAGCACTATTGCTTCGACAGCTGGCTGGAGAATGGACTGGAGGGGGGCAATCTGGAGACTCTCAGGGAAACCAGCCAGCAGGCTTTTGTAATAGCCTGTGTGAGAGGAGATGAGGGCTGGGACCAGGGTGGTAGCCATGTCAGAGGGAGAGAAGGAGGCACACATGAGTGGGGGTATTTTTGTTTTGGTTTGGTTTGGGTTTTTTGCAGGGCATTGAAGGTTAAGTGACTTGCCCAGGGTCACACAGCTAGTAAGTGTCAAGTGTCTGAGGTCGGATTTGAACTCATGTCCTCCTGAATCCAGGGCCGGTGCTTTATCCACTGCGCCACCTAGCTGCCCCCAAGAGAGAGGTTTTTAAGAAAGTGAAATAGATAGATACTGACTGGCTATCAGTCAGTAAGCATTTATGAAGCACCTGCTTATAGGCCAGGCACTGTGCAGAGGGGCTGGGGAAACAGAAAAATCAAAAATCAAAAATCAAAATCAAAAAATGGTCCCTGCCCTCGGAGAGCTCAGGATCTAGGGGAGGAGACAACATGCAGACACAACCGGGTACAATCAATAGTTGTCTTTGTATATGGATATGTACATAGATAAGATACATGGATATGTATATAGGCAGGATAAATAGGAAATAATCAACAGAGAGAGAAGGCACTAGAAGAGAGTCTGGGAAAGATTTCCTATAGAAGGTGGAATTTAACCTGGGACTTGAAGGAAGCTAAGGCAGCCAAGAGGTGGAGGTGAGGGGGGAGATGGAGGCAGGCATGAAGGGCCAAGAAAATAAATGCCTGGAGCTGAGAGACGGCTTGTCTTGTTTGAGGAGCCATAAGAAAGCCAGTGGCATTGGATCGGAGAGTCTGAGGGCATGTAACATGGAAGAAGACTGCGGAGCTAGGTGATGAGGGGCTTTGAACAGCAAATAGAATTTTGGAGGAGGTGTCGAGTCACTGGAGTTTGAGTAGGAGAGTGACTTGGTTGGGTCTGCACTTTAGGAAGGATACTTTGCTAGCTGCCTGGAGAATGACCTGGGGTTGGGGTGGTGGGGAACCACCCAGCAGCATATGACAGTAGTATAGGCATGAGGCAATGCCGACCTACCTACACCAGGGTGGTGGTGGTATCACAGAGAAGGGGGCATGTACAAGTGTTGCAAAGATGAAATCTACAGGCCTTTTGCAACAGATTGGATACAGGGGGTGAGAAATAGTGAGGAGTCAAGGATGATACCTAGGTTTGATCCTTGGGGGACTCAACAGTAATAGGGAAGTTTGGGGGGAAAGCTAATGAGATCAGTTTTGGACATGTCGGGTTTACATTTGGGAAAAGAAAACATACAAAGAAGAGCTGAAAAGAGAGGAAGGTTATGGAGCTAAGTCCAGAAAGTCAGAAGCAGAGAGAACTCAGGCTGGACCTCTCTCCAAAATGGGGGGGGGGGGGAGAACAGACTTACTAATGGGGTAGGAGGGCTGTGTGACTGAATGACCAAGTAGGCCTCACACCCCAAAAGAGGTTTCAGTGTGAGACAACAGTTTATTTATCCAGAAGAAATTACAGCTATATGTATTATCGGTTAAGTACATAGAACTGGGTGTGTAACTGTGTTATGCAGACTTCTTAGGAGAATGTTGTCACTGGAGGTGATGGTTCAGAAGGAAGTATTATAGAATCATAGACTCTCACTTGGAAGGGACCTTAGAGGCCATTTAATCCAACCCCTACTTGAACAAGACAACCATCCTTTCCTTGAATACCTCCAGTGAAAAGTACTTTACTACCTACTCCACTTTTAGTCACTTCTAATTGTTGGGAAAATTTTACTTCTATTATTCTGAAATTGCCTTTCTGTATTTCTACCACTTAGTCCCACTTTTTTCCTCCTGGGACGGAAAAGAGAACAAATATAATTCTGTCGTCTTTCTCTGCCCCATACCCTGTCCCCAGTTTTTAATCTGCAGGCTAAACATTTTCAGTTACTTCAGCCAGTCCTTGTATGGTACCTTCCTGTCTTGGGCTCCTCCTCTGCATTTGTTGATGGCCTCTATCTAGCTTGAAAATATCCTTCTTAAAATGTGCCCCCAAAATGCAATCTAGTACTCCAGATCTTGTCTGTACTAGCAGAAAACAGTGGGACTCTGTTAAGAACACTCTGCATCCTTTAATGTAGCATATGAATAAATTCACTTTTTTGGTTGCTGTGTCATGCTGTTTATTGAGCTTTCAGCCACTAAGACACCACTCCCCTGTTTTCATGTCAGCCCCTGTCTGGGTACCTCTCCCCTATCTGTATTTGTGCAGCTGTTATTTTTTATCCTAAATAAAGTACATTAAATTATCCCTTGAATTTCATTATGGTATATTTGGCCTATTTTTCCAACTTGTCCGAATCTGTCTCAACAGTCACCCAGATCTAAAGAATGGCATTGTGGACACACTTGTTGACAATTTATTTTCTGGGGCAATAGATTCATCATACCAGTGTCGTAGAAGCAGGTCCTGGTTTAGTGTGGTGAGCCAAATCAAATTGTGACCCGTCCTCCCTCCTTCCTTTTCCCAGCAGTTTCTCCTTTAGAGGCAAGACCACATCACTAATTGGGAACAAGAGTGTTCACTTTCATGATCTCTTTAGGGAACTTCTTTTAGTAGCAACATTTTCTCTTAGGCTCAGAACTCAGGCCCTCCAGTTGATTTTCTGTAGTGTATTCTCTGCTTTGGCTGTATTGAGCACCAGGCTCTTAGGAAGAAGGCAATTTTTCTTCTCTTTGTCAGCTGTAATTTTTTTTCGCTTATTCCCTGTCTTCAATCCAAACTCTGTACTGTCTTCTAAAGCCAAGCTTTACCAGGTTTGGCTGTCCTTTATACAGTGATCTCATTGCCCACCTGAGCTCTGCTTTTGGTGACTGTCATGGGCAGTGAAAGTGCTGTCTGGGGCTGTTGAACCAAAGAAAGAGCCATGATTCTGGGATTATTGAAGGCCACTTAGGCCGTACCCCTCGTCCCAGCTCCTTTCTTTTTTTTTTTTTTTTGGCGAGGCAATTGGGGTTAAGTGACTTGCCCAGGGTCACACAGCTAGTCTGAGGCCGGATTTGAACTCAGGTACTCCTGACTCCAGGGCCGGTGCTCTATCTACTGTGCCACCTAGCTGCCCTGTCCCAGCTCCTTTCTAACCCCACCTAGTGTCAATGGAGGATGATAGCTGACAGATCTCTAGCTGCTAACAGAGTTAGCTGGGTCGACTCACTTAGATGCTCTGCTGACATTTCAGACTCAGTGTCCAGAACCAGATGCATCATTAGAAATTTGTATGGTTAAAAAAAAAAAAAAAGGGCAGCTAGGTGGCTCAGTGGATAGAGCACCGGCCCTGGAGTCAGGAGTACCTGAGTTCAAATCTGCCCTCAGACACTTAACACTCACTAGCCGTATGACCCTGGGCAAGTCACTTAACCCCAATTGTCTCACTTAAAAAAAAAAAAATTTGTATGGTTCTAATCCTTAGTTCTGCTCTGTGACTCTGGGCAAGTCACTTAACTTCTATTTGCCTTAATTCACTGGAGAAGGAAATGGCAAACCACTCCAGTGTCTTTGCCAAGAAAACTATGGACAGTATGGTCGGTGGGGTCACAAAGAGTCAGACATGACTGAACAACAAGTATGGTAGTTTTCAAACCTTTTGGTCGGAGGACCTCCCAAAGAGCTTTTGTTTATGTTGCTTTTATCTATCTCTTGCCACATTAGAAATTAAAATGTCAGTATCATTATGAAAATAGTTTTGAGCTCTCATTCTCCCTAGAGGTCCCGCACTGCACTTTAATAGCCACTATCTAGTACATTGGAGGTCACTGAGGCCCGGAGACGTTAAGTGACTTACTTGCCTTGGGTCGTACAGAACTACAATTCCAGGTCGCCTGAGTCCAAATCCAGGACTGTTCCTTGCTGCTACGCTGTGTTTCCTTCTGCAGGAAGCCTTTCCTGATCTTCTTGGTGCTAGTGCCTTCCCTGCAGAATTGTCTCCAGTTTATCCTGTCAGTATCTCTTTTGTGTATATTTGTTTGCATGTTGCCTTCCCAGAGAGCAAGGACTGTTTTGTTTGTTTGCCTTTCTTTGTAGTGCTAGTACTTAAGATGGGGCCTGGCACATACTAGGTGCTCAATAAATGCTTGTTGACTTGACCTTTGTAGGACACAAACCAATATGCTAGGGAGCTTAGGTGTCTTCTGCTAATTCAACAAGGGATAAAATCAGGGGAAGTGATTATTTGTATCTATCTGTAATTCTCACATCTGCTAAATGAAAGGAATCTATAAATGTTGTCCACAAGTAACCTCATAATTCGAAGCCGTTGTCTCTCAGATCATCATTTCCTAGTGCTTGCATTAGGCCCTGTGATGACATAGCCAGAATGTGTAGTCGCCTCTATTGTGGACTGACCCAGTTATCTGGTCAGAGTAGTGACTCCCATTGTCTTTAGGGATTGGCAGTGTTAACTAGTTTACAAATAACATTCTGGATGCTTCATGCTGTCAGACCTGTTTCTCACTGCTTTCTCCCTTATAATAGCTCTAGACAGACTGGATCAGGATTCTAGAAGCTCAAAAAGACATTTTCAAAAACCCATCGGAGCAGATATTCTAATTGACTTGGTTTAGATTTCTCTGAATTAATCAACTTGTTTTCTTCCTCCCTTCCTCTCCCAAAAGTAGATTTCATTTAACTCTCTCATTCATAAGATTTAGAGCTGGAAGAGACCTTAAGGATCATGTAATCCACCCTCCCTCATTTCATAAATGAGGAAATTGAGGGCCAGAGAGGGAACTCACTTGTTCAGGATCAGTGTGTTCTCTCATAATTCCTTAGGGAAAGTCTTTCCCTGAATTATATTAATGTAGTCTGCTTACCTCTCTCTACTAGCCTGATTCATTTCATCTTTTCTCTCTCCCAGAAGCAGGATTATTGTTGGTTCAGTTTCATTTTGAATTGACAAATACCCTTTAGCATCTGTCTTAAAGGGCCATTGGGACATCTTAGTGACCCTGTTTGCCTTTTTTGGGGGGAGGGGGGGGGAATCCTGAGAGTTAAGTGACTTGCCCAGGGTCACACAGCTAGTAAGTGTCAAAGTTTGAGGCCATATTTGAACTTGGGTCCTCTTGAATCTTGCACCACCTAGTTGCCCCACTGACTCTGCTTTTTGCATACAGCCTCTAGCTGGGAAGGTATTGATCAACTGAGTGAACTACCTTACTGGTAGTCATAGAATCATAGAATCCTAAACTTAGGAATGGAAAGGGATTCACAAGTCATTAGCCCAATCCCTGCACAAATCATGAATCCTCTTTTCATCTTTCTAAGCCACCACCGTTTCACTTTTGGACAAATCTAGTTGTTAGGAAATTTTTTTGTGTTGAGCTAAAATCTCCCTCCCTATACTTTCTCTGGTGCCAAGTAAAATCTTCCTCCTATATGACTGCCTTCGAACACAGCAGTCGTGTCTTATCTTCAAGTTACACATGGTAATGAATCCTAAGAAATTTCATGATCCAACCTCATTTAACATGTGAGGAAACAGAGGCAGAAAAGTAAAGTCACTTCCCCAAAGACACATAGCTGATGTCCATTGGATTTGAACCCAGGCTCTCTGATCCTGATCTGGTATTCCTGTATTCTGTTCCTTCAGAGCTTCCTCTTCAACCATAGTTCCTCTTGGTCCCCTCAGTATAGTGGTTTTTGTATACTAGACATGTGTCAACTTGTCAGACTCCTTTTGAAAACCTGGCACTCAGAGCTGGATACAGTTAAGTGTTATAGTGGGCCTTTGAACTTTTGAGAAATGTTAGCAGGTACTAAGGTGAACATGAAATGACACGACCCATATGTATTATGCTTGGCACAGATTGTCCCCAGCTAAACATGTGGAGAAGAGAACAACTTGGGGACCATTGTAGGTGGTTAAGAACCTTGGTATATCATTTCCTTCCTACCCCTCCTGGGGTAGGGAAAATAGATGTGAAGGTTCTGCTCAGAAGTAGGATCCTCTGGATGTGGGAGATGGGAGATGATCATCCCTCTCCAAGGATCTGAAGACATTCTCAGCAAGGGATTAGACTTGCTCTTCTTGACCCCAAAGGGCAAAGCTAGGAGCAATGGAATGGAAGTGGCAGAGAACCAATTTCAACTTGGAATTAGTCACTGTTCAGAAATGCCTTCACAGTTGAGGCATTGTTTATCTTCAAAGTAGAGTCTTGCTGAGAAGTTGTAGAAGGCATTGCTATTTAGGAGCAGTCTAGGATAGAAGTCCTCTGAAAAATCACTTTCAACTCTTAAGATGCTGTGTACGAAAGGGGCAGCTAGGTGGCGCAGTGGATAGAGCACCGGCCCTGGAGTCAGGAGTACCTGAGTTCAAATCCGGCCTCAGACACTTGACATTACCTGTGTGACCCTGGGCAAGTCACTTAACCCCAATTACATTCCCCCCCCCAAAAAAAATGTAAAAAAAAAGATGCTGTGTAAGAAAAAGCTCAGGTTAATTTATTGATATTTGCTGGGGGAGATCTTGTCATGAAGGCCATGAAAAAATCTTGACCTGAACTTGGGCATGCTTCAGAGGGGTAGGAATGTTACTGATATTGACATGATACTTGATTCATGGAGCAGCTTCTGCACATTCTCTTCTTTCTTTCTTTTTTTGGTGAGGCAATTGAGGTTAAGTGACTTGCCCAGGATCACACAGCTAGTCCTTCATTATTTTTTGAGGGAAGAAGCCTAACTCTCTAGATTTTCCCCATTTTGCTTGTGGGTAGACTGAAACTCAGAGTGACTTGCCTCGTGTCACAAAACTAGTAAGCATCCATCAGGTCCAAGATTCGGTCAGGGTTCCTGACTCCAGATTAATGTTTGTTCTCCTCCTGAAAAATGGCATGATTCAGAGGTTTAACGTGACACTGTGTGATCCTGGGCAAGTCACTTCCCTGCCTCAGCTTCCTCGTCTATAAACTGGGAGTCATTTAGTAACCCTGCCTCCCAGGGTTATTGGGAGGGTCAAACGAAATTGTGTATGAAAAACACTTCCAAGTCTTTTTTTGTTTGTTTGTTTTGGTGGGGTTTTTTGTGTTTGTTTTTTTTTACCTCCAAGTCTTTAAAAATCTAGAGCTGTAGAAATGTGAACTATTGTTACCACTATGACTGCCACCCCATAATAGAGTGGTTGGAACTTAACTGAGGGGCCAGGCTGGGTAGCTTCTCAAATACTACAGCATTTGGATCTTAGTGTTAGAATTACTATAGCCATCTGGAACAGCCCACTTCAAACCAAACCTGTTAACCAAATGGTTGTAGTGTTGGCTTTGATAATCTCTTCTCTCCCTATTTCCCCCAAAGAGGTTAGAAGACAGTCTGCAGTGTAGCTAAAGCTTCAGCGGGTTGTCAGAAGAACTGGGACAGGAACTCAGTTGAACCATTGATCCTATCCTACTTTGTGGGAAGGAGGTCCCACAGGAAGGAATGAAAGTATGATTCCTGCCCTCATGGCATTTTCTGTCAAGTAGGGGCAATGAGACATGTGTACTACTGCAATGGAGGGTGGAATGTGATGTGTTCTGCCATAGGAGAAGTAAAAGTTAAACAGAGAAGAGAGGGAAAGTACTTCTGGCTGGAAAGACAGAGGTGGCAATTTAGTTGAATCTTGAAGGGCAGATGCCTCTCTAGATCACATTTAGGGATAGGAAGGATATCACAGGGATTTGGCTAGAAAGCTCAAGCCAAGATGTGGGAAAGGAACCCTGAGCAGTCCAGTTGTGAGCTCATGAAGGACAGTATTGGTAGATAAGGCCAGAAAGGTAGGCTGAGGCCATATTTTGGAGAGCCTTGAATGCTGGCCTGAATAACACTATACTTTATTTGGTAGATAGTGGAAAGCCTTTGAATTTTTCTCAGAAGAATGACAAACATATTAAGAATATTACTCAGGGGCAGCTAGGTGGCACAGTTGATAGAGCACTGGCCCTGGAGTCAGGAGGACCTGAGTTCAAATCCAGCCTCAGGCACTTGACACTTACTAGCTGTGTGACCTTGGGCAAGTCACTTAACCCTCATTGCCCAGCGGGGGGGGCCCCCCTCCAAAAAAAAAAGAATATTACTCAAAGTAACATAGAATGAACTGGAAGTGAAAGACTGGAGGCAAAAATAAGTACCAGTTAGGCTGCTCAAATAGTCTGGGTTAGAGAATGGAACCTCTGAATGAAGAATGAAAGTCTGTGTTTGAGACATAGGCTTGAGGACCATGGTGGAAGTGTGGGGGCAAGTGACTGAGGTCCTTCCATTTTGTTCAGTGCTTGTGTCAGAGTATGACACCAGTTAACACATATTTGAAACAGAAAACATGATGCTTTAAAAAATATATCAAATAATAGAATTTATAATGTTCAGGTCAAGGGAGCTAATGGGCCTGTTGTACTGGTCACACCATTGTGTTAATCAGATCGCATCTAGAGCCTTGTTCCCCTGTGTGCCACATTTAAAGAAAGACTTTGACAAATCAGAATGTATCCAAAGCAAGGTGACTAGGATGGTGAAGGGTCTGGTGCTCAACTGGAAATTGCACTTTGGGAGATGCAATAGGAACCTTCAGATAGTTGTGGTGCTGTCATATGGGCAGGGTAGTAAACTTACTCTTTGTTATAGAGAAAAGAATCTAGGCTTAGTATGTGGAAGTTTATAGGAAAGCAGATTTGCAACTGGCCAAAAAGATTGCACTTCAGAAACTGTCTCCATCACTTGAAGTGTTTGAGCAGAGTCTGGATGGCTATCTGTTAATATGCTAGGGGAGATCCCTGTCTGAGGGAAGGTTGGACTAGGCAGCAATCTAAGGGGCCTTGAAAGCTCTAAGATGCTATTGTTCAATATACAAAATGCTAAGTTTTACAGGTAAGACTACTTGAAAACATGAACTTTCCCAGTCCCGTTGAAATGAATCCATTTCATTTGAAAGCCTTTCATTATGGGAAAAAAGAGGTAGAGCACTAAGGTTTCTCTCGTCCCCACAGGCCCTCGCATATTTCAGAACCACATCTTTTGTCATAAAAAGATCTGAGATCCCACTCTGATTCCTAAAACCACTAAGCTGACACAGTCGAAGCCAATCTACCTAGGTAGTAATGTTTCAGAAGTACTATAAAATGAGGTTTTACTAGATGGTCTCTAAGGTCCCTTCTCATTCCAGTGAAACATGATTCTGTCATTGCTTTAGTACCACAGTGACCCCTAAAAGGAGGAATTGACCCATTCCAAAGGGAATTCAGCAACTAAAGTGAATTTCGTAGGAATTGACCGGGTGTGTGATATTACTATGACTGCTAACTGGCTTCGTAGTTATTATCCATTTGTCCTCCATGAGAAGGCAGTAATAAGGTTTGAATCTGTACAGGTCAAACATGAAGAATAGACTGACTAAACCCTCAAATTATAAGCAAAAGTAATTTCCTTAAATGCAGCTTCTTACCTCTCTCCTACTAAGTTGCCAGGATTTATTATTTTTAAGTGAGGTCTATGAAAGCTTCCCCCACTGAGGAGTTAATAGATTTTTTCTTTTCTTTCTTTCTTTTTTTTTTTTTAGTGAGGCAATTCGGGTTAAGTGACTTGCCTAGGGTCACACAGCTAGTAAGTGTTAAGTGTCTGAGGCCGGATTTGAACTCAGGTACTCCTGAATCCAGGGCCTGTGCTTTATCCATTGTGCCACCTAGCTGCCCCTTAGATTTTTTCTTAAAGAGGTCTTTTAGAAGGAAGTTCCTTTAAAAAAAAAATTCAACAGACATTTATTACCTAGGTGCTTACTTACGTACCAGGCTTTAAATAGAAAGATGGATGGTAAGAGCAGTCTCTTCCCTCAAAGAGGTAAGAGCCTGGAGTCAGGAAGACCTGAATTCAAATCTAGCTTCAGACACATACTAGCTGTGTGACCTTGGGCAAGTCACTTAACTTCTCCTTACCTCAGTTTCCTCAACTGTAAAATAGAGTTAATAATAGCATCTGCCTTCCAGGATTATTGTGAGAATTAAGTGAGATATTTGTAAACAATTTAGCACAGTGCCTGGAATGTAGAAGGTACTATATAAATGCTAACTATTCTTATTTAGAAATGTACATGAATAAATATGTACAAGATACAGTCAATATATGGAAGGTAAACTTAAAAGGAAAAGCACTAACAATTGAGGAGTCTGAGAAGGTGGAACTTGAGCTGAGAAGGAAGGCAGAGATTCTTTTTTTTATTATTTGTTTTTAATTATAAAAGTATTTTATTATTTTCCAGTTACATGTAGAGATAGTTATCAACATTTGTTTTTATAAGATTTCTAGTTTCAAATTTTTCTCCCTCCCTCCCCCCTCCCCAAGACAGTAGGTAATCTGATATAGGCCATATATGTACAATCACATTAAACATATTTCTCCATTAGTCTTACTGTGAAAGAAGAATCAGAGCAAAAAGGGAAAACCTCAAAAAAAACCCACAACAGCACCAAAAACAAAAGAAATAGTATGGTTTAATCTGCATCCATATTCCACAGTTTTTTTTTCTGGATTTGGAGAGCCTTTTCCATCATGAGTCCTTTGGAACTATCTTGTACCTTTGTATTGCTGAGAAGAATCAAGTCTGTCACACTTGATCAACACATAATGTTGATGATACTGTGTACAGTGTTCTCCTGGTTCTGCTCATCTCACTCATCATCAGTTCATGCAAGTCAGGAAGGTAGAGATTCTAAGAGACAAAGGTAAGGAGGTAGTACCTTCCAGGCATGGGGAACAGCTAGTACAAATAGCACCTATTGCTATTTATTGCTATTATAGGAGGTGGAGGTCATTTGTAAACACCAATAATTAGGCCAATATGGCTAGCCCAACAGAATACATGGAGGGATATAGTATGTAAGAAGGCTTGAAGAGCTTTAAATACCAAAATGAAGAGACTAGGAAAACACTGGAGTTTATTCAATATGAGGGTGGAGGGAGGGTTACATGGTCAGACCCTTATTTAGGAAAATTATTTTGGCACCTCATTGAAGTTGTATAGGAATGGAAGAGGCTGTTGCAATAGCTTAGGTGAGAGCTGATGAGTGAATTAGAGAGGGATGACTCTGAATAGAGAGAAGTAGATTAGAAATGTAGAGGGGGAAAAAATGAAAAGATCTGGCAGCTGATTGAATACACAGAATGAATGAGATTGAAGAGTCAAAGGTTACATTGAGGTTGTGAATCTGGCTGAGTGGAAAGATGCTGGTGCCCATCATAGTAATTGGGATGTTCAAAGAAGGGCAGATTTGAGGGGTGGGTGGGGAGGCTAAATTCTGTTTTGGACATGTTGAGTTGTAGTTATCTTTAAGACACCCAGTTTGAAATATCTAATAGGCAGTTTGTATTACAAGAATGGAATTCAATAGAAAGACTAAGACTGGATATATAGATCCTAGGAATTATCTTGGGGGGGGGGAGCTAGGTGACACAATAGAGAGAATGCAAAACCTGGAGTTCAGAAGTCTCATCTTCCTGAGTTCAAATCTGGCTTCAGACACTTTACTAACTGTGTGACCCTGGGCAAGTCTCTTAAGTCTGTTTGTCTCAGTTTCCTCATCTGTCAAATGAGCTAGAGAAGGAAATGGCAAAACCACTCCAGTATCTTTGCCAAGAAAACCCTAAATGGGTCGCAAGGAGTTGGACCCAACTGAGAACACCTGAACAAAAACAAGGAATTACCAGCATAGAGATACTTGAACCCATTGTAAGTGACAAGGTCAATTTTAGAGTATAGAGAGAAAAGAGAAGAGGCCCCAAGACTGCAGCTTGTGGCATTCCCAGTAATGAGTGTTTATCACATGGATGAAAATCTAGCAAGGGAGCCTGAAAAGGAGCAGTCAAAACAATAAGAGGAGAACCAAAAGAGGGCCCAGCTTTCTTGACCTCTCCACAACATTTGATACTTTGGGCCATTGTTACCTCCTTGGTTTTTGTTGTATTGTACTCTCTTGGTCTTCAGCACTTAGCACTGGATCAGCATGATCAGGAGCTTATTAAATGTTTACTGACTGACTGTTATCTTCAAGACTTGATAAGTTTTCCACTTTTGCTTTTGTCCAAGTCTTTGATTAAAAATATTGGAGACGAATCTCTGGAGCATGCTACTAGAGTGCCCTTTCTTTCAGGTTGTGTTCTATTAATCACTACTCTGACTTCATTAATTCATCCAGGCCTGTTTTATCAGCTGCCTTAACCAACAGCTAATTGTGTCTACTAGTTGGTTTTTTGTTTGTTTGTTTTTGTTTTTTTGGTTTGTTTTGGTTTGTTTTGGTTTTGGCGGGGCAATTGGGGTTAAGTGACTTGCCCAGGGTCACACAGCTAGTAAGTGTCAAGTGTCTGAGGCCGGATTTGAACTCAGGTACTCCTGACTCCAGGGCCAGTGCTTATCCACTTCGCCACCTAGCCGCCCCTAGTTGACTGTTAATGAAAAGCACATTGATGGGGGTAGCAGTGGATAAAGCACTGGCCCTGGATTCAGGAGGAGCTGAGTTCAAATGCGGTCTCAGACACTTGACACTTACTAGCTGTGTGAACCTGGGCAAGTCACTCAACCCTCATTGCCCCCCCCCAAAAAAAAAACATTGATGATAGTGATGGGGTGGATACCCCTCAAGACCGCATTATCTGTAGTCTTCAGTTATGTTAATGTACTTTCCCTGCCTAGTTCTGTCACCACTGTAGTAAAAATGATATATAGATTTGGTATGAGTTACCAGCTTATGAGTATTTTTACATAGGTTACTTAGTGAAGGAATTTGCAGTTGGAAAGACCTCTTTTGTTTGCTTTCTCGGCTTTGGATAAATACTTGGTAACAACTTTTAATTGTTCACCTGTTCAAATACAGTAGCTACAAACTCTGGATTGGGTGCCACCAATGCTTAAGTAAAACACAGTGATGAAGAGTAGATTGCTAGGCATGCTAGGGACTGAATTTTGGGTCCCACTAGTAAAGCAGTGGTTCATTAGAGTTTTAAATTAGACTTAAAGAGCTTGGTTTATTTGTGTCCTTTTGTTTTTTGTTTATTGGGGGGGGGGTGAGAGTTAAGTGACTTGCCCAAGGTCACATAGCTAGTAAGTGTCAAGTGTCTGAGGCTGGTTTTGAACTCGGGTCCTTCTGAATCCAGGGCCGGTGCTTTATCCACTGTGCCACCTAGCTGCCCCCCCCCATTTTATTTTATTTTTATTTTTTGCAGGGCAAAGGGGGTTAAGTGACTTGCCCAGGGTCACACAGCTAGTGTCAATCGTCTGAGGCCAGATTTGAACTCAGGTCTTCCTGAATCCAGGGCCGGTACTTTATCCACTGTGCCACCAAGCTGCTCCTATTTGTGCCCTTTTAAAAATCCATGATGTAGGGGCAGCTAGGTGGCACAGTGGATAGAGCACCGGCCCTGGAGTCAGGAAGACCTGAGTTCAAAACCAGCCTCAGACACTTGACACTTACTAGCTGTGTGATCCTGGGCAAGTCACTTAACCCCAACTGCCTCACTAAAAACAAAAAAAACAAAAAAAAATCCATGATGTAGCAAGCCTTGGACCTAGTGTTCTTCCTTGTTTAGTTAAACAAATATCTACCAGCTTTATGTATAAGATCCCTTCTTGAGTAGGAACACAGAAATGGTAAGAGACAATCCCTGCCCTGAGGTTGTAAACACCTTACTGAGAGAGGAGTGTGAGGTACATGTGTACATATAATTCAAAGCAGAGGGAGATAGAGGGGGAGAACACTTCAACCTGAACCGTTGATGATTCATGAAGGAGGTGAACAGTTGGGCCAAGCTTTGACTGAAGAAAATTATTTCAACAGGCTGAGAGGAGGGAGGAAGGAGTTCTAGGCATAGGGGGTGGGTGATCTTACTTCCCTATGCAGGGAGGAAGAAAATGACAAGCCAAGTTAAGGGAGCAGCCGACGGGAATGCTTGAAGGGAAGAAATGTGAAATAAAGCTCAAATGCTAGGCTAAGGGGGGGTTGCGTTATCTTCTTTGGCAGAAGGTGGAATATAGAGATTTTGTCACCTCTAGTGATGAGTTGAAGGTAGGTTTTGGTAGGACATCCAGGTGATGTCGGACTGGAGGTTGAGAGAGATCTGCAGGGGTGATAATTATACTATGGGAATAGATTGAATCACTAAGAGAGAAAGTACAGCAAAAGTGATACGAGGACAGAGCTTTGGGGGACACCCACCTTAATGGGGACCAAAACGATGAGACAGAGAGCCCCACCTCTGTTCTACCTATCTACAATTCCCTTTTCCCCAATACATATTCCATGTTTGGAGTTGATTGTATACTGAGACCAAGGTCTCCAAACCAGTCTAGAACCATGTCACTTGGTTATTTCATGTTATTTTATTAAGCTAACCTTTAGAACGTTGTCTTAGCAAACAGCTTTCTATTGATAACTGAGCTGTTTGCCTAAGGACTGAGCTTTACACAGTCCTAAAAATTACTGGGGAAGTACAACGGCAAAGGAGGGGCAGGCAGAAAAGAGGGAACTTAAAGCCTAGAGGATGCTTAACATTCTTGAGGGAAGAGTCCACATGTTATCTGTCAGTTAAGGGGAGTTCTTCATTCATTTCTCCCATCTCTATTCCTAATGCCATTAAATAACCATTAGCTTATCGTTATGAGACCTACAGCCTAACTGCTCTTCAGAGATCTACGGCATATACTCAGCAATCAGTCTCCTTGATTTAAACCCTTGGCATTTTCTGGGTAGAGTGCAGCAAGTGGTAGCATTTCATTAGAAAACCTCCTTTTTCAAGAAGAACCTACTGAGCTTGTTGCCTGGGTGATGATCAAATTAAAGAGACTGATTGGTTTCCTGTTTATAGCCTCCTGGCCCAGCCTCCCCTCCTGGAAGATCATCCTGTCATTAGCTGGAAAATGAAAGCTGGTTTCCTTATCTCCTCAGTACAGCTGTTTTGTATCCTCCCAGGCAAGTTTGCTTCAGATGATTGCTTCCTAGATGGAAATAGGTCACATTTATGATTATAAAGCACTCTCTTCAGTCAGCTTTGTGTGCTAGGTGGTGTAGATGTTTATCCCCATTTTTCAGATGCAGAAACTAAGGCTCATAAATGGAACAAGATTTGTCCAGGATCATGTGGCTAGATAAGTTCTGGAGCCAGGTCTTCATAGGACTTCATTAGAACTAGAACTCTAGAGATTGTCTAGTCTAATCTGCTCCTTTTATAGATGAGGAAACTGAAGACCTGGGAGTCCAAGTGACCTGTGTAGAGAGCAGGATCAGAGCCAGATTGGGAACCTAGGGACTGTGACTTCGGGTTCCAAGTTCTCTCCATTATACTGCATAAAAGAGAAGACACTTTTCAATGAGGGATCACCGCATCCTTGATGGAGAGAGAGAGGCAGCTGAGTTGGGCCATGAAGGGCTTCATGAGAAAGGAGAGATTTCTTCATGAATAAACCATCAAATTTCCCTACTGGGAAATTCCCCACGTGTTTTGCTGTCACAATATCTATAAACATCTTTTAAAAAATCTTTCCTTTTTAAATTGCTTAGAGTATATATCCAATATTAGTTACTTCATCAAAGGGTGTTTATCACTTCTATAATATTTGTTGACTAAGAACAGATTGCTCTCTTGGAGACTACAGTAATTGACATTGTCCCCAGCAGTATATGAATGTCTATTTTCCCAAGCCTTGCCAACATCCTTTTATTCTTTGTTTGTTTGGGGTTTGTTTTTTGGGGGGCGGGGTAAGGCAATTGGGGTTAAGTGACTTGCCCAGGATCACACAGCTAGTAAGTGTCCAGTGTCTGAGGCTAGATTTGAACTCAGGTCCTCCTGAATCCAGGACCAGGGCTCTATTCACTGCACCACCTAGCTGCCCCGCCATCCTTTTATTCTTATTAATTTTTGTACAAATTGTGTTTGTGTCAGAGGCATGTCCTATGCATAAGTTGAGTGGTGTCATGGATGTGAAATCAGAACACCTGAGTTAGAATCTCAGCTCTCCTGACTTTGAACAAGTCATTTAGTCTTTTTGGAACCCTGCTTTCCTAGTGTGTAAAATTAGTGATTTGAACAAAAACTGTTTCTTTCCACTCCAAGTTTAAATCTAAATAGAAGTATTCCCTAAAGGTTGTAAGATACTCTGGGTGTAAGGTTAGGGTTAGGGTTACACAGGACCTGTTTGTAGCAGTGTGCTGCTTCCATAAAGCCCAAGAACATTCTAGTGCCTCACTGAGTGCTACAGCCTCCCCAGAGATTCACTAGTCATCCAGACTGGAAAAAAACATGAGGAGGAGGAAAGTGTGCTGTCCTTGACTGGATCCTCATATTCTCATTGCTACAGGTGCTCCTTCTGGTGGTGAAGATGGCAGCCTCTCTAGCCTCATCTCTCTCCTTTTGGAATTCATGTGTGCATGCATGCATGCCTTTCTAATCATAATTTCCTAGATTGCATTTAGAAAATTGAACAGCATTTTCTATTATCCCACCGTCCTCTTCTGCAAATGCTAACTTCTCTTGTGTTTTTGTTTTTAGATTTTTTTAATAATTTTTTTTTTCAGTTAAAGAAAATCTTGCCTTCTCTTCCCTGTCCCTACTGAGAAAATAAAGAAAAACAAACCCCCTCTTATACATCGGTTTTAAAAAATGTATACTCGGGGCGGCTAGGTGGTGCAGTGGATAGAGCATCGGCCCTGGAGTCAGGAGGACCTGAGTTCAAATCTGGCCTCAGACACTTAACACTTACTGGCTGTGTGACCTTGGGCAAGTCACTTAACCCCAATTGCCTCACCAAAAACAAACAAACAAAAATGTATAGTCAAGAAAAACAAATTCCCACCTTGGCCAATAAATAAATAAACAAATAAATGACTGTGTTACTATCACCTCTTTGTCAGGAGGTGGGTACCATGTTTCATAATGTAGGTTCTGGAATTGTGCACAGTTGCATTCTTTTTGTTTTGTTTTGTTTGTTGTTTGTTTTTTGTTTTTTTGCAGGGCAATAAGGGTTAAGTGACTTGCCCAGGGTCACACAGCTGTCAAGTGTCTGAGGCTAGATTTGAACTCAAATCCTCCTGAATCCAAGGCCAATGCTTTATCCACCACACCCCCTAGCTGCTCTATCAGTTGCATTCTTGTGGTAATGCTAATAATCTCTGTCATGAATTTTGCCCTTCAGCCAAGCTAGATTACTTAGTATTTGTCATACACAGCATTCCATATCCTCCTCCCTCCATGCCTTTGTCCTGGCTCTTCCCCTCAGACCTGTAACGCTTTCTCTCTTTTTTTTTTTTTTTTTTAAGTGAGGCAATTGGGGTTAAGTGACTTGCCCAGGGTCACACAGCTAGTAAGTGTTAAGTGTCTGAGGCCGGATTTGAACTCAGGGACTCCTGACTCCAGAGCCGGTGCTCTATCCACTGCGCCACCTAGCTGCCCCAACGCTTTCTCTTAATGTCCAATTCTTGGAACCCCTTGCTCTCTTCAAAGCTTAGCTTAAGTATTACCTCATTCATAAAGCTTTTCCTGATTCTTTTTCCCAGTTGCTGGGCAACTAGTGGCATAGTGGTTAGAGACTGGGTCTAGCTTGAGGAAGACATGTTCAAATCCAGAATCCAGTACCTTCCAGCTCTGTGATCCTGGGCAAGTCACTTAGCTTCTGTTTGCCTTAGTATTATCCCTATTTTAGAGTTGAGGAAACTATCACCTATTCCTCAGGGTTGCTGAGGATCAAATGAGTAATTTGTTAATAGCACTTAGCACGGTGTGTGGCACATGCCTTCCTGCCCTTATCCCCTACGTTATTGCTTGCCCTTCCCCCAACACTACATATTTTTTATGTCTTTTATTTATCTGTGAACATAAATCCTCTACCCCCCCAATTAGAATATATTTATAAGAGCCTGGACTGACTTTTGTCTTTGTATCTCCAGTGCCTAGCACATAGTAAGTACTTAATAAATTGCTATGTTAGGAACAACATTCAAATTACTTTTCCCTGATTTAGTTTTAAACTGACCTGACTTGTCACTTCACAAATTTACTGAAAATATTTATCCATTTTCTCCCATCCACCTTGTAACCCAGCAAATATTGCAGTTTAATGTAGAAAAAGCAGTTACAAGATGATACATCCTCATCTGCCAGGTCTAGGGTAATTCCTAGTCAGTCACCTCCGGAACTTAAAGTCTTTGGGTGTTTTTTTGTGTTTGTGTTTGTGTTTGTGGTGCAGTAAAGGCTAAGTGTCAGGTGTCTGAGGTCCCCCTGAATCTAGGGCTGGTGCTTTTATTCACCTCGCCACCTGGCTGCCCCCCCCTTCCCAAAGTCTTTGTGAGGAAAGCAGTTTAGAAAAGCCCACTCGAGCACTTACAGTTTGAACCATTTAACCCCTTCTTCTGCTAAGTCAATAGCCTTCCAAGTCTTCCCTCTGCTCACTGAGCTCCTTTGTAAAAGGATGTTGTTTAGGTTAGAGTGCTGGGTGTGGAGTCAGAAGCCTATTCTCCTCCTCCAAATCTTAGCCCCTTTCTTAGTAAAGCGGGTCTGGTGACACATGTAGTCCCTCTCTCCTCCAAGGACAGTTGTGAGGGAAGTGGTTTTTAAGCCATAGGCACCATCTAACTGTACATAAGCATTGGGTGGTGGAGGCAGCTGTATAGGAACAGAGTAGCAGAGCTGCCTGGGACCTCTCTGGCCTCTGAGGACTCGCCACCAGAGAACCGGGTCAGCAAGAGGTGACTCTGTTGTTGAACAATCTGCTGAAGTTCAAAAGGATTGTGATAGATACCTGAGAGGAAAGAAAAACCCCATTATGAAATTGTCTCAAATAGCTAGCATTTATCTAGCATTCATTAAGATTTGAAAAGAGCATTACATATGTTTATTTTGTGTGATCCTCACAACAACTCTGGGAGGTCGGTGCTATTACTCTTCTCATTTTACTAATGAGGAAACTGAAGCAAACAGGGTTAAGTGACTTGCCCAGGGTTACACAGCTAGTAAGTGTCTGAAGCTAGATTTGAATTCAGGTCTTCCCAACTACAAGTCTAGCCCTCTATCCACTATGCCAAGCTGTCTTGAAATCTAATCATATTAGGTGATTTCTAAGGTCTAAGCAATATAAGAGACCACTTGGTACAGAGGCATAATACACAAGATTTGGGGTCAAAGGACCTCAGTTTGAATTCTACTTCTTCCACTCACTGAAAGGTTGCTCTGACATCTTTAAGTCATCTTCTTCATAAAATGAGAATTTATTAATTTATTTATTTTAGGACGGTGAGGGTTAAGTGACTTGCCCAGGGTCACACAGCTAGTAAGTGTCAAGTGTCTGGGGCCAGATTTGAGCTCAGGTCCTCCTGAATCCAGGGCCAGTGTTTTATCACTTTGCCACCTAGCTGCCCCCATAAAATGAGAAAATTAATCTAGAGCTGGAAGCAACCTCAGAAATCATCTCAATTCTGAAATTCTGTTGTCTGTCTCCCTGCCTCCACTGCTGTGCCTCCATGTGCTGCCGACCCCCCCAACTCTGCCCTCCAATTCCCCCCCCCCCAAATAGGTCATCGTATTTTGACCCATTGGTGGCTGGGTAATCCCAACAAAATCTGTCCCAAATGCTCTTGTCTTTATGGGAAGAAATGGAAGAAAAGGAGTCTATTTCCTAGATACATTTTGCCTATAATTCCTCATGTTGCTGGATCCCATGAAGACAGGAAGTTGTATTAAAGGAAAAGAAAACTGTTGAATCCTGAGGGCCATATTAAATTTCAGTGTTGAGGATCTTTGGAACATGGATAGGGTGAGGTGTACTGATAGCAGGGAGTGAGGGCCATGGATAACACTGGGACTTGGAAATGTGTTTTGTATCCATCTTCCGAAGTATTGTGCTTTTGTTGAAGTTGGAAACAAATTGGACTCATGCAAACCAGTAATAGAGGGAAAGGAAAGTCGTACCTAGATTCACAGTGGGGAAAATTGAGCTGGGTTGTTTGGGTGGATTTTTAAATGCTAGGGAAACTTCAGAACTGGTACAGAAGATTTTTACAACTTGACAGCACTGCCTTGAAATACTTCTGTTTCTCTTCTCCCCTCCCTTCTTTAAATGACTCTTGATACCCAAGCATTATATCTCATTTCAGTGTCAGGTTTTGTTTCTCCCGAACTTTCAAAAGTTCCATTGTATACTGGATTGTCCCACTGAGTTTCTTCTCTTTTAACCCCTCATTTGCAGACTAATATTCATTCCTCATTACAGGACCCTTGTAGTCCCTACCAGGAGCAGCGCCCAGAACGAGGAACTCTTTCAGTTGACTGAAAGAACCCAGGCTCCCCAACAAGTGAAGTGGAGGAGCTATTGTCAGTCCCAGGTCTGATGGGCCAGAGTTCCACTTTAGGCCTACGGTTCCTGCCTTATGGCAGGCCTGCTGGATTGAGGTGAGGGGGAGAAATATCCATAGTTCAGAACTGGCTTCAGAGGAATCAGTTTGAGTCATAGACCCTGGGCTAGGCTGCAGACCATGCTAACTCACCAAAGAACCACTAGCAGAGGTGACAGAAGCTGGTAGTCAGCCCAGCTGTAGTTTCCACTTGACTTTGGAATGTGTTTTGGATCCATTCTCTCTCCCTGACCTCATAACCTGGACATTTTCTTTGCTAATTGTGCTTTGTGTAGATGGAAGATAAGCTGGACCTGCACGTGCCGGTGAGGAAAGGAAGATAGCATTAGGGTGCCTAGGCTTCTTCTGTTGCCCTGTCACATGTTCTTGACCAATCAACAAGGACTTATTAAGTTTCTACCGCATTCTAGTTCCTCTGCTAGGAATAGAAGGACAAAGACCACGCCCTCAATCAACAAACAATGATTTATTAATAATTAAATGATTCTTTAATGCTGGCACTAGGTTTGAGGCACACTGAGGCTAGAAATACAATGAACAAAATCATACCTCCTGAAGAGCTCCCATCTCAATGTGGCCTGCTAGACTTTACTCTAATTCCTATTTGCTCTACAAGTCCTAGCATGTAGCACAGGAGCTAATAAATGTTCTTTCACTTTTCAGAAATGTTTAGGATCTTGAGAATCTCTCCTACCATCCCATATCAAGCTCAACAGGTACTCAGTGAAAAAACCTTTCCCACTAACAGAAGAGAATTTGTCTCCTAAAGACAGAGTTGGGGCTAAAGGGTGCTTTTAGGCATAATCATTTATAAAAGGTGGGCCTAGAGTATAGATTAGGTCCCTGTCTCAACTGTGAGACACTGTTGATCTGGTCTTTCTGTGGACAGAAGCTTAGAATGCTGAATTTCTGAAACTCCACAGCCTTTTCCCAGACCTTAATGTACCTTCTTTGCCTCTACTGCTTCAAATTCCTAACTTCCTTTAGAGCTCAACTCAAGAGCCAACCTTCTTCTCTTCCTCCTCTTCTGTAAGGTCTTTCCCACACCCACACCCACCCTCTCTATTAAGTTTATTGCATTTCTGCTTCTGTAGATACAGCTTGGTTCCCCCACAGAATGTGTGCTCCTTGAGGTCAGGGACTGCTTCGTTCTCTGGGTCCCCAGCTCCTACCACAGTGCCTTGCAAATACTTACTAAATGCTTGTTCTGCCCCATGGGACTGAAAGCAAGACAAATCCATCTTTCTTCCATGTGACCTCTTCTGCTAACTGAAGAAATCCAACGTCTTTTCCAAGTGAAGCATCTCTGGTTCCTTCAGCCAACTCTTCCATGACATGATTTAGAAGCCCTTTCCTGTCTTGGTTGTCATCTTCTGGATCCTCGCTAGCTTATCTGTTTTCTTACATGAGTGGCCAGAACTGAATGTGATATTCCAAATGCGATCTGACCAGGGGAAAGGATAGGGAAACTCTTCACTCCGTTATTGTGGACACTATACCTTTCTGATGTAGCACAAGATCTCATTGGCTTTCATCAAGCTACGGTTTTATACTGATGATTCATATTCAGTTTTCTGTCCCCTTAATTCTCAGGTCTTTTTTTTTTTTTTTTTTGGCAGGGCAATGGGGGTTAAGTGACTTGCCCAGGGTCACACAGCTAGTAAGTGTCAAGTGTCTGAGGCCAGATTTGAACTCAGGTTACTTCTGAATCCAGGGCTGGGTGCACTATATCCCTCTGCACCACCTCTGCTGCCCCCCTCTCAGATCTTTTTAAAATGAACTATCTGCAATATATGCCCTTCCCCTCATGATTTTCTTGTTGTTGTTTGTCTGTGTGTGACTCCTTTGTGAACCCCATTTAGGGTTTTCTTGGCAGAACTCCTGAAGGGCGGTTTGCCCATATTCTTCCTCCAGTCCATTTTATGCCGCACGAGGAGGGGCAAACCTGAGGCAAACAGGACTAAGTGACATGCCCAGGGGCCTCACACAGCTCAGATGTCTCGTGGTCTCTAGATTTGCAACTCACGAAGATGAGTCTTGCTGACTCTAGGCCAAGGCTGTACATGATTTTTAAAAAATACCTGGTCCCGTCAGGTTGTTTTGTTTTTTTAATGTAGGTCCTTTAAAGACAGTTGGGCTGTTTTTTCACGATCATACTTATCTTTCTATATAAAAATCATGACTTCTTAAAAAAAAATACATGTTCTGAGCTTACACTAAATTAATAAATAAATTCCATCTCTTTGGTCTATTGCTGTAGACCCATCCAAGATCTTTTTTTGGATCCTGACTTTGTCATCAAGTGTGTTAACTCTTCCCCACCTTGTGTCTGCTGGTTTTCTGGAGACCCACTGTGCCATCTTTGTCTCATCCAAATTTGGTCAGCATATAGGCTTCTCGAGGGCAAAAACTGGTTTTGCTGGCCGTTTTTATTTTTTTTTTTGGCAGGGCAATGAGAGCCAAGTGACATGACTAGGGTCACACAGCTAGCAAGTGTCTTAGGTGGGACCTGAACCCAGGTACTTCTGATCCAGGAGGTGCCTTACTCCCACTTCAACACCTAGCTTGCTTCTGCCTTTTTTTTTTTTTAATCCCTCGCATACTTAGCATAATGCCCAGCACTTGTAAATTTGTAAAAAGTAAATCAAGCCTGGGGCCTTCTGCTGGGAGCTTCCTTCCAAACTGATCACCATCTGTGAATGACTACTTCGGCAATCACTGAGTCCAATCCCGATCCACCTTCCTGTACTTTTGGATAGACTGCGGCTCTGTCCACAAGCTAGTTAGAGAGCAAGATTTCCCCCTCCCCCCACCATTCTAAGGCTAAAGAAACTGAGGCCCAGAGAAATGATGTCAGTCATTTAAGGTTATCTAGATAGCAAGTACCTGAATAGTGGAAGAAAGCTATTTCTGTCTCCAGCCTGAATCAAGCAGCCCTCCTTGGCCCATAACAAAGGCACTGACCAAGATCTAAAAGGAGCCTCTCTGATAATGTTTCTTCCTTTGGCCCTTGTTCTGAGGTCTTGTTTTCTGTTTAAGGTGATGTTTCCATGTAAATTCCTCCCTTCTAATCATTATAGCTGGCCTTCCTGGGTCCTCCAGTGAAGTCATAAGCCAGTTATTTGTGAGATCCTCCTGTTGCCATGGTGATGCCAATAGAGTCAGAAAATCACCCTTTTAGCTCCTCTTGTCAGTTCTGTGCCGAAGCAAGCCGAGGAGCAGCCACCCTGGGTGGATCTGGATCTCAGGCATGAAAAAGCAACTGTCAGGTAATGAAACTTAATAGGCAACATGGCGGACTTTTGTTACCCACCTGTACTGAATAGCCATTAGTTACCTAGGAGTACCCAGAGTATCATAAGCTTCCTTGCTTTTGACCTGTGCCCAGTGTGGCTGTGGCTTTGACACATTGTGAGAACTTGGTTGTGTTCTGTCATCCCAGGGAGGTCCCAGCCCAGCTCACCAGATATCGAACCTTCTTCACCTCTCCTCCACAGCATTCCCCTCAAGGGTCAAGAACTCCTTCGGATAGCCTTCATGTTACTGTACTCTGTTGGCAAAATCGTTTTCATTCCTATCTGCCCCATCTCTCTTCACTTTCTATTTTTAATCTCACAAGTTCATTTTTAAATCCCTGGAGCCTTGAGACTGCCATAAAAGCCATATAATTGCAGGTCTCCAAAACTGGAAGGTGCCTTAGTAGCATTCTAGTCCAACCTGTAAAACTAGAAAAGACTCTCCTCTAAAACATACCTCGAAGTAGTTGTCCAGTCTTTGATGACCTCCCATGAAAGAGAGTCCAACCTGCATTGGGATCATTCTAACTGTAGGAAGCTTTTCCCAACAGACCAAGCCCAAACCTGTCTCTTTGCACTTTCCCTTACTCTCTACCCTTCCTTGCTCTCCTTATTTTGTGTTTTGGAGCCAAGTAGAACAAGACTAATCCCTCTCCCATGCAACAGCCTCAGCTACTTGGAGACAGCTATCATATCCTCAACAGATCTTTTCTTCCCTGGCCTAGACTCATCCTCCTCTCATGGACTCAAGGCCCTTCACCAGCCTGATGGATGCTTCTGGATAATCTCCATCTTTTACCAGTGCCCTTCCTTAAAGGTTGTACTGGTGGTGATGGTAGTAGTAATAATAATAGCTAACACTTTGCACCTTCTATGTGACAGGCCTTGTGCTAAACCCTTTACAAAATGATCTCATGTAATCCTTACAACAACCCTATTATTATCCCCCTTCTACAGTTGAGGAAACTTAAGACTGACAGAAGTGACTTGCCCAAGGTTACCCAACTAGTAAGTGCCCAAGACTAGATTGGACCATGGGCCTTCCTGACTCCAGGAACAGAATATTCCAAATTTAGTCTGATGAGGGTAGACTAGAGTGAGAATATTACCAGTCCAGCTTCATCCCTCAGGCTCTCGTGGCTACCTTATCATTCTGTTATCATTGAATTTTCACTCCACTAAAATTCCCAGATTTCTGCTATCTAGTCACAGCTCCCCCATCTTACGTGTATGAAGTTCATTCTTTGAACCTAAGTGTTAGACTATACATGTATCTCTATTAGATTTCACCTTAAATAGATTTGGCCCAGTGTTCCAACCTGTGAATGCCCCTTTTGGACCTGCGAGTTAGCCAGCCCACTCAGTTTTGTGTCCTCTGTACATTCAGTCACTATGCCAGCCATGCCTTTATCCAGTTCATTGATAACTTTTTTTAATTCTCAATATCAACTAAAATAAGAATTTTCATATATAATAAAACAAAGGTCTGACAGTTATACATGAAACCTTGAGCTCTGTTATTTACAGCCTGCTTTTCTTTTAAAGGATATAATAAATCATTGATAAAAAGGTTAAATGGCATTGGTCCAAGTACAAATCCCTGAGTTTCTCTGCTGGAAATCTTTTTAGTTAACATTGACCTGGTATTGACTATTCATACAAGATTGTGCCAAACTTTTGTATTCATCCTCTATTACCTGCCCTTGCATCTAGCCTTGTGTGTGTATATATACACATACATTTATACATAAATATATATACATACAGACACACACATATATACATATATATATATAATACACACGCACACATATATATTGCTTCTTTGTCAATCGTCACAGTTGTTTGCACGCAATTACACTGTGTTATCGCTATCTCGTCCTTTGCTTTTTTTCTTTAAGGTAATTTCCCTTTTCTATTCTTATAGGACTTTTTTCTCTTCATGCTCATCACAATTTCATTAAGTTTCTGATCGATCCAGTTATTTTCCATGGGATAGACCATCGGCAGCAGATTTGAAGTCTGGGCCGACCTTAATCGAATCTTAGCTCAGTTATACTGTTACTGTGGTATTTTACCACTATGTAAATAAAATCTCTAAGCCTCTTCATCTTTAAAATGAGGGGCTTAGACTGGAAGATTTCTAAATTCCTGCTGAGCTCTAAATACTATTGTCCTATTAGTAGAGGCATCAGTCATTCCTTTTTTTTTTTGATAAAAGTATTTTTTTTTTCTAGTTACATGTAAAGATAGTTCTCAACTTTTGTTTATACACACTTTCCAATTTCAGATTTTTCTCCTTCCCTCCCCCCTCCTCTAAACAGCAGGCAATCTGATATAGGCTTTATATATACATACATATATATATATATATATATAAAACATTAAACATATTTCTGCATTAGTCATGTTATAAGAGAAAAATCAAAGCAACGAGGAAAAACCTCAAAATAGAAAAACAACAGCACCAAAAACAAAAGAAATAGTATGGTTCAATCAGCATCTATACTCCACAGTTCCTTTTTTTTTTTTCCCTGGATTCGGAGATCCTCTTTCATCATGAGTCCCCTGGAACTTTTCTGTACTATTGCGTTGGTGAGAAGAATCTAGTCCATCACAGTAGATCAACACACAACGTTGATGATACTGTGTACAATGTTCTTCTGGTTCTGCTCATCTCACTTATCATCAGCCCACGCAAGACCCTCCAGGTTTCTCTGAACTCCTCCTGCTCATCGTTTCTTACAGCACAATAGTATTCCATTACATTCATATACCACAACTTGTCCAGCCCATTCCCCCAATTGATGCGGGCACCCCCCCCCTAACTTCCAATTCCTTGCCACCACATAAAGAGCAGCTATAAATATTTTTGTACATGTGGGTCCTTTTCCCCCTTCCATGATCTCTTTGGGAAAAAGACCCAAAAGTGGTATTGCTGGGTCAAAGGGTGGCATCAGTCATTCTTGATTCATGGAAGACAGGATTTGATCTGGACCTTGAAAATTAAACTGGCAAAAGGAAGAAGGAAGGGAATTCTAAGTAGGAGATAAAGCATGAATGCACACAGATAAGAATAATGTTTGGATGTCCACATAGGAAATTCTGCCCATTTGGCAGATGGGAAAACTGAACTGTTATGTTCTTTGTCCAAGGACAAGCATAACTAGGACTGAGGATTTACAGTTCTGTGCCCATGAAATCTGGGTGTCTCTTCAGTAAGACATCCATGAACATGGAATGACAGTGAATGACAACAGGACAAACCAAGACGTGTGCCACGTATATGGCTATCCTTTCCTTGTTTTGGTGGGAGGCATGTCGGTTGACCTGATAATTCCTGTACGAGTGGTCTTTTCCCTGCAGAAGGGAGTCTTTTCCTCCTTTGGATTGGTATAGTGTAATGATTGGAATGACGCCACCTACTGGAGACTTACTATAGGAAAGCTCTGCCATGAAGGAAGGTCTTTGAGGGCAGGACCATGCGTCTTTTCTTTGGTGTCAGGAAGTGACGTTTGCTGGTGGGAGGAGGAAGGGGGAGCCGGTTGCTCTGCCTCTCTCTCTTTTCCTGAGGACACTGGTGGAGAAGGGAGCTAGAAATGCACTCTCCCTTTAATAGATAGGAATCTAGGCCTTTTCTTCTCTCTTTACCAAATTCTTATTCTCCTTAATAAATGCTTAAAAGTCTAACTCTTGCTAAAGCTTATAATTTATTGGCGACCACTCATTAGATATTTTAGACTGTTTAGCTAGAATTTTAGCCCTTAACAATAGCCAGGAAAAGTCTGCAGCTAATGGGGCCCTCAAAATCCTGTAAAAATCTAGGGTCCGAGGTGTTTGAACATTGTTTACTAAGCAAAGGCAATTTAAAAGTTGTGGGCTTCCCACTAGAGAGAGTCATCGCCTTAGACAAAGGACCAGGTCTTCCTCACCTCCTGCCTAAACTGTGACAAAACATGCATTCAGGACTTCATTCATACTGTTGACCAGAATCATTTTTCCATTGTATAGATCTTGCATGGCACATCAGCTCCAAATTCTCTAGTGGATCCCTTTGGCCTCCGTGTTAAAATGCAAATTCAAGACCCTCTCTACCTTGGCACTGCTTTACTTGGCCTGTCTTCCCAAATTTCTCTTCTCCATAGCCTTTAACGTCCAGTTGAATTGTTTTATTTTCTGTCACCCTTCACACTCCTACACCCATGCTATTGTGCCCAGCATGACCTTCCTCTTCCTTGCCTATAGAATTTTTTTAAAGGGACACCCTAAATTATTCCACTTTCTCCATGATTCTTGCCCCTCTGTCCTAAGATCTCATAGGATTTTGTATCTCTGATGAAATTTATCCTGTAATATTGTCTTATGGTTATCTGTGCTTGTATCTATCCTTCTAGGTAGTAAAAAGCTCAAAGAATGCTTGAAATGGCCAAGCTTTTGTATCTTACTCTGTGGTCTGCACCCCTAGATGCTTAAAGTTTTGGGAACAATGGGGACTGAGCCTGTGATTTTAGTGGTAAAGAAAACTGCCTTCTCTGTAACCTAAATAGAGTCTTAGAATTGCCTAGAACACTAAGAAGTTAATTGACTTGTCCAAGGTCACACAACTACTATGTATCCAAGACGGGACTGGAATCCAGTTCTTCCTGGCTTTGGGGTTGAGTCTATCCACAGAACTGCCTACCTCTTTCGTTTAATTAATGTTATGTGGACAGAGCTCTAATGCATTGTGGAACTTTACAATCTGACAGCATCCATCCTTTGAAGATCTCAGTCTGGCTGTAGTAAGGGCAGAAAGCCAGATACCCCTACACCTGCCATTTCTTTGCTAGAGATTCTCTCATTTACATAAAGCCATGTTCCCTTAAGGTATTTTTTTCTTACCAAAAGACTAGTCACCGATACTTTAATGGGTAAACAAACCCCTTTGGAGGGAAACATAACTAGACATATGATGTGACCCTTCCAGCCCTACGGAGTTCACAAGGAGCTGTGCTCTGGGAGGTCCTAGTTACGGTTTTTCATGTGTTACTGTGGAGAGAGGACTGGATATAGAATAAGAAGACACAGGTTTGAATTTTGGCCCTTGTGCCAAGCCTGTGTGACCTTAGGCAAGTCACTTTTCTTTCTGTGGACTTTGGTTTCCTCAACTCTAAAATGAACAATTGGATTTGATCATTTCTTAGCACCCTCTACATCTAAATCTTATGTTCTTTGCTTTCCTAAGATCTCATTTTTGATTAGTCATCTATAAATTTATGCCAAGTACTCTTAGCTTCTTTGGAAGTCTGGTGAAGCCTGTGGACAGTTTCTCAGAATAGCGTTTTTAAATGCATTAAGTAAAATAGATGGGACTGGGAAGGAAACCAATTCTATTGAAATACAGTTATCACAGTGTTTTAAAAGCAAGTTCATGGACATTAGGTTAAGAAACTGCTAAAAATCCAAAGGACTTATGAAAAGTGCCATCCACCCCCAGAGAAAGAACTAATGGGGGAATCTGAATGCTGAATGCAAACCAAAGCAGCCTTTATTTTTCTTCTTTTTTGGTCTGTTTTCTTTTGCAATATGGCTAATATGGAAACATGTCTTGCATGACTAAACATGTATAATCTATATCAAACTGCTTGCCTTTTCGAGGAGGGGGAGGGGAGGGAGAGAATTCGGAACTCCGAATTTGAACTTTACATGTAATTGATATAAAAATAAAATAAGAGAAAAAATGAAACTCTGTTAGAACTTTTCTTCCTTTTACTAATATTTTCAACTTATGTCTTCTGGGAGTCCATATATTTACTTTTTTTTAAAGTAGGCATTGTATTGGTACTTAAGCCAATGAGAAAACAGGCCAGTCTTTTGGGGGGGGGGGCAGGGCGATGAGGGTTAAGTGACTTGCCCAGGGTCACACAGCTAGTAAGTGTCAAGTGTCCGAAGCCAGATTTGAACTCTGGTCCTCCTGAATCTAGGGCTGGGGCTTTATCCACTGCACCACCTAGCTGCCCCCATGGCCAATGGGGGGGGGGGCAATGGGGGTTAAGTGACTTGCCCAGGGTCACACAGCCAGTAAGTGTCAAGTGTCTGAGGCCGGATTTGAACTCAGGAACTCCTGAATCCAGAGCCAGTGCTTTATCCACTGCTCCACCTAGCCGACCTCAGGCTAATCTTTTTAAAAATAAGAAGCTTTGTTGGGAAGTAGATAAGGCACCTGATACTCCAAGTACCTCTGGAATATATGGATGAAATCCTCCTTTTCTAGTTTCGCTTTCAGAACCAGTGCTGCTGCCTGCTCTTTTGAAGGTGACTGTTTTCTCAACGGGTATGGACAGCAGGTGCACCAGACTAGTCCTCAGAAAAATTGAGGGCATATTATCAACAGAAGGGTGGCCCTGAAGCAAAGGGTTGCTGTGGCCACAAAATTCATGAAATGGGTTAAAATAATAAATTGTTCCTTCTGTTCTGTGAAGGACCCCTACTCTTCAGTGATGAGAAAATAGCAGGGAAGGTCCCCAGAGGATGCTGAAAAGACTAACTACAAAGCATTCCTATAACTCTAGGCCTTTTAAATGTAGGTTATTTGTCCAAGTGGTTACAATCCTTGAAGAAATGTCATATCCACTCTGTGACAAACCAGGGTTACGTTTTCCCTCAGTTGGTTATAATTGCCATAGGGTGCTTTGAAACTGGGGGAAAAAATGTTAGATGCAACCCACTTATTGAGGATGGTTATAATAATTTTTTTGATGGAAAGATGATTTTAAAATCTCAACATAGGCCATATCTAGTCTGGATTCAAATTCCGACTCTGCTACTTCATACCTGTGTGGCCTCTTGACCTCTCAGTCCTCAGTTTCCTCATCTGTAAAATGAGACAGTTGGATTCATTGGCCTCTAAGCCCCCTTTGAACTCTGAAATCTATGATCCTGGGGTAAACTGAGGTGCATTATTGATACTTAAAATAGAACATAAGGATTTAGGAAAGTGTTTTTTAAATAAGTATAACAGAAACATACAGAGACTTTTTTTAATCATTTTTGTGTGATTAGGCTCAGTTTGGCAGGAGGGGCTCAAGCTTTAGTAGTTTGTAATTTTTTGACTTAACAAAGGGATCACAATAGTTGAGGCAAGGTATGAACAGAAACTTAAAGCATTAGTGGCAGTTAATATCCTCATAGATGTAATGTCAAAACATAAAGAAAAAGAGGCAGAAAAAAGTGATTTGGTATGTTTTGGTTCTCCCAGTATTTACATATCATGGATGGCTTCAATATAAGTAAAACCACTGGTGCCTTGAACAGCTATTACATTGGTCCACAGAAATGAGCTACCTCAGGTCTTATCTAAGGGGAGAACCAGGCTGGAGCATGAGTTTCTTTAGGTAGGCACTTGAAACTGGGATTAATTCTTTTTTTTTAAATTCAGTTCAACAAAAAGGTTGGATTAGATGATCTCTGAGATCTTTTCTACCTCTAATTCCAAAGACTAAATGAACTCTATAAATGGAAAGTTGGGCATGGCCGTTCTGCTTCTAGTCCCATCATTACCTATTTCCTTGATGACCTTTACAAATAGCCAGTGTTGGGGAGAGAATGGAAAGGAAAAGGCTGTTTTTAGCCACTCTTCTGAAGACAGAAAAGGTGGACTCTCTAGATTTCTTTTTTCTTTCTCTTTCTTTCTTTCTTTGCGGGGCAATGAGGGTTAAGTGACTTGCCCAGGGTCACACAGCTAGTAAGTGTCAAGTGTCTGAGGCCAAATCTGAACTCAGGTCCTCCTGAATCCAGGGCTGGTACTTTATCCACTGCACCACCTAGATCCCCCTCCCTAGATTTCTTAAACAGGAAAGGGAGACTCACCCAAACCTTGGATTTTGGGCAAAATGGATCACAGCAAGTCAAAGCTAACTACAGATAGCAGCTATTGTCTACTGGAAGTTTCAGAACCTCTTCTTGCTAATCAGCTAGTTGAGTAGATGGATTGGGAGTAGGGGTGGGGGAGCAGGAGGAGGAGGGGGCTACTCCTTCCTGTTCTGGAAAAAGCCCATGATCTCTTTGGGATATAGACCTAGTAGTGGTATTGCTGGGCCATGGTTCCAAACTGCTCTCCAGAATGGCTGGATCAGCTCACAGCTCCACTAGCAGTTCATTAGTGTTCCAATTTTGCCATATCTTCTCCAACATTTATCATTCTCCTTTTTTGTCACATTAGCCAATTGGATAGGTGTGAGAGAGTACCTCAGAGTAAAAGCTCCTATTCTTTCTATGGGAAACTACATGGTATACAGTCTTCAAGTCAAAAGTCGCGGCGCAGTGGATAAAAGCACTGGCCCTGAATTCAGGAGGTGCCAAGTTCAAATCCGGCCTCAGACACTTGACACTTACTACCTGTGTGACCCTGGGCAAGTCACTTAACCCTCATTGTCCCGCACAAAAAACAAACAAAAAAAGATTTGGCTTAGAGTCCTATCACTTAGTAATTACGTGGCCATGGACACTTACAATCATACCTTATATCCTTATCTGTGTCTCTTTAAGCATTTCTCCTGAGATTGCTGATGGAAATAAAGTCTGGTTGTCTGATACTTAGGAGAGCTAGTCCATTCTCTGTTTATCCAAGTAGGAAAGAATAACTGCACTTTATTGTGTATCTGGAGCTGTGGTGGGTGCTGTGGATGCAAAACAAAAGCCAGGTATTCTCTGCCCTCAGGCAATTTACAATCTTTTGGGGTGAGTTAAGGCCAAGTTCCAGGATAAGTAAACACTGGATTATGCAAAATAAATGCAAAGTAATTTCTGAGGAAAGACATTAAGGACTACAAGCAAAGACCTCTGGAAGAAGGTGTTACTTGAAACACAACATAATCTTTTCTTTTCTTTTCTTTTTTTTTTTTTTGGTGGAGCAATGAGGGTTAACTGACTTGCCCAGGATCACACAGCTAGTTAAGTGTCAAGTGTCTGAGGCTGGATTTGAACTCAGGTCCTCCTGAATCCAGGGCCAGTGCTTTATCCACTTCGCCCCCTAGCTGCCCCCTACAACATAATCTTAAGAGCCAATAAATGTGTAACTAGTCTAAAAAGGTAAATTGGGGTTAGCTTGTGAAGGCCTTAAATGCTAAACAGAGGTGTTTCTACTTTATCTTAGAGGTGATGAAGAGTCTGTGAAGCTTCTTGAGTTGTTCTTGTTAGCTCTTTCTTGAAGAGGACCATGACATGGGGTGATGTCATGACTTGCACTGAATTGGATTTAAGTGAGGCAGGACTATATGCAAGGTCACCAACCTCACTGCCTCCTCCAGAACCATCTGGGTCCAGTGGCAAGATATACATCAGCATGAGGAGATGCCCCCGGATGTTTAAGGCAATTGGGGTTAATTGACTTGCCCAGGGTCTGAGGTGAAATTTGAATTCAGGTCTTCCTGACTCCAGGGCCAGTGCTTTATCACCGATAAAGTAAGATCTGTGTTTTAGGAATGTCTCTTTGGCAATTGTGTGAAGGGTGAATTGGGACAGGGTAGGGGCTAGACAGAAGAAGACCGTTTAGGAGATTGTACAGTAGTATAGGTGAGAGGTGATGAGGGCCTGACCTTGAGGGTTAGTGGAAAGACATTAGAGGTAGGCAGGAAATGGGGATGTATTTATCCTGGAGATTACTGAGAGGAAGCTGGTAGCTGCCATCATATGTTTCAGAGGGGTCTTCTTGTAGAAGTATAAGTAGAGTATAAGTCAGGTTTAGGCGTTATTTAAGGAAAAGCTTCCTAACATTAGAATGGGTCCCGTTAGAAAACAAGGTTATGTCCAAATGAGATAGCATTTGTAAAATAATTAGCACAATGCCATAAGTAAATACGTGTTCCTTTTCCTTCCACTCCACTAGAGATCTTCAAACAGTGATTAAAAAACCACTAGAATGCTGTGGAAGAATCCTGGGTTTGGGAATGGAATGGACCTTTTACCTCCAATTTACTGTCTGTAGTTCATATGGACATAATTGTTTGCATTCTCTTTCCCCGTAAGAATGTGAACTCTGAGGGCAGTAACTGTTTTCATTTGGTGCACTTTATTTTATTATATTTCAGGTGTTGGTGATCCATTATACTTAATTAGTACAGTGTTTAGCATGTAGTAAGCACTTAATAAGTACCTGTTGACTTGGAGGTCCTCAGCTGAAGCCCAGGAAAATTAAGTGACTACTTGTCCAAGGTATATTGATTAGGTCCAGATGAACCTAGATAACCTTGCCATCCCTTTTGATTCAACTTCCACACCTCAAGGAAGCCCTCTTTCCTTGTTCATTTCTTCCTCTTAGCTATAATCAGTCAGTCAGTCGGAATTTATTTAGCACCTACTATGTGCTAGGCACTATTGGACTCAGAATCTAGAAAGATAAAAGAGAAATATCTCCAGCCTTCAGAGATTTGTCTCTCGGGGAGATGACAAATACAGAGGCAGAGAGAGGTGTAGGCAGGGTTATCTGGGAGGGGGAGATGCTTGGGGACACCAGCAACTGCAAGTATTAGGTAAAGCTTCACGTAGAAGGTGGCATGGAGGTGAGCCTTGAAGGGAACTGGGGATTTCAAGATGCAGTGATGAGGAGGAACAGAATGAAGGAGAGCTTCATGAAGGAAGTAAATGTGAACCAGGCCTTGAAGGAATCCCAGAACTACACACTCTCAGAAAGAATAATGAAGTTCATCTAGGTCAGTATATGCCTGACAAATGACCTAGGGCACATCATGTCATCTCTCTGGGCTTCAGTTTCTTCAGGCATGAAAGGCTGTTCAGGAGAAATAGTCATGTCAGTGTGGCTGAACTATATAGTGAGTGTGTAAAGGAGAGGAATGTGCAGTGCTGGAAAAGTAGAATACAAAACAGAAGAGTCTGTATTTGATTGTACACGTAATAGGGAACCACTGGTTTACTGAACAAGAGAATGACATGGCCATAGCTGTGCTTTGGAAATAGTATTTTGGCAGCTATATGGAGGATGGATTGGAGTCAGAGGGGAATGTAGGGAGCAGTCATTCAGGTGAGAAGTCCTGAGGGTAAGTAGAGAAAAGGGGATGCATGTGAGAGAGTTGTCGAAAAAGAAACAGCCAGGTTGGCGCCTGATTGGATATATAGGGTAAATGAGAATAAGGAATAAAGTGGAATAAGGAATCACCCCTATTGTGAATCAGTATAACTGGAAAAAATGGTGGTTCTCCTAGGGAATATGGAAGACTGGGAAAAGGATGGGTCCTAGGGAGATAAGTTCTATTTTGGACATGTTGAGTTTGATATGCTTCTAGAACATCAATTTTAAAATGTCTAGTAACCAGTTTGGCTTGTAGAACTGTAACTCAGAAGGAAAAGAGGGAAAGAGAAGGGAACAAGCATTTATTAAGTACCTGCTGTATGCCAGGTACTGTGCTAAGGAATTTATTTCGTTTGATACAACTCGGGTATAGGTACTTTTTTTTGTTCCTGTTTTGTAGGTGAGAAAACTGAAGCAAACAGAGGTTGAATGTCTTATTGCACAGAGTTACATAGCTAGCAAGTTTCTGAGGCAGGATTTGAACTCAGACAGAATTAGATAGCATTTGCAAAGAGGCAAATGTAAGCTGGTCATATGGAAAATTTGTATTCTAACAGTGAATTGAGTTGCTTCAGAAGACAGTGGGGTCTCCCTTCATTGGAGGTCTTCAAACAGAGGTTAGACATGAACTATTGAGTATATTGTAATGGAGACATTTTTTTTCAGAATCAGATTAGTCTAATATATCCAAGGTGCCTTCAGATGTGTCATCTGATCTTCGATGATTTGAAGGATAACTGCTGCTATATGACAACTGAAAGAATATAAAGAGCTCAGCTCACCTTTTCTGGCTTAAAGTACCAACTATAGATTTTAGTTCTTTAGAGAGGCTATGACAGGGACAGGAATCAGAAAAAGTGCTTTTGTAGGATCATTCATTCTACAGAATTCAATGTCGACAAAACATTGTTTCTCTTAACCATCTGGTGCATAAAGAAAACCATTTTTTTTTACATGGAATGCCTTTCTATAAAAAAGAATCATAATTTAATGGGAAAAACACTGGATCTGGGACCTGAGGGCCTGCATTTTATATGTGAGACATACAAATTGAAGTACTTAAGTGTCCTTCCACACAGGGTTATTGTGAGGATTAGAGGAAGAAGAGATAGTGTTGGGTTCGCCTTAAAGCACTCTATACATGTCAGCTATTGTCATTATTTCTGGATTTAGGGGAAAGATTTTACCAATTTCCCTGATTTGCAAATTCTCCAAGTATGAGTTTTTGTATAATAAGATTCCTACCATTGTTGTTACTTTTCAAAAGTCAGTGGGTATGGGCAAGACCCATACCCAGTGGAAGCATCTGGGAACAGGCTGGGGAGAGGTATTCTAGACTTGGCCCACTTTGGGGGATGGAGAGAACCAGGTAAGGGAATCTCCTCTCATAGATGATGGCTGCTATTCTTTCATTTCTCTAGAAACCATGGCGAGCCCAGGAAAGGACAATTACCGGATGAAGAGCTATAAGAACAAAGCACTGAACCCAGAAGAAATGAGAAGGAGGCGAGAGGAAGAGGGGATCCAGCTCCGTAAGCAGAAACGAGAGCAACAGGTGAGGATGGAAGCAACCACCGCTTCTGCAAAGGTGGAGAAAGCATGGGAAAAGGATTTGCCGCAATCCCCTATTAAAGGGGATATTGCACGGTGAGGCAAGAACTTTTGCGTTGGCCTCATCTCTAATCATACTCCCATCTCCCTGCGAAGAGCCTGTTGGTAGATGTAAGGAAGGCCCCTGCCAAATTCGTTTCTTCCTTGTCCTTGCTGAACAAGCCATGTGTTTGCCTTCCTCTCTTTTTTTTCCATGCCATCCCCCAGCTTGCATCACGTCCCCTGCCTTGAGTCCTTTCTGCTTGTCTGTTTGTTACCTGGCCTTTAAAGTTCAGCACTCTTCCCACCTCTTAATCAAACTTTCCTTAACCATCATGGCTCTAAGTTTGCCCATAGAATTTATCTAGGACTTGTGTCAGAAGCATGGCACATATGTTATTTTCAGGTATTTGCTTCCTCAAATAGGCTGTACACTCAAGGGCTATGGCCATGTCTTACATATATGTCCTGTATCCCTCTAAACACCTGTTTATGACCCCTCTCCTATTGTGGTCAGTTTCTTATATATAGATATTTATAAGATGAAAACAAAATGGCTTTTGAACTCCTACCTCCTGCTGTGAACTTCCAGATCCACTCTTTCACATACTATTGGCAGAGCTGGCAATTCTGATTTCAGTTGGTTTCATCCTCTTAGGGTTTCCCTACCAAGTAAAGTGGTTCTTGGCTCTTGGTATGAGTTTGGAGCCTACTAAGTTATATACCTCTACACTGATCAGTCCTGTCCAAATTAGTGCATCTTCTGGATAGGCTATCTGAATACCATTGACTATAGATATAGACGGATGTCAAAAGAGGATGAGTCTGCTAACAGAAAGATGGACTTTTGGCTGTCTTAATTTTTTACTTTCAGCTTTTTAAACGAAGAAATGTAGAACTAATCAATGAAGATGCCGCTATGTTTGACACACTACTCATGGACTCCTATGTCAGCTCCACCACTGGGGTAAGGCCTGAGTATAAAATATTAGATGGTTCCTACTTTCACAGAACTGAGATTGGGCATGATGTCATATTGGTTCCTGTTAACTAACACCCACAATTACACTGGGAGAGATTCTTCTTTTGTTGTCACTGTCTTTAAAAAAAAAAATCACCCTGCTTGGTTAGACCAGTTGTCATCCTAATAGTTCTTACAGACCAGACACCAAGGGGAAGTCATGTGGAAGGTAGTGATAATTGTTTTCCATCCTGAAATTCTTAGGAGTAAGAATAGAGTTTGAACAAATCTTTTCCTCATTAAGCTATGTGGCAGCAGTAGATGAGATAGAGCTTAGAGGAATTGTCTTTGTTGAATGATCTTTATATCCTACAATGTTCTCTATGTAGTGAGCATAAAGGGAGTAGATAATAGGAGACAAAGCACTAGGTTTGGAGTGAAGTTGGGGTTCTGCTACTTAGAGCTGGTTTTTCATTGGCAAAAGCATGATTTTCTCTTCTTTATAATGAGTTGGATTAAATGATTTTGAGTGTTGCTTCTAACACTAAATCCTATAACAGTATTTTTATTTGCATTTTCTTACTACCCCTATGAGCCTTTCCATAGTAGATGCTCTGGGTGTAAACTCAAAGGGGCTCTTGGAACTTGGAAACTAGATTTTCTGATTACTCATCAAGTCCCAGCTCTATCCTTTTCCTTTAGGATAGAGTAATCACAAGAGAGATGGTGGAGATGCTCTTTTCTGAAGACTCTGACCTGCAGTTAGCAACCACACAGAAATTCCGAAAGCTGCTCTCAAAGGGTAAGATGCTCTTGGACTCAGGAGGGAAATAGTGGCATAGCTTGGCAGTACATTTCTCTCTTTAAGGAACTAGAGATAGTAGCATGGAAAAGAGAAGCCAAACCCTCAGAGACTGACAAGGGGCAGAGAAGTCAGACTGATTCTTGGCCCCAGATGAGATATGGTGATGGCTTCAGCAGGTAGATTTCAACTCAGCAATCATTAGAGTTTCCCCTCACCTGCACACCTTTAGTCAAAGGCTGAATGCCCACTAGTCAAGAAGGTTTTAGAAGGCATTCCCATGCAGACTGATTTGTATGAGACATCTTGTGAAGTGGGCTATGAAGTTCCATCTTTGCCAGGATTCCTCTCTGAGTCTGTTACATTCCTTTAAGTTCTGATGGTTCCAGAAGTTTTTCTGAGCCTTGGGAGCCCTGTAGTAACAAAGAAAAGAATGGTTATCTTTCAGGGCCACCTGCTTTCTGAATAACAAGTCAGCATTTCTGTGGCTTCTCTATGAAAGTAGAGATAGCTAAGTAATAATCCCCACGTTACACACGAGGAAACTGAGGCACTCACAGATGGGAGGGGGAAGGGATATGTTAATGCAGTATAGAAGAAGGGCTTTTGTGAGTTCTTGGCATTCCTTACCCAGTTTAGTCACCTCGCCCTCATTTTACTCATATTAGAACTTTTGGGGTGACCTGGTCACATAAAACTGCTTAGTGGTGACTGACTATATATAGCCCAGACATTTTACATAGGCGGGGCCTTGGAATGTTGTTTGAAGCTCACATACATGTGTTGCTTGAAGTGTTGCTATTATCACCAGATGGAGTGGAGGTGCCAGCCAGGGAGCAGGGGGTAGCCTAGACCTCTCCTCATTCTCTGCCTTTCCCCTCAGAGCCTAATCCTCCCATAGACGAGGTGATCAATACCCCTGGAGTAGTGGACAGGTTTGTGGAATTTCTGAAGAGGAGCGAGTGCTGCACGTTACAGGTGATCACAGGGAGATGTTGGGTACAGAGGCCCAGCAGGGTCGCTGCCTGCCTCAAGTGCTGTGTTAAGCTTGGGGTGGTGGGCGGGGGGAGCGAGAGGGTGTGACAGGGCTTTCCCCCACACCCCTCAGGCAGCTGGCAAGAAATGGGATCTGCCCCCTCGCCCTCAAGACCACCTGAAACCAGGCAGCCTCGAGTGGGAGGCAGCGTGGTGTAATGGAAAGAGCACCGGACTGGGAGTCAGGAGACCTGGGTTCGAGTCCTGTAAAATGAGGAGTTGGGCTGAATGATCTTGAAGGTCCTTTTCAGCGCTAACATGCTATGATTCCCCAGCCTGACCTCTAGGGAGGGTCCTGCTGCATGTCTGGTCTGGGGCTCCTGTGGAGGAAGGAGTTCTCATCACCAACCTCTGGGTTCTGTTCCACATAAGTGGGGAGGGAGCCTCCTGAACCATGGGATACATTTAATGGGTACACCCTATCCCACATTTTGCAGTTCCAGTCTCCTCCACATAAACACCAGTAATCCATTTCCCACTGTGCCTCTTTCAGTTTGAAGCTGCCTGGGCCCTGACCAACATTGCCTCAGGAACCTCGCAACAGACCAAAATTGTCATTGAAGCCGGGGCTGTCCCTATCTTCATAGAATTACTTAACTCAGACTTTGAGGATGTACAAGAACAGGTAATGAGCTGCGGGGAGTAGTAGTACAGAGTCCCATGACAAGACAGTCTCCCTCCCCTAAGTTCTGACTGAGGCTGTGACCAGTTGGTCACTCCTTATTGTCTAGGTCTTGTCCAAGGGGCTCTAAAGATGCTGCTCCCAGGCCGATCTCCCCCTCATTCCAAGAATATCTGGGTTGGACTGTCATTGGAGTTACTGAGATTTAGAGAAAGTGGTAGGGGAAGTGACTGGGCCTGAGGGCTAAGCCATATAGAATGTACTGTGACCCTGGAGCTGGGCTTGCGTGTCTGTTTACATGGACTTTGTAGTGCCACAAAAAGATCACTGGGTTTGGATCCCAGCTCTCTTTAATGCCTGTGGGTCCTAAAAGCACATCATTCATCCCTCTGGGTTAATGAGTCCTTGTCCTCATCTGTAAAATGAATCCATGTTGGCCAGATGACCCAAACGTTCTCTGTAGCCAGATGAGCTGTGTCGTTAAGAAGACCGTATTATTTCTTTCAGGCAGTCTGGGCCCTGGGAAACATAGCAGGTGACAGCTCTGTCTGCAGAGATTATGTCCTGAGCTGTTCCATCCTCCCACCATTGTTGATGTGAGTAACCACAGGCCCCTCAGCCCAGGGCATCCTGGGATTTGTTGAATAGTGGGCAATCAGTGTGACCTCTGGGTTGAAGAATTGAAGGAAATGCTATACAAGCAGTGGCTTCTGGATATGAGGGATTCAAAGAGGCTGCTGGTGTGTTGGGAAGAGAAAGAGATTTGCATACAAGGTCTACCTCCCCTGCTCACTAATGATTGCTCCAGTCCAATTGGGCCATTCTCTAGTTTTTTGAAGATTGTCATTATGGTTACCAGAGTTATCTGTTTTAGACTAAACAGCTGGACGGTGTTCATGCCATTATGCAAGTCACCACTTTCCAAGGAGAGTTGCTCTTTCTTAATCACATATCTTTATCTGATAAGATTCTGAACCTAGGTAGACCAGAAATTCTGGTAAATCCAGGGGACCCTATCTTTCTTGTGGTTTCAGAAACCATCATTTTGTGCATGTGCCTTAGGACCAAACTGCTCCACTCAGCTGAAAAGACCTTGAACACAAGCCCAGGGACTAATTCTATCTGCCACCTAAGAACAGAGGCTTATCATCAGAAAGTTGGCCACCAGGGAACATTTTTTAGCTGTAGCAATTCATGAGACATTCCCCCCTCTAAAAGACAAAGGAGCTGTGATTTGGAGAAAAGTATGAGTGCAGTATCTGGAGTCAGAAGCCCTGGGTTCAAATCCCACCTGGAAGGTTTCCCACCTGAGTGACACTGGGCAGGCCATATCATCTCCCTCACTTTCCTCATCTATAAAATGAAAGGTTTGGACTAGGTGGTCTCTCGGGGTCCCTTCAGCTCTAAATATGTCCTCTGATCAGACTTATAGCACCTGTGAAACAACAGCTCTCCTAAATCAGCAGCATAGTAAGCAGGCGCTGAATAGCTGGCCAGTCTGAACCGCCTCATAAAATGAGTGTTGGGGCTACTAGCCCCAAGATTGCTGAAGTTCAAGCTTCTCTGGCTCCACTGTCAGGAGATTCTCCTAGCCACTTGTGTGGTATAAGGTGGCAGTGCCACTTGGCTCAACCTCTGGTCCCACCTAGAGTCCCAGGTTTGTGGGAGAAAATCCCTAGAGTCTCCTCTGGGCTCTGCACCCAGGCCCAAGTACCCCAAGGTTGACTTCCTATGCTGCATTTCCCTCAGACTCCTCACCAAATCCACACGTGTGACGATGACCCGGAATGCTGTCTGGGCCCTGTCAAACCTGTGCCGAGGAAAGAATCCACCCCCCGAGTTTGAGAAGGTGAGCCCATTGTGCATCTCCTCTCCCTGTAATCCCCTATGCAGAGCCAGAGTCCTGCAAGTTTTCTGTAGAAAATGGGTGCAGGAGGGCAGCTAGGTGGTGCAGTGGATAGAGCACCGGCCCTGGATTCAGGAGGACCTGAGTTCAAATCTGGCCTTAGACACTTGACATTTAATAGCTGTGTGGCCCTGGGCAAGTCACTTAACCCCAATTACCTCATCCAAAAAAAAGAAGAAAAATAGAAAATAGGTGCAGAGAAGGGGCTTTTCCTGCTGTATCATATAGTCAACCTTGTTCATTACATTTTGGGGGGGTTCCCAGAAAGTCCTTATCCCAGAAAAGGGTCTTAGCATGGGGAGGTAGTGGTGGAAAGAGCACTCATTAATCAAAACAAATTGGTGAGTATCCTGGCTTTACAACCAATTAACTGGGGCAGCTAGGTGGTATAGTGGGTAAAGCACTGGCCCTGGATTCAGGAGGACCTGAGTTCAAATCTGGCCTCAGACACTTGACACTTACTAGCTGTGTGACCCTGGGCAAGTCATTTAACCCTCATTGCCCTACAAAAAAAAACAACCAAACTATCAATTAACTTTGTAACTCTGGGCAAGTCACCTCACTCCCCAGAACCAGCCCCCTTTTTCTCATCTGTCAAATGGGGAGAAGAGAAGAATTCTTGTATTATTAGGAGTTACTTTACAGGGTTGCCCAGGAAGTACTTAATAAGCCATGAAGGGCTTCTGGAAATATGAGGAGCCATGGGGGTTATCCCTGTTATTCCTAGGTGGTCATTTCTGGAGAAAGTTGCCTCCTCTCCCATCCAAGGGACAGAAGGACTTCAAGCTGTGTTCCCCAGAGCCAGTTTGGGGGCTAGAGCTCTGGTCAGAAGGCAGAACAGATGCTTGCCAGAAGTGCCTTGTGGCCTTGGGCCAGCCTTACTGCCACTGCTCAGTCTGAACTGCCCCCGCTGTTCCTCTGCAGGTATCGCCTTGTTTGCCTGTGCTGTCTCGCCTGCTGTTCAGCAGTGATTCAGATTTGCTGGCAGATGCATGCTGGGCCCTCTCCTATCTGTCGGATGGTCCCAATGAGAAGATTCAAGCTGTCATAGACTCTGGGGTCTGTCGGAGATTGGTGGAGCTCTTAATGTGAGTGCTGGATAGCCAACCTGACACAGCAAAGAGGAGGCATTTTCAGTAGGCTCACCTGAATTGGGGTGTGGTCTACAGGGACACTTCCCCTGAATTACTTGTAGCTTCAGACTGGTTGTGAATGGGTGGAGCGCCTTGACTGCTTGGCTCTGGAAAATCTTTCCAACCAGTTTCTTTAGTGGGAAGAATACTGATCTTAGAATCAGCAGGCTGGGTCCCAGTCCTGGCACTGATGTGTTCAAACTATTTGACCTTGGGCAAATTACTGAAATGCTCTGAGCCTAAAATTTGCCATTTGTTAAATGGAGGTAATGACATTGATCATGCTTTCAGTGGAGTACTAGTGGTTATCATTGATGACATTACTAAAGGAACAGGGTATTTTGCCTGAGAAGAGGATTTTTGACTTCCTACTATGTGCCAGGCTAGCCCCATGCCAGGTCCTGTGGAGAGTGCTGGGGGTGCCAAGACAGAAATGAATCAGTCCTTGCTCTCAAGGAGTTTACCATAACAGAATCAATGCCAGGCATTTTAGGGAGCGAAGGAGGCAGGACACTCGCCATTGGCATCAGACCAGGCTTTGTGTCTGTGCCTGTGCTCGAGCTGAGATTCTACAAGGAGATATGGGGCACAAGGGACAGTGACTGAAAAGGCACAGAGCAAGCAAGGATACAAGAGGACACCTACAACCTGGCCCTTTGTGAGGTGGGAGGCCCTCAGGAGGTGGTTACATGCTGCGTGGGTTTGCAGATCTGGTCTTTGTATTTTTTTTAATAGTATTTTTTTTCCAATTATGTGTAAAGATAAAGATACTTTTCAACATTCATTTTGTAAGATTTTAAATTCCAAATTTTTTCCCCTCCCTTTCCTACCACCTCCCAAAGCCTGCAAGCATATAGGTTATACAGTACAATCATGTTAAACATATTTCCACATTAGTTATGTCGTGAGAGAAGAATCAGAACAAAAGGGAAAAATCACAAGAAAGAAGAAACAAAAAACAACAGCAAAAGTGAAAATAGTATGCTTTGGGGTGGCTAGGTGGAGCAGTAGATAAAGCACCAGCCCTGGATTCAGGAGTACCTGAGTTCAAATCCGGGCCTCAGACACTTGACACTTACTAGCTGTGTGACCCTGGGCAAGTCACTTAACCCCCATTGCCCCGCAAAGGAAAAAAATAGTATGCTTTGATCTGCATTCAGACACCATAGTTTTTTTCTGGGTGTGGAGAGCATTTTCCATCATGAGTCTTTTGGAATACAGACTTTTTCAGTGTTTTGATCAGTTATGCTGATTTTTTTTCTCTTCTCTAAAAAACTTTCTGTTATGAAATGGAGAAGAATACTTGGGTTAACTATGATGATATAAGAAACAGAAGATATCAGTAAAAACTTAATTTTTTAAAAGGAAAGGAAAGGCCCAAAGATGGAGTGTGAAAAATTGCAACAAGGCTAGAGAAGGGAATAAAGAAATAAGATGCAGGATGTCCCCAAAGGTTCAGTGCAGTTTTAAGCATTAATAGCTACACTAAGACTTTTGGGATACCCTACATAATAGGAGCCAGAGGCAGCTGGAGACGCTTTGACTGAAGTAAGTGACAGTTGGACCTGCACTTGAGGAAGATCATTTTGGAAACTTGATAGAGGACGAATGGGAGAGGGGAGAAACTTGAGACTTGGAAATCACTTGGGAGGCCTTGAAATAGCCCAGGAGAGAGATGATGAAGACCTGAACTAAGGAATGAGAAGGGATAGCATTTAAGATTAGAAACACTCACTTAGGATTAAGTGAGAGTGAGGAGCTGTGCATGACAGCAAGGCTGCACACCTGGAAAACTGGGAGAAGACTTAGGGGGAATTTGATCACTGTCTTTAAGTTTCTGAGGAAAGGAGAAAAACAAAAAGAGGAAATGAGCTAATACCTGGAAAGCACTTAGCAAGCCTTCAAGAGCTGTGTAAGTTCTGCCTGTTATTAAATGGGTAGAATGATGACTAAAATTGCAGGTAAGACAGATTTTGGTTCATTTTGAGGTTAGAGCTATCCAAAAGGAAGCTTGCCATAACTGGAAATGGAGGGGATGCCCATCAATTGAGGAATGGCTGAACAAACTGTGATATCTTGATGATTGTAATACTATTGTGCCCTAAGAGATGATGAGTAGCATCCTCGCTCTCAGGAAAACCTAGAAAGACTTCCTGAGATGGTGCAAAGTGAAATGGACAAAGTAGCAGCAATATTGTAAGATGATCAGTTGTGAACGACTTAGCTACTCTCAGCAATACAAAATCCAAGACAGCTCTGAAGGATATACAATGAAAAATGCTGTCCATCCCCAAAGAAAGAACTACTTTCTTTATTTTTCTTGAGTTTCTTTTTTGTCTGTTTTCTTTCACAACATGAATAATATTGAAATATTTAGCCTGACTGTACATGTATAACCTATATTTAATTGCTTGCCTTCTCAATGGGGAGTAGAAAGAAGGGAGAGAATTTGGAGCTCAAAGTTTTGTTGTGTTTTGTTTTGAGTTCTAAATTGCATCCCTCCTCCCTGAGGTGGTAAGCATTCAGATACAGGTTATACATGTGCAATTATATAAAACATTACCATATTAGTCAAGTCATAGAAGAAAATGAATTTTTAAAATGAAAGAAATAAAGTGAAAAAATAGCATGCTTCAGTCTGTTCAATCAATTATCTGTTCTTTCTTTGGAGGTGGATAGTATGCTTCATCATTAATCCTTTTGGATTGTCTTAAATCATCATATTGCTGAGAGTGGTTAAGTCTTAAACAGTTCTTCATCAAACAATATTGCTGTCACTGAACAATGTTCTCTTAGTTCTGCTCACTTCACTATACATCAGTTCATGTAAGTCTTTCCAGACCTTTCTGAAATCATTCTGCTTGTCCCTTCTTATAGCACAATAATATTTCATTAAAATTATGTACCACAGGGGGGCAGCTAGGTGGCACAGAATTTGGCCTCAGACACTTGACACTTACTAGCTGTGTGACCCTGAGCAAGTCACTTAACCCTCATTGCCCTGCTGCTTCCCTTATAATCTTGGTTATGTTAGTTTTGTTTGTGCAAAAACGTGTGCGTGTATGCAAAAACTTTTAAATTTTATATAATCAAAATTATCTATTTTACATTTTATATTGCTCTCTGTATCTTTGGTCCTCAATTCTTCCTCAGTCCATAAATCTGACAGATAAACTTATTCCATGCTCTCTTAATTTGCTTATGCTATCACCCTTTATGTGTAAATCCATTTTGATCTTATTTTAGTATATGGTGTGGGATGTTGGTCCAAACCTAGTTTCTGCCATACTTTTTTCCAGTTTTCCCAGTAGTTTTTGTCAAATAATGAGTTTTTGTTCCAAAAGCTTGGATATTTATCATATATTAGATCACTAGTTGTTTATGGTAGTATAATTTGTACCTATTCTTTTCCACTGATCCACCTCTCTATTTCCTAGGCAGTGCCAGATTGTTTTATTACCACTTTATAATACAGCTTGAGATCTGGTACTGCTAGACCATCTTATTTTGTATTTTTTGTATTTTTGTATTTTTTTCGATTCCCTTGACATCCTTGACCTTTTGCTCTTCCAGATGAATTTTGTTATTATATTTTCCAGTTCTATAAAATAATTCTTTATAGTTTGATTGGCATAGCACTAAATAAATAAATTAACTTAGGTAAGATTGTTATTGTCTACAGTTATTTTAAATGGAATTATTCTTTCTATCTATTGTTGCTGGACTCGTTGTTGGTAATATATAGAAATGCTGATGATTTATGTGGATTTATTTTGTTTTTGTTTTTGTTTTTGCGGGGCAATGAGGGTTAAGTGACTTGCCCAAGGTCACACAGCTAGTAAGTGTCAAGTGTCTGAAGCCAGATTTGAACTCAGGTACTCCTGAATCCAGGGCCAGTGCTCTATCCACTGTGCTATCTAGCCACCCCTATGTGGATTTATTTTGAATCTTGCAACTTTGCTAACATTGTTAATAATTTGAAGTAGTTTTTTTACTTGATTCTGTAGGATTTTCTAAACACAACATCCTATCATCTGCAGAGTGATAGTTTTGTTTCCTCATTATTCAAATTCCTTTCATTTTTTTCTTCTCTTATTGCTATAGTTAACATTTCCAGTACAATATTAAATTATAGAGGTGATGATGGGCATCCTTGCTTCACCCCTGATTGTATTGGGAAGGCTTCTAGCTTATCCCCATTTCAGAAAATGCTCACTGATGGTTTTAGATAAATATTACTTATTTTTTAAGGTTATCAATGATACTTGTTGCAAAAATTCTTTCCCAGTTTTCTGCTTTCCTTATAATTTTGGTTACACTAGTTTTGTTTGTGCAAAAGCTTTTAAATTGTATATAATCAAAATTATCTATTTTATGAGTTCAAAGTTTTAAAAATGAATGTTAAAGATTGTTTTTACATGTAATTGGAGAAAAATAAAATACTAAATAAATTTTTTAAAAAGGGGGGGGATGGGGGCAGCTAGGTGTCACAGTGGATAAAGCACTGGCCCTGCATTCAGGAGTTCCTGAGTTCAAATTCGGCCTCAGATACTTGACACTTACTAGCTGTGTGACCCTGGGCAAGTCACTTAACCCCCATTGCCCCGCAAAAAAAAAAAAAAAAAATTTTTAAAAGGCAATAGATTTTTAAAAATAAAAATAAAAGGGGGGGGGGGAACGGGAGCAGCTAGGTGGCACAGTGGATAAAGCACCGGCCCTGGATTCAGGAGGACCTGAGTTCAAATCCGGCCTCAGACACTTGACACTTAGTAGCTGTGTGACCCTGGGCAAGTCACTTAACCCTCATTGCCCTGTCCCTCCCCCCCAAAAAAAGTGGGAGGAACTTAGCTTTTTAGATAGGTGTAATGAAGTCCCTGTTACAGGAGATAGAACAGCCTGTGACCTTACAGGAATGTTGTAGATGAGATTTGTTGTCACCTTTGAATTAGATTAGTTGATTAATGAAGTTAACTTGATTTAGTGGAAAGATTATTAGATTTGAAGTCAGGACCTGGATTTCAGTCCCAGCTATTTACCTCTGCAGTGATCAAGTAATTGTAGGCCTGTTTCCTCACCTCTTAAGTAAAGTAGTCAGATGATTTGTAAGGTCTTTTTTTCTCTAGTCAAGATTCTCTAGTCATTTTTTTCTTCTACTCCTTAAAGTCAACCAAGCTGTGTCTTAGGTGTTCATCTTAGACTAACCTAGTCTCTCTGGGGCTTGCCCTTTCTCTGCAGGCACAATGATTACAAAGTGGCCTCCCCTGCCCTTCGAGCAGTGGGCAACATTGTCACTGGTGATGACATCCAGACCCAGGTAAGGAGTAAAAGCACACAGCCCCTTCTTGCATCCCCTGGGACACAGACTCTATAAATGCAGGACCTATCAGACAAGAACAATCTTACTGCCAAATTTCAGCTCCTAGAGTCCTGAGCCAGGGATTTCTTTGTATCCTAGGCCAGGCTACTGTGAATATTAGAGAGATGCAAATCTCTCTCCTAAATAAGGTACCAGCATTAACTCTGGACTTTTCTTCTTCAGGTGATTCTCAATTGCTCAGCCCTCCCTTGCCTCCTCCACTTACTTAGTAGTCCCAAGGAGTCAATACGGAAAGAAGCTTGCTGGACCATTTCAAACATCACAGCTGGAAACAGGGCCCAGATACAGGTAGAGAAGAAAAACAGATGCTTGTTCAAGTATCAACCCGAGGTAGCCTCAGGCCTCTCATAAGCCTTTGGTTCTGTGGGCAGTCCAAGAAGGAGGGCTCTCGGGTGTTTACTTCCAAAGAGCAGGACTTCATCTTGACTCTTAGACATGAGGTCAGGGTGAAAGCATAGAATTCAGCCAGGTTCTCTTCTGTTCCTCCTCCTCTTCTTCTGTGTTAAGATTCCATGGTTCTAGGGTCTGTAGTTGGAAAAATCTCCAGGGATGAAGGTCTTCTGATTGGCAGACTCTGCTCTGTTGTCCATTCTCGGGATTAGGGAAATCCTTAACTCGAGCTATCACCGACCTCCACACACTCCACTTTCTTCTCCCTGCTCCAGGCTGTCATAGATGCAAATATTTTTCCTGTGTTGATCGAGATCCTGCAGAAAGCTGAGTTCCGCACAAGGAAAGAAGCTGCCTGGGCCATCACCAACGCAACATCAGGAGGAACTCCTGAGCAGATGAAGTACTTGGCACACCCCTTCCCTGTGACCCTCCCCTTCTCTCCCCCACCCCCCCACGTCTCCTCCTGCCCTCAGTCACTAGACAGCACCCTCCACTATAGCCATTTGACATCACATGAACACACACCTCCAAGCTGCCATTGTCTGGGAAGTCCCTCCTCCACTGTAGCTCAACAGTAATGGAGAGCAAGCTGGATTTTCTTGGGAACCCTGGAATTACTCCCACTAGAGATGGCAGAACCTGCCACTGCTTTCCCAGTGACCTCAAATACTTGCCTCCGATGTTCAATATTTCTCATCTTTTGGACTTAGGCTACAAAGAGATGGAAGTTTAAAAAAGATCAGTTTCACAATAATGGATGGAAAATATACTTTATATTTAGCTTAGATATTATCCAACAAGCTGAAGTCGTGCAGTATGCCTGTCTTGGACAGCTGCAGATGCTCTTTTGTTTTTTGGTTTTGGGAGGTTTTTTTGGGCAGTGAGGATTAAGTGACTTGCCCAGGGTCACACAGCTAGTAAGTGTCAAGTGTCTGAGGCAGGATTTGAACTAAGGTCCTCCTGAATCCAGGGCCAGGATTTTATCCACTGCACCACCTAGCTGCCCCTCTTTTGTATTCTTACAACACACCTTGTGAAGTGGCCAAAGAAGCGGCCCAGAAAGGAGTTAGTGACAATCTGGGTGGACTTAGTGGGGCAAAAGAGAGACCAAGTTACCTCACAGATAATTGAGAGTTGTCACTGAAGTTGGCACACTACCTTTCCATGATGAGTCGGGAATCTAACCTTCCATGGGGAATTTTAGGGGCTCGGGAGACCCATAAGCCAAAAACTTGTGGTGTATTGACACGTGTTAACCAATGGCATTTGCCTTACCATTGACTCCCAGGTATCTGGTTACTTTGGGTTGCATCAAACCTCTGTGTGACTTGCTGACTGTGATGGACTCTAAGATCGTGCAGGTTGCCCTCAATGGCCTGGAAAACATCCTACGGTTGGGTGAGCAAGAGGCTAAGCGGACAGGCACAGGGGCCAACCCCTACTGTAGCCTCATTGAAGAAGCTTATGGTAGGTGGTATTTCTAGGCATTCCCCCTCCTTTAATATGACTCTTAAAGGCTTTGTATTTAGTATTTTCACTTGTTTCTTCTAACACTGGAGGGGGAGGGGTGCGTTTATATGCACACACTTTTTTTTTTTAAACAAAAGAAGAAACCAGCTCAGAAAGAGGCAGTGTTGTGTAACGATTGGAATAACGCCACCTGCTGGAGACTTACTGTAGAAGAGTTCTGCCCATGAAGGGAAGGTCTTTGAGGGCAAGACCAGGAGTCAGGAAGTGTCGCGGGCTAGTGGGAGGAGGAAGGAAGAGACTGGCGCTCAGTCTCGCTCTCTTTCCTTTGGACGCTGGCGGAGAAGGGAGCTAGAAATGTGCTCTCCCTTTAATAGATAGGAATCTAGGCCTTTTTCTCTCTCTTTACCAAACTCTTATTCTCCTTAATAAATGCTTAAAAGTCTAACTCTTGCTAAAGCTTGTAATTGATTGGCGACCACTCATTAGATATTTTAGACAGTTTAGCTAGAATTTTAACCCTTAACAGTTGCCTAGTGTCACATAGCTAATAAGTTGTGTTAATGATAGATTACTTCCTATAGCTCGTTCATATTTACCAAATACTTTCCTCACAGCAGCCTTGGGAGGTGGGTAGTTTTTATCTGTAATAAGCAGTAATGAGGCTCAGATAGTAAAGTGACTTGCCCAGGGTCACTTGGCTAATAAGTTTCAGAGCCAGGACTAGAACCCAGTCTGAACTCCCAGTTCAGCCTTCTTTCCCTGTATCCCATTGCTTCTGCCCTAATACTCCTCCAGATTTCCATCACCTCCATGGGTAAGGTATGGGTGACTTTTCTAGACTCTAGGGGAATTCTTTATCAGGGCTCATCCATCTAGTAAATGTTATTTGGGTCTTAGGGAATTCTGAATGTGGCTCTTTTCAGGGTGGGCAGAAATCAGAAAAGCCCCAGGAGGAACCATTTTTTAAGTTCTGGCAGTGGTTGCCAATCTTGGAAATATGGCTTCTGTCTTCTCAAATTAATAAATAAAGAAAAATATATGGCATGAATTTTTTTAATGCCAAGATAATGTATCAATGTGGATGTACTTTGAAGGAAGGTGAGAAAATAAATAGTTCATGCCTGGGGACCACAACCCTGTACCATCCCCTTCCCTGAGGCCCACCTTGTAACCACAAGGTGGGCCCATCTTCCACACCAGGTACAGTGGGACTGGCTCCCCAACAGGCCCCCCAACCACCTTCTTAATCTAGGAAGAATTTATATAGGAGAGTTATTCCCCTTCAGGGATAAAAGCATAGCAGGCCCTTGTAGGCCAGAGGCAGCATGTGCCCAAATTCCCCTATTCCCCTTGAGACACACAATGTCCAGCTTGAGGGAGGCCCATGCTCTGCCGCCTGCCCTTTGCCCTGCTTGTCCCCGCTCTGGAGAATTGGCTGTTTCTGGGTCCATTTAAAAAATGCCACTGTTTATGAGCAGCTTGGAGACTGTCTTATGGAGATCTGTTAGAAACACCAGGGGTCCTTAGTCTGGAGGAGAAGAAATCTAAGGGGCACTGGATGTACATGGAAGTTTTGTCATGTGGACGAAGTTCTAGACTCATTCTGCTTGTCCCCAGGGTGGACATCAGCATGCTGAGCAGAGACACCCAGAGACAGCCTTGGCTGCAGTCCGGGAAAACTTGCTGACTTTTACAGCTGGGGATGGGATGACACTTGGATGCAGAACTGGAGGGGGGGGGTAGCATGGAAGCTCTTCCTAAGCATGTTTAGGACCTCCGAGTGCCTTCTAGCCTGGGAGTCTGGGGTTTCTGTTCAGTTGGAGATCACTCCTTCCACTTCTCTTTCCTCCACCCCCCCAGGCTTGGACAAGATTGAGTTTCTCCAGAGCCATGAAAACCAAGAGATTTACCAGAAGGCCTTTGACCTCATTGAGCACTACTTTGGCGTGGAAGATGAAGACACAGGTCTGACTCCTCGGGTGGATGAGACGCAGCAGCAGTTCATCTTTCAGCAGCCTGAGGCCCCCATGGAGGGCTTCCAACTATAATGCCTGCCCAGGGGAGGGGAGGGGAGGGAAAAGAGAGGAGAGCACCACAGACTGGCCCATACAGTCCTTGGCAGTGGTGGTGGCGGCAGTGGCAGCAGGGAGGGGCGCCAGGCTCCCTGCCCCAACCCTGGAGACTGCCCTTGCTGCCCCCTCCCTCCCTCCCTTCCCAGGAGGCCCCTTTGAGGACAGGCCAAGGCCAAGGCTTTGCTTTCGTGGAGAGAAGGAGGCTTGTTTTTCCTCCTTACCCACCATATTTTTGCTGCATACCTGTCTAACCCAGGAGCCCAGGGTGGAAAAGGGAGGACTGAGGTAACCAATTTGCACCTTTTTTTTTCTTTTGTGGTGATTTTTCTCTTCCTCTTTCCCTTTCTCCCTCCCTGGCCCCTGCCCCAGGCTGTGTCAGTCTTACTTCGGGTACTTGAGCAGATGGAATATTCCAGTGGGGGGTGGGGGGAGAAGGTAGAGGGGAGGGACAGGATCCCCCCCCAAAAAAAGTGTTCATGCTCTGATGGAATATTAATCCTGAATACTTGGATTGAGTCATTGAAGCTTTTTCTTTTTCCTTTTGCACATTTTACTCGTATTAGAATTCCTCCTGGCATTTCAGGAACATCCTTGGGTCTCTTAGAGTAGGGTGTTCCCCTCTCAAAAGCTGTCTCCCACCTGTGGCTGGCACACTATGGCAAGAGGGAAAACTGCTGTGATGTTAACATCCTGGTTGCCTTCCCTTCTGTCTTTCTGCCTCCCCAAGGTTGGGGGGCCTGTTGGGGAGCCAGTCCCACTGTACCTGGTGTGGAAGATGGGCCCACCTTGTGGTTATAAGGTGGGCCTCAGGGAAGGGGATGGTACAGGCCCTTAGGTGGAAAGACCCAGATGTAGCTACTGATCCTGCTTTTCCAAAACTCCCTCCACCCAGCTATCAAAATGGTGCACCCCCAACTTCATTGTTTACTTGAAACTCCCCCTCAGCGGTGGGACCTGCCCTGACGTGGCAGCATTTTCTCCTCAGTCCATGGCAGGGGTTGGTCTCTCTCCTTTACTGGGGGAAAGGAACAGGCCTCAGTCTGGTTTCCCACAGAGGGAATGCAGGGATGGCAACACATGTCGGGATCGCCCGAGACTTGTGTCTTTAGTCTTTCCTGCTCCTTCTCCACAGCTGGATCATGTTCATTTTACTTACAATGGAGAGAATGTCAAAGCTCTGTATTTTTTATATTCTATATATTAGGTAGGTGAGTCTTAATTGGTTTGGGGAAGAAACAGATCTATGAGCTGTCGTCATTTCCATAAATAGGGTGCTGTGAGGCAGACGAGCCTGGAGACGGTATCTCCCTCTCCAACAAGATAGGTTCCAATCCAGATCAGGCATGAGCCAGCGCAGGATCTCCACCTAGCCAAGCACATGAAGGTGACTAAGGGGTTGTAAACAAAAGGGCCGAGAAGTCGAGAATGTGCTCTGTTTTTCTGCTGCTGGACTCTTAGTAACCCTGGGGTCAGAGAGATCTCCACCAAGCCTGGCTACAGTTAGCATCTGATGACTCAGGTGACACACCCACCCCCAACCATACAGTGACCGAGCCCCAGCCCTCCTTGGAGTGGTGAGGCAGAGAAGGTGGGAGTTTTCCTCCAGGTTCTTCCAGCATCATTCTGGTATTGACATGGTATGGTATGGCTGTGCCATTCTCCAGGCCTCTTTGTGCACTTTGCACCTAGAATTCATCCCAAGGAACAGTTGCCCCTTTACTCCCCAAGGTATAAACTTTGTTTCTTTGCCTAGAGCTACAAATAGGAAACGTTTGCTGCTGACCAAGTGACTCTTGGAAATAGTGAAGGTAGGGAACCAGGTCCTTAGGGAAGGGCTTAGGAGGCTCCAGCCTCTGTCAGGCTGTATCACAGCAAGGGCAGGTGACAGCTAAGCAGAGCAAGTCTGTCTTCCATTTAGTTGGTCAAAATAAACACCCTCTCAAATCTTTATCTTTTCCCACTTTGAAGAAGAACAAAGGATACTTGTGCACAGATTGGCCATTTTTGTTGATTTTGAACCTAAGACCATCGTCATAGAGTTCTGTACATCTCCTGTTTCCCCAGGACCTGTTAGGCAACAAAGCACCTGCTATCTTGACCCAGGAAGGCCAACGAGAATCCATGTGTCCTTCCTGTCACATTTTACAGGGACTTTGGCTCTCTTCCTTGCCTCCTTCTTCCCTCTCCTTACCCCAAGATACATCAGACTCTAGCACTATCTAGAAGCTGTTACGCTGACAGCTGGAGATAAGAGGCACATATCAAAGATTTCCCTACCCTTTTATAAACCGGTGAACTATGTGCTCTTACGGAATCCAGCCCTGGAAGCCTGGCTATGACTGCCCAGTTCCCCAGAAGGTAAGATGACTGGAACACTCTATTTCAGCGAGCGTTTTCTCTCCCCCACCCCCGCCCCCATGTCATTCACAAGATTACCTTTCCTCAAATTAAGAGAGAAACTTTTTTATTGTGTTTTTTGACCTGAAGAGTGACAGTATTTCAGACAAATCTGTGTTGAGCAGCTTCTCGGTCTCTGAAATGCCTTGTTATTAAAACACCCCTCATCTTGGAACTTCAGAACACATCTACCTGTGAGCCCAGTGGTCCAGACAGCAGGGATTCGTGTGACGCTGGGGCCATTGCTTGGGAAACACTGACTGCAAATTGGCTTTGTGAGGCTTTTCTCTGGTTTCCAGCTGTACTCATGCTTCTCTACCTTGTGGAGATAATGACTCCATCTTCAGTCTCTCCTCACCCCTTAGTGTGCTCCCCAAACCAGAGAAGAGGAGGTTCCTTTGGTTTAGTTTGTGCCTCGCTTGGTGGACACCTTCTTCTGATAGTTCTCAGCTCTTCTTGATTTTTATTTCGACAAGATTCCTGGACATCCCAAAGTAGTCTTGCCTGCTAGCACCTTTCTCTCTCCCCCTAGCCTATCACTGTGTTTTGGGCAGCTTTGGCTTTAATGCCTTGGTCTCCGAGCCTAAGTCCACAGCCTCTGAATGAGTCTGAGCTTTGAGGACTAGAAGGGTGACAACATGGAAGGTAAGGAAGTGCTCTGAGAAGGGATGTAGATCTATAGACCTGTTACTGAAGGAAATCAAAGCAACTTCCTTCTCAGTCAGCCTCGAGTATTGTTCAAGACCTTTGTATTTGAATTTGGCAGGTCGATGATCTCTAATCAAAGACTTGGGATCTAAATTTTTTGTTAGTACTCATAAAAAACATACACAAGGACCTGGGGGAGGCAGAATGGTATTTCTTAGCTGGATGAGCCACTGAATCATGGGCCATCCCACCTCTCTGGTCCATCCATCCCAAATGGTCCACTTCCGACCCATGAGCATCATGTCTGGACTCCTGCGGTCCATGTAACTCCCCAAATAACTTCACACCTTTCTTTAAATTCAAGTAGGGTTTTGTGGACCTTCTTGGCAGCTCTACCCCCTTCTTTCAAGACTTGAACTGATTTTGCCCTTTGCAGGCAGTAATATGTGCCAAGGCTTCTCTCAACTCCACAGGGACTTAGGAATCCCCCTCCCCCAGTGGCCCTTTAAACTCTAATTTACACTGATCCCAGAAGTCTTTTGCTGTCCCTAGAAGCTGTTTCTTTAGTAGATCATCATTTCAACTTGGAGAGCATTATAGGGAGATTCTGTTCATGAAAGAATTCTAAGTGCTCAACATGTTCTTCCTCTCTGGGTCAGCACTGTTGGCACGCACAGGTCCCCATGTGCTTCTGTGTCACATGCTTGATATGACAGATGCAGATGCTCTGAAAGAAAATCCAGCTCAGGAGAGGCCTGTGCTACAAGTGCCTCTGGCTCCTGTGAGTGCCTGGACTCCTAAATCACTTTTTCCTTCTCCTCTCCCTGTGTTGTCTGAGTAAAGGGACAGTGGCCAAGGGCTGTAGGGGAACCTTGGCTCTCCCCTTTGGAGCCATCAGCTGCTTTGTTGTGCCAAAGTCATCAGCGTGTCCACTCTGGCCTTGCCTGCCAGTGCCTCTCAGGCCTCTCCATTGATGGTAGCCAGAAATAAACGGGCCCTAGGGAGAGGGGCACCTGGAGACTTGGGGCAGCAGCAGGGGCTACACCTTCAGCTGCTCGCTCCTCTGAGTGTTAGGGATTTGGGGGGGCAGTGGTGATATGGCCAATGCATTTGCATTCAGAAAAGAATGTGGACTTGGAGGCAAGTCAGTCTCATTCAGGCAAGACCTAGAAGTGGAAATGGTGGATGTCCTCAGCTCAGTCCTTGTGCACTGGTCCAGCTTTCTCAGTCTCAGCTTTGGTTTCTCAAAGACTTTAAAAGAGTAGCACAAAATCCCATGACCACAATGAATCCCCACCTTGAATCTCTCCCTACAGGTTTTGCTCCAGACTTGTTCCTCAAAAGTCTAATGTTCCCATCCCTAGGCAGCTTAAGAGGTAGAGAACTGGCCAGCTGAGAGGCCTTTCACCAAAGGGATCAGTAGAGGAATCCTCAGCTGCTTTAGCAAATGGACTGTCTCCGCTCCCCACCCCACCTTGGGTCACCTCTGCTAGCTTATGATAGACACCTGGGGACACCTAAACCTTTCTGCTAATGCAGGCCCAGCAATCCACACTATCCCTAGGGAGCTGCAAAACCTATCTCTGAACAATCCCAGGGTGGAAGTGGGCTCATTATTTCAATGGTTAAGAGAGATTTGTATAGGAAGAGATATGTGTACATCTGGGCCCCTCTGCCTCACAACTGTCTGTGTCAGAGCTTAGCTTTCACAAACTTATTCCCAACCAAGAGAAGAATCATAGACTCTGAGACCCGTTTTGGCCAAGGAATGGGAGCTGGAGTTCATTGATATGTGACATTTCCTTACCCGGATCTACGGAATCTTCCTACTACAAACCCCTAGGGGAGAAAAGAGTGAAATAATTTGTGCCCCAAGCAGGTCCCCTGCCTACACCCTTCAGAAACCAACTGAGAAACATTAGCTGGTTTTCCCTTTTTATTAAAATGTTTTGTTTTTCTCTGATTCTTCAACAAATCTGGCTATCTCACCATCCATCCACAAATCCAAAATGTTCTTAGAGGCCCTTTGGTATTCATTAGCCACAGCTGGGTGATTCTAGACTGGACATAGGGCAAGACAAACCATGGAGTTGAGCGCGATGAGTACAGACTTAACAAATGATATTTATATACACATCAATTTGAAGAGAAAAAATGTATTTCTTTAGGTTTCAAACACTGTGTAACAAATATAATGCAAAAAATAAAGACCTGTTGAAAAGTTCTTAGTAGTCTCCTTTCATTTAGGGCCTTGCAATGCCTTTGGATTGAGTTTGACAAGTTGCAGCTAGAAGAAACTGAACCCAGTGAGTAAGCTAGATGGTTTGCTTGGAGAAGGAATGCTCTAGAAAAAGAGCAGTACCAAGCTTCAGGTCTGCCATGCATTTGCCTGTGGCTTTTGGGGGATTGGCCTCACTTCTATGAATGTTACCAAGAGACCTTTTGGAGCCATAGACCACGCTCAGATCCAGATTTAAGGAAAGACTAATATTCTTTCTAAAAACATTGACCAAGCTTCATCCTCACTTAGGGGAAGGCAGCATGCTATATATCATGCAGATCTTAGGATCCTGGGTTTATGGTGTACTTGTAACTCGTTGGCCCTTCCCCTACCTCCCTCATGCTCTACCAAAGGGCTTTTCAGGGCTCAAATGAGTTAATGAATCCCTTACCAGTCGTTTCCTGCTGCCTGCATTATTTAGGATACCAGGAAGTGGACCACCCCCCAACCATCGACCTAACAGCTCTGAAGGGGACAGACAGCCTTAGGCACAAAAGGCAAGGGTTGGTTTTCTTGGATCCTCTTCCTGATCCACTTCTGCAAGACAGGTAGATGATAATCTATGTTTATCATATTAACACATTTACACAGGTCTGTGAAGTTATTTTTACCTTCACATCTCATAGCTATGCCCCTTCTCTCCCGTCAAAGCCACTGCCCTCCTTCGAGCCCTCATCATCTCTTGCCTCAACTATTCCAATAGTCTTACTCATCTCTAATTGGTCTTCCTGCCTCAAATCTCTCCTTCCTGATCCTTCCTTCGCTCGGCTGCCAGAGCGGTTTTCCTGAAAACATAAAACCATTCTCTTCATACATTTTACTCCCCTTCATGCTCTCTATAATCCAGCTTTCCTGGCTAATGTGCTGTTGCTCTGGCACAATGTTCCCTCTCCCATCTCTGTGCCTTCACACTGTCTGGAATGCTCACTCTCCCCAGCTCAGGCAGATTTCATGGAAGTGGCAACCTTGAGTTGAGTTTTTTGTTTGTTTGTGAAGCAGTTGCGGTTAAGTGACTTGCCCAGGGTCTCACAGCTAGTAAGTGTTAAGTGTCAAGTGTCTGAGGTCAGATTTGAACTCAGGTCTTCCTGAATCCAGGGTTGGTGCTTTATCCACTGTGCCACCTAGCTGCCCCTTTGAGTTGAGTTTTGAAGGAAGATGAGGTTCTGAGAGGCATGGATGACTAGGGATGTTATTTCAAGATTGGGGAGCCGTCAGAGCTGGCCTCAGGAAGACCTAGGTTCTCAAGGCCTGTCCTTTGACACCTGCTTGGCTATGTAACCCTGAACAAGTCCCTTGACCTCTTAGTGCTCCCTAGGCAACTCTATATGACTACACTTTGCAGAGTAGGTGCTAACCTGCATTGGTGGAGGGCATTTACTCATCTGGGAGTTCCTATATTACTGGAATCACAGCCAGTCCTTGTCCCTTATCCTATGTACCAGGCATAATGCTAAGTAGATAATATACAAACATGATATACAAAAAATAAATACAAATATACAAATACAAAAATGATACAGGGGCAGCTAGGTGGCGCAGTGGATAGAGCACCGGCCCTGGATTCAGGAGGACCTAAGTTCAAATCTGGCCTCAGACACTTGACACTTACTATCTGTGTGACCCTAGGCAAGTCACTTAACCCCAACTGCCTCACCAAAAAAAAGATACAGCCCCTGTCCTCAACCACAATGACCCACCATGATTTCAGAGAAAGAATAATGAAACATGCTACCCACTTCCTGCTAGAGAGGTGAGAGACAGAAAGGAGGTGGAGGAAATAGATATGATTTTTCTTTTAGATGCTGCCAATGCGGAAATATGGGTTTTTGGTTTTCTTCTATTCTTAATTGGGGAAGAGGAGGAGGAGGAGGGAAGAATGGGGAGACAGATTTTTGCTTATTGAGAAAACAATTTAATTTAAAAAATGTAGATGTAAAAAACAAAAGTTATCAAAATGTATTTTAAAATAAAATTAGCAGCTAGGTGGCGCAGTGGATAAAGCACTGGCCCTGGATTCAGGAGGACCTGAGTTCAAATCCTACCTCAGACACTTGACACACTAGCTGTGTGACTGGGCAAGTCACTTAACCCTAATTGCCCTGCAAAAAAAAAACCCCACAAATTAACCATCTACAATTAGTGACTCCTTTTTTTTTCTTTTTTCTTTTTTTGCAGGGCAGTGAGGGTTAAGTGACTTGCCCAGAGTCACACAGCTAGTGAGTGTCAAGTGTCTGAGGCTGGATTTCATTCTTAACACCTTCACTATTGATTCCAGACTAATCGACCCAATGAAATTGCTCTCTCCAAACTGCCAGGTCTGATGACTTCTCAATCCTCTTCCATCTCGACTCCTGTGCAACACAATACTGTTGGCCATCCTCCTTGACATTCTCTCTTCTCTGCCTTTTCATGCTACCAATTTCTCCCAGGTGTCCTACCCACGCATCTGACCACAAATATCCTTGGCTAATTTCTTGTTGTCTCTCTGTCCTGAGCCCTCTCTTCTCTCTATACTCTTTTTTTTTTTTTTTTTTTTTTTTTGGTGAGGCAATTGGGGTTAAGTTACTTGGCCAGGGTCACACAGCTAGTAAGTGTTGTGTCTGAGGCCGGATTTGAACCCAGATCCTACTGACTCCAGGGCCAGTGCTCTATCCACTGCGCTACCTAGCTGCCCCTATACTCTTTTTTAGTAACCTCATCAACCTCTATGGAACCAGTTATTATCTCTGCAGTTAGATCCCCGATTTACATGTCTCTCTTCATCATCAGAAATTGCCTAATAGGCATTTCAAACTAGACATTGCAAAGGCACATCAAACTTAGTAGGTCCAAAATTGAATTAATGAGCTCTCTCCTTAAACCCTGTCCTCATCCATGCTTCTCTCTTACTGTCAGCAGGGACAGCTAGGTGATGCAGTGCATGGAGCACTGACCCTGGAATCAGAAGGACCCGAGTTCATATCTCACCTCAGACACTTATATGTGTGACTCTGGGCAAATCACCCAACCCTGATTGCTTTAAACATGGAGGGCCATCTCTAGTCATCCTGATGTATATCTTTCCACTAGACCCAGTTAGCTCTGGAGGAGTGAAGTTGGTGACCTTGCACAGCCCTCCCTGTGGCTCCAGTTCACTGCAAATCATGACATCACCCTAATATCATAGTCCTCTTCAAGAATGAAGGACAAACATTTGTGTGTGCACATGTGTGTGTGTGTATTTTACTGTCAGCATCACCAACTTTTCAGTTGCCACTCTTGGTGTCCTCACCTCTTCATTTCTGCTCACCCCATATATCCAATAATTTGCCAAATCTTGCCATTTCAATCTATATAACACCTCGATTCTGCCCCCTTCTCTCCCATAATCACCCTGTTTGTTCTTCAAGTTTCTTTCCACCCCATCCTCCCCCACAACAGTCAAAATGATTTATCCAAAGTACAGGGCTGCCCATGTTCCCCTCTACTCGGTAACTCCAGTGGCCCCCAGTTATTTCCTCTAAGATTAAATACCGTCTCCTCCGGTATTTACAGACAGTTCTATTTCTATCTTGTCGGTCTTCTAATATATTATTCCCATGTGGCACCTTGTTATCCAGCCCTGTTAACCTCGAAGATGAAGATGATCTTATTTCCCATCTCCATGCCTTTGCCCTTGTCCCTCTCATACCTAGAATTTACTCTCACCTCAGAAGCTCCAGCTCCTACTTGAGGCATTTCCTGAGCCTCTTGTTGCTAAGGCCTTCCCCTCATCTCTAGTGCATATGTGCCATGTCTATTTATATATGTGAAGCCAGCAGAGCCACGTGTGTATGCAATCTCCCCATTAGGAAAGCCCCCACCCCATGGCAGTTTCATTTTTATTATTGGGAGCCGTATTGTTGGCAGCCAGGTGGCACATGAGTGGAGTAAGGAAGAGCTTACCTCAGATGCTTACCGGTAAGCATTTTGCCTCAGTTTCCTCACCTGTAAAATGGGGGTGATAACAGCACCTATCTCCCAAGGTGGCCATGAGGATCTATTTGAAATCTCTGTAAAGTGCTTAGCCAATGCAAGGCACAAAGAAGACACTTGTTTACCTCCTTCCAAATGGACAGGGTGAAGGACAGAAATCACCGAATGTTGATGGGTTTTTCTCTTTTTAAAAAATAAACTTTTTTTTAACATCATTTACATCCAATGGATACTCAGATAAGTGAAGGCCACGGGGTAGGGCTTAAGCCTTTATACATGCATGCACCTGGCACACAACAGGCGCTTAATAGATGCTGATGGATGGACCGTTTGAGTCCGGGGGGCACTAATAAACTCTCCCCCAATCCCCCTCCAACAGAGAGAGCAAAAGCGCTCAATCCTCACCGCGGAGCATGACGGGACATGTAGTGTCCGTCTCTTCCCTCCTCCCGCCTCTTTCGAGCTAAGCTTCCCTTCGGCTGGGGCCGCCTCTCCCTTCCCGACAGGCCCCGCGAGGTTTCTGGCCTCTGATTGGCTAAAGCTGGGGGAGGGGGCGGGCGTCTCCACCGGCAGCCGTTGCCCGGCGTTTCCGGTGTGAGGCCTGAGCCGGTAGCCCTACGCTGTGAGTCTTGTTTGGGGGAGGGGGGGAGGGGATCGGCCGCGGAGGAAGAAGAGAGATCGGCTGAGGCGGCGGTGGGAGAGGAGAGCGGGGACAGGACGAGATCGCAGCCTCCCTGACTCGCAGGCCCGGGAGGGGCGCGCGGTGTAGAACGCGTGGACGCGGGGAGAGGAGGGGGAGAGGTAGGGCCTTGACTGGGGGGAGGGGGAAGCGATAAACAAGGGCGCTAGCGCGCTTGCGCGGGAGCATCCCTAGGGGCGCGGGGCAGGGCGGGGCGGAGCCCACGTGGGATGGGTTGTGGGGCTGAGGTCTACCAGGGTGGCGCCCCTCCCCCGGCTACCCTGGGAGGCGGGGACTGAGGGAGCCTGGGCTACGTGCGAGGGAGGAAGCTCTGGAACGGGACGAGCCTCTAGAGTTGGGAACTGGGCCCAGCCCGCGGGTGGGAGGGGACCTCCGGTCCAGCCCTCTGCCCGTCTGCTCTCGTAGACACGTTTCAGGACGCTTGTCCCGTGTCAAGGCCCCGCGCCCCGAGGGACGTCCGGGAAAGTAAAGTAGGAGCCTGACCACTTTGGCGTCCCGGCGGCCGCGTCATCGTGCATTTCCCCCTCCCCACCCCCAAGGCAGGCTCGGTTTGGGAGGAAAACTCTGGGGGAGGGGGAAGGGGGTGCCCAAGAAACACTAGATGACCCTCTTCCCAAGGAAGTCTGGGCATGATTAAAGTTTTGGTTAAAAGTTGAGAAAGACCCCGGGGCCCTCAACGGCGGCTTCTTATCCTTGGAAAGATTGGTTCAGACTTGAGCCTCCGAAGCCACGATGAAGAATCGGGACAAAGAGGGCGGTGCTTCGAAGCTGCCAGCCAGCCCTTCCAAAGCAAAAGCCCGAGCGGGGCCTCAGGAGCCCGATGCATCGCAGACCTCGAGGCCCGAGGATGCCCAGGAGCCCAGGAGCCAGGGGGTTCCCAAAGCGGACGGACGAAGTCCCGCCGGCCAGACCCAGGAGAAGAACGAAGGTATGTGCCGGGAGGCTATTGCCTCCTCCCTGGTAGAGTCACAGGATGGGAACTTTTGGCCACAGCCCCTGGAGAGAGGGGAATGAGAGGGTGATGGCGACCCCGGCTAACTCAGAAGCAGACTAAGATGATTCCCATACCTAGGTCCTCTAGTAACAACTCCAATTTCCAGGGTGTTTAGTTTGTAAACTTCTTCCTCCAGTTGGTTTTGTGGGTAAGGTAGCATATGCATGGTATTCCTCATTTTGTGAGAAAATGCTTTAAAAGTCATAAGCTCGAGTTAACCTCTCGGAGCTCCTGACACAGTCACTCCAAAATACTCCAAATATAAGTCATAAGGGGCAGCTAGGTGGCGCAGTGGATAGAGCACTGGCCCTGGATTCAGGAGTACCTGAGTTCAAATTCGACCTCAGACACTTAACACTTACTAGCTGTGTGACCCTGGGCAAGTCACTTAACCCCAATTGCCCAGCAAAAAAACAAAAACAAAAACCAAATATAAGTCATAAGCTCTCTATACTGTACATATGCATTATTTTCCAGGCCCAGAGAGGTTTTGACTTGCTCTTAGCTACTAGGTACGAGTATGTCAAGAAGTGCATAGCAGAGCTCCTTAAGAGCAGGGGCTGTCTTTTGCCTTTCTTTGTATCCCAGCACTTAGCACAATGCCTGGCACAGTACATGCTTATGGACTGACTGACCTATACTTCCTGTTTACCTGCATTTCCTCTTCTCTGCTCATGACTTATGCCCTGAAGGGGAAGCCCAGACTAAGAGGATTAAATTTAATGAAATGGTCTTAGAAGTGGCTAGTGGAGCAGGATTCTTCCAACAGCTTGAGGAACTTCCTTGGACAGATTTTTAGAAATCTTTGGGAACTTCCTTAAGCAAGATGGCTTAGTGGATTCGAGAGGGTTGGGCTTGGAAGCAGGCCTCAAGGAGCCTCAGGTTCCTAGCTGGATAACTATGCCTAAGCTACAACTGCTCTCGGCTTCACTGGTTTCCTCTATAAAAAACAGCAAAATAATCATTATGACATGTACTTCAGAGAGCTGCTGGAAGGAATTCTGTTTTGCAAACCTTAATTGGAGCTATTAATTTCACTTTCTTCCCTGTTTTTCTGCTGCAGGGGGACCAACCAAGAATTCCCAGCCAGGGCCTGATTGTGATGTCTCTGAAGAGCTGAGTCGGCAGCTGGAAGACATACTGAACACCTATTGTGTTGATAGCAGTCAGGAGGGACCGGCTGATGATGGAGGCCAGAATGAACACCCAGAGCCAGATGAGGTTGAGAAGAGCAGGAATTATGCTGCCCGGAACGGAGAACCGGAACCAGGAACCCCTGAAGTCAATGGAGTGAAGGAAATCACCAAAGGAGAGCCCGGTGTTGAAGAGATCCGGGCAAATGATGAGAGTGGGGACCGAGAGCAGAAGCGGGCCCAGGAGAAGAAGAAGGCCAAAGGCCTGGGTAAGGAGGTGGAAGCTTTGGGTACATTGAGTTTCAAGGTTTTATCACATTATGGATGGTATCACCCTTGTCTATGGGGCTGTTGGGTCGGTCTCCTTCTCTGCCTCCCCACCTTCAAAGTGTAAGAGCCTTGAGGGCAGACTTTGTCCCTTCCCATCTTTGTATCCAGCCACTTGAATTTGCTTTCAAGGAGTGAGAGGGAATTTGGAGACCCTGGGCAAATGACAGCCCCAATTGCCTCAGAGAGAAAGAGAGAAGTTGGAGTGTCGCTTGTGACCTGCCCCATCTGCAGGTGCTGAGCAGCAGTACTTTTGTGTAGATCCTGCAGTAATTCTGCAGATCCTGATGATTGAGGCTTCAACTACTGGGGATTTCTCTTTGTTCATCTCTTCCTTTCCTGCCATCATTGTTTTCCCTCTTTAATGAGGAAAAATCTACAGGTCCTCAGAAAACATTTGGAAAGGAAATCACTGAATTTGGCAGGAATGTGCTAGGTCTTTGAGGGAGGAAGAGGAAGACCTGAGCGTCCACCCCCCAGTTTTCACCCTCTTCATCTGTGTGGCAAACCTTGGGTCTTAGCTGAGGGCTGAGTACTCGGGGAATGGGATTTGGGGCCGAGAGCCCACCTGAGGGTCTCCTGTTGCTTGGAGGCGTACGTAAAGAAGATTCACTGTGTGTCCCTCTGCCTTCCAGGGAAGGAGATCACTTTGCTAATGCAGACACTGAACACCCTTAGCACCCCGGAGGAGAAGTTGGCCGCACTATGCAAGAAATACGCTGAACTGGTCAGTTCTGGGCCCTTCTTCTACCTCCTTCAGGGTTGTGGAATCTGGGTGACCTCAAGGTTGGCATGGGCCTGACCCTGAGGGGGAAATGCAGATGATAACATGTCCTAACCTGGGGACTAATATTTCTCTGAAAATGAGTAGAGGCAGGGAAGGGACTGGCGGAATCCCCCCAGCAATATTCCCTAGGGGCTCAGAGAAAGCAGAGAGCATTTAAGGTTCCTAGAAGAATTGCCCACAGAATAAATCTCCCTCCATTCAGGAGTGCTCCCCTTCTTTGGGGGCTGTGAACTAGACTCTGTGCCTAGCAATGCACCTCCAGCATGGATGGGGTCACATCAGAAATTAACCAGGGGAAAAGGGCAGGCAGCTAAGTGGTGCATTGCATAAAGTACCAGCTCTGGATTCAGGAGGACCTGAGTTCAAATCCTGCCTCAGACACTTGACACTTACTAGCTCTGTGACCTTGGGCAAGTCACTTAATCCTCACTGTCCCACAAAAAACAACAACAAAAATAATAGAAATGATGTGGGGGGGTGGGTGTGTGCAGTGTTTGGCAGTTAATGCTGCCAGGGCCCTTTGCTTTAGAAACTGCCAGAGCTATCACCTGCTTGGCAGCCTCCCTGTGCCATGGAGGGGGTTGCTGAGGAGGCAGGCTCAGAGGTGCTTCAGTAACACAGTCAAGGTCACTCGGCCAAGAAGGGCCTGGCTTCCAGGCTGTAACACTCTGTTCCTTCTCCCCACATGGCCTGGAACTTGGACTCCATGAACTGTCTGGCCTTAGGCTCTCTGGCTGCTTTGTTAGGGGGGCAGTGAGAGGGGGAGGGAGGAAGGCTGTGGGCTGTTGACCGCTTCTGCCTCCTTCATTGTGGCAGAGGGCAGCCTCGATACCTCCCACCCTGCCTCTCTCCTAGAGCCAATGAGGTGTGGGACAGGCTAAAGGGGCTGGCTTCTTTTGGTTCTCTGAGACAGTGTTGTGGGGTGCTGGTCCTCTCATCTGGGGCTCTGAGCACTCTGTACAGCAGATACTTTATAAGCATTAGCCCCATTTTACAGAGGAGACTGATGTTCCAAGAGGCTCAGGGACTTGCCCAATATCCCCCAACCTGTAAGTGTTGAAATGAGGGGGAGGAAGGCAGGAAATGGAGAGATGGAATTCAAAGATGCTTGTCTGGCTGCTTTGGCCAGACTCCCTAAAGGATTGGCTCCCGGGCTGACCCCCATACAGTGCCGCATGCTCCTTGCCTCTTCTTCCTTACAGCTGGAGGAGCACCGCAATTCCCAGAAACAGATGAAAGTCCTGCAGAAGAAGCAGAGCCAGCTGGTGCAGGAGAAGGACCAGCTGAGGAGCGAGCACAGCCGGGCTGTCCTGGCCCGCAGCAAGCTGGAGAGCCTGTGTCGGGAGCTTCAGAGACACAACCGAACCCTCAAGGTGACCCGGCTGCCCATGGCCTGCCAGCCCCACGGTCGGGGGGTCAGGCACCCGAGAGTGGGCAGAGATCGTTGTCGCTCACTGTTAGAACCCCAGGGAGGCATCTTCCCCTTCTAGGCGACAGGTGAAGGCTGGACTGCACCTGGTGCTGGTGGTTGGGTGATTGGAAGCCTTCCCAGTTCAGTCTGGGGTCACCTTTCAGCCTCTCAGTTGTAACTCCACACCAGTTAGCCGGGCCCCTCACCACTGCCACAGCGGCAGCCTCTGCTAGGACAGGGGTGGGGGGAGCCCTTTGAGATGTCACCGGGACCCGCTAGGGCCCCTCCGGCCAGCACCACTTAGCCCGCGTCCTCCCTCCTGCCTTACAGGAAGAAGGAGTCCAGCGAGCGAGGGAGGAAGAGGAGAAGAGGAAAGAGGTGACCTCCCACTTCCAGGTGACCCTGAGTGACATCCAGCTGCAGATGGAACAGCACAACGAGCGCAACTCCAAGCTGCGCCAGGAGAACGCAGAGCTGGCAGAGCGGCTGAAGAAGCTCATCGAGCAGTACGAGCTGAGGGAGGAGGTGAGGGCACGGTGATGTGTGTAGCCCCGGGGGAGGGGGGGGACCTCCAAGGCTAGGCCTGTCAGTAGCAGAAGTAGAATTTGAACCCAGGCATCCTGCCTTTGAGTCTTGTGTTCCTTGCCAGCCCAGGTTGATGTTTAGGGTGGTGACAAGCATGGGGCCTTCACTAAGCTGGGCTGGGGCTTTGGAGAGGCCAGGTGTTGTCAGGTGAGATGGGGGTTCAGCCCAGCCCCAGATGACTAAATGAGTGGTCACCAGCTTCTTCCCAGGGTAGCGTAAACCTCCCTTTGCTCCAGGCCCAGCCACCTGGGCACTGGCCTTAACTCTTCCCTCCTGGGGGCTTCTCTTGGCAGCACATTGACAAGGTCTTCAAACACAAGGACCTGCAGCAGCAGTTGGTGGATGCCAAGCTCCTGCAGGCCCAGGAGATGCTGAAGGAGGCTGAGGACAGGCACCAGCGAGAGAAAGACTTTGTAAGTGTCGCTGTAAGGGACCTGTCTTTCCTCTCTCCCTCCCCACCAAAACCAGAACCCTGCCTCTGCTAGGGAGCTGACCAGCCATGCTTCACCCAAGGCAGATGCTGGGCTGTAGATGCTCATCTCGTTAGCCTTTGGTCTCATCTGTAGCCAAGGAACATTATGCAGGCCCTGGGACACCACCCAGGGAGCCAGGGCTGGATAGGACCTGATCTGTGGCCTCTGGGGTTCAGCCTGGGGGCTGTGATACAGAGATGATATACAGGGGCAGCTGGGTGGCACAGTAGATAGAGCACCGGCCTTGGATTCAGGAAGACCTGAGTTCAAATCTGGCCTCAGACCCTTAACACTAGCTGTGTGACCCTGGGCAGGTCACTTAACCCTGATTGCCTCACCAAAAAAAAACCAAAAACAGATGACATACAAAAAGGGTGGGGACTCGGGAATGCTGCAAGGAGGGCCTGGGGGATACTGGGCTTAGAGCCCAAGACCTCGGTGGCCTCGGGCTTTTGGCCAGTCTACCTCTTACATTGTCTGCGCCTCAATTTCCTCATCTGTAAAATCTGGGGGTGATAGAAGATTCCCAAATAAGGTCAGGGCAACAGACGCTGGGGCACAGAGGTTGGTCTTTCCAAGGCCTTGGCGGAGAGCGTACTGTGGCCAGGCTTACACGCTGTTGTCCCCCAGTGGCAGCAGAGCTCTGGGCTGTGCTGCCCTTGCTCTGAGACCGTGACTCTGACTCTCCTGCTTGTCTCTGGAACAGCTGCTGAAGGAAGCCGTGGAGTCCCAGCGAGTGTGTGAGCTGATGAAGCAGCAGGAGACCCACCTGAAGCAGCAGGTAAGGCCGGACTGAGGGAGGCAGCACCCCTGGCGGGTGGTAGACAGGCCATGGCAGCTGGCCAGCACCATCAGGGACCTGATGCCCGTGCTCTTGTCTTCACAGCTCGCATTGTACACAGAGAAGTTTGAGGAGTTCCAGAACACTCTGTCCAAGAGCAGCGAGGTATTCACAACGTTTAAGCAGGAGATGGAAAAGGTAAGTCCCTTGGCCCTACTGGGAAAGGGCAAGGCCCTCAGCTGCCGGCATGTCTGTCTGGTCATCTGTAGCAGGGACATAGCCCTGCTTGGCCTTCTCAACGATCACGGGAAGCATCAGGGACAATGGGAGACCTTGTTTTTCTTCTAGGGCCAGGGCTGGCTTAGGGACTCCACTTTGGGAAGGGGCATTTGCCTAGTCCTACCTGCTCCTTTGTTTTTGTTGTTGTTAAATTTGGAGTTGGAGGGAATAGGATACAGCTCTTCCTAGTAAAGTAAAGCTGTTGTGTGGACAAAGGACTCTGAGCTACTTTGCTGTGACCATCACTTGTGGTACACTGTACCACTCTAGGAAAACCTTGGGTTGAGGCATTGTCCCCACTGTCCCTCCACCCTCGGGTCCCCTTCAGCTCCCAAGGGCACAGTAACAGTTCTCTTTTACTCCTCCCATGACAGATGACCAAAAAGATCAAGAAGCTGGAGAAAGAGACCACCATGTACCGATCCAGGTGGGAGAGCAGCAACAAGGCTCTGCTCGAGATGGCCGAAGAGGTGCGTGGAAGGATCCTTTCTGTGGGAGGGGGCAGCCACCCCCAAGCTGCTGGGATGTGCTGCTTAGGAAGGTGGTGGAGAAGGAAAGAGTGAGAAATCTTAGGGAGCTGGGCTGGGCACAGGCTGTCACCTTGGTGTGACACTCCTGCTGGAGGCGCCGGACCATGGGATGGGGGGGGGGGGCAATGAGCCTTGGGATTCAAGCTGCCCCATAGGAAGGGGGCACAGGAGGGGGCCCTTCTGTTGCCTGCTTCTAAAAATGCACCTTTTCTTTCAGAAAACTCTTCGAGACAAGGAGCTGGACAGCCTGCAGGTGAAAATCCAGCGGCTTGAGAAGCTCTGCCGGGCTTTGCAGAGTGAACGAAATGACCTGAGCAAGAAGGTGCAGGACCTGAGTGCCCATCCCCCACCCGGTGAAGCCAGCGGCCCTCAGAGGGACAGCAGCACTGAGCCGAGGGGGGAGAGCCTGAACTCCGGGGGCCCCCAGGGCCTAGAACTGAGCACAAGTGGTGCAGGCCACGCGGAGACTGAGGCAGCCACCCCTTCTGCTGACTAGAGAGCCCCAGGCGAAAGGAAGACCGGGGTGCCAGGAGGGAGCTTGCGGATGTCACAGGCCCCGCTGCCGTGGGGAAGAGCTGGGCCCGGCAGGCATTTGCCACTTTCTGCTTTAGGTTCTGGAAGATGGTTTTTATATATATATGGCATATAAAAGTGTGTGCCAAGCCCCATGCTTTTATATACATACATGTATAAAACAGTGCTCACTTGCCCATGCCTTGTTGCATGGGGAGAGACGAGTGACTAATCAGTGTGTTGGAGGGGCTCAGCAGAGCAGTCGCCGCTGTCACTGCTCGTGGTCAGGGCAGGTTAAATGGCTGCTGCTCCCTCCTCCCCGCCTCCCCCCCTCCCTGCCTCCCTCCCGGATTCACCTCTGGGAGCATGGCTTCACTAGTGCCCGGCCAGTGCATCCGCACCCAAGTGCACACGCCTGCTCTTGTATTCTGGTTGAGAGGACTGGGCTGGCTCTGGCTCGGCGTTCCCGCAGTGCTGAGAGCCTTTTTGCCCCTCTTGCTCTGGGAGCCCCGCAGGGATTCAGAGCCAACGTTAATAGTGTTTTCTAGTGAAGAGAAGAGACGAGAGCTCGGAGCCCATTTATGTTGAGCCACCCAGGGGGAGCCTCATGCTTTCCAGTTGTGCCCAAACTAGACAGTGCGTCCCAGTAGCCTTATGACTCACAGGTGCCTCTCCCTCCAGCACAAGTGGATTGAAAAGAGATCATCCAAAGGGTTGTTTCCCAAGGTGGTTTGGGGGGGGGGGGGTGCACAGGAGGGTGTTATAGTGGAGGGATTGATGAGGTAGGAGGAGACAGCCCTAGGGCATCTGCCTTCTTGTATCTACTATCTGGGTCCTGTAGCTGAGTTGGTACAGTGGTTGCATGCTCCTCATGGAGAGAGATTGATGTTTCCCTTTAGTGTTTCCTAGGACCTGCTTGAATCATTGCAAGGGCTGTAGAGCCCTGGGGGCTGCCTCTTGTTGCTGTAGCAGCTCAGCCCCAGGATCTCGGCCGTCCCCACCCATTTCCATGGGCTCCTCAGAATGAGGTTGCTCTGGTGAAGTGTCCGGCAAGACCTCCCCTCTACCCACGGACGCTGAGCAGAGGTCACAGGACCTGTTGTTCTGAGTTTGGCCTTGAACTCCAGGCTCTAGCTACCGATGGGCCTCTGTACTGGCTGAGGCCAGAAGGGCACATGGTAGCTCCCAAATTGGCCCGTCCCTGGAAGAGACCAGAAATCCACAGCCCAAGAATCATTTTTGGCTGATGACAAGGGAGTCTGCCCTTCGCTGTTCTTAACCGGGCTGTGCTATGAGGGCATTCCCCAGCTGCCACGCCAGGCTGTCCTCATGCCCTCTGCTCCAGCCCAGCCTTTTGCCTCAGTGGGACCAAAGGAGCTACAACAACTGCAGGGCAGAGTAGACCAGGGGGCTGTCTTGGAGGACCCGGCTGTTGTTTCTTCCCGTCCATCCCCTCGTTTCTCCTCCCTGGCCTTTTTCCATGTTGCTGAGTCCTGCTCACAGACTAACCCTGAATCATGTTCTTACAGACCTTGTTCTCTAATGTTACAGTCTTCCCCTCCCCTTGTGTCTTTTGGGTGGTTCTGGATTTAATCTCCTTCCCAGCTCTGGGAAAGACCCTTCCCCAGGGGACTCCTAGACAGAGACCACAATAGCATCCACCTGATACTTTGTATGCGCCCATCTTGTCTTTGTCCGACCTGAAGGTGAGGGAGTCAGGCAGTTATCAGGGCCTCTCGGGCTGGAGGTGGAACTGGGGGTGAATGGATAGATGTCTCCCCTAGAGCCCGACCAACACTTGGTTTAATTTGCATTCCAAACTCAGAAACATTTCCCCACCTCTGGGGTAGAAGAGATGGGTCCACGAGTCGTCCCTGCCCCTTTCTTCCTCTTCAGTCTTCCAAGGTGCCCCTTCTGCCCTTTGCCTCTTCCCCAAGGCCATGCGGGGAAGTCAGTTTGGGCTTCTCTGCTGCATGGAGAGAGCATGGACAGGCACTCACCCAATTCACTTCAGCTACCTCTAAGCTGCTGTAGGCCTGGGGCTACAGAGCCAGCTCCGGGCCCCTTGCTGGGACACTGAACCCAGATGCTTCATCTGGCCACAGACTTCTTGGTTCGACACCCAGTAAACCCTCTTTCCAGGACTCATTTAGTGCTGGGTCTGCTCATCCAGGCAGCCGCACTAGGGCTTCCTTTCTCCCTTGGCCCCCTTTTTAATTCTTAGCCTTTTTCCCCACTAGTGACCAAATTCCGAGTTCACCATGCCTGCTGCTGGCTGCTCTCCAAAGGGAGCTGGTCCAGGCTACAGCTCCCTCCTTTTGGTTTCTTAAAGTGGATGCTTGGCCCTGGGCAGTCAAGGGGCTGGATTGTACAAGGAGCCTGGGCAAGCCTCAGTGGCAGTGGGTGAGGTACCCCAAGAGGGGTGTCCAAAAAGAGGGTCGTACTTGGCCTCCTTAGCCTTGGGCCCTTCCTTGTTTCAGGGATTCAGCCCCACGCACACTTTCCTCTCCTACCCGTGGCCCTTGTCCTAAGAATGCATCCAGGCCATTGGGCCATGAGCACAGAGCATGTGATGATATGTGCCACAGCATTCTGGGGTTGATTCTATAGGGGTCAAACTTAGGCATTTTCTGTGGTTAGATGGCTCTGTTTGGGGCTGTGGAACATTGCCCCCCCCCCAGCTTGCCAATGGCACAGCAGGGTAGACAGGGTTTGGGGGGGGGGGAGAGCTTCCTGTCTGGTGTGGGCCCTCCAGGCAGCCTGACCCCATGGGGTTGGAAGCTGGATGCTAACAGCTGTCTTTTTCCTTTTCACAACAGACATGGGGTGGGGGTGGATTTTGATGTATTTTTAACCACATTAAATAGTCTATGCCTTAATTTGATCCTGCCTCCCGTGATCTATCTGGTGTGTTTGATTCAAGCAATTCAGCTAGGTGATTTCCAGCCACATCTATCTCAGCTTCCACAGGCATCAACATGTTCTGGGTCGTCCATGGCCCGGTCCTAATCCTGCCAATCTAGCACAGGGTTAGTGACATAGCAGGTTGTAATTGGGCAGGTGCTCAGGGAAGGAAGGTTCTCTGGACTCAAGATTTACAACATAGGAATCTTTCCCTTCTTTCTCTGTGTCTGTCTCTCCCTATCCAATCCAGTATTCCATGGACAGCTGCCAAGTCTCATTGATTCTCCACAGCATATCTCAGATCCATCCCCCTCTGTCCACTCAGTTACAACAGGCTTCAGGCCATCCCCACCTTCCTGGATTTATCAAGATGACCTAATTCGGCTCTGCTTCCTTTGTCCCCTCTCCAGTCCAATGTTTGCACAGCCACCAAATTGAGCTCATTTCAAAAGTACCAGTCCCTCAATAAACCCCAGTCTAGGGGCAGCTAGGTGGCGCAGTGGATAGAGCACCGGCCCTGGAGTCAGGAGTACCTGAGTTCAAATCCGGCCTCAGACACTTAACACTGGCTGTGTGACCTTGGGCAGGTCACTTAACCCCAATTGCCTCACTAAAAAAAAAAAAAATTAAATAAATAAACCCCAGTCTACCTTGCCAGACAATTTCTGCTACTTCTCACAAACTCTGTCCCCATATTCAGCCTCCACCCCCAGCCTCTGTACAGGCTGGAGAGGTCCATCTTCCCTGTGCTCACCTTAGGCTTCCTTGAAGGCTCAGCTCAGGTTTGACCTTTGAGTGGTGGCTTTTCCTGTTCCCTAGCAGGTGGTTAGTACTCTCTCCCAAATGCACTCTCTATATACCTTGTATTTACTTCTCTATTACCTCCCCTGAAGGTAAGTTCCTTGAAGGCAGGGACTCTTGTCTTTGTAGTTCCAGTGCCACACATGAAGATGCTTAATAAATCCTATTGGTATCTAAATTGAAAGCATGGTGTTACTTGAGACCATTCTGAGAACACCTGCGGGCCTTTCACTAGCTACCTCTCAATACTGTGGTGAAGAACCATAAAACCCTTTAGGGGTGGCTAGGTGGCCAGGTAGATAGAGCCCTGTACTTGGAATCCAGAGGACCTGAGTTCCAATCCAGTCGCAGACACTCAGTAGCTGAATAACCCTGGACAAGTCACTTAGCCTTGATCTACCTGGCTTCCCCTTTCTGGAAAGGGGGGATGATAATAGCACCCATCTCCTAGTGTGGTAGCGAGGACCAAATGAGATAGAGTGCTTTGCAAAACTTAAAACGCTATAAAAATGCTAGCTACTGTTATTGTCAGACTCAAAAGCATTGGCATTATCTGTGGGCTACTGTATCATGTCTACACACTCCTAACCCGGCTATTGTTCTCCAAAGTGGAACTGACTAATGTATAACCCATATCCGATTGTTTGCTGGCCTCAGGAGGGGGGAGGGAAGGGAGGATGGGAGAAAAATTTGGAACTCAAAAAATAGCTTTACATATAATTGAGAAAAATTAAAAATTAAAAAAACAAAACAAAAAACCCCGACAAAATGAAACTGACCGGCCCTTGTGGTTTCTGGGAAATTCCGATGTGAGAAAGGCCATTAGTGCCTCATCCAGCAGCCTCAGGCTCAGGCTAAGAAGGGGCCCCCCTCACTCGGTCATTCACCCGCTCTTAAAGGAGAGCTTTAAAGCCAAACCTCAGAAGGGAGGAGCATCTCTACCTTAAAAAGCCTAGGCTGCCTCTAAGCAGATCGAGCCTGGGAGCACAGAGAAGAGGCGTCCCCTTTAAATGCAAATCACTCCCAGCTCTAGACACACACACACACACACACACACACACACACACACCACACGCACATACACATCCCAGGGAGTGGGAGGCGGGGGAGACAAGGCCGGACGCCGCCACAGCTGCACAGGTACAGGCAGCTTCTGCTGGGATCTGTCCAGGTCAGTCTCTCTCCGTGGGGCCAGATACCAGATTGTGGGGGATGGAGCAAACGGGGTCCCAACGTGCCCTTTCAGAGAGCCAGCCGCTGGGCAGAGCGTTGCATTGTGGAATGTTGAGCCGCATGTTCCACAGCCCTGGCCTAAGCGGGACAGGATATCCCTGGGCAGCTCGGCGGCCATGGGGGCTGTGCGCTGGCTCCAGGCTGACCCAGCCACGCAAAGGCTAGCAGACCTACCTAGATACCTGCCTGCAGGCACCAGGGCTTCTCTGGGTGGTGACACAGAAGGCCAAGCAGAGGGAAAGCTGCAGGGGAGGCGGGGTCTGCTGCCACAGTGCCAGCCATACAGCAGGTGCCTAATAAGTGCTTGTTGATGAATAATAACAGATCACTTTTCTGGAGGAATTTAGCGGTTAAAGAAAAACACTGCCCACAGCCACCCATCAGCAGGACCATGCACAGTTTTACAGATGAGGACACTGAGGTTCAGGGGATAATTTGTCCAGAATCACACTGGATCCCAGATGTCCTGAATGCAGGTCCAACATTCTTTCCACTCAAACTGGAACCCAGAGAATCCCCCAGCAGCATGCCAGCCATCAGCACATAGAGACAAGCACATACACAGGCAGCCTTTCTTAAGAGACTGACACCAGTTCCTCTCCCCAACTGAGGAGAGGGAGGGCCTAGGGCCAGGACTGTATAGGGAGTGACCTCTTTGACTTGGGGTGGGCAGCCTTGCCCTGTCTCTCAACTCTTCTTGCCTGCAGAGAAGTTAGAAGAGATTCCTTGGCATTGAAGATCTGTACCCTCAATGAATGTTGACAGACACATCCCTGGGAGTGGGAGGCTGGGAACTGGGCTGGCAGGTCCCCAACCAAACAGGAGAGCCTTTTCAGAAGGCCAGGACACAATAACCAAGGCACTGCCCTCATGCCACTCTAAGCCTCAGTCTCCACTTGGCTCTCAGCACATTTGTTCTCCCAACACAGGGACAGCTGCCCCTCTTCCTTATCCTGGGCTGCTCCCCCCCCACACACACATACATACACCAGCTTCCTGGGTGCGTGTGGGGAACCTGAAACAGGGCATGAGGAAGTTCCCCATCTGGGACTCTTGGACTGGAATTACCCGCCTCAGGCTGCCCCTCTCACCAAAGCAGGAGCTTTGAGAGCTTGGAGGCTTATAAGGGAAGGCTGAGGTTTGATACCGTTAGTAGCAAGCTCAGCCAATGAGCAGCAAGTGGAACAGAAGGAAAGCTGGTTGAGACATCCCTAATCATCCCCCACAGCATCAGAGTGAGTCCCCTCACACCTTCTCCCTGGCCCCAACTGCCAGTCACTGCCTCTAGGATCTAGGCCTATATCCCAGGCCCGGTCCTTAAAGAGTCCAGAAGTGATGAATGGCATTGGTCCCGGGGCAGAGGGTGTGGGTGAAATGCCCATTTCTGGAGCAATTTCAAGTTTGCAGAGTTCTTTCTACACGATAACCCTGTGAGGTTGCTTACTGTATTGATACACCCATGTTTACAAAGATTAAATGAAGGTGCAGAGTGGGCCAGGAGTCAAACTCTGGGCTCCTGAAACCAAGCCAGGGGCACTCCTCATTGTACCCCCTGTGTCTGACAAGGGCAAAGGAGTTCAGGAGGAGGGCTATGAGAACTGTGAGAAGGGGGTGATCCCTCTTAGCTGGGAAGAGAGCTTGGGAGAGGCTTTAAACAGGAGGGGACCCTTGTGCCTGGTTGGTAAGAGAGGGCCCAACTTTGACAGAGTGACGATGGGGGGATGAGAAAGGGGAAGGGAAGGGAAGAAATTTTAAGGTCTTACTGTGTGCCAGGCACTAGCCTGGCATGGACAGTGATATGAATGAAGCCCTTGGAAGTGGGAGTGGGAAGACAGATCAAGGGGTGGCCCAAAGGAGACAAGGCCAGAAGGACATTTGAAACCAGGTTGTGGATCATCTGGAATATCTGGGTCAGGAATCCTATGCGTTAGTGAGTAGGCAATGCTCCCCTCTCTCCATGGACACAGCACAGTAAGGGGCAGCTTGGGTCCACTATCTCAGAGTTTATTCTGGAGAAGATGCAGTGGGGGTGGGAGGACAGCTCCGTGTGACCTCCTCTGGGTGATGACCTCAGGCTTCCTGGCCTGGTGGACAAATGTGGAGTCTTAGCCTTCTGAGTCAGTTGGACTTCCCAAAGAATCAGCAGCAGGAGGGGTCTCAGAAGGCACCTAATCCAGCCTATACTTGAACGGGAGTCTCCTCCAAATCAGCTCTGATTCAGAGATGGCTGATGACAGAGATGACTCAGCTTCAGGACCTCCAGTGATGGGGAACTCCCTACATCTTGAGGTAGTCCATTAGACTTTTTTTTTTCTTTCTTTCTTTTTTTTTTTTTTTTAGGCAATGGGGGTTAAGTGACTTGCCCAGGGTCACACAGCTAGTAAATGTCAAATGTCTGAGGCCGGATTTGAACTCAGGTCCTCCTGAATCTAGGGCCGGTGCTTTAACCACTTCGCCATCTAGCTGCCCCCCCCCATTAGACTTTTGGATGCCTCTGATGGTTGGGAAGTTTTTTCTTGTCTCCAGCTAAATCCTGCCTCTCCACAGCTCTAAGCCATTGCTCCTCACTCTGCCCTCTGGGGCCAAGCCAAAGTGTCTCCCCGCTTGCTCCATGCCACTGGAACAGTGGACCATGACAGTAGCCGTTTCCCTCCCCACCCAGTGCACCCTGACCCTTGAGGAGCCACGCCTGTATACACACCAAAATGGATGACAAGAAGAAGAGGAGGAGCCCCAAGCCCTGCCTGGCGCAGCCTGCACCCCCTGCCAGTGCTCTGCGCAGGGTCCCAGTCCCTACCAGCCGAAGTGCCTCCTTCTCCTTGGGCCTCCCCCACCTGCCATCCCCAAAGCAGCGCACCAAGTTTAAGAGGTAAGTTGGTCTGCCGGGGACTCTGGGCTCAGCTCCAGTATGGGCATCTGTGACGTCCTCCTCCCCTCATCCCAGGACTGCTGAGGGAAGCATCAAGAATGATTGTCCCCATAGTACAGACAAGAAGACTGAGGGTCACATGAGGAAGCGGGGTGGAGCCCGGACTAGACTCTGGAGGGCAGAGGAGGCAGGGAGGGATTTGAAGGTAGCCCTACCAGCCCTCAGATATCTTTAAGCTAGCCAGTGTACAACCTGGAGGCCTGACCAGCGATTCCTCTCACCTATCCAGGGTGACGAAGGAGAAGGGCCGCCCTGTGCTGGCGGGTGGAGGGAGTGCCCCAGCGGGCACCCCCTTGCAGCACTCCTTCCTGACGGAGGTGACCGGTGTCTATGAGATGGAGGGAGGGCTACTCAACCTACTCAATGACTTCCATTCTGGCCGGCTCCAGGCCTTTGGTAGGTTTGTAAAGGGGGGTGGGGAAGTGGGGCATGTATGGAGGAGGGCTCTCGTTGGTCCAAAGTCTGGGGTACCAGGGATTCAAATTAGGATTAGAATGTAGACTCCTTGAGAGTAGAGATTAATTCTTTGTATTTGATTTGCCAGAACAGTGCCTAACACACAGTAGGTGATTAATAAATGCTTGCTGGTTGCCAGGGCTTTAAAGGTGAGGCTCTCCCTTCCCTACCAGGTTGGAATTTGTGGTTAGAGCCCCCCTCCCCCCACCCCAGCCTTGTGGGATGAGCTTTGAGTGGTGTGGTGATAGAGGGGTTACCCCCTTCAGTGGGGCCGGGCTGTGACCTGCACTGGGCTCCTTGGCCGGGCAGGGAAGGAGTGTTCCTTTGAGCAGCTGGAGCATGTCCGGGAGATGCAGGAGAAGCTGGCTCGGCTGCACTTCAGCCTGGATGTGTGTGGAGAGGAGGAGGAGGATGACGACGAGGCTGAGGCTGAAGGGCTGCCCCAGGAACAGAAGAAAACAGTGGCTGATCGGAACCTGGACCAGCTGCTTAGCAATGTGAGTTGGGAACGGGACTGTGAGGAGGCTGGGAATGAGAGGCATGAGCCCTCTGAGCTGGTGGGTACCCTCATGGGGCTGGAGCCTGACCCAGGATCCTGAGGGTGTGGGCTCCAGCTCCCTCCAAACCCCTTACCTTGGCCTGGGATGACCAGGGAGTGTCTCCATGACCCAGGGCTCAGGCCCATCCCTCTGATTCTTCTCTCCCCTTGCAGCTGGAGGACCTCAGCAACTCTATGTATCCTTCCTTGAGGAGGGGGGCTTCTTAGGATCTTTCCTGCCACCCTGGGATGGTTTTTGTTTTTGTTTTTGTTTTTTTGCAGGGTCATAGGAGTTAAGTGACTTGCTGGTACTTTATCCACTGCGCAACCTAGCTGCCCTGCTTGGGACAGTTTTTAACCCAGTAGGAACTGAACTGGGCTATGGGATTTAGAGCCAGAAGGGATCTTAGAGTACCCAAGGTCACACAGGGACAGAACCAGGATTCCAGACCAGCTCCTCTGACTCCACCTGCCCATGGTAGCTGGCCCTTTCCTTCCCAGCCCCCCAAAAAAGGATTTGCTAAGCAGGCAAGTACAGTGGGTGAGATTGGAGGGGAAGGGGCAGCTAGGTGGTGCAGTGGATAAAGCACCGGCCCTGGATTCAGGAGTATCTGAGTTCAAATTCGGCCTCAGATACTTGACATTTACTAGCTGCGTGACCCTGGGCAAGCCACTTAACCCCCATAGCCCCACCAACCCCCCCTCCAAAAAAAAGGGGTTGGAGGGGACAAGGTTTAACCTAATTATAAAGATGATTTTTCAAGAACTCCAGACAGCTTAGATCAAAGGCAGCATGGACTTGGGGAAAGAGAGAGTATTGTACTTTGATTTCAGTGACAGACTTTGGTTCAAACACTGCTCGGTGTCTCCAAACCTACTTGCAGCTTAGGGATAAAACTGGCCCCCGATAGAATTTAGAATTTAGATAGAATTTAAAGGTTATAGGTAATGAATGTCGTCATAACCAGCATCCTCAGAGCTGAAGGGAACATCTAGTCCAATCCTCAATTGTCCGATAATGAAGCCGAGGGCCAGAGAGGGGAAGGGGACTCAAGGTCACACAGCAAAAGCTGGCTGTGGGGACAGATGAGGAAGGGCGGGCCCTAGAGTGCCATTGGCCTGAGCAGTCTGATTCAGGTCAAGCATGTTTTAGCTGCAATCCTTAGCGCTTTGAAGGAAGAGGGCTCTGGTGACTATGGGCAGAGCTGTGGGGAGTTACCAAGAAGGAGCATGTGGGTCACCCAGGGTGGGCTGCAGTCCCATGATGCACAGCCCAGGCCCAGGCCACGCCATCGGCTTCCCTTAACTCCCCCTGCCTCCAGACAGAAGCTGCACCTGGCTGAGAACGCAGAACCTGAGGAGGCCCCCACAGCCTAAGTGGAGGCCCTTGCTTGGGACTCTTGAAAACTTGCTCTCAGCCTCAGTTTCCCCATGATGGCTGAGGGGAGCAACTGGACTCCCTCAGATCTGAGGGTATGAGGAAGGAGCCCAGGCCCCTTCATCACCCTGACTCTGTGACCTTCATTAGGACCTAGCCACAGCCCCAGGAGCTGTGTGACCCTGGGCCCTCGGACCTCACATGACCCCAAGCTCTGACCAGGCTGTGTCCTCTGGCCCTCCGATTTTACGTGACCCTGATCTCTGACCCAGGCTGTGATCTCCCCCTGGCCCTGCTGGACCTGTCCAGGCTGGGCCTCTGGCAGCTGAATTAAACATAAGGATGGACAGACGCCCACTTGGTTTCTGTGTCTTCATTGGCGCCTCCCACTTCACGTGCAGCTCATCCCGGCCAATCAGCTGCCTGAGTCGCTGTGCTCCCCTTTGGGTCAGGAAGATGCGCCTTAGCCTCTGAGGAGAGAGGGCTAAGAGCTCGGACGGGCACCGAGATCGGGCGGGGCGTTCTCGCTTACTGGGGCACGGCAGTGACGTATTTTCATGGAGACGGGCGGGCGGGCACTTTTCCCAAAAACACCGCGGCTCGGGCGTTCCCTTCACTATGGAGACGCGGGCGGGGCGATGACGAGATTTGTAGGCGCCGGCAAGGCCCTGACGGTTGAGCCTAGGTCCGGGACATGGAGCTCCAGGAGCTGGTTCGAAGAGTGACTATGCTGCAGGTGGGGACAGACCCCGACCTCCCGGGACTCCCTGCTTGCCCCCGTGCCCTTCCCCGGGCGGGTGGGCCCCCGGATTCTTGCCCGGTCCGGCGTGACCCCGTCCACCTATCCGCCAGGCTTGCGTGAGGGGCCGCCAGACCCGGAGGCGGCTGCGGAGCTTGAGAGCCGAGTACGAGGAGGTGGTGCGGCAGGTGGAGGGCGAGCTGGGCGGGCAGCTGCGCTGGGTAGGACGCTGGCTTCCCAGGCCCGTTTTCTCCCCGGAGACCCCCCGGGTAAGTCGCTAGGCCCCCGTGAGTGCTGAGCCGGGCCTGTGGCTGAGTCCAGCGCTCTGGACGCCGCCCTTGGGCCCTCTTCCCGGGGGGCTTTCACTTCCCTACTCCCCTGCGCTGTGTCTCTCCCCCCCACCCCCGCCCCGCGCGCTCAGCTGCATCCTCGCCTCCCTCCTCCCTCCAAGGGGGCAGAAGGGAAGTGGTTTAGGAGGCACCCCCGCCTCTGTCCTGATTGCCCAATAGAAAAGGACCCTCGGCCTCGGGGCAGGAGGAGACAGCGGCCCGGGACCCGCTCAGGAGCGCCCCAGCAGACTACGGGGTGAAGAGCCAGAGAGAGATGGAGGCTGGAGGGAAGGGAAGGGGTCCGAGCAGGGAGCTGGTCCTGGCCCTCAGCACGGCCTCCTGATGGAGGCTGGTGACACGGCGCTGACAAGGAACCCAGGTATCGCCCCTTCCCTCCTGCTGCCCCACGTCCTACCTAAGATCCCTAACTCCAGGTTGGAGCTAAATGGGGGCAGGAGGCATTTTTAGAGGAGGGGGGGACAAGCATTTCTGGCCAGTTTGGGGGCATTCTCTGACCTGTATTTCAATGTCTGCACATGCACAGAGGCCCTGGAGCTGACCCTGCCCTCCCAACCTGCCCACCTCCAGAGACTTCGAAGACATCTGGCCATGGAAATGCTCTGGCTACAGCAGGCCATTGTCAGTCGGAAGAAGGTAAGGTCCTGGTCTTCCACTGGCTCCTGTCAGCTCTCCCTCCCTACAAATGCAGTCTTGGGGGTCCTCAGCCTCCCGTGCCCTTTCCCAGCTTCTACATCTTCTTTTTTAACTTTGGAGCTGAGGAGGAAGGGCAAAGCCCTACAGAGCCTTAGGTGTTTGGCTTCACCCTGACAGCACTGCCTCTTATCTTCTACAGTATCTGCTTCTCAGACAAACACTGGATCTCCCAGAAGATTAGCTGGAGAGAGCTTTGCCTCAAGCAATGGGACCAGCAGAACGCCATCAACTGAGTGACCTGAGAGAACTGGGCTACTGCCTAAGCTGGGGAGCATATACTGCTAGGAAGGGCCTCACCATGTGTCCCTCCTGGAGACCCCTCCAGTAGGGCACGACTTTGGCCTTGCCCTCCAGACTGATTGCAGCTCTGTACACCAGGACCTCTCTTTCTCCATCCCCTGGCTCCAGGGGCCAGACTGGTATCAAAAATTTCTGAGCCTCAATACTACAGACCCAATACTGTTGGGAATAGGTGGGCCTGGGGCTGGGCCAAGGTGTAGCAACTCTACACCTGGAGAGAGGTGGAGTCTCTTTTATCAGCCCACAATCCTGCCTCCCAGCACCAGGCCTGAGGTTGGATAGAACCTGCTTCAGAGGGCTTCCTTTGAGTAGACTGTAGACCTGGCCATTCTGGCCAGAAAACAGGGACTTGGTGAGAAGTAGAGGGCAAAGTAAGAGAATCAGGTCACGGGGTTATTGGAGGAATAAAACTTCCATTTTGGAACTTGAGCAGTCCATCTGTTTGGCCTGGCATTTGTGTGTGCCATGAGAGGTACTGTTTGGACTCAGCCCTCCCTTCTTTCGGGACACGGTGCCCTCCCCAAAACCAGCTGGGCCTTTCTGACAAATGTTCAGCAATTGCATGGAGGTGTGTGTATTGGGGGAAGGGGTGTCTTCAAGCAGAAGCCAAATCACTGAATCATAGATTTAGAACTGGAAGAAACCGGGCAGCTAGGTGGTGCAGTGGATGGAGCACCGGCCCTGGAGTCAGGAGGACCTGAGCTCAAATCTGGCCTCAAACACTTAACACTTACTAGCTGTGTGACCCTGGGCAAGTCACTTAACCCCAATTGCCTCACTAAAAAAAAAAAAAACGGGAAGAAACCTTCCATCTTATCTAGCTCAATTCCCTTTGATGGGGGGAAAAAAGTTGAGGTCTCAGGAGGGAAAGGGACCAAGGTCAAAAAGGTTAAAGAAGCAGAATGAAGGAGCAGTTATTAGGGATTGGGTTCAGATAATAATTGGACTCAGTAATCAAAGTCTTCTCCAGTAACTGGGGTGAGCTCTCCTGGTCTCCCAGCTGCGTCCTTTGGGCTTCTAATGACTGACTAGAATGGGGAGGTAGGAGTTAAACCTCTGTCTTCCAGGGTCAGGCCTTCTAGCCCCTCCCTTCTTTGCCCTGACTGCCTAGCAACGCCTGAGCGTCCCTAGGCAGCCTAGACCAGGAGCACCATGGCTTCCACTGCTCCTGGGCCCCCTGTGGCCAGGAAGGTGGTGGTATACCGGAACGGGGACCCCTTCTCCCCAGGACGACGGCTGGTGGTCACCCACCGCCGTTTCCCCACCTTCGAGGCATTTCTTAATGAAGTGACAGCTGCTGTCCAGGCTCCTCTGGCCATCCGTACCCTCTACACCCCCCAGCATGGCCATGTCATCACCGACTTGTCAGAACTTCAGAGTGGTGGGGAATATGTTGCTGCCGGCTTTGAGCGTTTCCGGAGGTTGCCGTGAGTGGGGCCAGGAGACCTTTGGGGCAGCTAGAGATTATTATCCATCACCCCACCTGCACCAAAGACTATGAAGCTCTCCTTGAGTCATTTCCATGTCCCCCATATTGCCCTTATTAGCTCATGAGACATTGCTTTTTCCTCTATCTGTGGGTCTAGTTACATGCCCTGTCTCTGTATTAGACTAAGAACTCCCCAACCCTAGAGGCCGTTTCTTCCCCTGGACATCATCATATGCTGTGGTGATTGGTGTTGGCCAAAATAGAGATCCATGTATGGAGGGGTAGGGCTGGCCATGGATGACCCCAAAACTAACCTCACTGATCCTGAACTGCTCCCAGCTTAGGCCTCTCCACCTTTGATGGGGAGATCCTGGAGGCCCAGGCCTTCTTTGGTTTAGAACAGAGAACATCAACTTAGATTAATAGTCATTGCCAAAATGACCTGGTAGCAACTGAGTCTAAGAGCCAAAGAGAACCAGGCTGCAAGCAGGTGAAACATCCATCAGAATAGATCTGATGTCTGAAGGCTCAGGACTCCTCCCCTCCAATCCTAGAGAAGTAAATATGACCTCGGCTGTAGTACCGAAGAGCTCAGCAGCATGACTGGAAGGGAGGGGGGGAGAGGACGGTGGGATTGGAAAGAGGTGCCATGACCCAGGAGGTGACCATGTTTTCTGTGTCTTCCAGCTATATCTACCCTGGAGGGGAAAAACCAGGCAGGAAAAACATCAGGTTCCCGGTGGGTTCTGGGGAAGAAATTGTTTGTATCCTCTCAGACTCGGCCCGCCCTTCCTTCACCCATGTTTGCCCCCCAACATTTTGGGCCCAATAGATTCTCAAGGTGTGCCTGCCTCCCTGTGTTGGGCATAGCTCCGACTTTCACATGCAAAAGTACTGGCTTTGGAGTAAAGGGTACCATAGTTTACTTTCTACCAGTGGTCACCTGGGCAAGTCACTTAACCCTGTTGGGCCTGTTTCTTCATGAGGGGGTCCTTCCCCCACCCCCCAACCCCTACCCCCAGGCTTAAGCTGGCTGTGACCAACAGAGCAGACCAAGCTGAGCTGCAGATCCTTTTGACGGAACTCCTCAGGTTTGGCTTAGAATCAGAAGATGGTGATATATGTTCTAACTAGAAAGAACCACACATGGACCAAAAGGGGCAAGGGATTTGCCTGCAGTTAGAAGGAAGGCTGGGATTCAGACCTGTCCAGCTCAGTCTCCAGCTCTTCTCCACACTCCTTTGGCTGGGAAGCAGCATACAATCTAGCAGAGAGAAATCTGGGTTTTGGAGTCGAGACCACATGACCTTGGTCAAATTCCTTCCCTTCTGTGACACTGAGCATCCCCATCAATAAAGTGGGGATGAGCTAGTTACCTTAGAGCAAAGATGTGAGGATCATAGATTTAAAAGTAGAGAGGGACCTTAGAGGTCACCTAGTTCAAACTCCTCCTCTTACAAGAAGGAAACTGGCCCAGAGAAGTGGCAGAGGTGACTCCAAATCGACTGCTTTTTCCTCTGTACCAGGCTGGGCCAGCGATGTAGGTAAAGCCCTTTGCCAACTGTAAAGCACTATGTCACTGTCAGCTCTTATTTTATCAGGCTCCTCCAAGTCTCCAAAGACCAAATTACAGGCCTCCTGGAAGGAGGATCCCAGCCTTGGCCTCCTGCACAATTCAGTGAGTACTGAGGATACTGTGGGAGTGGAATGGGAATTGGGGCCCAGGGAAACTGCTGATAGGGTAGACCTATTCAGGCATGGCAAACTCTCTATTGGTTCCTCAAGAGTCTCCAAACACTGTGCCTCCCTCGCCTCGCGCTCATTGGGAGCTAAACTAAGGCCCCAAATGGCAGGCCACACAGAGCTCTGTCAAGTCCTCCTTCCTAGGTCCCTGTTCTGCTCTTGCCCTAGGGTGTTCAGAAATGGGGACCTGCTTAGCCCCCCTTTTAGCCTGCATCTGTCCCTTACCTCCCGTCAGGACTGGGGAGCAGTGTTGAGGCAACTGTCTGAGAAGGCCAAGCTGAAGGATGGGACCGTGAACAGGTAGGTGCTGGGCCAGGGGGGCCCAAGAGAGCTTCTTTGGTGACTCTCATGGACTCGGTCCTGCCACCTGGTGGCCAATAGAGGGAAAGGGGAAAGTGAATTGGAGACCAGTAGTTGGCTTTCTGGACTTATCACTGCACTCCAGGAGGGAAGGACCCTAGGATTCTGAGCTAGAAGGAACCTCTGAGTGATCACATTTGTCCGACTCCCAGTTACAGATGAAGAAATGAGATTTGAACTCGGGTCTCTCACTCCAACTCTAGGGAAAAGGCCATGTGGTCTAAATCCTGGCCTGTGAGCAAAGCAATGAATTCCAGTGGCTCGCTATTGCCTTTATCATCAATGGGATTCAAAGCCCTTCATCAACTGGCTTCCTCCTACCTTTACAGGCTTCCTCCTTAACATATACTCATCAGTTCAATGACACTGACTGGGCCACAAACAAGATACTTCATCTCTTGTCCCTGGGCATTCTCTCATGGCCTGTCCACCACGGCTGCAGTGTTTTTGCTCAATTACTGACTTCCCTGGCCTTCTTGAAGTCCCACCTAAAATCCCACCTTTTACAGAAAGCCTTCCCCAACTTCTCTTAATTCCATTGCCTTGTTAATTCCTATTTATCCTGTCTATAGCTTGCTTTGCACTTTTTTTGGCGTTGGATTCCCCATTAGATTATAAGGTCCTTGAGGGCAGGGGTTTTTACCTCTTTTTGTATCTCCAGCACTTAGCATAGTGCTTGGCACATAGTAGGCACTTAATAATTGTTTATTGATTGACCTCTTAGATGGTCTCCAAGTCCCTTCCAGCTCTAAATCTGATTCTGGAGATGTGAAGAACCTAGGCTCAAGCCTAACACCAGAAGCACTGCCTCTGGCTGTCTCTAAGATCCGCCCCTGCCAGGATCCACCCTTTCCTTTCTCTCCTCAGACTCTGCACACTGGAGGGCGTTCCAGTGTTGGGCAGAGAAACCCTGGTGAATGGTGGTTACTATGTGGCTGTATCAGAGGATGACTATAAGGCCCTTCCCTACCTAGAGCTTCTGGTGCCAAGTCCCTCCCTGCCTGGTGGCTTCTGGTATGTTAGGGTTTGGGAGGTATAGCCATGAGTTGGGTCAGGATGAGATGGGGATGGGTGGCAGGGAGGGGAGAGGTCCTCATCTCAGGGGCCTGGCTTGTGACCTTTTTTACTCTCCTGAATATGAGCGATGTGCTCAAATCATTCCCTTCTATGTTACAGGCGCCCACCAAGACTTGAGCCCAGAGCTTACAGGCAGAAGGTAGGTTGAGTGAGACAACCAGGAAAGAGTTGAAAGGGCATAATGGTGAAGCTCAAAGAGGGTGGGATCAATAATGCGGAAAAAGGCCTTGGAAATTCCTAGAGCCAAGTCATTTTACATATTGTACATATGAAGAAGCCAAGACTCGGAGCTAGTCACATACTATCTAGTTGGAGAGACAGGTCTCAAGCTCAGGTATACTGAGCCATAGTCCAGGAGTTGTCTTTAACATGATCCCTGTGACATGTCCCCCAGGCAGACAGCTTCTGGGCTCCAGGGGCCCAACCCTCCAAGAAGGAATCATCAGTTTACTTTGCCAAACCTATGCTGGCCCGACCCCATCTGAGAAGGCGCCCCCTCCGTCAGCCTGGTAAGCTGTCCCCCGATGTTTCCTGATGACTCTGTGAGCTAGGTGCCAGAGAGAGGCCCATTTTACAGATAAGGTACCTGAGGCTCGGAGAGTGCATGACCAAGATGGGAGTCAGATTAAGGGCTTCCAGACTCCAGGTTCATCACCCTTGTGACTGCCTGCATCCTCCTCTCTCCCTCGCACGCTTACCCTAGACAAGGAGAGTCAGGGAAGGGATTTCCAGAACTAGGGTTAACTCCAGCCCCAGGGTTATCCCATCTCCAAGGTCTCCCTGCCCTTTATATCTTCCAGGACAGACCGGAAAAGAATAGCTGGCCCCTTGTTACAATGTGTTACAATGGGGAAACTGCTGAACCTCTTGAAGGCTCAGGTTCTCCTTTTTTTTTGGCGGGGCAATGAAGGTTAAATGACTTACCCAGGGTCATACAGCTAGTGTCAACTGTCTGAGGCCAGATTTGAACTCAGGTCCTCCTGAATCCAGGGCCAGTGCTTTATGCACTGTGCTACCTAGCTGCCCCAGGTTCCCCTTTTTTAAAACTACTTTGCCATTCGCCTCCTTGAGGGGTGCTAAGAAAAGTGCTTTGTAAACTGAATTCTAAATAGGAGGACCACACCTGCTATCTCTAACCGTGGTATGTCAGGGACCTGAGTGAGGCAGAAGATGCCCTCGGATTCCACCTCACAGGTCTCTGACTTCTGTGAGGAAAACTTTGGTTGTGGATGTAACCAAGTGATTTAGAAATCGTCTTGTTTCTTAATCCTGTGAGCCTTTTTGGTGGCCAAAAACATAACTGAGGGAAGGAGTCAGTATGGGGAGGGAGAAAGTTGAAGAAAGACTAATTTGGAGAGAAAGAGAGAGTTCTTGCCTATGGGCCAGAGGTGGGGGGGGGAACCCAGTGGAGATGAAGAGAGAGATTCTTGGCCAAGGGTGTTTCTCTAGCTCCTATGTGGTCCCAATAGAGGATTGACACGTACCCCCTCCTTTCTCACAGGAGAAAGGGGTGTGTATGGTGCAGCCCACACCAGGAGGGAACTGGCAGGTGCCCAGGAAGTGGAGGAGGACAGCACTACCTTGACAGAAGTCCCTGTGGATCAGGTAGGAGGGCTGTGTCCTAGGAAAAAACAGCTGTGGATTCAGCTGAAGACAGTCCCACAACCTAGTCAAGTAAAGCAAAGCACTCAAAAGTGGGCATCCAAAGCTCTGGGTTCTAATCCTGGCTCTGCCCCCACACTCAAATGGGTCTGTATTGCAATTAGCCTGGTTGTTCCCTGCAGTGATACTGACCACAACACCCCCCCCCCCCCCGCCCCGTCGAGACTGGTGGCATCTTCCGTAATCTCACCACTAGGGCTCCATCCTGTTAGAGGCCAGTACAGGGTTCCAGGGGAGCACTCGGGTGGTCTCCTAGGCCCTGTCACCTTGAGCAAACATCGTTGTTGCACAGCGAGCCCGTCCCTTCTTCTGTACAGTGAATTTGTTGAGCCAGATGGTCTCTAGGGGCCCTTTGCTGCTCTGGGACCCAGGTTGGCTCCCTTCTGGCTGACTGGTCTTTCTCTTCCAGAGGGATGCAGAAGTGGTAGAAGAAGCCTCTTTCTTAGAAAATGCTGCCTAGAGTAGGTGGTATAGAACTAAACTTGGATGCTGTTCCAGAAAACCAAGAGGCCCAGCCCAACCTCCTTCCTTCCCTTCCTCCCTCCCTTCCCTTCCCAGTCGCCAGCCAGCAATCCATCCGCAGCCATGGCACAGTCTTTTATTGAACCAGCCAACCCTCTTCTGCCCTGGTTCCCCAGCATCCTGCTGGGATCTCGTTGGAGAGATCCACAGGCCTTTCTAGTCTGCCTGGCCCACAAACCTGCAGTGAGCCTGCCTAAGGCGGGGAAAGCCTCTGCTTCCAGGGGAAGGGAAGGGTTACCTTCCTCCACCCTGCAGGGCCTAACATGGGGTGGGGTAGGGAGGACACAGGGGCACACACACTTTGGGAGAGGCTTTGGCCTAATAAAATAGTTTTCTCTGCTTCTGGGTTGTCTGAGCCTTGTTTACCCATCGCTCCAGACCACATCCCACTCTAAAGTATCGACTAGGAAAGTTAGAGGAGCAAAAGCTGGTGATGAAGCTAGCCTCTGGGCCTAGGGCATGAGGGGCCCACTCCGGGGCTGCCGATGGGGAGGGGAAGGAAGGCGTCTAACTGACTGCAGCACCTGTGGGCTCTGACTCACCACCAGCCCCAACCCACATCAGCTTACGCTAAGGCTCAGAAGTGCTCTAAGTCTGAGCTTGAGGAGTACCCTGCACCTGACACCCGGGGGGCTCTGCACAAACCACAATACTGGCTGGAGGCCAAGGTCATGGGAGAGGTTGGGTCACACACTGAAGTGGGAGGGGGAGGAGTTTCCAAGGCATGAAATGTGGGCTCAAAGTGGTGAAGTCTTTGAGCCCACCTCCTCCCCATTAGACCTCACTGAATCATTGAGGAAGGAGAAGTCAAAAGACAGCCTTCTCAAGGAAAGCTCAAGCGTGGGTGGCTCAAGATTCCCCAGCCCAGGGTTCCCTGCTCCAAGGCTCCGGCGGCGTCTCTGGGTGGGGCTGGCCACAGGATCCTGTTGTTATTCTGTCTTGCCCACTGAACTTGCAATGCAGAGCATGATTCCGGAGACGGTGAGCACCATTCCCAGGGCAGGCCCTGGGTCAATCAATAATCAATCAACAAACATTAAGCCCCTACTATGGGCCAGATACTGGGCTAAGTGCTGGGTCAGAAAGAAAAGGGACACAAGATGGGGTCTGCTCATACTTTGTGGCTCCCTCCCTTGACTGTAGGGAAAGGGGGGGAGGTGTGCTAAGAGAAATATTAGAGGCTGGATTCACTTCCCCCCAAAGACTATGGGCTTTTGAAATGCACAGATATCACCTAGCTTGGGCACCTAAGAGCTCAGCAAGTGATTCCTCCCCAGGAGTGGTCTTACTTACATTTTCCACCAATGTCTTCCCCAAGGAACTTCCCGACAACCAGGGTGACAACAAGAGCCAGGGAGTTACTGATGGGCACGGCCAGGGACAGATCTGGAGAGGAACATTTTGATATTCCATGGGGCCCACTCTGAAGCAAGAAACGTGTTCCCTGTCCTCACAGAAATCTTGGTCTCATGTGAGGGGCGTGGGTGTTTAGGCTTGAAAGACATCGTGATGGAGTCAGGAAGACTCCAGCTAGGAGCTTATTTCTGGCAGGTCCTTTGGCTGAGGCACTTAAATCTTCCTCAGTGAAACTGAGATAAGGATAGCACCTACCTCAAAGGGTGTTGGGAGGATCCAAAGAGCTAATGTGAGTAAAGTGCATTGCAAACCTTTGGGATGCTGCAGAAATGCCAGCTAGTATAATTTGTAGGTTAAAGAGAGACACACAGAGCTTTGACAGTTAAACACAGAGACAACAGAGTACAAAACTCACGTCAGCAGGGGTGTAGCTAAATCCAAGCCTCATTTCTAATTTACCCTTGGGAGGGATCAAGTCCTTAAGAATACTAATGTTTTAAGACCTCTCCACCTTTTACACTAAAAACTGAAGTCAAATGGTGCTCCGGTCTCTGAACTCAGATTCTGCAGGGCAAATTCCATGAGCTAGACACAGTAACAACAGATCCCCCGCCACTCGCCTCATACCAAATGGAAACTAGAAAGGTTTTAAGTCAAGCTGTGGTTAGAAAACCAGCCTAGCCAGGAAGGTCATCATGGGGGATGGACGCAACAACTCATAAAAGTCATCTCCTGAGTCTTGGAAGGAGTGTCTGTGGACTCCACACAATTCCACACCAATGAAGTTAGGGATATTCTAAAAGTAAGGAAATAGGCTACAGTCTTCTAAGAGTGGAGGAATACTTTATGCTTGTTGGTTGACAACAAAGAATAAAGAAAATGATGAGAATAAACAAAACACTGGTGTCAATGAACAACCTGAATAGATGCTAATGTGAAGAAAACCTTGGAAGCACTATTTGCTTGCATGTAAGTCAAAGAACTCTTCAGTGGTGCTACCTTGCCCTCCAAATATTCAACGGATCTGTGGTCCCATGGGGGTATTTTCCTCAATGATGCAGACGCACCTCAACCATGCCTGCCTATCCTGTGCAACCCATGAACCCATCCCCTGCTGCTCGATTGGTTTTTTATTATCCCTTTAGCTACAGGATCATAGATTAAAAGGTGGAAGGGATATGAGAGCTCACTCTTGAACAATGCTCTCATTTTACAGATGAAAAAATGGGCCCAAAGAAGTTAAGTGTCTTGCCCAAGGTCATACACTGTAGCAGAAATAGGATTCCAACTCAGGTCCCCCAACACCAAATCCATTGTCTAGTTCAGGACTGGCTCCATCTCTCTCATACTCACAATGCCTGTGAATTGCCAAGGTTACTAGGGTGGGAAGCCCAGTCCCCACAATGTAGCATAGCTATAGCTGCTAAGGAGGGAGGTGAAGAAAAGAGAAATTAGACTGCTAAGTGAACCAATCTGGAAGGTACCTTGGAGCCCCCTGTTTGATGCCTATCACCCATCCCCCACCCCAGATGACCAGCCCTCAAAACAGACACACCTACCTGTTGATGCCAGGGTAAGGTAGTAGATCAGGGAGCCACACTGGTTGAGGCAAAGGGGCACCAGATACTGGGGTTGAGGATGAGAGAAAAGCTAGGGTCAGTATACAAGGCAGCATAGAATGATTTGAGAAAGTGTCTTCAAGCCAAGGGAAATGGAAAGTCATGCTAATAATGGCAGCCCACTTCCAGATAGGAAACTCAGGCATGTCAAGAGGTAGGCAACCGACAAATTGCCGACAAACTCAGCCTCACATCTCTGGCCAAAAACACTGAGGAAACTTTAATCAACTTAGGACTGTAGAAGTTAGAACTGTTAGGGACTTTATGGTGAAACTGACTCAGAGGAGAAAAGCCTGGTCCATCAACACCCAGCTAGCAAGCAGCAGTCAGGCTTAAACTATGACTCCAAATGCTGGAGCCCTTTCTCCCAGATACACCATTTTGTGCATCTGCTTTTTCCTCGGATGAACCCGGTGAATCCCAAGTCGGGCAAAGCTCCCCGCCTGCTACACGGCCCCTTTACACGGTCCCCAGGCCCTACCTGGTAGTTGAAAAACAAGTACTTCATCTCCTGCAGCAGCTGCTCCAGCCGGTTCCCCTCCTGCACCGGCTCCATGTCCCCCGTGGCCCTCTTCAGCAGCGGGTTGGAGCCGCCCCACAACACTGCCACCAGGACCAGGGCACAGACCTGCCCTGGGAGAGGGAGGGGAGCCTGTCACTCACCCTCCAGGGCTGACTGAGTCCAGCCATCCCAAACACAGATCCAGGCCCCCCCCCCCCCCTCCATCTCTGCTAAGGGCAACGTGGTGCTGTGTACAGAGCAATGAAGCAGGGGGAGAGCCAGCTTCCGGCACTAGCCACCTGTGTCACCCTGGCCCGGCTTCTTGCCCAATAAGCCTCAGTTTCCCTCTCCGTAAAACGGAGGTAATAATAATTTCCAAGTAGGCTTCATCCCAGGGCTCCTATGAAGCACTGATTCAAGCGCTCTGCGCCAGCTGTCACTGTTATTACAGAGAAGGAAACTGAGATAGGAAAACAGGTGGGGGGAGGGGCTCGGAATTCCTCACCCAGAGTCGCCGCCATGACAACGCCGGAAAAGGAAGGCTCCCACTTCCGGTGCCGGCCGGGCGCTGCGACCCGGAAGCTCATCCCGGCACTCTTCCGGTCTGTCCCTCACGCTGCCCGCGCGGTTCTGTAATATCGGTGCAGTCGCTGCAGCTGCCGCGATGGTGAGTCCGGGTGGGGAGGGCAAAGCCAGGAGGGGCGGGGGCCGAAGGGTCAGAGCGGGGCGCCCCCAGCCGGTGCTCTGACACTGACCCCCTCCTCCCGGTGCCGTCCCCAGAAGCCGATCCTGCTCCAGGGCCACGAGCGATCCATTACGCAGATCAAGTACAACCGCGAGGGAGACCTGCTCTTCACTGTGGCCAAGGACCCCGTGAGCACGCGCGGCCCGGCTTGTGGAGGGGGCTTGGTCGGGGCGGAGGATGGGGGGAGAAGCGATTCTGGGGCTGGACTGGAGGGCAGGGGGGGCCAGAGGGCAGGGGAAATGAGTTAGGGAGGGAGGGGCGGGGCTAGAGAAGAGGTGCAGGGAAGCAGACGGGCCGGGGCTGGACGGGACGGGAGGGCGGGGGCGGGGGAGACGCCGGGGGAGCACCTGGGTGTCCGAGACTGAGGCACTTCCCTTTTTATGTAGTCGCTGCAGGCAGCTGGGTGGCCCAGTGGGTAGAGCGCTGCCAGGTTCAAATCCAGCCCCAGAACCTCATTAGCTCTGTGGCGCTGAGCAGGTCACCAACCTCTCTGTTTCCTTATTGGCAAACGGGGAACGATAATCTCACTTAACCCCACCAGGTGCTGGGTTGTGAGGCTGGATGAGAGCAGGTGTGTAAAGCATCTTGTAAACTGGAAGGAGCTTATCTAACTGTTAGCTGTCATTGTTACTTCCCTGCCCCTGTTACGCATCAAAAGTCCAGAACTCCGATGGTCCGATTTCTTCCCACTGTACAAACCTTCCCCGTTGCTACTTAGGTTATACTGGCCTACCAGTTTGCTCACAGACAATTAACGCCACCATCACCCACCTCCAGCCCATAGTCCATATCACCCCAAACTGATTTGCTCATCAGAAGAGGACTCTTCATCCTTGAGTGGCTGAGTTGGCTTAGCTTTACTCAGGACGTTTGGTTGTTATTTTTTTAACCTTCTCTTGAGTCAAAAGGGCATGGGGGGCGGGGTAGTGTGGTGCTACCTGAGGAGGGCACTGCCCTTTGCAGAAATGGGACAGAGTGGAGTCGGTGCACTGAAGACTGGGAGATCAGATTAAAGAACCAGGTTAGAAAATTTGCCTGCTGAGGTAAAATCAACATCAGGTAAATGAAGTCAGCTTCAGAAGTACCCGTTGAGAGAAAAAATGGGAATAGGGTTTGGGAACCAGGGAGACACATACATAACTTAGTAGCTATTTCTATGTAAAACACATAGTTTAATAGCTGAAGCTTAAAATAAAAAATACTAAGACTTTTGGGGTACCTGATTTAAGAGAAATCTGTCCTTCAGTCATTTGTTTGGGACATGTTACAGTACATAATTCGGTTTTTTGGAAGGGACTTGGTTAGGGAGCTTCCCTGGGGGAGGGATGCAGAAAGGAGGGTAGTCTGTTTGGATGACTGGGAGAAGGAGAGGGTAAGAGAGCAGGCCAGAGGCTGCTGGAAGACCCCCAGGGAAGGCAAGGGAAGCTTTTTACTTCTTTTCCTGGTTACCTCTTCTGGGGCTGGGTACAAAGTAACTGCGGTCTTTGCTTCACCAGATTGTCAATGTATGGTACTCAGTGAATGGAGAGAGGCTGGGCACCTACACTGGGCACACTGGAGCTGTATGGTGCGTGGATGCTGATTGTATCCTTCATGTTCTGACTATGCCCCTAGGCTAAGACCCTGGTGATTGGGGGCTCCATCCTCTTCTAACGGTGCTTAGAGAAAGAGCTGGTACTTTCTGTTGATCAGAGACAGGTTGCCTGGCTGTAGGGGTTGTCTGGATGGTTTAAAGAAGTTCAGACAGCTTCCCCTGCCTCCCCTTCCCCCCGGCCAAGTAGAAAAGGTGGCAGATGAATTGGGTGACATTCCCTAACAACTTCTCCAGGGGACACCAAACATGTCCTTACCGGCTCTGCTGACAACAGCTGCCGCCTCTGGGACTGCGAGACAGGTAATCGATGATCTACTACTGTCATGACCCCTACCTTATTGACTCAGCCTTCCAGGTCTGGTGTCTGAGTGCAGTGGGTCATTTGGGAGTGGGGTGTCAGGGGGCATTGGGTAACAAATGGACTCATGGAATGTCAGAACTGGAAAGGAATTTGGAGATCCTGTAGTCCAACTTCCTCCTTTTATGAAGGAGAAAACTGAGGCCCAGAGAGGGGGCTGTGACTTGGCCAAAGTCACCAGGTTAGGAGCAGGGTTAGGCCCAGAACCCAGTTCTTCTGGCTTCCTGCTCTTTCTCCCACATTATGCTGCCTTCCCCAGCTTGATATATGGCTCCCAGCATCAGCTTAAAAGGCCGTGCCCATTCTGGAGATGAATCTTTCGTGGGTTGTTTTGCCAGCCTGGACCTATTCCTAGGTGGTCAGATCATTGAGCAGAAGGGTCAGGCTTCCTGTTGCTGACATTCCCCTCCCAGGCTGAATGAAGCAGTTACCTAGTGTGATCTCAGGCGTCAGGGCTGGAAGTCTAGCTTCCAGCATGAGGGGAGCAGATTTTCCCTCAATTTAAGAAAAAAATTTGTTAGCAGTCAGAGGCAGCTCAATGTGGACTGGGCTGCCTTAGGAGATTGTGTGTTCCTTGTAGTGGAGGGCTTCAGCAGAGGATGGATGGTTACTTGGCAGGCATCTGGAGAGCATTTTTCCCCCATGGCTTACAGCTGATGATCTCCGAGATTCTTTGACAAGGGAACTTGAGGCTGAGGTTGGGTTTTGGTGCTGCCTTATTTAACTTCTTGTTCTGAGAGCTGAGCCCAATTCCTGGGGAGCCATTTTCAGCAGTGGAAAGAAGGAGCAGTAAAGATTGGTAGAGATGGAGCTGGGGCTTTTACGGGGATGAGGTATGGAAGGAGCAGTTACTCAACCTGTACCCATCCCTAGGGAAGCAGCTGGCTCTGCTGAAGACCAACTCAGCTGTCCGTACATGTGGATTTGACTTTGGAGGCAACATCATCATGTTCTCCACAGACAAGCAGATGGGCTACCAGTGTTTTGTCAGTTTCTTTGATCTCCGAGACCCCAGCCAGATTGGTAATGACTGAGACGGGCTGGGGATCCAGGCACTCAGAGTGAAAGTGGGGCCTAGTGTAGCCCTGGGGCCAGACTTCACCATCTATCTGCTCCCCACCCTCCAAACAGATAGTAATGAACCCTATATGAAGATCCCCTGCAATGCTGATGCCAAGATCACAAGTGCTGTGTGGGGACCTTTGGGGGAGTGCATCATTGCCGGCCATGAAAACGGGGAACTCAACCAGTACAGTGCTAAGGTGAGGGCTGGCTGCGGGAGGATCAGGATCTAGGGAGAGTGGCTGGGGGCAGGAGGAGGCCACCACTGCCCTTGCATCAGAGGGGACAGTAGGTCTGGACTCCTGGTGCTAGGAAGTGGGGTCATGAGCCTGCCCCCATGCCTTCCCCCACAGTCTGGAGAAGTGATGGTGAACGTCAAGGAGCACTCAAGGCAGATCAACGACATTCAGACGTCCCGAGACATGACGATGTTCGTCACAGCGTCTAAGGACAACACAGCCAAGGTGAGTGCTGGCCTCCGGGCGGACGTGACTGCTCCAGATCAGGGCCCTTCCCTGCGCTCATCTCCTTTCCCTTCTAATGTGTGTTTTTAGCTCTTTGACTCCACAACCCTCGAGCACCAGAAAACCTTCAGAACAGAGCGACCTGTCAACTCAGCTGCTCTTTCCCCCATCTACGACCATGTAAGGCAGCCCCTGGCTCCCCTGCTCAGCCATCAGTCACAGTAAAGGCTGTGGGGGGTGGTTACAAATGGTAGCTCTCAAGGCCACAGCAAAGGGGTACCTCTGGGAGAAGGGGCTGGATGGTGGACCTAGGGGAAACTCCTAGGGAAGGTCTCGCATGTCTGATGGAGAGGACCATATTTCCTAGAGGGGGAACAGGTGATGCTACCCCAAGGGGCAGGGCCTGGCCTAAAGACTAGGCCTGGGCCTCTTCCTCTCTCTAGGTAGTCCTGGGCGGTGGGCAGGAGGCCATGGATGTCACCACAACCTCCACCAGAATTGGCAAGTTTGAGGCCAGGTAAGCAGGGAGCCTGTTTGCTGGAGGAGGAAGGTCATGGAGAGTCTAGTAAAGGGTGATGCTTGGATGTCCGCATGTGTTCCTGTTCCCCCTCCCCTAGGTTCTTCCACCTTGCCTTTGAAGAGGAGTTTGGACGAGTCAAGGGTCACTTTGGCCCCATCAACAGTGTGGCTTTCCATCCTGATGGCAAGAGGTAAATCCCCTTTGTGGACCCTTAAACCTGCCCACCTGCATCTGTTCTCTGTCTCAGTTTCTGTCGGTGGGGGGCCCCTTCAGTCCATCCCAGGCCTGTCTAACGGCTGTCACCCTCTCCTTGCAGCTACAGCAGCGGCGGGGAGGATGGCTATGTCCGCATTCATTACTTCGATCCACAATACTTTGAGTTTGAGTTTGAGGCATAAGCAGTTGCAGCTGGAGTCTGCTGAGCCTCCTGCTTTCTGATTAATGAGTTTGTGGACACTAAAAAATAAAGCAAATGGAATATGATGATGGTCGTCTTCTCCTGTGAAGAGCTGTGGGTTGGGCAGGGCTTATTGGGCCATAGGGACATGCCCATCCCCTCTTCCCACTGAGACTCCTGGAGACAGAGGACAAGCACAGACCCATTTATTGTCAGCTTTTCCCTCTATTTCATGGCCCCGGAAGTGAAAGGGTTTGGAAGTGCCTGCAACTGACCCTGGAGCTGCTGGAATCCAGGCCTAGCCTGACAGCCTTTTAGGCAGCCAGCTGAGGACCCTGGGGTCTGGCAAGCCTGAGGTAAAGACTTGATGGGATTTGGAGCAGAATCCCCTCCTTCAAGGCTGGAGACGTCATAGGCTGTTCGCTGCCTCTGCCTCTGTCACGATTTTCCAGAGCTGTTCCCATGCCTCTTGGCCAGGCTCAGGTGGTCGAGTCCAGCGCAGGAAAAAACCTAGAATTGCGAGTGGGGAGGAAGTCAGAGGGCTGAGCCGAGGAGAAGAGCCTGGACTGAGGGGTGGCAGCCTGAACAGGGAGGGACACCTTACCTGCCCACAGCTGCAGGCTCTGGGGCTCTACCGAGGGCCATAAGGCTAGGGGGTTGGGCGAGTACATTGGGTTACAGAGTCTCTTTCGCTCCGTTGATTGGTTCAGACTGGACCACAGGGAGTGTGTCTTTGTCTTCACTTCACACAGGGACCTGGCCAGGGAGCAGAGTAGGTTAGACAGGTCTTTGGGAGCCTTGTGGGGTTGAAGTTCCAAAGAGGGAGACCAGCCCCTGCTTTTGAGGGGGCCCATGCACTCCCTTCTGGGGCAGACATCATAAGCTCTAGACCTGATAGGCCATGTGGGGAGGAGGTATAGGAGGAGCTGGTGGCCAAGGTATGAAGGCAAAACAGCCCACTGCAGTCACCATTTCACTACCCAGAAGTACCAGCACCAATGACAAGGACTGCTTTCATGAAGTACTGAGAGGCAGTGTGTCCTAGCAGAGAAAACCTTAAACATCAAGTCAGGAAACCTGAGTTCCAGTCTCAGCTCCAACACTTAAACAGCTGTGAGACCTTGAGCAGATCATTTCCTTTCCTCATCTGGAAAGTGAGGCTGCTGTCCTCTGCCTATGTGTGGTGAGTTAGGGTGGCTAAGAAAGCCCCCATGTCTCTAGTGCTTTGCCTTCCTCGACTTCCTCCTGCCACCCTTAGGAGATCCTCGGATGTGAAAATTCTGAGCTCATCTGGTCTGACCCCCTCCTCACCCAGTAAGTAGTAGTATCGGCCTCATGTTTGTTGTGTAGTTGTTTGTAGTCACGTCTGACTCTGTGATCCCTTTTTGGGTTTTCCTCGCAAAGATCCCAGAATGGTTTGTCATTTCCTTCTCTGGTTCATTTTACAGTTGGGGAAACTGAGGCAGACAGGGTGAAGTGACTTGCTCAGTGTCACACAGCTAGTAAGTGTCTGAGGCTGAATTGGAACTTGGGTCTTCTTGACTGTAGGCCTGGTGCTCCAACCACTGTGCCACCTAGCTGCCTTCATGTTATAGATGAGAGAATAAGAATAGCTCACATTTATGTAGTAGTGCTTTGAAGATCTGCAAACCTCTATCCATCGATATGATCTCATTTAATCCTCACAACAACCCCTGAGGTTGGTACGATTCTCAATTTGCAGTTGAGGAAACTGAGGCTGAGGTTCCAAGTCACACAGTAAGTTAGTAGCAAGATTGGAACCCAGGATTCTTTCCATTGTGTCACACTAAGGTCTCTGGACTTTAAGGGGCCAGCCACCATTGTGCTCTGTCATGGGGAGTCGAGCGGGCTCAATTGAATCAGAGAAGGGAGAGCTGAATTGGGGGTTAGAGGACACGGGGGTGGACAGGAGGGGCCCAGCCCAGCATGGCCTCACCTCTCCTTTTCACTATTGCAGAGGAAGGTGCCGAAGGGGGAGGCGTAAGCATGCTCAAACAGGGTCAGCAACATCCCTTCCCCAAACTCCAGGGACAACGGGAACTGACGGCTCAGCTGCCACACACAGTCCAGGAAGAGCAGGAAGATGGGCGCCTCGTGCTTGGGGCGGCCCTGGCCGTAGGCTGAGTGGGCACAGCGCTGCTGAAAGGGGTGGCCAGCCTGGGGAAGAGAGCAGAGAGGGGATAAGCAGGAGCCAGCTTTGGGGAGAAGGCCCCCCTGGCATGGGCTTCCCCTAGGGCCTGTTACCTGGATCCATTCCCGTTCCAGCAGGCTTTGGAAGCCACTTATTGTGCGGCACTTGGGATCCAGGATGAGCTGGGCCAGTGAGGTCACGAGGAGGGTGGTGTCCGTACCCTCCGCCCCATGTACCAGGATACAGACTCCTTCCCTGCATGGTCCAAGAGGGTCCATCAACAGTAGCCTCTGCTTCTCTAAGGGGTGGCCCCCCATGCCAATCCTGACCAGTAGAGGCGATTCTGTCTGGGCTGATAAGGCACGTGCCTAGGGTGGTCCTCTGCCTGGCATTTAAGGCCCTCCCTGCTCTGATCTCCCCTTTTCCTGAGTGCTTTCACACAATGCCCCTTCCTAAGCTGTTATAGTCAAACTGGAAAACTGACTTCCCATCTTCCTCCTGTTTGCTGGCATTGCTGGAGGCTGGGCCTCTCTGTTTAGGAGGCATTATGCCACTGCCCAGGGGTGGGGCTCTCTGCTAGTGTCTGATGTAGGCTGCTTAGCCTGGGGCATGGCCTTCCTTCCCCGAGGGCAGTCATGGTCCCTGGTCAGTGGGCCTTACCTATCCATGCCCTGGGCTGCCAGGCAGGCGGTGGTGAGTGCTTCTTTAACATGTGTCAGCCACCGGCAGCCATCTAGCCGGCTGAGCCATCGATCCATGCTCAGTGAGGGGTCTGTACAGGCCTCTACCAGCCGCACAAAACTGTCCTGCAGGGGCCGACCCCTGTGGGGAAAGGCAGATTAGTGACCCCGTTCCCCAACCTGAGAAGCCTGCTCTTTCGAGGGAGCCCCAACACAGCCGCCTGCCTCCTCTCTTCTGGTCTTACCATCTGAGGGGCCACCTCTTCTGGGCATTCATCCCTAATTTGATGACCCCTGACCCTCCCCAGGTCTGCTCCAACTCATCCAAGTATACCATATATCCCTAAACTTTTCAACCAGTATTCCCGCTGATCTGCTAGCTTTTCTGAAATGTGACTCTTGAGCTGTTGCAACCTTTTACTCTGATGGTGACTCCTATTTCCCCTCAAATCTCCAGGCCAGGGGAAGGAGGAGGAGGAGGCATAAACTCCTTACTCCCCACTGCAGTTTCCCCAGGGCACCTAGGTGGGGCAGTGCATAGAGGACCAGGCACGGAGTCAGGAAGACCTGAGTTCAAATGTGGCCTCAGACAGTACTAGCTGTGCGAACCCTGGGCAAGTCACTTAACCTCTGCTTCAGTTTCTTTACCTGTAAAATGGGGATAATGATAGCACCTACCTCTCCTGGTTGTTGTGAGGACCAAATAAGAGAATAATTGTAACATGCTTAGCAATGCCTGGCACATAGTAAGTGCTATGTAAATGTTAGCTTTTATTATTATTTATCTGACCTATGTATTCTTCGTGTTCTCCCCAATTAGTATTGTCTCCTCCAAATAGAATGGGAGGTCCTTGGGAGCAGGGATGGCTTCAGTCATCAGTGTTTTCCCATTGATTCATATCCTGACCCACACAAGCTCTCAATGACCTTTCTTTTGTGACCTGTCCAGTTCATACTGCTCTCTCCCAACCACCAAAGTCACTTTTTCACTGAGTTTTGTACTTTTGGGGTAGCTAGGTGACCCAGGGGATAGAGCACTGGGCTTGGAATCAGGAAGACTCATCTTCCTGAGTTCAAATTCAGCCTCAGACACTTACTAGCTGTGTGACCCTGGGCAAGTCACTTAACCCTGTTTGCCTTAGTTCCTCATCTGTAGAATGAGCTGGAGAAGGAAATGGAAAACCACTCCAGTGCCTCTGCCAAGAAAATCCCAAATGGGGTCACGAAGATTCAGACTTGACTGAAACAACAACAACCACCAAAACCTGGCTTATTATGGTCTTCCTCTTCATCCCATTTCCTGGGATCATCTTCGAGGACTTCAGATCTAACGATCTGGCCACGAAATTCTTCAGCCTACTCCACCCTATCAACTTCCCTCTCCATCTCACTGATGAGATCTTTCTTCAGATCTCACCGTTTTTCCTTTCAGAATGATGCCACTTCAAAGACCGAGAAATTTGGAGTTCCACTCAACAACCACAAGTAGATGAGAATCCACTCACCTCCCCAACTCTAAACCTAATCCTTAAACCCTAATCAGGGTCTTGTCCTCTCTTCCCCAGTCTGATTTCATCTTCTTCAATTTGAGCCTTCCCTTTGTTACTTGCTGCTCATTTCACCTAATCAGTACCCTCTGCCCCTGGGCTCCTCTGATTGGAGGGTGGGGAGTGAACCTCCTTTTAAGGAAGGCACCCTAGGAGAGCCATCTCTTCATTTCCCATCATGCTCCTCCCCCCACCTTTCAGCTTCCTTTTAGGTGTTGCCATCCCCCTTAGATTGTAAGCTTCTTGAGGACAGGTTCTACCTTTTTCATATTTGTATTCTCAGCTCCTAGCACCATGCTCGGCACACAGTAGGTGCTTAATAAGTGCCCATTGACTTCCGGCAGTAGAACTACCACCCAGAATCCCTTGTTCCAGTGTCACAAATTCTTATCCCTGCATAAAGCCCCAGCTTCCGATTTCTTTGCTTCCAAAGCTATTGAAGAAACCACGAAGTCGAACGGAACGGGTTCGACTTGGCTCTTTACCTCTCCAGGGGTCGGTGCAGCCGTTTCCAGCCCAGGTAGGCGCCCTTGGCCTCCGTGCCGCCCCCAGTTATTCGGGCCTGCTTGACAGCCTGGGCTGAGCGGGTGTCCACCACTAAGCCCCGCCCTCCGCCCAGGGCCAGAGCTGCCTGCAGCAGCTCCTCATCCTCCCCACAGCGTCGCCGATTGGCCCCCTGCAAGGGCTGGCTGGAGCGTAGCATCACCTGGGAGTGGGATGAGTGACCTAGCTTAGAGACCATCCCCTTAGGGCCCAGGGTTAGGGCCACCTGCATCTGCTGGAAGCGAGGGAAAAGTGGGAGCCGACAAGGCTCAGGATACCCGGGAGAATACTGGAGGTCAGGTCCGCTAGAGGCAGGGTGGGAGTCTGCCTGGGAACCTGGGGCCAGAGCTGAAGGTGTGTCGGGGCGAAGGCTCGGCTGGGCTAGGGTAGGGTGAGGCAGGGGTTCCGCGTGGGAACGGGGGCGTGGAGCCAGGGGTGCCAGTGGAGGAGCAGAGTGGGCATAAGGCTAGGACGGTGCGATGAGCAGGGATTGGGGTTCGGGGCAGAGCCGGGTGCGGAAGCTGTTCCCAGACTCACTGTTCCGTTGCTACTGTGATAGTAGCAGAGCACAGGGAAGCGGCCACCTTGGCGAAAGCGGGCGCTTCGTGCCAGGACATCGTCCCCAATCCCGCGGGGCACCACCAAGGCTGGCGGGTAGCTGGCGCACACGTCGAAGTCCTTGTTCACTGTGCTCAGGCGCCAGGCGCTTGTCTGCAGGAACAGGATGGGGGAGTCTCACAGGCTCCTTCCCACCACAGCCAAGGGGACAAGCCTTTCCCCAGCACTTCCCCAAGTCCCTCCTGCCCCTGCCCTCAATCCTCTGTCCCTGGCACCTACCTCGAGGGCCACCTGCTGATAGAAGTGGTCCGGAGGGTGCAGGTACTCAGCGTCTCCCAGCCTCAGGCTCTGGGGCCTGTAGAAGAATGGATAGGAAGTGGTGACAGATTCCAGCGAGGACAAGGCCTTGAGGAGAAAGGCAGGAAGCACGTCTGGGGACCCCAGGCTCGACATGCAAAACCTCTCCATGCCCTTGCTGAAGTTCTCACCCTGCCACCCTCTGCCGTCTCCCCCGTCCCCTTAGCAATGCTCTGGGCTAGATTTGCTACCCTAATCCCTGCACGCCCTGCCCACCTCGATGGAGCTGGCGATGTCCAGAGTCTCCTCCAAACCTTCGATCTCCAGCTGCAGAACGTGCAGGTCCTTACATTTCAGCGTGATGGTGCCCGAGTTTCCTGCCACCCTACCGGGGAGGGGTGGGGGAGGGAAGGGAGGGCAGGAGTCAGTGAGCTAAATGAACACATGGGAGCAGGGCGGGAGAGATACTGGTTTAGTACAGGACTCGGGGGCCAATGGAGGGTCAGGGGGAGGCATGGAGCTGGTAGGGGAACACGAATGGCGAGACACGGAGGGCAGTATTGAATACGGGACAAGTAGGACATATGGGAAAGAGATCAGAGAAGTCTTTGGGGAAGGGGACACTGCAGGGTTCGTTGAAGGGACACGCGAATCGGTGGGTTAGTGAGGAGAGGAGACTTGGGAGTCAGTGGGGAAAAGGAGACATATGAGGGGTCAGTGGGAGAGAAGGAAGTGGAAAACGCATAAGAGCGTATGGCTACGGGAGCTCAGCTCTCCTTGGATGGAGGACTGAGACCTGGCGAGCCATGTGTGCCTTCCCAGCCAACATTCGACACGTCGGCTCTCCGGCCGGCCCGCCGACTGACTGGCTGGCTCGGGGCCCCGTGTAGTTCCCAGCTAAGCAGTTCCCGATCTTCCGGGGATACGCCTCAGCGCTGCTAGCCTCTCCTCCCCAGGAAGCACCCTCTTACACACACACAGTAGCGTCCCCTCCACCCTTCGCTGCTTGGTCCTGTCAGCTCGTTCCTCTTCCCTGCGCCCAGTTAGGACGCTGCCGGGACCCCCTCCCCTCTCCCGATCGCGCATCTAGGACGCTGACCGGTCTCGAACCCCTCTCACCGCTTTTCCACAGCATCCACATTGCGCAGCAGCAGCCACAAGTCGCTAGGGCTTCCGTGCCCCGCGGACAGCAGCAGGTGGTGGCTGGTGATACACAGGGTGCCCCTCACCGGTGACTGCCCAGGACCGGGCAGAAGGAGCGCCTCCGCCCGACCAGTACGGATCAGTTCCGAGAATTCCATCCTGGAAGCCCGGGGCGCCGGGGTTCTGGGGGTGCTGCAGGTGTTGCGGGGCGCAGAGGGGAAGGACGGGGTCCCAGGACGCTGCAGCCCGAGGGCACGAGCAGTCCTCTCTGCCCAAAGGAGGACCGGGGCGGGAACCCGAGGATGGCGGGGGGGGGGGGGGGGGGGGGGGGAGATAAGAACAGGAACTGCCCTCGGGGCGGGTGAAGCTTGCAGGATGGGTCTGGTTAAGGTGGCCCCACGAGGGGAGGGTTCAGGATTTCCGGAAATCTAGGGGATTTGGGGTGCTCAGGTTCAACACTGCCCTCGTGGTGGAGGGCAAGGACAGCTCGGGCTTGGAGCCTAATTGGGCACTCAGATGTTCTCGAACTCAGGGCACCCATCCCATCCACTCCCAAACAGAGCTCTCCTCCCCTCGGCCTTCCTCCGTGAAATAATCTGCCAAGAAACTCTATTTCGTTCTCCTCTTCCTTTCTCCGGCTCACGTCTACCCTCCGGCCTTGGAATTAGAAGCCCTGGGTCAGAAGTCCTGTCACTAATGTTAAAATTAATGCATTTTTTATATTATTTGTTTTTACATCACAGTCATTTCCAGATACCCCCTCCCCCACCATGAACCTTCCCTTCTAAGGAAGAAACACGTTAAGCCAAAACAATTCTTTTTTTTTTTCTTGGCAAGGCAATAGGTTTAAGTGACTTGTCCAGGGTCACAAAGCTAGTAAGTATCCAAAACAGCATTCTTGACCATGACAGGCAATGCATAAGATATTTTGCCCACCTCTCCAAGGAAAGGGGAGAAGGAGGGGGAGAAATGCATTCCCCCTTCCCTTCATTTAATCCTTAGTAAGGGGTTTTCCCCCTTACACTCTTGGAGTCAATGTATGTGATCTTTTCCTCACTTTGCTTCCTTCCCTTTGTATCAGTTCATTCGTGCCTCCCTGTGTTTCTTTGAATTCCTCTTGTTCCTTGTTTCTTATGGGGAGATGACGTCCTGTTGAATTCATATACCACAATTTGTTCAACCATCCCCCAATCAATGGGCACATATTTTATTTCCAGTTTGTTTTGCCATTAGGGGGTCCTGGGTTCTCAAGCAAGTCCCCGCCCCCTCTCTGGTCTTCAATTTCCTCTCTGAAGGGACACAGATGGACTAACTGGTCTCTAAGGTTCTTCCCAGTACTTCAATTGAGTCTTCTCTGTTGGGTCCCCTCAGGGCCACCTTAAATGCTGACTGTATCTGTCAATTTATCTGCTGGTCATTGGTTAAGGAGCGCCCCCTGGGGACAGTTGGCTTTTCACTTGAGTGCCACTTGAGTGCCACAGGGGAGCCCACCTCAAAGCCTCTCCAGGAGCTTCCCAAGATTCCCAATCGCCTATCTCCTCCAGCCCTGAGAATTGCATCTTAGACATTTACTCTAAATATCCCAACCCAACCTAGCACCTCTCACTGCCTCCCTCCAGTCTGGGACCCTATAGCCCTCACAATCTGTCCTTCATCTCCAGCCTAGGACCTCACATTCTGCCTCCATCAAGTCTGAGACGCTATCTCTGTGACGCCCCAGCCAGGTATCCCACAGTTTCCACTCCCCTACTAGGATCCAGCATGGCCACCCTCCAAGCAGGGACTCCTCATTCTGCTGGCTCCCCCATCTATCTTGGGATCCCAGACTCTGCCCTGCCTTTGCCCCTGTCCCAAGCTGAGTTTTGGAGATGTCTCCCTCAGTGGCACACCCTCATTCTGGTTGGGAAAGATGGGAAGGGAAGTAGGCAGATGCCAAGGGACAGAGCCAATGTCCCCAGCAACTCGCTGGCCTTAGAGAAGTTTCCTTCCAGAGAACAGGGTGTCTCCTTTTAGGCAGAGACAATTACATTTGACCCTGAGGCCAGAGAAACTGAGATCCTGCCCCCCCCAACTCCCCCATCCCTTTCCTCTGGGGGTCACGTGAGTTCCCATTATTATAGAATTCCAGGGAAATCAGCCACACACTCAATCTTACACTAACTTTGGCACACAGACCCATCTATCCCCAAGAACACAGGGACAGCCATACACATCACACCTCTCTGGTCCCACCAGAGCTACCATCACCATGTCTCTGGGGTCCCTGGCATTTGGGGTCCTAGGTGAAGAGGAAGAGCAAGAGGAGGAGACCCTGGACAGCTTGAAGGCACTCACTGCCAAATTAAAGCTACAGACCAGAAGGCCCTCGTACCTCGAGTGGACAGCCAGAGTCCAGAGCCAAGCCTGGTGCCGTGGCCATGCCAGGGCTGAAGTGGGGGAGGCAGGTCCTGGAGCCATCTGTGGTTTTCACACTCTGGATGATGCCCTGCAGTGGCTCAGAGAGGAGCTGGTAAGTCTGGGATATGGGCGGTTTGGGTAGAGCCCCCATCTAAGGGAGAGATGCACAGACAGAAGCCCCAGGCTGAGGAGGGGAATGTAGTCTTGGCCTTAGGGATTTCAGGGAGCCCCCTTCAGGACAGGCAGCATGGGGTAATACTACCCCATGGAAAATATTTACTTTTGAGTTAGACAACCTGGTTCAAATCTCTTCCCCTGATGGTGGGACCTTGGGCAAAACATTTGATCAAACCAGGCCTCAGTTTCCTTATCTGTCAAGTGAAGGGCTGGATGATCTCTAAGTATCTCTTCCCATTCTTGGTTTATGATTGGATGTTCCCTTTGGACTTAAGGGAGGCTGAAGTCTGGGGTGGGTGGAGGCAGGGAGAGAGAAGACCCTGTCCTCAATCGTGCAGTATTCAATGAAAAGAGTGGGGGTCCCCTTCCCCCAGCCCGGTCCCTTGTACACAGTATGTGATTAATAAATTATTGTTGGGGGCAGCTAGATGGTGCAGTGGATAAAGCACTGGCCTTGGATTCAGGAGGACCTGGATTCAAATCCAGCTTCAGACACTTGACACGTAACTAGCTGTGTGACCCTGGGCAAGTCACTTAACCCTCATTGCCCTGAAAAAAAGAAAAGAAAAGAAATCTTTGTTGACAAACTGAATAGATGAGCTCCAGAGTCCATTCAAGAGGTTGGAAAGCCGCACCGCTTGTTGGAAGACTTGAGTTCCAATCCCAATTCCTCCCCGCCCCTGATGGTGGTGAGGAAGTGCTTTGTAAAGCCTCCAAGGCCATAGAGATGGGAGTTATTATTATCATTCCTGGAAGAGGAGGAAGAAAAGCAGAGGAGAGGGTGGAGCTGGGCTTGAGAGAGAGGAGGAGCCAGGAAGGGCTGAGCTGGACAGAGGGGATTTCAGGGTCATAGAGGTTCAAGGGGCTGGCAAGCTGCCTAGACACATGATGGAGATGGGGTGGGTGGGTGGGGAGGCGGGAGATACCTCTGCTCCCAGCATCTCTGGGAGCCTGCCCAAAATGGAGGGCAGGTGCCCAGGGCCCTGAATCCCCAGCCTGGATCATTTCTCCCAGAGGCAGATGCAGACCCAGGACCGGGAACTGGCTGGGCAGCTATTGCGCCTGAGGTCCCGCATGCACCAGCTAAAGGTGGAGCAGATCTGCAGGCAGCACCAGGAGCTGCTGGATGATGCTGAGCTGGAGGTTGAGGTCAAAGGCCTGGGCTTCGGGGAGGCTGCAGAGCTGCTGAGCCCTGGCTCCCTCCGGCCTACACGACTCCTGGCTCCCCCACTCAGGGACATCGGTCTCACCCGGATGAACATCAGCTCTCGTCGATTTACCCTCTGCTGAACGGGCAGGCCCTGATGCAGAAAGTCAAGGCTTCTCTGCTCTCCCACAGGGTTTGTGCCACCCCCAACCTTGGTGCTCTGCTACCCCTGGCCTGAGGGACCGCAGTTCATTGCCTAGAAGGAGGGAGAGAGCTCTCCAGCCTTTCCAGAGTCAGCTCTCCCCGGCTACTTAGAGGAAGGAGTGCCCCAGCCTTGGGGAGGAACACTCACACTTTCTCAGGCCCTCCAGTAAACACCGCCCCAGCCTGCAAACAGGCCCCATGGTGTCATCTCCTGCCGCTACTCTGCTACCTTGTCACTGGGAGACAGAGAGAGGACACCAGATGTGCATGTTTCTGAGGGAGGAAAACACGTCTCTGACCCAGAAGCCCCCAACTTTTCTCTCTCATTTAGCTCCGTGCCTGTTTTTCCTCTTGTAGTCTGGTTTTTGATTTCTGGTTCTCTCTGTGGGGTTGTCTGTTTCTCTGTCTCAGTCTCTCAGTGTATTTCTATCTCTTTACTCTCTCTCCCACTCTCTTCCCTTTCTTCTCTCTCCTCTCTTCGCTCTCTTTCTCCCCTTACTCTCCTCTCTGTCTTCTCTCCTCTGTCTCTGTCTCTCCCTCCTCTCTCTCTGTCTCTGTCTCTCTCTCCCCCCATCTTTCCCTCTGTCACTCTCTCCTCCTTCCTCCCTCCCCCGTTTTGTCTTTCCTTTTGTATGTGTTTCAGTCTGTTTTTGTCTCTCTGTTTCTCTCCCTCAGTAACTTTTGTTTCTGCTATTTGCCTCTCTTTGTCTGACTTTCCATCTTTGGCTTCCTTTCCCTCCCCCATTTCCTGCCCCCCTCACCCGCCTCAATTGAGGTGAGCATCAGTTTCCACCTCTCAAACCCCAACAATGTCTCTGTGGCCTCCTCCTCCTCTGTCCCCACACCCCTCCCTTTTCCTCAACAGCTTGGCTCAAGGTGAAGGAGCTGTTTGTAGCACAGGAATGCATCATTCCAACTTGGATCAGCCCTGGCAGGATTCATTGGATCTAGCTGGGGCTCAGTCACCAGATGGCCCAACTCTCGCTCTTACTGAGCTGGGTGGGGGAGTTGGGGTGCCTGTCCCCTGTCTGCAGCGAACCTAGATGGGGCATAGCTTTCCCACAACATTGCCAGTGTCCACTTGGCGTCATCAAAAAGTCACTGCTGAAAGGACCCTTAGAGATCATTTAGTCTGAAGGAGGTAGGGTGATATAGTGAGAAGTATGTGGAATTTGGAATCAAAGGACCTGGGTTCAAATCCTACCTCTGCCACTGAGTCTAGGGCAAGTCGTTTAATTCCTATGGCTCTAATAGATTGTAAGCTCCTTGAGGGCAGGAACCGTCTTTTCCTTCTTTTTGTATCCCCAGTGCTTAGCAGTGTTTGGCACATAGTAGGTGCTTAATAAATGTTTATTGACTGACTGTCCTCATTTGTAAAATGAGTGGGTTGAACTGGATGACCCACGTGATCTTTCATCTCTAAATCTATGATTTTCTATGAGTTCAATCCTTTATCTTGCAAAGATGGAAATTGAAACTCCAAGACAAGATCACACAGCAAGCTAGTGGCAAATTAGTCTATGTGGAAGAGGGTGTTGGGGATGGAGGGGACATTATGCCCCTTTGTGAGCTCTCCCTGACCCCCCACTCCCTTTAGCACATATGCTCCCAATGCCTTCGTCTCCACAGAACTCTAGACCTTTCATTCTGAAAAGGTCTTTAGACATCATCTTAACCTTAGTTCACCAGACTACTGATACATTACTAGATTCCCCAGGCTGGGGTGGGGGTGGGGGGAGGAGTCCATGAACTTAGAGGGAAAAAAAATCTTTATTTTTACCACAGTCTAAATGAAATTTATCATTTCCTTCAATGATGATTTTTTTAAAAATTCTGAGAAAGGGTCCATAGGTTTTACAAGGCATCCAAAGAGGTCCATGACACACAAAAAAATGCAAAGAACCTCTGATCTAATTTAATCAGCTCACTTTAGAGAAGAGGGAGCAGTTCCAGAAAGTGGAACTGACTTACCCAAAGTCACACAGACAGCAAGTAGTAGAGACAGGACTCCAACCTAGGTGTTCTGACTCCAACTCTAGAGTGTCTTCTAATTTACCATCCAATACTCTCCATGGTCTGTCACCCTCTTTCCCCTCCCACATATTGGGAATTCCCTGAAGGGGGAAGCCTGGGACCCCCTGTGACCACAGCTCCCTACTATCAGCCCCTGGATGTTGGGAGGGGCGTGGCTGGTACTGTTGTTCTTGACTTGTGGTTGAGGGAGGGCCTGACAGGGGTTCTGGGGGTGGTTGCTGCCTTCTTTCTCACTCACTCTCTCAGGAGGAGGCAGGAAGTTGGGGTTGGACGTGGGCTAGGTGCTGAGAAGGCAAATTGAGGCAGCGACAAGGAGCTGGGAGCCTCATCCATCCTCTGGGTGGTGATGGAGCTGCTGGATTGGAACCATCATGTGAAGCAGGCCCGGTGAACGGATCAGGCAGGAGCCCACCACAGGCAGGTAAGGAAAGGATGCACAGGGGTTAAGGGGGCATCCAAAGGGAATGGTCAGCAGTCTCTAAGGTGGTGGCAGGAAGGACTAGAGGACTAGAGAAGTCTCTGCAGAGACTTTCAGGCTTCTGCCTCACTGGCCACTGTGGGACATTAGCCTGATAAGACCTGGGACACTAATGGATGAGCACCCTGACAAGCCCTGAGGGAACGACGGTACCACTTCACCCTGGGGCACAGTGGCATTGGCCCTGTGGACATGCCCCATGGTGACCCTACACAGAGCCCCAATTTGTCCCTGGGGACCCCCTGACCTCGATCCTGTGAGAACCTTGATGCCAGCCCCATGGGCACCCCAACACCAGTCACACTGTCACTGTGACACAGCCTCGTGGGCATCCTGATGCCAGCAAGGCTCACATGGGGCCCCCGGGGGCAAAGGCTGCCTGCTTGAAGAAGGGTTTGGGGAAGTCCTTGAAACTTGACTGGGGAGCAGGGGAAGAAGATCTGGAGCCAGAGGAGTTCCAACCCAAACAGGGGCACTGTCACAAGAGTGACCAGGAGCCTGGCACTGAAGGGAGAACTGGCAAGCTTTGTATTATACCTGGTATCTTGGGAGGATTCAGGTAATAAGGTGGGACCTAAAACGAGCCCTTGCCTGGATCAGGTGAGACCAGATTAGATGAGGCCCTTAGTTTCCCAAACACTTTATTCATGGATATATGTAAACTCCTAGGACTCTAGTTGACCCTCTAGTTCTGACTAGTTCTCATTTGGTAGAAATGGAGACCCAGAAAGGAGCAAGGAGTGGCCACATGGCTAATTGGTGGCAAGGGTAAGGCCGCAATCCAGGCCTCTTCACTCTGCCTGTTGCACTTCGCCCAATGTAGTAAAGGGGAGAGAGGACTTGGAAAACTTGGATCCAAAGCCTGCTTCTGACATTCATCTCCTTGTCACCTAACTTTTCTGGGCTCCAGTTTCCTTACTTGTAAAATGAGGGATTGGGGCTACAAGGCCCCTGAGATCTCTCCTGGTTCTGAATTTGTGATCCCAGAGGCAGAGAGGAAGCAGCATTTGGATGAATGGAGGAAAATTCCATCAGGAAGCTTAAGGGAGGGACTTGATGGGGTCAGAATCCTGCAGGAAAGAGACCCAGGCACTTTAGCGACTTTAGCTGCCAAAGGTCCTTGGGAGAGGGAAGGGTTTGCCCAAGCTTCCTGGATACACACGTCAGGGACGATTTCTGATGTGGGATTGAGATTTTGGGGCCTGAAAGGCCAGGCACAGGAAGGGAGGAAAGGAAGGAAGAAAGGCTATTTTAAATTGGGGTGGGGGGAAGATGAGGGGCATGACTGGCAGTGGGAGCCTGATCCCAGAGTTCCTTTGGAAAGTGTCCATCTCCCCTGGATGCCGGCTAAGCAAGTCTTGAGGCCAAACCTCCTAGGGCCCAGAGGATTGAAGTTATCCAGTCTCATCTGGGTCCTCCAAGGTGTGAGCCATCCCTTTGATTTTCTATCACCTTCTCTTAGTGGTCTTTCCAAATCTCCTCCTCTCTCCTCAACCTCCCTACCCCACCAGAGCCAGTCTTAGCAGAGGGCATGGCCTACTACCTTATTGAGAGGTTCATCATCTCTCCCTTTGGGGAGGCCTAGACTCAGAGAGGCTTAATCTCGAGACCAGCTGGACATTGCTCCCCACCACGAACGTCATTGATCTCCTAAACCAAACCAAGAGAGAGCTCTGGGCAGGTCACGAGACCTGGGTTCAAGTCTGTAGTATAGAGGAAAGAGTATGAATCTGGAGTCAGAAGGTCTGGGTTCAAATCCCTAACGCAACACTTATTACCTACATGAGCAAGGATGGGGGGGGGTCACTGCTTATCTCTGGGCCTTGGTTTCTTCCTCTGTAAAATGAGGGGGTTGAACCCAATGACCTCAAAGTTCTTTCTAGTTCTTCAACCTAATTCGTGATCTATGTTCCTAAATCTCATCTCTGTGATTACTATGTTAGTCTTTGGCAGAACCTCCCCGCACACTTGCCTAGGGCTGTTGTGGAAAAAAAAACCAAAAACCAACAAAAAACTTTCCAAGTCTTGAAGAAGCAAGATTAGAATGTGAATGATGGGTGAAACTCCAGGGAATAGAGGGTGACAATTTGGGGAAGGCCCCTCTGTTACCAATCATTCTGATGTGCCACCTGCCTTGGGGCCCTCCCTGCCCACTCTCCACCCCCAAGGGAGTTTTCTTCAACACACAATTTCCGAAGACATGTTCCTGCCCGGATAGATAGTGTCGTACAAAGGGATATATACGTAGACATTTGGGGACCTGGAAATTGGGATCCAAGCTCTGCTTTGGAACTTTAGTGGCCATCTGAACATCACCCCTCTGGGACCCAGGCTTAGTCTCCTCATTGATAAAATGGAGACGACAGCCCTGGCATCAGAAGGCGGTGGCAGAGGCGATGCTTTGTAAACTGTGGAGAACTAGATGGGGCAGCGGCTTAAAACATTTCCATCATTATTGCCAAGCACAGTCCTCTCCCATATTGGGGGTGGGAGCAAAAATGACCTTGTGTGGGATTTCCCAGGGGAAGATGCCTGCTTGCGTGTGTTTGATGTGGGTCTCACTGGGGACCGTGATGGGAACAGTAGTAGAGTTCGAGGAAGAGGGCCTGGTACCCAATCCAAGCTCAGCAGCCTTCATTTCCTGGGAATCCTTACTTGAGATTATTCCCCTCTTTAAAACTGTTTCCTTATCTATAGAATAAGGAAGTTGTTTGAGGTGACTATTAATTTCCCTTCTCATTCTAAATCTAGTGGTCCATGTAATATTCTATGTTCTAATATTTCTTTTATCTGATACACTGTGTTCTAAAGCTCCTTCTAGCAGTCAGTAAGTCAGTCAATAAGCATTTATGAAGTGCCTACTACATGCCAGTCACTGTGCTAAACACTAGGGATGCAAAGAAAGGCAAAGGGACAGTTAGGTGGTACAGTGGATAGAGTATTGGCCCTGGAGTCAGGAGGACCTGAATTCAAATCTGACTTCAGACACTTACTAGCCGTGTGATCCTGGTCAAGTCATATAACCCTGATTGCCTCCAAAACAACAACAAAGAAAGATTGGAAAAATATAATTCCTGCTCTCGGGAAGCTCATAGTCTCTCCTGGGAGACAAGATATGAGTAACTAGGTACAAAGAAGCTACACACAGGATACAGAGGACATAATTAATGGAGAAAAAGCACTAGCATTGAGAGGAATTAGGAAAGGCTTCCTGCTGAAGGCAGGATTTCATCTGGGACTCAAAGGAAGCTGGGAGGTGGAGATGAGGTGGTAGAGCACACCAGGCACGGGGCACCACAAGAGAGAACGCTTGGAGTCTGGATGTCCTAAGGGCCCTTCCAGATTGGGCTTTCTCTGTTTTAAGTTCTGACTCTCTGTGTTCTTTGGATCCTATCAGATGGTGGGTGAGTCTTCAGGGATGGAGGTGGGGATTGGGGAGAATAACCTTCCAATGTCATTCCCAGGTATTGGGGAGACTAGGTCGGGGCAATGGGACCCGATCCTGTGGACGCCTCAGGCAGGACAGACAGGGCAGGGCAGAGCCCCAGGCTTTCCTCCCTGGCCCACCGAAGTCCCACCATTCCACCTATGTTTCTCTGGGGCTTGGGTCCCTTGGAAAGGTGGGAGAAACAGATCTCAGGGACTCAGGGAAGTGTGAGCTCACGTCTCTCCGGGGGAAGGGAGGTGAGGTCAGGGTAGGGCCCTGATGTAGGGAGAGGCTCACACACACAAACCCGCTCTCCCTCCCTCACCCCCTATCTCCACCCTGACTGGGAGCAAGGCTTCTCCCCTCCCTCCCCCTTCACATGTACTGTTGCTGAAGTCTTTGCTTTGCACCTGAAGCTGCTTCCTGTGTGTTTTCTCTGAGAACACTCAGCATCAGTCTGGGAAGCCTTAAGGCTTGAGGGCAGCTGAGGGGAGAGGGTTCAAAGCACCAACAGCTCTCAACTAAGGGCATTCTTTTTACACAGGAACATACACACAGAGCCGCCCACCTTCATTTCTAAGCACAGATACATGGGCTTACAAACATGTAACTCCCACATACGTAACATAATTACCCATGTGCAACAACCATGATCGCATCCAGACACCTCTATTTACACACATTAACATACATGCAAACAGACATACAGACATGTGGTATTGTACATATGCAATCATCCATGCAAACTAACACAGAGATACACAGAATTGGAAACACGTTCTATGGATCCAGGGAATTTCTGGTCACGTGTGGTTTGAACTGGAAAGTCCTGGGGTCCTTCCCAGATTGAAGATTCTAAAGAAATAAACACATCGATCCCACACTCATCCCCACCCATGGATCCCACACATACTCCTCCTCTCTCTCCCCCCCCACACACACATTTGCACACTCAGAGAGAAGCACATTAAGATGGGCATGGCTGTGTGGCATTATTCACAGAGATACACTCACATCCGCACTGTTAGCCCTCTCTCCCACCACATGGGGACACAGAGGAGTCACCCACCTACTCATACACATGAGTACGTGAATTGTGAAGCATATGGCAATGACAGTGAGGCCTAACGCTCCAACGAAACTTTGAAGTTTTCACCTTGACGTTCAGTGTCTCCCCACCTATCTATCTCTTGCCTCTCCCCGTATCCTCAAGCGCCAAGAACAATGCCTAGTATGTAGTAGCCACTTAATAAATGCTCCTTGAGGAAGCAGCTAGGTGGTACAGTGGATAGAGCACCGACCCTGGATTCAGGAGGACCTGAGTTCAAATTTGGCCTCAGATACTTGACACTTACTATCTGTATGATCCTGGACAAGTCACTTAACCCTCATTGCCCCACAAAATTAAAATAAAATAAAAAATAAATGCTCCTTGAGTGACTGACTTTGATCCTCCCTCTATCCTGTGACACAGGTAGTACTGACATTTTCATCATTTTACAGATGAAGAAATTCAAGCTCAAAGGCAAGTCCACTTAGTGAGTTAGTGAAAGATTGGGGACCGAGGGCTGTGTCTACCACCCCTCCTAGGCACACATACATACCTTGCCCATTGTACAGTTACAGAAATGTGGCCAGATGGGTGTGTGCATACACAGCACAACACATCACAAAGAGGGAAACTATCTGCGGCTGTGAGTGAAGTCCCATGTCCCACCAAGGTCGAGGTTTCAGGAACAGCTCTTAACCTCTAGTCAGCTGCTGACTAGCCATTGGAATGTCTGTCCCACCACCATGCAAGGACCCACCTTGTGATCAGAGCTTGAAGCTAGGTCCTCAATACCAGATCAGGTAGGAAACATTAGGACCCTCGGGGTTCTTAAAAGCACTTTTATGAAGTGCTGGCAATTTATATAAATTGGAGTTGCTGTTTAAAGACATAAATTATAGGTGCTCCATTTGGTTAAAAAAATGTAGCTTGACATGATTGAATATAAATATGGGGCTTTTTAGATGCAAAGGGGCAACTAGGTATCACAGTGGGTCAAGTGCCAGGCCTGGAGTGCCTTGGGACACTTACTAGCTGTATGACCCTGGGCAAGTCACTTAGCCCCGTTTGACGCAGTTTCCTCATCGTAAAATGAGCCAGAGAAGGAAATGGTAAACCACTCCAGTATCTTTGCCAAGAAAATACCCAAATGGGGTTATGAAGTCAGACACGACTGAATGACAAATTTTAGGTGCAAATGTCCCCCACTGTCTCAGGCTCTCTCTTTTGGGATGTAGCCTAAGACATTTGCTCCCTGGATTTTGCTCCCACCTCCTAGGATTCCAATGTTCTCTTTTTTTGTTTTTTTTTTTTGTTGTTGTTGTTTTGGGGTTTTTTGTGTGTGAGGCAATTGGGGTTAAGTGACTTGCCCAGGGTCACACAGCTAGTTAGTTTCAAGTGTCTGAGGCCGGATTTGAACTCAGGTCCTCCTGACTCCAGGACCAGGGCTCTATCCACTGCATTACCTAGCTGCCCCTCCAATGTTCTCTTAATCTGCCCTCAGTCCAGATCCAGAACTTCCAGCTTTCTTGCTCATCTTCAATCTTTTTGTAGCCTTAAGTTCCCCAAGGCAATCCAATCCTTTCTCCAGACCTCTGCAAAGGCCAGACTCCAGCCCTTCCTGCTGTTGGCTCAGTTCCTCTCTTCTTCCTCCATCATTTTAGTGGGTTGCAAATTTAAACTCAGTCTTTAGTAGATGGCTTAAGTGGAGTAGTAGATGGAGCACTGGGTTTGGCATCAGGAAGACCTGAGTTCAAATGTACCCTCAGACATTTACCACCTGTGTGTCTCTGGGCAAATTACTTAACCTCTCTCAGCCTTAGTTTCCCCAATTATAAAATGGGAGATAATAACAGTACGTACTCCCAGGGTTGTTGTAAGAATCAAATCAGATGAGGGCAGCTAGATGACAAAGTGGATAAAGTACCAGCCTTGGATTCAGGAGGACCTCAGTTCAAATCTGGTCTCAGACGCTTGACACTTACTAGCTGTGTGACCCTGGGCAAGTCACTTAACCCCCATTGCCCCACCAAAAAAAAATCAAATGAGATATTTGTTTTTATTTATTTAAAATATTTTATTTTCCCCCAATTACATGTAAAGACAATTTAATATTCATTTTCTAAAAGTTTGAATTCTCAGTTTTCTCCCTCCCCCTTCCCTGAGATATTAAGCAATTTGATATAGGTTATACATGTGCAATCACACAAAACTTATTACCATATTAGTTATGTTGTGAAAGAAGACACAGACCGAAAGAAAAAAACATGAAAAAAAAACCAAAATGAAAAATAGTATGCTTCAATTTGCAATCAGACTCCATCAGTTCTTTCTCTGGAAGTAGATAGCATTTTTCATTGTGAGTCCTTTGGAATTGTCTTGGATCATTGTATGCTTAGAATAACTAAGTCATTCACAGTTGAGCATTGTATCATATTTCTGTTACTGTGTATAATGTCCCCCTGGTTCTACTCACTTCGCTTTGCATCAGTTTCTGTAAATCTTTCCATCTTTTTTTCTAAAATCAATGAGCTCATTTTTTCTTACAGAACAATAGTATTCCATCGCCATCATATATCACAGTTTGTTCAGTCATTCTCCAATTGATGAGTATTCCCTCAATTTCCAATTCTTTGCCACTGCAAAAAAAGGCTCCTATAAATATTTTTATACAGATAGGTCTTTCCCCGCTTTTTAAAAATCCAAATAAAATCTATGTAAAGTATTAATTATAGTGCCTGGCATGAAGTAGACCCTACATAAATGTTCATTCTCTTTCCCTAATGTGAAAGGGCATCCAAGAAAAGTCTGTGTAAACTAGTGTAGCATTAAGAAAAGTAAAGAAGAGGCAGCTAGGTGGTGCAGTGGATAGAGAACTGGCCCTGGATTCAGGAAGACCTAAGTTCAAATCCGGCCTCAGACACTTGACACTAGCTGTGTGACCCTGGGCAAGTCACTTAACCCTCATTGCCCTGCAAAACAAAACAAAGAAAAGTAAAGAATCCAGTTGAGAGCAGGGTGGTCCTGATGTCCCCTGCTCTGATCTGACTCCACTTGGAACCTCCATTTTATTTGTGGGGGTACTTTTAATAAAGTATTTTTTCCAGTTACATGTAAAGATAGTTCTCAAGTTTTGTTTATACAAGATTTCCAATTTCAGATTTTTCTCCCTCTCTCCCCTCCCTCCCCTCTCCCCTAGACAGCAGGTAATTCGATATAGGTTATATATATAATATATATAATAACATTAAACATATTTCTGCATTAGTCATATTATAAGAAAAAAAGAAGAGGAATGAGGAAAAACCTCAAAATAGAAAAACAACAGCACCAAAAACAAAAGAAATTGTATAGTTCAATCAGCATCTATACTCCACAGTTCTTTTTTTTTTTCCTGGATTTGGAGATCCTCTTCCATCATAAGTCCCCTGGAACTCTTCTGTACCATTGCATTGGTAGGTCAACACACAATGTTGATGATACTGTGTACAATGTTCTTCTGGTTCTGCTCATCTCACTCATCATTAGCCCACGCAAGACCCTCCAGGTTTCTCTGAACTCCTGCTCATCGTTTCTTACAGCACAATAGTATTCCATTACATTCATATACCACAACTTGTCCAGCCATTCCCTAATTGATGGGCATCCCCTCAACTTCCAATTCCTTGCCACCACATAGAGAGCAGCTATGAATGTACAAAAATATTTATAGCTACTCTTTATGTGGTGGCAAGGAAGTGGGGGTACTTTTTTTTTTTACAGGGCAATGGGGGTTAAGTGATTTGTCCAGGATCACACAGCTAGTAAGTGTTAAGTGTCTGAGGCCAGATTTGAACTCAAGTCCTCCTGAATCCAGGGCTGGTGCTTTATCCACTGCGCCACCTAGCTACCCCCAGTGGGGGTACTTTTAAGAAGATTTTGGTTAAGTGCATTCTTTTTTTTTTTTTTTTTAAAGTGAGGCAATGGGGGTTAAGTGACTTGCCCAGGGTCACACAGCTAGTAAATGTTAAGTGTCTGAGGCCGGATTTGAACTCAGGTACTCCTGACTCCAGGGCCGGTGCTCTATCCACTGCTCCATCTAGCTGCCCCTGTTAAGTGCATTCTTAAGAGGGTCACCCTAATGGGGAAAGGTCCAGAGGCCAAGTTATAGAAGGATCAGTTGAAAAACAGAATGGAGGGGGCAGTTAGGTGGCACAGTAGAGTACTGGCCCTGGAGTCAGGAGGATCTGAGTTCAAACCTAACCTCAGATACTTACTAGCTGTGTGACCCTGGGCAAGTCACTTAACCCTGATTGCCTCAAAAACAAAACAAAAAAGAAAAAAATAAATGAAAAATGGGATGGTTAGCTTGTAGATGAAGAGACTGGTGGGGAGCTAGTTTCAGGAAGACAGATCGAACTTTCTTCTTCAGGAAAAATTGACTAATAACTAGAACTCTCCTAAAATGGGATAGGCTGGAGGAAGAAGTGAGCGGTGGTCTTCAAGCAGAGATTGGATGACCACTTGTCTGAGATGTTGTTTTATTTTCTCAATTACATATAAACAAAAAATTTTAACATTTGTCTCTTTTTTAAATGCTGAGTTCTATATTCTCCTTTCCCCTTCCTTCAGAAGGCAAGCAATTTGATATAGATTATACATATGCAGTCATGAAAACATTTCTATATTAGCCATATTGAAAAAGAACACAATGACAAAAAACACCAATATTTTTTTTTTTTTTAGTGAGGCAATTGGGGTTAAGTGACTTGCCCAGGGTCACACAGCTAGTAAGTGTCAAGTGTCTGAGGCCAGATTTGAACTCAGGTACTCCTGACTCCAGGGCCGGTGCTCTATCCACTGCACCACCTAGCTGGCCCGCCAAAACATATTTTAAAAAATTTATTAGGGGCAGCTAGGTAGCGCAGTGGATAGAGCACCGGCCCTGGAGTCAGGAGTACAGTACCTGAGTTCAAATCCGGCCTCAGACACTTGACACTAGCTGTGTGACCCTGGGCAAATCACTTAACCCCCATTGCCCCACCAAAATATAAATATATATATATATATATATATATATGTTTTGGTCTTTGTTCAGACTCGGTCAGTTCTTTCTCTGGAGGTAAAGAGCATTTTTCATCATAAGTCCTTCAGAATTGTTTTGGATCGTTGTATTGCTGAGAATAGCTAAGTCATTCACAGTTGATCATCATACAGTGTTGCTGCTAGAATGTTTTTCTGCTTCTTCTCATTTCACTTTGCATTAATTCATGTAAGTCTTTTCATGTGTCTCTGAAAACATTCTGCTTGTCATTTCTTATATCATAAGAAAAACTCCATCACAATCATATGCCACAACTTGTTCAGCCATTCCCCAATTGGTGAGTATCCTCTAAATTTCCAGTTCTTTGCCACCACAAAAAGAGCTGTGATAAACATTTTTGTACATATTGGTCCTTTTCCTTTTTTTCTTTGATCTCTTTGGGATATAGACCTATTGCTGGGTCAAAGGGTCTGCACAGTTTTATAGCCCTTTCGGCACAGTTCCAAATTGCTCTCCAGAATGGTTGGATCAGTTCACACCTTCATCAACAGAACATTAGTGTTCCAATTTTTCCTATCCCCTCCAACATTTGACCTTTTCCTTTTTTGTCATATTCACCAATCTGATAGATGTAAGGCGATACCTCAGAGTTGTGTTAATTTGCATTTCTCTTATCAAAAGTGATTTAAAGCATTTTTTCATACAATAGATTGCTTTGACTTCTGGAAACTTCCTGTTCATATCCTTTGACCATTTATCATATGGAGAATGACTCATACTGTAAATTTGTTTCAGTTCTCTATATATTTGAGAAAGGAGGCCTTTATCAGAGAAACTTGTTGCAAAAAAAATTTCCCCAGTTTCCTGCTTTCCTTGTAATCTTGGCAGCATTGGTTTTGTTTGTGCAAGAACTTTTAAATTTATTGTAATCAAAGTTATCCATTTTACATCCCATGAGTCTCTTTCTTGTTTGTTCATAAATTCTTCCCTTATCCATAGATCTGACAGGTAAATTTTTCCATCCTCCCCTAACTTGTTTATTTTTTGTTTGTTTTTTGTTTTGTTTTAGTGAGGCAATTGGGGTTAAGTGACTTGCCCAGGGTCACACAGCTGGTAAGTGTTAAGTGTCTGAGGTCGGATTTGAACTCAGGTCCTCCTGACTCCAGGGCCGGTGCTCTATCCACTGCACCATCTAGCTGCCCCCCCTAACTTGTTTATGATATTATTCTCGATGTCTAAATCATCTACCCATTTTTACCTAACCTTGTATGATCTGAGATGTTGGTCCATAGCTAGTTTCTGCCAAAATATTTTCCAGTTTTCTCAGCAATTTGTGACACTAGCTGTGTGACCTTGGGCAAGTCACTTAACCCTCATTGCCCTGCAAAACAAAACAAAGAAAAGTAAAGAATCCAGTTGAGAGCAGAGTGGTCCTGATGTCCCCTGCCTTGGTATGACTCCCAAAAGCTTGGATTTTTGATTTGTCGAATACTAAATTGCTATGATCCTTTATTATTGCATATTGTGTACCTAATCTATTCTACTTATCCACTATTCTATTTCTTAGCTGATTGTTTTGGTTGTTTTGATGATTGCTGCTTTGTAATATAGTTTGAGATCTGGTACTACTGAGCCACCTTCCTTCACATTGTTTCCCAATAATTCCCTTGATGTTTTTGACCTTTTATTCTTTTTTTTTCTAGCTCTATAAAATAATTTTTGGTAGTTTGATTGGCATGACACTGAGTAAGTAAATCAACTTAGAATTATCATCTTTGTTATATTGGCTCATCTTAACCCATGAGCAATTGGTATTTCTCCAATTGTTTAAACATGACTTTATTTGTGTAAAAAGTATTTTGTAATTGTGTTATATAGTTCCTGGTTTTGTCTTAGCAGGTAGTCTTCCAAGTATTTTATATTGTCTACATTTATTTGAAATGGAATTTCTCTATCTCTTGCTGGTGGACTTTGTTGGTATTATATCGAAATGCTGATGATTTAGATGAGTTTATTTTATATCCGTTGACTTTGCTCAATCTGTTAATTATTGCAACTTGTTGTTTTTTTGGTTTTTTTTTTTAAAGTGAGGCAATTGGGGGGCAGCTAGGTGGCACAGTGGATAGAGCACCGGCCCTGGAGTCAGGAGGACCTGAGTTCAAATCCAGCCTCAGACACTTGACACTTACTAGCTGTGTGACCTTGGGCAAGTCACCTAACCCCAATTGCCTCACTTTATTTTATTTTATTTTTTTGGTGAGGCAATTGGGGTTAGGTGACTTGCCCAAGGTCACACAGCTAGTAAGTGTCAAGTGTCTGAGGCTGGATTTGAACTCAGGTCCTCCTGACTCCAGGGCTGGTGCGCTATCTACTGTGCTACCTAGCTGCCTGCAACTTGTTTTTTAATTGATTCTCTAGGATTCTCTAAGTATACTGACATATCACCTAGTAGTAGTAGTTTTGTTTCTTCATTGTTTATTCTAATTCCTTCCATTTCTTTTTCTTTTATTGCCACAGCTAGCATTTCTAGAAGAATACTATTCAGTATTATGCAATAATAGTGATAATGAGCATCCTTGCTTCACCCCTGATCTTATCAGGAAGGTTTCTGGCTTATCCCTGTTATAGATAATGCTTGTCAATGGTTTTAGATAGGTACTACTTATTTTTTTAAAAGTTTCATTTATTCTGTTTTGATTACATTTTGGGGGTCGGGTCAATGAGGGCTAAGTGACTTGCCCAAGGTCACACAGCTAGTAAGTGTCAAGTGTCTGAGGTCGGATTTGAACTCAGGTCCTCCTGAATCCAAAGCCAGTACTTTATCCACTGCGCCACCTAGCTGCTCTGCTTCATTTATTCTGTCTGGGATATTATAAAGGGGACATTCCTGATTTGTACAAGTTGGATGAGATACCCTGGGAGGGTCTTTAGAGGTCTGAGATTCTGTGTTTAGTAATGCTTCTCCTTCTCCCTCCTTGGCCTCAGGGAAGCTCCTGCTCTTTTCTGGTTTCAGGACCAATGAGTCTCCCCTGCCTTCTTTCTGACTCTGTAAAATTAGTCACCTGGGATAAATCTTTTGGACCCACTGCCCTTCGGTAATTACAAAAGCTTCTATTTACATGGTGTTTTAAAGTTGTAAGAGACCCCTTTCTCTCTCTCTCTCTCTCTCTCTCTCTCTCTCTCTCTCTCTCTCTTTTTGTGGGGCAATGAGGGTTAAATGACTTGCCCAGGGTCACACAGCTAGTAAGTGTTAAGTGTCTGAGGTCAGATTTGAACTCAGGTCTTCCTGAATCTAGGGCTGGTACTTTATCCACTATGCCACCTAGCTGCCCCAAACCCCTTTCTCCTAGCAGCACCAAAAAGCACAAATACAGGGGGCAGCTAGGTGGCTCAGTGGATAAAACACCAGCCCTGGATTCAGAAGGACCTGAGTTCAAATCCGACCTCAGACACTTGACACTTACTAGCTGTGTGACCTTGGGCAAGTCACTTACCCCTCATTGCCCCCCCCCCCAAAAAAAGAGCTCACAAATGCAAATATCAGCCCCATTTTACAGATAAGAAAATTGAGGTTCAGAAAGACATGACTTGCTAGTGAATGGCAGAGCTGGGACATATTCAAGTTGGTTCTGATCTCAGGACTGTTTGTACCATTCTATTCCCTTCTACCCCCCACCCCCACCCTATGTTTGGCTCAAGGGAGAAAGCCACCTGTGCAGGAAGAAGGCTTCCTAGTTCTATTTTCTACCCCTATAGACAAGATTCCCCCTTCCCCAAATAAACCCTCCAAGGTTCCCCCGAGATTCATATGAAGGGGTTGACTGGCCCCTTGGCCTCCTCCCTAAGATGGGTGCTCCCATGGCTCAGATCCCTCTCCTGCTGGGTGTAGGGGGAGAGCATCTGGGGAGCCCAAGACCTGGGGGCTTGGGGGAGGGGCAGGGGGATGACAGGAAGTAGGAGAATGACAAAGGTGTTGATGGCAGTTTGCGGGTCCCAGGTGGGAGGATAGAGCCTGGGCAAGGGAGGGGGCCATGGGGAGGAGGCATCTGACACAAAAATGAAATGGGTCAGGGAGTCCCAAGGCTCTTCCTGGCTTTTCCCAGTACTTGTATTGGAACTGAGCAACCTGGTTGTCTGTGGCTGGATAGTAATCTTTAATGATGACATGGAAATATGACCCACTCTCCTCTCTCTCCCCTTCCCTCACCCCTCCCCCTCTGCCCCCTATCCACTCCCCCCCCATCCTTTCTTCTCAGCAGGGACCATGGGCTGCAGCTGCAGCTCCAGCCTGGATGAGGACTGGATGGAAAATATTGACGTGTGTGAACGATGCCACTATCCTATTGTGCCATTGGATGCCAAGGGCACGGTGAGCCTGCAGGAGACTCAGGGGAGAGGGTGAAATCCCCCCCCCAAAACTTGAAGTGACCTTAGAGATCGGCTGGTTCCTAGTTCTGTAGAAAAAGACATTGAACTTCAGAAAAGGGAAAGGGTTTTCCCAACATTTCACAGCAAGTCAAGGATAGGGTGGGAACTAGCACTCAGACCTCCTTCCTCCTACTCTGGGCTGCTCTTTCAAAGGAGGGAAGACTAGGTGGGGACCCAGGGGCTAGGAGCTATTGTTGCCTCTCCCCCACCCCAAGCCTTACCTGCTTGATTGTCTGTTCCCCCAGCTCCCAATGAGGAATGGTTCTGATGTACGGGATCCCTTGGTCACCTATGAAGGTTTGAACCCACCCGTGTCTCCGTTACAAGGTACCTTACATCACCGCTGGGGTTCCTGGGTGTGTATGGAGGGAGGAGGGCTAGGAGACATTGGGACATGGGCAGCCCAGATACCTCTAACTCATTCACAGAGACACAGATTCTGGTATACTCTCTCTCCAGGTCTTGGTTCATTTAACCGGATGCCTCTTTTTCTACCCTCTTCTCTCAAGGGTTTCTAGTACTCCTTAATCTGTCTTTGATTCTCCCCTGCTATCTGTCCCTGCCTCTGTTCCTCACTTATGGATCTGATCTTCACAGACAATCTGTTCATCGCCCTGCACAGTTACAAGCCCTCCCATGATGGGGACCTGGGCTTTGAGAAGGGGGAGCAACTGAGGATCCTGGAGCAGTGAGTCTTCCCTAGTCCCTTGGGCCAGGCAGAGGGGCAGAGACCTAGATCTCCATCCACCCAGGGGCCAGGCTGAGGGTGGAGTCAGATCTTAGCACACAGTGCTTGGGATGGTCTATAGGAATTAATTGGGTCCCTTCTTCCACCCACAGGAATGGAGAATGGTGGAAGGCACAGTCCCTGACCACCGGCCAGGAGGGCTATATCCCCTTCAACTTTGTGGCCAAAGCGAACAGCCTAGAGCCTGAGCCGTGAGTACCAGGCAGGGAGGGATGGGCAAGAAATGGAGTCACCCAGGGAGATTGGAAGGACACAGAAATTCCAAGCATTCATAGCCCTGTACATTGTGTCTCTGGCAGTCCACATCAGCTGCTAAGGGCACGTCTCAGACTTTAGCTTTGGCATCTAGAGCTTTCTCCTTTCTAAACCTTCCCTGATCCACATCACTCAGCCCTGTGGTTATCCTGGCCCCTGACCTTTCCTGCCTCCCTGAATCCCAGAGCAGGAAGGCACTTCTAATGTGACCCTGCCTTTCCACAGAGAAGCAGATGGAGGCCCAGGGTGGGTAAGAGACTTACAGTCATATCGGTCATGTCAGGGGTGGGATTTGAACCCAGAATCTCTAACTCTGATTTCAGTGTTCTTCCCAGAACCTAGTTCCCTTTTCCCGTCAATACCACCATCACTGGATAACTAAATCTGGCTCCTCTCCCTCTGCTCATTCTCCTTTCTGAGCAGACCAATTTTCTAGGGTTAACCAGGCAAAAGAGTAAACAAATAACCAGAACAGGGCTTCTAGATATCCACAGTAAAGGTAATAGAGGGGCAGCTAGGTGGCACAGTGGATAGAGCACTGGCTCTGGAGTCAGGAGGACCTGAGTTCAGATGTGACCTCAGACAACACTTACTAGCTGTGTGACCCTGGGCAAGTCACTTAACCCCAATTGCCTCACAAAAAAAAAAAAAAAAGGTAATAGAAACTCTAGATAATCAGGAGATGGCACAATGGCACAGAGCTCCAGAAGTTCTAACAATTCAATTCAGTCAATATTTATTAAATGCCTACCAGGTGCCAGGAGTTGTTCGAGATCCTAGGATTTTGGGGGGGATAGGGCAGTGAGGGTTAAGTGACTTGCCCAGGGTCACACAGCTAGTGTCAAGTGTCTGAAGCTGGATTTGAACTCAAGTCCTCCTGAATCCAAGACCAGTGCTTTATCCACTGCACCACCTAGCTGCCCCTGATCCTAGGAATTTAAAGACAAAAATAAGACAGTTCCAGCCCTCAAGAAGCTTACATTTTATTTGAAATGAGTGCTAGATTTAGATCTAGGTTCTAGTTCTGTCACTTTACCAACTAGATGACTTTTTAAAAAATTAATATTTTATTTACCCCCAATTACATGTAAAGACAATTTTAACATTCTTTTTATTTTTTTTCCAAATTTTGAGTTCCAAATCTCTCCTTTTCCCCACCTCCCATTGAGAAGGCAAGCCATTGGACATAGGTTATACATGTGTCAACTAGATGACTTTGGACAGGTCCCTTCTCTTTTTTTTTTCTCCTCTGTAAAACAAGAAGGTTGGATTAGATACTCGGAGTCCCTTCCAGCTCTAACAGTCCGGGGAAAAAACTTGAACCCTGGTGGAGTACCAGAATTCCTGAAAAAATTTTCCCAAGCTCAGCTTGGCCCTCCAGCCTTTGATTTCAGCAGACTGGAGGTGACATTGGGTTGTTTTCTACCCTAACTCCCAGCTCACTCCCAGAGTTCCCTAAATGATGACATTCTTTGGGCACCACAAAGGGAGACTCTGGTGTGGGAGGGGAGACTCTTTTGAGAACTAGGGGGGAAAGATTTGACTGGGCCTCGGTACAGTTGGTTTTTCAAGGACCTGAGCCGGAAGGATGCTGAGAGACAACTTTTAGCCCCTGGAAACACCCATGGATCCTTCCTGATCAGAGAAAGTGAGACCACTGCAGGTGAGTGGATATGGGGGCCTCAGTGGAAGGGAAATCAAAGAGTCAATAATGTGGGAGAGGAAAGCATGGTGGGGTTCAGAGCCTGAATCATAGAATCCCAACAGAATCAGAGAATTCCTCAAAGGACATTTTAATCAACCCATACCTGGAAAGGAATTCTCACTATAATATACCTAATGATAATATATTCACTATCATATACCCAATATATACAAAAGGCCCTCAGCCTATGTTTGAAGACTTCCAAAGAGGGTGAACCCCCCCACCTCCAGAGATGGAACCCATTTTACTTTTGTTGTTGTTCAGTCATTTTCTAGCCATGTCTAGTTCTCTGTGACCCCATTTGGGGTTTTCTGGGTGGAGATCCTGGAGGAGTTTGCTATTTCCTTCTCCAGTTCATTTTACAGTTGAGGAAACTGAGGTAAACAGGGTAAATGACTTGCCCAGGGTTACACAGCTAGTAAGTGTCTGAGGCTGGATTGGAATTCTGGAAGATGAATCTTCCTGACTCCAGGCCCAACCTTCTATCCACTATGCCACTTCACTTTAAGATAGCCCTAATTATTAGGAAGTTTCTCCTAAATTTTTCTCTTTGTAACTTTTGCCCACTGTTCCTGCCAAATGGAACAAATCTAATCTCTCCCCGACATGGCAATCCTTCATATACTTGAACACAGCCATCAAGTCCCTTCCTGAGTCTTCTCCAGCCTAAATATGCCAGATTCCTTCATCTAAGCTTCATATATCAGGGACTCAAGGCTCTTCATCATCCTGACTGGTCACCCTCTAGATTGTTCCTAAAACATGGTGTCCAGAACTGAACATCATCTTAGATATGGTCTGAGGGCAGAGTACAGAAAGAAAACCACCTCCTTATTCTTCAAATGCAGCCCAAGATCATATTAATTTTTCCGGATTCCTTATCATACTGTTGACTCAGTATATCACTTGTAGTCCACTAAAACCGCCAGATCTTTTTCAAACTGTTGTTTAATCGTGTTTCCTCTGTCTTATACTTGTAAATTGATTTTTTTAACCCAAGTGTAAGACTTTACATTTATCTGCATTGAATTTTATCTGATTAGCTTTAGCCCAATGCTCTAGACTCTGAAGATCTTTTTGGACCATAACTCCATCATCTAGTGTGTTGGTCATCCCTTCTAGCTTTGGACAACCTGTTGGGGGGGTGGGAGGTTGGAGGTGGGAGGAGGCATGTGAATGTCTCCTGACCTTGATTGTCCCCATTCCCTGCAGGCTCCTTCTCACTGTCTGTGAGAGACTTTGACCAGAACCAGGGGGAGGTGGTGAAACATTACAAGATCCGAAACCTGGACAATGGAGGCTTCTACATATCCCCCCGAATCACCTTTCCTAATCTGCATGAACTTGTCCAGCATTACTCCAGTGAGCCCTGGCCTCAGGCCCAAATTCCCCAGTCCCCAACCCATTTCGTTCCTTAGCCTCAGATCTCCAGTCCCAACCTACCTGATCCCTCTGTTCCACACCCCCAACTCATCCAGAGCCCCTTGCCCAAACTCCTAGCCTTCAGTTTCAAATCCCAAGTGCATCCTTGGCTTCCCTAAACTCACCAAGGCAGGGTCTTCGGCTCCAAGTCCCTGACTACAGGGCCCCACCAAATGTCTACCACCTATGTCTCTCCAAATGCCACACTCACCTCCATTCTCAACCTTTTAGCTTCTGTTAAACCCCATTCTCAAATCCCCTAAACCCACAGCTCTAACTAAGGGGCCTAAATCAACCTTCCCCCCTCCCGAAAGCCTCCCGCCAGCTAACTCCTCTTGGAGTCATTAGCCTATGACAAACTCAAAGGCAGAGATTTTTCCACAGTCCTTATCCCTATTCCCCATCCCCTTGGGGAGGGAGGTGTTGGATGTTCAAGGCTTCCTCTGACCCAAGCACCCCTTTGGGCCCACAGAAGCCTCAGATGGGCTATGCACTCGACTGAGCCGGCCCTGCCAGACCCAAAAACCACAGAAGCCCTGGTGGGAAGATGAGTGGGAGGTTCCCCGTGAGACGCTGAAACTGGTGGAGAGACTGGGAGCTGGCCAATTTGGGGAGGTCTGGATGGGTAAGTGAGGGCTAGTAGCCCCATGAAACATGGCCCAAAGATAGAGGGCTGGGAGCAGGCTACTGGCCTGCCCGTTGGGTCCTGCAACCCCAAAGGCTCCCTGCTATGCCTCAGTTTCCTTGAGTGATCCAATGCATTAGCAAAGGATTTGCAGAGTATTTAAAGAACTAAATCAGTACCAACTGTAATTCTTGTTACCTAAGGAACAGAGTGGAGGCCCAGGTCTGAGCATCTCAACTGTGACCATAGCAGGGCCTGACTCAAGAAACATCTGCCAGGAGAAAGAAGGAATGACTTTTCCCCTCCTCCTTCCTCTAACAAATACATAGTCACGCAGGCACTTGGGGTGGCTCCCTTGCCAAACAGGTGCCTGGGAATCACTTCTCCCCTACCACAGGGTACTACAATGGGCACACCAAGGTTGCAGTGAAAAGCCTGAAAGCGGGTAGCATGTCCCCTGATGCCTTCCTGGCTGAGGCCAACCTGATGAAACAGTTGCAGCATCAGCGGCTGGTACGCCTTTATGCGGTGGTCACGCAGGAACCCATCTACATCATCACTGAATACATGGAGAATGGTGGGTGCTCTGATGGGACCCGCCACCCCTTCATAGTGCCCTGGAGCTGCCCCTCTTAGCCAGTTCCCAGGCCCCCACCCAAAGCACGCCCGAGAAACTTCACCCTCCCCTACCCGAGGGACTGGAAGAGGTCTTAGATCCCCATGAACCCCATGCTTAGCATCATAGAATCTCAAAGGCAGGAAGGCCCCCTAAGGGTAGCTGGCCTAACCCCAAACTAAACTGGAATCTTCTCTGCATCCTCTCTGACAAGTGGTCTTCCTGACTTAGTTTACTGGTTACCTCTGGGGCTGAGGAACTGAGGAACCCCCAAAGGCCTTTTGGTACTGTGACCAAACACCTAGACCAGGCTGGAAGCTGCAGAGAAATGGCTGAAAGATGGGGAACGGGTACAAGACTTTCTTTCAGAACATGCAGTTCTAGGTTCTCCAAAGAGTCTTTTACTCTGGTGGAGGGGTGGGGAGGGGAGAACCCAGAAACACAGAAAGGGAAGAAGTCATAGAGCATGGGTCACAGACCTAAACATAGCCACAGAGCCTTGGTCAGCAGCACCAGGCTTGGGCCTCAGGCCCCTCTCAGGCCTTGACCCAAAGGGCTCTCTTCCTGTCCTTGAGTAATTCCCCTTTCCAACGGGAGGAGTAGAAACATCCTGCCCTTCCCTCTACCCAGTAACTGGCAAAGAATCTGACTTGGAAAAAGAAAATGTGGCCTTCTGAGCCAAGGTTGGGTATCCTAAGGGCAGACTAGTAAAGGTGTATATGGGATAGTGGTAAGAGCCCTGGGCTGGATCAAGGGCCCGGGGTCTTAGTTTCAGTTCAGTCAGCCGCCCTATTTGGCAGTGAGCAAATCAGCATTCTAAGATCCTTTCTAGTGCTGGAAGTTTCCCCACCTGCAAAGTGAGGCAGTTTGTCCAGCTATTCTTTAAGGTCCTTTCCAACTCTGCCATCCTATATTTCAAGGTCCTCCTAACTCTGACATTCTATATTTCAAGGTCACTCACAGCTCTAATAGTCTATGTTCTGTAGGCTGAGGTCTTTTCCAGTTCTGACATTTTGTGTTCTATGCTCTAAGGTCCCTCCCATTTCTGACTGTGTAAAATCCTATCTGGCTCTTGACATTCCAAGGTCCCCACCTTGGCTCTGATATATATGTCATTGTTCAGTCATGTTCAGTGACCCCATTTGGGGTTTTCTCAGCAAAGATACTAGAGTGGTTTGCCATTTCCTTCTCCAGCTCATTTTTACAGATGAGGAAACTGAGGCAAACAGAGTTAGTGACTTGCCCAGGGTCACACAGCTACTGAGTGAGGCTGTATTTGAACTCAGGAAGATGAAGTCTCCTGACTCCATGACTGGTGCTCTGTGCACCATGGTGCCACCTAGCAGTCCTTCATATTATATGCTCTGAAATTATTTCCAGCTTTGACATTCTATATTTCAAGGTCTTTCCCAACTGTGATATTTTATGTATTTTGTTCAAAAGTTTTCCCTACCAGCTCTGAGATTATATGTTCTGTGGTTCCTCCCAGCTCTGACATTCTGGGATCCTCCTAGCTTTGACATCTATGTTTTAAGTTGCCTCCCAGTTCTGGGATTTTGTCTGCTATTTTCTATGATTTTTTCCCCACCTTTAATATTTATTTTCTACCTTCTTAGTTCCCTCTCTTTAACTTGGACATTTTGTGTTCCAAGATCCTTTCTTCTAAGACCCTTTCTAACTCTATTCTCTACTCTCTGTGTTCTAAGGTATCTTCCAAAGCTGAAATTCTATGTTCTGAGGTCTTTTCTAGCTCTAATAATCTGCATTCTAAGCCCCACCCTCCAGCTTTGAGACCCTGATTCTTTTTTTTTTTTTTTTTTGGTGAGGCAATTGGGGTTAAGTGACTTGCTTAGGGTCACACAGCTAGTAAGTGTTAAGTGTCTGAGGCTGGATTTGAACTCAGGTCCTCCTGACTTAAGGGCTGGTGCTCTATCCACTGTGCCATCTAGCTGCCCCTGAGACCCTGATTCTAAAGGATGGCACCGAGAAATAGGTGCCTATGCTTACAGTGGCCCAAACACACTGCTCCCTCCCCATGGAACCTGAATGTGGTTCCTCTGGGCTTCTGATCTCCCTATCATTTCTATCTTTTTCTGATATCTTCCTCTCTACTCCTCATGCCTCAGGTACTAATTAAGCATATGAGACCCAGTTCAGACACTAGACTTAATATCAGGGTATTTTGGGGTCTCTATGTTGAGATGGAGGAAATTGTGGGGAATAACAGAGTAGAGGAGTTGGTGGGTCAGAATTCTGATAGAGACTGAAGTTCCTTCTCCTAAAAGAGTTTCTGCATAAGTTAGAATCAGTTCTACCCTCACCTGAGTACTCTGACCCACAGGGAGCCTGGTAGACTTCCTCAAAACGACAACAGGGGTCAAACTAACCATCCACAAATTGCTGGATATGGCTGCCCAGGTGAGAGTGGGGCAGGGTTTGTGGGGGGCAGGGGAGAGAGGGTGGAATGTCAAGTGGCTTGGGAATGGACTTTGGGAAAGGGACAGGGACGGAAGGGACCCCAGACTGCTGACCTTTCTCCTTCGCTGAGTCCTCAGATTGCAGAGGGCATGGCTTTCATCGAGGAGCGGAATTACATCCACCGTGACCTTAGGGCAGCCAACATCCTAGTATCGGACACACTGAACTGTAAGATTGCTGACTTTGGGTTGGCCCGGCTAATCGAGGACAATGAGTACACAGCCAGGGAGGGTGAGTATGTGTGTGGTGGGAGTGGGGTGGTAATAGGGGCATAGCATGAGAGGGAAAGTGAGGGGGACAAATGACTGGAGAACACAGTTCAAGGAGCCAGAAGGCCTTGTGACTGGAGGAGACTCACAGGGGACATGGATTGGAGAGAGGGAACCACAAAATTGGCTCATGTCTGGATAAGGGGGATCATATCTGGGGAAGACATAGCTCTGAAAGGGATGTCACATGTCAGGGGAGCTGGGGGACATCCAGCTAAACGAACCATGACTGGAGGAGGGATATGGAGCATAACTGGGAGGTGAACCATAGCTAAGGACAGATAAGGCTCGGGAGGGATGGGTGGGGGACACAGAAATATAGCAAAGTCACAGCTAAAGAACCACCACCCTATTGGTGGGAAAAGGGCTGAGTAATAGATTCCTCCATCCCATTGAAGGAGTGGGGAAGGAAATGTTGGGATTCCATGGACCCAGGTAATTCTTCATTTCAGGAGCAAAATTCCCCATCAAGTGGACAGCTCCTGAGGCCATCAACTATGGGACATTTACCATCAAGTCAGATGTCTGGTCTTTTGGCATCCTGCTCACAGAAATCGTCACCTACGGGAGGATCCCCTACCCAGGTCAGAGTCAAGGTCCAGTAGGGACCTGAGGGGGTGGGGAGGAGGGAATAACATGAATGAGGATCCTTTATACTCATGAGGAAGCTTGAATGTCTGCAAGACCCCCTCTCCCTTAAAGCGAGCTCATAGGTGAGGCTCTTGGGGAGGCAGGGGAGGTGAGCCAGCTGGAAGGAAGCTCAGGATCCGCAGTGGCTCCAGCACCATAGTAAGAATCAAGGAAGTAGAGAGGACAAGGAACATCACACTGGGAATGAGGAAAGCACTATCGCAGTGAGCACAAGACTCAACTCCATTGCTTAATAGTTGTGTGAGTTTGGGAGAGCCATTAACTCCCTAAAGGGAAAGGGAGTTTATTAAGCACTTACTACAGTCAGACCTTATAAAGCTAAGCACTGCATAAATATTATCTCATTTGATCTTGACAACACTGGGATACTAAAACAATGTCCATTCTACTGAAGGGATAGAACAAGTTCACATGTAAGTGAATATACAGGATCTATTCAAAAGAGATCAACAGGAATTAGGTATGAGACTAAAGCCTGGGGAAATTAGGAAAAGTTCTGGTCAGTGATAGCACTTGAGGGGAGCCTTGAAGGGAGTTAGGGAATTATAATAAAAGGCAGAGGGAAGGAGAAAGAGTATTCCAGGCAAGGGGACCAGCTGTGCAAGTCATAACGCAGGAGATAGAATGTGCCATATGGGGAAGTGTAGGTGGGCCAATGTGGCTGGAGCCTAGACTATTTGAGAGGGCTTTGTGTGCAATCACCCTGCAAATAGTCTGGGTAGTAAAGGATTTTAATTGTCAAACAGACATTTGTATTTTATCCATGTGGTGATAGGGAGTCATAGAAAATTCTTGAGTAGGAGAGTCTTCTCAAAGTCAGATCTGTGCTTTAGAATACCCTTTGGGAGGGGCAGCTAGGTGGCGCAGTGGATAAAAAGAATACCCTTTGGGGTGTGTGGAAGTTGAAGTGAAGCAGATAGGACTTTTTTTTCCTTTGGGGTTCTCTCTAATCCAGATTAATCAAAGATCAAACTGTGGGGGAAACCTTAGGGAAATCAGCCTTCCCCATGAGAGCTCCCAGCTCCCTACTGGATCATCTATCCATTCCTCATCTCTGGACTCAGAAACTAAAGGCAGGGAGACCAATTAGGAGGTTATTGTGATAATTCAGGTGAGAGGTGATGAAAGTCTGAACTAGGGTGGTTGTGGTGTGAATGGAGATAAGGGGATGGATGCAATAGCTTGTAGGTAAAAATAAGATTCGGCAACTAATTCGATATGGATGAGCCGAGGATGAGTGAGTGAGAAGAGTTAAAGAAGACACCCCCATTCTCCACCTCCCAGCTTGTGACCTTGGGTGATTGGAAGGATGGCGGTGTCCTCCACAACTCTCATTTGGACTACCTGGTCTCCCTGTCTCCAGGCTCTTGATGAACTAATCCATCCTTTTTGTTGTTGGTTTTTAGACTCCATTTGGGGTTTTCTCAGCAGGGATCCTGGAGTGGTTTGCCATTCCCTTCTCTAGCTCATTTGACAGATGAGGAAATTGAGGCAAACAGGGTGAAGTGACTTGCCCAGGGTCACACAGCTAGGAAGTGTCTGAGGCCAGATCTGAACTCAGGAAGATGAGTCCTCCTGATTCCAAGCCGGGAGCTCTGTGCACTATGGCGCCCCCCTAGCTGCCCATAATCCATTCTCTGCACAACCACAAAAGTGATTTCCCTAAAGCAAAGCTCAGGTCTGACCATATCAACACACCTACCCACCTTACTAAACATCCTCGAATCTCTATTACCTCCAGGGTCATTTAAATCTCTTCACAGCCTGGCTCTGTCCCAGCTTCCCAGCCTTCTTATATATATATATTTTTTCCCCCATACATTCTTCTCCGTGCAACCATGCTGACTTGGTATACCCTGTATACCACACACACACACACACACACACACACACACACACACACGCACCTCCATCTTTCATCCTTTTCATTCACCTGAAACGGTTTTCTCCAAAGCTACCAACGGTATCTTAATTGGCAGACCCAATAGCCTCATTCTCCTAGTTGTTGGTGGCTGGAATGAAGGGTGTTAGTCTTGGAGGTAACTCAGTCCTGATCCAGTGCCACTTATCTCTTTAGGTCTATCTGTCCTTTGGTCTGGTTTCTCAAGGAGAAGGTTCTTTTGATTTACCCCCCAAATTTCTGGGGTACCCAGGGCCATTTAGATGAGGTACCCAGGCCCATAACAAAATGATTAACAAAGGGAAGGTACTAGAATTGAGAGGGTTTGGGAAAGGCTTCCTGTAGATGGGATTTTAGTTGGGACTTCAGGGAAGCCAGGAGGTGGCCATAAGGAGGAAGAGAATTCTAGGGATGGGGGCCAGCCAGAAATGATGCCCTGAGTTCAGAGATGGAGTGTCTTGTTCCCGAAATAGCCAGGATGTCAGTGTCACTGGATCAGAGTTTATGTTGGGAAGTAAGGTGTAAGAAGACTGGAAAGGTGGGCAGGTAGGTGGGGCAGTGGATAAAACACAGGCCCTGGATTCAGGAGTACCTGAGTTCAAATCTGGCCTCAGATACACTTACTAGCTGTGTGACCCTGGGCAAGTCACTTAACCCTCATTGCCCCACAAAAAAAAAGAAGAAGACTGGAAAAGTAGGGGAAGGATAGGTCATGAAGGGCTTTGAATGGCAAATAGAGTTATATATTTGATCCTAGTGATGACAGAGAACCACTGGTGTTTATTGGGGAGGGGGTTGTGTGACATGTGGTTAGACCTGTGATTTAGAAAAATCACCTTAGTGGATTGGGGTGTGCAGAGTCTTGAGGCAAGAAAACTCACCAGCAGTTTTTGCCATAAGTGAGGCATGAGGTAATGAAGGTGGTAGTGTCAGAGAAGAGAAGGGGGTGTATTCTAGAGATGCTTCAAACAGATTGGTTGTGGGGGGTGAGAGATACTACTACTAGTCAACTACTAGTTTGAGAGAGTAAGAGGATGGTGTTGTCCTCTATAGTAATAGGGAAGGTAGGGTGGGGGAAGGGATCATGAGGAAAGATGAGTTCAGTTTTGGATAGGCTGAATTTAAGATTCAGTTTGAGATGCCTAATAGGCAGTTGGAGATGTGAGACTGAAAGGCCAGAGGTAGAGGCAGGATGGATGGATAGATAGGTAGATAGATAGATAGATAGATAGATAGATAGATAGATAGATAGATAGATAGATAGATAGATAGATAGATAGATAGATAGATGGATATGATAGATAGATGGATAGATAGATAGAGGTGTGAATCATTAGCAAAGAGATGGTAATTCAATCTATTCCCTCTGATGAAATCATCCAGTGAAGTAATATTGAGGGGGAAGAGAAGAGGGCTAAGACAGAGGCACTCCTATGGGCATTAGAGGGTGTGATTTGGGAGAGGATTCGGCAAAGGAGACAGAGGAGAGAGGGAGATAGGGTATAGGAGGAGAACCAGGAGATCTTGGTGTCCAAAAAACCTAGAGAGATGAGAGTATCAAAGAGGAGAGAGTGAATGCAGCGTCAGAGGCTGCAGAGAGACCAAGGAGAATGAGGGTTGAGAGAAGGACATTGTGTTTGGCCACTAAGAGATCTTTAGTAAATTTGGAGAGAGCAGTGTTGGTGGAATGATGAGGTCAGAAGCTGGATTGTACGGGGGTGAAACTGAGAGGAGAGAAAGTAGAGGCACGTAATATATGGCCTATTTGAGGAGCTTAGCTGCAAAGGGCAGAGGAGATAATGGGGCTGTGGAATAGACAGATGGACCTAGTGAGGGTTTGGGGAGGATTTTGGGGGGGGGGCGGGGCAATGGGGGTTAAATGACTTGCCCAGGGTCACACAGCTAGTAAGTGTCAAGTGTCTGAGGTCAAATTTGAACTCAGGTACTCCTGAATCCAGGGCCGGTGCTTTATCCACTGCGCCACCTAGCTGCCCCCTGGGGAGAATTTTTTAAAAAAACTTTTGCCTTTGTATACCCAGATCTTAGCACAATACTTAGCACTTTGTAAGCACTTCATGAATTGAGAGGGAAGTGAGGAGGCAGGCTTAGTTTAAAGGGGAAATATAATGAGCTCTGTTGTGGACAGGTTGAGTTTAAGATGCCTATGATACACCTAGGTGTAAAGGTCTAGCAAGTAGCTTGGGAAAGAGCTGAGGGCTGGATATTAGGTTTCCTGAGTCTTCCGAAGATGGGTGATAGTGGAGTGCCAGAGAGCTGAGGGGATCACAGAGAATGAATGAATGAATGAATGAATGAATGAATGAATGAATGAATGAATGAATGAATGAAAAATTTGCATGTATTAAGGGTTTAGTAAGAAAGTACACAGCCCTGCTCTCTACTGGAAGAGGAGGGTAGGGCAGGAAAAGCAGAGAGAAAGATCAAGATTAAGAAAGGGATTGGAGAAATATTGTCAGGGGTAGCTAGGTGGTGCAGTGGATAGAGCACTGACCCTGGACTCAGGAGGACCTGAGTTCAAATGTGGCCTCAGACACCTAACAGTAGCTGTGTGACCCTGGGCAAGTCACTTAACCCCAATTGCCTCACCAAAAAAAAAAAAAAAAGAAAAAGAAATATTGTCAGGTTGCATAAGGGGAATGGGGTGATGGAAAAGAAAGAATTAAGATTACTTTGTGGTTTTCAGTCTTTCTGACTGGTAAGATTAGCAGCGTCATCCAGATATCGGCAAGTTGGGAGGAAAGGTGGGTGTAGAAGGCATGCTATGAATTCAGTTAGGGTCAGGTGGGACCAGGTAGAACAGTCTAATTTCTCTTTCATCTTCAAGGCGGCTAGGTGGCTCAATGGGTAGAGCTGGAGTCAGGAAGACCCGAATTAAAACCTAGCCTTGGATACTTAATTAGTTGTGTGACCCTAACTTAACCTCTTTTGGCCTTAGTTTATCGTAAAATGTGGATAATAAAAACACCTACCTCAGAGGATTATTGTTGTGAGGACCAAATGAGATAATGCTTAGCATATATCTATATATCTATATATATTACATAGTGGGTGCTATATTTCTTCCCCTTCCCTGTGATAAACTTTTGGCCCCCAGATACCTCAAGACGTCTCTCCAAGTGTTTCTCCAGGCTAAGTATTCCTATTCCTTTCAAATGTTAGGACAAAGACTGGGAAAGACTCCATTCATTTTGACTGTGGCTTTGTGATTGTAGTCACACGTCCACTAGGGGTCACCTCTCGGCTCCCAGTGGAGCCCAGGAGTGTTTGCACTCTTACCACTTTTAATCAGAAAGGTGAAACCAGGACTCCCTCACCCCACCCCATTTCTTCTGTGGGGAACAGTCGTTGAGGCTGGACTTTCCTTTACTTTGGGGGTTCACTCCGGCGCAGAATCGATGCCAAATAAAGTGTTATTCCCTGCTTTCCCCCTTCTAATCCAGTTAAATCTGAAATCAAACTGGGAGAAACTCCAGGGAAGTTGGCCCTGAGTGTTCCAGCTCCCCAGCTCTCTCCTGGATCACCCAGGCCTCATCTCTGTATTCAGAGAGGCAGCTAGGTGCTACAGGGGATTCAGTGCAGAACTCGGGGTCAGGAAGATTTCGGTTCAAATTCCAGGGCAGACATTTGATAACCGTAGAACTGTAGGCTCCACTTCACTTTTTTTTTTTTTTTTTGCGTGGGGCAGAATCACACAGCTAGTAAGTGTCAAGTGTCCAAGGCTGGATCTGAACTCAGGTCCTCCTGAATCCAGGGCTGGCGTTTTATCCACTGTGCCACCCAGCTGCCCTTGGCTCCATTTCACTTTGAGAAAAATCTAAGATCCTCTCTCCACAACTGGGCATGTCCTTCCCCAGCCTAGGGTACTCTGATGCTCTACCCTCTCCCTAAAATCTCTTGCATCCATCACTCTTAGGTAATCAACCCAACTTTGGCTAGAATTCTGTGGCTCCTCAGGCTCTTAATTCCAGGATCTGGGCTTTAGCTAGGTGTCAAAGTGGATAAAGCACCAGCCCTGAATTCAGGAAGACCTGAATTCAAATCTGACCTCAGATACTTGACACTAGCTATGTGATCCTGGGCAAGTCACTTAACCCTCATTGCCCAGAAAAAAGAAAAAAAAAAGAATCCCAGCTCTACCCAGTCTTCCATGAACATGCCCCCTTTCTAGTCTAGGTTTGGGGATGGGGATCCAGAAAGAAAACCTTTTACAATCCCAGAATCACTTCTTAGAGCCATTTTAATGGAATTAAGGCCCAACCCATGCTTTTAGCTAGTCCAGCTGGATGTGGGGAACAAAGTCCTCTTTGCGGGGTTCTGGGGTGTGGTCCTTGGGTTCTGGGGTGTGGTCCTGGGAATGGAGAGGGGAGGGGAAGTAATCTGAGGAGTGATGGGTGAGTACTTCTTGGTTGATATTGTAGAGAGTGATGAGAAACCTAGGATTTGTTCTAGATGGCCCCTAAATCTTCTTTTGGCCTTGGAGAGGTATGGGTTAAATGCTCTCTAAAGTTCTTGGACACTCAGACCTCCTGAACCCCTACTCTATATCCTATCCTCCCCCCCACACACACACAGCCATCTGACCTGACCACTTACTTTTTGCCCCCAAATGACTAGGAATGACCAACCCTGAGGTGATTCAGAACCTGGAGCAGGGCTATCGGATGGTGAGGCCTGACAACTGCCCAGAGGAGCTGTACAAATTGATGATGCAGTGTTGGAAGGAGAGGCCTGAGGATCGGCCCACCTTCGACTACCTGAGGAGTGTCTTGGAGGACTTCTTCACTGCCACAGAGGGCCAGTACCAGCCCCAGCCGTGACCTTCCTGCAGTGACGTCTCCCATCCTAGTCCCTGGCCCACCTCCCCAACTTCCCCCTTGCCTCCTAAATGACCCTACTCAGATTGAGGCAGGGAAGAGTCTGGAGAACTGTGGGGCATCCTGGGCGAGGTTACCCATTCCTGCCAGGATGGAGGCATGGGGCTCCCACATCTTCCAGCAGCATGCTTACGACTGACTCCCTAACCTGCCAGGGAAGGAAGACTAGAAAAGACTTGGGATTGGACTCATCCTTTGTGTGCCCCACCCCCAACATTTTGTTTCCCACACTGATCTCCCCACATCTGTCCTGTCTGCTCCTTGACTTCCAAGGGGATTCTCCTCAGCCTTTTGACTCTTTTGCCTATGTGTCAGCATAGACTGGACTCACTGTCTCAGTTCCCATAAAATTCAGATTCTTAGCAGCCTTTTGGGGGGCAGGGATTATTCTTCTACATTTCTGTATCTTTCTCAGACTCTGCCCTGCACATAGAAGATGTCCAATAAATGTTAGCTAAGAATGGTGATTCTCTCTACCGACCACCACCCCTCCACCCCAAGGTAGGCCCACAGCACTCACCCTGGGGCTGTGAGGGAAAGAGGGGCAGAAAAGGCTGGTAGAACAGAGTAGAGCAGAGGGCAGCTAGGTGGTGCAGCGGATAAAGCACCAGCTCTGGATTCAGGAGGACCTGAGTTCAAATCTGACCTCAGACACTTGACACTTACTAGCTGTGTGATCCTGGGCAAGTCACTTAACCCTCACTGACACACCAAAAAAAGAAAAAAAGAAAGAAAGAAGAAAGGAGTTAATGGGTGTTAAGGGTTAAAATCCTAGCTAAACTGTCTAAAATCTAATGAGTGGTTGCCAATAAATTACAAGCCTTAGCAAGAGTTAGACTTTTAAGAATTTATTAAGGAGAATAAGAATTTGATAAAGAGAGAAGAAAAGCCTAGATTCCTATCTATTAAAGGGAGAGTGCATTTCTAGCTCTGCTCTCCACCAGAGTCCCCAGGAAAAAAGAGTGAGCCTGAGCGCCAGTCTCTTCCTTCCTCCTCCCCCTAGCCCGCGTCACTTCCTGACGCCAAAGAAGACTCCTGGTCTTGCCCTCAAAGACCTTCGCTTCATGGGCGGAACTCTTCTACAGTAAGTCTCCAGCATGTGGCGTTATTCGAATCATTACATGGGAGATAGGAATATAGAAGCAAGGACAGAGTAGGGCAGCAAGGTGCTATAGTAGACAGAGTGCTGGGCCTAGAGTCAGGAAGACTTGAGTTTCAATTCAGCCTCAAACACATTTACTAGCTGTGTGACCTTGGGCAAGTCACTTACCCTGTTTGCCTCAGTTTCTTCATTTGTAAAATGACCTGGAGAAGGAAATGGCAAAACCACTCCAGTTTCTTTGCCAAGAAAACCCCAAAGGGGGTCACAAAGAGCAGGACATGACTGAAACTACAGGTAGTGGGATAGAGGAAAAGAAGGGTAGGAATAGGATCCTGAGAGTTTCTAGAAACTTATCAGCTATGTGATTTTAGTCAAGTCTTTTCTTCCAGTCTCAGTTTTCTCATCTTTAAAATGGGTTGTGGGGCAGCTAGGTGGCTCAATGGATAGAACACCTGCCCTGGAGTCAGGAGGACCTGAGTTCAGATCCAGCCTCAGACACTTGACACTTGCTGGCTGTGTGACCCTGGGCAAGTCACTTGACCCAAATTGCCTCACACACACAAAAAAGGGTTGGGTTGGAGAAAGTAATCTAAGAACTTTGGAGTGCTATAGAAAATCCAGGTATTATTATGCATGTTCCACCAAAGGTGTTTGCCCTTTGGGAGCTGCTGTTAACCCCAAAGAGGCAAGAATAGGAGCCTGGCAAGGAAGTGGCAAGAAGTTCCAGAGCTCGACCTTGGGCATTGGTGTTTCCTTCCCAAGCAAATTTTCCATCCTGAATTTCTGATCTAACCCTGGGATAATGATAGCTTACTTCTATAGCATAGAGTTACAGAGCAATATAATAATAATTAACATTTACATATTGATTTAAGGTTGGCAAAGCAATTAATGTGTTATCTAAGTCAGTCTTGATGATTTTACAGATGAGGAAACTGAGGCTGAGAGAGATGAGTCAGGATTTAAAGTCATGTCTTCCTAACTCCAAGTCTAGCACTCTCTCTATCCACTGTGCCATCTAGCTACCTTAAAAAAAAACCCCAACAACACACATACACAAACAACCCTCTAGACTTTAAATGTCACGGAGCAATTTCTTCCCAATACCTTGGCTTCTTGTGATGGTTATCACCTGGAATCCCTGCTAATGGGAAAACTGAAATGAGTGTATTGTTTGAGAGCAAGGATTCTGAATTGTAGTGGGCTAAAACCACTTGGGTGTCTAGCGCCAAGCTGGTGAGCCCTTTGCAGCCAGGAGGCTTGACTTGCTAGCTGGCTCAGTGGATAGAGCTGGGAGTTAGCAAGACCTGAGTTCAATTTTGACCTCAGTCACTTACTAGCTGTATAACCCTGGGAGAGTCACTTAACTGCTATCTGCCTCGATTTCTTTTTTTTTTTTTTTTTGTGAGGCAATGGGGGTTAAGTGACTTACCCATGGTCACACAGCTAGTGTCAAGTGTCTGAGGTTGGATTTGAACTCAGGTCCTTCTGAATCCAGGACCAGTGCTCTTTCCACTGCGTCACCTGGCTGCCCCTGCCTCAATTTCTTTAACTGCAAAATGGAGCTAATTATAGTGGTTACTTCCCAAGGTTATGGTGAGGATCAAATGGTATATTTGCAAAGTACTTAGCACAGTGACTCGCATACAGTAGGTGCTTAATAAATGCCAGTTCTTTCCTTCTCAGCCTCTTCCCCCCCTTTCTAAAAACTTAATTTCCTCCTAATTCGAAGGTTTTTTTTGTTTTTTGTTTTTAAATAGGATCTCAGGAAACTTAGAAGGGACCTCAAAGGGCATTTAATCCAAGCACCTCATTTTACAGATGAGGAAACTGAGACCTAAAGTGGTTATGAGAAACAGACTTGCCTAAGATCATTCTGGTTAAGGAAGTGACACAGTTTGGATTTGAACCTAGGTTCTCTGACTTCAGAGCCTTGACTTTTCCACTGTATCATTTATGAAACTCAAATGAGATCTTTTTTGTAAAATGCTTTGAAAACTTCAAAACCCTACATGTCAGTGATTATGAATACTGTTATTATCTAGTTTAATTCTGAGAGCTATCGAGGGGTAATAACTCCCCCAAGGTCAATCGGCTAAGTCATTAGTACAAGTAGGATTTGAATGCAGAGCCCCTGTCTGAGTTATCAGCTGCACATATTAGGTGCTTAATGTTGAATGAAATTAGGGGGCAGCTAGGTGATGAAGTGGATAAAGCACTGGCCCTGGATTCAGGAGGACCTGAGTTCAAATCCAGCCTCAGACACTTGACACTTACTAGCTGTGTGATCCTGGGCAAGTCACTTAACCCCAATTGCCTCACCAAAAAAAAAAAAAAAAAGAACTAGAATGTTGAATGAAATTAGATCAGAATATAAAACAATCTGTTGCTGGGCTAGTCAATTAACCTTTTACTGTCTTCTCAGACTGACCGTTTCCCCTGTCCTCCCAGACTTCCCTTTCCCAGACAACTCTGACTATAATTTAGTAGGAGTTATCTAACTGGGTACTCCTTACATAGATGAAATCATAGGTCTGGGGGCACAGGGGTAAAAAAAGTGCCACAAGGAAGGCATAGACAAAAGAACCCCAACATGCATCAAAATACTTGGGGATAGCAAAGAATAGGAAACAAAGTAGATGCCTATTTATTAGGAAATGACTGGTTTTGGGGGTTTCACATATTTTTTCAAATTACATGTAAAAAACAATTTTTAACATTCATTTTTTATAATTTTGAGTTCCAGATTCTTTCCCTCCTTCCCTCCATGAGAAGGCAAGCAATTTGATATATGTTATACATGTGCAGTCATACAAAACATGTCCATATTAGCAGTGTTGTGAAAGAATTGGGTAAAGGAATAGACCTGTGCTCTAAGAAACGACCAATAAGATGACTATGGAGAAACATTAAAAGATTTAACATGAACTGGTGCAGAGTGAAGTAAGCAGAGCCAAGAAAAACAATGTACACCATGACTATAACAATGTAAATAGAAAGACCAACCACAAAACAATCAAAAGTAACTGTTGCATTATTACAAAGAACAATCATGCCTCTAAAAGAAGACATGAGAAGACATCATGTTTTGCTCCTTTGCTGAATGGTAGAAAGTCGGTGGTGTTAAATTTAACATGTATTTTCATATTTTTTCTATGCATAGATTGGTTTTGCTGATTTCTGCACCTGTTTTTCTTTAAAAAATATGATTTCCTTTTTCTAGGAAGGGAATGGGGAAGAACTCCAGGAGAAATTTAGGTGATGTAAAAACAAAAGATGTCAATACAATTTTTATTTTTAAAAAGGGAAACAAAAAAAAGCAGCTCCATGAGACTGGTAGTGAGGCAATCATTCTTCCCATTTCACAGATGAGACGAAGAAATTTGAGGCCCAAGGAGGGGGAGTGACTTTGCTCCAATCACAGAATTTAGAGCTGGAAGGGGTCTTTGGTCCGATCCCCTTTTACAGAGAAAAGTGAGGGTCAGAGATTTTTCTCCAGATCACAAGACAAGCAAGCGCAGTAGTCTAGAGTGGATTCGAACCCTCCATCCCCCAACTCAAAGTGCGGGCTCCCCTCCACTAAACGACAAAACCCTCTTCAAATTCATCCCTCCCCCGAGGGAGCGGAGCAGCCCCCGCATAGCACCAAGATGTCCCGACGTCCCAGGCGTCTTTAAAGAAAGGACCAATGCTAGGCTGTCTCCCGCTCTAGCCGCCCCCGCCCCGCCCCCCCCCCCCCCCCGCCTCCAGCCTCTAGCTCCCCAACTCGAATGCACTGTGGTCCAGTCCGTGGCTGGTGGGCGCCCCCCAGCTTCCACACACAGTACGGCCGGGTACTCTCCTGGCCGGCTTCTTTCCCAACCTCCGAGCTCCGAGCCAACTTCCGGGCTGGGGATGCTAAGGTGTGATTGGTTGGCATTTCGTGAAGCCTGGCCTGCCATTGGTAGATGAGCGATGAGGGGGCGGGAGATATGAAGGGGGCCGCGCCCCCTCCCTCAGGTTGGACGTAGTGCGGCGCCGCGGGCTGGCGCGAGGGTGCGAGGCAAGATGGCGCTGACTCAGGGCACTAAGCGAAAAGTCTGTTACTACTACGATGGTGAGTGCGGCCGGCCAGGGTTGGGGGGCTTGAGGGGACCAGACTGAGGGGAGGGGAGCCCTAGGGGACAGACCTGGAAGGAGGGGACTCTGACAGAACATTACTGGGAGGCAGGGAGCTCAGGGGACTGGAAGGAGGAGAGGGGACTAAGGGGACCAGACGGGGTGGGGGGGGAGGGGAGAAGGGGAGCCTGGGGGGAGAGAAGACTGAGGGGGGCAGGACTAAGGAGAGGAAACGCTGGGGGCAGGACTAGGTAGCAGAGAAGGCTGGGGGGGGAAGGGGAAACTGAGGGGGGCAGGACTAAAGAGGAAATGGGGGCTGGACTAGGGGGGACCGGAGCCTGGCGGGGGGGGGAGGCTTGGGGGGGGCAGGACCAAGGGGAGGGAAACCTGCGGGGGAGGCTGAGGAGGGCAGGACTAAGAGGAGGAAACGGGGTGCGGGAGGACTAGGAGGGAGAAGAGCCTGGAGTGGGGAGGGGAGTGGGGGGGGCAGGAATACTGTGGAGGGAAGCTGGGGGGGGGGTGAGAGGAGACTAAGGTGGGAGGCAGGACTTGGGAGAGAGGGGAGCCGGGGGTGGGGAGGAGACTGAGGGGAGGCAGGACTAAGGTGGGAGGGACACTGGGGGGGGGCAATTCTACGGGGAAGAGGAGCGGGGGTGGAGGGGCCTGAGGGGGACTAAGGACTAGATTGGGGGGAGGGGACTGAGCACTGGACTGGGGGAAGGGACTGAAGAGAGGACTAGGGGGAGGGGACAGAAGTGGGGGAGGGGAATCTTGAGAAAATTGGACTGGGGGGAGGGGAGCCTGGGAAGAGGATAGGACCGGCTTGGATGGGGGAGGGGAACTTGAGGGGACTGGAGTAGAGAGGGGACCAGAGTTGGGGGGGAAGGATTCAAGGGGCCGAAACTTTACCCCCCCCTCAGGCAGAAAGTAGGGGTCGGCTTGGAGGAATATACTAGAAGTGGAAAGGGAGAAGTCTAAGTAATAGATTTGGAAGAGAAATTAGACTGTTGAAAAAAACTTAATTAGGGGCTGGTGTGAAATGGAGTTGTTGAGCTCTCGGCTGGCTGAAGACGTGAGGCTTATGTAGACTTGGGGAAAGGAAGGAAAACTCTAGAAGGGCATCCCATACTTTCCACGAATCATTCCCGAAACATTGCTTTGTGTTTCAAAGGACCAGCTATTAAATACTTCTTAACTGGGTTGACTACTTCTTCCTTGGAAGGTTAGAGACATCGTGAGTGACATTCAGAGGCCGCTACTCTAGTCAGGACTGTCTGGCACTTTGTTAGCCCTCAGCTCTTTTGTGGTGAGGAGACCCCCCCCCCCCTCCAACAGTCTGTCTCCCCCATGGCTGGCGCTGAACTTGACTAGTGGCACCTGTTGCAGAGAGATATAGGTTGGAGGGAGGGGAGTGGCTATGTGTTGATGTATAAGCCTAAATTATTCTTGGGAGCTCCCAGACTTTTTACTCTCCAAACATATCTAAAGTTTGGTACAGTGTGGTCTAGTGGAAAGAACACTTCTATACTAACTTAAATGTGTTAGCATTGTAGATAGATCACAATTTCTTTGGATCTCCATTTCCTGGTCTTTAAAATGAGTATAATGCCAGCCTACCTCCCTGGATTGCTGTAGGAATGAATTGATGTGAAAGCTCATTGAAGAATTAAAAACAAAAACCAAAACCCAATTCTCTAAAAGGGTGGTTATCATTCTTTTTCAAGTATATGCTTATGGAAAGCTCATAAATGCTTGTTAGCTTTCTTATTGTGGAGATCAATGGGTGGGCTTAATGATAGCTCCCTTTAATTTTGCTTTAATTTAATTTAATTAATTTCTGACACTTCTCCCTTTCACAGGTCTTGAGTCTGTAAGTAGCCCAGTTCACTCTCCCCTGCTACTCCCTTTCCACCTTTGGAATTAGAATCAAAATAAACTTTTTGCTCTCAGATGGGGGTGTGGCAGTCTTATTTCCCTCCACACACCCTCTACCTTTTTGGCCTTCTTATATAATCAGTCTTCTATTAAGATGTAAACTACTTGAGGGTGGGGAGTGTGTGCTTTTTTGAGCTTTTGTGTTTGTATCTTCATAGTCTTTCTTTCTTTTTTCCCCTTCCTTCCTTCCTTCCTTCCTTTTTTTTCCTTTTTCTTCCTTCCTTTGGCTTAGGAGGGAAGTTACTTGTTCCTGGTAACACCACTGTTGAGTGGAAGTGCTGGGCTATAAATCCTAGTATCTTGACATCCTTTTTTTCTTTGTCCTGAAAGGAATACTTCTTCACCCACATAATAATAACAATAGTAATATTTATGTGCAACCTACTACGTTCCTGACACTGTGCTAAGCATTTTACAGTTGAGGAAACAGGTTAAGTGATTTGCTCAGGGTCACAGAGCTAGTAAGGGATTGAGGGAGAACTTGAACTCAGTTCTTGATTCTAGGTCTAGCTCTATCTACTGTACCATCTACTTTCCAGTTACTTTCAAAAGAACCCCTTACTCAAAAATTGAGGTTCACTGGAAGTTTGGTTCAGTCTTATGCCTGGAATAGAAGAACTAAGGCAGGTGGGCATAGTTTTGGTTAAATTCAGCAAGCATTTATTAAGTTTCTGTGGTGTGCCAAGCACTATGCTAGGCAGTGTGGGCAGAAACAGAAATGGAAAAAATGAAGGTTCCTTTAAGGGGATTACTCTGGGGCTGGGGCAGTGCACTTACTACATAAGTAAATTAAAAAATACAAAGTAATGGAATAGCATAGAGCACTGGCAACTGGGGAATTGGAAAGGGCCTCTTGGAAAGGAGGCAACATCTAAGCTGGACTGTGAGGGGAAGTGGGCCGTGATGGGAAAGGAGAATATTCCAGGCACACCAGGACAAATGGAGAAAGGCATAGAGGTGGGAGGTTTTATGGCGTTGGGTGGTCAGGGAACAGAAGTTCCACCAGCTGGTCTAACAAGTGACAGGATAAATACTGGACCTGTAATTTCACTGGTATAAGGAATTCCTAGCAACAACATGAGTGATCAGTCTGAAAAGATAGATTGGAACCAAGTTGTGAAGGGCTTTAAATGCCAAACAGAGGAATTCTATTTTTATCCTAAAGGTAAGAGGGAACCACCAAACCTTCTTGAGCAGAGGAGTGACTAGTTCACACCTGTGCTTTAGGGATATCAGTTGGGCAGCTGTATGGAAAATAGGTTAGAAAGGGGACATACTAGAATCCAGAAGACCAATTAGAAAGCCTGCAGCAATTCAGGGAAGAAAGGAGGGTCAGAACTAGGTAGGATGGTTGTACAGTGAATCAATCGCTTGACAACTGATGGATTTCCAAGAATGGAGGTGGCAAGGAGAAAGGACTTGTACTTTTTGAGCTGGATATTTGGAAGGATGGTGGTACCTTCCACAGAAATAGGGGGATTTGGAGGTTTGTGTTAGGGGAAGGGTGAAATAGCGAAGATAAGTTCTTTGTTGGACATGGTGAATTTGAACTACCTTAGAGACATCCAGATGGAGATGTCCAGCAGTCACTTGGTAATGTGGGACTGGCGCTCAGGAGAGATGAATCACTGTATATAGAGATTAAGGTGTTATCTGCATTAATACAATGGTTTGAATCAACCATTAGAGGCCGGGTTTCTGTGATCTCAAGAAAATCCTACAATCATAGATCTGGAGCCAGAAGGGATCTCAGAGATCATATCATCTAAGGTGTGTCTCCCCCCCCCCCCCCAATATAGAAACTGTTCTAGGGAGGTTGTCTGAGACAGGATTTAGACTTAGGTGCAAATATGGAGGGAATGTGAGAAAGGTCTAATAGGAATGACAGCTTGTTCACTATGGGAAAGGACAGCAGAACTAAGAGGGATCTCAAGAGAATAGTAGGGAAGAGGAGTATTTTCCCTGGTTACCTTTGACTCCCTCTTAGGGTTGAGCAGTTCAGCTCAAACATTAAGTGCCTGCTGGCGAGACATACAGGAAAAAGAGAGTTCCTGTCCTCTAGGAGCTTTCAGTCTAATGGGGGAAGACAAGTGAGCTGGAAAGATGTAAGGGGAGACACCAAGGAATGCCCAGCAGGAATGGGGTGCATGTTCAGGCAGGGATGCAGATGCAGAGTGCACTTAGCAGAGTCCAGTTTCTGCCCGCTATCAAGGAAGGCTTTGGGAGAAGTCTGATACTCCACCCTGGAGAGACTAAGGGTGGTGGTATCCCAGCTTGAGTTCAGTGAATTTATCTTGGGAGGGGTCTTTTGGAGTTGAAAGGAGCTGGGCTGGAGATGCAAAGTGCGTCAAATATAAAGGGCTTGGGGCAGCTAGGTGATGCAGTGGATAGAGCACCGACCCTGGAGTCAGGAGGACCTGAGTTCAAATCTGGCCTCAGACACTTGACACTTAACACTTACTAGCTGTGTGACCCTGGGCAAGTCACTTAACCCTAATTGCCTCACCAAAAAAAAAAACCAAAACAAAAATTGTACAGGGCTTTTTGCAACCTGTGTGGAGTAGAGAGTTTGGCCTCTTAAGTACCCATAGGTTGTCATACCCTTATCCATGACTCTGCCTCAGGCCTGGATCCTTAGTTCATTTGTTTGCCATCCCCCTTGGCAAAAGTGCAAGAGTGAGAGAGTCTAAATGTCTGATTACTCCTGTTTGATTTACTCATGCTATCACCTGTAAGGGCAGCTATACCTCAGCATGATTCTCCTGTGGACTAGAGAAATAATGAATGTCTTATCTTTCTGTCACTGAAATTATGGCTTTTTCTTCACCTTAGGAGATGTCGGGAATTACTACTATGGGCAGGGCCACCCAATGAAACCCCATCGAATCCGAATGACTCACAACCTGCTACTAAACTATGGACTCTACCGGAAGATGGAGATCTATGTGAGTTTGGGGGACAGTGGTTTATGTAAGCCCCACTTCTCATTGGAAACTGCTTCTGAGTGCTGACGGTTCCTGAGACAAAAAGAAGACCTAGTGGGGGATAATCCATACTTGAACTGTCCCAGATGCTCATCTCCTTCTGGCCCACTGAAAAGCTGGGCACTTTGTGGTTTAAGCACAAACCCTCTGGGTATCACCCAACCCTCACATTATATCCTCTCAACCTAGCCAGGTCAGGTCATTCAGGTTCCTAGTCTGGTGCTATGGAAAACCCTTACTCAGCCTGAGGGTCCAAATAAATAATCCAGTTAATAAAAACATTCAGATACCCTTAGGTAAAAAGGGTCCCAAAGGGATTAAAAAGCAGTTCACTGGAAAATGAAAGGTAAAGGATGATTCACTACCTAAAAGATTAACAGAAATGATCTGGGGAAGTAACTTTGCTGAGATTTTTCTTTCCTTGGCCTGAGTTCTAGAGCTGATTGTATCTTCCCTGCCCAAAGGACTCACAACTGGGGCTCCTATCTATCTGCCCGGGGCAGAATTAACTCAAACTACTCCCAGATCTGCTCCATATCTTTGCTTACAACAGGCATTTCCTGGTATTGGGGGGTGGGGAGGACAGAATGGGTTCAACTCCAGCCTCCGATTTCCACCAGTAACTTGGCCCACAAGAAGCAGAGGGGAGACCATACCCATTCTGGGGAACTGCTGCTTTGTCTTTAGGAAGAGCATGGTAGAGTTAGGCATGGCACTAGAGAACATAGGCCTGGAAAACTTTAGCCTACCAGAGAAAAGACAGCTGGCAGAGGTTAGGTGGAAATAATTGTAGCAATGGAAGGAATTGGGGAGAGTGTGAGGAGATGAGAGGCCCTCAGTTTAAACTTCTGGTAAAGAGAAATAATGTAAGAATGTTATGGAAGGAGAGGTTGTTCATCAGAGAATGCCCAGACTTCTAGTGACTCTCCTACCAAATGAAACCCGGGCTTTTCAGCATATCAATCAAAAGGTTTGCCTATGAGCTCCCTCCCTGCCTCTCCAGTCTTCTCTCCATAGCAATCCTACATATAGTCTCCCCTTGCAGACATGTCAGGCTTGGCCTCCTCTCCCAGCACTCACACCAAGCTCATTTAGTTTAGCACTGTACATGTTTCTGGTAGACATAGAAAGATTAAATAAGATGATTCCCTTGTGGAGTTTATAATCTAGTAAAGGATGGACATGGGGTACCATGCCTTTATATATAACTAAAATAAAATGACAGTTAAGTGGTGAATCTCTGCAAACTGGAGCTCTTAGGAGACTTCCTTGATGGCATTTTCTTAAAGGATAAATAGTCTTTCAACTGGTAGAAAGGAAAGGGGTGGCATTCTGGGCATAGGGAACAATGTGGAGAAAAAAGCATGGAGGCAGGACAGTATAGACTTGTTTAGGTTGGCTAAGCTAGCCTTGGCTTCTGAGTGTCTCTGGTTTGCAATGTCTCAGAGGAAACCAACTGCTTCTGTAAATCTTGCCTGACTGCCCAGGTCCATCTCTCCCAATAAATTTGCCTTTGTGCTCTCAGTTATTTTGTTCTTAATCGATCTCTCTTTCTCTCCCCCCCTCCCCCTCTCCCTCCCCCTCACTGCTATGGCCTTGATAACCCATAGCATAAGCTTTAGCACTTACTCATAGTCTCCTAGACCATTTCTTGTATTTAAATCTCATCTGTCCAACCAGACTGAGCTCCATGGAAGCAGACACTATATTACCCCTCTTTGTATCCCCTTTGCACATAGTAAGTGCTCAAAGACATGAAGGAAACGGAGGCTGATGACTAATTCACCCTTTTTTGTTTGGTCCTTGTAGCGGCCCCACAAAGCCCATGCGGATGAGATGACCAAGTACCACAGTGATGACTACATTAAGTTTTTGCGCTCTATCCGTCCTGATAATATGTCGGAGTACAGCAAGCAGATGCAGAGATGTGAGTCAATTCTGAGCCCTTTGGCTCACCTACCTGGCTGGCTAAAGGGTTGCATTAGACTCTGCTAAAGAATTGTTCCCACTAAAGGGACTGGGGGCAGGCACTGGGTCTCTTTCATTTGCATCAGGAGCTCCTGGGTGATTCATTGTCAGCATTGAGTGATTTAGCAACTTGTCTAAAGTCACAGAGAATGTCAGAGATGTGACATGACCCAAAGTCCTCCTAGCTTGGAGGTCATCTCTTATGTCTGCCGTGTTATGCTGTGTCTGTTTCCTACCTTGTGCTGAGTTATTTCTCTGACTTGTAAATAGCAGTTTATAATTTACCTGTCCTTGTGCTTAGCACCTTTATTGTACAAGAGAAGGAGGTTCTATTCTCAGCTCTGATCTTGGGCAATTACTTTTTTTTGTTTTTGTATTTTATTTATTTTTTCCCTTACATTTAAGGATAGTTCTCAACTTTTGTTTATACAGGCTTTCCAATTTCAAATTTTTCTCCCTCCTTCCCCCTTCCCCTAGACAGCAGGTAATCTGATATAGGTTATATATATATATAAAATAACATTAAACATATTTCTGCATTAGTCATGTTATAAGAGAAAAATCAGAGCAATGAGGAAAAACCTCAAAATAGAAAAACAACAGCACCAAAACAAAAGAAATAGTATGGTTCATTCAGCATCTATACTCCACAGTTCTTTTTTTTTTTCCCCTGGATTTGGAGATCCTCCTCCATCATGAGTTCCCTGGAACCCTTCTGTACCATTGCATTGGTGAGAAGAATATAATCCATCCATCACAGTAGGTCAACACACAATGTTGATGATACTGTGTACAATGTTCTTCTGGTTCTGCTCATCTCACTCATCATCAGCTCACTCAAGACCCTCCAGGTTTCTCTGAACTCCTGTTCATCGTTTGTTACAGCACAATAGTATTCCATTACATTCATATACCACAGCTTGTCCAGCCATTCCCCAATTGATGGGCATCTCCTCAACTTCCAATTCCTTGCCACAACATAAAGAGCAGCTATAAATATCTTTGTACATGTGGGTTCTTCTCCCCTTTCCATGATCTCTTTGGGGAAAAGACCCAAAAGTGGTATTGCTGGGTCAAAGGGTATGCACAGCTTCACAGCCCTTTGGGCATAATTGCAAATTGCTCTCCAGAATGGTTGGATCAGTTCATAGCTCCACCAACAATGCATTAGTGTTCCAATTTTTCCACAGTTTCTCCAACATTTATTTTCCTTTTTTGTCATTTTAGCCAATCTAATAGGTGTCAGGTGGTACCTCAGAGTTGTTTTAATTTGCACCTCTCTAATCATCAGTGATTTAGAGCATTTTTTCATATGGGAATAGATAGCTTTGATTTCTTTATCAGGAAACTGCCTGTTCATATCCTTTGACCATTTCTCAATTGAGGAATGACTTGGATTCTTAGAAATTTGATTTAGTTCCCTATATATTTTAGAAACGAGGCCTTTATCAGAAGTACTGGCCATAAAAATTGTTTCCCAGCTTTCTGCCACCCTTCTAATTTTGGATGCATTGCTTCTGTTTGTACAAAAACTTTTTAATTTGGGCAATTACTTTTTTTTTGTTTTGTTTTGTTTTGCAGGGCAATGGGGGTTAAGTGACTTGCCCAGGGTCACACAGCTAGTAAGTGTCAAGTGTCTGAGGCTGGATTTGAACTCAGGTACTCCTGAATCCAGGGCCAGTGCTTTATCCACTGCGCCACCTAGCCGCCCCCGGGGCAATTACTTTTAACCTTTTTTTTTTTTTGGTGAGGCAATTGGGGTTACGTAACTTGCCCAGGGTCACACAGCTAGTAAGTGTTAGGTGTCCCATGATGGATTTGAACTCAGGTCCTCCTGAATCCAGGGCCAGTGCTCTATCCACTGTGCCACCTAGCTGCCCCACTTTTAACCTTTTTAGGCTTTGATTTCCTTCTATCCTCTTAAGTCTCCTTCTAGCTAAGTGATCTTTAAAGTTCTGTAGTTTAAAAAAAACAAGGTTCTGTAACTGATATTAGTGCTATTGGAAATTAGGTAGCTCTACACTGAAAATCCAGTGACTTCCATCTCTGAGTAGGGACTCACCTTACCTCAGTCGTTGGGGAGGGGATTGCCCAAATTTTAGCAGATACCTTGTCTAAGGGTGTTTTAGACATCTAAAGACTTGGTATATAATATAATCAATGACTCACTTTTTTCTTCTTTTTTTAGTCATAAAAACATTTTATTATTCCAGTTACACAAAAAAAATGTTTTCAACATTTGTTTTCATAGGATTTTTAGTTCCAAATTTTTCTCCCTTCCTTCCTTCCCTCCCCCCTCCCCAAGACATAAAGCAATCTGATACAGCCTATACATGTATAGTCACATTAAACACATCTCTGCATTAGTCATGTTTCGAAAGAAGAATCAGAACAAAAGAGAAAAACCTCAAAAAAGAGAATAAACAACTCTAACAACAAAAAGGTAGAAACAGTATGTTTCAATCTGCATTCAGAATCCACAGTTCTTTTTTTCTGGATGTGGAGAACATTTTCTATCATGAGTTCTTTGGAATTGTCTTGGGTTGTTACACTGCTGAGAAGAGCCAAGTCTATCACAGTTGATCATCACATAATGTTGCTGTTAGTGTGTACAATGTTCTTCTGGTTCTGCTCACTTCAATGACTCACATTTCCATAAAGTTTTAAGGTTTATAAAGCACTTTCTTCAAACTAGCCCTATGAAGTAGGTACTGAAGAACATTTTTGTTCCCATTTTATAACCTGAGGTGATTTGACAGCAGTCACATAGTTCATTAAATGTCAGAGCCAAGATTTGAACACAAATCTTCTAACTCTAGGTCCAAGCATGCTGTCTCAATAAATCCAGAGTTGTTAGGCCATTTCACTTACTTTCACACTTGGGACCAAAGGTTTGTAGCAGAAAGAAAGGGTGGGCCTGCATGGTTCAAGCCTCAGCTTTCCCACTTATTCTGAGTCTCAGACTCTTCATCTGTAAGTAGGGATGTTTGCATTGCCTACCTAACAGGGTTGCTGTGAGAAAAAGACTTCCTGTGCCAGTGGTAGTGTAGGGGAGAGGGCTGGACTTGGAATCTGAGACGTGGGCTCAAATCCCAGCTTTAGCACTTAATTAGATCTGAGTCTCAGCTGCAAAAAAGAGAGATAATAATACCTTCCCTACTGCACAGGGTGATTGAAGCTGAAGAAAACATTTTGTATGATTTTAAAATGCTATAGAAGTGTGAATTGTTAATATTATTGTCTACTTAATGCTACTAATTTGTGGTCACTTATTTTTTTTTTTTGCGGGGCAATTGGGGTTAAGTGACTTGCCCAGGGTCACACAGCTAGTAAGTGTTAAGTGTCTGAGGCCGGATTTGAACTCAGGTACTCCTGAATCCAGGGCCGGTGCTCTATCCACTGCGCCATCTAGCTGCCCCCTGTGGTCACTTGTAGAGCACTAGGGAACCTGTAATTTTGCTCTAGCACCATTTACAAAAGGATGAGCTATGCACAGGTCCTAGATCAGATGGAAAGTCTTGGGCAGTGTGCTACTACTGATGGCAGCATGGAGAGCTGGGAGACCTGTAGAGGCTTTGGTTGTCAGGGTGTGTTGCCATAGAACAGAGCTGGGCCCACTAAACTGATGGTAGGCACAGAGCAGAAGCTGGAGCAGAAGCAGCTTCTGCAGGAGCCATTCCAGTTGTCTCTGAGTACATTCTTCACTGATTCTTGGTCATTTAGGAAATCCTTGCTGCATGCCTTACTCAGCCCGGGAGAAATGGCCCCGTTTTTGGCTCCCCCACTCTATTTAATGGGCATGTGCCTCCAGGAGGTGCTGCTCTCCCTGGTGAGATGTTCTTTGAGACTCTCAGATGGAGCAGATGCCTCCCTTTTGAACTGTGGCAGCCTTTTCCTTCCCCTGGCTTTCTGGGCTAGGCTTTAAAAGCACTACTAGTAAATAATATGAACTGTCTGTGGGACATTAAGCTGTCAGTTCAGGCTTTGTATTTGCAAAGTGTTCTCCATAGGATAGTATGCCAGTACAAGTAGAATTATCTTTGTTTTACAGATAAGGTTTAGATGGGTCTAGTTGACTTGCCTGTGGAGGCAGGATTTAAACTCAGGTTTGCTTCCAAGTCCTTTCTCAGAATTGTGAGTATCATATTGAGAATTGAATGGCATAGTTAGACCTTAAGGGGACCTTAGAGATTATCCTGTCCAAACTCCTCATTTTGCAATTGAAGGAAGCTAAGGCCAAGAAAAGGGGTGGCTCTTCCCCAGGGGCACACAGGTAAGTAAAACTTGGATGCAAGCCTAGGTCTTCTGGCTCTATATCCATTCTCTACTATACAGCCTTTCAGCTTGTAAGAAGTTAGTGTGAACCCAGCAATACCACTTTTGGGTCTTTTTCCCAAAGAAATCATGGAAGGGGGAAAGGGACCCACATGTACAAAAATATTTCTAGCTGCTCTTTACGTGGTGGCAAGGAATTGGAAGTTGAGGGGGTGCCCATCAATTGGGGAATGGCTGGACAAGTTGTGGTATGTGAATACAATGGAATACTATTGTGCTGTAAGAAATGATGAGCAGGAGGAGTTCAGAGAAACCTGGAGGGTCTTACGTGAGCTGATGATGAGTGAGATGAGCAGAACCAGAAGAACGTTGTACACAGTATCATCAACATTGAGTGTTGATCTACTGTGATGGACTATATTCTTCTCACCAATGCAATGGCACAGAAGAGTTCCAGGGAACTCGTGATGGAAGAGGATCTCCAAATCCAAGGGAAAAAAAAAAAAAGAACTGCGGAGTATAGATGCTGAATGAACCATACTATTTCTTTTGGTTTTGGTGCTGTTGTTTTTTTCTATTTTGAGGTTTTTCATCAGTGCTCTGATTTTTTTCTCTTATAACATGACTAATGCAGAAATAGGATTAATGTTATTATGTGTGTGTATATATATATATATATAAAACCTATATCAGATTACCTGCTGTCTAGGGGAGGGAGAAAAATCTGAAATTGTGAAGCTTGTATAAACAAAAGTTGAGAACTATCTTTACATGTAACGGAAAAAAATAAAATACTTTATTAATTAAAAAAAAAAAGAAGTTAGTGTGAAATAGACCTTAGAGGTTTTCTTGTCCAGTCCCCTTATTTGTCTAGGGTCACAGCTTAACTGACAAAGAAAATTCCAGGTCTTGTGACTTGAGGTTCAGCACCATTCCTCCATTTCCCTGCCCTTAATGGAGGGGAGTATATTTTAAGGAATTCCAGGGAGGCCTCACTACCCAGAAATAACTTCTGCATTGCCAGATCTCCTGGTTAAAATGCAGATGTATATGCATTTTATGCAAGTGTAGATAGAGCTGTATACAGGCTGTGGGTAGGTAAAACACTTCTGGGAGGAAAATACCCTCAAACTCTTATTAACCAATTCTGTTTGGGATTTGGTGAGGGAATTGTGCCAATATTTAAAAAATAATTTGCTATAATTTCTTGTACCTGTGCAAAATGTATTTTAAATGCAAATAACTATAAGCAAATATAATTTTACTTTAAAACAAAAATTTCCATTTTTATCTGCTTTACAGAATTAAAAAATCCACAAAGCATGGTCTCTTGAGTTTTTTTTTTTATTTTAGTCCTTATGTTAATAAAGAAGTACTTCGAGGGGAATGGATGCTTCAAGGCCCCCTCTTCCTCTTTCTTCCAAGAACATTTTCTTTCCCTTAGCATACTTACTGACTTGGTTCACTTTGTAGAGAGGCAGTGTAGCTTGGTGGCTACAAGTAACCTTAGTGCAAACCCTGCCCTGGAAAGTCACCTCACCTCTGACCCTCTGTTTCCTTATTTGTTTTTTGTTTGTTTTGGTGAGGCAGTTGGGGTTAAGTGACTTGCCCAGGGTCACACAGCTAGTGTCAAGTGTCTGAGGTCGGATTTGAACTCAGGTCCTCCTGAATACAGGGCCGGTGCTCTGTCCACTGCACCACTTAGCTGCCCCTGTTTCCTTATTTGTAAAGTGGGGAGTAGTCCTCTAGGTTATGGATTTCTTTGGCAGTTGGAAGACCCTATGGATCTGTCCTCAGGAAAATTTTAAAATATATACAATTAAAGAAAATGCTGGGTTTCAGTTAGAAGTTAGTGAAAATAAAGGTGTCATTTTTTCCCTCTCCCAGTTAATGGACTCCCTGAAAACTCTGGAAGTCCTTGGAGCCCAGGTTTGTCTTTGTTGTAAAGTCCTCTGTAGACTTTGTGTGAGTGCTTGATTGCACTAAATCCCCAGTGTGCTGATGAAGGTGCAAGTGAGGGACCTCTTCTTTTCCCAGAGCACTAGTAATGTAGGCCGTAGTAGGGGGCACCCACTGTTGTGGTACAAGGTGGGTTCCACTGCCAGCTTTGCCACCAACTCCACTCAAATGAGGCTTTTATATGCCTATAACATGAGGTTTGACTCGGTTATTCCTAAGGGCTTTGGTAGTGCTAAAATTCTGTGATGTTGGGGTTTGTTTTAATGCATTTTGGACCAGAAGGAAAAATCTCATTTCCTTTACCAGGCATTTGTCTGTTCCCTGAATTCTTTGTGCTGGTGCTTAAGAATCTGAGCAATATATGTTCTTACAACACTTGAACCTTAATTGGCCAGCTTCCCAAGGAGGAAGTAGAAAGGAGCCTGCCTTTGTGTAAATAACCTGGACTGTGAGAGACCAAAGTTCATACTGATACAACCTCCAGGGTATAGGAGAAAGTCACCAGTCTTTTCTCTAGTTGGCTCAGAGATGCTGCTCCTCTTTGGAATACCTCTGTTAAGGATAACTCCCAAGGATGGTGCCTGCTCCAAGTCAGAGCATCTTTTAGTTAACCTCTTTGGGGGCATTAGCCCAATACTTATTTGGTCCGAAGCAGGCTGGTAGCCCTTTTCCATATCAAAGGGCTGGCTTGATGTACAAAGTGAGTTGCTGGTGACTGATGTTTCCTCTCCACTCACTCCCTTTTTTTTCTTTCAACAAACATTTATTTTATTTTCCATTTACATGTAAGGGTAGTTTTCAACATTCATTTTCATAAGATTTAGAGTTCTAAATTTTTCTTCCTCCCCCCTCCACAAGATCGCAATCAGGTTATATATGTACAATCCACAAGTGTTCTTTTTATCAGTTCTTTCTATAGGGGTGCATAGTAAGCTTCCTCATTAGTTCCTTACTCCCTTTTTTTTCCATGCATATATTCTTTGAATGTTTCTGCATCACTTTTGCACCATTCTTCACTCACATCTGATGTTGAAACTTACTCTCTGGTTGTTATCTGTGGAGAAGACATAGAGTAGTGGTGAGAGCAGTGGATTTTCATTTGCTCTTGAGGAGCTCACAGCCTAATGGAGGAGAAACTGGGGGTGGTCTCAGAGAGAAGGAACTGAGATTGAGGAATTACAGAGTTAAGCTTTTTTTTATAGAAGAGAGAACTTCAGCTGAGACAGTGAAGGAGGAGATGAGGGTTCTAGGCATGGAGGGAACATTCTGCTCTAGGAAAAGCTGGAAAGCCAGTATCACTCGATTGAAGAGTGCCGTGAAAGGGTTAAAGATAGGAAAGGGCTAGATCTTGAAGGACTTAGAGAGCCAAACCAGGAGCCATGGGTTGGAATCTCACCGCATACACAAGCTATATGACTATGTGCAAGTCACGGTAAACTCAGTGCTTTAGTTTCCTCATCTGTAAAACTGGGATAATAATACTTGAATTCTCTGCATTATAGAAATGTGGTAAGGTGCAAGTTCTAACTAAATAAATGTAATTGTAACCTTCTGCATTTAGTAGTGATCATCTCTGCTCTGCCCATCTCTTGGGTTGGGAGAATCACATGAGGTAATATAAATGAAAGCATTTTGAGAAAGTACAAAGTAATCCCCCAGAGCCCTAGGGTGAGGTACTTGAGGCAGAGGGCTGGGTATGGGATTCTCTGCTCTATAAAGTAAACATGGGGGGCAGCTAGGTGATGCAATGGATAAAGCACTGGCCCTGGATTCAGGATGACCTGAGTTCAAATGCGGCCTCAGACACTTGACACTTGCTAGCTGTGCGACTCTGGGCAAGTCACTTAACTCCCATTGCCCCCACAAAAATAAATAAATAAATAAAGTAAACATGGTATGTTATTTATTTACAGAGTTCATTTAATGCATATCTAAGCAAGTGAGAAAGAGACTTGATTTCTTTACCTCAACGATTCCTTCATGAGATTGTCTTTTTGCATAGGACTTGCTCTTCTTCTCAAAAGTGGGGAACTTAGTCTTGAAACAGAACCTGAGGTTTTTTTAATGGTGGAGAAGGCAGATCTCTTAATGAAAGGTCTTGAGGACTAACTTTTTCCCTTATTCTCTTTCAAGTTAATGTTGGTGAAGACTGCCCAGTGTTTGATGGCTTATTTGAGTTCTGTCAGCTATCCACCGGTGGATCTGTAGGTAAGGAGCCTCTGTCCTTCCTCTCATTGACTTGGCTCTGGAGTCTTTGCTGAACAAACAGCTGACCTCTTAGACTTTAGCTATGGTAGTGCAGTACCTTCAGCAGTGTTTATGTTAATGATATCCAAGATGTTGTTCTGGGCTCAACCATCATTTATTTGGTCACTGACAGCTGTGTCTCCCTCACATATCTTTGAGCAGAGAAACATTTTAGGGAGAGTCTTGATAATTGCCTTCAAAGGTTATAAGAACTCAGCGGATTTTATTCTTAGAACCTGTATCTGGAATTGATTTGTATTGGGGGCCTAGACCAGTGACAAGTAGAATATGTGCTTCCATCTGCATTACAGTGTGGTTGAGGGGGAACCACTGCTGGTTGGGAGTGGAATTGTTTGGTACAGTTACAGCTTTGACTGGCCTCATGTATCGGAGGTGGGATAAGGGAGAGAAGAGGATATTTCGGGGGCTTCCTTACCTGACAAGGTGTCTTCTTTCCCTGCAGCTAGTGCAGTGAAGCTTAATAAACAGCAGACGGACATTGCTGTGAACTGGGCTGGGGGCCTGCACCACGCTAAGAAGTCTGAAGCTTCTGGCTTCTGTTACGTCAATGATATTGTGTTGGCTATCCTGGAACTGTTAAAGTACGTTCACTTCATACTTTGGGGGTGGGGCACCATAGGCCAGCCCTCTACTGGGCTGCACACAGTGCCTCAGAAGCACTGCTCAGACCCCAGGTTTGGAAATTTCCAATGTGGCATGCCCTGGGCCTATCTGGCTCACTCACTGTCTTGGCCCATTCCAGCCTCTGGAGACAACCAGCTGCTCTTCCTCTCTGTCAGCCTCACCATTTAACCCTTGTGCTCAGAAATCTTTGAGGGAGGCCACCAACCTGGTGAGCAGGGACATAGTACCCTGTGCTTGGGGTACCTCATTCCCCTAAGTGTCCTAGGCCCCCTGACCAGCTTCTGATCCTAGGTACCACCAGAGGGTGCTGTACATTGACATTGACATTCACCATGGCGATGGCGTGGAAGAAGCCTTCTACACCACAGATCGGGTCATGACAGTGTCCTTTCATAAGTATGGAGAATACTTCCCGGGAACGGGTGACCTACGGGTGAGAGCTCCCTCCTGGCAACAGCCAGCTCTCTTCCGGCTCTAACTCTTGTGCCTTTGTTACTAAAAACCACTTCCTTTCTCTTTCACCCTTTAGAGCTGAACACTTACGCTCAGCCTGGAGCTGCCACTGCCAGCTGCAGCTCTGGTGGGGCTGGGGGTGGGGGTGCTCCAGTGTACCAGCTGGCATGGAGCATGTCAAGCAAGGGCTGCTTTGGGGCTAGAGTCAGCATTTCCAGGTGTCCTGTGAGTCTTGGGTTTTGGTGACAGTGTCCAGGCACTGCCTGGATGAGCCATCTGCTTGCCTTACCTTAGAGTCCCACAAGATTAAAGTGAACGAAATAAAAAAGAGCACCATTTGCGTCTCCCCCAGTTCCCTGGCCCTGGGCAATGTGTCACTACTTTTGTCACTGGCAGCACAGCTACTTACGGTCACTATGGGACCACAGGCATCTGTTTCCTAGAGTACAGAACCATGTAAAACTGTGAAGCTGTTTGGAAGTTGTCACCAACCCCTCTTCTCTCTTCTCTCCTTCTTCCCTCTCTCCCCCCTAGTTCATCAGGAGATAATCCTTAGAAGGGGAAGCAGGGTGTGGATTAGTAGAAGAGCACTGGATTTGAATCCTGACAATGCTACTTTACCACCTGTGTGACCCCTGTACCAATCACTTCTGAACTGAAGTTTCCTAATCTGTAAAATGAGTGGGTTGAACTGAATGATTACCTAAGGATCCTTCTAGCTCTAAGTCCTATGAGCCCACAGAGTAGGGGGCACTCTGTTGAGAGTGATCTTACAGGTAGGCCCTAGAAATTGTTGCCCTAAGAGACCATTGTCATAACCTTCCCATCAGTAGCATGAGGCGGGACATTGTGTGCTGTGTTACCATTTTCTAAAGCTTTGTTGGCTTCAAATGGATCTGTGTCCCATGCTAGAGTTGTGGCAGTTCCATCTGTGGTGGCCTCGTGCCTGCTGATGCAGTCATTGTGAAGTGATGAAAGGGGTTGCTAGTAACATTTGGGCAAGGGTTCAGAGACCATGCTTTTGTGGGGGGGGGAGAGAGGTCCCTTCATACCAGTTCTGTTTCTTTACATTACTTTCAGTTGAACTCTACAGTTCTGGTCAATCTTGTTCTTTCTTTCCAAAGCTCTATAGCTCATTTTCTTCCTGAGCCCTTGGCTTCTCTCTTCCTCTAGCTTCACCTCGTTTTGCTTTAATGTCCCTTTTAAACCAGGACATTGGAGCTGGCAAAGGCAAATACTATGCTGTCAACTACCCGCTTCGAGATGGGATCGATGACGAGTCTTATGAGGCCATTTTCAAACCAGTGAGTGTCATGCCAGTCCCTTGAGACTGGAGGGTGGGGAGGAAGAGGGAGGCTTTCCACATTGTGACTATGAAAGCTCATTTTGCCATTGCTGGTTGAGTGGAAGAGGCAGACTTGGTACATATCAAGTCTGGGGTAGGCTAGGAGATGCTGATGATTAATTAATAGATTATCAACAAGCACCTGCCATGTGTTCGGTCCTGTTGTCAGTGCTGTGAGGGAATAGAAAGAGATACAGTATTTTACCCCTGTCCTCAGCAGGGGACTGACAGTCTAGTTGGGGAGACAAGATATACACAAGGAGGAATAGACTTTGCAGTTGTTAAATGTCCACTAAGTTGTGTAAGTAGTGGTGGTTCAGAGGAGGGCTAGCTTAGTGGGGGAAAGGCTTCTTGGAGGAGCTGGGACTTGCTATGGAGACTTGGAGTAGGCTTGGCAGGATGGGGAGAAACGGCATGAAGTCAGGACAGATGCAGCAAGATTTCATTTCAGCAAACCTTCAAACAATTCCTAACTGCAGTGCCTTGTGCTGGCTGCTGCTGCAAATCCAAAGATACATGTGTTAAAGGCCCTACTCATCTGCGCAATCTGATGTCAGTAGTACCCTGGCATTTATTAAGCACCTACTTTGTGTGCTAGGCACCAGGCATACAAAGAAGGGCCACCCTCGTTCTTGCTCTTGAGGAGCTCACAGCCTAATGGAGGAGAAACTGGGGCTGGTCTCAGAGAGAAGGAACTGAGATTGAGGAATTAAGGAGTTAAGCTTTTTTTTATAGAAGAGAGAACTTCAGCTAAGACAGTGAAGGAGGAGGTGAGGGTTCTAGGTATGGAGCAAAACCGGGAGGGAACATGGAGGGAACGTTCTGCTTGAGGAAAAGCTAGAAAGCCAGTATCACTTGATTGAAGAGTGCTGTGAAGGGGTTAAAGATAGGAAAGGGCTAGGGCTTGAAGGATTTTGAGAGCCAAACCAAGAGCTCATGTTTGATCTTGGAGGTGATGAGCCACTGTAGTGGATTCTTAAATAAAGGGATGACACAGTCACATGTGCATTCCAGGAAGATCATTGTGGCAGCCAATAGGAAGCCAGATTGGAACAGGGAGAGCTTTGAGGCCAGTCAGCAGACTGTCTTTTGTGGCTATTGTAGTCCAGGTGGAGGTGGTTGTTACCTTTATGGGGGGGGGGGGGTCAAGTGTCAGAGAAGGGTGTGATGCTTAAAAGAATTTGAGGATAGTTACAACAGGATTTGACTACTGATTGGATATGGGCACTGATTGAGGAGTTGAGGATGACACCTAGGTTGTGAGCCTGGGTGACTGGGAGGATGGTGTTGTCCTCGATGGTAACAGGGAACTTAGGAATGTCAGGGTGGGGACAGGGTGGCTGAAGAGTTCGGTTTGGGACTTGTTGGAAGTTACAATTATAGGACATCCAGTTTTCTGTGTCCTGTTAGTTGAATTTGTGACACTTCAGTCAGCAGAGAGAGATTGAATATGTGGCAGCTGATGAGATCACCAAGTAAAATAGCATAAACGGAGAAGAGGGTCCTGGACACAGCCTTGGGGGGAGTGTCCCCTCTCCCCAGGGGGTTATTAAGTGTGGTGAAAATTGAAGATCCAGGAATGGACACAGAGACAGAAGGAACAGTCAAATAGTAGGAGAAGCAGGAGAGAGCATTGTCGTAAAAACCCAAGGAGATGACCATCGACAAAATCAGTGGCTACAGAGAGGTCAAGAAGAATGAGTGTTGAGAAAAGGTTACCAGATTTGGCCTTAAGATTTTATTAGTTTGGATTATGAACTTTTAGTCATTTTGGAGAGAACAGCGTCAATTGAATGATGAGGTTAGATGCCAGGCTAGAAAGAGTTAAGAAAGACAAAGGAAAGGAAATGGAGACACCTTTTCTGAGTTTGCCCATAACTGGGAGGAGAGATAGAGGACAATAGCTCTCTGCGATAGATGATCAAATTTTTGAGAATGGGGGGAAGACATGGGCAGGGTTGGGAGTAGCAGGGTGGGGAAGGTTGAAGAGAAGGGAAGGTGAGGGTGCTACCGGAGCAATTGAACTTACTGGACAAGATGGGGTGAGATGGGGTCCCTTGTGCACGGCAAGAAGGCCCACCTCCTCACGTAAGACCAGCTGCATGAGGAGGCCTCTCAGCAAATGGCCTTCCTTTTTTCAGTGAAATAGATGGGAAGGAGGAGGGGGGACCATGGGAGTCAAATAAAGAAGTTTGGGAAAACTGTTCTGGTAAATGGGTGAGTGACTTACAAGGCAATCCTGTAGCAAGGGTCCTGATGAGATAATGTAAGTTTTGGGATTTCTTCCAGTTTTGTTCAGCATGCGAATAGGAGTAAAGATAGCAGATATGAGAGAGAATAGTCTAAGGCAGGCCTTTGGCAGGGCAAGATCTTTGAAAAGATTAAAGATTATAGTGTACAATTGAACTGGTTCACCAGAGGGTCAAGATGGGGAAGAATGGAGTCACCAGTGTAGGGATATGGGAAAGAATAGAGGCTTGGAGGATTTGCAACTGTTTGGACTTACTAGGCAGAGGGAGAACTGAAATGACAACATGATCTGATAAAGGAATTTCAGACTTCATAAACCTGATAACTGTCTTTGTAGCTGTGGTAGAATTAAGAAGTAGGTCATGGGAAATGAGTTAAGTTGAGAAATTGGGAGGTCAGCATTTTTGAAGGAATATCAGTCTGTATGTTGGAAGACCTTCTATGAAGGCAGGAGTTGGGGAGGAAAACCCTGGACTTTTTTTTTTCTAATTAAATTTTTTATTGTTTAAATTATAAAAATATTTTATTATTTTCCAGTTACATGTAAAGATAGTTTTCAGCATTTGTTTTCATAAGATTTTTAGTTCCAAATTTTTCTCCCTCCCCAAGACAGAAAGCAACCTGATATGGTATATAACCTTATTTCTGCATTAGTCATGTCGTGAAAGAAAAATCAGAACAAAAGAGAAAAACCTCAAAAAAGAAGAAAAACCAAAAGTAGAAACAGTATGGCTCAATCTGCATTCAGAATCTACAGTTGTTTTTTCTGGATATGGAGAGCATTTTCCATCTTGAGTCCTTTGGTATAGTATTGCTGAGAAGAGCCAAGTCTATCACAGTTTATCATCACACAATGTTGCTGTTAATGTGTACAATGTTCTCCTGGTTCTGCTTAGCATCAGTCCACTTAAGTCTTTCCAGGTTTTTCTGAAATCTGTCTGCTCGTCATTTCTTACAGCACACTCTAGTATTCCATTACATATACCACATATATCACACCTTGTTCAGCCATTCCCCAATTGATGGGCATCCCCTTGATTTCCAATTCTTTGCCACCACAAAGAGAGGAGAGCCCTGGACTCTTGAAAAAAGAAAAGGTATCCTGGACCTCTGTAGGCAACAACTACTACTCTTGATTGGGTGATAGCTATGGATTGAATGAATCTCAGAGGAGAGGTTACTGAGTGAAGGAGAGCCAGGAAATGGAATCGTGTGTATTCCAGCTCCCATCATGATCAGGGAGTTGGGGATTATGAGTGAGTGTGGAACTAGTGCTGGAGTGGTCAGAGAAGCTTGTCTGGAGGGACAGGCTTCATGTAGTCTCAGTGAATGCAAGAATATGAAGGGAGTGAGACAGGGAAAGGCTTTAGATGAAAGCTGGTGTTTTTAGCTACAGGCTGGCAATCCAGAGAGTGTGGTGAAGGGTTGGGTAGCTTTAGAATATAGGGCAGGTTAGATTGAGGGAGGTGAGAAGGCACAAGCAGCACAAGGTGAAAGGAAGGATGAAAGGAGAGATCTCAAAGCAGAGCTCTGGGTGAAGTATTCTGAGAAGTCTGAGCAAGAACTTTATTGGACAAGGCGAGTCTTGAGTTGGCCATTGAAGGAAAAGACTCGAATAGACTGGGAGAGGAATCAGTTCTAAGCATGGAGTACAAGGACAGAGTGGAAGAAGGTAGGACAAGAGCAAAATTGGCTAGAATGTAGAATTTATTAAGAGAAGTTACATGAGAGGGTTGGAAAGGTAGAGAGAATGTAGCATAATTTGGGGTGGGGGCGACAAACAGTTGAAATGGAGGGTGTAGGATCTACCCTGGGGAAGAATGGAGTGCAAAACAGCTCAGCCTGCCTTGGGTGGCCTGCCAAACACGGGTCAGTGACAAATAGCCCTGCATTTGGGGTCAGAGCCCCTGGGTTAGAATCCTGCTAAATCTTCCTAGTACTTAATACCTTTGGCCAAGCCATCTCTAACCTCCAAGCCTCTGTTTCTCAGATATTACTGAAAAAGAGCATTGGCCTAGGTGATCTCTCCAGTGTCTTTCAGCTCTAAGTCCTGTCCTCTGACCACAGTGGTAATTGGGCGTGTCTTTTCAGGTTATGTCCAAGGTGATGGAGACCTTTCAGCCCAGTGCAGTGGTCTTGCAGTGTGGTTCTGATTCCTTGTCCGGAGACCGATTAGGCTGTTTCAACCTTACCATTAAAGGTAAACAGAAGGGTAGAGCTCAATGCAGAGTCCATCCTGCTGATTCTGCCTGATCTGTCCCCCATGCTTGGAATGCACTCCTTCAACTCAGCTTCTACAAATTGCTGGTTTCTTTCAAAAGTTCACATCAACCACCACCCAGTACATGAAGCCTCTGCTGACTTCTCTCCATTACTGAGACTCTCGGGACCTCACAGTATCTTACATTTATTCTGTGTCTATTTTGTATATACTTAATGATTACATGTTGTCTCCCTTGATGGAATATAAGCTGCTTGTGGACAGTCCATTTCTTTTTTGTGTTTGCTAAACGTGCCCTTCTTTTTCCTCCACCTAGGCCATGCCAAGTGCGTGGAGTTTGTCAAGAGCTTCAATCTGCCCATGCTGATGCTGGGAGGGGGCGGCTACACCATCCGCAATGTAGCCCGGTGCTGGACGTACGAGACAGCTGTGGCCTTGGACACAGAGATTCCCAACGGTGAGGTTGGAGTTTGGCTGACGAGATGGTTACCTGGGAGGGATAGGTCTTGTTCCTATTCCCTCTGGAGCCACTTAACCTCCTGAGGGTTGCTACCCATCTAGGAGTCTTCAGAGAGGTTTCACAGCCTTTGTTTCTACTCCCACTTCACTCGATGGGTGTCATGACCAGAGTGCCAGAGCTGGGTTAGAATTCAGCTGGGACATTACTTGCTATGGAACCTTGGGTATGGTAGAGTGGAAAGTGCCCCCTGCATTTGGAATCATTTGGGTTTTCAGTCACTTTTGTAACAAGTTTTATCCCAAGTCTGTTTCCCATAATCATTCAGCCTGAGACCCAGATTTCTCACCAATAAAATAGGAGTGATAAATACCACTACTATTTATCTTTCAGGCCTGTTGTAAGGGGACAAGCATGTTTAAACTTTAAAGCAGTATATAGATGTGAATTGTCGTTTTAAATCTGCTGGACCCCTTCCCCAACCCTGTTTTGTAGAAGAAAAAACTTGAGACCTGAAGAGGGAAGCAAGCTAACTAACCTAAATCACATAGTGAATTAAGGCCTTTGGCCTTCAGTGCAAGTAGTCTCCCATCATTGATCCTATGACCTTTGACCAGTGGTTCCCAACTTTTTTTGTTCTTTGAACCACCCTTTCAACAACAAAAATGTGTTGTGAAACTCCAGGGTAATTTAATATACTACTCATAATATAAGCAATTATTTAATACTGAGGAAACAAAGAATTTTTTTAGCCTGAACCCCTTACACCAGTGGTGTCAAATTCAGAAATGATTCCCCATGGGCACACTGACTTAGAAAACCACAAATTAACATTATTATTTTGTAAAAACATTTCCCAATTACTTTTTTTTCTTTGGCGGGGCAATAGGGGTTAAGTGACTTGCCCAGGGTCACACAGCTAGTAAGTGTCAAGTGTCTGAGGCCGGATTTGAACTCAGGTACTCCTGAATCCAGGGCCGGTGCTTTATCTACTGCGCCACCTAGCCGCCCCCGGAAGTTGTTTAGAAATGTTTGAGAGGGGAGAGAGGGAGTGGGGGAGGGAGAGAGAAGAAGAAAAAGAAATGCTTTTTAACATCAGAACCAATTCTCATACGAGATAAACAGTCTTAAAATTCAGGGATAAAGAGAAGTGTCTAACATGGCAGCATGAAACAGTGAACTGAATGCTAGATTTGGTATCAGCTCAATGAAGCTCTCGTTTCTGTTACTACCTATGTGTGACTTTGGGCCATTCACTTAACTCCCTGGGTAATCATAATAATAATAATGATGGTGATGGCAGTTGGTTGGGCTGAGTCTCTGACTCTAAATCTTAGAATTTTTTTTGACTATTGGTGTGGTCTCCTTGGGCAGCTTCATTGAAAAGGTGGAGCATCCTCAGTCCTCCCATCTGCACACTCATTATCTTCTCATTCATACATGATTCTGGAGAGGACGTATGATTTGTTCAGTTTCATGGGGATGATTGACAATCCACATCTTCTGACTCTTTCTCAAAAACTTTCAACAGAACTTCCCTACAATGATTACTTTGAATACTTTGGACCGGATTTCAAACTTCACATCAGCCCATCTAACATGACAAATCAGAATACCAATGAGTACTTGGAGAAGATCAAGTGAGTGCTTCCTACCTATAGTTTTACACCCCCACCCCACCCCCCTACCATTTATTTGCCCCATCCTGCATCCAAGTTTTCCCTCAGCCACTGACAAAGCATTTTGCTTGCATTTCTGGGGCCTTCAGGCAAAGGTTGTTTGAGAACCTTCGGATGTTGCCACATGCTCCTGGTGTCCAGATGCAGCCCATTCCTGAGGATGGGATACAGGAGGACAGTGGAGATGAGGATGAAGAAGATCCTGACAAGCGAATTTCAAGTAGGTTTCTGGAAGAAGGAGAATGCTGTCTGGAATGAGTGAGGAGGGAACCTGGTGACCCAGGAGGGAAGTCCATTGAATTTGGAAGCAGAAGGGCCTGGGTTTGAGTCCCAACACTATTTATTTACTAGGGTTTTTCAAGGGCAAATCACTACTTCTCAAGTAAAATCGCTAAAGCTCATTGAGATGGGCATTAGATGTTTGTTAGGCTCTCTTGGGCCAGAGGTGCTGCATACCTCATTGCTGTCATCTCTGCTTCCCCTCAGTATGCTCCTCAGACAAGAGAATTGCATGTGAGGAGGAGTTTTCAGACTCAGATGAAGAAGGGGAGGGTGGTCGCAAGAACTCAGCCAACTTCAAGAAAGCCAAGAGAGTTAAAATGGAAGAGGAGAAGGATCGAGAGCCAGAGGAGAAAAAAGGTGGGTAGGTCCTTGGGCAGAATTTGTGGTGCCTGAGCTTAGGGGAAAGGGGTAGAGTAGGAGGGAGGCCTCAAACCCATCAGTGCCTGGGGGCCTCTACAGGGCTGTTCATGCCTCTTTGCCTGTTCCCTGAAGTGTTAGGGCCCACAAAAGAACAAGAGCTGACTTGTAATGTAGCCGGTCTGACTCACCTCCTGTCAGGCCCCCCCAGCCTGTCGATGTGACCCATCTCTCCATAGCCAGTAGTGACTCTTACATACCACCCGAGCCCTTTCCCTGCCACCTCGAACTGGGGGGGGGGGGGGCAAGCTCCTCTCAGCCGCCTAGAAAACTAGTTAAACCTGTTTGTCCTTGGGTCTCGTCCCTCAGCACTGGGCAGCAGCCTACAGAGCTTGGGGGAATACCTGTCCTCCGGGCTCACCCAGCTGTGCCCAGCAGGAAGGTGGTGATCAAGTTCTTTCGGGGATATGCAGGAACCCAGAACATCTTCCCTTAGTCTGGTCTAGTTCTAGTCCTGGGCAGGTGATGGTGGGTTCAGTGGGAGGGAGAGTTGGAGGAAGTAGGACAGTGGGGTTGCCATTTGTCATCCCTGAAATCATCTGTTTCAGAAGCAAAAGAGGAGGAGAAGACAAAGGAAGAGAAACCTGAAGCCAAAGGGTGAGTGCCAAGTTGGGCTGGGGCTGGGGGTGGAGAGAGCATTGGCACTGGTTCCCCAAAAGTCCTGGCCCTCCTTTATCTAGCTGCCTACCTTTGACACATAGTGAAGGGGGACCCTTCATTGTAATTGATAAGAAAGTCTTGTAATGGATTACAGACAGTTTCTCACTTCACACAAATTCAAGTTTGTGTAAAGAATTCTGAAAGAAATTTTTTTTTTAGTGAGGCAGTGGGGGTTAAGTGACTTGCCCAGGGTCACACAGCTAGTAAGTGTTAAGTGTCTGAGGTTGGATTTGAACTCAGGTCCTCCTGACTCCAGGGCCGGTGCTCTATCCACTGTGCCACCTAGCTTCCCCTGAAAGAAATTTTTTAAAAATCTGCCAAAGTGGGGCGGCTAGGTGGCACAGTGGATAGAGCACCGGCCCTGGAGTCAGGAGGACCTGAGTTCAAATCCAACCTCAGACACTTAACACTTACTAGCTGTGTGACCCTGGGCAAGTCACTTAACCCCCACTGCCTCACTTTAAAAAAAGAAAATCTGCCAAAGTGTCTTATGCAAAGCAGAATCAGACCTCCATACCATCAAATGAAGGCAGTGGGAAGGATGTTGGGAAGCTAAGAAGCAACTGTAAGTCTGCAAACAGTGAGTGATAGATAGATACCTCTCTTTGTGTTCAGTAGTGAGATTTTCACCATGGTTGGTGGCAAACTTGCTCTTAAGGGGGAAGTCAGACCATCTCCTAAGTGTAAGCCAAAAGATTTGGAAATGAAAATTAGAAAATATGAAGGAGGGCAAAAATGGTCATCGATAGCACATGAACTCAGTTTTGTGGTGTTGACTGTGAACACCTTAGTGAAGCATAAGATAGTGTTTGCATGAAGTCAGCTATTGAAAGGTCCTGTTCTAGAGATGGAGCAACTTAATTATGTGGATAGAAGAATATTCCTTTAAACTTGATGACATTTCAAGCCAAGGCTTGAAGCTTCTTTGAAGATTTAAAGGCAGAGTACCTTGAAGGAACACAGGTATTCACAACAAGCAGTGGTTTGGTTTGCACAATTTAAAATCATGCAGGATTTCATAATGTGCAGGTGGCTGCTAGTCCAGATATTGAAGCAGCAAAAGAAGCTCCCAGAGTAACAGATGAAGATTCCTGTTTGCTGGAGCAAATCTTTACTGTAGATGAAACTCTGGTCTATTTTATCAAAGAAGGCCGTCTTGAACCTCCATCTCTGTGGAGGAAAAGACTGCAGGAAAAGCTTGGAAAAACACTCTATTGCTTGGAGGAAATGCATCTGAGATTGTAAATTAAAACCTGTTCTTGTGCACCTCTCCAAAAAGCCCAGAGTATTGAAAGGAATTGCTAGGCAAAACTACTTGTGTATTATTTCATGAACCTTCAAGGCATGGATAACCCTTGTCATCTTTGAACAATGATTTTATATACTTTTGAAGTTGAGAAGTTTTGTAATGCTAATAGTATTCCTTTCACAATTCTGTTTTCTGGTTACCTTCCCTGTCTTGGATAATTTTAATGAAAATGTAGAAGCGCCCTATCTACTCCCTAACACTACCTCATTATCACAACCTTTTGGGTAAAGGAGTGATTGGGAATTTCGAGACATGTTATTTCTGTACTGTATTTGCCCAGGCGGTGGCAGATTTGGATAAATATAAGGACTCGACATAGATTTCTGAAAGTCCTATCACACATACCATACAATGCAGAATATTGTTAAGGCATGAAGAGAGTTGGGAAGAAAGTGTGCCTGCAGTTCCCTTGCTGGTTTTCTTATGGATTTGACATAGATGAACCATGTGAAGAAGTGAGTAACAAGATTGTAAAATTAGCACAAGAATTTGGAGCTAGAAGGGGATGAGAAGGATGCGGAGGAGTTTTTGATTGAGTCTCATGGAGAAGGACTGTGGAATGAGCTGCAGACTGCAGAAGAAAGGGAAGCTTTGGACCCTGAGGTCAAACCAAAAGGCATCACAGTGAAACCACTGGCAGAAGCATTTCATCATTTGAGTAACTTTTTTTCTTGCACTGAAAAGATGGATCCAAATACTTTTTAAGATTTTTAAAAGTTCAAAGACTAGTTGAAGATAATATTGCTTGCTCTCCTTTTATATATACATGTATTTATGGGGAAAAAGCCACTATCTGGCCTCAGACACTTGACACTTACTAGCTTTGTGACCCTGGGCAAGTCACTTAACCCTCATTGCCCCCCCCCCCTCACCCCCCCCCCCAATGCACAACCACCCATGATACAGGCTAGGTGCAGTGAGTGTGTAGGGAAGGGGCAGCATACTACACACGTTAACTTTACAATACTGTGCATATTCTAATTTAATTTTACAATTCTGTTTATTGTCGTGGTACTGCATTGAGTATACCTGTACTTCAGTCCATTTTATGGCTTTTGTGTAAAGGTATTTTGTGTTTGCCTTTGTTACATAGGCTAAGTAAAGTGGCCGAGTAGGGGCAGATTTCCATTACCTTTTCCATAGGGGTCTTCGGAACAGTGGGAAGTGCCTTGTTCTATCTACCTCCCTGTGCCACTGGGGATCCCGTGGGCATAGTGTGAAGTAGACAAGAATGTCTTTCTAACCCTGCTCATATTCCTGTTCCACAGGGTGAAGGAGGAAACCAAGTCGGCCTGAGCGATCCAGCTTTCCTTGGGGCCTGCTGCCCATACCTCCTTCCTGTTTCCTTACCCCTACATCCTCAGAGTTTATATTTTCTATATGTCTCTCTATTTATATATAAATATATGAACTAGAACTGTCCCTACAACACAGGAACTAGGGGGTTTGCTGTTGGCTACCCGATCCAATGCCTTTGTTGCCTTGTACACCTGAGACCCAGTCAGGTGAATCCATTTCTTCAACCCCTTGCCTGACTTGCTGTTTAGGGCCTGGGAGCATTTTTTCTAGGTGGGTTATTTTTAAGATGACATAGGACACATTGCCCTAGGTGGCTGGGTTGGGTAGCCTCCACAGCCCCCCTTATCTCTCCCTCCTCCCCCCCCCCCCCCCCCCCTCTCTCTCTCTCTCTCTCTCTCTCTCTCTCTCTCTCTCGGCCTTTTTTATTCCTCTAAATTTAATTTGAAACTCAGTGAAGTTTTCGAAAGCATGACAGGTAATATGTCTGTCCAGCTTCCTCTGGCGGTTCCTGTGTAGGTCCAGGTATTTAGCCAACCACCTTCCCCTGTCCTGAGGTGAAGTTAGCGTCTGCTCACAGATGCTATGCCTGGTTCCCTCGGTCCATGGGCATGTGGCAGGGATGTGCCTTCTTGCTGGTTCACCTCTTGTTAGCCAGGGGCACCTTGTGCTTCCCATACCTCAGCAGATTCTAGGCTAAGGGCTCTTGGCTCCCCTTTCACTGGTATCAAATAGTCCCCCCCTTTTTTCCCCTGGCTAGGACCCACCGATGTCGACTGTTTGTGTGAGAGTGGTCTGGGTTGGAATCTATGGTGTGGTTTCCATTTTGAGATTATTTTTGTTTTTTGAAGAATCTTTGTAATAAAACTGGTACATTTTTATGCCTTTGTGAATTGGCTGGCTTTTCTGATGACAAGGAGTTAGGATAGCAGAGACCAGGCTTCCCTTTTCCCTTAAATACAATCAAGGGACTGCTAAGGCCTAGCCTGAGACTTAAGCCCAAAATAGCTTGAGAGCAGTCCTGTTAAGGTTATAAGGAAAAGAACCACTAAGATCAAGTTCATGCCGGGCCTACAACCAAGTGCTCTGCACCCCCATCCAAATACACACAAAGTCATCACAACAGGGCCTGACGTTTATTCCTTTTCCAAATGTTACACAGTTAAAACCCAGATGGGAGGTTGGTTTTAGCAGTTAGAAAAAGTCACAAGTTTAGTTTTGGCCATTAAAAATTATTTACAAATGAAGAAAAATGAGACAAAACAATAAGTTGCTTCACATTATACAGATCCCCCTCCCCCCCAGAACCCTTCAGCTCCCCTACAAAGTCAAAAGGAACACACAGCAGGCGCACAAAGCTGGAGTCTGAAACTGATCAAGACATTTATCAAAACCCAACCAGGTTAGCTTCCTTCCCAAGCCATGGAGCCACTGGGGTCTGGCACAAAATCCTCTGCAGGAGCCCCAGCCCTGAGAGGCCAGGCCCAGAGTTGGCCAGGCACCCCACTCTAGCCTCAGGGACTGAGAAGAGCAACAAGCAAACCTACCGGGGAAGAAAGATTAGGGCTCACCAGTGAAAGGGGCAGGAGCAGGGCCTGGAGCTGGGGCTGGTCTGAGCATCTCACTCCACTACGCTAAGGGGGAACTGCAGAGCAGGCAGGATGGAGGGCTGGGTGGGAGGACCATTCCGAGCACTCACTCGCTAGGGGGATGCCAGAGGGGAGGAGAGACAGTCCACAGGGGTCAAGGGTGAGGGGAGAACAGCTCTGCCTGGAGGTCTCGGCCCCAGGGCCAGGCACTGACCCAGCCTGGGGGAGCACAGTCCTTTGATCTTGGGAGATGCCCACTTGCCCCTCCCCACCCCAGGGGGGCTACTCTTTCTGCTCGCTGCCCGGGGCCGGCGTGGGGCTCTGCTCTGGGGCACCCTCAGCGGCCTGGGGGGCTGGCTCCTCCAACTTTCTGTCGTCGGCCTGAGCCCCCTGGGCAGGGGCGGCCGTGGCATCAGCGGCAGCCTCCTCGTCACCCCCCTGCAGCGGGGCCTGGCTGCTGGGCACCTCGGCCTCGGCCGCCCCTTCCTCGGTGGGCGAGGATCCTGCCGAGTCGCCCCCCACCTCCTTCCGATTCCGCTTGAAGGACAGGCCGCTCAGCTTAAAGGGCTTCTTGAAGGAGAATTTCTTCTTTTTCTTGGGCGTCTCCTTGGGCGGCCCCTCGGCCTTGGCCTCGTCACCCGGGCTCTGCGCCGCCGGGCTCGTGGGCTCGATGGCGTCGCCGCTGGCCCGAGCTGCGTCGGTGGGCTCGGCGGGGCCCGGGGGGGCGGCCTCGGCCTCGGCCTTGGGGGGCACGTCTCCGTTGCTCTTCACATGGCCGTTCTCCTGCAGACGGGCAGAGCAGAGCAGAGGGCAGCGCCGTGAGCCGCCTGCGGGGGGAGCTGCGGGGCGGCCCCCCACCCCTCCAGGCCCGAGGCCGCCAGGGGGCGCGCGGGGCGGCCGGGCGGGGCGGCTGGGCCAGCCCGGCCGGGCTCCGGGAGCATCCCTCCGGGTATCCCCGCGGCCCGCCCTTCGCCCGCCCGGCTTTTGTCTGCGCGCCGTCTACGCGGCGCGCGGATCCGGCTCCAACCCTCGGCCCCGGGTCCCCGCTCCCCCCGCCCGGTTTTCCCCCCAGGTATCCCCCCTCCCTGCCCCGCCCGCGCCCTCCTCCTCCTCCGAGCCCCCCGGATCCCCGGGCCGGCCGTAGCGCCCGCCCGAGGCTCCCCCAGGGCGGCGCTCCGGGCTCCGCCTTTGTGTTCTGGGCGCCGGGGCCGCGGCTCCGAACAAAGGCGGCGGGCCGGGGGCCGGGGCCCGGGCCCGGGTCTCGGCCGGCCGCGCCCCCTCCCTCCCGCGCTCCCTCCCTTCTCTCTCCCTCCGCCCGCCGGGAGCAGCCGCGGAGCCGAGAACAAAAGGCGCGGGGGGAGGGGGAGGGGGCGCCGCGTGTCCCGGGCTGGCGGGCGGGCGGGCGGGCGATCGGGCGGACGGGCACAAAGCCCGCGGCCCGGGGGAGGAGGACGAGGAGAAGCGCGGGGAGGAGGGGGGCCCGGCCGCGCCATCCCGGCTCCGGCCCCAGCCCCGGCCCGGTCCAGAGAGCGCACCCACCTGTCCGTTGGCCTTGGCGGGGGCCGCCTCGTCGGCGCTCACGTCGCCCCGGGGCGCTTTCGAGCTCTGGCTGCCCATGGTCGGGGGAGGTGTGGGGGGGGTGGGTCTGCAGCGCGGGGCGCCCGCGGCTGGGGACGCCCCGAGGGAAGGGGGAAGGGGAAGGCTGGTTGGGGCGGGGGGCAGCCCCGGACGCTGCCCCTGCTGACCGAGCGAACTCTGGGAGGGGGGAGGCGAAGGGGGTACCCAGATGCAGCCCCCAAGCCCAGCCACTCCGCTCCGCGCCGGAATGCCGCCCGCCGCCCGCCGCGACGCTTAAATAGCACCGCGAGCCCGAGGGGCGTGGTCGTCCATTTAAATAAGCACCCAATCAAGGGACGGGGGTGGGACCCAAGGCGCCCCCACCTGCACAACCGGCAGCCCTGGAGTTCTAAGCCCCCTCGCCCCTCCCCGCTCCTCCCACCCCCTCCACCCCCCCGAAAACCAAAGCCTAGGAAAAGTGGGGGAGGGGGTTGCGTGTGAGAATTACGATAGCTGTATGGAGGGGGTAGAATCCTTAGCGATCACTTTAAGGAGAGGAACGGGTCGGGGGTCGGGGGTGGGGGTGGAGGTGGGGGGTTCCTTAAGGAGCGCCAGGGCTTGTGACACACTTTGAGGTGGGCGGGGGAGGAGGGAGTTTAAAAAGACAGGAGCTGAGGACAGCTAGCTGGAGCAGTGAATAAAGCACCAGCCCTGGATTCAGGAGGACCCGAGTTCAAATTTGACCTCAGACACTTAGCTGTGTGACGCTGGGCAAGTCACTTAACCCTCATTGCCCTGGGGGGAAAAATACACACACATACACACACACACACACACACACACACACACAGACAAGGGCTACTTGAGGGTCACTTAAAGAGGGTACCCTCAATAGGAGGAGGAGTGTCCTCAAAGATGTGGGAGGACCTTTGGATTTCCTTAGGGAAGGATAGGATGAGGGACCTCTTAAGGAGAGGTAGAGGCCTAGAGAACCTTTGTGGAAAGGGAGAGATTCCTGGAGATCAGGTGAAAGAGAGAAGGAACCCGAGGGGGTCTAAAGCCAACGGGAGAGTTTAGGGTTCTCTAGGGTCTTTGGGGACCTTGTGTCAAGTAGGGGTGATGTCTCTTCTTAGGGCAAGAATAGGAATGTGAATCCTCCCTCCCTAAAGGGGAGCCACCATACCCTCCCCAAAACTCCTATGGCCCCAGGGGTCAAGGTGATGTGCATTTTGGGGGGGGGTAAGTTGTCCAGGAACTAGATCATCCTCCTCCTCTACCAGACTCCCAAGTTCTCTCCTTAGTTCTGCTAAGTACTCCTTTGGCTTTTAAAGGCTGGAGGAGGAGTTCATTGGGCACAAGTTGGGGGGAGGAGAGTTGGGGGGGGGGCCGAGATTAGTGGACCAACTCTATCCAGGCACTATTTCATCTGGTCTTCAAGTCAGGAACCCTGTTTTTGCTGTTGCTTGCTCTGCCAACCAATTCTGGTGTCATTAAGTCCTTTTGTGGGGAGGGGGGAGCTCAGTTTCCACTCCTGCACCATGAGATCTCTTCCTGCTGAGGTATCCTATGGCTTGGTGAATCTGTGCACACTCCTGCCCTCTCATTCCCTGAGCCCAGGGCTAAAGAGACCCAGGATAAGAGCTACATACACTCCTTCCCCCCACCCCAAGCTAGAGTCTGTTCAGCTGAAAAGAAAAATCCCCTACCCCCCAATGCTCCAGTTCTTCCTATTGGTCATCTAAGCATGAACTCAAATACTATGGAAGTCTGTGGGACTGGGAAAATGTCATTCTGTCCTGGGTGGAATCATCCCAGGTCAACCTCCTCCAGTCCCTGTGCCCTGGGGAAGACCTTACCCTCCCCCCAAGGGAAGGTTGAGCCACCTCATCCCAGGTTTGGGTCTGTTCTGCTCACTGCTAGTTCAGAAAGAACTAGGGAACTCTCCAACCTGTGAGCCTGGGTCCCCTCAAATCCAGCCTGCCCCATTCCCCATTTCAGCCCCTCCCCAAGGCTGGAAGGGGAAGGGAGGAAGGAGCCCAATTCTAAGCACTGCCCCATGGTGGAGAGGCATTCGAAGGACCCAGGAGTTCCCCCCTCCCCCCCCACCCCCCTCGGAAAAGCAGAGCAGTAGAAGGAGGAAACCCTGAATGTTGCAAAAGTGAGTTGGCTGGGATGTGTCAGGGCCGAGCATTCCTGCCCCGCGTTTCCTCCTCCGGAGCGTCCCTCCCTGCCCCCACAGGCTTGGGAGCTCGGGCTGCTGGCAGGGGGGCCTGAGCTCCAGCCTGGGGACATTCTCAGCTACTGCCTCCGGGCCCCAAAGGGATGACTAATGTGTGACCCGCATTGAGACACTAGGGAAACTCCAGGGTAGGGCTGGGGGTGGGGGGGCTGAGACAGCTGGGATTTAATAGAAGTCCTAGCCTTCTCTGGGTGGGCAGGGCTGAGATCTCGAAGACTCAGGACTTAGACTATAACTGAGGAAGAGGATGAACTCCCTTGTCCCCTATCCCTGGGTGTTTCCGGCCGAAGCTCCTATCTCTCCCTCCTGCTGATGTCCCCAGGAAGCTGGGACCATAACTTAGTATCGGCTGCTTGCCCCTCAGGACTGAATATCTTAAGGCAATCAGGATCCCTTTCCATCTCCTGATGCCCATCCCGGCATCTGTTGCTGCTGCCTCAGTTTACCCACCAGTTGAGAGGAGGGTGGTGGGAGTCACAGGTGCCTCTGATATGGGGTATGACTGTAGTGGGGAGAGAATGCAAGAAAGGAGAGGAAAAAGGGGGCAATAACCCCTTCCCCCAGGGCCTCTTTCTTCCAACCTGAATCTGTATCGGAGGCCCCAGCTTAGACAATGAGCACATTGTTCTGGGACTCAGCGCCAGTGTCTGTTTCTGCCAGTGTGTATCTCTAAGTCTCGGTGTGAGAGTCTGCCTATGAGAGTGCCTCTGTGTCTCTGTCAGTAGGTGTGTGTGTGTGTGTGTGTGTGTGTGTGTGTGTGTGTGTGTGTTCGCTAAAGCCCGGCTCCTTTGCTGTCCCTCCCACTCTCAAAAACTTTCTGTGGCTCCCCACTAGATACAGAATAATCATCATTATTCCTTCAACTTTGTAGAGTGACTTAGGATTTCCTTGTCACTGTTAGAAATCATGGCTCCTCTACACCTAAGCAGATTTCATGAGTTGCTGTGGCTTCGTCATTGGTTTTCTTTCCTCGACCTCTCTCCAATTCATCCTTCTTCCTATGTGGGCCAGAGTAATTTCCCTAAATCATAGGTCTGATCAGATCACTCCCCAGCTCAGTAAACTTCAGAGACTCCCTATTGCCCCAAATATCAGGAGAAACAACTCAATTTAGCATTTAAAGTGACCTGGCTCCCACCCACCTTTCCCACCTTCCTCTTCATGCCCACTTCAATCCAAGCCACCTGTTATCTTCACACAGGACAGTATTTCTAATCTTGTCTTGAAACAAACTGCACTCCCCACCTCCCTCGACAAGCTCGGTATGCTTTTCTTCTTCCCCTCCTCTTAACAATCCCATTCTCAGGGTCAGCTAAGAGGCATAGTGAATAGAGAAAAGCTTCTTAAACTGTGAGTCCTGACCCAATATGGGGTCAAATAACTGAATGTGGGTTTGTGAAAAAATTGGTAACAGTAAAAGGTTATGTATATACCTCTATATAAAAATTTCTCTGGCAAAAAGGGGTCACAAGTGGAAGAAGTTTAAGATGCCCTGGAGTCAGGAGGACCTGAGTTCAAATCTCACTTCAAACACTTACTAGCTGTTATGATCCTGAGCAAATTACCTAACCCCAATGCCCCGCCCCCCAATCCCACTGTCAGCTCAAGGACTACATCCTCCATGAAGCCAGTCCCAGCTGCTAGTGCCCTTTCTATTACAGTGGAAATTAGAGTGGAAGCTTTTTGAGGCCAAGACCTTTTTTTTTTTTTTTTTTTGGTCTCAGTTCTTGGAGGCGCAGTATCTGGTACTTAGTGGCCACTTGATATATGTTTATTGTTGATGATGGTGGTGGTGGTGATTGTATATTCCTATAGATTATAGGATTCTGATTATTTTTTCCTACATGCTGATCGTATATGTTGCGAGAGCTTTTTGCAGTCTATTCAGTCTAGAACAAATAAAGTCTGTGTTCCTGAGCCTGGCACTCAGGGCTTTCCACCATCTGAAGCCACAAAGACCTTTCCATCATCCCTTCCTCCCCTTAGGTCAGCCAGTTAGTCAACAAGCCTCTGTTGAGGGACCTACTGTGTGCCAGGCATTGTGTAAGGTGCCAGGGGCTTAAAGACAAAAAAAAAATCTTTCCTGTTCTCACAGAGCATGATTACATTCTATAGGGAGAGACGACAAGTAAAATATACCCACATGTAAGAATATGCAAAATAACGGGGCAACTAGGTGGTGCAATGGATAGAACACTGGCCCTAGATTCAGGAGGACCTGAGTTCAAATCTGGCCTCAGACACTTGACACTGACTAGCTGTGTGACTCTGGGGAAGTCACTTAACCCTCATTGCTCCCCTTCCAAAAAAAAAAGACTATACAAAACAGATATACAAGGTCATAATTTATTATTATCAGCAGACTTCCATGAAATCATGGGGAAATCCAGAAAGGCCTCACATAGGAGGTGGCTTTTTTTTTTTTTTCTGAGCTTTGCAGTTCTAAGAGGCAGAGATGAAGAGAGTGGGTTCTCACTGCAAAGTTCAAGAGACAGAGGAGATGGAGTCTTCTGGGTGAGCAATGGCGAGAAGGCCAGTTTTATTGGACTAGGGTGTAAGGAAAAGTAATACATACAAAGAAAGCTTGGAAAGGTAGATAGGGCATTCAATGAAAACCAGAAGAAATGCTGTTTGATTCTAGAGGTAATGGGGAGCCACTGGGGTCTTAAGCAGAGGGGTGATATGGTCCCTGTGAGCTCTTCCCCTATATTCCCAACTTGTGCCTTCCTTCATCACACTTTTGGACCTGTATTCCCTTTGCCTGAATAATTATTCACCCTACTAATCTCTGCCAGCTGGAATTATTGGAGGCCCAGGTTCAACATCCCCCCAGGAAGCCTCCCTGGATTCTCCCAGCAAGAAGTGATTTCTCCTCACTCTGAACCCCTCTCCCCCCTTCTCCCGTTCTTAGTGTTTCACACAAGTCTCATCTAGACAGATGGGGCATTCCCTGCAGCCAGGCACTGTGCCCCCAGAATAGGGGGTCTTGGCATAGGCCCTCCTGGCTCTCAGCAAAGGCTCAGTTGGTAATTCCATTTCTGCTATCTCACTGTGCTAACTGTAGCAAGTCTTTCTCACTCTGGGACTTTGTTTCCTCATTTATAAAAAGAGGAGGTTGGACTAGATAATTCCTTTAAAACTCCCACTTTTAAAATTCAAAGACCATCCAAGACTGTCTAGGTATGAACAAGTATTGATTTCCACTCCTGCTGATTCATGGGTAGGGAAGGTGGGGGTGACATGATTTGGCTAAAAGACTCCTGGGAAGTTATCTTTTTAGTGACTTTGAATTCCTGGTCAGGGAACTGAAAGCTTTGAAGGGATCAGCAGCGAAGTTCATTTGTTCCCATTGAAGGTGGTGTGACTTTGGAAGAGAAAGGAGGGTACTGGGTTCTAGGTGGCATTATTGGAGTATTCTCCTGACCAATTGACCTGATGAAGGCTACAGATGATGCTTTTTTAACAGAGAACACATTTAGTTCAGTTCAACATATATTTATTAAGCACTTGGCACTGAGAGTTCAAAGATGAAGTATTACAGGGTCCCTGCCCTTAAGGAAATTCCAGTGTGTGTGTGTATGGGGGGGGGGCAAGAATAGCTGTCAAACAACTAATACAAATCAGATATAATCAGGTTGGGGCAGCTAGGTGACACAGTGGATAAAGCATAAGCCCTGGATTCAGGAGGACCCGAGTTCAAATCTGACCTCAGACACTTGACACTTACTAGCTGTGTGACCCTGGGCAAGTCATTTAACCCTTATTGCCCCACCCAAAAAAATTTTAAAAAAAGAAAAGAAATGATTGGGTGTAAAGGAGAGGTGAGTGATTAGAGGAAGTGAAAGATCACTTCTATTTGGAATGATCAGGGAGGGCTTCATGCTGGGAGGCAGGCATCTGAGCTGAGTGTTGAAGGAGGAGGAGAAGGATTTTAGGAAGCAAAAATGGAGAAAGAGTCCATCTGAGGCATGAGAGGAAGTCTGTGTGATTGCACACCAGTGAGAGAGGGTCAGACAAGATTGAGGAAAAGTTAGTCATCCATTTTGCATGAAACAAACTATTCAGAAGATAAAAGTTGGAGATAAGGCTAGAAGCCAGATCCTGGACAGCTCTGAATGCCAGGCTAAGTAGGTTGCTTTATTTTCTCTAGTTAATAGGGAGCCACCAAAAGTCTTTGAGGAGGGGAGTTACTCAGTCAGATTTATGTCCTAGCAAGATTATACAGACAGTATTGTATGGAATGGATTAGGAAGGGGAGGCTGCAGTGGAGTTCAGGTAAGAGATGATGAGGACCTGAACAAAGATATGTAAAAAGGCAAGAGATGACTGTGATTGTTGGGGGGGATTTTTATCCAGAGAGCTACCCAAAGCCTTACTCAGCTAAAAATGATGTGCTTGATAAATTTATGATTCTCTCTGCTGACAATGTCATCTCTCAGCAGACAGAGGAAACTACTGTGGTCTGAGACCTAATTTTTACTAACAAGGAAGAACTAGTTAGTGATGAGGAAATGATGGAAAACTGGGCAGAGAAAGTGAGTGTGTTGTAAATCTTAAGAGTTCATGACTGGGGAGCAGCTAGGTGGTGCAGTGGATAGAGCACCGGCCCTGGAGTCAGGAGTACCTGAGTTCAAATCCGGCCTCAGACACTTAACACTTACTAGCTGTGTGACCCTGGGCAAGTCACTTAACCCCAATTACCTCACTAAAAAAAAAAAGAGTTCATGACTGTGGAGGAAGGGATTGCTTCATGGGTGTAGTCAGATGAGGTCTTTTAGACCTCAGAGAGCCAGATGGGAAGCACTGAGAGAAAGCTAGGTACCAACCCAGCTACTGTCAAAGGGACAATGGCTCAGAGGAATTAGGAAGTTGTCCATAGTGGAATTTCGAGACTAGAAGTACCAATGATCTCCATGCCGGGGAGGGGGTTGGACCGGTTTGGAGGAGGATATGAAAGGGGCAGGGGAGCTGCATTGCTGGGAGGAAAGACAGAAGCAGGGGCTGGGGACCAAGAACAAATATGGAGCCAGGAAAACTGGACCTCAGAAAGAGCTGAGCCTTGTGAAAAATACTGAGGATGAAGAAAAAAGGGGTTTGGCTGCTTTAAGCTAAGTTTGGAACAAGAAGAGGAACCAAAGAGGGGTCAGTTCATGGGGCATATGATATCATATCAACAGGCAAGGAAGAACAACTTTCCCCAAACAGCTTTTCCTTCTAGCCTTCCCAAAGGATCACAGATTTGGAACTCAAATAGGCCTTAGAGCCCACCACGTCCAACTTCATCATTTTATTTTTTTATTTTTGTTTGTTGTTGTTGTTGTTGTTTTTTGGTGAGGCAATTGGGGTTAAGTGACTTGCCCAGGGTCACACAGCTAGTAAGTGTCAAGTGTCTGAAGCTGGATTTGAACTCAGGTCTTCCTGAATCCAGGGCCTAGCTGCCCCTACCTCATCATTTTATAAAGGAGGAAACTGAGGCCAGGGAGTTGAAGCCACTTGCTTTCATTGACATCTGTGTGGTCATTGATTTAGAGTTGGGAGGAACTTGTTTTGTCTGACCCCCTCACTCTGCAGTGTTGGAAGTTGGGTTCTAGAGCAGTGAGGTGACTTGTCCAAGGTCACACAGGTGCTAAATGACAGGAGAGAGGCTCTGGAATCACAGGACCCAGTTTCAAATCAAACCTTTCTATGCTTATTACCTTGGTCAAGGAACTTAATTTCTCTAGGACCCGGTTTCCTCATCTGTAAAATGCAGATGTTGGACTGGCTAGCCTCTGAATCACCTTCCAGCTCCTCTTCTAGGGTCCCCTGTTTGCCTCAGTTTCCTCATCTGTAAAATGGGCTGGAGAAGGAAATGGCAAAACCACTCCAGGATCTCTGCCAAGAAAACCCCAAATTGGAACACAGAGAGTCTGACATGACTGAAAAATGACTGATTCCACAATGTACTCTGCACACTCTTCCACAACTCTGCAACTCTCCAGTGGAAGCATTGACTCAGTGTCTTGTGTCCAGAAACCTTGAGTGATGTTTGACCTTCTCTCTTCTGCTCACAGGCTGGCATCAGCTCTCATAGATTCTACCTTCCATCAAGAATCCATCCTTACCACTCGTGCAACTGTTGGTGGAGTTGTGAACTGATCCAACCATTCTGGAGAGCAATTGTAACTATGCCCAAATGGCTACAGAACTGCTAGGTTTATATCCCAAAGAAGAGAAAAAGACCTATTTGCACAAAAATATTTCTAGCAGCTCTTTTTGTGGTGGCTAAGAATTGGAAATCATGGGAATGCCCATCAATTGGGGAATGGCTAAACAAGTTGTAGTATATGATTGTGATGGAATATTATTGTGCTACAAGAAATGACAAGCTAGATGGTGCAGTGGATAAAGTCGCTGCCCTGGATTCAGGAGGACCTGAGTTCAAATCCAGGCTCAGACACTTGACACTAGCTGTGTGACCCTGGGCAAGTCACTTAACCCCAATAGCCTCACAAAACAAACAAACAAATAAACAAACAAACAAATAAATAAATAATTGATTAATGATAGCTAACATTTATTAAATAGCATCTATTATGTGCCAGGCACTGCGCTAAGTACACATATCTGATTTGATCCTCACAACAGCTTTGTGAGGTAGGTGCTATTATTATCTTCATTTTGCAACTGAGGAAACTGAGGCAGGCAGTGGTTAAGTGTCTTGCCAAAGTCACACAAACTAGTAAATATATGAGGCCACATTTGAATTCAGGTCTTCCTGATTCCAGGTCCAGTACTCTATCCACTGAACCAGCTAGTTGCTCCAATATGTCTTAATTGTTCATGTAAAGACTAAGTGTAAAAAGTTCTTTAAAGACATCTGATGAACTAGAGTGAGTTTGATAAAAAATCTGTTCCAATTGGATGAGGGATCTGGTCATGCTCTGTGGGGCTGTGTTCAGAGCCCAGGAGATTTGGATCCAGTTCCCAGCATCCCTGAGGAGTTCTTGGGGTAGGGGAGATAAATGTCCCGAAGCCTTGGCTTTGGTTTCCTTGCCAGCTCCTCCCACCCCTTACCCCCCCCCCCCCAGCCAGCTGGAGCAGGACCTTAGGGTCTTCAGAGGGTCAGATGATTTGGACTTTTTCAGCTTTCATTGTCATCTGTGACTTCATCAGGGATCGAGATGTGATGAGGAGCCCAGCAGAAAAACCCTAATTTGACTAAAGGGAATGCATTTAGCACCTGATAAAGGAGAGAAAAGGACTCCCAGGAGTTGTGTTACTCCTTTGCTACACATGTATTCTTTGAGCTCAAATGCACTTTCCCCTGGACTATGGACAGTGGGGCACTGTATTTGTGGGACAGTGTGCCCTTTTACTTGAGGGGGGAGGCTTGTGCCAACTGTACCCCTTTAGTAAATACCTGTTTTTAAAAGTCATTTAAGTCTGACTGACTAATTTATATCCATGGGTAGTTATAGGGAAAAGACACTGGTAGGGGCTCATGGATATTAAAAAACCCCCAACCCCTCAAATTCTCAGAACCACCACCCTCGGGTAACTTTCTGGGCCTCTGATCTGCCAGCTCCAGTGAGATTTGGGATTTCATTCATTCACAAATAATACTGTGTTTCCAAATTACATCTCTATTTCAGCCTCCTACTAGATTGTAAACTCCCTGGGACATAGGATTACCTAAACTTTCTATCTTTTCCAGGGCTTAGCTGTGGCCTGTCCTGAGCAGCCACCTAAGAAATGTCTGATCAGTCGAATCCATCTTCTCTAGAAGAACATTTTCTTTTACACTGGGAAGGTTGGGACAGACATTCTGAGGGAATTGATAAGGGAAGATCCAGTGGGAAGTGATATGGGAAAGGAAGACCCGAGAAGCCCAGGCTGTGTTACATGAGTTTCGGGCCCCAGATCCAGGTACTGAAAGAATTTGTAGATGTGATTACAGGGGCCAGTGACATTTGAGAACTGGGAACAAGCAGCCGTGCTGCAGGAACAGGGACTGGCTCATATGCTGGTTTTCAACAAGGGGGAAAGGTGGAATCCAAGAAATGATGGAATGTCGAACTCTGTGTTGATTCCAGGCCAGATTTCAGAATTGATTATCAAATAGGGAGTTTCTAAACACCTAGGAAAAGACATTCCTCAGGAGCCAGAATGACTCACAAACAGGCCACGCCAGGCTAACTTTATTTCCTTTTTTGTTAGGGTTACCGGTAGACGTGGATGTCAGCAAGGTATATTTGTGGGCATGATGAGAGATGATAATATATTTAGGGAGGTTCATAGCTAGCTGTAGTGACAAGGCCCAAAGAATGATGATTAATAGCCAGATACAAACCTGAAGGACACTGCTCCTCTGCTTTCTCTTAAATACTTCAAAAAGTCTGATTTTTTTTTTATCAGTGGCTTGAGAGTCAATTTATCCAATTCAAGAAATATTCACAAGTGTCCACTGTGTGCAAGGGACTGCAGTGGATACTGGGCATGTGAAGAGGAAAAAAAATGAGATGGTCCTTGTCTCCAAGAGCTGACTGGGGGAAGATATAACAAGTAGACAGCTAAGAATGATACACCATGAGGAGTGACGGGGGCTGGGGTAGGGGCAAAGGAAACAGCCAGACAGAATCCTTTATGAGCTTACGAGGAGGGAAAGAGCACTTTCAGCTAAGGGAATCATAGAAGGCTTCTTGACAGAGGGAGAGACTGAGCAGAGGTTTGAATTAAAAGAAGGATTTTAACAGGCGATGATAAGGAGGGAAGTCATTCAAGGCAGGAAGGACAATCTGCATAAATTGACTGGGATGGGGGACATATGGGCAGCTAGGTGGTGCAGTAGATAGAACGCAGGGCCTGGAGTCTGGAAGACTCAACCTTTTTTTTTTGGGGGGGGGGGCAGGGCAATGAGGGTTAAGCGACTTGCCCAGGGTCACACAGCTAGTAAGGGTCAAGTATCTGAAGTCATATTTGAACTCAGATCCTCCTGAATCCAGGGCAGCTGTTTTCACTCATCTTGGCTGTGTAACCCTGGGCAAGTCACTTAACCCAGTTTGCCTCAGTTTCCTCATCTGTAAAATGAGCTGGAGAAGGAAATGGCAAAACCACTCCTGTATCTTTGCCAAGAAAACCCCAAGTGGGGTCATTTAGCGTCTGAAACAACTGAACAACAAGAGAGACATGACAGGTCAAGATCCCGAAAGTTTGTCAGTAGAGTTTCTAAGAGAGAGATAAATGTGGAATGAGTTTGAAGAGAGGTTAGAGCAGAGACTCTTCAATTCTTTGTGTCACAGACCCCTCTGAATATCTGGTGAAGCCTGGTGACCCTGTCTCAGAATAAAGGTTTTATATTACAAGGAAACATGAAATTGCAGTTATACGATAGTGAAAATAAAGATGGAATCTTTTTTCCCATCCAATGTGCATGAACCTCCCAAAATTGATCCACAGATGCCTTCAAGGGGCCTGTGAATCCCAGGTTAAAACTCCCCAGGTCAGAGCACTATTGTGAAGCATGTTAAATATCAGGGTACGAAAGTTCTGGTTTATTCTGTAAGTTATTATTAGGGGAGTATTTGAGATTTTTGAGTAGGGTCAGACTTGTGTACCAGGAAGATTATTTGGGTAGCCATGTAAAGGGCCATCTGTAAAGAGAAGAGAGTGGGGGCACAGAGGCCAGTTAGGGTACTAAGACAGTAGTCCAAGTATAACAAGGCACCGACCCTTTACTTATATGAGCATTTTTAATGTTACTGAAACGGGTAAGAAGAGAACATTTGTGTAAGAAATACAGGGAAACTTGAGGAGAAACAGAGGAAGCTGTGAGGCAAAAGTACCTACTGATGGTCAAAGACACGTGTAGTACATTGTTTCCCGGGAGCTAATGTATATGGGGCAGCTAGGTGGCTCAGTGGTTAGAGTACTGAGCCTGGAGTCAGGAAGGGTCATCTTCCTGAGTTCAAATCCAGCCTGAGATACTTACTAGCCATGTGACCCTGGGCAAGTCACTTAACCCTGTTTGGCTCAGTTTCCTCATCTGTAAAATGAGCTGGAGAAAGAAATGGCAAATCACTCCAGTATCTTTGCCAAAAAATGAAGAGTCAGATATGACTGAATGCTTGATGCTTAACTGAATGTCTATATGCTTTTTGAAAAAAAAGAATTTTGAGATTTATAGCTGGGAAACTGAAGCAGAGAACTGTTTTGGGTCTATGGGACAAATATATGTTGACTGTATCATATATGAAAGAAATGTGGATTTGGGGTTTCTCAGCTTAAGATAGAGGAAAGTCCCTGCACAAGAACCTTGGGAATCAGAAGGCAGAAGTCAATAAAGAAACCGCTTTTTTCTTCCTTCCTTTCTTTCTTTCTTTCTTTCTTTCTTTCTTTCTTTCTTTCTTTCTTTCTTTCTTTCTTTCTTTCTTTCTTTCTTTCTTTCTTTCTTTCTTCCTTCCTTCCTTCCTTCCTTCCTTCCTTCCTTCCTTCCTTCCTTCCTTCCTTCCTTCCTTCCTTTCTTTTGTATGTGGGGCAATGAGGTTTAAGTGAAGAAACCTCTTTTTGAAAGTGAGACATCAGAAGCCAGAAGCCAGAATGCAGAACATATGGGACAAACAGTGACAGAGTTGAGATGAAAGAATCCTTCCTAGTCTAGCTGAGACCAGGTGAGTAGAGACTGTCAGGCTTTGAGGTTGATGCAAGGAGCTGCTCTGATTGGAGGAAAGCCTTGATGTTGGGAGCTGATTGGAGAAACCCGAATCCTTTGCTGGTTGGAGAGAGTAGTAGGGAAAGACTGCCTTGCTTTCTATCCATTGCTAGTCATTTGAGAGAGGGGGAAACCCCTCAGAAGTTTGCCTACATTGAGAGAAATCCCTCTAAGCCAGAAAGCATACACGAATAGCTTTACATATCTCAGGATTAAAGGAACTGTTTCTCTGAAAATATGTAGGACTTCCTCGGTGCTTAGCCAAAGAAGCAGAGCTTGGAAGCTCTGTAGATTCCCAGGCTTAAATCTACTGTTTCCTAAAGGAATTTAACAAGTGGGGCAGCACTCCCTAAGTAGCAGAGAATTAGCTTCACCCAGCAGGTGATACACAGTTGCATATGGTTCCCTAACAAGAACAAGGACATCTAGATCTGCAGTAGAGAGTCATGAGTTGCTTAACAATACATTGGTTTCCCTACTCATATGTGAGTTTGTGCCCATTCTCCCTCACAGACACTGTGTGCATAGGTGGAAGAACGTAACCCAGGTTTATGAGTAGATATGTTATGTTATGGTTGTTATTGCCTTGCATTAGATTCATTCATTCATTCATTCATTCATCTATTTATCTATTTATCTAGATATCTATCATTCTATTTATGTATTTGCTTGCTGGGCAATGAGGGTTAAGTGACTTGCCCGAGGTCACACTGCTAGTGTCAAGTGTCTGAGGCCACATTTGAACTCAGGTCCTTCTGAATCCAGGGCCGATGCTTTATCCACTGCACTACCTAGCTGCCCCTGCCTTGCATTAGATTTAGTGAATGTTTCATGATTAAGAGTTAATGGGGGGGCAGCTAGGTGGCACAGTGGATAGAGCACCAACTCTGGAGTCAGGAGGACCTGAGTTCAAATCCGGCCTCAGACACTTGACACTAGCTGTGTGACCCTGGGCAAGTCACTTAACCCTCCTTGCCTGGCAAAAACAAAAACAAAAACAAAAACAAAAACAAAAACACAAGAGTTAATGGCTTGGGAACTGTGGAATATGGATGCTGAGTGGACCATACTATTTCTTTTGTTTTTGTTGCTGTTATTTTTCTTTTTTGAGGTTTTTCCTCTTTGCTCTGATTCTTCTCTTATAACATGACTAATGCAGAAATATGTTTAATGTTATTATATATATAAAATCTAAATCAGATTACCTGCTGTCTAGGGGAGGGGGGAGGGAGGGGAGGAAGGCAGAAAAATTTTAAATTGGAAATATTATCTAAACAAATGTTGAAAACTAAAAAAAAAAAAAAAGGAAAAAAAAAGAGATAATGGCTTCATTTTGGTGGATTGGTTTAAATGGGAATCAGATCAGGAAACATATCCTGGGCTCCCAGGAGCTAGACTCAAGCAGTAGATGTATATCTGCCCCCACACCAGTGTTACCCAAGACCTTGAGAGTGAATTAGAGCAGTGTGGCTGTCCCTTTGAAGAACTATCCAACCTACCTCATAGGTGCAATGAAGAAGAGCAAGCAAGCCCCAGCTCAAAAAAAGAGAACCTGGAGAGAATTGGAAGACTGGGATGGGTTAGGATCATGCCCTGGACTACACAAAGAAGAAGTAATGAAGGCTAAGTAGCTTATATTCTCCATAGTTCCTGCTTCATAGCCTTTGCAATGCATTGTTTTCATTCCCCTTTTCTGCTGGGGGAAGTCTTTACATGCTTGGGCTAACTCACCTATAGATCTGAGGCCCGTTGGTTACCCTCAGCCTGGTTTAGCTCATCTGCTTAGAGGGTTTACCAGGCTTGTGCTGCAGTTTCTTGGAACTACGGTTGAGAGTTGAATGCCAGGCAGACAGCAATGGCAGATGAGCATCCCCGAAAAGGGCTCAGCAAGCCCTCACACCAGAGATGCTAGTCCTCCCTGAACACCCCATACACCTCAATGTTTGTGGACTACAGAACAATTGGACTAATAGCCTTATGAGTCACGTGAAACATTGACACATTAGCAGTGACACAAGAGACAGCAAAGTGGATTGGGGTTCTCAACTTTAGAGAGAGCTGCATCTCTCCACTTAGATCTGAGGCCTGAAGGAGAAAGAAGAGGATTATTAACTAATGAAAGAGAGGAAGAAGGGGCAATAATACAGGTAAAAGGGAGCAACCAAAGGTGAGGAAATCACCCAGAAAGGGGGGTGGAACCAAACAACAGTCTTAACAGCTTCAGAAAGGTCATGCAGAATGAGGTTTGTGATGAGGACACCCAGTTGGGCATTTAGGTCATTGGTAACCTTGGAGAGGACAGCTTCGCTGGCATGCTGAGGCCAGAAATCTTATCTCCAGGCGCTGAGGAGTGAATGGCAGGGGGGAAATGTGAAGAAGTAGAAACAGTGAGTAGAGATGACTTTCTAAGAGATTAGCTGTGAAAGCGAGGTGGGAAAGAAGCTTGGGAGAGCAGAAAGCTCTCAGAGGACACGAGTTCCAAACCTTATTCTGCCACTTGCTACTTGTGTAGTCTTGGCTGAGAGCTCTGAGCATCCATTTCTTTCTTTCTTTCTTTTGGTGAGGCAATTGGGGTTAAGTGACTTGCCCAGGGTCACACAGCTAGTAAGTGTCAAGTGTCTGAGGCTGGATTTGAACACAGGTACTCCTGACTCCAGTTCCAGTGCTCTAACCACTGTGCCACCTAGCTGCCCCCATCCATTTCTTTATCTGTCAAATGAAGTTGGACTAGATCAGACTAGATCATACGGCCTCTGGGGTTTCTTCCAGCTCGAAATCTTATGATCTACAAAAATCGATGACTGTTTGAAGGGACATGGTAAAGGACAGAGGAGATCTGTTTGTTGGCATTAAGGAAAGGGCCAATAAATAAAGATTCAATCAGTCAATGATTCAACAAATGTTTATTGAATGCCCATCCCGCGCCAGGCATTGGAGACACCAAGAGAACACTGAAACAATTCCTGCCCTCAAGTAGCTTACCTTCTAGGGAAGAGGGTCAATGTGAGAAAAGGGGAAATAATTGATGGGACAAACTCTCAAAGGAGGAAAAGGGGGATGGAACCAAAGAAAAGGCTAGTCACTTTGTCCTGGGGCAGGAGCAAAGGAGGAGATGGGTGCAGGTGCAGAGAGGACTCGAGGGATGGAGGAGAGATGAGGAGGCTGTGAGAGGCAGCTTCATTCTTCTTAGCAGGATGGGGGAGGTCATCGGCTAAAGGAGGGCAGGAACAGTAGCCAGCCTGGGGACATGAAGAGAGAAATGGAGTGTGATAGGGAGTTAATCAGAGATGAAGAATGTGCTTATCAAATCTGAGGAGGACACAGAGTTGGGAGGAACAGCACAATTTCCATCTAAGGAGGTGACCTGGTGGAGAGCCAAGAGCCAGGCTGGAGTTTGGAGTTTGGAGACCTGGGCTTTGGTCCCAGTTTTATCATGGATTCACTGTGTGACCTTGAGAGAGTCCCTCCCTTTCCCCAGGCTTCAGTTTCTCCATCTGTCTAATGGGAATCATCACTTCCTTCTCTGTAAGATCAAATGAGAGGAGGGATAGGCCAGAGGAAAGAGCATGAATTTGGAAACAGCAGACGGGGATTCAAACGCAGCTTTGTGACTTACTCTACAACCACTGATATATGACTTTTACTCTCTGGCCCTCAGTTTCTGTGTCTATAAAAGGAAGTTGGACTGGATGGTTTCTAAGTCTCTCCCAGCTCTAAGTCCATGGTCATGTAATTGTTTTATTTTTGTTTGTTTGTTTTTTTTAAGTGAGGCAATTGGGGTTAAGTGACTTGCCCAGAGTCACACAGCTAGTAAGTGTTAAGTGTCTGAGGCCGGATTTGAACCCAGGTACTCCTCCTGACTCCAGGGCCGGTGCTCTATCCACTGCGCCACCTAGCTGCCCCCGTGGTCATGTAATTGTAAAATTCTGTACACCTTTAAAAATCTACACCAACTTGGAGGAGACACGGTTTGGTGTCTTGGGCCTGGAGGTAGAAAGACCTGAGTTCAAATCCAGCCTCAGACACTTACTTAGCTGTGTGATCCTGGACAAGTTACTTAAGCTCTATCTGCCTCGGTTTCCTCAGTTGTAAAATATGGATGATAAGAGCCTTGCAGGATTATTGTTGTGAGGATCGAATGAGATAATATTTGTAAAGTGTCAAGCTAAGTGCCTGACACATAGTAGGTGATTAATAAGTGCTTGTTTCCTTCCTATGAGCCTCAGTTTCCTCTTCTGTAAAATGAGGTTAACAGTCATTGCTTTACCTACTGGAGGGGTTTCAGTTGTAAGGCTCAAATAAGATAATGCATCTAAAATCACTTTTCGAACCCTAAACCCACTGTGTAATGTTTGAAGCTGTTACACTGGCAAGTCAATTGAAAAAACACTTGGGAGGTTTGACTAGCCCAGAGCTCTCTCTATAAGGGGGACAGGCTGCTTCACCAGCGGCGGAGGGTCAGAATGAAGAGGATTATATATAATCTTGCTGCCTTCTGCCTTGACTAGACACATCTGTAGTACTAGGGTCCCATTCTTGGATGTCAGTTTCTGGCATCACTCACCCTTGTCTATCTCGCCTCATTTTTCCATTCGTCTACCCTCAATCCCCTCCTTTCCCCAGAGTAACAGCAAGACCAGGATCAGCGCCTCTGTGACCTGGGCTCCTTTTCTCGGAACTTTGGCTTCCTCTTCTGTAACACAAAACAGTGGGACTTGGGGGTCTTTCATCACAGCTTTGCCATTCCATCATTCCTGCCTTGATTTCAGTGTGTTTGAAACAGGGATCAAGTCCCTCTCCTCCGTCCCCTCTAAGCATCTCACTGGGCTGTAGGGGCCATGGAGAAAGGAGAGAAGGGCTGGAAGGAGAGGCGTTCTGACCTCACACACCATCTCCTCCGCCCCCACACTTCTTTCTGCCTCTTTCCCATGCTTTCGGTTTCCTACAATCACTCCCTGCCCCCTAACTCCAGGGGGCTGCTATGCTAGGAAGGTGTGTGTGTGTGTGTGTGTGTGTGTGTGTGTGTGAGAGAGAGAGAGAGAGAGTGTCAGTGTCAGTGTGTGTGTCTGTGAGTGTGTGGGTGTGAGAGAGTGTGTCAGTGTCAGTGTGTGTGTCTGTGAGTGTGTGTGTGTGAGAGAGAGAGAGAGTGTGTCAGTGTCAGTGTGTGTGTCTATGAGTGTGTGTGTGTGTGTGTGAGAGAGAGAGAGAGAGAGAGAGTGTGTCAGTGTCAGTGTCAGTGTCAGTGTGTGTGTCTGTGAGTGTGTGTGGCATAAAAGAATCCGGATTGTTTCCAACTTTCCAAACATGACTCAGGGAAAGTACCCCCAAAGGAAAACCGAAAGTGTGTGTATGAGGGGTGAGGGTGGAAGGGGAAGACATTCCACTGACCACTGGGGCAGTCCCTTCCTCCAAGTCTCTCTCTTTCTTCCCCTGAACCACATGACTCTTGTTTCCTCAGAGTTCCTATGCCCCTCCCCCAGAGTTTAGACATCTCGGGCAGCTCCAGAAGCAAGAGAAAAGGCTTGAGCCTGTCTCCCTGCAATGGGACTGGCCTAGACAGATCCATTGCCATGGCTAGCCCCCCTCCCCCACCAGTAGAGGGGATTTTTTTTTCTTTCAACCAATATAATAATAGGAGATAGAGGCAACAAAGAAGAGCCTAGTGATCATGAGCCATGCCCCAGAGTGCTGAGATGTTCCCTGGGAGGTCTCTCATGAGAGACATTTCCACAGCTTTTCCAGATGAAGCTCCCAACATCTGCCTAAAAGACTACCCATCAGACTCTCCCCCATGGAGACTCCTCCTTTCAGAAATACCCCCTAAACACCCCAAGAGACACTCCAAAATATATCTTCAGAAACAACCCAAACACCCTCAAATACCTCCCCATATGTCCCCTGAAATATCCATCCTGAGCTATCCTGAAGCAAGCCTAGAAACAACAAGACCCCAGAGATACACCCTAGAGACCCCCCCAAAAAACATCTCTTCCTGTTATTCTCTTTATAGGAACTCATTGTCAAGCCCTCACACCCAGAGATGGGAGATGACAGTACAGTGAAGGAAAGGGTCTACTGATGCTAAAGAAGTCCCAACCCCTTCTACAGATTGGTAAATCTGAGGCTCAGAGGGGAGATGAGTCCCAGGGTTGCACAGTTGGTTAGTGGCAAATCTTGGGACTAGAATTCTAGTCTCCTGAGTTCTGAAATGAGTCATTCTTTTTTTTTTTTTTTTTTGGTGCGGCAATTGGGGCTAAGTGACTTGCCCAGGGTCACACAGCTAGTGTTAAGTATCTGAGGCTGGATTTGAACTCAGGTCCTCCTGAATCCAGGGCTGGTGCTCTATCCACTGCACCACCTAGCTGCCCATGAATCATTCTTTAAGCAGGACAAAGTTGGACTCTTGAACCCTGCTGTGAAGATATCTAATTTGCCACTCCAAACCAATGTGTGTGTCCTGATTCTCCTTAAACCAACATATAGTTTATTTCTCTCTCAGCAGATGGCCTTAAAGGTGATTCAGCTGTGAGGACTTGCTCTCCAGTAAGGCTTGGGAAAGACGTGGAGGCAGGGATATAGCCCAACATGGTGGTCTTTCTAACTTCACCCTTGGAGTGGGGGCTCTAGTCACTGCCTGGGGAGAGAAGGCTGGAACTGCTATGAACACCCAAAGCTGTATGGCCTCAGGCAAGACCCTTCTCTCTGAGCCTCAGTTTCGTCCTCTATGAAAAAACAAAGGTTGGACCAGCTTCATCTCTAGGGCTCCTCCCGTCTGTGTTTGGAATCACATAATCTGAGATCTTAGAGGGCACTGAGACTGACCTAATACCTGTACAGGAATCCCTAAATCTATGGTCCTGTGTAACGATTGGAATGACACCACCTGCTGGAGACTTACTGTAGGAAAGCTCCACCATGAGGAGAAGGTCTCTGAGGGCAAGACCATGCGTCTTTTCTTTGGTGTCAGGAAGTGACATTGGCTTGTGGGAGGAAGAAGGGGGCGGCTGGCGCTCTGTCTTGCTCTCTTTCGTGTGGACTCTGGCGGAGAGCGGAGCTAGGAATGTTCTCTCCCTTTAATAGATAGATGAATCTAGGCCTTTCCCTCTCTCTTTACCAAATTCTTATTCTCCTTAATAAATGCTTAAAAGGGGCAGCTAGGTGTCGCAGTAGATAGAGCACCGGCCCTGGGGTCAGGAGTACCTGAGTTCAAATCCGGCCTCAGACACTTAACACTTACTAGCTGTGTGACCCTGGGCAAGTCACTTAACCCCAATTGCCTCACTAAAAAAAAAAAAAATCCCTCTTTATCAAAGTGCCCAAGTCTAGTTAGTGTGTTTGGTTTGGGATGGGGCTGGTGGGGATGAATGATGGATGATGACCATGTAGAGAATTACAGTGAGATTCCAAGTCAAGGTACAAATGCTTATAGAAGCAAGGACAGCAACACTCCCTCTTCCCAGGGTCGTTTCAAACTGGGGCTACTTAAAAATCATCCAATCTTCTTCTATTACAGAGGAGGAAACTGAGGCTCACAGCTGCTAAATCACTTGCCCAAAGTCACCCAGGGTAGTCATAATTTGGCTTTGGGCCCAAGTCCTCTGATTCCAAATTCCTACACCAAATGATCTGTGTGCTTGGACCTCGGCCAGTCTTTCTAGGATGAGGCACTCACTGCTTGCACACAATCCTGTGGTCTGTGGTAAGGACTTCCAGGAAAGGCTGGGTGATGGGTGACTTGATTGTGGGGAGAGGACAGCTGTGCTGCTGAACCAGGACAGTGTGTTTGGGGAGGGAGGGTGGAGCTATTCAACAGAGCCTCCTCATGGAGCTCAGGTCATATCACCTGGATCCACATGGACACGTTATTGGTCCAACATGAGGTCAACATGTGATCATGGCTCCAGCATGGCTCAACACTGGGGCATGGTGGTAGGGTCATCATGACATCCACATAGCATTATCCCAGCCAGGGTCATGGCTCTGGTCTATAGGATCATGGCTCCAGCAAGGTGTGGCTAATAATGACCCAGTTGCCAACCCACCTCAGCTCCCTCCCCCTACAAGGGCTGACACAAGCAAACTGGGAGCCTAGCAAGGGCTGGGAGGGGCAATGCAGAGGGGCTGGCTCTTCCCGAGCCTTTCCCCACCATGAATGTACAAGATCATGGGATGCTTCACACAGCATCATTTCGTGACATTCCTCTTCCCCTGGCCTCAGTCTGAGTGAAATTGGAAGTGTGGGGGGATTTGGCCCAGACAAGATCTGGGGCATTAGCCCAGAGGCCAGAGAGCATTCCGGTGTGTCCAGGAGTCCTCCAGGCGTGAGAGGGAGATTCTCCTGGAGCCCTACTCCACTCCTCAAACTATGAGGCAGCGCCGAAAAAACTCCTCAGGTGAAGTGAACCGAAGCGACCCACCCTCAGCAAGGACCACATCATCTACTTGCCTTATCCCTCCCCGACTGATTATTCCCACCTGCCTTCCCAACTACGGAAATGCATCCTCCAGGATGCCTGCCCTGATGCCCCCTAAGTCAGTCAGGCCTGTTCCCCTCAGACCTCACAGAGGACTCTGACGCAGACCGCATAATATTGTGCTTTACAGGGCTCTGGCCTGTATCCTTTCCCCTACTAGACTGTGTGTGAGTAGGAAATGTCTTCCCTCCTTCCGCCCCAAATCGATCCCAGCACGACGCACACAGTAGGTGCTTAATATTTGCACAAAGTTTCAATTAATCCCATCCTCCTTAAGTCCCGCCCCTTTCACTTTTAAAATCACCTTTAAAAGCCCCCAACTCAGTCCCACCCCTCTGGTTCCCACCTTAATTCTGCCCCTCCGGTGTCACAGGTACAAGGGCACCAGGGGTCTCATCCTTTTGCCCAGAAATTCGTGATTGAGACACTGCCAGCGGTGCTTCCACCTGCAATGAGGGGGTACGTATTTAGGGAAGGGGGGCGAAGTAGTCCTCCTCCTCCTTTGGCCTCCGTAGGTCCCACCCAGTGAGATCCTCTATCCCTTCCCTCCCCACCCACCTAAAACTTCCTTCCATCTCCCGGCCCTGGGCCACACCCTCCGTTATTCCTTCCCATACCCCCCCCCCCATCTGCCCCAGCCTCACAGCCCTTCCCCCCCCCCCCGCCCCCACTCCAGTCACTCTGCCTTTCCCAGGCCCACCCCTCACTGACCCCCAACCCATGGCCCAGCATTCTCTGACTCTACCTCAAGTTGGGGCCCCACCTCTCGCCCACCCACCCACGCATAGCCCGGGCAGAGTTGACCCGGGCCTCCCTGGCATCTCCCTGTCCCGGCCAGCTGGGCTCACATGAGGCTGGGACGCGTGGAGAAGCATCCTGGCCAGTGCGCCGAGAACACGTCGCCCAGCCCAGTGGCCGGGGGCAGGAGCAGGAGGTGGCGGCTGGGCCAGCGCCAAGATGCCCCTGAAGGCCAGCGGCGCTGGGGGCTCAGCCAGAAGTCCCCCTGGCTGCGGCGGCTGGCAGACTCGGGAGGAGGTGGCCCCCGGACTCCCCAGAAGCAGAGTTCCTGGTCCAGGCGGTACCGGGGAGTTGTCTGGGGTCTCCTAGCAGGGGTGGGGGCAGGGCGGTGAGAGGTGGGAACCAGCCCCTTCGCATCACACTGGGACCCGCCTTTTTGGTGCCAACCTCACTGTCCCACCTTCTGCGTTGGACACTTCCACCCCCCTCTCTCCTTCAGTTCCTTCTTCCTGCCCCCTTGTGAGCCCCTTCCCGAAATCTCTGATCCTCAAATCAGGGGCCCCTCCCCTAAATCTCGGACCTAAGTCAGGGCGTCCGCCCTAGATCCTCTTCTTAGACTCTCACACTGAGGTCCCTCTCCTCCAACTCGCAGGCTCCAAATCATGGACTCCTCCTGTACCCCTCCCCCACCCCAGCCCCTCAATAGGGTTCCCTTCCCTTCCCACAATTGTCAGGCCCCATATCGGGGGCCCTTCTTCATGCCCCCTCCCATTAGCCTCCAGTCTCTGACTCCAAATCAGCAGTCTTCCTTTCAAAGTCTTGGAAGCCCATCCAGGACCCCAGGGCCCCCGCACAGCCCCCCACCCCCTTCCCTCACCGGTTCAGCAAATAATTGACCACAAACTGTGCGGCCTCTGGGAAGATCATGGTGTCTCTGGCCCCCGTGTCTGCCTGTGGCCTCTCCTGCCTGGCCCCTTTAGTCTTGGGCTGGGGAAGATGATACTCCCCCAGCGGTCTCCCCGGGTGTTTTTAGCCCAAAGCGTCAGCAGAACTAAGGAGGGACAAAGGGAGGGAGCTGTCTCCACTCCTTTTCCAGATCTGCCTTTGCCCCATTCCTGGCAGATAAGCCCCCATCAGGCTCTTCAAAAAGATGGCCCCATCCCTTGGGAGGGGGCGTCACTTGCTTGGGTCCAGCTCTGGCTTGTCCACCATCTCAGGTCAAGCAAGGACAAGGACAGAGCCAAGGAGAAGGGGAGGGGGAGGAGAGAGACATAGAAAGGAGTCAGGGAAAACGGGTTCCTAAAGGAGGGGGGGGGCACGAAAGTGACGGGAAGAATCACAGAGCTAGGAGAAAGGGGTGGGGGGACAAGAAATGGGGCCCCCAGTGATTGACCCTGGGCTGTGCTGGTAAACTACAGGACCGGAGACAGGGAGACCAAGGAAAAGACATGAAACCCCAAAGTAGGGGAGTGGGGAGGGAACTGGGGTTCTCCCTTTCCACACTGGCTGGGACCTCCCTCATCCCTCCCTAACAATTCTTATGTTCATGGAGCAAGTGCACACAACACCCTCTCATGAGCTTGAGGAAGGGGGCTGGGCACTGGCTGCCCTACCCTGGGGGGCCTCAGGGGATCTGGGGGAACATGAGGGCCCTGACCCCTCCCCAGCAGTAGCAGCTGCCCCATCTCAGTTTCAGATTCAACCTGTCTTTGCTATTTCCCCCCAGTGACTCATTGTTGGGGGTGGGGGTGGGGAAGGAGGGTACTATCACGCGTCCCCTAAACTGTCCCTCAAGGCCAGAGAATGTGTCCCCAACATTCCAGTCCCCACAACCCTCCTCTACCCCCATCTGCGTTGATGAACATAAATGGCAGAGTTGCCAACCACTGGATTCAGAGTCAGAAGGGTCTGGCATTGTAACAGCCAAGGGTGAGCCATACAGTCACCAAGCATTTAGGAAGTGCTTACTTACCCGTGTGTGCCAGGTACTGGACTAAGGATGCCCTGGATTATAAGGGGGAAATGAGGTTCCAAGCCTAAAGGAGCTCACATCGAAGACATCAATGAATACACACTATGTGTAAGAGTCAGGCAGGGCATATGGAAGCCATTCTCCAATGGAAGGCAGGCACGGGATGGAGGATGAGAAAAGCTTCCTGCAGAAGGTGGGATTTGCACTGAGCCTGAAGGATCAGAGCCTGAAGCCCTAGGAGTGTAGGGAGAACATTCTAGGGATGGGGAACAATCAAAGAGTGACTGAGTAGGGAACAGCAAGGGGGTCCGGGGTGCTGGCCTATCTGGAAAGTATGAAGGGGGAATCAAATCAGAGAAAGTCAGAAAGAAAGACACAAGATAGGAAGGGGCTGTGCTGTGGGGCTCTGAATGCCAGACAGAGCATTTGATGTTTGATCCTGGAAGTGATAGGGAGCCACTGCAGATTAGTGAGTGTGTGGGAGAAGAGGTGACTGGTCAGACCTGTGCTTTAGGAAATCACTTTGGCTGCTGAATGGAAGATGGATTGGAGTGGGGAGAGCCAAGACAGGGAGATGAAACAGGGACCTATGGAGGCTATTGTGATAGTTCCTTGAGAGGTGATGAGGGGGGTGGCTATGTGAGTAAATGGAGGGAAAGAGGGAGGGACGGGAATAAGCATTTATATAGTGCCTACTATGTTCCAGGCACTGTGCCAAGTACTTTGCAAATATCTCATCTGATAGAAGGGGACTTGAGAAAGAGATGTGGTAATGACAAGACTTGGCCACAGATGGGCTATCTTAGGGGAAGGACAGTGAGGAATCAAGAATATGAGGTTGTGGGCACGAGTGACTGGGGGATGATGGTGGCCTGGACCGTGGTGGGAGAGTTTGGAAGAGCTGAAGGTTTGGGGCCCTTAAATATCCTTTCGACTGACCTACCCATGGAATGGTTGTAGAGGAAACACTTAAAAGCCTTCCATTTCGGTTCTTCATGTACTCCTGCTCAAAGTTCTTCTGTGGCTCCCTATTGCCAACCAAGTAAGTTCAAATGCCTTTGTCTGCCATTCAAAACCCTCTACAAACTGGCACCTGAGTTGGGCTGTGATGAAAAGAATGCCACATTGGGAAGTCAGAGATCTGGGTTTGAATCCTTCCTCTGCTGTTTACTACTGTGTGACCACTGCCAAATCATTGAAACCTCTCTGGGTCTCAGTTTCTTCATCTCTAAAATGGGGGTGGTAATGCTTAATAATAACAATTAATATTAATGCCACTAATATTTAATACCACTAATCATCAAGAGCATTTATATGGCTCTTTAAGGTTTGCAAAGCACTTGTATGTCTGTTAGTTATCTTATGTAATCCTCACAACAACCTTGTGACCTACATGTATTATCAATACCCAATGTTACAGATGCAGAAACTGAGCCTGAGAGGTTGTCATTTTCCCAGGGTCACATGACATTTAATTCATCTGAGGAAAGATTCATACGCTGGTCTTCCTGACCCTACATCCAGCCCTTCTAGCCACCTAAGTCATCTACATTTGCCCCAACTAATCTGTTTTGAGGATCAAATGAGACGATATCTGGGAAGTGATTTTACAAAGTTTTACAAACTTTTCTCTATCGTGGATGTCAGTTATATTACTCTCCCCTCCTCTAAAGCTCCAAACTCTCTCCCTTTCCTCTGCTGAATTTTCCCCATTTCTTAAAGCGAGGCTCAAATCCCACCTCTTTCAGGAAGCCTTTCCTGATTCCCCAGTCAGTAAAGATCGCATTCCCACCTCAAACTCCCCTGTTAGCCTGGGAACTCAGTGAGGCTCTTAACTAAGCTCTCTGCATCTCCCAGCACACAGCAGGAACTGACTGGATAAATGGCTATTGAATATATGAATGAATGGATGGATGGAAAGATCGGCCACCATGATCATTACTCTTCCTTTCCCCAGAAAGACAAGGATAGGCAGGGACCATGTCTCTTGGGCTCAGCCCTACGCCTGGGCACAATGCTTGAGGGTGATCCTCCCTCTAACTGGGGGAAAGGCTGACCACTCCATTTCAAGTCAGCAAATGTTTCTTTTTTTTTTTTTTTTTTTTTTTGGTGAGGCAATTGGGGTTAAGTGACTTGCCCAGGGTCACACAGCTAGTAAGTGTCAAGTGTCTGAGGCCAGATTTGAACTCAGGTCGTCCTGAATCCAGGCCCAAAATGTTTCTTTAAAAACAAAACATTTCGATAATGAACTTAATCCCCAACAAATACAAACATTTCAGTATGCTAAAAACAAAATAGAGAATTGAATATGAGACTGTAAGCTTCTGGGAGGCACCATTTTTTAAGAGGTAGATGAAATTTATTAAGTGGTAGCAACCCAACTGTCCCCTTTGCTTCCCCTTCTGAACACACCTTGTCTTTTGTGATCATTTTCATTATTCTTCTGTTGTTGCTCCTTCCCCACCCCCACCCTGGGGGGAAAATCTACTCACTAATCCAGAGTCCCCCTTCAAAACCCCAGTCTAGTAATCAATAAGAAGTCAAATGAAACACATCGGTCATGACAGAGGATGTATGTTAATCAATCCCATCAAATGTGTCCTGAGCAGAGTGAGTGTGTGTGTGTGTGAGATATAAGCCAGGGGAAGGAGAACCAGCTTCCCTGGGAAGCTCAGTAGATAATTAGAAGGGCCAGATTCCTGTCTCCCCTCACCACTGAACTTGGAGAGAATTAGCCTACACAGATGCCAAGCCAGTGATGGCACAGGTAGCAGAGGAGACCCATGCATTCACTGAATTCTAGAATCAGGACTTGGAAGGGTCCTTGCAGGGCAGCTACAGGGGCCTAACTTCTGAGGCAGAATCATTTCTCAAACTTCCAAACCTGGAGATCTCAGAGGGAGAAAATAAGCATTGATATAGCACCTACTGTGTGTCAGTCACCGTGTAAAGCACCTTAACAATATTATCTCACGTGATCCTCAAAACAACCCTGGGAGGTAGGTGGTGGTGGTGTTATCCCCATTTTAAAGTTGAGGGAAACCAAGGCAAATAGAGTTTTGACACTTGTGACAGGGTCACACAGGTAGTAAGTGTCTGAGGGTAGATTTGAACTCAGATCTTTGTGACTCCAGCTCAGCACTTCATTCACTGAGCTATGTAGCTGACTCTAAATTAGGAATCAAGATACTCATAAAGAAACCCTATCCACTTTGGAATGGCTTTTCTGGGTAGGAAGTTTTCCTTTCTATTAAATTGAAACCTGTTACTCTATAACCTTCATTGGTGTTCCTGGCTCCTTTGAGCTGAGACCTTAGAAGTCATCAAATCTAATACCACCATCCCCATTTTACAGATGAGAAAACAGGGTTAAGTTACTTGTTCAAGGTCACACAAACAGTAAATATCAAGCAGGATCTGAACTCAGTTCTTCCTGATTCTGAACCCAACATTGTGTCTGCTATACCATGCTGCTTCTGTCCTGGTAGCAAAGAGGCTGTCCTGAGTGCTAGGAAAAACTTTTTACTTCATATTGCTTTATTATTTTTTTTCTGATAAAAGTATTTTATTTTTTTCCAGTTACATGTAAAGATAGTTCTCAACATTTGTTTATACAAGCTTTCCAATTTCAGATTGTTCTCCCTCCCTCCCCCCCACTTTATTATGTTTTACAGGCCAGCTAGGTGGCACAGTGGATGGAGCACTGGGTCTGGAGTTAAGAGGACCTAAGTTCAAATCTCATAGCAGATACTAGCTGTGTGATCCTGGGCAAGTCACTTAACCCCAATTGCCATCTGGGACCATCTCCAGTCATCCTGATTACATATATATATATATATATATATATATATATATAATCACACACAGACACATATACATACCATGCTGCCTCTGTCCTGGTAGCAAAGAGGCTGTTGTGAAGATCAAATGAAGTAATATTTGTCAAAAGCACTTAGCATAAGTACTATGTAAATGCTTGTTTCCCATTCTCTCATGCAAAACAAGCTGAATCTCTTTTCTAGTAACTGAACCTTCAGATACTTGAAGGCAACATTCATGTTCCTCCCAAATCTTTTATTTTCTAGGGTAAAATTCCTAGATAAATAGTAGTATATAGTAAAAATAAACTTCCCCTGATAGAAAGAAGACAAGCTCATTTTTGGCAGGGAATTTCATCTTTGTTTTGTTATCGCCAGCACTTACTGTCGTGCCTGGCACATAGTAGGTGCTTTTAAAAAGTGATGGCTGATTGATCTCTTAATTGATACAGCATGGTCCACAACATTTACAATATCCCCGCTGGATTTGTTCCAACCAAATGCACAATTTTACACTTGAACCTGTGGATTTCATCTTCATTTTGATTCATTATCTCAAGGGTGGAAATTGTTTTGAGTCTTTATTCTGTCATTTGACAAATGCTTTTCAGTGTCCTGTCATCCACAAATCAGACAAGTTTGTCACCTATGCTGTCCTCCAAGTCACAAATAATATGTATAATATTGAACAGATCCATAGCCAGGACTGATGGGATTTGGGTGGGTTTCTACACTAGGGGTCTCTCCTTCTGGTTGGGATCAATCCATTAATCAGCTCTTTGTATATAATTGCTCAGTCACAGCTTCATCTAATTATACACATCATCTAATCCAACCAAATATCTTGATCTTGTCCACAAGGATGTCATTAGATAATTAGTGCAATGCCATACTGAAATCAGATAGAATTTGTCTATTCTACTACTCTAAAAACTACTTTATAAAAAGAGAGATGAGTTTGGCATTTCTTCCTAGTGAACCCATGCTGGCACCACTTTTTTTTTCCTGAACCCTCAGAAAATCAGGATGATAGAAGTGGGAAAGAAGAGGAAGGGATGGATAAAGAGACTTAAAATTTTATTGATGCATTTTTAACAAAATAGATACTTCTCAACAATAAAACATCCAACAAAACCCATTACAAAGTACATTTCCTGGGGGAAAAAATGAATGGCATGGAATGATATTTCTGTGGTATGTACAATTGGCACTAACACTGACCTTTGCATTTGTCCAGAATTTTGTATCCCCTGCACCTTAACTTTATTTACAGTGTTGCAGTCATTGTGTATACCGTCCTTTTGTCCACACACTGTTCCCTTATTAAAACCAACTTTTTTTTTTTTTTTGCGGGGCAATGGGGGTTAAGTGACTTGCCCAGGGTCACACAGCTAGTAAGTGTCAAGTGTCTGAGGCCGGATTTGAACTCAGGTACTCCTGAATCCAGGGCCGGTGCTGCCACCTAGCCGCCCCCCCGACTTTTTAGGGACTTGGTAACTGAATGGATGGGGGAGCCAGGGCCAAGGGAGGAACAAAGGTAACTTGGAGGTGGCAAGCCTGGGTGACTGGGAGAACAGTGGAAGCTGTGGGTAGAAAGAGAAGAGGAAGATGAATTCAGCTTTGGATATGATGAATTGAAGATGCTGGAAGGAGACGCAGGGGGAGCTGTCCAGGAGTCAATTGAAAATGTGGGACTAGAACTTGGGGAAAGAGGTTAGGATCAGAGACCTTGTTGTATAGGTGAGAGTTGTAACCATAGCAGGGGTGACATCTTTGAGTGGAAAGAGAGCCAAGAGCTAAGAACGGAGGACTGGGGATAGAACCTTGGAGACATAGACACATTTAAAGGGAACCAAGGTGTAGTGGGGTTTTTTTTAAGGACTTGGCAAAAGAGACAGGTAACAAAAGGTAAGAGGAAAGCCACAAAGGAGAGGTGGGAACAGGAGGTGAACTGGGGGGGAGAGGGGCTGAGCAAGTGGGAGGAGAGAATAAGAGGAAAGCCAGGATGGAAGCTTGAAGAAGGGGCTGTGAAGCTCACATCCTCATCCCCTTATCACATCCTCTCTGCCTCTTTCCTTTTGTCTTTAGGCTGGGGGAGGAACTAAGATTGTTTTAAGGCTGTGGGGAAGTGCCCAAGGACAGGAAGATCATTGAGAATAGGAAGGGAGGAGGGCTGGGGGAGGGGATCCGAACACTTCTCAGACTGTAGGGAAGGAAAAGAAGATGGAAAGAAGGACCTGGGGTGGGGGAGAGGGCAGCGTCAAGGCAAAGAGGAATAGGGAGGATAAGATGAAGCTCACTCTGGGATGTCCAGCTTCCTCAACCATGAAGGAACCAGCATGCCTGGGTCTTTGGGGGCAAGAGGCGCTCTTTAGGGGTTTGAAATCTGATGGTGGTGATGATGATGTTGTTGGGGTGTGTGTGTGTGTGTATGTTCCCTTTGGTATTAGCCATGAGGATATTTGCAAAATAAGCATCCATTAAGTGCTTATTTTTTTGTTTTTTTGGGTCGGGCAATGAGGGTTAAGTGACTTGCCCAGGGTCACACGGCTAGTAAGTGTCAAGTGTCTGAGGTCAAATTTGAACTCAGGTCCTCCTGAATCCAGGGACAGAGCTTTATCCACTGTGCCACCTAGTTGCCCCCCCCATTAAGTGCCTGTTGACTGAGTGATTTTGTCCATCTCTACCCAAGAACCGTAAAGCTCCACCCCTAGAAGTAATTTGGGGGCAGTTAGGTGGCACAGTGGATAAAGCACCGGCTCTGGAGTCAGGAGTACCTGAGTTCAAATCCGGCCTCAGACACTTGACACTTACTAGCTGTGTGACCTTGGGCAAGTCACTTAACCCCCATTGCCCCGCAAAAAAAAAAAAAAAGAAGTAATTCAGATATGTCTTATAAAATTCAGAAGCTAGAATATTTGGCCTCTCTAGCTATTCTACCTACCCATCGGCCAGATGCTGGTTTTTATAGCCTCTCTGCCCCTCCCCACTTTCTAGAGGGGGAAATGGAGGTTTAGGGATATAGAAGGTTGTATAGTGAGGCCCTGGTGGGGGAGGAGGAAATGGGGCAGATGAGGATAGGGAAGTTGAGCCCGAAGTTCCGGAAACTATGATATTTCGTGGGAGAGAAGCTCCTGGGTTTCCTCAGACACTGGAAATTCCCCACACTCTGCTCTAACTGACATTTCTGTGAATCTTTGATCCTGAGACCCCAGCCCCCACCCCCTGACTGAGACACACCCCAACCAGCTTGAGTACTTCAACCTTAAGACCCTTCACACTAAAATATTCTGATCCTAAGAACTCCAGACCCAGAGACACCCAAGCCTGAGCACTCCTGAGCTTGGCAACCCAACCCTGAAAACCTCTAAACCAGCTCCTCCCCGACGTCCCACCCCAGTCTTGAAACCTCTGATTCTGAAAAGTTTAGGTTTTGAGATCCGCAGCCCTGTGACCACTAAACCCACGAGCCGTGACACAGAGATCCCCAACCCCGAGACCCCCAGTCTTCAGTTACTCCCTTCTCTTGATACTCCTTAACTGTAATGATGACCCTCCAAAATCTGAGCCCCTCTAATCCCAGCACTGCTCAGACTCTGAGGCCACCCTCTATGAAATTCAGCAGCTATTCCACATAACTCTAAAAGGTGGCTAGGGGCAGCCATAGTGCATCGAGAGCTGGGCCTGGAAGACATCTTCCTGAGTTCAAATCTGACCTCAGACACATTAGCTGTGTGACTCTGGGCAAGTCACTTCACCCTGTTTGCCTCAGTTACCTCGTCTGTAAAGTGAGCTGGAGAAGGAAATGGCAAACCCCTCCAGTATCGTTGCCAAGAAAAGCCCAGATGGGGTCACAAATAGTCCCACATGACTGAATGAGTGAACAACAATCCAACTATAAGGCATCTAGAACGAGCAACACCCCAATACCTGAGAACCCCAGAAACTGAGACCCCCATCCCAATAATGAGATACCCCAGCTCTGAAATTCCTGGATCCTTAGACCCCCAACCCTGAGACCCTAGAGCCTTCAACCTTGAAGCTTGCAGACCCCCCAAATGTAAGGTTCTTGTTAATTAAGAGCTTTTGGTCTTGAGAACCCAAACCTTGAGATCCCCTGACCCTGACATAAAGAAACCTTGAAATCTCCTCCTAGAGTGGGGTTGGGAGGGCATCTCTTTATAGACCAAGCAGTCTCTTAGGTTCATTGAGGAAGTGTGGAAGCAGGAGAACAAGTACCCCCAGGATGCTGGGGGAGAGGAGGTCCCCATAGCTTTGAGGAGTTAGAAAAAAAAATCCGGGTCTGACCCCCAGCTGCACATGACTGGGAATGAGTGAAGAGGCAGCCTATTTCCCCTTCTTCCAAAACCCCCTTCCCCCATTTCCACCTCCTTCCTCCTACCTCCCTTCAGTGGGTGATAGGAAAGGGCACAGGTCTGACGTCTGAAGTTGCTATGGCGACATAGAAACCCCTTTCCTTGCTGTTACCATGGTAACTGGGCCTCCATCTGTGCAGCCCCCCATTTAGAAAAAGGGGTCTCTAATCAGAAAACAGCAGGGGGAAGGGTTCTAACTAGGGAGGACTGGGGTACAGGGAGAAACAAAGGCAGTGAGAACATGAGAGAGTGGGCATGTTTGCGTGTGGTGGGGTAACAGGGAGGGGAAGGGAAGAGCTGGGGTTTCCAGGGCTGAGGTGGTTGGGGCTCATTCCCAGAGCAGAACACTTAGGTTCAGATCGGGAGGGGGGGGGCTGGGCTGCACTGGCCTACCTCAGTTCCTCTGGTCCTGTTGCTAAGTGCTCATCTTTGCCCCTAGGAGGGGGAGGGATATTTTTCGGGTTCTGGAAGATAGTGATTATGTGATTATTATACCTTAAGATTCCAAATCAGATCTAGGGAGAGGGGAGTTTCTTCGTCCGGGGATCACCTGGGCCAGCCCCTTTCTCGGACCAGGTTCCCAATTCCTTCAGCTGATTGGTCTAGGTCCTCTCCCTCCCCAACATCCCCCTTTCCACCCCGGGGCCAAACTGCTGGGAAGTTTGTAGGTGGTGGGGGAGGGGGAGGGAATCCCCTAGGGATATGATGTCACTAGGCTGGTGAGACCCATCGGACTGGGCTCCCTGGCTCCCTATTGCCCCACTGCGGCCACAGAGGGATATTTCTGCCCTCCTAGATCTCTCTACCCCACTCCTCCAGGCACTTCCAAATGTCTTGCCCCTTCTTGGAACATACATTTTAGGGCAAACAACTCCACACCCTAGTTCTGGGAAATCAAGAGGAAGAGCTAAAGGACAGAAGAATTCATTTGAATCTAGGGCAAGGGGAAGAGAAAGGAGAGAATTTTGGAGAGTAAGATCAGAAAGAAGGAGAAGATGGAGAGGAGGGAAAAGGGGGATGGGAGAAAGGAATGGAAGGGAAGAGGTAGAAGAGATGGGAGGAGATGAGGGGAGGGAGGAAGAAGGAGGGAAATTCCTAAGGGCAGGGATTGTCTATGGTTTTGCCTCTGTTATCTCTAACTGCACAGGATGTAGTATATGCATGAATGAAGGACATGGAATAGAAGGTGGGAATGGAAAAGGGAGAGGAGAAACAGGCAAGATGAAAAGGTAGAAGGGGGGGAAGTTGAAGGGAGGTAAAATGAAGAGGGAGATAATTACAGAACCTCACAGCAGAAAGTGATCAGGCCAAACCTTTATTTAAAGAGGAATCCCCCTTTTAGCACCCCCAACAAAAGATGATCCAGTCTTTGCTTGAAGACTTTTCCTTTTAGATGAGGAAATCCTTCCCTCCCAAGGCAACCCATTTTGTTTTCTTGTCATTTTTTTTCCAGTTATAACTCCCTCCCTTCTTCCCTCCCTCCCCCCGCCCCCATCTCTCATCATGCATAGTAGAGCAAAACAAAGTACTACATTAGCCATGGTTCAACATTGGTCTTCCTGAATCTGGAATCATGGTTGGCCATGACATGGATAAGAGTTCTTTAGTCTTTCAAAGTTACTTGTCTTTACAAAGTTGTTGTTATTGGATACATTGTTCTCCTGGTTCTACTCATTTCACTCTGCATCAGTTCATACAAGACTTACCAGGTTTCTTAGAAACCATCCCCTTTGTCATTTCTCCAACTGGGAGGCATCAATTTCCAGTTCTTAGCCACCACAAAAAGTACTGCTATAAATGTTTTTGCGCAGAAGCTTATTTTATTGGGGGGGGGTAGCTCTAATTGTCACAATTATATTGAATTGGGATACTTATAGCATTTATAGTTTTGTAATTTCCACCTATTGGTCCCAGTTCTGCCTCAAGAGAGCCTTTCAAATACTTGGAAGACAGTTATATCTTTTATTGTTCTTATTATATCTTGGTATGACCCTGGGCAAGTTTTAACTTAACCTCTCTAAGGGCAATAAGGATACAATACAATGAGGATAGTAGTAGTACTTACTAGATTGTTGTGAAGAAGACTGTTGTGAGTATCAAAGTCGAAAGAACCTTGTAAACTTTAAAGTATTAGATAAACCTTAACTCTTACTGTTATCATTACCTGTGACATTGATTTTGTTGGAACCTAAGGGTAGAGCTTTGCATTCATCTCATTGACTATCACCATTATTTTTTTAAAGTTACAACTATTTTAATGACAGTTACATTGCTTTGCATTAAAAACTTACACTGAGGGGGCAGCTAGGTGGTGCAGTGGATAAAGTGCCAGCCCTGGATTCAGGAGGACCTAAGTTTGAATCTGGCCTCAGACACTTGACACTTACTAGCTGTGTGACCCTGGGCAAGTCATTTAACCCTCATCGCCCATCCCCCCCAAAAAAGACCTTACACTGTTTTCTCAATATATACTCCCCACCTTTTGATACAAAAAGTTGGCCTGCCCAATGTTCTAGCCTGTCAATATATTTTTGGATCATGAGTACATCATCTAGTGGGTTGTTTTGTGCCCCCTGAAAATGTGATAAGTGTGAAGCCTATGCCTTTATCTGGGGTCATTAAATGATCAAAGAGCACAGACTCCAGCAGATTCCTTAGGGTGCTCCACCAGCTAGTAGAGACCTTCCTACTGATGTCAAATCATGGATGACTACTCTTTGAGTCTGGCGATTCAAACAGTTTCAAACTGACCTAATCCTATTAGCATCTAGTATACAAGAACTCTGCCAAGTGCTGTGCTGTTTATCTTTAGCATTCCTCTGTACCTATCAGCCCGGTAGCTCCATCAAAAAAGGAAATGAGGTTAATTGGGTCATAACTGTGGTCGGCTTCCTTGCGATCACTGACCACTTCCTTCTCTAGGTGAAGAGGTTCTAGAATTTTACTAAGAATCAAAATCAAGTTCACTGGCCTATAGTTTGGAGGTTCAACTATTCCAAAAATATTGTCAGAAGAGACAGGTCCTTAATCCTGTTCATAGTTCAAGGCCCAACTTAAATAATACCCAGAGTTTTCCCCTAATTTCTCCCCTCTTCCCCTTCCTCTTTCCCCCAGCTGCATGTTCACATGTTTCTTCCCCAGAGTACAGGGCTGGATGAAACTCATCTGAAGATAGAAGCAGGATTAGATAAAAGTCTTTTCCAGCTCTGTACTTTTAAGTCTGAGTCAGCCCCCTTTACTGGGATTTATTATATCTGAGACAGCAGGGCCTGGGTCTAAGTCCTGTGTCCCTCAGAGCACAAAGAACTGGTGGAAAGGGAGGGAGGTTAACAGGGTTTGGAGTGGGAAAGAATCTCAAAGGTTTCATTTGACAGAAGAAACTGAGGCTCAGAGATTTGAGGAGGAAAACCCTAAGAAATGGAATAAAAGAGAAAAAGGAAATGAGAAAAGGAGAAAAAAAGACTGACATACTTTTTCTGCTTTATTTCATATTCCATTCCTGTTATCTCCCCACTCACTGGTTCCTCAACATCTCCCTCTCCCTCCCAGCTTTTGTCCAGGCTGTGTGGAAGGCTTGGGTTACTCTTCCTTTTTTTCCAAGTCCTTTTCTTCCATGGCAGAAGTTCTAAACCTTTTTGGTATCAGGGCCCTTTTACACTTAAAAAAATTTTTTTATTTTAAAAATTTTTTTGCGGGGCAATGAGGGTTAAGTGACTTGCCCAGGGTCACACAGCTAGTGTCAAACTCAGGTCCTCTTGAATCCAGGGCCAGTCCACTACGCCACCTAGCTGCTCCCCCCTTTAACACTTTAAAAAATTATCGAAGGCCCTTCTCACCACACCAGCTTTTTGTTTATGTGGGTTATATTTATCAGTATTTACCTTTTTGAGAAATTAAGTCTTAGCATCATTATGAAAAGTTTTGACCTGTGCACCCCCTGAATGGGTCTCAGAGACTCTAAAAGGCATTCCCCGCCCCCCTCCCCATTTGAGAGCCGCTGTTCTAAGGGGTGGGGGGTTGAGTCACCACCGGTGCCACCACTGCTAGGAAGCCTTCCCTCATAATCACCCCTGGTTGCCTATTCACCTCTCCTCTCTCCAATTATCCAGGGTTTGCTTCTCCAGGGCACGCTCAGTATCGGACTCCCCCCATCCCCACCCCTACCCGCTTTGGTTGGTGAGCTTCTTTAGGGACGGTTTCACGCGTTTGTCCCGGTATCCCCTTCACTGAGCACACTTCCTAAAATGTTGGTTGCATGGTGTTGCATTTCAGGGGCGGGCGGCCAGGCTGAAGGACAGACAGAAGCGCACACACACACGCAGCCAGCCCAAAGTGTAAAGAACAGTGTAAGCTGTGCTTTTATTAAAATGTGCATCATTCTTTTATTTTAAAATGTGCATCATTGTCTCGTGCTCGGCGCGCGCGACCTCAGCGCGGTGTCCCCGCGGCCGGCCCCGCCCCCGCCCGGCCCCCTCGGAGCCGTCGCGCAGGCGCACTCAGGTGGCGCGGGCCCGGGGGCTTCCGCCCATAGCCAGGTAGACGTCGATGGGCACGTGCAGCAGCGTCAGGCAGTGGCAGCCAGGGCAGCGTCGCAGCGGCCTGCTGGGGAGGGGGCGAGGGAGGGGGGAGGCGTAGAAGTTGGAGGTTAGAACCTCCAGGCCTAGGAAAGAGTCAATTACGGCTGCACTTGGAGTCGGGAGCTCCAAGTTCGAATCCCGATTCCATGCCTATCCCTTTCCTGGCTCTCAGTTTTCATACCCGCCAAATAGGGACATGGGCATGGGTGGACCCAATGATAGCCTCCCCCTTTCCCCCCACGCCACTCCCGCCCGCCCCTCCAGTTCTAAGTCCTGTGCGATGATGGGCGGAGGAGGGGGGAGGAGGAAAAAAGGGGTCAGGGCCGAGCCCTAGGCACCCCCGGGCTCCGGCCGCCCCCTTTATCTCTCACCTGACCGGGGTGTGCTCCGTAGCAACGGGCTCCGCGCTGTCCTGGGGCTCGGGGGCTGCGGCCAGGCCGGGGGAGTCTCCGGCCTCAATGGGGAATCTCCGACCTTGCTGGGGCTCCTGGGCGCTCATGTCCGGGCCCCGGGAAGCTCTGCGGGGAGCAACGCCGCGCTCAGCGCCGGCCCGGCCCTCGGCCCACCGCCCCGCGCCCGACCCCGCCCGTTCTGGCCTGTGATTCTCACCTGCTGGAGGCCGGAGCCGGTCCCAGGCGGGAAACAGCTGCCCGAGCCCTGGCCGCGGGAGGACGCTCTGGTCCAGGGGTAGCCGGGCAGGTGTCTGGTGCAGCGGGGCGGGGCGCGCGGCGGGGCCGCGCCGTCGAGGGCGCGGGCTGCATTGTGACCCACGGGGCGGGCGCGCTGACCTCACAGTAGCCGGGGGCCGCGGCCCGCCCCGGGCCCGTTCCTCCCCTCGCGGAACCCTCACTGCTCGGGCGAGACGGCGCGGGTCGGGCCGCCTCTTGGGTCGGGCCGCGGCGGGTCGTGGTGGGACGGACGCGGGGCCCCGGGGGCGGCCGGCCCTGGACTGTGCACACTGCAGGGGCGCCGAGCGGCCTCTAGATCGGGCATAGGCGTTCCCAAGGCACGGCTCGGCGCGGCTGGCCTCCGCTCGGTCTCGGGCCCCGGCTGGACGGCGGCAGCCCGCGATCTTGCTCTTGCAGGCGCCCACCGAGGCACGGGCTGGCCCAGCCGCAGCTCTCCGCTGGCCGGGCGATGGTGACAATGCGGGGCCCGAGGGGGCGGGGGAGGGGGGCACTGCCCATTTTGGTAGCCGGGGCAGCACCCCCCGCCCACCCCCGGGTCACTTGTGCCACATCAGTTTACATCATAATCGGGACCCGAGCTTAAAAATGTCCGGCCCCCGCCCCCTCCCCCACCCGCGGCTGTGTCCAGACGGAGAATGTTCTAGCGCTGGGGGCGGCTGCGGATGAAGTCCTGGGGGGGAGAGGCGCGGGCCGAGGGCGATGGTGGAGTAGAGCTGCCTCGCAGAGGCAGGATGAGCTGAGGCGGTGACGGGGAAGGAAGGAAGGAGGAGAGACAGCATGGAGGACTTTCTGCTCTCCAATGGATACCAGCTGGGCAAGACCATTGGGGAAGGGACCTATTCAAAAGTGAAGGAAGCATTTTCCAAAAAACATCAAAGAAAAGTGGCAGTTAAAATTATAGACAAGATGGGAGGGCCAGAAGGTGAGAAAAGACCTTTTTCTCCTTCACCTGTGCCAATCAGACGACTCCTATTGGAGGGCGGGCTAGGGGAGGGGGCCCCGACGAGGCGCCAAGGCCTCAAACCCTTGCTTCCTGCCACCCGGGGACCGGGCAGGGCCCCATGTTCTTTGGGAGGAGGAAGGACGTGCAGCCTGCGGGGCTGGCTTCCTTTGGCCCTCTCTTCTGCTCATGCACGTGTTGGCCGGAGGTTCTGGCGGTACAGGACCTTGCATCTTGCAAGCCCTTCCAAGGTGGCAGCTCCTCCCCACGCTTAGTGCATGCAATCACGTGTGTCGAGCTGATGGCTGAGAGGCTCTGTGCTCTCAAGGGTCCTAGAAGCAGGGGTACTCGCGGCCAGAGGAAGCAAAAAATGGGAGGGAGGAGGACAAGGCCAGTTTAATGAAAGAGAATCAGGCTGGGCACTTGGTCCCGAAGTAATGATAAACGATAAATGTGTTTTGGGTTTTTGTGTGTGTGTCTGTGACCTTGGGTTTTGTCTCCTTTAAGTTTCCCCGTGTATAAAATTGGGCTAATGCCACCACTTTACATTTATATAGGACCTTACAGGCGGGTTCTAAAGTGCTTTCCAGGGCCAAGGCCCCTCCAGGCTGATCCTCCTAACCACCTTGTAAGGTAGGAAGTGCAGGGACTCAGGGATGGTTAGAGCTGGACCAACCCCTCTGGATTTTACTGATTAGAAATGCCCTCCCAGAGAGGGGAAGTGGTCTGTGAAGGCTACACAGCTAGTTCTAGGGCAGACTTGGGATTAGCGTGGGGACAGTCTGGCTCCATGCTGCTTTCCTAGATGTATGAAATTGTAGTGTTGCAAGAAGCTCCCATTTTGCAGATTAAGAAATCTGAGGCGTAGAGTGGTTGTATAACTCCTGTCCTACCCACTGATGTTAAGAGAGAGAGATGTGAAAGGGCTTTGGAAACCAGGGGAAGAGAAGCCGTGAAGGGAGCCTCTCTCTGGGCAAGCACAGTATGGAGTTGGGCTGACACAGCAGGGCTTGCGTTTCCATGTCCTCTGGTGGTGGTCGTGCTGTCTCACTGCTCTCCTCTCCTTCTCTCCCTTTTCCCAAAGAATTTATCCAGAGGTTCCTGCCGCGCGAGCTCCAGATCGTCCGTAGCCTGGATCATAAGAACATCATCCAGGTGTATGAGATGCTGGAGTCGGCCGACGGTAAGACCTACTTGGTGATGGAGCTGGCCGAGGGGGGAGATGTCTTTGACTGCGTGCTGCACGGAGGGCCTCTGCCCGAGAGCCGGGCCAAGGCCCTCTTCCGCCAGCTGGTGGAGGCCATCCGCTACTGCCACGGCTGTGGCGTGGCCCACCGCGACCTGAAGTGTGAGAACGCCCTGCTGCAGGGCTACAACCTGAAGCTGACTGACTTCGGCTTTGCCAAGGTACTGCCCAAGACACGGCGGGAGCTGAGTCAGACCTTCTGTGGGAGCACAGCCTATGCTGCCCCAGAGGTGCTGCAGGGCATCCCCCATGACAGCAAGAAGGGGGATGTCTGGAGCATGGGCGTGGTCCTCTATGTCATGCTGTGCGCCAGCCTACCCTTTGATGACACAGATATCCCCAAGATGCTGTGGCAGCAGCAGAAGGGGGTGTCCTTCCCTGGGCACCTGGGCATCTCGGCTGAATGCCAGGACCTGCTCAAGAGGCTCCTAGAACCAGACATGATCCTCCGGCCTTCAATCGAAGAAGTTAGTTGGCATCCATGGCTAGCAAACACTTGATAAAAGCAATAGCAAGTCCTCCCCAATAAAGCAGGGGAGAAAGAAAACCCAAAGTCTGCTTCTAAAATGGTGATATATATTTTACACTTTACGTTTGCTTATCCTATAAAACTCATCCCCACCCCCTTTCTCTTTTCCCTTAAAAGACCTTCATGGAATCAAGGGCTTCATTCAGACCTCCCATTTATCACGCCCGATGTGAATTTGTATACAGCAGGTGTTTAACTAAAGTAAATTAAAATAGACCCCAGAAGCACACACCTGGGGGAGGAGGAGGAGGAGGAGAAAAGTTACCGGGAGAACTATTGGATCTACGCCGTTGTTGCAACTTCCTTTCCAAATAAAAGCAGAAGCATTGGGAATAATGCAGAAAAGGCCTCTTGACTCCTTGTCTCAGTGAGGGCCAGGTGCCTGCTGCTTGGGCAGTATGTTGAATGGGTCCTGGCAGGCCACTGTCCCCTTCATGCAGGGTCCCCAGTCCAGGGTACTGTAAGCTTGCAGCAGTTTCTTTCTCTTAGCCCCAAAATCTAGTGCAAGGGGTGGGTCGGGGCTCTGTCTAACCACTGGACACAATGGAATGAATGTTGCTGTCAGGCTGGGCCCAGATTACCAACCCCCCTCCCCTGTGACCGCCAAGGGTGCCAAGAACAAAGCCCCAGACGCCTCTGGCTAATGTCGAATGTCTTTAATAGCTGTTAACTGCAAGTCTGCAAAAGGTTCAGGACAAAGTTTCTTTGTGGGGGGGTTTTAAATTACAAAACTAACAGCTGTTATCTTTTTTTCTCTTTTTCCCAGCTACAAAATGCTCTGGGGAGATGCATTATAATTTAAAATATATAATATTGCACAAACAACCCAAAAGGTGAAACTAAACATTACAAAGAGAAAACCCCCACCCCCCACCCCCAGAGAAAGATTCAGCATTTTCCCCAACTTGACTTTCTTGATGAATATGACTGATTGCCACCCTCCCCTTGGCCCATGACCTTGACCCTTTTCCAATGGCTGTCAAACACACCGTCCTATGGACATGAGTCCACAGGGCAGCATCGAGGGGGTGTTGAGGAACCCAGGCAAGCCCCTCCCCAGCCAGAGAAGGAGGCAAAGAGAGAATGAAGACAGAAGCCACCTATCTCCCCATAACAGAGGAAACTGAAGTGGGGAAGGGGAACCCACACTAGCCAAACTGAGTCAGGAGACAGATGTAAATGAGTATGGGCCCGCCCCACAACACATGCCCCAAGGAGAAGCAATGGGGGGGAGGGGGTATCTCATGGCTTACCCACTGAAGGCTGCAAAAGGGTTGGCAGGGACTGTGCACCTTCTCTCCTGCTCAGGAAGCAGTTACATTCCACATGATGTGTTTCCTCAAAGGTCCCCCCACCCCCCACCAGGGAACAAGAGGAGAGTTTACAGGCTGCTGCTCCTGGCTCTGGGAGGCAGAGCCAGAAATGCAAGAAGAGCACGGTCTCAGACCAAGGCCTGTGGCCACCTCAGCTCCTTGAATGTCTGAGAAGCAGGTGTTGCAAAAGAGGCACTGGGAGACAGGATGGTTTGGTGATGGTGGTGGGCAGCATTTGGTCCCCAATCACTACTATAGTACCCACTTAGAATCACTTGAGCCTTGTGAAGAGGGAAGGGAAGGCCTGGCAAGGGAAGAGGGAGGAGTCCCCTAAGACACATGAATGGGTTTGCACTAGGTTCCCCGGAGGACAGCTGGACATTTATGTCATCCTTTCCCCCCACCCCAGCAGAGTCAGACAAAGAAGGCCACCTATGGTAGGGTGGGGAAAGACATGAGGGAGAAAAGATGGGAATGGACCTAAGGCAGGAAAGGGGCTTCCCCAAGCTGTCCCCTGCTTTCTTGTAGCTGAAAGACGGGACACGAGGGGACAAGAGGTGAGCGAAGGGCACCACTGGGGCTGGATCCAAAGTGGTTTGTAGTTTTAGCTTCCACATACACGGGCGGGCAGGCGGGCAGGAGGCCACTGCAGGTACTGCCTGGGGGCAGTGGATTTACAGCAGAGAAATCTGGGCTCTTCAAAGGTGGCGGCGGTGGTGGTGGTGGTGGTGGTATTCCCCTCCCCCCAGTCCAAGAATTGGCACAGGTCACATGACACTGTCTGGCCTCAGGTGCCTCCTGGGAGAGCACTGGAAGAGGCTTTCTCTCCAGGAGAGGGACATGGAAGAGACAGCATTGGGTAGATGGTGCCATCTAGGACCGGCTGAGAAGGGAGGTGGGGGCCTGTGTGGTGTGGAGGGGCTGTCCTCTCCAAGCCCTCCCGCCTCATTCCCAGTCCTCCCACTCCACGTCTTCCAGCTGCAAATGGGAGTGGGGAGAACAAAAAACCAGACATTTGTATGTGCTTTTCAACTCCAATCCAGCCCCAAACCACCCAACTGCCAAAGGGCTGGCCAGTCCACCCTTGGGCCCTGCTGGCTCACACTGGCACCAAAGAGGCTGGGGGGAACCAGGGCCAACCCCCAGGAGCTGTAACATTCTCACTGGCAGCCCCCAACTTAGGTCTGTCAGCTGACTTTCCCTGCCCATCCTTGCCTGGATCCCTTAAGTACATCTGTGCCACAGAGCCCCACTTCATTGATGACCCTTTGCCTTGTTATTGACCTCACAGCATCTACTGTGTTCACCTCCCTGGGATGAGAGAGGGAGAATTCAGTGGCAGGGACCCCATCTCAAGCTTGCCTGCTGGGCCCAGACTGCTGCTCACTGAATGAAGCAGGGATGCCCCCTGGGGAGAGGAGGACCCTCTGCTGCTGCTCTCTAGCTGCCTTGCTAGTGTGGACAAGGAAGTGTCTTATGTCTCTTTAGCCCCAGAAGGGTCGACTTTGTGGGCAGGAAGGGAGAAGAGACTGCTGCTGCCAAAGCCCCTCAGACATGGCCGAGGAGCCGAACTGGTACCCTCCCTAGCTAGCACAGCCTCACCTCTCCAGATCCGTCAGCTTTGGACAGAGCCAGCTGCACCTCTTCCTCAGTCATGTCCAGATCAAAGTCCTTCTCCCAGTCTTCACTGATGTCAGTACTGGAACCTAGAACCAAACCAAAGGCAAAGAGAAGGCTTGGATAGAGCACACCCTAAAGGGAGCTCACGCCTGCCCTGGTGACTCCACAAATGTCTTAATCTCCTAGAACCCATCCCTTTCGACTGGACACTTCCAGGCCTTGGTGGGATCTCAGGAGGGATGGGCCCCTCATCCCAAACTAACAGCCAAGAATGGCTGTGTGCAGGTGATGTGTCAGAATCCCTCCTTCCATCCCTACAGTGAGAGTCCTGGGGGTCCCGAGGGGAAGCTAGCAGAGCTGCTGGTGTGCCAAGCCTGGAGGCAGTGAAAGCTGGGTCTGAATCCCACCGCAGACAATCACTAGCTATGTGACCTTGGGTGAGTCACCCAATCTGCCTCAGCTCATTTCCTGGTCTTTGGATGGGAATGATGATGTTGCAGTACTTATCTCACGGGGTGGCTGGGAGACTCCAATGAGATAATGGATGCAAAGCCCTTCACAAACTTGGGAGTGCTATATAAATGTCACTCATTATTATGACTCCCCCTATCAGAGGGAACTGGGGACACCAGATGGTGTCTGATGGACTGGGCTGTCTGACAGTCAACGACATTTAGACAACATGATCTCTAAGGTGCTTTCCAGTTCTAAATACCAAGCACCAGACATATATTTTAGATCACTCACTCTATACTTTCACTCAGTCCTGTGCAAGATACATGTAGAATCATGGGATCCTAGTGGGGCTAAAAAGGGGACCTTAGAACCCATTTCATCAGAGCTGGAGGGAAACTCAGGCCATGTATTACCTAGTCCAACCTGTAACTGATCATCCAGGTGATAGATGTGACAAGGACATGATGGGGAGCTCACCACCTCACTTTAGACATGTTCTTTACATAGGACTGAAATTCACCTCTATCCAGTTTCCTTAATTTGCTCCTAGTTCTGGTTTCTGGGGCCAAGCAGAACAAGTCCCATCTCTCTTCTCTAGGACATCCTTTCAAATACTTTTCTCTTAGCATAGCCTTCTCTTCTCCAGACTGAATATGGCTGGCAGGCAGTGGGAAATATGTGACTAGAATTTGGGAAAGTCTGGAGCTGACACTACAGATCTAAACCCATCATTGTAATAATAATAATGCTTAGCATTTGCCTAATGCTTTAAGATTTGCAAGGCACTTCCTAGGCTATAGCATTTGACTATACAAGGAAGGTACTAAGAAATGAGGAGGATCCAGAGAAGGCTCACATAGCAAGTCAGCCTGGAGGCTGAGGTTCTCAGCTGCCAGAAAGGATGGGCTGTGGGGGAACCTCTCCATTCGTCCTGAGCATTCTCTGCACTGCACTACATGGCACTGGAGGTGCAGGACAGCTGGTAGCCTGGCTTTCTAGCTGTCTTTATCCGGCACTTTACGTCTGACCTGGGCTGGCTAACTCCAGACATCTTTCCACACTGACAGTTTTATGGGCGGCAGGCCTGCAGGCTAGGTATGGGGAAACCCCACAGGGAGTAGGAGATTTAGGGATTCTCCTTCCATAGGCAATAGTGAATGTTCGAGCCCTCATCCATGGACTGCCTCAACTGTAACACCCTCCTAACCCTCCAGCCTCCAACTCAAAGCATATTTAAATACCTACGGAGCAGAAATCACAGTGTTAGACACTGGTCAGACAAAGACAAAACCCCAAACCAGTCCTGCCCTCAAGGAGGTTACGTTCTATTGGAAGACACATAAAATGAACATTTAAAAGTAAATACAAGGGGCAGCTAGGTGGCCCAGTGCATAGAGCACTGGCCCTGGAGTCAGGAGGACCTGAGTTCAAATCCAGCCACAGATACTTGACACTTACTAGCTGTGTGACCCCGGTCAAGTCACTTAAGCCCAATTGCCTCACCCAAAAAAAAGAAAAAAGTAAATACAAGGTAGTCTGAAGAGGAATTGGCAAAGAATTCACTCGGGAGTGGGGAAGATGAGAAAGACTGTGGGACAGGAAGAGTCACGTGGAATCTAGTGATTCTAAGATGTCAAGGTGAGGAGGGCATGCATAGCAGACAGTCCATGCAAAGCCAGGAGAGGGAAGGTGGGATGATACCAGGCTTGGGTGGGGGTGGGGGGAGAAACAGCAGGATTGTCATCTAGCTTGGATGCAGAGCACATGAAAGGTGGGCATGTGAACACGAGATGGAGAGGAGAGTGGGAGACAGAAGGTAAGCTACTGAAGGAGGCCAAAGAGCACCCAGAGAGGTAGGAGAATAAGCCAGAGAATAATGCTGCAAAAGACAGTGGAAGAGAGACGACAGGGGAGCAGAGGGGTGGCTGGGGCATGGCTCTCTCCTGAACTTTGGAGGGTCCAGCACCAGCCTCTCTGGACAGCTCAAACTGGACATCCAGCCGGAATCTCAAACTCAACATGTCCAAAATAGCATTCTAATCATTTCGACCTTCAGGACACCCCCATCTCTCGACTGAGTCTCCACACTATTTTGGGCCCTCATCATCTCTTTCCTGGATTATTACAACAGTTTTCTAATTGGTTCTTCTAACTGCTCTTCCTATCTCAAGGTCTCCTCACTCCAATCCATTCCCCACTCTGCTCCGAGAATGATTTTTCTAAAGTAGAGGGCTGACTAGGTCACTCAGTCGATTCCAATGACTCCCTATTACCTCCAGGATAAAGTATAAAATCTTCCATTTGGCACTTAAAGCCCTACAACCTGGCCACATCCTACTCTTCTTAGACTTTATTTCTCTCTCCCTACTCTACAATCCAGCCATAGAGGCCTTCTCATTGTTTCTCAAAAATCGCATGATGACTGGATTCCACGCTGTCCCCCATGCCTTACCCCCCCTCCCCCAACCTCCTGGCTTCCCTGTTCCAAGGCAGCTCAAGTTCCCTCTTTTGGAGGAAGCCCGTCCTGGTTTTCCTAGCTACTGGGGGTCAAGGAGATAAAGCACTGGATTTTGGAATCAGGAAGACCTGAGGTCAAAGTCTGCCTCAGATGCTTACTAGCTGTGTGACCCTAGACAAGTCACCAACCTCTCTCAGCCTCAGAAAGGCTATAAAATGGAGATAATAACAGCACCTCCCTTCCAGAATTGTAGTGAAGACCAAATGAGGTATTTGTAAAGGACCCCACAAACCTTAAAGAACTATAGAAATGCTGGCTCTTATTAGTACCAGGGATTCCCTTTCACAGGCCTCCCCCTTAAGAATGTAACCTCCAGGGGCAGCTAGGTGGCGCAGTGGATAGAGCATTGGCCCTGGAGTCAGGAGTACCTGAGTTCAAATCCAGCCTCAGACACTTAACACTTACTAGCTGTGTGACCCTGGGCAAGTCACTTAACCCCAATTGCCTCACCAAAAAAACAAAAACAAAAAAGAATGTAACCTCCAGGGGCAGCTAGGTGGTGCACTGGATAAAGCACCAGCCCTGGAGTCAGGAAGAACTGAGTTCAAATCCGGCCTCAGACATGTACTTGACATGTACTAGCTGTGTGACCCTGGGCAAGTCACTTAACCCCATTTGCCTCACCAAAAACCAAAAAAACCCAAAACCAACCACAAAAGAACATGACCTCCTAGTGGGGAGGGACTGTTTTTGTCTTTCTCTGTATGCCCAGTGCTTAACACGTGGGCCAGTACACAGTAGGTGTTTAACAAATGCCTGTTATCAAGAGATACACCAAGGACAAACAGAAGGAAAATTGAGAAAAGGCCACTGCATTCAATAATCATGGTGATCACTGGTAACCTTGGAGAGAACAGTTTTAGTTGAAGAGTAGGGTTGGAGGCCAGAGGGTGAGAAAAAGGTGAGCGAGTGGCTACAAGTGTAAACAGTTTTTCTCTTTCTTTTCCCCCCAGTGGCTACAAGTGTAGATAGTTTCTCTTTTTTCTTTTTTTGTCCCCCTAGGAGCTTGGCAGTGAAAAGAAAAAAGGCCAGTAGTTTAAGGAGCTCGCAAGAGTAAATGATTCTGAATGGATAGAGGAGACCCAGACAAGTTTATAGCCACTAGGGAAAGATCAGGAAACAGGGAGAGATTAAAGATGAGAGACTCTCTATAGGGGCAACAGGGGCAAGCTCTCAGAGGAAACGGGAGGACACTGGATCAAGGGCTTGGCTGAATCACAGAAAGAGGAGAACAGAACAAGGTCGAGGGGCTCTGAGGTCTGCAGCAGGGAACAAAAGGCATACACATGGGGAGTGTGTATGCCTTTCCATTCCACAAGCAGTCCCTGTGCTAGGCAGGAGATAGAAAGACAAAATAAAAAGGAGTGCCTGCCCTCAAGGAACTAACCTTCCACAAGACTAAGTACACCAGCGATCATTGGAGGAGGGGAGAGAGCACTAACAGCTAAGGGGAAAGGCTCTGAGGAAGAGGAGGCATCTGAGCTAAAGCCCAAAAAGGAGCTAAAGATTCTAAGGGGTAGAGGTCAGGCAGGAAACCATTTTAGGTAAGAGAAGATCCTGAAAAAAAGGCATGGTGGTGGGAAAGGGGAAGAAATGTCAAATCAGTCCGGAAGGGCAGCCTGGGTTGCTTCAGTTGTGTCTGCAAAGCTGGAGTTGAGGTCTGCAGGGAGCAAAGAGAACGGGCTGTTTGAGGGACCTGAGAGAAGAGGAGGTTTGGAGAATCCACCTTGGAGAATGTGGGTGAATCAAGGAAGGACAAAAAGATTACCAAAGAGTAGCGAGGGCCCGTTACAATTGTGTAACAGAAATCTGGCACACGGCCACTCTCAGACACAACTGTGAGTGCCTTGTCTGTCTGGGTGCACCATTACAGAAGAAGTACCTCTAGTGCTGAGGGGGTCAGAGACTTTGTGTCTTCTGAAAGGAACCAGCCATCTGCGGCTGCGAAATGGAAACTGTCGGCGAGGACAGGGTCTAGGAGGAAGGGCAGTTTCTAAGAAGAAAACGGAGATTCTAGCGGGTGTCAAGGAAGGTATGGGCAGATGATGCTAGAACCCAGGGAGAGCGAGAGCTGAAGTGGATGATGGCTGTGAGAAAGCAGGCAGTGGGTTTTTGCTTTGACAGTCAAGGGCGTGTGCTTAGGGAGATGAAGCTCAAAAAGCTCACAGTGCCTGCCCTCAAGGAACTTCTCTTCTGGGCCCTTCCTCCATTCACATTACTGCAGAGGAATCTTCCAAATACACTGATCCTACTCGTGTCATTCCTTCACTCAGCACCACCTTTTGGCTCCTGGTGGTTACCTGCTGAATAAAGCCTCAGCTCCTGATTAGCCTCTGAGGTTCCCCAACATATAGCTGCACTTTCCCTGTTCAGTCTTGTCTTCCCTCGATGCACCCCACGTTCTGGCCAAACGGGCTTTGCCCTGTCTTCTCCCACGCCTCCTCCAAGGCCCAGCACCGACGCCATCTCCCCACTGCAAGGTGAAGGCAGTCTCTCTCTCGGGCAATTTCGCCCCATCCTTTGCTTCAATCTCTAGTTATACTCCCTTCTGTCAGTCACCTGGGGACCTGCCTTTTCCCTTGTCAGACTGCAGGCTCCCTAAGAGCTGGATGGGAGTTTGCCATGTTTGTATCCACTGGGCCTCACACCAGGAAGTTACTGTAACATTCACTGAATATCAGAGCTGGAAAGGCCTTAAGAGGTCTTCATCACAGGGTCATGAGACTTAGGGCTGGACAAGACCTTCATTAACTTCAAGACTCTGGTTTTTCAGATGAAGAAACTGAACCTCTCTGAGAAGTGAATCAATTGGCTTCATGCTAGTAAATGGTCATCAGAATTCAGATGTGGGGGCAGCTAGGTGGCGCAGTGGATAGAGCACCGGTTCTGGAGTCAGGAGTACCTGAGTTCAAATCTGGCCTCAGACACTTAACACTAGCTGTGTGACCCTGGGCAAGTCACTTAACCCCAACTGCCTCAAAAAAAAAAAAAATAATTCAGATGTGGATGGTCTGACCCCAAATCTGACCTTCTTTCTACAGCAGTCTGCCTCATCACTCACAATCCACCAGGAGCAGAAAGCCAGTAATCTCATGAACCTCGAGCTAGAGATAGGGGGACATTAGGGAGATATCATACTTTGGGGGGGAAAGGGATAAGCATTTCTAAAGGACCTACTAAGGGTCAGGCCCCGTGCTAAGCACTTTACAAATATCTCATCTGACTTTCACAGCAGCCCTGAGGGTCGAGTGCTGCTATTATCCCCATTTTAGAGTTGAGGAAACCGAGGCAGGCAGAGGTGACTTGCCCAGGGTTACAAGCTAGTAAGGCTCTGAGGCCAAATTGGAACTCCAGGCCCAGTGCTCTGTGTCCTCTGGTGCCACCTGGTGGCCACACTCTTTCATACACAGGGATGGGGCTGCAATTAAAAAAACCAAACAGCATCCCTGGCAGCTCTCATACCCATTTTACAAATCAGGGTTTCTTGAACTTTTTCCACTCACAACCCCATTTTGCCTGAGAAAATTTTACACCCTGGATATATCGGTATATAAAACAGACATACATAACCTTTTACTGTGGCTAAATTTTTCATGACCCCCACCTTCAGTTACATGACCCTATGGGGGATTGCGACCCACAGTTTAAGAAGCTTTGCTATAGATAAAGAAACTGAAGTGGCTTCTGCATGAGGCCACCCTGAGTAAGTGGCCCAGCCTGGTAAGGTCCTGGGCTCTTTCCACTGAATAACAAAGTCTCCCTGGGCACAGCTGATGCTGAGATGCAGAGAAGACCGATCATCTGTCTTAGGGGTCAGTTTCTGAATGACTGCCAAGGCCTGGGATGCAGACAGCTCCAATGAACCATTACCTTTAACTCCTCCCTCGTGCCCACATCCTTCTAAAACAATCTCACATTCAAACCTTCCTTTCCACTCGCAGGCTGCTTTCTTTTTGCTCTCCCTGCCTCCAATCTCCTATCAGCAATCCCAAGAATGCTCTTCTTCAAATGCTGAGAGAAACAAGTCAGGCCTTTGCTGTCTAGCAGCCAGGCTCCTTGGCTGGGCAGTCAAAACTTTCCAAAATCTGGCCCTGACTCCCCCAACTCACTTCCTTTCTTACCGCTCCCTGGCATCCACCTTCCAATTTGGGGACTGGCCAGGCTGGCCCTGCTTCCTCCCCATCCTGGCTGTGCTGCTGACTCTGCTGGACTCATCCCCTGCCCCCCCCACCCCCCAGTATTATCTTCCTCCCTTGGAATATAAACTCCTTGAGGGCAGAGATCCTCTTTCTTTTTGCTGCTCTGTATCCCCAATGCTTAGCACAGTACCTGGCATGTAGGACACACTTACGAATGCTTACTACCTGCCTGCCTGCCAAGGCTCCCAGAACTTCAGAGCTGGGAGGGGATTCAGAGACACTATGCTTTAAGAAGGAAAGAGGCCAAGAAGGTCCATCTCAGGAATCACCCCCTCCACTGTGCTCTGGGGAGCCCCGGAAGTAATTCTATATTCTGTTCTGGCTACATTTTAGAAAGAAAAGCAACCAGAAGGAGTAGCCATGTTGGTGATGGACTGTGAGTTCATTTTTCTTTTCTTTTCTTGAGGCAACTGGGGTCACATAGCTAGTAAGTATTCAAGGATGAATTGGTTTTTTTGCAGGGCAATGAGGGTTAAGTGACTTGCCCAAGGTCACATAGCTATTAAGTGTCAAGTGTCTGAGGCCAGGTTTGAACTCAGGTCCTCCTGAATCCAGGGCTGGTGCTCTATCTACTGTACCACCTAGATGCTTGAGAATGTTTAGCCTGAGGAAGAGACTATCTCATCTGCAGACATCATAGAGGTCTTCAAATATCTGAAAGGCCATCAACTCCCAGAGGGTAGTAGTAGTAGTAGTAGTAGTAGTAGTAGTAGTAGTAGTAGTAATAATAATAATAAACAATACTAAAAAGAATGGTCACTAGCATTTATATAGAGCTGGAAGGTCTGCAAAGTGCTTACCATGTTATCTCATTAGGGGGTAGACTAGTAGAAAATTGAGGCTCAATGTAGGAAAAGAACTTTTTTTTTTTAACGGAAAAAGAACTTCTTAAGGATAAGATCAATCCCAAAGTGGGATGAAATGGGCTGCTTTGGGAACCTCCTCATGGGAGGTCTGCAAATACACATGGCTGACCATTTCTGGAATGTTGGAAGGGAAAGCCTTTTTCAGATATGAGTGGTTAAGATGGCTCCCAAGGTCCCTCCCAAGTGGGAAGTCCTGTTATCTCGTGGCCATAGCGCCACACTCTCATTTTACATAGAAGAAAACAAGCCCATAAAGGGGTCTAGTCCCATCCATTCGGTGCTAGAGATGTGGCCGGACCTCAGGTGGCCTGACTCCTTTCCCCTCTAGTGGGCTGGTCTCTTCACTGTTCCCTGGAATGTGGCCCCCAGGCTCCTTCCCCTTCTTCTGTCTCTGCCTCCAGTCCAGAATGCCTTCAGCCCTTTTCTGCAAATCACATGAGTTCTGAAGCTCAAGTCTCATTCTTCCACTAAGCTGTTCCCAATTATTCTTATATTGCTATTGAAATGTGAGTTCTTATTACTCTGACTCCCACATCATCTCTTCCTTCTATGGGCTTAAGAGCTGGAAGGGATTTAACTTCTGTTGTACTGTTAGACAGTGCACCTGAACACATATATTAACGTGTGTGTGTGTGTGTGTGTGTGTGTGTGTGGAGAGGGAGAGGAGGGAGAAAGAGACAGAAAGACTGACGTTTCAGCTCCCCTGGACGCTCCTGCTTCTGACTTATATCCTCTATGAGGACGGTTAGCACTGGAAGAATGCACCATGAGATCTGGTGGCTCCTGGTTTAGTCCTCTCATTTCTTCCCCATATCCTTTAACCCCAGCATTACGATGGTGTAATTTCAGCTCATAATACCTCCCAATCACTGCTCCCAGCCCAGGGTGAGTGAGACCTGAGATCTGCCCCGAAGAACCTGACCAGAATAAAGGAGGATGGGTCAGTATGTTTCAAGGTCACTCCTGACTATTCCCTTCCCCTCCAACTCCCTCGTAGGCTCTGGACTTTCAGACCCACCTTTTTTGCCATTGTTGGAAGGCGTGGACTTCCCACTGTCCGAGTTCAATTCAAACACTCGCAAATCTGTTGGTCCTTCCTCTCTCAGAGTCTCTACTCTGATTACTGGCTTGGGCTCAGAGCTGCTTGGATGCACAGTGGGGGTTGAAAACTTGGGCCGTTCCGCAGGAGGTGGGCCCGTCTCTCCTGCATCAGCTATGGGCACCTGGTCTTCCAAAGTGGCTTCCAAAAGCCTTTGGGAGAGGTCTTTAGCAGGGGCTGTCTGCACCAGTGCTGGGGCTTCAGGAGTAAAAGCAGGATTGACCACCTGTGTCACAAGTGAGACACTCTCACTGCTCTCCGATGGGGTGACTTCAGCTGAGGGGGTGGCCACCACTCCCAAATTCTCCTCAGAAGGACTCTGAGGGCTACTGGCCCAACCCTTAACATCTGGGGCAGCTTTTCTCTCTTCTTGGGATCGCATATTCAGCTGAGATGTTCCCAAGGGTCCTTCTGTGGGGGCAATGGGAAAAGGAAAAGGGGTTAACATTGCAACTGAACAGGGTCCCAACATATGCTTAAGACATTTCCAGCATGGACTTAGGCAGGCAGCAGAAGATGCATGTGTTGTAATATTTCTTCCATTAGAGCTTGCATCCTCTTCACCCGCTGAATTCTCACATATTATTTAAAGCCAAACTCAAATGCAGTCTCCACCAAGAAGTCAGCAACAAATTTGGCCCTCAGACATCAAATAGCACTTGGCACCTCAATAAAACATTTATCGTGTAACATCTCATCACATATAGGCTTGTCATCTATTGAAACACAGGCTTGGGGGCAGCTAGGTGGAGCAGTGAATAAAGTACTAGCTCTGGATTCCGGAGGACCTGAGTTCAAATCTGACCTCAGACACTTGACACTTACTAGCTGTGTGACCCTGGGCAAGTCACTTAACCCTCACTGCCCTGCAAAAAAGAAAAAAGAAACATAGGCTCCGTAGGGATTGTGTATCATCTAAAATTTATATATAGTTCATGGCTCTTTGAGCAGTTGGTATGTTTATTTTTTTTAATTATTATTGTATTTTATTTTTTGAGAGTTAAGTGACTTGCCCAGGGTCACACAGCTGGTTAAGTGTCAAGTGTCTGAGGCCAGATTTGAACTCAGGTACTCCTGAATCCAGGGCTGGTGCTTTATCCACTGTGCCACCTAGCTGCCCCAGTTGGCATGTTTATGAATGAATGACAATCTCAGCACAGCAAAATTCCTAGCAGTCTGTGTGATGATGGGCAGGTGGCCCCTTTGGCCATATAGCCCTTCTTCAGTTACCTTCCTCTTCCTCCCAGCCTGGTTCCTCAGAAACACTTTGTTCTGCCCGTTGTTTCAGAGCATCCCTCCGGGCCTCTTCCTAGAGAAAGAGAAGAGATGGCTGGTGGTCAAGACGCTTTCCCCCAAGCCCTTTCTCTCATTCCCCATAACCCACCAACAGGCCACCCACCACCTGGACATACCTGTTCTAAGTTATGGAGCCTGTAGAAGTATCGGTGCCAGAATTCTGAGTGGGAGACAGCTGCTGGGACCTGGGGAAAGGAGAAAGTCTTTATCACAGGGGAAGAGGCTGCATGAAGTGCCAAGATTCTTTTGGGCTTACCATTTAGTCTGAACCAGGCAGTACTGGCCAGTGAGCTTTAAAACAATGTAGGAGCTGGGGCAGCTAGGTGTTGCAGTAGATAAAGCACCGGCCCTGGATTCAGGAGGACCCGAGTTCAAATCCGGCCTCAGACACCTGACACTTACTAGCTGTGTGACCTTGGGCAAGTCACTTAACCCCCACTGCCCCCCCCCAAAAGTCCAGTTTAATGTTGCCTTCTCCATGAAGCCTTCCTTGATCCCCCCTCTCTACTGACAACTCTGACTTCATTGTGTTTTACACTCCTTCATGCACTCACCTAATACTGTGAACCACAGGTCCCTGTACTAGACTGTGAACTTTATGGAAAAAGGGTCTACGTCTGGCCTGCATTTTGTGACTCCCCTGGCACCTAGAACAAGTTTCTGTACCCAGGAGCTGAATGTTTGCTGAATGGATGAAAGGCAAGAGAATCAGTCCGGCTCCTAATGGTTAGGCCCCTTGGTTTGAGTTCTCTGCTCTGGGCCTGGTTCCCTGACACCTGGATCAGCTAGTGGCTGCCCAGGAACTCAGTCCCACCCCAAAGGGCTCCTCACCATCTTTGTATAGAGGGCCCGGATGGAAGGGCTGCCGATGAGCAGATTGGAGATCTCTTCTTTCTTTTCCTCCAAACGGAACTGAGATAGCCAGGTGTCAAACAGCTCTGGAGGCCCTGCAAAGGGACAGAGGTGCAGTATAGGGTGCTACAACACAACATGACAAGCCTAATTAAGTGCCCTCCCTCTGTGTAGAAAATTGCCAAGGACTGTGGGAGATACACAATCTAGGGAAAATAGCAGTTTGTGTCCTCCCAAGGGCATATGCTTTAGTAAGGCGGGGAGACAGACCCAGACATGACACAGGATTAGGTGCTGCAAACAAAGGAGGGCTAGAGGAGGTCTGAGAAAGGTCTTTATTGTTCATGTGGTAGGAGCGAGACAGGAAGAAAAGGAAACCGAGTAGTTTCCTGAAGGAGATGGTGCCCGCCCCTATAAAATGAGGAGGTTCGAAGGAGTGAGGGGGCACCAGTGAGGCCCTCCTAGAACTGAGGAAACCAAGGCCCAGAGGAGTTAAGAGACCTGCAGAAGGTCACAAGGACAGTGAAAAGCCCAGCAGGAATCCAAACTCAGGTCCAGTGCTCTTTTCCCCCTGCCCCACTGCTCTGGGTCCTTTCTGGCTCTGAATCCATGACCCAAAGCCTCTCTGATGAAGAGTTTCAGGGCAGTGAGCAGGGCCACGGAACACGACTGGTAGCAGCAGAACTGGTCATCAGTGTGGGCAGGGGGCCTGTCTGTGGCTTCCCCGCCTCCCTCGCCTTTCCCTTACCGTCGGGCTCATTGCAGTACGTGGCTGGGTCTGACTGCAGGCTGTACAGACGAGCCTGGCATGAGAGACACAAAGAAGCACAGAGCGTGAGACCGGCCGCTAAGGGAAGTGGGCCCATCCCTCCCCAGCAACCTGGGGCCCAGCCTGTAGAGGAAGCATCCCCTGCTCGCTGGGCCTGTCTGCTTCTTGCTCTCTCCGGCAGCCCAGCATTCAGGAGGCATGTATTCCATTCTCCAATAACCACCCGTGAGAAAGTTCCGGTAGGCTTATTTAGCTCCCAAGGGAGGCCCCAGGTCAGCGTGTAAGGCTGTGGCATGAGGCAGATCCACCCTTTTACTCGGGGCACTAGAATGCCCTGGGTCTTGGTGATGCCACTTTGGCTACGTCCCTTCACCTCTCAGAGCCTCAGTTCCCTCATCTGTGCAATGGGGATGGGAACAATACTGCTCTCATGGTCATCTCCCAAGGCTGTTGTGGGAAAGCACTCTGTAATCTGTGATGGACAGCACATCTGAGCACTACGTGATAATGGCCTTGATTGATTCTGGAGGTTGTCCAGGAGCCGGCACATGCAAGGATATCACCCACCCGAAGTCTTCCTGATCAAGCTGCTCATATCAAACCCCTGCCCCTCAGTCCAGCCCACCACCCAGGTGCTTTCGGCACAAACTCCTAACTGCTCTTCCATCTAAGGGCCATTGTGCCTCTGACTGGCTCAGAGGCTTCAGGAAGGGCCTGGTCATGGGCTTGGTCAATCATCAAAGGATAGGCCTTGGTGAAGCTGGAGAGGACTGGTCAGCAGGGGCTGAATCTTTACTAACCAGAGATTCGGGATCATTGGGGAAGATGGGAGGCTTTGTGATCTGCTTCAGGAGACCTCTCACCAGTGAAATCATAGAGCCTTGAAGTAAGTGAAGTCTTTAGATGGGACACACCTGAATTATCATTCCTACAAGGAGCCTCCAGAGGTTAAGCTGGAGATGGGGAGGTGTTTAAAGACTGATTTTAAGTATAAGAGCCTTGGGGATTTGGAATGACAAGCTGGGGAGCCGTCACTCCCCCCGGCTCTGTCCTCAGATCACTGCCTAATACTGCACTGAGCAGAGGATGGAAACCCACAAAGCAAGGGGCCAAAGCCTCTGCCCTGGATTTGGTTTAGGCCTAGCAAGCCACCCAGCTGTCTGTCCCAGCACAGTCAGCACGTCCTTAGAAACAAAATCTAACCTGAATGCCAGGATAAAGGGTTTGGATGGTTTGCTTGCAGGGAATGAGGAGCCACTGGAGTCAGGATCAGCGTAGAAAGTATTTTATTCTCCTTTTTTTGGTAGGGCAATGGAGGTTAAGTGACTTGCCCAAGGTCACACAGCTAGTGAGTGTCAAGTGTCTGAGGCTGGATTTGAACTCAGGTCCTCCTAAACCAGGGCCAGTGCTTTATCCACTGAGCTACCTAGTGGCCCCAAAAGTATTTTATTCTAAAAAGCTGCCCCGAGGCAGCTCTGTGGCACAGCACTTGTGTCAGAAGGACCTGAGTGCAAATATGGACCCAGGCACTTACTAGCTGTGTAAACCTGAGCAAATCACTTATAATCCTGTTTGCCTCAGTCTTCTCGCCTGGAAAATGAGGGGACTGGCCTTAAGCACTTGTAAGGGCCCCTCCAATTTTAAATATATGGACCTTTAAAACACATTAACAATAAATCAAGAAAAAATATGCAGCCAAACCACAGCTATGAAATTCTGAATTATTCAAAGATTACTCTTTCTTAGTAGTATGAAAGTGAAAAATTGACCAATTCCCCAAAGCTGCATTCAGCTTCTCCTCCAGTCTCTCTATACTGAGGGCCTTCCATTGTAGGGGAATCTGGGAGACAGAAACCCAGACTCTAAGAGCAGAAAGGGATTCTGGACATCTCTAAGACTCTGGCCCTCTCATTTTACAGTGGAAGAAACCGAGGCTCAGGGAAAAGTGACTTGCCTAACACAGTCAGTTAGAAGCAGAGCCAGAATTAGAAGCCAGATCTCTTGATTCCCAGGTCCAGGACTCTTTTTACATAGAGCCAGCTTCCTCTTGGTAGGGCACAGTTCCTGCCCCCCATGGTATGGTCTGGTTGGGTCAGAAGCATGGCTGAAACTGCTGAGTAGCAACATGAGACAGCATGAGATTTAAGGGTAAAAAATCCGTTGCTACTAGAGTCAGAAAAGGGAAATGTTGGGGGCAGCTAGGTGGCACAGTGGATAGAGCACCAGCCCTGGAGTCAGGAGGACCTGAGTTCAAATCCAGCCTCAGACACTTAACACTTACTAGCTGTGTGACCCTAAGCAAATCACTTAACCCCAACTGCCTTACTTAAAAAAAAAAAAAGAAAAGGGAAATGTCAGTGGTGGCTCATGTAGGGGTAGGCCTTGGGTTGGACCCTGAAGCCTAGACCAGTTCTGAAGCACAGAGGAGGCAAGGAAGTGGGTTGGGGTGCGGGGGAGCAAGACAACTTGGGCCAAAGCTCAGAAGTGAGACAGAGCACTGAGTTTAGAAGACCAGCTTGAGGGCAGCTAGGTATTGAAGTGGGTAGAGCACTGGCCCTAGAGTCAAGAGGATCTGAGTTAAAATCTGGCCTTAGACACTTATAATCTGTGTGACCCTGGGCAAGTCACTTAACCCTGACTGCCTCCAAAGAAACAAACAAAAAAGGCCAGTTTGGTTAGAGCAGAAGCCTTCTCTGGGGAAATGAGTGATAAGTCCAGATAGGTGGGTTGGGGCTAAATAATGCAAAGTCTTGAATGCAGGATGAGGGTGGTGGATTTTTTTGGGTAGGAAATGCGGTCACTGTTTTAGGGAAATGACTTGAGTTGTATGTTAGGGACAGAATGGAAGAGACTAGTAGCAGGAACATTAGCTAGCGGGTTATTACAACTGCCTAGGGAAGTGGTCTTGAGGACTTCTCTGGAGGGGTGACTAGATACAGGGGATGAAGGAGAGCCCGTTTAATATAAGAGAAAAAGAAGTGTCCTCATATTTAGCATATTGGTTTGAATTCTGGCTCCTCTGCTTGCCTGCTATGTGGCCTTGGTAAATTCATTTTACTTCTCTGAATCAGGGAAATGAGGAGAATAGTTGGCAAGCTACAGCCAGTGGCCCAACGTGGCCCGCCACCTGTTTCTGTGCAGCCAGGGAGCTAAGAGTGGTTTTGCTGAATTTAAACATGTAAAAAACATTCTTAGCTCATGGGCTAAGCTCTGGCCCCTTAACATTGGGTGTGCCCTCTACCTAAGATCCACAGAAGGCTGTGGAGGACAAGAAATGCCCAGGATAAGCTGTGGTCTTCCTTGATGGAGGGAGGGCTGACCCCTGAGCTGTCATAGATCCACTGAGGCAGCAGTACCTCCCTCCTACTGCTGCTCTGGGGATTCAATGAGATAATTCACATAAAGTGGCTTGTAAACCAAAGTAAGATACAAATGTCAACTATGATTACTATGGCTGGGGTCTTTTGCAGGGAATAGCCTGTTTTTCCGTTGTATCAGTAACTTCCTAAAGTCAGTAACAATGTCTCCGTCTTTGGCAAGTCATTTAACCTCTGGCAGATGCAGTTTCTTCATCTCCCAAAATGGGGATAGTAACTCTTTTACTCCCTGCCTCTGAGGGTGGTTGAGAGGAAAGCATGGTATAAATCTTGAAAGGCCATGGGAATAGGAGGAATCAGCATGCCCACTGAGAGAGCAGACCCTGTCAACTCCTGCCCCCACCTTCTATGGGTACCCATTTCTTTCTCCTATGCCTCTCTCCCCAGAGTCCAGCCACAGGGCTCTGTACAGACTGGTCTCTGTCTACAGGGTTCCCTGGGTGCACCAGACACATACCTTGGCACTATCATAGAGTTCGGTGGTTCCTGAAGGTGTGCCCATCAGGGTGATGACATCACAATCAATGGTTTTGTCAGGGGAAGGAGCAAATGTGTCTGAGATCACCCCAAAAAAGTCAGATAGGCCCTTCTTCATCTTCTCTGTTGCTCCTGAAGAACCTTCAGTCTGCAGAGAAATCAGTGGAGGAGAAGAAGCGTTTTATTTCAAATTCACATAAAACTGGGTGGGTGGGAGGCACAGAGAGTGAGAAGACTGGATCCCAATTCAGAACTAGTCACCCCTGCCGCCTAGGGTTTGGTGACCACCCTGGGACTGTGAAGACTGAAAGGAAAAAGGCACAGGAGAACAAGGGATAGGAAATGAGGAGCTCAGAGTTGGGCAAGGGGTTTGTGCAAGAGCTTCCAACTGGCTAATCACAAGCAACTAGTTTAATTTCAAGACAAGCCAGGCCAAGAGTGGTCACAGCAGCTGGGGAGGAGGGGGGAAAGACTAGAAATTCTGCTTACAAACAAATAAGCAAACACCCAATATCTTCTCAACAAGAAGAACAAGGACTTCCTAGAGAAGGGGCATGTGGCCCGTGGGGCAAACAGGAGCAGTCAGGGGCATAAGGAAACAAATAAGGCCTGAGGCAATCCTCCCCCCTCCCCACCCCATGGGAGTGTGGGTAGGAGGTGGGATACTCACAGTCAGCTTTTCCTTGACCACACTGGCAGTGGCTGCGATGGTACATGCTGTGTCATGCTGTACCACCTGGCTGAATTCGGTTAGGTCCCGTTTCATGAATTCCAGGGCTTCTGTGGACTGAGGGGAATGGGAAACCAAGGGTTGGGCTCTAGACCTCTTATGCTCTTAGGTCTATCTCTCCACTTTTCTCTCCCTTTCTGCTCAACCCTGTCTCCATTCTCCTCCTCCTCCTCCCATGGCCCAAATGGCCATGGGTCAGGCTCTGCTGCTAACGGGGATTCAATCTAGAACTTACATATTGGAGGCAATTTTCAGAAGATTACAATCCTAGGTAGGTCTCTCTACCAGCCAACGCCCCATCTAGAAACAACTAATATTAATGAGAATGGTGATAATAATGATCAAATTGCCTTGCACTTGGATGCTTTTTATGATTTTTCACGTAATTTTATTTTGGTCCTTAAAATAATAGCAGGACGCTACTGGAGGACACAGATAAAGGTCAACTAGGACAGGCAACACAGATAGGCTGGGGCTTGCATCATTGGAGGGAATAATCTGATAAGTCAGATTTCCCGGAGAATTTGAGTAAGAGCACTGGGATGAAGGCAGAGCAAAGATTATCCTCACAAGTCAAGGGGACGGGTAGGTTAAGGAGAAGTGACTGGTAGGACATCAGGGCTGAGTCAAACTGCCCTCCAGCCATGGCTCAGGCTCTCACCTCCCAACTCTCCCTTGGGCTGTTTCCACATATTTCCTTCTTTCAAATCCTAACAAGTTCTACTTATTTCCTTTATTCCTTCATTCCCTCAGGAATTCTGTATGTAATTAGGGAAGGCTACAGTAATTTACATTTGTTTAGAGTAGGATGATTTTGGAGACCTTCTGGTTCAAGTACTTGGTATTCTTCCCCTCCCCCCCCCCCCGCCCCCGAGCAATGGGGGTTAAGTGACTTGCCCATGGTCACACAGCTAGTAAGTGTCAAGTGTCTGAGGCAGCATTTGAACTCAGGAACTCCTGAATCCAGGGCCGGTGCTTTATCTACTGTGCCACCTAGCCGCCCCCAAGTACTAGGTATTCTTATGGAGTTTTCTAGGACCTGGTGTTTCCCTCCTCGGATCAGGAGCTCCCCAAGGGTAAAGGGCAAGGACCAGGTCTTGTCTTTCCTTGGTTCTCCCAACAACCCAACAGGGCTACCCGCCCACCCCCGCCCTAGCCTGTTGCTAGGATGAATAAACTAGTTTTTCTAGGAAATGCCCTTAAATAGGAGGAAAGCACTTCAAGGCTCCTTATAGGTTAAATCCTGTCTTTCATTCCTCTTGAGCAACAGGAATAGCTCTGGACAGAATCAGGGGCTGAAGCTGGATCTGTACCAAAGGTCACTTTACCAACTACAAATGCTCCCTAGACTTAGTCAAACTAAGGGCTATAGGTTCCCAGGAAGGAAAGCCTGTTCTGGAGAAACAAAACTGGTCTTACCTGTCTCCTGCCTAGGTAAACAGTAATTAACTTCGGTCAACTCAGGAGTTAGTTTTGACAAACTATCTTGGAATGGCATTAGTGTGCATATTATTGGACCATTTTGCATCCCAGGCATAACATGGCAGTGCCAAGAAGTGGAAATAAGAAGGAAACATGCATTTATTAAGTGCCTACTATGTGCCAGGGACTGTGCTAAGCACTTCACAAACATCATCTCATTTGATCCTCACCACATCCCTGAGAGGCAGGTGCTGTTATAAATTCCCATTTTAAATTGAAGACATTAGGCTTTATTTAAGTGACTTGTCCAGGGTCCCACAGCTAATCAAGTGTCTGAAGCCAAATCTGAACTCAGGTCTTCCTCACTCCACTCCACTGAGTCACCTAGGGGCTATTAGGCAGTTGGATTTGGGGTCAGAGGCCCTAGATTCAAATCTCAGCTCTGCTATTTCCTATCTGTGCTGTGACTTTGGGCAAGTCTCTTCCCTTCCTTAGGCTTCTGTAAAATGAGAGGGTAGACTAGACCATCTACAAGGTCTAATCCCAACTCTAGATCCTAAAATTCTGCCTATCCACCCTTTGCTCCCCTCTATTCTTTTATAAATATAAATATAGTCCACTCCAGACAGAACGGCCCACTGACTAATCCAGGAACATTGCTCATGCTATGTCCTGCCTAGGATGCTCTTCTTATTTCTCTTTGCCAGTCTGAGGTCCAAGGACAAACTCAAATTCCATCTCTTTGTGGATTGCCCCAGGCCTTAGTCACCTTCCCCTCTGGTAGTATTTACTGTCTTCTTTCTCATCCATCCAGTCCCAGGAACACAGCACAGTATACTTTTATGTTACTCCTGTAACAGTCTTAGACTATCCACTTTGGGAGGGTAATGGCTGTCATTGATCTTTGTATCCCCCATAGCTTGGCATCCTAAGCCCTGCATAATTTATAGAATTACACACTGTCAGAGCTGGAAGGTGCCTTATCTAGGTACCTAGTCTATCCCCTTCTTTTTCTTTTTTTTTTTTGTGGAGCAATGAGGGTTAAGTGACTTGCCCAGGGTCACACAGCTAGTGTCAAGTGTCTGAGGCCAGATTTGAATTCAGGTCCTCCTGAATCCAGGGCTGGTGCTTTATCCACTGTGTCACCTAAGCTGCCTCTCCCCCTTATTTTTACAGATGAGGAAACTGAGGCCCAGAAAAGGCAAATGGTCATACACCTAAATATCTTTGGCATGGCAGAATCAGAAGACCTGCCATTTCCCAGTCATTTTATCATAAGCAGGTCACTTCTTTGCTCGGACTCCTTCCTCCTCTGCAAAACAGGACCAACCTTACACTGCCAGACAGGATTGTTGTGGGGATCAAACAAGGTTGTGGACTGAAAACACCAGATGAGTATCATCTACAAATGTCATACAACTAGGCCAGAGTTCTCTGACAACAGGCAAGAGAGAGGTTAAATCTCTGCACTCCTCGGCCTAGAAGGGGTAAGGATCCCAGACCCTTCTTTACCTTCTCTTTGACAACCTGGTAGCTCTGCTGCAGCCAGCTTCTCCACCAGCCTCCATCCTCCCTGGGGAGGAAACAGGCACACCAAATTGGACACACAAAGATTGGGCAGGCAGGTCTTACCACCCCCGCCCCCAAGGTATTGAAGCCCTTTCCAAAGTGGATTCCGAGGGGGTGTGTGTGCGTGGGGCTGCTTGTGGGTGCCGGGTGCCTGAAATTCATTCCTGGGGCTGGTGTTCATGTTTGTATGGGGGGAGGTGGCAGAAAGTGTGGGGGAAACAACAGGAGTGGGAACCGGGAGACAGGAACTGGTAAGGGAGAGGTTAGTTCGAGTGGATGTGTAAATGCTCTTGTGAACAGTGGCTGGGGTGGAGAACAAGAACACGAAGGAGGGGAACATTCCATATGCTATGCTGGAGAAAGAGGAACAGTGTGGGAAGAGGGGAACAGCCACATGGGAGGGGGGAACATTTCATAGGTCTTGGTGGGAGGTCTTCCATCGACTTGGTCAAGAGAACAGAAGTGGGGGGTGGGTGACCCCTCCACAGACTTAGCAAGGGGTGGACGTTCCACGTACTTGGGGTATGGGGTCGGGGATACGCGAATGCTTGAGAAGAGGAATTCCCTGAAATTGGAGAGGGATACGGGGGTGGTAGACATCCCCTGGTCTTGGGGGATGAATGTTCCCTGGGTTTGGGGGGACAGGAGAACCGGGAGGAAAATGTCCCTTGGACTAGGAGGACAGGAATACTGGGGTGTATGGGTATCCCCAGGACTTAGAGGAAAGTAAAAATGGCTGGGGGAGTGAAGATCCCCTGGGCGGGGGTGGGGGTGGGGCAGGAATACTGGGGGGAGAAGTGTAAACTACACCCCGTCGGGGAGGAGAAGCAGAGCCTGGACCTAGGGTGGGCGGGGCAGACGGGGGGCGTTAAACCCGGCTATGACTTCCCCCCTCATATTTCAATCCTTCTCCTTCCTCCGGGTGCCCCTCTCCCGGCCCGATTTCGCCTCCAGAGGCCACAGACTGGCCTCCGCCGGCCTCCATACACCGCCCCCCGTCTCAGCCTCCCCTCCCGTCCCTGGGCCCCGGCGCCGGGATGGGGATCTCACCCTTCCGCCATCTTGCCCGCCTGACATCACCACTATTTACTACCCTTTGACCTCTCCCTCTAGGCTCTGCCCACCATCGCGAGCCTGGCCCAATCCCCGCCCTGCTTCACTCAACCCGCCTTCCTTCACTTCATTCCCCAACCCTAAAGCAGCACCAACGCCCACTACGGTGGCTGTCGTGGGACAGAAAGCCCAGGCCGCGAACTGGGCTAGTGTAGGAGACTGAGGAAGGGGGAGGAATAGGAGGGAGGGGGAGGGGCAGGCGGAGAGAGAGGGAGGAGCGTGGCTGTGAGGAGTCGATCCTATTGGCCTCCACTAATAGAGCGTAGCTCTGGGAGGAGGGCGCGCGCGCGCGCGCGCGCGCGCGCGTGTGTGTGTGTGTGTGTGTGTGTGTGTGTGTGTGTGTGTGTGTGTGTGTGTGTGTGTGTGTGTGTGTGTGTGTGTGTGTGTGTGTGTTTTCTCTCTCTGTATGTTTCGGCTCTTCTCTCTGTCTCCTATCTCTGGTTCTGTCTCGTTTTCTGTCTCTTCTGTGTCTCTTTTCTGTGTTTCTCTTTTCTCTCTCTGGATCTCTCTCTTCTCTGTCTCTCATCTCCCTCTGTCTCTTTCTGTGTCTATGCCTCTCTCTTTTTTCTGTGTTTCTGTCTCCTCTTTCTCCTTTCCTCCTACCTGTCTGACTGCTTCTTCTTGTTCTCCTTTCCTGGATCTTCATCCATATCACCCTCGGCTGTGAGTGTCTCCCCAGGCTCTGTCCTGGCCTCTCTTTCTTGACTTTCTCTTCCCGTGACTTCATCAGCTCACATGGCTTTTATTATCATTCTTATGCAGATGACTCCCACCTCTAGATAGGGCCTTGTTTCTGACCTGAGCCTCACTCCCATATATATCATCAACTACCTACTGGACATGCTAACTTAAAAAAAGTTTAAGATAAAAGCTATGGAGGGGGGCAGTTAGGTGGCACAGTGGATAAAGCACCGGCCCTGGATTTAAGAGGACCTGAGTTCAAATCCAGCCTCAGACACTTGACACTTACTAGCTGTGTGACCCTGGGCAAGTCACTTAACCCCAATTGCCTCACTAAAAAAAAAAAAATTTAAGGTGCTTAATTCCTTTTGCTAACACTTAATCAGTGGCCTCCTGTCCCTAATGCAGTGCTTAGCACTTGATGAATTAAATGGAATGTTGCACAAAGAACCCTGGACAAACCAGCTGAATGACTTTGAAAAAGTCTTTTGAGTTGTCTGAGCTTCTAAATTTTCCTTTGTCCCGTGCCTTGGATGTGCCTCCACCCAATATCTTTCTGTTAAGAATCGAAGGAGACCTGAAGTGAATAGAAAATTTGACTTTCAAATACAACACCCCGGAGAAGCATAAAAAGATAAACAGGAAAAAGACTTCATGAGGGATATTAAAAGATCAAACTGTTAACATTCCTATATGGGAAGATAATACAGAGGACACAGGTCTGAACTGAATACGAAGGGAAGTTATGTTTTGTTCTTTGTGGGGTGTCTTATGTATGGGCCCCGGATTTGGGCTTGGGGCCTCCTGGGTCCAGGGCTGGTGCATTGTCCACTGTGCCACCTAACTAACCCATAATGACATCCTTAAAATAGGGTTGAGGTGTAGGAGAAATAGACTGGGGGAGGGGGAAGGGGAGAGATGGTCTGGGGAGAGGTTATTCATATGAAGGAAACAAGAAAAAAGCTTATGGAGGGGAGGGGAAGAGGGCGAAGGAATTAGGGAGTGATTGAACCTTAATATCATCAGAATTGACTCAAAGAAGGACTAACATACATACTCAAGTGGGTATAGTAATATATTTTGCCCTGATGGAGGGGAGGGAGATAAGGGGGGGAGGGGAAGGAGGGAAGGGCAGATTCTAGGAGAGAGTAGTAAAAAGCAAAATACTTTCAAGGAAGGTGAAGACGTTCTGCATAACGGCACAAGTATGAAATATTGAATTGCTTGATTTCATAGGGAGGGTTGAGGAGAGAGGGAGGAAGAAAATTTGGAACATAGAATTAGCTCAAAGACCTTAAACTCATCAGAGTTGGTTCATGGAGGGAATAACATTCACACCCAGTTGGGAGGAGTAATCTATTTAACCTTACAGGAAAGTATGAGGGGAAGAGGATAAGGAAGGAAGGGTGGAAAAAAAGGGAGTGTAGAGTAGGGGAGGGGACAGCCAGAAGTAAAATACTTTTGAGGAGGAATAGTTTAAAAGAAGATGGAAAATAGAGTAAATATCATGGGAAAGGAATAGGATGGAGGGAAATAGTTATGATGACTTTGCTGGGCTAATACGAAGAAAATTCTTTTTCAAGTTTAAGGTACATTATTTAGGGTATGATGAACAGGATACTATTAGAAAAACCTGGAAAGACCTACATGAACTGAAGCAGAGTGAAATGCACTGTATACAAAATAACAGCAATAGTGTAAAATGAAAAAAAAAAAAAAGAATCGAAGGAGGGGGGCTAGATGGCACAGTGGATAGAGCACCGGCCCTGGAGTCAGGAGTACCTGAGTTCAAATCCGGTCTCAGACACTTAACACTTACTAGCTGTGTGACCCTGGGCAAGTCACTTAACCCCAACTGCCCCAAAAGAAAAAGAAAAAAAAGAAAGAAACTAGTTTTCATCTTAAACCTTTTCTTTCTCCCTCTGTCTCTTGTCCTCACTGAGACCTGACTCCTTTCTGATGACCTAAATTCCCAGGCCACCGTTTTCAGCACTGGCTATACTTTCACTAATACCCTTCCCGACCTCTCCCATTCACTGGTTGGAATGCTTCTTGCCATTCATTGCCACTTCCAGGCTCTCCCTACCATCATTGCTCAGTAATTTTTCTTTTTTGGAGGTTCATTCAATCCATATTTGTCACCCAATTAACATTCTGGTGGCTATTTTCTACTGACCTCTGGGACACTCCCCTTCCTTTTTCAATGTGTTCAGTTCCTGGCTCATGTCTTTCTCTCCTCCCCAACTTCTACCTTCACACTGGGAGACTTCAACATATATACTGATGCTTCTTCAAACACCCTTACATCAAAGTTCCTCAATTTACTCATTCCCATGACCTACTCCTCCATCCCACCTTAGCCACACACAGATATAGTTATACTTTTGATCATTCCATCACCCACAAGTGTACCACTTCCATGTTTATGAACTCCAAAGTTCCTTTATCTGATCATAACCTGTTGTCATTTTACTTCTCCCTCTCCCTTCTATCTCATAACCCTGTGCTCATTCTCACTGTGACCTCCAATCTCTCAACTCCTCAGTTCTTTCTCAGGCCATCATCCCATATACTGGCTACACTCTCCCTCATTCCCCTTCTTGATTCCTTGGTGAACCACTTCAAATCTGTACCATCTTCTTTTGAGTCCCTTGCCTTCTTATCCTATCACCGGTCTTGCCTTTCCAAACCTGAGTTTTGTATTATTCCTACCATCTGCTGGCTTCACTTCTTCTTTCTTTTTTTTTTTTGAGGCAATTGGGGTTAAGTGACTTGCCCAGGGTCACACAGCTAGTGTCAAGTGTCTGAGGCCAGATTTGAATTCAGGTACTCCTGAAGCCAGGGCCGGTGCTTTATCCACTGCGCCATCTAGCTGCCCCTGCCTTCACTTTTACTCATGTTGCTGGAAAAAAATAATGATGTGGTGCTGACTGGGTGTACTACAAATTTTTGTTACATAATTTCAACTGGGTCTTCACTGAAGCAAGGCAATCATTTTACATCTTCATAATTCATTATCACCCTACATCTGGATTATTGCAATAGCCTACTGCTTGGTGTTCCTACCTCTACTCTCTACCCATTCCAATCCATCCTCCTCTCAGGTGTCAAGGTGATCTTCCTGAAGTACAGGACTGACCACATTCCCACCCCCCACCAAAAAAATCCCTCAACCCTCCTATGACTTCCTGTTACCTCCAGGACCTAATACAGGACTTTTAAAGCCTTTCATATCCTGGGCCCTTCCTACCTTATTTCCAGTCTTATACCTTATTGCCCTTCATGTACTCTGCAATCCGGTGACACTGGCCTCATGTATTCCTCACATGTGACCCTCCATCTCTTGACTGCATTTTCACTGGCTGTCTCCCATATTTGGAACTCTCTCTCCCCTCATTTCTGTCCCCTGGCTTGCTTCAAGTCTCACCTAAAGTTCTACCTTCTTCAAGAAACCTAATCCTCCTTATTTTTAATGCCTTCCCTCTGAAATGAGCTCTAATTTATCTCGTATATGTCTTGTTTGTGCAAAGTTGTTGACATGTTTTCTCCCTCATTAGACTATTGGTTCCTTGAGAACAGGAACTGGGTTTTGGTTTTTACCTTTTTGTATCCCCAGCATTAGATAGATAAGTGCTTGGCAGACAGTATGCATTTGTCAATTATGCTTATCAATTTAACCTGACTTGACATTTGCAAAATGTTTGACACGTTATCTCATTTTATCTTTACAAAGAAGTGAAGTAGGTGTTAATAACCAGTTATATCAGAGCCAAGATTGTCTCAGTGTAGTGTGGTGGTGGGGAAATGGTGGACTAGGAAGCAGAAGATCTGGGTTCAAGATCTGGTTTAGACACAAATTTGACTTTTGAGTTACTTCCTCTGTTTCCTCTATAAAATAAGGAAGTTAGACTAGGTGGCCTCTAAGGTTCCTAGTTCTAATAAGCTCTGGATCTAGAACACCGGTCCATGAACTCTAAATTCAAAGTATTCTCTGCTGTATCACAATGTATCCTTATTTAGTGTTGCTTTATTTAGCTCTGTGCCCATTGCCCATAGCACCTCTCATATTTTTCATACTCTTTCTTTCTTTCTTTCTTTCTTTTTTTCTTTCTTTTTTTTTTTTTAGTGAGGCAATTGGGGTTAAGTGACTTGCCCAGGGTCACACAGCTAGTAAGTGTTAAGTGTCTGAGGCCAGATTTGAACTCAGGTACTCCTGACTCCAGTGCCGGTGCTCTATCCACTGCGCCACCTAGCTGCCCCCCATACTCTTTCTTTTTTAAAAAATAAGTTTTTAGGGCAGCTAGGTGGTGCAGTGGATAAAGCACAGGCCCTGGATTCAAGAGGACCTGAATTCAAATCTGGCCTCAGACACTTGAGACTTACTAGCTGTGTGACCTTGGGTAAGTCACTTAACCCTCATTGCCCAGCAAAAAACCACAACAACAAAACCAAAAAACAGACAAAAAATAAGTTTTTATTGTTATCTTCTGTTTCTTAAATCATCATTTTTATATCCCAAATACCCTTCCCCCTTCCCCTCTGAGAGAGCCATTTCATATAATAGAATTTTTTAGAGGAAGAGTCTGTACAACTGATCGATATGTTAAAAAAAAAATCGAAAAATCTGTGCATTATATATGTTCTGTTTCTCTTCTCTTCTCTTTTTCTTTTTTTTTTTGCAAGTAAGTGTCAAGTGTCAGGTCGGATTTGAATTCAGGTCTTTCTGAATCCAGGGTGAGTGCTTTATCCACTGCGCCACCTAGCTGCCTCCTCTTCTAATTTTTTAAAGTATAATTTTTAATTTTAACATTGCATATCCATTTAGAGTATCTTATGAAATATGGTGTAAGGTATTGGTCTAGTCTAATTTCAGCCAGACTACTTTCCAGTTTTCCCAGCACTTTTTGTCAAATAAGGAGTTTTTCCTAGACAATTTAGTTTTTCTACTTTATTAAACACTGGGTTATTGTATTCTAGTGTTTTGGATTCTCCTTTATCTAGGGTGTTACACTAATCTATCTCTCTATTCTTTAACCACTATCAGATGGTTTTTTGTTTGTTTGTTTGTTTTTTTCGGGGCAATGGGGTTAAGTGACTTGCCCAGGGTCACACAACTAGTGTCAAGTGACTGAGGCCGGATTTGAACTCAGGTACTCCTGAATCCAGGGCCAGTGCTCTATCCACTGCACCACCTAGCTGCCCCCAGATGGTTTTGATGACTGCTTTATAATCTAGTTTGAAGTCTGAAGCACTATTCTCCCTTTATCCCTACTTCTTTTTATCATTTCCAGTTGAATTTTGTTTTTATTTTATCAAGTTCTATAACGTATCTCTTTGGTAATTTGACTGGTATAGCATTAAAAGTGTAAATTAGTTTTCATAGTACTGTCATTTTTATTATATTGGTACTTCCTATCCATGAGCATTGAATATTACTTAAGCTGTTTAAGTTCTTTATTTCTTTAAGGAACATTTCGTAATTGAATCTATAAAAGTTTTTTGTGTGCTTTGGTAGGCCAATTCCCAAATATTTAAGGCCTTTTTTAAGTTATTTGGAATGGTATTTCCCCTTCTGTTATAGAGTCTTGTGTTTTGTTACTATTAAATAAAAGCATTACTGATTTTTGAGGATTTATTTTGTAGTCTGTAACTTTGCTGAACCTATTAATTATCTCAATTAGTATCCTTGTTGATTGCATAGGATTTTCTAAGGAAAACATCATATCATCAGAAAATAGGGATAATTTTATCTCTTCTTTACCTATCTTTACGTCTTTAATTTATTTTTCTTGTCTTATTGCTATTTCTAGCATTCCTAGACCTATATCAAATAATAGTGGAAAGAGTAGGCATCTTTGCTTCACTCCTGTATTTATTGGAAAAGGTCCTAGTGTATTCCCATTATACATCATGTTTGCTTTTGGTTTTAGATAAATGCTTTTTATGTTATTAATAAAAAGATCCCTTTATGCCTATATTTTGTAGGTTTTTTAGCATAAAAAAGTGTTGTAATTTGTCAAAGGCATCTTTGAGATGATCATGTGGTTTGGGATGTTTTGGTTTTTAATATGATTATGTTGTTTGTTTTCCTAATGTTGAATTTATCCTTTCATCCTTGGTTTATACCCCACTCAATCATGATAAATGATTTCTTGATTAAATAGTTGTAATCTGTTTGATGGGATTTAAAAAAAATTCAAGTCAATATTCACTAATGACATTTGTCTGTAGTTTTCTTCCTTTGCTTTATCTTTCCCTGGTTTAGCTATTAAGACTATATTGGGGGGGGGCAGCTAGGTGGCGCAGTGGATAGAGCACCGGCCCTGGAGTCAGGAGGACCTGAGTTCAAATCCGGCCTCAGACCCTTCACACTTACTAGCTGTGTGACCCTGGGCAAGTCACTTAACCCCAATTGCCTCACTAAAAAAAAAAAAAAAAAAGAAAAAAAAAAGACTATATTGGGGGGCAGCTAGGTGGTGCAGTGGATAGAGCACCGGCCCTGGAATCAGGAGTACCTGGGTTCAAATCCGGCCTCAGACACTTAACACTTACTAGCTGTGTGACCCTCGGCAAGTCACTTAACCCCAATTGCCTCACTAAAAAACAACAACAACAACAACAACAACAACAAAGACTATATTGGGGGGCAGCTAGATGGCATAGTGGATAGAGTACTGGCCCTGGATTCAGGAGTACCTGAGTTCAAATCCAGCCTCAGACACTTAACACTTACTAGCTGTGTGACCCTAGGCAAGTCACTTAACCCCAATTGCCTCACCAAAAAAAAAAAAAAAAGACCATATTGGAGGGGGGAGGGTGGAGTCAAGATGGCAGAGGAAAGGTTGTGACTCCCCCAGATCCCAACTAACCTGTGCACACACTCCAAAAATAATGGTATAAGACAACGCCTGGAGCAGCCCAACCCACTTAAGAACAGAGTGAGACTATTTTCCAGCCAAAGATGGCTTAATTAGGTGACTGGGATCATCTGCTGTTTGGGCTGAGAGAGGAGCTCAGCTTGCAGTGTGGATCCAGCCTGGGACAGATAGCATTTCCAAGGCCTCAGAGTCTTCAGTACCAGCATTTTTTTTTTTTTTGGTGAGGCAATTGGGGTTAAGTGACTTGCCCAGGGTCACAGCTAGTAAGTGTTAAGTGTCTGAGGTTAGATTTGAAATCAGGTCCTCCTGACTCCAGGGCTGGTGCTCTATCCACTGTACCACCTAGCTGCCCCCTAACCAGTGTTTTTTCTGAGGCTCAGCTTGTGGACCAGTGATGGGGTTTGGCAGTTGGCCAGGGTGAAGTGGCTGCAGTCTCTGCTGGAGTTGGGGCAAAGTGCTCAGGTTCTGATTCAGTGGGCTGACTTGAGTGGTGGTGGCCTAGCCGGGGAGGGGCACAGGCACACCAAGCTTCTGACCACAGAGAATCAGATTTCAATCAGAGATCTGCTTCTGGGTCAAGATGAGTAGGCAAAGAAAGCAACGGACTATAGGAAGCTTTTTTTGGGGAAAAGTAGACCAGAATACACCCTCAGAAGAAGATAATAACAAAGTCAAAGCTCTAACATACAAAACTTCCAAGAAAAATATGAATTGGTCTCAGGCCATGGAAGTACTCAAAAGGGACTTTGAAGAGAAAGTAGGTGAGAAAGAAGGAAGATTTAGAAAGGTGGAAGAAAAAATAGAAAGAGAAATGAGAGCGATGTAGGAGAGTCATGAGAAAAAAGTCAACAGCTCGAAAAGCCAAATGGGATAGGAGATACAAAAGCACTCTGAAGAAAATAATTGCCTAAGAATTAGGATTGAACAAATGGAAGCTAGTGACTTTATGAGAAACCAGGACATAATAAAGCAGATCCAAATGAATTTAAAAATAGAGGACAATATGAAATATCTCCTTGGAAAAACAGCTGACCTGGAAAATAGAACCAGGAGAGATAATTTGAAAATCAATGGACTACCTGAAAAATCATGATCAAAATAAGAGTTTAGACATCATCTTCCAAGAAATTATCAGGGAAAATTGCCCTAATATTCTAGAGGCAGAAGGTAAAATAGAAATTGAAAGAATCCACCAATCACCTCCTGAAAGAGATTCCAAAAGGAAAACTTCCAGAAATATTATAGCCAAATTCCAGAGATCCCAGGTCAAGGAGAAAATATTGCAAGCAGCTAGAAAAAAGAAATTAAAATACTGTGGAGCTACAGTAAGGATAAAACAAGATCTAGCAGCATCTACATTAAAGGACTGGAGGGCATGGAATATGATATTCCAGAGGGCAAAGGAACTGGGACTACAGCCAAGAATCACCTACCTAGCAAAACTGAGTGTAATCTTTCAGGGGACTTCAATGAGAAAGGACTTTCAGGCATTCGTGATGAAAAGACCTGAACTGAATAGAAAATTTAACTTTCAAATATAAGACCCTAGAGAAGCATAAAAAGGTAAACAGGAAAAAAAAATCATGAGGGATATTAAAAAATTAAACTGTTTACATTCCTACATGGGAAGATAATGCTTCTAACTCATAAGAACATTCTCAGTATTAAGGTAGCTGAAAGGAATATACTTAGACAGAGGGCACAGGTGTGAATTGAATATGAAGGGATGATATCTATAAAGCATTTATTTTTGTTTATCCTTGTTTTTTGTGGGGCAGGCAGGGTGGGGTGGCTTATGTCTGGGGTCAGATTTGGGCTCAGGGTCTCCTGGGTCCAGGGCTGGTGCTTTGTCCACTGTGTCACCTACCTGATACATGATGACATCTTTAAAATAAAGTTAAGGGGTAAGAAGAATGCACTGGAAGAAAGGGAAAGGGAGAGGTGGACTGGGGAAAAGTAGCTCACATAAAAGAAACAAGGAAAAGCTTATGGAATTGAGGGCAAGATGGGGAAGGAATTGGCTCAAAGAGGGAATAACATACACACTCAAGTGGGTATAGTAATATATTTTGCCCTGAGGGAAAGTGGGAGGTGTGATGAAATAATGAGATTTAGCAGATACTCAAACACCCACCTGGAGATTAATCTAGACTGATTGAATCAAGTGAGAGTGATGAACTGCTGATTAAGCTACTTCAAGTTAACTGGATTGTAATCACACCTTGAGAACACCTTCAGAACCAATGGATTTGGATGACACCAACCAATCAGCTTGAAGCAGTGTGTAAGGATTGCCTCTGTTCCAGACCTATAAAAAGCTTCCACAATCAGTTTGCTGGAGAGAGTTCCTGATTAAAGCATTGCTAGAGGGGTGCATAGTAAGCTTCCTCATTAGTTCCTTGGGACTGTCTTGGATCATTGCATTGCTGAGAGTAGTTAAGTCATTCACACTTGCTCATTGAACAATACTGCTGTCACTATGCACGATGTCCTCCCAGCTCTGCTCCCTTCACTATACATGGATGTTTCATTTATGAATTTGGAGACTAAGGCATTTGGAATATATAAGTTTATTACTGATATTGATTTGTTGTTTATAGCTTCCTTCAGCATAATGTAATTTGTTTATCCCTTTTTATTTTTTGTATGTTTGTTTTTGCTTTGTCAGGTAGTATGACTGCATCTCTTACTTTTTTGGATTCACTTAATGCATAGAAAATTTCCCCTCAGTTTTATTTTGTGTATGTCTTTGTTTTCTAAATATGTTATCGTAAGCACTAAATTGTAGGGTTATGTTTTCTTATTCAATCTATCACTATTTTGCTTTATTGGATTATTTAATCCACTTACATTTAAAGTTATGAGATTGCTCTAAACAGTCCTATGTTCCTTCAGTTACTTTACTCTTTTTAAAAATTCAGTTTTATTTCTTTTTAATGTGACCTTATTTCCACAGGCTCTCTTCCCCTGACCCCTGACCCCTCCTTTAGTCATTCCCTTTTCCTTCAGGGTTTGCTTATTAGGTCCTTTTTCTCTCCTGCTTTTATGCAGTTATATACAATTCTTTCCCCCTTTCAGTCAAATAGATTCCCCTTTCTTCTTCCCTTCAACTATCCTCTTCATTAGTTTTTAAAATTTCATTTTTTTGGCATCCCTTTCCAAAAAGGATTTCTTTCACTCTCTTCATTATCCATCCTCTCTGTTTACTCTAGAGTCTCATTCTCTGATTCAAGATCCCTATAATCATCTGGTCTCTCTTTTCTCTGTACTCCTCTATTAATCAAAGCTTCCAAGGTATCCATTCTAGGCTCTTTCCTCTAGGCAATTTCTGCTCGTATAGAATTTGTCTCATTGATTCCCCTTTTCCATTATGTCTCACTCCCAGAACAATGCTAATTATTGTAAGTGTCAGAGAAGATACTGTCCCGTGGTAGGGCCCCTCCCCCACCATGTTCCTGGTTATTCAGCCCTCCCAAGATTACCTTTCCCCATTTGCTTCAAAATATTCCTGGGCTCATGCTCTCCCATTGCCCTAGATGCCAGTTGCCTCTAGGAGTTCCAACTTTCCCCCTCCTGAGGTAGGATAAGAAGACTTCTTTAAGCCCCGGATTCCCCAGGCCATACCCAGTGCAAAGTCTTCATTTTCCTTCACCCATAGGAGCATTTATCAATGGAACCCTCTCCTACCACCAAAGTAAGGCCTCCTTCCTCCCTCTCCCTTCCTTTTTAACCCTTCCTTCCTCCTTCTTACCCACTTTCTTCTGTAGATTCTTCTCTTTCTGATATTGCAGGGGCCACCTTCCCCTCATAGCTAGCCCTCCATTTGACCTGAGGATCACACATCCCTCTCTACCCCTTGCTTCCCTTTCTTCCTTTCATGTACCCTCCCAAGTTTTAATGGAGTACGAAAAGAAAGAAAAACAAAAACATTACCTGTAGGCAGAATGTCACCAGGTCCTGTACAGAATGCTCCATACCCCATTCATGGTTACCTCCACTGGACTTCCACCTTTAATGTCTCTTTGTGTACATTTAGACAGAACTCTTTTACTGGTCTCTGCTGTTACTCTGTTATTTTTGCTGTCCTTGGCTGATGTATTTAGTCACTCCACCTGTATTTCTGTTGTTTGGTGTGTTCAAGAAGCAAATAATCTCTTCAGTTCTGGTTTTCTTTTCTTTCTTTCTTTCTTTCTTTCTTTCTTTTTTTTTTTTGCAGGGCAATGAGGGCTAAGTGACTCACCCAGGGTCACACAGCCAGTAAGTGTCAAGTGTCTGAGGCCAGATTTGAACTCAGGTCCTCCTGAATCCAGGGCTGGTGCTTTATCCACTGTGCCATCTAGCTACTCCCTCAGTTCTGGTTTTCTTTCTAAAAATGTTTCAAATGACTATTATTGAACATCCATCTTTTTTTCACATATGGTTAAGCTCAGATTTGCAGGGTAGATAACTCTGGACTGTATCCTAAACTCCATTGCTGTTTGGAATACCTTATTCCATTCCTTACTATGTTTTTGGGTGGGTACAGAATAGTCTTGTGTTATTCAAATTTCTTTTCCTTTGTATTTGAAGGTTTTTCTCCAGATCACTTGAAGCATAACTTGTTCTTTCTGAATTGAATTGTTAAATTTAACCACTATGTGTCTTGGAGATGGCAGCCTTGGTTTTGTTTTGTTTTTCTGGAAGTAATCTGTGAATTCTTTCAGTTGGTATTTCATATTCTATATTTAGCAATTCTAGGCAGCTTTCTTTTACTATTTCCTGCATTATGGTGTTAAGGGTTTTTGTCCTATCATGCTTTTCTGGGAGACCTTATCTTTCTTTGGTAAGACATGCCATTGCAAATTCCAGTTTTTGTGTACTGCCTATTATTATTATTATTATTGCAGGGCAATGAGGGTTAAGTGACTTGCCCAGGGTCACACAGCTAGTTAAGTGTCAAGTGTCTGAGGCTGGATTTGAACCCAGGTCCTCTTGAATCCAAGGCCAGTGCTTTATCCACTGTGCCACCTAGCTGCCCCCTGCCTATTATTTTTGCTGTTCAGGCCATAAATTCTGCTCTTCTAATGCTCATTTCTCTTTTGATTCACTGAGGAATAGCATGTTGTGGTTCCCTCTTCTTAAATTCCTCAGGATCCTCCATCTCATCAAGGACAGGATCATTTTCCCTTGTTTTGCAGTATTTATTCATAGATACATAAACTTGTTTAAGACATTTGGAGGTCATATTTCCTTCTGTTAATGTTTAACCTATTGATTTATCTGCTTAGTTTCAAGGTCTTTGACTTTTCTTCCTCCTTGGTTTACTAGTGTAGCCTTGTTGCTTCTATTTTTTGTTTGTTTGTTTGTTTGTTTGTTTTGGTTCTTTTGCGGGGCAGTGAGGGTTAAGTGACTTGTCCAGGGTCATACAACTAGTAAGTGTCAAGTGTCTGAGACAGGATTTGAACTTAGGTCCTCCTGAATCCAGGGGAAATTCTTTATCTACTTCACCACCTAGCTGCCCCCTAGCCTTGTTGCTAATAGTCTAGTTGGCGAGGGAGGGGTGCTAAATGAGCTCATGGTCAGTGAGCATCATAGTTCATGGGTTTCTTGAACCTTTTTAATTTTTAAACCTTCTTTTAGATTCTGGGTGCCCTAGACCATGGTGACAACTGAAAATGCTTTTATCTATGGTGTATAATTTCTGTTTTGGAGAGCTTTGAGAGTTAGGGGTGATAGAGAAAATATTTAGTCTTCTACCTGGTTGCTTGTGTGACCTGTAAGTCCCAAATGGATCTCTGTGCCTTTTCTTTTCTTTTTTCTTTCTTTCTTGTTTTTTTTTTTTTTTTGGTGGGGCAATGAGGGTTAAGTGACTTGCCCAGAGTCACACAGCTAGTAAGTGTCAAGTGTCTGAGGCCAGATTTGAACTCAGGTCCTCCTGAATCCAGAGCGAGTGCTTTATCCACTGCACCATCTAGCTGCCCCCTGCTTTTTCTTTTAAAATAAAAAATCTTATTTTTATTGATAGCTATTATTTTTATATCACTTTCGTTCCTCTCTCTATATTCTTCTTCTCCCCTTCAGTTGATTCCTTCAAAGATCAAAAAAGAAAGGAGGAGAAAGCATTTCAGCATAACCAATCAACATGTCAGCCTTATCTAGTGGTACCTGCATTAATCCACACACATATTCTCTCCCCCCACCCCCCACCCTTTCCCTTTTCTGCAAAGAGGGGAGAAAGCTACATTTTCTCAGTTCTTTTCTGGAACTAAGCTTAGTGGTTATAATTATACAGCATTCAGGTCTGTTTCTTTTGTTCATTCTTTAATAGAGGTTTGATGAGTGACTGGCAAAACACGATTTGTAGTTCAAAGGGACAAGCATTCCCTTTTAACCCTGAGAGTTATTTGGGACTCCTCATATCTATGAGACAGAAGGCAGACCTGAGTCATGTCCAAGAGTTCTGAAACACTCTTTGAGACAGAGACCGAAAGGAAGGAGTGGGTACTTCAAAAGCTAGGCAGTAGGGAGACAAGTGTCCCTGGCCTCACTCAGGACTTAAGGAGCTTTTGTTATTGTTTGTCTTTCATTCTTGAAGAGGACTATGACATTGAGAGGTGATGTCATGACTTGCAATGAATCGGATTTAAGTGAGGGAGGGCTGTGTGAAGTCACAAGCCTCATTCTCTCCTCCAGAATCATCTGAGTCCAGTGGCAAGATATACATACATCAGGGTGACTGGAGGTGGCTCCAGATGTTTGAGGCAATTGGGGTTAAGTGACTTGCCCAGGGTCACACAGCTAGTAAGAGTCAAGTGTCTGAGGTCAGAATAAACTCCAGGGCCAGTGCTCTATCCACTGAGCCACCTAGATGCCCCTACTTAAGGAGCTAAGCTAGAGAAAGAATAGGTGGCACTGAGACCACAGATAAAAGGAGAAAATGAAAAGAGTGTTGAAATGTGAAAGAGAAGGGAGAAATCAAAGAGGGTCATTGGACCCCTCCAGGCATCACAGAGCATAAGACTTAAGCCAAAGTTGCAGGTTGTACCCTTCTCTTCAAGGACTGAGGGAAGTTATTAAAAAAAGGTCTTTCTTTTTCCAGTTTCCATTCCTCTTGCCTATCTAGTAACAGACAATGTAATATGCTCTACTTCTTTGTTTTACCTAAATGTTTCCTGTATCCTTATTTTTGTCTCAAACATAAAGAGGCCAGGGGCTATCTAGAGATACACAAGAATTTAAATGAGGGCAGAAGCAAAACCTGTGCCTGAAAGTTAGGAATTTTCCTAACTGGGGGTTCCTAATTATTTTCACAGTAGTCCCAACTTTTAATCTGATATACATGCCATAAAATGAGGAAGGATTTGAATTCACCTCCTGAATATTCCATTACATTCATATACCAAAATCTGATTATCCATTCTACTATTTATGGGCATTTACTCTGCTTTCATTTTTTTTTTACTAGAAAAGTTCTATGAATATTTTGGCATATATGTGACATGTCTTTCCATCTTTGATTTCTTGAGGTATATGCCTAGCAGTGGGGATCTCTGGGTCAAAGGGAATAATAGATATTTTAATTCATTTTTAACATAATTATATATTGCTTTACATAATGATTATTCTAATCCACAAACAGTATTTCTCTCTGATATTAACTATTTCATGTTTTGTTATCTTTGCCAATTTGCTTGGCATGATGTTTTGATTTGTATCTCCTATTATTAGTGGTTTAGAGCAATCTTTCCTATTCACCATGATCTTTATTTCTTTTTTTGGTTACATTTTGAGTTTTGTGCTGTCTCCTTCCCTCCCTCCCAATCCTCAATTCCAATGAGAATACATTCCTGTCCTGCCCACCCTCTACTCTATCCTTCTCTCCTCTGTAAAAGTTCTTCCATTCTTGCTTCTTTCGTATGAGATAATTTGCTCCCTTTTCCTTCTCCCTCTCCAACTTTATTTTTTAAAATCACCCCATCACAATCAACTCAAACCCAAGCCCTTTATCTATGTATACTCTTTCAAACTACCCTAATAATAACAATGTAAAGAGCTACAAATATAATTTCCCCATACAAGACAGTAAACAGTTAATCTTATTAAGTCCCTTATGATTAGTCTTTTACGTTTATCTTCTTTTATTTCTCCCAGTGCTTGTACTTGAAAGTAAATTTTTCTAGTCAGTTCCTCAAGAATACCTGAAAGTTCTTTAATTCATTGAATATCCATTTTTCCCTTGAAGGATTACACTCAGCTTTGCTGGGTAGGTTATTCTTGGTTGCAAACTTAGCTTCTTTGCTCTTCAGAATATCATATTTCATGCCTTTTGGTCTTTTCATGTAGAAGTCAATAAATCTTGTTATCTTGACTGTAGCTCCAAAATATTTGAATTGTTTCTTTCTAGTTGCTGGTAATATTTTCTCCTTGACCTGGAAACTTAGCTATAATGTTCTTGTAAGTTTTCATTTTGGGATCTCTTTCAGAAAGTGATCAGTGGATTTTTTCCCCCAATTTCTATTTTACTCTCTAGTTCTAAAACTTCAGGGCCATTTTCTTTTATAATTTCTTGAAGTATACTTCAAGACGAGACTCTTTAAAATGATGACTTTTGTAATGATTGGAATGACGCCACCTACTGGAGACTTGCTGTGGAGAGCTCCACCATGAGGAAAATGCCTCAGAGGCATTGTGGCTTTTCCTTGGCGTCAGGAAATGACATTTGCTCATGGGTGCTGTCTATCAAGTCTACCAGCCAATCAACTGGAGGAGCCTCCTATGGTCTGGGAGGAGACAGGAAGGAGGAAAGGGAGCCTGCTCAGAGAGCGCTGGCCCTTTTGGCTTCCGGACTTGATGGTGGTGGCGGCAGAGGACTTCACAGGAAATTTGAGGAAAGATAGGAATGCCAGGCTGTTAGAATTCTGTTCTCAATCTTTTTCTTTCTATTTTCCAATAAACCCTTAAAAACCTAAACTCGTTTTATCAGTGATTTTTAGTCAGTTTCCCCCAAACTGGGGGAACACATTAGAATCCACATTTAGAATCTTAAATTACACACTTTCATGTGGTCCAACACATCTTGTATTGTCTTTCCTTGATCTGTTTTCCAGTTTAGTTGTTTTTCCAATGAGATATTTCATATTCTCTTCTATTTTTCATTCTTTTGATTTTTTATTATTTCTTGATGTCTTATAAGTCATTAGCTTCCCTTTGTCCAATTCTAATTTTCTTTTCTTTTCCTTTTTTTTTTTTGTGGGAAATTGAGAGTTAAGTGATTTGCCCAGAGTCACACGGCTAGTACGTGTCAAGTGTCTGAGGTCGGATTTGAACTCAGGTCTTCCTGAATCCAGGGCCTGTGCTTTATCCACTGTGCTACCTAGCTGCCCCCCAATTCTAATTTTTAAGGAATTATTTTCTTTAGTAAATTTTTGGACCTTTTTCCAATTCCCTGGCTTTCTTTTCATAATTGTCTTGATTTTCTTGAATTACTCATTTCTTTTCTCAACTTTTACTCTTCCTCTGTTATGTGACAATTAAAAACATGAGAAATAGTTTCTGGGTAATTTAATCACTTTATTAATAGGTCAGTAGGTTATTAATAAAAGGATGGTCTATGGATGTCTCTCTCAGACCAAAGGCCCCAATGGCATTGGAATTGGTCACAGCTTATATGCCCTTCTAAACTGTAGGTGGTCCATTACATAGCAGTCAAATCCAATTGGTTAAAAGCAAAGAAATCTAATTGGATGATATGATTGGAGGTGGGTTATGAAGTCATGGGATTGGTGACTTAGGTTACTCAAATCTTGGTCAAAAAGACTTCAGAGAAAAAATGTAGACCCCACCAAGCTGATTGGAGCACAATAATTTCCACAGAATTGTGGTTTAAAGCAGGCTAAATCACGTCAGTAAAGTCTTTCAGTTATCTAGATAAATGAATCTGTCTCTGCCCAAGATTCTTTGTAAACTTGGGTTGGGCTTGACCCAGATGAAGAGATTCAATGTAATCTTACTTTCAAGGAGAACTGGACCTTGAAGTAGATGGGGGAAAAGAAAGAACTAAGAAAGAAGGGGAGAACACTGGGTTCCCCCCAAGATATCAGTCATAATTATTCCTCACACTTATTTGATGTTAAAGTCCTTTTTAAGCTCTTCCAAGAACTCTTTTTGGGCTTCTGGCCATTTTATATTTTTCTTTGAAGTTTATCAAATAGCTGTTTTGACTTAATTGTCTTCTTCTGAGTTTGAACCCTGATCTTCTCTATCAATAATAACTATGTTCCGTTTTTTCTGTTGTTTGCTAATTTTTTTAAATGGCCTATTTCTTAGCTGTTAACTTATTTTAGGGTTGGGCTCTGCCCTAGGGATGTGGGGAATAATGTCTCAGGTTTCAAGTTTTTCTTCTACCTCTCTTTATCTTCAAAGTCCTTTTTGAGCACCTCTATGGCCTGAGACCAATTCATATTTTTCTTTGAAGCTTTGGATATAGGAACCTTGATGTTGCTATCCTCTTCTGAGGGTGCACCTTGACCTTCCTTGTCACTAAAGAAACTTTCTATGTTACTCATCTTTCTCTGTTTGCTCATCTTGCCTATCTTTTACTTGACTTTTAACTCCTTAAAGTGCAGCACTGTTTTCAGGCTGCACTGTCCCAAGCTTCAGGGGGTCCCAGGTGGTATGATTTATTTCACTACATAAAATTAATTTTTTAATATAAAAATGTATAACCAGCACCTACTTTTAAATCAATTAATTTATGAAATCACTATATTCTGTAGGAAACACATGTTAGCATTAAAACAGCTTAAAGAAATGTCATGGCTATCTACCAAAAAAATCAGTTTTGATTCTTCTTTTGTTTTCCATATTTTAATATTGGCATACATGAGGGAAAATTACATTCTTGTGTCAAATGTGTTATAGTCGATAATTTTTTTAGAATATACATTGCTTAATCACTGCTATGGTCTTTAAAGATTTCAATTAAGTTTCAAATAAAAAAATTAAAGATACCATGACAGCTTTGCTATATTTTTTTTACAGCAAAATGTTTTTCTATACAACATTCTCTGAGTAGGCATGCAGGTCAACTTTTTGTGTTGCTACATACCTGTATTTAAGCCAACTCAGTCATACCCCATTTTTACAGAAAAATGCTAAAATACATATTGCAATAAGCACAGAGCAACTTTCAAAAGATCACTGGTATGAATGGCACACAAAAAAATACCATTTGTATAAATTCTTTTTTTTTTTTTCGTGAGGCAATTGGGGTTAAGTGACTTGCCCAATGTCACACAGCTAGTGAGTGTTAAGTGTCTGAGGCTGGATTTGAACTCAGGTACTCCTGACTCCAGGGCTGGTGCTCTATCCACTGCACCACCTAGCTGCCCCATTTGTATAAATTCTTAATTGGAGTTCCTGATTACAGATATTGGTACAAGGATTTCCAATGTGATCTTTAGGGCTTTGTTCTCTGAAAGAATACCTTTTAGTAATTTTTAAACACATCAGGCCGCTGAAGGGCTTGACAGAACTCCTGTATTATTTCAGAAGCTACCTGCAGAGAAGGGAGGTATTCTTGCTGAAAAAATTCTCTATTTGTTTTTGTTTTTTTTGGGGGGGGAGCAGTGAGGGTTAAATGACTTGCCCAAGGTCACACAGCTAGTAAGTGTCAAGTGTCTGAGGTCGGATTTGAACTCAGGTCCTCCTGAATCCAGGGCCAGTGCTCTATCCACTGAGCCACCTAGATGCCCCCTTTGATTTTCCCCTCCATTATATCTTGTTTTGCTAATTATCTTTGTTTTGTTTTTTTGCAGGGCAATGAGGGTTAAGTGACTTGCTCAGGGTCACACAGCTAGTGAGTGTAAAGTGTCTGAGGCCAGATTTGAACTCAGGTCCTCCTGAGTCCAGGGCTGGTGCTTTATCCACTGTGCTACCTAGCTACCCCCAAGGTGGTATGCTTTAAGGAGGGGCAGTTTCTTCCCTTGCCTGGCCTATTCCCTAGTTCATAGATAACCCCAGGCCAACTTGCTAATTACCCAGATAGCAAAACTTTGTGTGCTGTGGTTGTTAGCTCCAACAAGCCTGCACCCCTTCCCCACCTGGGCCACCACCACTAAAGCCTACTTCCTGGTTCCCAGCAGGGGTGAAAAACCCAAGTTCTACCTCAGCACCAGCAGAGACCCTTGTAATCTCCCCCTGGCCAACTGCTCAGCCCTCTCACCAGATTGTAAACTTAGTTCCAGATGACACTGGTGCTGCAGCTGATCCAGAGGCTCTGGGGCTCTCTTTCACTGACTTGGCCTGCTTGGGACTGGATCTGTGTCAGTGTGACCATGGGGTTGGGCTCCACTCCCACCCTGACACAGCAACCCCTTCCTGCCAAACTTCTAAGCCATCTTTGGCTGGAAAATGATCTCAGCCCATTGTTTTGTGGATTTTGCTACTCCAGGAATTACCCTATGGCATTCAGGTTTCAGGTTTTTCATGTTTTCAGTTATCTGGGGGTCTTTGACTTTTTGGTTCCTCCAGTGTGCTATGATTCAAGGCCAGGTGTGGCTATTGTTCTTTCAGCTTATACCTTGGTTTATGAGAAACTTCAAGTATTCCTTCTCTACCCCTGAGCTGAGATTAGGGTCCCCACACTGCTGACACTGCACATGTTCTCACTCCCCATGGTCCAGGAAATGTGCCACCAGCTTTTGTTCTCCTGCTGCTGCAAGCATTAGTTTTGCCCTCTGACTTGGAATCAAAACTAGGGAGTGGCCACTATCAGTCCTTTCCCTCCAGGAACCTGACAGTTACCCCTAAGGCTTGCTGTTTGTTGAAATGGTGGTATCTACACTTTGCTCCAGACCAGACCACCTTCCTGGTAAGTCAGATCTTTCTTAACATTTTTCTAAGTTGTCTTCGACTGGAAGATTGGTTTGCCCCTACTTTTTGTTATTTCTGCTGTTCTAAAGTTCAATTTGATGTGTTATTTTAAGTAATTTGGAGAGGAATTTGGGAGATCCAGCAATTTTCTGCCTTATTCTGCCATCTTCCCACAATCCTTTTTTGTTATTCACCATGATCTTTCTTTCTTTCTTTTTTGCAAGGCAATGAAGGATAAGTGACTTGCCCAGGGTCACACAGCTAGTACGTGCCAAGTGTCTGAGGCTGGATTTGAACTCAGGTCCTCCTGAATCCAGGGCTGGTGCTTTCATCTACTGTGCCACATAGCTGTCCTCACCATGATCTTTCTTTCTTTCTTTTTTTTGGGGGGCAGGGCAATGAGGGTTAAGTTACTTGCCCAGGGCCACACAGCTAGTAAGTGTCAAGTGTCTGAGGCCGGATTTGAACTCAGGTCCTCCTGAATCCAGGGCTGGTGCATTATTCACTGTGGCACCTAGCTGCCCCCTGCCATGATCTTGCTTTTAGCTCCTTAAAGTGGGGTACTCTTCCCAGGCTACAGTATCCCAAGCTTAAGAAGTCCCAGGTGTTATGATTTAAGGAGAATCAGGTTCTTCACTCCCCTGGCCTGTTCCCTAGTCCTTAGATGACCCCAGACCAACTTGCTAATCAACCAGTTTTGTGTGTTGTGGTTGTTAGCTCCAATGAGCCTGTGCCCCTCCCCCACCTGGGCCACTGCTACTTGGGCCTACCTCCTGGTTCTCAGCAGGGGTGTAAAATCCAAGTTCTGCCTTAGCACCAGCATAGACCCCTATAGTCTCTCCCCTGCCCAGGGCTCAGCCCACTCACCAGACTGTGAGCTTAGTTCCAGACAACACTGGTGCTTCAGCTGATTCAGAGGCTCTGGGGGTCTGCTTTTCTGGTGAGGCCTTCCTGGGACTGGATCTGTGTCAGGGTGACTGTGGGTTTGGGCTTGACTCCTGTATTAGCACAGCAGCTCCTTCCTGACCTTCCAAGCCGTTCTTGGTTAGAAGATGATTTCAGCACATTCTTCTCCATGATCTTTCAAAGATCGTTGGCAATACCTGAATAATCACATCTGCCAGGCCTTCTGGTAGATTAAGATGTATATCATTTACACCTGGTGCCTTGAACTCAAGGGCAGTCACGTACTCCCTTCTAGTCCCACTTCTCTTGGGTTTTATTTCTTACTAAAAATGTTTCTTCTTTCTTCTTTAATCCAAAGATTATTCTCTTTTGAATGTTTTTTCTTCACTTTCTCTAAAATAGCCACAGGAGTCCTTTTTGTGGGCCTTAGCTTACATTAGTAACCTCTGCTCATCCTAAAACTCTGTTTTTACAAGACATGTTGATCACAAGCCAGCACAGAGGCATGACAGAGGAAGACTTCAGTTATCTGACTGGACACCTGCTGGAGGCAGGATTCTCTGCCAAAAATGGAGCAGTTCAGAATTTCTTGGCTGCCTTGATGAGAACTGTATACTTTTCTACTTTGTATTCATCTTCTGTTAACTGCCCTTGCTTCAATCATCTGCACAAGTCTTTTAAAAATCAAAGTTAATTAGTTCTTGGTGCAATCATGTTTAGCAATTCTTGTCCTTTTCTTCATTAGAGTTGTTTCTTTTGGTGTCTTTGACATTCAGTCTTGAGAGCTTCCCATCCTTCCTGGGCTCAATTCCCCTATAGAATTTTGGGCCCATGATATCCTACCTCCCCTTTCTACGAATCATCTTCTCTCTCAAAATCGAGGGCACGCATCAGACTATGTCGGTCTTTGCTGTCAATCACAAACTCTAAGATGGAGTAGTTACACGTTCCCCCAAGGTGGCCATTATTTCTAGTTCATCAAAAAGTTCCTCCTGGTAGGTGAGCGTCAGGTTCACACTTGTGGTTCCCTCTCACCTTTTGGAGGATAAAATTCTCACATAGGTAAGCCAAAAAGTTATCAGCTATTTTGCTTTTGATAGTGAAAGAGGGCTGCAATGGATGTCCATCCAGCTAATTGAAGTCTTTTCTACCTGGGGACCATGAACCTCCCCAAGAGATCTTTGGATAGATTTCTGGTGGTTCATGAGTTGGAATGCAAAAAAATTTGCATCTTTATTTTCACTACCCTCTAACTGAAATTTAGCATTTCCTTTCATTATTTATAAACATAATTCTGAGATAGGGTCCCTTGGCTTTACCAGACTGCCAAAGAGATCCATGACAAAAAAAGTAATTAAGAATGCTTACAAAGACAGGTAGGCGGCTCTGTGGATATGGTGATAAGCCTGGAATCAGGGAAACCTGAGTTCAAATTTGGTTGCAGAAACTTACAAGTGGTGTGACACTGGGTAAGTGACTAAGACCTCTGTTTACCTCGGTTTGTTCAACTGTAACATGGGGATAATGACAGCACCTACTTCCCAGTGTAAGGATCAAATGAGATATTTGCAAAGTGTTTAGCACAGTACCTGGCACATAGTAGGCATTATATAAATGCTCCTTCCCCTCTCTCCTCTCCCTGTCCCCTCCCCTCTTTTCCCTTTCCCTACCCTTCCCTTCCCTTCCCTTCCCATCCCCCTATATCATGCTTTCATGCTGGGTAATATATTATCAGGTTCCCAAATTCCTTATCTATTTTCTCCTTTTTCTGCTTCTTCCTGTTCGTTCAAATGCTCTCTCTATAGTAAGAGATCCTTGAACATGTTACTTAACGACACATGTTCAGTAATCACCTTCTCCCCTTATTCCTCTGTCATAAGTTCTGTTACTTAAACATCCTGGTTAGGATACAGGTTAAGATTCCTTCAGATGCTTTAGCATCAGCTTCTCTCTTTACTCCTTGAAACTCTTTTTCCAGTCTTTCATGGAAGACTTAATTCTTTCTGATAACCTGAAGAAGGGTGGACAGATTCCTCAAGCCCCTTCACCTTCTGCTCTGGGATGGAAAATCATTTGTACTTTTGTGCAAACATTGTCACGTGGCTCTGGCAGGACAACAAGCCAAGCACCTCCCCATCCTTCTTGCTGAAAACCAGATGCTCAGCATTTTGCTGTTCTTTCTTGGCTAACTTTTGCAGCAACTTGTTTGTTCAATAAACACCCAGCCTGTTGTTGTGGGCCATGCTCTTGAGGAGGTCTCTCCTTCCATAACTATGGTTATGCTATCTCTCTCAGCCACCTTTGGTTGGCCACTAACATATTCCTTCCAAGCCCTCACACAACCAGCACACTTTCCTCTGCCAAGTTTTCAAGTAGCAAAGGCAATTGCCAGCAAACCTCTATGTAACGGCATTCAATTACTCACTTTTCTCTTTTCCTCATTGAAACTCCAATTCCCGCTTACATTTCCTCTTTTAAAAATGTGTTTGAGGGCGCAGCTAGGTGGCGTAGTGGATAGGGCACCGGCCCTGGATTCAGGAGGACCTGAAAATATAAAAAAATTAAAAAAAATAAAATTTTGTTTGTTCATTTATCTCTTTTTATTTACTTATTCATTCATTTATAGCTGCTTATTAACAGTGGGTCTCCCTATCTGACCCAGGTCAGAAGTACAGGGGCTACTTGTGGTCCATTTCTTTTGTTTCTTCCCCCCTTTTTTTTTTTTTTGCAGGGCAATGAGGGTTAAGTGACTTGCCCAGGGTCACACAGCTAGGAAGTGTCAAGTGTCTGAGAGCAGATTTGAATTCAGGTCCTCCTGAATCCAGGGCCAGTGCTTTATCCACTGTGCCACCTAGCTGCCCCCAGAGCTTTGATTTTCTCTTTTTCCAACCTGGATCAGTTCACTCTTCCTTGAACAGCCTAGTGGCACCCGACTCCTGGGAACTCACTATGACAAATAGTGTGAACATCCCATCATCTTAGGACACTGTATTGAAGAACTCCTAAGATCAAGAAATCCACCCACCTCAATCTCCCAGATGAATGGAATTACCACTACATTTGACTCTTATGTTTTTCTGGAATCTTCATCCTCACCTAGCCTGTTATAAGTCAGACCAAAGGAGTACAATAAGGAGATAAAGGCCAACTTTTGGGAGATGGAGCTTAGACTCAGTCATTCAGCTTCTTCCGTGTTCATACATGCTTTTGGCTTTCTTTGTGTTAGGATTAGCTGGGAGTAGGTGATATATAGCTCTGGAGAGAGCTCTGTGAATCTCATTCTCCAAGGTTGGACTCAGTCCTACACCCCTAAAGGAGAGCCTCATGGTGGGTCTCAGAATGTGGCAGTGTCTTCCTCAGCATCTGACACAGATTCTTTGTCTACACTGAACTCAAAACATGAAAAATTAGTCTTAGTTTCTTTCTTGGTCAATTGAAAGGATTGTACTAGATAGTTTTTAAGGATCCTTTTTGGCTCTAACATCATATATGCCTTCCTTCAGCCAAGAAGGAAGAGGGAGAATAGTTTCACTGGCAAACAGTTGCAGGTCCTTGCTTTGCTGCTAATTGGCTATGTGACATTGAAAAAATTTCTTTCCCTCTCTGGTCCTCATCTGTAAATTTAAAATGGGGAATTGGATTAGATGATCTCTTAGTTTCTTTCTAGCTTCAGAGGTCTACAATTCTAGCACTTATATAGCCAATCCTTCTCCCACCTCCAAATCTGTCCATTTCTTCCCCTTCTTCCTCTGATTAAAATGTTCTAACTGAATAACTCTTCAATTGATGCTGCTTGTCCTCAATTTCCAACTTGTCTTTAGCACCGTGATGCTCTTGCCAGCAGGTGGCGATAAAAGCCCAGGTAAAATACCTGGGTCTCCATCAGGTCTGGGTCCATATGGCAAAGGATTTCCCCAAGATATCATTCTGCCAGAACACAATGGGATATGTTTGGGGAAGACTTGACCAATTTGAACTTTTCCAGAATAAAAGAGCTAAGTGTCAGAGCTGGTATTGGAAACTGTGACACCTGGATCTTAGACATTCCTTCCATTACAACCCTCTACACAGCCTTCAACAATCACAAATGTTCCTCCTCAGTTGGATAAAGAAAGGCACTGTTGCATTGCTCGTGGAGCTATGAATCAATACAACCATTCTGGAAAGCAACCTGGAGAAACTATAAAATATTTGGGAGTGTATACTATCAATGTTCATCCAGAAACTTTATGAGTCCAACTACAAAACATTCTTTGCAGAAATAGACAGAAGTAAATAATTCTATAAATATTAGTTACTTATAGGTAGCTTGAGCCAATATAATAAAAATTACTATGTTGCCTAAATTAATTTACTTATTCAGTGCTGTACCAAATTACCAGTGGAATATTTTATGGAGCTAAAAAAAATAATGAAATTCCCATGAAGGAATAAAGAGTAAAAATCTTAAGGGTAATAATAAAGGCCATTAGAGGACGACTCTATCAGTACCAAATCTCAAGTGGTAATCATCAAAATGATTTGGCAATGTTTAAAAAAAAGAGGTCAATTAGTGGGACAGATTAGGTCTACAACATATAGAAGCAAACAAACACAGTAGCACAGTGTTTGATAAATCCAAATATCCCAATTACTGGAGGAAGGATTCACTATGACAAAAACAGTTGAAAAAATTGGACAGCAGTTTGGTAGAAACTAGATTTGGACCAAGAACTCCCACCATATAGGAAAATAAATTCCAAATAGATACATGACCTAGCTATGAAAGGTTGCATTATAAGCAAATTAGAGGAGAAAAGAAATTGCCTTTTGGATTTATGAATGAGGGAAGAGTTCATGATTAAACAAGAGATAGAAAAGATCACATACAATAAAGTGGATGATTTTAAAAGTTTTAACACAAATCTAATAGTGAAGGTTAAAAGGGAAATAGGTAATTGGGGAAAATTCTTTGTAGCAAAGTTTTTCTAATTAAGGTCTTATATCCAAGATATAGTAGGAACTGATTCAAATTTATAAGATTAAGAGGTAGTACTTAACCTTCATTGCCCCACCAAAAAAAAAAAAAAAGAGGTAGTACAGACACTTTCAAAAGAAAGCTATCGGGGCAGCTAGATGGCACAGTGGATAGAGCACTGGCCCTGGATTCAGGAGGACCTGAGTTCAAATCCGACCTCAGACACTTGATACTTACTAGCTGTGTGACCCTGGGCAAGTCACTTAACCCCAATTGTCTCACAAAAAAAAAAATGGAAAGGCAGATTTTAGGGGCAGCTAGATGGCACAGTGGTTAAAGCACTGGCCCTGGAGTCAGGAGGATCTGAGTTCAAATCCGGCCTTGACACTTGACACTCACTAGCTGTGTGACCCTGGGCAAGTCACTTAACCCCCATTGCCTGCAAAAAAAAAAAAAAAGAAAAAGAAAAAGAAAGCTATCCAAGCTATCAACAAACATATGGAAAAATACTCTAACAAATAATTAGAAAATTGCAAATTAAAGCAACTTTGAGGTTCTTCCTCATACCCATCAGATGTGCAAAGATGACAAAAGAGGAAAAAGACAGATATTGGCAGGGCTTTGGGGAAACAGATACACTGGTAAACTTCTGGTGGAGCTGTGAATTTGTTCAGCCATTCTGGAAAGCAATTTGGAATCATGTCTGAAAACTTACTAAACTGTACATATCCTTTGGCCCAATTCTACCACTACTAAGCCTGAACCTCAAAGAGATCAAAGAAAGGAAAAGAACAAAAGTATCTACAGCAGCTTTTTTCATGGTAGCCCCAAATTGGAAACTAAAGGGGCTTATCAAAGTTGTGGCATATGAAAGTAATGGAATGTAATTATGCTATAAGATTATGAAATGGTTTCAGAGGAAAGTGGGAAGACCTCTACAAACGGATACAGAGAGAAGAAGAGTAGAGCTATGAGAACAATCTATACAATAATAACATTATAGAGAAGAGCATCTTTGAAAGTTTTACATATAAATTCAGTTTCTCCTATAGGTATACCAAGAATCTTAGACTTTTAGACATCCCCTAGAAGATTGATTGATCAGGAGAGTTCTCCACTCAACTCAAAGAGCACATATCTTCCCCTATATAAAATGGACCTGCTCCTGCTTCTTACAAAGACCATCTCTGATTTCTACCCAGTGACTGCAGTTCTGATTTATATCCTGTCTCCAGAACAACTAGGGAGAAAGATTACCCCAAGACCTATGCTTTGGACTAATGTGAGTAATTTAGAGGAGAGGAGAATTTATGGGGCTAGACGATTAGTTCATTTTAGACAAGTTGAGTTTGAGAAGTCTATAGGACAACCGGGGGTGGGGTGCAGTCAAGTGGAGATTCAAGTCTGGGAGAACCAAGGGAGGAAATGACATCCAGGAAGAAAAGAATGATCACTAGAGTAGTTGAGAAGTTAGGAGCAAGAAAAGGCAACAAGATTTACCAGTTCCGAGGTCACCGATAATTTTGAGGACAATGATTTCATTAGAGTGGTGGGAATGGAAACCAGGTTATAGGAACTGAGGTGAGGAAGTGGAAGAGGGAACGTAATTGACTCTAGGTATCTTATAGTTAAAGGAAAAAGAAATATTAGATGATATCTGGACAGAAGAGCAAAAGTGATCAGGGTGCTCAGAAGCACAGAGCATGGAATGGAGGAGTAATAGCAGTGGCAGTCAAGAGGTTCAGGAGATGAAGGACACCTCCAGTCCTGGGCAACTCAAGACCATGCCATTCCTCTGTCCTCCTTTGGAGGGACATTGTTGGGGGCACTGGCAATAGTGCTTATATCCTCTTCAGTGTAGGTGGCCCCAGAAATGGAATCATCTTTGTTTCAGGCTTTCATTGTTGAACACTCCCCAACCCTCCTTGGCTGACTTTCCTTGCAGAATATTAGTCTTTTGGCCTAATTCTGTCCCTGAAATCTACTCTTCCCAAATCTGGGGGAGACTATGCCTGGCTTCCTTCTTCTTCCCTATCTTGATCTCTATAATAGAATAGTTGCTTGTCCCTAAGGTTCTCTTCATTTTTATTTCAGTGGCCATTTCCTATTTTTTGTTGAGAAACAGGTGCAGATAGACAGTTTATTTTGGGGCTTCTACTTTTTGAAAGGTAAAATCATCATTAAGGGAAATCATTAATTTCTTTCTTTATTTTTTTTTAAGTGAGGCAATTGGGGTTAAGTGACTTGCCCAGGGTCACATAGCTAGTAAGTGTTAAGTGTCTGAGGCCGGATTTGAACTCAGGTACTCCTGACTCCAGGGCCGGTGCTCTATCCACTGCGCCACCTAGCTGCCCTGAAATCATTCATTTCTCAGCTGCCCTGCTTTTGGCAGAGACCTTCAGCAGATGTTTCTATGGCCTAGAAGATAAAGTTAAAATTCTACAGCCTGGATTTACAGGCCCACCATTAATCATTAGGACAGGAATCACCAGGAGGGTCTAACATCTGTCTGGAAGCTGCCATAGTTCTAGGCAGGCCCTCTGGCCTGTTAAGGGAAATGATATAGGTCTAGGGGCCAGGCAGATCCTAGTGTCTAAAATGTCTGAGTCCTCAAAAGCAGACCAATAAACAGGCTATAGAGCTATGACTTTTTTTTTTTTTTTACAGGGCAATGGGGTTAAGTGACTTGCCCAGGGGCACATGGCTAGTAAGTGTTAAGTGTCTGAGGCCGGATTTGAACTCAGGAACTCCTGAATCCAGGGCCAGTGCTTTATCCACTGCACCACTGTGAGATTTAAAATTGGATATTAGATCATAAATCTCCCCTACTTAACCTTTCCCTTAATTTATCTCCCAGACTAGTAAATGGAAGAAGCTTTTGGTTTTCTAGATAGACCTTTTATTGTTATGGTAGTCACAAGGTGATGTTGATTAGAAGGATAGGAAAGTAGAAACACAATACAAATCGTCTTAAGTCTAAGCTTAGTCTATATTTCTTATAAAAACTCACCAAAACCGAAGGCCACCTTTGGAGAGAGAGAGAGAGAGACCGTCTGTGCAATGCAGTCAGGAGACCAGCAGAGCAGGAAAAAGCCCCACTTCCGTTTTCTCCTTGTCTTTTAAGCTCGAACCCCTGAAGTCGAGTGCCTAGCAGGCAGTCTGACGTGCGCAGCAGGCAGACTGGCATGCGTAGCTCGTCTTTCAGTTATCCTAACCGACTGTTAAAAAACTTTCATATTTTTTTTTACCACACCACCTAGCCACCCTGAGCTATGACTTTTGAGCAGAGGCTATCCGTTTTCCTTGAAAAGGTAAAAACTCTCACAGAAATATCACTGAAGTTATTTATAGTCAACATAGTAGAGTGACACACATACAAAAATATTTCTAGCAGCCCTTTTATGGTGGCAAAGAATTGGAAATCGAGGGGATGCCCATCAACTGGGGAATAGCTGAACAAGTTGTGGTATATGAATGTAATGGAATACTATTGTGCTGTAAGAAATAATGAGCAGGCAGATTTCAGAAAAACCTGGAAAGACTTAAATGGACTGATGCTGAGTGAAGTGAGCAGGACCAGGAGAACATTGTACACAATAACAGCAACATTGTGTGATGATCAACTCTGATAGACTTAGCTCTTTTCAGCAATACAATGATTCAAGACAATTACAAAGGACTCATGATAGAAAATGTTCTCTACATCCAGAAAAAGAACTGTGGAATCTGAATGCAGATTGAACCATACTATTTTCACTTTTTTTGTTTTTTTTTTCTCTCTTGAGATTTTCCCCTTTTGTTCTGATTCTTCTTTCACAACATGAGTAACTTGGAAATGTGTTTAACATGATTATACATATATAGTCTATATCAAATTGCTTTCTGTCTTGTGGAGGAGAGAGGGAAGGGAGGGAAGGAGAAAAATTTAGAATTCAAAATCTTATAAAAACAAATGTTGAAAATGATCTTTACATGTAACTGGAAAAAAAAAAGATAGTGGAGTGAGAAGTTTGAAGGGAAATAGGCTCCTGGAACATCTTTCTCAAAAAACAACAAAGAAAAGAAAATTAACCCTAAAAATCCACACATGAAAATTGAACAACAAATGGTTGCACAAATAGAAAAGGAGCAAGCTGAAGAAAAATACTGATAAACAATACCACAGAGCAATGAACCAGCAAAAGCTTAAGAACTCAAATGGAAAGGAGAACAATGCCAAACATCCCAAGAGATCCCCTCAACTGGATAAATTTAAAGAAATTAAATAAGGGCTAACATTGGCAAGAAAATAATAAGACCTAATAATAATAATAATAATAACTAGTATTTATATAGTGATTTAGGGGTTGCAAAATGCTTTACAAATATCTCATTTTATCCTCATAACAATTCCTGGAGATAGAAACAATTATTATTCTCATTTTATGACGATATGATGAGGAAACTGAGATAAACAAAGGTTAAGTGACTTGTCCAAAGTTACTCAGCTAGGAAGTGTCTGAAGCCTGGCTCCAGGTCTAGTACCACTTTTATCTTTCCAGGGATATACACATAAATGATGAGGTTGACACATGCATTGCCAGAGCTATCTCAGTGTTTGGGAAGTATCAGGCTGCCTGCCAAACGGAAGGTCTACAGAGCCTTTGTGCTGACTTCATTGTTGTATGCTTGTGAAACCTGGGCAGTCTACCAGTGTCCAGTCTACCAGAAAATTGAACCGCTTTTATATGGATTATTTTTGGAAGAGTTGGAAAATCACCTGACAAAATGAGTACAGGACCCTGAGGTCCTTTCTTGAACTGAACTGTCAAGCATTCAAACTCTACTTCAGAGAGTGCAACTCAGATGATCTGGCCACAGTGTTCGAATGCCAAAAGTATATTTGCCTAATACACTATTTTGCAGAGAACTTACACAAGGCAGGTGCTCATAAGGTGGTCAGCAGAAGTGAAACAAGGACACTTTCAAGGTCTATCTGAAGAACTTTGGAATTGATTATGAGACAAGGGGAGATACTGGCACAGGATCATCCAGCATGGCATGATCAGGATCAAAGAAGTTGCTGTGCTATATGAGAATTGTAGTAGCTTAAAAGAAATATGAGATGTACAAATTTAGAGCCATCTCCATCCCAAATGTTCATACAGACTATTTGTGCCCCACCTGTGGTAGAGCATTTGGAGTTCATATTGATCTGATCAGTCACAGTTGGACACACTGTACCTTGACCCCAACATAGTGATGTCATTTTGGTCCTCTTCAAGCATGAAGGAGAAACAACAACAAACAATCCACTGCACCATCAAGTTGCCTCCAAAATAAAGGAACAGTGTAGAACATTTAAAAATGCTTAAAAAAGAATAAAGAGGAAATATTATTTAAAAGATCAATGTGGGGGTAGCTAGGTGGTGCAGTGGATAGAGCACTGGCCCTGGAGTCAGGAGTACCTGAGTTCAAATCCAGCCTCAGACACTTAACACTTACTAGCTGTGTGACCCTGGGCAAGTCACTTAACCCCAATTGCCTCACTAAAAAAAAACCCAAACACAAAAAAAACCCCCAAAACAAAAACAAAATAAAAGATCAATGTGGAGAACATAGGAAAAAGCCTGAAAGAAATGGATTCAATCAATAAGAGACTTAGACCAAAAAATAGCATTATTGATAATGTGGTCCATCTATGGGAAAAATAATCCCAGAAAAATAACTGAATTATCTAAAGAAAAAATGCAGATTCAAGTGATAGACTTAAAAGATCAAGATGCATCAACCTTAGCATTACAGAAATAACAATTTAGGAAAGCAAAAAAACATGAAGAAAATATTTTAAGAAATCATCAAAGAAAAACTCCCAGAATGAACAAAAAAATACAATAATAATGCAAAGAGAAAGAATCCACAGGACCTTGTTAAGGAAAAATCCAAGATTCAGTCCATTCAGACACATTTTAGTTAAATTCTAACATGGGAATAAGAAAAAAATGCTACAAGCTTCAAGAAGAATAACAAATAAACTGTGATAGACTTGATTCTTCTCAGCAATACAATGGTCCAAGATGGTTCCAAAGGACTCATGATAGAAAATGCTCTCCAAATCTAGAAAAAAAAAGAACTGTGGAATATGGATGCAGATTGAACCATACTATTTCTTTTGTTTTTGGTGCTGTTTTTTTTTGAGGTTTTTCCTTTTTGCTCTGATTCTTCTCTTATAACATGACTAATGCAGAAATATGTTTAATGTTATTGCACATATATAACCTATATCAGATTACTTGATATTTTGGGGAGGCAGGAAGGGAGAGGAAGGAGGGAGAACAATTTGAAACTAGAAATCTTATAGAGACAAATGTTGAAAACTATCTCTACATGTAATGGGAAAATAATAAAATTTACAATTAAAAAAAAGAATAACAGAAATAATATACCAAGGCACATTATTAAAAATTATAGGGGCAGCTAGGTGGCGCAGTGGATAGAGCACTGGCCCTGGAGTCAGGAGGACCTGAGTTCAAATCCGACCTCTGACACTTAACACTTACCAGCTGTGTGACCCTGGGCAAGTCACTTAACCCCAATTGCCTCACTAAAAAATAAATAAATAAATAAATTATAGCAGACTTATCATGTAGGAAAAGGGCTGCTGGAAAAATGTTATAATATATACAAGATGAAGAAGCATAGGCCATAAGCACAGAGTTATCTATCAAGCAAATCTTAGCATTTTGTATGAAAACAAGAGATATACATGTGAAAAGCATTTAGACTTTAAAATTTTCTTAGGGACATATGCATTTACTTTTTTAAAAGCTATTTTTTAAAATTAAAAAGTGTATATTTTCTCTTCCTCCCCACCATTGCCATTGAGAAAGAAAAAAAGAATAACAAGACCTTCATAACAAATATGCACAGTCAAGCAAAAATAATTCTCACATTGACCATATTCTAAAAGGATCTGTGCATTCCAAAGAATCTTTGAACAATGACAACCCTCTAAGCAAAAGGAAAAAAAAGGTAAGTATTCAAAGATAGATCTATAATGGTGCAGTGGAGAGTGAGCTGAACTTGAAGTTAGGAAGAGGAGAGGGGCTGGATCTATGGTTTCATTAGTGTAAGGAACTGCATGATGAAGAAACTCCCTTTACCAATCAATGGAAGTAGCATCTTCTCTGCAATTTAATGTCTTAAGAGTTGCCCTGGGTCACACAGTCCTGTCTACGACAGAAGCAGGACTTCTGCCTGGGTAGTCTTGTGTCAAGTCCGTGATACTTCTGTGTGACTATATAGAACTTACATAAAATCTGATCATTGCTGGCAGACTTCACAGAAGACACAGGCACATATGGAAAAGCAGAGATGTCACATACTACATTTAAAGATCATAACGCAACAGTTAGAATGTATTATATAATGAATATGTGGTAGGTATGACTAAAGAGGTACCTCACCTCCTTCTATTGTCTTCTGAATAAGGTGTGGAATTCTCAAGACAAGATCAACCCTTTGACAAAGCATAGACAACCAATAGTATTCTTTAAAGGAACATGTACTTTCCAGAGTGGAAATTAATAGGATGGTTACTAGGAAGACAAGTTGAAAAATGAGAAAAGTACAGCTAGAGACATCTCTGTAATGATGACTCTGAGACTGATGACATTAATGAAAGGAATGTCAAGTTTAACAAAAAGGCTAAAGGATTCTGTGGAAAATGAATAGCAGCTGGCATTAAAGAGAAATGGGAAAGAACAGTTGTCTGAACTCCTTGGGGAAATATCTCAAAGAACATTGTAGGAGAGTTAATGCAGCCTCCTGGTAAATTGCTATCAATGAACTGTACCAATAAAGCAGGATTTATTATCTTCCCTATTCAATATTCAGACAGAAATGCATTTACATATTATATTTCTTGATGTATGTTTTTGAGCTCAGAAGAATTGCTCTGTGTTGTTTATTTTAGGAAGAATATGCCTTGTGTAAAACTTAATTGATAAGGAAATTTTACATGGTAATTGAGTACTAGACCTGAAGTCAAGAAGACCTGGTTTCAGGGGCAGCTGGGTAGCGCAGTGGATAGAGCACTGGCCCTGGATTCAGGAGGACCTGAGTTCAAATCTGGCCTCAGACACTTGACACTTACTAGCTGTGTGACCTTGGGCAAGTCACTTAACCCTCATTGCTCCGCCAAAAAAAAAAAAAAGACCTAGGTTCAAGTTCAGCTTCTGACACTTACCAGATGTGTGATTATTGGCAAGTCATTAACCTCTCTAAGCTTTAGTTTCCTCATCTGTAATGATGAATACAACAATACTTGTAGAATTTGCCTAACCAGGTTGCAATTGGAGGCTCAAATGTGATTGTGTATGTAAAGTGCCTTATAAGTTTTAACATGTTATATAATGTCAGGTATTATTGTTTGTAATGCTGAGTCCTTGTTACCTTCCTGACACCATACTGATGATGACATTCATGGCTAGTTCATAAAATGATCTTCATCCTTAGGCTTGGCTTTTTAAAGGGGACCCCAGGGGGTTGAAAGTTGGAGAGACAGATAGCTTGAACAGAGACAGAAGGGGCACTATATATCCAGACTCACTTCTCTGGATGAAGACATGTACAAGCCTGAGGTCCTAGGGATAGGTACAATGGAGGAAGCTTTAGAGAGGCCAGGAGTTCCTGGGTCAAGTCAGGTGAGGAAGAAACTAGAGAGCTAGAAACACTGGAATGAGAATAAGAAAATAACAGAGAAGTTCCTGAACAAAGCAAACAGAAAACAGAAAAAGATAAATAAGTGAGATAAGAACATAGATTAATACTAAAAATGGAAATATTAAATATATTAAAGAGCAGGTTTTTTTCTAAAACCTAAAAAATTGGTGGGTAGTGAGATAATCTAATAAAAAAAGAACAGGGGCAGCTAGGTGGTGCAGTGGATAAAGCACTGGCCCTGGATTCAGGAGGACCTGAATTCAAATCTGATCTCAGGCACTTGACACTAGCTGTGTGACCCTGGGCAAGTCAATTAACCCTCACTGCCCTGCCCCCCCCCCAAAAAAAAAAGAAAGAAAAGAAAAAAAGAACAGACCCAAATTACCAATGCTAGAAACAAGAAAGGCAAAATAACAAGGGTAAAAGAAATCAAGAAAATGATCACAGATTATTCTATATAATGTTAAACTAATTCTATATGCTGTTAAACTTGAGGATTTTTTTTAAATAATGAAAGTATTTTATTATTTTCCAGTTATTTGTAAAGATAGTTTTCCACATTTGTTTTCATAAGATTTTTAGTTCCAAATTTTTCTCCCTTCCTTCCTTCCCTCCCCACTCCCCAAGACAGAAAGCAATCTGATATAGGTTATATAGGTACAATTACATTACATATATTTCTGCGATAGTCATGTTGTGAAAGAAGAATCAGGACACAAGAGGAAAACCTCAAAAAAGAAAAAAAAAACAACCAAAAAATAGAAACAGTATGGTTCAATCTACATTCAGATTCTACACTTCTTTTTTCTGGATGTGGAAAACATTTTCCATCATCAGTTTTTTGGAATTGTCTTGGATCATTGCACTGCTGAGAAGAGCCAAGTCTATCACAGTTGATCATCATACAATATTGCTGTTACTGTGTACAGTGTACTCCTGGTTCTGCTCACTTCACTCAGCATCAGTCCACTTAAGTCTTTCTAGGTTTTTCTGAAATCTGCCTGCTCATCCATCATTTCTTACAGCACAATAGTATTCCATTACATTCATATACCACAACTTGCTTAGTCATTCCCCAATTGATGGGCATCTCCTCAATTTCCAATTCTTTGCCACCACAAAGAGAGCTGCTAGACATATTTTTGTCCATGTGGGTCCTTCCTCCTCCCCCCCCCACCTTTTTTTTTGCAATGAGGGTTAAGTAACTTGCCCAAGGTCACACAGCTAGTAAGTGTCAAGTGTCTGAGGCTAGATTTGAACTCAGGTCCTCCTGAATCCAGGGCCGGTGCTTTATCCACTGCACCACCTAGCTGCCCCCCTTTCCCCTTTTCTATGATCTCTTTTGGATACAGACCTAGCAGTGGTATTATTGGGTCAAAGTGTATGCACAGTCTCATAGCCCTTTGGGCACATAAACTTGAGGATTTAAAATAAATGAATGATTCTCTGGAGAGGCATAAAATAAATGATCAAAGCAAGAAGTAGATTACTCCCGAGTCCTCAGTAGGATGGGGCACACAGATTGGAACCAAAGGAGATTCAAAGGAAATCATAAGCAGGTGGCATTAACAAGGTGTTAATGAGTTAAATGAAGTAAGAGATGTGAGGGCATGAATTAATTATTTAATTGATCCCCTAATTAAATTGGAAGGGCAGCTTTCCATTATTTGACCAAGGTCTTTAAAAGGCTAAGCTTGTCAGCTCTGGGACATGATGATGATGCCAGCAACAACTACAAAGATGATGATACTGATAACGGATACTGACGTAGCATTTCAAGGTTGTCAAAATATTCTATGTGTTACTTGATTTGAGCCTTGCAATGGCCCTTTAAGGTAGGTGCTACTTTTATACCCACTTTACATAAGAAGAAGCTGAAGCTGAGAGAGTTTAAGTGACTTTCTCATGTTTACATAGCTAATAAGCATTTGAAGCAGAATTTTTTTTTTTAGTAAATAGTATTTTATTTTTTCTAATTGCATGTATTTTGTTTGTTTGTTTGTTTGGTGAGGCATCAGGGTTAAGTAACTTGCCAAGGGTCACACAGCTAGTAAGTGTGAGAAGCCAGATTTGAACTCAGATCCTCCTGCCTCCAGGGCACCTGCTCTATCCACTGCACTACCTACTTGCCCCTTTTCAGTTACATGCAAAAATAGTTTTCAACATTTGGTTTTTTTATAAGATTTTGAGTTCCAAGTTTTCTACCTTTTTCCAAGATGACAAGAAATCCGATATTGATTATTCATGTACAATCATGTTAATCATATTTCCACACTAATCGTGTTGTGAAAGAAGAAACAGAACAAAAGGGGAAAAAAAACCCCACAAAAAACAAAACCCCCCAAAAGGTGAAAATAATATGTTGAAGTAGGATTTGAATTCAGGTCTTTCTGACTCTAAGTCCAGCACTCCACAACATCATACCTGAGGCAGGGAATAGAGTTGTGAAAGGTGGTCCTCACTTCCCTCCTGCTCTCCCCCCCAACTATATCAAAAGGCAATGAAGTGAGGCAGCTAGGTGGCACAGTGGATAGAGCACTGGCCCTGGAGTCAGAAGGACCTGAGTTAAAATCTGGCCTCAGACACTTGACACTAGCTGTGTGACCCTGGGCAGGTCACTTAATCCCAATTGCATCACCAAAAAAAAAAAAAAGGCAATGAAGGGCGCAGCTAGGTGGTACAGTGGATAAAGTACTAGCCCTGGATTCAGAAGGACCTGAGTTCAAATCTGGCCTCAGAGACCTGACCCTTACTAGCTGTGTGACCCTAGGCAAGTCACTTAACTCTCATTGCTCCACCCCAAAAGGCAATGGAGATGGGAGAAGGGAATTTACTCATCCCTCCTCACTATTGACCATGGTACCTTGAAATAAAATTACTCACACAGATGTAGCCATTGTATCTAATAAATACAAAGATCCAATGGCCAGTGAGAAAAGGTGAAAAGAGAAGATGTTGGGGTCCTTCAGTACCAGAGGGGTAGTTGCACTGGCCACATGCTTCCTAGACAGGTGCTCCCAATATGTGAATCTCATTACCAGTGTACTCTAGCTTACTTAAATGAACTGTGTCTTCTCATTGACACTGCATGGATTTGTGAGAGAGTTTATGGTTTATGAGGGAATGTTGTAGAGTTACTCTGCTCTTACTGTGCCATCTTAGGAAATGATTTTGTTTTATACTAGTTGTATGTACTAGATGACTGCTAAAGGTGGAAGAACTGGTGGATCTCATGAGCTATTTTTAGGAGTGCTGATGCCTTTAACTTCGAGATGGTCACCAGCCCACTGGGGGAGCCAAATTGTGGATACTAATATGAGGGCAAGAGTTGAGGGAGAAATTGCCTAGATTTTAGTAAAGCATATGACTTTAATACAATTCTTTGGATAAGTTGGAAGAATATAGGCTAGATCATAATGTAATTTGGTGGATTTAAAACTGATCAAATGACTAGATCCAAAGAGTAGTCATTAATGATTTGATGTCATTTTGGAAGGAAGTTTCCAGTGGAATGCTTTAGAATTCTGGTTTTGGCCTCATGTTTTTTGATATTTTTATCAATGATTGGGACAAAAGCACACATGTCATATCTATCAAATGTTTATCCATATGAAAAATTTCTCTAAGTCATTAATAGAGAAATTAATGTTAAAACTGGAAAAGATAGCTATCAAAAGATCATAAATCTGGAAATGGAAGGACCCCTAATAGTCAATGAGCCCAGCCTCTTCACTTTACACATGAGGAAATTGGGGCTCAGATACATGAAATAACTTTTCCAAGGTCACACAGGTGGTAAGTGGAAGAATTGAAATTTGAGCCCAAATTCTCTGATTCCAAGTCTAGCATTCTTTCTTCTACATCATTTAGCCTTTCTAGCACATTGAATGTCAGTCAGGATCCAAAAAGATTTGGACTGGTTGGAATATTGGATGGAATCTAATAAAATTAAAGTCATAGAGGGGCAGCTAGGTGGTACAGTATATAAAGCACTGTCCCTGGATTCGGGAAGACCTGAGTTCAAATTTGGCCTCAGACATTTGACACATACTAGCTGTGTGACCTTGGTCAAGTCACTTAACTCTCATTGCCCCACCAAAAAAAAAAAACAACAAATAAAGTCATAGAGATAAATGTAAAGCATTACCCATGAATTAAAAAAAAATCAACTTCACAAGTATAATATAGAGTGGTATGATTAGACACTTGTATGAAAAAGAGCTTAGAGTTGCAGTGAACTACGATAGCAATGTTTGTCAACATTGTGAAATGGGGGCCAAAAACATGTATGAGGTCTTAAACATAAAGAGAATCGGAATGTCCAGGACTAGGGAAATGGTCAGAACATACTTATTCATTTCTGGTTTCTACATTTTAGGACAAGTTGAACACTGTCCAGGGAAGGACAACCATGATGATGAAGAGTTTGAAAACCAGGCCAATTGAGGAACAAGGGATATTTAGGCTGGAGAAGAGAAGACTTGAGAGGAGATAATAGCTGTCTAAGTATTTGAAGGCTTGTCTTTCCAAAGAGGGATTAAACTTGTTCTATTTGGCTTCAGAGGGAAAAACTAGGAACAATGGGTGATAGTTATAAAGAACCAAATTTAGGGGTAAAACAAAGATGTCCATTATCATTATTATTACATAACATAGTGCTAGAAATGCTAACTGTCACAATAAGACAAGAAAAAGAAACTGAAGGAATTAAACATAGGCAGAGAGGAAACAAAACTATCACTTTTTGCAGAAGATACTTAGAGAACCTTAGAGAGTCAACTAAAAAATGAATTGAAGCAATTAATGACTTCAGCAAAGTTGCAGGATATAAAACAAACCCACATAAATCATCAGCTTTTATGAATGTTAAAAATCTAGCAGGAAGAGATAAAAAGAAAAACTCCTTTTACAATAACTCTACAGACAATATAAATACTTGGTAGTCTACCTGCCATGACACACACACAGTAATGATATGAATACAATTACAAAAGACTCTTTATACAAATAAAGACAGATCTGAATAACTGGAGAAGTATTCATTGCTTTTGGGTAAAGTGAGATACTATAGTAAAATGACAATACTACCTAGATTAACTTGCTTATTAAGTGATGTACTAATTAAACTACCAAGGAATTACTTTATAGAAACTTAAAAGATAACAAAATTCATCTGGAAGATCTAAAGGTAAAAAAATATCAAGGGAATTAATGAAAGAAAGTAGGAAGGAATGGAGCCTAGTAGCTAGTGCAGATTTCAAACTATACTACAAAGCAATAATCATCAAAACAATTTTATACTAGGCAAGCTATAGAGAGGTTAATCGGTAGAGCAGATTAGGTATATAATAAAGAGAAGCAAAGGACCACAGTAACTCAATGTTTGATAAACCCAAAGATCTCAGGTATTGAAGAAAACTCACTATTTGACAAAAACTGTTGGGAAAACTGGAAAGCAGTCTGGCAGAAACTAGATAAAGTCCAACATTCACACCATATATTAAGACAGGCTCCAAATGGGTACATGATTTACACATAAAGGGTGACATCATAAACAAAATAGAGGAGCATGGAAGAAATTACCTCTCAGATCTACAGATAGGGGAAGAGCTCATGACTAAACAAGAAATAGAGAGGTTCACAGGAGGTAAAATGAATAATTTTGGTCACATAAATTAAGTCATTTGTTTTTGTACAAACATGATCAGTGCAGTTAAAATTAGAAGAGAAGGAGAAAGTAAATTTAAAAATCTTTGCATCAAGTTTCTCTGATAAAGATCTCATTTCTAAGACACATAGGGAACTGATTAAAATTTTAAGAATAAGAGCCATTACCCAATTAATAAATGGCCAAATTCTGATAATTTTACCACAAATGGCCTATCACAATTCCAGAGGACTCTTGATGAAGCATGCTATCCAGGTCCCTCCAGATAATAGACTCAGAGTGCAGATTGAAATATACATGCACACACATATCTGTATATAGTTAATGCTGGAATTTGTTTTGTTTGGCTATATATTATAATGAGTTTTGGTTTTTGTTTTCTCAATGAGGGCAGGGAGAGGTGGGAGGGAGAGAATTCAGAGTTGAGAATAAAATAAAATTGAATTTTTAAAAAAGAAAAAGATTTAGGTTTGATGTAAGGAAAAACTTAACAATTAGAGCTATCCTAAAGTAGACTGAGCTGCCACACAAAGCAGTAGTTTCTTAATTACTAGACATCTTTAAGTAAAGACTGGATGACTATTTGTTGGGTATTTTATAGACTATGCCATTGTAAAGAGAAGAAACAGGATGTGAGAGTGATGAAGGTGATGTGTGGTGCCAAGTGCTGGACTAATCATCGATTTATCTTCTCCAAGATAAATATTCACATTCCACAAAAGTTGCAGCCCCAAGGCAAGATGACTACCAGAAGACAAGGTCAATAGATTAGAGCACTTCCTGTTCCTTACACATGCCCACTCTTCCTATTGATTGTATATTTGTATGCCCCAGAGTTATGAGAGAAATATTTTATTGCTAAATGACAAATAAAGGTAAACTCATTGGTGGGAGCTTGTGAGCAACAGATTTGTGTAGATATCAACCCTACATGTGTAGACGCCTGTGGGACCAATATTTGAGTTAGGTGGTGCCCCAAGTACCACATGTAATACTGTATATCAACCTCTTTATGGTCACTTTACTTGAGTTTCCTAAAGGAACCGAAAGGGGGCAGCTAGGTGGCGCAGTGGATAGAGCACCGGCCCTGAAGTCAGGAGTACCTGAGTTCAAATCCGGCCTCAGACACTTAACACACACTTACCAGCTGTGTGACCCTGGGCAAGTCACTTAACCCCAATTGCCTCACTAAAAAAAAAAACAAAACAAAAAGACCCCACACCATTCATCTAAAGGAACCGAAAGGGTGTAGAGCAGCTCTTATCTAAACGTTTTCTCCCTTCTCCCCCTCCAGTATTATGTACATAGCTGCTACTTATTTATTTATTTATTTGTTTATTTATTTATTTATTTGCGTGCTACTTATTTTTAATTCAACATTTGCTACCAACTACATCCAAGGCACTGTACCGAACACTGGTAATAAGAAGGCAAAAAGGAAGAACATTCCTTGTCCTCTTCGAGCTTACATTCTACTAGGGCATGCATCTTCTCTAGAGGGAAGTAAATACTAGAAAATGTGTTTAATATCTATTGAATTTGTGGTGGAATTGTGAGCTCTTACAGGTTAGGTCTTAGGCTTCCTTTCCTTCATAAGGAGATAAGCATACGACAGATGTGGAATGAATTTTTTTTAATTGGACAGAAAGTTGCTGTGTCTCTGCGCTGAGATGTGTACACTGTAGTTAGTTTATAGGCCTGCTTGAATGAATACTGATAATATAATTTTGTGCTGTCCAGTCCAAGATGAAGGCCAGCCACGTTACAGGTTGTGCATGTGAGATATTAGGCATGGAGACACATAGGAGCATCATTTCGTCCCTAGCCCTGGTTCTTAACCTCACTGCATCCTGGGATTTGTAGTCCGGTCCTCGAACTTCTATCCCGAAAACGAATGTTGAAACCACAACTCCCAGCAGCCCTCTCGCCTGGGGCAGTTTCAGAGCGCATCTTCTTCGCGGGAGGCCAAGAAAGGGACAGCGACCTAGGCGAACAGACTGGCCAGAGGACCCGCCTCCCGGAGCCTAACGGCGCTGCGTGATTGGCTAGAGCCTCAGGATTGGGGGGAGGAGAGGGAGCCCCGATGGCCGGAGGGGGGCGTGTCTGCGCCTGCGGTTCGGTGGTGGCGCGGCCGGGGCCGGCTGCTAGGTGAGAATCGGGGATGCTGCTGAGGGCCCCCTTTTTGCGGGGCTGAGGGCGGGCTGGTCTGTGGGACATCCCGAGGGCTGGGGGTCGGGCTCTCATCCCCGCTTGTCTCCTCGCGCGGTGCTGCGCCAGTGGAGCGAGGCTGGGATACGCCCCTCTCCTGCCCCCTGCGGGCGGGTCCGGCCTTGGCCGAGGCTGGCGCGGAGCCTGGGGATGAAGATGAGGATAAGGATGAGCATTGGTCTGGGGATGAGAACCTAGAGGCGAGCGCTGGGGCGCGTGCTGCTTGCCAGAGAACCTGGGGGCGGGGCTCAGACACCTGTCCTTTTACTCCCCTCCCTCCCATCCCACACAAGATCCTTTCAGCTATACCAGGGGCTCTCTCCGCCCCGTCCAGCCCGAGTCCAGAAGCCTCACCAGTACCCGAATCCTGAAGCTAGTAACTTGGAGTTACTAGCCTCACGTACCTCCTTGCACCTTCGCACACCTTTAACATGGTTCCCCGGGTGTGAAGACGCGGGCTGGTCTATGGGATGTCTTCATACCTCTTCCCAGGTCCCTTTCTACACCGTATAAAGGGTAGGCTTGGCTTCTGGGGTTTTATCCTTTTAACAGTACCACAGATGTGGGGTGGGAGGGGCTGGGGGCCTGGACCATAGGATAAAGGAGGATTGAACTAGAAAGTGTATCTGCTTGCAGGGAACCAGTGTAATCCTCTGAAGCACCTAAACGTTTTACTCGGACCATTTTGGAATAATAACTGGCATTTCTATCTTTTGAACAATATGAGAAGTATGGATAGAGAGCTGATCTTGGAGCCAGCACAACCAGGGTTCAGATTTCCCATCTGACACGTGGCTGTGTGACCCTGAGCAAGTCATTTAATCTCTTAGTGCTCTAGGCAATTCTCTCAGCAATAAATTGCAAAGGAGGTATTGACCTGCTTTAGTAGAAGGAGTTTCCTTAGTGGGGGAATTCTTTACTCCAATGAAATCACAAGTCCAATCTCTATCACCTATTTCCTGGCACAGTTTATGAATTTGTTTTATTTGATTTTCACAACTCTGGGAGCTTATTAGAAATTATTCCATTTTTTTATGAATGAAGAAACTGAGATTTTGAGAAGGTAAGTGATTTACTCAGAGTCCTAAAGCTAGTAAATAATTCAGGATTCCATCCAAGTAGGGGGGTATTTCTGCTTCACAGAAGCACATCAGGAGACTGTGGGGGCCTCAGAGGAGTGGTGGGACTAGGCAGCCTGTCAGATGACTTCAAAGGTCCTTTCCAGTTCTAAAACATATATCTCCACAGAACCTCTGGCCCTTTGAATGAGGTGCTTTTTAAAGGTTACTGTACATCAAATCATAGGAGGAAATGCTTTAAGAAACAACTTTTATAAGGTAGAGTAACTTTTCTGTCACCTTTTAAAAAGTTTTGACAGGGATCACACACAGGCAGCTTCCTTAGCAGCAGCAGCAACAGCTGTAGCTGTGGCTATAGCAGAGATGGAAATGCAATCCTATTACGCGAAGCTTTTGGGAGAGCTGAATGAGCAACGCAAGAGGGACTTCTTCTGTGACTGTAGCATCATCGTGGAAGGAAGGATCTTCAAAGCCCATAGGAACATTCTCTTTGCCAACAGCGGATACTTCCGAGCTCTGCTGATCCACTATATTCAGGACAGCGGGAGGCATAGCACAGCCTCTTTGGACATTGTTACTTCCGAAGCCTTCTCTACTATCCTGGACTTCCTCTATTCAGGGAAACTGGATCTGTGTGGGGAGAATGTGATTGAAGTCATGTCAGCCGCCAGCTACCTACAGATGACAGACGTGGTAAACTTCTGCAAGACCTATATCCGCTCCTCACTTGACATCTGCCGGAAGATGGAGAAGGAAGCGGCAGCGGCAGTGGCTGCAGCCGCAGCGGCAGTAGCTGCTCACCAGGCTGATGGAGGGAGTTCTGCATCTGTCCGGGAGATGACTGCTTGTGGTCCCAAAAGTCAGTGCCCCATCTTGGTGCCCTTAGCAGAGGAAAGAGAAGAGGTTGGGGACTGCCCCCAAGATACCCCTTGTGAGGATTGTACCAGTTGTCACCCGCTGGAGCTAGTGGGGAAAGGCCCCCCAGGTAGTGATTCTGTGGATGACTTCCCTTCTCTGCCCAAAGGGACAGAACCCAAAGTAGAGTTTGACCCCGATGAAGCAGAGGTTGAAATTGACGTTGGTGACCGGTTGCAGCAGTATTCAGCCCCACTGGCCCTGGAACCCATGGAGGGAGGCCTGCCTGGGAGCCAGGCCTTGGACCTGGCCTGTAATAATTACCACATGAAGCAGTTTTTGGAGGCCCTCTTGCGCAACAGTACAACCCAGAGCAAAGAGGATGCTGCCCCCTTTTCTCGAGGTTTTGAGAGTAGACCAGAGGATGCAGGAATGGCAGTGAGCTCTGTGATGGACATCCCAAGTGACTGGTATGGAGAAGATGCAGGTGAGATCATCATCTACTTCTGCTAGCCTACCATCTGTACCTCTCATCTGGCACTTACCACACATAGCCATGTGTTCTTCATCACCCACATTTACTGAGTGCCTGTGAGAGCCCTAGAGTCCTAGGTTCAACTTTATAAATGTTTATTGAGTGCCTGCTATGGGCAAGGCACTGTGGTAGGCACTGGGAATACAGAGATACCCTCAAGGAGCTTACATTCTAGTAGGCAGAAGCAACATGTATACAGATAAGTAAACATTAAGAGTAAAAAAAAAAATAAGGGAGGGCAGATTGGGGGAGGGGCAGTCAGAAGCAAAACACTTTTGAGGAGGGATAGGGTAAAAGAAGATTTTTAAAAGAATAAGAAAAGTAACAGTTCTAGATTATTAAGAACTTGGGGGCAACTAGGTGGCGCAGTGGATAGAGCACCGGCCTTGGATTCAGGAGGACCTGAGTTCAAATCTGGCTTCAGACCCTTGACACTTACTAGCTGTGTGACCCTGGGCAAGTCACTTAACCCCAATTGCCTTACCAAAAAAAAAAAAGATTATTAAGAACTCGAAGGGGTCTTAAAGATCATTTAGTTCAACCCTTTCATTAGACAGATGAGGTAAGTAAATTGAGGCTAAGGGAGGGGAAGTGACTTACTTAAGACCACTGAATGCCAAAGCTGGGACCAGAGGCTAAAGTCACCAGACTGCTAGTCCTGAGCTTCTGGAACTGTACCACATTAGCTCCGTCTTCTCCAGGAGCATTTGCTTACATACCCTCCATATTATTCTTTTTTAAAAAATACATTTTTATTTATTTCATTATTTTCCAATTACATGTAAACAAATTTTTAACAATCATTTAAAAAAATTTCAGTTCCAAAATTCTCTTCCTCCTTCCTGCCCCTTTCTCCTCCTTGAGAAAGCAAGCAATTTGATAGTGATTATACATGTGAAGTTATGCAAAAACATATTTCCATTTTAGCCATGTTGCAAAAGAAAACACAAACTAAAACAATCAAAACAAAGAGTCAAAAAAAGTATGTTTCAGTCTGCATTCAGAGTTCATCAGTTTTCTCTCTGGAGGTGGAGAGCATTTTTCATCATGAGTCCTTTGGAATGGGCTTGGGTCATTGTCTTGATCAGAGGACCTAAATCTTTCATAGTTGATCAGTCTCACAATATTGCTGTTATTGTGCTTAATGTTCTCTGGGTTGCACTCACTTCACTTTGCATCATCAGTTCATATCATGGTTTTTCTGAAATCATCCTGCTCGCCATTTCTTATAGCACAATAGTAATCCATCATAATAATCCATCACAATTTATTCATCCATTCCCCAATTGATGGGCATCCCTTCAATTTCCAATTCTCTGCCACCACCTTATTTTTACCACCTACTGGGACAACTGCAGCAACTGTCAAACAGGTAAGATTCTCTATGCATTCCAGTTCATCCTTCACATGCTGCCAGATGGATGTTTCTTATGTATTGATCTGGTGATAAGATCCTTGATCCATTATACATCTAGAACTAGGAGGGACCCTACAGGTCATTTAATCCAACCCCTTCATATCACAAGCAATCAATGAATAAACAGCTGTGAAGTGCCTTGGCATTGTGCTAAGCACTGAGGCTATTAAAATGAGGCAAGAGAGGGCAGCTAGGTGGTGCAATAGATAAAGCACTGGCCCTGGATTCAGGAGTACCTGAGTTCAAATCCGGCCTCAGACACTTGACACTCACTAGCTAGCTGTGTGACCCTGGGCAAGTCACTTAACCCCCATTGCCCCCCCCCCACAAAAATTTTTTTAAAATGAGGCAAAAATTTAGTCCTTGCCCTCAGGGAGCTTACAGTCTAATGGAGAAGACATGTACAGGATAAATAGGAAATAATTAACATAGGGAAGGCACTAGAATTAAATAGGGTTGGAGAAGGTTTCTTGTAAAATGTGGAATTTTAGTTGGGACTTAAAGTCAGTAGTTGGAATGGAGGAGGAAGAGCATTCCAGGCATGGGGGACAACCAGAGAAAATGCCTAGGGGCAAGAAATGGAATATCTTGTTCATAGAACAGCCAAGAAGCCAGTGTCACTAGATCAAAGAGAATATTGGTGGGGAGGGTGTCACATGTAAGAAGACTGGAAAAGTGTGAGGGGGCTAGGCTAAAAAGGGCTTTGAATGCCAAACAGAGCACTTTGTATTTGATCCCTGAGGCAATGGGAAGCCACTGAAGTTTACTAAATGGGATGTGTGTGTGAGAGAGAGAGCGAGACAGAGAGAGAGAGAGAGAGATAGAAAGAGAGAGAGAGAGAGAAAGAGAGAAAGAGAGAGAGAGAGGCAGCTAGATGGCACAGTGGATAGAGTACAGGCCCTGGAATCAGGAGGACCTGAGTTCAAATCCAGCCTCAGACACTTGACACTTACTAGTTGTGTGACCCTGGGCAAGTCACTTAACTCCAATTGCCTGAGCTCCCCCTGCCCCCCAAAAAGAGAGAAATGCTTTAAGAAACAACTTTTATAAGGTAGAGTAATTTTTCTGTCACCTTTTAAAAAGTTTTGACAGGGATCACACACAGGCAGCTTCCTTAGCAGCAGCAGCAACAGCTGTAGCTGTGGCTATAGCAGAGATGGAAATGCAATCCTATTACATGAAGCTTTTGGGAGAGCTGAATGAGCACATGATTGCACCTGCACTTTAGGAAACTCACTTTAGTGACTGAATGCAGGAGGATGGATTGTGGGAGTGGAGAGAGACTAGAGGCAGGCCGATCCATCAGCAAGTGGAGATGAGGGCCTGTGCTAGAGTGGTGGCTACGTCAGAGGAGAGAAGGAGGAGTATTTCAGAGATGTTGCAGAGGTGAAAGTGACAGGACTTGGCGACGGCTTGGATATACAGGGTTGAAGAGAATGAGGAGTCCAGGATGACTTCTGGGTTCTGAGCTCGAAGGACTGAAAAGATGGTATTGCCTTCCACAGTAACGGGGGATTGGGGGAAAGATAATAAATTTTGTTTTGTACTTATTGAGTTTAAGATGTCCACTGAACATCCAGTTCAAGATGTCTGAAAGGCAGGTGGAGATACAAGATTAGATGTCAGCAGAAAGGCAGGATAGGTAAATTTGAGAATTATTAGTATAGACATGATCATTAAATAAAAAATATGGAATACTTTACAAAATTGCATGTCATAACCCAGTGTTTGATAAGGTGGAAAACATAAATTATCTAGGGAAAAACTTCATATTTATTCAAAACTGTTGAGAAAACCAGAAAGCAGGCAGGCAGAAATTGGGCTTAGACCAACATTTAAAACCACACTCCACAATACATTCTAAATGGATCTGACCTTAATATTAAAGATTGTACTATAAAAATTAAAAGATAAACAGATTACCTCTCACAGCTATGGGTAGGGGATATATTCCTAAACAAACAAGTGATAGAAGCAATTAATTACAAAAGATAAAATGATAACTTCGATTACTTGAAACCGAAAAGCTTCTGCATTTAGGATAAGAAGGGAAGTGACCAAATGGAAGAAAATCTTTATATCAAATTTCTCTGATGAAGGTTTGTTATATAAGGTAGGTAAACAATGACTAACTATATACACACATATATGACTATTAGTGATTCCCCAATAAATATATGGTCAAAGGATATGAACAAATAGTTTACAAAAAAAGAACTTCAAAGAATTCAGAACCACATGAAAAAAATTCTCGAAGTCACTAATAATAAATGAAATGCAAATCAAAACAACCCTGAGGTTTAACAGCACATCCAGCAAATGGGCAAAAATGACAATAAATGGCAACAGTCAATGTTGGAGGGGTTGTGGAAAGATAAATATACTAATACATTGTTGGTGGAGCTGTGAAATGGTACAACCATTTTGGAAATCAGTTTGGAATTATGCAAATAAAGTGACTTTAAAAAGACCCTCTTGTGGCTCTCTATTGCCTCCTGAGTAAAGTCAAAATTCCTTAGTTTGAATTCAGTATTCATAGGCTTATAGATTTAGAGCTGGCAGGGACCTCAGATAGGACCTTAGACAGGATATCTAGCCTGACCCTTCATATTACAGATGAGGAAACTGAGGCCCAAAGTGCTTAGGCAACTTGCTCAAGGTCATGCATGTAGTGACAGAAGCAGGATTTGAACTCATGTCCTCTGACTTGAAAGCCAGTGTTCTTTTCACTTTACTATGTGCTATCCTATTTCTCTAGGCTTATCTCATATTATTTTCTTCTATGTATGTTACAGTCCAGCCAAACTATACTACTTCATGTCTGCCACTTTCTGTGCTTTCCTGTCTCTGTTTTTGCTCATGCAGTTTCCTATGCTGAGGATGCCCGCCTGCTGCACCTCACTCTTTGAAATCCTTTCTATCTTTTAAAGCCCAGCTCAGATTCTTGCACCTCAGTGAAGCCTCTCGATATCCTCCATCCCCAACTCTGCTGATTGATAGTGACCTTTCCCTCCTCAAACCTCACATAATACTTTATACATACTGTTCTTTTCTTTTCTTTTCTTTTTTTTAGTGAGGCAATTGGGGGTTAAGTGACTTGCCCAGGGTCACACAGCTAGTAAGTGTTAAGTGTCTGAGGCCGGATTTGAACTCAGGTCCTCCTGACTCCAGGACTGGTGCTCTATCCACTGCGCCACCTAGCCACCCCTATACATACTGTTCTTAAGGGATGGTCCTTAATGTGTGTGTTTTCCACTAAAGTCCTCTGAAGGTTCACTGAGGCATGGAGGTGAGCCAGCATTAATAAAGACTGTGCTAACCAAAGCACAAGCTCTGGCTGGCTCCAGCTCGGAAGGTTTGATTAGGGGCCTGATCATGGGCTGTGGTTCTGTTATCTGAGGACCAGCCTAGTTAATGTGACAGCAGTTTATCCCCAAATGGTCAGTCTCCAGGTAATAGGTCTTTTTAGCCACAGCCTATCCATCAAGGTTTGCAGGGGTTGTATCAGTAATGGTGCAAGAGTACCCATACCAGTGAATCACAGATCCCTTATGGATCTCTGAGGTATTTGTGATGTATCAAATTCTCCATTAGGTGCCTTATCAAAACTTTGTACATTTCCCAGGGTCTACATGGAGTACTTCACACGGCAGTTGCTGCACTGCTTGTTTGTTGAACTGAATTATTGAGTCAACATGGCCCTCACTTTACATGCTCATGTCTTATCACCACAGCTAGATCATGCCCTCCATAATAGCAGGGACTATGTCTCTGCCTCCTTCACCTAGCAGGTAGCAGTAAAAGGTGGTTGGTTGATTGATAGTTCTCCCCAGTTGAGGGAGTTTCTGAACTTTGCTTTTTTGGCTTTAAGGTAATAACATGTCATTTGATGGGGTTGCAAACATTTCTGATATGACATTTGCAAAGTTTGTCAGTTCATTTCCTGTGAGTGCAAGAGAGGTGGGTGAATACTGCCTCCCTACCTTAGTCACTGAGAACTTAAAGTTAGAAGAGATCCTTGGGGGGCAGCTAGGTGGTGCAGTGGATAAAGCACTGGCCCTGGATTCAATGAGGACCTGAATTCAAATCCAGCCTCAGACATTTAACACTTACTAGCTGTGTGACCCTGGGCAAGTCACTTAACCCCAATTGCCTCACTAAAAAAAAAAGACTTCAAAGGTGGCCTCAGACACTTGACACTAGCTGCATGCAAGTCACTTAACCTTCATTACCCTGCAAAAAACCAAAACAACAACAAAAAAAGAAGAGATCCTTGGCATCATCCAGTCCAATCTCTTCCTTATGGATGGGGAGAGTAAGGTTCAGAGAAGGGCAGGCTCTTTCCCAAGGTCACACTCCAAGTTAGCAGTGGCATTAGGATTTGAACACAGGTCTCCTTGACTGCTAGTCTGATGTTCTTCCCATTACACCAGACTGGATTTGATCTAGCATTGACAGTCATTTGAACAGTGAAGAGTCCCTTTGGCCTTACAGCCTTTAGGCCAAGAAGTCAATGAAATCCATTTCTGAGTCAGTGAAGACAGTCACTTAACCCTTATTGCCCCACCAAAAAACAAACCAAAAAACCCCCAAAACCAGGGGAAGGAGAAAACCGCTTGTGTATATCTAACAAGCTAGAGAGTAACTACAATGAAGGAATACCAAGAACACTTGAGACACTCAGATGTTAACAGCATAAAGAATCAAAGAAAGGAGCCAGTATTAAAACGCATGGCTTTCAACATGTAAATGTAAATGTCCACTTTAACAAACGAATAAAAGGAACTGAAGCTTATAATGTGAGAGCCAAATTTAACCTCAAAGATGTTGCTAATTAGTGTGGTCAAATCCATTTTTGGAGCGTAGCTCTAGATGAGCACACCTGATTCAGAAGACAAGACAGGCTTTGCAGATACTGCTGTTGGGAAGCAAAATTTGTTTGGTCCACTAGACACTGACCCACACTACCATTGCCCCCATCAATGTTTCCAACCCAGCCATCCATGTCCATGACCAACCTCATTTTGTACTTCAACTTCTTGGTTGATAATGAGTTACTAGGCTGAGTTACTTTCCAGCTCTTTGCAGTCAGGTTTCTAAAGGCAGAACATTTTCATGCTCTGAGCAATGAAGAGAAGGCATTTTATTACAAGGGATTCTGCTTTTCCTGAAGCACACTGGTCCTGGCACCTTGTCCATGGCAAATGCTGGGCCCAACACAAATAGCTCCCATTTATGGTAGCCTTGGGGTGCTTTGGATCCCAGGAAAGCAAGAGTTCATGTTATTATTGTTAAACAAAAACCACATTATTAAAAATCTCAAAGAAATGAGACAGAAGAGGTGAACCAGCATCATATAGTAAGAAGTTGTACTCATATGAGGAAATCTGGGAATTTAGGGGAGGAAGCATGGTGGGAACTATTTGGGTAAAGTCCAATGGAGGGTAAAACAGAATTGATTTTCTCTTTGGAGTATACCAGTCAGTCAGTAAACATTAATGTACCCTTGATGTGTTCAGGAAATGGAATTCCCTTATTTGATCACAGTCTTTTAGCATTACAATGATTCCTCTGCCTTTCAATATCAAACCTTTTTCTTTGTCTATATTATGACCTCCAGTCCCCTGACCCCTCAGTTCTCTCAATTAACCATCACATAACTGCTTGTCTCCCCTAACACACACATACATTAGCCACACTCTCTTTCTCAAACTTGACCCCTTGGTGCACCAGTTCTCTTCTTTTTTAAAAAATTTTTTTATTGAATAGAATTTTATTTTCCAAAATATATGTAAAAACAAATTTTAACATCAATTTTAAAAAAATTTGTGTTCCAACTTCTCTTCCTCCTCCATTCCCACCCCCCACCCATTAGAACTCAAGCATTTAAAAATAAGTTATACATGAGTAGTCATGGAAAACATTCCCACATTAGCTAGGTTGTGAGAGAAAACAGTCAACCCCCCCCCCCAAATGACCAGTTCTCTTCTACTTGAGTTTCTTGACTCTTTATCATATCACTAATAGTGCCCTACTAAACCTCAGCCTTGGATCACTCCCATCATCTGAAGCTACCTTTGCCTGCACACCTGCTGCTGAACAAAGGTGGAGAAAATGATGAAATCCTGATGCTTGTGTCCACTACAAAGTTGTTACATAACCTCAACTGGGCTCTCGCTGCTGCTAGGCAATCCTTTTTATACCTCCATAATAAACTCATTATACCACTCTCCACAACAATTCTTCCAAATCTTTTCATTCCTTCTCAAACTTCCCATGGCTCCCCTTCCCCCAACCTTCTCAGCTGAGAGCCTTGTCTCATATTTTACTGAAAAAATTTGGGGCAGCTAGGTGGCGCAGTGGATAGAGCACCAGCCCTGGATTCAGGAGGACCTGAGTTCAAATACAGCCTCAGACAGTTAACACTTACCAGCTGTGTGACCCTGGGCAAATCACTTAACCCCAATTGCCTCACCAAAAAAAAAAAAAATTGAGGCTATTTGCCATTTTTCCTCCTCATCTTCTGCCACTATCTCCTCCTTTACTTCTGTTTCACATGATGAGGTGATCCTTCTCCTTGCCAAGGCAAACTCCTCTACATGCACAAGTAATTCCATTCCATCCCATCTTCTCCCATAAATTGACCCCTCTATTGTCTCTACTCCTTCACTTATCTTCATTCTCTCCATGTCTACTGGATGATTCCCTGCTACTTGCAAACATGCACATGTCTCCCCCTCCTCAAAAAACCTTCACTTGAACCATTCATCCCCACTAGTTATTGTCCCATATTGTCCCTCCCTTTTGTGGCTAAACCCCTAGAGAAGACTGTGTGCAATAGGTGCTTCCACCTCCTTTCCTCCCACTCTTCTTAACTCTTGATGGTCTATTTAACTGAAATTGCTCTCTCCAAAGTTACCAATGATCTTTAAATTGCTCAATCAAATGTCCTTTTCTCTATCCTCATCCTTCTTGAACTTGATACTCTTGTTCACCCTCTTCTTTTTGATGCCCTCTTCTCTCTAGGTTTTCAGGACACTACTCTCTTCTGCTTTTCATCCTACCTTTCTGCTTCTCCTCAGTCTTTTTTGCTGGATCTTCATCTAGATCGTGCCCCAGGATGATGTCCTGAACCCTTTTCTCTTCTCCCTCTGGACTGTTTCTCTTGATGATCTCATCAGTTCTTATGAATTTAAATGACCATCTCAAAATCAATGGTCCTCAAATCTACCTATCCAGTTCTCTGTTGATCTCCAGTCTTACATCTCCATCTGCCTGTTAGACATCCCAAATTAGATGTTTGACATCATAAACTCAACATGTCTAAAACTGGATTCACCTTTTTTTCTTAATTTAATTTTCATTTGGGGGGCAGCTAGGTGGTGCAGTGGAAAAAGTGCCGGCCCTGGATTCAGGAGGAGCTGAGTTCAAATCTTACCTCAGACACTTGACACATACTAGCTGTGTGACCCTGGGCAAGTCACTTAATCCTCATTGCCACCCCCCACAACCCTCACCCCCAATTTTTTTTCAATTACAAATTCTCTCCTCTTACTCATTGAGAAGCAAGAATAACAAAATCCATTACAAATATGAAGTCATGCAAAAGAAATTCCTGCATTAGCCATGCCTCTTCTCCAGCAAAAAAAGAAGAAAAAGAAAAAATATGTTTCAATCTGCACTCTAAATCCTTCAGCATGTTTCATTGGAATTGTCTCTAGTCATTGTGTTACTAAGTTACGAAGTCTTGAACTCATCTTTTCCCTCCAAATCCTTCCACTTCCAAAATTCTCTATTGTTGTTGGGGGTGCCAGCATTCTCCCAGTCACCTAAGGCTCCCAAACTAGGAGTCATCTTGGACTGCTCACAATCTTTCTTTCTTTCTTTTTCTTTTTTTTGCAGGGCAATGAGGGTTAAGTGACTTGCCTAGGGTCGCACAGCTAGTAAGTGTCAAGTGTCTAAGGCCGGATTTGAACTCAAAAGGTCCTCCTGAATCCAGGGCCGGTGTTTTATCCACTGTGCCACCTAGCTGCCCCTCTGCTCACAATCTTTCACCCCTCACTCTATATCCAAACTGTTTCCAAGACCTGTCTGTTGATTTCACCTTTGAAACAGCTTTCAAATAGACTCACTTTTCTCCTCTGATACTGCTGCCTCCCTGGTGCAGGCCCTCATCACTTCACATCTGCATTACCGCACTACCTGCTGGTGGGTTTTGCCTGTCTCAAGTTTCTCCAATCCACTCAGTTATCAAAGTGATTTTTGTAAAATGCAAGTCTGACCATGTCACCCTCCTACTTGACAAACCCTTGTGACTTCCTATCATCTCCAGGATCAAATATAAAATCCTCTGTTTGGCATGCAAAGCTTTTCATAAATAGCCCACCCACCCCTTTCCCATCTTCTTACACCTGTAAGGGGCTAAAATTCTAGCTGGTCAGTCTAAAATATCTAATGAGTGATTGCCAATAAATTATAAGCTTTAGCAAGAGTTAGACTTTTAAGCATTTATTAAGGAGAATAAGAATTTGGTGAAGAGAAAGAGAAAGGCCTAGATTCATCTATCTATCAAAGGAGAGCGCATCTTTAGCTCCGCTCTCCACCAGAGTCCTCGCGCAAGAGAGCCAGCCTCTCCCTTCTTCCTCCCACAAGCAAACATCACTTCCTGACCCAAAAGAAAAGCCACATGTCTTGCCCTCAGACGCCTTCTCCTCATGGCAGAGCTTTCCTACTGTAAGTCTCCAGCAGGTAGCGTCATTCCAATTGTTACACACCTTATGCCTAGCCCTTTCCTCCATCCCTCCACCTCTGGCTCCTGCCCCTGACCAAGCACTTTGCCATCCAGTGACACCAGACTTCTTGTTCCTCAAACAAGACACTCCATCTCCAGATTGAGAGCATTTTCACTGGCTGTCCTCCACATCTGAAATGCTTTCCCTCTTCATCTCTATCTACTGACTTCCTTCAATTTCTTCAAGTTCCAACTAAAATATCTTTTACAAAAGGCCTTTTCCAATCTCTCTTAATTCTAGTGCCTTCCCTCTGCTGACTAGTTATCCTGTGTATAGATTGCTTGTGTGTAGTTTTTTACATGTTGTCTCCCCCATTAGATTTTTCATTTTTCCGGGGCAAGGACTGTACTTTGCCTTTCTTTGTACCCCTAGCATTTAGCACAGTGCCTACCACGTAATAGATGTCAATAAGCAACAAACATTTATTAAACCCCTACAACCATTCACAACCTCCTGGAGCAGTCTGTTCTACTTTTACAAAGCTCTAATTGTTAAGAATTTTTCCTTTCTATCAAACCTCACCCATGCAACTTCACCCATTGCTGTTGATTCTGTCCTTTGTGCCAAGTAGAACAAGTTTAATCCATTTTCTAAATGAAGACACCCATCACTTCTCCTCTAAATCTTCTCAGTCAGTCAATAAACATTTATGAAGTACCTACTATGAGAGCCATGAAGAGTAGTGTCCTGGAAACCTAAAGAAAAGAAGATGTTAGGAAGAGGGTGATCATTGGTGCCAGAGGATGCAAAGAGGTCAAGAAGGGTGAGGACAAAAAAGAGCCAATAGAGTAAGCAATTTAGAGATCATTGGCAGGGGGTAGCTCAGTGGTGCAGTGGATAAAGCACTGGCCCTAGATTCAGGAGGACCTGAGTTCAAATCTGGCCTCTGACACAACACTTACTAGCTGTGTGACCCTGGGCAAGTCACTTAACCCCCATTGCCCTGCAAAAAAAAAAAAAAAAAGCATCCATAAAGATCATTGACAATTTGAAGAGAGCAAGTTCAGTCGAATGATGAGGTCAGAAGCCAGACCATGAAAAGTTAAGAAGAGTGGGAGGAAAGAAAGTGGAGGCCCCTATTGTAGAAAACCTTCTCAAAGGGTTTAGCTACAAAAAGGAGGAGAGCTATGGAACAATAGCTATTGGGGTTGAATGGTTCAAGTAAAGGTTTTTTAAGGAGGAGAGAGACATGTGCATGTTTGCAAGTAGCAGGGAATCAACCAGTAGACATGGAGAGAGTGTATATAAATGAAAGAGTACAGACAATAGAGAGGTCAATTTGTGGGAGAAGATGGGATGGGATGGAATGGAATTACTTGTGCATGTAGAGGAGTTTGCCTTGGCAAGGAGAAGGGTTACTTCATCATGTGAAACAGTAGGGAAGGAGAAGATAGTGGCAGAAGGTGTCAGGGTGTTGGGGTGATACAATTTGGGGAAGACAAAATGATGATAATAATGTTATTATTATAATAATGAAGAAGAGGGGAAGCTAGATGGTGCAGTGGATAAAACACCGGCCCTGGATTCAGGAGTACCTGAGTTCAAATCCGGCCTCAGACACTTGACACTTACTAGCTGGGTGACCCTGGGCAAGTCACTTAACCCCCATTGCCCTGCAAAATATATATATATAATAATGAAGAAGGAGCTCTCAGTGAAAGGCTACAATTTTTTCAGTGAAACACAAGGCAAGGTTCTCAGCTGAGCGAATGGGATGTTATGGAGGATAAAAAGGTTTGGAAGAACTGCTGTGAAGAGTGGGAGACTAAGTTAATCAGGCAGGTGTAAAAGGATCACCTTCCTGCAGTGAGGGCCCAGTTGATAGAGCCTTCATCACAGTCATGGCACGGTACTCTCTGTCTTGTCAATATCCTCCAATTTAATGCTCAGAACTGAACACAATCCTCCAGATGTCATTTGACCTGAGTCCAACAGAGCTGAGCAGAACTCTCCCCTCCCACATTCAAGATCTTATGTGCCCTTTTGTGTGGCAAAGGTTACGTTAGCTTTTTGAACTTTCATTTCATCTTGTGGAGTCGTAAGGAATTTGCAGTTTATTAGAACTCCTAGGTGTCGTTCAGATGAGATTCTATCTGACCATGCCTCTCTAGCTTTTAACCTGCGAAGCTTTTTTTTTTAACCCAAATGTAAGATTTTACATTTATCTTTATTAAGTTTCACCTTATTTACATTCTAACCCATTACAATCTTTTTAGATCCCAATTATTTTATCTAATGTGTAGTCAGAGATTATGACACATACATAGATAACTATAATATATAGGAATTAACAGGGACCATGGTACATTGGAAAGAGAAGTAAGTTTGAATCCCAGCTCTTTCACTTGCTCCCTTTGTGTCCTTCCTCATCTATAAAACGAGGGAGATAAACTAGATAATGTCAACTCTAAGATCATATGTTCCTAAGTGCATTAAGAATGTAAAACAAATTGCTATAACGGGGCCCAAGGTAGAAAAGGCCATAGGTCATATTTCTATTTTTAAATTTTATTTATTTATTTTTTTGGTGTGGGGCAATGAGGGTTAAGTGACTTGCCCAGGGTCACACAGCTAGTGGCAAGTATCTGAGGCTGTATTTGAAATCAGGTCCTCCTGACTCCAGGGCCGGTGCTTTATCCACTGCGCCACCTAGCTGCCCCCTTGGTCATATTTCTATATCACTTCAAGGTTTACAATGTACATTCCTTACAAGAACCTTTGGAGGTTCGTTAATCCAAATATTATTATCGCATGTTACTTATGAGGAAACTGAGGTCTTATTTTCCTGCCTATGGGCAAGCTACTGAAACTCCCTGAGCCTGTTTCCTTATCTGTAAAATGGGGACAATGACACTTGGGATTTTGAGCTGGAAGGGACTTTAAAGATCACTCAGTCCCACCTGTCCATTTTACTGATGAAGAAAAAGTGAAGTGACTTACTCAAGGTCACACCTTTCACAGGTGACAGAGCTGGAATTATACTACCTCCCCCCACCAAGATTTGTCACAAGGAAAGTCCCTTAGAGAGGTCAGAGGGCTACAGAAACATGAGCTATAACTAATTCTTACATCTACAGTTCCCAGCCCTAGATTGGTGCATCTGTGATCATCCAACTGTCTGCTGCTTCTGCTCATCTTATAGAGCAGCTTAAACAACTCCTTTGCTTTTCAAGGTGACGTGCTGGTGGTTCCCATCAAACTCCACAAGTGCCCTTTCTGCCCATACACAGCCAAGCAGAAGGGCATCCTCAAACGGCACATCCGCTCCCACACCGGTGAGAGACCCTACCCCTGCGACACCTGTGGCAAGAGGTTCACCCGACAAGAGCACCTGCGGAGCCATGCCCTGAGTGTGAGTCTGGGAGTACCCCTCCTTCCTGCAGGCATGGGTGGGCCCAGGATCATCTGGTAAAGGGTTACAACATTCTGGGTCTTGCCTTTGGGGCCCCCTCAGTTGTGTATGACTGTTTGATAGCCACAAGTTTCTGGTACTAAGACCCCAGCTTTGAGGAACGCTTTTTTTTCTTCTTCTTTTTTTTAGTGAGGCAATTAGGGTTAAGTGACTTGCCCAGGGTCACACAGCTAGTAAGTATTAAGTGTCTGAGGCCGGATTTGAACTCAGGTACTCCTGACTCCAGGTCCGGTGCTCTATCCACTGCGCCACCTAGCTGCCCCTGAGGAATGCTTTTTAGAAGGGAAATAGATGAGATGGCAAAGAAAAAATAGTCAGTGCTTAATAAATGCTTGCTGACTTTATCTTGTCTAAGATAAAGCTAGAGGTTGTCTAGAACAGGACTTCTTAAACTTTTCACCTGAGAAATTTTTACATGACCCCAGACATATAGGTATATAAAATTAGTATACAAATCAAACATTTACTGTCAAATGTTTGCAACCCCCACATTCAGTTACATGACCCTATATGGGGTCATGACCCACAGTTTATGAAGCTTTGGTCTAGAGCTAGGGGGACCAGGTTGGTAAAGGAACTGGAAATACTATTCTATGGGGATTGGATGAAAGAACCGAGCACATAATGTAGCTTGAAATTTAGAGGAGGCATGGTGGCTACCTTTAAATATATTGGCTGGATTGGTCACTCATTGGGAATATTATAGAGGAGATTCCTACTTCTGGTAGGGATTGGCCTGGATGCCTTCTGAAGTCCCTTCTAGCCTTGAGAGTCTATGGTTCTTCCATCTTTTTTCTCTTGACTCTCAGCTCATCTCATAAGTCCCCCAACTTGTAGAGATCCTAAGGGGCAGCTAGGTGGCACAGTGGATAAAGCACTGGCCCTAGATTCAGGAGGACCCGAGTTCAAATGTGACCTCAGACACTTAACACTTACTAGCTGTGTGACCCTGGGCAAGCCACTTAACCCCCATTACCCACAAAAAAACAAACAAAATAGAGATCCTATTCCCTAATAGATTTAAAATGCAGGTTCTGATGGCATTTGGGTGGAGGTGACTTTCGCTTTAAACATTATAGGATAATAGATCTGGAGTTAGAAAGGACCTCATATGTCATCTATTCAACCCCTTCATTTTTAATTTTTTAATTTTTGTTTGTTTTTTTTGGTGAGGCAATTGGGGTTAAGTGACTTGCCTAGGGTCACACAGCTAGTAAGTGTTAAGTGTCTGAGGCTGGATTTGAACTGGGGTCCTCCTGACTTCAGGGTTGATGCTCTATCCACTGTGCCACCTAGCTGCCCCTCAACCCCTTCATTTTACAAATGAAGAAACCAAGGCACAGAGAAGCTAAATGATTTGATCAGCATCACATAAGTATCAGAGACAAGATCGTAGGTTCCTAGCTTAGCTCAGTGCCTGAGATCTAGTAAGTCTTTAATAAATGCTTGTTGGAGGCAGCTAGGTGGCTCAGTGGATAAAGCATCAGCCCTGGAGTCAGGAGAACCTGAGTTCAAATCCAGCCTCAGACACTTGACACTAGCTGTGTGACCCTGGGCAAGTCACTTAACCCTCATTGCCCCACCAAAAATAAATAAATAAATAAATAAATGCTTGTTGACTTGACTTCTGTTCCCAATATCCTAACCCCATAGTGGCAGAGCCCCAGCTCAGACTTGGACTGGAGGAGAAGGAGACTTGGGGGTGAAGGGAGAGCATGCAGGAGGAAGACTCCTTAACTAAGTCCAAGTAGGAGAATTCTGTCAGCCGGGGCAGGATAGAGCATGTTCTATGGTCCAGGAATGGCTTGAGAATTACACTTCATAACTTCTTCCTTCCAATACCCTTCCCTGTGTTGCTGTCAACTGGTGGTTTTTTGATCCTTCTTTGTAACTTAACTTATCAAAAGATAAACTCCCAAAGAACATAGCTACATTTTCTGACAGTAACATCATCAACAACAATAAGCATGATGTAATAGAGATTTCCTCAGAGGCAGGAAGACCTGGATTCAAGTCCTGCTGCTGACACATCCTGGCTGTGTGACCCCGAGCGAATCACAACCTTTCAGTGCCCCAGACAATTCTCTAAGACTATAAATTGAAGAGAAGGAACCAATCCCGACTAGTGGAGAGAGTTTCCTTATCTTGGAGTTCTCTCACCAATGAAACCATGAGTCCAGTCCCTGTCCTAATAATAGTGATAACAATAGTTCATGGTATCTCACAGTAACCTGGAGGTAGGTGTTATTATTATCCCTGTTTTACAGATGAGGAAACTGAGTCTGAGAGAGGTTAAGTGAGTTGCCCTGGGCCTGAGGTAGGATTTGAAGGCAGGTCTTCCTGGTTCCAAGTCTAATGCTTTCTACTACTCAGACTCTTCAATCACAATATTTATGAATTATAAAATGGATTATCAAAGATCCTCCTTCTTGTCCTCCTCCTAATTATTGTGTCTTGCTTCAGCTCCTCCATCTATATGATGCTTCAATAAGATCAGAGTTCTGTGGGGTATTTTTTGCAGGGCAATGAGGGTTAAGTGACTTGCCCATGGTCACACAGCTAGTAAGTGCCAAGTGTCTGAGGCCAGATTTGAACTCAGGACCTCCTGAATCCAGGGCCGGTGCTTTATCCACTGTACCATCTAACTTCCCCCTATCATGACTCCTTTTGAAGTACTGAGGTCAGAATATTAAATTTTTCTCATGCCCCTGTTCATTTACACTTTGGGGAACTACTTCCTTTGCTCTTGCCATCCCCCAACCCTAGTTCTGCCACCATGTCTAAATACCACTTTCACCACTGAACTCATCCAGTCTCTTCACTGGGAAATTCTGTTCTTTGTTTTAGGTCCATCGCTCCAATAGACCAATCATTTGCAAAGGTTGCCGGAGAACCTTCACAAGCAGCCTATCTCAGGGGCTGCGGCGTTTTGGTTTATGTGACAGCTGCACATGTATCACAAATCCACAGGATGACCCGGTACCCATCAACCTGAGCCAGATGGAGGCATCCTCTGAGGGTCAGGAGAAGGGTGACCATGACAATGACTGGCCAATATATGTGGAGTCTGGGGAAGAAAATGATCCCACTGGGGATGATTCTGATGACAAGCAACAACTGCATCGAAGCCTTCTGGACCGAGAGGCACTGATGTAGCAATAAATGGGGAGAAGGAGGATTTTTAATGCCCCCTTCATGACTGGTCATTCTATGGTTCAAAACCATCTATGGACTCAGTTTTATGGAACCCTGAGAGGATTTAAAAAACAAACAAACAATAACTACATTTACATTTTTGATAGAACACAGGCAGGCTTTTGTGATTCTGAAATGGTTTTTTTTTTTTCTTTTTCACTTTTCAGTGCTGTGAACTCTAATTTTGAGGTATTTCTATCAGCCAAATCCTCATTCTGGTCAAGCTGCAGCTGTGTTTTTCAGCTCCCTTTTTCTTGCTGTGGTGTGTTCGAATCCTGACTAGGAGAGAAGGTGATTCTCTTAGTAGGTAGGAAAAAGCTTCCTTTTTTTTTTCTTTTTTTCTCTCCCCAGGGAGCTACCAGAGCCTCTGACCCTCCCTCTCCTCCATACACATGTGAACACACATATACTGCCCCTCGTCCCCAGTTTGATTCTGCAACTACTACACTTTTTCTGAGAAAAGATGGCTAAGAAGACATTTTGCTTTGAGCCTCATTTGGCGTTTAGCCAAACTGTTCAGCTGTAACCTCTCTTTGGCTGGTGCCTCCATCAAATAGAGGTGCTTTCAATTCAGATACTATGAATTCTAAATGATATTTTGGAGTGAGGGTTTAAATGAGCAGTTAATTCTGGAAACCAGTAAAACACTCGAATGTAAAATAAGATATGTATCCATAGGTGATGGACAGGGAAGCTATGTGACATCCAAGTCTCTTTACAACTCTGAGATTCTAGGATTTTAAGATTTCAAGATCCGAAGGGTCTAAGATCCCAGCATTCCATGGCTTTGTGGCTCCAGGATTCCATTTTTCCAAGGTTGCAGAGGAATCAAAAATTCTCAAACTCAGATTCTGTGAGATGTTTATTAGGTAGGTAAGCATGGAAAACACATTATGAACACGGAAAACACTGAGTGCAATTTTTAATAATAAATCAAAGGGCTCTACTGCTCTCTCTCTCTCTAAGGACAAATTATAAAGTCAGCCCTATGGCGAGAGCCTGGGAGGCCCTGCAGTAGTTCACAGAATGTTAAACCTGAATGGGATCTTAAAGATCATCTATTCCAAACCCCTCATTTTACAGATGAAGAAACTGAGGGCTTAAAAGGCCAAGGGATTTGCCCCAAATCACACAACTGATCAGTGATAGAATTCTTCCAGCCTTTGATATTTAGTGGCACCATGCACATGGTGCATGTTTTGTAATACCAAAACACATCATATCATAGATTTAGATTCCATTTTATAGATCAACAAACTTGAGTCCCAGAGAATGTTACCCAAGGTTACACAGAGCAGGGGTTCCAACCCAAATGCTCTGACTCCAAACCTAGCAATCTTCCCTTTGTACTGTGCCATTCAGGCCATTGTCACAAGAGCCAAGATACTAATCTGATTTCCCTTTCCACTTCCTACTTCAAAGACCTATTGTTAGGTAAGCTTAGAAATATAGCTGCCACAGAAATTTAAGTCCAGAATGTTAGAACAAAAGTATAAACCTTTTTTTTTTGGCGGGGCAAAGAGGGTTAAGTGATTTGCCCAGGGTCACACAGCTGGTAAGTGTCAAATGTCTGAGGAAGGATTTGAACTCAGGTCCTCCTGAATTCAGGGCCAGTGCTTTATCCACTGCGCCACCTAGCTGCCCCCAAAAGTGTAAACTTTCAAAAAGAAAGTTTCAGTGCCCTGTCCCTGTCATCTTTTCAAAGGTTTCACAAGGGAGATAGGGAAGTGCCCAGGGAGAAAAGAAATACTTCTGAGATCCACTATACTCTTCCATCCTCTTTGGAATCTTCTTGGTTACTTTGGTGAATGTGGCTGTTTAAAGGATTAAGGAAATCTTGGGTAATAAGGCCATCAGTTGTAATTGGGCCCACTGGTTAAATTGACATTGTGGCCTCTTTCTCCGTCTTCTCTGGAGGTACAAATGCATTCTCCTGAAGGTAGTATAGTCATTTTGTTCTCTGCTTCCTGAGTGCAAAAGCAACTATATTCCTTATGGAATTATCTAGGAGCCTAGAAATGATTTATTGGTAAATTACTTTGAACTAGCAAGTCACTGTAAAGAGGTTAGTATGGTGTGGGCTTAAATAACTAGACAAAGAAAGAGCTAGAGTCATGGCTGTTGGAAGAAAGGATTGGACTGACATTTGCTATTAAAAAATGAGCCGATACTAGAAACATTTTCCTTAAATGTTTCCTTAAATGTGTGTGTGTATATATAGATATACATATACACACACATATATAATATAAAATCCCAGAGACTCTTCCCTGTTTTAAAGAAGAGATCTTAGACAGAAAGAAGATCTTAGGCAGGTCTAAGACAGAAACCCTAAACTGGTGGTGGTGAAGGGATATAGATAGCAGTTTTCAATGATAAAACTCTTTAAATATTTGAGACTTTTCTACCTCACAGTCCCGTTTTTGTACCTATATTGGCCTGTAATAAGTTCACAGGCCTATTTGGGATTTTATAACCTGTCTGTATTCCTAAGCATAAAGACATGAATGCCCGCTGGGGACTTCTCTGTAAGATCCAGTAGGATTGGGAATATGTCCTAGAAATGGAAGAATGTTGATATTTCATCCTTTTCATATCCTGAATTCTGCCTTCAGAATCAGAATGCTTCACAGACCCTCCCCAATTCTGCCCCTCGAAAGCCTTAGGAAGTGGCTGGCTCCCCGACCCTTTTTGTTTTTTATGAAGGTACAAATGGAAGGTAACTAGCCAAAGGCAATAGTTTATTTCAGGTGAAGAAGTAGAATTGAAGAAATCCTGGTTTTGGGGTGTCTCATCAGACTGGTAAACGGATCATTACTGAATTGGAAACTAGCAGAATGGCTAGGAGAAACCGCGATGTGAAATTTCATCCTTGAAAGATTTCTCCAGGTAGACGTCCTTTCCATAATAATGTTTCAGCCTGTTATGGCCATGGATGGCCCATTATTTCTCTTTCATCTCAGTTCTGGAGAGCAGTATTTTCACTAAAAGCATTGGCATTTGTAATTATACTCAGCTCACTGGGTTCTGTCATCTTGCTGGAGGTGTGTTTTTTATCTACACTATTAGAACGTAAGCTAAATGTCTATTTATTTTAAATTACTGTCCACATGATAGTAGGAGATATTTCTGAGTATTTGTTATTGCCTTTAAACTGTCACTCAATGGAACTGGTAATGTTTTTAAAAGCAGCTAATTCACAACTGTGCCAGCACAGGCCAGTAGTAATTGAGATTTTGTGTCCCACAGGGAAGTCTTGATGATCCCTTTTCCTTCTGTACATTCAGTCCAAGTTCACAATGAAACTTAAAAAAAAAAAAAGTAATTGTAGAAATGATGAGCAGAAGAGAAGAAAGAGGATTTGTGTGTATAATGGAATTTGAAATGGGGTCCATGGATAGTGGGAACTCTTGGGGAGAGGCCTTCCCAAAGATGGGGGTGGGGTGGGTGGGTTTAGAATGTAAATACAGATTAATTGTACTAGACTAAGGAATCCTACTGTCTGGTCATTTGGCCAAGAGATGCTGCTAGGTGTAAATATTTGAGTGGTCACTAGACATTGAACATCCCTAGCAAGGTGCTGATCCATGGTCCACAGTTTTACTGTAGAATGAAAATTTCTGACCATCCTAGGTCATGTCAAGCTGACCATGGAGAACCTCCTGGGGAGATGGTGGAGTCATACCAGACTCACAAGAAAGAAGGGAACAGGCAGAAAGGCCTACATATGGTGGAACTGAGACTACAGGGGAGACAGGAAAAAACCTATCAGGCCACTCAGATGACTTCATTTGGGCCTAGAGATTTCCTTGTGTACAGAGAGAGCAGGACTGTGCTTGTGAAATCTTGTGGTGCTGCTGGGCCAAAGGCTTGGGTTAAGATAAACATTCCCATGACACTGATCAGAGAGTCCTATAGCTCCGCTTCCTGGAGGCCTGGCTGGGTTGGCCTTGCATGTTTCTGCAGAGGCCATCATCCTATTTGGGAAAGGATGCACTTTACTATCCTGTTTGGCCTGGGACATGTTTGAATTGATTTGTTTCCTTATACTGTTTGCTCAGTCTACCAAATTCTCTTGCTTCTAACCAAGCTGTACTGCATCTTTTTCATAGGGTTGGAAAAAGACACCCTTCCTCTCACTTTTTGAGGAAGGAGGAAAACTATCTTGAGTGTAGGTGGGTTGTTTTGTGTCCAATGTGCCCTTGTTCTGAGGAGATGGCAAAGAAAGCCGCTTCTATTTGGCAAATGAAAAGTATGGTGTTTTATGAAGGAGAAAGAGGCAGCTAAGTAGTATATTGGACTTAGAGTCATAAAGAGCTGAGTTCAAATCTTGCCTCAGCCACCATCTATGTGATGTTAGGCAAGTATCTTAACTGCCCTCAGCCTTAGTTTCCTTATCTGTAAAGTGAGAACATGATAGTACCTCCCTTGCAAGGTTGCTGTGAGAACAAAATGAGATAACACATGAAAAGTCCTCTGCAAACCTTAAAGTCCTCTGAAAATGTTAGCTATTGTCATCAGTATTCACAGTGAACATTTAAGGGTGTCTAAGCATGGTATAATAGTAAGGACATTGCACTTGAAATAACAAGACCTGAGCAGTGGATAAAGCAATGGCTTTGGATTCAGGAGGACCTGAGTTCAAATCTGGCTTCAGACACTTGACACTTACTAGCTGTGTGACCCTGGGCAAGTCACTTAACCCTCTTTGCCCCACCCAAAAAGAAAAAAAAGAATTCTGAATTCTGAAATAACAAGACCTGGGTCTCATGGTTATTAACTGGATGGTTATGGATAAGTTGTTTTCACTGTCTTGATCTAAGTTTCATCATTAGAAAAAGATATTAGGCTTAGTCTTTGTGGCTCTAGAAGAACAGAACTAAAAGCAACTGGGAGAAGGTACAAAGAGGCCAATGTAAGAAATGCTTTTGGGGAACACTTCCTAACAATAAGTGCCGTTCAAAAATGAAATGGGTGGGTTCACCTTCCTTGGAGCACTTTTGGCAGAGGCTATATGACTACTTGTCTAGTATATTTTACTGCAGATTATTCTTTTTGCTTAAGTATAGGGTGGATCAGATGGCTGGTGAAGTCCTTTCCAACTCTCAAATTCTGTGGCTCATTTGGAAAATGTTTCAAACAGTAATGTCTACTAGTACTCCCTACCTCCCAGAGTTGCTGTGAGAAGGATGATTTTCATAATGTAAAGACTATAGAAATGTGACCTATTATTACTATTACTATTATTACCACTCATGGTCTATTGTAACATTGTAGAAATGAATTTTCTGCTGATTCAAGGATTCTAGTGAAATGATGGCCCTGAATAGTCATCAAATACTGTACACTTTGTCACAGGATGTCAGAGCTAGGAGCTTCTTGTTGTTTGTTGTTTAGTCATGTCTAACTCTTCCTGAACTCATTTGGCACTTTCTTGGCAAAGATACTGGAGTGGTTTGCCATTTCCTTCTCCAGCTCATTTTACAGATGAAGAAACTCAGGCAAACAGGGTTAAGTGACTTGCCCAGGGTCACACAGCTAGTAAATGTCCGAGGCTGGATTTGAACTCATGAAGATGAGTCTTCCTGAGTCCAGGTCTGGTGCTCTATCCACAGAACTACCTAGCTAGAGCCACTTAGGATACAGTTATTTCTAGAAGGGGAATATGAATTCCAGAGAAAAGAAGGGACTGTCCTATAGTCACACAGAGCTACTTAGTGGAAGAGCTGGGACTAGAATCTGTCTTCTGTGACTGCTAGTATAGTACTTCCCATCACATTGCGTTGCTGTCACATAAGTATATCAGTGAACTCTTTTGGGAAGAGGAGGCCAGGTACTGTGCAGAGGAAAGCATGATTGGGGTCCCATATAATTACATACAACTTGTCTTGTGTTGGACATGGCTTGGGTCAGTTTTAAAGTTGGACAAGGAAGGTGGAGGTGAAGAATCAAATAATAATAGTTTACATTTCTATAACTCTTTGAGATTCCACTGTGCTTTCCTCCTACTAATCCTATGAGTTGGGTAGTGAAAGTATTTTGGGGGGGGGTTGGATGGGACCTGTGATCTCTTTGGTATAGACATCAGCACCTGCTCTGTGACTTACTCCTTTTGAGAGCTATATGGGGCACCAGGAGGGTAAGGGACTTGCCCAGGATCAAACAGACAGTATCTATCAGAGGCAGGATGCAATCCAAGTCTTCCTGACTTCCAAGTGGGATCACTGTCCATTCACCCAAATTGCCTCTGGTGAAAGTATCTTTATCCCCATTTCAGAGATGAGGGAACTAAAGCCCAGAAAGAGGAAGTGCCTTGTCTAAGGTCACTCCTCTAAGTAGAATCAGAGCTGAGACTAAAATCAAGGAAATTCTGATTCTAAGACCAATGTTTCTTGCCATTGTGCCATGCTATGCCCTTCAGTACTGGGGAATTTATTTAGTTCTGTTGTGTTTTGGTGCCCAAGCAGATCAGCAATCAGCAAAGTCCAAGCTCTGAATGAAATAAGGACGTCAGAATCAATGTGAGCTATTTGCTTTAAATAAGTATTGCGGGTTGTTGTGTGCATGTGTTTATGGTCTTGGTCTCAAAAGGCTCCAGTGGAAAAAATGGTGAAACAAGATCCTTAGATTTCCCTTGGGACAATGTTACAGGATGAATTCAGTACTCACTGAGAGACATTAATTGTGCATGTTTCAAGAGGCTGGGTGGGGCTGCCTTGTTTGAAACCAAAAAAAATGAGCAGGCATTTCAGCCAATACCTCCCATTTTATTATGGTGTCCAAAGTAAAAATGTATCTCCAGTGTTTGGGGGTCACAGTGCATCTGAGTGACAACATCTCTGACAGCATCTTTTATCTAAAGTTTTGTCTTTATAGTAGTTGCTTCGACTATCAGTGAAAAATGTATTAGTCTCTTTTTTTTTTTTATGTGAGGCAGTTGGGGTTAAGTGACTTGCCCAGGGTCACACAGCTAGTAAGTGTTAAGTGTCTGAGGCCGGATTTGAACTCAGGTACTCCTGACTCCAAGGCCAGAGCTCTATCCACTGCGCCATCTAGCTGCCCCTATTAGTCTCTTTTTAATACCTACTCCTCTTTACTCTTTCTCCAAGCAGTATTCCATGTGTTAGAAGAAGGCTCTATTTCTTCTGAGATGAAAATAAATCTGGGGCCAGCAAGTTTCTAAATTAGCACCTCATTTAGTAAATGAGCCTGGGGAAAAAATGGAGATAATACCTGCTTGGCTTATGCTGAATCTGGTTATGAAGCTGGGACAAAAAGCTTTGAATAAGAACCTCTCTAGCCTTTATCAATAAAAAGACTTTCCTTATCTCAAAAACCAGTGCAGGTACAGGAATGTCCCGTTCCTTCTATTACTGGATATTTAACTTAAGTAGATCACTGGAAAGCTTGGGCTGAGGAAGGAACTTAAACATTTTTGACAGGATCACAGGTTTAGATTTGGCAGGAACCTTTGAGGTTCCTACAAGGGAGCCCCTTGTTTAATAGACGAAGAAACTGGGGCCCAGAAAAGTGAATAACTTGCCCAAGGTTATGTAGGTATTAAGTGGCAGAGATGGGATTTGAACACTCAGGTCTTTTGACTCCAAATCTAATCCTTTTTTTAAACTGGACCATGCTGCTTCTATGATAATGTTGTTAGTCCATTATAAACAAGTTCCATGGGAAAGTTGTGAGCCCCTGCAGTAATGCCCTGTGTCTCGTCACTGATTGACAGTGTCGTTTTGATAGCACTAATTGCTCTCTACTTCACCGCTATATTGGTGGGGCCCATAATATGTAAAAGGTAGCTGTTGCTTGTCATGAGTGTGAAATTATAGATTCTTTGCTGTGCATCTTTTATTTACTTGGGCCTCATTGAGATCCCAGGCTTTGAGTTTGATTTTCATAACCGAAATGGGGATGACACTTGCTTTATGAGAAAGACTAATGAAGTTTTCTGAGGACCATCAATTAAATGAGATAAAATGTTAATCACTTTGCAAGCCTTAAGGCACTATATACATGCTATCATTATCACCATTATCATCACTTTTATTAGACTAGTTGAGGAAAAGCAACACATCACAAAACGGAGTCATTCAGTCAGTCAAGTAGTATTTATTAAGCACCTACTATGTGCTAGGCACTAGATAAGCACTGGAGATATAAAGAAAGGCAAAAAACCCAAACCAACAGAAAAACAGTCCTTGCTCTCAAGGAGCTAAGTCTAATGGAGGGGATAACATGGCAAACAAATATGTACAATTGATCTATCTAGGGTAAATTGGAGATAATCTCAGAAGGAAGGCACAAAGATGAAGGAGGCCTTCTTGCAGAAGGTAGAATTTTAGCTGAGACTTGAAGGAAGCCAAATGGAGGCTATTTTTATTTACTGTACTTGGAAAACAAAAATGATTCCATTAATCATCTCTTTTCATCTCTCGGTCCAACGGTGTAAGAGACCAGTATCCCTTTGGGGATGCAATTTTTGCTAATCAAAGTCTCTCCAATGAGGTTATTAGAGATTTTGATTGAGGATGGCGGCTTCATTCTTTGCCAATACAATGCATAATGATAGAAACCACAACTGTGGCAGATGACCCAGAAACCAGAGGAGGAGCCCAGAGCCACAGCTGCAGATCTCTGGACCATGACAGCTCCATACTTTCCATAAACCATCTAAAGGAAAAGGAAACTGACATCTAGTCTCTGGCTGCCAAGTTTCTGAGTTGGCCGGTTCCTCTGATAAATGCATTTGTTGTCAGAGAGCTGAAGACATTAGAAGGGAAAAAATGTCAAACCAAAGCTGGAAATGATCTGGACCATCAGATAGCAGTAGCAGGCACCTTGCTCTCAAAAAGGTGGGAAATAATTTACAGTGGCACATTCCTGGGTTGGTCTGTACTGTGTGTTTTTATGTACTTGATCTGTGCCTATTGTTGTTATGTGGTCCAATTTTGTTTCGTTTTTTACTGGAAAAAATACAAAGTGGAATAAATGACTCAGCTGAACAAGAGAATTTGAGTCTGCCTTTCCCTTCTGTCTCCCCCAAAGCATACTCTTGGTACATTATTGTTCTATAAAATAATTTTTTGGGGCTACATACCAATGTGTAGCATTCCCTTTCTTGTGGACAGGGAGCATGTTCAGTTTGGCAGCAACAAAGCAATGATCCAAATGCATATTTCATCATTTGAACGGGGTTTTCATTTCAGGGTGGGCAACTTGATTATCTGCATGAAGCAAATACATCTTCCTCTAGCATGAAGAAAACGACTTTATCACAAAATAAACCTGAAAAATCTGAAATCCACTTTCTGTTTAAAGGTTTGGAATGGCTGATGAGGAAATATTCACTGCTGGAAAAATAATCATTGACTTTTAGTATGTTGGGCCTGAGACTACAGTTCTGGAGTTCTGTGTGATATGATGCAAATAGATGTATTAAAATTAATTCAAAGCAGTATTAACAGTGTGACTAGGATGGGGCCACTGGGCTTTTACCTAATGGGCACTGATAGCACTTGTGGTTCTCTAGAAGTATATAAGCAGGGGCAGCTAGGTGGTGCAGTGGATAGAGCACCGGCCCTGGAGTCAGGAGTACCTGAGTTCAAATCCGGCCTCAGACACTTAACATTTACTAGCTGTGTGACCCTGGGCAAGTCACTTAACCCCAATAGCCTCACGAAAAAAAAAAAAGAAAAAAAAAAAGAAGTATATAAGCAGCAGAGCTTTGCCTCAGGTTAGTGAGAATAATTAGTTAAAATAGAAAGCTACCAGATGGCCCTAAGGTGAGTTCCCCTCTCCCACCCATTACAGTCCAGCTCCCTTCCACTTGTTCCACTGTAGTTTGTAGTACTTGTCTATGATATAAAAATTCCCAATTATAGTTAGGCTGTCTGTATCCATCCCAAAGTGCGTATTTGTCAAATTGCATGATTCCAATATTTGGAAGTTTTTTCTAGTGATACAGAGAACAACTCACCCACAGTTACTCATCCCATGTGATTTGTTCATCTTCTCCCATATGGTCCCCACAAGGGAATATGTCCACTGTGTGAAAAAATAATTATTAATAATAGACTTTTTGGGGACACAGGTGATGTGGGCTGGAATTTGGGGTCAGATTGATTGTGAGTCATCAAAAAAGAATTACAAGATTCAGTGACTCAGTTTCCCAAGTTTTATTGCAATACTGTGGGTGACCACAGGGAGAGAACCAGAATAGTGGAAAGGTATCTCTTGAATAGTGAAAGAAAAGACAGTTATATTTATAGTATAGATAAATTGATTATCAATCTCATTATAATAATCTCCACCTTGGGGAGGTACAAGGGAGTGCCTGTCCTACTCATTATAATATTCTCTACCTAGGGGTGTTACAAGGGAGGGCCTATCCTAATTTGGAGTTTCTGGGGTCCTAAGCCAACCCCTGAGGTAGGTACCTTTTTCAGTGGAGGTGTGTTTTGGGGGTTTACACGTCATAAGGTGAATCTGGGGACAAATTTGGCCTTTTCTGTGCATGTCTCTTTCTGATTCCCATGGCTAGTTTCAAAATATAATCATTTTTCTTTAGAATTTCTATAGCCTTGTCATTTCCTTTATTGTTATTTTGACCTGACCCGTTTTGGTCCATTATGAATGCTGATCACTGTGGGTACAAGAACCTAGCATTTTGACTTGTAAGTTATCATACAAAAGGGATCTGACTTCCCTTTGGACTAATATCTGAATTAGAGCTTGGATCTTAGTTTTTTTCTATTAACCCCTTTTTGCCTCCTACATCATTCCCCTCTTCTCATATACCCCGGGAAAAAGGACGAAGATCATCTCTTCTGTTACTGCTTCCTGCTGAGTGGGGGTGAAGTAGGGACCCACAGGGGGTTTATGAATTGAGGGAGATGTAGGAACTAGTGTTACAAATGCAGGAACCACAACACAAAACAAATGATTTACAAACAGACCAAGAGGCAACAGGGACCCTAATACAGAATAAATCTAAGAGTTCCATGAAAAACTGGACGAAGCAAGCAGTTGTGAACAGTTTCAGCCATCCGGGTAATCTCTGCAGGGCAGCTCAAACTTCAGGAGGTGTTCTGAACCATACAGACTCCACCTCTGTCCAGGACCACATTTGCCAGAGAGTTAAAGCACCCTTCCAATTCTTGTAACCCTAATGCAGTAAAATTAGAAACTTATTTCATTATCAAAGTTAAATTTGTAAGCATAGTTTCATGTTCAAGTTACCCAACAAAAGGAATAGTGAGGGCAGCAGTTTTCCAGACCCACCCAAGAAAATTATCCCAGGTTGTTCTCCACTCATAGGTAAAGCTCATTTTAATATGGACTACCCTGAGGTCATGTCAAGCCAATTAGCTTTGAGTTAGTGTATAAGAGCTGCCCCTACCTTAGGAGGAGGCGGGGAGGGCCTGGGGTGGGATTGCAGGATGCTTGCCCTTTGCAGGTTCTCTCTCTTGGACCAGAGACACTCAGGAGCTAGGCAAACTTTCTCTTCTCTCCTTCCTGGGACTCCATGCTGGTTATGTAATTGCTTAGGCCTATAACTAACGGGAAAGTTTTTCAAAATAATAAATGCTTGCTGCCAAAACTGGTGCAATAGCCTCTAATTTATAAGTAGCAATATCTCAGAAACTCCAGCTAAGTTCCCCAATATTTCAAACAACACAACTGTGCTTGAGGAGCCCTCTGGCTGTCCAGCAGACATCTGCCATTCTCATCACATGAACAGCCTATATGTCCTTATTTATTGCCACTATACTAGCAGTAAGTAATTTTAAATTGATGCAATTTCAAGGAATTTTTTAAAGCCAAACACATACTTCTTTTCTTTTTGATAGTATTTTATTTTTTCCCCAATGACATGTAAAGATAATTTTCAACATTCATTTTTGTAAGGTTTTGAATTCCAAATTTTTCTCCTTCCTTCCCTTCCCTCTCCCCTCCCAAAGCCAGCAAGCAATCTGATATATAGGTTATACATTACAATCATGTTAAACACATTTCCACATTAGTCATCTTGTGAGAGAAGAATCAGAACAAAGGAGAAAAAGCAGAAGAAAAAAGAAACAACAAAATAAAACAACCAAAAAGTGAAAATAGTATGCTTCAATCTGCATTAAGTCTCCATAGTTCTTTTTCTGCCTGTGGAGAACATTTTCTATCAGGAGTCTTTGGGATTTTTCTTGGATCATTGTATTGCTGAGAAGAGCTAAGTCTATCACAGTTGATCATCACATAATGTTGCTGTTACTATGTACAATTTTCTCTTGGTTCTGCTCACTTCACTCAGCATCAGTTCATTTAAGTCCAGGTTTTCTAAAATCTTCCTGCTCATACTTTCTTATAGCACAATAGCATTCCATTATGTTCAAATACCACAACTTGTTCAACCATTCCCCATTTGATAGGCCTCCCCTCAATTTCCAATCCTTTGCCACCACAGAAAGAGCAGCTATAAGTTTTGTAAGTGTGGGTCCTTTTCCATTTTTTATGATCTCTTTGAGATACAAATCTAATATCTGTATTGCTGGGTCAAAGAGTATGCACAGTTTTAAAGCCGTTTAGGCATGGTTAACAAATTGCTCTCCAGAATGGTTGAATCAGTTCACAACTTCACCAACAATGCATTAAATTTTCCCACATCTTCTCTGACATTTATAATTTTCCTTTTTTATTATATTAGCCAATCTCATAGGTGTGAGGTAGTACCTTAGAGTAACAAACACGTACTTCTTGGGAAAAAAAAACAACAACCAAACCTGCCTCTATTAAGACAGTCCCTGACTTTTGAATATTTCATCTAAAAAAACGGCCTGGATATAGGAACAGGAAGTAGTCTGCAGAATTGATCTCTCATGGAGACAATAATCTCATAATCTCCAATTCAGAACTGGAGTGATGGACTCAAGCACCTTCTCTTATGCATGTATAGTGGCATAGAGAACTAAAAAGGCCCAGTGGCCAGCAGCATCTATCCTGATGCCCAGGGAGGGAAGAGATATATTCCTGGGATACCAAACTAGAACTTGAAATACACTTTCCCATGTGAAAAATGAATACAGGGGAAGGAAGTATCAAGATGGTAGAGTGAGGGGCAGCTAGGTGGTGCAGTGGATAGAGCACCGGCCCTGGAGTCAGGAGTACCTGAGTTCAAATCCGGCCTCAGACACTTAACACTTACTAGCTGTGTGACCCTGGGCAAGTCACTTAACCCCAATTGCCTCACTAAAAAAAAAAAAAAAGATGGTAGAGTGGTAGGAAGCAATATAGTCATGTTCCACTCCACAGAACTCCAAACAGACCTAGAAATTGCACCATAACAAATTCTGTTGGGATAAACCAGAAAAAGTTACAGAAAGTCATTTGTCCAACCTAGGAAAAAATAAGGGAAGATCAAAGTGGAGCCTGAAATTCTGCCCCTCTGAATCAGTAAGGAGCCTCCCAGTTGGCAGAGAGTGGCTGAGTCCAGCAGCAGTCTACTGTTTTTTTTTGTTGTTGTTTTGGTTTGTTTTGGGTTTTTTGTGGGGCAATGGGGGTTAAGTGACTTGCCCAGGGTCACACAGCTAGTAAGTGTCAAGTGTCTGAGGCCGGATTTGAACTCAGGTACTCCTGAATCCAGGGCCGGTGCTTTATCCACTCACTGCGCCACCTAGCCGCCCCAGCAGTCTACTGTTACTCAGACGGGTGCCACTCCTTACCCCCTCTACTTTCTCAGGAATGGAGATCAAAATCAGAATCCCAGTCTTGGGGCAGGCACTCTTGCTACTGAGACAGGCTGGCTCATCTAGATGGAAGAGATAGACGCACAATTCTTTTATATATATATATAAGCTGTGGGGGAAAAGGGAGTCCTCAAGTGGGTAGTGTCAGGGCAACCAGTGGCATTCTTTCCAGATCTCCTGTTATTCCATAATCAGGTGTGGGCCTCTCCCAGAGGAGATGGGGCAACAGGACATCAATCTGGGTCACAGAGTTGCCTTACTTTTACTGGTGACAGGGAGGTATGGTCCACAGATCCCCGGGGACAATTGCCCTTTCAATTCCCTGAAGGTATAATGGTCCCCCAGAAACTTAACACTTTCTAACTCTCAGAACACTGGATCTTAAGTAATGTTGATTCTAGTAAACCCTAGTCTCCATCAGGGAGCCCATGGTTTATGGTTTTTAATTTTAAAAAATTATTTTATCTATTTTTAATTTTTCTGCAGGGCAATGAGGGTTAAGTGACTTGCCCAGGGTCACACAGTTAGTAAGTGTCAAGTGTCTGAGGCCATATTTTAACTCAGGTCCTCCCAGCAGGACCAGTGCTTTATCGACTATGCCACCTAGCTGCCTCAAAGAAGGTGTTAGAACAAAATGACCTCATTGTGGGGATAATTCTTCCCCATGGAGTGTAACGATTGGAATGACGCCACCTGCTGGAGACCCATGAAGCAAAGGTTTTTGAGGGCAAGACCAGGAGTCTTTTCTTTGGCGTCAGGAAGTGATGCGGGCTAGTGGGAGGAGGAAGGAAGAGACTGGTGCTCGGTCTCACGCTCTTTTTCCTGGGGATGCTGGTGAAGAAGGCAGCTAGAAATGCACTCTCCCTTTAATAGATAGGAATCTAGGCCTTTCTTTATCTCTTTATCAAATTCTTATTCTCCTTAATAAATGCTTAAAAGTCTAACTCTTGCTAAAGCTTATAATTTATTGGCGACCACTCATTAGATATTTTAGACAGACTAGCTAGAATTTTAGCCCTTAACAGGAGCTCTAGTCATAATTGTTTTTCCCATCTCCCTGTCACATCCTATCATGGAGATGGACATTCTGGGGCAGCAGACTACCTGCTGATTTCTCTTACAATGAGAGCTCTTTGTCTTTCGAGTCTATTGGATTTTGTGTTGTCCAGAAGTGTGTACACATTTCATGTACAGATGGTGACTAGAATCATCTTTGCAAAAGTTGTTGTATATTTTTTGTGTTTCCACCACAGGGTGGGATTTCCACCTGCCATAGTAAGCGGGCTAGGGTTGGGTAAAGCAGATAATTTTTAGGGCACTTTTTCTAGCCCCTTCCTCATACCAGGAGCTGATCAGTGTGGTTCTTCAAGAAGGCTGCTCAGAACCCCAGGGAGCTGCCAAACCTCACTGTTGCTTCAGTCCAGTGAGAAAATAATCTCGTGGACTGGCCCACCTGCAGGGTTGTGACTATAATTCCCAGTGTCTCCATACCTGCTGCTTTTTCACTTGGCTGTCACTACAGGAATCTGAGGTAGGTAAAAATAGTAAAATGGTATGGGTCAGGGGCAGCTAGGTGGCGCAGTGGATAGAGCACCAGTCCTGGAGTCAGGAGTACCTGAGTTCAAATCCGACCTCAGACACTTAACACTTACTGTGTGACCCTGGGCAAGTCATTTAACCCCAATTGCCTCACTAAAAACAAAACAAAAATGGTATGGGTGATGTCTTTTGATTTGCACATAAATTGGATTTAAAGAAAGAAGCTTGCAGGAAGTCATTGGCCTCAGTATCTCTCTCTCTCTCTCTCTTTTTTTTTTTTTTTTGGTGGGGCAATAAGGGTTAAGTGACTTGCCCAGGGTTACATAGCTAGTAAGTGTCAAGTGTCTGAGGCTGGATTTGAACTCAGGTACTCCTGAATCCAGGGCCAGTGCTTTAACCACTGCGCCACCAAGCTGCCCCCTCAGCATATCTTTATTGGGCTCCCTATGGGATACCTGAATAGCCCAGGCATTGCCCATGGCCACTGCAGGCAGGACCTTGAGCAGTTGCCACTGATCTCCAGAGTGTAGAGGTGGCATTATATAGATGATATTTTACCAGCCAGATCCTCAGTTGACTCAGTACAAGAAATCTTGGGTACCACAATTTCTCATTTAACCTGGGGCAGGTGGGCTATGCCCATCATAAGATAGAGAGGCTAACCCAGACTGGAGTATATCTGGAATGCCCAGGACAGAGATATCACTCAGATGGTCAAAGATCAGCTTTTGGTACTGAAGCCACCTAGGGATGTCAAGGAGACCTAAAGACTTGTCAGACTTCGAATTCAGAAGACGATATACAGTTAACCTTTCCACATTGTGGGGATTAGGAGTGTGGCACCCCTGCGATCTGAAAAATCCACTTAAAATTTTTGGCCTTCCCATTGTACCAGAGGGTTTTTTTTTCTTTTTGTCATATAGGGTGTTTACAGTACCTTATTGTAAAATTTATGTTAAGTATTTGCTTATAGCCTATGTGTAGGTCAGTGTTAAGTAAAAATAACATACTGTGGCTTCTGCAAAACTCCCCCCAAATTCCCATTTACAGTAATTTCTTATGCTGACATGCGATATATCAAAAACTGTGATGGGGGAAAGTTGCAATGTGGAAGGGTTATATGTATCCCCCATTTGCAGAACCTCCTTTTCCCCATATGTTGGGTGACAAGAAAATCTGCCACCTTTCACTAGGTCCCTCAGCAAGAGGCTACCTGGGCTGTCATTGAAGTCTTACCCCTACTGCCTCAGGGTAAAGTCAATGTTTCCCAAGATCTTGGAGCCTGTAGACCATTGATGGGGTAAGAGACTCCCCATGGCTTTTTGGTGCAAATGGCTGCCTGATAGCACAAGTTGTTACATACTCCTCATGCCAATTCCTGGCCAAATCCTCTGAGGCCTTCCTAAAAACAGAGGCCTTTACTGGGAGTGAGCCTGTTAAAATTCAGAGTCAAACCTTTTTTATGCTATGGGTAAATGTGAGATTCCCTTGAAAGCTGGGCTCTGCCTCAGGCCAAATGCTGGTCAAGTAGAAATAGTACCTTCAAGATAGAGGATGGGGGGAGGCACGGGGAGCAGCTAGGTGATGCAGTGGAGTCAGGAGTACCTGAGTTCAAATCTGGCCTCAGACACTTAACACTTACTAGCTCTGTGACCCTCAGCAAGTCACTTAACCCCAATTGCCTCACTAAAAAAGAAAAAAATTAAAAAAAAAAAAAGAGGATGGGGGCAGCTAGGTGGTGCAGTGGATAGAGCACCAGCCCAGGAGTCAGGAGGACCTGAGTTCAAATCCAGCCTCAGACACTTAACAATTACTAGCTGTGTAACCCTGGGTGAGTCACTTAACCCCAATTGCCTCACCAAAAAAAAAAAAAAAGATGGAGGATGGAGTGACCTAGCAGGTCTAATCCCATCCTCCATGAAATGGTCTCAAATGCCCTCCTTTGCCCAAACCACTGGCATCCTTGGTGTCCAATGGCCAGCAAAAAGAGGTCTACTTTACAGATGGGAATATTACTGGGACTGGGGTGGGAGCTAAGTGGGCTGCAGCCACATACCATTGTGAGAACATAATGGGATTTGGCAGATACTCAAAAGCTCAACAGGAGATTAATCTAAACTGACTGAATTGAGAGTGATTGACTTTGCTGATTAGCCTACTTAAAGTTAATTAGTTTGTAACCATACATTTAGATTTTAAACCATTCTACCTTTGGGAAGAAGTTTCAGACCACTGGCTTTGACCAGTCTATTTAATGGCCGAGATGCATGCAATGCCGTTTCCCCTGAAGAAATGTGTCTGCTTCTATACTAATGCAAGGGTGGTGCCCAATGGGCTGAGGGTTTGGTCAGGAAGGTGGTCCTGGGATGACTAGATGTTCTAAGGCTGCCCGTATGGGAGAGGGAGCTTTGCATAAACTTTGTAAAATGGTGGTTTTAAAGGTGCTCCAGGTTTACCATGTGTCTGCCTACACTGGCTGTGACTACCCTGAAGCCCAGGACACCATAGCACATTCTTTAACCTGACCCTCAGCCACTTCAGTTGCTTTGACCACCCCAGGTCTGGACCTGCCCTTTGTTAGATGGACCCATCCCTGTGCTGGACACGTGGGCTTCCCTGGTTCCTAAGCCTTATCCACCCATTGTGACTCCCTCTTATCACTAGCCACTGCTAAAGCTGCAGCAAAGCACTCTTCTGCTGGCCAGCTTCGCCTTATTGCAGCACTCCCTGATTGGTTCTGTCACCAAGGGAGATTGGATATTCACTATTTTGGAGTTTCATTTTATTGGCTTCCTGCAACAAGCAGTTGGAGCCATTCACTATACTTTCGAAGCAGTAGAGACTTACTTGGTGCATTCCTGTCCCTGCTTATACCTACTACAATAGAAGGACTTACTAAACTTGTCTTATACTCCCTAGGTCCCCTAGTAGCTTTTTTTCCTTTTTTTTTTTTTCAGGGCACTTGTGCGGGGCAGTGAGGGTTAAGTGACTTGCCCAGGGTCACACAGCTAGTGTCAAGTGTCTGAGGCCAGATTTGAACTCAGGTCCTCCTGAATCCAGGACCAGTGCTCTATCCACTGCGCCCCCCAGTAGCTTTTTATAGCAACCAGAAGAACCACTTCACAAGCCTGACAGTGCTAGCATGGGTGTGAAGCATGGGCATTACCTGCCCAATCACCACAGGCCACAGGATACATTGGCATAATGTACTATTTAAGATTCTTATGCTTAAGCACTTCTGGGATAGATGATGCCCTCATTGGGTGAAGGAATGACTTGCTATGTTGTGTATGATGAATGACCAACCATGTGGTCCCCTTCCACTGTTCAGAAATGCGTTGTGCCCACCCACCCAACACCTCCTCCTCCTGAATGGTAATATCTGGGGGCTGACTATGGAAGAGGGCTGTGCTGCTGCTCTCTCCCCCAGAGGAAATCAAACTAGGATTATTTGGTTTCCAATCAAGAGGTGGTTGGGAATAATAGGGTACATGAGAGGGAAATACATGGGTGGTGAACAAGAGAGAAGGTTAATTGGAACACTATATTGATAAGAGGGAAGCCTGGGGAGCTGCCTACATCAACTTGTCATTCTCTGTCCACAAGCAGCAAGGGCAGGATTTAAGGCCATGTTAGCACTCTGGTGCCAGTGAGTCATCTCTTTCCATGACAAGTGTAGCACTCATAAAAATCTGGGGGGGGGGGGAAGCTGATTGCCTCAGGACCAGGAAAATCCACATGGACCCTTCTGGAATGTACAAAGAACCCCAAGTTGATACCAGATAAAATGCTGTGGTAAACTGGTGATGACAAGTGACACTAGGATGACCTGACACTGAAATGGGAGCTCCTGCTGCTCGATAAGAATTGATCACTGGGCATCAGCCAAAGGTGGAAGACAGTCATACATACTACCAAGGGATGAGCAGTGATTGCTCCACTGATGGAATTTGAGTGGGGTTTTTATAGGCATCTTGAAGGACATTCCCACACCCATCTGCACATCTTCCAGGTGGGTAAGTGAAGGCTTTCTGACCTTGGCCATCTCAATGATGAGGGCCTTATTCCAGGGTAAGAGATGGTCTCTTATCAGGTCAGGGAAGGCCAAGGTATAGGGTGAGAGGGAAGAAGAGGAGTCAGTAAACCAGCTGGTATGTTTCTCCAATAAATCAAAACTGTGTCACAAGTCAGTTACAAGATGTATTTAGGTTACAAAATAGGAGTTTAAGAAACATGAAAGGATGGGGCAGCTAGGTGGCACAGTGGATAGAGCACCCTCTCTGGAGTGTGTCCAAGGTCACACACTCAGGAGTACCTGAGTTCAAATCCAGCCTCAAACACTTAACCCTTACTAGCTGTGTGATCTTGGGCAAGTCACTTAACCCCAATTGCCTCATTTAAAAAAAAAAAAAGAAACATGAAAGGATCTCTTGGTAATATATTGTTTCACTACAATTGTCATATGGAAGAATTCTACTTGTTCTACTTCAGCCCAGGAGGCAGAACCAGAGACAATGGGTGAATATTGCAGGGAGCGTCATTGCCACTCCTCTTTATTTTCTCCTTGCCTACTGGCTGCTTCCCCCCTGCCTGCATACATGTCTCCCCCCTCCTCAAAGAACCCTCACTGGATCCATCCATCCCCACTAGCTATTATCCCATATCTGTCTACAACGGGTGCCTCCTCTTTCTTTCCTTTCACTCTCCTCAACTCTACAGTTCTTGCTTCCGGCCTCATCATTCAACCAGAACTATGTTCCCTCTTGAAGCTCTCCCTGCCAGAGGCCAGTGCAGGCCAGGAGCTGGGCACAGGCCGGGAGGGGGGCGGGGGGCAACGCCATTTGCAGTCCCAGAGCCTCTGAGGGGCTGGAAATGGCCGCAGAGCCAGTAGGGAAAGCTGGAAACAAGAGCGATGTTTTGGCGAGGAGGCGGCCGAGAGGTCCCAGGCGCGGAGCTGAGGAAGGATGCTGTGGTGGAGCGGCTCCCGCAGCCTCGGTCCTCCGGGGCCAGGCCGGCCCGGCCCGTCCTCTCCCCTGGTGGGGTCCAGGACGCAGCTTGGCTTCCTCGAAGGTGAAGGCGGGGCGGGGAGCAGCGGGCAGAAGCTCAGACAATAGCTGGCTCCCCTCCTCTGCAGCCCCAGCGCACGCCTAGCGCCTCGCTCGCCTACCTGCACGCTCACTCTAAGGCAGCTGGTGCCCGGGTGGTGAGTGTAGGGCGTCCCGCGCCCAAAAAGTGGGCTTTGATGCTCACTCCAGCTGACGAGCCAGTGGGCGGCGCCCGGGATAACGGTGCTGCTCCTGCCAGCCCTTGGAACAGATCTCCGGAGCTGCGCTAGAGGGAGGGAGGATCTTGAGTCGGGGTGTAGCGGGTTATTTCCACGATAGAATCGCTTTGGCCCCGTTTGTAATAGAACCATTTGCGGCAAGGAGGGAATAGTGAACAGCCGCCAAGCTACTCTAATTTCCTGGCTCTCTTAGGTCCCCTAGGATACAAGTTTAGTTTCACCCTTAGACTCGCCCAGAACTGTAATCAACACTAAATGTCACAGTTCTTAGGCTACACAAAGGTTGTTGTTTGTCCTTCGTTCTCGGAGAGGACCATGACATTGCGGTGATGTCACGAATTGTCCTCTCTCCTCCAGAGCCATATGGGTCCAGTGGCAAGATATATATCAGGACGACTGGAGATGGCCCCGGATGTTAAGTGACTTGTCCAGGGTCACACAGCTACTATAATATCTAACCAGGGGATGAAGGTGACCATGGGTTTCAAACAGCTGTCAGTAAAACACAAGCTTTGCAGGATCCTAAACAGAAAAAAAAGGTTAGAGGTATGGATCCAGTGTAGCCTATCTATCTATCCTCTGAGGGCCAGCATTGCTAGGTTCTGAGACACTCATCTCTTGAAGGCTGACTAATCAAGTGAAGACTATTTTTTTTGTCCAGAGACATGAAATTGAAAATTCTTCAAGTGTTAGTTGTTGAAAAATACATAAAATTCACTGATTTTGATGGGGATAGAAAAAAGACTACTCTTTAAATTAGTGGGATCCTCCAGACATTCTTAGAAATTACTAAAGTGAGGGGGCAGCTAGGTGGCCCAGTGGATAAAGCACTGGCCCTGGATTCAGGAGGACCTGAGTTCAAATCCAGTCTCACACACTTGACACCTACTAGCTGTGTGACTCTGGGCAAGTCTCTTAACCCTCATTGCCCTGTAAAAAATAATAATAAATAAATAAATGAAGGGGCAGCTAGGTGGTACAGTGGATGAAGCCTTGGATTCAGGAGGACCTGAATTACCCCACAAAATAAATACATAAATAAATAAATGAAGTTCAAGAAGTTTCCTGACAGTCATATGGCTAGTCTTCGGCAGCACCAATTTAAGTGTAAAAGGTTCGGCAAGAAGTTTTAGGCAAAAGAGACTTCAACAGGATTTATTATCCCTTAAAAAACATACTGAGAAAAATCTTTCCCTCAAAGTCTCTCTCGCTCTTGCTCTTTCTTTCTTGTGCGGGGCTCTGAGGGTTAAGTGACTTGCCCAGGGTCACACAGTTAGTGTCAAATGTCTGAGGCTGGATTTGAAATCAGGTCCTCCTGAATCCAGGGCAGATGCTTTATCCAAGTTGCTTTCCCCAAAGTCACTTTCAAAAATGTAGAGAATACAAATTTAAACTTTTAACCCACTAGTCTTTTTAAAAAAAGTATTGAGGGGCAGGTAGGTGGTGCAGTGGATAGAGCGCCAGTCCTGGAGTCAGGAATACCTGAGTTCAAATCCAGCCTCAGACACTTAACACTTACTAGCTCTGTGACCCTGGGGAAGTCACTTAACCCCAATTGCCTTACTTAAAAAAAAAAAAAAGAGAGAGAGAAAAAAAGTATTGAAATTTAAACTCATTCAAGGCTAGCAAAAGCACAAACAAACCTAGAACAACTTAGTCATTAGAATCAAAGCCTGGGACTTTGGAGTCACTCAGTGTGGATAGCCTGTCTTGGGCAGCCCTATTCAGGATGAAAGCACCAAAATATTGACATAAAATAATGGACTTCCTCTGAAGTTAAACATCACTTAATCTCAGAAGCAAGATTTAAGTTTCAAAAAAAAGCAACTTTCCCAAAAATTTCCTGCAAAAATAAGCAACCAGGAATTATTTCCATATTCTTATGGGTGGGCTCTCACACGAAGGCAATCTATGCTGCCAAAGCAGGTTATGTCAGTAGACATAGGTTGCCTAAATGTGGCTGGTGGGAAGTCAGTGATGACAGGTATCTCTGGAATCTTGCCCACCCCTCACCAAAGGAGACTTTGATCTCTGATCTCTACCTGGAGGAGTACAGGAATGAGGTTGGGGAGGGAAGGAAATTGGCCTTTCTGTTCCCTGAGATACTGGTACCAGACCTAGAAGTATTTTTGTTTGCCCTTCTAGATATTGCTCATTTAAGAGCAAATGTGGTTTTTCTGGCCACTCCCTCTAATTGGGGAAGAATAGCTCAAAAGTTTATCCCCATAGTCTAGACTACTTCCCACCAAATGCTAATTACATAAAAGATCATAATAAATAGTGTTTGTTTGGGGTTTTTTTGTTTGTTTTTGGTTTTTTTTGCAGGGCAATGGGGGTTAAGTGACTTGCCCAGGGTCACACAGCTAGTAAGTGTCAAGTGTCTGAGGCCGGATTTGAACTCAGGTACTCCTGAATCCAGGGCCGGTGCTTTATCCACTGCACCACCTAGCCACCCCCATAATAAATAGTGAATAGGGAGAAAACCCATTTATCCAAGCAAGTAACAAACAGAAATCAGAGAGGTTATACAGATGAGAATAGATCAGATAATGCACAATGTAGATGAGTTCTTCAGATGGGAGTGAAATATCTCACCTTAACCAAGAAAGAGGCCTCATTTCACCCAGGTGGAAATTCCTCAAAGCCCTAGGGAGGTAAGATAGAAATTAGGAACATATTGAGGCACCAGCTCCTCTACATTTCTACCACTTCTCAACATGTCTTTCTCTTTCCATGGGTCTCTCCTTGAAAAGAGTCAGAAACCATGTGTGTATCTCCTAATAAGAAATGAATGTCTTTCTTCTCCAAAGCTCTAACTCCATCTCTCACCCAAGCACACAATTAAGTCATTGTTCTCTCCATAAAATTAGGAGTCATGTAAGTGTATGTATACACATATACATTGATAACCGCAATTTACTGAGAACTGACTGATGTGTGTATGTACACATCATGGGGAAAATGAGGTAGGGGATAGGGGTTTGGGGTCCTTAGGAATTCCTTTTTAAAGAATTACACCCTCTTGCACACAAAAGCAATTAGAATAAGTTAGTAATTTATTTCTGGGGCTGAGGAAGGGAAGGGAAACCATGAAAGAAATCCTTGGACTTCTCATGGGGAGAAAGGCATAACAGAGTGTGGTTCTGAGATACCAATCTTCTTGAGCAGGAGACAGGCAGGTACTTTTATAGAGGACTGATGGGGGTGATCATCTGACTGAGGAAAGTTCCCTTAGTGAGGGAGGACCATCACCCACTGATAGTGGTCGGGGTAATTGGGGGAGGGGTGGCTGCGGATCTCTCAAGCCATTTCTCTCCTCAGGACACAAAGGAAGCAGTCACAGGTAATCTTATTGCCCCAGGGTTGAGGGAGACTAGAATGAAGGGTGGGGGTCCCAGAGCTAGCTCAGTCTGATCTGGTTCCACTTATCTTTCTAGTCATGTCTGTCCTCTGGTTTAGTTTCTCAAGGAGAAGGTTCTTTGATGTGCCCCAGAGAACTTCTGGGGTGTTATGGACCCATAACATACACACATATACATTGATAACCACAATTTACTGAGAACTGACTGATCCCACCTACTCCCTATTCCCAGGCCAATGAATTGCCTGGGGCTAACCAATTTTGGTCAATTTTTTTTTTTTTGCAGGGCAATGAGGGTTAAGTGCCTTGCCCAGCATCACACAGCTGATGTAGGAGGCAAAAAAGGGTTAATAGAAAAACCTAAGACCCAAGCTCTAATACAGATATTAGCTCTAAAAGGGAGTCAGATCCCAGTTAATGGATAATTTATGTTAGGTTCTTCAAATTAGGCTAAGCCCTCCCCTGAAATACCCCATGGTGGAGAATATTATAATGAGAAGGACGGGCCCTCCCCTGTACCTCCCCAAGGTGGAGATTATTATAATGAGACTTATAATCAATTTATCCACACTATAAATATAACTGTCTTTTCTTTCACTATTCAAGAGATACCTTTCCAATATTTTCGTTCTCTCCCTGTGGTCACCCACAGTATTGCAATAAAACTTGGGAAACTGAGTCACTGAGTCTTGTAATTCTTTTGGGACAATAAATTTGACCCCAAATTCTAACCCACATCATTTGGTGCCCTGTGTGACTTCAAGTCCCAGACTCAGTGGGGTGAGATATCATTAAGGTAAGTTTGGGATCTGCCTTTAACTCCTGCATCCAGGTTTTTGGCTCATTTGGGAGTCTGGCCAGCTCGCCAAAGCGAGTGGGGGCATTTCTCCTTGATCCAGGATCAAGCGATTTACCCTGAGGGATTTCATTTTTTTTTCCTGAAAAGGGAAGAAAGGAATTGCCCTGTTGGCAAGACCCAGCAGTCTGGGGGACGCCCTGGATTGGGTTCTTTGCTGTTTTAATGGACACCCACGTGGATGCAGGTGCAGTGTTGGTAACCTATGGGATGGGTCAGGAAATTTTGACAAATTGGGAGAAGGGAGTAAGGAGAAAATTGGATGTAGCCAAAAAGAAACAAATGACTTTAAGAGAAAGGAAAATTCCAAAAGCACTGACCTGGAAAAGAAAATGGGTGGTGTTTTATTGCAATACCGTCTGGCCACAGTAACCCCCACATGTACAAAAATATTTATAGCTGCTCTTTTTGTTGTGGCATGGAATTGGAAAGTGAGAGGCTGCCTATCAATTGGGGAAGGGCTAAATAAGTTGTGGTATATGAATGTAATGGAATTCTATTGTGCTGTAAGAAATGATGAGCAGGCAGATTTCAGAGAAACCTGGAAAGACTTGCATGAACTGATGATGAGTGAGATGAGCAGAACCAAGAAAACATTGTACATAGTATCATCAACATTATGTGTTGATCAACTGTGATAGACTTGATTCTTCTTCTCAGCAATACAAGATAGTTCCAAAGGACTCATGATGGAAAATGCTCTCCAAATCCAGAAAAAAAAGAACTGTGGAATATGGATGCAGACTGAACCATACTATTTCTTTTGTTTTTGGTGCTGTTGTTTTTTGTTTTTGAGGTTTTTCCTTTTTGCTCTGATTCTTCTTTTATAACATGACTAATGCAGAATTATGTTTAATGTTATTGCACATATATAACCTATATCAGATTACTTGCTATCTTGAGGAGGTGGGGAGGGAGGGAAAAAAATTTGAAACTAGAAATCTTATAAAAACAAATGTTGAAAACTATCTCTACATGTTACTGGAAAATAATAAAATACTATTATAATTAAAAAAAAAGAATACTGCCTTCTGGTTAGTTAGTTTTGCTAGTTTTTGTGTGTAGATTGTAACCCTTGAGTAATCGACCAGTGATGAAAAAGGGGAGGTTCCATTTATATTAGGGACTAGAGATTAAAACAGGATTTCAAGCTGCCATTCTTTGCACCCACCAGCTGCACACTGGGGTGCCCATTCTCGTGAGAATGAGAATAAACGAGCCTTTGACACATTGCTGCTGCTGAGTTCCAGAGAATTATTGAGCAGGAGTCATTTTCCTTTCACTCCCTGATCCAGGCCACAAATCCTCCCAAACATGCAAACCTAGAAAACCTAAAGTAGTTACTTCTAAAGTCCAAATATTATCCCTATACCATTCTTCATATAACCACTCATTTAGGGAATACAAAGATTTTGTTATGGGGTTAGAACACTGGTCTGAGGTAACTCTCCTTGAGAAGACAGATACACCTTGAAGCAAGAGAGACAAGCCTATTAGGCATGGCTGCTGCCAAGGGGGACAGAGATGGCTCAAGAGTTCAGAGCCTTTCTCACCCACCTTCCCCGAAGCCTACCACTAGTGGTAGCCCCCAATAAGGGAGCTTTCCACAGTCAGATGATCACCCCATCTGTCCCTCCACTAATCCATCCTCTATAAAAGCTATGGCCTTTCTCCCATTCAGGGAGATAGGTATCTCAGGGAACCATGTCTCTGAAACTATCTCCCCATGAGAGAAGTTTGGCTTCTCTCTTGGTTTCCTTTCTCTAGCACCTAAATAAAATATTATGTTATTCTAAATGGATTTGTGTGCAAGAGGGTGTAATTCTTTAAAGAGGAATTCCCAAGGACTCCTAAGCCAATTTCCCCATGACATAATTTTGGTACCTGATAACTACAAATTTACTGAGAACTGACTGATCCCCACCCAGGCAAGTGAATTGCCTGGGACTTGTGAGAATCAGAGCACCACCACCCTGCTGAGAAAGACATTGTGAGAACCAGGGCAGCTCTGCCCTGAGGAGAAAGCATGAGGTGATCTTTCTGAGATTTTGAAGGTCAGATTGGCATCTGGAAGTTATGTCTACCGACTATAAATCATGCCAATCAATGGACCAGCCAATTAGCTTGGAGCTATGTGTGTGGACTGCCCTCTTCTGGGTCAACAGGGGGTTTCCAGTGGACCTGAGGACACTGACTCTCTGAGATAGCTAGATGAAGGCAGCTTTTCCTCTCTCTCTTTGCTAACCCCTAATATACTTTAATAAGTGCTTAATGCCCAAAGACTGGTGCTAAAGCTTCTAATTTAAGGCAATCACACATTAAATTTTTAGACATCACAGTTAGATTTTTAAGCTTCACAGGCTGACTGGTCTTTGCCAATTCCAGACTCTTGATTGACTTATGGACCAAGCAAAATGATCCCCCACCTCCTTACTCCCTGAATTTTATGATGTTATGTAAAAGGGTCCACCTCCATTAAGTAGTTTCTATTTAGAGTTAAGTAGCATCTTTACTTAACTCAGGAGCAGTTCTATAGTTTCTTTTGCTAAAGGTTCATTTACATTAAGTAGTTAGTACATGCCTCTGGAGCAGTCTTTTGTTCCCTTTTATTCTGATACCCCATAAAAACCCTGTCCTTGGTTCTCATATTTGTGTATTCCTAGCTTCTTGCTTTGTGATAACACTAGCTATAGTTCCTCTGCCCTGATTAAAGACCTTATTTCTCCTACATTGATTGTTTCCTTAATTTCCAGGTTAACACACCCAATGTTGTAGTGCATAGGAAATTCCTCTTTCCTCTTGCCACACAAAACCCAGAGGTAAGAACCTCCCTTTTGTTTTATTCTCTCTCTTCCACCTGACTCTACCTCTTGTCCACATCATTTTATAAAAACAAATGTTGAAAACTATCTTCTTTATCTAACTGGAAAATAATAAAATACTTTTATGATTAAAAAAAAAGTTCTAAAATTTTAATGTTCAGTCTTTGAAAAGAATATTTTTCTTTTCAGGGAGTACAGTGATGCTTTTTTGTTTGTTTTTAGTTCAACTTTTTTTTGTAATAAACATTTTTATTTAAAGTTTTAAATTCCAAATTCTATCCCTCCTTCCCACCCTCCCTTGGTCCCTCCCTGAGGCAATAAGCAATCAGGTATAGGTTATACATGCGCAATTATGTAAAACATTACCATATTAGTCATTTTGTACAAGAAAACTCGAATAAAAGAAAAAAATGAAATAAATAAAGTGAAAAATAGAATGCTTCAGTCTGTGTTCAATCAGTATCAGTTCTTTATTTGGAGGTGGATAGTATGCTTCATCATTAGTCCTTCAGGAGTGTTTTGGATCATTGTATCGCTGAGAATAGTTGTCACTCACAATTCTTCATCAAAAAAATATTGCTGTCACTGTGCACAACATTCCCCTGGTTCTGCTCACTTCACTATATGTCAGTTCATATAAGTCTTTCCAGGCCTTTCTGAAATCATCCTCCTTGTCATTTCTTGTAGTACAATAATATTCCATTACAATCATATACCACAGCTTGTTTAGCCATTCCCCAGGTGATGGACATTCTTTTAATTTCCAATTCTTAGCCACCATAAAAAGAGCTACTATAAACATTTTATTTTATTTTTTTTTTTTGGCAGGGCAATGAGGGTTAAATGACTTGCCCAGGGTCACACAGCTAGTAAGTGTCAAATGTCTGAAGGCTGGATTTGAACTCAGGTCCTCCTGAATCCAGGCCCAGTGCTTTATCCACTGCACCACCTAGCTGCCCCCTTACTATAAATATTTTTGTACATATAGGTCTTTTTCTCTTTTTTGGGATGTCTTTGGGATATAGCATTTATCAAAGCTAATTGCATCTCTCTATATATCAAACAAATCTAATTAGTTAGCATTATTCAAATTTATTGGTTGACATGATTTGAAGGTGTTGTATATTAAAGTGAACTACAGAAATAACATCAGGAGGCAGTGGGGAGAACTGATTCCCTGGGTCCCACAAGAAATCGATTATTAATAATTATTTTCTCACAAGTCTTTCCAGGTTTTTCTGAAATCATCCTGCTTATCATTTCTTTCTTTTTTCTTTTCTTTTTTTTTTTTTTTGCGGGGCAATGGGGGTTAAGTGACTTGCCCAGGGTCACGCAGCTAGTAAGTGTCAAGTGTCAAGGCCGGATTTGAACTCAGGTACTCCTGAATCCAGGGCCGGTGCTTTATCCACTCACTGCGCCACCTAGCCGCCCCCTTATCATTTCTTATAGCACAATAATGTTCCATTGCAATCATATACCACAGCATTTTTGCCATTCCCCAATTAATGGGTAACCCTTTGATTTCCAATTCTTAGTTACCACAAAAAGAGCTGTTATATTTTTGTACAAATAGGTCCTTTCCCCCCCTTTTTGGATGTTTTTAGGATACAAATCTAGCAGTGGTATTGTTGGATCAAAGGGTATGCACAGTTTTATAACCCTTTGGGCACAGTTCCAAATTACTTTCTAGAATTGTTGGATCAGTTCAAAATTCCCCAAACAGTGCATTAGTGTCCAGTTTTCCCACATCCTCTCCAACATACAACATTTTTCTTCTGGCTGGGTAAGTCTTGCCCAAGATTTCCCACAATGGTTAATTTCTGGATGAGGAAGAGAAAAAACCCTTTGGTCCTAATTCAATAATTGGTTATTAATATAGGAAAGGTATAATCATTTCTCTTGGCATGATGCTTTCAGCAATGTTGTCAGATGCCCTCAATAGGGATAAACATGGCATTAAGGTCAGCTACTGCACTGATGGTAAATTATTTAACTTGAAAAGACTACAAGCCAAGGCTAAAGTGGAGGGACAGTTGGTACATGATTTTTTGTTCATAGATGATTGGCACTCAATGCAGCTTCTAAAGCTGAGATGCAACAAAGTATAGACGGATTCTCTGATTCTTGGGCTAATTTTGTCCTAACAATTAACACCAAGAAAACAAAGGTTCTCCACCAGCCAGCACATGGAACCATTAGTTATAGAAAATGGAGAAATGTTGAATACTGTGGAGAAGTTCAATTATATTGTAGGATTCTGGTTTTTAATCCCCTTTGATAGTATCTTTCATTTAATGTGTGAGTTCCTCTCATTCACACACAGGGTTATAATTACTGTATTATGTGCTTCCCTCTAGCCTATTTTCCCCATTTCTTCTTCTTCTCATCCCTCTTCCTCCCTCTCTCCCTTTCCCACCCCACCCCTTCATCGGAATTGGCTCAAAGACCTTAATCTCATCAGAATTGGCTCAAGGAGGGAATAACATACACACTCAATTGGGGGGAGTAATCTATCTAACCCTGCAGGAAAATAGGAGGGGAAGGGGATAAAAAGAGAGGGGCAGGGGCAGCTAGGTGGCGCAGTGGATAGAGCACCAGCCCTGGAGTCAGGAGTACCTGAGTTCAAATCTGGCCTCAGACACTTAACACTTACTAGCTGTGTCACCCTGGGCAAGTCACTTAACCCCAATTGCCTCACTAAAAAAAAATGAGAGAGAGAGAGAGAGAGAGAGAGAGGGGCAAAAGAAGGTAGATGTAAGGAATTGTGATTTGGAGTTATTATAACCCCATCTTTGCTTCATCATGGTCAGACTGAAAAGATGCAAGCTTTAAAAGCCTAAGAGAATATAGGTGTGTACTTTAAGAGATTATAGAACAAACAACACAAAGAACATTTATTGAGTCAAAGTATCAAACTAAAGTAACTAACCCCCACCTAGGAGTTCCCAGAGGCCCATGTGGGCCTTGCCAAATTATAATGGGGACAGCCCAGGGGGTATGTTAAACCAACTGGAGACTCAGCCTGGCTATAGAACCACCCTTCCTGTGAGAGAGGCAGGAAGGAGTGGGGAAGACTCTCAGAGAGAGAGGGGAAGGAAGGTTAAGAGAAAGAGGAGTTGGTGGTGTTTGATCTTCGGACCTAACCAGGAGAGACTGCAAAGCTGATTCTCCTTAGAACTACAGATTCCAGGGCAGCTAGGTGGTGCAGTGGATAGAGCATTGGCCCTGGATTCAGAAGGACCTGAGTTCAAATTTGACCTAGACACTTGACACATACTAGCTGTGTGACCTTGGGCAAGTCACTTAACCCCCATTGCCCTGCAAAAAAAAAAAAAAAAAAAGAACTACAGATTCCAGGTGGTGGTGAGTTTGTGTTGTTGAAGCAAGGCTGGCTCGTTAGGCCAGCTGAGCTGGAAAAAAGTTTAGGGTTTGAGTTAGTTTTTGCCAGACCCAAGCTATTCTGAGTAGCTGAGGAAACAGAGTTTATTGGCGGTACCTGGGGGCCTTTTTACCCTGGAGATTTAGATTCTAACTATCTGGGAAGTGGGACATATTTTTCCCTTACTCTATCCCCTTTCTCATTGTATCTGGCTTTATTAACTCCACTTGTGTTGTAAATTTTGTTACCATTAATAAAAACTGATGTGTTTGTGAAAAAGACGCTGTTAATCTCCTTTCTTATTAGTCTGGGAGATATAACTGAAAAAGAGGCAGTTTGGACAAGGGGAAACTCTGGAATTAGAGGTCCCCCATTATTTTCTGAACCCCAATATTATGGCGAGCCGCTCAATTAACTCTCCCCATACTGAATTTGGCCCTTACAGAGGGCAGATTGCAGGAGGGGACAGTCAGAAGCAAACCCCTTTTGAAGAGAGATAGGGTCAAAGAAGATAGATAATAGAGTAAATATCATGGGGAAGGGAATAGGATGGAAGGAAACAGTTAACAATAGTAATCATGAAAAAGAGAAAAGGGGGGAAAATTGTACAAAAAATATTTATAGCAACTCTTTGTGGTGGCTAAGAATTGAGAATCAAGGGAATGTCCATCAATTGAGGAATGATGGAAGAAGCTGTGCTATATGATTGTGGTGGAATGGTATTGTGCTTTAGGAACCTGCAGGATAATCCCAGAAAAACCTGGAAAGACTCATGAACTGATGTATAGCGAAGTGAGCAGAACTGGGAGGACATTGTACATAGTGACAGCAGTATTGTTCTATGAACAATTGTGAATGACTTGACTGCTCTCAGCAGTGCAATGATTTAAGACGATCCTAGAGGACTGATGATGAAGCATACTATCTACTCCCATAGAAAGAACTGATAAAAAGTACACTCGTGGATTATACATATATAACATATATCAGATGGGTTGTGTCTTGTGGAAGGGGGAGGAAAGGGAGGGAGAAAAATTCAGAACTCTTAATTTTATGAAAATGAATGTTGAAAACTACCCTTACATGTAACTGGAAAAAATAAAATAAATGTTTGTTGCATTGAAAAAAAAAGTTTTAAATATCATCTTTCCATGTAGGAATGTAAACAATTTAGCCTTATTGAATTCCTTATCTTTTCTCTTTCCTGTTTACCTTTTATGCTTCTCTTGAGTCTTATATTTGACAGTCAAACTTTCAGTTCACTTGTTTTTTTCATCAGAAATTCTTTAAAGTCTTCTATTTCATTAAATTTCCTTTTCCCCCCAAAGGATTATACTTAGTGTTGCTGGGAGGGTGATTCTTAGTTGTAATCCTAGCTTCTTTGCTTTCCAGAATATCATATTCTATTTATTTATTATTTTTTTTTTTAGTGAGGCAATTGGGGTTAAGTGACTTGCCCAGGGTCACACAGCTAGTTAAGTGTTAAGTGTCTGAGGCCAGATTTGAACTCAGGTACTCCTGAATCCAGGGCCAGTGCTCTATCCACTGCACCATCTAGCTGCCCGCCCCCCCCAGAATATCATATCCTAAACCCTCTGTTTCTTTAAAATGTGGAAGCTGCTAAATCCTGTGTAATCCTGATGGCTAATCATGGCTCCAAGATATTTAAATTCTTTTTTTCTGGCTGCTTATAGTATTTTCTCCTTGACCTGGGAGTTCTGAAATTTGGCTGTAAGGTTCTTGAGAGTTTTCATTTTGGGATCTTTTTCAGAAGGTGATTGGTAGATTCTTTCAACTTCTGTTTTACCCTCTGGTTCTAGAATATCAGAGCAGTTTTCCATGATAATTTCTTTTCTTTTCTTTTCTTTTTTTTGGCAGGGCAGTGAGGGTTAAGTGACTTGCCCAGGGTCACACAGCTAGTAAGTGTCAAGTGTCTGAGGTATGGGGGCAGCTAGGTGGCACAGTGGATACAGCATCAGTCCTAGAGCCAGGAGGACCTGAGTTCAAATCCAGCCTCAGACACTTGACACTTACTAGCTGCGTGACCCTGGGCAAGTCACTTAACCCTAATTGCCTCAAAAAAAAAAGGAAAAAAAAAGAAAGAAAAATGATGTATGGGTTCTTTTTTTAATCATGGCTTTCAGGTAGTCCAATAATCCTTAAACTATGTCTCTTGGATCTATTTTTCAAGTCTGTTTTTTTTCCAATTAAATATTTCACATTTTCTTCTTTTTTTTTCATTCTTTTGAATGAAATTCAATTATTCATTTCTTTTTTTTTAATTTTATCTATTTTTTTAGTGAGGCAATTGGGGTCAAGTGACTTGCCCAGGGTCACACAGCTAGTAAGTGTTAAGTGTCTGAGGCTGGATTTGAACTCAAGTCCTCCTGAATCCAGGGCCAGTGCTCTTATCCACTATGCCACCTAGCTGCCCCCCAGTTATTTCTTGATGTCTCATGTAGTCATTAATTTCCCCTTGTTCAATTTTAATTTTTAAGGAGTTATTTTCTTCAGTGAGCTTTTATACCTTCTAACCCTAACCCTAACCCTAACCCTAGGCCAAATCTACCCTTTTTTTTTTTAGTCATTGGTGGTTTATTTAACACAAATAAAAATGTGCAAATGTTTACTCATTTTCTTCACTCCTCAGTCTAGCATTTGGATTGGTGATCTTGATGGCTATCTGAGCTGCTCTCTCAACTATGACTTTCTTATTCTTCGGTGGAAACATTGTGAACAATCTCAGCACAATAAGATTTGTTGCACATCAGTAGCACTTCTAGCTCTTTGACATTGTGCACCAAAAACTTCCTGAATCTACTAGGTAACATGTGTTTTGGCTTCTTATTGCTTCCATAACCAATATTGGGCATCAAGATCTGGCCCTTGAATAGTCTTCACACTCTGTTGTCAGTGCCTCTTGGTTTATGCCATTTTCTCTTGATCTTGACATTGTGATGCTTAAAATCTAATGTGTGTCCTTACCTGCCCCCCCCAGTTTTGGGGGGGGGAACTAGCTAATATTTACTGATAAATTCAGCAACAATTTAGGCTTTTAAGCATTTATTAAAGTATATTAGTGGTTAGCAAAGACAGAGAGGGAAAGCCGCCTTCACCTAGCTATCCAAGAGATAACACATGAAGTTCCAAAAGTTAGGAAACCTGTGTACCTTCCTCCTTCATCTGCCACCATGAGCTTGTTCCCAAACCAAAGAGACTGATCCTGAGTCTCCTTGAAGCTCTTTGGGCCGAACCGGAAGAGGGGCAGTCCCCACACACAGCTCCAAGCTAATTGGCTGGTCACATTCAAGCCCATTGATTGACATGACCTAAAAGTGGTCTATGAACAGAGGCAACTTCTGGGATGCTAGTCTGACCTTAGAAACCTAAGAAAGGTCACATGCATTCTTGTCAGGGGGTGGTACGCTGGTTCTCACAAGGTCTTTCTTGGCAGGGGGTGGCACCCTGATTCTCACAACATATGGGTCTGACTGGTGGTGGGTGAACTTCTTGGTCCTCTTCTTGATGATCTTTATCTTCACAAGCAGTCTGAGGACAGGCATGATTCCAGCGAAGGGAGAACTGCCCCTACTCGGGAAGTACAAGGGAAAGAGCCAAGTCTACTTTTTAAGGAGTTGTTTTCCTCAGTGATTTTTTTTTACATCTTGTTCAACTTCTTTTGTGCTTTCTTTACCAATCTATTGACTTTCGTTTTTTATGATTCTCTTACATCACTCTCATTTCTTTTCTTTCTTTTTTTTTCTTTTTTTTCTTTTTTTAAGCAGGGCAATGAGGGTTAAGTGGCTTGTCCAGGGTCACACAGCTAGTAAATGTCAAGTGTCTGAGGCCAGATTTGAACTTAGATCCTCCTGAATCCAGGGCTGCTGCTTTATCTACTGCTCCACTTAGCTTCCCACTCTCATTTCTTTGGACAATTTTTTTTTATCTTTCTTATCTGATTTTTAAAATCCTTTTAGAGTGGGGCAGTTAGATGGCGCAGTGGTTAAAGTACCGGCCCTGGATTCAGGAGTACCTGAGTTCAAATTCGGCCTCAGACACTTGACACTTACTAGCTGTGTGACCCTGGGCAAGTCACTTAACCCCAATTGCCTCACTAAAAAAAAAAAAAATCCTTTTAGAGTTCTTCCAGAATTCTTTTTGATGCTGAAACCAATTCACTTTTACTTTGAGGCTTCCATAGCCATTTTGACACTGTTGTTTTCTTCTGAGTTTGTGTTTTACTCTTCCCTGTGTAAGGAGCTAAAATTCTAGCTAGTTTGTCTAAAATATCTAATGAGTGGTCGCCAATAAATTATAAGCTTTAGAAAGAGTTAGACTTTTAAGCATTTATTAAGGAGAATAAGAATTTGGTGAAGAGAGAGAGAAAGGCCTAGATTCATCTATCTATCAAAGGGAAAGTGCATCTTTAGTTCCGCTCTCTGCCACAGTCCTGACGAAAAAGAGCGAGAGAGTCAGCCTTGCCCCTTCTTCCTCCCACAAGCAAATGTCACTTCCTGATGCCAAAGAAAAGCCACATGTCTTGCCCTCAGGTGCCTTCTCCTCATGGTAGAGCTTTCCTACAGTAAATCTCCAGCAGGTGGTGTCATTCCAATCGTTACACCTGTCATCACAGTAAATTTCTATGGTGAAGTTCTTTTTTTGTCATTTGCTCATTTTTTCAGCTTATTTCTTGACATTTAATTTTATGTTATGGTTACGCTTTTCTCCTGGGGCAGAGGGAACATAATTCCAAGCATTAGATTTTTTGTGTTGCTGTTTTCAGAGCTAATTCTGGGAACCTATAAATTTTCAGTTCTTTGCAGGTGGTATGATCTAAGGAGAGGTGTGGTCACTGCTCTCCTTGCCTTTGCTCTGGTCTGTGAGTGATAATACTCTTTTCTGCACTTGACCTGTGACCAGGATCCCCACAACCATTCAAGCCACACACTCTAATGTGCTAGTGCTCCTCCTCACCCTTGGACTGCAACTGTGGTCTGTGACCTAGGTCCCTATTTGGGCAATGCAACTGAGTCCTGCATCCAGTGCCAGCAAACTGTCACTGACCAGTTGTCTGACTCCCTTACCATCTGTGTGTGGGTTGTGAACTCAGGGAATCCCTGATGCTTATTCAGTTGGCCCAAAGGCAGGGACTAGCTTTCTGCCGCACAGCCTGCTGCTGACTTGCCCAGGCCACCTGCACTGGACTATACGCTATTCTCACCTTTGTGAGACAGACCTTCCCTGTTGACCTTCTAAGTTGTTTTGTCACCCTGTCCTTTTCAGGGCTTTGCCACTCCAGAATTCATTTTGAGGTAGTACTTTAAAGTTGTTTGGAGAGAAATTTGAAGAGCTCAGGCAAGTTCGTGCTAACTCTGCCATCTTGACTCCACCTTCCACTTGTTGGTGTTTTCTTGGATTTACTCATCTCTACAGCTTTAATTCCTGAATTGGGACTTTGTGCCAAGGCCAGGGTCTATTCTCCCCTTCCTTTTTGGGTGAGGTAGTGGAATCTACTTGGTCTCACCCTGAATCATCTTGTTTCCTGCTCTGACCTTCGCTGCTTAGTTAGCTCTCCATCCCACCTCCACCTACCCTGGATCTTTAAGATTCAAAGTGTTCAATCTTCGGGGATCTCTCTATTATCTGAAGACAGAGTATTAAGGACCTCAAAACCACAGCATCTGGGAGCTTTTGAGTTTTGCTGGTTGTTCCTTTATGTGTTGCTACTCCTATGGCTTTTTGTTGACCCTGGATCTTTGTCAGAGGAGCATTCCTATCTCACTGTCCCAGAACACAGAGCCTTGTAGGATATGAATGTTGCTAGTCAATCTAGGAAGCTACCCTGTGCTGGCATTAGCTTTGATAGCTCCCTTTCTTAATACTCTCAAACTTCTGGTTGACCTCTCTTTTTTTTTTTTTTTTTTTGGTGAGGCAATGGGGGTTAAGTGACTTGCCCAGGGTCACACAGCTAGTAAGTGTTAAGTGTCTGAGGCCGGATTTGAACTCAGGTACTCCTGAATCCAGGGCCGGTGCTTTATCCACTGTGCCATCTAGCTGCCCCTGGTTGACCTCTTACACAGTTCTAGGGTAAAAGAATTCAGTTACATTAGATTCTCACTGTATTTCTTGATCACTATTCTGTGTATGTGTACTTCAAATTTCCAGGCTTTGCTGGACAAAATATAAGGGACTTGGGTAGTTGGCTTCCTGTTCAGGAAGCCATCTGGGATGGAAGTCCTAGGTCATTTTTCCATACCCAGAGGCCCATGTTAGCAGAATGTCCTTTAGCTATGAAGTACCCATTGTATTAATGAGTTTAGGATACTTAACAGGCTGTTCAATCACTTTTTCAATCTCCTTCACTGTTTAGGCCACTAATCATCTCTTAGGTTGAGTGATATTTTTTCAACCATCAACACCACCAATGTTGGGCATTGGTACTTTGCTGGGCACGATGTTGTACAGGATATATCAATCATTTACAATTGGTTGCCACATTATCATTGTCAACATTCTCATGTTCTTTATGTTCTATCATAAACTTCCCCCTCAGAATATATCTCAAGCAGAACTTTCCTTTAATCCTTTGCCTGAACTACTTCCTCACCACTTCCTGTAACAGCTGCATCTATTCCTAGAGCAGGCACATATTTGCATTAATTCATTCCTTTGTGCTTGCATGCACCAGAGGTTATGTCCCTTGTCATTCACAATCAGCTGCAGTTCCCTAATTTTGGATTTGTAATCCTAACTCAGCCTCCTGCCTACCCTGCTCTCCTCCAACTCCATCTGCTGTTTTGTCCTATCCAGTGCCATCTTTCCTTTTCAAAGCTGGTAATCATTATTTGAGCAAGACTCAGGGCCTTTTCTTGAATAATTTCTAATTATTTTCCAGAATAGTTCAACTGAATCACAGCTCAACAGTATATTATTATGTCTGTCTGTCTTTCTTTCTTTCTTTTTTTTTGTTTGTGTTTTTTTTGGCTGGGCAATGGGGGTTAAGTGACTTGCCCAGGGTCACACAGCCAGTAAGTGTCAAGTATCTGAGGCCAGATTTGAACTCAGGAACTCCTGAATCCAGGGCTGGTGCTTTATCCACAGCGCCACCTAGCTGCCCCCTATGTCTGTCTTTCTAAAGCCCCTCCAACACTATTACTATATTTTGTTATTTCTATTAATTTAATAGGTTTGAGGTAATTCCCAAGAGTTGTTTTGATTTGTATTTCTATTATCATTAGTACTTTGGAGCCATTTTTCATATAGTTGTTAGTTTGTAATTCTTCCTTTGAAAGCACATATCCTTAATGACAGATCTGTAAAAGTCATATCCTTTGAGTACTTTTTGTTGGGAAATGGGTCTTTACCTCATATTTATGTTGTTGAATATTAAAATATATAGTTTAGGGGCAGCAAGGTGGCTCAGTGGATAAAGCACCGGCCCTGGATTCAGCAGGACCTGAGTTCAAAGCTGGCCTCAGACACTTAACAGTTACTAGCTGTGTGACCCTGGGCAAGTCATTTAACTCCCTTTGCCTCTCAAAAAAACAAAAAAAACAAAAAAAGTTTTAAAAAATATATAGTTTATTTTGCCTGTCTCCTACAAACAGATCAGATAAATTAATCTTTAATCTCTCTTATAAAATTAATAAACAGATCAGAGAAATGATAATATCTTATATATTTGTTTCCATACCTGTCCTCCTACAAAAACCCAGATCAGAGAAACACAAATCTACTAAAACCAGATCAGAAACAGACAAAAAACCATAATACCAATTTAATTTTGTCCCAAGAAGAAATATAACATGATCATGCAGGAGACTCACCTCCTAAGAAGGGAGCTCGAGGACTCTCCCCCTTTCTTAGGGTATATAAGATTTTTTTCCATGGGTTACAGTGTTATCAGTTTCAATAGTATGATACAGAAGCAAAGGCAGTTTAACAATTTCAGTTATAACAAGTATGGAGGAAATACTGAAGCATCATGATAAGATTACAGGATTCCAAAAAAGGGTTTGGCAAGGATGAGGACACCCAGATGTCACCATAAGATAGGGACTTACTATCCTGAGGCAAAAGAAGTCACTAGGTAGGGTCTTTTAGCTGCTAGCTATCTGGGTTCAGTTTGGAGTTCAGTTAAAAGACATTTTATTCCTATTAATCCTATTAATCCAGCGTTTCATAAAATATACTTTTGGATAAGAAGGCACCTCCATCAAATCCAGGTGATCCATATATTCATATTAACAACGTTAATTCCCTAGAATATCTGGAAATAAAGTTTTATCAGCTATTTGATATAATTTTCTTTATTAGTTGAGTTTCCCTTCTTAGTTACAATGATTTTGTTCATGAAAACCTTTTCAATTTCATGTAGTCAAAATGGTTTTATTTTCTCTTTTGTGATCACCTCACACATTGTTAAGGGCTGTGTGTATGTGTGTGTGTATGTGTGCGTGTCTGTCTGTCTATCTATCTGTCTCTCTCTCTGTGTCTTTCTCCCTGGCTAAAAATTCACTTAATACCTATTTATATATTTTTAATTTAAATTTTCAATTCCAAATATTCTCCCTCCATCCATACCCCCCTCCTCTGCCAATTTAGAAGGCAAGAAATTTGATAATCCATTATACATATGAAGTCATGACAAATATATTTCCACATTAGCCATGCCCTGCCCCACCAAAAAAAAAAAGCAAGAAAAAGAAAGAAATAGAAGAAAGGGGCAGCTAGGTGGCGCAGTGGATAGAGCACCGGCCCTGGAGTCAGGAGTACCTCAGTTCAAATCCTGCCTCAGACACTTAACACTTACTAGCTGTGTGACCCTGGGCAAGTCACTTAACCCCAATTGCCTCACCAAAAAAAAAAAAAAAAAGAAAAAGAAAAAGAAATAGAAGAAAATATGCTTCATTCTGCACTCTGAGTCAACCAGTTCTCTATTTGGAGTTGGATGGCATATTTCCTCATGAGTCCTTTGGATTTATGACTGGTCATTGTGTTGATCAGAGTTACTAAGACTTGATTTTTTTATTGATTATTTTTTACAATATTGTCGTTGTTATATAAATTGCTCTGGTTATACTCACTTCATTTTACATCAGTTCATATAAGTGTTGCGAGATTCTTTTGAAACTATTCCCTTCATCATTTCTTTTTTCTTTTTTGTTCTCCTTCCCCCCACCAGCCATGGGGCAATGAGGGTTAAGTGACTTGCCTAGGGTCACACAGCTTGTAAGTGTCAAGTGTCTGAGGCCAAATTTGAACTCAGGTCCTCCTGAATCCAGGGCCAGTGCTTTACCCACTGTGTCACCTAGCTGCCCCCCTTCATCATTTCTCACAACACAATCATATACCATAAATTGTTTAGCCATTCCCCAATTGATGGGTATTCCCTGAGTTTCCCATTCTTTGCCACCACAAAAAGAACTGCAATATATATATATATATATATATATATATATATATATATATATATATATATATATATATATATATATATATATATATATATATATATATATATATATATATATATACTTTTTTTTGAGTTTCATTCATCTTGAACTTAAATACAAAAAGAGAAAAGAACATTTCCCTGTACACAGCACAACATAAAATGAGAACAATATAAAACCATGAATGTCCATTTCATACTATTTACCTTTTAAAAAAAACCAACCCAACTATGTAATACATACTACACATAATTTTCAAAGCAACCCTGCTTTTCAGTGCTTCTACATTTTCTTTTGCTCTCTGCTGTGCACTTTTTAGTTTTTTTTCTTCCTCCCTCCCCACCCTGTCCTAAAAACGGCTACCATCAGACACAAGCAAGCAAATAAATACATAAATAAATGAACAGATAAACAAATAAGTAAATGTGTGTGTGTGAAACTATACTATATATACTTCTACATATCAGTTCTTTTTCTGGATATAGAGAACATCCTCCTTAGTTCTTTTGTGGTTGGTTTGAAAATTTATTTATAATATTCAAAATGACTTAGTCATTCAAAGTCATTTTTAGAACAAAATTGCTGTTACTGTGTACAACATTTTCTTGGTTCTGCTCATTTCAATCTTCATTATTTCACATAAGTCTTTCCAAGTGTTTCTAAAATCTACCAGCTCATCATTTCTTATAACACAGTAGTATTCCATTACAATCATACTACAACTTGTTTAGCCATTTCCCAACTGACAGGCAACCTCTCAGTTTTCAGTTCCTTGCCACCACAAAGAGGGCTGCTATAAACATTTTAGAGCATGCAAATTCTTTTCATTTTTTCCTAATCACCTCGAGAAACAGACATAATAGTCAAAAGGTATACATAGTTTTTTATAACTCTTTGGGCACAAATCCAGATTGCTCTCCATAATGGTTCAATCAGTTCATAGTTCCACCAACAATGCATTAGTGTCCCAATTTTTCCCACATCCCTTCCAACATCTGTCACTTTCCCCTTCTGTCATTTTAGTCAATCTTATAGGTATAAGATGATATTTGAAAGTTGTTTTAATTTGTATTTCTCTAATCAATATTGATTTAGAGCAATTTTTTAATATGACTATATAAGTTTTGATTTCTTCATCCAAAAAACTGACTATTCAAATCAATTGGGGAATGACTCATATTCTTATAAATTTTACAAAGTTCTCTATATATTTGAGATATGAGGCTTTTATCTGAGAAACTGTAAAATTTTCCCTCCAACTTTGTTTTCTTTCTAACCTTGACTACATTGATTTTATTTGTACAAACCTTTTTAATTTATATAATCAAAATTACCCATTTTGCACCTCACAATGCACTCTATGTCTTGTTTATTCATAAATTGTTCTCCTATCTATAAGTCTGATAGGTAGTATAGTCCATGTTCTAATTTTTTTGTGATATCTACCTTTATATTTAGGTCATGTATCCATTTTAACCTTATCTTGGTAAATGATATATGATACTGATCTATGCCCAATTTTTGCTAGATTCTTTCCATCTTTTCCAATAATTTTCACCAAATAATGAATTTTTATCTCAAAAGCTTAAATCTTTACACTTATCAAACATAAGTTTGCTATAATAATTATCTCTACTCAGTTCTACTGATCCATCTTTCTATTTCTTTGCCAGTATCAGATAGTTTTGATAATTATTATCTTATAGTTTAAGATACAATACTTCTAAACCTCTTTCCTTTACAGTTTTTCATGAATTCCTTTGATATTCTTGACCTTTTTTCCTTCCAAATGAATTTTATTATTTTTTCTAGCTCAATAAAATAATATTTTTGTGATTTAATTGGGATGGCATTGAATAGATTAGTTTAGGTTAAAATTGTCATTATTATTATATTGACTCTACCATGAACAATTAATATTTCTCCAATTATTTAAAACTGACTTTATTCGTATAAAAAGCATTTTATAATTATCTTCCTATAGTTCCTGGGTTTGTTTTGGTACATATAATAACAGGCATTTTATAGTTATTTTATGATTTTTTGGGTAAGTGTTAAGTATCTGAGGCTGGATTTGAACTCAGGTTCTCTTGACTCCAGGGTCTGTGCTCTATCCACTGCGCCACCTAGCTGCCCCTACAGTTATTTTAAATAGGATATCTTTTACTATCTCTTCTTGCAATGTTTTGTTGGTGATATATAGACTTGCATCTGATAACTTATGTGGGTTTATTTTATATCCTGCTACTCTGCAAAAATTATTCATCAACTTTTTAGTTGATTATTTATTAATGATTTGGAGCATTTTTTTATTTGACTATTGATAATTTTGATTTCTTCTCCTGAAAACTGTCTGTTCATATCCTTTGACGATTTATCTCCATTATTTATTTATTCTTTTTTTTGCTGGGCAATGAGGGTTAAGTGACTTGATCAGGGTCACACAGCTAGTGTCAAGTCCTCCTGAACCCAGGGCCGGTGCTTCACCACCTAGCTGCCCTCCTTTGACTATTTATGAATCTGATAGTTATAATTGTGAAGGTACTTCCCTCCATTATCCTCTTTCATTTACTACCCAGGACGAAATTTCTGTCTTAGGGCCCTACTGTCTCAATTAATTGGTTACTTTGCCAGGACCACTATTTCTGTAAAGTCCTAATTTTTATGCTCCACTTCACTACTAGTCTCTCCCTCTCCTCAAGACTTCCACAGCTCTTCTTGCCTCCAGTTCTGATACTATGAACTGGGGTCAAATCCATTAGAATGTAAACTCTTTGAGGGAAGGGATTCTTTTTGCTTTTGTTTTTGTATCCCTAACATTTAGCACTGTGTGGTACATAAGTACTCAGTGAATGCTTTTCCATTCATTTTTTCATATAAACTTTTATATTAAGGTTTTAAATAATATATATATGTATATAATATAATATGTATATATGTATATAATATAATATATTATATAATATATTATATAATATATGTATATAATGTGTATATATATATATATATATATATATAAAATATGTGTGTGTAATTAATTGTTGTATTTGTAAGTTACTAGCCTAATTCTGTTTCCTATTGGTAAGAGAATTTTCAGGGTCCTGACTGCACAGGATACAGACAGGTAAATTGCAATTTATTTATCCACGCAAGGGTGTGATACATACCATCAGGTCACATATCTAAGTGTATATACATATGAATACATGCATATATCTATATCAATTATTTTCTCTCCCTCAGAGACAGTAATAGAAGAGAAGATACAAAGTAATTTTTAGTAAGTTAGTCTGGAAAAGATTCTTATTAGGATGCTTAAACTGTTTTAGAACAAAGAATGTCTTTTAGCATAGCTATTTAAGGGGGACAGAAGAAAATAGAATCTCCTTTATCAGTCAGTTAGCATTTGTTAAGCTTCAACTACTATTTTATTAGATAGGACAAAGAGAAAGAGGTGAGTTCCTAGAACTATTCAAAGTCCTGAGTTTTCTTTGGTAATTGGGGGAAAGGAGGTACCTAAGGAGACACAGTCAAAGAGGTGTCCAGGGAAAAGGGAAAGAAACATGATAAGAGCAAATATAGTACAAAATTGAATCAGTTATGTTCTGCTCAAAATTCACTTTCAATACTGCCAATCTGCTTTTTTAGTTTTTGCAGCAGCTCTTGTTAAATAAATGAAAGAAACTTCTTCCAGTAGTCTATGTTATCAGTCATTGGGTTCAATTTTTCTTATTCTTGCTTATCTAGACTCGTCTTATTCTATCTAGGGGGCAAACAAGCTAGCCTAGCTGAAGTATTAAGGTATCCTGAGAAAAAGGAAGTGCTTTATGCCAGACAGGTCAAACCATCTTCTCTCAAATCCTCTTGGAGATATTTTAGGACACCGAGTCCAAGATCCCTAGGAATAGTGATTCCTCCCCACCTTTACCCCACCTGGCTCTGCTCCTAGATTCCCTTGCAGCCAAGTAATGTATACTGAAGCTAGAAAGATTAGGCTGGGGTCAAATTTTAAAAGCTTTAAAAGGTAAGCAGAGTTTATATGTTATCTGGGAGTTATTTGGGAACCACTATAGTATATTGACATGGGGTTTAGGATAAATCAGAAATAGCTTCTCCTGTGACAAGCAAAATGGAAGATGATTAGATAACAGGACAGACAAATTGAGGAATCAAGGGACTATTAAAGTTTAGATATCAGGACAGACACACCTAACAAGTAAGGGGAGATAAAATTCTATAGCAGGAAAGCCAATTAGGTGTGGCTACTACCTGAGGGCAGAGATAATCTCAAAGGTGAGGACCATCATTTCAAAAAAATCCCCCTAGATTCTCAGGAATATGACAAGTATCCAGGCTTTCCCCATTCCATCCCCAAAAGGAACTTTCCACTTTCAGGTGGACACCTCATCTTTCCTCTAAAAAAGCTTTTGCCTTCCTTCTGTTCTGGGAGGAGAATATTTCTAAGCTCTCCTCCCCTTGAGGCAAAGTCATTGGTAACCTACCCTAGTACCAAATAATGAAAACATTTTCATTCTATTTGGACTGTGTGCAATTCTTTATTTAGGAATACTTAAGGATCCCCACATTTCCCCCACTGAGCAGAGGAGTGACAACAGATCTGTGCTTAAGGAAAATCACTTTGATGGCACTGTCGAAGATGGGCTCAAATAGGGAGATGCTTGAGGCACAGAGACCAATTAGAAGACTTTTGGTAATTAGGTAGGTGAAAGGTGTTGAGTGCCTGAACTAAATCAGTTGAGAGAAGGGGTCAGATTGAGAAATGTTGTTGAGGAAGAGACAGCCAGATTTGTCTACTTATTGGATGATTTGGGTACTGATTGGGTCCAAGAGAGTGAGTTGAGAATAATACCAAGGTTATGAACAGGAAGAATGGTGGTGACTTCATCAGAAACAGGATCTTTAGAAGAGGGTCATTTCCCTTTTTTTTTTTGGTAGGGCAACGAGGTATTAGATTTTAGACATAACAATTAGATTTTAAACATCACAGAGGGTTAAGTGACTTGCCCAAGGTCACACAGCTAGTAAGTGTCAAACATCTGAGGATGGATTTGAACTCAGGCCGTCGCTTTATCCACTGCACCACCTAGCTGCCCCATAGAAGAGGGTCATTTTCAGGGAAAACTAATGAATTTTGTTTTGTATATATTGAGTTTATGATGTCTCTGGGACATCTGGTTGGAAATATTCAATTGGTAATTGATCTGGAGCAGAAATTCAAGAAAAAGAATGGGACTGTAGTTGGCTGTGTGAGTCTGTGAGTCATCTGCAAAGAGATGATAATTAAGGCCATGGAAGCTGATAAAATCACCTATAGAGAATATAGAGAAGGGGCTCAGAATAGAGCCTTTAGGAACATCTACAAGTAGAAGTAACAAGAGTGGCATCTCAAAAACCCAGAGATGCAGTAGATAAACTGAAAAAGATGAGGACTGAGAAGTGGCCATCAGATTTGACAATTAAGATAACTTTAGAGAATGATTATGAGGTCAGAAGCCAGATACAAAGGGTTGAGGATAAAATAGAAGAGGGGAAGTGGAAGCCACAAGTAAGACAGTTTTTTTTTTCCTGGAATTTCACTGAGAAACAAAGGAGAGATGTATGATAATAGCTTGAGGGGATGGTGAGATCTAATGGAGACCTTTTAAGGCTAGGGGAGATTCTGGCTTGTTTGAAGGCAGTAGGGAATGATTTAACAGATAGGCTGAGCTTGAAGATTTGGGAGAGAGAAGGGAGATGATAGAAGTTGAAATCTTCTGGAGAAGATGGGGAGGCAAGAAAGAACTGACTTCTGCTGAGGGAGATGAGGGTAAGGTGTGGTAACCCTTAGGAAAGAAAAGGTTTGGAATGCCTTCCTTAACGAGTAATATAGAGTATCATTGGGAAGAATAAAATGTTTGCCTTTCTTTACTGAGAGTCCAGTTGAAATTGGATAATGTGCATTTGTAAAATACATAGTATGCATGGTTGTATAATTTACTGCAACTCAACTCAGCATTATGTGAATAAGAGTAGAGGAGGGGAATGGGTGGGTACAATACAGGACTAAGTGGCAAGAGGACCAGGGACAAGGAATTTGTCAGTATAGAACAGTAAAAAGTAGAACTGGGTAACTTTAAAGTTGAGACTAGATAGGGTGTAAAGTGAATTCAGGACAGGGATCCTAAGAAAGTATTGAGGAGTGAAAGGATTGAAGATTCTAATGAGAAACAAGAATAGGTTTAAGAGGCAGGAGGGCTGGTACATCATAACAACCAACATGATCTGAATTGGGTAGAAAATTTTAAATGAGGAAAAGAGATTGCTGAGTAATGGCAATAAAGGGAGAATCTGGAAGTGACAGTAGGTAGTGAAGAATATTCATTCCACCTCTTTAGAGTTTTAGTAAAGGTTCAACTAATGCTAGAGAGGATGCAGTGTCATTGTGGGGGCTGTTAGGGGGTAGCCAGGTGTCAGTGAAGACTAGTATATGGGAGAAGTGTGAGAGAAAGAAATCCAGAACAAAGAGAAGTTTGTTCACTGTGGAATGGGAATTTCAGAGGGCACAGAGGAAGGATGGCAGGATTAGAATGGAACAACAGTAGAGTGGAATAAAGGAGGATGGAGATGAGAGAATATTGAGGGTTGGGGATAGTTTGCTTCTTTTTAAAATTTTTTGATAGTTTTCTTTTATAAGGCTGGTGACTGATTAATATTGGGACAGGGAGAGAAATAAATGATGGAAGATTGTTAACCTTAGGGTAGTAGTGGGTAACGAATTATAAAAGTTCATAGTATCCAAGGGGGGGTCTGTTGTTGGCCAGAAAGGACCAAAGGTAGAGGGCTTCAGTCATTCCTTCTGCTTCTCCATTGTGGCTGAGAAGAGTGTCAAAGAGGGCAGTGTTATGTTGACCTGGTGCTGGAAGAGGGGCTGAACTGAACTTCTACACCTTGCATACCCCAAATCATTATCATGTACACATAATATACTATATAAATCATCCCTATCTCATATCATGAACTCCATGAGGGCAAGGACCAGATCTTTGATCAACTTTATATATGACCAGTGTATTGCATATAATAAGACACTTAATACTTGTTAACTGAAGTAAGAAATTGATACGAAGTTATCACTCAATAACCATTTTGTTATGGGGGAAAATGGGGTACAACTCCATTTTTCCCCCATGACAATTTTCTCAAGTGCTTATTACTTATCAGGCACTGTGCTAAGTACTGAAGATTCAAAGAAAGACAAAAAAAGTTTTCCGCTCTTACGGAGCTCACAGTCTAATGGGGGAGAGTCCAAATAAGATCTATACAGACTAAACCCGGGATAATCAACAGAAGGAAGGCACTAGCATTAAAGAGGGTCAGAAAAGGCTTCCTCTAGAAGGTGCTATTTTAGCTGAGACTTGAAGGAAGCCAGGAAGTAAAGATGAGGAGGGAGAGTAGAGTATTCCGGGTATGGGGGACAATCAGTCAAAATGCCCAGTCAGGAAACAAGAGTGTCTTGTTTGAGGAACAGTAAAGAGGCCAGTATTACTGAATCTCAGGGTACATGGGCTATTGGGGGAGGAGGGGGAGGGGAGAATGATATAAAATATAAGAAAACTGGAAAGGGGCCATATTATAAAAAGTTTTGAATGCCCAACAGAGGATTTTATATTTTATCTTAGAGGGGAAGGTACTGGAGTTTATTGAATTGGAGGTAGGGGTTGAGGAGGGGAGTCTGATAGGGTCAGACTTTTAAACTCAGGCTTTAGGAATATCAATCTGACAGTCAAGTGGAAAATGAACTGGAGTGGGGAAAGACTCTAGAAAGGGAGACTAACAAGAAGATTTTTTGCAATAGTCCAAATGTAAGGTGATGAGGGCCAAGACTACAATATGGTGGTGGTGTCAATGTCAAAAGAGAGAAAGGAGCATAAAAGAAAGATGTTACAAAGGTAGAATCAAGAGAACTTTCCAACAGATTGTTTGGGTGTTGGGGAGAATGAAGAGTGGAGGTAACTGGAAAGATGGTGAGGTGCCCCTCAACAGCAACATGGAGTTGGAGAAGTCAAGCATAAATCCCATTTCTGCTACTTACTACCTGAGTGACCTTGAGCAAGCCACTATCTCTGGGTCTCAGTTTCTTCATCTGTAAAATGGGAGGGTTGGAGGAAATGTCCTTTAAGGGGCCTTCTAACTCTAAATCTATGATCCTATGAAGTATATCTTAATGGCTTTTCAATAAAGTTTCCATATATATATGGGGGGGGGGGCAGGACAATGAGGGTTAAGTGACTTGCCCAGGGTCACACAGCTAGTAAGTCAAGAGTCTGAGGTCACATTTGAATCCAAGGCTGGTGCTTTAATTCAGTCAATGTAATCCAAATAAAAAGGTCAATGTTCTTCCAAATTCCCACCAGTTAATTACAAAAAGAAGCCCTCAAGATCGCCAAATAATAATCTATGTCACTAGGTTCACTGACCAAAACTTTTCCCTAAGTTATGTCCACTGAGTATCACACACTGGGTGTTTTGAGAATTTAACTCAGCGTCCTCAAGCACATATATTTTCCTTTAAATGCAACACTGTCAGAAATTAAGGCAGGCAAAATGGTCTAGAGTTCATCATTTTCTAGAGAGTGTGTGCACAAAAGTCCAATTTCTTTGCCTACAGTGCCATTAGAAGGGATTTTTTGAAGGTTATACTTACTAATAGAGCACAAACTGTGGTAGTTTTCCTAAGTTTTAAAGATTTTAAGGATGGTCTCAGTAAAAGCCAGTCTACTGTTCAAGGACTGAGCTAGCTAAGTATGGCTAAGACAGGGCACTATTTTGGTAATGGTAATCCATTGTCTCTGTTAGGAAGAACAGACCATAAATGGTTAGGCTAAATATTACGTCGGTTCCTCTAAGATGTTAAAAGAATCTAGTGAAGGCTCCCATGGCTGGTAGAACCTTTATGGAGTATTTATGAAAAGACATAGCTAAGGAGGGGTCTTCTAGAAAGGTGGGATTGCATCAGGCACTTATGGCATCAGAGTCTGTTTTAGCAATAAATGAGTAATTCAGTAATTTTCACTTTGGCCAAATCACATCCAGATGTTCCTTCTTCTAACTTATATAGACAGACACATAAGGGAGGAAAGATATCAATCAAAGAATCTTGGGGTTGGAAAAGACTCTGGACTATCTAATTTAGACAAATATACACTGTCCTACTTTTTTAAAATGCAAAAAAAGTGTATGTTTGGAGTTATTACTTTAATTTTTTTTTTACCTTTTCTATGATTACAATGAATAACTATGTTCTTGTATTTCAACGCTTCCACTCTACAGTCTTCAAATTTGTTCTATCTAGGTTTAGGAAAGGGTTACCCAAGACTATGGGCTTGCTCCAATAGCGGGGAAAAAACTACTCGTTGGAAACCATTTGTATTTGATTTAGATAAACTTAAGTATAGTAATGTCAAATGTATGCGCACAGTAATCTTGTGTATGCCTAAGTCCCTCCCTCTTTTCTAAACCCAACTCCCCATATCCTAGAAACCCAGCCCCTTTTGCCCTCCGGAGGCGCCTCATGCTGTGCACAGGGGCATTTTAAATTAAAGTCTCCATTAAACAATGGTTCTGCCGGCAACTGCTCCGGAATCGGGGCCCCCCAGCTTCTGCGGAGGGTGCATCAGGGTGTAGGGAGGGGTGTGGGAGTGGGCGAAGCTACTGGTTGGTGCCTGGAATCAGTGCGTTGCCCCTTTAATTGTGTCCCCGGCCCTCGGGCGTTTCTGTCCAACGCCCACGTCAGCAAATACCTTTTGTTTCTCTCACGTTGGGGCTACTAGTTTAAGGGCGGCAGGAAACGGGATTCCTAGGGGCAATACCCCAGCTCAGCCGCCGGGACTCCCCCCAGTCCATAACCCGCGGTACCCGGTAAGTGGCGGCGCTGGGAGCGGGCAGAAGGCGGGTGGGGCGTCGGGCTTTTCATCCTGCGCTGGCCCAGAAGCGACAGATTGCGGGAGAGGGAGGTGGCGGCGGGGGCTGCCACCGAAGAGGCGGCACGAGCACCCCGGCTCAAGGCAGCCCCGGGAGCGTGGCAGTGGGAGCCCTGCTCTGCTCGGGGCCCGCGCTGCGGGGCGGGGGGGAAGCCTTTGCTCCTTGACGCTCCCGTTGCCGGGGGGCAGAGCCGGCGAGGAGCCGGGCACAGGGGCGGACGGGCGGGCGCCATTTGCAGCCCTGGGCGCAGCAGCGGCGACTCCGAGGGGCTGGAAATGGCCACAGAGCCAGGAAGGGGAGCTGGAGACGAGGGCGATGTTCTGGCGACGAGGTGGCCGAGAGGCTCAGTCCCTGTCGCGGGGCTGTAGGGAGGCGCTGGAGCGGAGCGGCTCCCGCAGCGCCCCCAGGGGCGCCCCCTCCCCTATCGTCGGGGTTGAGGGCGCAGCTCGGCTCCCTCTCAGGCGGGGCGGAGAGCCGCGGTCAGCCGCGCGGACAATAGCTGGCTCCCGGCCTCCCCAGCCCCTGCGGGCGCCCCGCTTCGTGCCCGCCTGCCCGCACGCCCGCCAGTCAGCCCGCCCTGACAGCTGCCGCCGCGCCCGTCTCGCCCTGCCCCGCCCCGTCGCGCCCAGTCCCGGCTTGCCACCACTGGAGGCGGGGGTAGGGAAGAGGCGGGAAGAGTTGAGAAGCCTGCTGGCGTCGCCGCCCTTCCCAGAGCTGTGCGGTGGAGGGTGCCGGGCGGGTCTGGAACCGTCGGGCGTCCCCAGATACGGAAAGGTCGGCGAGCGTCTGCTCTGCACTGGCTGCACCGCTGAGTGACAGTGGGGACTGACCAATGGGGCGGCGCCCGACGGAGCCCGGTTCGGTAGCGCTAGAGAGTTCCGAGGGCCCCGCGAAGCTCCTGCTGGCTCTCTGGGCGCTGCGGCGAGGAGAGATTTACCAGCACACCACCGCTAGCTGGTAGGTGATGCGCGGCGGAGCTCCAGAACCCACTGAAGTCGCCGCGCGAAAGCCCCGCTGAGACCTGACCGCAGCCCTACTACAGTTCTATGGGGACTGGAACACAAATTTAGAGCTGGAAGGGACCTCTGAGACAAGCTAGTCCAATCCCCTCATTTTTCAGATGAGGAAACTGACACCCTGGGAGGTGATGAGGCTCACCCAAGGTCACATGCATTAGATGAAATGAACCCAGGTCCTTGATATTAGATTAATTTTATTTGTCTTAATTATTACCAAATCAAGTACACGGAGGATATCTAGTTAAAGCCTGTCTTTAGCAAATCTATTAGAGTTTTATTTTCATCCTGTATTATTTTTACAGATGTTTGCAAAAACAATCAGGGGCTGTGACTTGGAGAAAAACATCAGAATAATGAGTACAATTTAAACACCACTAAATGGGGTCTTTAAAAAAAAAAACCCAACAAACCCTACAGCACAAATATCCCAGTGTTTTACATAGAAGTCTTTAAAAGACCAGATTCTCATAAAAAGTTTGTAAACACGTTATCCTCAGGATTCATGATACCCCAGATGAAGTAGCAGAGCCCTAGAGAGCAAAACTAAAACCTCATTCCCAGGCCACTGTTCTTTCTAGTATACTTCTCTGCCCTCTGCAGCACATAAGATCTTTCATTGCCCTTGAATGGAGTCCAAAAGGGAACCGCTAGATATCAGGTAGAATTACAGCAAAACTACACTATAAATGTGCTACAATGGGGTGACCGGAGCCCGTGATTTCTGAGGACCACAAGTTCTGTTACTTTTGGCAAATGTAGTGGTATAGGGAATGTGGGAGTTGACCTAGAACCTCCCCCCTCCCCCCTAGCAGTAAAACTTGCTGAGTTCCTTTGAGGGGATGGACCTTAACTAAGCAGCCTAAATCGAAACAATGACATTGTTGAGATTTTTTTTTCTTCATCTTAATTTAAAATGTTTCAGTCACCCCTGAAGCTGATCTCTTTTCTTTCTTTCTTTTTGTGTGAAGCAATTGGGGTTAAGTGACTTGCCCAGGGTCACACAGCTAGTTAAGTGTTAAGTGTCTGAGGTCAAATTGGAACTCAGGTCCTCCTGAATCCAGGGCCGGTGCTCTATCTATCTATCTATCTAGGTGCGCCACCTAGCTGCCCCCCCCATCTCTTTTCAATGAAGAAGAAAATGGGGTCACAAAGAATCGGATGGACTAAAACCATTAAAAGACCGAAAAAGTAGGTCCTCTCAAAAAACAAATTCATACTTAATCGCCAAAAGACGGCAGGACACAAAGTCAGATGATCTGGCATTCGTTTTCTCATCTTGTAAGGTGAGGGGTTTCTTCCAGTAATAACATTCTGTAATTCTGTGACTTAGTAGAAGTGAAATAGGGATTGATGCCGACAAGGAAGTTAATGATACAGAAATAATGGATCTTTCGGATATTGCTGACAAGTCAAAAAACACATATTGACAGTGGAGATTATCTGGTGAGAGAGCTCATTCACTCTTTTAATTTGGTGATTTCACAGAAGGGCAGCATGTAAGCTATGAGGAATTTTTGTTCGAGAAAGCAGAGGTATGAAACATTTGATGCTCATTTGTCACCATAGCACCATAAGTGTTCATAATAATGATCCTGCGTCTTTGCAAAAAGATTAGATTTTGTTCAATAAAATAAGACAGGGAATGTGCAATAATATATTTCAGAAATCCATCAAAAATAATTTAAAAATTTTAGCCCTTGGGGCTTTAACCTTAATTGGCTAGAAAATCTACTCCCCTAAAATATGCATGGATAAGTGAGTTATCACTGTAGGGCCTTTCCAAAGGTTTTCCTTTGGATCCTAAATCTAGGAGGGACCTAAAGGACCTTCTAATTTAAACCCATTCTTTATTCTGCGGATTAGTGATTTGGCCAAGGTCATTCAAACTGTTAAGTCAGGGGAGGTGGGGGTGGGACTAGAATAAAGGTCTTCTCTCTAGAGAACCAGTTGAGGTCACATAACTTTAGACCACAATTTTCTAGAACCCTTATTAATGTATGAATTATTACAGAATTCCAGATACAGATAATATTTAAAATTTTAGCTTTAATGTTTGGAATTATAGGTTCGATATAAAGCCTGCATAATCAACTAAGTTGTAATGAAATCTGTAATAATATTTAATATTCTGAGTAATGCCCTAGTCGAAATAGCGAATTAATGAGGTAACAGTGTAAATCAGAAAATGATAAAAATATCAGACAGGGTGAGTTCTATAATTGTCTAAGTTTGTTAGACTCAGGTCTAATTCTTTTTTTTTTTTATTCTTTTTTTTCTTTTTAGTGAGGCAACTGGGGTTAAGTGACTTGCCCAGAGTCACACAGCTAGTAAGTGTTAAGTGTCTGAGACTGGATTTGAACTCAGGTACTCCTGACTCTGGGGCCAGTGCTCTATCCACTGCGCCATCTAGCTGCCCCCAGGTCTAATTCTAAAAAACTTTCATTATAGGTGTCAAAATATGATGAAACCATTTAAAAATTCTGTTCATGCTTTAGCATTTAGCATTCTGTGAACAAGGGATAAATAGGGGACCACTTTTAAAGCTTTAGAAAGATTAAAATTTTCAACCAACAAAGCCTTTATAGGAACCCACAAAATTAGTAATTCCAATAATATAGTCAACACCACCTCGGTCATACTGTTTAAATACAGTGATGCTTGATTTGTTAGTACCTGCTAAAGCAGAATTTAGCTAGTACTACAATAGATATTTCATTGGTATTACAGAACTGTTCAGGGGATAGACTATATTGAGAAATGAGTTAATTAAAAAAGCCAAAGAATTGTCTGTTTGCCAACCTGTTGCAATGAAAGGCCCTGTGGTCTATGGCATTGCTTGGCAGATCTACCATAAATAGGTCTTTTAATAATATAATATAATATAATATAATATAATATAATATAATATAATATAATATAATATAATATAATATAATATAATATAATATAATATAATATAATATAATATAATATAATATAATATAATATAATATAATATAATATAATATAATATAATATAATATAATATAATATAATATAATATAATATAATATAATATAATATAATATAATATAATATTGAAGTGAATTGCATTTATCTTGTACTTAATGGATATTCTCCAGCCTGCAGAGCTGTTCTAATTGATATCTTTAGTGTTTTTATAGGCTAGTAAGATATATGCCAGTGTTTGCCCCTAAACTTAATCTACTTTTCTCCATCTATCCCACCAGTACTCTCTCTTTTTTTTTTTTTTGGTGAGGCTATTGGGGTTAAGTGACTTGCCCAGGGCCACACAGCTAGTAAGTGTCATGTGTCTGAGGTCACATTTGAACTTGGGTCCTCCTGAATCCTGGGCCACCTAGCTGCCCCTGTGTTATCAATATAGATACTCCCTCTAAAATGCAGAATGCATTGTACCATTGCCTGCTTGTGCTATGCTGCTGTTGTCCAAGTCCTCCATAATTCCACCTTTGAGGGTGCATCCAACATACTTGTGTTCTTCTAACATTGCATAGTTAGCAATGGAATTCCATTCTTTACCCCTATTCTTGGTATATGACACTTTTAAAAATTCCCAGTCATGTTTCTCTGTCATCCTTTATGCCCCTTGGTCCTGTGTGATTCCTCATTTGTAATGTTTTGCAGTCTACCCATGCTCATCCTGTGCCTCTCTTACATCATCATCAGCTTGCCTGTTAGGCATATCAAACATGATGCCCTGTAGATATCTTAAAGTCAACATGTCCAAAATGAAACTCATTACCTTTTCCCCCAAAACCCTACCCCTTTCCAAATTTCAGTATTGCTATTCCATATTATCATTCTCCTAATCTCCCAGCTTTAAAACCTCTGTGTCCTCCTCAACTTCTCACTATCTCTTACCTTCCATATCCAACCTGTGGCTAAGGCCTGTTGATTTTCATGATAACGCTCCCTTCTTTCCTTGATACTGCTACCACCCTAGTGCAGGCCCTCACCTCCTCATGCTTGGACCTCATCCGGTAACTTGTTGGTGAGTGTCCACAAGTCTCTTCCCAGTTCAGTCCATTCATTCTACACTCAGCAGTCAAAGTGATCTTCCAGAAGTATCCGTCCAACTATGTCACCCCCTACTCAATAAACTCCTGGAGCTTCCTAATCATCTCCAAGATGAAATACAAAATCCTGTTTGGCATTAACATTTACTCCCCCACCCCTTTCCAGTCTTCTTATCTTTGTTTTTGGCAGGACAATGAGGGTTAAGTGACTTGCCCAGGGTCACACAGCTAGTAATTGTTAAGTGTCTGAGCCAGATTTGAACTCAGGTCCTCCTGAATCCAGGGCGGGTGCTCTATCTACTGTGCCACCTAGACGCCCCTGTTTTCTAATTTTTTAAACATTTCCCTCTTTGCCCACTTTTGTACTAGCATGAAATATCAACATACACATTGATTTACTTTGCAGCACTTGAGGGGGGTTGGGGGAAACAGTATGGGTTTAACTGACTTTGACCAAGGTCCCACAGCTAGTAAGTGTCTGAGGCCATATTTGAACTCAGGTCCTCCTGACTCCAGAGCTGGTGTTGTCTCTACCGTGCCACTTAACTGCCCCCTTTGCAGCATCTTAACAAGTTTTTTCATAGAACTTTTCTTCATCTGCAACATAGTTGTTGCATAAGCCACATTTTTCATGGTGGTCTTTTTTGTAAATAACTATGAGAATTGAAATATGAGACAACCCAATATCCTATGAAATGGGATAGGCAATAAAACATAACTCAGCCAAATCCTTTATTCTTCTCCTCAAGGAGAGCAAGAGAATTCTTCTGTTTAGTTACAACTTCCTTTTTGTATCCATCTTGATTTATAACGAGACTGTCCAAATTCATATGATTGAGTTCCTCCATGAATATGTCTGCTGATCAAAGATCCCACATTTAGTGTGCTAATGGCTAAGTGAATGTTCCTCTCTAGCTCAATTCCTCCCCCCACCCCAACAAAATAGAAAACTCAATGCAGAGCTATTCTTGTTTCTAGCTTTTCTTAGTGTATTTTTCCTACAGCCAAACAGTATTCTGGACTGCCCTTTCTTACTACTTTTGTTCAGAACATCTGCTGTGTTCTTTACCACAACCACCATTTGGTCTGAATATTTCTCCCCTTTTTTGAGTCCATTATTTCTCAATTTTTGATATCAGTTCAGCTTAGGTTTTATAACTCTGACCAAAGAGCAAATTAATTTTTCTTCTGGTTGGCCAACTGACCAGTCATACAATATTATGTGTAAAAGCTTAGGCTTTTCTTGACTATTTTCCTTACTGTTATAATTATTTATAGTATTAGTGGTAGTGCTTTTCCCACAATCCTGTGACTTAAGTAGTGCAAGTATTGTCTCCATTCCACAAAGGAGAAACTGAGGCCCAGGAAGATTATATGACTTGATAGACCTAGTGAGTACAAGATTTGAGATTTAGGGCTCTGGTCTCCTGGGCTCAAGTTTAATACTCTTCCCACTACATTACCCTATTAGGTTTGTTAATTGCTGGTCAAAAGGATATTTTTTTTCCTTCAGGATTTAATAGTTGAAGTTGCATGATTTCTTACCCCTGGACCTTTTTTTTTTTTAAGGAAAAGAAGGAAACAAGCATTTATTAAACACCTACTATGTGTGAGGCACTGTGCAAAGTGCTTTACAAATATCTTCTCATTTGATCCTCACAACAACCCTGAGAGGTAGGTGTTTTTATTATCCCCTTTTACAATTGAGGAAACAGGTAAGCAAAAGTTAAATTAGTTGCCTAGGGTCTCTTAGCTAGTAAGTGTCTGAGGCTAGGTTTGAACTCAGGTTTTCCAGACTCCAAATCCAGTGCTTTATCCCCAGGATCACTTAACTTCCTCTTGAGACTAGGTCTTCTCAAGCTGAAGTACAGTGGCCACTCATGGCTGGATTCCATTATTGACCAGCATGGGAGCTTTGAGTCTCTTTCTCTAGTCAATAAATATTTATTGAATGAATGACTGTTTTGTTTTGTTTTTGCAGGGCAATGAGGGTTAAGTGACTTGCCCAGGGTCACACAGCTAGTAAGTGTCAAGTGTCTGATGCTGGATTTGAACTCAGGTCCTCCTGAATTCAGGGCCAGTGCTTTATCCACTGTAACACCTAGCTGCCCCTTGAATGAATGCCTGTTAAGCAACTACTATGTGCCTAGCATTATGCTAAACACAGGGGTACAAAAGGACAGTCTCTGCCCTCAAGGAGCTTACAGTCTAATTTGGGAGAGAACAAGTAAACAAATATGTACAAACAAGCTATATACAGAATAAATAGAAAATTTAAAAAGTAAAGCATTAGAATTAAGAGAAGTTGGGAAAGACTTCCTATAGAAAATGGGATTTCGGTTAGGACTTATAGGAAGCCAGGGAAGCCACTAGTCAAGTAGAAAAGGGCACGAGGGTCAGCCAGAAAAAATGCCTGGAACCAAGACATAGAAAACCCTTTTTTTTTTTTTTTGCAGGGCAATTGGGGTTAAGTGACTTGCCCAGGGTCACACAGCTAGTAAGTGTTAAGTGTCTGAGGCCGGATTTGAACTCAGGTACTCCTGAATCCAGGGCCGGTGCTCTATCCACTGCACCACCTAGCTGCCCCAGCCCTTTTTTTTTAACAGCAAGGAGGCCAGTGTTACTGGATCAGAGGTGGGGAGTAGAATGCAAATACTGAAAAGGTATGAGGAGACCAGGTTATGAAGGGTTTTGAACAACAAACAAATGATATTGTATTTGATCCTGGAGGCAATAGGAAGCCAGTGGAGGGGGGAGAGAGAGAGAGAGAGAGTGTGTGTGTGTGTGTGTGTGTGTGTTGGTTAGATTTGTGCTTTAGGAAAATCACTCTTGTGGCTGAATGGATTGAGCAATGAGGGGGAATGTTTGAGAGAGATCATCAAGTTGAAATCAATAGGCCTTGGTAACAGGTTGGATATGGGGAATGAGATAGTAAGGAGTAAAGGGTGAAACTTAGGTTGTAAGTCTGGAGGTCTGAAAGTATTGTGTTGCCCTTTATAGTAATAGGGAAGTTGGGAGGAAAGGGGGGAAGATAATGAATTCAGTTTGGAACATGTTGCATTTAAGATTATCTACTGGAAATCTGTTTCAAGGTATCTGAAAGGCTATTGAAGACATGAGACTGGAGGTCAGCAGAGAGATTGGGGCAGGATAGGTAGATTTAAGAATCATCAGCATAGAGATGGTAATTAAATCCATAGAAGCCAATGAGATCACAAAGTAGTATAGAAGGAGAAGAAAAGAAGGCCTAAGACAGAATCTTCTTGGACATCTATGGTTAGAAGGCCTTATATGGTTGAGGATCCAGCAAAGAAGACTGAGATTAAGTGATCAGATATGTAAAGAGAGAACCAAGACACAGTAGTGTCCCCAAAACCTAGAAAGACAAAAAGGAGAAAGTGATTAACAGTGTCAGAAACTTCAGAGAGGTCAAAGAGAATGAGGAATGACAAAAGACCTTAGATTTAGCAATTAAGAAATTATTGGTAACTAGAGAGAGCAGTTTCAGCAGGATGATAAGGTCAGAAGCCAGATTGTAAAGGGTTAAGAAGAGTGTGAGAGGAAAGATGGCCTTTTTTTTTTTATTTCAGTATTTAGAATTTTATTTTCCCAAATTACATGTAAAATACAAATTTTGACAATTTTTTAAAACTTTGTGTTCCAAATTCTCTTCCGCCCCCTCACCCCCAGAACTTAAGCAATTCAATATAAACTATACATGAGCAGTTATGCAAAACATTTCCACATTAGCCAGGTTGTGAAAGAAAACAGACAAAAACAAAACTTCAGATAAAGGAACTAACAAAAATTATGCTTCAATCTGTATTCAGATACCATCAGTTCTCTTTCTGTAGATGGATTGCATTTTTCATAAGACCTTCATAGTTGTCTTGGATCACTGCATTGCTGAAAATAACCAAGTCATTCACAGCAGATCATTTTATAATATTGCTGTTATTTTGTACATAGTACATTTCACTTTGTATCAGCTCATGTAGGTCTTTCCAGGTTTTTCTGATAGCATCCTGCTCATTTTTTTTATAGTAAACTACATTTATATAGTACTTTAAAGAGAGATTTCCTTACAATAAACCCATGAGGTTGATTATTATAACAACAGTAATAGATAAATTTATATAGTACCTTATACCTGACAGAATTTTCTTCACAATAGCCCAGCAAAGTAAGTACCATACGTTTTGTCATCATCATCACTCCTCACCCATCAGTCCTTATTGTCATTGATCGATCCTGAACATCATCAACCAGTTCCCATCATCAATCACTCCTCATCTTCATGCAGATGGCCTTTTTAAGGAGCTTAGCCACAAAGGTCAGATGAGACAGACACAATGAGGACAGAAAGAGCAAGTGAGAAGTTTTTGTGAGGATGGTGGGGAGATATGGGCATGTTTGTAGGAAGTAAGGAAGGAGCCAGTAGACAAGGAAAGATTGAAGATAAGTGATAGAGTGGAGATGACAGAGAGGGGTAGTGTCATGCTCACCATATTGGTGTCAGATTTAATTTGGACACCTGATCACCATGTTTTACTGCAGTTCAGAAATGAGTTCAACTGAGGTATTAAAACGACAGAATAAAACAAATGTTTATTAATCTATGAAGGATACTCTGCTAGGCACTGAAAGAGATACAAAGTTTACATAAGAAATGGTCCCTGCTGTCAAGGATCTTGCGATCTGTTAGCATAAGACAACAACATAGATTGTTATACGTTATCATAATATATAAAATTATGTGATATATAAAATGTTATGTGAGGGCCAAGAAGAAGACATTACCAATTTGAGGAGCTCAGTCAAAATTTTGTGTAGGAATTGGCATTTGAATTTGTCTTTAAAAGCAGGGAGAGTAGGAATTGAACAAGTGAAAAGGACAAGGAAGGCACACATTCAAGGCATAAAGAACACTTTAAGCAAAGGCACTGAGGAATGAGAGTGAACCATCTGTTAGGGAGGAAAAAACAGTATAGTTTGGCTGGAGTGTCGAATGTGTAGAAAGGTCCAATAAAAGATAATTAGAAAGATAGGTGGAGGACCTTAAATAACAGGCAAAAAAATTTAAACTTTTTTTCTTTTTCTTTTTTTAAAATAACTTTTGGATATGTCTCATTGATAAACATTTATTTTATTTTTAATTTTTTTTCAGGGCAATGAGGGTTAAATGTGACTTGCCCAGTGTCACACAGCTAGTAAGTGTCAAGTGTCTGAGGACGGATTTTTGAACTCAGGTCCTCCTGAATCCAGGGCCGGTGCTTTATCCACTGCACCAACCTAGCTGACCCCTCCCCCCCACCCAAATTTAAACTTTTAATTAGTAGAGCAATAGATAATAATTGTTTCATTCTTTTTTTTTTTACAAAGGAGTAACATAGGATCATCAATGTAAAGCTGAATATCAGAATAAATATCAGAATACAATTCTAGTCCCTTCATTTTACAGCTGTGGAACATGAGATCCAGGGGGGGGGGGGTTAAGTGACTTGTCTAAGGTCACACAGCAAGCATGAGAAAACAGGATTTCAGTCCTTGATAACTCTCCCTTATATCAAACAAATACAGTTAAGCAAAACCAGTACGTTGGGCATGTCTCAAAATGAGTGGACAACTTTCAAGAAGTTTAGTAATCAAGGGGTAGAGCCAAGATGGTGGAGAGATAGGAAGTAATACAGTGAGCATCTCTTCATGAACTACTCCTAACAGATATAGAAACTGTACCAGATTTACTTATCCAGTGCCATACAAATCAGCTCTTTTTGTGGTGGCAAAGAATTGGAAATTGAAGGGATACCAATCAATTGGGGAATGGTTGGACAAGTTGTGGTATATGATTATAATGGAACATTATTGTGCTGTAAGAAGTGACAAGCAGGATTATTTCAGAAAAACCTGGAAAGACTAACATGAACTGATGCTGAGTGAAGTAAGCAGAAAACCAGGAGTCCATCACACACAGCAACAGCAATATTGTAAGATGATCAATTACGGATAACTTAGCTATTCTCACCAATACAGTGATACAAGACAATTTCAAAGGACTCATGATGAAAAATGCTATCCACTTCTAGAGAAAGAAAGAACTGATGGAGTCTGAATGAAGATCAAAACACACTATTTTCATTTTCTTATTTTATTTCACTTATTTTATTCATAGGTGAGGGTTTTTTTTGGTTTATGTTTTCTTTCATAACATGACTAATATGGAAATGTTTTGCAAGATTGCACATTTATAACCTTTATCAAATTCCTTGCCATCTCAAGGAATTTGAGCAAGGGGAAAAAAGGAGGGAAGGGAAAGAATTTGGAAGTCCAAATTAAAAAAAAAAACACGTTAAAAGGGTTTTTTGCATGTAATTGGGTAAAAATAAAATATTAATTTGCAAACAACAACAACAACTACAACAAAGAAAAGACAAGAAATGTACCAAACTAAATCCTGATTGGGAAATGCAAAAAATAAAAAAACTTAATGAAGACTCTTGTCCGTCCCATTTGGCAAAGGGAGATAAACAGGGAGTCTGTGGACACTGGTGTGGAAATTTATTTTGATTTGGGGACCCTACCTTTAGGCTGAGATTAGAAAGCCTTAGGCCCTTGGGGTCTCTTCTGTGTGGGAGGGGCTGAGCCCAAAAGCCCAGTGGGCTGTACAAAATGCCAGGTCAGACAGCTGGGGGGAAAAAGCCCCCAGCTCCCTCCACCCTGAGTGGAGGTATCTCAGAGATGCTGGGCTCTGGCGTAGCCTGTGCTGAGGCACGTGAGGCTTAAGCACCCCGCCCCCCAGCCGCAGCCCTGACTGGCAGATTAGCTTGGTCTGTGGGGGTGCAGGAAGCCCCAAGATTTGAGTGGAGAGAAGAAAAGGTATATATAGACCTGGGAGTTAGATTAGAGGGGAACTGAGCAGGGGGATGAGATGAACAGTAACGCGGGACTAGGAGCAAGGAGGAAAGGCCAGTGGACAAGCTTAGGGGGGCGGAGGAGAGAGGCTGAGAAGGGGTTTGGGCAGACGAGAGACCAGGGACTGAGCAAAGAACTGGAGGCTGCTGATGAGATTAGAAAGGTTGGAGCGCGGCAGACTAGAGACGGGGGACGAACAGTAACGAAGGACTAGGAGCAGGGAAAAGAGAGGCCAAAGGGCAGACAGAAGGTAGGTGAGAGAGAAACACGGGTTCAGCCTTGGCAGTAAGGAGAGGAAAGTTAGAAGCAGGGGGATTTACAAAGTGAAAGGGGCTTGGAGTTAGAATAAAGGACCTGAGTGCCCTGAGGTAGGGCGCGGCTAAGGCCCTTATTGTATTCAAAAGGTTACAGCCCTTATTACAAACCAGGGAAAGTGTAGCATGCCCTGAGGCAAGTGGAGGCTAAGGCCCTTATTGTATTAAAAAAGTTCGAAGTGCAGCAGGTGGGAAAGAGATGCAGTGGAAAGAGACCACAGGAAAGCAGTCAGGTTATACATTTTATTTCCCTGTATTCTTAATTTTCAATAGTATCTCATAAATAAACTCTGCTTTGATTATTTAGTTAAGAGGCTTCTTAATCCTGTGCTTATCAATTTGGGAGTGGAGCAGTATGGTGGAACTTTATAAACGGCCCATGCTGAGTTATTAGCAGTCAGATAGACAGTCAGATAGCCAGACAGTCAAAAGTCCCCAGATCAGTCCTCCACTCAGAAAGATCAGTCCACCAGACAGTTTAGTCCCCCCAAATTAGACTCAGTAAAAATATTTTCACATTTGAATGGCGACTGCGGCAGGACTTACAGCCAAATTATAATTTCTCTAAACCTATCATTTTTCATGTAAATCCAATTATTATAATTTTTCCAGGTTAGTTAGTGAATAATAATTTTTTTTACACTGGAGTGGAGGTCCAGCCAGGAACTTGTTGCCTGTGAAGGACACAGTCCAGCACCCATGGAGAGGCTGTGCTGAAGGGCAGGAGGAGGTCTCAGACCCATAGTGAAGTATCCCTACACCTACACCTGGGCATGGCAATAGAGACAGGTGCCAATTGGCAGTTGCTCACTGCCTATATCTGGGTCATAGGGTAGACTGAAAAGGGGACCTATGGAAAGGTAAAAGTTCAGAAGCTAGCAGCAGTGCTCTGGCTCAGACCTCAGGAACAAAGCAGGTCTTACTTCTAACATCTAGCCCAGCCTGCAAAGGAATAACCAGGGTAGGAATCCCATTCTAAAGGGAAGCCTACAATTCTACTACTGAGTAAACAGGGCTTTCTAACTGCCTGATAGGCAGGCACAGAGTCCAGCAGCACTCCACTCTTCTTCAGATGCAAAAGCAGGTCAAGAACTTGCAAAGCTCAGACCAAGGGGACAGCAATCAGATGTTGCCCTGGATCAGACCACTTTGAGAGCACTAAAAGCTTACAGGTCCCCACCATGTTCCTGACATACTCCAATACACAACATTTAGTACCCCAAGAAAGCATCAACAGGATCAGCCCAGACTGTTTCTCCAAAAGTGTAGCAAAACCCAGCCTTAACATGAAGTCTGAAGTCAGAAATTAGATTGGAAGAATGAACAAACAAAAAAAGAAGCACTTGATAATGAGCTGTTATGGTGGCAGGAATGCTCAAGACACAAACAGAAGACAACGACTTTAAAACATTTAAAAGCATTGCTTGTAAATCAGAAAAAAAACCAACCACCACATCTTAGGCTCAACTGAAGCCTCACAGATTCAAGTATCATTCTTTGAAGAGATGAAATAAGGGTGTTTTTTTTTTAAGTTTAAAAAATTTTTATAAATGAAATGAGAATGCTACAGGGGGAAAATGGAAAAGAAATGAGTGCTATAGAAGAAAGAATTGTAAAAGGAATGAATACTTCTGTATAAGAAGTAAAAACTTTTAAATTATTGTGCTAAACTGTGTTTTCTAAAATTATCGATTGCTATTTCTATATTAATAAATATCATATATACCAGTAAAAGATTGACCTCATGGCAGCAGAAGCAGGAGAAAAGTCCCAGAATACCCATGCTATCTCTCAGAGATATAGCACGTGGTCTCAAGGAGAGTTCAGAAGACCTGTAAAACCTACACTGTCCTAAGAGGAAGAACATGCACCAAGAGGAGAGAGGAGAGGCCACAACCGGAGGAGGAGGAGGCACCACAGCCAGAGCCACCTGCCTGTGGGGAGTCGGAGCCATCACTGCTGCCTGAGAGACCCACCCCACCCATTCGACCGCCCCCCTTACCCCATTCACAATGCAGCCTGCTTCGGCAAAGTGGTATTATCAAAGGGACTATGTCTTTAATGAATTTTGTGTTGAAGACAGTAAAGATGTTAATGTAAATTTTGAAAAGTCCAAACTTACTTTCAGTTGTCTTGGAGGAAGTGATAATTTTAAACATTTAAATGAAATTGACCTTTTTCAGTATATTGATCCAAATGACTCCAAGCATAAAAGAACAGACAGATCAATCTTGTGTTGTTTAGGGAAAGGAGAATTGGGACAGTCATGGCCAAGGTTAACAAAAGAAAGGGCAAAGCTCAATTGGCTTAGTGTGGACTTCAGTAATTGGGAAGATGATTCTAATGAAGACATGTCCAATTTTGATCACTTCTCTGAGATGAAGAACTGGACTTTTCTGGAATGGGAGGAGAAAGGATTGAAACTGATCTTCTCCCAAGAAATTCATTATTAGTAAATATTTTCTCACAAAACCTTGCCCAAGGAATAAACTCCACGTAAATCAGAATAGACCAATTAGAAGCCAGTGACTCAATGGAACAAGAAATATTCAAACAATCAAAAGGGTGAAAAAAAAGTAAGATCTCATAGCAAAAACAACTGAACTAAAAAGCAGATCAAAGAATTTTAAAATTTAAGAATCATTGAACTGAATGCAATTCTGGAAAGAAGCTATTAAACCATATAATGAACCATACTACTGCTAGTTCTATACCACAAAGAGATCAGAGAAAGAGGAAAAAAGGACCATTTGTACAAAAATATTCATAGCAGCTCATTTTATGGTGGCAAAGAATTGGAAACTGAGGGGATGCCCATCAATTGGGGAATGGCTAAACAAGTTATGGTATATGAATGTGATGGAATAAAATTATGCTGTAAGAAATGATTAAGTAGATGGTTTCAGAAAAGCCGGGGGGGGGGGGGGCCGATAGGTGGCACAGTGGATAAAGTACTGGCCCTGGATTCAGGAGTACCTGAGTTCAAATCCAGCCTCAGACACTTGACACTTACTAGCTGTGTGACCCTGGGAAAGTCACTTAATCCCCATTGCCCCACCCAAAAACCCCCCCAAAAAAACAAAAACAGAAAAACCTGGGAAGACTTGTATTTGAAGTGATCCAAAATGAAGTGAACATAACAGGAACAATTCATATAGTAATGACAATATCGTAAAAAAAAAAAATCAACTTTGAAAGTCTTTAACAACTCTGTTCAACATAGTGACAAACCTCAAATCCAAAGGACTCATGAAGAAACATGCTATCCACCTTCAGATAGAGAACTGATGGACTCAAAGAGCAGACTGGAAGCATATTTTCTTCTTTTTTGTTTTTTTGTTTTTATTTTTTTGGGGGGGTGGTTTTATGGCTAAAATGGACATTATCTCTCTCTATATATCTATGCATATTTGTAATAGGTTTTATTTTTCATGTTTTCTCATGAGAAGTTAATTTTATTTCCCCATACACTCAAGGGTGTCAGGCAATACTAAAAATATGGAATGCTTCACGAATTTGCGTGTTATCCTTGTGCAGGGGCCATGCTGATCTTCTCTGTATTTCAATTTTAGTATATGTGCTGCTGAAGCGAGCACTCATGTCTTCTCAATTGGTGGGAAAGATGTGTGGGAGGGAGAGAATTCGGAACTGAAAAATAAAGAACAAGTAAAATAAAACCATTCCTGTCTCCTTACTAAGCCAAAAAACAATGAACTATCTGAACACCATGACCAAAAAAAGAGCCTACATAGCATATTTTAAAAAATCTTTAAATCAAACTGCCCAGCTCTCCTCTAATAAGAAACCAGAGGGCAAAATGGAAAAAGAAAGAATCCATGGTCACCTCCCAAAAGCTGTTTTTGAAGTGGCAAAGAATGGGATTTGGAGAGTGTGCCCATCAATTGGGGAATGGCTGAACAAATGATAGTATATAAATATGAAGGAATACTATGGTGCTGAACTTTTATCAGCATAATGACTAGGATTCCAGAGAACTATTAAAGAAATGTGCCATCTACCTACTGGTAGAGAACCAGATCAAAAACTTTCACAAACATGTTGGAGAATTCTTTTATTTATTTATTTTTTTGTGGGGGCAATGAGGGTTAAGTGACTTTGCCCAGGGTCACACAGCTAGTAAGTGTCAAGTATCTGAGGCTGGATTTGAACTCAGATCTTCCTGAATCCAGGGCTGGTGCTTTATCCACTGTGCTACCTAGTTGCCCGTTGGAGAATTCTTAATCAAATAATGGTGATCACAAGAGACTAAAGAATTTAAATGTTTAGAAGAAATATATACGTCAAATTTTATTTCTGAAATGGGTCTGATATCTAAGGTGTTTAAGACCAAGAGCCAATCTCCAAGGGAGAAGAATCGTAAACTATTAACAACTATATGAAAGACTGCTCTAAATCACTATTAAGAGAAATAAAAATCAAAAGAACTTCTAAGTTTGATCTCACACTCAGAAAATTGTCATGGGTGACAAAAGATAAAAATGCTCCACGCTGGAAGGGCTATAAGAAGACAGGAATGCTAATATATTGTTGGTGGAGCCATGAATTAGTCCTGCCATTCTGGAAAACAATTTGCAATTATGTTACTAAAATGTCACCGAAGTGTGCCTGTTGAACTACGGTGTTAGGCATATAATCCCCCACTCTCCCAAACCATATCTCCCATACTTCTGTTTTTGTTTTTGTTTTGTTTTTTTGTGAGGCAATTGGGGTTAAGTGACTTGCCCAGGGTCACACAGCTAGTAAGTGTTAAGTGTCTGAGGCCGGATTTGAACTCAGGTACTCCTGACTCCAGGGCCGGTGCTTTATCCACTGCGCCACCTAGCCGCCCCCCCATACTTCTGAATAGATCTTTGATCCACAAAAAAATATTAGTAGTGTAAGGGCCTAAAATTCTAGCTGTGATATCTAAAATCTAATGAGTGGTTGCCTTAAATTAGAAGCTTTAGCAAGAGTTTAGCCTTTTAAGTATTTATTAAAGCACATTAGTAGTTAGTGAAGAGGGGCAGCTAGGTGGCACAGTGGATAAAGCACTAGCCTTGGATTCAGGAGGACCTGAGTTCAAATCCGGTCTCAGACACTTGACACTTACTAGCTGTGTGACCCTGAGCAAGTCACTTAACCCTCATTGCCCCGCCAAAAACAAACCAAAAAACCCCCAGTAAAATGAAGAAGTTAGTGAAGAGAGATAGATATTGAGAACAGATTCCTTATTAGCATGGGAAATCCTAAGTTTAGATCTATTCGGTATAGCCAGAGAGAAAAAAACCTTCCTTTCCTAGCAGCCTATGTGAAGTCCCCTACTATGCCAGAGTCCGGAAATGAAAGGACCTTGCTTCTAAGGGGCTTCTCCCAGAAGCCTGTGAAACTGGAAATAGGGCCGTCCACACACACAGTTCCGAGCTAATTGGCTGATAGCACTGATTGACAAGACCCATGGGCGGCAGACATCACTTCTGGATGCCAGAGTCACATGGTGTCTTTTCAGGCCAGAACTCACAATGTCCCTCCCAGTAGGGGGTGTCATTCCAATTCTCACAGTAGCGGCACTTTTTGTAGTAGCAAAGAACTGGAAATATATACCTATTAACTGAGAAATAGAAAAAGAAATTATGGTATATAAATATGATGGGATATTATTGCTCTGTGAGAAATAATGAATAGAAATTTGTTATAGAAGACTTATATTGAATAGAAGCAGATTGAAGTAAGCAGGACCAGCAGAACAACATACATAACTTCAACAGTGTATAAATGGAAAACAAAAAATGAATACTTTTTAGTTAAAATGACCAAGCTTGGCTCCAGAGAAGAGTTAAGACATTCACCTTCCTTTATTTGCAGAAGTTGGCTACTATAGTTATAAAATGTTGCATTTCCTGGCAGGTATAGTTAATGTGTTTAACTTGATGTGTTTGTTGTTGTTTTGGCTTAACTGTTCCCCCCACCCCTTTTAATTTTTTTTTTTCTGTTATAAGCTCACTGGGGGGAGGGGGGAAGGGAGATGGAAATGAATATTCTGAAAATATATCAATAAAAATTCAATATGGAATTGGAAGCAATTTGGAATTATGTTACTAAAATGTCACCAAAGTGTGCCTGTTGAACTACGGTGTTAGGCGTATAATCCCCCACTCTCCCAAACCATATCTCCCATACTTCTGAATAGATCAAAGACAGAAAGGTCTTTGATACACAAAAAATGAATGCAAAAGTATTTTGGTAGAGGGTCCTTGGCCTGGCTAAATGATATGACTATGACATGTGACTTTTCACAGAAAAATTAAACAAACTTCATGACTGATAGATTTTTCATTTCCACTTTAAAAAGATACCTGCTAGTTTTAATATTTTAAATATTTTTCTCAGCACCTGTATCATTTGTTGTTAAAGCACATTGAAAGTACTTATATTTTCTCTTTACAGGAAGTACATGATAATCAAAATTGACAGATCTGGACACCCCTGTTTTGAATCTATTTCGCTTAACTAGTTTTTCAGGAGCAGTCTCATTAATTACAGGTATGATTCTGTGTAATATTGATTCTAGAGCTACTTCAATGTATCAAAAACTGTCAGATTTGTGTAATGATAAGTCAGAGCATATATTCATTACTTAAAGATTCACTTTATGAAATCTTCAATGCATGGGACATGTTGGCCAGGTCAACCAATAAATGGTTTTGTTCCTTTGATATTCCCCTAGTTTGTTAACTTGCTATTGCATTTCTTATCATTGTCTCTTTTCTTACACTCAGAACACTGACTTTGTTTTTCACTATTGAGACTCCTACCCTCTTTTCTTGAAATTCTTTTCCTTGTTCAGAATTTCAGAATCTGAAGGAACCTCTGTTCATTCAGTCCAACCCTTACCTAATCATAAATTCTTTTTTACAACATCCCCTAATAAGATGGTCATCTAGTATTTATTATCTACTTTTCCAGTTTTTCTCCTATATTTCTTGCAACTCTCTTCATCTTTATATCTTTCTATCCCTTACACATGGACTCTTAGCATAATTTTTAGCTCTTCCCATGGTACTGTCTCTATCTATTGAGGACACATCTACTTCCAGCCCCCAAGCTGTATGTAAATGACTTTAGAAACTCTCTCTTCAGCTTTTGTGTCTATTCCTACATTTCAAAACCACCTACTGAACACTTCTACTTGGATAATGTCATTGCTTCAAATTAAATTTAACATGTCTAAAACTGATATCCCCCCAAAAGCCAATATCTTTCCTTGACTTCCCAATGCCTGTTGATGATGCCACCAGTCACCTAGTCTCACAACTTCAAAATCATTTTAGTCTCTTCCAATTTCACATCAGTCAAATCCTTCCAATTTATTCGTTGTATTTCTCTCATCTCTCCCTTCCAATCAATTCACCCTTATTGCCATTTTAGCAGCATTATTAAAATCAGCTAAGTTATCTTCATGTTTCCATCATTTCTCTTATTCAATCAATCATCATCTTAATCTTCCTAAAACATTTCAAAATTAGAAAATTTCAGGCTTTGAAGGAAACAAAAAAATCATCTATTCTAACTTGTAAATGAACAGAAATTCTCTTTAAAATACACCATAGTATTCCTCCATAACATGGAACCTATACTTTAAGATGTACCTAGTATCTTATATCATTTCACTTTTGGATAGGTCTAATTGTTAGGAAGCTTTTCTTTACATCAGATAGACAGCTGCCTCTTTGCAACTTCAACCTATTATTTGTGATGTATAAAATCTAAATGTGTGGTTGCCTTAAATTAGAAGCTTTAGCACCAGTCTTTGGGCATTAAGCATTTATTAAAGCATATCAGGAATTCATGTGAAGTTCAGAAAGTTAAGAAAAGACCTATCTAGCCTAGAGTTCCGGGCTGGTCTGGTTCTTTCTCAAGCCCTCCACCATGAGCCTGCTTCAACCATGAACTCTTCTCAAACTGAGTGTGGAAGCTTTTTATAGGTCTGGAGCAGAGGTGGCCTTTACACACTTCTTCAAGCTGATTGGTTAACATCATCCAAATCTATTGGTTCACTGGACTTGAAGGTGGTCTCAAGTTGAGTTCAAAGTCCTTAGCTTTTGAGAACAATACCTTCTTAAGGGCTAGTCAGGTGTGGTTACAATCTAATTAACTTGAAGTAGGCTAATCAGCAAAGTCAATCACTCTCACTTAATTCAGTCAGTTTAGATTAATCTCCAGGTGGGCCTTTGAATATCTGCCAAATCCCATTATTTTCTCACATATTCCTAGCTCTAGCATCTGGGACAAAGTAATACATGTATAATCCTTCTTACATATGGCAGCTCTTCCAGATTCTGTACACCATCATGTTCTTCTCCCTCTCCTTACCAAGTCTTCTCTACTTTAGGATAAACATCCATCAGTTTCTTCAACTGAACTTCATATGGCATGGTTTCCAGCCCCTTCACCATTCTCCTTTATGCTCTTAGCCTGTCTGTGTCATTCCTAAATGTGGTACCCAGAGCTGAACGGAGTAATTGAGATGTGGTCTAATCATGGCAGAGTACAGAAGGATTGTAGTCACCCTAAATCTGGCAATTGTGTTTTTTAATGCAGCCTAAGATTGTTTTAGTGGCTTTGTCTGCCATTTCACATTGTTGATTGAAACCAAGCTTGCAGTCCACTAAATACCCTCAGATTCTTTTTCACATCAGTATTGTCCAGCTAAATCTCCCCTATCTTTTATGTAGGAGTTGATTTTTAAAAATCCAAGTGTAGGGGGGCAGCTAGGTGGCGCAGTGGATAGAGTACCGGCCCTGGAGTCAGGAGTACCTGAGTTCAAATCCGGCCTCAGACACTTGACACTTACTAGTTGTATGACCCTGGGCAAGTCACTTAACCCCAATTACCTCACTTAAAAAAAAAGAAAGAAAGAAAGAAAGAAAAAAAAATCCAAGTGTAGGACTTTAGACTTATCCCTACTGAATTCCATCTTAACATATTTGACCTGCACCATTCTTGCCTGTCAAGGTTTTACCTGTCATCCATTAACTATCTGTTCCAGCTTTATATTGAGTTTAATAAATCTATTTGTTATCCTTTTTTGATACTTGTACTTATATTTGTGCTTACAAAACTTATTTGATAAACATAGATATGATAAATGTACCTTCATCAAAATCATTGACAAAAAAATGTTAAATAGTACAGGGCCAAGGACATGATCCTTGAGGTATTCCATTGGAGATCTCTGTAAAAATTGATATTGATATTCAATAATGGCCATCTCTAACTATATTGTCATCCATCCCATGTCTCCATCGAGTTCAAAATAATAAGAAAAGTCAATGTTGTTTTCCAGATCTACTTCTCTAGTAATTCTGGCAGTAAGAGGAAATATGGTTAGCCTGTATGACATAATCTTGATGGAACCAAGTTGATTCTTAGTATGCTTACCTTTCTGAATGCTCAGAAACTACCCATTTAAAACAAATTGTTTTTAGAATTTTGATAAGTCAAGATTACCAATTTATAGTTGTAGATCCCATCCACTTCCTTATTTTGAAAATTGGGATATTTCCTGATCTCTACTCCCATAGCACCTCTTTCTCTAAATTGTTTCTATGATCACTGATAGAGGCTCAGCAGTGATAATCACTATAGGATAATCCTATCCTTTGCCTTCTGGAATGCCAAGTTCTCTGCTCCTTTACAATGATGACTGCTAAATCATGTGTGATCCTCACTGTACCTTGAACTTTTTCTTTCTGGATGCTGGCAGTATCTTTTCTTAGCTCTGGATTTTAGGCTACCATATTGTGTCAAGATAATGGAATGTGATAGATGAGATTTAGCAGATACTCAGGAGCCCACTTGGAGATTAATTAATTAATTAATTGTGTGTGGGGGGGGGCAGTGGGGGTTAAGTGACTTGCCCAGGGTCACATAACTAGTAAGTGTCAAGTGTCTGAGGCCGGATTTGAACTCAGGTCCTCCTGAATCCAGGGCCGGTGCCTTATCCACTGCGCCATCTAGCTGCCCTTCTTGCTTTCTTTTTAAGAAATGTAGTTGTAGTCAATGAATATAATTTTGGCTCTGCTGCTTTCACTTTATATCCTATCCTATGCATCCTTCCATAGTTCCTTGCATGCTTCATATTTATCTTTTTATGGCAGTATAATCTACAGCAAGTAATTCTCCTTGCCTTCAAGAAGCTTACACTGGGAGCTAGGGTAGAGAATACACAAAGAGGAGCTAGCAGGCAAAGGTGGTACTGAGCAGGGCAGCATGATTTCGAGCTGGTGGCCTACAACTGAGGTTGAAACTTAGTTCCAGGCAAGATAAATCCAAAGCAAACTCATTAGATGGGACCTGGAATAGAGTGCAAATACCCAGTAGAGAGAACAGAAGATTAAGAGAATGGATTAAGAAAACAAAACCCTAAAATCTTGCTAACAAGAAACATACTTAAATGATTCTTTTTTTTGCAAGCCTATGACTAGTTACCCTCTTCCTTTCATTCTGTGTCATTCCTCCACCCCTTCATTGAAAAAGAAAAAAACCCTTCTAACAAATATTCATAGTCAAGCAAAACAAATCCCCACATCAGCCATGTCTGAAAATGTATGTCACTTACTTACATACCCCCATTTTATAGTGTTTTATCCTGATGCAATGATGATGTTGATGAAAAATTTTTTAAATTTTATGTAGTCAAAATTAATCTGTTTTGACTTTCATGTTCATTTCTATCCCTAGCCATAGTTGTGAAAAGTTCTTGTTCAGTTGTGTTGTGTCTGATTCTTTGTGACCCCATTTGGGGTTTTCTTGGCAAAGATACTGGAGCAGTTTGCCATTTCCTTCTCCAGCTCATTTGACAGATGAGGAAAATGAGGCAAACAAGGGTCACACAGCTAGGAAGTGTCCAAGGCCAGATTAAACTCAGGAAGATGAGACTTCCTGACTCCAAACCCAGTGCTCTATCTTCTCCACCACCTAGCTGCCCCAGCCACTGTAAAAAGTACCCCTTTCTATTTTCATATCTATTTTTTTTCACATATACTGGTTTAAACAAAATCCCCAGAATTCAAATATACTTTTTTTTTGTGAGGCAGTTGGGGTTAAGTGACTTGCCCAGGGTCACACAGCTAGTAAGTGTCAAGTGTCTGAGGCCAGATTTGAACTCAGGTCCTCCTGACTCAATACCCAGAATTTAAACATCTATTTTTGTTGATAAATGATTATTCTTGCAATTAAGTTTGGCAAAAACATAATCAGCAAGATTTTAATGATTAAACTTATGAAGTCAATGTGAATTAATAATGGTTTACTTTCCATTAATGTCATAAATGTATACTTCAGTTCAGATTCATCATTAAATAATCATAAATAAGCTTTTGTAAAATTGATTTTTTAAAAAAACTTAGAATATTTTGGGGGCAGCTAGGTGGCACAGTGGATAAAGCACCAGGCCTGCATTCAGGAGGACCTGAGTTCAAATTCGGACTCAGACACTTGATACTTACTAGCTATGTGACCCTGGGCAAGTCACTTAACCCTCATTGCCCTGCAAAAACAACCAAAAACCAAACCAAAACAAAAACTTAGAATATTTTTACAGTGCATATGTGTATATATCCTCTAAAACTGAAGTCTGTGTGGGAAGAAGAAAAGATTAAACAGAATCCACAAATTGTGATTGTAATTGTCACTCTTCAAATTCTTTTTTTTATTGAATAGAATTTTATTTTCTAAAATTCATGTAAAAACAAATTTTAATATCAATTTTTTAAAACTTCGTGTTCCAACTTCTCTTCCTCCCTCCCTTCCCACCCCCCACCCACAAGAACTCAAGCAATTCAAAATAAGTTATACATGGCTAGTCATGGAAAACATTCCCACATTAGCTAGGTTGTGAAAGAAAACAGTCCAAAAAACCCCCCAAACTTCAGATTAAGGAATTGTCAAAGAGGGGAAAAAAAAATGTGTTTCCATCTGTTTTCAGATGCCATCAGTTCTTTCTCTGTAGATTGGTTGCAATTTTCATGAGTCCTTCAGGGTTATATTGGATCATCACCTTGCTGAAAATAACCACGTGCTTCCCAGAAGATCATCTTACACTATTGCTGTTATTTTGTATACAGTACATTTCACTCTGCTTCAGTTCATGTAGGTCTTTCCAGGTTTTTCTGATCGTATCCTGTTCATCATAACCTGTATATAGTACCTTAAACTTGACAGAGAATTTTCTTCATAATAGCCCAGCAAAGTAGGTACCATACGTTTTGCCATTATAGTCAATCATCGTAACTATTTCCCCCATCCTATTCCCTTCCCATGATATTTACTCTATTTTTGATCTTTTAACCTATTCCTCCTCAGAGGTGTTTTACTTCTGACTGACCCCTCCCTGCTCTGCACTCCCTTTTTTCACTCTTCCTTCCTTATCCTCTTCCCCTCCTACTTTTCTGTAGGATTAAGTAGATCACTCCTCCAATTGGATGTCAGTGTTATTCCTTCCATGAGCCCACTCTGATGAGATTAAGGTCTTTGAGCTAATTCTGTGTTCTAAATTTTTCTTCCCTCCCTATTAAATCAAGCAATTCAATATGTCATACTTGTGCAGTGATGCAGAACTTCTTCACCTTCCTCCAAAGTGTTTTGCTTTTTACTGCTCTCTCCCCCAATCTGCCCTTCCCTCCTTCCCCTCTAATTAAGTCACTCTTAAAAAGGCGATCTCATTTATTTTTAGATAACTGTGTTTTCTATTTCCTCAAGGATGGAGATTTCCTCTCATCAGTCTCACCTGTTGCAACAGCTGAATGAACAGCGAAGGCAAGATGTGTTTTGTGACTGCAGTATTCTAGTTGAAGGAAAGGTCTTCAAAGCACATAGAAATGTGCTATTTGCAAGTAGTGGCTACTTTAAAATGCTTCTTTCTCAGAGCTCAAAGGAGACAAGTCAACCAACCACAGCTACATTTCAGGCATTCTCACCTGACACTTTTACTGTTATTCTGGACTTTGTATATTCAGGCAAACTTTCTCTCACGGGTCAAAATGTCATAGAAGTGATGTCAGCTGCTAGTTTCCTTCAGATGACTGATGTCATTAGTGTATGTAAGACATTCATTAAGTCCTCCCTTGATATAAGTGAGAAAGAGAAGGATCGATATTTCAGTCTCTCAGATAAAGATGCCAATTCCAATGGTGTAGCTGAACGTTCTTCTTCGTATAATGCTGGGTGGCGTGGAGAAAGCAGCCCTCCCCAATCTCATGTAAGTCCAGATCAAGGAAAATGTGCTGTGAGTGGGAAATCTTGGAGTAATTACAACTACTATCCAGCGTCCCAACGGAACACTCAACAACCGTCAGCCAAACATGAACAAAGACAAGATTCTGTTAAAAAGTCCAGGCATTTGGGGTTACCACAGTCTACAGATGTTCCTCATTACAAGTCAAGCAAACTTGAAGAGCGAACTTCTGAGCCTCCTAATCACACGCCTCCATCTGAAGAAAAGGTACAAAATGATACTGGAATTGATTCCCCTCGTGTGGGCCATAAGTATGGCAAAGGATCTGATGTTACACCCAGAAGTCTATCAGGTTCCCAACAAGAACAAGAATCTTCTCGATCTACGTCCAAATCGCCTAAAACTGATGAACCTTATTCCAATATGCCTTTAATTTTAGGTGTTATGGGCAGCTGGAATGAAGGTAAGAAGTGATTACTTTTCAAATCTACACCCATGATCTTCTAATAATGATACTTTAATTAATAATGGCCAAGTTAAATCATAAAGGGGACATAGATATTGAATACATTTATTGACAGCCAAGAAATGATAAGGTAGCAGGAAGTAAACAATATACTTTTCTGTTACTACACTAGGGAGATTGCTGTTAAATGTTTTATCTTAATTTCTAAGCAGTTCAATCTTCTAAAACTGAGATAAATGTTTTATTCTTTCCAAATAATTCTAGTCATCCAAAAAGTCCTGAATATAAAATTTTGAAACAGGAGAAGGAAAATAAAATGATCATGTAAATTGACATACATTCTCATGGGTTCAATAACTAAGAAATTAGATTAGCTCTAAGTTCATCATGTTATAAACATGTAGGAAATTAAATGAAAACTGTGCATACCTCCTGCCATACTCCTCCTCAACCAGTGTGAATACCATATTTTTTCATGTGATTAATGTATACTAATCATGCCTCATTGACAAGGTACTGGTTAAAATTTTTTCTACATTGATAGTTTAAAAAAAATCATAAGCCCCAAGTAGTCATGTCAAGAATGACTCTGATGTGCCAGGCACTGTACTCATAAAGCCCTAGAGATCCAAAAAGGGGGTGAACAAGATTTCTTGCTTTCAAGGAGTTCACATTCTAATGAGAGAAAGCTATGGAAACAAGATCTGTATGGGATAAATAAGAGAATCAATAGAACATTAAAGGAGATCAGGAAAGGTTTCTTGGAGGAGATAGGATTTTCACTGGAACCTTAAGGAACTCAAGGAAGGTAGGAGGTAGAGAATTCTTGGCATTAGGGCCAGCCAGTGAAAATGCATAGAATGGAGAGAGGGAGTATCTTGTGCCAGGAAGCCAGTACACCTGAGTTATAGAAAATATGAATGGGAGTAAGGTATATGAGGAAGGGGCCAAGGTATAAAGGGCTTTGAAAGTTATTATTATGGAAGTAATAGGGGCGTTTAGGAATCTTGTAGGTATTTAAAAATCACTGTTCTTTTACAAGAGAGCAAAAAGTCATCTTCTCTATTTTCCACCCCCAATTTGGGCAGCACTGGAATGATAACATTGATAACATGATTAACTTGTTGACTTTTATTAATTATAGGTTAATCGCCCTTAATGCCAATAATATAGGCAATCTATTTTAAAAGGCTAATAAACTGATGCATTGTTTGCCTTGGTGACAAATTCTCTCTCTCTTTTTTTTTTTTGTTAACATTTTTAGTCTTTTATAGAGACAGCATGGCATATAATGGATAGAGTGCTGGGCTTGGAGTCAAGGAAGACTTGGATTCAAATCCTGCCTCTGACACTTACCAGCTGTGTAACCATGGGCAAGTTAGTTAATTCTGAGCCTCAGTTTCCTCATCCATGAAATAGAGATAATGATCTATATAGTAACCAATTCACAGAGCTGTCGTAAGACTCATTCAAGAGAATGCACATTATCTTTGCAAACTTTAAAGTTACAATATGTGTCAGTTATTTTGTAATAAAGCAGAAGATAGAGGGCAGCTAGGTGATGCAGTGGATAAAGCACCAGCCCTGGATTCAGGAGTACCTGAGTTCAAATCTGGCCTCAGACACTTGACACTTAACTAGCTGTGTGACCCTGGGCAAGTCACTTAACCCTCATTGCCCTGCAAAACAAACAAACAAATAAAAAAGAGGATGATAACTGAAACTGCATTATTTCCCTATGAGTAACATTAGCTCTATTTTTGATGCACTTAGACCACCAAAATAGAGCTAATAATACACATTTCTATATAAGACATATTTAAGATATATTAAAGCCTACTTAAAAGGTTAAATTTACTTAGTAGTAGTGATTTGCCTATTTTGATCCATCTAGTTTGAAAATGCTATATTTTTTAAAAATATAGTAAATTAGAGGAATGTGCTTAACAAATACAGCCATACTCATTTGGTTATTGAATACCTAGCCATAACAAAACTTACCTTAAGTTAAAAAAAAAAAACAAATCTTTTGGATTTTTAGATGTTACTAGAATCAATTGTGTAAACTTACTATTTATTTAATGAGATTCTTTTATAACAGATGAACTGCCTAGAATGAGATTCAAATGCCCATTCTGCACACATGTGGTAAAACGGAAAGCAGACCTAAAGCGCCATCTCCGTTGCCATACGGGAGAACGACCGTACCCTTGTGAAGCCTGTGGGAAAAGATTCAGCAGGCTAGACCATCTAAGTAGCCATTTTCGAACAGTACGTATTTGAAAAATCTTAATGTTTATTTTTTAGTAAAATATATCTGTGGATATTAGGCCAATATAATTTAGTATAGGGCAACTATTTTATAAGGTGCCCAAGGTGTAAACAACTGTGGAGGCATAGTTCCTCTAACCTAAGGCTGCTACTCCCTGTGGTCATAAGGTCATAAGGTCCTTTCCTGGTGTCTACTTTCTTTTTTAAAGGGTTTTATTGATGTTTTGTTTTTACATGACAGACGTTTGCAGATTACTTCCACTTTGTGGGTCTTGTAGAACAAAGTAAAATCATTAAGTAAAACTAATAATATAGTGGCCTCATCTGAAGGATCATGCAACATTTCATATCTGTAGCATCTCCCCATTTATTTCAAAGCAATGAACAGAAATCTATTCTCTCCCTCACACCTCCCACTCCGTTGGAAAAAACAAAAGAAATTTCTTTTAACAGACATCCATAGGCAAATGAAATAAGTCCCCTCCATGGTTGTGTGTGTATGTCTCATTATATGCCCTAGATTTACCACCTCTCTGTATGGAATAGCATATTTCATTATTGATCCTTGGGAATCAAGAACGGTCATGAAATTTATCATACTTCTTCATAGCTTTCAAGGTTAGTGTATAAACTGTTCTCTTGGTTCTGCTTATTTCATGGATCAGTTTATAAAAGTCCTCAGAACAGGTCATTTTCATAATACTGAAGTTGAGTATAAATTTTTCTTTTGATTCTGCTTACTTCACTCACCAGCAGTTCATTTAAATCTATGTCTTTTTTAAATCGTTTATTTCCTCGTTTCTTACAGTCCAGCAGTACCGTAACAGTTCCATCACATTCACATACCATGACTTATTCAGCCATTCCTTAAGTGTTGGACATTCTCTTAGTTTCTAGTCTTTTACCACCACAAAAAGACTGGCCTGAGGACCGGTGAAACACAAAATACCTACAGTTATCAAGAGGAATCAGTGTTGAAACATGCTGGACACTGTCCTAGCACCCCTTTGGTAAAATCAGTCCTAAACCTTCCCCAGCCCTTATCTTCCTCTGCTCTTCTTTGAACTACTTTTCATGCCTAGATTTCTTCTTCTCAAATTGCTTCCATTTTCTGATGCTCACTAAAACTAAGCTTTTGGCACCTTCTCCAAGACTGATAGCTTTTAAATTTCATACCCATTGACACACTAGGGCCAGAAGGAGTCGGCAGATTATTTTTTCCTACTGCTATTTTCAGACCTTTTCGCTGCCACCTATACTCTCCACATCCTTGTTGCTTTCATTTATGGACCTATTCAGACTCCCTCTTCTGCAAGAAGTTCAATACCTGGTTCAGTCATGTTCTCCAGCCCCTTTTGAATATCCTGATCTCCTACTTCTTCATGTCCCCAGGACTCAAGACTTGTATTTCCAGTTTATCTCAACTAGTCAAGAGAAGGTCTGACCTACTACCTTCATCTCAATTTGCCTCTAATACTGGAATTCTTGTTTTGCTTTTGTTTTGTGAGGCAGGCAGGGTTAAGTGACTTACCCAGGGTCACACAGCTAGTAAGTATCTGAAGCTGGATTTGAACCCAGGTCTTCCTGACTCTGAAGTTAGTGCTCTATCCACTGCACCATCTAACTCTGGTTTCCTTTGAACTTTAGAAATTATCAACTTAAGATTATACATCAAATACTTCAAGGATCTGTGATTTTATTGATCTGTATACTTTCTCCATGAGTACAGAGTTCCTTTTTTTTTTTTTGCGGGTCAATGGGGGTTAAGTGACTTGCCCAGGGTCACAGCTAGTAATTGTCAAGTGTCTGAGGCCAGATTTGAACTCAGGTCCTCCTGAATCCAGGGCCAGTGCTTTATCTACTGCGCCACCTAGCTGCCCCCTCTTTTTTTTTTTAAAGAATTTCTGAGGCCAGACATAGATAGTGTCACTTTAAGCCAGTCAGGCTGACTTCAATTTCTGACAAAAGCCTGGAAGGCATTATTAAAGGTAAGGTTAAGGATTATCTAGAAGTGACTATTGCAGAGAGCCAGCATGGTTTCATCAGGAAGAGGTCTTGCTGACTAATTTCATTTCCTTTTTTGAGAGAGGTATTGGACTGATAGATCAGAGCAATAATGGTAAGAGTAGTTGATAAATTCTCCAAGTCTTTTAACTGGAGATATGTGGGCTAGGATGATGGCATAGTCAGGTGCATTGGAATTAAATAAATGGCTAAACCTAAGGGGTAATCAATAATGAGTCAATCAATGGCCAGCTTGTAAGGTCTCTAGTTAAGTGCCTCCTGGGTATGTGCTTTAGCCCTATGTTGCTTAACATTTTAGCAGTGACTTGAATAAAGACAGAAATTGCATTGTTATCCAATAACTAATTACCAATGACCAAACCTGGGAGGAATAGCTAACATACTGGATGGCAACGAAAGGATCCTAAAAAGATATTGACTGGGTTGAAGCAAAAAAATTGAAATTTAATAGGGAAAATAGAGATTCCTACATTTGGGTTCAAAAAATCAAGTTCAAAAACACAAAATGAAGCTACACAGAGTTTGTGTAAAAAATGTGTTTTTCATAGACTAAATGTTCCCTGAGACAACAGTGTGATGTGGCAGCTAAAGAGAACCTTTAGGCTACATTAAGAGAGGCACAAGTGTCCAGGAATGGGGAAGTGAGATTCTGTCATTATTTTGACTTCCACCCTATCAGGAACACCACCAAAGTGGTGAAGGGACATAAGATCATACCATATTCCTACTGGATGGGGGAATTAGAAATGTTGAGCCAAAAGAAGAAAATACTCAATAGCTATTTTCTGACATCTAAAATATGCTATGGAAGATGGATTAGTCTTGCTCTACTTGGTCTCAGAAGGTAGAACTAGGAACAATGCATGGACATTGCAAAAAAGGCAAATTTAGATTTTACATGAGGAAAAACTGCCTAACAATTAGTTATCTGAGCAGAATAAGTTCTATCAGGGCAGCTAGGTGGCGCAGTGGATAAAGCACCAGCCCTGGATTCAGGAGGACCTGAGTTCAAATCTGGCCTCAGACACTTAACATTTACTAGCTGTGTGACCCTGGGCAAGTCACAACCCCAATTGCCTCACCAAAAAAAAAAAAAAAAGAATAAGTTCTATCATAAGGTGAAGGGTTCCCTGCAAACATTAAGCAAAAGCTGGATGACCCCTGGTTTCAGTATTTTATGGAAGAGATTCGTGTTTACAGGTTATACTAGATGCTCTCCAAGATGCCTCTCCAACTTTGTGATTCTCTAAATAAAGCTACCTGAACATAGCTACAGTGATTCGCAGAAAACAGACATATAGTTCTTGCTATCCGCTTTTCCTCTCATTTCTTAATTCTATATATAGCATAGTACCTATATATGTCTATATATAACATAATACCTATGTCATGCATTTTAGTTCACAGTGGTTCTAATATGACAGATTTTAATTTAACTGCTAAATAACACAGATGATAATGTAAATTCATATGAAACATTAAATTCTTTTGTATCATTCTTTCACAAAGCAAAAATGATCTTTTAAATAAATATTTAGGTCAGTTCCATGTGGTCAAACTGAGACAATGTAAGACACTATAAGATGGCCTGGGGGGCAGCTAGGTGGCGCAGTGGATAAAGCGCTGGCCCTGGATCCAGGAGGACCTGAGTTCAAATCTGGCCTCAGATACTTGCCAACTTACTAGCTGTGTGACCTTGAGCAAGTCACTTAATCCTCATTGCCCCACCCCCCTCCCAACAAAAAGACAGCAATAAAATTAAAGAAACCCTTGGCAAGATGGTCTCATACTTTGAATGTTTGTACCTACAGTCTCCTGTTAGTATCTCTAGAAGGCTTATCTTAACAAAAATGTCAGAGACCCTGGTCTGATAAATCAAAGAACCCCTAGTGGTTTGAAACAATGTCACTAGTAAAATTGACTATTCACGCTACAGTGTTGATTTATTTCCAAACTTGATTCCATTTATGTTCTATACCTAAATGAATATTATCCCGAAGAATATTGTCACAACAAGCCCATTTCAAGCATCTTACAGAAGAGTCAGATTACATGTTGATAGAGAATTGAATCCCATGCAATTAAGTATTTTGACAACCCTCTGGGTTTTCAGATTCTATTGATCAGAAAGAAGGTTTCTAAGTAAACAGCTTACAGCATAATTGTTACTAGCCTTAATTGTGTTATATTGTGAAATTTGAGAAAACCTACAGTTTGATCTGTTTTCAGGGTTTTACAATAAAAACTCAAATCTCTGCAAATTCCACTCAGTAAACTGCCATCTAAAGAGAAACAGAAAAGAGTTTTCTTTTACTTGCCAATTGATCTGTCACCCACTGATGCAAAATAAAAAGGGTGTAGCACCACTATGCCTTCTACTAAATTGCTGTGTAGACTGTAGCTCTATTTTTTCTGGGATGAACTAACCTGGCAGTATTACTGCTGCTACTGCTATTCATTTGGACATTATTGTTCTGCCCTTCTGACTTATTATCTATGCTGATGTGCCATACAGGTGAATTGTATACCCTAAGCAAAAGATTTTTAATCCTTTAAGACTAGAATCCATGATTCTCCTCTAAATCAGAATTAGACAACAAAGACTGTCCTAATAAAAAGAACCATACATAAGATGTTCTAGTCCATCAGTAATATACCACTATACTTATGTGTCACTTTTTAATTTCTGAAAGCATTTTCACATATGTTACCTTTTTTTATCCTTACAACAACCTTGTAATATAGATAGCCAGTATTACACACATCTTGCAAATAGATATAATGGAATGGAAAGGTTAAGTAACTTGCATAAGATCGCTTTCCCCATCAAGAAGAACTCATGGGGGCAGCTAGGTGGCGCAGTGGATAAGGCACCAGCCTTGGATTCAGGAGGACCTGAGTTCAAACCCAGCCTCAGACACTTACTAGCTGTGTGACCCTGGGCAAGTCACTTAAGCCCCATTGCCCTGAAAAAAGAAAAACAAACAAACAAAAAAAGAAGAACCCATTTTGGTATAACATGGGGGAGAAATAGTTTTCTTCTCTAACATAACAGAAAAAGTCAAATAAAACAAGGTAGGGTTTGGGCTCAAGTTGTGTTAGGGTAAGGATTTTACCTTTCCAAGGCTCATACTATTATAGCTAGAAGGTCCCTCAAAGGCATCTATTCCAACCCATACTTATAGTGGATCATTCTACTACCTGCAACTACTTCTAATCATTCTCCCTGGTACTGCCCTCTGGGATCACACAGAGAAAAAAAAAATCTAATCCCTCTTCTACACCAATAGTTCTATCACATCCTCTCCAATTGCCACTAAATTTGACATTTTTGCCATGCTGTGCCAAAATATTATCTGACTAATGGAAAACCAAAGTTGGGAAGGGTTAAAGATTAAGATATTAAAACTTTATACTCTGAGTTCGAATCCAGCCTCAGACACTTGACACTTACTAGCTGTGTGAACCAGGGCAAGTCACTTAACCCCAATTTCCTCACCAAAAAAACCCCCAAACAAACCCCTAACCCCCCCCCACAAAAAAAACCCAAACCTAACCAAAAACTATACTTTACTTCAAAAGATTTTAGCAGTGTAGATACTCCTTTCACTGATAAAGACTGCAAACTCTCCATGCTAACTTGGTATTTGCTTTTTGATGATTTACTATGGCCAAAAAATTACCAGCCTTTCTCTGGTAATTAATTAGCCTCTCTCTACTCAGGTGATCTTTGTTCAGCAGTCCATAAAACCAGGTCCATTCTTGGTCTTTTCAGCTTGGTATGAAATGCCAGAGTTTATGCTACCATCACACTGTGTTCCTTGATGCCATAAGATATCAGAGGGAACACTGCTGGAAGAATAATTTTTTTGTTTGTTTGTTTCTGTTTTGGGTTTTCTTTGCAGGGCAATGGGGGTAAAGTGACTTGCCCAGGGTCACACAGCTAGTGTCAAGTATCTGAGGCTGGATTTGAACTCAGGTACTCCTGAATCCAGGATCGGTGCTTTATCCACTGTGCCACCTAGCTGCCCCTGGAAGAATAATTTTATAGCTAACACATTTTAGAAAAATTCTATCAAGTGAAATATTCTGTAACTTAAGGATTAACAAATACGATTTTACTTCAAATGTTTCAAGCTTGGCCTGAAATTTGAATATCACTTTAAGTTTACTAATTGGCATGTCCTTCTGTTTTGTAATGTGGCCTGCTTTTGAGAAATTAATGTTTTCTATCTAATTATTCACATAGATTCATCAGGCATGCAAGCTAATCTGCCGAAAATGCAAGCGTCACGTGACTGATCTAACTGGACAAGTGGTACAGGAGGGAACAAGGCGCTACAGACTGTGCAATGAGTGCCTTGCTGAAGCTGGCATAGACAGCATTCCCATTGATTTGGAAGCTGAACAACCACTTGCATCCCCTACAGATGGAGATAAGAAGCCAAAATGGCAACTGAGTGAAGGACAAAAAAAATCTTATGTGGAGATTGTAGAGGATGGATCTGCTGATCTGGTCATACAACAGGTTGATGATAGTGAAGATGAGGAAGAAGAAAAGGAAATAAAGCCCAACATTAGGTAGTTGTGAAACAACTGACCTGGCATGTCTTATATTTGAATTCTTATATTTCTCTCTTCCCCTGACAAGAGTCTGGTTAACACATCTATCATATTGGCTTTTTTTAATGACCTGCTCTAATTTGCATGCATTTGTGGACAGACCATTAAGTTCACATTCTGAACTATGTTGCTCTGGGGTACCAGTATGTTGCTGCACTGGAAAAGAGGACCTAGCTTGAGTTGGCATGACGGATGAACAACTGATCTCTGAACTATAATATAGTAATACTTTTTATATATTAGAAGATCAACTTGAGAAATTTTTCAGTGATAAACATTTAAGATAAATTAACTATAGCCAAACATGAAACTTTTATTATAAGACTTTCCAGATGCTTTTTTTAAAAAATAGATAAGCTATCACATATTGCATATTCCTGGGGAAAAAAGGTAAGAACACGTTTTAGAGTCTTGCTGCCCACCTCAATGCACTAATAAAAAATCTTTTATGATAATGTCATATCTGGAACAACTGGTTCCTCATCATTCCAAAACGTATAAAATAGTTTAGGAGTTTTAACAGAAAACTACAGTTTTAAGATCAGTATTTGAAGTTAGAAATTCATATGAAGTACCAAAAACTGTCAGAGGTATAAAACTTGCACAACTCCCAGGTGCAGCTGGAATCAGATTAAAATATAAATGGGAAATAGACAAAATAAATAAAAGCCTTTCTATTTGAGTTTGACACCACTGGGTTAAATTGGTGATTGACAAAAAGCTAGAAACAGACAATACTTTGTCTATTGTAACCTTTCTAAAGGCAAAAACCCCAAAAAACTAAAATTTAGGCTGGAATATATGAAATCTTGCTAATTCCATTCTTATGGAAAATATAAGTTTATATTCTTCTTATTTTCTTCTGAAACTACTAAGAATAAAGGCAAAACATCACTAAAATGAATTAGAGGCAATTTAAATATAGTTACTGGGCTATTGTTGCTTGGTAAAACAGCTGTTTTTAATAGATTAAAATCATTAGCAACACCAATTATTTTATGTAAATTAATGCCTCTAAAACTTTGAAAAATTTATATTAATAAGTTTAAAACATTCTTATTGTTATATGGCTTAGCATGCTTTAAACTTTTTTTAACTTTAAAAAAGCAAACAAGTAAATTTCAGTTCTTATAGAATAATTCCCAAATAAAAGCTAAAATTTATTGAGGAATAGCTATAGTTCTAAAATTGAAAACTAAACAATAGTATGAAAGAAATAAGACACTTTGCATTATAAAAAGTCAAAGCAAGTGTTATCACTTTTTAGTTAGAAATTAATTTTTTTTGAGGTTAAAGGCTGCATGCTCTATTTTTTAAAAACACAAAAACACCATATCACACATCAAGATGGTACCTCTTGTTTATTATTTTCCATCCTTTTTAACCATTATCCTTGATATCAATTTGTAGGCATAAAATTATTAATGTATATAAGCATCAATGTAAGAACACTGCCTTTTATGGTATTATTAGAACTAAATCAGGATTCCCTTTACCCTAAATTATCTAGAGAATGAAAGCAGAAGAATCCAACTCATGTTCTGGGGTTCTCCAACATAAACGTCTCTGAATCAGGATGCTTAAAGCTGTTCTGTATTCATTCTCTAATGCCATTGGGGTAATACTGACACCTTTCCAAAATTAACACATTTTAATTAATAAGAATCCATAGGAAAAATGGCTAATTTGAAATCCACTCATTTGAATGAAGGAGTGTCTCATAGATGCACTCTCATATTTTACATTTGTGTACATTTACATATATAGACTCAAAATTTATGTTATGAATGTTCTTTTATGCTATTACCCTCTCTGCATGGGAATGTAAATACCGTTAGCATGAGTGTTCATATTTTTTTGCAACGTGGTTCCATACCAAGGCATGTAGAGTAACCATATCTTTTCAGAAATGATGCTACTCCTTCACAGTAAAAAGACATTAACCAAGGTATCATTCCCCACACCATCAATTCCCCAATACCTATTAAGTGGGTACAAATTACTGGGCACTTCTATTCTGCCATTATAGCAAAATATAATTTAGAAATATGACAAAATTTCTGATTAAATTATAAAAGATAATTGTAATTAACTTGCCAAAGGATTCTAATAAGGAAACCTAAATTGTGATTTCATACAAAGTGACTCTTTTCTACATGGAAGCATTCTCTACAGGGGATGCTTAATAAATATGGAATTTAATTTAAGGGGACTAAAAGCTTTGAATATTATATATGAGAATATGTTTTATAGAGCAGTAATTGCTTAAGTAAGCCTTCTACTAAAGATTTTTAAATTTTTTAACACAGGACACTGATTTAATTTGGAGTGAAGATTACAGTAGTAGACATTTTGTTCCAATCACCAACTTCTGAACTCTGTCACAACTGTCAATGGAAGAGTGTTAGCTGATGAGCTTGGATCCTTACAGAAACAATGTGGACGTAAATTCTCCATTTAAATGCAGTTCTGCCTGGAGGCAGCAAAATGAACTAAATAACTTCTTGAATTCACTTTGTGTTCTACCACATTACAGTTTCCTGCCCTACATCATTTAATTGTTTATGTAAGCAAATGAACGTATAACAAAGAGGATGGCTTTTGGAATAGCAAGTAACATGCTTGATATACTCAACTTGTCTTCCAAGTATGGCTAAGTTAGCTCTAAAGTTTTCAGGTCAAAACTTAAATATAGTATTTAGCAACATTAGCTTTGAACATCATCACTTAACCTGATCTTTTCTTTTCCTCATCTGTAAAATGGAGGTAGTGTAATACAGTGGTAAGAGCACAGGATTTCGAGTCAGAGGACCTCAGTTTAAATTTGTCATTGCCACTTACTACCTGCATGACCTTGGTCAAGTCATATCACGTCTCTAGGCCTCAGTTTCCTCATCTGTCAAATAAAAGGGTTGGACTATATGACCTCTAAGGCTCCCTCCAGCTCTAAATCTATGACCTTTTAATCAAATATGGGGATGGCTTTAATATAAACCAATTAGCGCTTAATGATTCAGTTCCACAAATATTTATTATCTATTACGTACAAGGCACCAATAGCTATTGCCCTCAAGGAAGTTACATTGTTTTGTTTTAGGTTTTTTTTTTTTGGTGAGGCAATGAGGGTTAAGTGACTTGCCCAGGGTCACACAGCTAGTAAGTGTCAAGTGTCTGAGGCTGGATTTGAACTCAGGTTGTCCTGACTCCAGGGCCAGTGCTCTACCTACTGTGCCACCTAGCTGCCCCAAGGAAGTTACATTGTATTGACAACTTAGGAGTTATCAGATGGTTGTTAGTTCAGTATTAAATATATTAAAACGTTATTTTTATAAGCCATAGGGTCTGAAGAATATCTCTTCCTCTTATATTTTCAGCTTTTGCATTTTTAATTTTTAAAACTGACTGTAAAACATTAAGAAACACTATATGAAAAAGCTTTAATTGGCATATTGTGTAACACCATCTCCAGAGCTTTCTTGATGTTCAACTATATCTGAAACCTCAAATTTTAAGCAAAAAATTATATATGACATTTTGTTAGGATTTACTAGTATTCGTATTTAGCCTTTCTACTGCATTTTATATTTGAAAAGTGCTATAAGAATCATTATCCTTCTTCATACACCTACAAAATAGGGCAGTTATTTCATTTTAAAGATAAGAACTGAGGCACAAGACACTGAAGTAACCTACAAATAAGCTGGTCAGTGGCAGAAATGGAAACTACAACCATCAGATTCTTGGAATTCTAGAGTATTATGTACTACTTAGCTCATTAAACTGTAGTGTTTATTACTCTGGTTTTGTAAGGGAACTTTTACAAAGAACATTCATCTGTTTTAAAGCACTGTATGGATGTACCATATGCAAAATAAATATTGTTCATATAAAGCATACTATGTTTAACTACAAGAGTTTTATATGGCATGAAATTTAGGTTATCACAAAAAATGGCATTAGAACTACGTTACAGTGTTTTGTATGTTAAATGTAATTCCTATTATGGCCAACTTTTTGTTTTGATGTTCAATCAATCTTAATTGAATTTTTGTGCTCATGAGGACAGGCTGGGAAAAGAAATTAGTAAGAATACTCAAACCTCATTTTAGACATGTTAACATTCGCCCCCATCCCACAAACTTTCAAATCAGATTTGTTTGCAAGTAATCAGATAGCATACTTAGATGTCATCTCTTTTCCTTCTGTGGTCCATCCTTTAAGAAAAATGCCAAGCAAATTCACCTTTAAAACTGCTCCTTTCTTATTCCTTTTCTTTGCTTTTCAGTTCTTTATTCATATTTTTGTTCAATTGTAGAGTATTTGTGAAATAGCATGTATTCATTTGTTCCTGGGACAGTGGTTTTTCATACTGTTAAGAGAGAAAGGAAGGCACCCAGCACCTTGAATGGGCATCTATAGTGAACTTAGGGAAATATATGGACAAGAGTCCCATGGGACGGCTTCATAAGGGTTATGATCTATATAGCTGGAGGGAATACCCATATTGATGACATTACAGATTCATTTAGATATCATCCCAAAAACTTTAGCTATGAATCTAAGTGAACAGCATTATGCAAGCCATCCTTCTGGGAAACAACTGAGAATTTACCACTTATTGTCTCAGTTTGAGGAAGGCAATTTGATTTATATTTACCCCCTAAGAATAATTACCTTTTAATTTGAGAAAAAAGAACTTGAGGTTTATTTATTCTTCGAAGGGAGTTTTATGGTCTGTTTATCTAGATTGGTCTATGTTTTTTTGATGGTTAAGAAGTCAGCTCCAGGAGGCTACAGCCTGAGGTCCAATCCTGTTTTTCAAAATGCTGATTTTAAAATACTGCTTATAACTACAAATTACTATTATCTTAAAGAGATGCTATAAATTTATGCCCAAAATAAAAGTTCTTCATTATCAGCACCGGAAAAATAGTTTCACTTCTTAATACCAATTATTGTTTACTTTGTTCCTTTAGAAGTGCAAATAGAATAGTCTCATTTAACCCAAGAACCCAGGAAAAAACTGGAAAGAAAAAAAGGACCTCCCTAGTCTCCCAAGGAGGTTGGGAACTACAAAGGCAGTTCTACCTAGACTCAGTTTGAGTGGTGCTTTTGTCTAAAGCTAGAATGGAGAGGGTGGAGCTCAAGATAGATTGGAAAAGAAGATCAGAATGAGGACAACAATCTAATCAGGCTTTCATAATGTACCCTAGCTTCATTTTTTAAAAAGTGTTATGAGTTCCGGAACACAAAAGACAGCCATATAATTAAAGTACCCCCAAAAAGGGCATTCCAAAATTTTTAAACTTAGCTTTGAATTACCTGCTATTTTGGATTTTTCATGCTATTACTCCTAATTATTACTTTTGTCAAAGAAAAAAAAATACCAAAGCTATACTCTATGTTAAGCATAGTTATGCCAGAAACAATTTTGCTAATTTAACATTAAATTTAAGCATTTCTTGCTTAGAGAGAGATGGATGTCCAAACTGGTGGATTTGCTTCAAGTCCTCAGTCATGTCTCTACCCTAAGACAATTTCAGGTGACATTTATAAGAATCTCAAACAAGGGAAAAGGCTAAAATATATTTTTTAAAATATATTAAAAATATAGTTTGGGCTCAGCATTCTGGAACAGGGATTTTTAACTTGGGGACCATGAATTTGGACAGTGAAAAAATTGCCCCCCTTTTTTTCCACTAACCTCAAACTGATATTTAGCATTTAATTCAATTATTCTGTGAAGAGGAGGTCCAGAGGCTACCTCAAACTGCTAAAAAGTCCATGACAAAAAAAGGTTAAGAATTTCCTGTTTCATAACAAATTATTTAATCTTTCTTCCTTGACTACTGGCCTCAAGGAAAGGGCTTCCTCTCTATGGTTAATAGCTTCATCTTTTCAGAATGGAAAAGAGGGCACTGTCCTGAGGTGAGCTATTGTGCCCATCACTTCAAGGGATGAGGAAAAAAAATGATTTTAACTAAATGAGAAGCACTTTTTGTTCAAAGTTCAGTTATCACCCTTAACCCATTTTTTTCAGCCACCTTAATTTTTTGTTCTGGACCTTCTATACATTTTACTAAAGGGAGTTCGAAGAGGATTTCAAGGCTGTGTAAATAATAATTTCTTAATATTTTTGGTGAACTAAAAAGGTGTTTTCTAATATGCTTCTACATTCTGAATAAGATAATTTACTAAAACCAGAAAACTGAAAAAAACCTTAATGTTTTTATGACCAAAAAGTATTTAGTATTCACAATTGTATGGAACAAATAGAAATATTACTTCAACCCTTTATTTTGTTTTGTTGTTCAGTCATTTCAGTTGTGTCTAACCCCATTTGGAGTTCTCTTGACAAAGATACTGGAATGGTTTACCATTTCCTTCTCTAGCTCATTTTACAGATGAGGAAACTGAGGCAAAGAGGGTTAAGTGACTTGCCCAAGGTCTTACAGCTAATGTATGTCTAAAGTCAGATTCTAAACTCAAGAAGATAAGTCTTCCTGACTTCGGGCCCAGCACCCTATCCACTGTACCATCTAGCTGCCCCAGAACCTTATATAGGTAAGTTAAATTAGACCTTTTTCATCTGTTTTCAATTAATTAATAGAAAAATAGTGCTCAGGACATTAACTACATCAATTTGAAAAACCTTCAAGTAAGATTATAAACAAAAGGAAATTTATCTTTACTAAGTAGGATTATATTATAGAAAATATGTTAGACTTGGTGCCAAGTTACCTTGAATATTTCTGGCTGTACCACTTAAATGCTATGTGACCTTGGGCAAAAACACTACAAGCCTCAGTTCCTTATCTGCAAAATTAGGGTATCATGCCATAGATAAGTAGGTTCAAAGATTCTTTCCAGACTGGGTATTGTAGCTGATAATTTATAGCTTAAGTTTTTAGCATAAAAGAACCATTTTTGATCCCTAAATTTAAGATTAAGTATCCTCTGTAGTTCATACCTTTGAAGTATTCCTGCTTCTAAAAGATAGCTCAGATTGTAGCAAAGCAAGGATGGCAATTATTTCCATCACTATTAGCTATGGTGTTAGAAATTTCTGAATAGCTGTAGCAAAAAGATAAGAAATAGAAAGTAAGAGACTAAACATAGAGAAAAGAAAGCAATATTATCTTTTTTCAGAGGATATGATGGTTTATTTAAGGAACCCCAGAAAAATCAACAAAAAATAGCTTTTGTAAAGTAATGATACAAAATAAATTCCTCCAAAGCACAAGCATTTCTCTTTTATTAACAACCTAGGAGGAAGAGAGAGATTTCTTTTGTTGTTGTTGTTGTTGGGTTTTTTTGGTTTTGTTTTTATGTTTTTTGTGGGGCAGTGAGGGTTAAGTGACTTGCCCAGGGTCACACAGCTAGTAAGTGTCAAGTGTCTGAGACAGGATTTGAACTCAGGTCCTCCTGAATCCGGGGCCGGTGCTTTATCCACTGCACCACCTAGCTTCCCCCCCCTTTGTTGTTTAATTCAGTATTCATATTTGCTACTGTATATGATAAAAAATACTGGGCTAACTTTTTTTTCTTAAACCTCAAGTCAAGTCAGTAAGCCTTTATTAAACACGAGCTCTGTGTCAGGCACGGTATTATGGGCTAAGGATACGAAAGAAAGCCAAAAAAACAAACCCAGCATTCAAGGAGCTCACAGTTGAATGGGGGAGACAACATGCAAAGAGCTAATATATAAACAAACTATTTACAGGAAAAATTGGAAATAATCAATGGAGGGAAAGTCATCCTGAGGATGGTAAGGAAAGGCTCCCTCCATAAAGTAAGATTTTAGTTGGAACCTGAAGAAATCAGAGAGGCCAGCAAGTACAAGATAAGATAACTGGAAAGGCTTTTAAAAGCTAAATAGAGGATTTCACATTTGATCCCAGAGGTCATTTTGCTGAATTAGGGGCAGGAGGGTGCATGCGTGTTTTATATGGTCAGAGTCCAATTTTAGATAGATCATCTTGGTGGTTCAGTGTAGAATAGACTGGGGCAGGAAGAAACTTGAGGCAGGATGACCAACCAGTAGACCGCAGCAATAGTCTAGGTATGATGTGATGAGGGCCTACACCAGGGTGCTGGCAGTGTCAGAGAAGTGTATATGAGATGTTTCAAAGGTAGAATGAATAGCACTTGGCAACACATTCCAGGAGCTACAAACTGGAATTCCTGGGGGCAAATGCAAAGCTCTGAACTGCTGGTACAAAAAAGCAGGTACTGAACTACTAGAGCTGGGCCAGAGAATTAAGGAACAGAGTACACAGGGCAAGTCACCAGAACAGGACACCCTGCATGTGGGGAATTGTGCAGTACTTTACCAAGCCTGAGTGAAAGAGCATCTAGCTGTGGACATTTTTTTGATTTTTGATTTAGGCTGATGAATCATGAGTCGCCCAGTGCGGTCCAGCTGCACTGAGATCCAGCCTCTAAAACAATCACAATCAGAAAGGAGAGACTCAGGAATTCAGTGTTAAGAAAAATAACTGGGGGTGGAGTGGGGAATGAAAGGACCAAAAGTAGCAAAGATTTCAAGGAGAAGAAATCTCAAAGACCTTGAATATAAGCAGATAAATCAAAAGGAAAAACATTAACAGAAGGAAATATAGCTTTCAGATCTAGTAAATGAGTCCAGGTATCTATGAATTAATACTGCAAAATAAAGGAAAATGATACAGAACTTGATAGAGGACCCTGAGGCATGTGAGAAAATATGAGTGGTTTAAAACAGAAATGAGAATTATGAGAGCTGACTTTATGTCCTGCATAGCAAAAATAATGAGAATAGAAAAACTTGAATTTGTAAATGACTTTCAATGAATTGGATTTAAGTGAGGGAGGGCTGTGCAAGGTCACTCTCTTCCAGAGCCATCTAGGTCCAATTGCAAAGATGACTGGAGATGGTCCCAGATATTTAAGGCAATTAGGGTTAAGTGACTTGCCCAAGGTCACACAACTATTAAGTGTCTGAGGTAAGATTTGAATTCAGGTCCTCGACTCCAGGGCCAGTACTCCATCCAGTGTGCCACCTATCTGCCCATTAAAAGAAAATATGCTCACTATTGTGAGAAAATAATGGGATTTGGCAGATACTCAAAGGCTCACCTGGAGATAAATCTAAACTGATCGAATTAAGTGAGAGTGATTGACTGCTGATTAGCCTACTTCAAGTTAATTAGATTGTAACCACACCTGACTAGCCCTTAAGGAGGTATTGTTCTCAGAAGCTAAGGACTTTGAACCTAACTCAAGACCACCTTCAAATACAGTGAACCAGTAGATTTGGATGACACCTACCCATCACCTTGAAGCAGTGTGTAAGGATCACCTCTGCTCCAAACCTATAAAAAGCTTCCACACTCAGTTTGGGAGGAGTTCATGGTTGAAGCAGGCTCACGGTGGAGGACTTGAGGAAGAACCAGACCAGTCCGGAACTCTAGGCTAGATAGGCCTTTTCTTAACTTTCTGAACTCCATGTGTTTTCCTTTTCACTAATATCTGGTATGCTTTAATAAATTCTTAATGCCCAAAGACTGGTGCTAAAGCTTCTAATTTAAGGTGACCATACATTAGATTTTTTAGACAACACATTTAGATTTTAAATATCACACTATGTAAGCAAAACATTATGGATCTCAAAGATAGGATGCTTAGAAACCACTTAAGGATCAAAGGTCTCCCTGAAGACCATGACAGAACAAAAAAACTTTAATACCACAATGAACGAAATCATAGAAGAGAATTACCTAGAACTTTTAAACATAGAAAATGAAATCCCAACTGAAAGAATTCACAGCCTCAAGAAAAAACTCAAGACTGCAAATTGTTAAATTTAACAATTCAGTTCAGAAACAAGAAGTTCTTCAAGCCATAAGGAGAAAACATGCAAAGGAAAGGATATATGAATAACACAAGACTATTCTGCACCCACTAGAAGAAGAGGAGGGGATAGAATAATGTGTTCCAAAGAGCATTGGAGCCTAGGATACAGCTCAGCGTGACCTATCCTGCAAATCTGAACCATACAGGACAAAAGATGGATGTACAATAATAAAGAAAAGTTTGAAACATTTTCAGAAAGCAAACCAAAACTGAAGAAATTATTTACTTCTTGAACACTCTAAACAACAGAATTGCAAGTGAATAAAATGCAGACAGTAATAACAACAAAGTGACAACAGAAAGAGCATTAAGAGACTTTCCTCTAAAGGTTTACAAGAAAATAGTGAAAGCAGAAATCTAGTAGAGGTAACGATGAAGAGATGTACAAGAGCAGTATGGACAGAACCTGGTGACACTGCCTACAAATGAATGCTTCTTTTGTGGGACTAAATTACAATATGGGAAGGTACATGAAAAGGACTTGGAAGGGAAGGAGGGGCATAGAGAAAAGTAAATGAGGTGCCAGACTCCAAGCAAGGGCTAGCAATGAGGGGAACATGACCCCTATGGTCTCAGAAAAAGAGGAGTCTATAGTGGAGTGGGTGAGAAGGGGGAAGGAAAGAGTGGGGGGAAAAGAGGAAAGTGAGGAGGTCTTTGGAGGTGAGAAGGGGTTCTACTGATGAATGTTCTTATGGGTAAGGGGAGATCTTATACTGAATGAGGCCTAGAGAATTTGATGCCTGAAAAGTCTACTTGTCCTGGGAGGGAGTAAGATGGAATTCCTGGGGGCAAATGGCACCTAAAGAAGTGGGAGAGCATGAACACAGGGAGGAGATTTCCAGGCAAATGAGATGTGGAGGTAGGAAGGAAAGGTCAGCAAGAGAGGATATAGATCAGTAAGGGAAAGAAGATACATGGGGCAATGCCTTCTCTCTGACATCTGCAATAATTGGCATTGTTCAAAGAGTGAGACATAATTGAAAAGGGGAGTCCATGAAATAAGTAATCCTTTCAAGGCAGTGAACAGAAAGCATCTAGATTGGCAGAGCCTATAAAAGATACCTTGAAAGTTGAGAGAGACTAGATGATTATAGGGTTCATGAATCGGAGAATGAAGGTCTAGAATAAACAGAAAGAGAAGATGAATAATGGAGAGAGTAAGAAAAAAATCCTTTTTGGAAAGGGGCACATAAGAAAGAAACTAAGAAACAAATGAATATGGCTGGTTGAAGGGGAGGAAGGGAACAAGGTATCTCCATGTCTTCCTGAGGGGGAAAAAAGCAGAATAAGCATGTAAAAAAATAAAAGCAAGAGAGAGGAACAAATAAAACCCTAAAAGCAAAAGGGTAACAAACAAGAAGAAGGCATCAGATGCAGGGGAAGAGACCCAGTGGGAACAGGATCACCTTAAAAAAATAAAAAGGTAAAATAATTGAAGGAACATAATACTGTGTTTACTACAAATGAAAGAGAAAATGGTAACTTAAAAAAAAAAAACAAACCTTTAGAGACAGAAGAAAATATAAATCTAACTCATAACTTTAGATGTAAATGGAATGAACAATCCAATAAAATGAAAAAGAGTGACAGACTGGCTAAGAAACCCTACAATCTGTTGCATACAAGAAACACATTAAAAACAAACAAAGGGCGGCTAGGTGGCGCAGTGTATAGAGCACCAGCCCTGGAGTCAGGAGTACCTGAGTTCAAATCCGACCTCAGACACTTAACACTTACTAGCTGTGTGACCCTGAGCAAGTCACTTAACCCCAATTGCCTCACTAAAACAAAATAAAACAAAACAAACAAACAACAAGATATTGACACACACACACAAAAACCCAAACCAACTAAGGGTATGGGAAAATATTTACTATGCATCAAGTGAATCAAAATAATCAGGAGTTGCCATCATGCTATCAGACAAAGCAAAAACAAACAGTCAAAAATTAAAAAAGGATAGACAAGGAAACTATATAGTGCTGAAAGGAATCATAGACAACAAATCAATGATCAGTAATAAACTTATATACTCCAAATGTCTTAGCATCCAAATTCAGAAAGGAAACATCTAAGCTCCAAGAAGACATAGAAAGTAACACAATAGTAACAGGACACTTCCATATCCCTCTCTCAGTTTTGACCATCTAACAGAATGGTAAACAAAAAGGAAAATATAAAACTGAAAAAATTACTGCAGAAACTAGACTTAAAAGACTTAAAGCATCTTCTGAATGAGACAGAAAAAGGATATACGCATTTCTCTGCACCACATGGAACTTTTTTCCCCATATATTTTATTCTTTTCCAGTTATATTCAGAGATAGTTTCAATTTTTTTCTCCCTCATTCCCCTCCCTCCCCCCTCCACCACATGGAACTTTTATAAAAACTGACCATATACTAAGGCACAGAGATATTGCAAACCAATGTAAGAAGATGTATTGTAAAAGATGTATTGACTTTTACATATCATAAATACAATTAAAATAGAAATTGGCTCAGGTACCACAAATAAATATACAAACCCAAATAGAATTATTATAGCGAAAGCTGAAATAATGAATGGGTCAAAGGAAAAAATCATCAATAATTAATAGCTATGTAAAAAATATTAATGAACTGAATATGCATTTTAAAAATAAGATATTAAAAACTAGAGGAGTAATAAGTAAATCAGAAACAAAAAATTATAGAAATAATTAAAAGTTGGTTCTTTGAAAAGACTAATAAAGTTGATTAACTCTTAGCTAATCCAATTAAAAAGAAGAGCAGACTTTACATGGTAGCAAGGAATTGGAAGTTGAGGGGGTGCCCATCAACTGGGGAATGGCTGGACAAGTTGTGGTATATGAATACAATGGAATACTATTGTGCTGTAAGAAATGATGAGCAGGAGGAGTTCAGAGAAACCTGGAGGGTCTTACGTGAGCTGATGATGAGTGAGATGAGCAGAACCAGAAGAACATTGTACAAAGTATCATCAACATTGAGTGTTGACCTACTGTGATGGACTATATTCTTCTCACCAATGCAATGGTACAGAAAAGTTCCAGGGAACTCATAATAGAAGAGGATCTCCAAATCCAAGAAAAAAAAAAAGAACTGTGGAGTATAGATGCTGATTGAGCCATACTATTTCTGCCCTGATTTTTTCTCTTATAACAGGATTAATGCAGAAATAGGATTAATGTTATTATGGATATATATATATATATATATATGTATACCTGCTGTCTAGGGGAGGGGGGAGGGAGGAGAGGGAGGGAGAAAAATCTGAAATTGTAAAGCTTGTATAAACAAAAGATGAGAACTATCTTTACATGTAACGGAAAAAATAAAATACCTTATATGTAAAAAAAAGAAGAGCACAAAACCAAACCAACAAAATAGCAAATGAGCAAGGTGAAATCCCAGCAGAACCAGGAATAAAAAGAATAACCAATACACATTATACATAGTTATATGCTAACAAAACAGACAACCCCAAAGAAATAGAATACCTTCGAAAAAATAAAATATCCAAACTGTCAGAAGACCAGAGAGAGCGTTTAGATCTAGCTGTAAAGGACCTAGCAGAGGAAAAAACTGATGGATTCACAAGACCATTCCATCAAACTTTTAAGAAACAGTGGTGCTAGTACTTCACAAATTATTCTCAAAAACTGAGAAAGTATACCACCATAATCCTTTTATCAGTCCTAATTAGTTCTAATTCCTAAACCAGAGAAAAAGAAAACTGTAGGCCAATGTCATTAATGAACATTGATTCAAAAATTTTAAACAAAATCCTATCAAACCGATTTCAGAGTATATCTAAGAAATCATATGTTATGATCAAGTGAGATTAATACCAGGGATGTAAAGATGGTTCAACATAATTGAAAACAATCAACATAATTAATCATATTAAAATCCAAAACAGGCAGCTAGGTGGTGCAGTGGATAAAGCACTGGCCTTGGATTCAGGAGGATCTGAGTTCAAATCTGGCCTCAGACACTTGACACAAGAGGTCATTTAAAAATCATTGGACTACCTGGAGGCAATAAAAAAAAGTTTCCTAGACACATTTCAAGAAATCATTTTTTAAAATAGATATGCCCAGATATCTTAGAACCAGAGGACAAAGTAGAAATTTAAAGAATGCACCAGGGCAGCTAGGTGGTGCAGTGGATAAAGCACCGGCCCTGGATTCAGAAGGACTTGAGTTCAAATCCGGCCTCAGACACTTGATACTTACTAGCTGTGTGACCCTGGGCAAGTCACTTAACCCCCATTGTCTCACCTCTCCCCCACCCCAAAAAAAGAATGTACCAATTATCTCCTAAAAGAAATCCCAAAAGGTAAACTCTCAAGAATATTATAATCAAAATCCAGAGGTCCTAGGTTAAGAAAAAAATACAAATCACCAGAAAGAAAGAATTAAAAAACCAAGGGTCCACAGTCAAGATCATATAAGATTTAGCAGCTGCTACCATAAAGAAACAGAGAACCTAGAATAGGATATTCCAGAAAGCAAAAGATCTAGAATTACAACCAAGTATAACCAACTCAACAATAGTGAGTATAATTATACAAGTGGGCAAAAAAAAGGCATTTTCAAGCATTCCTGAAGACCACAGTTGAATAGAAAATCCAACATTCAAACATAATACTCGAGAGTGGGAAATCATAAGGAACTAAACAAGTAAATTATTTACATTCATATATGGGGAGTTGATACCTTTCAGACTTTATCATCACCAGAGGTCTTAGAGGCTGTCTAATTAGACAGAAGGCCTCAATGTGATTCTACTATATTTGGATTATCTCAAAGGATGAATAGATGGGTGAGGTAGAAGGATGCACTGGGAGGGGGGAAAGGGATGGAAAGAATAGGGAAAATTATCTCATACAAATGGCATATACAATGAAGATTTTATACATTGGAGAGGGCCATGGTAAGGGGGGGAAGGTATTTGAACTTCACTTTCATCTGAACTAGTTAAAGGAGAAAATGCACAGTTGGGCACAGAAATTCATCTTACCCAAAAGAGAAGAAGGGCAGAAAGGGGTTAAAAGGAAAGAAGTGGGAGGAAGGGATAGAATAAGAGGGAGAGTATATTAAGGAAGGCAGTTATCAGAAGGAAAACAGACTCTTAAAAAAGGAACAGGGGGGGAAAAGAAGAAAAAGTGTAAGAAAAAAATGAGAGGAAATATACCATTAGTGATCAAAACTATAAATGTGAATGGGATGAACTTACCTATCAAATGGAAGAGGAAAGCTGACTGGATTAGAAATGAGAATCAAACAATATGTTGTTTACAAGAAACATGAAACAGAAAGATAGTTTATCATCACATAATGTTGCTGTTACTATTTACAATGTTCTTTTGGTTCTGTTCACTTCACTCAACATCAGTTCATGTAGGTCTTTCCAGGTTTTTCTGAAATCTGCCTGCTCATCATTTCTTTCTTTCTTTCTTTCTTTCTTTTTTTTGTGGGGCAATGAGGGTTAAGTGACTTGCCCAGGGTCTGAGGCCGGATTTAAACTCAGGTCCTCCTGAATCCAGGGCCAGTGCTCTATCCATTGTGCCACCTAGCTGCCCCCTCTGCTCATCCTTTTTTTTTTTTAATAAAAGTATTTTATTATTTTCCAGTTACATGTAGAGATAGTTTTCAACATTTGTGTTTATAAGATTTCCAATTTCAAATTTTTCTCCCTCCCTCCCCTCCCTTCCCTCCCCAAGATATCAAGTAATCCAATATAGGTTATATATGTACAATAACATTAAACATATTTCTGCATTAGTCATGTTATAAGAGAAGAATCAGAGCAAAAAGGAGAAACCTCAAAAAAGAAAAACAACATCACCAAAAAAAGAAATAGTATAGTTCAATCAGCATCCATATTCCACAGTTCTGTTTTTTTTTCTGGATTTGTAGAGCCTTTTCCATCATGAGTCCTTTGGAACTGTCTTGTACCGTTGTATTGGTGAGAAGAATCTAGTCTATCACAGTTGATCAACACATAATGTTGATACTATGTACAATGTTCTTCTGGTTCTGGTCATCTCACTCAGCATCTTCATGTAAGTCCTTCCAGGTTTCTCTGAAATCTGCCTGCTCATAATTTTTTACAGCACAATAGTATTCCATTACATTCAAATACCACAACTTGTTCAGCCATTCCCTAATTGATGGGCATCCCCTCAATTTCCAATTCTTTGCCACCACAAAAAGAGCTGCTATAAATATTTTTGTACATGTGGGTCCTTTTCCTTTTTTATGATCTTTTTGGCTTATAGAACTAGTAGTAGTATTGCTGGGGTATACAGAGTTTTTGTTTGTTTGGGGTTTTTTTTTTTTGTATACAGAGTTTTATAGCCTTTGGGGCATACTTCCAAATTGCTCTCCAGAAAGGTTGGATCGGTTCACAACTCCACCAATAATGCATTAGTGTTACAATTTTCCCACATCTCCAACATTTATCATTTTCCTCTTTTGTTGTATCAGCCAATTTGATAGATGTGAAGTGGTACCTAGGGTTGTTTTAATTTGCATTTCTCTAATCAGTATTGATTGAGAACATTTTTTCATATGGCTATAGATAGCTTTGATTTCTTCATCTGAAAACTGCCTGTTCATATCCTTTTACAAAATAAATAAAAATAAAAATGGAAAGGAAAGAGGACTAGCAGTATCAGACCTAAAACTATACTACAAAGATGTAATCATCAAAATAATTTGGTACTGGGTAAGAAATAAAGAGGTTAGGGGCAGCTAGATGGTGCAGTGGATAGAGCACAGGCCCTGGATTCAGGAGGACGTGAGTTCAAACCCGGCCTCAGACACTTAACAATTACTAGCTGTGTGTTCTTGGGCAAGTCACTTAACTCCAACTGCCTCACCAAAAAAAAAAAGAAAGAAAGAAAAAGAAGAAATAAAGAGGTTGATCAAAAGAACAAATTAGGTACACAGTATACAAAAACAAATGAACATAAAACCCAAGATCTCAGCTTTGGGGAAAAGAATTCACTATTCAACAAAAACTCTTGAGAAAACCAGAAAGTAATCTAGCAGAAACTTGGTGTAGATCCACAACTCACACTGTATACCAAGACAAGCTCAAAATGGGCATCTGATTTAGACATAAAGGGTCCACGTTAGTGGATCATGGAAGAAATTATCTGTCAGCTTTATGGATAGGGGAAGAATTCATATCCAAATAAGAGATAGAGAGGTTCAGAGGATATAAAATGTATAATTTTCATTATGTACAATTTAAAAAATTTTGCAAAAACAAAACTAATGCAGGTAAAATTAAAAGGAAAAATATTTGTGGTAAATTTCTATGATAAAAGTCTCATTTTTAAGATATACAGGTAACTCAGTCAAATTTACAAGAAAAAGAGTCACTCCCCAAGTGATAAATGTTCAAAATATATGAATAAGCAGTTTTCAGGGAATGAAATCCAAGCTATCAAAAGCCATATAAGGGGCAGCTAGGTGATGCAGTGGATAAAGCACTGGCCCTGGATTCAGGACTACCTGAGTTCAAATCCAGCCTCAGACACTTGACACTTACTAACTGTGTGACCCTGGGCAAGTCACTTAACCCCTATTGCCCCACCCCCCCAAAAAAAGCCATATAAAATAATGTTCTAAATCACTAATAATTATAGAAATGCAGATTAAAACAACTCTGAGATATCACCTCACACCCATTAGACTGGCTAAGATGACAAAAAAAGGAAAATGATCAATGTTAGAGGGTATGTGGGAAAACAGAAACACCAACACTTTTTTTTTGTTTGTTTGTTTTTTGGTTTTTGCAGGGCAATGAGGGTTAAGTGACTTGTCCAGGGTCACACAGTTAGTAAGTGTCAAGTGTCTGAGGCCGAATGTGAACTCAGGTCCTCCTGAATCCAGGGCCGGTGCTTTACCACTGCGCCATCTAGCTGCCCAACACCAACACTTTTGATGAAGCTGTGAACTAGTCCAACCATTCTGGAAATTGATTTGGAACTATGCCCCCAAAGCTATTCAATTGTGCATACGATTTGACCCAATAATACTATGAGGTCTATATCCCAATAAGATCAAAAAGAGGAAAAAGATCCATATGTACAAAAATATTTATAGCAGCTCTTTTTTTCTGGTGGCAAAGAATTAGAAACTGCAGGGGGGAGACCATCAGTTGGCACTAAAATGGTTAAACAAGTCATGGTGTATGAATGTAAGGGAACACTATTGTGCCATAAAAAAATGACGAAGGGATGGTTTCAGAAAAACCTGGGAACTCCTGTATGAACTGATGGAAGGTGAAGTGAGTAGAATCAAGAGAACAATTTATACAATTACAGCAATATTATAATGATAACAAACTCTGATCAACACACAGTGACCAACCACAAATCCAAAGGACTCATGCTGAAACATACTACCCATTTCCAAATAGAGAATTGATGGAATCAGAGTACAGACTGATACAGAAGCATTTTTTCCTTCTCTCTCTTTTTTTTTTTGACATTGCTAATGTAGGAATTTGTTTTGCATGACTATATGTATTTGGTTTTTTTTGAGATCTCAGTGGATGTAGGAAGGGGAGATAATTCAGAACTAAAAATAAAATTGATTTTTAAAAATTTTAATGATTCTGTACTTTTTATCGGTATATGATTTCAATGAAAACAGTTCTGAATATGATTTCTTTCTTGGGGGTGGGGCACTGAAGGGTATTAAAACTAGTAAAAAAAAAATTGTACAAGTGGGATACAGCAGTTCCTATAAACTGAAGAGGAAGAGTCTCTAATGTATACTTTGCTCTTCTGGAACCATTTCAAGGAAAAGAAAAGAAAGCCTGATTTCTGGTACTTTAGTGGATGGCCTATATAGTATTCTTTTCTCCTTCTACCCCTAGGATTATACCAGAATTTAGGAAAGAACACAGCCTTAAGTTCCTTTCAATGTTCCCCATCCCTACTTCCCACTACAGTATACAATACTTTTTCCATGCTTTGGACTGGTCAGATTCACAGAGGCATCCATGAAATACAACAAATTCCTGAGGGCAGATTTAGATTAGGCCCAGAAAGTACCTTAAAGAGCACCTAATACAGCCCTTCGTTTCATAGAGGAAGTCCACAGAGGGAAAATATCTTGGTCAAAATCAGAGAATGGCAAAGCCGGACTGAAACACAGATCCAGTGTTCCCTCCACTATACCACACTGTGTCTAAGAATGAGAACTTAAACTTACAGTGTTTTAAGGTTTATAAGGTAGTCAATAAATATTTGTTAATACAATACCTACTATATGCTAGGCATTACACTAAGCCCTAAAGATAAAAATAAGAAAAAAGGCAGCCCCATTTATCAAGGAGGTCACAGTCCAAAGCAGAAAAATCATGCAAGCTATGTGCAAATAAGTTATCTACAGGATAATTTGGAAATAATCATCAAAGAAATGGAAGGCACTAGCATTAGGTAGGATTAGGAAAGGCTTTTTGTAGAGCACAGATTTTAGCTGAGAGTTGAAGGCAGGTAGGGAAGCCAGGAGGGAGAGCATTTAAAGCACACAGAACAGTCAGTAAAAATGCCCGGGGTCAGGAGATGGAGTATCTTGTTTGAGGAATAGTCAGGAGGCCAGTGTTACTGGATAACAGAGTACACGGAGGGGGTGGGATGGTTATAAGGTATAAGAAAATTGAAAAAGTAGCAGAGAATCAGGTTATAAAGGCCTTTGAATGCCAGAGAATTTATATTTGATCCTGGAGGCAAGAGGAAGCCCCAAGAGTTTATTGAAATGGGAATGACATTAGGAGGGACTAGTGAGAAGAGACTTGAAAAGGCCAGAAAAGGCAACTGCAATAGCCTAGAAGAGAGGTGATGAGGGCCTGCACCAGGGTTGTGACAGTGTCAGAGAAGAGAAGGGGACATGTTCAAGAGATGTTTTGATAAAACAAAGTCCTTGGCAATAGATTGGATGATATGAGGGATGAGCGAGTTAAGTTTAAGATGACTCCCAAATAGTTAATGATTTGATATCTGTGTAGCCAGAGGTCTCTAGTGAAATACACCAGAGATCTATACTTAGTCCTCTGTTGTTTATCACTTTTATCATTGACTTGGATAAAGGTATAAATGGCATGCTCATCGATCTACAGATGACTCAAAAGTAGGAGGAAAAGCTAACACTTTGGATAAGAGAGTCAAGATCCAAAAAGATTTTGACAGGCTAAATACATGAAAGGCTTGAATCTAATCAGATAAAATTCAGTAGGGATAAATGAAAAGTCTTACACTTGGGATAAAAAAAAATCAACTTTACAAATATAAGATGGAGACATGGTTAGAGAGCAGTTTGAAAAAGACATGAGCATTTATGAGTTGTCAGCAAAGTGATGTGGCAGCCAAAAAGGGTAATGTGATTTTGAACTACATTGAGTGACATAGCTTTCTGGATTAAGATAGTGATAGTTCTTTTATACTCAGTCACAAACAAATTTTATCTGGAATATTATGTTCAGTTCTGGGAACCAGAGTAATTTGACAAGTAGGAAAGCATGCAGAAGAGGGCAACCAGTATGGTAAAGGATTTTTGAGTTCATATCATATTAGACTGGTTGAGGGGGCAGCTAGGTGACACAGTGGATAAAGCACAGGCCCTGAATTCAGGAGGACCTGAGTTCAAATCTGGCCTCAGACACTTGACACTTACTAGCTGTGTGACCCTGGGCAAGTCACTTAACCCTCACTGCCCCACAAAAAAAAAAAAGACTGGTTAAAAGAACTAAGGATATTTAGTATGGAAAAAGATTCTAGGGGGGACAAAATAGTTATATTTAAGTATATAAAAAACTGCCATATGGAAGGGTGCTAAGTGGCATAGTGGATAGGGTACCAAGTCTGGAGTCAGGAAGTTGTTGTTCTGTCATTAAGTCATGTCTGACTCTTTGTGACTCCATGGACCATAACACACCAGGCCCATCTATTCTTCACTATCTACCAAAGTCTGTCCAAACTCGTTAGTTGCTTGCATGACACTATCTATCCATCTCATGCTCTGCCCTCTTCTTCTCCTTTTGCCTTCAAACTTCCCCAACATCAAGGTCTTTTCCAATGAGTTCCATCTTCTCTTTATGTGGTCAAAGTATTTAAGATTCAGTTTCAATATGTGACCTTTCAATGAATAGTCTGAATTAATTTCTTAAAGTATTGACTGATTTGATCTCCCTATTGTCCAAGGGACTCTCAAAAGTTTTCTCCAGCACCACAATTCAAAAGCATCCGTTCTGCAGTGCTCAACTTTCCTTATAATTTAGCTCCACCACTGGAAAAACCGTAGCTTTGACTAAATGGACCTTTGTCAGAAAGGTGATGTCTCTGCTTTTTAGTATGCTGTCCAAATTTTCCATAGCTTTCCTTCCAAGGAGCAAGTGTCTTTTAATTTCATGGTTCCAGTTACCATCTGCAGTGATCTTTGAGCCTAAGAATATAAAATCTGACACTGTTTCCAGTTCTTCTCCCTCTACTTGCCAGGAATCTTGGATTTTTTATGTTAAGCTTCAAAGCCAACTTTTACATTTTCATCTTTCACCCCCACCAAGAGGATTCTTTGTCTTCACTTTCAACCATCAATCAGAATGGTATCATCTGCATATGTGAGATTGTTGCTATTTCTCCCAGCAACTTTAATTAAAGGTTTTGATTCATCCAGCCTTGCATTTCAGGGGGTTCTCTGTATATAAGTGAAATAAATAAGGTGACGACATATAACCTTGTCTTACTCCTTTCCCAATCTTAAACCAATCAACTGTTTCTTATTAGCTTCTAACTGTTGCTTCTTAGCCTGCAAACAGGTTCCTCAGGAGACAAGTAAGATGGTCTGGTACTCTCATCTCTTTGAGGACTTGCCACGTTTTTTTGTGCTCCACAGTCAAAAGCTTTTAGTATAGATAGTGAAGTAGATTTTTTTCTGCAACTTCCTTGCTTCCCTGTATTCTTGCCCTCTTCTCAATGTCTTCTACTACAGTTAAGTCCCTGCCCTTTTTGCCTTTTATCATGCCCATTTTTGCATGAAACAATCTCCTGATGTCTCTCATTTTCTTGAAGAGATCTCATCTTTCCCGTTCTGTTGTTTTCTTCTATTTCTTTGTATTGCTCATTTAAGAAAACCTTATCTCTCTTTACAATATATTCTCTGGAATTCTGCATTCAGTTAGGCATATCTTTCCTCTTCTCTTTTCCCTTTTGCTTTCCTTCTTTTCTCAGCTATTTGTAAAGCCCCATCAGACAGCCATTTTGCTTTGTCATTCTTTGGAATGTTTTTGGTTTCTCTGATTTCCTGTCTGCCTCCTTTACAATATTGTAAATCTCTATCCCTAGTTCTTCAGGCATTTTATTTACAAGATCTAATCCCTTAAATCTAGTAATCACTTTCATTTAATATTCATAAGAGATATTATTTAGGTCATACCTATATGGTCTGATATTCCCCCTTACTTTTTTTCAATTTAAGTCTGAATTTTGCAATAAGAAGCTCACAATCTGAGCCAAAGTCATCTCCAGGTCTTGTTTTAACTGAATGTATAGAATATCTCCACCTTTGGCCACAAAGTATATAATCATTCTAATTATGATAGTGACCATCCAATGATATCCATGTGTAGAGTCACCTTTTGAGTTGAAAATGACTTTGCTATGACCAGTGAGTTATTTTGACAAAATTCTATTAGTCTCTACCCTGTTTTATTTGTACTACAAAGTCAAACTTGCCCATTATTCTAATTATCTTTTGATTTCCTACTTTAGCATTCCAATTCCCTATGATTAATGTGAAATTATTGGATCTGCCTTGTCATGGAGGAGGGACTTGCAGAGCTCAATTAAAATATGGGCTGTGCTGTGCAGGGTTACCCAAGACAGACAGATCATAGTGATGAGTTCTGACAAAAGGCTATCTACTGGAGAAGGAAATGGCAAACCACTCCAGTATCATTGTCAAGAAAACCCCATGGATAGCTTTAAAATGATCAAAGATATAACACCAGAAAACAAGCCCCTCAGGTTAGAAGGTCTCCAACATACTACTGGGGAAGAGCAGAGGACAACTACAAGTAGCTCCAGAACTAATGAAGTGGCCAGGCAAAAGCAGAAAGAAAGGGGAGCTGAGTGAGGATGTGTCTGGTGACCAAAGGGAAAACTGATGCTGTAAAGATCAATATTGCATAGGAAACTGGAATGTAAGATCTATGAACCAAGATAAGCTGGATGTGGCCAGACAAGAGATGGAAAGATTAAACATTAACATCTTGGGTGTCAGTGAACTTAAATGGATGAGAAGGGGTGAATTTCATTCAGGTGATTATTACATATACTACTATAGGCAAAAATCCCTTAAAAGAAATGCAGTAGCCTTCATAGTCAATAAAAGGGTGAGAAAAGAAGTATGAAAAAAATTAATTATTAATAACTATATCTAACCTGGAAAAATTATATATAATTGGATTTATGAAAAATTATGATTATATGAAAAATGATAAATTTAGAAAAATTATAATCGGGCCGTAAGTCCTGCCACGGTCGCCATTCAAATGTTAGAATATTTTTTAATTGACTAGCCTAATTTGAGGGGCTAATCTGACTGGAGGACTAATCTGGGACTTTTGACTATTTGGCTATCTGACTTTGTTAATTTAATGTGGACCGTTTATAAAGTTCCACCGCACTGCTCCCAAACTGATAGACTAAAGATTAAGAAGCCTCTTAACTAAATAATCAAAGCAGAGTTTATTTATGAGATACTGTTGAAAATTAAGAATACAGGGAAACAAAAGTACAACCTGATTGTTTTCCTGCGGTCTCTTTCCACTGCGTCTCTTTCCCACCTGCTGCACTTCGAACTTCTTGAATACAATAAGGGCCTTAGCCGCCTCTGGCCTCAGGGCACATTACACTTTCCCTGGTTTGTATTAAGGCCTGTAACCTTGTCAGACCCCTCTCTCCTTTTCCAAACCGAACTCTCCTCCGTCCTTGTCCGGGCTCCCCGCTGGTCAGCCTTTCTCCTAGTCCATCCTCGAGTCTCCTCTAGTCTATCCTCTTCTAGTCAGCCCCCCTTCTTTCTAGTCTGTCCTTGCTCCTTTTCTATCTAGTCCGTCTCCCTCTTGTCTAACTCCCAGGTCTATATATACCTTTTCTTCTCTCCACTCAAATCTTGGGGCTTCCTTTGCCCCCACAGACCAATCTAATCCGCCACTCAGAGCTGCAGCTGGGGGTGGGGGGGGTGCGGTGTGCTCTCGAGCCTCATGCCTCAGCACAGGCTATCTTTCAGATAGCTCTGCTCAGGTCGGAGGGAGCTGGGGGCTTTTTTTTTTCCCCCAGCTGTCTGACCTGGCGTCTTGTATAGCCCACGGGGCTTTTTTGCTCAGCTGAAGCTGAGAAGGAGGGGGAGAAACCCTGAGGACCTAAGGCTTTCTAATCTCAGCCTAAAGGTAGGGTCCCCAAATCAAAACAAATTTCCACAAGTACTGGGGCATAATTTCAAAAATGACAGACTAATATCTGTTCAAATTCAAAGCGAACCATTCAGCATCACAGTAATACAAGTCTATGATCCAACAACTTATGCCAGAGTCAGGAAGACCTGAGTTCAAATCCAGCTTCAGACACTTGCTGTGTACCCTGGGCAAGTCACTTAACCCTATTTGCCTAAGTTTCTTCATCTGTAAAATTAGTTGGAGGAGGAAATGGCAAACTGCTCTGTTATCTTTGCCAAGAAAACCCTAGATGGAGTCACAAAGAGTTGGACAAGACTGGAAAGACTGAACAACAAATATGGAAGAGAAATAAGACTTGTACAGTTTGACCCCAAAAGGCAAAACTAGGAGTGATGGCTAGAAATTGAAGATGCAAATTTAGATTTGATTTTAGAAAAAACTTCCTAACAGATCTATTTCCAAGTGGAATAGGCAGTCTCAAAAGGTAAGGTCCCCCCTCCTTGGATGACCATTTGTCAGGTATATTATAGTGAAGTTTCCTTTTAGATTTGGGTTGGGTTAGATGGGTGCTGGAATCCCCTCCATCTCTCAAGTTCTATGAGGGTAATCCTGGTACAGTGGAGTGGAATCTTGATCTAGAGTCAGAGGGAAAAAGTATCCAATTTCTGCCTTGGAACACCTCCTAGCTATATGACCCTGGGCAAGTCAGCTAATCTCACAGCATCTCAGGGAACTCGAGAACCCAAAGCTTACAACACCAATGAAATCACAAGTTAGGTTCCCCAAAAAAGAGATGGAAGAGACTTTAGAGGCCATCTAGTTCAATGCCTTCATCTTCTAGGTCTAAGTTAATGAGTGATGTGTCCAAGATCACACAGGCAGCAGAGACAGGATATGAACCAAGGTCTTTTGGTTTCAAAGCCCACCAGCACTCATGGCTTAGATAATACTTTCCTCAGAGTGACCTCACAACTACTCTACTTATGCACTCTGTTATCTCTATTTAATAGAGAAGGAAATGTTGCTCTTTTTGTGGTGGCAAAAAATTGGAAATTGAGGGGATGCCCATCAACTGGCGAATGGCTAAACAAGTTGTGGTATATGAATGTAATGGAATACTATTGTGCTGTAAGAAATGATGAGCAGGCAGATTTCAGAGAAACCTGGAAGGACTTACATGAACTGATGCTGAGTGAGATGAGCAGAACCAGGAGAACATTGTACACAGTATCCAGGACATTGTGTGATGATCAACTGTGATAGACTTAGCTCTTCTCAGCAATAAAATGATCCGAGATAATTCCAAAGGACTCATGATGGAAAATGTTCTCCACATCCAAAAAAAAGAACTGTGGAATCTAGATGCAGCTTGAACCATTCTGTTTCTATTTTTTTTTTCCTTTTTTGAAGTTTTCCCCTTTTGTTCTGATTCTCCTTTCACAACATGACTAATGCAGAAATATGTTTAATGTGACTATACATATATAACCTATATCAGATTGCTTGCTGTCTTGGGGAGGGGAGAGGGAAGGGAAGATGGAAGAAAAATTTGGAACTAGAGATCTTACAAAAACAAATGTTGAAAAATATGTCTACATGTAACTAGAAAATAATAAAATACTTTTATAATTAATAAAAAATAAAATAAAATACTTTAAGAAAAATAGAGAAGGAATGTAAGTCTCTGAGAGGTCAGATACCCGGTCCAACTTCCCACCACTAGGATCAATTCCTCAAAGCAAGAACTAGCACCCAGATCCAAATCTAACGGGGCCTTTCCCCATAGACCAGTGCCATTTTTTTGCTTGTTTGTTTGTTTTTACAAGCCCTCATTTTCCCCATTGCCTCCTGAGTTAACCATAGAAAGGACGCTGATCCTGGCCTGAGGAGACCCAGGTTGGGGTCCTGGCTAAGACCCCCAGCGACCAGGGCCCCCAGGTCAAGTCAGTTCTCCCTGGGCGATTCTCCCTATCAGACAAGGAGACTACAGACCCCCTGGAGGTCGAGGTAAGGAACGCCTTTTAAAAACCAGGCCTGGGCAGGATGGGCACATTTTTAAAATGATGCCCTCCAAGCTGATTCTAAACAGCCTCACCCGCTGGGATGCTTCTCCCCTGCCTCCCTTGGGCGCCCTGAACACAGTAGGCGCTTCATAAATGCCTGTTTGCTGTGTTTTTAAAGTTCTGTTAGGTAGCCTGGCTTAGTGGAAAGAGCTCTGGTTTTGGAAATCCTATCAGGCTCGGCTTAGGCAAATCCCTTTCCGTCTCTGGGCCTCAGTTTCCCCACCTATAAAATGGGGGGGAGGAGAATGGAACTAAATGGCTTCTACCTTTTGTTCTAGGATACAAAGATTTCCAAGAGGTTTCCAAAAGAGGTTAAGTCCCTGACCCCGACCCCCGCCTCAGGGCATGACCTCAGCTTTCTCCCCCTTTTTCGACCTCCACCTCAGGCTCAGCGATCAAGCCCCTTCCTTAAAGGCGGCCTGTCCCTCAGACATTCCCCATAAGGCACCTCAAAGGACGAGCGGGAAAGGATTCCTATCCAGAAAGCCTTCGCCCCTCCAGCTATGAGCCCCAACGTTTCTTGAGAGGATCGCTTGGCTCTTTCAGCCAATAGGAGCCTGGAGCCTGCCGGGGCGGTCTGCAGCTGGACCAATGGACATAAGCAGATGGTGCTTGAGAGGCGGGACCTAATAAAGCAACCCCCCCCCCCCCCCCCCCCCCCGTCTCTGGTGACTCGAAGCCCTATTGGCTGGGAATCGCCTCCTCCCGCCCACCCCACCCCCTTCTATAGACTGAGTCTGCCCTGGCTAGGTTTGACCTGGGAGTGTTTATTGCGGCTCCCTGTCCAGGAAGCCCCCTGGATCTAGGAGACGAGCAGGGAAGGGAGATGCTGAGCTAGCTAAGGACCCCTTCTCGGTTCTCCTGTAAATAAGAATAAGGGGCTTCATCCAAGTGTGCACTTCTGAATTTTTTTGCTCAGTGAAGTTGGAAAGCAAAATGTAGGAAGGGCGATCATCTTCCCCAAGGGGTCCCCTGTCATTGACAATGTGATAAATACGGAGTCACAGCCAGCAAATACCAATAGCTAGCATTTGGTGAGGGCTCTACAAATACCAACTCATTTTGTCATCACAACAACCCTGACAAGAGGTTCCCAGTTTACAGATGAGGAAACTGAGGCAGACAGCGGTAAAGTGGGTCAGGGTCACAGAGCTAGTAAGGGTCTGAACTCGAGTCTTCCTGACTCCAAGTAGGGTGCTCTATCCACTTTGCCACATAATGCATATTATGTACCCATTGGGCAATGCTTGACCTCACAGCGCTCACAGGCACCCTAGTAGAATATATCTTTGGGGTCAGGGACTGTTTTTCTCTTTGTCCTTGTATTCCGGGAACCTAGGAGTGGCGGATGGAGGGTTGGCTTTGGAGCCAGGAAGAATTAGGCTCAAGTTGCACTAGCCACGTGACACTGGCAGCAAGTCACTTTAGCACTTCATTTTCCCAGGGAATTGTCTAAAGCTAAAAGTTCCAAAGGAGACGCCCACCTGCATTCGCAGAGGGAGTTTCCTTATGTAGGGGTTCACCAAATCCGAGGCCTAGTTCCTATTCCCAGAGCCTACCTAAGTGCCTTGAACATGGGTACCAAAGTAATGTTTGATAGATGGGGTTAGAATCTAGTACACAGATAAGATAAACAAAGACAACTTCAGGGAGACAGGCTAGTATAATGAAGAGAACAGGATGGGAGGATGGGAGTTCAAATCCCAGCTGCCCCTACTAGGTGATCATGGGCAAGATACCTCATTTGGCAGACCTTAGTTTCTTCATCTGCAACATGGAAATGTTGGACTAGACAGGTCTCTCATAGCACTAAATTATCCTATAACATACAATATTATATAATGATTTGGGATAAAATATTGTAAAGTTCATGTGTGGCCGGAAAAAATAGACTAGTCATGTTTCGAATCTGAGCAGAGTAACTAGGAAAAGGTAACAGGAACTTTAACCCAAGGTACTGGAATTTAGAGTACTACCAGTACATCAACATCAGCAGAAGAAATCATCCTTGTCCTTGGTTGACAAGAATAACTAGTTAAAATAAAAGGCTGGTGGGAGCAGCTAGGTGGTGCAGTAGATAGAGCACCAACCCTGGAGTCAGGAGTACTTGAGTTCAGATCCAGCCTCAGACACTTAACAATTACTAGCTGTGTGACCCTGGGCAAGTCACTTAACCCCAATTGCCTCACTAAAAAAAAAAAAAAAAGAACTTATTAAAAAAAAAAATAATAATAAAAGGCTGGTTACCAAAGGTAACCTCCAGCAACCATATCCCCTAGTTTGCTCCTCCCCTCTCTGGTTCAGCTCTGCCCCCTTCCCCAAGTGGCAGCCTCCCAGTAGTGAACTTGAGATATCCCAGAGTCTCTATCTCTTTCTTCATCATAGATTAATACCACAGGTCTCTCCTCATCCTCCACTTTCCCACCCATAACTGAATTTGTCTTAAGAAGTTGATTTAAGAATTTGTTTTATAAAGCTTGCCCCCAGTTGCTGAAATTGCTAGTTATGGCTCTGAGACCTAGCAATAACAGATAGAACAATCTGAAGGTTGGTGCCATGGAATATTAGAAGGTTTGGAAGCCTTCAGTGAATCCTCCATGGAGGACTTCTGGAAAGATGGTAGGGCTGCCATCTGAATTGGGGGTGGGAACCCCCACATCAATGAGAGCTACTGCCTGGGAGAGGTGTAAGCAAAGTGAGAGGGGAGGTCATAGCTTAGAGGATCATAAAATGTCAGAACTGGAAGAGCTGTTAGAAATCATCTCATCCAACTTTCCCTTTTCTCATTTTAGAGAGGATCACCAGAAAGTTCAAGTGACTTCCACAAGGTCACACAGATTGTTAAGCAGTAGAGGAGGAAGGATTTGAATTCAGGTCCTCTCACTCTAAATATGGTACTCTTTCTATCTTCCTGCCTTCTCTCAAACCCAGGGGGATAACAACCAGTTCTTTATGTTTACAGGAACAATAGCCTGGAATCTCAATCCAGGGTTGGTGAGGAAAATATGGGTATCAAAGTCTGTCTGAAATGAAAATTTGGATCTTGAGTGTAGATCATTGGGAAATTTTTAAAAATGACAAGAAAAAGCATATCTCCAAAGAGGCACAATGCCAATGGGTGGGTATGACCTCCAGATTCCTCAAAGTATTCACTTCTGCACTTTTATCTCTCGCTTCCCCCCCCCCACCACCGTCTTTCTATCTCTCTGTGTGTCCCTTTGTCTCTGTGTCTCTCAGTCTTTCAATTTCTCTGTGTCTTTCTGTCTCTGTCTGTCTCTGACTCTGACTGTCTCTGTGTCTCTCTCTGACTCTCTCTCTCTTCCTGTCTCTCTATCCCCCTCTCTGTCTCTGTGTCTGTCTCTATGTGTGTCTCTCTGTGTCTCTGTCTCTGCCTCTCTGTGTCTCTGTCTCTCTATCTCTGTCTCTCTGTATCTGTCTCTGTCTGTCTCTGTCTCTGTGTCTCTCTGTATGTCTCTTTCTCTCTCTCTCTCTCTTAAAATGAGTTATCTGACTCCCAATGGGAGAGCTCCTTCACTCTGTATTGTCTAGCATATATTCTCCTATATATGCTTTCTCTGATTTCTGTTTTGCTATCATTTGGATAAATGTTGTTAATGTTGCTTTCTATTTTATATGTGTGTTCACTGAGGATATTGTATTGGGGAAGGGGTCAAGCACTGAATATAGAGCTTGGACTCCCCCTTGCTCCAAATGACAATATAATCCAAAGTTAGATGGAATCTGATCATATCCCCTAGACTAACAACATTCAAGGGAACAAATCGATGTGCTTCTAGCCTGGGACTCCCTCTCTCTGGGGAGAGCAGTGGTCTCCCACGCACTTCCTGCTTCCCCTCCTGGCAGGACTGAAAGTCTGTTCTGCCTCCCTTCAAGCCTCACAAGGACAGCTCCTTTGCCACATGTAACCCCTTACAACTTGTGAGGCTCATTCACTTTAGTCTTTCTTTATATGTAGGGGCTCTTCCTTACATTTGTTTGTTTGTTTACTTTACTTCCTAAAAGTCTTCCAAAGTGCTGGCCTGAAAGTCAGGAAAACCTGAATTTAAATCTGGCCTCAAACCCTGTGAGGCTGTGTGACCCTGGGAAAGTCACTAAATCTGTATCTGCCTCAGTTTGCTCAACTGTGGAATGGGGATAGTAATAGCTACCTCATAGAGTTGTTGTGAAGATCAAATGAGATATCTGTAAAGTCTTTAGCACAGTGCCAGGCACATTGTAAGTGCTTAATAAATAATTGTTCCCTTCCCCTGATGTGGAATGGAATTTAGGGTCAATTTGATCGTGAGTCGTCCCAAAAGAATTACAAGACTCAGAGACTCAGTTTCCCAAGTTTTATTGCAATACTGTGAGTGAACATGGGGAGAGAACCAGAAAAGTGGAACGGTATCTCTTGAATAAGGAAAGAAAAGACAGTTATATTTATAGCATGGGGATTATCAGTCTCATTATAATAATACAGGGGAGGGCTTATCCTAATTTGGAGCTCCTGGGGACTTGAACCAACCCCCAAGGCAGGAACCTTTTTCCATGGAGATGTGTTTTGGGGGTTTACACGTCATAAGGTGAATCTAGGGACAAATTTGGCCTTTTCTGTGCATGTCTCTTTTTGATCCCCAATGTCCAGTTTCAAAATATTTTCATTTATTAGTTTGAATTTCTATACCCTGTCAGTGTTATAGTTAAGGTCTCTATGATCTGCCTCTGTATGTTCTTGTTATGGGTGGTGATTAATGTGGGTAACAAGAACCTAGGCCCTGACTTGTATTAATGAAGACTCAAGTCTTAAGTTATTCATTAACTGGGGTTTGAGTCCCTCTTAGAGCTCAGATCTAAATTAGAGCTTGGGTCTTATGTTTTCCTTTTAACCCCTTTTTTGCCTCCTACATCACCCCTGCTTTTTATTCTTCATATATATCCATATATATACATATATACCAGTTTGAATGGCATAATAATAATATGTCTTTACGTTACTCTACCATGGTCATTACTTATTGTTTCCCAGAAGAGCCCTTTGCAATTATATGTAAATGTTGCTATGAGAATCTTTGAAAAAAGAAAGTTTTTTTGTTCTTGACAACACTTTCAAAAGCTATGGATTATTTTTGTATCTTTTACTCTATACTGTCATCTAAGTTTTCAATTCTACCAATAATGAATCATCATTGAGTTTCATTGCTTTTAAATTACTTTTGCCAACTTAATGAACGTGAGATGGTACCTTGTATTAGCGAGGCTGAACATTTTTCCAAGTGATCGACCATCATTCATTTCCTTTTGGTGAAAATTGTCCATTACAATACTTTTGGCATTAATCAATTGTAGATAGAAATGCATTGTGATTTTTAAAAATAGTTTCTATTTTAGAAATCAAGTTTTATCTGTCATACTTGCCATCAATATTTCCCCAATCATCAACCCCGGATTCAGGAGGACCTGAGTTCAAATCCGGCCTCAGACCCTTGATGCATACTAGCTGTGTGACCCTGGACAAGTCACTTAACTCCAATTGCCTTGGCAAAAAAAAAAAAAGAAAGAAAGAAAAAATATTTCCCCAATCTGTTTTTTTCTTTCAATTATATTTTGTTGCATAGAATTTTAAAATGTAAATCTCTTATCCTTAATAATTCCATCTATTTCTTGAATCAGAAAAAATTAATCTTTTCTCTACTGTCAAGATAAATACATTATTTCATTTTCTTCTGTCTTTTTTATAGTTCTCTGAGAAAATAATTATTAATAATGGATTTCTAGGAGAGACCTAGGAATCAGTTTGTCCTTTCTCCCCCTCACTCCAGAAAGTTCAGTTCCTGCCTGGGATGAGCCCAGCAGAACAAAAGAAATGGAGATCGATTCTTTTGTTTAGCTAGGGGAAGAAAGCCACCTAGATGCTAGAATTTACCCTTTTGTATACTCTTTAGACCACCGTCAAGTCATGCCAATCAATGGAACTGAATGATGCTATAACCAATGAGCTTAGAGCAATGTATAGTGACCCACCTCTATCCAGAAAGGATGAAAGCCTTGACCAAGAGACATTCGCTCTCTCTTGGCTTCCTGGACCCGCTCCCTTGGCTCTGAATACTATCACTTGGCACTCTTAGGTATGTAGACCTGAAGACCAGAGACTATGAGGAAGTTAGGGAGACACTCGGTCAATTCTTTCCTGGTATATGTGAAATTCATTAATAATAAATGCTTACTGCCAAAACGGATGTAATAGCCATTAATATATAAGTAACAATTAATTTCTAAAACACAGTTTAGCCACAATGATTTTAAAAACACAGCTCCCTTTTTATACTTCCATCTGGAATTCACTGAAGGATGTGGTATAAAATAAATATAGGACTAAGACTCTTTCCCACCAGGTTACCAACCAATTTACCCAGGTATATTTATTAAACGAGTTTTTTTTCTCAATTTTATAAAAAACTAATATTTTGTATACATTTAGTTGGAGTATCAATATTCTATCCCTTTCTATCAAGTTCAAGAGAACTTGACCTAGTTCTCTTACTTTTTGCCCAAAACCAAATAGTTTTAATAATAACTGTTTTATAATGTTTTAAAGTCCAAGACTACTTTCATCCATGATTCTTTTCAGTGTGTCCCTTGATATTCTTTTCCACTTGTTTTTATATATGGAGCAGCAGTGATCAAGAGAATCTGATTTTCTGGGCCTCCCAGAAAGCTGTACTTGGACTTGGGTTCCTAGCTGATAGATAGATATGCAACTCGCATATGACTATAGCAAATCCTAATTGGTCTCCAGTGACTGAGGAGTACCTCAAAGGTGATTGACAATCCAGAGCCTGCTGAGGACGGATTATTGTTGAGGAACCTCTCTACTCTGTGGTTTAATAGAAGGCCTGTGAAATAGATTCTACCATTCTCCTTTGGACTCTCCCTTTGTACTCCCTTTCTCTATTTTGAACTTCCCAGAAGATGGGAGGAGATGATTTCTATCCCATTCTTCCACACTGGCAATGACAGCTTACTGCACAAGCACACATAAACAAGAATATATGCTTGCTTAGGCTATGAGGTCCGAGGCTGGACCTTAAGTCCATGGTTGACTTTTGTCCTTCAAAGTTCTTTCCCAGAGCAACTAGTGATTTGTTTTTTCTTGAGGCAATCAGGGTTAAGTGACTTGTCTAGGGTCACACAGCTAGTCAGTGCCTGAGGGCAGTGTGCTATATAGTTGCCCCACAAATAGGGATTCTGAGAAATGAACATTTATATCCTCAGTGGCTTCAAGAGTTCCTAAGTCTGGTGCCCAAGAGAAGGTGATTTCTATAATCAGGGAAGATGAGCACCACTACCAGGAAGGAGTATCCTGTAGTTAAGTAACTAAAGAAAGCCACACCCAGCTGCCCAGGACATCTTGACCTTGTGAGTTGTTCACACAGTATAGTTTGAGGTGAATGTGAAACATCTATCCAGCCATCCCACAAAAGACCCTTGATTTTCAGCAATGGACTATATGAGATGCTTACATGTTTCCTGTATTTGTTAATACGTGCCTATGAGTCTTTTGTGGTTTCTGTGGTAGAAGAAATAAAGAACCATGCTGTAAAACCTACCACCCATATTGTACATTGAGTATCTTTTCTAGAAAAGACCCTCTTTACCTACCTCTGTGTTTCTCCAGGTTTTATTATAATATCTCAATGTTGCTTTTATTTATATTGTGGTAGTTATTGTAGCTATGACAGTCACCATCTGTAGCAACCAAGTATCACATATGGACTGATGTATTTCCTTCCCCTTTAAGAGTGTGCCTTGGAGCCACTGCCATAGGTTTCTTGGAAGTTTTAGATATAGGGTCCCTGATGTTGACATCTTCCTCTAAGGGTGTTCCTTGGTCCTCCTTGTTACTGAAGAAACTTTCTATGGTCGTCGCCTTTCTCTGTCAGCTCATCTTGCCTTTCTTTTACTTGACTTTTAGCTCCTTAAAGTGGGGCACTGTTTCTAGGCTGCAGTATCCCAAGCTTAAGAAGTCCCAGGTGTTATGATTTAAGGAGAATCAGGTTCTTCACTCCCCCGGCCTGTTCCCTGGTCCTTAGATGACCCCAGACCAACTTGCTAATCAACCAGCTTTGTGTGTTGTGGTTGTTAGCTCTGACAAGCCTGTGCCCCTCTCCCACTTGGGCCACTGCTACTCGAGCCTACCTCCTGGTTCTCAGCAGGGGTGTAAAATCCAAGTTCTGCCTCAGCACCAGCATAGACCCCTGTAGTCTCCCCGCTGCCCAGGGCTCAGCCCACTCACCAGACTGTGAGCTTAGTTCCAGATGACAGTGGTACTTCAGCTGATTCAGAGGCTCTGGGGGTCTGCTTTTCTGGTGAGGCCTTCCTGGGACTGGATCTGTGTCAGGGTGACTGTGGGGTTGGGCTCGATTCCTGTATCAGCACAGCAGCTCCCTCCTTCTGACCTTCCAAGCCGTTCTTGGTTAGAAGATGATTTCACTCTAATGATTAGAGAGATGCAAATTAAAACAACTCTGAGGTACCACCTGACACCTATCAGATTGGCTAAAATGACAAAAAAGGAAAATAATAAATGTTGGAGAAGCTGTGGGAAAACTGGAACACTAATTCATTGTTGGTGGAGATGTGAACTGATCCAACCATTCTGGAGAGCAATTTGGAATTATGCCCAAAGGGCGATAAAGCTGTGCATACCCTTTGACCCAGCAATACCACTTTTGGGTCTTTTTCCCAAAGAAATCATGGAAGGGGGAAAGGGACCCACATGTACAAAAATATTTCTAGCTGCTCTTTACGTGGTGGCAAGGAATTGGAAGTTGAGGGGGTGCCCATCAATTGGGGAATGGCTGGATAAGTTGTGGTATATGAATACAATGGAATACTATTGTCCTATAAGAAATGATGAGCAGGAGGAGTTCAGAGAAACCTGGAGAGTCTTGAGTGAGCTGATGAGTGAGATGAGCAGAACCAGAAGAACATTGTACACAATATCATCAACATTGAGTGTTGATCTACTGTGATGGACTATATTCTTCTCACCAATTCAATGGTACAGAAGAGTTCCAGGGAACTCATGATGGAATAGGATCTCCAAATCCAAGGGAAAAAAAAAAAAGAACTGCAGAGTATAGATGCTGAATGAACCATACTATTTCTTTTGTTTTTGGTGCTGTTGTTTTTTTCTATTTTGAGGTTTTTCATCAGTGCTCTGATTTTTTCTCTTATAGCTTGACTAATGCAGAAATAGGATTAATGTTATTATGTGTGTATATACATATACATATATATATATATATATATATATATATATATAACCTATATCAGATTACCTGCTATCTAAGGGAGGGGGAAGGGAGGGGAGAGAGGGAGAAAAATCTGAAATTGTAAAGCTTGTACAAACAAAAGATGAGAACTATCTTTACATGTAACGGAAAAAAAATACTTTATTAATTTTAAAAAAAAAGAAGAAGAAGATTTCAGCACATTCTTCTGTGAGTTTTGCTGCTCCAGGCATTTTCCTGTGGCATTATTTGGATGTTTTTTGGAGCGATTGTGTCATGAGTTTGGGAGCTCTCTGCCTTTCCTCTGCCATCCCATAGGTTTCTAACTCTGTAAAAAACTCCTAATGGGATTCAAAGCTTGAGCTGTACTAGCTCAGTGAAAGTTGATCATTCCCAGAAACACCTTTTACCCTCGAATATGCTCCCTAGTATTTCTAGACTCAAATTCAAGTCTAGGGATAGTAATTAATTCCCTCAAAATCCTATTTATCAAATGTCTCTAGTCCCCATTTGCAGTTCAGGTTCTCCAAAATTGCTTTCCCTCCTCTGAGAAAATTCCTGAATAATTTACTCACTCAGCATTTGGACTAAATAGAATTTGATAAATAAATTTGATAAAATGAAATTTGAAATAAAAGGCTAAAATCCAAAGCAACTTAATTATCAGTTGTAGCTTCTTGTCAAATGTGAATTTCCAGTGTCCGTTATTTTTTATGGATTTTGTCCCCTGTTTTCCCAAAGGGGCAGATATTCCCAAAGGCCCTTTGTCCATCAGTCTGAGAGAGCCAAGTCAGAGTGGGAGAAACACAACTCCCTTCAAACCAGGTCATACCATCTCTTTTCATTATTGATCACCATCAATAATCATCCCCTCCTCCTCATGGTACCATTCTCAAAGAGACTACAACTCAGGTCCTGGTCCCAAACCAAGAAGATCCAATGGTTCATTTGTCAACAGATTGACCTTAGGGAAACTCCAAAACATCTGCTAATCACAATTTCCTTCTCTGTGTCTGTTCCCAATGTGAAATATATGCGCCAAAAGCCAGAGTGGGGGAAAACTCCAAAACAATTTGTCTGACTCTCTTTAAAGTCCTGCTGGAATGCCAAAGTGTGCCCTCTGACAAATGTCCCCTTTATGGCAGATGCCCCCCTCTCATATTCCTGCTCTGCACTTCATTTTCTCTTTGGTGCCTAAATATGTCCAAAATGTGTAAGGAATCACAGATTAACTCCTTAGCAAAAGGAAGTTGCTTCAGTGGAGGGGGTTATACCTGCATTTTTCTTTTGGCTCTGCTTTCTTTACTTTGTGTCATGTCTCATAGCCAGTCCTCCATTTCTGAATTTTTCATATTTGTCATTTCTTAGAACACAGTAACATTCCATCACATTCACATACTGTAATTTGTACGTCCTCCCCCTCCAATCACTGAGACACCCTGTATTTTATTTCTAGCTTTTTTTAAAAGAGCAAATAATGCTGATAGGAGTATTTTTGTAGAAATGGGTCATTTTTTGCTGTCATTAACCTCCTTGGGGTATAATTCCAGTAGTGGAATCTCTGGGTCAAAGGACATGAGCAATTTAGTAATTTTCTTGCACAATTTCAAGTTGTTTTCCAGAACAGTAGAACAATCCACAGACCCACCAGTGGTGAATGCGTGTGCTGGTCTTGGTCTTTCTAGAACTTTGACCACCACCCCTCCTTTTCTAAGATATTCTCTTGCTCTCTTTTTTTTTTGGCTTCAGTGACAGTATTCTCTCCTAACTTTCCTCTGACCTGTGTAACCAGTCCTTCTCAGTTTCCTTTGTTGAATCAATATCCATCTTCAGCACTCTAAGTATGTGACACTGTCCCTGGATCATCATCATCATCTTCTTCTTCTTCTTCTTCTTCTTCTTCTTCTTCTTCTTCTTCTTCTTCTTCTTCTTCTTCTTCTTCTTCTTCTTCTTCTTCTTCTTTTTCTCCTTCTCCTCCTTCTCCTTCTTCTTCTCCTTCCTCTTCTCCTTCTCCTTTTTCTCCTTCCTCTTCTCCTTCTTCTTCCTCTTCTCCTTCTCCTCCTTCCTCTTCTTCTTTTTCTTCTTCTCCTCCTTCTTCTCTCTCTCCATTCTTTCCTCTGATGATTAATCAATGAAAAATATAGTATAATTCAATTATCCATGTATCTAATTTCCAGATTTAATTTCTCTCCTAAAATTTATTGGATATCCCACCTGCACTCAAATTCAATATGCCCCAAATGGAACTCATTTTCCCTTCTTTCAAATTTCTATACTTCTGTTGGATGCAACCATCCTGACAATCATTCAGATATATGACTTCTGAGTCATTCTTGAGGTATGGAATCACATGACTTACGGTTAAAAGGGATCTTAGAGATCATCTAGTCCAACCTCCTCATTTTACAGATAAGGAAACTCACACAGGAAATGCCCTTTTTGGGGCCTTCAGTCACCTCTGGCTAGGTTATTGTTTGGGGTTTTTTTGCGGGGGGGGGGGGCCGGGGTGTTTTGTTTTGGTGAGGCAATTGGGGTTAAGTGACTTGCCCAGGGTCACACAGCTAGTATGTGTCAAGTGTCTGAGGTCAGATTTGAACTCAGGTCCTCCTAAATCCAAGGCCGGTGCTTTATCCACTGCACCACCTAGCTGCCCCTAGCCAGGTTATTGTAATAGCTTCCTAATACAGCTATAATTAATGTAAAGCTAGTGGAGATTTCAGGGCAGCTAGATGGCACAGTCCGTAGATAGAATGCTAGGCACAGTCAGGAAAACCTGAATTCAAATCCAGCCTAACTGTGTGACCCTGGGCACTTCACCCTCTTTGCTTCAGTTTTCTCATCTGTAAGATGCGCTGGAGAAGGCAATGACAAACCACTTGCCAAGAAAACCCTAAATAGGATCACGAAGGGTTGGATACAGCTGAACAACAGCAACAAATGTGGATTTATCCCAGGGCCCTGACATCTGGAGGAGACATATTCCTCCATCCCTGTAGCAAACCTTTGGCCTGCCACTTGAGTCCTTGGCCAGGCCCTACCTCTAAGATCCTGTCTCTTTGAGATCTCTTTGAAACCTTTCTCTAGGGGCAGCTAGGTGACGCAGTAGATAAAGCACCGGCCCTGGATTCAGGAGGACCTGAGTTCAAATCCAGCCTTAGACACTTGACACTTACTAGCTGCGTGACCCTGGGCAAGTCACTTAACCCTCATTGTCCTACCAAAAAAAAAAAAGATTCTAAGATTCTATGATACCTTTTTCTATTCCCACACCTTAACTTACCTAGCAGATTTATAAGATAGGGCCCAAATTCAGATAGATTCTACACTTAGAAAGGGAATAGTGAAATTGCTTGAGTTTATATCCCCCAGTTAGAGAACAAAAACTCTTTAACAATGGACTGGGCGTGTTTTGCACTACTGCACATGTATAACTTATTGAATTGCTTGAGTTCTTCAGGTGGGGTGGGGAGGGAGGATGGAAGAGAATTTAGAACACAAGGTTTAAAAAATCGATGTGAAAATTTGTTTTTATATGTAACTTGGGGAAAATTATAAATAAATAAATAAAATTTATAAGAAACAATGGACTGGGGGGCAGCTAGGTGGCATAGTGGATAGAGCACCGGTCCTGGAGTCAGGAGGACCTGAGTTCAAATCCAGCCTCAGACACTTAACACTGTGTGACCCTGGGCAAGTCACTTAATCTTAATTGCCTCACCAAAAAAAAAGAAAAAGAAAAGAAAAGAAACAATGGACTGGGCTCCCAGCCCAGCCCTAGGAAAAATCTGTCTCTCCTGTGCAGCTCCCAAACAAAGGGACACTCAATGACATATGGGCAGGGCCAACCACTAGTGTTTATGAGATGCAATATTAAATCTGGCAAATATATTCTTTAATGGAATAAATTTAAGAAAAACAATGAACAGAATTAAGACCAGGAAAGGGTGGGGCCTGCTTGATCCTCTTAGCTGGCTTATTTTTCTCAGTGTTCCTGCTTATAGGGCAAGCATCTGTGATAAACACATATAGTCACACACTGCCCAGCTTGTTCATTTATGTAGAGGTCATCTCTCATGGTCTTAAAGAAGAGAACCATAGATATGGCAGACTTTGGCTGCTGTGCCGGTGGCTACAATGGGACAATTGTTACATCTACCTTCTCTCATCATTCTCTTCCAAACTCTTCCAAACTCCTGCTGCAGCCATATGTGAAAATCTGTGTCCCACTGGTCCTACAGCTGACCTCAAGTTGGTTTCTTCTCTTCCCAAACTGGGAGGAACCAGAAATTCCGGGATATTTTGTGACCAGGGAATGTTACATATTAATTACAGGGAGGTCCCCTTTGATTACTCTAGAAAAATGATTGAGTTGGGGCAGCTAGGTAGCACAGTGGAGAAAGCACTGGCCTTGGATTCAGGAGGATGTGAGTTCAAATCTGGCCTCAAACACTTGACATTTACTAGCTGTGTGACCCTGGGCAAGTCACTTAACCCTTACTGCCCTGCAAAAAAAGAAAAAGAAAGAAAGAAGAAAGAAAAATGATTGAGGAGGAATGGTCAAAGAAGAAATTGAGTATTTATTACAGGACTCTTGTTTGATTAAGGAGAGTAGAAAGTTAACCCCAAACTGCATTTTAACATATGGTGACCTTTTCTTCTATGTTTAAGAGTCCTATAAATATTACTTTGAATAATCTGATGGTAGAAAAATGCCTAAGGACATGGGGGTGGGAGGAGGAAACTGTCTCTTTAGGCATTTTTCTCTCTAAGCTAGAAATACTAGGATTTAGAATGATGTTAAATGAATAAAAGTTGTTTCTGGAAGATGTACGTAAAATATAGAGTACAATAGTAACATACTTTCTTTGACACTGTCTATAGTGGTTTGTGGATTATTGTGGATTTACTTAATCAGAATCAGCTCTCAAGAACCTACTTGCAAGAAACCCTGTCTCCTCCCTGAATTCACTGTATTTTATGAGAGGCAGCGCAGTGTAGCCAATAGGACACTGGAAGGAAGGAAGGAAGGAAGGAAGGAAGGAAGGAAGGAAGGAAGGAAGGAAGGAAGGAAGGAAGGAAGGAAGGAAGGAAGGAAGGAAGGAAGGAAGGAAGGAAGGAAACAAATATTTAACATGGCAAGCACTATGCTAGGCACTTTACAAATATTACTTTATGGGGCAGCTAGATGGCACAGTGGATAGAGCACCAGCCCTGGATTCAGGAGGACCTGAGTTCAAATCCAGCTTCAGACATTTGACACTTACTAGCTGTGTGACCCTGGGCAAGTCACTTAACCCCAATTGCCTCACCAAAACAAAACAAACAAACAAAATTACCTTATTTGATTTCTGCAACAACCCCGAGAATTAGGTGCAATTATTATCCTGATATTACAGTTAAAGAAACTGAGGTAGATAGTGACTTGGCCAGGGTCACACAGCTAGTAAATGTCTCAGGCTGAATTTGAACTCAGGTCTTCCTGACCCCAGCACTCTGTCTACCGTACCACCTAACTGTCTGGGTTCAAATTCTGAATGAGGGACTTACTAGCTATGTTACCCTGAGCAAGTCATTTTGCCTTTTTAGGCATCAGTTTCTTCATCTGTAAAATGAAGGGATTAGATTTGATGACCTCTAAGGTCCCTTCCAACTCTAAACCTATGGTCTTATTTCACTGAGCACTAGCTGTGTGAGTCTCCACAAGAACAATTGGGCAGACATGCTTAGCTCCCTTGTAAAATATTTTGCTCCTGGCATAGAATCCGTCAAGGGAATAGAACAATACTAAAACATCTGACACGTGGCTGTGAGCCTACAGCTTTTCCCAGACCCAGGCTGTTTTCCTGACAGTCTACAAGCCTCTGGGAACCAAGGAAAGTTGCAACTGAGTTTACTTAGCTTCTCATCTGCTTTTACAATTCATCCCCTGACCCGTTGGTGTCAAAACAGCACAATTCACAATTGATATTAAGCAGGTCTATTCTATAGGTGAACACTCATGAATTGAGGAACCAGGAGTTTTCATGACATACTACATGGACTTGAAATCAGGTGTAGCCTTGAATTCCTGAAGGCTGGTTTTTCCATTTACTATCCAATCACTGGTGGGGACCTCCAACTGTTTCTTGCCATGGCTAGCTCATTGTTTAGGGAGCAAGGAAGAGTCTGTCACTGCCATACCATACTGAAGACTCTGACTGTGAGACCTCTCCTGCTGCCACATCAAGCCATCTTGCTCCTCCACTATCCAAAGCCAGTATCTCCATCCACCCTCATTGTTCTTGTTGTTGTTTGTCCTTCATTCTAACATGTTGTGACTTGCAGTGAATTGGATTTAAGTCAGGGAGGGCTGTGCAAAGTCACCAACCTCACTCTCTCCTCCAGACCCATCTGGGTCCAGTGGCAAGATATATATATCAGGACGACTGGAGATGGGCCCAGATGTTTAAGGGAATTGGGGTTAAGTGACTTGCCCAGGGTCATATAGCTAGTAAGTGTCTGAGGTGATATTTGAACTCAGATCTTCCGAACATCAGGGTCAGTGCTCTAGCCACTAGTCAGTTTTGTGCAGGAGGAGGCAAGGTAGACAGAGCAAGAGGGATGCTACATAATATCTTCCTGCCAGAAGATTCCTCTATTCCTTCATTGTATAATCTCCCTATCCCACCTTCCATTCCTCAGCCCAGATTCAAATATGCCTTTGGTACAATAATTCCTAGCTATTCGTTATTATTCTTTTTCATTAGTTTCCATGCTTCCAGATAGATGGTTCAGAAGACTGAGCTCTGACTTAGAGGCAGGAAGAAGACCTGAGTTATAATCCTGCTTCCAATCATGTTCCTGAGCAAGTCACTTAACTTCCCTGTGCCTCAGTTTTCTCTTAAATAAAATGAGGGGGTTGCTCCTAGCCTCTAAGGTTCCTTCCGGCTCTAAATCTTCCTACAATACATTTTTTTTTTTTTTACCCAGCTGGTAAAATAATTTCCCTGAGGCACAGGTCCGGTAAACCATTCCCTTTCCTCCAATGGCATCTCCCTAGATGGTGAGGCTGAAGGGCCAGCTTCCAGGAGAGTCCTGATGATGTGTGAGGAAAACCCCTTGTCTAGGCATTCTGTCACTGGGTCTGATCGGCTGGCTAAGTATGTGGTGAATGAATGGGAGGCCCTTCCATCAGCTTCAGAGGCACACAAAAGACCTCAGTTAGTGTCCTGGGCTCTGTTGCTCAGGCCTTGGGGTTATTCTCTTCAAAGCTAGCCTCCTGCTCTCGAAGTATCCAGAGAGAGCCAATGTTGCAAGGATAGAGGCAGAAGTGGCCTTCTCCCTATGGAGGTTATGTGACTCTGAGAAACTAGCCCCAGTCCTTGGCCTCTGCATTTGTTATTCTAGGTGAAGGTAGTGGACTCTTTAACCTTGTAAGTCTTACAAGATCAGAGGAATGACCCACAGGAATCTAAGAGCGGGCATCTAGGCTGGGTTTTGTAGCCTGCGCGGTATTGATGCTCTCAGGAATAAGGAGTAGCCTTCTGGACCCGGGCCAGTAGAAGCTAAGACTAGTCTGCATCTGGACATGAACTTGATGGGAGAAATGCTACGGAGGAACTGAGCTAAGACAAGCCTACTCTCCCCAAAGACAAGTGTGGTATAGGGAAAAGCTTAAACTGTGGGTCACGACCCCAAATGGGGTCATGTAACTGAATGTGGGGGGGTTGTGAAAAATTTGGCAACGGTAAAAGGTTATGTATACCTATATTATATACCTATATACCTTGGGTGGTATAAAAATTTCTCAAATGAAAAGGGGTCCCAAGTGGGAAAAGTAAAAGAAACCCTGGTATAGTGGGCAGTATGCCCCTGAGGCATTGGATGATTGTATTTTGTTATTACTATATCTTTGAAGTAAATGTCTGTTTATAAAAGTTAATTGATGGGGAGCAGCTAGGTGGTACAGTGGATAAAGCACCAGCCCTGGATTCAGGAGGACCTGAGTTCAAATCTGGCCTCACATGCTTGACACTTACTAGCTATGTGACCCTGGGCAAGTCACTTAACCCTCATTGCCCAGCCAAAAAAAAAAAGTTAATTGATGTTAAGTGGTTAAATGGAACTCAGGATGGTAAATGGAACTATAGCTTTTATTGCCTAACAGAAATAGCTAGGTCACTAGGCTTGAAATCAGGAAGACTCATCTTCATGAGTTCAAATCTTGCCTCAGAAACTTACTAGGTGTGTGACCCTGGGCAAGTCACTTAAATCTTGTTTACCTCAGTTTCCTCATCTGTAAAATGACTTGGAGAAGGAAATGGCAAACCACTCCAGTATCTCTGCCAAGAAAATCCCAAACAAGAAGGAGGTATGAAAAATGCAAACCATCAATAGAGGAAGAACTGATGGTATTTGAATACAGATTGAAGTATAATTTTATTTGTTAGTTCCTCTTTCTAAAATTATTCTATTTTCTTTCACAACTTGACTAATGTGAAGATGCTTGGCATAACTGCACATATATGACTTATATTGAATTACTTGATTCCATAGGGAGGGTTGAGGAGGGAGAAAGGAAGAAAATTTAGAACACAAAGTTTTTTTTCAAAAAAATCAATGTGAAGAAATGATAAGCAAGTGGATTTCAGAGAAATCTGGAAGGACTCACATGAACTGATCCTGAGTGAAATGATCAGAACCAGGAGAACATTGTACACCGTATCAACAACATTGTGTGTTGATCAACTGTGATAGACTTCATTCTTCTCAGCAATACAGTGGTCCAAGATAGTTTCAAATGACTCATGATGGAATATGCTCTCCAAATAAAAAATAAAAACAAAAACAAAATTGTGGACTCTAGATGCAGATTGAACCATACTATTTCTTTTTTTTTCCTTTTTTTGAGGTTTTTCCCTTTTGCTCTGATTCTTCTTTCATAGCATGGCTAATGCGGAGATATGTTTAGTGTGATTGTACATATATAATCTATATCAGATTGCTTGCTGTCCTGGGGAGGGGGGAGGGAGGGGAGGAGGAGAGAAAAAAAAATCTCTGTGGTCATTAAAAAATTCCATGCAAAAAAAATAAACCAAACATAAATAAATAAACAAATAAACAGATATATAAATAAATAAATGGATGAATAAATAAATGAATGAATTAATAAATAAATAGATGGATAGATAGATAGATAAACAAACAAACAAATAAATAAAGAGAAAATCCCAAACAGAGTCACAGAGTCAGACACAACTAAACAACCCTGGTAAGGGCAAGGGAGAAAGATATGGATGGTAGGGGCTTGTACCAATGGCAAAATAGAGAAGAGACACCTGCCAATCCCTCAAGGCATCTAAGAATCCTGAGAGGCCTGGCTCTGAGAGACTGGACCAGATCATACTGTATAGGATAAGATATACATTCCTTAGCCTGGCATTTAAAGCCCTTCACAGTGTCAGTCTTTTGTATAGGTGGTCCCCCATACATGGAAGGTGCTATCTTCTCATCTCTAGCTCTCAGAATGCTTCCTTTCCCTCAAGATTCAGTCCAGGTGCCTGCCATCTCCTCCATGAAGGGCTCTGTGATCCCCTGACCTATTCATGAGTGTTCTCTCCCTCCTCAAACTTCCTTATATTTATCTCTGTTCCTGTTGCTGTCTTCCCCCACCCTCCTCCTCCAGAGGATTTAAGTACCCTGAGTGGAGGGCCTATTTTACTTTTTTTTTTTTTTTTTTGCGGGGCAATGGGGGTTAAGTGACTTGCCCAGGGTCACACAGCCAGTAAGCGTCAAGTGTCTGAGGCCGGATTTGAACTCAGGAACTCCTGAATCCAGGGCCGGTGCTTTATCCACTGCGCCACCTAGCTGCCCCCGCCTATTTTACTTTTGATCATTGTGTTCCCAGCTTCTGGACAGTAACTGCCTTGCACATAGCATGTGTTTCAAATGTTTGTTGAGTTGCATTCTCTATAGGATTATAGATTTAGAGATGGAAGGCAGCTAGGAGTTCATCTGGTCCATTCCCCTAATTTTTACAGGTGAGAAAACTGAGGACCAATGAGGTCAAGTAAAAAGTATAAAATATAAATTATCTAAGAAAAACTCTTAATTTGATGAAAAACTGCTGGAAAAACTGGAAAGCAGTCTGGCAGAAACTGGACTTAGACCAACACCTACACCATATTCCACAATACATTCTACATGGATATGCAACCTTAACAGTAAAGATTATGCTACAAAAAGAATTAGAAGAGAACCAAATTATATACCTCTCAGCTATGAGTAGGAGATGTATTCTTCACCAAACAAGAGACAGAAGCAATTACAAAAGATAAAATAGATGACTTTGATTACATGAAACTTCCACAGATGACATTAAAAATGCATTAAAATGCATTTATGGTAAGAAGAGAAGTGGTCAAGTGGGAAAAAATCTTTGTATCAGATTTCTCTGATAAGGGTATGGCATCCAATATATATAAACAATTGATATGTGTGTATATGTATTTTTATACACACATACATATATATATGTATAATTAATAGCCATTTCTTAATAGATAAGTGATCAATGGATATGGAAAAACAGTTCTCAAAAGAATTACAAAGTATTCCAACCACATATCACTAATAATAAGAGAGATGCAAATCAAAACAACCCTGACATTTCACCATACACCCTGAAAACTGGCAAAGATGACCCCAAAAATGGCAATAGTTAATGCTGAAGGTGCTGTGGAATGAAAAACAAAGATATTGTGCTATCTATTTCCCCTCAACCCATCATCCTTACGATTCTGGTGTGCAAGAGAGTGTGATAGCTGCTCAGATGGATTCTCAGTGGGCTTTCATTTGTAATGGCAAAGAAGTCACTGTGATGGAATAAAGGGATGGTATCTGTACACTATAACACCTCCTTTTTGCTTCTTTTCATATTTCCTCTGACTTTGCTGTTTGTACTTTTGCAAGCCAAGATGTGGTTATAGGACCACTGAAGCACCTTCAATTAACCAACTCTTTTTGTCTAAGTCAAAATTGAATGGGCGGGGGGTGGGCGGGGGGTAGGTGGGGAGAGCAGCTAGGTGGCACACCAACCCTGGAGTCAGGAGGACCTGAGTTCAAATCCAGCCTCAGACACTTGACACTTACTAGCTGTGTGACCTTGGGCAAGTCACTTAACCCTCATTGCTCACCCCCCCCAAAAAAAAAAAGAACAACAAAATTGAATCAGGGGGATGAAATGCAATGTTACTAGAAATATCAGTGTATGGTGTGTGTGTTGCCTGTATAGGCTATGTTCATGTCCACCTGGGTTTGTCTTTTTTTTGTTTGTTTTGTTTTTGTTTTTGTTTTTTTGTTTTGTGGGGCAATGGGGGTTAAGTGACTTGCCCAAGGTCACACAGCTAGTAAGTGTTAAGTGTCTGAGGCCAGATTTGAACTCAGGTACTCCTGAATCCAGGGCCGGTGCTTTATCCACTGCGCCACCTAGCTGCCCCCTGGGTTTGTCTTAATCCACTCACAGGGAGACATGCATCTCTGGAATTTTGCCCACTCTTCTCTGAGACATTTTGATTCCGGCCTGGAGGGCAGGAAGTTGGGAGGAGTCTGGCTTATTGTGTTTTCCTTACATCTGGAATACTAGACTAGAATTATATCTATCTGCCATCGTAAATATTGCTAGTCCAACGAAAATGATTTATTCTTAGGTTTAAGTCTCTTTTTTGGTCACCATCTCTTAATGGGGAAACTAGATCTGAAGACTTGGCTCCCTTCCCATCTAATGCTAATTATACAAAGGCCAGCGCACATAGTGAATAACAAATTAGCCTATTTTATCCCAAGGGATAGCAAACAGAAACCAGAGGAGTTCTATAGATTAAAATTATCAGAAAAGGGGCAGCTAGGTGGTGCAGTGGATGAAGCACCGGCCCTGGATTCAAGAGTACCCGAGTTCAAATTCGGCCTCAGACACTTGACACTTGACACACTAGCTGTGCAAGTCACTTAACCCTCATTGCCCAGCAAAAAAAAAAAAAAAAAAAAAAGAAAGAAAGAAAGAAAAGGAAAGGAAAAAAATGATCAGAAAATATAAAGCTGAATGAGCTCTCCTATTGGGAGCAAGACATCTCACCTAAACTGTGAGAATCTCCTCTTATATGAATGTACCAGGTTTGTAATCCCAGGTAGATATTAAAATATATAGAAGAAAAGGAAGCTGGACTAATTACTCCTGTGTGGAGTTATTCACCTCTCCCCATTTCTTAAGAGATCTTCCCATTTCCCTCCCAGACCCTTTACTGTGGGCGTGATAAATCCCTAACCCACACATCCATGGTTCATGAAAAAGGAAGTGTGTGTTGGGGGAGGCGGGGTTCCCTGTCCCTGTCTCAGACTCATGGACTAAAAAGGGAAGTCATTCCCTCCTCTCTCTAGTCCAACAGGAAACTCAATAGCTGGCAGTCTCAGTTACTCTGGATCTTTTCTGCAATGAGATGACTTCCCCCGGGTCACTACCTCTGCTCCAGGCTCAGAGGCTCTCCTTGTGCCACCATGGCTTCCAGCCAGCATTTGTCATGGTGTCCCCGCCTCTCCATCTGGTCCCCACTCACTCCTGATACTTCTGTCTCTTTCCCAAAAGTGTAAACGACAAGGTCAGAGGAAGAAAGATCGGAAGCAAAGAGGGGACGTCATAATATGCAAATACCATTCCTTTGTGCTATCACAGTGACTTCTATCCCATTGCAAATGAGAACTCAGAAGACCCCAAATGAGAGGCCATAACCCTTTCTTTCCAAAATCATAAAAAAAAATGACTCTTTCTCCATAAGGGACGATTCAAGGAGATAAGTAGGACCGGCAGGAGCTGCAGGTACAGAAGGAAAGGGGAGTTGGGCTATGAGACTGAAATCAACCTAAGACCCACTTCCCCCTCAAATGGAGACCTTATTTTTTAAATTTATATACCCAATGGTTGGCAAAGTGGGTTTGTACATAAGAGGTACTTAATAAGCGCTTGTTGGTTTACATTAGATTGGTGTTAATTAGTTTATAGTCTGTAACTCCAAAAAAAAATTAGAAATAGTCTCCTCTTATTTGCAAAGGAAGCAGACATCCAGCTGCTGCCAGTAATTCCCCAGTCTGTGTGGGCTGGGTTTAATGGGGAGTGGGGGGATAAAAGGATGAGGGAAATTAGAGCTTTCTGTAAAGTATTTTTTGGAGTCTTAGCTGTCTCAGATCATTTTCTTTCTTTGTTTCTTCCTCATTCTTTCTTTCTTCCTTCCTTCCTTCCTCCCTCCCTCCCTTCTTCCTTCCTTCCTTCCTTCCTTCCTTCCTTCCTTCCTTCCTTCCTTCCTTCCTTCCTTCCTTCCTTCCTTCCTTCCTTCCCTCCCTCCCCCCTCCTTTCCCCCTTCTTTCTTTCTTTCTTTCTTTCTTTCTTTCTTTCTTTCTTTCTTTCTTTCTTTCTTTCTTTCTTTCTTTCTTTCTTTCTTTCTTTCTTTCTTTCTTTCTTTCTTTCTTTCTTTCTTTCTTTCTTCCTTCCTTCCTTCCTTCCTTTCTTCAGCAAATGTTTTAAAGTCAGTGTGTTTATTTGGGGGCAACAACATTACTCTACTTTCCGAGGGACCAAATATTCACTTTAAACTGCTGAAACTTCTGGTTTACTAAAAAAGATCACTTAGCTTATTGTTTAAGCAAATGTCAGGAAAGAGAGAGAGAGAGCCGTTGCTGTTGCTGTTGCCAGCTGCCTGTTTTTCATTCTTCAGGCATAAACCCCACCCAAACCACAGTGTGGTAGAACAGAAAAGAGCCCTGACCTTAGAATCAGAAAGCCTGAGCTGAAGTCCCAACTCTGCCAGTAACTAGCTGAGTACCTCATGCAACTCACTTCTCTGGGCTTCAGTTTCCTCACCTGTCAAATGAGGGGGTTGGATTAAATAATCACTAAGGTTCCTTGCAGCTCAAATATCCTAGGATTCCTTGTACTTTTGCAACAGGGCCCTTTTCTCTGCCTCCTAATGGAGAATGCCCCGTTGTCATTGAGGGTTCCAAAAGAACACACAGAAGCTTTTGGGGAGGAACGACTTCTGGTTCCGCCTAACTCACTGCTAACATCACTGTGTGATGATGAAAAGTCCCCAAACTGGATACTGAGCTAGAAAAGCTGATGGACGATTCAGGGGCTTTTGATGGGAGATGATCAAGAATCCCCTGATTGGCTGCTCAGCTAGAACTCAGTAAAGGGTGACCGACCTCTCTACCTTTCTCTCTTCTTTTCCAGTTTTGGAGCCCTTTTGAGGATTATTCCATGCAAACATTATTGTGGAAGAAAGATAACTGCCCTGTTTCTCAGGTCTGTGTGGACACAAGGTGAGGCAATTGGGGTTAAGTGACTTGCTTAGGGTAACACAGCTACTAAGTGTCAAGTGTCTGAGGCCGGATTTGAACTCAGGTCCTCCTGAATCCAGGGTCAGTGCTTTATCCACTGTGCCACCTAGCTGCCCCATGTGTCTTCTAACCATTCATTTTTTTAAGGGGGCTCAGGACATGGAATCATATGTCAAAATGTATGGGATGGAGTCAAAGCTGTTCTTAGAGGTAAATGTATTTCTTTAAGTGATTATATTAACAAGGAAGAAAAAGGGGGAAATTTAAAATTTTAATAGACCAACACTGGAGGAAGAAATAAGAATCAAAGAATTACATCACTACTGGGTGATGTCCTACAGGATTCCACACCAATGCCTCCTCAGTTTCACCTGGAATGTGCAGTAAAGTCTTCAGGGAAAATCTTGCCTTCCCAGATCAGAAGTACCAGCAGCTTTTGAACGTCAGGGAAAGAAAAATTGGTTGGTAATCTCCTACCATAACCCCCTCAGCTTCCAGTGACCATAAGAACAAGGTCTGGAGAACGAAGGCTAAGGCTACGTGCATCATCATGAATTGCCTAATTACAAACAGACACAAGAGAGCATCTAGTGTTTTGAGCAGCAAGCAGGACTGAAGGATGCCAGATATAGTACCGGCAAAGGCCTCACCGAAGAAGAAACCAAGTACCATCCTGTGGCCGAAGCAATTGATGTTACTTCATCCATTGGCATTACTGTGCCATTCCTACTTGCTGTTGCCCTCTCAAAAATTGTTTGGTGTTTTTTTTTTTCTTGTCATCCTTTCATCATGAGGAAAGTGGTGGTTCTTTTCTTACCTGAGGATTTTAATAGACCTGTTAACATTCTCTTAAACAATCTGGCCTCCTAATTCCATCAGCCCCTTTGGTTCCCATGACTGATACTTTTTTTTTTTTGGTGAGGCAATTGGGATTAAGTGACTCGCCTAGGTTCACACAGCTAGTAAGTGTTAAGTGTCTGAGGCCGAATTTGAACTCAGGTCCTCCTGACTCCAGGGCTGGTGCTCTATCCACTGCACCAACTAGCTGCCCCAGTGACTGATACTTTTACACATTTACAGAGTTAGCCATATAGTAGTGCTCATCAGTACTTATACCTATACTACTAAAACACTGAAATTCTCTCTATTCACAACCTCATCTCCTGCCTCACTTCTTTTAAACCTGTTCTCATTGTACATTCCATCCTCTCCCTGTTCTCCATACATTACCTGTGCTCTGGCCTTACTTTTCCCCTTTGTAGTCTATTTTTATCATTTACCTTTTTTTTTTTGTGAGGCAATTGGGATTAAATGACTTCCCCAGGGTCACACAAGTAGTAAGTGTCAAGTATCTGAGCCTGGATTTGAACTCAGGTCCTCCTGAATTCAGGGCTGGTGCTTTATCCACTGCGCCACCTAGCTGCTCCAAGCAGAATGCTTTCTAAGCAAAAACCCTTTGTGGTCTTGATCCTATAATTAACTAGTTCAACTCCATCAATGGTGATGCACTTTTTTTTTTTAACCAATTCCCATCCCTGTGTCATCCCATCTTTTCTGCTACTTCTCTAATACTGCTGAATAATGCTAGAGAGAATTATAAAACTATGCTGAGTTCACTGCAAGTATATTAGCTAATTGCTGTTTGGAATCCTTTTATTCTTACTTGATTGACTCTTGTATTAAGGATAGCAGTTGTTTCAATTGGTGCCTTCTCTCTTCAAACTTCATATAACTCCCCTGTTAGGAGAAGCCTTTGCTATCTAATTTACTGAGAAAATGGAGATGATCTGTTGCAAGATACCTCTTCACTGTTTTAGACCTTAAAATCTCTCTTTACTGCTAATTTTATTTTCATTTGTTCTAATCTCTGCCTCTCTTTTTGTGTCTGATTACATACCTCTTTGCCTCTATAAGGCTGTCCATGATGTTTGTAACGTGGTCCTTTGCTCTCACCTCTTCAATTAGTCGTTTAACTTTTTTAAGGCTCACATCAGGCATCATCTGCATAAAGCCTTTCTTGAACCCCTTGTCTATTAACAGAAAATCTCTTATAGTAAAATGTAAGCTTCTTGAAGACTATCATTTTAATTTTTGTATCCTCAGCAGCTAGCACAGAACTTTGTACATAGCAGGCACTTAAATATCGTTGAATCCAAGGCCCAGACTAGCTAAGTGTGGAGAGGGCCACCACCAGAATTTGAAGGGGATGAATTGACTTAGCTCCATTAAAACCTGAAAATGGTCTTCAAGAAAGAAAGAAAGAAAGAAATTTTTATTGATTAAAAAATAACATTAAGAAAGGAAAACAAGGGGCAGCTAGGTGGTGCAGTGGATAAAGTACCGGCCCTGGAGTCAGGAGTACCTGAGTTCAAATCCGGCCTCAGACACTTGATGCTTACTAGCTGTGTGACCCTGGGCAAGTCACTTAACCCCAATTGTCTCACTAAAAAAAAAGAAAAGAAAAAAAGAAAGGAAAACAATGTAATTAATCATAGTAAAATCAGAAACATCCCAAACAACATGATAGATGCAGAAAGTCTCTAACAAAATTCAGTATGTTAAAAATCTTACAAAATTTAGGCAGAAAACCTTTTAAAAATATGACCCAAAGTACATATCTGAAACCAAAAGGTGATATTATTTTTAGTGAGGAAACATTAGAAGTTCTCATAATAAATACAAGAGTAAAGCAAAGATGCCCTCTTTGACATATGTTTGACATAGTCCTAGGAATGCTAGCGAAAGCCATAAGAGAAAGAAGTGAACAGCATATACATAGGCAAATAGACAAAACTATACCTATAAGCTTATGACATGATAGCTTACTGAGAAAATGTTAAAATATCAGTAACCAATCAGTCAACATTTTAAAAGCAGTTAGTGTATGTCAGGCAAATTATCAAAGAAACTCATTGAGCGGCAACTAGGTGGCGTGTGGATAGAGCACCGGCCCTAGATTCAGGAGGACCTGAGTTCAAATCTTTTTTTTTTTTTTTGGTGAGGCAATTGGGGTTAAGTGACTTGCCCAGGGTCACACAGCTAGTGTCAAGTGTCTGAGGCCGCATTTGAACTCAGGTCTTTCTGACTCCACGGCTGGTGCTCTACCCACTGAACCACCTAGCTGCCCCCTGAGTTCAAATCTTACCTCAGACATTTAACACTTACTATCTGTGTGATGCTGGGCAAGTAACTTAACCCCAATTGCCTTGATGAGAGAAAGGAAGGAAGAAAAGAAAAGAAAAGAAAAGAAAAGAAAAGAAAAGAAAAAGAAACAATTTCAGTAAAGTGGTAGGATAAAAACAAACACAAAATAAATGTGTTTCTGCAGAGAAAGAATAAAATTTGTGAGAAAGTAATAGAAAGGAAAATCTCATTGAAAATCAGTACAAAATTCATCAGTCAACCAAATTTACTAATGCACATGCAATATTTGTATAATTTGATTCAAAGTACCCCTTAAAGAAATAAAGAACAACTTAAATAGCTGAAGGAACAGTCAGTGCTCATGTCTGGACTATGTCAATGTAATATAAATGACAATACTATCAAAGTTAATTTACAGATTTAATGTTACATCCATCAAGCTAAAGAGACACTTTGCAGAACTGGGTGAACAAATAACAGTTCACTTTGAGGAACAAAAGATCTAGAATATCAAGGGAAATAATAGGGGGGAAAGGTAGGAAGGAAGGGAGAATATCAATTCCAGACCCTAAACCATATTATAAAGAAGGGATAATCAAAACCATTTGGTTTAACCAAACTATTTTTAAAATAGAAAAGTAGACCAATGGAACAGACTAGAAAAAGGAGAATCAAATAATGGAACTCAATAACCTAGTATTTGAAAAACATTAAAACACACATTATCTAGGGAAAAACTACCTATTTGATAAAAACTGCTGGGAACACTAGAAAGCAATATGGCCAAAATTTGGCTTAGATACCATACCATATTTTATGGTAAACACATAATAGACCCACGATCTAAATATTAAAGATCATACCATTTCAAAATGAGAAGAAAAGCAGATCATTTACCTTTCACAGGTAGGGGAAGAACTCTTAACCAAACAAGTAATATAGTAATTATAAAAGATAAGATAATTTTTTGTTGTTCAGTTGTGTCCAACTCTTTGTTTTCCTGGAAAAGATACTGGAATGGTTTGTCATTTCCTTCTTCAATTCATTTTACAGATGAGGAAACTGAAGCAAACAGGGTTAAGTGACTTGCCCAGAGTCACACAGCTAGTAATGTCTGAGGCCAGGTTTGAATTAATGAAGATAGGTCTTTCTGATTCCAAGCCCAGTGCTCTATCTACTGCACCACCTAGCTGCAAAATAATTTTGATTACATGAAATTGAAAAACTTTTGCACACAAAAAAATAATGCATGTAAGATAAGAAAGGAAGCAGTCAACTGGGAGAAAAGAAAAAAAAAAAAACTTTGTATCAAATACCTCAGAAGGATTTTGTATCCAAGATACATAGACAAGTAACATTCTCCAATAGATAAATGGTCAAAAGTCATAACAATACAATGATCCAAGACAATTCCAAAAGATTCATGATAGAAAATGCTCTCCACATCCAGAGAAAGAACTATGAAGTCTGAATGCAGATTGAAGCATACTATTTTCACTTTCTTTATTGTATTTTCTTTCTTGTGGTTTTTCCTTTTTGTTCTGATTCTTCTTTCACAACATGACTAATGTGGAAATATATTTAATGTAATTGTACATACATAACATATCAGATTGCTTGCTGTCTTGGAAGAAAGGAAGGAAGAAAGGGAAAAATGTGGAACTCAAATCTTACAAAAATGAATGTTGAAAAATATCTTTACATGTAATTGGGGAGGAAAATAAAATACTATTAAGAGGAAAGAAAGATATATCTAAAGCTATGTGTTTTCTCCCCTATTCCCAAACTCCTTGAGCTCAAGGAAATCTTTTCTTTTCTGTCTCTGCCTTGACTTGCAGTAGGCACTTAATAAATGTTGCTTGATTAAAGATGACTGAGTGAGGCATTTTCTTTAGTTTTATTTACCTAGTTTAGGAACGTGTGTGAGACCACAGTGTGTATTGCTTGTGTAATATAAATATAGAGGGTTGGTTTGATTGAAGGACCTTTCCCAGACATAGTTCGGGGTGGGACAATAGAGAGTCCCATAAGGTTAGTTATTTCAGAATGCTAATCCATTTTCTTATCCTCAGCTCAATATTGATTGAGTCAGCCTCCAGTGCCATGAACTGAATAATCTCGCATCCGTAAAAGGGGAGAACAGTCTAAAAGCTTGAAAGCTTAGTAGTCTCTGGGGAACAAAGATACTAGAGCCTTTGGGGAAGCCCACCCACGTGTACTGGATACACTCTGATGAAATTGTTGGGCTGGTGCCTTATGAGCATAGCACCACCTGGTGGATGAATAACGTATTATACTACCCTTGTTTATTAAGCAATAAAGTGACAAGTGCCTTTCTGTGTGCTTGTAGAAAGCAGCCCTTCAGATATAAAACTAATCTGCACTGGTAAGAGCTAGAGGTAATATTTTTGGGTGTGATCTCCATCAATAAGGGGCACTTCATTTGTTGCATGCACTTACCATCAGTTTCTTTTTGTGTAAAACACTTTGGCATGACAATAAAAGAATCCTATTATAATGAGGATACTCTATAAATAAGACTAAATCCATATTACAGGCTGATGTGTTGTGTCAGCTAGTGACAACACTATATATACAGGTGGATGCAATGCAGTAGAAAGGTGTGCTAGATTCACAGTTAGAGGACCTGGGTTCTAATCTCAGCTGTCATCTAACCCACCTGTATGACCTTGGACAACCCACTTAGTAAATCAATCAGTATTTATTAAGTGCTTACTGTGTGCCAGGCAATTTGCTGAGTGCTAGGGATTTGAAGCAAGGCAAAAACAGTTCCTGGGCTCAAGGACAAACTAATGCGGAGACAGTGTGTAAATACCAAGTCATATAGAAGATATTGAGAGAGGAGATGGAAGGTCATCTCAAAGGAGAAAGCACTAGCAGCTGATAGGATCAAGAAAGGCCTCCTTCCATGTCCTGAAGAGATGGAAGCTAAGAGGCCAAGGGTAAAGGCAGAACTACCATCACAGAAGACAGTCTATTCATCAAGTGTCATATAGGAGGAACAGCAAAAGGGCCAGTGTAGTTAGATGGTAAAATGTGTGGAGGAGTTCGTTTTAAAAGACTGATATGGTAAGAAGGGTCCAGGTTATGAAGTTTTACATTTCAGAAAACTTTATATTTGGATCCTGGAGGTTATAAGGAGCCATTGAAGTTCACTGAGCCGGGGTGTGACACAGTTAGCCCTATACTTTATTGTTTGTTTGTTTTTTCAGGGCAATGAGGGTTAAGTGACTTGCCCAGGGTCACACAGCTAGTAAGTGTCAAGTGTCTGAGGCCAGATTTGAACTCAGGTCCTCCTGAATCCAGGGCTGGTGCTCTATCCACTGTGCCACCTAGCTGCCCCTAGCCCTATGCTTTAGTAGCTGAAAGGAGGATAGATTGGAATGGGGGGGATTTGAAACAGGGATGTCAGTCAGAAGGCTTTTATAACAGTCCATGAGAGTGGTGATAAGGGCCTGAACTAGGGTGGTAGTTGTATGGCTGAAGAGAAGGGCATGCAAAAGGAGACAACCTCAAAAAACAACAACAACAAAAAAGTAAAAATAGTATGGGTCAATCTGCATTCAGATTCCACAGTTGGGGGCAGCTAGGTGGCACAGTGGATAAAGCGCTTGCCGTGGATTCAGGAGGACCTGAATTCAAATCCAGCCTCAGTCAACAACAAAAACAAATCCAGCTTCAGTCACTTGATGCTAGCTGTGTGACCCTGGGCAAGTCACTCAACCCTCATTGCCTTGCAAAAAAACCAAAACCAAAAAAACACCCCCCCACCCCTCCACCCCCCCAGATTCCGCAGTTATTTTTCCTGGATGTGGAGAGCATTTTCCATCATGAGTCCTTTAGAATTGTCTCAGATCATTGTATTGCTGAGGTTTTCCTCTTTTGTTCTGATTCTTCTTTCACAACATGACTAATGTGGAAATGTTTAATGTGATCGTACACAAATAACTATATCAGATTGCTTGCTGTCTTGGGGAAGGGGGAGGGAAGGAAGGGAGGAAGAAAAATTTGGAACTCAATCTTATAAAAACGAATGTTGGGGGCAGCTAGGTGGCACAGTGGATAAAGCACTGGCCCTGGATTCAGGAGGACCTGAGTTCAAATCCGGCCTCAGACACTTGACACTTAGTAGCTGTGTGACCTTGGGCAAGTCACTTAACCCCAATTGCCTCACTTTAAAAAAAATTAAATAATATTAAGACTGAAAAAAAAAAAGGAGAGAATAACTGGTATATGGGTAACCTTCTCCCTCAAGATTTCCATCATTTCCCTTCAGCAAGCTGTTCACCCTTGGAAAGAAGCACCTCCTGAATACAATCGTTACTTGTTTACTTCTCTTTGGAATAATTAATTTATTAAGGCCGGTAAAAAAAATCAACTGCTCTGGTTTTGGCAGAGAACTCCAACAGGCACCCAGATGACTAACATCCCCATCACTACTATATCATGCCACTGTTCCAGACTTGTGGTTTTCTCTGCCTTAATTAAGAAGACCTTTCTCTGGGATATAACTACATGCTCCAGGTGAAGCACCTTATTTAGCTGATTCTGAGTTTGTGTAATGGGGGTGCTGGGGAAGGCTTGCCAATAAGCACCTACTCCTTGAAGCTTTTGCACATATTCCCTATCTGGTTTCAGCCCAAATGACTATATGAAAAGTTGTGGGGGTGGAGGGAGGTATGCTTCTAGCTGTTTGTCATGAGGGGCTGTCACTGTAAGATGAGAAATATTTTCTAATTGGCTGAGAGGCTGGAAAGACTTAAGACTTAGGAGCTGAACTGGAACTGAGTTCCACTGGGACATGAAAAAGGATGACCCAATGATCTCTTTTCCTTCCTGTCTGCTGCTGTTGCTGTCCTTTGTTCTCAAAGAGAACCATAACATCAGTGATGTCATGACTTGCAGTGAATTAGATTTAAGTGAGGGAAGGCTGTGCAAGGTCACCAACTTCACTCTCTCCTCCAGAGCCATCTGGGTCCAGTGGCAAGATATATATCAGGATGATGGGAGATGTCCTGGGATGTTTTTAAGGCAATTGGGTTTAAGTGACTTGCCCAGGGTAACACAGCTAGTGTCTGAGTTAAGATTTGAACTCAGGCCCTCCCAACCTGAGGGCCAGTGCTCTATCCACTGTGCCACCTAGCTGTCCCTTCCTGTCTGCCAGTGAAGCAAGCACCACTATAAACTGCCAGACTGGAGGAGATACTCATCCTTCCATCTGTCTTATGTGTTATATGAGTGCATGGCTCCTCTTTCTTTTGTATTTTTTTCCCAATCTTAATTCAGGAGATCCATCAGTGGTCCCACTGGCAACTGAAGTGAGTAGCAAAGTCCACTAGCAGTAGCAGTAGCCACTGGCATGGTAGTAGCCAATGATAGACACATGCCAGCTATGGATTCTAGCTAATCCTTGGAAGGGAGAAAGGATTTCCATCAACTAGGGGTTGTACTCACCCCTGCTTTTTAGATATGTACCTTGCCACCTCTCCTTCCTCAAGACCTTGTGTATGCAAAATATGACCCCATTTTGGGGGGAATATTACACCATTTGTTCTTTTTAAAATTAAAAAAAAAATTATTTAGAATTTTCCCCAAGTTACATGTAAAAAAGGAAAAATTTTCACATTGATTTTTCAAACTTTGTATTCTTTTTTTTTTAGTGAGGCAATGGGGGTTAAGTGACTTGCCCAGGGTCACACAGGTAGTAAGTGTTATGTGTCTGAGGCCAGATTTGAACTCAGGTACTCCTGACTCCAGAGTCGGTGCTCTATCCACTGTGCCACCTAGCTGCCCCCAAACTTTGTATTCTAAATTGTTTTCCTCCCTCCCTCAACCCTCCCTATGCAATCAAGCAAATCAATGTCATACATGTGCAGTAATGCGAAACATCTTCACGTTAGTTGTTGTGAAAGAAAAACAAACTTTAGAAAGAGGAACAAATAAAATTATACTTCAATTTGTATTCAAATACCATCAGTTCTTCCTCTGTTGATGGTTTGCATTCCTCATACATCCTTCTGATAGCTTCCTGCTAAACATTTCTTTCAGTTACTATTGCTACCTGTATCACCCTCCATCCTATTACACCATTTGTTCTTGTTATACCTTCTCCATAAATCCCTTTCCCAATTCTCTAAAAGTTAATGAAGTTGTGGGTAATATTGTTGGTGCTGGAACCAGAACCAGAACCAAACTCAAACCAAAAATTTAGGAACAAAGTATTTATTGTTTGCCAGGAAGGGAGCCCCACTTGCATCCGCAGAGATTCCCCCAAGGAACAAAAAGACAAAGCTTATGTAGGTTTCAATTTAGATAGGAGGTAAATTGGGTACGGAGTACCACAGGACTGGATAAGGCCTGCTGCTGGGGGCTTGCAGAATAGGAATAGGGAATATGGTATCCCTTGATTGGACAGGACCTTTTGCTGGTGTTAGTAACAAGAAAAGTTCTTCTTCAGGTTAGCTATCTCTTGTAATACTGCCCTAACAGATAGGACTGTCCTTGCTGTTTCAGCAGTAAGGAAGGTTGCAGACAGAGTGGGAGTTGCAATACAAACAAAGTCTCAGGCAAAATTGAGGAAGTGCAGACAAAATTGAGTTGCTTTCTTGGTTACCCACAATTTCCCCCTCTGAGACTATTAAAGAGCTTCGCGACGTTTAAACAATTCCCAAATCAGTATCAATACAAACAGAAATGATAAGCAGCTTACAGAATAGGTAACAGTTGGTCCATAACACACAGAACATTTAATAAGACAAGCAAAATTACAATATAGTGGGGGCAGCTAGATGGAGCAGTGGATAGAGCACCGGCCCTGGAGTCAGGAGGACCTGAGTTCAAATCCGGCCTTAGACACTTAACACTTACTAGCCGTGTGACCCTGGGCAAGTCACTTAACCCCAATTGCCTCACAAAAACAAAAACAAAAAAAATTACAATATAGTGAATAAAAAAAAATTCAATATATCTGTAGTTTTAGGGGTCAAGTCCTTTGGTAGTGTCTGTGGATAGATCAGGGCAGGTTTGTGGAGATATTTCCTTGAACATTTCCAGGTTCCAGGTCACTTGTGAGATTCTCTAGGTAATACTGTTAAAGTATGCTGGTGATAAGACTTAGCATAATTTAGTAAAAACTGCCAAAATCTAATTAGATTGGCCTTCTGGTAATTAGTTCATATGGTAAAAACCACTGAAGCTATGTAACTAAACCTTATAAACAACAGAGCTAGAGACCGAACATCAAAGTAGGCTATGAAATCAGGTACCTTATACTTGTATCCCATTATAGCAATTCAGAGGTGCTGGAGCATTGCAAAAAATGATATTCTTTTTTTAAAATTAGTTTTATGACATATAGTGAAGTGAGCAGAACCAAGAGAACATTGTGCAGTGGCAGCAATATTATTTGATGAAGAATGTGAATGACAACTATTCTCAGCAATACAATGATCCAAGACAATCCTAAAGGACTAATGATGAAGCATACTATCCACCTCCAGAGAAAGAACTAATATTGATTGGACGGACTGAAGTATGCTATTTTTCATTTTCATTTTTCTTTTATTCATGTTTTCTTGTACAAAATGACTGATATGGTAATGTTTTACATAATTGTACATGTATAACCTATATTTGATTGTTTACTGCCTCAGAGAGGAGGGAGGAGAGGGAGGGAAGGAGGGATAAAATTTGGAACTCAAAAACTATAAATAAAAAGGTTTATTTAAAATTTTTTAAACAAATACAGTTTTACCTACCATGGTTAGAGATATTTGCTATGAAAGGAAGAGGGAGGGGCATGGTTATAACATCAGGACTGGTGCTCCAGGCCTAAGTCTAAGGGCACAGAGACTTAACATAAGTATAACAGAATAAAACATCCCCGGTTCTGTTTGATTTCAGGTAAGAGTCATAGTTAACTTTTTGGAATAGTCAATCATACAATATTCACACAGTGTCGCAGACAGGCTCAGGATTAACCAGATGGAAAACATTCTTGTTCAGAAAGGAAATAATACAGTGGGGAAACTAAGTTAAGAGGATCTGATTTTTGCCTATGCTAAAACATTCCCTAAAATGTTCGAGACATAGACATCTACCTGTAGCAGTTCTCAGATCATATTCCCTTTGAGCAGTTTGTGGCATTTCCCTTGAAAGGTGGATAACTGACTTAATGATTATTCAGACATCTATACCTGAATTCAAAACTTAGAACAATATCAAATTACAGTCCCAAGAGGTTTTAACTCAAATAGCAAGTTTCACTAATCACAGCTTAAGGATACAAAAATTATTATTTTTTCTGATGTTGTTAAAATAATAGTTAACAAGAAGTTTACCAGATCTTTTAAAAAATTTCACTCAATTTCCTCCATCTTTTTTTTGAGTTTAATCTCATCTTGGTGTAAAAATCAAGCATTAGAAATTAATCAAATAATTATATTACAGAATTCCAAATTGTGAATATGATAGTTCACTCAAAACCAGAAAAACAATGACCACTTACGGTAAGTCTCCAGACAAAAGTTATCTATTTCTTAAGGGATTGTATATTAAGTCCTAAGTCAAAAAGAAATCATTAAGCTGGAATCTGTTAAGACTATGTTGGTAGGGGTGGGTAGGTGGTGCAGTGGCTAGAGCACTGGCCCTGGAGTCAGGAGTACCTGAGTTCAAATCCGGCCTCAGACACTTGACACTTACTAGCTGTGTGACCCTGGGCAAGTCACTTAACCCCTATTGCCCTGCCCCCCCCCCCAAAAAAAAAGACTATGTTGGTTCAAGATGTAACTTCAATATATACTATTCTGGGTATAATTTCAACTTTTTCATAATCACAAAACACGCAAATCACTTATATACTATAAATATAAGCCTCCCCCACCCCTTATTTTGGTGGTGTTTGTGATGGAAGAGGGGATCTCATTTTCTGAGTAAACCAATTCATTATTTTATAATTTCATAACATTTATCAAGTTCTTTCACAAGGCTGATGAGATTTTATGACTTTGCCCAAGTGGGAGGTCCCAAGGAACCCAGCAAATTTACAAAGGAGGAGATTTTACAAGGTCTTTCCCCTCTCTTTTCCCCTACTATAAGAAGCTTCTCTCTTCTCATGGTCAAGAAAAGTCAATAGTAGGCAAACATATTCAAACTCCAAACCCATTTTTTTCTTCATTTTGGAACTTTACTGATACTATTTTTTCTTTTCTTTTTCTTTTTTTTTTTACTGATACTATTTTCAAACTAGCTTCAGTTCCTATTCCCCCCCACACACACACACACACTTTTTCTCTAGTTAGTGAAATAACCTTCTTCTCTTGCACTAAATAGATCTGCCACTATCCAGGGAGAAGAGTGATGAAAGGTTTAAGAGCTGTGAAACAGTTCCATGTAACTTTCACAAAGTTTTATTCTCATTTTCCTTAAAACAAATTCTACATAGTGGTACCCCCAAAATTACTAAGATATCTCCACATTTCTGTACACATTCAAATCACAATTTGGAAACTTGCAGTAGGGAACTTACATCTCAATCACAAATTTAGCCCTTAGTTTACAATGGTAGGAATTTCTGCAGTTGAAGACAGATTCCCTTCCCTCTCATCTAAGTTGTCTCTTGTTGGCCTCCCACACTGGGCCAGAGTTAGAAATGCAGAGACTTTCTTTTTGAAAGGCTTTCTGAGAAAAGTATTCATTCTTCAGTTGGATTAAGACACAAAACACAGGCAATGATAACATATGGAATATTACACAAATAAACTGAAACAAAGAACAGACACACAGAAGCGTTTGCAAAGTCTTTCCAATTAGTCCAGAGAAGCAAGTTTCTAACCCAGAACCAAATCAAACCAAACCAGACCAGACCACTGGAATTGCATTAGCTTTCTTGACTACCTACAAAGTTCAACGGATGGTTGATTGATAATGGACAGCACACCAGTGGGGCCTCAAGAGCTACACTGTTAGAAGCTACAGCCCTTCAGAATCACCCCTAGGACCAGGAGGGAAGAAATAATAATTGCTCTCTGACAACCCAATCTGCCAGGATGAGTATGAGTTGGAGGCTCAGAGATGGTACAACACTTGGTGTTGTGTGGTGGGAGTGAGAAAAAGGGATCCCAATCCAGAGCTCCAACTCTGCTTTGAACTTAGTAAACAAGGTAAACCCCTTCTCTCTTTCACTGCATCTCTGCTATCACGACCACCATTTACCTTGGACCAGTGCAGTAATGAGAGTTCTGGCTAGCACCTCGTATGGTAGCTGCGGCCTGTGGCTCTGACAAAGCTTAAACAGGGTTTGCTCCACTACTTTCACACCATCATGGGGATAATCTAGGTTTATACTATAAGGCCCCTCCCCATCTATTACCAAGCTTTTTCAGGAATTCATACCCTCTAACTTATACCCAAAGGAATGAGAAAAGCTCTTTGTCCCCTAAGTTACCAGAATCTGAACATGACCCCAACAGATATGTAAAGTACTATGCTGTACAGTCACACAACTTTCATTCAGCTGCCCTGAGCAAGAGTACCCAAAGAATCACTGGTTAGCTTTAAGCTATTGCTTATAGGATCAAATATAAACTCCTCTGGTACCCAAAGACCTTCCCAACGTCTTTTAAAAGATTACGTTATGACCCCCTTCACATGCTCTATTGTTCTATCCATCCTTCTTGCTGTTTCTCAAACCCTACATCATCTGGTCCCTCTCTGCCTTTGCAGAGAATGCACTCCCTCAACCCTTCACCTCTTAGAATTGCTAGGTTCCTCACAACTTGTCTCAAGTCATGCAACCTACTACAAGCTTCCTTCCCATCTGTTAGTTCCTTCCTACCAAAATTACACAGAATTTACTCTGTATATACTTAGGGCTACATGTCATTTGATAGAATGTGATCTACAGGGCAAGGACTATTTCATTTTTTTTGTCTCTGCATCCCTAACACTTCTAAGTACCTGGCACTTAACTGCTTGTTGACTGATTTTAGAGTGGGAAAAGGTCTTAGATCTAGTTTAGTAATCCCTCATTTTACAGGTGAAAAAAACTTGGCTTCAGAAAGATTTACTGACTGGCTTCAGGACAGATCAGGAGGTGGCAGGACTGGAATTAAAATCTTCTTTACAGTGTTCTCCCTCCTCTGCTCAGGGCTTCGAGGGACTATGCCACTCAAAGAAAATGATGGAAAGATCAGTCATTCAAATGTTGTTAAGCATGTTATTTGCAGAGACCAAGGCAAAGCACAGGATAAAATAATCATTTTGCTTTCTTTATGCCCTCAGGTTATGCACTGAAATCTTTTATTTAAAAAAATGACAAATTACAAAAAGATGAAAGAAGCTCTTTTGAGTTTTGCTTGAAGATAGACAACAGGAAAATCAGGAGTCATTTTACATTTACATTTTTAGATTTAGATTTTGTCAAGCACTGCTCCACACTGATGTGAATTGGTTAGCCTATGTGTATAATAATACTAATACTACATGCTCAATTTTGTAAGTCAGTTTTTTCCAATCAACAGGCTCTTGGCCTCAGTCATTATTGTTTTGGGGTTTTTTGAGGGGCAATGAGGGTTAAGTGACTTGCCCAGGGCCACATAGCTAGTAAGTGTCAAGTGTCTGAGGCTGAATTTGAACTCAGGTCCTTCTGAATCCAGGACCGGTGCTTTATCCACTGGGCCCCTGGCCCCAGTCATTATTAACTCCACTTTCTGCTAAGTACAGAAGGGCAAAAGGTATCCTTCTTTACGTGGCCAAAATCTTTCTTTCAGGTAAATCTTAACAGATACGGAAATAAGTAATAGCATTACCTACCAGCCATTTAAAAAAAGTGTCTAAATAGCAAACCAAAGTTTTTAACATTAGGAAGGATGCTTCAATCAAAATCTTTTCTGCAACAGAATCAACATAGTACAGTCAAGTTAAAAATCTGACTGAAGCCATTTCACAGAAAAGGAAAGCAAGAAGGCTATCATTTGAGTGTAGTTTTCCTGGTCACCTGAACCCTTACCAGGGAAAGGCTGCATTGTTTTTGTTTGTGGGGCAATGAGGGTTAAGTGACTTGCCCATGGTTACACAGCTAGCAAGTGTCAAGTGTCTGAGGCTGGATTTGAACTCAGGTCCTCCTGAATCCAGGGCTGGTGCTCTATCCACTGAGCCACCTAGCTGCCCCTCCATTGTCAATTAAAAACAAACCCACACCTAAATATATTTTCCTTCCAGTCTCTAACAATGTACCAATGTTCATTTTAAAATTAAAGTATTAGGAAGGTATCATACCTTACAGTCACCTGCAAGGAAACAATCTTAAAAAGGAAAAAGGGAGGAAAAGAAAAAAATTTTTAAATGTGTTGTTTTGGTTTTTTTTGACTGTTTTCTCTCACAACTAGCCAATATGGGAATTTTCCCATGACTATTCATGTATAACTTATTTTGAATTGCTTGAGTTGTGGGTGGGGGGTGTGAATGGAGTGGGGGGAAGAGAAGTTGGAACACAAAGTTTTAAAAAAATTGCTACAGATTACCTGCTGTCTAGGGGAGCGGGGAGGGAGGGGAGGGAGGGAGAAAAATCTGAAATTGGAAAGCTTGTATAAACAAAAGTTGAGAACTATCTTTATATGCAATGGGAAAAAAATAAAATACTTTATTAATTTTTTAAAAATTGATGTTAAAATTTTGTTTTTACATATATTTTGGAAAATAAAATTATTCAAAATAAAAGGGAAAAGGGATCAAAATGTTTTCAGTGAATTTTTCAAAGAAAAAAGTCTTTTTGCAGTGCAAGTATAACCATTTCCTTAAAAAACTCACAGCAGGGGGCAGCTAGGTGGTGCAGTGGATAAAACACTGGCCCTGGATTCAGGAGAACCTGAATTCAAATCCAGCCTCAGATACTTGACACTTACTAGCTGTGTGACCCTGGGCAAGTCACTTAACCCTCACTGCCCCACAAAAAACAAACAAAAAAACACAGCAGCTCATCATTTAGTTGTTTCATATATGTAAATAAGTTATTTTAGCAAACTGGGTAAAAACCAAAATGTAGTGAAGACCCATTTTCAAAAAATGGAAAATGTAGAAAAGCCCATAGGGCTGGTAGGCTTCAACAGCAACAGTAGGGGTAGAAAAGATCAAATTTCTTGCTACTTTGGCCAAGAATTCATAAATGAGGAAACATACTCTGCCACCTAAATTTTTTTCCAAGTTTGAACAGAGACAGAATAGAATAGATCCGTGTCCCAAATTTTCAGGTTCTTATCAAGAAAGCTGGCTGTCCATCTGTCCTTTTTCTTTCTCTCCTTTTTTAGGTCACTGTGTTTTTCCCCCAAGGAAAAAGAAACAATAGTTCTTCTTAGAAGTTCTTTCATTGTGTTTTAAATGTCAATAATCACAAAAACCTCTGGTTTCTCCTCATCATAGACTTGCATCGCTGAATATGTTATTGCCTTGACTTCAGTCCCCTAAAATGGTAATTAGAGACAGAAAAATAAAAATAAAATTTAAATGGAGAAAAGACAGTAAAATATGAAAACAACATGGCAAAAAGACCAGAAACTTATGCTGCTCTGTTCTTCTCAACTAACCTCCTGCCACTACCTTTCTGAAGCTAGGTGGTGTATTAAATAGAGCACTAGACTTGAAGTCAGGAAGACTTTAGTTCAAATCAGATACTTCCTAGTGTGACACATAACGTCCTCCAGTTTCAGTTTTCTCATGTGTAAAACAGGGTTAATCAAAGCACCTACATCCCAGGGTTCTGGTGAGGATTAAATGAACTAATATTTGTAAAGCCCTTGGCAACCTTACAGTGCTATAGGAATGCTATTGTGATTGCCTCCATTTTTTAATCATCTCCCTGATGTTCATCAGACCTTTACTCTCCCAGTGACCTAATGGCTTCCTATTAGGTGACAGTCAAATTACAGAGCAGTTGTCATGAGCTCAGAGCTCATGGGTAAGCTAGGCTTACCCTTTAGAAAGATAGGATTAGAGAGCTAGAGCTAAAAGTGACCTCTGGGGGCAGCTAGGTGGCACAGTGGATAAAGCACCGGCCCTGGATTCAGAGGACCTGAGTTCAAATCTGATCTCAGACACTTGACACTTACTAGCTGTGTAACCCTGGGCAAGTCACTTAACCCTCATTGCCCCACAAAAAAAAAGAAAAAGAAAAAAAAAGTCACCTCTGAGACCATCTGATCCAACCCCCTCATTTTATAGATGTGGAGACCCAAGCCTGGAGGGGGAGGAGATTGGGGGTTGGAGGGGTGCTAAGTGACCTGGCTCTAGTCATACAGGTAGTAAACATGAAAGGCAGGCAGGATTTGACTCTGACCACAGAGCTGGTGCCCTCTACCACATGGCCTGGCCTCAGAAAACAATGCTTGTCATATGGCTAAAATCATATTATTCTAATAAAACTGTCTAACAATAACCTTTTCAGTCCATACCTTTGATCTCCCTCTACCAAAGTGTAGTTTAGTGACTGCTCTGAATCTTATGGACTTACTCAGAGCTGTGTGGGAGCCCCAAGGTCACCTGATTTACTGAGTCTCACTTAGCCAAGTAGTTTCTAATAAGTGACACTTCTGTAAGGCTTTAACATTTACAACATGCTTCATATACATTAGTCATTTACTTCCAGTCAAGTCATAAATTCTGGGAAAACCTGTCTACTAGGGTGTCCTGTGAATGTGCCTTGTTCATGGTAGCTAACAACATAGAAATGCTTCATTCAAACCTTTTGACATATTAGAAAGGAAAATTCAATCATGCATTTCTTGCTTTGGGTAAAAAACACTTAAGGCTACTGAGTTTTTACATACCTGAGGATGCTTGTTCAAAGAAAACTCTTCTCCCCACCTTAAGAAAAATGAAGATATGGTTAAATCTTGCACAATTTTAGGAATTTCTATTGGACTTTTATATTATAAAATAATAGCTTAAAATTTTATGGTACCATAAAGTTTCCAAAGCTCTTTACATATACTATTAAATCACTGAAATTAAATTACTTCAAAATTATTTGATCTTCATAACAACCCCATGAGGTAGGTGCTACACAGATGAGAAAAATGAGCACAGAGAGGTTGAGTGGCTTGCTCAGGGTCACAGAGCTAACATGTGTCAGAGGGGGGCAGGGGAGGGATAAGGATTTGTATAGCATCTACTAGGTGCCAGGTAGTATGATAAATGCTTTTAAAAAATATTATTTAATTTAATCCTCACAGCAATGCTGGGAGGTAGGTGCTATTATTATTACAGATGAGGCCACTGAGACAAAGCAGACAGACTTGTCAGGATCACACAACTAGTCAGTGTCTAAGGCCGGATTTGCACTCTGGTCCTCCTGACTCCAGGCCCAGTGTGTTCTATCCACCGTGCCACCTAGTTGCTTCAATAAGCACATGGTGGGGTGGAGCTGAGGGCTGGGGGCAGAGAACTGTTTCATGAAGAATCTTGTTTTGAAAGGTCTATTGAAAGTGCCATTCAGGCACTTTGGTCAAATAGTTCTTTTATACCAGACTGATAGGCACTCCTGAAAATACAATGTGTAGGACAGGGTTCTAAATATAGAGGGGTATTGGACAAATGCTGTTTTAACACACACATATCTCCTTAATGAGATTTCAAGTGAAAGGGGAATAAATACCTACTGGCAATTACATGTATAGACAGGGGGTTAGGCTGGTGAATGTGTCTCTCTGGACTAAGGTTTCAATATTCTATTACTTCTCCAAAATTATAAAATGCTGACACCTTTACATACTTTCTTGACTCATCTTTTAAGAGAGGTTCTAGGGGCAGCTAGGTGGTGCAGTGGATAGAGCACGGGACCTGGATTCAGGAGTACCTGAGTTCAAATACAGCCTCATACACTTAACACTTACTAGCTGTGTGACCCTGGGCAAGTCACTTAACCCCAATTGCCTCACCAAAAAAAAAAAAAAAAAGAGAGAGGTTCTAGGGGGCAGCTAAGGTGGTGCAGTGGATAAAGTGCTGGCCCTGGATTCAGGAGGACTTGAGTTCAAATCTGGCCTCAGACACTTGACACTTACTAGCTATGTGACCCTGAGCAAGTCACTTAACCCTCACTGCCCCATGCAAAAAAAATAAAGAGAGAGAGGTTCTATACTGTCTAACTATAACTACCAAAGTTGGCTCCTTGGGATAGCTTGGCATTGTGAATGAAGAGCTGGCCCCAGGACCAGGAAGATGCCTCAGATCTGCCCTGGCTCACCCAGGGCAAGCCCCTTGATCCCTAAGTATCCCAAGTACTTTCTAAGACTATCAGCGGCAGAGAAAGTGGTAACCGGCTTTGGTAGAGCTTCATCATCCAGGAATGCCCTAAACCAATAAAACCACAGATACAGTCCCTGTGGCTCACTCACCCATCAAATGTGTCTTCCTAAGCAGTGTGACCACATCCCCTCCCTATTCAGTGATTCTCAGTGGCTCCCCATCACTGCCAAGATCCAATATAAGATCCTACTTGGCATTCAACATACTTTATAACCTGCCCTCTCCTACTCTTCCAGTCTTCATACACTGTACTCACTCCCTTGTACTCGGCAATCCAGTGACACTGGCTTCCTGGCTATTTCTTTCAGGAGACCTTCACACCATGTATTTTATTATTTTTTTTTGGCAGGGCAATGGGGGTTAAGTGACTTGCTCAGGGTCACACAGCTAGTAAGTGTCAAGTGTCTGAGGCCGGATTTGAACTCAAGTCCTCCTGAATCCAGGGCCAGTGCTTTATCCACTGCACCACCTAGCTGCCCCATTCCATGTATTTTCACTGGCTCTCCATCATGTCTTCCTCCTCATGTCTGCTTCCAACTTTCAAGGCTTAGTTAAAACCCTATGTCCTACAAGAAGTTTTTCCTGATTGTTCTTAATGCTAGTGCCTTCTCTCTCTTAATTACTTCCATTTCAACCTGTCCATAGCTTTTCTATGAATATCTGTTTGTATGCTGTTTCCCTCTTCACACTGTTAACTCCTCGAGAGCAGGAACTATCTATTGCCTTTCTTTGCATCCTCACTGCTTAGCACAGAGTAGGTGCTTAATATATGCTTGTCGACTGACCTAAGCTTGGTCTCAAAGAAGGGATATGTGCGGGGCAGTTAGGTGGCACAGTAGATAAAGCACTGGCCCTGGATTCAGGAGGACCTGAGTTCAAATCCCGCCTCAGACATTTGACACTTACTAGCTGTGTGACCCTGGGCAAGTCACTTAACCCTCACTGGCCGCCCCCTCCACCCCCCAAAAAAGAAGAGATATGTGAACGTACTCTTCTCTTTCTTTTCAACAGGTATGGAACACAGCTTATAAATCCAGATTTGGCTTGTTCTGCTAAATTACTTTTTTCTTCCTCTTCCTTTTCTGTTATTTGTTATAAATAAGGCTCTCCGGGGGGTGTTTCAGACATGTATTGGAGAAGTCAGGTGTTATAAGAACAAAAGAGAGCAAGCAAAATAAAAATGTTTGAAATAACCTATTGCTTACCCAATTGAGCGTAATTTGAAGTTTCTTTGGTCAATAGATAGTACTTTCACTTCCTAAGGAGAAACAGTAGAAGAAGCAGAGTTGTATGTAATAGTTATAGGTTTGTTTACATTACCCAATACCAACATTTCTCAATAAAAAATGATCAGGGTCATCAGAACCTTTCCCTCAAGTGAAAGGAATCCAAATGTTAAGTGACACGGGCAAACCAATTATGCTTCAATCAAAAATTAGGATAATTTTTTCTGAATCAACACCTTTTTACACATTTACATAAATGGTCTCCATTAGTTTAACTTTAAATAACCTATGGACATCAATCTTGAAATGAGTCAACAGTGCAATATGACAGCCATAAAGCTAATGTAATCTTAAGCAGAATTGAGCAGCCCAGTGTCCAGAATTAGCGAGGTCACAGTCATTGCTGTACTTGTCAGAACATATCTGGAGTTTTGGATTCAGTTCTGGGTATTATATTTTACGAAGGTTTTTGATAAGCAAGAGCGTGGGTGCTCTTTGGTGGGTCAAAGGGCAACCAGGTGAAGGGCTCTGAGTTCATGACTTGTGATAATGACTTGAAGAAACTGGAGATATTTAGCTTGGAGAAGAGAAGATTCAAGAATAGAATAGCTATCATCAAGTATTTGAAAGGTTATTACAATGTCATGTGTCATAAAGAAATAGTAAAACATCAGAATCTGCAGCAATGAGTGAAAAACTGCAGAGCCTGCTTCAGGTGTGATGTTGAGAAGCATTTCGAACAAAAGCTCTCCAGAAGTGAAAGGGGCTGCCTCAGAAGATGTAGGTTCTTTCTTCCCTGGAAGCATTCTGACTAAGGCTGGATGCCCATGAATGTCTGTGAGGGTGGAAAGGGGACTCTTGTTTAGGTATAGGTTGAATGAAATGGCTTCTGAGGTGACTCCAACTCTGAGATTCTGTGCTGTGCACAACAAACCCCTTTGCTTACCCGAGGTATGAAGAATTCATTGGCACTAAATTTATAAAGCCACTCATCCAAAAAGTGAAAGAGAAGAGACTGCAGGTCATCTCCTACAAAGTCAAATCACAAAGAGTTATAAATTTGCTGTTCTTCAAATTCAGAAATGATCTTTCCTAGCAGAGAAGTTTGCATCTATCTTATGCTTTGCCTATTGTATATTTATCATACAGCACTGCATACTGATCTACGGGTCATCTTTTTTGCTACATTATAAATTTAATGAAGGGGCAGCTTAGGTGGCGCAGTAGATAGAGCACTGGCCCTGGATTCAGGAGGATCTGAGTTCAAATCCAGCCTCAGGACATTTGACACTAGCTGTGTGACCCTGGGCAAGTCACTTAACCCCAACTGCCTCACCCAAAACGAATAAATAAATAAGCAAATTAATTAATTAATTAGTTGATTAATTAATTTGATGAGGGAAAGAGTCTTATTATCTCCAGCCCCTATCACAATATATGTATAGTAGATGATTGATGGATCAATGCATGAATCATAGGAAAATGACTTTAAGAGCCCCCACATTCTCTACCTTGAGTGAAAATCAGCAATGAATTATATACTGCAGATGTAACATGAGAGGAAGAGTAGGTTTGGCTAATCAATTTGTTTTGGATTTTTTGCTTATACTGTCAAATTTTCTAACATATAAATAACATGAAATGTTGCACATTTACAGCAATTCCCTCTTTGGAAAATGCACTTATTCCTAGAAGAAAAATACATGGAAAAAAAAAAGTTTTAACAGTACCACTTGTGTTTTGGGCTTTTTTACACCATATAGGCCCTTCCCAATATTTTCCCCCAAGTAAGTGTATAAGGCAACTGGTGCCAAAGTGGATTTCTAGTGCTGGTCTAGGAGTAAGGAAGATCTGAATTCAAATCTGGCTTCAGAAACACACGCACTTCCTAGCTGTGGGATCCCAGGGAAGTCACTTAACTTTTGTATGCCTCAGTTTCCTCAACTGTAAAATGAGGATCATAATAGTAACATATCTCCAAGGATTGTATTGAAGATCAAAGTAAAAAGCTTAGCATAGTGCCTGGCACATAGTAGGTGCTTAATAAATGCTTATTCCTTTCCTTTCCCTGACCCATCAAACCCTTCCTTGAAACAAAAACCACTAATAATAACTGATGGAGTGGCCATGTCTAACAGCACATTCATCTTCTATACCCACAGCCTCTGACTCTCTGCCAAGGAGAGGGAATTTAACCCAAATTCTGCCTTTGTTTTGTAAGAAAAGTACATTTTTACCTTCAGCTTCCACTTCAACTGTCTGGAGCGGCTCAACAGTTCCTGTGTCTGTCATGTAACCAAACATGGCCATTGCACACTGCTCAAATGCTTCTTCCAATGTGTCTCCCCAAGCATGTAACCTATGGAAATGGGATCAAGTCATCCCTGCAAAAGAATCACTTCAAGGCAAAGGGATAGCAAACCAGTGTAAGTGCAAAAAGACTAACTGCACTGACATTTGAGTGCTTTGAAACCACTACTTTCTTATTCCAAAGAAACCAAATTGGGCAGAAGAAACAAGGATGAAAGTAGCCATATCCAGGACCTCCCTTTTAGTCTTAATTTAAGTTGTAGATTTTCAAAGGGATACATATATAGTGACTTTATGCCTTCAAATTCCAGTAATACTCACTGTACATCAGCTGTATGATCCAGATCTAGGGGAGGGAAAAATACTAATGAGATACTAAATTTGATGTTCACATAAGATACAAAAATTACACCTACCTCATTGTTACAAAAATGCTAACAGAAATACTATATCACACCATGCTATCAATTTTTACATAGTTCTTTTAAAAGATTTAAATTTATCTGGTTATATGCTATTCAGTAGTTTTATCAGGCAACACATTATAACAGACAGAGTTGGCCTCAGAATCAAGAAGACCTCGATGGATTTAAGTTCCTGCTTCTGCCACATATTGAGGCTGGAACAAGTCATTAATCTCAGTCCCCCAGGCAACTTTCTCAAACTATAAATTGCTAAGAAGGTGTCAATCTGCAATAATAAAGGAAGTTCCTTACCCAGAACTCTGCACTGATGAAATTATGGGTCCAGTTTTAAATTGTTATCAGTAGGTTAAACAAGTCAAACTTGTAACTAAAATAATTGACAATTCCTAAAGGGAATAGCAGGAACTCTGATTTCTCAGTGATTTGGAGAGTATCTAAGAAATTACTATTTCTTAATAAGAAAATTATATAAGTAGTTTTCTGTCATTAGTAAACAACAAAAACATACTACCAACAAGGAAAACTAAATTTGTACTAAGTATCTTCTGGGTACAATGTCATTCAAGGAATTACAATACCACCAAGGAAAACAAATGGAGAAAGCTTTCTCTAAATTTTGCTTTTTCAGACAGAATACTAGAGAAGAAAAACTTCTTATGAATAGAAACCAGATTTTATGTTTTATTATCTTCATAAAAGCATTCAAAGTTACATTTTATAGAATATTTATAGCACATATACACACATACACATATACTCTGATATACTACATAACTTCTATCGTATCTAAAGAGTTCTACTCAAAAGATAAAATACTGAAGTATCAATGAAATAAATATTTTATATATCCATAATGCAGCTAAATTATTTGTCAGAGGAAAGAATAAGAGTAATTTTTGTTACTGTGTTGTTGTTTTTTACCGGGGAAAGCAACATAGTAGGATTGAAAGAGCACTGGACTAGGAATTATAATACTTCCCTTTCTAGTCTCAGTTCTGTCTTCAACTACTTGTGTAAATCTGGTTGTCACTTAATTCCTTTGTGGGTCATTTTCTTTATCTTAAAAATAAGAATTATGCCTTCCCCACTTCACTGGATTGTTTTGAGGTTCCAATTTGTAATGTCTTTCAGACTTGTTACTTTCTTTCCATTCCCACTGTCATCAGTCAGTCCCCCTCCCCCAATTAATTCATCTTTTAGAAACCTCAAAGTGTTATATAATAATAGCTGGAATTTGGCTATGTAAATGAGTTATATAATCATTATCCAGATTATTATAGTAACAGTCTTCTTGCCTCCAATATGTCACCCCTTCTTCTAAACATCCTACAATTAATTCACTGCTAGATTGCTTCTGAAAAATGCTATTTTAAGAAAATTTCTCAATGGCTCCTTATTATCCACAGGATAAAATCCAAATTCTTTAGGTGGTCAATAAATATTATTGAAGAAATGAAATAATGAATGAGTAATATTTATGGGAACGATATTTTAATAGTTCTTTATACCATAACTTTCTTTGAATCAAAAACAGCACCTCAAACAAGGACTAGGATTTTTAGGGCATTCTAAAATAAGTGGAGACCAAGGTGGATAATCATTTTACTCAAGAATAATGAGAAGAAGGGGGAAGCTAGGTCGCTCAGTGGGTAAGGCACCAGCCCTAGATTCAGGAGGACATGAGTTCAAATCCAAACTCAGACACTTGACACTTAGTAGCTGTGTGACCAGGCAAGTTACTTTAACCCTCATTGACCCACCCAAAAAAAGAAAAAATGAGAAGAGTAGGAGACAAAATAGCGCCAAAGTACCCCCAGATCCTCCATTTAAGAAGTCTAGTTATTTCCCACCCCACTGTTCTCCTGCCTTCATTATCTCTCAAAATTCATCATCCTGAAAGACTATATTAACTCTGAAACTCACATCTCCTTAGTACCTCTTTCCCCTGGAGGCCCTACCTCCCTCTGATTGGAGATGGTGGAGGGTGGACATTGGAGATTTCCCAGATCATCCATTTAAGGAAAGGTCCTGGGCAGTCATCTCATAATTCCCCACTAAGCTTCAGGACTTAATCATTCATTAAATAGTGATCACCTAGAGTGCAGGACCTGTTTTTTGCCTTTCTTTGTATCTCCCATGCTTAGTATAGTGCCTAGAACACAGTAGACATTTAATAAATGTTTATTGATTGACAGAGAACCAGCTAAAGCTAAAGAAATAACAGATGTTCATCCATGTACAATCAGGTTGGAAAGAACAAAACACTGGACATTTCCCCCCACTCCTCTTTTATACACATCTGTTAGGTTGTATACAGCTATTGAACTTTTTAGTGGGGATGTGGATATAGCACACAGCTTGGAATTAGGAAGACTCTTCTTCCTAAGTTCAAATCCAGCCCCAGACACCTACTAGCTGTGTGACCCTGGGCAAGTCACTTTACCCTGTTTGCCTCAGTTCCTCATCTGTAAAATGAGCTGGAGAAGGAAATGGCAAACGACTCCAGTATCTTTGCCAGGAAAACCCCAAAATGGGGTCATAAAGAATCAGAAACGACTCAACACCACCACCACCACCACCACCACCACCACCACCTGGACTTTTGTGCTGTCTCCTCAGCAAGACTGCCCTGGAGGTTTTACTTTAACCAGATTTCACCCATCTAAAAAAAATACTAGGAGAGGGGGCAGCTAGGTGGTGCAGTGGATAGAGCACCGGCCCTTCAAGAGGACCTGAGTTCAAATCCAGCCTCAGACACTTAACACTTACTAGCTGTGTGACCCTAGGCAAGTCACTTAACCCCAGTTGCCTCACCACAAAATCAAAACTTTAAAAAAAAAAATGCCAGGAGAAAGAAAACTCACAGAATGTGACTTGTACTAGGCTGAATACTGAATATTTCATACTCTATTTCACACTTTCTATCTAAACTTCTTTACTTGTCTTTCAAGACTCTTCCCTACCTATTTCCTATCATTGCCCAAAAGGTACCAATCATATGTTCCAGTCTGGCTACTTTCCACCCTATTCCACAATTACGCCATGTTCATTTCCCTGCTTTCAATCAGACTGGGATGCTGTCTCTCCTCTCCTCTTGCCTAGTCAAAATCTATCCATCCATACTATTGTGCTGTAAGAAATGATAAGCAGGTGGATTTCAGAAAAACCTAGACTTACATGAATTGATGCTGAGTGAAATGAGTAGAACCAAGAGAACATTGTACAGTATCAACAACATTGTGTGATAATCAACTGTGATAGTCTTAACTCTTTTCAGCAATACAATGATCCAAGACAATGCCAAAAGACTCATGGTGGAAAACGCTCTCCACATTCAGAAAAAGAACTATTGGGGGCAGCTAGGTGACAATGCGGATAAAGCACCAGCCCTGGATTCAGGAGGACCTGAGTTCAAATTTGGTCTCAGACACTTGACACTTACTAGCTGTGTGACCCTGGGCAAGTTACTTAACCCTCATTGCCTCACCAAAACAAACAAACAAACAAACAAAAGAAAAAGAACTATGGAGTCTGAATGCAGATTGAAGCATACTATTTTCACTTTCGTTGTTGCTTTTTTTTGTTGTTTATTCTTGTATTTTTTTCCCTTTTGTTCTGATTGTTCTCTTACAACATGATGAATGTGGAAATATGTTTAATATGATTATAATATATAACCTATATCAGATTGCTTGCTGGCTTTGGGACAGGAGAAGGGAAGGGAGGGAGGGAGAAAAAACTGGAACTCGAAAAATCTTTACATGTATATTAAAATTTTTTTTTAATAAAATCAAATTAAAAAAAACAAACTATGCATCCTAACTCATGTTCCACCTCTCCCAAAACATTTGCCCTAACATCTTCACTGATCTCCCTCTTAGATAAACTCTAATAACAACCTACAATTTTAACACTCAATTAACCTATTATTGTACTACTTTCTAATTCTTTCATGCATACTGGTCCTGGGTTCCCAACTAAACCATAAACTCCATGTCCTCATCTGTAAAATGAGGGGGTTGGACCAATGACCTTTCAGGTCCCTTTTAACTTCAAACCTATGATCCTGTGACTCTTACCCCAAAGCCCTAAAAGAACCATAAATGTATATAGTGTACACATTTATATTTAATATACACTTAAGCTCAAGCTTTAAAAACAAGAAAAGGGGAAAAAAGCTCTGTAAAATTGGGTCCCAAGATACCAATGATACCTTGCTTATATAGTACTAGAGACATCTGACATTTACTTACAACTCTGTGAGGTAGATAGGGTACTAGTATTACCATTTTATAAAAGAGGAAACTGAGGCTAAGAGAGGTTAAGTGGTTTGCAAGGATAACACAAGTTTTCCACTGAGTCTAGATTTCTTGACTAGTAACCCTAATTCCATTCCATTCAATACACCATACTAATGGATCAATGGGCCATATAATTTCACAAATAAGGAAACAGAGGAAAGGCTACGGTAACTTTCTCAAGATCATACAGGTAATAAGTAGCAGAGAATGACTCAAATTCAGGTCCTGCTTCCCGATCCTATGTTTCTTTTCTTTTCTTTTTTTTGCGGGGCAATGGGGGTTAAGTGATTTGCCCAGGGTCATAGAGCTGGTAAGTGTCAAGTGTCTGAGTTCGGATTTGAACTCAGGTCCTCCTGAATCCAGGGCCGGTGCTTTATCCACTGCACCAACTAGTTGCCCCAGATCCTATGTTTCTTTTACTGTGTCATTCTATTTATTCATGAATTAGAATTCATTTGCCTACTTCAGGAAGACTTCACCGCACCAAAGTTAGTATCCAAACTTTGATTTCCTTTCTATGCTATTTAGAAACTGAACCCAAGTTGTTCCACAACTCAAGGCTTTCCCCTCAACTACATGACGTCGTGAACGGCAGCTGGAAAAGATCTCAGAGCGTCTGCAGAAGGAGTTTGGGCTAAATCGCCTCCGAGGGCCCTTCTGATTCTAAATCTACGCTGAGGCTCAGAGAAGGGAAGGGCCTTGTCTGCGGTCACAAGCGACCACGAAACTGGGCCCGGACGTCGGACAGCGCACAGTTGAGGAAAGAGCACCGGACTTGAGCGTGTGACTCTGGGCGCTTTCCAGGACTCAGGCTACCCCTCGGGAAAAAGGGGGTGCGGTGAGATGATAGCAGCCAAGGTCCTTTAGTGGTGAAGGGCCCGTTCTCCACCCTGAGAAGGCCTCCCCCGCTAGGATGGCCCAAAATCCGAGAGAAAGCGAACTCACACTCGTATTTCCGGGTGGCCGGGGGGTACTTGGCCTTGATTGCCTTTTGAGCTTCATTCAGGTTGTAGTCCCTCACGTCTTCGCTGTCCAGAGCCATGGCTATTCAGTCCGAGGCTCCACTTCCGCCCTTCGCCGGCGCAGCTTCCGTCCGGGGTCACCGCCCCGCGACGCGTGCCCTTAAAGGGCCAGGCCTCAGTTCTTGCCATACTTTTAGCTACGGCCGCTGGCCCTACATCCTCTAACGTAGTAGGAGGAGCTGACCCATGCGGCAGTGGGGGTTAAATGAGTGCCCCAGTTCTTACACCGCTGTAGGTCTAGGTGAGGATGCCTTCACCCCCGAGGAAAGAAGCTGGCCTTCCCTCAGTAAAGGGTCCCACGTTCCCTCTCATTTCAATGGAGGGGGGTCCTGGGACTCTCCCGTCGAAGGAGGTCAAAGCCAGAACCTCGGGTGAGCTTTAATGGAGTTTGACTTAGGAAAATGGCCGGCTCCCAGGGGAAACTTCGAGCCTCCCCATTTTCCAGCTTCCCCCTCCCCCCCTCACCCCACTCACGTGACCACCAGCCGTTTTCCCGGGCGGCCGGGCTGCGCGCGCTCGCCAATCTCCGCAACCCGACAGCGCGGGGAGAGGAGGAGGCGGGACCGAGCCGTGGGGGGAGGGGTAGACCGCGATGCCGAAGCCGGCTCGCGGCGGCGACGCGCCTTCCGATTGGCCGTCGCTGGGGAGCCCTCCTCCCAATTCCTCCCCTTTTTCGTCTCGGCCTGTTTCGATTGGCCGCCGTTGGCGCGAAGGTGCGCGGCTCGGGCCACACGCAGGGGCGGCAGGAAACAATAGAGGCCGCGCGCGCAGAGCGAGCGCCCTCGAGCCCTCCCCATCCCCCACCCCTTCACCCTCACCCCCCCCTTCGCGGTGCCGCGACCCCGGGAACCCCCGGCCCCCTCCGCCCGTCATTCCGTCCGTCAGCTTCTCCGCCCGCCATGGCCGACAAGGAAGGTGAGGGGGGCCGGGGGAGGGAGGGGATCGAGCGCGGAGGAGGGGACCCTATCGGCAGCCCAAGCCGGCCCTCCCCGACCCGGGGAGGGAAGGAGAGGTGTAAGAGGTGGTCCTCCCACCCCGCGGCCTCCGGCTCTCCCCGGTGTTGCGGCACTGCCATTCTCTCGCAGGCCTCTCCGCCTCGTCTACGTGTCCGTCCCCAGGAAGGAGGCCAGGGGTTGGCGCTGCCCGACCTGGGGCTGGGGGGAGGGGTGCGCTGCAACGAGTTCTGGGCGATCGTGGATCCCATCCCACGCTTCTTAAAGCTGGGGAAACTGAGGCCGAGCGAGGGCACGGGACTTCCCCAAGTTCACCGAGGTAGCGAGCAGCAAAGGCAGACTAGGAACACAAGTCTCTTCTTATAGATCTGGGATTTGCCCAGACTCACGACGCTGCTCCGCTGGCTGTGTGACCTTGGACGAGTGGTTTAACTTGGAAAATTCGGTTTGGGATTTGGGGTCTGACGATCTCAGGGTCTGCTCTTTATTTTTCGGCTTCCGTGCCAGCTTCTTAAATAACGCTCCTAAAACACAGGTGTGGTTGTGAATCTCGTGTTGTCCGTGTACTTCTGCGTCTCCCCAGTCGCCACTTGGATAAAGTTCGAATTCCTCGCTGACATTTAAATCCCTTCTTGATCCAGCCCCAGCTTAACCTTTCCGACGATTTTCACTGTTGAGCTTCTTTTAGCATCTGTGTTGGAGCCATCTTTAACCTATCTACTCTTCTGATGATGTGTTTCGTCTCTCGGAACTTTGGCGTTCTCGGAACTTTTGGCTTTTACCAGAATGCACTTTCCTCAACTGGATAGCTGAGAATTCGTGACTTCTTATCAGGTTCCTCATAGGTCCTATCTCCTACGAGAAGCCTTTAAAAATGTGTAGTCTGAACTTAACAAACATCAAATAAAGTGGACGTTTCTGTATGTATGGTAGAACTGAACAAGCTTTTCCTGATCTCCCTGGCTCTTAGTGCTCTTTCTAACTTGATATGTTATATCTGCTTACCCTCCAAGAATATTAACTTCTTTTTAATCTTTGTATCCTTAATGCAACTGAAACTGGCTCTGTTCCATTTTTTTTTTCTTGCTTTGACTCCAGTTACTCATCTGGAAAAGGAAGGGGCTGAATTCAATCTCCAGAAAGCTTTTTTCCTCCTTAAAACCCATGAAATAAGCCCTGGAGTTAGTCCCAGTCCCATACAAATGGAAGAGGGGGAAAGTTTGGAGGGATCATATATGTACAAGAGGCTGGCACCCTCTCCCTCTCAAGCTGCCTGAGAACAGAAATGTGTGCAATGGATAATTTTTATCAAAGTACTTATATCTCGAGGTTAATTCCATTCATTTCTTTTTATTTTTTAGCAGCCTTTGATGATGCTGTAGAAGAACGAGTGATCAACGAAGAGTATAAAATATGGAAAAAAAATACTCCTTTTCTCTATGACTTAGTGATGACCCATGCCCTAGAGTGGCCCAGCCTGACTGCACAGTGGCTTCCAGATGTAACCAGGTGATTCGACTATCTTAATGATTTAAAGGGATTAGGAGTGGCATCAAAATAATAATAGCTTTTATAGAGATTTTTACTTGCAAAAAGCTTTACAAATATCTCATTAAAACACAACTCTGAGAAGTAGGTGTATTATTATCCCCATTATATAGATGAAGAATCTGAGGCAGAAAGTTAAGTGACTTGCCTGGGGTTCCACAACCGGTGAATGTCCCATGCTGGATTTGAACCAGATCTTCCTAACTCTGTGTGCAGCAGTTTATCCGATGTACCTAGCTGTCCTGCATTTGAGGATATGGTCTGCGGGAAAAAAACAAATTTCTTTTTGCCACAGTAAGGATACTGCCATTGAATGGATGGGGACTACATCCATTGTCCTCCCCCCCAATAACTTAGGGAGGTGGTTTAGCAAAAATAATAATAGGGCTTTTGGGGGGGGGTTCCAAGACTTCCAAAGTGCTTTACATTTGTCAGTCTCATTTGATCTTGACAGCAGCCTTTTGTAGTAAATTCTCTTCCCCATTTCACTGGTGAGGAAACTAGGGCTAAGTGAGATTAAATGTAAGTGCCTGAGGCCAGATTCTGACTCTGCCCGGCACTCTATACTACCCCACCTAGCTGTATCTAAATTGGTTGATGGTTATTTATGTGTGTGACTGGTCACATTGCTTTGTTATTCCTGTGTGTGGAAAGATAGAAACAAAATAATTTGGGTAATTCCACACAAGTTAGCACTACTGTGAACTGTGTGCTAATCTAGAAGAAATACTTTTACCTTTATTTTTTGGTGAGCTGAGTAGTCATCTGAAAGTTCTAGCAAACTGAAGTAGGGAACCATGGATTTGGAGGAAGACGACCCTGTTTAGAGTCTTGGCTTTACCACTTAACACTTGTGGGACCATGGGCAAATCACTTAGTCTTTCTCATTAGTAAAATGAAGTATTGGTCTCAGAACATCTCCAAGTTCCTTCCTAACTTTTAAGTCTTAATAATTTGGAAAGCCCTAACGAGGAGGCCTCCACATGCAGAAATAGTGCTTGCATTTAGTCAGCATAATAAATATATTTGTGTGTTTAAGATCTTAAAATAGGTTTTAAGATATTATCAGCCTTCAAAAAATGTTTCTAGTCTTTACTGTATTAGTAGCATAGCAGTAGATCTCATTGCCTTTGTGTGTCTTAGGAAGTATAGTACTTAAAGCTGTAGGTCATAAACATTTTACTTATCTTGTTTCTTTTAGAGCTAATGTAATTTCTTATAGCATTAGCAGACAGTGGTAGTACTCCAAATACTGGACTTGGAGTCAGAGACTTGGTTTCAAATTCTGCTGTTTACACTAGTTTTGTGCTTGTTGTCAAGTCATGTAACTTCTTGAAGCCTCAATTTCCTGATCTGTGAAATAAGGGATAATAGTATTTACCTTCTTATGACATTTGAATAAAATGTTGGCAAAGCAATTTGCCAAACTCAAGTATTAGATAAATGCAGCTGTTACCGTTATTGTTGTCCTTGTTATAGGCCTTGGCCTTATTCTCATTTGTCTATCTACAGATATTTAAAATACATTTATGTTTGTATGGTTTTTAAGAAACATTTTTCATTTAACAGTAGTTTTTCATTCTCATCCTATATAACATGTACTCAAATGTGTACATACTATATCTTCCCAGTAGAAAGTAAACTTCCTGAGAATAGGAACTATTTCACTTTTGTCTTTTGAGGAACTTTGCTGAAGATACACATAGCAGCTGCTTAGTCTTAGGGTCCCTGGGGCTGAGTGGGACCCCCAGTAACCATCTAGCCCAGGGGTTCTTAATCTTTTTTGTGTCTTGTACCCCTTAGGCAGCCTAATGAAACCTCTGGACTCCCCAGAACTGTATAGATTATTTTAAATTTACAATCAAAGAAACTGCCAAATTTCATTTAGATATTAGTGAAAACAAAGGTGTAATTTTTTTCCTTATCCAGAGTTACAAACCCACTGAAATCTATTTGATCCAGTTCAGACTCTTTATAGCTGAAGAAATGGAGCCCCAAGGTGACTTGCCTCAATTTTACAGTTAATAAATGTTAGAGGCAGTGTTTGAAATAAGTGCTTCTCATTCCACAGTCAGTAAGTAATCTGTCCATCTGCTCAGTAGTCTATAGTTGTTTGTGTTGAATACCACCAAAATAGGTATCTTCCTTCCCTGCCCATCTCCATTTTGCAGAGGTAGGCTGGCTCTTTAATTCTAGCCTTGCTGATTTTGATGAATTCAGAAGTGGTTGAATGTTTGATCTGAAGAATAAACACTAATGATTCAATGTCAGCTTGGAAGATGACCTCTAGCTGACTGTCCTAGGATCTCTTTGGGTATATTGTTTAATGTTTAATTGTTTAATGACTTGTATAAAAATATGGCATGTTTATGTGATTTGTGGAAGACACAATCACAGAGGGGTAAGTAATGCGCTAAATGGAATCAGAAGTCAAAAAAACCTTGGAAGTATAGAACATTGGGCTAAATCTAAGATAAGTGCCTACTATGTGCCAAGCACCATGCTAAGTACTGGGGATAGAAAAAAGAGGCAAAAAGCCCTCAAGGAGCTTTACAATCTAGTGGGTAAGACAACATGTAAACAAATATATATATATATATACAGGATAAATCAGAAATGATTAACAGAGGGAAACATGGAAATTAAGGGGATGCTATAGAATGGGATTTTAGTTGAGACTTAAAGCCAAGGAGGTCAGTAGTCCCAGTGGAGAAGGGAGAGCATTTCAGGGATGGAGGATAGCCAGAAAGAATGCCTGGAGGGGTGGGGCAGCTAGGTGTCACAGTGGATAAAGCACTGACCCTGGATTCAGGAGCACCTGAGTTCAAATTCAGCCTCAGACACTTACTAGCTGCGTGACCCACTTAGCCCTCATTGCCCTGCAAAAAAAACCCAACAACCCAAAAACCAAAAAAAAAAAAGAATGCCTGGAGCTAAGAGATGGGGTGTCTAGTTCAAGGATCAGGCAGGAGGCCAGTGTCACTGGATTGGAGAGTACATGTTGGGGAAGTAAAGTGTAAGTTTAGAAAGATAAGAGGTGGGTAGATTTATGAAGGGCTTTGAATGCCAAACAGCTGATTTTTGTATTTGCTCCTAAAGGCAATAGGAAGGCACTGGATTTTAAGAGGGTGTGTGATGCATAATTGGACCTGTGCTTTAGGAAAATCATTTTAGTGGCTCAATAAAGGATGGATTGGAGTAAGGAGAGACTTGAGGCAGGCAGACCCACCACAAGTTATTTCAGTAGTCCAGATGTGAGGTGATGAGTATCTGTACTAGAGAGGGGGCAGTATCATCGGAGAGAAGTGGGTGGGGAGGGCGCTTATTTGAGAGATGTTGAAAAGATGAAATAGAAGCCTTGGCAATAGAGAAGGTAGGTTGGGTGGGAGGGTGAAGTTAGAAGGAAAAATACTGTTCAGTCTTGGACATTTTGAGTTTAAGGAGTTCTGGTTTTGACATTATTGAGTTTTAGATGTCAGCTGGACTTCTAGTTTGAGATGTCTGAAAAACAGTTGGAGATTCAACATTGGAGGTCAGCAGAGAGATTGGGGCAGGAAAGTTTGATTACATCAGCATAGAGATAGATGATCATCGGACCCATGGAAATTGATGGGATCTCCAAGTCAAATAATATAGAGGGAGAAGAGAAGAGGACTCAGGACAGCACTCTGAGGGATATCTACAATTGGAGGATCCAGCAAAGGAGAGGAGTTGTCAACAGTGTCAATGGCTACAAAGAGAATGAGGATTGAGAAAAGATCACTGGGGGCAGCTAGCCGCCCCTGGAATCAGGAGTACCTGAGTTCAAATCCGGCCTCAGGCACTTGACACTTATTAGCTGTGTGACCCTGGGCAAGTCACTTAACCCCCACTGCCCTGCAAAAAACCAAAACCAAACAAACAAACAAATCCAGTGATCTTTTCTCTCTCTCTCTTTTTTTTAGTGAGGCAATTGGGGTTAAGTGACTTGCCCAAGGTCACACAGCTAATTAAGTGTCAAGTGTCTGAGGCCGGATTTGAACTCAGGTACTCCTGAATCCAGGGCTGGTGGTTTATCCACTGCGCCGCCTAGCCACCGCCAAGATCACTGGATTTTAACAACTAAGAGATCATTAGTAACTTTGGAGAAAGCCCTTTTGGTGGAATGATAAAGGCAGAAGCCAGATTGTGAGGTGTTAAGAAGAGAGTGAGAGGAGAGAAGGTGGAATCGCCTATTGTAGATAGGCTTTTTGAAGAGTTTAGCCACAAAGGGCAGAAGAGATAGAGGACTATAGTTAGCAGGGATGGCAGGATCAAGTGGGGTTAGCCCTGAGAAGGAATAAGGCCACTTCATCATGTGAGTCAACAGTGGAAGAGGAGTGAGTGGGAGAAGGTTTCTGAGTGAAGGGAGATAAGGCAGGAAGGAAGAGGGAGCTCATGGTGAGTGGCCTTGATATTTTTTCTGTAAAACAGGCAAGGTTCTCAGCTGAGTGAGAAGGGGAAGAGGAGCCATGGGAAGTCTGAGGAGGGATGGCAAGATTTGGAAGAGCCACTGAAGGGAGTGGGATGGTGATTGATAAGAGGTGTGCTAGCATTGCTTAGCTGCAGTGCAGGTCCAGTTGAGGTTCTATAACAGATCTGTAGTGGGCCTAGTCAGAACAGTTACGTGATTTTATTGTTCCACCTTTGCACAGCAACACATGAATGGTTGGAGTGATTGAAGGCTCAAGCTTAAGCAGGCATGATCAGGAATATGATCAACGGGAGAAGGATTCAAGAGAGGACAGGATAGGCTTGAATTGATCCACCAGGAAGTCAAGATGGGGAGAAGAGTAGAGTGGGGAATAAAAGGGAATGAATTGGGAAAAAGCTGAGGGGTCATGGGGTTGGCAATTACTGTGCAGATGAGAGGAGGACTGTATGAGGGAAGGCAGAAGAAGAGGTGAAAAGCTAGTAGACTATGGTTGCATAAGGGGATTTCAGAATTCTTGTTCATGGAGGTGCTAGGAGGGTCAAGGGTATGACCATCTTTGTGTATGGCTAAGCTACGGTGGGGGAGTAGCTCATGGGAGGTGAGGAGATCAAGGAACTGAGTAGTTGGGACTTTTGAGGGAGAAACATGTATGTTGAAGTCCTCTAGCGTGAGGGCAGGAGTTGGAGAGGAGGGGGAAAGCGTAAGGCAGGTTTTGAACTCTTTGAGGAAGGAAAGGGAGTGAGCTGTGGGTCTATAGACAATTTCGATTGAGTGGTAGATATGAATAGCATGAGCCACAAATAAGAGGGGTTATTGAAGATAAGGGGAGAACTAGAAAGTGGCAGTGGGCAGCCAGTGGGATAAATATACTGGCTTGGGTTAAAAAAAGCAGCTTCACAGATAGAAGGTGGGAGAATCATAGCCAAATGGCGCTTCATCTTTTAAAAAATCTAGAAGTCTTAGCAGATTATAAGTTTGATATGAATCTGTAGTGAGATGGGAAATCCAGAAAATGAATATAATATTAGTCTGCTTTAAGAGAGACCTCACTTCCAAGAATAAGAGGCTATCATAAGCCTCCATTGTTAACCCACATCTGGAGTATTGTTCAGTCTTAGGCATCACTTTTTGGGGGGGGGGTGAGGCAATTGGGGTTAAGTGACTTGCCCAGGGTCACACAGCTAGTAAGTGTCAAGTGTCTGAGGCCAGATTTGAACTCAGGTCCTCCTGACTCCAGGGCCGGTGCTCTCTCCACTGCACCACCTAGCTGCCCCAGGCACTACTTTTTAGGGAAGATACTGATAACCTAGAGAAGGGAGAATAGTATGCTTAAAAACCTCATTTGGGTCTGTGCAAAAGGGTGATTGACATGTTTAGTCGAGAGAAGAGATTTCTTTAAAGTTCATTGTAATTAAAAAAAAATTTTTCTTAACAATGCCATGCATTTGAAGACCTGTCATGTGGAAGAGGGATTAGATTCCTTCCTGCCCTCAAGGATAAACTAAGAGCGATGTATAAAAAGGAAGACATGGATTTGCTATACAGAATAACAACAACCTAAAAGTGAAATAGGACAGGGGCAGCTAGATAGCGCAGTGGATAGAGCACTGGCCCTGGATTCAGGAGGACTTGAGTTCAAATCCAGCCTTAGACACTTGACACTTACTGGCTGTGTGACCCTGGGCAAGTCACTTAACCCCAACTGCCTCACCCCCCAAAAAAAAAAGTGAAATAGGGCAGTGAGGTGGTAAATGGATGGGGTACTCAGCCTGGAGTCAGGAAGACTAGTCCCAATCTGGCCTCAGACAATTTACTGGCCATATTACCCTGAGCCAAGTCACTTAACCCTATTTACCCCCATTTCCTCATCTGTCAAATGAGCTGGAGAAGGAAATGGCAAGCCACTCTAGTATCTTTGCCCAAAAAAACCCCAGATGAGGTCACGAAGAGTCAGAAACAACTGAACAAAAACCAAAAAGGAAATAAGAGTATCTTAAGAGGTAGTGAGTTAACATCTTACTGTACATCTTTAATCAAGGGAATGTATCTTAAACTCGCTGAAAGTCTATAATTCTTTCCCATTTTGAGAAATTGTTCTTTGTTTAATGCACGAACCCTTATGCATTGGCTTCTTCAGTTCTTCCCAAATAACTTTCATAAAGTCAGAATATTGTTCAGAGTACCTGCCATGTGCCCACCACTATGGAAGATTCAAAAGAATAATGTATGGATAGCCTGGAAGTATTCCCCACCCCCAACACACATGCACATTATGTTTTTGTCTTTTGCCTAAGTTTAAAGCATCCATTTCATAGACTCAGTAGTTAGAGATTAATCAGAGTAACCTGCTTTGCTTTTGCAGACCTGAGGGGAAAGATTTCAGCATTCATCGACTTGTCCTTGGCACACACACATCTGATGAACAGAATCATCTTGTGATAGCCAGTGTGCAACTTCCCAATGATGATGCTCAGTTTGATGCCTCTCACTATGACAGTGAGAAAGGAGGTAAGTTCGCAACAAATTCTGCTTCCAGCAATACAGATTTTGTTTCATTAATATTTGCAAGGACAGTGGGAAACACACTTAAAACAAAAGGTCTACCTTAACTCTTCTCATCAATACAACGATCCAAGACAACTCCAAAGGACTCATGATGGAAAATGCTCTCCACATCCAGAAAAAGAACTGTGGAATCTGGATGCAGATGTAACCAAACGCTTTCTATTTTTCTTTTTTGAAGTTTTTCCCTTTTTTTCTGATTCTTCTTTCACAATATGACTAATGCAGAAAAAACTTTTTTTTTAAAGTAAAAGGTCTACTTATATTTGAAATAAGATATACTAGTAATTCTATAGACTGGGAAAGCAAAATATACTATATCCTTGTTGGTTTATAGTAGAGTGAGAAGTGTACTTATGTCCACTTGAATGTACCTTTCTTTACCTGACCCATTACCTCTGTCCTGAAACTGATGCACCCCCCCCAACACACACACACCCCCCAACACCCAACCCTAGCATAATGATAGTGGTAGATGAGAGAAGGAAACAGAAAAGAACCTAGATATGTACTTTTGTTTGGTGTTCTTTTTGTTAAATGGTGTGGCTTCGCAGTATAGGAAGGGTTGGTAGGTGTGCTGGCACCCCTTTTTAACCTGTCTTGAGTTTTCATATTAAGCAAGAGGTACAAGCCAATATGCTATCGTTTTCTTTCTTTCCACTTTATATTATCAAGCTACAATGAAGGAAATATGAGTTCAGCCATCTGTTTGGATAGGAGCCTTCTAATGAAGTGGTACGGAGATGCCGTTGGTGCTGTGAGTTGATAATCTATGACAAGGAACTATTCTGTACAAAGGAGGTTAAGTTTATAAGGAAAATATGATGTTGTATTCATTAAAAGTCAGCCATTGGGACAGCTAGGTGGCACAATGGATAAATCACTGGCCTTGGATTCAGGAGGACCTGAGTTCAAATCCAGCCTCAAACACTTGACACTAGCTCTGTGACCCTGGGCAAGTCACTTAACCCTCACTGCCCTGCAAAAAAAGAAAAAAGTCAGCCATTCGACTCTATCTTATTATTAAGCATAAGATTTTCAGTTCTTCTGGTGTGCTATATTAGCACCTTTTCTTTGGGAAAGGAAGAAGTTGAGTTATTGGCAAAGGACTGAAGATGAACTTACATACTCCCCTTATTGCTAGTCTGAATGTTACATGTGGTGTATTGATCATAAGCCATTCTTTCATCTAAGGCATATACCTTCTACTCTAGTTGTTTGCTAGGCATTTTTTGGTCAGGATAGTTGTGCAACTTGACTTTTCGTTCTTTGATGAGCAGTGTGCCGGATGCAAAGGGAACTCTGATCAAGGTCTGTGTGTGTCTTGGTCATGGGCCACTGGCCAAAGCAAGTTTGTTATCAGCTGTGCCTGAAAATTGTTTGGAGGTGAGCTCTGCCAAATTGGCATTTTTGTAGTCCTACATGTGTTTTTTGTTTGTTTGTTTTTAGTGAGGCAATGGGGTTAAGTGACTTGCCAGAGTCACACAGCTAGTAAGTGTTAAGTGTCTGAGGCCAGATTTGAACTCAGATCCTCCTGACTCCAGGGCCGGTACTCTATCCACTGCACCACCTAGCTGCCCCTCCTACATGTGTTACATGTGTTTTCCCAGAGTTTCTTTTACTTGTAGTTTATTCGGCCTTTTATTCCTTTTTCCCCCTCCTGGTTTTTGGAATTATATTCTAGTTTCTCATTGTGGTGTAGAAATTGAGTTCTTGATAGCTCGGCCGTCAGAATGCAAGCCCTAATGGTTTTCTAGTGGATTCTGGCAATGAGCCAAATTAGCTACGTGTGCATTCATTTGCTAAGTGAACGTTTATTAAGTCCTTTTTCTGTGCTGGAGCCTGGAGTGATATAAAGACAAAACCATAGAGCCCTGTCACAGGCATTAGATTCTCCTGGGGAAAATGTACACCGACCAGTAGAGGCAGGGGGAGAGGAAGGACACCAGTAACAATCAGGATGGTGTTCAGATAGGACGTGTCACTTGAGTTCACTGAGTCTTGAGAGAGAATCTGAAGTAGAAATCAAGGAGCTCAAGAACATTCCAGTCATGGAGAACAACCTGTAAAAAAAGACCCAGACAAGGGAGGTGGCATGTCATGTACCAGAAGCAGTAAGAAGGCCAGTTTGACTGGGTCATAGAGTGAGTGAAAGGGAGGAAGCCTGAGAAGGTAGGCTAGAGCCCAATTATGAAGGGCTTTGAATGCCAAACTAAGGAGTGGCATTGGGGAGCTACTGGATCTTTTAAGTAGGGGGACGGCAAAGCAGGACTGTGCTTTTTAGTATCTTTTTTGGAGCTATGTGGAGGATGAATTAGAGAAGGAAGAAACTGGAGGCAGGAAGACCAGTCAGAAGGCTGTTAGAATAGTATAATAATGAGACCCTGAACTAGTGTGGAAGCTGTATTAGGGAAGGAGGGCATGGATGAAAGACATTGTAGAGATAGAATTGAGGGAGAGTAGAGGATGACTGATATTACCAACCTAGGTTACTAGAAGGTTGGGGCAGCCAGATCTGAGGTCAAATATGACCTCAGACACTTACTAGCTGTGTGACCCTGGATGAGTCACTTAACTCCAATTGCCTTAAACCATCCAGGGCCTACTCCAGTCATCCTGGTGTATATCTTGTCACTGGACCCAGTTGGCTCTGGAGGAGAGTGAGGTTGGTGACCTTGAACAGCCCTCCCTCACTTAAATCTAGTTCAGACATCACCCCTATGTCATGGTCCTCTTCCGGAATGAAGAACAAACAACCACGAGAAGTTTGGTAGTACCCTCAAAAGATAGAGGGAATTTGGAAGGGAGGGAAAATCTTCAGCAGAACATTGGATACCATGTGATGATTATTTAAGGGAAGAATTTTAGCTTACATGTATAATAATTATGAGACCTGATACAGTACAGAGGAGTTGTAATCTGCCTAGATGAAGGGAATATCCACACTGATAGCACTTGTCTTTAAAAAAAAAGAAAAAAGATAGAAATATTGCAGTGTCCTAGTTTTTGTATTTTAGAATAAAAATAGGCATTTAGAGCATTATAATGCTAGAAGGGTAACCTATGTTTTACTGGCACCAAAACAAAACCTTTAGGTTTCTTTCAGTGGTGCTTCAAACGACCATCCAAAAGTCGGCAAGAGATTTTTAGAATAGACGAGGTTTAAGAGATGGAACAGATTCTCATGTCCTCGTGGTCTTAACCACATGTATCTTTCACTTTCTCCTGCTCTATATTTGCAGTACATATACCTTGGTGATTCTAGTTGAGCTTCCTTATAATTAAACTAGCTTCTTGGATGGCTCTAAGGAGGGCAGCTTCTTACCATCTCCCAAAGCAACCAACTTGAGTCTTGTGGGCTCTCTCCAAGGTCCTGCAGTTGGTTAATGAGGAAATAGACTAAGGGATTGATGCCTATAGCTTGCTTGACCCCCATTTGATTTCAGGTAAATGGTAGCAGACAGTTGTATAAAACTTTCAAAGAAGCACTAGTAGTGAAAGCAGTGAAAATGTGAAAACTGGCTAAAGTTTTACTTTTCTTTCTTTTTTTCTTTTTTTTTTTGCGGGGCAGTGGGGGTTAAGTGACTTGCCCAGGGTCACACAGCTAGTAAGTGTCAAGTGTCTGAGGCCAGATTTGAACTCAGGTACTCCTGAATCCAGGGCCAGTGCTTTATCCACTGCGCCACCTAGCCGCCCCCTAAAGTTTTACTTTTGTTATAAAATAGAATGTGTGTGTTTATAGTGAAAACTGCCTGGACATAGTGTAATGTTAAATTGAAAATAATTTATATGAGCTTAGGTAGTATACCTTACCAGATAATGGCTTTTTTAGCACCATGTTTTAGGATTATCATCTAGTATTCTCTCAGTTATACTGTTAACAAACTAATACTAAATTTTGAAGAAAACAAAATGATTGTATAATTGATACTGGGTGGAATTTTAAATGTGTCAATACTAATTGTTTTTTAAGATCTTCTAAAGGTCTCTTTTAAAAGGGCTTTGTGGAAACTGGAATCAAATTAGCAAGATGAGAATCTAAGGTTTAGAAACTTTAACTGAGCAGTAGTCATTTTTATTAGCTACCTATGAAAGTGTATCTCTGTTTTGAATACTTTGACATTCTCAATTTAGTATTCTACTGACGTCCTTCATAATGCAGAAAATCATAGCATACCCTACAGGGCCTTTCTTCCAAGGTGGAGTGATGTGACTGCAATATAAATGACCTCCTCTACTATTTTGGTAACTTTTGGAGTATAGTACCTTTGTATGATCTGTGCTGGATTGATGAAGGCTTGGCCAAGCCTATAATCCCTAACTATAATAGAAAATGAGGAAGAGCTTTCATTTTCTGTGTCCTCTACATCAATGATGTCAAACTCAAATAGAAAGGTTCCCTGTGGCAGCATGTTGTACAAGAAAACCACAAATTAATTTTTTCTGTGTTGATCTGGTTCAGTTTTTGAGAGGTGAGTTTGACACCTCTGCTTCACATCATAACCTTTAAGAGTTGTAGAAGCAACCAGAAGTTTATCATGGCGGGCATGGGAGAAGCCTGTAGTTTCTAGAGGCTGTGCAGTTTTTGCAATCTTAAATTTGAAAGATTTTTAGCACTGGTGGTTTTGAAATTTGAGTCATATATTACCTAATGACAAGCACTGCTACTGTTGCAGTCATGAACTGTTTTTATTGTTTCAATGCCTTATATTTTTGGTTTTTGTTTCTTCAACTGACCCCCTTCAGGGTAGCTACCATGTACAGGTACAATGTATTCTATCACCAGGGCTCCTAGCAGAATGTTCTCTGCAGTCCTTAAAATAGTATAAAAATGTCAAGTTGTCTGGTTTTTGTTTTTTGATTTGAGATCTGTATAACAAAGTACTCTGGGTCCAGGCTGTCTATTTTTCAGTTTCTTGACTTGATTGAAGAACTTGGGTTAAATCTACTCTGTTTTAGATAACTAACAACTATTTAGTAGGTTTGTGGTAGGGTATGATCCCCATCGAGGTTTTGGCATAAGAAATTAAATGGGCATTTTCGGGGAGTTTTTCAGAGGCCAGTAGAGGACACAGAGCCTATGACCAAATACTTTTCATGAATACTAAAAATCAGTAAGATATCTTTGCTGAGTTAACTGTGTGGTTTAAACTTTAGTATTTTGTAAAATGTTTTTAAAAATACAGACAGTAAATTTGCATCGTAGACTAACTTCCCAAAATTGTTTGATTGAAAAATAGTTTTGTTAACTTTTGTTTTCATTGGCTACATTTTACACAGGTAGGAAGTTGAGCAATAGTCATTGCCATTTCATTAGATGTAAATCTAGAAGGTAACTTTTAGAGATGATATGTTGGATGGAAGACAGGAACCTGAGCTTTCACTGCTTATTTGGTATTTCTGAGTACTGGTCATAGGAAAAGCATCTTATGGGATGCAGAAGTTGGGGAAGAGGTGGCTGATAATAAGATTTGCTTGGGGTGGGGTTAGGGGAGGTTAGCAGTGCCATAAATGTTCAGTAGAATATGAGTTTTCTTAAAAGCAGGCCTGGCTACCTTTTTTTTTTCTTTTTCCCCTGCGGGGCAATGAGGGTTAAGTGACTTGCCCAGGGTCACACAGCTAGTAAGTGTCAAGTGTCTAAGGCCGGATTTGAACTCAGGTCCTCCCGAATCCAGGGCTGGTGCTTTATCCACTGCGCCACCTAGCTGCCCCAGGCCTGGTTACTTTAAAAAATCATCTCTCTCTCTCTTACACACACACAACAACCTTTGTATCTCCAGCAGCTAGTGTGAGTTTTGCAGTTAGTAAGCACTTAATAAGAGCTTATAAAATCAAATCCTCCTATTTTACCTAGAAATAGAATGGGGAACCAAAGAAGAAAAGTATCTTGGCTACAGCCTCTACCTTTATATTCGTTGTTCTTTCTGTGCTGGATTAGCACTTCACCCTGGGGCCTGGCAGATCTAGGACATAGACAGGACTGGGACATCCAGCTTGGTCAGCATGTCAGTATCTGAGATGGCATGTATATGTCTCATACTCCTGCCTCTGTACACTTGGACTTTAGTTACACAATAACGTGAAAAGAATTCCTCTCTGCTAGCCTGCTTTACTCAGCAGAGACAGTGAGAGATCTGCCTGGGAATGTCTCAGTGACTATTGTCCCTTGTTTAACTTCATGTGGGTGTATGTATGCACAGGTTATAGGGGTGTATGTGCTTGTCCCAAAGGATTCATTTTTGCTAGAGTGTCTACCCAATGCATTATTGGCCTTCCTTTGCATCACCAGAATTCCAGTATCCCTCACTTTCCACTCTCTCAGAGAGCCATTCCAAAGAAAAAGTCAGCAAAATTGATCAGTGCATCAAAAACATCTAAAAATCTCTGCAGGGGCATTTCATAACATTCACTTTTAATTATTTTGTGGTAGTTATTCTTTCCCTTTACCTTGTTATCATCATTGTATATGTTGTTAATTTGCCATTTTTTCTAAGCACAATAAAATCCAAATTACATATCTGCATCACAGTTTGTTTAGCCATTCCTCAGTGGAGGTACTGCCTCCCTTTTTGGCTTTCTTCTCATTGTATGAGAGGGTGCACAGATAGGTTGTACTCTCTGGTGGGAGAGATGACTGTCATTGAGATCAGAGATGCAGTGAAGTATATATTGATCAAGGCCTGTCTTTGTTTTCACTTAATAGCTGAAAACTTTGGCTTCTGGATCTAAAGCAGATGTGTGTAATGACTACTCTTGATTGTTGTCAACACCATTGTCTCCCCCTTCCTTTTTTTTTTTTTTTTTTTTTGTGGGGCAATGGGGGTTAAGTAACTTGCCCAGGGTCACACAGCTAGTGTCAAGTGTCTGAGGCCAGATTTGAACTCAGGTACTCCTGAATGCCGGGCTGGTGCTTTATCCACTGCGCCACCTAGCTGCCCCCTCCACCTTCCTTTTTAAATGGTTAATTTTTATAGCTTTCCAAATGTCCAGCCTGAATTTGCTTCTTTCCAGTTTCCTTCTGTCAACTTTGTACTTATTTTAATATTTTTTTTTAACTACAAGAAAAAGCAGGTGAACGTGCTGACATTAATTTAACTTAGCTTTAAATGACTGGTATGCTAAGTCACAGATTGATACATGTTTGCAGTTATACTTGTGAAGGATTTTTTAAAAAGCATTTATAGTAATCCATAAAGATGTAATTTTGATACTTCTGGGACTTGCTTACTGGATTTATTTCAGCTAGGAACATATAACTTGGAAGTTAGGGAAGTAAAAGTGGTTATGGTAGTTCTGCTTTTCTCCAGCAGGGGGAAATAAGTGTTTATTAAGAAGAACCAGGGGCAGCTAGGTGGCACAGTGGATACAGCACCAGCCCTGGAGTCAGGAGGACCTGAGTTCAAATCCGGCCTCAGACACTTAACACTTACTAGCTGTGTGACCCTGGGCAAGTCACTTAATCCTCATTGCCCTGCTGCCCACCCCCCCGCCCCCCCAAAAAAAGAAGAAGAACCAGCTATGTGCTAGTGTTAGGCTTTTTATAATTATTATCTCATTTGAGCTTCACAATAACCCAGCAGGGTGGGTGCAGTTATTATCTCCATTTTACAATTGAGGAAACAAGTTAAGTGACTTGTCCAGGATCACACAGCTAATAAATGTCTGGCCAGATTTGGAGTCGGGAAGACTCATGAGTGTGTTCTTATTTTTGTGAGTTGATGTACATATAGAATTACAAACAGACAACACAAATTGAAATTTCCACTAATTGGGAATTACTAGGGGAAAGAAAGGGTGATTTTTAATAGTAATTCTCATATGCCTAGCATGTGTTTCACAAATTTTCCAAAATGTTTTCATCTGATTTCTTTAAATCCTTCTTTTTGTGATGAAATTGATAGTATTCTTGATCTTAAATGATTAATTTTCAACATTTAACAGTCACTAAGATTTTCATGACTGTTTTTGGTATGATACTAGCACTTACCTATATCCTTGATTGGCACATATATAATATTTCTCCCTACATTAGCATCTTCTCTGTATTTTTCCCTGTATTTACAGAATTTGGAGGCTTTGGCTCAGTTAGTGGGAAAATTGAAATTGAAATCAAAATTAACCATGAAGGTGAAGTGAACAGGGCCCGTTATATGCCCCAGAATCCTTGCATTATTGCAACAAAGACTCCATCCAGTGATGTCCTTGTTTTCGACTACACCAAGCACCCTTCAAAACCAGGTAAATGCTTTTCCATATAGACACACTTGTGTGTTCAACTGGGGGAGAAATGCCTGGTGCCAGAGGAAAGTTCTCCAAATAATGAGTCACTGTGAGATTATGTTGCTACTTTCAAGCTAGCCTAATTGCTAATTATTCTTTGCATAATTTAGCATCTTGTGTTCAGTATGTGGGTAGAGATTCTTTCCTCCTATTTAAAAAATAATCTTTTCTGTAGTTTAAAAGGACTTTTGTATTTTCCTTGCATATGCATTGTGTATTTGGTTAGGGTGTTCTTCAGTAAGAGGGAGAGAGAATGAAAGTGATGCTATGGGAATATAAACTTAATGAATGACAGTCTTTAAACCGGAAGAGAAGCTTTCCAAAAGTTAATTTCTTGGCCATGGTCCTTCCATTGTCCAGCATAGGCTCAGTGACTAGACTGATCTCTCTGTCCCTCTGCAGACCCTTCTGGGGAGTGTAACCCAGACCTGCGTCTCCGTGGACATCAGAAGGAGGGTTATGGGCTGTCATGGAACCCAAATCTCAGTGGACACTTGTTAAGTGCATCAGATGATCATGTGAGTATCCTCCCCATCCCCTGAAGCTTCCCTTAGCCACTGAGATAAATCATTTGGGTTTTTACAAGGAATGGGGGTAGTGGTGAGGACTCTAAAAGTTTGTTTTGCTTTTTAAGACCATCTGCTTGTGGGACATCAGTGCAGTTCCAAAGGAAGGTAAAGTGGTGGATGCAAAGACCATATTCACAGGCCACACAGCAGTAGTCGAAGATGTTTCTTGGCACCTGCTCCACGAATCTCTCTTTGGATCAGTTGCTGATGACCAGAAGCTTATGATGTATGTAGAATTTAATTTTTTCTTTATTTTCTTCATTTAGATAACTTACACTTATACAATCTTAAACTTGCTATTTCGCTCTGTTTCTTTTTTTCTGGCTGTAGCTGGGACACACGGTCAAATAATACTTCCAAACCAAGCCACTCAGTGGATGCCCACACTGCCGAAGTAAACTGTCTCTCTTTCAATCCTTATAGTGAGTTCATTCTTGCCACAGGATCAGCTGATAAGGTAAGGTGTTTTGTTTGGTTTTTAATTTCTTACCTAATTGCATAGAAGGAATTCTTCCAGATTTCCTTGTGTTGAATAGTCTATTAGGTCTTTAAGGAATATAGATTTTTTGTTTGTTTGTTTGTTTGTTTTATGTTTGTCCACCTCTTTTTGTGAAATTATTTCTTTGCTTTTCTTCTGATATCTAGACAGTTGCATTATGGGATCTCAGAAATCTGAAACTGAAGTTGCATTCCTTTGAGTCACATAAGGATGAAATATTCCAGGTAAGAATAGTTGCTTTATTATTAGGCATCTTCCCTGGATTCTAGGTAACAGAAGTAGTCCTATCTTCCATTTCGAACTCTGCACAACAAAATGCGTTCCCAAGGGAAATTTTCCACTTGTGAACATGAGCCGGATTCTCTTGTCCTATATAAATAAACCTGCAAAAGGCTCTTCTGGGAAGCTGTTACTTTAGTTCCCTGTGAAAGTGTTTTGAAAAAGCAATGTTCTAATTTAGTTCTTCTATACTAAGTCCTTGCTGTTGTCTCATTGTGATGTGAAGGTGACCCTGAGGTTCTTAAAGGCCATGTTCTCGCCATGTGGAAGGCTTAGAACATCAGCCCAGGAATGCACTCATTTATGTTTTCTGTGAACAAGCCTCTTTAAGTACAGAGAAGCTCATTTACCAAGTTGGCCACAACATTAAGAATTTTTCAGCCACAGGGACTCTTAACACATACTGCTGACCTCTAGAAGGGCCATAGTCCCTGTCATGAGTTATTACTTAACACCAATGAAATGACAGGTTAGGGTCAGATTAGGATGCTTACATTTGTTTTGTAATCAGTTCTGCTCTTTTTGTTTTGAAGATGTTGTTTGTGAGCATTGGAAGTAATTATACTTTTTCAAAAGACTTTTTTCCCCAGGGATAGGGCTTTGGCTTAAGTTTGTTGTTACGTTGTTTTGTTTCCTGTGGGGCTACCCAAGAGAAAAAAATCAAAGAAGGAAGCTGTTGGATTAATCCAGATGGGAAGTGATGGGTAGAGCTTTAAACTCATTTGGATAAAGAAATATTAATGGCCACATAAATGTAAATTATTAATGGCTGTAGACAGAAGTTAAAACATTTGAAGCAAGCCAGATGTGATCTCTAGCCTGAAACTATGCTGAACAAAAAATATCTAGACCAGACTATTAAAGAGAAAAGAAACTGGAGAAGCCACATTTCATTCCTAACCAGTACTGCAGAGTGCTTACAGAGTAGAGAGCAGGGGGAAAGTCATAAAAACAGATAACCTAGAAGAAGAAAATGGAAAAACAAAAGGGATTTTTATGACACTTCTCAAGCATTTGTAATTGCATGTGTTTAGAATATTCATTTGTTTTATTGGGCTGTCCTCTGGGAGTTTCTCTTTATTAATTCCTGCCATTCAGACATTGTTCCACTCTTCTCCATTGTATTTTTTCTCTCTCAGTTTGTGGCTCAGCTGTTGGTGCTTTGGGCAAATTGACGGTCTCCACTGAGGATCTAAAACTGCTTTATTTCCAGCTCTTCGATGTATTGATTACAAAGATTAAAAGCCCTATTTTTTCCCCTCTCACTTCTAGCTATGTAGTCCTAAGCTAGTCACTAACCTAGATCTAGTAGAAGCATTACCTAAGTATATGATGAGTTCAACACATTTTTTTTGAAGCTATCTGTATTTCTCTGACCTGTTCATTTGTTAAAAATGCTTTGAGGGGCCGCTAGATGGCGCAGTGGATAGAGCACCGGCCCTGGAGTCAGGAGTACCTGAGTTCAAATCCGGCCTCAGACACTTAACATTTACTAGCTGTGTGACCCTGGGCAAGTCACTTAACCCCAATTGCCTCACTAAAAAAAAAAAAAATTTAAAAAAATGCTTTGGTGGTTTCCCTTTTTTTTTTGGCATCACTGACACTAGTGCCCCCCTCCTCCCAATTAAAGGGGGGTAAAATCTTACTGTATAACAAATAAATATAGGTAAGGAAAGCAAAAAACTACACATTGGACTGAAAAATATATTTAATTTTGTTTGTGTTACTTCACATCTGGATTTCTACTATATAACCTTCTAAATTATACTCCTTCCTCTTTTCTCACTCCCTCCTCCCCATTCTCCCCCAATTCACTTTAAAGGCAGCATAGCATAGTAGATAGAGTGCTGGACTTGGAGCTAGGAAGACCTGGATTCAGACCTTTGTCTATATGACATGAGTGTGTGACCATAGATCAGTTACTTGGTTCCTCTGAGCCTCTATTTCCTTATTTTTAAAATGAGGATAATGCCTATAGTACCCATTTCACAGAATTGTTGAGACACTGTATATAAAGCATTTTGTAAACTTTTTAAAGTAAATTAAAAGTTCAGTTCTTATTCAGAGTATCACTGACTAACGCATTCATTAGGATCATAGACTTAGAGCTAGAAAAGAGGATCTTAGAGGTGTTCTGGACTAACCCTCTTATTTTATTGATGAGGAAACTTGAGGCTCAGAGACATGAAGAGATTGACCCAAAAGCCAAGGAGCACTACATCTAGAAACAAACCCAAGTCATTTGACTCCATATCCAGTGTTCTTACCACCGCAACATGCTGCCTCTAATGTCATTGCCCTGTTTAAAAAACAACAAAAATTCGCAGTAGTTCATTATTATCTACTATGTAAATTCTAAGATTTTGCCTATGTTTTAAGCCCCCTTTGTGAATTATTAGTCCCACAATGCCTGTCCAATTTGTATTTACTATCATTTTCTAGCCATGATGTCTGGCATAGGTATTCGGATCACTTATCTGAGTCATTGAACTTGCTTTGTTCCTTTCCCCATTTCTGCTTTCCTACCCTTCCATCAAAGCTCAGATTAAGCCCTACTTCCTTCACCAAGCTTTTGTAACTATTCCAGCCCTTATTGTTCTCCATAAATTATAGTTTTGGCTGTTGCAAGACTGACAGAACACAGGGTAGATGTGGTCTTTTATAAAAGAAAATTATATAGAGCAAAACAAAAGACTTGGGATGAGTTTCCAAATGTAGAAATGTCTTTATCCTTCTGTGGTTCCATGTTCTTAGCTGAGTGGATCCTTTTCCCACCAGTCCATCCACCCCTTTACCACCCTTGTTCTTTTAAAAAATAAACTTAACATAAATTTTTTTTTTTTTTGCAGGGCAATGGGTGTTAAGTGACTTGCCCAGGGTCACACAGCTAGTAAGTGTCAAGTGTCTGAGGCCGGATTTGAACTCAGGTACTCCTGAATCCAGGGCCGGTGCTTTACCACTGCGCCATCTAGCTGCCCCCATAAATTTTTTTTTAATCAGAATTTCTCCCAGTAACCCTTTCCCTATCCCCCCCCCCCGCCCCCGAGCTATTTTATAACAAATAATATCTTTTAAAGAGAAAGAGGAAGAAGGCTTTATCCACTAACACTTTTTGATACTCAGACATTATCCTTTTTTATGCATTGCTTGGTATTGACAATTACAGGATTGTGGAACAAAATTCTCTGTGATTGCATATACCAAGGAATATTATATGATATTAATGTAAGCATAGCAGACACCTTTTTGGAGGAGAATCTTAAGGCTACATTTCTGCATTTTGACCTTTTTTTTAAAAATTAAGAACCTTTGGGGCAGCTAGGTGGCACAGTGGATAAAGCACCAGCCCTGGATTCAAGAGGACCTGAGTTCAAATATGGTCTCAGACGCTTGACACTTACTGTGTGACCCTGGGCAAGTCACTTAACCCTCATTGCCCCGCAAAACCAAAAATTAGTCTGAGTACATTCAGAATTATATCTCTTCCCCCCAGCACTGGTTTTGGGTTTTAGATTTGGGGGTTTTGGTTTAAGTTGGTTTTTGGTTTTTGGTGGTAGTTAATGTTTTCTTTTTTTGTTTTGTTTTAAAGTTTACGTGGTCGGTGCATTCCCTTTTCATCTTAGATATCCTCTTAACACAACAGGTACTGAGGTGCCAAATTGTATTGCTTCAGAGATGAGAGAAGATCACTATAGAAACACTTACCAGATCTATTCCACTTTGCTCTTAATTATTGTTCTTCCAGTTCCCTCTGTAAATGTTGTTAGAATGATCTGGCTTAGTTGGGTCTTAAACACTACTATAGTTTGCCTGTAATTTTGATTTGATTGAATATACCCATCTAAAGTTGCTTTAACTCTTCAGTTCTCAAACCCCTTTATGCTCTTAAAAATTATTGAGGGGGCAGCTAGGTGGTGCAGTGGATAAAGCACTGGCCTGGATTCAGGAGTACCTGAGTTCAAATCCAGCCTCAGACACTTGATGCTTATGTTGATGTTTTGTTGCAAATTTTTTTTCAATGAGTGAGAATGGTGTTTTACATGTTTTTACACGTCTGGCTTAAGAGGAAACAGCTGGATTCTCATATCTGCTTCTGCATTCAGTTTGTTATATGTTGTTTTGGTTGAAGTTTGTAAAGAAAATCCAGCCTCACAAAAGTGTGTGCTTGGAAAGGGGAAGAGTATTTTAATAGACAAATAATGTCTTAGTATTATTATGAATATAATTTTGACCTTGGGGATTCATGGACCACATTTTGAGAATTTCTTTAATTTTATTTTTAGTAGTCATTGTAGTTTTAAACTGACTACCATCCCCAAACTACTTCCCAAATCTCTGTCCAAATTTTTCCCTTCAAATCTCGACGCCAGTGCCGACTTCTCTGTGAAGCCTTTCTATTATAGTTCTTTTCCTATGTATCTTACCTCTGTTTCATTCTTGTATCCTTAACATGTAGCATAGGACCATGATTTTAGTATTTAATAAAAGCTTGTCAAAGAACAAAGGGAATAATGTGCTATGAGACTGGAAAGGTAGGGAGGGGGAGGCACCTCAAATGTGAAGTGCTAAAATAACACTTAGGTTTGGAGTAGGAAGATTTGGGTTCAAATCACACTTCTGCCACTTCCTAGCCATGTAACTTTGAATAGATCACTTTACCACTCTGGGTTTTATTTTTCCTCTCTATAAAATGAGGAGATTAAACTAGATCAAAGCTTAAATTGTAGGTCTCAACCCCATATGGGGTCGCATAACTGAATGTGGGGGGTCACAAAAAATTTGACAACAGTAAAAGGTATACTTATTTTATATACCTGTAATACCTGGGGTCGTATAAAAATTTCTCGGGCAAAGATGTGAGTGGGAAAAGTTAAGAAGCCCTGGACTGGATCATCCCTAAGGTACCTTCCAATTCCAAAATTCTGTGACCTAATTTAAAGATCTCCATTACTCTTCCATTAAAAAATATTTAGAGAACTTGATTCTTCTCTCCCCGTGTGTGCTGCACGCAGGCCCCCCCCGCCCCCCGTTCCATTTCCTCACTTTTCTTCTTTCTTGTCTCAATTCAGGTTCAGTGGTCTCCTCACAATGAAACTATCTTGGCTTCCAGTGGCACTGACCGCAGGCTAAATGTCTGGGACTTGAGGTAAATCATTTGGATCACTTCAGTTTCTGCTATCAAAATAGATTTCTGTGTACGTCTGGATGATGTCAAGCTTGTTTTAATTTGTGTTCGTCCTGCAGTAAAATTGGAGAGGAGCAGTCCCCTGAGGATGCTGAAGATGGGCCACCAGAATTATTGGTAGGTTTCTGTAGCCAAAGTATTCAGAACTAGCCAATAACTGGGTTCTATTTGCTTCTAATATCTCATTTTCTTTCTCTCAGTTTATTCATGGTGGTCACACTGCCAAGATATCTGATTTCTCCTGGAACCCAAATGAACCTTGGGTTATTTGTTCTGTATCAGAAGACAATATCATGCAAGTCTGGCAGATGGTGAGTGTTTTTTCATTCTCTTGGATAGGGAGTGGGGAGAGGGGAAGCAGATAGCTTGGCAAGGTAAGTGAGCCAAAGTATATATTTTCTTTCTAAAACCTTTTGTCACTCACCTATCCAGTAGCTAGAGACAGAAAACTAGAAGATTGGGATTTGTTCTCCAGGCTTTTCCACTGGCAAATTTTGTGGTCTTGGCCTGAGCTTTTAATGCCTCAGTCCAGATAATTCTGCTTCTGAGAAGACTAATAAGAAGTATTGCTGGGGCAGCTAGGTTGCGCAGTTGATAAAACACTGGCCCTAGATTCAGGAGGACCTGAGTTCAAATCCGGCCTCAGACACTTGACACTTACTAGCTGTGTGACCCTGGGCAAGTCACTTAACCCCCGTTGCCCTGCAAAAAATAAATAAATAGGCTTGAAGGTATTGGTTATCTGTAGGAAACTGATGAAGCTGATATTTATAAAGACAACTTGATATATTTCAATGAGAAGCTTGTCTTAGAGAAAAATCCTGTGTTCCCCCTGTGCTCTAACTTGTGTTGTTGTTTGGTGCAGGCTGAGAATATATACAATGATGAAGACCCTGAAGGAAGTGTGGATCCAGAGGGACAGGGGTCCTAGACATGCCTGCACTGGTGCTGATTTTTAGACTCCCCTTTCTTCCCAACCTGAGATTAATTAACACTGGTTTTGAGACAGACTTTTTTTGTCCAGACATTCTTCTGTAGGCACCTGTTAACCCAGAGAGTGAATGATTTCTGACTATTAACTGTGGGGGGAGGGGGGGTTGACTCAGCAGAGCCACAGACCCATATTTAATTTTTTTCAAGAACTTTTCGTGAGCAAATCCAGCTCTAAAATCTGATTTAGCCATAGGAAATGGACCATGAGTGTTTTATTTTTCTTCCTATGCTCTAACTGCAAGTTTTTCAGGCTAATTTAAGTAAAATTAGAATGGGGTAGGATTTATATCCAAGTGAGAAGTCTGAACCACTGAGGTATTAGCATTGTAAGATGTCTGAAGTTTCCCTTGTTTATAGAGATTCAAAGACTGAAATTGGCATGGCTAACCTTCTAGGGTACAGACCATCCCTGTTGTAGACTGGCCTACCCCTGCTGGTTTCCTCAAACCAGTCAGAATTCCTTATTAACATTTTTTTGGTTTATTTAATTTTTTTTCTTTTCTAGTGACTGTTTACCCCCCTCCCCCTTCCACTTCTCATCTGGTGGGGGACAAACAGCCACGTGAGATGTTGTAGCTGTACCTGCAGAACGTCTTTGTTCACCTCCTCATATAGTTTTGCTCTAGCATATTTCTTGAGTTATGTTTTCATATTATTTCCTTTCTATGAATTTTTTTTTTAACTTGGGACCACCAGGTCATAAAGGTGTCTGTTTTTACCTGACAGATGTGCTACTGATAGAACGCCCAGTAATCTGAAAACAGAGCAATTGGTAGCTGACATGTGCTTTTAAAAATAATTCTGGATTGCTTTTTTTCTTTTTCCTTTCTTTAATTTTTTTTTTCCAACAAACCCCACACAAACGGAATTAGTCCTTGACCACTCGTTTTATACGATGTCCTATGGGGTAACTTGTCCAACCAGCAGCCTGTTACTGTCCATGACTAACTGTAAGTGCTTATGATGGAATAAATTGTTTTTCTACATAAAAACTGGTGTGGGTTTTTACTTTATACCCAGAATTCATCAAGCGTTAGAGCCTGATAGATACAAACAAAAGCCAAGCTAGTATCTGTTTCAGAAAAACACTTAGCTTTTCATAGATGGAAATGAAGAGACATCAGACAAAAGTATCAGTAGGGCCTGCATTATTCTGATCAAATGTTGCCATCTTTTTGTTTCGAAGTTTATTGCTCATCTTTCCCTAAATAAATACATGGGTCTTGAAAAATGTTAGTAACTGTTGTAGAGGGAGTTCCAAGAGAAATTGTAAATTTGGAAAAGGAAAGGTTGGCCCTTCCTTTAATGTATTGTCTTCCCCCAATGGGACTTGTACTTAGAGGTTAGCAAGAATAGGCTGGGGAAGTTTTTACTTTCCTACATCAGATAATACCAGATAATATTCCAAGTGCCCGGCCCCCTCTTTTTTTATTAGCCAAGGGCATCTCCTTGGCCCACAGCTGTCTTCATGAGGCTAAAACATTGTGAAAGTCCAAATGGCTTTAAACCATTTTGGTTTGAAAATTTTGATTGGTCCCTTGTTTTCAGGATGACACGTGTGTGCTGTGTAGTGGAAACTATTGATATGAATAAGGAAACAGCTACTGGAGCCTGCAGCACCCTTGTAAACGCTTAGCTTTAAGAAAACTTCTATTTAAAGTCAGATACTTGTGGCACAGATAAATCAAACTTTAAAACTCCACTTAATTAAAATGGACTGCCTTGTTGACATTTGCTCTACCTTACAAAGGCTTAGAGTTTTGAATCAAAGTAAGGCCATGATTTCTGCTCCAGAACACCGCAAGGCATACATTGGTCACTGTTTGGTGTGTCCTTTTCGTAGCACGCACATAAGTCTGCTAGGGGGCAGCAGGTGCTTCCACTCTTCAGTGCAGTAAGCTCTATGCCCTACAAGCTGAGGGTTACCTGGTATTTCTGCTTCTGGCAGGGGCAGCCAGTCTCTTTAAAACTGACAGGGCCAATGCTTACACCTTTCACAGGATAGAGCATTTTACCAGGTCCCTCACATTCCCTTTTCTGCTGCAAAGAAAAAAATGTCCAAAGAGGCTTCAGTGCTCCTTCACTAAGAGGTTTTATCTTTTGTTTCTGGGTTACAGAGTCCGCCATAGATTTCTAAACAGCTCCTGTAAAGTTGAGAGAAAGGCAGGTTTAAATTTTACAATATCATGAAATACCACTGAAGTGACTCTTAAAAATGAAGGTGCCAAGCTACACTAATAGAGTAGTTTTCACCCTTCCTACACTGATGAAATTGGCCTGAACCTGTCCTGCCCAGCTACCCCAGAATCTGTGAAGATGTTAGTGTTCTATGTGTTAGATTCAGAGGTTAGGGGGTACCATGTTATTTTTCCATGAAAAGACATCCTTGGTTACTTGTAAATTGATCTCTGGTGTCCAGCAAAAGGATTCTTGAACCAAATTTTCCCTCATCTACTGCCAGAATATCTGAAGTTCTACCATTAGCAATTAATTCCCTTAGGATTAACATAGCTTCTTATCTGTGTTCTTGAAATGCAGCTAGAGTTGTATAATGGAATAGTGAATTGGATGGTATTGGCACTTGTTCCAATCACGGACTTCTCCATCTGAAATGAAATCTGTCACCCACCTATCTCCTTGAGCAATTGTCAAGAATGACTGAAATGATGAAATATCTTTAGGACAGCAATAATTTTTTTAAAGCAAGTGATGACTGTTTTATTAATCAGATTTTAAAATGGTGTTTAGGTCACTGTAAAATGACTAGTCTTGGACGTTTCAACTTTGGAACTATATATCCAAGTGGAATGTTCACCAGTGGTTCTGTATGGATAGGCATGTTTCAGTTTTGGCAGCTATAGAATATTTCTCTTACTAGGATACCTTGTTTACGCTGCATCCTAAGCTGTGATGAAAAGTATGAGCAGTCTTCCCACTTTAGCGAAGATCTGGGATCCTCCCACATAGCCCAGTCTTTTGAACTTTGCCACTAATTGGGAAAGGAATTGGTAACTTGGTGTCAGACTGCCTCAGATATTAAATATTATGTTCTTTGGCCTGTGAACGATATTGACCTGGGGTGACATTTTTATGACTGTCGGTCACAGTAATTCATGTGACCCTTTCTTTGGCCACCTTAGATGGTAAAACTGCTGTCTTGCTGTCCCTTTAAGTTGTACAGTTAGTGAATGTGGAAAAAAATTTAAGTCTATTAACCGTTTTTTCTTGGAGCAGTACACTATACCTGATGAAAGCTATTTAGAGGGATAAAATCCGGAAACTCCTTCTTAAGCCTTTCCTTGTCCAGCTAAAGAAATCAATTGTGATGTTAGAGAGAACGGCATCTTGGACTGTGACCTCATTTCTCACAGTGGTGAGTCTAGAAAGCCTATGTCTTGGAGGAAAAGATCTGAAGAACATCTGTATCATCAACACACAGGCTTCTAGAGCCAAACCAACACTAGTATGGTTAAGTTGGTTAGCATTCGGGATGCAAGCACCACCGTTCTCCCACCAGAGAGATCACCTTGAGACTCTGTCTCCATTCCACTTCCCGGAGGAGTGGGTGTCTCGAGCTGCTCTGGCTTCTTGGGTAGCGCGGCCCTTTAAAAACACAAAGCCACTTTTCATCTGAGGGCAGATGACTGGAACTTTAAAAATCATTCCCCTAAAAAAAGGCGATCCTTCACAAACCTCCCCTTGAGCTACACCTCCCTCTCCCACCTCCTCAGCCAGCATTTCTGGACAAAGAACTGACTTATAAATAGAGAGCTCCTCAGTGAGGCTGATCCTTAGCTCCTCCATCTCTCTGTTCTTCTGCTGCTGGAGTTGGACCCTGCTTTTCAGTTGCCTCTGTCTGTCTTCCATTTCTTCCATCTGTTCCTGTAGGAAAGAGCCAAGAGAATTTCTGATGAGCCTGGGAGAGGGCAGCAAAGAGTGTGAGAGGACTTGTCACAAGTTCCCAGTCTCCTTGTGGAGCGTGACTAGAGATGAATTTCGGTCTTCACTTGGCTTCTCTACTGTGTGTTCCACAGACCTCCATCTGCAGGGGAGGCAGCAACTAAGTTTTGGAGGGTCTGTGATGAACTCTTCAAACAGCGTGGAGAGACTTGATGGACCAGATTTTGGAAGCTATTTTTAAAAATTCCAAAGTAGAGAGGCAGCTAGGTGGCTCAGTAGATAAAGCACTGGACCTGGATTCAGGAGGACCTGAGTTCAAATCCAGACTCAGACACTTGACACTAGCTGTGTGACCCTAGGCAAGTCATTTAATCCTCATTGCCTTGCCCCCCCTCCCCCAACAAAATTCCAAAGCAGAGATGATAGGATAATTAGATCTAATATAATCTTTAATTGTACAGTTAGGGTTCTGGTGAATTGGGAAGCAGGTAGGGATTCAAAATGTTAGGGACATTCCCCTTGATCTGTCAATACTACTAATAGGTCGGGGCAACTAGGTGGCACAGTGGATAAAGCACCGGCCCTGGAGTCAGGAGTACCTGAGTTCAAATCTGGTCTCAGACACTTAACACTTACTAGCTGTGTGACCCTGGGCAAGTCACTTAACCCTCATTGCCCTAAAAAGAAAAAAAAAAGTTTAAAAAAAAATACTACTAATAGGTCTATATTCCCAGAGAGACTTAAAAAAGGGAAAAGGACCTATACATATAAAAATATTTATAGCAGCTCTTTTTGTGGTGGCAAAGAATTGGAAATTATGGAGATGTTCATCATTTGGGAAATGGCTGAAAAAATTGTGGTATATGATTGTAATGAAATAATACTGTACTATAAGAAATGATGGGGGGCGGCTAGGTGGTGCAGTGGATAAAGCACGGGCTCTGGATTCAGGAGCACTTAAGTTCAAATCCAGCCTCAGACACTTGACACTTACTAGCTGTGTGACCCTGGGCAAGTCACTTAACCCCCATTGCCCTGCCAAAAAAAGAAAAGAGAAATGATGAGCAGGATGGATGGTTTCAGAAAATCCTGGAAAGACTCATGAACTGATACAGAGTGATGTGAGAAAAAGCCAGAACATTATACACAGTAACAGCAATATACTGTACAATGATCAACAGTGAATGACTTAGCTCTTCTCAGCAACACAATGATCCAAGTCGATCCAAACCTTGATGAAAAATGCTATCTGCCTACAGAGAAAGAACTGATAGCATCTGAATGCAGACCAAAGCATACTATTTTTCACTTTTTCTCTATTTTGGTTCAAGTTTTCTTCCACAAAATGACTTATATGGAAGTGTTTTACATGATTGCACATGTATAATCTATATCAGATTGCTTACCATCTCGAGGGGAGAGAAGAGGGAAGGGAGGTTTGAACTGAAAATTAAAAAAATATATATTAAAATTGTTTTTACATGAAATTGGAGGGTAATATTTTTTTAAATGTTAGAGACAGGGGCAGCTAGGTGGCGCAGTGGACAGAGCACCAGCCCTGGATTCAGGAGGACCTGAGTTCAAATCCGGTCTCAGACACTTGACATTTACTAGCTGTGTGACCCTGGGCAAGTCACTTAACCCCCATTGCCCCGCAAAAAACAAAAACAAAAACATAGGCCTTTACAGGGCAGCTAGGTGGTGCGGTGGATAGAGCACTGGCCCTGGATTCAGGAGGACCTGAGTTCAAATTTGGCCTCAGACACTTAACACTTACTAGCTGTGTGACCCTGGGCAAGTCACTTAACCCCAATTGTCTCAGCAAAAATAATAATAATAATAATAATAATAATGTAGGCCTTTAGAGGACAGAGATAGTGTCTGCCTACTATCCACTACAGGATTATCAACCATCAAGATGCTTAATAAATACTTGGTGATAGTAGTGATGATGACCTTTATGGGCATCTGAAACTGAATCTCATTTGCAACATCCATATTCTACTGAGCCAAAGACATACAGGAATTTGTCCAAGAATTAAATTAAGTTAATGGTAAGAAGAGGCTACTCTCCAATAACAGTATCTAAGACCTTGACCAGATTTCTGCAGCAATTGAGTAAGTCAGCTTAGCCTGGATAAATTGCCAAGTGAATAAGTAAGGTGTTTGTCAGTCATTCACCAGTCTAGCTGTTGGTCCCAATCACAAACACAAGCCAGAGAGTGGGGGGTGGGCAGTGACATCACATTCCTCAGACTCTGAAGCCTGGTCACTTCCATTTTCTGGGCTTTAGTTTCCTCTGAAAAGGGAAGGGGTTGGACTAGATTTACCTTGGGCTTTTTCCTGTTCTTACATACTCTGACTAATAGAACAGGAATCTAGCTTTGGTACATCTCCCTCTTAGAAGGGCCAAAAATATTTTCTGTCTGAGTCATCCTTGATGTTGCACATGTGATATAGCAATGAGTCCATAGCAGTAAAGCATTTTACTTCTCTCCCCACCCTGTGCTTTTCCACCTCTGAGCTTTTGCCCATGCTGTGTCCCAAACCTGAAATACCCTCCTCTCAGCCTATTGATACCCTGCCCAGCAAAAACGTTCTCTTTCATGAAACATGCCCTCATCTCACCAGCTGGAAGAAGAGAGCTTCCTCACCTGATGTCAACACTTCATACCCTGCTTGTGTACTTGCCACATTTCATATTCCATTAACATCTGTATTATGTTCACCTACATATTAAGTACCTACCACGCAAATAAATGGCCAAATCTCATTACTACTACTACTATATAAGCCCTTTAAGGGCAGTAACCAAATCTCATTTTTCCATCTCTCCCAGCAGAGCACACACAGTAGTAGGCTATTTTTAAAAATATATCTTGAGTGGAAGTGGAATTTTGCCTGGATTCCAAAAGCTATATTTCAATGTCTGATTATTCTTGGCATTATCCATGCACAGTGCCCCCACCATCAGAGAGCATTTACTCTAAATAGTCTGTAGAGGACTGACTCTTCTATGCCTTAGTCTACCTACTTCAGAATCTTTCAAAAGCAATTGTGCAGGGGCAGCTAGGTGGCACAGTGGATAGAGTACTGGCCCTGGATTCAGGAAGACCTGAGTTCAAATCCAGTCTCAGACACTTGTGTGACCCCGGGCAAGTCACTTAACCCCAATCGCCTCACCAAAAAAAAAAAAAAAAAGTAATTGTGCAGATGAAGGAAATTTGTATCATTGACAAAGAGCTGAGCCCTTAGAATACACAATTTCTATTGTAAGAAAATTGAGCCAGTTGTATAAGGGGCACTTCCTGTCTATCTTGCACACTGCTACCAGATTTATCATATTTAATATGATGTAATATGATTTAAGCACTGCCTATTTTAAAAGTCTTCTGTTGGCTTACTATTGCCCAAAAGATAAAAGTCCAAACTCTAGTCTGTCACTGAAGACTTTCCACTGTTTGAGCCCTACCTGCTTCTCTGACCTTTACTTTCCAATGCTCCTCTACACAAATTATCCTGAGCCAGCCAGACTGATTCATTGTTCTGGGAACGTGCCATGAGTATTCATTCTGGTGCTTATATTTAATACTTCCTGAACCTTTGTCTGATTCATGTCTTGCAATGACCAGTTAAAGCACTGTTTCTTCTGCAAAGACTTCCTAAATGCATAGACTTGCCATGTTATTTCAAGCTCTGAAATCCTTTTTACGAACCACTCACTTGGCACCTTGTAGGTATTCTGTATCACCAAACTCAAGCCCTTTAGAGGATGTTTTTACGCTTCTTTGTATCCTCAAGGTCTAGCACTGGGCCACAAATATAGACTAGACTATTTGGTAAATGCTTATGATGAAATGATTCAATTCTAATAAGTACTAAGTGCCTACTCTGTGCAAGACCTTGGAGATACAATAAAAAACAACCCTGTACTGGATGAGGAAGTTTACAAATAACTATTGTACAAATTAAGACACGATTAAATGCATATGAAAGTCAAACAGTGGCCAGTGGTTTATGGAGAGAAGAATGGCTTTTAACTGGGAAGACCAGGGAAGGGGGCATGGAAGAAGTGTCACACCTTTGTAATCCCCAATGTCTAGCAGAGGGCACTAAACACAGATGAGACTTCAGTAAATGCTTATTGATGAACATGAGTCCAGGCACAAATAAGCTGAATCTTGAGGAGTTCTGATTGATTGGAACTGAGGAAAGCATTTCAGGTTTGGGGATGGGGGTGTGTGCAAATGGACAGAGGTGGGTAAGGTCAAGATGAGAATGGGGATCAGCCAAGTAGCACTTTGGCTAGAGCAGAGAGTGCATAAAGGTAGTGAGATGAGGCCAAATTGTGGAAGACCTTGAATGTAAAGATATGGTGTTTAAATTTTATCCTGCAATTAATAACAGGGAGACAGAATTATTTCTGAGCAAGGTGATGCTGTAATCATATCTTTAGGAAGATTACTTTGGCAACTATGTTATAGAAGCGTTCACAATTTAGAGACCAAACCAATTTGGAGGCTATTACAATAAGCCAAGCAAAAGGTAATAAGAAAATTAGAAAAGGAAGGGATACCCCTTAATTGAGGAATGGCTGACCAGGTTGTGGTATATGATTGTGATGGGATACTGCTGTATTGTAAGAAATGAGCTGATGCAAAGTGAAGTGAGCAGAACCAGGAAAACAATCTACACAGTAACAGCAAAATTGTAACAACATGTAATGATTTAGCTACTTGATCCATGACAATTCCAAAGGACTCATGATGAAAAACTGCCATCCACCTCCACAGAGAACTGATGAACTCTAAGTGCAGATTGAAACTTTTTTTCTTGCCTTTTTTTTTCCTTTTTGCAACATGGCTAAAGTGGTAATGTCTTGCCTGACTTCATATATATAATGAGTATAGTATTTCTGGCCCTCTCAATGGATGGGGGGGCAGGGCAGCTAAGCGATGCAGTGGATAGAGCACCGGCCCTGGAGTCAAGAGGACCCGAGTTCAAATCCGCCATCAATCAGACACTTAACACTTACTAGCTGTGTGACCTTAGGCAAGTCACTTAACTCCAATTGCCTCACCCCCCCCCCAAAAAAAGATATCTATTTCAATGGATGGGGGAAGGGCACTAGGGAGGAGAATTCAGAACTGAAATATTTTGGAAGTAATAAGAGTGGCTGTGGGAGTGGAGAAGATGGGAGAGAGAGGAGAAAACATGGAGGTAGAAACAAAAAGACAACAACTGACTGGAAAAGGGAGGAATGGTAAATGAAGGCAGAATCTAGGATAACAAAGGTCTCATGACTGAGAGGATAGTGGTGCCATCCATCTAAAATAGGGAACCTGGGGGCAGCTAGGTGGCACAGTGGATAGAGCACTGGCCCTGGAGTCAGGAGGACCTGAGTTCAAATCCGGCCTCAGACACTTAACACTTACTAGCTGTGTGACCCTGGGCAAGTCACTTAACCCCAATTGCCTCACCAAAAAAAAGCTATTAGTAAAAAACCAAACAAAATAGGGAACTTGGTAGGAGAGGCAGGTGAAGTTTAAAAGGAGGAGGAGGAGCCTTGAAATATCAGATGCCAGCAGGAGATCTTTAGCAGAAGACACCTAGAACATATGTCTATAGTGTTGTCAACACTATACTTCACTGGAAGATTGTCACCTTGTGTTCCACAAGGACTATCACAACTATGTTGATCCCTCTTTTTAGCATCTCCTGTAATGCAGCTTTCCCTCCAGCAGGGGGAGGAAAAGGTGCTGCCTCTGAATAGCCTTTCAGAAACTGACTGGGTGACTTGAACTTTTCCAGGGATCAACTGGAAAGGAGACCTGAGATTGCTTGGCTAGAAGTCCTCAGGCCTGGAATTAATCACCCTAATGATCCTCTCCCACTAATGCTCTACCTGGTATAATTAATTCTTCACTGGTTAACATACTCCTACCCCTTTATATTCTCCCCATTCTCTGATGATATTGAATTCTAGCTGTTGAAAAACTCCCAACTTAGGGGGCAGCTAAGTGGCGTAGTGGAAAAAGCACCAGCTCTGGATTCAGGAGGACCTGAGTTCAAATCTGACTTCAGACATTTGACACTTACTAGCTGTGTGACCCTGGGCAAGTCACTTAACCCTCATTGCCCTGAAAAAAAAAAGAAAAGAAAAAAAGAAAGAAAAACTCCCAACTCCAACTGTCTTCACCTTTAATTACCATCCACCTCAAAGTCCCATTCCAGATTAGCTTGCCCCTTCCACTGTGCCCTATGGAACGCCTGCTCCACAATTAAACTAAGTTTTTTTTGTTGTTGTTTTTGTTTTTTTGGTGAGGCAATTGGGGTTAAGTGACTTGCCCAGGGTCACACAGCTAGTAAGTGTCAAGCGTCTGAGGCTGGATTTGAACTCAGGTACTCCTGATTCCAGGGCTGGTGCTCTATCCACTGCGCCACCTAGCTGCCCCTAAACTAAGTTTTAAACCCTTTCTTCTCTCCTTCCATCTTCTGACATTCATTGAGACCTGGCCACCCTTTCCAGTCACTAGCTACCCTTTTAAATACTCCACAACTCATTGCTCATGGTAGGGGAATTGGAATACTCTTTGTTCCCCAATACCACTTTCAGACCATCACCTTCACTAATCAGTTCTCCTCTTTTGAGGTTCACACTATCCAAATATATCACCCAATCCAGAGCCCATTGGCAATTATCAACCAAACCCCAGGCCATTCTCCTTCCTTCCTCATTGAGATTAGTGCCTCCTTCAGTCTTGACCTCTAACCCATTTCTGACCTCATACCAGGGGACTTCACCATACATACACATTCTCTCTCTCTCTCTCTCTCTCACACACACACACACACACACACACACTCCCAAATACCCCAACTTCCTAGGTCCTCATTCTATTCATTTTCCATAACTTATTCTTCTATTCCACTTTCAGCTACACATGGGGATACTTGCTATCACCCACCAATGTTCATTTCCATGTTTATGAACTTTTATCATGAAATCTTACCATTTTACCATTCCAGCTTTCGTCCGCAATGTGACCCTTATCCCTGTTTTGGATCTTCATCGTGATCCACCCAACCCTTTAATACTTTTCCAGGCTATATCATTACTAACCTGGCTATACTTTCCTTCTTTCCCAGTCTCAACCAGTCAGTGAACTAGTTCAACTTTACGCCTTCCCAGAGGCAGGTAGCTGGCAATAATGGATAGAGTGCTGTACCTGGAGTCTAGAAGATCCCAGTTCAGATTCAGCCTCAGACACTTACTAGCTGTGTGACCCTGGGAAAATCACTTAACTTCTGTCTGCCTCAGTTTCTTCATCTGTAAAATGAGGACAGTAATAGCACCAAACTTTCAGGATTGTTCTGAGGATTAAATGAGGATATTTGTAAAGTGCTTTGCAAACCTTAAAGCATTATATAAATGCTATTTATTATCTGCTACTCTCAAATATCTAGCCCCTTTATCCTATTGCTAATCATGCCTCACTAAACCTGGATTACTCCCACCCTCTGCCTCTTTCACTATGTTGCTGGTAGCTGGAAGAAGTCCTGGAGAAAAAGAAGCTCATTATAAATTCATTTTATCTAATCTTAGTTGGGTCTATTGCAACAAGGCAGTCCTTCAATTTCTCTCTAATTGATTCTCTATCCCACTCACTATAGTGACTGCTCCAAATCTCTTCACTTTTTTTTTTTAGTGAGGCAATTGGGGTTAAGTGACTTGCCCAGGGTCACACAGCTAGTAAGTGTTAAGTGTCTGAGGTCGGATTTGAACTCAGGTACTCCTGACTCCAAGGCCGGTGCTCTATCCACTGTGCCACCTAGCTGCCCCCAATCTCTTCACTTCTTAATCCTCCTGTGGCCTCCTTTCCCTACCAACTCTCATCCAATAATCTTTTTTTTTGGGGGGGGGGGGCAATGAAGGTTAAGTGACTTGCCCAGGGTCACACAGCTAGTGTCAAGTGTCTGAGGCCAGATTTGAACTCAGGTTCTCCTGAATCCAGGGCTGGTGCTTTATTCACTTCACCACCTAGCTGGCTTTTGCTTCCCCCTTCTTAAAAACACACACACTCATTTGATCCAACCATCCCTGCTAGTTCTCTTCCTTTATCCCTCCTTCCCTTCTCAGCTAAATGCTTTGAAAATGATGTCTATATTCTGTGCTTCCACTTCCTCTCATCTCACTCTTTTTTAAATCTTCTGCCACCTGAATGATCTCATTCAACTGAAACCGATCTTCATAGCCAGTGATCTCTTAATTGCCCAATTTAATGTACTTTTCTTAATCTTCACTCTTCTTGATCTTTCTACAGCATCTTACACTGCTGATCATTTTCTCCTTTTGGGTACTCTTGTATGCGTTTTTCTGACACTGCTTTCTCTTATTTCTCCTTATACCTGTCTGGCCATTTCTTATCAGTTTCCTTCACCGGACCTTCACCCATGTCATAGGTGTGGGTATCCCCCAAAGTTCTTCCCTGGAACCTCTTTTTCTCTATATTAGGGAGTTCTTAACCTGGGATCCATAGACTCCCCCCCACAAGATGTCCCTGGATAGATTTCAGAGGGTACATGATTGAATGGGAAAAAATTACATCCTTATCCTCATTAATCCCTAACTGAAACTCACTATTTCTTTTAATTATTTAAAGACACTATGGGGGGGGGGTGTCGGCTAGGTGGTACAGTGGATAAAGTACCGGCCCTGGATTCAGGAGGACCTGAGTTCAAATCCGACCTCAGACACTTGTGAGCTGTGTAACCCTGGGCAAATCACTTAACCCTCATTGCCGAGGAGGAGGAGGAAGAGGAGGAGGAGGAGGAGGAGGAGGAGGAGGAGGAGGAGGAGGAGAAGAAGAAGAAGACACTATGAGGGGCAGCTAGATGGCACAGTGGATAAAGCACCAGCCCTGGATTCAGGAGGACCTGAGTTCAAATCTGGCCTCAGACACTTGATACACTTACTAGCTGTGTGACCCTGGGCATGTCACTTAACCCTCACTGCCCTGCAAAAATAAATAAATAAATAAATGAAGACATTGTGAGGCTTCACCAGACTTTTTGAAAGGATCTGTGGCCCAAAAAAAGGATAAGAATGCTTGTTCTTTACTATCTCACTTGGTGATATCATTAGCTCCCATATATTCCGTTATCTCATCAGGGTGGGTGATTCAGCCTGCATCAATATATCCAGCCCCAATCTCTTTCCTGAACTTCAATTCCCTATCACCAATTACTTATTGGACATTTTGAAGTGGATATCTCATAGGTATCTTAAACTCAGCATGTTTAGAGCAGAATTCATTATTCCCCGCCCCACCCCACCCCCCAAAATCAAACCTATTACTATTACCCTATTACTTATAAGGGCACCACCATTCTTCCAGTCATCCATGTTCACAACCTTGGTGTCATCCTCAACTCCTCACTTTCGTGCCACATTTGAATCATGCCTCATACCAATCAATGACAAAATCTTGTTGTTTCTGTCTTTATAGCATTTTTCATACATTCATTTCACTCCATTCACACAGTTACCACCCTAGTTCAAACCTTTATAATTTCTCCCCTGAACTATTACCATAACCTTCTACTGATCTTCCTCTCCCCACTTCAATCCATCCTCCATTCAGCTGCCTAAGTGATTTTGCTAAAGTGTATACGACCACCTCATATCCACACTGCCCCCACCCCCAACTCTATACACTCCAGTGGCTCCCTATTACTTCCGGGATCAAACATAATGTCCTTTGTTAAGCATTTTTTTTTTTTTTAGTGAGGCAATTGGGGTTAAGTGACTTGCCCAGGGTCACACAGCTAGTAAGTGTTAAGTGTCTGAGGCCAGATTTGAACTCAGGTCCTCCTGACTCCAGGGCCAGTGCTCTATCCACTGCGTCACCTAGCTGCCCCTCTTTGTTAAGCATTTAAAGCTCTTCACAACTTGACCCCTTCTCAGCTTTCCGGTTTCCTTAGGCTTCACTTCTCTCCACATACTTTCTCATCCAGCCATCCTGGCCCACTTGGGTACTTACTTCATCTCCTATCTCTGCACCAGCCTATTTTCCGTTCCTGTGATGCTCTCCCTCCCTTCCTTCAAGACTCAACTCAATTGCCACCTTCTGCAGAAAGCCCTTCTCAGTCCCTACTAACTGAGCCTTCTCTAGCTTCTATCTAATATGTACATGTCTTGGACGTACCAATTATTTTTATGCATGTTGTTTTCCCCCATTAAAATATAAGCTTTTGGGGGCAGCTAGGTGGCACAGTGGATAAAGCACCGGCCCGGGATTCAGGAGGACCTCAGACACTTAATACCGGGTCACTGGGTCACTGTGTGACCCTGGGCAAGTCACGTAACCCCCATTGCCTCTCAAAAAAAAATTATATATAGGCTTTTTGAAAGCAGGGACTAGGTTTAAAAAAAAAATCTCCAAGACTTAGCAGGGTTCCTTGCATATAATAAGCATTTTTTAAAATGTTTGTTGATTGACTAAATTAACACAACATGGTAGAAGATGCTTTATAGAGACAAGACTAGAAGGGATGTCTAGGTGTTGGCTAACCCTAGTGATTAGATTCCACCAGTCCCCTAAGGTCCCATCCCATCCCATTTCCTGATGCCTTAAGACTCTTTTTCACCTATACCATTTTTGTTCATTTTCTAACTACATCAGTATCTCCAGGTCAGGAAATTCCAAAACTTCTGCCAGTGATACATCACAGTGTTTAACAATCCCAACAGGATTTTTTTTTTCTGATCTCTAACCTCCTTCCTCCCTGCTGTTTTAATAACCCTAGTTCTCTTCCATATAAGTGGAAAACAGATGTTCCCTCCTCCATGACCTTAAAAGTATGTAAACTGGGGCAGCTAGGTGGTGCAGTGGATAGAGCACCGGCCCTGGATTCAGGAGTACCTGAGTTCAAATCCGGCCTCAGACACTTAACACTTACTAGCTGTGTGACTCTGGGCAAGTCACTTAACCCCAATTGCCTCACCAAAAAAAAAAAAAAAAGTATGTAAATTCCCCTCAGATTTCAGTTCTCCAACACTCTTGATGGGCCTACCCTGTACTGTTGCACCTCCTCGTCTCGTTTCTGTCTCACAAGCAAGATCTGATCCTCCAGGTTCCTGTTTTGCAAACTGAGTTGTCTGGCCTCTGCTTGTAGCGGTCTCAAGGACTCCTTCATCGCTTGAATTTCGGCCTGTGTTTTCTGTAGTGCCTTTGCCCCAGCATCTTTCCTCTCGAGGAGTCGCATCAGTTGGGGTTCATACTCTTCTTCCAGGCCCTGGCGGCTTTCCGCCATAAAGCTCTCAAACTCAGCAGAGAGCCTGCGGCTCTCCTGTAGAAAATGGCTATCCCCCTGACCCCGGGGAGCTTCTAACTGCTGCCGAAAATGCCCTTTCTGCTTCTCACACGTGTCTTTGAGTTGGGCCAGCTCCTCAGATAGTTGAGCGACGCGAGCGGTGAGCTCCTCCTGGCAGGCGGCAAACTGGGCAACCTCCTGCTGCCGGCACTCCAGCTGGTACTGGTAGGCCACACACTCTTTTGTCACTTTGAACAGCTTTTGCTTCACCACCCGGATCTCCTCCCTGAGCCCATCACACTCCAGCTCCCCTTGGGCATGGAGCTTGTAGGCCACCAGGATGTCCTGGTGGACCTTCTGCACCTCCTCTAGAACTGGCTCTCGAAGCAGCACTAGCTCATGGATAAGACGGTCCCGTTCCTCCTCCAACTGGGCTACGGCTTCAATGCACTGCTGGAAACGACCTTCCAGAAGCTCCAGTTCCTCTGGACTCAGGCTGTCCTCAATCCTGAGGCTCTCCTGGGAGGCAAGGTTTCCCTCGGAGCTGGCTTTCTCCCCTTTAGAGTCTGTCTCCTCTGGATTTGGTATCTCCTCTGGGTCAACTCTCTCTGTCACCTGCAGTGCCTCCTCTGTAGTAACTGTCTCCTCTTGGTTCAGTGTTTCTGGGGTGACTGTCTCCTTCACATTCAGTGTCTCCTCTGGGATGACCGTCTCTTCTTCTGGGTTGTCTGCTTCCCTCACATACAGCATCTCCTCTGGGTTGTCTGCTTCCCTTACACACAGCGGCTCCTCTGGGTCAGCTTCCTCTTCTGAGTTCAGTGTCTCTTCTACATACAGTATATCACCCGCATCATCTGTGACTCCGAGGTAGAGAATGTCCTCTAGATCAATATCCCCCTGTAGGGACAGAGTCATCTCTGGGTTCGGGTCCTCTTCAGATTTCTTCTCTTGGAGTGAAGCATTGTCCTCTGCCCCTGAATCTCTGCAAAAGAAAATTCTGAGGTCTGTGGAAAGCCATAGTGAGGACGGGACTTTGTGTAGGAGAGTGGTTTCTGAGACTCTGATAATGTCACTCTGACCCCTGGTCCCCTAATGGCTGTTACACACACACATACATTCGTATTCTCCCTCTCTCCCTCCTCCCCCCTCCCTTACCCTCTTCCCCCCTCCCTTCCTAAAAATTCCCTGAAAGTATAACCCCCACCAAGGAAAATGTCTGGGTACACTGAGCAGAAAGAGGTGACAGGAGGATCCAGGATGGACCTGTTTTCTTTCTAAAGATCTTTAGGATCTAAATGAGCTGCCCACACAGCAAAATATTTCCTAGAATGTTATGAGCCCAGTGGAACTTAATCCAACACCCTAGTTTTCCAAATTAGAAAAATGAGGTTTAGAGAAGGGGAGTGATTTGGTTGAGGTCACAGAGTAAGTGGAATAACTGGGACTTAGGTTCAAATCTTCTGACTCCTGAATCACTGCTATTTCTGCTGTGCCATGACGCCTCTGTCTTGGGAAGGTAAAGTCAAGCCTCACCATTTACACCCTGGATGTCCTGTAAAGGCCCTTCTTGTTCCTTACTACTGCAGCCTAGCTGGCTCGGTGGATAGAGCACGGGCCCTGGAGTCAGGAGTACCTGAGTTCAAATCCGGCCTCAGACACTTGACATTTACTAGCTGTGTGACCCTGGGCAAGTCACTTAACCCCAATTGCATCACTTAAAAAAAAAACCAAAAAGCTATTGCAGCCTAAATCCTCCCTTTCTCTGTCCTTGAAGAACCCTCCAAGCTGAAGTTCCTACAGGTTGTTCACACAGATCTGTGCAGGAGGGGCCCACAGCTTCCCAGAACTTTAGAACTAGAAGGGACCAACCCTTTGTTTTAGAGATGAAGAAACCAAAGGGAAAGGCTTAAAACTAAAATTAGTCACGCAAGTGGTAAAGGGAGTCTGGACTGGACCCCAGGTGTGCTGGTTCCCTCCTGTTCTTGTTCCAGTGTACCGAACGGGCCACTTCAACTTTAGAAAAAGTCGTCTGGACACAGAATACATTTTGGAATGGCCTTGCTAATTCTTGAAGCAGGAAGTTAAGTTTTGAGCAGGACTTAGAAAAAAAACCCAACCCTTTTAAAAATTTGTGCTTTCAGATGAATCTCAATGATCTACCTGGGAGGCTGGCTGGGCCACATCTCTGTGTCAGGCTGGTTTCCTCACTCAATAACCCCTCCCTAACTTCCCTGCTTGGCTGTTCAATCATTAAAACAGATTTTAATGTTTCATTTCTTGCCTCAAGATACAGTATTTTACACATAATGGACACTTGATAAACGCTGAATTGAGCAGAAAATAGGTGGCACAGTGGGCTTGGAAATCAGGAAGACTCATCTTTCTGAGTCAAATCTGACCTCAGACACTTACAAGCTGGGTGACCCTGGGAAAGTCACTTAAGCCTGTTTTCCTCAGTTTCCTCATTTGTAAAATGAGTTGGAGAAAGAAATGGCAAACCATTCCAGTATCTCTGCCAAGAAAACCCCAAATGAGGTCATAAAGAGTCAAACACAACTGAAATGACTGAAGAACAAAAAATTGGAAAGGTAAGGAGAAGCCCTCTAATGTCTTTGGTTAAAGGAAGGTAGCACCTTCTCTGCAATTCAGTCTTAGACAGTTGTCTAGGCTAGAGCACTGAGAGGTTAAGGGACTTACCCAGGGTCACACAACCAAAATGGGTCAGAGGCTGGGCTTCCTGGCTCCTAAACTAGCTACCTACTACACCATACTGATTCATTCCATCTACCTCATGAAAGGCTTGTGGATTATCTGCTGTTTGGAAGTGTCTTAGTGTAGATAATTGAGAGATGAGTGTATTAGCTTCCAACTCTTCAATTCAATCTCCTCTCACTGTTTCTCCCTTGGCAGGGATGGATGAAGCCTTTAAGGACTTGGCTTCCTGTATAAACTGAGGGTCCAGAAAAGCTTTTTACACAGCTGTTCTTCTCCCTAAAGAAGCAGGTCCAGCATTGGAGGAGGGGCAGGATTATGGGAGGCTTCTGGGAGGTGGGGAAGAGCTTAGCTGGGACTCTAAGTGCTATGACCTCAGGATTCATTAGGCCTCAGGGAGTCTCCCTCTTCCCTAGCCGGCACTTAGGGGATTTTCTTCAGTCTATGATTGTGTGTGTACTCGCTACTATGTGTCTCAGTGGGGAGCATGAGCGGTAAATTGTAGGCGGGCATGGATGTGTGTTTCTGTATTGGCAACTTCATCTTTCAGCCCATGGGAAAGTCAGGCCGCCCAATCCACTCAATCCCCACCTCTCAGGGCCATGCCCTCCCGGTGCTTCGGCTGGCTGACAAGAGTGAGGGAAAGGGAGCAGTTCAAACCTCTCTGAAGCTCCCTTTCCACACCTCTACGCTCTCCCACCCCAAAGGTAAAGATCCCTGGGCTCCAATAAGCAATAAGCTGTGTGAAGAAGCAATGATCTGTGTTGTTCCCCCACACCCACTCTTTTAACACTGGCCAAGGACCAAGAGACCAGGTGCAGGGGAACAGCAGGAGCTCTGGGGTCGCTACTTTTTTTTGTGGAAGGGTGGGGTGGGGTGGAGTGGGAAAAGACCTTTGAAGACAATATGAGAGCGGATATTTGGCATCCCCGCGTTCACTGTATTTGATGATTCATACCTATTGGAAAGGACTGACTCCCTTTTGGGGGAAATGTTCCCCCCAAAATAGCACAAGAGAAATGCATTTCCCGAATGCACACAGGCACACACAGATGCCTGGCCGGCCTGGGCTGGGCGTCCCTGCCCTTAGTTGAGTTTTCTGAATTTCTCAGCTCCCACCCCAAGCACGGCGCTGGGAGCCATGCAGCCCAGGTTTGCCCAGCCTCACGTTCTGGGCGGGCCCGACCCTTAACGGATCTGGTGACGATCTTGGGGTGGCGTGGGGCGGGGGGCACGTGGAAAAGGGGCGAAGCGACCGGCAGAAGTTCGGCAGAAGGCAGCAGGTTGCGGAAGGTGTCTTCTCTAGCCCCAGTCCCAACCCTGCTGGCCTCTCCCCAAAGCCGGGTGGGGGTGGGCGGGCGCGGCAGACCCTCCCCACGGGCCAGTCCTACCTCTCCAACCCAGCGTCTCCGGCTCCGGCTCCGGCTCCTTCCCCGCAGGGGCCGCCCTCCCGGGGCTCCTCCGCGCTGGCCATGGCTGGGAGGGTCTCATGGAAAGCTGCAGCCCCGGGTTATTAATATCCCGGCCAGTGCCTCGCCTCGCCGCCAGCTGCAATACCAGCTTGCAGCCCAAGACACCGGATCCCTCCCGTGCTCCCCTCCCCCGGCGGCGCGCCCACTTAGCTCTCAGCCTTGGCCTCGGGCCCAGGGGGCGGAGAAAAGAGGTCCTAGACTGGTCAGCCCGCCCGGCCCTGCCCTGCGCTGCCAGCCCCGGGTGGGCGGGGACTGTGGAGGAAGGGACACCGGGCTGGGGGCGCCTCAGCAGGGAGCTTGGTCCAGATTGATTCATAGACTCATTCTTAGGGCTGGAAAGTACCTTAGAGCTCATCTCTAAGGGGTCTTTGGGGCGGGGGGGGGGGAGGAGAGCTACCTCATTTTACTGAAAACCGTGCCATAGACATGGGAAAGACTTGCCCAAGGTCACTCAGCAAGTTAGTGGCAGAGTCAGAATTAGAACCAGGCTCCCTGTCTCCTAGATCAGTATTCTTTCCTCTACACCCATGCTTCCTCATCACTTCCTTGGTTGGATAGGGAACGTCGGGAAAGGAAGACTGGACTGGGGGTGCAGGAGAACGTGAGGGACTGGTCAGGATCCTTGCCCCATTCCCACTCCCTCACATGCTTCTTCCCCCTCCCCTCCCCATCCGACACCTCACAGCTCAGGCCCCACCCTTGGGCTCAACACTTCCCCATCTGAGGATCCCTGATGGGGAAGAGGGGGTTTCTCCTTCCTTCCTCTCCCACCCCACCCCCAACTCCGTGACCAATTAAGAGCTCCCTCTGCCTGACCAGCCAGATGAGACTGAAATGTCAAGTGCTGATGAGACGGCTGGTGCCAGGATACCTTGGCATCAAGCTCTGAACTCGAGTGACCCTCTCAGAGGGGATGCCATGGAGAGCATTGTTGTTTAGATACAGCTTGGAGTAGATGCCCTCCATGGTCCTTTTCAGCCTCGATTCTGTGGATTTCTTTAGGCAGTACATGCATGGAATTCATTACTCCAATAAGCTTCTTTCACGGTCTCAGTTGAAGTAAATCTGAGATGGCCTAGAAGAGTGGATCTTCCCAAACTTCCATTTCAAAAGCTGGGCAGAGTTCATAGCAACTAGACCCAAAATGCCCCTTGGGCATCATCCTGGGCAACTCCCTAATTTTACAGAAGGAGCTGAGGCCCAGAGATGTTAAATGACTTGCCCAGGGTCACACCAAGTTAGAGCACAGTGTTGTGGACTTGGAATCAGACGACCTGGTTTTGATTATGTGTGACAGCATATGGCCATGAGACATTAAAAAAATGTCTCCAGATCGCTGAAAACCGGTTTGTTTTGAGCCCGTCTCCCTATCTCTCCCAGACTGAAAGTGCAGCTGTCACCCACAGGCCCAGTCCCACTTCTGATGGGCAGGGAAGCTTTGACTTAATCTATTTCTGGTTTGCCCCTCCTTAAGCAGACTGGCAGCTTACCAGCCTGGTGGTGGATCTCTCCTGGGTGCTCACTACACATTGGTGACAGATTTCATGTAGACATCCAGTTGGCCTTCATGCTACTGCAACTCCAAAGCTCAAACAATCCACCAGCCTCAGCTTCCCTTGGCAAGGAATGCCACAACGTGCCACACACATAGGCCTGAAAATGAGTACCTTGAAGAGGGCAATGGAGAGGCACACAGTGGGTGTGAGCAAACTTCAGTATAGAACAAAGCACTCCAAAGAAGTGAAGGATGTCATCAGGGGATGTATGTGTGAAAAAAGTCATGTGGTTAGTATGAAGGACAAAAGTGAATGAGGGGCAGCTAGGTGGCGCAGTGGATAAAGCACCGGCTCTGGATTCAGGAGGACCTGAGTTCAAATGCGACCTCAGACATTTGACAGTTACTAGCTGTGTGACCCTGGGCAAGTCACTTAACCCTCACTGCCCCACCAAAAAAACTCAAACAAACAAACAAACAAAAAAAGTGAATGGCACCAGTGCTCCATTGGTATTCAAACAATGTCAGGAGAAAGGCAGGAAGATTCCTAGAAGAGTGGACAGCACCGTTGTGGTGAGCTTATGGGAAGCCTAGACCAGAGTCAAGGGCCTGGGCTGCCAGGGGTAGGTAGTACATCTTCATTGTGAGAATATCCAAGTCAATGAGATCACAAGTCCACTCAAGTATTTGAGTATGGACTCAAATGAACTGACACTAAGCAAAGAGAGTGGAACTAGAAAATAGACACACTGGCTGCCTTGAAATCAATGAAAATAACTAAAATGCTGCAAAACTTGGAGAAAGTGAAATCACCGATCTCAGTCTCATACAAGAGAAGGAAACATACGCCTTCACTCTGTAGTCCTTTGTTTAATTGGATTTTGATCGTATTCAACTTTATTACAAGGAAAGATCGGTGTGGGGGGAAGAGTGGCATATTGGCATATGCCAATACTCAAATGTATCTGTGATCCGAGCTCAGGAGTCCTCTCTAGCAATGCAAATCCCAACCCACTCAGGCCAACCCATACTATGCCACTCATCCACCTTTGCCCCAAAAGTTAGCCACAGGAGGTCCACCCAAAGTGCTGGAGGGTAAATTCAGTTTAAAGAAATCTTGGGAAGCTAGCCAACTAAGCAAAGTCATCTGAGGGGCATGTGAGAATAGAAAGAGGACTACAAACAGAAGAAAAATGGAAACAATTTGCTAAAAAACACTTCCATAAACTGTTTCCTCCATTGGGGATAGTGTTAGCACCATACTTGGAGTCTTAACATCACAATCCCTGAGCTACTGATAGAAGACCATAGAGACAGCACGAAAGTGAACAAGGATGGGGAAAGCAGCCAGAATGAACCAAGAATAAATGATGGAGATCAAGACTGATGTTTTTCAAAGGCCTGAATAAGTTATTTAACAGGAAAAAATACAATCAATATTCTCAATAAGGGTAACATACTGTGAGTGTTTTGTGGGTGTGTCTATAGGTTCCTGTGAGTGCTTTTGTTTTGTTTTGTTGGTGGAGTGAAATGAAGGTTTTCCTACCTAATATGCATTTATTGCCTTGAATGTTTATCCTTGGGGACCCTCAGCTATGTTCGGGGAAACTAGACACAAACTATACCTAAACTATATTTGGAGGTTTCCCCAGAGTAAACTCTAGGTGGAGGTATAACAAGTCAAAAAAAGATAGGATGCCCTTTTTGGGTAAGTCTTCCAGATCATTATTGGATCCTGTGAACCTTCAAAGGGCTTTTGGGGGGGGGGGGCTCTGGGCCATAGGCTGCATCCTGCTAAGTTTTTTTTTGTTTGTTTGTTTGTTTTTTTGCGGGGCAATGGGGGTTAAGTGACTTGCCCAGGGTCACACAGCTAGTAAGTGTCAAGTGTCTGAGGCTGGATTTGAACTCAGGTACTCCTGAATCCAGGGCTGGTGCTTTATCCACTGCGCCACCTAGCTGCCCCCCTGCTAAGTTTTTAGGAGTCAAGGGATCATCCAATTGCAGGATAAGTGATTTTTTTCAGGGACTAAGAAGAGGAAAACTAGGCGCAGCTAGATGGTGCAGTGGATAGAGCACTGGCCTTGGAGTCAGGAGTACCTGAGTTCAAATCCAGCCTCAGACACTTAACACTTTCTAGCTGTGTGACCCTGGGCAAGTCACTTAACCCCAATTGCCTCACCAAAAAAAAAAAAAAAAAGAGGAAAACTAAATAATGAGTGAGTTTCCCATCACTGTAGGTGTTCAAGTGGATATTGAATGGCTACCTGCCAGGCTTGTTGTAGTGGGGAATTCAAACTTCAGAGACAGTTTAGAATATATTCCCTCTGAGTCTCCTTCCTATAATAAAATTCTCTGACCATTGTGGTACAAGGAAGATGGAATTTAGTATTTATCCAGTTCAAGGGCTATGTGAATGAGGTCTAATGGAGTCTTGGGGTTTTTTTTTGTTGTTGTTTTTAGTGAGGAAATTAGGGTTAAGTGACTTGCCCAGGGTCACACAGCTAGTAAGTGTTAAGTGTCTGAGGCCGGATTTGAACTCAGGTACTCCTGACTCCAGGGCTGGTGCTCTATCCACTGTGCCACCTAGCTGCCCCACTAATGGATTCTTAATAGGAAAACAGGGATACGATCCCAACAAAGCCCATATACCTTACCTCTGCTCTAAGGGAATGAACTGCCCACAAGCACCTGCAAGTTGAGTTGTCCTACAAGGACTGGGGAGAGGCTTCTATTGAAACCAAGCACACTTTCTCGTCTCCCTTGTCACTGAAGGGATGTTGAACTCTGAAGTTCCCTCATTGACCACTCTTTCCTGTCCTTCCTACCTCCCTCTAGACTTTACTTCTCCCACACCTATTCTTCACTCTCATAATCCCTCTATTCCTTTCTGTTCTCCTAATCGATCCTTTTCTGGCCTCAGCTCCCCTCTTTTCCCCAGCCTTGACCCTATGGCCAGCCACTTCAATAATTTCCTGTCCTTTCTCCTTGAGTAATTTGTCTCCTTCCTATTCTGCAATTTCTACACTGCTAACCCTCAGCCCCACATGGCTCCAGCTGCGTACTGTGGGAGGAAGTCACTAAATCATGCGGACAGGTCCATTAGGAATTGGAGTCTCTCCTCTCAGTTAGGCCCTCACCCCTGCATGGCAATCCTTTTATTCATTGTTTATAAAATCCCGTCATAGTCTTCACAGCAGTCATTCCAAACTTCTCATCTCAGACCCCAGTTTTACTCCCTTCCCTTCATTCTGAGCAGTCTCTTTGCTAGCCACTTTGATGAGAAAATTGAGGTCATTCTACACTGACTCCCTGGACTCCCATCTTTCCCTCCTCCAAATCTCACAATGTCCTCACCCAGCCTCTCCTGCTTTTCTCATCTCAGAAGACAAGATGACTTTCCTTCTTGAAAGAAAGAAAAGTGAAATCCCCTCCCCTGTTCCTTGGATTTTATCTCCTGTCTGCTCTGGGTCTCTGCTCCATCAATCATCCCTTCTCTTTTTCTCTTGCTTTAGTATCTTTCACTGTATTTCCTTCCTCTCAGTCTACAAGCATTCTCAGTTCTTCCTTATTCTAAAATCAAGTCCAAAACAAAACCAAATTAACAAACATAAATCTCCAATTACTGAGCCTTACCCTTGACCTACCACTTCCTCAGGCTATTGTTCCATGTCTCTCCTTCCCTTCACTAGCAGACTCCTAGAAGCTGTAGTTTGGTTGGCTTCTTGGGTTTCCTGATACCATACTCCCTCCCTCCTCAATACCTTCTTGTTCAATTCCCATCTTCACTGATGGAAGAAAGTTTTCGGTCCAAGATAATTAATGGCTTCTTTGATGAAAATTAAATGGTGTTCCTCCCCACCAAACCCAGCCCTGTCCCCATCTTCTCTGAACTCTCTGCAGCATTTAACATAGACCCCTTCTTTATTAAAAAAAAAGTTTTAAGGGGGCAGCTAGATGGCGTAGTGGATAGAGCACTGGCCCTGGAGTCAGGAGAACCTGAGTTCAAATCCGGCCTCAGACACTTAACACTTACTGGCTGTGTGACCCTGGGCAAGTCACTTAGCCCCAATTGCCTCACCAAAAAAAAAAACAACAAACAACAAAAAGAGTTTTTATATTTTGTTTTTGCATCACCTACATTTCCTAATGTAGAAAAAAAGAATAAAAAAAGAAGTGGGAGAAAGTTCAGTAAGACTAACTAACTTATCCCAAAAGCCTGAAACTCTATGTGGCATTCCGCATCCATATTTCCCCATGTCTGCAAAAAGAACTCTTGACCTCACCCTCCTATGGATGCGCTTTTCTCCCTTGGTTTCCATGACTTGGCATTCCTGTGGTTCTCCCATTTACCTGAGAGGGCCCCCCCCCCTTAACAATTTTGTCAGTTCTCATCTCTTTCCTCCTTAGATGTAGATGTTCTCCAAGGTCCTGTTCTTAGACCTTTTCTCTTCTCTCTACTCTCTCCCTTGGTGATCCCATCTGTTCCCAAAGCTCCAATGACTTTCAAGTCTCTATCTCCATTCCCACCCTCTCCCCTGAGTTCTGGTCCTAAATTTCCCACTCCCTCCTGATCATACTTGTCTGATGATGCTGATAACTGGCATTCATAAAACACTTGGAAATTTACAAAGTGCTTCACAAAGATTATCTCATTTGAACCCTACAAAAACCCTGTGGGGTCCCACCAGCTCCTCAAACTCAAGCTGTCCAAAATAGGATACATCTCCCCAAAACTTTACCCTTCCCCCTAATTTCTCTGTCTCTCTTGAGGACACCTTTGTTGTCCAGGCTCATAACCTCAGTCATCTTCCTTCTCTCTCACCCCTCATTTCCAGGAGCCAAATATATCCTCTCTCAAATCCCTGCCCTCCTAGGAAGGAGGAAGAAAGGAAGAAAGGATTTATTAAGTATCTGTTATGTTCCAAGTACTATATTAAGTACTTTACAAATATCTCATTTGATCACAACAACCCTGGGAGGTAGGTGCTCTTATTTTTTGTCCATTTTACAGTTAAGGAAACTGAGGCAGACAAAGGCTAAGTGACTAATTCAGGGTCACACAGTTAGTAAAGGTCTAGAGGGAGGATTTGAACTCAGGTCTTCCTAATTCCAGGCTCAGTGTTCTCTGTGCCACCTAGCTGCCTCCTAACAATACAAGTGGCAACTATTACTATTGTAATATACCCTTAATTAGTCACCCTACTTCCAGGGTATCTCCTCTGCAATCCATCCTTTACACTGATGCCAAAATAATATAATCTCTCTCTCTCTAAGACCATGTTGAGGCAGTAAGTCATAGTGGATAGAAAGCGGGCAACAGGGTTGGAAAGATGTTGTTTCAAATCCTGCCTCTGAAACAAACTGTGTGACCCTGGGCAAGTCACTTAACCTCTTAGTGCCACAGAGAATTCTCTAAGGCCATATAGATTGTAGAGAAGGAGCTGACTTACATTAGTGAAGGGAGTTTCCTCATATGGAAGTGCCCTGTAATAATGATGGCACATGTTACTCCTCTACTTAAACACCTTTTGTGACTCTGATGTGGAAAAATCAACTCTTGCAACTGCTTTGCGAAACTGCTTAGTCTTACCTCAGATCTTGAAACCACTTCTCATGATTGTTGAAATAAGGTTCCCAAAACTGCTTAGTCAAGTCCGGTAGGTTTGCAGACCCTGCCCTGATCCCCAGAAAATTGCTTAGCCAAGTACAAACCCGCAAATGTAAGCTATGCTAAGAAAACCCTGTCAAAGAGTACAAATTTGTAACACACCCTTGATTCGGGGCCCAGACTCTTTGAGAGACACTCTCCTCTGGGCCCATGAGTTAATAAACTATTCTTCCTTATTCCTGAGTGCCATTTGAGTTTCTCCACTGAATTTTTCTATAACAACTCCTCACTCATCGCCATTGCCCACAATGCATTAATGGCTGATTCTAGCATTCTAGGCCTTACACATTTTGAATCCAACCTACTATCAGAACCTAATTTTGTCCCACCCCCCCACCCCCACATGTACTTTCAGCTCCAGTCAAACTGGACTATTCTTTATTGCCCATTTCTATTCCTGCCCTATCCTCTCTCATTTCCATACTTTTGCTCCTTTCCCCATGACTGGAATATATTTCTCCTATCTCTGGTCCATTGACATCCTTTCCTTCCTTCAAAGTTCACTTCAGGTGCCACTTCCTACAACAAGACTTTCTTGGGTTTTTTGTTTTGTTTTGTTTTGTTTTTGCGGGGCAATGAGGGTTAAGCGACTTGTCCAGAGTCACACAGCTAGTAAGTGTCAAGTGTCTGAGGCCAGCTTTGAACTCAGGTCCTCCTGACTCCAGGGCCAGTACTTTATCCACTGTGCCACCTAGGTGCCCCCTCAACAACAAACCTTTCTAGGGGCAGACACTTGACACTTACTAGCTGTGTGACCCTGGGCAAGTCACTTGACTCCAATTGCCTCACCAAAAAAAAAAAATCAAAACAAAAACAAGCCTTTCTTTTTTTTTTCTTTTTTTTTCAGGGCAATGAGGGTTAAGTGACTTGCCCAGGGTCACACAGCTAGTAAGTGTCAAGTATCTGAGGCTGGATTTGAACTCAGATCCCCCTGAATTCAGGGCCAGTGCTTTATCCACTGTGCCATCTAGCTGCCCCAAAAAACAAGCCTTTCTTTATCCTCCTTCCTCACATTCTCAGAGCACTTTGCCTGGGACCCTCTTTTGCACTTATCTCACCCTCTCTTGTATCATACACTCATTTCTGTTGCCACCCTCCTTGACCCCACCACAGCATTTAACACAAGGCCCCATACTGGATGTAAGCCTGTCATTCTCCCTACTAGATTCTAAGTTCCCTGAGAGCAAGACCTGTGTTCTGTCTTAGTCTCCCTAGTACTGTGCATACTGTTCGTTGAAGCAAATAGAATTGGGGAGAGGGCATTAGTTTGGAGAGACAGGTGACATTCCGTGGAGCTGGTTCTGTTTTAGATACCTCTTTCCTTGGGAGAGGGTCTCCCTCCCGACCCCCAACCCCCATCACTTTTCTAAATTTCACTCAGTACTCAAGTCTTAACTGTACTCACCCAACCCCACCAGCATCAGCGCGAGGGTCAGGTTTAACTCCATTAACTGCCTTATCTAGAGTCTGTCTCAGGAGAGAAACTCAGGGAATTTGCCTCACAATGTCCCTACTCCCATCCCCCTAAAGAATCCTGGGAACAGATTTGTCATCTTTTGGGATCTGCCCATTTTCCACTTCATCCCTCTGTTTGGAAAGGTTTTTGACTCAATAGCTGAGGAATGCTGCCAGTTAACAAAGGTTGGCAGAAGTAGTAGGCACACAGGCAGGGGGTGAAGGCACAGTAATCTTGATTGACTTTGAGGCCACGGAAGAAGATCTAGACAGGGGATTTCCACTTTTTCAATGTCATGGACCCCTCTGGCAGTCACTCTGTTGAAGCACTTCTCAGAATAAGGTTTTTAAATATGTCAAATAAAATCTAGAGCATTTCAAAGGAAACCAAAATATTAAAAAAAAAGTTCAGGGACCCCCAGGTTTAAAACTGTGCAGAGAGGGGCGGCTAGGTGGCGCAGTGGATAAAGCACCGGTCCTGGATTCAGGAGTTCCTGAGTTCAAATCCGGCCTCAGATACTTGACACTTACTAGCTGTGTGACCCTGGGCAAGTCACTTAACCCCATTGCCCCGTAAAAAAAAAAAAAAAAAAAAAAAAAAACTGTGCAGAGAGGTGGTTCCCAGGTTGCGAGTATCTGCGTGTGATCATAGTTCATTGGGATAATGAGTCCATGTGGGATGGTTGTACCAGTGCAAAATGTATGGACAAGACAGTATACGTGCCCTTGGATGACTCTAGGTCTGTATATAGGATAGTATATCTCCGTGTATGAGCATGGGCTCACAGGAAGGACAGTAGGTCAAATGGTTGTGTGCCTGTGTGGAGTGCAATGTGGTTGTGGGTCTATATGTGATTGTGGGTCCATTGTGATTTCGTGCTTGTGTGAGGGTGTGGTTCTCTGTGTGAGAATGGTGTACTTATGTGAAATTATGAGTCTGTGTGTGGAATAGTGTGTCCATGTAGGATGGTATGCCCATAAGGGGTGTTGTGATGATGTGTGACTATGGAGTGCTGGCTCCTGTATGATTGCGGTTCTGTGAGGATTAGCGTGCCCATGTGGAATTGTGGGTCTGTCTGTGTGATAGCATGCCCATGTGTGATGGGGGGGGGGGTTTCATGAGATAGTTCGTCCATTTGTGATTGTGGATCCATGAAGGCTAGTGCGTATGTACACCTATGATTGTAACTCTGTGAGGGGTAGTTTGTCTCTGCCTGATGACTGGTCTGTGTAAACTCCCAGCATTCCTCAGCTAATGAGTCAAAAATATCTTTAAACACAGGGATGAAGTAGAAAATGGTGGGAGCGGGTGCCAGAGTGTCACAAAAGGTTTGTGAGCTTGCATTTGGGGGGTTGTGCTTGAACCTGTGCCTCTGAACTGTTGCTGTGTGTTTATATCTCTGTCTATTCAAAGACCAAGCAGGATAAACGTCCAGTGCCTAGACTGGCAAAAAATAAGCCCTTGTAAGGCATGAAACAGAAAAGGCTGGTTTGGGAGGTTGATGGTCATTTCCTGACTTACCTCTGAACTATTTCTAGGGAGGAGGCTGCAGAAAACCCAGCAGCTGCCTCAAGGCTTCTGTCAGCTGGGGCTGCCAGCTCCGATGTTTGCTGTGGGCAGCTTAGCAACAGCACCAAGGGTGGCATGAGGTAGTCCCCCCTCCCCTGTGATAAGCCAACCCAGAGCTTTGCCTAGTGGAACACCCAGAACTCTAGTCCTCCATCTTTCCTAGTCCCAGTCCGAGCCCTCTTTCCTAACTCAACACCCAGCCCCTTAACCTTCTTAAGTCAGCTGAGCCTCCCACTTACGGACTCAGCCCATGACCTGGTGCGTACTGACCATATCCACGGCCAAATGAGATCATGTGTGTAAAACGCCGAGCCAGTCTTAAAGCCCCGTGTAAATATCACCCATTATTAATAGGATACAGTCCCTAGGTTACTTTTTTTTGAAAGGGACTTGTAATTTCCTTGGTATAGGGAATTCCCCAGGAGGAAACAATGCAGACCAGCGCCTGCTCTGCAACTAATCTTGGAGATTTATTGTTGTCAGGCACTACATAGCCTTGGCCTTATACTTTACAACCAACATTTACCTGTTTGCAATTCTTACATGAGCAGCCACGTGGTGCAGTGAATAGAACGCTGAGCCTGGAGTCGGGAAGACTCATCTTTGTGAGTTCAAATCTGGCCTCAGACACTCACTAGCTGTGCAACCCTGGGCAAGTCGCTTCACCCTGTTTGCCTCAGTTTCCTCACCTATAAAATGAGTTGGAGAAGGAAATGGCAAACCACTCTGGTATCTTTGCCAAGAAAACCCCAAATGGGATCACAAATTGTCAGATACAACCGAAAATGACTGAACAACAACAACAAATCTATTATAGGCAGTTAGATGTTATACATACACATATATACATATACATATATATATGTATATATATATATATATATATATATATATATATATATATATATACACACACACACATATACTGTCCTCAAGGAGCTATATTCAACCAAGTGGAGGGGGGGAACAAGGAAGATGATATGATATGTACACAAAATAAAACAACTGGCATTTATAGAACAAGTTAAGATTTATAAAGCCAATGCAACAAGCGAGGCAGCTTTGAAAGTGACAGGTGAAATCTTATACATGATGAAAGGGAAATGCAAGTTTTCTGTTTTCTTTCATAGCGACCCATGATTTCATTCCTCTTCCCATTCTACTTTATGTATGGAAATTATATATATATATTATATATGTATATATGTATGTATATATATATGTATATATAATTTGGTGTTAGGAAATAGAAAAATTTTAGTAAGATTTGCAAAATGTTTGGCATACATTTGTCTCCTTTGATTTTTTTTTGTTTTTTGTGGGGTCAATGAGGGTTAAGTGACTTACCCAAGGTCACACAGCTAGTAAGTGTCAAGTGTCTGAGGAAGGATTTGAACTCACGTCCTCCTGAATCCAGGGCTGGTGCTTTATCCACTGCGACGCCTAGTTGCCCCTGTCTCTTTTGATTTTTACAACATACCTATGAAGTGGATTTGTTGTTTAGTTGTTTCAGTCATATATGACATTTCATAATCCCATTTGGGGTTTTCTTGACAAAAAAATTGTAGTGGTTTGCCATTTCCTTCTCCAGCTCATTTTACAGGTGAGGAAACTGAGGCAAACAGGGTGAAATGACTTGCCCAGCGTCACATTGCTAAAAAGTATCTGAGGCCAGATTTAAACTCACAGAGATGACTCTTCCTGACTCCAGGCCTGGCACTCTATTCATTGCACCATTCAGCTTTTCCCATGAAGTAGATACTACAGGTATTATAGTTCCCATTCTACAAATGAGAAAAGCAGCTCACTTCATTTTTTTTTTTGGTGAGGCAATTGGGGTTAAGTGACTTGCCCAGGGTCACACAGCTAATAAGTGTTAAGTGTCTGAGGTTGGATTTGAACTCAGGTCCTCCTGAATCCACGGCCGGTGCTCTATCCCCTGTGCCACCTAGCTGCCCCTGCTCACTTCATTTTTGAGTCCTCCTCCTCAGAGTTCTAGAGGCTAGCCCCTCTTAGAGGCTGAGATTCTAGTATTGTATCTAGTTCCAATATTTCAGCTGGAAATAGAGAGAGACATGTTAAGAATAAAAAGAGGGGCAGCTAGGTGGCGCAGTGGATGGAGCACCAGCCCTGGAGTCAGGAGTACCTGAGTTCAAATCTGACCTCAGACACTTAATACTTACTAGCTGTGTGACCCTGGGCAAGTCACTTAACCCCAACTGCCTCACTAAAAAAAAAAAAAAAAGAGTTTTCCTAGAAAAAGTCACCAGAAATAAGACTGACTAGGTTATGATATTAGTATGTAGTTCTAGTCCCCTTTAGGGACTTGAGCCCCCACTGAGGTGCTTCCCGTTGATTAAGAGTCAGACTTAACTTTTAGAAAGAATATTTACTAAGTAGATGTAACGAGGACCGTTGTTTCAGAGACATTTCCCCTGAACTGGGGAATGCATTCCCAACATGCAAAAGACCAGCGGGGAGAGTAGCTTTAAACTTCTAGTAAAATTTTCAGGGAAGTAATACATGTAGGCAACGCATGTGATAAAGGGGTAACCCACAGCTCCTGGTCACCAGAAGTCTTCTCTCTTCCAGAAATCTTCCCGAAGTTCTCCTCATGTGTAGCTTTCTAAGTGGGCTAGAAGAGTCGGTATTCCAGTACAGTCCTGAAACTACCTTTGTCTCATTTGTCTCAGGCACTGGGCCATGGATATTTAATGGATGCCACTACCATATTCAATGGGCACTGCTACAAACACTGACCAGAACTCCAGATCTTTTGACCTTTTGAAGTTCACAGGATCATGCCATAGTCAATCTCATTTCTGAATATTGACTAACATTTTTTTTTTAATTCTCAATGAGTTTCTCTCTGCTCCAGGCTAAAAGCACTGTCTCCTGCTGATCCAGTCTCTCCTGTTAACATGGTAGATGGGATGGGCATGCGGAGAGCCAAGATGGCAGACTAGATGGATGAAATGCAGCAAACTCTCCTTCAAACCTCTGGATAGGGGGCTGGTAGGTGGCACTGTGGATAAAGCACCGGCCCTGGATTCAGGAGGACCTGAGTTCAAATCTGGCCTCAGACACTTGACAGTTACTAGCTGTGTGACCCTGGGCAAGTCACTTAACCCTCATTGCCCTGAAACAAAACAAAACAAAAACAAAAACAAACCTCTGGATACATCAGGAAAATGCATGAAACCAAATCCCAAAGAGGAAATTCAGGAATAAGTCATAGTAATTCATTTTTCCAAGCCAGGTTGGCACAGAGAGACGAAAGAGAGGTGTGTGGACACTGAGGATGAGTCCTGGCCAGGGACTCACATTCCAGTGCAGGGAGAGGCTGTGCAACAGAGCGAGAGGAGGTCCCAGACCTGTACAGGAGCAACGAGACCTTGTGCAAAGTGTGGGAACAGGTGCCAACTGACAGTTTTGGTGCCAACTATCTAATTCCTAGTTATAGATCCCAGAAGGACTTGCGTTAAGGGCTTAGGAGGACTGGACTGTGTACTGAGAGAGGAAGAAGGTGAGAAGCAAGGGGCAACTATGTGGCTCAGCCCTCAGGAGCAGAGCTGCATCTCAATTCTAATTTCTAGGCCAGTCTATGTATGTATGTGCATGTGTATGTGTATGTGTGTGTATGGATGTGTGTATGGATATGTGTATTGTGTATATGTATATGCATAAGTGTGTATGTATGTGTGTGCATATGTGTGTATGTGTAGTGTTGTGTACATTTATGCATATGTGTGTGCATTTGCATGTGTGTATATATGTAAAGTATGTGGCTATTTTCCCTTTCAGATGTGTCCAAAGCAGAAATTCGCTTTACTTAACTATACATGTTTGTAATAGGGTTGTGAGGTGTTTTTTTTTTCATTCTCAGTTTAGGGAGGCTGGGAAAGGGAGAGAAGGCAGATTTTAGCTGACTGGAAAAAAACAACCTGTTTTTAAACAGTGAATGGAGAAGGGAGGAGAGGAGACAGAAGGGCAATTTCTCCTTCCCCAAAAGTGGTCCTTTCAGGGCCCTAGAATCCTTAGCTCCTGAATTTGGCTCCAAACTCCATAGCTGTTATTAAATGCATCCCAGTGACATACTGGATTCTTTCAGCCAATCACAAGCCTTTTCCTTGTGATGTCATTTATAACTTTAATAATCAAAGCTCTTCATTCTTCCCAAATTAGTTAGGGACTTGTTTTCAAAAATTAAATAATTAATTCAGTTTTTTTTTAATGTATTTATTTATTTGTTTTTGCGGGGCAGTGAGGGTTGAGTGACTTGCCCAGGGTCACACAGCTAGTGTCAAGTGTCTGAGGTTGGATTTGAACTCAGGTCCTCCTCAATCCAGGGCCGGTCCTTTATCCACTGCGCCACCTAGCTGCCCTCGATTATACTTCTTCTTCTTTTTTTTTTTTTTTGTGCAGGGCAATTGGGGTTAAGTGACTTGCCCAAGGTCACACGGCTAGTAAGTGTCAAGTGTCTGAGGCTGGATTTGAACTCAGGAATTCCTGAGTCCAGGGCCGGTGCTTTATCCACTGCGCCCCCTCGATTATACTTCTGATTGATTCAACTGAGCTGCTTGGGCCTTCTGTGATTAACTGGGTGAGGAAGGCTCCCACCACATCTGGCCTAAATCTGTTCTTCCATTGCTCCATGCTCTGCCCTCTGTGGCCAGACAACAAATCTCATTTCTTTTCTGCATGACAACCCCTCAAATACTATCCCGTGGCCTCTCTATCTCCTCTGCAGCTAAACATCCCCAAGTCCATCAATTATCCCTTATGTGGTGTGGACTCTGGGTGAACACATCACTATTTGGTTGGGGTCTCCTTTGGGGCAGTAGCATCCTTCTGACACTGTGGTGTCCAGCTCTGAACCTGATACTGCAGAAGGAGCTGACCAGGATTCTCTCTGAGCTGGGTCGTGACCTGAGGCCTCCTGACTCAAGGCCTGGGGAGTGAGGAGTGCGAAAGATGGACAAACTAAGTATAACCCTGGCATTCAAGGAATGTTAAATGAGCTACGGAAAAGCCTCCAACACGTGGGTGCTACAGAGGCTTTAGGGAAGGACATGCACTCCTCCCTGATGAGGAGTCAGGTGGGTTGTGATTTATTCAGTTGGCTGGAGGATCCACAGGGATGAGATCATCTGCAAGAACTAAAGAGAGGGAGAGAGGAAGTGAAGGGAGAGGAGCCCGACCGTCCCTGCTCAGTGATCTCTTGTGCCCATGGGAATCTCTTAGGCCCAGTTCTGGGTTTTGAGCCCTCCCTCCCCTTCCCTATCTCTGGCCCCAGTTTTTATCCCTTGGTCCTCTCCTTCCCCTCATCTTCTCTGTCTCTCTCTTTGTCTCTCTGTCTCTGTGTCTCTCTCCCCTTCTCTCTTTTCTCCTCTCCTCTCTTCCTCTCCCTTTGCAATCTCACCCACTTCCACTGTCACCTCTGAAGATGACTCCTAAATCCACATCTCAAGCCCCGATCTCTGTCCAGAGCTCCAGGCCCCATATCTCTTTGTAGGAAAACCTCCCCCTTTAGAAGCCACCAAGCAAAAGCACTTATCTTCTCTCCAGAATAGGAGATTCTCCTTCAGTTTTCTCTACTTCTATCAAGAGCAACACCAGGGGCAGCTAGGTGGCACAGTGGATAGAGCACTGGTCCTGGATTCAGGAAGACCTGAGTTCAAATCCAGCCTCAGACATTTGACACTTACTAGCTGTGTGACCCTGGGCAAGTCACTTAACCCTCACTGCCCTGCCAAAAAAACGGTATGAATGAATAAATGAATACACTATTTATTAAATGTTCACTATGTGAAATACATCATGCTAAGTATGAAGACTACAAGTAGAAAACTAAAACACTTCCCTTTTGGGGCAGCTAGGTGGCACAGTGGATAGAACACCAGCCCTGGATTCAGGAGGACCTGAGTTCAAATCCAGCCTCAGACACTTGACACTTACTAGCTGTGTGACCCTGGGCAAATCACTTAACCCCAATTACCTCACTAAAAAAAAAAAAAAACCAACAAAAAAACAAAAAAAAAGAGCAACACCATTTGATTACTTTCATTGTTGTTCTTGAATTGTTTCAGTCATGTCCAACTTTCCCATGACTTCACTTGTGGTTTTCTTGGCAAGGATACTGGAGTGGTTTTACAATTTCCTTCTTTAGCTCATTTTACAGATGAGGAAACTGAGTAAAACAGGGTCATACAGCTAGGAAGTGTCTGAGGCCAGATTTGAACTGAGCTTTCTGACTCTAGACCCCTCCTCTCTATATGCTCTATGCTGCCATCCCACAGAGCTGCCTCTAATCACTTACTCTGGCCAAAAACTTTGATGTTATCTGTGACTCATTCCTCTCCCTTACCCATCATCAAACCCTGTAGGTCCTACCTCCACAATATCCCATCTCCATCTCCCTCCTCTCTATTTCTCTGGCTAGCGCAGGCTTTTATTATCACAACTATTTCTGTTTGGGGTTTTTTGTTTTGCTTTGTTTTGTTTTGCGGGGCAATGAGGGTTAAGTGACTTGCCCATAGTCACACAACTAGTGCGTGTCAAGTGTCTGAGGCCGGATTTGAACTCAGGTCCTCCTGAATCCAGGGCCGGTGCTTTACCCACTGCTCCACCTAGCTGACCTATCACAACTATTTCTTTTTTCTTTCTTTCTTTCTTTCTTTTTTTTTTTTTTGGTGAGGCAATTGGGGTTAAGTGACTTGCCCAGGGTCACACAGCCAGTAAGTGTTAAGTGTCTGAGGTCGGATTTGAACTCAGGTACTCCTGACTCCAGGGCCGGTGCTCTATCCACTGCGCCACCTAGCTGCCCCTATCACAACTATTTCTAACAAGTCTTCCCCATATCACTCCCTGCTTCTAATCTGTCTTTCACATGAAGTTAGATTTCTCTTGCATAAGCATAATTCTAGCCATAGTACTGAATAGCTGCTATTCTAGCTAGACTGTCTAAAAATCTAATGAGTGGTCCCCAATAAATTAGAAGCTTTAGCAAGAGTTTAGACTTTTAAGCATTTATTAAGGAGCATAAGAATTTGGTGAGGAGAGAGAAAGAGGCCAAGATGCCTTCATCTATCTATCTAAGGGAGCCAGCGTCTCTGTTCCACTTCATACAAGGTCCGGGTGAAAAAGAGCGTGCCTCACCCCTTCTTCATCCCAGAAGCCTCCCTCAAAAATGGAAACAGCCCATCCACACACACAGCTCCCAGCTAATTGGCTGGTAGCTTTGATCAACAGTACCCACCAGCAAATGTCACTTCCTGATGCCAAGGAACTGACCTTCCAAGCCACATGGCTTGTCCTCAGATGCCTTCTCCTCATGGCAGAGCTTTCCTACAGTATCTCTCCAGCAGGGGGCATCACTCGAGTTCTCACAGTATCCTGGATCATAGATTAAGAGATAGAAGGAACTTCAAAGTCATTAAGTCCAGCTCTCCATTTTACAGATGAGAAAATTAAGGCCCATAATGGTTAAGTGATTTCCATAGGGTCACACAGCCTGTATGTACAGGATTCAAACCCAGGTCTTTCTAGTGCCAAGTCCCATGCTCAATTCACTACACTGTGCTGCTTCTGACAGCTCCCTACTTTTCCAGATTTTTTGTATACTATTTCCCTCTATGGATACCAAGCTTTGATCAAACTAAAAACATTGGTCATGTCACTCTCTGCTTAAAATCCTAGGAGTGGCTCCCTATTGCCTACCAAATAAATTCAAAAACTCCTTAGTCAGTCTGTCTTTCAGGGCTCTCCACAACCCAGCAGATCCCTTTTTATCTTTTTTAAAACCATGCCTATGATTTGATTACATTTCCCCTTCAGCTTCTAGTCTTAGAGAGTTGCTTGGGAACACTGAGAGGTTAAGTGACTTGTCTACCATTACACAACTAGTATGTGTCAAAAACAGGATTTGAACCCAGTTCTTCCTGGCTCTGAGGCCAGCTCTCTATCCTCTATGCCATGCTGCTTCTCACAACTTCCAACTTTTCATGCTTCATCTTGTACTGCTCTTCTCCAGGGGTACTGAGCTCCAGTCAAATGAGACAACCCTTTGTCCCTCAAACATGTGCTGTATTTCCCCACCTCCTTGCCTTTGCTTATCGCCTGCCCTCCTTTCTTTGCCTGTCAAATTCTTATTCATCCTCAAAGCTGAAGCTTGAATGTCACCTCTTCCTTTATTCCCTCAGGAATAAAAGGAAGTTGACTTTCCTCCTTACATAGTACTGTGTAGCAGCCTGGTCAGATGACTTTTGGTTTTTTTGTTTTTTTTTTTTTTAGTGAGGCAATTGGGGTTAAGTGACTTGCCCAGGGTCACACAGCTAGTAAGTGTTAAGTGTCTGAGGCCGGATTTGAACTCAGGTCCTCCTGAATCCAGGGCCGGTGCTCTATCCACTGCACCACCTAGCTGCCCGGTCAGATGACTTTTAAAAGCAAAGGTGTGTGTGAATCAGTAAACAAGCATTTATTATGTGTTCACTATGTGCCAGGAAGCTAAGTGGCCCAGTGAATAGAGAGGCAGGCCTGGAGTCTGGAACCCTGGAGTTTAAATCTGGCCTGAGATACTGACTGGGTGAGTGAACTAGTGCAAATCACTTAACCCTGTTTGCCTCAGTTTCCTTATCTGTAAAATGAGCTGGAGAAGGAAATGGCAAACCACTCCAGCATCTCTGTCGAAAAAACACCAAATAGGGCCACACATTGAAATGACTGAACAAAAAATGTGCCAGGAACTTTGCTAAGTACTGTTGTTTGCTGTTGTTCCTCCTTCATTCTCAGAGAAGACTGATGACATCATGAGGGTGATGTCTTGACTTGCAAGTCAATTGGGTTTAAGTGAGGCAGAGTTGTGCAGAGTATTCAGCTCCACTCTCTCCTCAAGAGTCCCCAGAGTCTAGTAGTAGGACAAAAGTCAAGATGACCGGCAATGGCCCAGGATGCAGCGGGTGACCTTGGCTTTTTAAAATTAAGCTCTGGTGGATAGAGCACTAGCCCTGGAGTCAGGAGTACCTGAGTTCAAATCCAGCCTCAGACACTTAACACTTAATAGCTGTGTGACCCTGGGCAAGTCACTTAACCCCAATTGCCTCACTAAAAAAAAAAAAAAAAATTAAGCTCTGGGCAGCTAGGTGGCCCAATGGATAAAGCACCAGCCCTGAATTCAGGAGAACCAGAGTTCAAATCCAGCCTAAGACACTTGACACCTACTAGCTATGTGACCCTGGGCAAGTCACTTAAGCCTCATTGTCCCACCAAAAAATATATATAATAATAAAATTAAATTAAATTAAGGTCTTTCGGGCAGCTAGGTGGTGCAGTGGATAGAGCACCAGCCCTGGAGTCAGGAGGTCCTGAGTTCAAATCCGGCCTCAGAGACTTGACATTTACTAGCTGTGTGACCTTGGGCAAGTCACTTAACCCTCATTGCCCCACAAAAAAGAAAAAGAAAAGAAAAATAAAAAAAAAAAAACAAGCTATTTCCCAGGTCTCAGTTTGTCTGAGGCAATGCCCATTCAATGGACTAGGTAAGAATTGAGACAAAAGACAAAAGTATCAATCTGGGCAAAACCATGGTCCCTGCCCTCAAAGAGCTCACATTCTCCTGGGGGAGAAAATGTTCAAATAACAATGTACATCCAAGATATATACAGGACAAATGGAATGGAAGCAGGAAAGGCTTCCTGCAGAAGATGAGATTGGAGCTTAGCCTTAAAGGAAACAGAGCCAGAGGTGAGAGGGCAGTATTGGGGGATGGCCAGTGCAAATGCCCAGAGCTGGGAGATGTAGCATCACATGTGAGGAGTTGTGAGGAGGCCAGGGGAGCTGGCCTATAGAACGTGCACAAAGAAGTAAACTGCAAGAAGACTGGGAAAGGTGGAGGGGGCCAGGTTGGGAAGAGCTGTAAATGCCAAAGAGTGGGTTTGATATTTGATCCTGGAGGTGATAGGGAGTCGATGGAATTTGTCGAGTAGGAGGATGACATGCTTGGACTGGCTTTTTAAGAAAATCAGTTTGGGGAGAATCTGTGGGGAAGATGGATTGAAGTAGGGAGACATTTGAGACAGGGAGACCAGGGTGGGCAGCTAGGTGGTGCAGTGGGTAAAGCACCGGTCCTGGATTCAGGAGTACCTGAGTTCAAATCTGGCCTCAGACACTTGACACTTACTAGCTGTGTGACCCTGGGCAAGTCACTTAACCCCCATAGCCCCACAAAAAAAAAAAAAAAGAAGAAGAAGAAGAAGCCTTTTGTGGAAAAAACTCCTCTAAATAGAGCTAGGAAATACATCAAGATTGAATCCTGATGGGGAAATCTAAAAAAAGTCACAACGAGTCCTTTGTTGGCAAAAGAAAACAGAGAGAGTTCTACTGACATTGAGGACTGAGTTGGGACAGGAACACTCCAGCTCTTGCACCAGGGCAAAAGGAGGTCCTAGACCCATCCCAGGGCACCACTAGGGCACTGAGGTACAGAAAGGTGCCAACTGTGTGGCACGCCACCTAATTTGAGGTCACAGATTCAGGTGAACAAAGAAGGGGACCTGAACACAAGAGTGACATTCCTGGGTGGGAGACCCTGCACAGGATACTGAGAAAAGAGGAAGTTGATAAGCTCACGGCAGCCACAGAAGCACGGATCAGACCCCAGGAGCAGAATGGGAACTCAGTCCAGGGCAGCTTGCCCAGCCTGCAGAAGAATAACCCGGGTAGGATCCAACCCAAAGAGGAGTCTGAACCAGCACAACTTCCTAGTTGGCTAATAGGTGCTAAGTTCAACAGCATTCTGTTGTTGGTCTGACTGCAGCCTATGTCAGGAATGTGCAAAAATCAATCCATGGGGTCAGCAATCAGACTTTATCCTGGATCACACCACTTGGGGAGCACTAAAAGCTTAAAGGTTCCCAGCCTGCCCTGAGATCCTGGAATAATACAACATTCAATACCCCAAGAAAGCAACAGCAGACCTTCCCTCCAGAAATGTGGCAGAGTTTATCCCTAACATCAAGCCCAGTCAGGAAGTAGGCTGGAAGAATGGGCAAGCAGAAAAGAATCAACTATAACAGGGTGGCAGGGACACTCAAGACACAAACACAAAAGACACTGTCTCTAAAAATCAAACAAGCAATGCACAAAGTCATTTAGAATTCCTGGAAGAGATAAAACAAGAGTTTAAAAACATATAAATGAAATCAGAGCACTTGAGGAAGAAATTGGAAAAGGAATGAGAATTACGGAAGAAAGAACTGGAAAGGGAATGGCACAAAAGGTACAAAGCTTTGTATAAACAGAAGCAATGCAGCCAAAATTAGAAGGGAAGCAGGAAGCTAGGAAACAATTTTTACAGCCAGTGTTTCTGATAAAGGCCTCATTTCTAAAATATCAAATTTATAAGAATGCAAGTCATTCCCCAATTGAGAAATGGCCAAAGGATATGAAAAGACAGTTTTCATATGAAGAAATCAAAGCTATCTACTGCCATATGAAAAAATGCTCTAAATCACTACTGATTAGAGAAATGCACATTAAAACAACTCTGAGGTATCACCTGACACCTATCAGATTGGCTAATATGACAAAAAAGGAAAATAATAAATGCTGGAGAAGCTGTAGAAAATTGGAACACTAATGCATTGTTGGTGGAGTTGTGAACTGATCCAACCATTCTGGAGAGCAATTTGGAACTATGCCCAAAGGGCTATGGGACTGTGCATACCCTTTGACCCAGTAATATCACTACTAGGTATGTATCCCAAAGAGATCATAAAAAAGGGAAAAGGATCCACATGTACAAAAATTTCTTTGTGGTGGCAAAGAATTGGAAATTGAGGGAATGCCCATCAATTGGGGAAAGGCTGAACAAGCTGTGGTATGTGAATGTAAAGGAATACTATTGTGCTGTAAGAAATGATGAGTGGGGGCAGCTAGGTGGCCCAGTGGATAAAGCACCGACCCTGGATTCAGGAGGACCTGAGTTCAAATCCAGCCTCAGACACTTGACACTTACTAGCTGTGTGACCCTGGGCAAATCACTTAACCCTCATTGCCCTGCCAAAAAAGAAAGAAAGAAAGAAATGATGAGCAGACAGATTTCAGAAAACCTGGAAAGATTTAACTGGACTGATGCTGATTGAAGTGAGCAGAACCAGAAGAACACTGTACACAGTAACAGCAACATTGTGTGATGATCAACTGTGACAGACTTAGCTCTTCTCAGCAATACAAAGATCCAAGACAATCCCAAAGAACTCATGATGGAAAATGTTCTCCACATCTAGAAAAAAGAACTATGGATTCTGAATGCAGATTGAACCATACTGTTTCTACTTTTCTTTTTGTTTTTTAAGGTTTTTCCCTTTTGTTCTGATTCTTCTTTCACAACATGACTAATGCATAAATATGTTTAATGTGATTGTACATATCTAACTTATATAAGATTGCTTGCTGTCTTGGGGAGGGGAGAGGGAAGGGAGGGCGGGAGGAAAATTTGGAACTAAAAATCTTATGAAAACATGTAACTGGAAAATAATAAAATACTTTTATGATTTAAAAAAAAGGTACAAAACTTTGCCCAAGCAACAAACTCCCTGAAAATCAGAATGGACCAAATAGAGGCCAATGACCAGAAGACAACAAGAAATATAAACACACACACACCCCCCAAACAAAAAGTCGGAAGGCTGAAAAAAATAGAAGAAAAATGAAACATATTTCATAGCAAAAAAAAAATTGACTTGGAAATAAATCTGAAGAAAAGAATCATTAGACTATCTGCCATAACCCCCCAAAAAAGAGCTTAGATATCATATTTCAAAAAATCTTAAAAGAAAATTGTCAGGGCAGCTAGGTGGTGCAGTGGATAGAGCACTGGCCCTGGATTCAGGAGGACCTGAGTTCAATTCCAGCCTCAGACCCTTGACACTTACTAGTTGTGTGACTCTGGGCAAGTCACTTAACCCCAATTGCCTCACAAAAAACAAACAAAAAAGAAAGAAAGAAAGAAAGAAAGAAAGAAAGAAAGAAAGAAAGAAAGAAAGAAAGAAAGAAAGAAAGAAAGAAAGAAAGAAAACAAGAAAGAAAGAAAGAAAGAGAAAACCGTCCAATTCTCTTGGAACCAGAGAGTAAAGTAAAAACAGAAAAAATCCAGTGGTCACCTCCTTAAAAAAAAAAAATTCCAAATGAAGACTCCCAGGAATATCATAGCGAAAATCCAGAGCTTCTAGCTCAAAGAAAAATACTGCAAGCATCCAGAAAGAAAGAATCGAGTACTGAGGAATCACAGTCAAGATCACCCACAGTTTAGCAGCCACCACTAAAAAGCAGTAGGGAACATGAAATATATTCCAGAAGGAAAAGAATATAGGCTTACAGCCAAGAATAGCTAACCTAGCAAATTTGAGTATATCGCTTGGGGGAGGGGGGCTGCAGAAGGAATGGATCTTTGATAACACAGAGGACTTCCAACCATTCCGAATGAAAAGACCAGAGCTGCAGAGAAATTTTGAAGTTTGGACACAGGAGTAGAAATATAAAAATGATGTACTCCATACCTCCTCTACCATGCCCCAGTTTTTTTTTTCTTGAAACCTCACTCCAGGCCTGGAATTCACACATTGGAAGAAACCCTTGGTGTCTTCCTCTAATTGGAGGGCTTCTTCCAGAACCTCCATTTAAAGAGGATGCCCAGGGACTGTCTCTCTTTCTACTTGAATTTGTATTCTCTGAACCTGCAGAAGGAGAAGGAGGAAGAGGAGGAGGAGGAGAAGGAGGAGAAGGAGAAAGAGAAAGAGGAGAAGAAGGAGGAGGAGGAGAAGGAGAAAGAGAAAGAGGAGGGGAAGGAGGAGGAGGAGAAAAGAAGGAGAAAAAGGAGGAGGAGGAGAAGGAGAGAGGTGATGAGGGGCCTATACAAGGATTACAGTTGTATGAGTAGAGAGAAGAGGATGTATAGGAAAGATGTGGTGAAGGTCTGACAATGCATTTGATATGTGAGGTGAAAGTGAGAAGTCAAGGATGACACCAAGGTTAGAGTTGACTGATAGAATCTTATTCTTGAGAGTAATGAGAAAGTTGGGAGAGAGAAATAATGATTTCCATTTTGGAGATACTGAATTTGAGATGCTTATGGGACATCCAGTTCAAGATGTCCAACTGGCAATTGGTAATGCAGGACTGGCGCTCAGGAGAGAGATGAGGGCGAGATGCACAGTCTCAGAATCATCAGCATAGAGATGATAATGGGAGCTGACGTAATCAAGTAAGAGGGTGTAAAGGGAAAAGAGGGGCCAGGACAGAGCATTGGGGGACCCCCACAGTTCTTGGATGTAAACTGGATAGCAAGCCAACAAAAAAGACTGAGGATTTGTCAGACAGGAGGAGAACCAGAGGGGAGCAGTGTCAGAAGAGGAGAGAGCATCCAAGGGGAGAGGGTAATCACCAGTGTCACAGGTCATTAGATTTGGCAATTAGGAGATCATTGGTAACTATACAAAGCAGTTTCAGTGGAAGAGAAGAGGTTACCTTATTGGGGAAGGAGAAGGGCCGCCATTCAAGACAGAACTGAAGGAAATAGTTGAGGGAAAATATTGAAGTGATATGAGAAGAGGAAGGGAAAAGAGGGAGCTCTAAGCAAATCAGCTCAGTATTTTTTTTTAAAGAAGTGAAGTCAGGGCAGCTAGGTGGCGCAGTGGATAGAGCACCAGCCCTGGATTCAAGAGGACCTGAGTTCAAATCTGGCCTCAGACACTTGACACTTACTAGCTGTGTGACCCTGGGCAAGTCACTTAACCCCAATTGCCTCACAAAAAAAAAAAAAAAAGAAGTGAAGTCCCTAGCTGAGATGGTATTGTGGGAGGTTTGAAGAGGAATTTTAAAAAACACTTTGGGGGGACAGCTAATTGGTGCAGTGGATAAAGCATGGGCCCTGGATTCAGGAGGACCTAAGTTCAAATCTGGCCTCAGACACTTAACACTTACTAGCTGTTTGACCCTAGGCAAGTCACTTAACCCTCATTGCCCTGCCCCCCCCAAAATAGTGAGAATAATCCAAAATTGGGAAGATTTGCAGTAACACAAATAGGCCAGGGACATGAGTACTGATAATGTAGAGGGAAAGCAAAAGAGTATAGTCATTTCAGGGGTTATAGCCTGAGAAAGGCCATAGGGTGGAGACATTGTAGGCCAATCAACCAATCAATAAGCATATATTAGTCACCTACTATGTGCTGAGCCCTGTGCTGGGGGCACAAAGATAGGCAAAAGACAGTTCCTGATCTCAAAACACTCAGTCTAATATAGGTCACAGTGAGGAGAAAGAACAGGGTTATGGGTTGTTTACATAGGGAAACATGGAATGGGTGTGTGGGGGTGAGTGTGATGGAGGTATGTCCTTTCTTTCCTTTCTCAAAAACTCAGCTACTTCAGCATCCTAAGGTCACTGCATCCCAGGGAGTCCTGATCCATTTCTGTGGATTACAGCTTTCCTAGAGTTCCAGATCACAGGTTCCCTGGACCTGTAGATTACACTTTCTTGAAGTTCCAGATAAATGGATGGATGGATGGATGGATGGATGGATGGATGAAAAAGCATTTGTTAAGTACTTACTATGAGCAGAGTACTGAGCAAAACACAGGAGATGCAAATAGAAGTAAGATGGTCCCTCTTGGGCAAGAACTCACATTGTAATGGGGGAGATAACACATCTAAATTTCCATTGTAAATGAGATGGAAGACCCAGTGGTCCTTGGGATGCAAGAGCAAAGCAGATAATAAGATGTCTTTGTTAGTATCACTTCCATTAATAAAACTGCATCATGTTCTCTCTCTACTCTTTTTTTTTTTTTTTTGCAGTACAATGAGGGTTAAGTGACTTGCCTGGGGTCACATAGCTAGTAAGTATCAAGTGTCTGAGGCTGGATTTGAACTCAGGTCCTCCTGAATCCAGGGCTGGTGCTTTATCCACTATGCCACCTAGCTGCTCCCTGCATCATGTTCTGGTGTCGAACCACTGACTGCTGCCAAGGACTTCAGCATCGAGATCTTTCTTTTCTCTGTCTTTCGTAGTTATGGCTGCTTAAGGGGTAGGGACTTGATGGAGCACCTGAAGAGGCAGTTGCCAGGTTGCACTTCCACAACTCATTAATTCTAGAAGAATTGTGTTAATTCTACCTTCATAAAGTCCCTCCAGGGCAGTTAGGTGGCACAGTGGATAAAGCACTGGCCCTGGATTCAGGAGGACTTGGGTTCAAGTCCAACCTCAGACACTTGAAGCTGCCTGGCTGTGTGATCTTGGGCAAGTCACTTAACCCTCATTGCCCAGCCAAAAAAAAAAAAAAGATAAAATTAAAATAAGTAATTTTAAAAATAAAATAAAATCCCTCCAGTAGGTGCTCTTCTCTCCACTCATCCAGCAGCCCCCATTGGAGTTCAAACCCTTGTTACCTCTAACTCGACTATTTCTTGCAAGAGCCTTTGAACTGGTCTTGCTGCCTTAAGTCTCTCCCCCTGCAATCTAACCTTCCCTCATTTGCCAAAATGATTTTTCTAAAACATAGGTCTGAGTATGTCAGCACTTCCTCCTCAAGGAACTCCTGTGGCTCCCTATTACCTTCAGTATCAAACATAAACTGTCTGCCATTTAAAGCTCTTCATATCTGGCCCCTTCCTACCTTATGTTTCTTATGCTTCATTCTCTGATTCAGTAATATTGACCTCCTTTCAGTTCATCACAGGGCACCTTTTTAAGGGCAGTCCCCCATGCCCGAAATGTTCTGCCCACTCACCTCTACTTCTTGGTTTCCTCAGCTTCCTTTAAGACTCAGTTCAAGGAGATGTGTTTCCATGACTGATCATGTATAGCTTATATTGAATTGCTTGAGTTCTTGGGGGTGAGGGGTGGGAAGGGAGGGAGGGGGAGAGGTTGGGACACAAAGTTTTAAAAAATTGATGTCAGGGGGCGGCTAGGTGGCACAGTGGATAAAGCACCAGCCCTGGATTCAGGAGTACCTGAGTTCAAATCCAGCCTTAGACACTTGACACTTACTAGCTGTGTGACCCTGGGCAAGTCACTTAACTCCCATTGCCCCGCCAAAAAAAATTAAAATTGATGTCAAAATTTGTTTTTACATGTAATTTGGAAAATAAAATTCTAAACAGAAAAGAAAAAAAAGACTCAGTTCAAGAGTCAGGTAGGTAGAACAGTAGATAGAGCACTGGCCCTGGAATCAGAAGGACCTGAGTTCAAATCTATACTTAATAACTGTGTGGAGGCTGCTAAGTGGTACAGTGGATAAAGTACCAGCCCTGAATTCAGGAGGACCTGAGTTCAAATCCGGCCTCAGACACTTGACACTTACTAGCTGTGTGACCCTGGGCAAGTCACTTAACCCTCATCGCCCTGGGGGGGAAAAAAGCTGTGTGACCTTGGACAAGTCACTTAACCCCTGACTGCCCCCCTCAAGACTTAGGTCAAGTCACACCTTCTTCAAGGAGGCCTTTCCAAAGGGCCCCCTGCTACTAGTAACTTTCCCTCTCAGATTACCTTCCATCTACTCTGTATGTATTTTGTATTTTTACTTGTGTCTGGCATACAGTAGCTACTTAATAAATGCTTGCTGACCAACTAATTAAACAATGGCTGCAGGGGAATTCAGTGGGGAGGATGGCACTGCTATTCCTAGGACATTGTGGCGTAGAGTCCTGGGCCATCTTTATTGATTGCTATGGGGACATGATAGGAAATATGGTGACAGTGGTGGTGGTGGTGGCGGAGGCAGTGGCTTGTCCTGCCTGGTTCCTGGCCCCAAACTCAATATCTATCATTGACCAAAGTGACTGGCTGAGATGTTCAGCCATAGTTTCTGGAAAGTTTGTATCTCAAGCTGGTCACCACCAATCATACTGATTTTGGTCCTGCCACTAGACTTTAATAACTCTGGAGGAGAGAGTGAAGCTGATGACTTTATGCAGCTCTGCCTCAATCCAATCCAATCAATTCAATCCAATCTGTGTAATTTAAGATTCTAAATGTGGATTCTAATGTGTTTCCCCAGTTTGGGGGAAACTGACTAAAAATCACTGATAAAACGAGTTTAGGTTTTTAAGGGTTTATTGGAAAATAGAAAGAAAAAGATTGAGAACAGAATTCTAACAGTCTGGCATTCCTATCTTTCCTCAAATCTCCTGTGAAGTCCTCTGCCGCCACCACCATCAAGTCCGGAAGCCAAAAGGGCCCGCGCTCTCTGCGCAGGCTCCCTTTCCTCCTTCCTGTCTCCTCCCAGACCATAGGAGGCTCCTCCAGTTGATTGGCTGGTAGACTTGATAGACAGCACCCATGAGCAAGCGTCATTTCCTGACGCCAAGGAAAAGCCACAATGCCTCTGAGGCATTTTCCTCATGGTGGAGCTCTCCACAGCAAGTCTCCAGTAGGTGGCGTCATTCCAATCATTACAGTCCCCCCTGTTGTTCCTCAAGAAACAAAATGTTTCCTTGACAGAACAGTAAAAAGAATATAATAACTATTGCTAACTAATAATATGTGAACAATAATATAGAAAAGGAAGAGAGAAAAGTTTTGTCCAGAGGGGCGATTTTTTTTTTTTTTGTCCTCATGAACCGACGCTTTGACATTAGTCTTGCAAAGGGAGGGCCTCTGCAGAGGGTACATGTTACAGATGATGTATATTATAACAGAAAGGAGATAGTAAAAACTAACAAAGCAAAACAGTTCATATAAAGTCTCTGAGTTCTCTTGTCTTCTTGAAGTGGTAAGATGTCATCAGGAGGAAACTGGACTCTGGTCTGGAAAGCTGGATTCTCTTCTTTAACTGTTTGAATTGCTGTATTTTTACTAAACCTTAGCATAGCATTGTCAATGATCAAATTAATAAATTCCATTACATTCCTTCCTTTATATAGTTAGACTTGTAATAGAGGGTTGAGGTAGTTATGCAATGTGTAACACTTTTTACCACCATGTGTCTGGATCAAAGCCAAATTTAGTATGTGTTCCAAAATCTCATTAATTTCACCAAAGACAGTATGATGGTAAAAATGCGTGCTATGCTGCATAACTGAGAATATATTAGTGATATATACAATAATTCCAAACCATACCCAGAGTATGATGACATATAAATAATAAACGAATGTAAATAGCTGATTACATTAGACATTATCACATAATCTTCTTTTAGCTAGTAAACCACATCATCTTATACATGAATTCTCTAGTATAACAGTAGCAGATACTTAAAGTGGTGATTAATTTTTCAAAAAGAAATAAGATTTCAATATTCAATGTTTTCAGTGAGGTATCAAGCAATAGGGTTCAATAACCCTTTCTGGTCTTTTTTAGTTAAACAGAACAACATAAAAGAGAAAGGAGAAAAAAAAAAAATAAATAAAACAAAACTCATTAGAACTCATGGTTCTCTCAAAAAGAAAGAGTAAAAAAACAAGAATTCTGGTAGCTTCTGAGGCCCGATAGCCTCACCCACAGCATATACTTAAAATGTCTTTGAATAATCACTTAGTTTATAAAATTTAGTTTTAAAGAAAAGCAAAAGAAACAAAAGTCAAGAAACAAAGCAAAACCAAAAATAAAAATAAAAAACAAAAGATTCGCTAAGCACCCTTTTGTGCTTTTAAAGAACTTAAAGGTGTGGTGAATTCCAGGTTTTTTTAGTGCCTTTCAAAAGTCAAAACAAAAGAATTTTTACATTGGTCCTTTTCAATAACCAAGGACCAACAACATCTCATGCCTAGGCCAAATAATCCCTTAAACCCCTAAATAGTTGTGTTCTTCCCCAGGGCTTGCTCCACTTTGCACATATGGACTTCAAAGCCCAGAAAGGCCTGGACATTGCTTTAGGCTACAGAACCAAGGAAGATATTCAAGTGATGCTACCCCTTCCATCCCTGTGGGAATGCCTGGCCTAGGCTGGCATAGCAAGAATCTCTTTCAGGAGTCTGGCTTCAGCCTGAGTCTCTCCTAGTCCTTCTGAGAACCAGGAAAATGTTGTGCTAACATTTAGATAGCACTTTAAGATCTCTAAGATGCTTTACATATATTACCTCATTTTTTCTTTACAACAACCTGGGGACTTATCCCCATTTTGCAGAGGAGGAAACTGGGGCAAACAGAGGACAAGTAACTCGCCCAGGGTCACCTATTTATTAAGGGTCTGTGGCAGGATTCTAAACCAGGTTTTCTTGACTCCAAGTTCAGAATTCTATGCCACCTCATTTTTTTTCTAGGCCAAGTGAAATCATAGAGGAGGAGAAAGAGGAGGAGGAGAAGAGGAGAAGGAGGAGAAAGAAGGAGAAGAAGGAGGAGGAGGGAAGGGAGGAGAGAAAGGAAGAAGGAAGGAAAGAAGGGAAAAGAGAAGGGAAGAAGGAAAGGAGGAAGGAAGGAAGAAAGAACCTCATTTATAGTGTTGTTGAAAGTGCTTTGTAAAGTTAAAAGACCAATATGTACCAAAAAAAAATTTATGAAAGCTCTTTTCTGGTGCAAAGAATTCAAAATTGAGGGGATGCCCATCAACTGGGGAAGGGCTGAACAAATTGTGGGATGAGATTATAATGGAACACTATTGTGCTATAAGAAATGATGAGCAGGATGCTCACAGAAAAACCTGGAAAGAGGTACATGAACTGAGGCAAAGTGAAATGTACTGTATACAAAGTAACTGCAATATTGTAAGATGGACAGCTATGAATGACGTAACTATTCTCAGCAATATAATGATCCAAGACAACTCTGAAGGACTTATGATGAAAAATGCAATCCATCTCCTGAGAAAGAACTGATGGTGTCTGAATACAGATTGAAGCATAATTTTTAAGTTAATTTTTCTTGAGTTTTTGGTCTGTTTTCTTTCATAACCTGACAAATATGGAAATGTTTTGCATGACCACACATGTATAACTTATATTGAATTGCTTACATTCTTAAGGGGAGGGTGGGAAGGAAGGAAGGAAGAGAATTTGGAGCACAGTTTCAAAAATGGATGTTAAAATTGTTTTTACAGGTAATTGGGGAAAATAATTTCTAAATAAATGAAAAAATTAAATAAAAGTAACTTTCAATTCCAAAAAAATTGCTTTGTAACTCTTTTTTTGTTTTTTTGGTAGGGCAATGATGGTTAAGTGACTTACCCAGGGTCACACAGCCAATAAGTGTCAAGTGTTTGAGGTCATATTTGAATTCAGGTCCTCCTGACTCCAGGGCCAGTGCTCTATCCACTGGGCCATCTAGCTGCCCCTCCTCTATAGCCCTTTAAGAGTTACAAAGTGGGGCAGCTAGGTGGCACAGAGGATAAAGCACTGGCCCTGGATTCAGGAGGACCTGAGTTAAAAAAAATGTAAAAAAAAAAAAGGGCTATAGAGGGGGGTAGCTAGGAGGCGCAGTGGATAAAGTACTGGCCCTGGATTCAGGAGGACCTGAGTTCAAATCTGGCCTCAGACACTTGATGCTTACTAGCTGTGTGACCCTGGACAAGTCACTTAACCCTCATTGCCCCACTAAAAAAAGGGGGGGGGGCTATAGAAATGGGAATTCTTTTAAGTCTTTTTTTTTTTTGGTGAGGCAATTGGGGTTAAGTGACTTGCCTAGGGTCACACAGCTAGTAATTGTTAAGTGTCTAAGGCCGCATTTGAACTCAGGTCCTCCTGAATCCAGGGCTGGTGCTCTATCCACTGCGCCACCTAGCTGCCCCTAAGTCATATTTGACAAATATTTCTTTAGTAACCATGTGCAAAGTACTAATGAGTGCTACATTTATGGAGATGAAAAATATAACACTTTCTACCCCCAAAAGTTTACAGTCTAATGGGAAGGATATAACCTACACACGAACACGTCCTTTTAGCAGGGACTGGTATTTATTTTGCTTTGTATTCCCAGGGCTTAGCATAATACCTACATATAGTTACCTGCTTAATAAAGGCCTGTTGATTGATTGATTAGTGTGAGACCAGAGAGAAAATGATAGGGCCAAAGGAAAGATTCCAAGAAAGTGCTATGAGAAGAGGAGCAAAAAGAGGTCAATTTTATCCTGATTAAAGGGAAAGGATGCTAGATAAGGCTTATGGAAGAAGTGGCACTGGATATGAGCCTTGAAAAAAGGGAGGAACCTCAGATGACTGAAGTAGGGGTGAGAAGCTTTGAAGTGGATAGAATTCAGGACCTGGAGTCAGGAGGTCAAATCTGGCCTCAGATGCTTACTAGTTGTGTGATCCTGGACAAATCACTTAACACTGTTTGCCTTGGTTGGCTCATCTGTAAAAATGAGCTGGTGAAGGAAATGGCAAACCACTCCAGTATCTTTGCCAAGAAAACCCCAAATGGGGTTACAAACAGTCACGTGCAACTGAACAACAACAAGAGTGAGGAGGGAAAGTCTGATCTAAGCACAGCTGATAAAAGTAAAATACTTAGGGCAAGTCACTTCTGCTCTGAGAACCCCAGCTTCCTCATTTGTATTATGAGTGGATTTGGCTAGATGACCTCAAGATCTATCCTTGCCTCCTCTGGCCCTTAGTAGCTGTGTGACTAGGGACAAGTCACTGAGCTCAGTTTCCTCATTTGTAAAATAGGGCTAACAATACTAGCTGTACCTTCATTACCCGGTTAGTGTGAGAGTTAAGTGAGATTATGAAAGCAAAGCACTTTGCAAACCATAAAATGTTATGTAAATGTCAGCTGTTATTATTATCCAAATAAAAAGAGTGTTTATGGAAAGTTGGTCTGGAAGACAGGAAAAGTTCAACCCCAGCTCTGCCCCTCCTTAGGTGTAGGTGACCTAGAGTGCACCACTTTCCCCTTCTGGCTCAATTTCCATCTTTGGGGGCAGTGGAAAGAAAGAATTCTGCCTGTATAACTTAATCCCTTCAGTCTTGGGCAAATTGCCTCAGTTTCCTCACCTGTAAAAATCCAGATTCCTTCCAGTCTTGAATATATGATAGCATATATCTTTAAACGAGGGGTGCGGGACCGGACCAAAGGGTCCCTAGGTTCTTTGTAATTATAAAGCCTTAGGAAACAGGCGGTGCAGGTTTCTGGCCAGGGAAGCCCCTTGTGCCTGTAGTTCCACCTAAGGCCACGAGGGGTCAGAATGAATGCGGGTTTCCCTGGGGGGTGTGGTGAGGAACCAGCTTCGGTGCTCCGCGCCTGGTACTCGGTCGTGGCTGTTAGTCCTTGGTTCCAGAAGTGTGTCAGAGGGCTCAGCGGAGCTCCCGCCCCCGAGGGGCCCTAGCGTGACCGGCTTGGGCAGCTACACCCCTGTTTAGCCGCAGGCGGAAGAAGAGGAAAGCCCCAGCTGTGCAGCCTCCGGGTGGCCCACTCGCTCCTCTCCGTCTCAAACCCCAGGCTGAGAAAGGGACTGTGCCTCCTCTGGCCTGTGGGCAGAGCTGGACCAGACAGGATAGGACAGAGCAGAGCGGTCCAAGAGACAGGTCGGCCTGCCTCCCCGCAAGCAGCCCCAGAGCCTTCGCTCTAGAGTCAGGTCCATAGTTCGAATCCCATCTGACATTTACTCCCTGCATGTTCTTACCCCAGTCCCCTTCCTTTTCCTTCTCTAGGAATCCTTAAATAATAACAGCCCGCAAAACTTAATTATTGCCTAGTTAACTTGTATATAGCTTACTTTGTAGATAGTTGTCTGCATGTTCTCTCCACACTAGAGTGAGTGTAAGCTATTTGAGGGCTGGAACTATCTTTTTCGTCTTTGGCTGAGATTAGCACAGTGCCTGGCACATAATGGGGAGTTTAATAAAGGTTTATTGAATTATATAAAAAGGCCCGTCCTCATCTTTTCTGAACTCTCTGCAGCATTTAACATAGACCCCTTCTTTATAAAAAGAAAAAAGTTTTTAAGGGGGCAGCTAGATGGCGCAGTGGATAGAGCATCGGTCCTGGATTCAGGAGGACCTGAGTTCAAATGCGGCCTCGGACATTTACCACTTACTAGCTGTGTGACCCTGGGCAAGTCACTTAACCCCAATTGCCTCACTAAAAAAAAAAAGTTAATAACTGCCCCTGTTTCTATCTTCCTTTAAGTGATTTGTCCGAGAGATAACACTGGAAGAAAATACAATTTAGAGCTAGAAGGTACTTTAGCGATCGTCCAACCCACTCATTTTACAGATGAGGAAACTGAGGCCCAGAAAGGTCAAATGACTTGCCCTGGAGTCACACAGTGAATTAGTGCGGATTAGTACCCAGGCCTCTAGATTCCCAGGCCAATGATCTTTCCTGGACCACAACCTCCTCCAAGAAGTGAAGAGCACTGGACTATTTGATATGATCTTGGGGTCCCTTCTGGTTCCAAATCCTACGGTCCAACCGGGACGTCCCCCTCTCTTCCTGTGTCTCCACCTACACCTTCCGCGGGAGGCTCCACATCTTTGGGGCTGGGGTCTTCGTTCCATCTTAGACCCTATCCTTTGGCCTGCGGTGACTGTCTCCACTGGCTCGCGAACTACAATTATTTGCCTGCTCCGCACTGTGTCCCCTGATGGCAGGGCGGGGATTGTGTCCTGCCTTTCTCCAAACCAGCTTCTCCTGCCACCTGGTTCTAGAGAATAACCTCGCCCAGGCTTCCTTCCCTGGGAGCTCGTCACTGACTCAGCAGCTGAGGCCGGGTCAGGGATGGGCTACCCAGTGCTTGGAGAGAACAAACAACAACCCGGGCCCCCCTCGCAGGCGGAGTTGGGCTGGGCTCAAAAGCAGATCAAACTTCTCCGGTCACTAAGCTGTGGGACTGATATCATTTCTATAGCTTCACAAAATGCCTTCTTCGCATGCATCCCGGGAAGTCATTCATTCATTCATTAATCCTGTTAGTAAATCACCACTATTTGCAAACCGCTGTTCTAGACACTGAGGGATACTAAGAGAAATTCCCAGAGGATGCCCTCCAGGGTCTTATGTTTTGGGGAGGGGGAGGATACAACACGTGGCAAAGACTCTGCTCCGTACAGTTCCAGCCTAGAGTTGAGTGTTAAACTGTACACTGATAATTAAATACAAAATAATATGAAGAGGGAGAGAGTACTGAGAACTAGGGAGATCCAGAAGTGGGTATTGTATGATCCCCATTTTACAAACTGGAAACTCAGGTGCAGGTCATAAATAAGGACCTTCCCGGTCCATTCCACCCCCCACCCCCCCAGTGATTTGCCCAAGATAACAGAGCTAGTAAATGGAAAACTGGGACTATCGACCTGGACTTTGAAGCTCAGCACTTGTTTTATCAGTCCCAAATGACTTACTGAGCCAGGCCGATGTGGTGTAGTGGAAGGACCATGGGATTTGAAATCAGAACATGTGAATTAAACCCTGGTTCAAAACGCAACCTCTCTGGACAAATATGGTGTTGGTCAGAAGTAATAGTAACTAGTCAATAAATAAGTACCTACAATGTCCCAGGCACTATGCTAAGTGCCAGGGATAGAAATAGGAGAAACAAAAACAGTGTCTACCCTTCAAGGAGCTTACAGTTTAATGGGAGAGGGGCAGCTAGGTGGCACAGTGGATAAAGCACAGGCCCTGGATTCAGGAGAACCTGAGTTCAAATGTGGCCTCAGACACTTGACACTAGCTGTGTGACCCTGGGCAAGTCACTTAACCCCCATTGCCCTGCAAAAAAACCAAAACAAAACAAAAAAACAAATCCAGCCTCGGACACTTAACACTTACTAGCTGTGTGACCCTGGGCAAGTCACTTAACCCCCACTGTCTCCTTGGATCTGCACAACCTTTTGAGGTGAATGCTATTATATTATTAACCTCATTTACGGTAAGAATCTGAGTCAAGATATGTAAAAATGCTTTGCAAATCTTAGAGCACTGTGTAACAATAGCTAGCCATACATACATACATATGGTGCTTTACAAATATTATTTCCTTTGATCCTCACAACAATCCTAAGAGGTAGGTGCTATTATTCTATTTTACTGATGAGGAAACTGAAGTAGATAGCAGCTAAGTGACTTGCTCAGTCACATGGCTAGGAAGTGCCTGAGGTCGATTTTGAAGTCAGGTCTTCCTGACTCCAGGTCGGGACCTCCATCCACTGTACTTCCTAGCTGATAAAGGATACACATGATTTTTATTATTCCTAACTCCGAGTCCAGTATGACTTCTAATGGCAGAAAGGAGAACTAGTATGGCAGGATGTATCAATCATCAGATTTTGTTACCGTATTAGGCGTTTCTTCTGCTTAGCTGCTTTTCTAAGGTTCATTTTGGAAGGGGGAAAGAAGGTATTGATAGAATGATTGTAACATAAAAACAAAGGCATTAATCATCTTTTTTAAATGAGGGATTATATTACATAGTCTCTAAGAGCCATTCTAGGCCTAAGGTTTATATGCCTCGTCAAAGTAGGCGGATGTCCTCATCAAAATATTCTGTGCTACCTTCTACAAGAGAGGCCCAAACAGATCAAAATGTAATTGGGACTAGCTGTGTGACCCTGGGCAAGTCACTTAACCCCCTATTGCCTGCAAAAAAAAAGAAGAAAAAAATGTAATTGGGACTAGCTGTGTGACCCTGGGCAAGTCACTTAAGCCCCACTGCCCAGCCAAAAAAAAATAGAATTGGGAAATATTTAACAAAAATAGATAAAAATAAAACAAAACATGTCTAATGTTACATTTTAAACCTAAGTCAACGTGAGGCCAGCAGGGATCCTTATGTACAGGTTAATGGTACCATTTCATTCTGAGTTGGACACTGATTCTAGAAGATGCCTTTCCTGTTCCCCCTAGGGTTGTATTAGACCAGGGAATCTTTTTTTTTTTTTTTTTGGTGGGGGCAATGAGGGTTAAGTGACTTGCCCAGGGTCATAGGGTCACACAGCTAGTAAGTGTGTCAAGTGTCTGAGGCTGGATTTGAACTCAGGTCCTCCTGAATTTAGGGCCAGTGCTTTATCCACTGTGCCGCCTAGCTGCCCCCTTAGACCAGGGATTCTTAACCTTTTCTTTGACATGGACCAAAGCCTTTGATATCCTGATCTCTATCCCTAGAATGCCAACTAGAAGGCTAGTAGCCTTCTCTCTGTGGATTACCTTCAATCTATCATGTACACATCCTGTTTATACATAGTTGTTTACATGTTGTGTCCCCATTAGACCGTGAGCAGCTAGAGAGAAAGGATTGCTTTTTGCCCTTCTTGGTATCCCTGGCACTTAGCACAGTGTCTGGTACATAAAAGGAACTTAATAAATGTTTATCAACTGCTGACTACTAAATCCAGGTCCTTGTGTTTCACTGAAGGATCAAAGCCTTCCAAGGAGAGCCATACAAAAGGCATGCGTTTTCCCTTCCCTCCTTCCTTCCTTCCCTCCCTCCCTCATCCCTTCATCCCTTCCTTGCTCCCTCCTTCTTTCCCTCCTTCCTTCCTTCCTCCCTCCCTCCCCTACCCTCTATCCCTCCTTCCTTCTTTCCTTCCTTCCTTCCTTCCCTCCCTCCTCCCTTCATTCCTCCCTCCCCCCCTTTCCCCTCCCTTCCTCTTTCCTTCCTTCCCTCCCTCCCTCCTTCATCCCTTCCTCTCTTCCTCCTTCCATCTTTCTTCCCTCCCTCCCCTCTCCTCCCTCCCTCCTTTCCTTCCTTCCCTCCCTCCTACCTTCCTTTCTTTTGGGGGGAGGTGGTGTGGGGGATGGGGAATACAACTTCAGTTAAATGACTTGCCCAGGGTCACATAGCTAGTACATGTCTGAAGTTGATTTTTTTTTTTTTTGCGGGACAATGGGGGTTAAGTGACTTGCCCAGAGTCACACAGCTAGTAAGTGTCAAGTGTCTGAGGCTGGATTTGAACTCAGGTCCTCCTGAATCCAGGGCCAGTGTTTTATCTACTTCCTTTATTAAAAATTAAAAAAAAAAATCAGGGGCAGTAAGGTGGCTCGGTAGATAGAGCACTGGGACTGGATTTAGGAGGACCTGAGTTCAAATCCAGCCTCAGACACTTGACACTTACTAGCTGTGTGACCCTGGGCAAGTCACTTAACCCCAATTGCCACACACACACACACACACACACACACACACAAATCAGCCAAATTTAGGGTCCTCGGATTCTGTATTATGGCTTTGCTCTGGAGGATCAGAGAATTTCGAGAAAAATGTAGCTCTAAAAAACCCCATCTAGACTGTGTTACAATGAAGTACATGGAAGGCTTTGCCCCTCAGAATACCTTTGTGATCAGGCCTCACGATGGAAAATGCTCTTCACATCCAGAGAAAAGAACTGTGGAATCTGAATGCAGATGGAACCATTCTGTTTCTACTTTTTCTGTTTGGGTTTTTTTTCTTCCTTTTTTGAAGTTTTTCCCTTTTATTCTGATTCTTCTTTCACAACATGACAAATATGGAAATATGTTTAATGTGATTGTACATATATAACTTTCAGATTGCTTTCTCTCTTGGGGAGAGAGGAGGGAAGGGAGGGATGGAGGAGTGGATAATTTGGAATTCAAAAATCTTATAAAAACATGTTGAAAACTATCTTTACATGTAACTGGAAAAAATACTATTAAGATTTGTAACGATTGGAATAATGCCACCTGCTGGATACTTACTGTAGAAGAGTTCTGCCCATGAAGCAAAGGTCTTTGAGGGCAAGACCAGGCTTCAGGAAGTGACGCGGACTAGTGGGAGGAGGAAGGAAGAGACTGGCGCTCAGGCTCGCTTTTCTTTCCTCTGGACTCTGGCGGAGAAGGGAGCTAGAAATGCGCTCTCCCTTTAATAGATAGGAATCTAGGCCTTTCTCTCTCTCTTTACCAAATTCTTATTCTCCTTAATAAATGCTTAAAAGTCTAACTCTTGCTAAAGCTTATAATTTATTGGCGACCACTCATTAGATATTTTAGACAGTTTAGCTAGAATTTTAGCCCTTAACAGATGGCTGACCACGAAGAGGAAAGCTGAACCTCACTTCTGATCTTCCGGTTGGGTAAGAAATTTCTCCTACCCTTTAAACTGCTAAGTACTGGCGCACTGACTGTGTTTTCCCTTTAAATTTTTTCGAATGGACCTTTTAAACTCCCTAATTACCCTATTTTTGATTTTAGTCTGTTTAACCAGACAAATGGGAGATAAGATCATGTTAATGCTTTGTTTTTGTGGATTTTCTATTTTTCTTTTTATTTTTGTTAAAAGAGCCAGCAACTTACTCACACAAGGAAATATCTCTCCCTCTCCCAAGCATGCTTTTTCAGAAAAACCTGAAGAGATTCCCACAGCTTTTCCCAGTTCTAACAGTAATTGTTGCTTTAATTTTGCATGCCTGGAGGCAATGACCCACCCTCTAGAAGCTTTTAATCCCCTAGCACCTGGAGGCAAAGTGGGGGAAGAGGAATCCAGGCCTGAGTTCAAAATCAAGTCTGATTCAAATTGCTCTGGTCCCTCCCCTCCTCTCCAGACCCCACCCTCTACTCCTATGGCCAAGCCCATAGCTTCCCCTGCCTGGGAAGTCCAGAGATCTGATGCACATGCTCAACTTTCTCTAACTACATTTGCAGCTTCAGGCTCAGCCCTTTCCCAGCCTGGCTGTGCTTTTGAGACAATCTTAGAAAACTCTTTAAATTCCAGATATGCTCGTTTTGTTCATAATTTTGCTAACCTGCTTTTGTCTTTAATTAGTAATCTTATAAAGCATTTGTATGGTGAAAAGCCTGACAGACAATATAGAGGGGTTAAAGAAGAAAAACTTAAGCTGAATAAGAATGACAATCAACATAGTTCAAGACTCTGCTTCTTTTGCCATGGAAGGGTATATATTTTACAGAAATGTAGAAGTAAGCAGCAAGGTATTGATATGAGTATTGGGGATTTTAGATACCGGAATCAAAAGTGTTCTGAATTCACTCAGAGTAATAGTATCAGTTCAGAGGTTACATAGGATTTCTATGCTATTATATATACATTTTGAAATTAATGGTATGGGTTTATTTTCATAGAGATTTTCATGCTTTTGAGATTGTGTTTTATACTTAGTTTTTAAAACAAGGAGAATATTTGTAAAAGCTTTTTATAGTCATGTGATCAAGTTTATATTTTATAATACTCTTATTAATATTAAGTTCATATTCATTTAGATTTCCCTAGTTTGAATTTCATTGTCTTTTATTATTCCACGTGTATTTTCTTCTATTCATTCATCTATCTAATTTTGAAACATGGTTTTGATTTCATAATACAATGTTAATTCTAGGAGTATTGTGCTCCCATATTCTGAGTTATTTGTTTTTGCTATTTTTTCTCAACTGATTATTTGATCAAACTCTTTAAAGCATTTCCTTGGCAAATTGGTTGCCAAGGCAAGTGTAAATTGATTCTAGAAGTATTATTTTTGATAAGCATATTCCAAAAAAAAAAAAAAGAGGGGAACATTTGTAAAAGTTGTCTTTGAGATTGTGTTGTGCTTTAACTTGTATTTAAATATGTTCAGATTTTTCAAAAAAGTAATTGTATGCTAAGTAAAAAAAAGGTATTATTTGAAATTGTTGCATAATTATATATTATATTCTGAGTCAAGATGTATTCACATTTTTTGCAATCATTTATTATCCTCAATTTTTAAATCCATATGAGACTTGGATTATGGGAACTTATCATTTAAGACATTAATTGCCTTTATTCTGAGTTATCAGATGCCAGTTGGCCAAGATGCCATCCAATCACAAGAGGAATACATGCAAAGAGCAGACATTGAACTGTTACATGAGGGGAGACATGCACGAAGTTAAGGTATGGCCGAGGGAACGGCTTTTGACAAATGTTGAGGTTGGATTCTCTTGGTTTAATATTTATTTTATTTTTCCCCACAATATTGTACAGATGGCTGGAAGTATTCATCCCACCCATCTCACTTCTACACCTGGCTTCTATGCTCCCTCCTATATGCCTGATGCCATGGACATCTCAATCCCATGCATCTGATTAAGTCTGACTCAGTTTCTTCCAATATGTTCGGTGGCTTGGACATATATTCCATCCACCTATTTTAAGCCTGGCATACTGTATGAGCAGTACATATTGCTCAAGTGTGGGAATGCTCATATCCCATCATTTCTCTGTTCTTTTATGGTAACCCCCATAATTATCTCAGGTGTCATGATAAATACAGTGTTGAATTTGGCCTTGACACCTGTTACCAATTATATTAGATTTTTTAATTTCTCATAATGGCATGAGGATAATTAGGCAGATGATGCAAAAAGTGATGAAACAAAGATAAAAAATTTATTTTTAATAATTAATATCGCAGCAATTATCTTCTCAATTACCCTCCATAAGGGGGGGACTATAGTAATATTATAATTTTAAAGAATGGTTCAATTTTTGTTTTATTATATGTTTCATGTGTAACAACTAAGATTCTGAATTCCCTTAGACATGTTTTTGAGAACTTTCATTGTTTGATTTGATTATTGACAAAGCTATTTTAAAGTTGTGTTAAGCTCAATTTTGTAGGAAATTTCCTGGCTGATTACCAGCATCCATACCTCAACCCCTGAAAAGACTTCCATTCCACGACTACACCTAGAAGACATCTGAGAAAAGACTTTCAGAGACTTTAAATGAACAGTTTTGATTTGTTTTTGTTGTTTTTTTTTCTCTTTCTGTTATAATATACACCATCTGTAACATGTATTCTCTGCAGAGGCCCTCCCTTTGCAAGACCAATGTCAAAGCGTCGGTTCATGAGGACAAAAAAAAAAAATCGCCCCTCTGGACAAAACTTTCCTCTCTTCCTTTTCTATATTGTTGTTCACATATTATTAGTTAGCAATAGTTATTATATTGTTTTTACTGTTCCGTCAAGGAAACATTTTGTTTCTTGAGGAACAACAGGGGGGACTGTAACGATTGGAATAATGCCACCTGCTGGATACTTACTGTAGAAGAGTTCTGCCCATGAAGCAAAGGTCTTTGAGGGCAAGACCAGGCTTCAGGAAGTGACGCGGACTAGTGGGAGGAGGAAGGAAGAGACTGGCGCTCAGGCTCGCTTTTCTTTCCTCTGGACTCTGGCGGAGAAGGGAGCTAGAAATGCGCTCTCCCTTTAATAGATAGGAATCTAGGCCTTTCTCTCTCTCTTTACCAAATTCTTATTCTCCTTAATAAATGCTTAAAAGTCTAACTCTTGCTAAAGCTTATAATTTATTGGCGACCACTCATTAGATATTTTAGACAGTTTAGCTAGAATTTTAGCCCTTAACAGATTGAAAAAAAAGATTAACGAGAAGTAGAAAAGTAGAAAAGAGTATCAATGAAACATTTAAAAATACACAGAAGAGAGGAGAAGTAGCTTTGCATGGGAATATGGACCAGGAGGGTATTTTGTCATTTTTGTGTCAAACTTAATAAATACTTTAGAAACATATTATGAGAGGTTGTAATTTCATATAATCTTGTAATTTTTTGTATAACCAAATGTTCATTTTGGTTGGTTTTGGGTTCTTAACCCCACCAAAAAAAGAAAGAATAAAGCACATGGATATCTGAGAAAGACTGACATAATTTTTTTTTTTAAAGTTGATGCTGGGGGCGGCTAGGTGGTGAAGTGGATAAAGCACCGACCCTGGATTCAGGAGTTCCTGAGTTCAAATCCGGCTTTAGACACTTGACACTTACTAGCTGTGTGACTGTGGGCAAGTCACTTAATCCCCATTGCCCCGCAAAAAAAAAAAAAATTTGAAAAAATTGATGCTAAAGAAAAACACCTTTATGACCTTAGGCAAATTGAATACCTTCTCTTCGACTAAGTTTCCTTACCTACAAAATGAGGGCCTTGGACTAAATGAACTTTGAAGATCTTTCTGATTTTTTTTTTTTTTGGTGAGGCAATTGGGGTTAAGTGACTTGCCCAGGGTCACACAGCTAGTAAGTGTTAAGTGTCTGAGGCTGGATTTGAACTCAGGTCTTCCTGACTCCAGGGCCAGTGCTCTATCCACTGCAACACCTAGCTGCCCACTTTCTGATTTAAAATATCAGCTTCAGGGGGCACCTAGGTGGCGCAGTGGATAAAGCACCAGCCCTGGCTTCAGGAGGAGTTCAAATCTGGCCTCAGACACTTGACACTTACTAACTGTGTGACCCTGGGCAAGTCACTTAACCCTCATTGCCCCCCACACAAAAATAAGAAATTTAAAAAAAAAATAAAGAATTACACTCTAAAACTAGGGACTTCTTTTTTTAACAAAACATCAGCTTCAATTCTGGGACCCCTGATGCAAAGTCCAGGGCTCACTCCACTATACCACGATGCTGAACAGGTTAAGCATCTCTTACAAGGTCACAGAGCTGAGACTCAAACCCAGAGAGCAGAACCCTTCCTCCCCAAGCTTAAAAGTCAGCTTTAATTGATTGATTGATTGACGGCCAGGGAGCAGCCAGGCCAGGGTTCCTGCTTCAGCTGTTCCTGGAGAGGACTTTTTCCCCTTGATTTCTAAGGTGTGGTGGTAACCCACACTGCAGGTGCAGCCCTGGGAGCTAAAGGAGCCACGTCAGCAGGTTAGGGCCAGCCAGGCCCGTCCTACCTCCACCTCGGCCTCGGCCTCAACCCCAACCCCTGCCCCATCCCAGCTGCTTTGAAGAAGGGACAGCACTGGGAGCCTTTGAGAACTGAGGGTATGTGCATGTCTGTGACTGTGATGGTGATTTTCTCGGGGAGAGGAAGACACTGCATCAGGAGGAAGCAAATCTGGGCCCCCAATACCTGCTTAGCCACTGACTAGTTGTGAGACCTTAGCCAAGTTACTGCACCTCCTGGGGACCTCAGTTTCCCTCTTTGTAAAATGATATGGTTGCATTAGACAACCTCTAAGGTCCCTTCCGACTCTATCTGCTCGTGTCTGCATGGATCCTTAGACTGTCAGAGCTGCAAAGGACCTCAGAAATCTTATGGGGGGGGGGGAGGCTGGGCTTAGCCAATGATCCATGACCTTGGGTTGTCTTTTTGCATTTTAATAACTATATTTAAATGTGTAATTCCATGTCTTTTATGCATTTAAAAACATGATTCTGAGGAGGGGTGCAGAGGCTTCACCAGACTGCTAAAGGCTTTGGTCCATGGCAGAGAAAAGGTTAAGAATCCCTGATCTAAGGCAATACCCCCTGCAGTGCCCCTCCCCCTTTCACTAGGCTCTGAACTAGTCTTCCGGTCTCGAAGGTCTCCACCCTCTAATCCAACACTTTCACCTCCAGACAAATCGTCTTTATGCAAAGATCTTCCTCCCTTAACTTGGCCCGGGCTATCTCCTTTCTCTTGCTTCTCCTATTCAGCCAGTCAGAGTTCAGAGGCAGCTGCTTATTAGAGTGGGTAGAGCCCTGGGCTCAGAGTCAGGGAAACCTGGGACTGAACCCTGCCTCACATAGCAATTAGTTCTGTGATCCTGGGTGAGTCTTTTAACCTCTTGGGCATGAGTTTCCTCATCTTTAAAATGAGAAGGCTGGATTAGCTGACCTCTAAAGCCTCTCTCTAGCTCTAAACGAATGAATGGAAAAGCATCCATGATGTGCATTCTAGGTGACTGGCACTGTGTTAAGAACTGGGGCTACAAATACAAAAACAAAGTAGGCCCTCAAGGAGTTTACATTCTAATACGAAGATGGTAATCCATAATGGTGCTTTTGACGCCAGGGCCAGGTGTTTTGGTCAAAGTCAAAGGGAAAGTGAGGGGCAGCTTAGGTGGTGCCGTGGATTCAGGAGGACCTGAGTTCAAATCCAGCCTCAGACACTCGACACTTACTAGCTGTGTGACCCTGGGCAAGTCACTTAACCCCAATTGCCTCACCAAAAAAAAAAGTCAAAAGGAAAGTTGAATGAAATCATTTATTGACGCATGTAAAAAAACCAAAACCCAACACCAACAACATGTGATTACTGTTCCCAGATCTGAAAGTAGAAAGGGAAGAGGGGAGGGAAGAGTATATAAGGAGGCATGATCTGAAGATGACCAGGGAGCAGCACCAGCAGGCTGGTGTGACTTTGATCCTCAGAGGTGTCTGGGTGGATAGAATACTGGGCCTGGAGTGAAGAAGACTGGAATTCAAATTTGTCCTTAGATGTTTTTTCTAGCTATGTGACTTTAGGTAAGTCACTTGATATCTGTTTGCCTCACTTTCCTCAATGATAAAATGAAGATGATAATAGCTCCTACCTTGAAGAGTTGTTGTGAGGATTAAATGAGATAATGTTTGTAAAAGTGCTTATTCTAGTTCCCGGAACTTAGTAGGTGTTTATTCCCTCCCCTTCCCCATATGGTTATCATCTCTTTCTGGGTACTCTTTATTCTTCAGGATTGCTGAACCCCACTTTCTCCTAGTTCTTCTACCTAACTAACCACTTCTTTAGTTTCCTTTGCTGATTCTTCATCCGGGTCACACCTACCAGGGGGCCTCTCACACAAGACTCTGTCTTGGTCTTCTCTTTTTCCTCTACACCAGTGGTGTCAAACTCAAATAGAAACGGAACCAATTCACAGTACATAAGCATGCCTGAAGGCCAAATATTGACATAGAAAACAACATATTAATACTATCTCTGTTCTGTTGTATTTTTATTTATTTTGCTAAGTGTTTCCTAATTACATTTGAGTCTGGTTCTGACCTCTTATAGCCTGGGGTCTTATGTTTGATCCCTCTGTTCTATACCATCTCACTTGCCAATCTCAGGTTCACATATCATCTCCTTGTAGATAATTCTCATAAGATATCCAGCTCTAATTTCTCTCCTGAGTTGCAGTCCAACATTATCAATTGCCTTTTGGACATCTTCCATCGGATGTCCCATAGGCATCTCAAACTCAACAGTTCCAAAACAGAACATATTCTTCCATGCCCCCCTACCCAACCCTCCCTCCTTCCTCATTTCCCTAATTACTGTTGAGGGCACTGCTGTCTTCCCAATCACCCAGGTGGAGGAAACTGTGACTTGCCCAGAGTCACACACACACACACACACACACACACACACACACACACACACACAATTTGAATTTAGGTCTTTCTGGTTTTGACTTTCTGAGTCAGCAATTTTGAGAGAGGATTTGAACTAGGGTCTTCTTGACAACCCCATACTTTACCTGCTGTGCTACCTATTTGCCTCACTGCCTATTGCAATAGCAGAGAAGGAACACAAGGACCAAGGGACCAATAAAGGTATCACTTTCTCAATCCAATGGATATTCCTCAAGCACGGAGTTACATGCATCACCTGAAGTAGGCTGGAAAACTCAGTTCACTCCACGGGTTCTCTGATGGGGAGGGTTCCAACTCATCCTCCACTAGGCTGCTTAATCAATAAATTCCAGAGGATTTCTAATTACCTCCAGCATCAGATGTAAATCCTCTGTTTAGCAACTAAATCCTTTTATAACCTTTACCCTTCCGACCTATGCAGTCTACTTACATGTTCCTCCACCATCACAACTACAATGGACTGCTTGCTGTTCCTTGAATGTGGTGCTCCGTCTTCTGTTTCCATGTCTTCCTTGAGGGAGAGGATAGTATTTTTTACGTTTCTTTGGGCCAGTCCTGCTATTCAGCATTGTACCTGGCATCTACTAAGTGCTTAGTGATAGTCTTTATTGATAACCTCCTGGAGGGTCTTCCCACACATGATGCCCATTAGTCTACCATGTGCATAGATCTGGTCAAGTCTCAAATCCAAAATCTTCAGTGGCCGCCTATTGCCTACCCAGAAAAGTTTGAATTCCACTGCCTGCAATCGCAGGTTTTCTATAATGTGGCATCAACCTATCTTTCAAGCCTTAGCTCATACAACTTTCCTTATTCCCTTACACTCCAGTCAAAGTGGATTCTTTCAAGGATGCTTTTCAAGTAGGTCCTATTCCTCTCATGCTTTTGCTCAGGTTGACCTATGATTCCAGAGCCCTCCTTAAATTCTTCTATGAGCCATGAGGCTCTTCATCCCAACCTTCCTCCTCATTACATTCCTAACTATCTCTAAAGAGCAACTCAAACATCAACTAATCCGGGAAGGAATTGATGACCTTCCTTTATTAGTAATGATCAGCTTAGCATTGAATGTTACCTTTCTTATTTGAACTGCCCAGGGTCACATAGCTAGAAAGCTTCTGAGGTTCAGATTTTAACTCAGATCCTCCTGACTCCAGGGTGGATGCTCTAACCACTGTGCAACCTAGCTGCCCCTATATACCTTTTTTTTTTTAGTGAGGCAATTGGGGTTAAGTGACTTGCCCAGGGTCACACAGCTAGTTAAGTGTTAAGTGTCCGAGGCCGGATTTGAACTCAGGTCCTCCTGAATCCAGGGCCAGTGCTCTATCCACTGAGCCACCTAGCTGCCCCCCCCATATACTTTTTTTTTTAGTGAGGCAATTGGGGTTAAGTGACTTGCCCAGGGTCACACAGCCAGTAAGTGTTAAGTGTCTGAGGCCGGATTTGATGGATCTTTTTGTTTGTTTGTTTTTTAGTGAGGCAATTGGGGTTAAGTGACTTGCCCAGGGTCACACAGCTAGTGTCAAGTGTCTGAGGCCAGGTTTGAACTCAGGTCCTCCTGAATCCAGGGCCAGTGCTTTATCCACTGCGCCACCTAGCTTCCCCTCCCCCATATACTTTTTTTTTTTAATTCTCAACTTTTGTTTATACAAGCTTTACAATTTCAGATTTTTCTCCCTCCCTCCCCTCCCTCCCCCCTCCCCTAGACAGCAGGTAATCTGATATAGGTTATATCTATATATCTCTATACATATATATAGATATAGATATATACACACACATATATATACACATAATAACATTAATCCTATTTCTGCATTAATCCTGTTACAAGAGAAAAAATCAGAGCAGTGATGCAAAACCTCAAAATAGAAAAAAAAACAACAGCACCCGAAACAAAAGAAATAATATGGTTCAATCAGCATCTATACTCCACAGTTCTTTTTTTTTTTTTCCTGGATTTGGAGATCCTCTTCTATCATGAGTTCCCTGGAACTCTTCTGTACCATTGCATTGGTGAGAAGAATATAGTCCATCACAGTAGGTCAACACTCAATGTTGATGATACTGTGTACAATGTTCTTCTGGTTCTGCTCATCTCACTCATCATCAGCTCACTCAAGACCCTCCAGGTTTCTCTGAACTCTTCCTGCTCATCATTTCTTACAGCACAATAGTATTCCATTGTATTCATATACCACAACTTGTCCAGCCATTCCCCAATTGATGGGCACCCCCTCAACTTCCAATTCCTTGCTACCACGTAAAGAGCAGCTATAAATATTTTTGTACATGTGAGTCCCTTTCCCCCTTCCATGATCTCTTTGGGCAAAAGACCTAAAAGTGGAATTGCTGGGTCAAAGGGTATGCACAGCTTTATTGCCCTTTGGGCATAATTCCAAATTGCTCTCCAGAATGGTTGGATCAGCTCACAGCTCCACCAACAATGCATTAGTGTTCCAATTTTCCCACAGCCTCTCCAACATTTATTATCTTCCTTTTTTGTCATTTTAGCCAATTTGATAGGTGTCAGGTGGTACCTCAGAGTTGTTTTAATTTGCATCTCTCTAATCACTAGAGATTTAGAGCATTTTTTCATATGGGAATAGATAGCTTTGGTTTCTTCATCAGAAAACTGCCTGTTCATATCCTTTGACCATTTCTCAATTGGGGAATGACTTGGATTCTTATAAATTTGATTTAATTCCCTATATATTTTAGAGATGAGGCCTTTATCAGAAGCACTGGCCTCAAAAATTGTTTCCCAGTTTTCTGCCTCCCTTCCAATTTTGGATGCATTGCTTCTGTTTGTACAAAAATTTTTTAATTTAATATAATCAAAATCATCCATTTTGCATTTTATAATATACTCTATCTCTTGTTTGGTCAAAAACTGTTCTCCTTTCCAAAGATCTGATAGGTACACTATTCCTTTCTTTCCTAATTTACCTATGGTATCACCTCTTATGTCTAAATCATGTATCCATTTTGACCTTATTTTAGTATAAGGTGTAAGATGTTGGTCTATGCCTAATTTCTGCCATACTATCTTCCAGTTTTCCCAGCAGTTTTTGTCAAATACTGAGTTCCTATCCCAGAAGCTGGAGTCTTTGGGTTTATCAAACACTACATTACTAGTGTCATCTACTACTGCATTTCCTGAGCCTTGCCTATTCCATTGATCTACCACTCTATTTTTTAGCCAGTACCAGATAGTTTTGATGACTGCCGCTTTATAGTAAAGCTCCAGGTTTGGTACCGCTAACCCACCTTCCTGTGAATTTTTTTTCATTATTTCCCTGGATATTCTTGATTTTTTGTTTTTCCAGATGAATTTTGTTATTATTTTTTCTAGCTGTATAAAATAATTTTTAGGTAGTCTGATTGGTATGGCACTGAATAAGTAAATTAATTTAAGCAGTATTGTCATTTTTACTATATTAGCTCTGCCTATCCATGAGCAATTGATATCTTTCCAATTATTTAGATCTGATTTGATTTGTGTGAAGAGTGTTTGGTAGTTGTGTTCATAGAGTTCCTGGGTTTGTCTTGGCAAGTAGACTCCCAAGTATTTTATATTATCTACTGTTACTTTAAATGCCCCCATATACTTTTTTTTTTTTTTTTAGGCAATGGGGGTTAAGTGACTTGCCCAGAGTCACACAGCTAGTAAGTGTCAAGTGTCTGAGGCCGGATTTGAACTCAGGTACTCCTGAATCCAGGGCCGGTGCTTTAACCACTGCACCATCTAGCTGCCCCCCCATATACTTTTGATATAATGTATGAAAGGAAGCTTGGCATACATAGTGTATAGGGCACTGGATTTGGAATCAGAAATTCAAAATCAATCAATTTGGATTCAGAAATTCAAATTAAAATTTCATCTCAGACACTGATTAGTTGTTTGCAAGTCACTTAATCTCTTAACATCTCTCAACTCCAGTTTTCTTCATCTGTGAAATGGGAATAATAATATCAACTACCGCAGGGTGGGAGGACAGGGGTAGCTTTCAAGGCTCAAATGAGATAATATACGTAATGCTCATTGCAAACCTTACAGTATTAAATTAAGATTAGGTAGCTAATATTATTCATTATGATTATCTACATTCTTGTCCTATCTGGTTGCTAGATAGGGTGTCCCAGGAGGGCAGGGACCAAGTCTTATCTAAATTTAGTGAAAGGGTAGTGATCACATCACAACATGAGCTCCCCAGGCTACTTCTGGGGAATGCATGTGGATGCTTGAGGAATTGTATGTTGGGTTGAGCAAGCAATCTTTTCATTGGTCTCTTCGTTCCTGCTTGCCTCCTTTGCCACACATCAAGATGACATGTCAAGGAGAATTGGTCCTTAAGCCAGAAACAATGGTCCATTCAATAGGGTCTTAAATGGAATGCCTTTACCCCCTGGTACTCTCTTCTTCTCTTCCAAATGTATGGCTTGGAACTCTCTCTGGAGGAGAGGATGGGCTTTTCTTCTTCTCCCTTTCCAGGACGGTAGCTCAAGCATAGCATCTAGGGCATCTATTCTAAGTGAGCCTAAGTCAGGATCTCAAGACTCTAACTGCCTCTTCTGCTTTGTGTTTCTTTCCCTAACTATAAATGACCAGACAGCAATCCTGAGATGCTGAGCCAAATACATCATCAAAAGTTGCCAGGGGAGGTCTGCTGAGAATGTTTCAATGGGATGTGCTATAGTCAGAGAAGACATGGTATTGTGAGTGTGTATGTATTTGTATTTGTGCGTGCATGTTCGAGTTTGTGCATGCATCAATTACCTCCGGACAAACACAATTGACTGAAAACTGACTTGGTCCCTGGCCAATGAATTGCCTGAGGCGGACCAGACTTTGTCAATTCCAGCCTTGGATTATTTGTAGATCTCCTAAACTCTCTCCTCTTAAGAGTCCCAAGCTAGGGGCAGCTAGGTGGCTCAGTAGATAAAGCACCAGCCCTGGATTCAGGAGGACCTGCGTTCAAATCTGGCCTCAGACATTTGACAGGTACTAGCTGTGTGACCCTGGGCAAGTCACTTAACCCCAATTGCCTCACTAAAAAAAAAAAAAGAGTCCCAAGCTTTTTTTATATACATTTGCTTGTTATGTAAAACAACTTTATGAAACTATTTGATCCTTAACTGCCCCTCCCCCCCAAAAAGGGTAATCTCGTTACTCTCTCTGGTGAAACTTATGAGATAATTAACCTTCCCAAAAGGAAGTCTTTTACTCTCCCCATTTTTGTACCCTAGATAAACTGTTCCCAGCCTCATTCTTTGGGTGCGCCTAGCAGTTGCTGTGGCAGTTGTAGCTCTGCCCTGATTAAAAACCTTCATTGTATTATGTTGATTGTTTTATTCATTTTCAGGTTGACACCCCTTTACATTTGTAATGGGGGAAATGGGGTACGGGTTTGGGTTAGGGGTTGGCTGCACCCCATGACACATTTGTACCTGCTCTGCTCTCTGGCATGGGGCCCTGAATACAGTAAGTGTTTAATAAATGTCACCTTTGTTGAATTGCTGTGAACCTACCCAAATTGCTACTGCCTCTTCCAGCTAGGAGTGGTGGGAGCAATCTTGGATTTCGGGTCCGAGGATCTAGGTTAGAATCCTAGTTCTGTTACTACCTACATTAGCTTTGGCAAGTCACTTTTCAGTGGGCCTCAGTTTCGTCATCAATAAAATGAAGAGGCTGGTTGATGATCTTCCTACCATTCTCTTTCTCCTAATGAATGGGTATTAGGTGAGAAGAGAGAGGGAGAAAGCCAGCTATAGGCTGGTAGAGAATGAGAATGAAGGTCTGGCCAGGAAGGGGGAGGAGGACCCGAGGTGGGGGATGGGGCTGTGAATTATGCACAGGCTGTGTTCTGGGCCAAGCCCAGCCCCACCCTTCTCTGCTTCTCCAGAGGGAAATGGGAAAAGTACAGCGGATTTCAACTGCCTCCTCCCCCACCCTGTTGACTCACCCTGGGAGCTGATCCCAGCCCCTCCTGAATCTCCATTGAGAAGGTTGTGTCTCCTGCCCAGCCTTAGCCCCTTCCAAAATCTGATCCATATCCTTCAGGCTGCCACTCTGGAGGCTCCCATGCTTGCATCGTGCCCCCATTTTCCCTCGTTTCAACAGTCAGTCAGTCAGTCAATAAGCATTTATAAAGTGCTTACTGCATACTGGAAATTGGGCTAAGCCCTGCGGATGCAAAGCACGGCAGTCCTAAAGACTTTTTTTTTTTTTTAGTGAGGCAGTTGGGGTTAAGTGACTTGCCCAGGGTCACACAGCTAGTAAGTGTTAAGTGTCTAAGGCCGAATTTGAACTCAGGTCCTCCTAAATCCAGGGCCAGTGCTCTATCCACTGTGCCACCTAGCTGCCCCCTCTAAGGACTTATTAAGGAGATAACATTATGAGGGAGATCACATGTAAAGAACTGGATACACACAATATATATAACGTGTAGGTAAAAGGTAATCTTAGACAGCAAGGCACTAGCAGCTCAGGGACCAGGAAAGTCCTCCTGCAGAAGATGGAGTCTGAGCTGAATGTCAGTCAGGAAAACAGAGGCAGAGGTGAGGAAGCAAAGCATTCCAGGCATGAAGGACACCCTGTTCCTAGGTGCACAGATGGGAGACACAGTGTAGTGTTTGAGGAATGACAAATATGTCAGCATATATCTGGATGCTCAAGGTTGGGGGAAGAATGTGTGGCCATCTATCTGTATTACTGTGAGACAGTACACTCTGTCATGGGGGCTCAGGTCAGGTGGAGCGTAGATGACAGAATTCTACTAGATTGTAACCTCCTTAAGACCAAGGATCCACTTTTATTTCACGTTTAAACAGCATAGGTGGTGCAGTGGGTAAAGCACCAGCCCTGGATTCAGGAGGACCTGAGTTCAAGTTTGGCCTCAGACACTTGACACTTACTAGCTGTGTGACCCTGAGCAAGTCACTTAACCCTCATTGTCCTGCAAAAACCAAACAAACAAATAAATAAATAGGTGAACAAATAAATGAATGAATACATAAAAAAATTAATGAACAGCATTTTTGAAGCACTTACTGTGTGCCAAGCACTGTGCTAAAGGCTGGGAATAAAAATAGAAGCATAAAGAAAGACAGAGCCTGTCCTCGAAGAGCTTTCATTCTTTTTTTTTCTTTTTTTTTTTTTGGTGAGGCAATTGGGGTTAAGTGACTTGCCCAGGGTCACACAGCTAGCAAATGTCAAGGGTCTGAGGCCGGATTTGAACTCAGGTCCTCCTGAATCCAAGGCCAGTGCTCTATCCACTGTGCCACCTAGCTGCCCCAAGGAGCTTACATTCTAATAGGGAAAGACAGTACACAAAAAGGGGAGCTGAAAATGGGGGAAGGGGAGAAATAAAGATGCACAGGTGCATAGGAGAGAAAAGACTGTGGAGAGTCACCACTATAGCCTGGAGAGGTAGGAATTATTTCTCAGAATCTTAGAGCTAGAAGTTTCTTCAGTGGCATCTAGTGTGATCTTCATCTGAACAAGAATCCTTACAACTGTGATGACTGAAATCTGAATAATTGAGGAAACAAAGGTTCGAGATTCCAAGCATATTGATTTATTAAGCAGTGCATGTCAATTACATAACAAATCAGGACCACGGCTCCTCAGCTTGGCACTGGACCCAGCATACAGGGGGAGACAGATTTTTGTGCATTAAAAGAAAATAATTGGGCAGCTAGGTGGCGCAGTGGATAGAGCACTGGCCCTGGAGTCAGGAGTACCTGAGTTCAAATCCGGACTCAGACACATAACACTTACTATCTGTGTGACCCTGGGCAAGTCACTTAACCCCAATTGCCTCACTAAAAAAAAAAAATAATAATAATAATTAACAGGATATAAACCAAGATACAAGATTAGGTAATATGATTTCTAATTGAAGGAAAGGTTAGAGACTTTCCAAGTTGGGAGGGGGAGAGTGAACAGGTGCAATTCCCTGAAATCAGAAAAAGAGATGTCTTACACCCTCCCCCACTCCCACCCCCAGCCAGAGTGTCTATTCGATCAAAGGAACAAGGAAAGTAACTCATTGACTAGTATGGGGTCAATTTTCAGATAAGATATATGGGTTACTTGAGATGTATAGTTGTGAGAAATCTCCTTACATCGATCTTTGGATCTGACTGGATCTCTGGTCAGCATAACCTAAGTCCTTGATTAAGGGTCTCTAAGCAATAGGCAGAGGTGGCCCAGCTTCCCAGACATGTAGGGCTAAGTTCAAACAATGCAATAAAGTTTTCTCACACTTCTCATAATTGAATAAAGGTTTTGCACAAGACAGAAATTGGATTAGACCCATATTTGAATAGAAAGGAAATTGAGTTACATCCAGCATTGGGTCACAAGATGGAGTCAGTTTGGTTTACAAAATTCCCACAATTCTCTTCAGTAAACAACATCTTCAGTAAATAGTCATCAAGTTTATCACAGTTAGGATTTCAACCTAGGTACTCTGACTCCATATTTCACGTTCTTGCCACTGCTACTACTATACTAAATTGTGTCTCATCATTTATTCTCTTAAGATATGGCTCTGGGGGGCAGCTAGGTGGCGCAGTGGATAAAGCACTGGCCCTGGATTCAGGAGTATCTGAGTTCAAATCTGGCCTCAGACACTTGACACTTACTAGCTGTGTGACCCTGGGCAAGTCACTTAACCCCCATTGCCCCGCAAAAAAAAAAAAAAAAAGATATGGCTCTGGATGTCCCCCAGACTGTCACTGTCCTTCCTAAAATGCAGTGATAAAAAAAAAAATCACAAGGAACTCTACATGTGGTTTAGTCATAGCTGAGTTCAGCAGGATCATCATTTCCTGACAATGTTCCCCTCCCCCAGATACTGAGCCTCTCTTAAAAGAATTTTACAATCAGCTTCTGTCCCTGCCAAGTCACACTGGGGAATCCTACCAAGCTTGCTGTTCACTCAGGTCCTTGTTACATGAATTGCAGTCTGGCCATGCCTCCCTTGTTTGTTTTTGTTTTTGGTTTTCTGCGGGGCAAGGAAGGTTAAGTGACTTGCCCAAGGTCACACAGCTAGTAAGTGTCAAGTGTCTGAGGCTAGATTTGAACTCAGGTCCTCATGAATCCAGGACTGGTGCTTTATCCATTGTACCACCTAGCTGCTCCCTCCCTTGTTTTTATTTGTGGAATTGACTTTTTGAACCTGCAGGTAAGACTTTACATTTATACCTGTCAAATGTATTCTTATTAATGCTGGTCCATGATTTGAGCCTGTTATCTATCCTGTTAGCTATTCTTTTTTTTGGTGAGGCAATTGGGGTTAAGTGACTTGCCCAGGGTCATACAGCTAGTAAGTGTCAAGTGTCTGAGGCTATATTTGAACTCGGGTCCTCCTGACTCCAGGGCTCTACCCACTGTGCCACCTAGCTGCCTTTAGCTATTCTTCTAATAAATTTGTCTGTACAAGTACAAAGAATCCCATATAGAATAAACCAGATCAGATTACTTGTTCACAAGAGCCTCCTTTTCATTCATGAGGGTCCTCCTTCTACTGATGCAGGTTGCTGACAGTCCAGTCTTAGGAGACATCTTTATTTGTTATTGTGGTCAAGAGAATTCATTACCTGGTGGCTATCTGCCGTTTGGCCAATACTGGAAGCTTTTCTGGCTTGATAGGCCAATATGGCCTAACCATGCTTTGAAGGCTTTAGAGTTCAAAGTAACCTTAGAAAGATTCTGACCTCCTAGCCAGACAGCTACACCTGGGGTCAAGAAGCCTTGAATTCAAATCTAGCCTCAGAGGCTTACTAGCTTTGTGACCCTGGGCAGGTTGATTCATTTTTGTCTGCCTCAGTTTTTCCATTTGTAAAATGAGAATGACAATAGCGCTTATTTTGTGAGGATGATATAAGGTAATATTTATTTATTTTATTTTGGTTTTTTTTGGTGGAGCAATGGGGGTTAAGTGACTTGCCCAGGGTCACACAGCTAGTGTCAAGTGTCTGAAGCTGGATTTGAACTTAGGTCCTCCTGAATCCAGGGCTGGTGCTTTATCCACTGTGCCACCTAGCTGCTTGGTAAGGTAATATTTATAAAGTACTTTGTAAACCTTGAAGTGCTATATAAATGTGATTTTTAAAATTAGTATTACTATTATTGCTGTTATTGCTACGGTTGCTATTGCTGCTGCTGCTGGTGTTGTTGCAGTTATTATTATTATTATTATAGAGACGAAGAAAATTAGGCCAGAAGAGTAGAGTAATTAGTCACAAGCAGAGCCAGGATTCAAACTCGGGTCCTCTGGCATCAAATCTAGTGCTTGCTGTTAGGGCCTTGGGGATCCCAGGATTCTCTTTAGCACACAATGAGGCATCAGGGGAACAGAAAATTTATCAGAGTCACGGTTTACTACGTACATACACACACACACTCGTGCACACAGCCACACACACTCACACATACACCTTAGGAAACTCACAGCCAGCCTTTCTGAAGGTTTGCACAAGAGGACTGAGTGTGAGCTATTTGTAGCTGCAGCAGTTCCTATCACCCAGGACACCCTTCAAGTATACACATAACCTGCTCCAATGTCACAGAGAATATTCCTATGGTACTTTAAGTGTTTATAAAGCATGGGTCTACAACCCTGAAAGGTAGGTAATGCAAATATTTTCCTACTTTACAGATAAGGAAACTGAGAGCCAGAGATGTAAATTCAAACTGAGACTGGAGAAGTGAAGGGACTTGCCCCCAGGGCACACAGATAGTAAACTATTTGCCTCAGTTTCTTCAACTGTAAAATGGGGATAATAATAGCACCTTCCTCCCAGGGTTATTTTGGTGATCAAATATTTGTAAAAAGCACTTAACACCGGGCAGGTAGGTGGTGTTGCAGTGGATAAAGCACCGGCTCTGGATTCAGGAGGACCTGAGTTCAAATCTGCCCTCAGATACTTGACACTAGCTGTGTGACCCTGGGCAAGTCACTTAACCCTCATTGCCCCACCAAAAAAATTTTTTTTTTAAATTAAAAAAAGCACTTAGCACTGGCATATAGTAGCCTCTATAGAAATGCTTATTCTTTTCCCTTCCCTTTCCCCAAAAGGGTCTGGTGAGCCATTGTGAAGTCTAGTGAGCCCTAGTGTTCAGTAGAGTCCAGAGATCTCTTCTGTTCTCTTCCCTTTCCCTCACAGAACAACAACAACAACAACACTCGGTTATATAGTTAGCCCTCTGAGGTTTTCAAAGCACTCTCTCTCTCTCTCTCTCTCTCTCTCTCTCTCTCTCTCTCTCTCTCTCTCTCTTATCTCATTTGACCCTCACAACAATCCTGGGAGGTAGGTGCTATTATTATCCCCAGTTTACAGATGATGAAGTCGAGGCTGAGAACCTTGCCTAGAGTCACACAGGAAGTATCTGAGGCAGGATTTGAACCCAGGTTTTCTTGATTCCGAGTCCATCACTGCAACAACTATGTTACCCAGATGCCACAGCTTTGTGTCTTTGGGGCAGGGTCTCCTTCACTGTCTCTGTTGGACTAGTTAGCTGCTGAGGTTCTTTCCAGCTCTAAGCTGCCCCTCAAGTCCAGCTCTTCAGAGTAACCAACCAATTGACTGACTAGCAAGCAGTTCCTAACCACCCATCACAGGCCAGGCACTGTGCTAGGTGCTGGGAATATAAGACCAAAGGGAAACAGTCCTGGCCCCTAAGAACATAATGTTCTTGGGCTAGATGGGCGGCAATGGGCACATACAGAACTATGTGCAAAACACATGCAAACGCAGCGCAAGGGAGCTTTGGGGGGGAAGGCACTGGCATTCGGCAGTGGGGAGGAGAAACCAAGGGAAAAAAAGCTTCCTGCTAAAGGTGTGGCTTGGGCAGAGACTTGAAGGAACCTGGGATTTTGAGAGTCTGAGGTGAGCAGGGAGAACACTGCAGGCACAGAGTGTGCAAAGACACAGAGGCCAGAGATTTAATACTGCCTATGAGGAACGCAAAAAGAAGGCCAGAACAGATGGTGTGGCTGGATTTTATAGTGCATGGAGGGGAGTGTTGTGTAATAAACCTGGAAAGGGAAGAAGGTACCAGGTTGTAGAGACTTAACTGCCACACAAAGGGGTTTGTTTTTGTTTTGTTGTTGTTAGGTTGTTTTAGGCACGTCTGACTCTCCGTGACCCCATTTGGGGTTTTCTTGGCAGAGATCCTAGAGTGGTTTGCTGTTTCCTTCTCTAGGTCATTTTACAGATGAGGAAATGGAGGCAAACAGGGTGAAGTGACTTGCCCAGGGTCACACAGCTAGGAAGTGTCTCAGGCTGGATTCGAACTCATGATGAGTGTTCCTGATTCCAAGCCCAGTACTCTATCCACCAGCCACCTAGCTGACCCATATACTTAGGCCATGTTGCCCCTTTCTTGTCCCTTCTTGGGGTAGATGCTTCCAAGGCTGTGTCTGTATCATGGGGCTTCACCCCAAGAGGTTCAGGTGGGTTGTGTGATTGGATTGATCCTCTGAGGAGAGACCGGAAAGGGCCGGGCTAAGAGATACCCACGAAGTTCTTTGTCTGGTGGTCATCTCATTTGTGGTTTGCATGACACATGCTCATGTGTGTCTGCTGCCTGCTAACAGAAAGCCGGTCCTTTCCCTGCAGCACTTACTGTCTCCCCCGTCCCCCATCCCCCATCCTCCCAACCATGGCTGAAGGGGCCAGGGGGGCTGGCTTAGGGATCCAAGGTAGCAGCCCGGGGATGGCCTTCTGAGCAGGTGTTGGAAAGGTTCTGTTCCCCAGATCTCTCTCTCTCCTACCAGTTTAACTCTGAAACTCTACCTTTAATGAGTCATTCTTGTGTGATTAATATCCCCCTCTCCCACATCTGCATGGGGGAAATGAAAGAGCAAACTCTGCTTTTAAAGTCAGAGAAGCTGGAATCCTGACCATGGCTCTAAATAGCTGGGTGGCCTTGGAACACATCATGCAGTTTCTCTGGGCCTCTGGTTCTAGAACTATAGGAAAAGGGGGCTGAACTCATCCAGTGCTAAAATCCCTCCCTGTTCCAATTCCTATGAGCCTTGGGGAGGTAAGCCCAGGGACTCACGGAATCTGAGCCAATCCATATAGGAAAGGAAACCCCAGTGTAACCATACAAAACAAACAGTGGTCATTCATCCTCTGCTTGAAGCCCCCCAGGGATGGGGAACTCACCCCATCTCTAGGCAGCCCATTTCACAGCTCTTATGGTTGAGACGTTTTTTCCTGACGTTGAACATACATATGTCTCTGTGCCACTTACTTCTCCCTGTTGGTCCTAGTTCTGTCCTTTGAGAGTCTTTTACCCTGGGGGAAGTTAGGGCTTCCTTGGGTATAAGGCTCCTGGCCAAAGGTTTCCAGGTGCCCCGGGGCCTAGTGTGTCTTTGTGTCTCTCTGCTGCCCCATGGGGATTTCCTTGGCTGCCAACCACTAGTGTGTGTGTGTGTGTGTGTGTGTGTGAGCATGTTCGCGTGTGCCTGCTCGTGCTCATGTTTTTCATGAACCTGAAACCTCCACTGGAAGTGACATGGATGCCATCTGGGCTTTGAGCCCCTCTAGCTAAGTGTGTGTCATCACGAGAGGGTGTGTGGTCTGTAGTGGCCTACGTGTCAGGCTGTGTTCCCTTGGCTCCTTGCTGACTGATGTGCTGGTGTCCCCAGGGCACGGCTCTCAGGCCTGGCCTTGTCCTTGGAGGGCAGGGGCCCCGGCACAGTGTTGCCCCTGCTCTCCGGCTGGGCACCTGCCTGATACTTGGTTCCTGCCTGCTCCCTAGTTTCTCTTTTGGCTCAGCCAGAGAGCTAACTCTCCAAAGGCCAGAGCCAAACATCCATTCTGTGGGTGAGAAGGTTGGAGTTGTTATGGAACGGGCCCAGGAAAGCCATTAGCTGTTCACACTCCCCTCTGCTCCAACCACTTTTCATCGATCCCACTGACTCAGGATTCTCCATCAGCACAGGTTCCTAGGGCCAGGCAGAGGGTGGGGCAAGTATGGAGTCACCAGAAGAGGGAGGTGGAGCTCATTGGCCCAATGGCTAGAGACTTTGAAAAGGGTTTTGGTAATTCATCCTCAGGTTTCAATTGTTCCACCTGAAAGTAAATAATAGCAAAATAATAACAGATATTTACAAAGTGCTTTAAGGTTTGCAAAGTTGCCTCATTTGATCCTCACAACAACCCTGGGAGGTAGATGCTATTATTATCACCATTTTATAGTTGAGGAAATTGAGGCAGAGGTTAAGTGTATGTTCAGGGTCACACACTAGTACATATCTGAAACAGGATTTGAATTCAGGGCTTTCTGACTTCCCAGCTAAGCACTATCCACTGAGACACCTGCCAACATGCAGAAGCTCCCAGACCAACACAGGGATCCTCATTCTATAGATGAAGAAAAGGGCTCAGAGGAGGACATGGGGGCTTCTTGAAGAAGAGGCGTTAGTAATGGGAGAGCGAGGGGTTCAGGAAGAGGAATGGGGACTCAAAAAAGGGGAATAGGGACTCAGTGAGGAGATAATAATGACTGACATTTATTAAGCATTTTAAAGTTTGCGAAAAGCTTTACATCAGATAGAGACAGGACCTGTAATTTCATTGGTTAGAGGGAGCTCTTGGTGAGGAACCAGCTCCCTCTATTAAGGCAGAGCAGCTGGTGTTCTGCAGCTTAGAGTCTCAGAGAATTGCCTAGAGAATTGAGAGGTTAAGTGACTTGCCCAGAGTCACACAGTTAATAAGTTTTGGAGGTAGGATGCAAACTCAGGTTTTCCTGATTCCACCTCCAATACTTGATCTATTTTATTTTACCACAATGCCTCTAGGATTGGAGTTCTCTGGGTAAACAGCAAGGGGACTAGGAGAGCAGTGAGGGGGACCATGTAGGATCAATGAGGGAATGGAGGCCAGGAAGGGAACTGGGGACTCAAGGAGGTGAATGGGGACTCAGGGAAGGGTTGGGGAGGGCTCAGTGAAGGGGATATGGGTTTGTTAAGGGGATGAGGAAACATCAGTGAGGGGACAGGGAGACTTGTGGGGGTAGGGCTCAGGTGGGGGTGGGGCTCAGGAATCCAGTTCTGCCCCAGGCTCAGGAATCAGATCTGGCCAAGGTTGGAGCTGGGCATCTGTGGCCTGCACTTTGTGGATGGTTGTAACTTGATGCTTAGTCACCAAGGTCCCCATGGGGACAGGAGCCATTTCCCACAATTCCCTAATACCTGTCTTGGCTCTGGTCTCCTGAGTTAACAAGCTGCCTGCCCTGGTTCCCAGGGAGGCCAGGGGAGACCCTCCTAGGGACTAGGGGCGGGAAAGCAATGGTGATATTCAGATTGCCCCCTGCCAGCCCAGTCTGTGAGAGGCAGGCTTCCACCGGTACTGCCACTGACTGATTGAGCTTGCTTTCTCAGTCTAGGACTGGGCTTGGGAGCACTCCTTGTCTCATCCCTCCCTGGGACAGAGGCTCACCACCTCAGACCCAGCCCTATTTGGTGGAAAGATGGTACCTCTGTGCCCCTCACTGAACCCCCACCTATCTTGCCAAATGATTATCTCCCTCCCTGAGCCTCCCAATATCCCACTGAGTCTCCATCCCATAGCATTGCCATCTCCTCCCAGAATGCCCATTTCCCTCTCTGAGGACCTATGCTCTCACTGAAACCCCACCCCCTGTCTGAGCCTCTCTGGGCCCTCGCCCTTTCCCTGGAAGATGAACAACAATCTCCAGTGTTTTCAGTGGAGCCAGAGAAGACTCTTTCCCCAAGCCTGAGTTCAGGGATCTGCCTCAACTATTTGCCCCTTAACAACTTTGCTCCTGAGGCCCCACCAGCCTCAACCTTCTCTAGGTCTTTCAAGAAGAACTCTGGAATACTAGATACTAGTCAAAGGGCCAGATCTTTGCACCATCTCTTTGTGCCTCGTTTATGGAAGACACAAATGTCCAAGCCCCAGATGCCTGATTAAAGGTCTTCACATGTAACTTAATCACCTTCTCCCCACCCCTCATTTCATAAACTGTCTGGGCAATGAGGTGTAGTAGGAAAGAGCTCTGGATTTGGAAATGGGTTCAAATCTCGACTGCTTTTTACCATGTGTGACCTTGGGCAAGCGGTTTCCCCCATCTAAGCACTCAGTTTCCTCAACTGTAATTCTTTCATTTTCAAGATGGGGATACGGAAGCCCAGAGCTTTGTTGACTTTTCCAAGGTGACAAAACTAGGTAGTGGTTCCTAAATGAGAACTATCCCTATTCCCTCCACATTGGATCCAATGCGTTTGTCAGCCCAGTTCCTGTGCTGTTACATCAGGCCCAGTGGCTTAAAGGCTTACACAGGGCAAACCGAGGGCTAGGGCGTGATACCAGAGTACAAGGTGCTCATGCAAGAGTCTTGGGCAGGTGAGAGGTACAGAGTGGGGAGGGGGTTATCTTTGCTATAAAGGGAAAGGAACAGAGGGAAGGTGAAGGGAATAAGGAGATGCCTACTATGTGTCAGGCACTGTGCTAAGAACTTTTTACAAATATTATCTCACTGTGGTCTTTGCAACAACCCTGAGAGGCAGTTCCCATTATTACCTCCATTTTACAGATGAGGAAACTGAGGCAAAAAGAGGTGGTTGCGAGATTTCTCTAGGGTCATACAGTGAGTAAGTATCTGTGAGGGAAAAATCCATCCTCTTCTCAATAATTCTCAGGAACTCAGCAAAAGGCCTTTTTAAAAATTTTCTTCTGTTTTACAAATGGGGAAAGAGAGGCTTAGAGGAGGGGAGGTTCTTGCCCAAGGCCACCCACTTCATGGCAACACTGGAGTCTAGAACCATGAAAAAGCTGCTAAGGAGGTTGGGAGTTTCCTTGAGGAAGGGCAGAATATACTTTGAGCCAGCACAAAGGGAAGCCAGCAGCAGCTCCTGCCTTCTACCTCCCAAAGTTCCGGACGCTTCTTTCTGGGGACAATAATTGGAGTAGGCCCAGGAGCAGTGACCCAGGTGGAGATCAGGTTCTGTTGCTTGGCCTTGGGGTCCCTGTGGTCAGTGGGAAGAAAGGATCAAACAAACTGAAGAATGAGTAGAGGGAGAGAGGCTGGGGCAGTGCCCAGGCCCCAGGCAGTGGGAAGGGGGAGGGGAGCGCTATGGGAGGCAAAGCGGGCCAGGCCTCCCAGGTGGCGGTCCAAACTCTCTCCCTATCTCTGTCTTCAAGGCTTATCTTCTTCCCTCCTCCCCTCACATGCATTCTCTGCCCACCCCTACCCCCCATCCACACACATCTGACTGGGCAAGTTGCCAAGGGGTGGGGACTGGATGGGATGAGCTCTTGGGCTCTCTTCCAGGTCTGGCTCTGAGCAGAGGTGGGAATGCTGGGTGCTGAGGACTGAACCCAGTGGAGGGCATGGGAAGGAGGTGCTCTCTTCCTTCCTGCCCTTCCTCCAGTCTGGTATCAAAATCTGAGACCAGAATCAGAGCTGGGTGACTCAGCATTTTCCTGAATGGAAACCGTCTCTCCCCTCCATCCGGACAAGGGGCGATGAGATTTCAGACCTTCTGGGTCCTTTCCTGGGCCCCAGTCCTCCTGTTCTCTACAGCTTTGCCCTGAGTTCTCTTCCCTCTCTCTAATTTCTCCCCAGGCGATCTTATTCATTTCCATGACTTCAATGGTCACTGCTGTGTATCAGACTCCCAAATCATCCCTAGCTCTGACCTCTCCCCAGAGTCCACATTGGAAAAATGTTTTATTCATTATTTTTTCTTATTTTCTCAGAAACATCTTTATCATTCCCTAATAGCACCCCCTCCCTTCCAAAGAAAACCCTTAAGCAAAAGGGGCAGGCTAAGCATGCCTGACATCATATGTACTGTCTCTCTATTTTTTTTGTGTGTGTGTGAGGCAATTGGGGTTAAGTGACTTGCCCAGGGTCACACAGCTAGTGTTAAATGTCTGAGGTCGGATTCGAACTCAGGTATTCCTGAATCCAGGGCTGGTGCGCTATCCACTGCGCCATCTAGCTGCCCCACTGTCTCTCTATTAAAAGCCCCATAGATAGGTCTTCTGAGACTAGAGTCATTGTTATCGGAACTTGATGTCTACCCATTATCCATAAACATTTTTTTGACACACCCCCACTTTGAGTTAGAGGACCTAGGTTCAGATTCTACATCTGACCATTGCTTCTTGTGTGACCTCAAGCAAGTGACTCGAACACTAGTTCTTCCTCTATTAAATGAGGGGTTTGGCCTGTGGGGGGTCTTAGAATTCCCTTCCAACTCTAGATCTCTGACCCTATGACCTTGGCTCACTTTTCGCTAGCCAAATCCCAGAAGCACTTGTCTATGTTCACTGCCTCCCCTGCCACAAATTCTTCCCTCTAATGAAGTTTGGGCCCCCAGTCCCACCCCACACCCACTCTATGGAATCAGCTCTTCAGGGTCACTCACTACTTTCTGTTGTTGTTGTTTTTATGGGGCAATGAGGGTTAAGTGATTTGCCCAGGGTCACACAGCTAGTAAGTGTCAAGCATCTGAGGTCGGATTTGAACTCAGGTCCTCCTGAATCCAGGGCTGGTGCTTTATCCACTGTGCCACCTAGCTGCCCCCACTCACTACTTTCTTTTTTTGTTTGTTTGTTTTTGTGGGGCAATGGGGGTTAAGTGACTTTCCCAGGGTCACAGAGCTAGTAAGTGTCAAGTGTCTGAGGCTGGATTTGAACTCAGGTACTCCTGAATCCAGGGCCATTGCTCTATCCACTGTGCCACCTAGCCGCCTCCCACTCACTACTTTCTAATGACCTAATCCAATGACTTTCTCTCAGACCTTATCATCTGTCCAGTCTTTGACACTGTTGACCATCACCCTGTAGTTTCTTGATACTTTTTCCTCTGGCTTCCATGCTGCTGCTGCTTTCTCCTCATTCTCTTTCTGCCCTCCTGCTTTGTATTCCTTTTCCTCTAGGCCCCCAAATATAGGTGTCCCCCAAGGTTGTGTCCTAGGCTTTCCTTCCTCAATGTAGTTGCTTCCTTGGGGATCTCATCCATTCCATGTCTTTGATGATCACCTCCATCCAAGATGACTTTCAGATCTATAGATTTTCCTTCCCCATTTCTCCAGTCCCACATTTTCAATAGTCTGCTAGAAACTCCATCTGAATGTCCTGCAAATTTCTCTGCGTTCATTGAAATTGAATTGAGGAGGGGCAGCTAGATGGTGCAGTGGTAAAGCACCGGCCCTGGATTCAGGAGAACCTGAGTTCAAATCCGGCCTCAGACACTTGACACTTACAAACGGTGTGACCCTGGGCACGTCACTTAACCCTCATTGCCCTGCAAAAAAACCCCAAAAAACAAACAAAAAAAGAAATTGAATTGAGGAATAGAATGTAAATTTCTTTTTTTGAGGGGGGGGAAGGCTGAGGCATTCAGCGTTAAGTGACTTGCCCAGGATCACACAGCTAGTACTTTTCAAGTGTCTGAGGCCGGATTTGAACTCAGGTCCTCCTGAATCCAGGGCTGGTGCTCTATCTACTGAGCCACCTGGCTGCCCCTAGAACGTAAATTCCTTGAGGACAAGGAATGTTATGTTTTTATTTTGTATTCCCAGCACCAAATTGGGCCTGGCACAAAGTAGGCACTAAGTAAATAAAATAATCTAAAAAAAGAGAAATTTAATGGGGGTAGAGGTGGAGAATAAGAGGGAGGGACATTGGGGAAGACTGGATTGTCATCAAAAATCTCTCCATCGGGGGCAGCTAGGTGTCACAGTGGATAAAGCACTGGCCCTGGATTTAGGAGGATCTGAGTTCAAATCCGGCCTCAGACACTTGACACTTACTAGCTGTGTGACCCTGGGCAAGTCACTTAACCCCAATTGCCTCACTAAAAAAAAAAAAAACATTAAAAAAAAATCTCTCCATCGGGGGCAGCTGAGTATCGCAGTGGATAAAGCACCGGCCCTGGATTCAGAATGATCTGAGTTCAAATCCTGCCTCAGACACTTGATACTAGCTGTGTGACCCTGGGCAAGTCACTTAACTCCAATTGTCTCACCAAACAAACAAACAAAAAACCCCACCTCTCCATCCTCTGAGATAGATGATTTGGAGAAAACTGGAAGGATATGGGGGAGGGAGTTGAGCAAGTCTGATGGTAGGAAGGGTGGTTGTGATATGATCCCTGCTGGGAGCTAGGAGCTGCGAGCTCCTACCATGATGCCTTTCCCCCAACCTTTGGGCCATGAATCCTATCTCTTTTTAGATTTGTGCTGGCCTTCTCCGGTTGACCCAGAGTCCAAGAGCGTTTCTGAATCACCATAAATTTGTGCTAATGTGCCAATGAGATTAAGTACTCATCCTCCTAGCAAAATATTTGCATTCTCACCGGGGCCTTCTGGAAACACAGCCTTAGTCAGAAAGAATGACTCTAATGGTGGAATTTCTGGCAGCCAGCACACTGATGGGAAAGATGTCTTTGGGTAGGGCAGCCTTCCTTCCCAGTACCCTTCATGTCACAGCATGGAGCCAGCCTTAGCTGTGTGTCTGTATATGGGTGTGGGAAGCACAGAGAGAATAATGGAAAGAGCCCTAGATCCTTCCTGCCAACCTCCCCAGTCTTACTGAGGGCACCACCAGCCTCCTAGTCACGCAGGTTCATGACCTCTGATTCATCCTTTTCTCCTCTCTCTTTCTCAAAGCAGGCACATGGTTCACAAGCACCCGCTTCTTGTGAAGATCCAATGAGATATTTGTAAAGTACCTAGCATGGTGCCTGGCATATAGTAGGTGCTTAATAAATGCCTGTCTCCTTACTCATAACTACTTCCAACCATATCCAAATGGTTGACAGTTTCTATCTGTTCATTCTACTTTCGCAGCATCTTCTTCTCTTAACTCACACACAATCTCACCTTCTACTGGACTTCTACAACAGCTTCCTAAGTGATGGCATCTCTGTTTCTAGTGTCTTTCCTCTTTAATTCTTCCTCCCACAGATGCCAAATACATCTTCCTAATGCACTGGTTGAAGTGACAGGACTAAACCAAGTCACTCCCCTTCCCCCTAACCTTCACTGGCTCCCAATTGCCTCTAAGATAAAATACCAACTCCTCATCCTGGCATCTATAGCCACAACACAATAGGGCTCCAACTTATTTTTTTAATTTAATTTTTTAAATCATGAAAATATTTTATTATTTTCCAGTTACATGTAAAGATGGTTTTCAACATTTATTTTCATAAGATTTTTAGTTCCAAATTTTCCTCCCTCCCTTCCTTCCCTCCCCCCTCCTCAACACAGAAAGCAATCTGATATAGGTTATATATGTGCAATCACATTAAACATATTTCTGCATTAGTCATGTTGTGAAAGAAGAATCAGAACAAAAGGAAAAAACTTAAAAAAAAAAAAGTAAAAACAGTATGGTTCAATCTACATTTAGAATCCACAGTTCTTTTTTCTGTATGTAGAGAACATTTTCCATCATGAGTTCTTTGGAACTGTCTTGGATCATTGTATTTCTTTTTCTTTTTCTTTTTTTTTGGATCATTGTATTTCTGAGAAGAGCTAAGTCTATCACAGTTGATCATCACACAATGTTGTCCAACTAATTTCACATTATCCCCCTTAACAGGAAAGACAGTCAGGTGAAATAGCTAGAGAGACAGTCCCAAAGAATTGCTGGGGGCTGGGGGGCGGGGGAACAGCAAGGTTAAGTGATTATCCCAGGGTCACACAACCAGGATGTGCCGGAACCACCATCTAAGTTCTTCCTGGCTGTCCACGGACACATGCTGGTTATGTGACCCTGGGCAAATCACTTAAGTCTATGGACTCTTTAAGATTGTAAGGGGCAGCTAGATGGCACAGTGGATAGAGCACCGGCCCTGGAGTCAGGACTACCTGAGTTCAAATCCGGCCTCAGACACTTAACACTTACTAGCTGTGTGACCCTGGGCAAGTCACTTAACCCCAATTGCCTCACTAAAAAAAATAAAATAAAATAAAAAGATTGTAAGTTGCAGAGAGGGTGGTGACCTGCTTGGTTAGAAGGAATTCTCTTATCCTGGAGTTCCCTATAGTAATGAAATCATAGGTCCTATGTCTATCGGTATTCCTTTTAAGAGACTATAAATTCTAGCCAAACAGGCCCACTAGCTGTTCTACGAACTCAGTATTGCTTCTCTTGCCTCTGGGACTTTGTACCCCATGCCTGTAATGCCATTCTTTCTTACCTTCAACATTGTAGAAAATGGGACTTCCTGCATGGCTCCGTTCAGGCGCTATCTCTTCCTGGAAGCCTTCTCTGATCTTCCCACTTGTTGATGCTTTCTCTCTTTCTAATATCTTGGACCTCCTTGTTTGTGTTTCGACCCCCCCTTCACCGCCACCCCCCCAGGAATGTAAGCACATTAAGGGGCAGTGACTGGTTTTTATCTTTGTATTCCAAGCTCTAACAGCTAACATTTCTATAATGCTTACTAAGTGCTAGGCACTGTGCTGAATGCTATCAAATTATTATCTCATTTGATCCTCACAATGACCCTGGGAAGTATTAGGTATTATTATCTCCATTTTCTAGATGAAGAAACTGAGGCAAACAAAGGTTAAATGACTTGCTCAGGGTCACACAGCTAGAAAGCATCTGAGCCTGGTGTGTGTTCAGCCATGTCCAACTCTTTGTGACCCTGTGGACAATACTGTCAATGAGGTTTATCTTGGCAAGAATACTGGAGTAGGGGCAGCTAGGTGGTGGAGTGGATAAAGTATAGGTCCTGGATTCAGGAGGACCTGAGTTCAAATCCAGCCTCAGACACTTGACACTTACTAGCTGTGTGACCCTGGGCAAGTCACTTAACCCTCATTGCCCAGCCAAAATAAAAAAAAAAAAACTGGAGTGGTTTATTATTTCCTTAGGTAAACAGGAGTTAAGTGACTTGTTCAGGGTCACACAGTAAGTGTCTGAGACTGGGGTGTATTCAGTAATATCCAACTCTTTGTGACCCTGTGGACCATACTGTCAATGAGGTTTTCTTGGCAAGGATACTGGAGTGGTTTGCCATTTCCTTCTCCGGTGGATTAAGGAAAACAGAGGTTAAATGACTTGCCCAGGGTCACACAGCTAATAAGTGTCCAAGGTCGCATTTGAACTCAGGTCTTCCTGATTCTAGGCCCAGTGCTCCATCCCCTGGGCCACCCAGCTGCCTCCATCTGAGGCCAGTACTCATCTCTTTTTTTTTTAGTACCCATCTTAATAAGGTAAGTCCCTTTCCCTTTCTGGACCTCGGTTGTATCTCCATTAAACTAGAAGGTCTCCAAGGGCAGTTTAATCAACAAGCTTCTGTTAAGTGTGTCTGCCTTTGGGATACAGACACAAGACAAACAGGCCCTTATACTCAGGGAGCTTGCCCTGGCTCCTAGGGGCCAATTGTCTCCTCCGGCTCAAACATTCCAGGATTCTCTCTGTGTCTTCTTGTGTATAAACAATAGCTATAATAACAGTGACATGTAGTGAAAGAGCTAGGTTCCATGCTTCCTCTGACACATAGGGTCCTAGCTAGGAGATCCAGGCCAAGTTAAGCTTTTCAGTGCCTCCAGGCAATTGTAGCAGAACAAGTGCTGATCTGCATAGGTAAGGGGAGTCCCCCCAGCAACAGCCCACTTGGAGTTTCCCAGCCCAGAGAAACCAAACAATAACTCACATTTTCATAGCCCTTAGTGTTACAAAGTTCATTCCTCACAGTGGTGCCTGGAAGTAGGAAGTGCAAGTGTTATTATCCCCATTTTACAGATAAGGGAACTGAGGCTTATGAAGGTGAAGTGACTTGCCTTGAGGTGCTTAAATAAAAGTTAGATCCTGGCTTGCACTGAGGCTCCTGCCTCTGAGCACAGCGTCTTTTCTATTATACATGCCACATCTGTCCATGTCTTTGTTTCTCTGGGATATTCTGCCTCTATAAATCACACAGCTCCTGGGACATCCGGAGGGGACCCTAAGCTTCATCCTTTGTTCTATGTAAGGGTTTTCTATGCCAAAGTCCCCAGATCTGAACTCTGACAGCTTTCTGGCTGATGGAGGAAACAGCACCACTTAAGTATGGGCGTTTTCCTTCCAACTTAGAACACTGGGCATTGTGCCAGCGACAGTGCCAAGGGCCAGTAAAGTGGGTGTTTGCAAACACTCAGCGTAGGGGACCAGCCCCACCCAACAACCCTGAGCACACAAGGCCTTCCTGGGTGGTAGCAGAGGCTAGAAGGTCACTCCAGCCACCTCCTAACCCCAAGCATACCCCTGGATCCTTTGCAAGCCTTGAAGGATTCCCAGGTCTGAGGTCCTGCAGAGACTTTCTGACCAGAAGTCTATTTGAATTAATGTTGGGGCTTTCCCGCTCACACAAACAAGGTCTCTGTCCACTTGAGCTGAGGACATTAGATGGGGAAGGAAAATATCACTGCCTTCACATATCTCAAGGGCTATCATGTGGAAAAGGGATTAGATTTGCTCTGCTCACTCCAAGAAGGCAGAAGGAGCAGCAGTGAGGGAAAAGAGGAAGATTTAGGCTCAGTGGAAGAGAAAACTTGCTAGCAATTAGAATTATCCAAAGGTGAAATGGATCGCCTCAAGTAGTGCAGAGACTGGCTGGCCATTTGGCAAGGATGCTCAGTATGGGTTAAGTTAGACATCCTCTCAGGTTTCTCCCCAGCTCAGAGATACTTCAATGATTTGATGACCACCTAGGGGTAGGGGAAGCCTAGGGGGGATTTGGTGGGTTGGGAGCCTTACTCAAAGGGCAGGGATGTCTGAGTGGTGAATTATCTCCTGTCAGAGAGCAAGACTGGTCCAAAGGGCAAGGGAGGTGACATCAGGACTCCTCACCAGGCAGCTAGGAGTATCTTTGGGGCATAATCCCTATAGGAGCTGGAGGCTGATGAAGCTAGATGGCTTTCCCCTGAGCTCCCACGCCTATATGTCCATGCACGTTGTGCACACACAGAGAGATATACTTATACATACCCTACAGTAAGCCCAGGGGAGTCTTTAACATAAGATCATAGACTTGGAAATGAAATGAGGTATTAGAGCCTCTCTAGTGTAACTCATTTTACAGATGAGGAAACTGAGGCACAGAGAAGTTAAGTGGTTTGCCCAGGGTCACAAGCTAGTAAGTGTCTGAGGTCAGACTTGAACTCAGGTCTTCCTGACTTCAGGCTCAGCCCCTCCACTTCTCCACGTGGCCTCTCCAGCAGTTGCAAGCAATGGAATGAGCACTGCTCTTGAAGTTGACATCATAATGAGAATTGTAGTTCATCATCATCCCCACTTTACAGATAAAGAGATTGAGTCTCAGAGATGTGAGAAGTGGCTCACTCAAGTCATCTCAGCTAGTAAGTGTTAGAGGTGAGCCAAATGTGCTCTTTCTTTCTTATGTGATGGTGATAATACTAACTAACCTTGCAGGGTTGTTATGAGCAAGGATAGGAGGAAAAGGCATGGGCAGGGATGGGGGGTGGGAGGGAGGGAAGAAACTCTCTACCAAGGCAAGTCAACTCAGTGTTTTAAAGAGCTGCCCAGAGAGCTGAGAGGCTAAGAGACTCGCCCAGGGTCACACTGTCTAGATGTTTAAGAAACGGGTTGATTCCAGGTGTTCCTGGCTTTAAGACCAGCTGTCTCTCCACTCTGCTGCTTTTCTCTTTTGAGAAAAGCACTTTGTAAACCTACAAGTACTATATAAACATGTATGATCATCTTCCTCTGAGGGCATATTTTTATCTTCTTTCTCTGTCCTTTCCTGGAGAGAACTCTGACTTGGTTCCCCAGACTTGGGTTACTCTTCCTACTGTAGCTTCACTACATATACAATATGTAACCTGATGGATTCCTTATCCTCAGTCTCCATATCTGAAAAATGGAGACAATAAACTGCCCTGCCTACCTCCCAGGCTACCTACTGCATTACTGATTTGAAGACCCAAGCAGAGAGTGGATAGAAAAAAGGTTCTTTCTAAGAAGACAAGGTGCTTTACAAAGACCAGGGATGAGCCATATTTCCCAGTAACCCAGGTATGGAAGAAGGGGCTGGGTGGGAGGGTGCAAAGATGTGGACCCAGATCAAACGGAAGCATTTCTCCATTTCCGACTCTGGTTTGTGGATTATGGGAATGATATATTGGCTCCTCTTTCTATCCAGTTTCTTTCCTCACAACAGTCCTGGAATGGAGACAATGCAGGCTTATCCCATTTTAGCCAATGATGGTCCTGAGGAAGAAATAATGAAACATACTTCCTTCCTCTCTGCTGAGAGGCAGGGGATTAAGGGATTGGAATGTTGTCTACATTGTAGCTCCATCAGTCTTTTTAGTTTAACTGTTTTACTTTGTTCCAAAGGAGGGTTAAATTTGAATGGGATATGGGCAGTTAGATGGCACAGTAGATAGAACACCAGCCTGGGAGTCAGGAGGACCTGTATTCAAATGAGACCTTAGACACTTACTAGCTGTGTGACCCTGGGCAAGTCTCTTTAAAAAAAAAATTAGGGGCAGCTAGGTGGCACAGTGGATAAAGCACCGGCCCTGGATTCAGGAGTACCTGAGTTCAAATCCAGCTTCAGACACTTAACACTTACTAGCTGTGTGACCCTGGGCAAGTCACTTAACCCTCATTGCCCCGCCCCCCCCCCCCCCCGCCCCCAACTAACTATAACTAAATCTAATCTGAAAAAATTATATAGCTGTGCACTATATGAAAAATTATAACTTTAGAAAAATTATAATTGGGCCATAAGTCCTGCCGCGGTTGCCATTCAAATATAAAAATATTTTAGCTAACTAGCTGGCCTAATTTGGAGGGACTAATCTGACTGGAGGACTAATCTGGGACTTTTGACTGGCTGGCTATCTGACTGCTATTAATTTAATATGGGCCGTTAAAAAATTTCTCCACACTGCTCCCAAATTGATAAGCAATTAAGAAGCCTCTTAATTAAATAATCAAAGCAGAATTTATTTATAAAAATCAACATAAACGATAAGGGTTAAGAAATGCAAATTATACAACCTGTCTGCTTTTAATATAATAAGGGCTTTTTCCGCCTCTTGCCTTAGGATATGCTCCAGCTTTCTCCAACTTTCATTCTTTTTCTCCTTCACTCCAGCTTCCCAGTGCTTTCACTGCTCAGCTGCTTTCTTCTAACTCCAAGCCCCTTTCACTTTGTCGACCCTCCTGACGTCTCTAGCGTCTCTGTATCATAGCCCTTCCTCGATTTCTCCCTCCTGTACCGTCTCCTGTTCTCTTAATCTTCTGGTGTCTCCCAAACTCCGTATGTCTGCCTCCTTCAGCGTCTCTAGTGTCCCTTTTTATTAAGTCTCTCTCTCAGGTAAAATCTGGGGCTGGCCGCCCCCAGGGCTGGCGGAGCCCATGCTCCCCAGGCTTAGCTGGGGGGGGGGGTGTAAGCAAACCCCAGCGTCTCTGAGGGTTTTTGTGCACCTCCCTACTGTGGGCAGGGGCAGCACTGTGGCACACCCTTGGCTCGAGGTTTTCAGTCTGCCCAGCTTAGCCCGGCTCAGAGCGGGGGGGGGGGGGGGGGGGGGGGTCGCCCCAGCTGAAGTGGAGGGGGAGGCGCCCTAGCTCCTCTTACCCAGAAAAAACCCCTGAGGGCCTAAGGCTTTTTAATCTCATCCCAAAGGCAGGGTCCCCAAATAAAAAGAAATTTCCACACTCTTAACCTCCATTGCCTCCCCCCCCCCAAAAAAAAACCCCGGGGGCAGCTAGGTGGCTCAGTGGATAGAGCACTGGCCCTGGAGTCAGGAGTACCTGAGTTCAAATTTGACCTCAGACACTTAACACTTACTAGCTGTGTGACCCTGGGCAAGTCACTTAACCCCAATTGCCTCACCAAAAAAAACCCAACAAAAACCAAAAAAACCCACCCAAAACTGAAGGGGATTACAGAGCTATTTCCAAAAATGACGGAAGTAAAAACTCAAAGGCATCAATAAAGCTAATTTTTAAAATATGATTACCAGTTGTAAATTGATTCAAATATTCTGTAGAGCAATTTGGAACTATGGCCAAAGGGCTATAAAACCATGCATACTCTTTGACCTAGTAATATCACTACCAGGTTGGTATCTGAAAAGAGATAAAAAAAAAAGTTGAATTTGAAATTGAGGAGATGCCCATCAACTGGGGAATGGTTGAACAAATTGTGGGATGAGATTATGATGGAACACTGTTGTGCTATAAGAAATGATGAGCAGGATGGTATCAGAAAAACCTGGAAAGACTTACATGTGATCTGATGCAAAGTGAAATGTACTGTATACAAAAATAATAGCAATATTTTAAGATGATCTGTTGTGAATAACTTGGTTATTTTTCAGCAATACAATGATCCAAGACAACTCTGAAGGACTTATGAAAAATGCAGTCCATCTCCAGAGAAAGAACTGATGGTGTCTGAATACAGATTGAAGCATATTTTTTTTTTAGTTCCTTTTACTAAAGTTTTTTTGGTCTGTTTTCTTTTACAACCTGACTAATGTGGAAATGTTTTGCATGACTATACATGTATAACTTATATTGAATTGCTTGAGTTCTTAAGTGGGGGGGGGTAGGGAGGGAGGGAGAAAGAGAACTTGGAACACAAAGTTTTAAAAATTGATGTTGGGGCAGCTAGGTGGCACAGTGGATAAAGCACTGGCCCTGGATTCAGAAGGACCTGAGTTCAAATCCAGTCTCAGACAATTAACACTTACTAGCTGTGTGACCCTGGGCAAGTCACTTAACCCCCATTACCCCACAAAAAATAAAATAAAATAGATGTTAAAATTTATTTTACATGTAATTTGGGAAAAAATAAAATTCTAAATAAAAAACAAATGATTACCACAGTAGTGAATAGAAAACTAGTCTCAAAGCCATGAAGACCCTGGTTCAAGTGCTGTCTCTGACCACATACTTTTATGACTCTGAGGAGAAAGGAAATAGACAAGAATTTATTAAGCACCTGAAAATATGCTCTAGGCCCTAGCTTCTTAAACTGTGGGTTACTACCCCTATGGGGTTATATAACTGAGTGTGTGTGTGTGTGTGTGTGTGTGTGTGTGTGTGTGTAGGGGGGGGGAATGAAAAATTTGGCAACAGAAAAAGGTTATGTATACTTATTTTACATACCTATATATCTGGGGTTGTGTAAACATTTCTCAGGCAAAAAGGGGTTGAAAGTAGAAAGAGTTTAAGAAACTCTAGGCAACTCTAAGACTTTATGTTGACAAGTAGGTGTAGACCTACATTGATTGAGAAAATTCTTTTTCTTTTTTTTTTTTTCAGGGCAATGAGGGTTAAGTAACTTGCCCAGGGTCACACAGCTAGTAAGTGTCAAGTGTCTGAGGCTGGATTTGAACTCAGGTCCTCCTGAATCCAGAACTGGTGCTCTATCCACTGCTCCATCTACCTGCCCGAGAAAAATCTTCACTGGTAATTTCTTATACCAGTGAAATCATGGATCTAGTCTCTATCACTAACCCTAACCATACCCCCATTTTATATGAAAGGAAACTGAGTCTTAGAGAGGGAGAAGGGACTTGTGCAAGTTCTCACACTTGATAAGTAGCAAAGCCACAATTTGAACTCAGATCTCCCAGATCTGACTTCAAGTGCTATTTCTATTGCAGCAGGTTGACTTTCAGGGGGAGGAGCTGGGTTGTGGCTTGACCGGAAACTGCCCCTACCTTCCAATGAGAGGTCCGCCTGGACTAGAATTTCCTTTGCTCTAGGCCATCAAAGCACTGATTCCTTTAAGTTCCTTGGACAGAGGATCTATTTTCCTTCCTACTTTCTGATTCCCCCCCCACAAAAAAGGCGAGAAAGGAGCCCTAGAGAATTCAATTGGAGGCAGGAGGGCAGGACTCTAGAGGTCTTCTGGACTGCATGGCTTTTGGTTAGTCTCTTGTCCTCTCTGGGGCCTTGATGTATAAAAATGGGGAGATAACCCCACTGATGATCGGCTGGCTGGGGACTGGAGGAGCCTCACACCTTCGCACCCAGAGAAGCTTCAGTTTAGATGCTGGTGAAGGCTCATAAGACCAGAGATTTAGAGAGGGAAAGGACCTTAGATGTCATTTAGTCCAACCCCCCTCGTTTTACAGATGAGGAAACTCAGGCCCACAGAAGTTAAGTGACTTACATAAGTCCCACGGGTGGCAAGGACAGAGGTGAAATTTGTTTTTTTGTTTTTGCAGGGCAATGGGGGTTAAGTGACTTGCCCATGGTCACACAGCTAGTAAGTGTCAAGTGTCTGAGGCCGGATTTGAACTCAGGTACTCCTGAATCCAGGGCCGGTGCTTTATCCACTGTGCCACCTAGCCACCCCCCAGAGGTGAAATTTGAAGCCAGGTCCACTGATTCAAAACTCATACTCTTGGGGGCAGCTAGGTGGCGCAGTGGATAGAGCACCAGCCCTGGAGTCAGGAGGACCTGAGTTCAAATCCAGCTCAGACATTTAACACTTACTAGCTGTGTGACCCTGGGCAAGTCACTTAATCCCAATTGCCTCACTAAAAACAAAACAAAACAAACAAAAAACCCAAACCAAAACAAAACAAAAAACTCATACTCTTTTTACACAACCAGGCAGCTAGGTGGCATAGTAGATAGAGTGCTATAACTGGAGTCAGCAAGAGCTGAGTTCAAATTTGACCACCCTGTCCCCTTTTCTGCATACCAATAGTCCTATCCAGACCTTGCTTTGTCCCTGTTAGCTTCCTGACAACCTGGCTCTACAACCTCCCTGAGTCATCAGGATATGGGAGAGGATCCCCAAGCATCATTCTCCCACCCCTTACTAGCTATATGACCCTGGTCAGGTCATGTAATTTCTGTCTGCCTCAGTTTCTTTAACTATAAAATTGGGGTGGGGTAAAAAATACTTACCTCTCAGGGTTGTTGGGAGAATAAAATATTTGTAAAGAGTTTAGCATAATCCCTGGGACATAGGAGGCATTCAATAATTTCTTCCTTCCCTGGGGAAGCCTTGACAATGGGAGAGGAGCTTGGGAGAGGGTTTCTTAAATCTTGGATTCATAGGATTCTAGCCTGGAAGGGATTCTAGAAATCATCTAAAGGTAAGGGACTTGCACAAGGTCATATAGTTAGTAAATGACAAAGTGAGAATATGAACCCAGGTTCAAACAAATAATATGTATAAATAAATACACAGGACAAATAGGAAATGATTGGAAGGCACTAGAGTTAAGAGGGGTTGGGAAAAGTATCCTGTAGAAGTCCTGTAGCCGGGACCTAAAGGAAGCCAGTAAGTAGGTAGAGATGAGGAGGGAGAGCTTTCTAAGCATGGGTGGCAGCCAGAGAAAATGCCCAGAGCTGAGAGATGGAGTATCTTGCTTGTGGAACAATCAGGAGGTCGTTGTCACTGGACTGAAGGTACATGTTGGGGAGGAAGGTGTAAGAAGATGTAGGAAGACTGGCAAGGTAGGAGGGGCCTAGGTTAGGAAGGGCATCTTGGGTCCAGCACTTTTTCTATCAGCAAGAGTAAGTGGGGTTGATTCTCCTGATTGCTCCTTATCAAGACTACACAGAAGATAAAAAGACTGCTCTAATCCTTTCTTTTCTAGAACCGGAAACTGAGGCTTAGGGACTTGCTCAGAGGTCATACAATTAGCAAACTATAGAGTGGAGTTTAGTTTCCCAGAAGCAGGGATGGAGAGGCTCTCTCTGGGGCTGAGGTGCTAATGGGGTTTAGCTGCTCCATGATCACCCTTCCCTCCTTCCAACTTCTCTTCCTCTCCCTTCTCCCTTGGCCAAGAGCCCTGTCCAGACCCTCGATAGCTTCCTGACAACCATCTGGCTCTGCAACCTCCCTGAGTCATCAGGATATGGAAAAGGACCTCCAAGCCTCTTCATTTCCTCTCTCTCTCTCTCTGGTGCAGGGGGCTGGGGGGGGGGGGCACAAGAAAGGAAGAGGCTCAAGAGACTGAAACTCTGGTGGCTGTTGATTTTTCTTTCCACTCAGGTCAGTTAGCTACCTAAACCCCAGGTTGGACTTTGGGCTCCACTTGGAGGGAGGGAGAGAGGGAAGGGATTTCCTGATCTTGCACCAGTGTCCTTCCCTTCTGCAGTGGCACTGAAATGGATCTCAGTAATCATTAATCCCTGGAGGCTGGAGGCTGGAGCCAGGCGCCCAACGGCCCATTCAGTCCATCCAGAGCCTCTCTGCCTGCCAAGGCTGAGAACCAGCCTCTCCTGGCTCCTGACTAGAGGGGACAGGCAAGGTCAGGGAGTCCACAGGAGTGAACCCCCGCAAAAGACCTCCAGGTCTGAGGGGGAAACACAACCTTGTCCTTGGGGAACCCCTGACATGAGGGGAAACAAAAGAATCTTCCCAGGGAACTTCCCCACCCTAGTTTTTGGGGAAAGAGCCCTGATTTGGGGGCTCCTGGTGGGATGATGAAATATGGTTCTGCCCTCAGGGAGTCCCTCACTGGGGGATGGGGAAGGAAACACAGCTGTGCCTCAGACAAAGGGCTTCCTGAAGCTGTAGTAAGGAAAGCCTTATGCAGACCCCACACAAGGAAAATAACAGGTGACCTATTTGTCAACAAGCATTTATTAAACTGAGGCAGCATGGCTAGAGAACTCACTTGCATGCTAGGAAGACTGGGGTTCAAATCTTGCCCCTGACACACTAGTTGTGTGACCTTGAGCAAGTCACTGAACCATTCATATTTTTTTTTTTTAGTGAGGCAATTGGGGTTAAGTGACTTGCCCAGGGTCACACAGCTAGTAAGTGTTAAGTGTCTGAGGTCACATTTGAACTCAGGTCCTCCTGACTCCAGGGCCAGTGCTCTATCCACTGTGCCATCTAGCTGCCCCAGGGAGTAATAGATATTAACTGGATGTGGTATGCAGGTGTTTCAAAAAAGCTGATGGCTGTTTGATAACTTATCAAACTCAATGGAGGAGGCAGGGGAAATTGGAGGTGGTCAGGCAGGTGTCCACTCCCATCCTGACTTGCCCGACCCTTTAGTGGCCAAAAAATTTGGAGAAGGGGATCAAGAAGATTATGCAGGGATGGTGTGGTGCAGAAGAAAAAACACCAGATGGAGGCTAAGAAGCCTTGGGACTAGTTGAGTGACCCAGGGCAAGTCACTTCCTCTCTTTAGGTCTTGGTTTTCTCTTCTCTGAAATAAAGATAATAATCCCTGCATAAGAACTGAGAGGAAAGCACAACAGTGATTCAAGTTTGTTATTCCAACATACTTCTTTGAGACTAGAGCTCCACTGAAGGACTGAAACATTAATGGAGGTCCTTTCCCCAAAGGTGAAGAGTGGAATTGAGCCACACCCTCTCATCCTGTGCAACCCAGTTTTCTGTGTCCTCCCATAAACCTTCCAGTAATGGATCCATTCCATATACTTTACTGGCTGCCCTCCTCTTGGACTTTTATTGGTATAGTATTCTGCCAGTCCATCTGTCATCCCTTAATCTCCAAACATGTCCTGCCCACCTCCTTTTCTGACATGGTTCAGTTCCTCTGGTAGAGTATCAGCTCACTGATCACTGGACAAGGAGCTCACATTTAGAGTACCAATAACTAAATAAATGTTTACAGCTGTTGACAAACTCTGAGTCTTAGTACCTTTCTGTCACCTTGGTGGCCTCAGCCACTGTCACTGAATCAGAAGGGGGATGCGACCCGTGCACTGAGCACCATTTGGTTATTAGTCTTTGTTTCATTGGTTGCCATAACTTAAGACTTCATTGCCAATGGCCAGCCTACTGATATGGATAACGAATGGGTGCAAATTTCGAAGAGGCAAATCTATAATTCCATATTTCGAACAACTTCCTAACAAATAGTAGAGTTATCCAAAGGGGGAATGGCTGGCTGGCTGGATAGCTAGTGGCCCTTCACTGAGGGTGTCCAGGCAGAGAGGCCTGATGACCACCTGTGGAATACACTTTAGTCAGGATTTTCTTTCAAGTATTGGGTGGACTAGATGGGCCCTCAGGTTCCTTCTGATTCTGTAACTGTGAGTTACCTCTCCTCATTTTTGTACAGTCCTCAGTAAAATAAGTCAGTCACTAAATCTGTATTTGACATTACCATGATGGCAACAATGACAGGACCGTTGATTTCATAGGTATGGGAAACTATATTATAGGAAACGATTGTGTATAGGGAATTATTTAGGAAAGCCCCTCTGCCAATGCAGACCTGCTCCACAATTTATAATCTCAGAGACTCATCTACTGTACTCAGAAGTTAAATGACTTACCCAAGGTCAAATAGCCAGTAAGGGGCTGAGTTGGGACTTGAAAGCAGGTCTTTCAGACTCTGGGACCAGTGTTCTATTTTACTAACAGGCTGCCTCCCATCTTTAATATGATAAATAAGTAAAGGACTTACCCAAGGTCATAAAACCAGGAAAAAGCAAAGGTGGAACTAGAACCCAGGCACCTGGCTCTTAGTAGAAGGAAGGCTCTTTCTACTGGACCTTAGTGCCTGTCAGTCCAATTCCCATAATGCACTTACCTTCTGGAGGAGGATTTGGCTTGATCTAGAGGCAGAGTAAACAGAGCTTTAGACATCCCGCCCCCTCTCCCCAGCCTTGGGAAAGGACCCAAAGGTTAGGTTACATGCCTCAAATTGGCCCCTGGTGTTTTGGGGTTCTAGAAATGAAACTGTTTCTCCCTTTCCTTCCTCCTAAGTCGTTCTTTGTGCCTTCTTCCCTAGAAGATCTCAAAGCACTTAGTAAGCAGTAATTAACTAGGCTAACAGTGGTGGTTAGCCTATTGTAGGGGCCACGTGGCCCGGTTGAGGTGCCCTGGGGCCTCACAGTGCAACCAGAAAGAAACAAAGGTTTAGAAACTTGCTCATTAATTAGGGGAAGAATTCCAGGAATCCTGAGACCCAGTCCCATACTCAGGGGTGTGGGGGCAAGATCCCTTCCCGTGGAACAAATAAGGACAGTGGTGGTGTTGGGTGTGTGGTGTGTGTGTGTGTGTGTGTGTGAGAGAGAGAGAGAGAGAGAGCAGGATGGATAGAAAGGGCGGGGGAAGGGGGGGAGATGAGAAAAGGGAATATAAGGGAAGATCCCTCTTATACATTTACACTGTGACTAATACAGCTGTTTATCCTGCTGAGAGTCTTTCCTGCTGAGGGTCTCTTTGGGACGTCGGGCTAGTCTCAGCCATTCCTAAACTACCAGGCAGACACTGACAAATTCATTTTCTCATCCTGAGACAGAACCCCAGAGTTTACCTCCTGGCCGCAGAGGTCCTCAATTTATTTTATGTTCGACCCCGAAAATCCCGAATACTCCTCACCCCAGCTTCCTGTTTAGGACCCTGGAATACTCTCCTCCCCTGCCCGAGGAAAACACCGTAGCACCTCCACGCTTTTTCAATGGATCAGCTCAAGTCCCGATCCTCTTTTCTGGGAGAGACTGATTCTCGCAATACTTCATCTCCTCCCGGGATAGCCCCCTCCCTTCCCTTCCCGAAGAGAACCCCGGATCACGCTGCCCCCTTTCTCCTGGCAGCGAACCTTACTTGACATGCCTTGGCACATGAGATGGCAACCTGGATACCTTGCTTCCTTCCCCTATGGGATACCAGAACACTTCCTGCCCCTTTGCTGGGATCCTACCCTGAAGTCCGGGGGCTCCGGGCTGGGCACACCTCGCCTTTCCAGCAGGCAGTCCGTCCCAGAGCCCCACTTACCTGGCCTCCCGGACCCCCACCCCCAACGCCCCGGCGGGGAGAAGGCGCGCAGCGGTGCGCTCTCCTCCGCGGATCCGGGAGGTCAGGGGAGGCACCGGGCCGGCAGAGGAGGGGGGAGGGGGTGCGGGGTGCGGGGTGCGGGGAGCCGCTTGGGAGCCAGTGCGCTCCCTCCCGTTCCCCACCTCCCGGCCCGCCTCTCCCTTCTCTCTGCGCTTCTCCCCGCCCCAGCCTAGCCTAGCCCAGCCCAGCCCAGCCCAGCCCAGCCCAGCCCCGCCGGCCCCTCCGCTCCTCCTGCCCCGCTCCGCTCCGCTCGGCCCCAGGGAGCCGCTCAAACTTTTTCTCGGCTCCTCGCTCTCCCTTCGCGCGGCGGCGCCGGCTGCCCAGGGAGGGAACCCCGGAGTCCGGCCCCGCATGGGCGCCGCGCGGTCCCCGGGGGCCTGAGGCTGCCCGGCCGCCCCGCACGCGGCCCATGGCGGCCCGCGCTGCCCCCGCCGCACCTGCGGCCGAGGAGCCGAGCGGCCAGGGCCAGGGTCAGGGCCAGGGCCAGGGCCAGGCCGGTGTCCCCCGCAAGAAGAAGTCCCGGGGCGGCCTGCGCCGCGCCTTCAGCTGGTTGCGGGGCAAGCGGAGAAAGAAGAAGGGGCCGCCAGGCGGGGAGGGCGCCGAGCCGCCCCCCAAGGGCAAGAAGTCCGAGGAAAAGGCCAGGAAGGGCAGAGGCAAGGGCAGAGGTAAGGCAGGCTGGCGCTCCGCTCACCTGAGCTGGGCAGGGCTGGGCAGCGCTGGGCAGAGCTGAGCCGCCGCCGGCGGGCGGGCGGGCGGTGTGGGGGGGGGGGAGAGAGGGAGGCGCCCCGCTCCCGGAGCCGTCGGGCAGTGCCCAGGGAGCGGCGGGGGTGACCTGGCCCGGGGAGCGGGGGGTGCACTCGGAATACTGGGGAGGAAAGGTGGGGCAGAACCCAGGAGCCCCTCTCTGGACTTCCGGGGCACTGCCTCAGCGAAGGGGGGCGGGCCCCCCACTCCGACCCCACCCCCTACTTCTAGGCAGGGGATCTCCAGGTTTGCAGAGCCCATGTAGTCTTGGCTTTGGGGGGGACGAGCTGGGAGGGAGGAGACTCTTTTCCTCCCCCAGACTTCTCCGGGTTCAGGGGACCAGATCCTCTGTTTTGCTCCCTTGGGGCACAGCAAGCAGAATGTGGGGGCTTTGCTGGGTCTCCTGGCAGCTGTACGGACTTTGCTGAGTCAGGGGGTCATAGGAGCCTGGGGCCCAGCTCCCCTGGGCAGCCCCAGGGTAGTGAGGCTTGTCGGGCTCTGTTCTGTTTTGCCCTACCCTGCCCGAACTGGGGCAGTGAGGGAGATTGGCAACCAAGTTTGTCGTGAATCCGAGGTGGCTCCTCTAAGAGGGGAGCTGATCACCAGTCTCCCCAGCTTCCTGACTTGGCCCTGTCCAGGGTGCCTCTTGCTGTGGATGGTGGGGAAGAGGGGGTTCAAGAAAGCCTCTTTCTATTTGTTTTTTGTTCCCTTTCCAGTTTTGTCTTTGTCTTACTCACCACCGTCCTCACAATACAAATATTAGTCATGTCCCAGCTGAGGTTATCAGCTGGACCCCCTTCCCCATTTCCATGACAATTCATTACTTTCATCTTCCTCAACAATGTTAAGTTGGGGTAGGGAAGCATGTACCGAGGGGTAGTGAACTTCCCTGGGGATACACAGCAGGGCTAGGTAGGTATGCTTCTTTGTGGGGGAAGGGGGCTGGGAAGGGAATTTGGCTTTGTGGATTTAATTTGGCAGGCTTCTCCTGGCTCCTGAGATAATAATAACAGTTCCGATTTCTGTAGAGCTTTTAAGGTTAACTGGTGGTTTCCTCATAACAGCCTTGTGAGACAAGGGAGTTCAAGGACTATCCCTTTTACAGATGAGAAAGAGACCCCAGAGAGGTTAAATTAGTTGTCCAAGGTCACAGCTTGTATGTTTCAGAGACAGAACTTGAACTCAAAAGTCCAGCACCCTTTCCACAACAACTTTGAATATAACTCTGAAGTGTCTTTACACCATGCCCTGGTCTTGGGTGGCCCTGCTTGGTTGATTCCCTACCCAGGCCTTTAGATCCTTACCCTATTTCTCCCTGTATCACCTGAGTTGGACCTGTTCCCTCAGCTCCCTCACCCCTCCTACTTCCCCCCCCCAGACCTGGAAGCAAAGGTGGGGAGGTCTCTCAGCTTTTCTTCCAAGCCTGGGAGGAAGTGGGGACCTCTTTAGGCCCCAGGGGCTCCCTGTCCCCCAGCATCTAACCACTATCCTGCCCACAGCAGCCGCCTGCCCATGTTTCAGGAAATGGTGGGTGCTATGTTTACCCACTGGAGTGTCCTTTAATCAGCCCTGGGAGGGAAGGAGGGAGGAGAGAATTAGAAGGAAGAGGTTTGGGGGGGCAGGAAGAAGAGGGCAGGGAAAGGAGAGAAAAAGCTTCTTGTGTGATTGTATCCGGCCTGGCTGTGGTCTTTTTGGATCACTGCCTTGGTTCTGCCTTAGCCTGCCTGAAGACATTCAGCTAGAGCAGCAAGGGACAGGGGCTGGAAGAGAGATTGGTCTCAAAGTATACTGAACTGTACGTACCTCCCCCGCCCCCTTCCCGAGCAGGGTCTGCCCCTAGGTATCTCCTCAGTGCCAAACTATTTGTTGTCACCTCCCCACCCATCCAAAAGGAAATCACAGTACGATGGACTGTGATTAGACCCTGAGAACTGCTTGTCCAGGATGGCAAGTCTTTGGGTACAGTGGTGTTGCTAGGGCATTTGGAGCTGAAAGGGCTTTAGCGATTCTCTAATCCAGCCCCTTCCTTTTGCAAAGCCGAAAACTGCTGTCCAGAGGATAAAGGACTTATCTAGGGTCACATAGGTGTGTATGATGGTTTCTCCTGGCCTGGACATAGTCACGGAATGGACAAATCTGGCAAGGCAGATCACCCTGAGGCTGGGTGATGGGCCAGTTGATATCCTAATGGATATCTCGTTCCTGGCCAGAGCCAGTGCTTTGGTCACCCCCTGCACCTGCTTATGTACCTGAGGTATTTAGGTAGCACTGGATTCCAGCATGCAGGTCAGGTAAGGGCCCTCACCCACGTGTGAGCCTGTCTGCCCCAAGGCTTTCCTGGGCGGGGGTGGAGAGGAGAGTCACTCTTTCCCTCCAGCCTCTCATTATTTGAATTGTTTCCTTCACTCCCATCTAGGCCTACTTCTCCTCCTCTTCTTTTTCTGAAAAGAAACCAAGAAATTGATCTGATTGCTTTAATCCCTGTTGGCAATGCCCAGTGGATAGGGGCGGGTGAGCCTGAGGGAGGGAAGGAGGGAGGGAGGAAGAGAGACGGACAGTGTGTGTGTGTGTGTGTGTGTGTGTGTGTGTGTGTGTGTAGTGGGAATTACATACATACATAGCGGATGGAGGGGGATGGGGTCACATTCCAGTCTGACCTATGACTCATAGAATCATAGGATAGGATTAGGGGCTGGGCCTGTGATTTCATTGGTTCAGGTTCAAGAGAACTCCCAGGAAATGAAAGACCCACTACTAATTCGAGTTAGCACTTCTCTGCAACTTGCCTCAAATATGGAGAAGTTGAGTGACTTGGCCAAGGTCACACAGCCGGCATGCGTCAGATCCAGGACCTGAACCCAGGTCTTCTTGGCTTCAAGGGCAGCTGTTTGACTGCTAACACTACGATGCCTCTCACTGAGTGGTGGATTTATAAAATTTTAGAGATGGAGGGACATGAGAGAGCATCAAGTTTAACCCCCTCATCTTACAAATGGGGAAAGTAAGGCCCAGAGAGGGCAAACTCATGGTGTCAAGAACTTAACTTTAAGCCTTATGATTCTTATTGGTCCTGGGCTCTTTCCCCGTCCATACAATGATGGGTCCCAAAGAGCACGACATTTACTTTTAGAGGCTATCTCATTCCACACCTGCATTTTGTAGGTGGGAAAACTGAGATCCAGAAAACAGCAGTGACCTTGTGCCCAAGGTCACATTACTGGTGAGTAACAGAGCCGAACAGGACTCAGACTTGTGTTTCTTCTAACACACACACACACACACACACACACACACACACACACACACACACACAAACTCATACCCTTTTCCCCCAGCCTAGGGAATTTAGAACTATGGGCAGTCATAGATGACCTTAGAGATCAATTGAGCCCAACTACTTTATTTTATGGAGGGGAAGCAATATACCTAAGGTCACACAGTGCCACGCTCGTCTTCTTTGGCAGAGAAGGGAAGGTGCTCTGATTTTTCTGGTCCCGGGTGGGAGGTCACAATATTCATTATTTAAAGGGGCCTGGAGCTAAGAGGGAGAAGACTAAGAGGGAAATGTTGGATAAAGTGCTGGCCTCCGGAAGTCTGGGAGACCTTGATTCAAATCCTACCACTGGCACTTACAAATTGTATTGTTTTGGGGCACTTCATCTTTCTTAGCCTCAGTTTCTTTTTCTGGAAAATGGGGGTAATAATGCTTTTAGATGGTATTAAGACACAGTGGAAGGTGCTATATTTGGAGTAGGCCTCTGAATTAAAATACTGGTCCCGTCAGTTACAACCTGTATGACCTTGGGCAAATGACTTGACTTCTCTTTATCTCATTTATTTCATCTGTAACAGGAAGGGGCTTTGTTGAGGTTGGGTCAAATCAACAAATATTTATTAAGTGCCTACTAGGTACCTGGAACTGTGCCAAGCACTGGGGCTAGGAAGAAAGACCAAATATAACTTAGGGCTCTCAAGGAACTCAGTCTGAGGAAGAGAGACAACCTGCAAACAAGTTGTTCATTCGTGTCAGACTCTTCCTGACCCTATTTGGGGTTTTCTCAGCAGAGATACTGGAGAGGTCGGCCATTTCCTTCTCCAGCCCATTTTACAGATGAGGAAACTGAGGCAAACAGGGTGAAGTGAATTGCCCCAGGGTCACAGAGCTACAAAGTGTCTGAGGCCATATTTAAACTCAGATCTTTCTGACTCCAAGTCCTATATTCTATCCACTGAATTACCTAGCAAAAAAAAAAAAGATAATAGAAAGGATAAATTGTAGATAATCTGGGCCAGGGAAGAGAAGGCAAGGTGCTAGGATTAATGGGGGACTAGGAAAGGCTTCTTCTTTGTGTTTTTTTTTAAGTGAGGCAATTGGGGTTAAGTGACTTGCCCAGGGTCACACAGCTAGTAAGTGTTAAGTGTCTGAGGCTGGATTTGAACTCAGGTCCTCCAGAATCCAGGGCCAGTGCTCTATCCACTGTGCCACCTAGCTGCCCCAGGAAAGGCTTCTTATAAGAAGTGGGATTCTAGTTAAGACTTCAAGGAAGACAGGAAACAGATGAGAAGGGAGAGAATTCCAGGCATGGGGACAGCCAGTGAAAATGCCTGCAGTGTCTTGTGCTAGGAGCAGCCAGGAAACCAGTACAGCTGGGTTGTCGTGGGTGTGGAGGAGAATAAGGTGTAAGAAGGGAGGAGGGGGGGCAGCTAGGTGGTACACATACTAGCTGTGTGACCTTGAGCAAGTCACTTAACCCTCATTGCCCCACCAAAAAAAAAAAAGAAAAAAAAGAAAAAAAAAGAAAGGAGGAGGGGGCCAGGTTATGCCAAGCAGAGAGTTTCCTATTGGTTTCTGGAGGTGATAGGGAGCCACTGCCGGTTATTGAATAGGGGTGGACTGATGTGGTCAGCTGTGCTTCAGGAAGATCAGTTTGACCACTTAGTGCAGGATAGACTAGAATAGGGAGAAAATGGAGACAGGGAAGGAGCTCAATGGTTCTTAAATCTATGGTCCCGCCCAGAATATGTACTTCACAGGACAGCTGTGAGGATCAGATGAAATATCTTTGAAAACAACTTTTGGGAGGAAACTTTGCAGAAATGTCAGATATTATGCGTTAGGCACCGTTCCACCAGGGAATAACAGGGTGACCTTGGGAAAGTCACTGATCATCTTTGGGGCTCATTTTCTCCATCAATAAATGAGGCATGACCTCTAAGCTACTTTGATGAAAGTACTAGGAGGCTCTCCTCATGCTGCTGCCCTCCTGCCAGGGAGGCCTTGGAAGGGTCTTTCCATTCTGGGAGGTTTCTGGATGGTTCTTTGCTAGGACAGAGATAAGGACTGGACCTATGATTTCATTGATTTAGGGAACTCCCTCTGCTAATGCAGATATATACCTTCTCTGCAATTTAGAGTCCTAGAGAATTGAGGAGAGAACACAGGTTAAGTGACTTGTCCAGGGTCACACAGACAATGGGTTAAAGACTAGAACTTGAACTCAGGTCTTTCTGGCTCTCTATCCACTATACTATGGTTCCTCTTGGTTTAATGAAGCAATTGAAATGAAAAGAAGTGAATAAAAATGGAAAGTAACATGCTATAGAAATGTCAGAGATAAGGAAGCCTTCTCCAGGTAGTCTTTCTGAATCCCAAAATACAGTACCTGCCCTCCAAGACTATTTCCACTATATTCTGCCAGGATCTTGTTTGTCCTATGGCATTATTTGGAGGTTTTCCCCTAGGATCTTGTTTGTAAGCAGCTGTTTGCATATTCTCTCCCCTCCCCCCACTTTATTTGTATCCTCAGGGCTTAGCTCTGTATCTGGCACATAGTAGGTTCTTAATTAATACTTGACTGACATATAACAATAGCAGAATCAACAATAATAAATGTGGGCAGCTAGGTGGTGCAGTGGATAAAGCACCAGCCCTGGATTCAGGAAGACCTGAGTTCAAATCTGGCCTCATTGCCCTGCAAAAAAAAAAACCCCAACAAAAACCAAAACCCAAAACAATAATAATCAATCTTTACATAGTACTTTAAGGTTTTATAAACACATCACTGACATTATTTCATATGAGGTTAAGTCCTCAACTTCTAGCACAGTGATTGGCACACAGTAGGTGCTTAGTAGGTGTTTATTGAATTGAATGTTGCAGGGAAGGGACCTGCCCAGGGTCAATCAGCTAACAAGTATCCGAAGGGGGGTTTGGACCTTAGTAAATTTGCTGCCAACCCTATTGATTTTCCCACTGTACCCTTTGAACAATCACAATTCAGGCTTTCTCAGAGTATAGTATAATCATCTGTTTCTGAGATAGAAATCTCTTGGCACACCCAGAATTAGGATTCATTATCATTATTAAACCAGGAGACTTGGTCTAGTGAGAGAACCTTAGCCTTGGGGGTTAGAAGATAAGGGCTCAAGTCCTAGTTCTGCCACCTCTAGCTGAGTGATCTTTGGCTTCATTGCCTTTTAGGCCTCAGTTTCCCAATCTGTATTTTTTTTTTTATTTGATAGATTGGGGTCTGATGCTTTCCCTGCTTGTTTTTATATCCTGGGATAATTATTGTGGTTGTGATTTGTCACTGTAAAATACTGAAGAAATTCAGTGTGTAGAGAGTTAGGACCTGGAGTTAGCACACATGGACTTTAATCCTGGCTGTGTGCCTACTATCTGTGTGACTCGTGGAGCCTCAATTTCCTAACCTATAAAATGAATGGGTAGGATGATTTTTAAAAGGCCGTTCTAATTCTTCTTCTTTTTTTTTTTTTTGGTGAGGCAATTGGGGTTAAGTGACTTGCCCAGGGTCACACAGCTAGTAAGTGTTGTGTCTGAGGCCGGATTTGAACTCAGGTCCTCCTGAATTCCAAGGCCGGTGCCCTATCTAGCTGCCCTGGCCCTTCTAATTCTAAATACTGTAGGTCAGTTATCCTTTGAGGGCACTGGCTATGTAGCGAGCATCCTGAGGGGATCTCCTAGCTAGATAGGAGGAGACATATTTAATCTGTGTATAAAGCCAGAGGCAAAGAGAGAGAACTAGACCTTGTGATGAATTCCAGTTGTGTATGGGATGGAGGTGGTTGGGATGAAAAGTAGGACTAGAGTCAGATGGCTGAGTCTGAGAGAAGGCTTCCCAGGGCATTTGAGACTTGTGTTTGGGTGAGGGGAGGAGCCTAACTCACCTGTTTTCTTTAGCCATGGAGACTGCATGACTGGGGAACTCCTGGCCTGAGCCCATTCTAGAGAGCTCCCCATCCTGTGGTGGCCAATGCCCTTCCCCTTGACCCCCCAGACCCTTAACTCCTGACTGAAGATATTGTCTCTCGGGTCCAAGGGTTCAGTCCCTTGAACTCTGGAATTCCTGGTCTCTTTTCCACTGGAATGAGAGATAGGCTTTAAGCTTAAAGGGCAGAGGGACCAGGAAGAATGCAGAGAGATGGGAAGGACCCTTGACATCGAGTAGGGTTTTTGTTGAAGTTCTGACCTTTACTAGCTGAGTGGCTGTATCCAAGTCACTTAACTCCCCATAGCCTCAATTTCCTTCTCTGTAAACCAGGGATACTACTCCCATTCCCTGACTCATTGGAGGTATTTTGAGGAAAACCAAAATTCATGGGGCATAGATCTAGAGGGAGGAAAGACCTGAGAAGTTCTCTGGCCTAAGTCCCTCATTTTACAGATGAGGAAACTGAGGATCAGGGAGTCTGAGTGACATGTTCAAGGTCACATTAGAGACAGGATTTGAAAGCAGGATCTTGGATTCCAGAGTCACCGCTTTCTCTGTTGTGCTCCACTGCCTCCCCCCTTTGTAATCCTTGACATAGTATTGAAGAGCTTTTATTAGTATTATGGTTTCCCCTAGTCTTGAGCATGAGAGAAGGGGGAGAGGGAGGACACTGTGTAAGGAACAAAGAGAAATGTGTTTGCTTGCTCTGTGGCTGAGCCCTGGGCCCACGGCTTTGGAGCCCTGGGCCTATGCCCATTCAAACATTTGTTGAGCTCTTGCTGTGTGCCAGACCCTTTGGCATCATGGGGGAGACTAAGAAGAGGAAGGCTTAGCCCTTGCCCGCAGGGAGCACTCAATCTAGTTGGGGAGGGAGGAATCTCCTAGACACAGATAAACAGAATATATATAAACTTGAAGAGGGGGCAGCTAGATGGTGCAGTGGTAAAGCACCGGCCCTGGATTCAGGAGTACCTGAGTTCAAATCCGGCCTCAGACACTTGACATTTACTAGCTGTGTGACCCTGGGCAAGTACTTAACCCTCATTGCCCTGCAAGAAACAAAACAAAAACAAAAACTTGAAGAGGGCATCGGAAGAGTGTAAAGGGCCATGAGATCAGAACAAGGTGGGGTGGCTCCCCTAAAAGAAGGAATCTGGAACCTGTATGTGTGTGTGTTCCTGCACTGCATGTTTGTGGAGGGCATGGGGGTGGGTGGGTGGGTCGGGGTTAATCCAGCTGGGGAGATCCTGGTGGGCAGTTGTTGCCCTGAAATGAAGTCAAGTTTAAGTTAAGTCACAGGTACAGAAAATGAGGAAGGGGGGGGAATGTTGCTCACATTGCAGGGCGGGGGGGGGGGGAATGAGGTATAATGGAACGACTGCTTTGAATGGTGTAGGTTTGTGTTCTATTCTGCCTTCTGATACCTTATTAGGTACATGGCCTTGGGGCCAATTCACAACCTCCCTGTGCCTCAGTTTCCCTATCTGAAAACAAAGGGGTTGGATCAGATGTTTCAACAAGGTTTCTTCTAGCTCTTAATTTTCTCTGAGTCCCTGCTCTGGGATTTGGGGAAAGGAAGCTTTTCATGGTTTTGGAACATGAGGGAGAAGGCAATTATCGTTACTAGTGGGAAGCAAAACTCCAGGATGTGGGTAGGGGATATCGGGGACCTGCCCTAGAATGGGGACGGTAGGGGAGGGTAAGGAGATGGAGGGGAGAGGACAATTACTGCTTCGATGTGTGGGGTGGAAGACTTGTGTGTGGAAAGTGGCAGACTTGGGCATCTCTGGCTTCTCTATTACTAGAAAAATCAAGACAACAAGCATTTATCCAATATTTACATGCCATATACTGTGCTAAGATACAGATCAAAGCAAAAAGAAAGCCAGTGCCTGCCCTCAAGGTGATTACATTCTCATAAAAGTATTTTATTTGTTTCTAGTTACATGTAGAGATAGTTTTCAACATTTGTTTTTATGAGATTTCTAGTTGCAATTCTTTTTTCCCTCCCCAAGACAGCAAGCAATCTGATCCAGGTTATATGAGGGGATTACATTCTAATGGGGGAAGACTTCACACCAAAGGGAGCTAACTCATGGTCTCTTCCTGAGAAGATGCTGTAGTAAGGGAGGAGAAGAGTAGGGACCAGGGATTGGGGCTGCACCCCTTTGATTTGGGTAAAGGATGGTGGTGGGAGCTGATCATGGCAGGCAGTGAAGGTTGGCATCTGTTGCCTTGGGTCCTCAACTCTTCCCTGGGCCTGAGATGATGGCACCCACTGGCCAAACCAGTGCCTTATTGGACTGACCACCTATTATAGGAGGGTGGGAGGGGATACCCAGGCAGTGTCAGACTTCTTGTGCATACCTGGACTAGGTCAAGGGAGAGAGCCTCCCTAGAGGGCCCCCCATCCCAATGCAAAGCCATCTCAGCTGCTCTGGTCACATGCTGAGTAAACCCCATGTGAAGGAGCATTGTACCCCTTGGGGGTGGAGTGCAGAGATGGGAAATGCTGCAATTACCCACATGGTATCTTGGCTGTGGTGGATGCCTGCCTGGGACAGGGGAGGCCAGCACTCTGATTGGAGAAGGATGAGAATCCTAATTCATCCCTTGCCAAATTGCCTGTCTCGCTCTGTGAACACACAGAGACCCCACTTTGTAGAACAGATCGACTCCTGAAAAGCTTTTGAATCCCGACCTCAGAGGTAAGCTCAACCAAAGCCTATCAGAATTCCCAGCATCCCATCCGTCCACAGTCACCCAGCCTCTGCTTACGCACAGTCAGTTCAGTGCAATGATGAGAATGCTGGATTTTGGAGGCAGAGGACCTCCCTGGGTTCCAGTCCCCTGCCCTGTTCCTTGGGTGACCTTGGGCAAGGTTTCAGCTTCCTTATCTGTAAAATGTGCAGGTTGGGCTAGGTGAGCTCTAAGGTCCCTTCCCGTCAGTTCTGAAGGTTGATTCTTATCTCAGCTTATGCCACCCTGCTTCAACCCTTTGGGTTCCTCTCATTTTGTGTATTAGCTTTATTTCTGTAGATGGAAGAATTTTGAAAAATGAGCTGTCTGTCAATCAGTGGATTTGTGCTCAGTGCTTCCTTTGTGCCCAGCCCTGCCCTGGGCAGGAGGGGGAAGAGGATCAAGACACTCACTACCTCTGCCCCTTGTGAAGTTTATATGTTCTGGGAATTTCTTGGGGCCCAACCGTGTCTCTCTCTCTCTCTCTCTCTCTCTCTCTCTCTCTCTCTCTCTCTCTCTCTCACACACACACACACACACACACACACACACACACACACACACACACACACACACACACACACACACACACGCAGAGGTAGTACAAGAGAGGGCTGACCATTGAAGTTGAGGAGGAGAAAAGTCTGTGTTTTGGGATACTTAAAGTGGAGCCCACTAACACCCCTAGAGTCAGTCAATAAGCATTTGCTAAGTGCCCACCGTGTGCCATTGGCTGGGGATACAAAAGAGGCAGAAGATTAGTCCCTGCCCTCCAGGAGCTTACAGTCTAATGGAATAAAAGGTCTTTAGGCATTTTAGTGTCTTCCAGGTTCTCAGCCTGAGTAGGTGGCACCCACCACCTCTACTCCACCAGGATCTCCAAGCATCTTTAGATCAGTCCTCTTTTCTTGAGATAGATTAACTTGAGTATCTTCTTTCTCACTGCTGTTGACCCTTTCCTCCTCCCCACTCCACTTCCTAGCTCTCTAGCAACCTGTTCACATAGGAAAACCGAGGTAGCACTCCCTTCTAGGGCTCTCATTGAGGTGCCAGAGGATCCTAAGATTTCGAGTTGGAAAAAAAATCTTAGAGATCATTTAGCTCATCTGCCATATTACAGATAGGGAAACTGAGGCTCACAGAGGGGAAGGAACTTGCCCAAAGTCACATGAGTAGTAATTATCAGAAGCTATTGATTTCTGATTCCAGATCCATTGCAGAGTGGGGGAGGGTGCTGAGAGGAGCTTTGAAGCAAGCTGAGGCCGGAGCCAGTCTGTGGGTAGAGAAACCGGCTCCCTGGTCAGGCAAATCAACGTTTTTAATGGCAAGACTGCTAATCTCAGTCAGAAGACCCATGGTGGAATCCTAGCTCTTCTCCTTCACACCCCTGCATCTTTCCAGGCCTCAGTATTTATTTCTGTTTGTAACACAAGGGTCAGACTTGCTTGCTGAGCATAGAAACTGAACGTTAGGGCTGATCAGAGACCTTAGAGATCATCTAACACCACTCCCAATGCAAGGGAAGGGACACTGGGATTTAGAGTCGGGACCTGTGTTCAAATCCCAGGTCTGCCACTTACTACCTGTAAGGTCTCTGCCAGCGCTAAATCTGATTTATGAATTCCTGCGAGGGAGGGAGTGAGTGCACGTTCTCGCCATTTTACAGATGAGTAAACCAAGGATCTGCACCCCACCGATCTCTCATTTCCCCCACCAGGTAGAACGGTGCTCGTTCCGGGGCTCTGCCCCGGCAGGGACCGTCGCCGCCTCCTCCTCCCAGGAGCCTCCAGGCTTGCCAGGCTTTGGGAGGAGGGCCGGAGGTAGGCGTCCCAGGAGGGGCGGGGGAGAGCCCGCATACAGGAACGCGCTCCGCCCCTCGCCTCCCCTCCGCGGTCCCGCCCCTCCCGGGCGTGCCCATTGGCTGCAGGGACGGTGGCGGCCGGAGCTGCCGGAGCGCGCGGGGGCCCGAGCGCGCGCCAGCCCCACGCCATGTAGCGCGCGCCCCCTCCCCCGCCCACTCCCATCCCCATCCCCGCCCCCGCCCCCCAGGGACCCTGCGCGCCATGGGGAACTCCCACCACAAGAGGAAGCCCCCCAGCAGCCGGACCCGCAGCTTCTGGCATTTCGGGCGCCGCCGGGGGAGGCAGGGAACAGGTAGGCGGGGGCGGGGAGGGGAGGGGGAGGGGAGGGGGCCAGGGGCAGCCCTGCGCGGCCCGAGCTAGGGGGGATTTGTGGGGCCGTGTGTCCAGTGCCTTGGTCCCCCCCTCCTCCCCCGGGCCGTGTACACGGGGACCCAGCTGCATGCTTAGACATGCACCTTCACACATGCACACAGGGACTCGGTTACATGCGAGGGACACATGATTGCGCCTGTAGGCTACATCTGCACACACTTACATACCCTTTGAGAAACAGTTACACAAACGGGGCAGCGATACATGCTTACACAGGAGTGTGTGCATATTGACACACAGTTACACAATATGCTTGTAACTGCTCCCATGGATGTCCATCCACACAGTCACAGAAGCCGGGCAGCAGGTACATGTTTACACATATATGTGCACACATGGACACTGTCACAAGTCACACATGCATGGCACATACTGACACAGTTACACAGACAGGACGGAGGACATGCTTATTCTTTACGTCTTGTGTAATTGTGTCCATCTACATCTGGGCATATAATTATAGAAGATTTGGCTACACATTTACACACGGGCACAGTTACACATGGCATGTATGCATGCTTGCATAGGGATGTATCTGAATGAGCACACTGGTATACAGATGTCCACAATCACTCTGGTTATGGTAATACAGGCACCTGCATAGATTTGCAGCTGTGGGTGCAAAGTATGTGTCTACATGCTTATCTAGGCATGAATTCCCTTCAGCAATCATTAATCTCCCACTGTGTGCAGAACACTGATTCACAATTGCATGTACTCACACTTACACACACCAGCACAGCCAGACAGTCACACAGACTCACATTGTCATGTGCAGACATTGAGTTATATACAGACACAGTCTTATACTGTTTTACATAGTGGCTGACATACACTCATACTTGTTCTTCTGTCCCACTCTGCAGACCCCAGAGGGCAGAAAGTTGACTGGAGGGAGGGAGAGACAAAAGGAGGGAGCTGGAGGCAGAAGGTTGGAGGCACAGGGCTGGCTCCATCTGACCACATCAGCCATCTGACTGGTTCTCTGGGGCACCCTCCCCCCACCGCCAAGGGTCTAGGCCCCTCCCTCATCTATCCCCCCCCTTTTCAATTCAGTCACCCAGCTGGAACAGCCTGGGCCCCAGTCTGTGTTGGGATCTGCCTGCAAGGTTGTATTTCAACCCCCAGGGTGGGGGAGGGTCCCCTGAGGCTGGGCAACAGGATTCCTGGCTTCCCCCTCTAGTTCCCTCAGTGCTGGGAGAACTGTAACATGAACTGGGATTGATATGTGTGTGTGTGGGAGAGGACATCAGAGAGATAGATAGGGGGAGGAGGCTCAGCCTCACCCTCTCCTCACATTCCCCTCCCACAGGGGAGCTGCCTGCTCATGGGCAGGGAACCTGATGGGAAGGATTGTGGGTGAGGGACCGGGGGAAGCTGTTCCCCATTTTCCCTAGTCCTTTGGGACTTTGGAATTAATTAATGAACTGTTTACATTTGTAGAAACCATCAAGTTCCAACCCCCTTGGTTTACAGATATAGAAACTGAGGCCTGCAGCTGGAAAGGGACTTCCCCCAGGTCCTTTGGTCCAATTTGGGCACAGGGAATGTGGTTTTCTGTACTTTCCTTGGAGAGAGAATGGGTACTTCCTAGAGATGGGGTACCAGATTGTAGTAGTCCTGGGTAAGTCCCTCTTCCTCTCTGTGCCTCAGTTTTGGCATCTCTACAATGAGCAGGAGGGCATTGGGCTAGATAACTACTGAGGTAAAAACTGCCATTTCTCTGTGGGATGTATCCCCCGTCAGGACCGACTGGGTGTCTTCCTACCCAACACTTTACCCTGGGAGGCCTTGGCTAAGAGGATCCTTGGATTCTGGTCACTTCTGCCCAACATCCTCCTCACCTTCCTAACTGAGAAATCCAGTCAGTTCCCCATCCTTCTCTTTTCCTCTTCTTCTAGAGCCAGGCAGGAAAGAGGAATATAGCATGGAGAATGGCGGCTCTTCTCTCCTGTGTTTTATGATCCTGCTGACCCGGATGGGATAAGTGCTCAGAGATCCCTCACTGCTGATGAACTTTTGTGTTTTCCCTGGGGTTGGCTGAAGGGTATCAGACAAGAAAACAGTCTTTATCTTCAAGTTACTGACAGTTTAGTTGAAGAGACAAGACAAGACGTGGGGGGAGATATCTTGTTTCCAGACAATGTATTAAGGTGATAGGCAAAAGTGGCACTTTACTATCCAAGCCTTAGACATGTGTGGGGAGGAATTCAGAAAGGTTAACAAGGGGAGGCTTTATAGAGAAGATGAGTCTTGAGTTGGGCACTGAAGGAAGCGTGGGCCTTCATTTGTCATAGATAAGCATGCATGATACACTGCAGAGAGGATGGGGCTGGAGTGAGATGACCGGTGTTCGAATGCTGATTCTTATGCTCACCACCGGTCTTAGCCTTGGCAATTTTTTCCTACTCAGAACATCAATTTCCACATCTGTTAAGCAAGGGGGTTGGAATACATGATCCCCAAAGTGCTTTGAGCTCAAAGTCCCATTATCCTTTGGGAAAAGGGGAGGGGGCATTCCAGGTGAGAAGAGAAGCCTGAATAAAGTACAGGGAATGAACCTAATATGATGAAGGAGGGGGATGACAAGGAAATTGGTCTGCTTGGAGCTGAGGATGCTTTTTGTTTTTGTTTTGTTTTTTGGAGCTGAGGATGCTTTTAAGGGAGAATGGGATTAGGTAGAGTCAGTTGAGGATGCCCTGTAGTGTGGGATTGGGTTGAAGAATTTGGACCTGATTTATTCAGGCAATGGGGAGTCATGATAATTTTTTTTGTTTGCTTTTTTTAATGAGGCAGTTGGGGTTAAGTGACTTGCCCAGGGTCACACAGCTAGTAAGTGTTAAGTGTCTGAGGCCGGATTTGAACTCAGGTCCTCCTGACTCCAGGGCCGGTGCTCTATCCACTGCGCCACCTAGCTGCCCCCATGATAATTTTTTTTAAGTTTTGTTTGTTTTTAGTAAGGGAATGTTGGATCTGAACTGATTTGTGTGTGTGTGGGGGAGGCAATGAGGGTTAAGTGACTTGCTTACTTAACACAGCTAGTAAGTGTCAAGTGTCTAAGGGCAGATTTGAACTCAGGTCCTCCTGAATCCAGGGCCGGTGTCTTATCCACTTCAACACCTAGCTGCCCCTGAACTGATTTTTTTAATGGATGATCGCTTGATTGTGCACGATGGAAAGGGAGAGACAGGACACTGGGAGACCTGTTAGAAGACTATGAAAAATAGACTTGACATGCATAAAGTCAAATAATATCTGTGTGCTATAAGAAGACTGAGGCTGATTCAGTCGGATGGGATTTCCTTTTGGAGTCGGATCGGATGACCTCTTCTAACTCCAAATGTACGCATCTACGGCCACCCCTTGTTCAGAAACAAGGTCTAGAGCTGGTAGGACTATTATAAGAGGTGGTGGGGACTTAGGGATAGGGTAGAGACCATGGGATTGGAAAGGAGAGATATTGTAGAGGAGAAATTAACCAGAAAAAGGGAAGAGATGACATGGTATGGTGAGAAAAAAGCCAACGGATTTCCAGGCAGATCATCTGGGTTTGAAGCTGGGCTCTGCCACTCGTATGATCTTTGGTAAGACACTGAAATCTCCCTGTGCCTCAGTTTCCTTTTCTGAAAAATGATGGGGTTGGACCAGATGGCTTCTGAAGTCCTTTCCGGCTCTGAATCTGTGATCTTCTGTTTAGATGATGGGAATGAGGGAGAGGAATTGAGGTGATTCCCAGTCCCTTTGGAGGACGGTAGTACCTTTGATAGAAATGCCAAAGTCATAAGCAGGTTTAGGGGGAAATGAGGAAGCCAAGAGCTAAATTGGAGGCCCTGGGAGCGTATGCACATGGGGGATGTCCTGGAGGTTGCTAGAGGTATGGTCTTAGATTTCGGGGCATATCCCGTACACCAGAGAGTTGATAGTTTGAAGACTTGGCTAAGAACTAGCAGTTTGTCCTGGGAGATAGTAGATGGAGAGAGAAGAGGGCCGAATGCTCAGTGGTGAGCAGTGCCCACAGTTGGAGTTTGGTATGAAGTCAGGAGTTTGGGAGCCAAGGGGGGGTGGGGGTGGGGAGGGCTGGGAGTGGGAGAATTTCCGGAAAGAGGGATGATCGACAGTCATGTGATTGGTTGTAAATTCCCTCGAAGGCAGGAGCAGTGCCCCTAACATAACTCCTTTCTGTAGGTTTAAAGAGCTGTGTCATTCTCTTTTTAAACAAGAGACAACCTTGTGAGGTAGATATTTGTCACCTCATTTTATACTCTCAGAGGTTGAGGGACTTGATACAAGTCTCCTGATTCCAGGTTCTCTTCCTATACCATTCGGCTTCATTTAATAGACTCTCATTGAAACAGGTCCTTCTTTACATAATAGGTGCTTAATGAATATATTAATTTGAATTCAATCTCTTGAGCCTCAGTCTCCCTGACAGAGTGAGGGGAAAGGCTGGACTAATGCGATCTACAGTTCTAAATTCTATGGATGTGGGGGGGTCATATCCCACTGCAGAAATGTATAGCTGTGTGATCCTGGGTGAATCACTTAACTCATTTGGGCCTCAGTTTCCTCATTTGTAAAGTGAGAGGGTTGGACTTAATGACCTTTGAAATTGAAAAGTGCAGGGAGGCCAACCTAGATTTAACCTCCAAGACATCCCAGGAGGTCTTCTAGACTAGCTCTGCTCCCTCCTCCCTGGGCCACTGGGTCAGGAGTCAAGGTAGAAAGGTAGAGAGGGGCAGCTGTGTGTGTGGGAGCCTAGGCAGGTGTCTCAGTGGGGGAGAGATGGGATGGGATCTCCTTATGTTTGTTCTCAGCTCCATGGAAACACTGCTCAAACTGTAGCTTAGGAATTTGCATTTGGACAGGTCTGGGTGGGGACTGAAGGGAAGGGAAAGGCTGTGATCCCCTGCCCCCGCCTCCCCCTTTCCGTGTGTGTATATGCTTCCGTGTGTGTATATGTCTGTGTTGGGGGTAGGGAGAGGGAGGCTATGCCAGGACATTGGGGAGGAAGTCAAAGGTCCAGCCCCTACTTGGAGCTGGGAATTCTGTCCCCCGGGAGGAGGTGGACTGGGGAGCACTGGAGGAAGTAATGTATGTTGTTGGTCAGGTGCAGGCTGTGCTGCCCCCGGGCCTTCCCTTCAGTGGAGCCTGCTTTAGGGTGGCTAATATTCTTAGCACATCTTGCCAATCACACAGGTGTAAAGCCTCCTTAACACTTCCTGGTTCCTTTGGGTAGGAAAAAATTCATCATGTCTTTGCATCCTTCCCCCATGGGAGATAGGATGGGGAGGGCAACACCTTAATAGCTCCTATCTAGCAATAAAGAACTTTGAAAGGGTTTTACTGGTGTCCTTAAAAAAAAAAAAAGACTGTCACTTCCCAATGACTCCCTGCACACCACCATCCTCTGCCCTGCCCCACACCCCAAAATAGGCCCATCTCATAACAAAAGTACAAGTAAACAAAACAAATTAGCACACTGACGACATGTGCATGCCTCATTTTGTACCTATAGTCTATCCCCCAATGGAAGGCAGGCATTCCAATGAAGTGACTTATCTAAGGTCATCCATCTAGTAAGCAATGCAGCTGGGGCTCAGATTCTCCTGTTCTGTTTTGGCTTTAGCCCTTGGCTTGGAAACAGTGGTGGCTGCTGCCTGCGTGTTTTGTGCTCCTGATTCTTCCTCTCTTCCCTCCCCCCAACCCCAGCTCCCCTCAATCCTACCACTGCTTGGCTCCAAATCCAGTGTTCTTATTTACCACAATAAATCATCACGCCCTTCTTTTGGTCATCCTACTGGGGGGTGAAACCCAGAGAGGGAGAGGAGCACAGTGGTTGGAGGTACAGCCCTGGCTCGCATAATAGGACCTGCCCAGGGAACCTATTTGGGCTTTGGGATTTTGGTGGGGAATAGCCTGTGGGGCTGCTACCTGTTTAGTTTTGTTTCTTCATTCCTTGTCCCTCCTCCCCCTTGGATCCTTGGAGATTCCTTCTTTTGCCTTCCCTAAGCTCCTGAGTAAGCATCCAGTTTTTTCTGGCCCCTGGTCCATGTGGCAAGCATTTATTAAGCGCTTTTTAAGTGCCAGGGCACTGTGCGGAATCCCAGCCTCATCCTCATTCCCAGTGGACTTGAGGATGGCTGATGGGATTAGGTATCGACCTAAGTTAGGATGGACTGGAGAAAGACAGAGGTTCTCATAGGATTTTGAGCTGCAAGGAACCCTAGAAATGGATCAAACAATCAACAAGCATTATTAGTGTCTACTATGTGTCAGGCATGTGCTCAGTGTGGGGTGGGGTGGGGTGGGGTGGGGAATACCAAGAAAGGCAGACCTGCCTTGTCCTGGAGAAGCTGACATTTGGATAAGTGAGACAACATGTTAATAACTAGGTACATACAAGACATACAGAGTAAAAGGAAGGTAGGTGGTTCAGTGGACAGAGTGAGGGGCAGCTAGGTGGCACAGTGGATAGAGCATTGGCCCTGGAGTCAGGAGTACCTGAGTTCAAATCCGGCCTCAGACACATAACACTTACTAGCCGTGTGACCCTGGGCAAGTCACTTAACCCCAATTGCCTCACTAAAAACAAAACAAAACAAACAAAAAAAGAAAATAAATAAATAACAGAAATACGAGAGGGGAGGGCACTAGCAGCTGGGGGGTGGCAAAGACCTCCAGCAGAAGGTGAGATTTGAAGGAAGCCAAAGCTCTTTTGAGGAGCCCTTGTTGATTTTTGAGACTGAAGGAGGGTCCTGAGACCAAAAAGTGGGAGAACTGCCAGTCCAAGTCTGACTCCTCTTTTTTGTGTGCTCAGATCTGGACTTGTGCTTCCATTGGGTGTTAGGGAATTGGCCAATGACTGGTACACCTGGACTCATCTCTTACACAGACTGGCTGGCCTTTGACCCCAGACTCATCCCTTGACCTTTCCTAGGGTCCCAGGCAGAATTCTAAGACTTTAAAATTTTGGGAGTACATGGAGGTCAGCTTTGATGGAGGGCGTTTCTTAATTGAGGGATGGGGAAGGGAAAGGAATAAGCATTTATATAGCACCTACTATGGGCCAGGTAAAGTGCTAATCGCTTTACAAATATCATCTCATTTGATCCTCCCTGGGAGGTAGATGCTATTATTATCCCTAGTTTACATTTGAGGAAACTGAGGCCAATAGAGTTTGTAACTTTCCCAGGGTCACTCTGAAGCTGTATTTCAAACAAAGGTCTTTCTGACACCAGGCCCAGCACTCTAACTTTTGTGCCTCTTGGCTCCCTCTAGAATTAGGCGTTCCTTGTAACAATGAAGTTGGTCCTTCTTTCCTCACCCCCTTCCCAAGAAGTCCCCAAATGGAAATTCCCTTCCTCTGAGTAAAGCAGTTATGGCCTTGCAATTTATAATTTGAAGAGTCGCCTGGATCTTCGAGAGGTTGTGTGTTATCCCCCCTTCTTTTTTCCTTTTTTTTTTGCGGGGCAGTGGGGGTTAAGTGACTTGCCCAGGGTCACACAGCTAGTAAGTGTCAGATGTCTGAGGCTGGATTTGAACTCAGGTCCCCCTGAATCCAGGGCAACCCCTCCCCCCTTCTATTAATGGCCCACCATCCTCCAGTTACACAGGCTCACAGCTTGTGTCTGACTCACCCCCCTCTCCCCAATCTACAAATCTTTTTCTGCCTTTACAATATCTCACCAATACGCTCCTGTCCAGGGTCCTGTGGCTGGTGTGCATGGCTGAGGGGGCACCTCTGAAGACTTTTCTCAGTCTGCCACATTTGCATGCTGCCTCCCTTTTAATTGATGAGAAAACCGAGGGCCTGACCTGTGGCTGGGACTCACCTAAGGCTGCCCATGTGCAGTGTAAGGAGGGTAGGTTAGGGTTCAAATCCAGGGCCTCCCACCCCAGACACTGCAGGCTCTTGGAGCTACTCTGGGATGGTCATCCGTGTGCCCTGGGAAGCCGTGGGAGTCTGCTGCATGCCAGTCCCCAGCCTTTATCTTGATTGTCACTCGCTCCACTTGACTTTTGGGGAGTAAGGAGAGGAGGAGAGAAACTGGGACTTATTGTTGGGGAAACTTGCAAGCCTGGTAATCAGGCTCATCCTCTGTGACCTTGAGCATGCAGCTTCTTTTGTGTAGCCCTCAGTTTCCCTTTCTGTAAGAAGTGTGGGGAAGATACCGTCCCAGCTGAGCTTTGGAAAGTCCAAAGTGTGACACCAATAAGGAATTCTTACTTTACTTTTCTAATTTGGATTACTAAAGCAGAGATTCAGTTAGCACAATAATTGATTCTTGCTCTTTGTACGCGGCTCTGCTTAGTAGCCTGAGGGGTCCTTGGGCTGAAAGGTTACTCGCTTCCTCCCGGCCCTCCTAGCCTCCCCCCCCAATATTTACCTTAAAACCTGCTGGTCCGCTTGGCTGGGGGTGGGGGGGAGGGGCTGCTGTTGTTTCAGTGGGGCTGGGCTGGAAACTCCCCTGGCTTTCAGTACACCCGCTTGGGGTGTTTTCCCTCTCCTTGGCTGTAAACCTTCCCTTCCGTCCCTTGGAACACTGTCCAAAAGCCAATGTCCCTCCCCCTCTGTCTGAGGACAGAGAGGGGCCTCCCTGGGCCCAGAGGTGGTAGTGGGGGCCCTGAGGCAGGGCCAGTCCTTTCTCCAACCTCTCCCGGCCTGCCTGGTAGTGACAGGTGGGGGAGTGAGGGGAATGGGGGGTTCGGGGTAGGGAAGAGTCATTCCTTTACTTGGGCTGGGCTGTGGCTTCAGGGACTCCCCCATACCCCATTCTCACTGGGCTTTACAAGATGCAGCCATCGCCATTGCATCCTTCCATCAATCTCCCTGCGCCTTCAAACCTTCTTTACCCCTCCTTAGAGCAACTGGGGCACTTAGCCGGGCCTGGGATCCTCAGCCCCATCCCCTCCCCCCCTTCTCTCTATGCCCCCCAAGTAGACACCCCCCCCCTCCTGGTGTGGAAAAGCCTGGGCCCTGAGGCATTGGCCAGGGAGGTTGGGGGCGGGGAGCTGGGGGCTTGAGTCCCTCCCCTTTGGGATACCCCTCCCCCGCTCATTCCTCTGCCCTGAGTCAGGCGGGTGCTTGGGGCGCTCCCTCCTGCCCCGCCCCTGCCCCTGCCCCTTGTACAGGAACGGGGCAGGTTGAGACATCACCCTCCAGAGGATCTTTCCCACATCATAGAGTGGCAGAGCTGGAAGGAACTGCAGCCCTGGAAAGGACCTTGGACCATGAAGGGCTCTGTTCTGAGTCATGGCCTTGGGGGTCTCCTACCCCGACTCCGAAACAGAAGCGTCTCTCCCAAGTTTACACAGCCCTTTATTGAGCTTCAGGACTTTAAACTTCTATCTTTGGAACTCCCTGTTCTAGACTCTTCGTCCGTCCAGGCAGCGGGCATAATGTACAGTGTTGGACTTGAAGTCAGGAAAACCTGGGTTCAAATCCTGCCTCTCACAATGAATAGTCTTGTGACTAGGAAGCAGTCACTTAACCTCACTCAGCATCAGTTTTCTTGTCTATAGGGTGGGGATAATGCCATCTGTCACATGGATCTCACAGGATGACCTTAGACATGTCATTGGTTATTATCACTACTCACTTTCTATGACATCGGGCTATCTGGGGGCAGGGTTTGATTGAGGTCTCCTTTTCCTCTTTCCCTTCCTCGGCCCCTGGGCTGGGTGGTGGGGGTGGTATTGGACAGCCCTCTCAGGCCCGTGTACAGTGTTCCAGGTATGGAGTCCAGACAGAGTCCAGCAGGCTTGGGAGTGGTTCCCTATTCCTTCCCCTTGACCTTCTGCTTGCACCTAGGCCCTTTGGAGGCCTGCTTCCACCTAGAGCTGCTTATGTGTAGGTAAGGAGGGAGTGGCTGCCTGGAGGATGAGGAGGTCCTTCAGCTTCTGGTCTCAGGACTCAAAACCAGCTGTTCTCAAAGCCCAGGCTTGGGGACTTGGCTTCAGTGATGTGCGGCTGTTGTGCACCTGGCACCCTCATCCCTAGGGGTATCCAGTCTGTTGCTTCCTCCCTCTAGGCTGCTTTTGCGCAGCCCCCTCCCATCTCCTGCCTGTTTCTCCTAGACCTGGTGGTGGCTGTTTTTCTTCTGGGTCAGGGCTGGGAAAGAGACTGACCTCCTTTCTGTTCTAGAGGGGGTGAGGATCTGCCCAACTTCCCCACCCAGTGTTTGAGTCTGGGTTCCCAGGGCCTCCCTTCTGTAGCAGAGCTCATTCTCCCCCCAACCAGTAGAATCCTATTGTCCCTGAGGTAACCAAAGGAATTTTAGATTTTGGCTTGGGACCCAAGTTTTTGCCTGTTTGGAGGAGGAGCTGTCCCTGTCCCAAAGCAGCCTCTGCTCTGGAGTGGGGGGAGGAGGGAAGGAGGGACACACAGACCCCCTCCTCCCTCCAGGGAGACAGGGACCTACACTTTAATTAATTAAATTTTTTTTGGCAGGTCAATGAGGGTTAAGTGACTTGCCCAGGGTCACACAGCTAGTGTCAAGTGTCTGAGGTCGGATTTGAACTCAGGTACTCCTGAATCCAGGGCCGGTGCTTTACCACTGTACCATCTACCTGCCCCTGGGACCTGCACTTAAAAAAAGCCACTCAAAGAAAACCAGCAGCAGAATCCCACAAAGAAATATAGCAGCAAATGGGTGCGGTGTTATCTGGCAGATGAAATCCATAGAGCCATAGAGCCAGTTTTCTTTCCCACACACCTCACTCATGCTACTGCACATCTGCAGGGAAGTTGATTCTCTCCTCAGGCTTCCTGGCCCCAGCTCTCCTGGGGCTGTGGCAAGGCATGACAAAGGGGACGTGTCACTGAAGGTGGGGCTAATGGAAGCCAGACTCAACACTGGGAGTTGTTGAATAGGGGAACTGGAGCTCAGGAGGTGGGGGGGGAGGAGAGGGAGGAATTGGAGCCTGAAGAACCCCTACTCCCACACCCCCCAAATGGCTGGTGAAGTAAAGGCTGGACATAGACCTGACTAATTATAATCCTAGTTCTCTGTCTTCTCTACAAATGGTAGCTCCTTTGAGGAAGGAAGGAGCAGAATGACTCTGATTCCACCCCCACCCCGCCCCACTTTGGGCTCTCCGCCAGTGCCCGAGATGCCATGTGTCTGTGGGCGGTGTTATGGTGTGTGTGTGTGTGTGTGTGTGTGTGTTTGCACGCACGCGCTCGCGAGTGTGTGTGCGCGCACTCGCCTGTGTGGTGTTAGGGAAGTGTGTGGGAGTACAGGTGTGTTCATGGGAAGTGGGTGATAAATTTGTATGCTTAGCAATTGGGGTGGGGGGGCGGTGTGTGGTAGTGTCAGGGTAGTTTATCAGGAAGGGTCCTGGATTTAGTCAGAGGACCTGCTTCCAGTTTTGGGCCTGACACTCACTACCTGTATGGCCTTAAAGGGGAAATCATATCTCTCCAGGTGGGTTTCTTTAGTAAAATTTTGGGAGGAGGATTGGATGCCCTCTGAGGTCCCTTCTACCCACATATCTGTGCTCCTGTACATGTGTGAAGAGTATGTGTGTGTGGGGAGGGATTGAGGGTGGTTCGTGTGTCTGGGGGGGGGGCAGGTAGGAAGGAAATGGTATATGAATGTCTGTATGTGTGTATGTTTGTATCTATGTGAGAACAATGGGCAGGGACATGTGGCTTGTATGGGTACATGCATGTGTGGAAAGGTGAACAGTATGTGTGAGAGGACACATGCATAAGGCGGTATGTATGCGGATATGTGTATATCTATCTGTATATGTGCAGTATGGGGGCGTATATATGCCATCTATACGGAGGGAAACTTCTCTGGTTAATATGTCGCTGCTTGTGCGAGTGGGTCTGGAGAAATGACATTTTGGGGAAAAAGTTCTTAATTTGAAATCAGGGCCTGAATTAGTAGCTGTGTGACCCTGAACAAGTCACTTAACCACTCTGTGCCTTAGTGTCTTTATCTACAAAATGAGGAAGTTGGACTCTATGGCTTCTTAAGGTCCCTTCCAGTTCACCCAGAACATTCTTTTTTAAATCATGAAAGTATTTTTTTATTATTTTCTAGTTACATGTAAAGATAGTTTTCAACATTTGTTTTCATACGATTTTTAGTTCCAAATTTTTTTTCCCTCCCCAAGACAGCAAGCAATCTGATATAGGTTATATATGTACAATCACATTAAACCTATTTCTGCATTAGTCGTGTTGTGAAAGAAGAATCAGAACAAAAGGGGAAAATCTCAAAAAACAAAAAAACAAAAAGAAAAATAGGAACAGTAGGATTCAATCTGCATCCAGATTCCACAGTTCTTTTTTCTGGATGTGGAGAGCATTTTCCATCATGAGTCCTCTGGAATTGTCTTGGATCATTGAGAAGAGCTAAGTCTATCACGCTTGATCATCACACAACATTGCTGTTACTGTGTACAGTGTTCTCCTGGTTCTGCTCACTTTACTCACTTAAGTCTTTCCAGATTTTTCTGGAATCTGCCTGCTTATCATTTCTTATGGCACAATAGTGTTCCATTACATTCATATGCCACACCTTGTTCAGCCATTCCCCAGTTGATGGGCATCCCCCTCAATTTCCAATTCTTTGCCACACCCAGAACATTCTTTGTTGTTGTTGTTGTTGGGTTTTTTTGGGGGGGGCAATGAGGGTTAAATCACTTGCCCAGGGTCACACAGCTAGTAAGTGTCAAGTGTCTGAGGCCGGATTTGAACTCAGGTCCTCCTGAATCCAGGGCCGGTACTTTATTCATTGTGCCACCTAGCTGCCCCTCAGAGCATTCTTAATTGCCTTTATATAAGTGCCTTGGTTCAGGTGTGCATGCATTTATTCACCATGCATTTATTAGGGGTCTAGTGTGTGCCAGGCACTGGGGTTACAAAGATAACAGTTAAAAACAGCCCTTCCTTAGGGCAGCTAGGTGGCGCAGTGGATAAAGTATCAGCTTTGGGTTCAGGAGTTCAAATCAGGCCTCAGACACTTGACACTAGCTGTGTGACCCTGGGCAAGTTACTTAACCTTCATTGCCCCGCAAAAACAAACCCCAGCCCTTCCGTCAAGGAGCTTACATTCTTCTGAGGGTACAACTTACTTAAACAGATAAAGTGGTATTTCCTTATAGATACTGTACTACTTACTATATCTGTTCTACAGATCCTGTAGTGGATGGAACACTGAGCCTGGAGTCAGGAAGACCTGAGTTCAGATCCTCCCTCTGCCGCTCGCTACCTGTGTGACCTTGAGCCATTTAATCTTTGCTCTGCAGCTTCAACTGTAAAATGAGGGGGTGGGATTGGAGCTTCAGGTTCTCTTCCAGCTCTAACCTGTGACCCTATGTAGGCCAGTGTGACTGGAACTTCAGAGTATGTGATGTTATCATGCAGTAAACCTGGAAAAGTTGGTTCTGAAGAGCTTTTGTTGGCAAACCCAAGATTTCCTCTTTTCTTTTTTCTTTTTTTCTTTTTTCTTTCTTTTCTTTTTTCTTTTTTTCGGGGGTTGGAGGGATCGGCAATGAGGGTTAAGTGACTTGCCCAGGGTCACACAACTAGTAAGTGTCAAGTGTCTGAGGTCAGATTTGAACTCAGGTCCTCTTGAATCCAGGGCCGGTGTTTTATCCACTGCGCCACCTAGCTGCCCTAAGATTTCCTCTTTTCCCTTGGAGGCAAGAAGGGCCTGTCAGAGCTGGTGTTAGTTAGGAGAGTTGTGTGGATAAGTGGGAGGGAAGAGAAGCCAGGATCAGGGAGGGCCACAAGGGGACTGTTGGAGGGCTAGGTGAGAGGGGTCCTGGGCCTGAACTGGCTAGGCTGGGGATCCTCAGTGGAGATGAGGCCAGAGAGCAAAAAGAGCATCAATTTAGGGCTGGAATGGACCTTAGAGAGGCTCTAGCCCAGCTCCCTCAGATCAGACAAGATAACACACTTTGTAAATGTTCGCTGTAGTTATTGGGTTATTATTTACTGCTGTGATTGTTGTGACTCTGTGTCTTCCCAGGCTGGAGAGTTCCCTATGGGCAGATCCAGGGCTGCATAACTCTCTACCCTCCTTTACCTGCAGCACTAACTCAGTGGTAGACAGTGTTCATGTCTGCATTGTTGGCTGGCTCTCCTCTGCCCTCAATACCTCCCCCCACCCTGCTCGCCATGAATCCCTTTTCCACAAGGTGGGCCGCCCTGCCCTGGCTCCGAGAGGCCAGCTTTTGGAGTGTGCCCAATAGGGTAATAACCCTGAATTCCATTTCCACAATGATGATGTCCTCACAATAACCATATAAAGTTGGTGAAAATATCCTCGTTTAAGATGTGAGGAAACCAAGGCTCCAGAGAGGGGGCTAACTTCTGGGGGGCACCCACTTAAGAAGTAGGGAATCCTGGTTTGTACTCCCAGGCCAGCACTATGCTGTGCCCTGGCATGCTTGTCCCTGCAGGTTATGTATGCCCAGGAGAGCCGGGCTCTTCCAGCAGACTCTAGCACCTCAGCGGAGCCAGCCCCCCTGGTGGGAGCCTGGCCGGCAAACCAGCCCCTAGCCAGAGCAGCATGTAGATAATCATAGCAGCCTCCTGACCTGGGCTTTTCCTTTTCTCTCACAGGACTGGGCTGAGTTCAGGATGATTCAGTGGCTGAGGCCTTTAAAATGAGGTCCCTCCTGTCCCAAGCCCTGACCTCACCTCTGGCCACCTGCTCCTTTCCTGGGAGAACTGCTCTGGACCAGGGTCTTGGATCCTGTGGGAAGGGCTAGAGCCAAGATCAAGGCAGGCAATAGCCCTGGTGTCTTCACTTTGGGTAGACCTGGTACAGAGTGTTGTGTTCATTTCTGGGCATTTTAGGAAGGGCATTGTCAGGCTGGAATGCCTTCAAAGGATGATGAGACCATATTTTGAGAACAAGTTGAAAAAACTGGGAATTTTTAGCTTGGAGAAGAGAAAGCTTGGGGGTGGTAGGGAGGAGAATGCTAGCTCTCTTTAAATAGTTGAAGGGTAATCCTATGGAAGAAGAATTAGATTTTCTCTCCTTGGCTCAAGAGGGGCCTAGAAGCAATAGGTAGACATTGCAGAGGGAGATTTTGGATGGATGCAAGGAAGAGATTTCTAACCATTAGACCTGTCCCAAATTGGAATCAACTCCATGGATGCAACAGTAAATCAAGGGTGTTCCCAAAGTCTTAGACCCTTTAGGGATACCCTGTATTTACTGAACAGTTATTGTTTTTAGGTTGGGCATTGAGGGTTAAGTGACTTGCCCAAGGTCACACAGCTAGTAAGAGTCAAGTGAATGAGGCCAAATTTGAACTCAGGTTCTCCTGACTCCAGGACCAGTGCTCTATCCACTGAGCCACCTAACTGCCCCTACTGAACGGTTATGAAGCACCTACTAGGTACAGGCACTGTGTTGGGTGTACACAGAAAAGGATCTGGGATTTTACCAACTCAGATAATTCTAGGTGTGGGAACTCCCTCCACCAGCTTTTTACCAATACTGATAACAAGCCATCTATGACTGATGGGTCTGAGGCACATTGAGGTTGGAGTGGTGTACCCAGAATCACAAAGGTAGCAAGTCAAAAGAGGCAAGATTTGAACCTTCCCGAATCCAAGCCCAGTTCCCTTATCTTTTGTGCCAGCTGCTTCTAGGTGCTAGGGATTCAAACAACTGAGCATCCAGCATGTACAGACAGATGGGGCACGATGCCCGATAATTGGAGGAGGGAAAGAACAATAGCACCTGGCGGGGAGATCAGGGAAAGCTTCAGAGAAGAGGTGGCTCCTATGCTGAACCTTGAGGGGAGATTAAAGAATGTTATGAGGGAGTTGAATTGAGTGCATTATAAGTATGGAGGATAATAGCTAGTCCAATTTGGTTGTCAGTCCCTCAGTCAGGCACCTAGCATGTGCCAAGCGCTGTGTAAGTGCTGGGGAATACAAATAACAAACATGAAAGATGGTCCCTGCTCTCAAGGAGCTTACAGTCTAATGTGGGAAGGCTGCACACAAGAGAAAGCTGAAAAGTGGGGCGGGGGAAGGGTAGGTAGCCAGCTGGGCTGCTGGGAAATGAGGAGGTGTGGGTCCCTCCTTAAATGTAGGTTTCAGAGTTAGTGGCTTTGCCCTACAATCAGAGAGGCAGAGGGTACCACTGATGAAGTGGGAGTACAAAGGCTTATTGGATCTTGCAGGATGATGAGATTTCCATGGCTGGAACATAGAAGCCATGGGGGGAGTGGTGGGGAGAGTGATAAGATAAGCCTGAAAAGGGAGCAGCTAGGTGGCGACGTGGATATAGCGCTGGCCCTGGAGTCAGGAGTACCTGAGCTCAAATCCGGCCTCAGACACTTAACACTTACTAGCTGTGTGACCCTGGGCAAGTCACTTAACCCCAATTGCCTCACTAAAAAAAAAAAAAAAAGCCTGAAAAGGTCAGTTGGAACCAGAATATGGAAGGCCTTAAATAGGAGGCTGAATTTGTAATTTAACATAGAGATAATAGGGAGCCATTGAAGATTCTTTTGAAGGAGAGAGATCAGTTGGGAAGCTGTTGCAGTCAGGAAATGATGAAGGCCCTTTAATTAGAGGGAATGGGGTACAGGATGGTTTTGAAGTGGAATTGGGATTTGGCAGCTGATTGGTTTGGGGAGGTAGAGAGTGGTGGAACTCTTAGAGGTTATGAAGTTGGATGGTTTGGGAGGTGCTGGTGCCTTCAACTGAAATAAGGCTATTTGTTGGAAGACAATTTAAAGTAGAGGATCATAAATCTAAATGGGATTTCAGAAGTCATCCAGTCCAACTCCTTATTTGATAGGGAGGAAAAGTGACTTGCCCAAGGTCACAGAGGCCTTTATCAGTGGCAGAATTTGAGCCCAGATCCCCTGACTCCAGAACCAGGGCTCTTTCCACTTTACCATACCTCCAGGTTTGGGGTTTGACTTTCATCAGGAGGAGAGATGACCCCCGGATTTCTGTGAGTCTACAACCTTTGTGACCTTTGGGGAAGTCCCTTCTGAAGCTCTGGGCTTCAGTGGCCTCTTTTGTAAAACCCAGCCCAGCCCAAAGGACTGGAATAAATTGAGTTCCGAGCTCCCTTCTAGCACTACTATCCTGGGATTCTCTGACCTGCTTTGAATTCCATCTCTGCTATTCACTAGCTGTGTGACCTTGGACAAGCCCATGGCCCTTTCTGGGCCTCGGTTTCCCCTTTTGTAAAAATGAGGAGAGAGTTAGGTAGACAAACCTCTCTGAGACGCCTTTCTTGTCAAATCCTCCAGTCTTTTTATTTTTTTGCTCTGGGGTGAAGGCCGAGGGTACTCCAATCTGTCACCCCCTCTGCCCCCAGGCATCCGTTTTGCTCTAGTTTTTGAGGCTGGGAGGCCTGGGGTCCAGCCGCCCGGCTGGAGCACCCAAGGGGAGAGAGGAGGGGGCGGGAGCCAATGGTGCAGTGGCGGCCGGCCAGCCCCTCCCCCGGCCCTAGAGTCGCCGCCCTCCCTCCTTTCCGAGCTGGCGCAGTTTCCCGTCTCCAGTCCTCGCCAAAGCCTGGACGGAGGCGGAGCAGCTCCAACAGGCAAGGGCGGGCCCCAGAGCCTTCGGGGACCCAGGGCTCGGGGTCCCCTCAGCCGCCGCCACCATGGTTGTGTTTATGGGCCGGCACCTCCCCTCGCTCCTCGGGCTCTTTAAGAAAAGGGGTGAGTGAGTGAGTGGGGAGCAGCCTGCGTGGGGTGGGGCGAGCATCCTCTAGCATCCCTGCCCCGCCCTGGGGAGCTCTCCAAGCACTCTGTATGGGGCTAAGCTGCTGGCTCTCTCTGGGATTCCTGCCTTCCTGGAGAAAGTGTAGGATTCTCTGGGCATTTGAATGGGGGTGGGGCTTTAGTCCTTTAGCATCCTTGTGGCTCTCCCTGAGCCTGGGGAATCTCCAAGCTCTTCAAAGGGGAGGGGAGGTGCCCCTCTGACTCCCCCCCCCCCACCTGGGGCAGATTCTGGGCATAGTGGCCAGAAGGTCAGGAGAAGGTGATGTGATGATGAGGAGGGGATGTGGGGCCCACTGGCTTTCTCCCATCCCCCATATTCTAGAGGTGAAAGCAGGAGGGATGGTCTTTTTCCTTTTCCTCCTGTATCAGCCCCTGAGAGTTCCTTTTGTCTGGCCACCGCCCCATGGGGGGGGGTGAAGGTTGATGTTTGCAGACTGGGCTGGGTGTGTGAGTGTAGGGCATCGTAGCTATCTGTGTGATTGTGGTTGGGAATATCTATGGATGTGTGTATGTGCAGGTACATCTGGGCCAGGAAGGGAGAGCTGGGAAGTCAGAAACAGACCCGTCACTCTCCCCATCCCCCCAAGAAATCTTGTAAGCCTCTGTCCTGCCTCCCTCAGTGTCCTCAAGGCCTGCCTGTCTGATCTCCTGCCTGCTGCCCCTCCAGGGTTTATCTCTAGCTACCGTCCATTTTCTGCAGGGCACTTCTCTCCCCCCTGGGGTCTTTCTTGGGCCTTTGGGCCTCTACTGGGTTGGTTTTCCTAGCTTTGAGCAACAAGCCTTGGCACAGTCTGAAACTCAGATTTGAGGCCTCTGGGAACAGGGAGGCCTAAATTTCAGAACCGACATTGGTTGAATCTGAGTTAGGGATGCAGTGAGACCCTGGAATTCGCTAAAAGGTATCTGGGAAGCCGGTCCAACGAAAGAGCTCTTGACTATGGAGTCAGGAGACCTGGGTTTCAAGTCCTGCCACTAATTTCCTATGTGACCTTGGGAAAGGCCCTTCTTTTCTCTCTGGGCCTCAGGTTTTTCCTTACTTGTCATGGTGAATATAGAATTTGGCTTGGAATGAAGAAGACTTGGGTTCAGATGCAGTTACTTGACATGATAGAAAGGACCTGGGTTTGAATCTTAGCTCTAACTTATTTACCGTTGTGACCTTGGGCAAAATACTTCTCCTCTCTGGGCTTCAGTTTCATCTTCTGTAAAACGAGAGGGTTGTGATAATCTCTAGAATTCTGTTTAGCTCTGAGTCTAGTAGGGTCCTTATGATATTATGACCTCGTGACCCTGGGAAAGCAACTTAGCCTGTATCTCTGTGCCTCTCATATTGCCCTAGAGATTATCTATGATGGAGTTATTTTAGGGAAGGTTGGAGGGAGTACCAAGTTATTCATCTCTGGGGCTCAGGCACTGTTTTACCTGTTGACTCAGTGAGATTGAATGGAATTGTGGGAAGTAGAATGGAGAACCTGGAGTTCCCCATTACAGTTGGGGTGAGTGTGGGGGGGGGTGAAGTAGGTAAACTTCAGAAGATCATCTTGGAGAGTCAGGGTGGAAGCTGTGACTCTACCTTTCTGGTAGAGAGTGAAGGAATCTCTGAGCATTTTTTTTTTAGTGAGGCAATTGGGGTTAAGTGACTTGCCCAGGGTGACACAGCTTATAAGTGTTAAGTGTCTGAGGCCGGATTTGAACTCAGGTCCTCCTGACTCCAGGGCCGGTGCTCTATCCACTGCGCCACCTAGCTGCCCCTATCTCTGAGCATTTTAATGGGAGTGGGTAGGGTTAGACTAGGTCCTTTAGCCTCCTTCTCCCTCCCAGTGAGCCTGGGGATCTCCAAGCATTTCAAATAGGGGGTTGATCATCAATGGCCTGCCCAGTGAGCCTGGGGGTGGCCATCAGTGTCCAGCCTAGTGACCAGGTCCTCTCCTCCTCAGGGTGGGGGGCTCCCCTTTAAATAGTCCTTTGTAAGGTACAGAAAGGTTTAGCCAAGGTCATATGACCCATGTCCCCCTTGTTGCTTATGTTGTATATTCTGTTTAAAGGGGCAGAGGCCACTTCACTTGACAGAGTGGACTGTGTCAGCACTCTGTAGGCCCTCCCCATCCCCCCCAGAGGAGGAGTCTGTAATAGGATCTCTTGTAAGGGAGCCAGCCTCATCCCGGGGATCTTTCTGGGCGTGAGAGAGTGACAGTCTGCTGCGGGAGTAAAGAAAAGTGGGGCTCTGAACCCTGTCCCTAATAACCATCTCCTTCCTTCTCCCCCTCCATTGCCACATAAGTCAATGCAGGACTGAAAGGGAACATCGAGCAAGCTCCGACCGTGTGTCCCAGGGCCCTTTACAGAGCACCGAGCCCCAGTACCGTAGAGGTCACGGGGTGGTAGGGGCTAGGGCACAAAGAAAGAGAGTGCAGTGATACACAGTATTATGTGACCAAATGCCTTAGAGAAAGGTAGCATGGGGCAGTGGATAGAGAGCCAGTCTCGTACTCAGAAAAGCCTGGGTGCCAGGGTGATATATCGGCTCTGGGAGACAGGGCAAGACAGCGACACTTTCAGTGGCCCAGCAACCCTCTGAGACTCTCAGCGGTAAAGAAGGTGCCCATCCCAGTTGGGAGAGGATATTCCGCATCAGGGCCCCCCTCTGCTAATGAGATCACAGGTTTGGTTTTTAAAAAGTGTGGTAGAAAGATCCAAAACAAAGTGCAGGGTGAGGCCTGAGGGGAAAGGCTTCTTAGAGATAGTAGCATTTGAATTGGGTTGTGAAGGAAGGAAGGAGCACTCCGTGTGTGCCAGGTACTGTGCTCCTCTCTCATCTGATTTTCACAACAGCTCTTTGGAGTGGGTGCTGTTGTTATTCTCATTTTACAGTTGAGGAAACTGAGGCAGATGGGTTAAGTGACTTGCCCAGGGTCCCTCAGCTAGTAAGTGTCTGAGGCTGGATCTGAACTCAGGTCATCTTGATTCCTGACTTGAGGTGCAGAGCTCTATCCATTGTATCCCCTAGCTACTTCTCCAAAAGATGGGAGGAATTTACTACTCCCATTAGAATGTAAGTTCTTCTCTTTTTTTCTTAACTTCAGCCTTGGCATAGTGTCTGGCGCATACTAAGTGCTTAATAAATGCTTGTTTCCTTCTTTCCTTCCTCCCTCCCTCCCTTCCTCCCTTCCTTCCTTTCTTCCTCCTTTCCTTTCTTCCCTTCCTTCCTTCCTCCTTTCTTTCCTTTCCTTTCCTTTCCTTTCCTTTCCTTTCCTTTCCTTTCCTTTCCTTTCCTTTCCTTTCCTTTCCTTTCCTTTCCTTTCCTTTCCTTTCCTTTCCTTTCCTTTCCTTTCCTTTCCTTTCCTTTCCTTTCCTTTCCTTTCCTTTCCTTTCCTTTCCTTTCCTTTCCTTTCCTTTCCTTTCCTTCCTTCCTCCCTCCCTCCCTTCCCTCCTTTCCTCCCTCCCTCCCTTCCCTCCTTTCCTTCCTCCCTCCTTTCCTCCCTCCTTCCCTTCCTCCCTCCCCTCCCCTCCCCTCCCCTCCCTCCTCCCCTCCCCTCCCCTCCCCTCCCCTCCTCTCCTTCCTTTCTTTCTAGGCACTGTGCTCATTGCTGGGGACACAAAGAAAGGCAAAAGCTAGTGCCTGCTCCCTGAGCACACAGTGAGAGGGGAGGGAGGGGGAGTGGGAGGGTGGGGCAGCTTTCCCTTGACCATGGGGAGTCCAAGGACCTGGCTGCAGAGCCGCACTTTGTTCCTTCCCTCCCATCCATCCTTGGCTAAGTCCTTTACCGCCTCACTTGCCTCCTCTGTAAAAGGAGAAATGAACCAGACAGTGAGAGGGAGCCTCATAGGACATTGGAAAGAAGACCATTTCTAGCCAGACGGTCTGGGGTTGAGTCACTTCCTCTCCCTGGCCTCAGTTTCTTCATCTGTAAGATGAGAGGGTTGGAGTGGATGACCTCTGAGGTCCCTTCCAGCTCCAGCTCTGTGACCTGAGACTTTCTTCTTCCCCTGTCCGCAGGCTCGAGCAAAGCAGACAACAAGCAGCTGCCGTCGGATGACCACCAAGACAATGTCTTCTTCCCCAGCAGCCGACCCCCTCACCTGGAGGAGCTGCACTTTCAGGCCCAAGAAGGACTGCGATCCCTGCAGCACCAAGGTGCCAGTGCCCCCCAGGCAGCTGAGCCCCTTCTGTCCCAGCCCTGGGGGCACTGTTAGCATAGAAGAGAAGCACACACCAGTGCAGACAGCGAGATGATTCACTATCTGACATGCGAAGTGCATAAGCAAGCATTCTGGGAAGTCTGAGGGAGCTTCTTGGAAGAGGTGGCGTTTGAGGTGGACTGCAGAGGATGGTTAGAGGGTGTGAGAAGATGTGTCTCAGGTCCAAGGCTGATTCCTCTGGACCTTAGTTTCTTCATCTGCAAAAGGAGCAAGTGGAACCAGATGAGCTCTTGGGCCTCCTTTTCATTTTTTTTTTTTTTTTTGCGGGGCAATGGGGGTTAAGTGACTTGCCCAGGGTCACACAGCTAGTAAGTGTTAAATGTCTGAGGCTGGATTTGAACTCAGGTCCTCCTGACTCCAGGGCTGGTGCTCTATCCACTGTGCCACCTAGCTGCCCCCCTCCTTTCCATTTTAGGCCCTGTGATTCCCCAGGCTTTTTGGGTACTGTGTGACGCTGGGGCATCCTGGGGCTGGAGGCCATGAGGGCAGGATTAGGAGGATGCTAGGGCTGCCACCTCCTCTTTTCCACCTCTGACCACAAGGTCCCTGAGTTAGAGGCTGGAGTTCAGGATAGTTTCTCTCTTTCCATCTTTCAGAAAAACAGAAGCAGAACAAGGATTGCTGGGACCATGGAGATAATCAGAGCATCAAGGTGAGAGGCTGCTGTCCTGGCCTGCATTCCCTCACTTCTCCCCGGAGCTTCCCAGGTTCCCTCAGGGACCGTGCCTGAGGAAGAAGCAGCACGTTAGAGGGCAGACAGCAGTGGGTTTAGCATTAGAGGGTCTGGCCCACATTGAAACTCTGCTGTTTATCTCTGGTCCTCTCTTGCCCAATCTTCAGTCAGGGAATGGGACTGTGGGTTCATTCTGTCAGTACCGTGAATCCTGAAGGAGCAGAGGCTGGCATGCCCCTGGCCCATCCCTGAGCCTGCTCTCTCTCTCTCTCTCTCTCTCTCTCTCTCTCTCTCTCTGTCCCCACAGTCATCCCAGATGGGCACCGAGGAGCAGGACAATATTTCCTTCTGTAGTCAGAGCACCACATCCACCATGGAGAGCTCCGCCGCCGAGGATGCCATGTCCATCCGCTCTGAGATGATCCAGCGCAAAGGTGCCTAGCTGGGGACCGGGCAGGGGTCTCGCCAGCCGCCACACCTCCTCCCTGTGCGTGTCCATTAACCCTTTCATCGTGCCTCATTAACTCCCTCCCTTGCAGGCTCCACCTTCCGACCTCATGACTCATTCCCCTCCAAATCAGGGAAATCTGGCCGGAGAAGGCGAGAAAGGCGGAGCACGGTGCTGGGGCTCCCACAGCACGTCCAGAAAGAGCTGGGTGAGCTGTCGCCCGGGTGGGGAGGAGGAGGAGGAGGAGGAAAGTGGAGCCGGTCTGGAGAATAAGTGGCTCAGGCTCTCCTGCAGGAGTCTTGCGAGAGTTCAGGCAGCTGTTGCCTGGTACAGATGAGAGGGGCTGGGGGGAGCAACTTGTTCAGGCGTCACACTGCTAAGCAGTGTCAGGGCTGGATCTCTTCTGACCCCGGATCTGGTGGTGTTTTCGTTGTCCTCCACTTGGTCTATGTAGGGGAGAAGCTCTAACTCACTGACTGGTTCCTCTCCTCTTCTTGTCCACTTCTAGGTCTAAGGAATGGGCATGACCTGCCCGGCATGGCCAGGCCTCCTGCTCGCCTTACCAATGGTCATGGTGCAGCAGGGGGAGTGGTCCACATCCCCACAGTGGATGGGCAGCTGGCGGTCCCTGGGAGTGATGTTCCTGGGGTTCGAGTGTCACTGGTCAGGCTGGAAGCAGGGTCTGGGGATGAGGCTGCCTTACAACGCCACATCGATCGTGTCTACCAAGATGACAGCCTTCTTGGCCGAAGGACAGGGGCTCGGCTGTCCCCCCTGGTCCGACCCAAGTCACTGGCCGTGCCGGGGATGACCGGTGGGGCGGGATCCCCAGAGCCGCTCAGCCCGGCCATGTCCATCTCACCCCAGGCCACCTACCTCTCCAAGATCATCCCGAATGCAGTCTTGCCACCAACTGTGGATGTAGTGGCCCTGAGCCGCTGCAGCGTCCGCACCCTGAGCCGCTGCAGCCTCATGTCAGCCAGCCCAGCCTCTGTTCGCTCCCTGGGGCGCTTCTCCTCCTCCTCTTCTTCCTGCCGACCCCGAAGCCGCCATGCCTCTTCCTCCAGTGACAACTGGAGCCACTCACAGTCCACAGAAACAATCGTGTCGGACGGATCTACGCTGTCATCCCAGGGGGGCTCGGAAGAGCGAGTGGACGGGCTGCCGGGCCATGAGGAGGGCAGTGCCCCCCGCCGAGAGAGCCCCCGCAGTCCAGCAGGTAGCGGGGCCTCTGTGGCCACAGGCAGTGGGCAGGCTTCGCCCAGCGTGGGCAGCAGCAAGGCCGATGGCTCAGACACCATCAGCATTCAGAGTGGACACTCGTCTGTCAGGAGCGTGTCTCTGCGGAAGCTCAAACGTGCTCCGGCACCCCCCCGCCGGACCTATTCCCTTCACCAGCGAGGTTCAGCCGATGGGGCCCCCGGGCTGCCCCCCAAGCCGGAACGAAAGCAGCCACAGCTCCCTGCTGCTGGGGAGCCCGAGGAGGCGGCCCCTGGAGTGCAGGTCCCAGCTCTGTCTCCCAGCACCTCGCAGCGCCTAGTGGGCTCCCCTGAGCGTACACTCTCCCCGTCAAGTGGCTATTCTAGCCAGAGTGGCACCCCTACACTGCCTCCCAAGGGGCTGGTGGGGCCCCCTGCCTCCCCAGGCAAGCGATCCCCAAGGCCTCTAAAGCCTGATCGAGTTTGCTCTCTGAGGTCCCCTGGGGCCTCAGTGTCTTCCTCACTCACCTCCCTCTGTTCCTCTGTTTCATCCTGTGACCCAGCTCTTGTAGATAAGGGTGTCCCTGTGCAGCCTCCAGATGCTCCCTTGCCCCTAACCAACCCGGCTGACAGATTTGTCATTCCCCCTCACCCTAAAGTCCCGGCCCCTTTCTCTCCACCACCCTCAAAACCCAAGCCCCCCACTCCAACTGCACCTGCAGCTACCCCTAACTCCAATTCTAATTCTGCTCCTTCTCCTATCCAGGGGTCCATGACCCCTGGGAAATCTAAGCAGGAATCTTCTACACCCCCCAAGGGTGGATCTCCTCCCCCTTCCCCTCCTCCATCTTATCACCCACCCCCACCACCTGCTAAGAAAGTGGAGGCAGTTGCCGAGGCCCCACCCTCAGCACCTCTGAATTCTGATGGGGAGGCCTTCCAGGACCCCAGCTGGCCACCCCCGCCTCCCCCTGCTCCAGAGGAACACGACCTGTCCATGGCTGATTTCCCCCCACCAGATGAGGCCTTCTTCTCGCCTGCTAGGCCAGAGTCCCCAGCTCCAACTATGGCCTCGCCCCCTGCCCCCACCGAGCCTCTTGGCCCAGCCCAGGCCTCTCCTGCACCTCCAGAGTCTCCTCCTCAGTCTGTGGCCAAGCCTGAGATGCAGGCCTCCAGCTCCTTCTTGGCCACCATCTCACAAAGCCAACCCCAGTCTGAGTCCCAGCCTACACCTGAACCCCCACCCGTGGCTCCACCCTTGCCAGCCCCCGTCCTTCAACCTAGTTCTGGGAAGCTGTCCGAGCCAGTCAAGGAGCCCTTGGGGCGTAGTAAGAGCATCCCTGCGCCCAAGGAAGATGCCAGCCTCCCTATTGTCACGCCCTCCTTGTTGCAGATGGTGCGGTTACGCTCCGTTGCTCCCCCGGCTCTTCCAGCCTCCGAGGTCCCAGCTGCCCCTGCCCCTGCCCCTGCCCCTGCCCCCGCCCCGCAGAAACCACTGCGGAAGGCACTGTCTGTGAGGGGTGGCCAGGCACCTGGGCCCTCCACTGGGCTTCACGCAGCCATGCGCCTCAAGGTCTCCAGCCTGGCCTCCACAGAAGCCCCCCTCAGTCCTCAACCCAATGGCCCGCCCGAGCCAGAGGCCTCGTCACCACGGCCACAGTCCCCCGCCTCTCCCGCCTCCACCGCCAGCTTCATCTTCTCCAAGGGTGCCAAGAAGCTGCAGCTGGAGCGCCCCGTCTCTCCTGAGGCCCAGGCTGACCTGCAGCGGAACCTGGTGGCTGAACTCCGGACCTTGTCTGAACATCGGGGGCCGCAGGTCCAGAGGAAACCCAGCAAGTCTGCCCCGCCTGTGGCCCGCAAGCCGGCACTGGGGTTTTCCCCATCTGGCTCCCCTGGCAACAAGCCGGCCGAGAGCCCCTCGGCCTCCCCTGCCAATGGGCATGCCCGCCCCGAGGACAGGACTAAGCGAGAGCTAGCAGAGAATGGAGGCACTGTGCAGTTGGCGGGCCTGGAGCCGCAGCCACTGAATCCCACTGCCTCAGGTACCTGGGTCCTTGGAGTGGGGCTCCTTCCCTGCTGACCTGTCGCACAGTGGGCCCAGCTTTGCTTGTGCTTAGAGGACCCCCAGTAGTCATGAGGAGTTGAGCTCTCCAGCCACAAGCTGCAGCTCCTCATTACTCCTGGAGGCACTTGGAGGTTTAAAAGCACTTTTGGGGCAGCTAGGTGGTACAGTGGATAGAGCACCGGCCCTGGATTCAGGAGGACCTGAGTTCAAATCTGGACTCAGACACTTAACACTTACTAGCTGTGTGACCCTGGGCAAGTCACTTAACCCCAATTGCCTCACCAAAAAAAAAAGAAAAGAAAAGCACTTTCCTTACACGGGCGTGCAGTCCCCGATTGCCAGCATGTGGCATGGAGGCTCTGATCTGGGTGTTTGCCTTGGAGTCATCCAGCAAGGGAATATCAGAGCCAGTTGTTGAACTCGGGTCTTAGGGAGGCCAGTGCTCTTTCCAGTCAGTCAGGCCCAGGGCTTCCCTTGGTCCCCTCAGGAGACCCCGGCAGTCATGAGAGAACTGACACCCTAAATGAACCCTTGAAGGGTCTGAGTTTCTTTACTCCCTTCTCAGGGTCCCAGCATGGGGGAGAGGTGATAGGGGACGGAGGTTATGTGGACATCTGGGGGAGGAGGAAAGGATCAAGATTTAGAGCATCTTGGAGCTGAGAAGCGATCTCAGAGGTCACCTGAACTGAACTTCCCTCTGCCACATCTCTGACAATGCCACCTGGCCTTAGTGGCACCATTGGCAGCTAGGAGGGGCGAATGGATGGAGCGTTAGACTTGGGGTTGGAAAGACCTGAGTTCGAATCTGGCCTTAAGTACTTACTGGGTGTGTGACTCTGGGTAAGTCACTTAGCCTCTGCCTCAGTTTTGTCATCTGTAAAAGAATACCAGCAGCTACTTCACAGAGTGGTTGTGAGGATCAAATGAGGTAATAGTTGTAGTAAAGGGCTTCGTACACAGTTGGTGCTTAATAAATGCACCGTTAGCAGTGGGCAGTGGGGATGGCCCAGCAGAGAAGCCCTGAAAATACAGACCAGGGCCCTTCTTGGGCAGTTCAGATCCATGGACCTGCCCTCCTCTAACAGGCCACTCCCCTTGCTTTTCACAGAAAAACAGGAAGAGCTGGTCTGACTGACCTGAGGGGACAGCACTCTGGTACTACTGACCTATCCTACGAACACAATCTCTCAGGGACCTGAGCAGGTGGAAGCGTGAGAACAACTGGAGAACTGGACAGATGCTTGACTTAATACAAAGGAAGAATTCCGCCTTAGCCTCCACGGCCTTTGATATTTATGCAAACCCTGGTGAGGGCAGCTTTCCCCACCAAGTTAGGCAGTTTGCTTTTGCCTTTTTACAACAAATAACGGATGCTCCCAGAGTCGCCGCATCTCCCTCTCCGACCCCATCCTGCCTTGGCCGAGGAAGGACAGAGGATGATGGGAGAGGGAGCGATCTCAGCCGGCCCCAAGGCCCTAGCCCTAAAGAGGCCGGTGCCTGGTCCAGAGCTCCCTGGGGTTTGATGTTTTGGTTCTTTTCTGTTGAAAACACTTCCTCTCTTTCTCCTCTCCCCTGCCTTCCCTACCCCCCCCTTCCATTTCTGGGATAATTAGTCCTGTAATCAAGCACACAATAGTAGTTTTGAATCAAAGCACTTTTCAAAGACAGCGGCCTGTCCATCTTACAGGGCACGTGGCCGGCCTTCCATCCTGCCAGCTGTCGCCTCCTTTCCACAAGGCTCCTGTTTACATGGCAGCCATTCTCACCCTCTGGGTCTTGGCTGGCCTTCTCAGGCTGGTGTGGGCGTCTGTCTGGTGTGCCCCATTCCTTTGGGTCTTGAGGCTTCAGAAGGGGGACAGGCGGGTGGGCGTAGCAGTCCCTGACCTTTGGAGGCAAGGGCAAAGCACAAAAGCGGAGGAGAGGGCTGAACTCCCGCGGCCACATCTTTTCACAAGCCTCCGCGTTGTTTCCCAACTTGCCTGCTCCCAACAGGTGCTTCCATCAGTAGTGGGGGATGGTGCCAACATGACCCCAGGTCAGAAGGAAGGGACTTGTCCCCACTCCCTTCTCAGGGCATCAGAATTTGACTGGAGAAGAGAAAGGAAGTTGCGCTCGGTAGCAGCTCTGGCTCTCTTCACTTCTAGAGGTTGAGAGCCCCCTCTCTGAGCTGATGGGCTTCTCTCCTTTCCCAGGCCAGCCCTAGGTACTGGCTTTTGTGGTTGGCAGTGGCAGGCGGCTGTAGGCTGCACAGGGTATGGAGGAGGAGGGATACCTCTTGCCACTGGTACTAGTGCTGCTCATGTACTCTCCTTTTCCTCCACCCCTTTCGGTGGGATTCCACCTTCTGGATATGCCTCTTTGCACCGGATGCTTGTTTAGGGAATGGCAAAGGCTGATTGAGAGGTCAGTCACACATGCCAAAGGCATCCTTGGACTATTCTAAGAATATGAATACCTCCCTGGCCTGTCCCTTGGTCCAACCAGCCTGGGATTCATGGGTTTGGTTTTATTTTATTTTTTTTGGCAGCCAGAATAAGCAGGAGAGCATGGGCATGATCTATGATTTCAGCCTCCAAAAGTTAGGGATGCTCTTCAACAACCTTGGATTTCTCTTTAGTAACTTGGCCAAGATCTCATCGACCATGGGTTTGATCAAAACCCTCTTGAAACCTGTTTTCAAGGCTAGTAAATCTTTCAGAATAACCTATTTAGGTAGATTTGGAACTGTTTCCGAAGCGGCTGGGGGGTACTGTGAGGGAGGCGAGGCCACATTGGGCAGGGAAGGGCGTTTTTCTACTGGAGGGACGGTGGCTACCACCACCAGACACTAGGTAGCCATCAGCCAACTCTTCTCCACCCCCCTCCCTTGCCCAGGGATGTTTTCATTTGGTCCTGGTGGTGTTTGCGGAGCTCGACTAGGCTGGGGCCTGAGCCTCTTGAAGGGACTCCTGAGGGTGCCTCTGTACCAGTGTCCTTCTCTTCCTGTGGGTCATGACACCTATTGAGTGAATAACCACTGTACAAACTGTGCTGAGCTCTGCTCCTTGATATAATTGGATGTAAGAGCAAGCTTGAGGGGCAGCGTCCACACTGCCTGCAGAACTGCTGAGGTTTGGGAGGGAGGGAGGGTGGGCTTCTTCCTGTCCATTCTAAACTCCTGCTGCCTGACCGTCCTTGCTCAGTTCTGTTACTGGAATCCTGTCCCTTCCAGTGAGGGCACCTGACAATGCCCAGCTCACCCAAGCCTTTCCTGGTTGGACAGAGAACATGGCAGTGGGGACTGAGAAGGGGGGGAAAGGAAGGGAAGTGGCAAGTCCCTGCCTTATCCCCTTGGGGAACCAAGCTGGACCTAGCACTAACTGAGACCAAAAGCCTCTGATTTTTATTCTACAGAAATGTTAGATATAGAGAAATATATATATTTCTTTAAACATTGACCTCACTTTGATTGTTAAAAAAGCCAAAAAAAAACCACCCCCCACCCCTCATTCCAATACCCCAGACGACCTCAGCCCTTTACCTTGAAAAGCCTAAGTGAGATACAATGAAAAACTGTATATGTTTTGGTTAAAATGTTAATTATATGATTAAAGCTGAATTGTTGCTTCCTCTTCTTCCTCAATAGGTGGCTTAAATTGGTTGGGGAGCCCCAGCTCTTCCTGCCTCCTTCAAAAGCTAGAGTCTACTTCATACTTACTAGCTGTGTGACCCTAGCCAAGTCACTTAATCCCCCATTGCCTCTCTCCCCCCCTCCCCCCAAGCCAGAGTTGAGTGGTTAGTCTCAGGGGTATGGACTTCAACTAGGACTTAAGCGGAAGCTGGCCTTAACCCCATCCTCTTATTGAGGCTAGGCCTCAAAAGCCTTCCCACTTCTCCTTTCCCAACCTCTGTGGCTACATCAACAAACTCCACGCTTCCTCCTCCATTCTCCCCTTTCCCCTTAGTGCAGCCTGGAGTTGGAAGTGATTGGCACGGCAGGGCTCCCTTTCTGTGGCTCACACAGGGCTGCAAGCCTGAGGGTGGCAGATGGTGACTCCCTGCTGCATTCCCTCAAAATACTAGATTGGGCACTTTCAAACACTTTATTTTGATTTATGACCATGATTCAGGTGAAGTCACTTCTCCCCCTCCCCCCATACAGTGTGATGCTAACGATACCCACACCTGGTTTAGGGGGTGTGGGATTCCCTGGCATCACTAAGGGAGTCTCAGTGGGAAGCCAGTGAGGGGTCAGGCAGATGGTAAGACCAAGCCAGGTTCTTGGCTTTCCTTCTTTTGGGGGGCTGGAACATTGAGCCATCATTCCTTTCCTTGTAAATATTTGCCTTCCCAAACCCCACCACTTACTGAAAAGCTGTAATTATCCTATTGCTGGCACTGAGCTCCAGCCTGAGGCCCAGCCCCTGGAGCACAGCTGCTGGATCCCCCTGGAAAGCCCAGAAACAGATCGTTTTCAATTTGAACAATTACAGCATAACCCCCCCCCCATTACACTGAAACCGGATTTTGGGGGAAAGAGTTCCTAAAACAGCTGCCTCTGCTGGCCTCCCTCACTCAGTGTTCCCTAGTCTGTAGCAAAGGTGTGGAAGGCCGGGCTCCCGCAGCAGCCAGCCCCAAGCCCAAGGTCTCCAGATCTGCTCAAGGGGCACGGATCTAGCACTGGATATCTGGAATTTGGAGTCTCAACTCTGCCGTCGACAGCACCTGGAAGATGAGTCTCCTTGATGGATGGTGGGTCAGAGATGGGGAGGCAAGCCAAGGAGGAGAGCAGCTTGTGAGAGAGGCGGGAGGGCAGAGGGCGACAACCCTGCAGTTAGCTGATGCTCCCTCCCTTAAGTGTTTTACAAGAGACACAGCCCAGCTTGGTCATGAAGTTGGTTTGCTTCCACTGTGCAATGCACTCCGAAGAGATTTTAAAGTCAGCCTGGGAAGAATGAGAAACACGGGGATCACACTACCAAACAATGACCGAGCAAGTGTTCAGTGACTATATAAAGTAGCTCTAATCACAGTGATGGTTAGCGAGCATCTGTTACTGTAAGTTACTTCATGTGTGCCTGTGAGGCACATGCTGTTCCCATTTTACAGAGGAGGAGACTGAGGCAGAGCTGGAGAATTAGAAGGCACATGTTCTGTCTGCCCTCAAGGAGCCCGACATCTATTTGGGGAGCCAAGGTGCAAATGAATGAACAGGAGGCCTGGCTTTACCTCTCTCCACACAGGCAATGCCGTCACTGACAGATGGAGGCCATGCTAAGGGAGTCATGGCTTCCCAACTGCCTCAGAGTGAAAGGAGTAAGAGAGGCCTGCTTTGGGGAGGCAGCAGGAGGGGCAGTTGGCTGGTCCCCAGCATTGGAGCTGGCTCTAAACCCCTGTGGGGAGTCCCCCCTTTGGTCCTCAGTTTCTCCATAAAATGCAGGGGGGGAGGGGGGGTGGGTGGGCAGCAGCAGCTCTTCTTACCTGCAGTTTCTCAAAGACTTTCTTCTTGGGCTTGAGCTCATCGTCAGGCTGGCCCTTCTCATAGCCCTCCACAAACACACGCTCCCCGGGGGCTGAGCCGGAAGGAGGGTCCAGGAGCTCCACCTGGCGGTCGGCTCCTTCCCTGGAAAGACACACACCAGCACAAGGATAAATAAGGAGGCTCTAGAGCTGCCTCAAGCTACAGGGCAAAGTCAGAACAGGTGTGAGAGGTGACTCCTGCCCCCTTCCATGATCCCAGCAATGGGGGAGACGACATGACAAGCAGCCGGCTCCTCAAAGGGTGTGAGGGTGCATGCTACCTCAGAATGGTTCCAGTCTGTTCCCAAAAGTCTAACTTTAAACCTCATGCTCCATGGGTCCTCCAAAGGCAGGTTTCACCATGCCTTGCCAACTGGCAGCCCACGTGCCGCTTTGATTCCCAATGCATTGCCCACCTCGGGGCACAGCTCCATCCCTTTCCTGCCCTCCACGGCCTCCCAGGAATCCTTACTTACGTGGAGGCACAGAGGAGCATCCCTTGTGACTCCACTCCTCTCATTTTCTGGGGTTTCAAGTTGCACAGGACCACCACAAGTCTGTCCTGTAGTTCCTCCTTGGGAACAAACTGGACCAGACCGCTCACCACCGTCCGTGGCTCAGGCTCCCCAACATCAATCTTCTCCAGGTACAGACTGTCTGCATCAGGGTGCTAGGGAGGCAGAGATTCGAGTGAGTGAAGCCCAGGGTGGGGCACTGGGGGATGCCACATTTGTAAAGGAGGGAGTGAGGGTGGCTCAGGAAGAACAAAGTGACACATTCACTAACTCCCAGCCCCCAGATTGTCCGAGGCTGGTCTAACCCCAGCTCTCGCCCGCTGCAAACAAGGCTGGATTCTGAATCCAGACTCTGCTCCTGTCCTGACCTCCCTGAATACCCGAGGGGCGATCACAGTCTGTGCACTGAGCTGCAGAGCAGGCACTGGCCACACGCACTGCGACTGTCACGGCCCGTTTTAAAGAGGAGGGGAAGGGTAGGATTGCCAGAGGTGTGAGGTTAGTGCCCTGCTCCAGCCACACACCCATCATAGGAGATGGTGCTTTAGAGAACGCCCTCTGGGCACATCCTCCCTCTCAAATGTGATGAGAGATGCTTGCTGGGTGAGATGAGCCTAGTGGCAGGGCCCCCCGCCCATCTCTGGGCTGGTGACCCCACTGGAGGGAGACTGACAGATGCCACCTATGACTCAGGATGCTTGAGAACCAACAGCCAGCAATGACGTGCCGGCTGTAGGGTGGCTGAAGGGGAAAAAACCGCCAGAAACCAACAGGCTCCAATTCCGCAGTTGTGCAACCTCCTCTCTCTTCTACCTCCTTCTGTGGGCTGCCCTCCCCAGGCAAGGGCAAAATGGCAGCAGCAGGATAAGGCCCTTAGCCAGTCTGGGGATGCTCTTTAGGCCCAGCTGAAGCCTGGAGAACTGGAATCAGGAGACCAGTGAGCCTCCTCCCTGCTTCCCTGGCTGGCTTTGGCTGTAAAGCAGGGGCAGGTCTGATGGATACAACGTGGCCTGGGAATCCAGTCCCTGAATTCTGAGTCACCCCATAGCTAGGGAGGCGGCCTTCCCTCCAGATGGAAACAGAAGGTCTTACCCAGAGGAAATGAAGTCACCTACCTTCTCGACGCTGACCACTTTCCCCACACGGATGTCCAGCCGGGATGGGACAACCTCCTCTGGCTCTGAGTTCTTGGCACTGCCTTTGGCCACTGGCTCTGGTGACAACAACAGAATAAAGGGATCAGGAGCTGCCCCTGGAAGATGTGAGGCTGATCAAGAGCACGACTGTGACCTCACAGGGAACCCAAGGCTTAACGCTTAGCTTAAAATTAGGGTGACGCCAAACTTCCCTAATGTCACGAGGTTTTGTCTTCTTACACAGAACCAGTACCACGAAGTAGAAAAGAGCATTAGATCTGGGGTCTGCGCCACAGTAAATGGTGACCTGTATGCCTTGAATGAAGTAATTTCCTCTCTGGGATGTGAGGGGGTTGGGCCAGATGATCTGCCACCCATGTCATACATGCCAAAGCTGCCAGCCCCTAGCCTGAGGGCAGCTAGCCTCCCATTCCAATAAGAAGTGGGTTTAACCCATCCAATGCGCCGTGTGACCAGAAAGCCTCCTGAGATGAGACTTTTGATTCTAGTTTGGTCTAGCCCAGAGCTGGGAAATGGAGGATGACTCTGGGTCCCCAGCCAAGTAACCGGGGCACTCTTTGGATGGCCTGGGATCCCAGGAGGAGAGCCCTTACCCCCTCCCCCTCTTCCTCACTCAGCCTAGCGGGCCTTACTTTGTTTTGTGGGGTCAGGGTAAGCTGCACTGGCCAGTTTCTTCAATGCAGGAGCATTGAACTTTTCCCGAATGGGATCCAGTAATTTGTTCAAGGCCACCTCAACGGAATTCTTCAGATCTCCAGGATGTACCACCTAAACAAGGAGAAGAGAACCCGTGAAACAAAAAAAATCAGAGAGGAAGTGGTGGGGACACTGTAACCCATTTAAAAATCACCAGCACACATTAATTAAAGCCAGTTCTGAATCTTGTGACATCCAGATGCCCTCCCCCTTTTCATCCATCTCTTTGTACTTTTTAAAAAAATCATTCTTAGAGACTGTGTTTATTTGTCTTAATATCCACGCTCTCAGCCAATCAACATGCATTTATTAAGCACCTACCATCACGTGTCCCGGGCACTCTACTAGGGACTGGGGATACAAAGACAAAACCCCGCCCTCCTGCAGCTTACATGTCAATGTAAAGACAACGCCAAGTGTACACATGACACACACACATGTACAATATACACAAAAGGAATGGAGGGTGGTTTGGGGGGAGAGGGCGGCAGCAGTGGGGAAGACAAGGAGAGGAAATATCCTCCATTCACAGACTACAGACTGAAGAGCCCCAGTGAAGTGGATACAAAGAGGCGGCCCAAGCAAGTGGCAGGCCTGGGGGCCGGGCGGAAGGGGACGTTCAGGGAGCTGACCCAATTTGCTTATTTTGCGCCTCAGGATGGTGAGGCTGGATTGGATAGTGTGTTCTCCAAACTGTAACGATTGGAATGACGCCACCTGCTGGAGACTTACTGTAGAAGAGTTCCGCCCATGAAGCGAAGGTCTTTGAGGGCAAGACCAGGAGTCTTTTCTTTGGTGTCAGGAAGTGACGCGGGCTAGTGGGAGGAGGAAGGAAGAGACTGGCGCTCAGTCTCGGGCTCTTTCCTGGGGACTCTGGCAGAGAAGGGAGCTAGAAACCTGCTCTCCCTTTAATAGATAGATGAATGTAGGCCTTTCTCTCTCCTCACCAAATTCTTATTCTCCTTAATAAATGCTTAAAAGTCTAACTCTTGCTAAAGCTTATAACTTATTGGCGACCACTCATTAGACATTTTAGACAGTTTAGCTAGAATTTTAGCCCTTAACAAAACACTGCCAGCCCCAATAGCCTTTGTGTCTTATGATGTGGCAGATGAAGAGAATATGGCTGTTGTTTCTGACTGGAATGAACAATCCCACCCCCAACAACTGCCCTGGCATCCCTTCTGAGGTGATGAGGCAAAGCAGACCCTTCCTATTGCCCTACTGGAGGTTGCAGTGCAGAGTCATCCAGAGATGGAAAGATCTCAGAAGCAAAGATGACTCCTTCAGGACCAGGTTCCCACAGGCCTTTCTATCCAATTCAAACAAACACTAAGTATTTACCATACACCTGGTACCCTGGGGATACATAGAGATGGGAACAATGCCTGCCCTCAAAGAGCTTCCATTCAGCACAATACGAGGTAGGGAGTGAAGGTGGCAAGGGAAAGATCAGACCAAAAAATGAGGAAGGCATGCTTGGAGAAACACTGAGGATGTGAGCTGAACCCTGAAGGAAAATCAGGGTTCTCCAAGTTTGAGATGGAAGAGAACATTCTAGGTGGGGCAGAATGGCCTGTGATGCACGGAGGCAGGGAGGGGGTGCAAAGTTTGGGGTACAACCTGCTAGAAGGGGAGCTGCCAGGGCAGATGGACAAGCTCAGGAGAGTTTGGATTTTGTCCCAGAAGAAGTAGAGAACCACCATGTGGTGTGTCTGATGGGATTATGCTATATATGGTATTATCAGTCAGTAAGCACTTATTAAATGCCAACTATATGGCAGGCATTGTGCTAAGTGCTGGGAATACAAAGAGGCAAAAGACAGTGCCTGGCCTCAAGGGGCTTGTAATCTAATGAGGGAAACACAAGCAAACAAATATGTACAATCTATAGACAGGACCAATTAGAAATCACTAGAATTTAAAGGCACTAAGATGAATAAGGGCTGGGAAAGGCTTTTTGCAGAAGGTGGGACGGTAGCCGAGCCGTGAAGGAAGCGACAGAGAGCATCTTGGGCATGGGAGAGAGCCAGTGAAAATGCCCAGAGATCGAGGGAGTGTCCTGTGCAGGACAGCGCAGGGAGGCCAGGGCGAGTGGGTATGGGGTAAGAAGGCTGAAGGTGGGGCTAGGTTAGGGTGGCTATGAATGCCAAAAAGGATTGTGCTTTTCATCCTGGAGGTGATGAGGGAACCCCTGGAGTTTATGGAGTAGGGGGTGACGTGTTCTGACCTGCACCCGAGGAAGCTCGTTTTGACAGCTGAGTGTCCAACAGATGGGCTGAGAGAAGCCTACCTGAGGCAGACAGAGCTGGAGGAGAGGGTGGGGTGTGTCTGAGAGATGCCAACAAGGAAACAAATGACAGCACTTGAGAGAAGATTGGATGTGGGGGAGGAAGGTAAGGCTGAGAAGCTGAGGGGACACCTCAGGTGTGAGTCTTTCTTGGTGACCAGGCGGATGGTGGTGCCCTCAACAGTAACAGGGAAGTTAGGGGGACGGGAAGGTTCAGAGGGAAAGAGAATGAATTCCGTCTTAGACATGCTGAGTTGAAGAGGTTAGGGTGAGGTGACAGGCGCTGCGGAGACCCACCAAGTCAAACAGCATGCGGAAGGCGGAGAGAAGAGGACAGAGCCTTGGGAGACCCACAGCCTTTGAGGAAGTGGCTGGGATAAAGAGCCAGGAAAGGAGACAGGGGAGTGGTCACGGGGCAGGAGGCGAGAGAGTGTGGAGAGGGAGCTAGAAGAGCTCTGGCAGGTTCCATGTGTACTACCTGGTCCGCGAAGTCCTTCTCCAGCTCTGAGTAAGCCGTGTAGGTCTTATTGCCGCCCCACTTCTCGTCTCGAAGGATCACAAACTCTACAAAGCGGAGAAGAGGCTCACAGAGAGTTGATGACACACAGCCATACGGCTGCACAGGTAATCACTTGCTCTTATGTGCACGACACCTTGGGCTTCTCTTGTCCACCCTGCCCCCAGTGCCTAATGCAGACACAGGAACAAGGCAGGCAGGAGAGACTGGTTAACACGACTTAGACAGAGGGCTGAGCAGCCCCAAGGGCGGGGTGACAGAGCAGACAGGGGACTAGGAGCTCAGAGGCCTGGGCTCTGCTTCTGGCTTGGATGACCATGGGCAGTCACTTTACCGATGTTAACTTCAGTGTCCACTCTTGTAAAATGGGGATTGTCCTGAGATGTCTGTGTGACCCAAGCAAGACCATGGACAGTGAAGGGCTGTATGCCCAGAGCATGACACCAGGGGGATTCAGTCAATGAGGCGGCCCACTACCGGGAGGGCAGGCCTAGCTGAGCAGAGCAGAGCAGTGGGGAGCCCCCACCATCCAGAGAAGGTGAGGGGACTGTCTAAAGTCTCACCCATGGTCCCCAAGGGGGAGAGGCAGAAGCAGGACTGAAAGCCCCTGGATGTGGAGCCTGATCTCAGGGCTCTCTCCAGGCCCACGCACCCCACCCCACCCCGGGACTGCAGCAGGGTAAAGCTTTCATTGGACAGAAATGGCAATGGCAGAGCATCTCACCTGACTTGAGGGGGAAAAGCACGTGTCTGATGAAGGCCAGGACACCATTGTTCTCCACATTCCCTGGCTCACAGAAGGCTTTTTTCAGTTTCTTTTTCACATCCTCCTTCCGATCCAGAAGATCAATCTTGGACTCCTGTAACCCATGGGGCAGAGAGAACCTTTTGATGGGTTGAAAAATGAGAATATTCCAGCTGATTCTCAAATGAGATGTTTCCCCCATAGGACAGGTCCTCCCACCCATGTTTTCATGCCCCTAGAAACGTATCCTGGGAAATGGACATGGACAGAAGCCTTCTTTCCCTAGCATCCTTTTCAGGGATAAGAGGAGGTGAATGCCACCCAACAGGACAGTCGGGTCAGGAGAAACAGGCCAGCACATGAAACATTGCAACACCAGAGGAAAAGAAGCATTAGAATGGCATGCTAGTCACCCACTCCTTTAAAGCAGAAGGATATGTGTGCATATGGATGAGAAACAGTCACATGTATCTCCCGACATCTAATCAGATACTGAACAGGGGGTTGGACTAAATGATCTCAAGGGGAATTCCAGCCTAGTGAAGCTGTTGTCTTTTATCCCTCCGAGTCCCCATCATCTTCTGCCCCACAACTCCAGCCAGCAGTGAGGCACAAATGAACTACTCACCTCTTCTGAAGAGCTCATTTTGCTGCCCGTCAATCCTGGGACCATAGGGTTCATCAGATGGATCCTCTTTGAGTAGCCCAGTGTTGGGAGGTACTAGAAGCAGGAATGAAACGCGGCTAAAAGAAGCCATCACCAAGGCGATTGCTGGCTTGGTGCCCCACATGGATCTGCTGAATCCAGCAGTCACTGAGCAATTCTTAGGCAGCTTTTGTGAGCCAGGCACAGAGGATACAAAGACAGAAGGGAAACAGCTCCTGCTCCTATCCTCTCTAAGTACACAGAGAAGCAGAGTTCTGGAAGGCAGGGAACCAACAAGACGGAGAAAAGGAGGGAGACGTCCTGGGACAGGAGGTGGGATATCATTGTGAGGCTGCACAGCAGAGCAAGGAAGGGCAAGAGAAGGAGAGTGACATATAAAAAATTGAAAGGACAGGTTGGGGCCAGGTTTGATGGGCTTTAAATGGCCAACAGAGGAGTTATTTTATTCTAGAGGCAATAGAAAAATCACTGGAGTTTATCTTATCAAGTACAAGGACAGAGAAGAAAAGAGAAAGAGAAGGGGAGAAGGGAAGAGAGGAATGAGAGGGAAGGAAAGGAAGGGAGGGGGAAAGAAGGAAGAGACAGATGTTTTCAAGGGCACCTGTAAGAGTAGCAAGGTGAAGAGTCACCTTATTAATAGAAACTTGAAGGAGACAGAGTGTGGGGGATGACACTGAGGGATTTGGAGATGAAGGTAATGAGGTGGCCTACTGGATAGAATAGTGGTTTTGTAGTCAGGAAGATCTAAGTTCAAATCTTTTCTAAGACACTAGCTGTGTGGCCCTAGGCAAACCATGTAACCTTTCTGTGCATCAGTTTCCTCATCTGTTTTTTAAATTTTACTTTAGAGTTTCCTCATCTGCAAAACAGGGATGATAATAATAGCACCTACTATGCATGGTTTGTGTGAGAGAATGAGAGGACGTTTAAGCGCTTAAAGCGCCATATAAATGCTAGCTATTTTAAAAGAAGAAAAGGGAAAATTCATGGAGAATAACCTCTATTTTCTCAATATTGAGGTGAGGTCCTTAGCTGAGAAAGGGAGGAAGGTCTGAGGAGAGAAGGTTTGGAATAGCCTGGGGGGGGGGGGGCAGTGGGATAGAGAGTCAATGAGAGATGAAGAATAAAGAATGTGTTTTGCCACAGTAAGGGCCCAGCTGAGATTACACATCCTCCATCTGTGATAGACCTAACCTAGTGTGCAGGGTTTGGGGACTTCTTCCAACTCCATGCAGGAGCAGGCAGATGGAAGGAATCATGCAGAGCTGGCGCTGGGCAAGGCATAAGCATCAAGAGGGCAACTGGTCAAGAGAGCGGTTCTGACCATGCCAGTCACTTCTCACCAGTCCCTTTTATGTGTCCTATGGCAGCCTGAATGCAGAGGACTTTTCAAGAGCCCAGCAAAGGCATGACCTAAAACAAGCCCCCACCAGGAGTCATTCAGTTGATTTAAAATTGTGCTCCTTTGGGCTTATATGGGCGCCCCCTTCTTCAGTACGACCAGTACGGACCATGGCCCTGGCCCGTTCATGTTAGAGGCAGCCAGGATGTGGTCTGGTCAGGGGTGGGGCTTCACCCCAGCCTTTCCTGGCTGCCCAACCAGCTCTCCACCCACCACGCTAGCCTGCTTCTTTCATGTGGTTACCATTCTCCCTACCTGACCCTGCTTTCTGTGTATGGCCTACTCTACCTTCTGCAAGGCTCCATGACTGCAAGGGTTTTTTCCATTTGCCCAAAACAACCAGTTTTCCAAGGAACAAGGAACTCCACGGGCTTATATTGACTTCCTTTTCCCCCCTCCCATTCAAACAATAATCCCTTGTATTTGAACAATCCTTTACAGTTTGCAAAATGCTTTCACATCATTTTCTCATTTGATTTAATAGATTTAAATGAACAAACACTGGCCAAGTACCTCTCAAAGCAAGCTAGGAAGTAGGCAAGGTAGGTATTAGTCTCCTCAGACAGATAGCAATGCTAGGGGCATTTCTATAATGCAGAACTTTTGCAAAATGCTTTATGTTATCTCACTTGAACCTCACAATAATCCTGTGAAGGCATGGGCACTTCACAGATAAAGAAGTTGAGAGATATGACTTGCCCAGGGTCACACAGCTAGTGTCAGAGGAAGTATCTGAACTGAGGTCTCTCAGTCCAGGCTCTTTCCATGTTGCTCACGCCAAGGCTGTAGAAGTTACAGTACTTGCTAAATATTAGACAGCAATGAGGTAGCTGAGAGTCAGGCCTAAAATTCAGGTCTTCTGAATTCCAGTGCAATATTCTTTCTAATACACTGAATTGTCTTTAATAATGTGGGCAAACTATTTCTATCTAAATGAAATCAAAAAAGATCAACAGGCCCAGATGCAAGGGGGGGGAGGGGAGAGGACTCATTCTTCTGGGAAATAAAAATAAAGATCACACAACCCACAGGATGGCCAAGACCCCCACTGGTAAGAGGCCTGTAGCAATGCCTAGGAGTGAGGTCATAAAGCAATAGAAATATTCAGCTGAAATCTGGGGCCCCATCTGGCTCTCACCTTTTCTGCGAAGGTAAAAATCTTCCTTTGGTCAACTCCTCCAAACTGGGCATCTACTTTCAGATATTCCTCATCTAAGGCCTATGGAGAGAGAAGAAAAGAGAGCAGAGTTTTCCTTTTGAGAAAACAGAAGCCTACCAGAGATAAAAAAAAAAAAATGCCAAGAGGCAAACCAGTGAGAAGACAACATGACAACATTCACTTGCCCTGATATACACGGGGTGGTTAGCAGTCAATTCCTGCAGTCGATTCTTCCCCTACAAATTCCAAGTAGAGGCATTTAGACCAGTTGGATAAGCCTGGCCCACCACTCACTTGTGATACTTCTTGTTCACCCCAACTGAATCCAATTAATTTTTTTCCTTTTTTTTTTTGGTGAGGCAACTGGGGTTAAGTGACTTGCCCAGGGTCACAGAGCTAGTAAGTGTCAAGTGTCTGAGGCCAGATTTGAACTCAGGTCCTCCTGAATCCAGGGCTGGTGCTTTATCCACTGCTCCGCCTAGCTGCCCTGAACCCAATTAATTCCAAAAGAAAATGCTCAAGATTTGTTCAAATTAAGATCTGGAAGGCTCATGGCTTCCTACTGCCTAGAGGATAAAACACCAACTTCTAAGCATGGTATTTATTTAAGACTTTCCATAACCTTCTGGCTTCCTGGGGAATGCATTTACACCAGAGGTGTGAGACTCAAATAGAAAGGGATCCCTGCAAGGTACACATTGACTTTGAAAACCACAAATTAACAATATTGTTATCGTATTGTATTTTTTCCATGTATGTGGGAAAATTACTCAGGAGGGACTCCCAAATTTGGTACCTCTGATCTACAACAGACAAGGAAACCACCCACCTGTGATATCAAACCAGATGACCAATGCCCACTGCCAGTGATTCACACAGACACAAGTTATATTAATAGGAAGATCTAGACAGTCCTGTTAAAAGATTTCAAGCACTAGGCAAAAACCTAAAGCCCTCAAATGCCTGGCTCACATGGCATCTTCTTCAATTCTTCCTCAATAAAAGCAAGAGTGTCCAAAAAGAAAGGCAGTTTTGAGAGGTGAGGATCGGGTTAGGAAGAGGATATCTGATAATAGGATTTGAATTTCCTTTTTTTTTTTGGTGGGACAATGAGTGTTAAATGACTTTCCCAGGGTCACACAGCTAGTAAGTGTCAAGTGTCTGAGGCAGAATTTGAACTCAGGTCCTCCTGAATCCAAGGCCAGTGCTTTATCCACTGCATCACCTAGCTGCCCCCGGTATTTTACTTTCTGAATCACAGCTGAAAACAAAGAGCATACTTTTTGTCAGAGATGAATGCACATAACAAGGGCCAGTAAAAATGTCTTTGCCTCACTTTCCGGAAGAAATCAAAACGATTTACAGTCATATGAAAAAAGTATTTTAAATCACTACTGATTAGAGAAATGCAAATTAAGACAACTCTGAAGTACCTTTTCACATCCATCAGAAGTGACAAATGCTGGAAGGGATGAGGGAAAATAGGTGCACTAGTGCATTATCCGTGGAGTTGTGAACTGTTCCACCATTCTGGAGAACAATTTGGAACTATGCCCAAAGAGCTATAAAACTGAGAATACCCTTTGGTTTAGAATTTTATTTTCCCAAATTACATGCAAAATGGGGCAGTTAGGTGGCGCAGTGAATAAAGCACCTGCCCTGGATTCAGGAGGACCTGAGTTCAAATCTGACCTCAGATACTTAACACTTACTTAGCTGTGTGATCCTGGGCAAGTTACTTAACCCTCATTGCCCTGCCAAAAAAACAAACCAACCAAATTACATGTAAAGTAAAATTTTTTTGTGTGTGAGGCAATTGGGGTTAAGTGACTTGCCTAGGGTCACACAGCTAGTAAGGGTTAAGTGTCTGAGGTCGGATTTGAACTCAGGACCTCCTGACTCCAGGGCCGGTGCTTTATCCACTGCACCACCTAGCTGCCCCTAAAGTACAAATTTTGACATCAATTTTTTAAAACTTAGTGTTCCAAATCCCGCCCCCCCCCCCAACCAAGAACTCAAGTAATTCAATATAAGCTATATATGAGCAGTCATGCAAGACTGAGCATACCCTTTGATCTAGCAATACCACTACTAGGTCTTTATCCCAAAGAGATCAAAGCAAAAGGAAAAGGACCTACATAAACAAACATATTTATAGCAGTTCTCTTTGTGGTGGCAAAGAACTGGAAATTGAGCGGATGTCCATCAATTGGAGAATGGCTGATGTTATGGTATATGACTGTGATGGAATACTATTGTATTACAAGAAATGACGAGGGGGATGATTCCAAAAAAACCTGGGAAGACCCATACAAACTGATCAGAACCAGGAGACCATTGTACACAGTAACAGCAATATTGAGATGATGATGAACTGTGAAAAACTTAGCTACTCTTATCAGGATGATCCAAGCAATTTCGAAGAACTCATGATGATGCTAGCCACTTCCAGAGAAAGAACTAAGGAACTCTGAATGCAAAATGAAGGAGAATTTTCTCACTTTATTTTTCTTGCCTTTTTTTTTTTTTGGGGGGGGCAACTTTGTTAATATGGAAATGCTTTTCATGACTTTACCTATATAATGGCTATCATATTGCTTGCCTTCTCAGTGGTTGGGGGAAGAGCTGGAGGAAGAGAATTTGGAATTCAAAATTTTTTTAAAAGGCCAAAAAGAAATAAAAAGATTTGCAAGACTTGCAAATCTAATGGACTCCCTAAAACACATTCAACAAGGTCTCTTAGAGGTACCCTAGAGAACAGCTACAAAACAGGAAGAAGACTGCCTACAGGGTCACAAAATCCAAGGATGGAGCTAGTAATAAGACTAATGGTCTTACATGTCTATACATAAAGGAATGAAAAACATTTAGTAAGCCTTACACTGTATCAAGAGTTATGCTAAGTACAAGGGATGAATTAACACAAAGGATGGTCCCAGCCATAAAGGAGCTTACATTTTGGTAGAGGGAGACAATACACAGAAGGCAGTTGTGGTAGTTGGTAAGTCACAGGGATGGTGGTTGGCAAGATGTCTGGGGTGGATAGTTGGATGGGATGTAAAGCCTGGTCTGAGGCCAATACATACTGTGGACCATATGTGCCCATGGTAGCTCCACAATGCACAAATTATGGCCAATAAGCAAGGTAAGCAAGAGATCTGAAGTCAAAGGATCAAATTTGCATTACTGGGGCAGCTAGATGGCGCAGTGGATAGAGCACTGGCCCTGGAGTCAGGAGGACCTGAGTTCAAATCCGGCCCCAGACACTTAACACTTACTGGCTGTGTGACCCTGGGCAAGTCACTTAACCCCAATTGCCTCACTAAAAAAAAAAAAATTTGCATTACTGAGACTTGGCAGCTTGAAATTTGTGATTATAATTTGGCTCTGGAAAGGCACACCACATTAAAAAACGGGATAGTTTCTTAAAAAGGCATAGGTGGGGGGGGGGACGGACAGCTAGGTGGCACAGTGAATAGAGCACTGGCCCTGGAGTTAGGAGGACCTGAGTTCAAATCCGGCCTCAGACACTTGATACTTATTAGCTGTGTGACCCTGGGCAAGTCACTTAACTCCAATTGCCTCACCAAAAAAGGAAAAACAAACAAACAAAAGCATAGGTGAGGCATTAGCCTTGCCTATTAAAAACATAAATACTTACGTGAGGAGATCAGGAAGCAAGAGTCAAAGGGAAGTATACCTGGAGGAACATTTGGCTGAAAGATCAATGGGGTAGAGGGAGAAGCAATATTGTAATCAGAATTTACTATAAACTACCTGGTTTGAAAGAAAAACTAGATGACAAGTTTGGGAAACATCATAAGCCTGGCTTGGAGGAACAAGGGGAAATTCAACCCAGCCAATTGCTGAAGCTCTCTTTGAACAAAGCAGACTAAGTAATAATCTGAGTTGTCTTGATGATAATCTCATCCTTTGAAAGGTGGGGAAACAATAAGAGGAACTGCTGTCTTTAGTAGAAAAGTCTTATCAACAAGGAAGGACTAGTTGTTGGGATGGAAGAGATGGGAAACTTGGGGGATGTGATTATCGTATCTTTGAATTTCTAATAGGTGGAGAGATGGGTAGAGTCTGACATCCAGCATAGGTTTTAGGATAAAAAATTTCAAAAGGTATAAAGAAAATAATGGATAGGACTAAAATTTTATAGGGGAAGTTAGGCTAAAAAGGATGGAAAGTTGAAAAGAATGCAAGTCAGAAGACATGGAGAAATGATTCCAATGAGGGGGAAAAGGAGAGTTTTCTCAAGAGATTGATATGGATACACAGGGAACTTTTGGAGACAAAGATATGTACAAGAAGCAAACTGACAAAAGTGTAACACAGTCCAGCAAGAAAAGTGTCAGCAATGTTCAAATTCAGAATGAACTATGCTGTGGAGGAATGCTAAAAACAACCAAAGCATTTAAAAATCTATAATGGGGCTGGGGCGGCTCGGTGGCGCAGTGGATAGAGCACCGGCCCTGGAGTCAGGAGGACCTGAGTTCAAATCCGGCCTCAGACACTTAACACTTACTAGCTGTGTGACCCTGGGCAAGTCACTTAACCCCAATTGCCTCACTAAAAAAAAAAAAAAAGAATTGTGACCTTGGGCAAGTCACTTAACCCTCATTACCCTGCAAAACAAAAACAAAAATCTATAATGGGGAAAAGAGAATGATCAAAGAGGGGGTAGGAGCACTGCTCTGGGGGGGGACAGGACTCTGTGCAACCTCATTTCCTGTTTCCATCCCTTAAATGAGCTCCCTCCTCCCCACAGATTTCTAGAAGGCCTAGTTTCTTTGAGGCTTAGCTCAGTATCAGCTCCTATAGGAAGTCTTTTTTTTTTTTTTTTGCTGGGCAATGAGGGTTAAGTGACTTGCCCAGGGTCACACAGCTATTAAGTGTCAAGTGTCTGAGGCCGGATTTGAACTCAGGTACTCCTGAATCCAGGGCCGTTGCTTTATCCACTGTGCCACCTAGCTGCCCCCAGGAAGTCTTTCTTGACTCCTCTTCACAGTATCACATGGATACACACCCCTCTACATATCTCATTCCCCTTCTCCTCCCAGTGGAATGAAAGCAAAGGCTGTTTCTCATATGATCTTTATCTTGCCAGGGCTCAGCATGCCCTTGCACATAGGATGTGCTTAATAAATGTTCATGGGATTGGACTAGACAGGAGAGCAGGCAGAGTAGCCCTGTTTTTACTCTGACAAGTAGAGTGAACTTTGCATTGGAAAAGACAGAACTAAAATGGCTAATGAGGAATTGATACCCAAGATAGAGAGAGAGTAAGAGAACACCTAATTGCTGCTGATGAGTTCTAGTCATTAGACCCAGATGAACCACATCCTTGGGTAAGAATCTGCAAATGTAATTGCTGAGCCAGTCAGTGATCTACTTGGAAAATCAAGAACAGGAGAAAGACTGGAGAAACACAAATGTCCTGATTTTTTAAAAAAGGCAAGAGGATAGAATTCACCATTTCGAAGCTGGAAAGTCTGACTTCAATTCCTGGCAAAACTCTGAGATGTATTATTAGAGGCTTAGTAAACATCTAGAAAAGGAGACAATGGACCAGAGATCCGGGTCCTACAAGATTACCCTAATTTCCTTTTCTGCTAGGGTTTCTAGACTGCTTGATGAGTCAAATGCTGTAGCTAAGCATTTGACAAAGGCCTGTGGAAAGGCTGATGACAAATGGGCTAAGGGATTTTGGGAAGGGTCGAAGGCTAGTTGATGTCACCTTGCAAGGAGGTCTCTGGTGGGGTGCCCCAAGGTTCTGCACTTGGCCCTGTGCTAACAGTGTTAGTGATGACTTTAAGGTAGACAGAGCATGTTTGTCCAACCTGCAGATGACACAGTGCTAGGAGAGGCAGCTAAAACACTGGACGACTAGAGTCAAGATTCAAAAAAAGCTCAACAGGCTACAAAAATGGGCAGAACTGAATAAGATGATTAATAGAGATGAATGTTATATCTTAAACTTGTGTTAAAAATTATCTTCACAAGTGCAAGATGGGGAGACATGGCTAAACAACGAGTGGTTCATTTGGAAAAGATTTCAGATAGATTTCTAGTTGGAAGGGGCTTAGCTGGAGGTCATCATATGTTACTGAATGAGATATTCTTATTCCCTTCCTCTTCATCAATTCCAATGCCTTCACTTTACTGTTGAGGAAACCAAGGGGCAGTGGTTTGCCAAGGATTAGGGCCCAGGGCCTCTGACTCCATATCTACTGCTCTTTCTACTATGTCACTTTTTGGTTTTTAGTTGACTGCTAAGTTCAAATGAGTCAACCATGGGATAGGGTAGCCACAAAAGGCAAAGGCTGCCTTAAGTTGCATTAAGACAGGCAGAGGGGGCAGCTAGGTGGCGCAGTGGATAAAGCACCGGCCCTGGATTCAGGAGTACCTGAGTCTAAATTCAGCCTCAGACACTTGAAGCTTACTAGCTGTGTGACCCTGGGCAAGTCACTTAATCCCTATAGCCCCGAAAACCCACCCCCCCAAAAAACAAAACAAAACAAAAAAAAAGACAAGCAGATAGCTTCCTGGATTTGCCCAGGGTCAGGCCATTTTGGGAGTATAATAAAATTCAGTCCTGGGGCCGTATTTTGGGAAGTTCATCAATAAGCTGCGGGGTGTTCAGTTGAGGTCATCTGGGATGGTGACAGGCCTCTGAGGTCACCACGTGAGGTGACTAGGGGTGTTTAGCTAGAAGGGCTGAGTCAGGGTGGCTGCCTGCAGATTTTTGACCAATTGTCATATGGAAGAGGGACTGGACTTACTCTTTCTGGCCTCTGGAGGGCAGACCTGGGGCCAACTACTAGACACTGCAAAGTGGCAGATTTAGCCTTGAGGGAAAACCTTGGGATAATGAGATCTGCCATTCAAAAGTAGAGGGTAATACTGGGGGAGGAGGTGGCTTTCTCCATCTTCATGGGGCCTGTATGTCCACTGAGGAGCCGTTCAGCTCTGAGACTGATCCCAATCCTCCTTTCCAGATTCACTTCTTGCCACTCTCCTTTATGCACTCTATATTCCAGCCAAATTAGCGCATGGTCAGTCTTGTTCTGTACTTCTCCTCTGGGCATTCACGCCATCCTTGACCTCAAGGCTGGCACATGCTCCCTGCTCACCTAGGATTGTTAAAAGTCTTTTTTTCCAAGTTCAATTCAGGTGCTGTCTCCTTGAAGTCTTCCCTTACAGCCCTCTCCTCCAGCTGAAAATAGCTTTCTCCCTTTCTTCAATTTCATAGAGCCTTGCCTGGAATTGTCCTTGACCCTTATATGACCCTACCTTGTTGCTTGGGGAACATGGAGAATCCTTTCTCCTAGAGATGGTAATTCCCTAGAGGGGACTCAAACTCAAACGATTTTTCCTCTTTCTACAATTCAATCAATGAGCATTTACCAAGTACCTACGGTATGGCAAATACTGAACTAAGCCCCTGGGGGCACAAAGACAGGAAAAGAATAATCCTTAGCCTGAAGAGTTTACTGGGGAAGACAGCATAAGAGAGACAGACATGGCTAAACAGTGAGTGGTTCACTTGAAAAAGATTTCATATATAGTTGGAAGGAGCTTTGGAGGTCATCAAATAATATCAAATGAGATATCTGTAAACGTGCTTAGGAGAGGGCCTGGCACTTAATAGATACTTTATATAAATCCTTATTTCCTTCCCCTTCATCAATTTCAACACCCTCATTTTATTGTTGAAGAAACCAAGGGGCAGTGGTTTGCCATGGGGAGAAAAAGAGAGCGAGGGCACATATGTGAGAGGAAGACAGAGAGAGAGAGAGAGAGAGAAAGGAGTACATCCACATCTAATCTCAGCATGTACAAAATAAATACAAGCTAATTTGGGGAGGGGAAAAGGGAAGAGAAGACAGTAGCAGCTCTAGGGATAGAAATGGCTTTAAGAAGGAGGCAGCAGGCAGCTAGGTGGCACAGTGGATAGAGTACCCCCCGCCCTGGATTCAGGAGGACCTGAGTTCAAATCTGACCTCAGACAGTTAACACTTACTAGCTGTGTGACCTTGGGCAAGTCACTTAACCCCAATTGCTCCCCCCCCCAAAACAACTACGACAATAACAAAAAGAAGAAGGAGGAGGAGGAGGAGGCAGCACCAGGGTTGAGTTGTAAAAGAAGTGAGAGATTTTAAAAGCCCTCAATGAGGAGGGAGTTCATCACAGGGAGGCAGGAGGCAGAGGAAAGGTACACAGAATACTATGTGTAAAGAACAAGTAAGAGGGCCAATCTGGTCAGACTACAGAGTAGGGGAAGGTTGGGGCTAGGTTCTAATGTATATTAACACTACAAGAACTAGAATTTAAGAATGCCTTAAGGGGCAACTAGGTAGCTCAGTGGATAAAGCACTGGTCCTGGAGTCAGGAGGACCTGAGTTCAAATCCAGCCTCAGACACTTGACACTTACTAGCAGTGTGACCTTGGGCAAGTCACTTAACCCCAAATGCCTCACCAAAAAAAAAAAAGAAAAAAAGGAAAAAAAAGAAGAATGCCTTAAAAGATCAAGCTGTGTCAATTAACACAGTGCATTTTTTAAAAATTTGTAAAGCAAACAGGAATAAGATGAAAATATTTATTTCCAAGTAAAATTAATAAAAATGTTTGCATCAATTGATGTGCCTGGATCTTCTAATGTGAAATATTTTACAGGTATAGGTGCTCCAATGGTAAGAACAAAGGATGGTGAAGTACTAGATGAGCTGAGAAGTAGTGGGAGATAAATCATGAAAGGCAGCCTGGGGCCAGGCTCTAGAGGACTGTGAAACCCTACACCAAGCAGCATGGACTTCGTTGCAGGCAGTGGTGAGCCACTGAAGGATTTTCACTAAGAAAGCAATGCTTTAAGAAAGTAATCTGTCTACCTTCTATTCCTCTAAATACCTGCAGTCCTGGGTAGAGCAGACCACTCAACAACGGGTGTTCCACCTGTTTCACTACTTCAGCCCCAGCTTTCTTTGCATCGTGCTGAGTGACCATCGAGGAGAGTCTATAAACATCCAGTGTGTACTCTCTGAGAGGGAAAAGAGAAGACATGAAAGTCAACAAAGATACAAGGTCCTATCCTTCAACCCACGACATAATGGATTTAACTAGGTCTAGGAAAAACCCAGGGAGAAATAATCTTTTCCTGAATCTTAGAATATGGTCACTCCCAAAACATTCTAGGGCCTTTAATGAGATGAGATCATAGACTTGAGGCCTGACATTATCATGAGTTGCTATGAGATCTGCTGCTTTGCTAAATCAGTTTTACACCTTTCTATACCATAGCCTGAAAAAAGAGAGAGAGAGAGAGAGAGACACCAAGTCTAAAACAAACCAAGGCTCAGGCATAAAAGAGCTGTAAAAAACCCAAATATACAACTATAGCCACATGGGAACTATTGGGTAGGTGAATGAAGGGTTGATGTTTTTTATGGGCTGACAGATTTTTAAAAATCCAACAATAAAGTACCTTCCAACCCTATACTTAAAGAGCATCTAGGCTCCACAGGCCCATAACTGGACAAAAAAGAGGCAAGGAGGAGAAAGGTGGCTAGGTGGGGTGAGGATGAAAGGTTGGGAAGGCACCAACACTCACTTGCTGAGCTGGTAATCAGTGCCTTTGACAAATTTTAGCTTCTCTAGGGAAACTCCGATACTCTCCAGCATGGCCTTGATCACATTTTCATAGTAGGAGGTACGCAGCTCCAGGAGCTCCCAGGGAGCCTTCATATTGTCCAGGTATGCATGAAGATCAGCAAAGAGGATTGTCACCTGGAGAGAAGGAAACAACAAGAAGCATAGCCGAGATATTTCCCCATGCCAAATATTCTTTGGTTTACTGTCTATCACAACAACATTGAGAAGGCTAGCTCATCTCTTGGCCATTCCCTAAGCCCAAAGCCTCGGTCAGGAGCGACAGTTCTCACCTCACATCCAGCTTTCAGGAAGTCAGCGATCTTTGACATTGGCACAAAGTAGGCCACATGTGGTTTGCCTGTGGTTGCAGTCCCCCAGTAAACTTTCAATTCCCTCTCCTTCAGGATCTCCTTCAGTTTTTCTTCACCAAGGACCTCCTGTTGTAGAATGAGAAACTAGTGAGGACCAGTTTCTTCATGGGGGATGGGGAGGACATTACATTATGCTGTGTATGTGTGTGAGGGACAGTGGTGCTCTCTGCTCAGTGTATGAGATGAGGCACAGGGCTGATAGCTCAGTGAAGGGGACAATAGCAAGGTAGACAGGAGAGACTTAGAGTAGGGTGCAAAAGAAGTCCACTGATGGTGAACAGGAGGCCACCACAATGGGGAGGGACCCTATGGGTGCCAAGAGGGCACAGATCCCCCATTTGCCGATGGGAGGGGAAGTGAGTTTGAATCCAGTCTTTGCCACTTTCTACTACCTGTGTGGCTCTAGACAAGTACCTTTAATCTTTTTAGGCCTCAGTGTCCTCATCTGTAAAATGAGAAGATTGGACTTGATGATTTTTTTTTTTGTGCGGGGCAATGAGGGTTAAGAGACTTGCCCAAGCTCACACAGCTATTAAGTGTCAAGTGTCTGAGGCCACAACATTTGAACTCAGGTCCTCCTGAATCCAGGGCCGGTGCTTTATCCACTGCACCACCTAGCTGCCCCTTGATGACTTCTTAAATTTCTTTCATCTCTAGATGTATGATGCTATGAGGGGAAGGACCCCACGCCGGAGGATGGAATGGAATCCCCATCTCCCAGGGAGACAGAATAAAAGTTTCCTGTGGAAGAGATCGAAGGTGTCTCCCCCCCACCCCAGGAGAAGAGATGAGCTAGGTCACTAAAAGGGGAAGGGTGGGGGGTAGTCTTCACTTGGACAAAAGATGGGCAATCTCCAATGGGCAGGGGGCCATGCAGGCTCTCCAATGGAAAGGAATGTTTTATTCGGCTTCAGGCGGTGCTAAGGACTGGCTGGGTTTCCAATGGGGAGGGGCCGGGCTGGGTCTCCGGTGAGGGAGGGGGCCAGGCAATGTCTTAGATGGGGAGGGTCTGCGTAGTCGTAGGGGGCGCTACCTGTAGGTTGCGGGTGATGAGATGTAGTTTCTCCTCCGGGCTCGGTGCGTCCCCCATGATGGAGTCCTCTAAGGGCTAGGTGCAGAAAAGAGATTCCCGTCAGCGCGCCCTGCCTCCGGCCTTAGCTTGTGCCCCTTCCCCAACCGAAGCCGGCGCCGGAACCGCGAGTCTTAGAAATAGTCACGTGGAGTCTTCGCCAAGTTGCATCATCTGGGCTTCTGGAACATCTCGCGTTGCTTGGGACCGTTTTTCCGGCTTTGGCCTGAAGCAGGCCGGAGCAGCCGAAAACAGAGCACATGGATAATCCTTTTTGCGTCCTTCGTCGCCAGCCTAGAGAAGAGGTAAGGCGGGGAAGGAGAGAGGGACCGAGGAGGCGGAGGCTAGCGGCGCTAGGGAGAGGTGGGTATAGGGAAACAGCCTTTGCGCCTGCGCACGGCCCAGGCCGTTCCTTCTAAGAGGCGGGGCGGTTTCCTGCCAATCACCTGGCGCCGGCCCCTCCCCCCGCCGCATCCCTCCTTCGTAGCCCTCGGCCCTCACACCCCCGCCCCCACGCCGGCGTTTGCCCAGGGGCTACCTCGCGGGTGGGCGAGGCCGGGGCTCGGGCGAGCGGTAAGATGGCGCCGCGGCCTATGTGAACCCTGCTTGCCCGCCCCGGCTTCGTGAGGTGAAGAGCGGCGAGGGTGTGCTGACCCCCGAGGCCGTGGGGACGAGGCAGCACCCCGCGGTTCGGGGGTTTCCTTGGAGCCTGGCGGGGGCGGGAGCGGGAGGCCCAGACCCCGGGGGAGGCGGGAGATAGGGAGCACCTGGTGGCGGGTTTGAGCCTCTCCCGGGAAGAGGAGACTAATGCCCCTGCCCGCCCCCGTCCCCCAGAGATGGGGGGCTTGATTCTCCTGCCGTCTCTGGCCCCCCGTGCTCCCCCGTGCTGGGGAGCTGGTGTCCCTGCCCTTTTTCCTCCCCCGAGTTGGGTGGTTGATGTTTCAGGCTTCTCTCTGCCTCCTAGAGGTGGGGGGCTGTGCTCCTGCCTCTCCCCAGAGCTGGGGGGGGGCGGGGCTGATGACCCTTCGTGCCTGGACCCCAGCTCCAAGAGATGAGGGACCGATGTCTCAGGCACCTCTCTGCCTCCCAGACCTGGGAGGATGATGCCCCTGCCCTCTTTCCCTCCTAGAGATGGGGGGGTGTTTGATGTCTCAGGCCCCTCCAGTTTCCCTGAGGTGGGGGCCTAGTGCCCCTGCCAATGCCCCCCCCCCAGCTGCAGGCCTTTGTCCTAGGCCCCTGCCTGTTCCTAGAGATGGGGAGCTGATGTCTCCTGCCTCAGTCTGCCCCTTGGGTTGGAGGGGCTGATTTCCCTACTGCCTGCAGAATTGAGAGGTGGATGGTGGGAGCCCCATTCCACCCCCAGAAAGGAGTGGCTGACCCTTTTGGCCCTATCACACCCCTCAAAGTGGGGATGGGGTGGATCTTTGATGCCTTATCCCCCTTCCCTTACAACCATATATTGTGATGCACTGGCTATGGAGTCTAGAGGATGTGGTTTCAAATCCTGCCTCTGACATTTAGTTCACTTGTGATCTTGGACAAGTCACTTCATCTGGGGTTGGGGTTTTAGGCATCACTTTCCTTATCTGTAAAATGATGGGGATGGAGTAGATTTCTTGTAAGGTCCCTTCTAGCTCTAGCTTTATGATTAAGCCACCTTGGGAGCTGGGCTGGAGCCCTTCTTTGGGCGGTGCCCACTTTGGGGGGAAGTGGTTTATGCCCTCTGTGTCTATTCTTGGTTAGGTTAGTTTGCCCTTCAGTACCTAGAAGAGTAGTAATGACCTTTGGTGCAGTTCACAGTGGGAATTTTGAACTGGAGGATTCCTTTCCTTGACCTCAGGTTGTGGAAGAAGCACTGAAGTGGATCTCTTGGTGCCCTGGGCCAGTGACTTGTCTTAGGGCCACCTTTAAGTGGATCTCTTCCTACCCCTTAAGTGTGTAACCCGAAGTTAAGACTAGTGTGCCCTTGGGTAAGTCATTGTTTCAGATTTCTTATCTCTAAAATAACGTAATGATGCTTAGGAATGTAGGATTTTAGAGCCAGAAGGGACCTTAGTCCAATCTTTTCATTTTACAGGTGAGGAAAATGAGGCCCAGCTATGTTAAATGAATTGCCCAACATCACACAGGTAGTAACTGTATAACCTACCCCACGAGAATTGTAAGCATTAGATGAGTTAGTGTTTGTAAAGTGCTTTGCAGTATAAAGCACTCATTTCTTTAAAAAAAAATTTTATTGATTGATTTTGTTTTGATGCGACAGCCTCTTTACCTACCAGTTCCCCCTAACAAAACAACCTGATAGTGATTGTGATTGATGTACATACATCACTTTTCACTTTTGTAGTTTATTGCTGATAACAGAAAGGAAAGGTGTGTCCTTTAACCTTAATAATTTGGTACCAGAATTGTCTGTAGAACTTAACTTGGATTTTGTTGCTTTTTAGCAATAATCTTACATTGCCATAATCATTGTGTGTTTTCTTATTGGCTCTGAAAAGCATTCATTTCTTTAAAAAATTTTAATAATGTATTTTGCTTTTTGACATCTATCATGTCACCATGTCAATTTTATCTGTGAATTGAGATAAGATAAATAGCTCCAAAGGTCCCTTCCTGCTCTGCCCATGATGCCTTACTCATCACTGAGCCCTCCTTTGTAACAACAAAAAAGTTAAGCAAAACTGACAAAATGACTATATTTTAAAGCATTATGTTTCAAGTACATGCTGTGGGGCAGCTTTTTTGTTTATTGTTTTTGGTAAGCATGGAGGTGTGTCAAAAATCAAACATGATGAATGAGTTAGCAAGTGGAAGAGCTTAGAAATGCCTGATGTTACTCTAGGTAGGCAATTCTGGAAGTCATGCAGCATGGGAGAATGATATCCTGTTGCTTTTGTTTCTGCTCTTCCCTTGGCCACTCCTGCCAGTTCAGGGCCTTGGCTTTTGCCAGCAGGCTGATAATCAGCCTTAGGATAAGTGGGGTTTTGGTGTGTCAGGTGCTACATTGTTTTGGTTCCCTGGATAAAAACCATCTTTGTGCTCTAAAGCAGTGGGTTTTCTGAAGTAGGATAAAAATAGAAAAGGAACCTGTTTCTGAGGCTCCATTTGGGAGGCTGTGGAACAGAGAGGGGGTGGTAAATTGAAGTGTTAAGCTGGGGGTGGACAGGTGGCAAGTGAAGGGACAGAATAGGGTCACAGAAGTGATTGGAAGCAGAGTAAACTGAAAGGCAGGATTCTGGGAATGGGAGGATTCTTCTCCCCTTGTGAGAAAGATTTATAAAGGAGACTTGCCCATTTTCAGATGAAGGCTCTTTAGTTATCCCTGCCTCTGGAAACTACAAAGACAGGGATTGAAGTACTACAGTTGTCTTACACTTCACCCTTTTACTTTTGTTTTTTGTTTTTTGGAAGGGGCAGTGAGGGTTAAGTGACTTCCCCTGGGTCACACAGCTAGTAAGTGTCAAGTGTCTGAGTCCGGATTTGAACTCAGGTCCTCCTGAATCTGGGGCTGGTACTTTATCTACTGTGACACCTACCTGCACCAACCCTTTTACTTTTTTTTTTTTTGGTGAGGCAATTGGGGTTAAGTGACTTGCCCAGGGTCACACAGCTAGTAAGTGTCAAGTGTCTGAGGCCAGATTTGAACTCAGGTACTCCTGACTCCAGGGCCAGTGCTCTATCCACTACACCACCTAGCTGCCCCTAACCCTTTTACTTTTGTTTGTAGACCTTTCACTTGAATTTTTGTTTTGTTTTGTTTTTGTTTTTGTTTTTTAGTGAGGCAGTTGGGGTTAAGTGACTTGCCCAGGGTCACACAGCTAGTAAGCGTTAAGTGTCTCCAGGGCCAGTGCTCTATCCACTGCGCCATCTAGCTGTCCCTCACTTGAATTTAATAGCTTGCATTTGGGTAGTGCATCACAACTTACAAGGTGTTTTGACGTTCATTATCTTGTTTGATTCCAACAATAATGCGTTGAACAATGGAGGACAATTTTCCTATTTCATATAAATTGGGGCTCTGGTTGAATGGTTTACTTAGGGTTGTGACTAGTGACCCTACGTCTTCTACACCACCATGTCTCAGTGGTGACTTTGCAGGGAGCAGAGTGGGATTATAGATCACTACATTAGGGTACAAGTGTCTCACTGTTGTGAAGTGGGTGATTATCCGTTGACAAAACTTGCTCACTACCCCCTCTTCCTTTGGAAAGAGTAATCAAATCAATACTACCATTGCTACTTAGCTCCTGGTGCCTTCCCTCATCACCCCTGTGACATACAAAGGCAGTGATTCTCACAGTCTTTTACTTGTGTTCCCAATGCCCATAGTAAGTAAGCACTTAATAAATGCTTAAAATTATTCCCCAAACAGGTAAAGGAAAAGATCTATTCTCATTTTCCTTTTTTTCCCCCTCCTATAATTTCCTAAGACTTTGGAAGTGGGCAAAGGAAAGAAGGGATTTAGAACTCAGAATGGAATCTTTAGGTTGTTGTACGAGGCCTCTAGAAAGCTTTCTGTAGGAAAACCTCTTAGGAAAATTCTCTCTGTTCTCCTGGATAAAGCAGTTTCTCAGTAATTCTAGCTGAAGCAGGAAGATAGTAGATGTGCCATTCTATCCCCTTGAAATACAGGAATTGAGTTGCAGTGGTAGTGAAAGATATGATTCCCATTAATGTCTCTTTTTTACGAAATTTTCTACCTGCATATTTTAAATAAATATATTTTAAATAATTTCAGTTTTTTGGGTTTTTTTTTTTTGAGCTTTAAGGGGGAACAAAGTTGGGGCCAAGGGAAGAGAGAGGTAAGCTGGTGCCTTAATTATTTTTGCCAGAGGACAAGTGATTTTTTTTTCTAGTAACTACATCTGATTGACTTTCTTAATGTGGTGGGGCCAAGGGAAGAGAGAGGTAAGCTGGTGCCTTAATTATTTTTGCCAAAGGACAAGTGATTATGTTTTCTAGTAACTACATCTGATTGACTTTTTTTTTTTTTGTGGGGCAGTGGGGGTTAAGTGACTTGCCCAAGGTCACACAGCTAGTAAGTGTCAAGTGTCTGAGGCCGGATCTGAATTCAGGAAATCCTGAATCCAAGGCAGGTGCTTTATCCACTGTGCCACCTAGCCGCCCCTGATTGACTTTCTTAATGTGGTCCTTCCACTTGTCCTTCCCCTGTTTCAAAGCTTTCAATTTGCATTACAATTCAAGGCCAGTATTCTTTCCACTCTTGCTATCTCCCTTTAGCTCCTTAAGAAAAAATGAAGGGGGCATCTATGGTGCAATGGATAAAGCACTGGCCCTGGATTCAGGGGGACCTGAGTTCAAATTCGACCTGAGGCACTTAACACTTACTAGCTGTGTGACCCTAGGCAAGTCACTTAAGCCCAATTACCTTACCAAAAAAAAAAAGAAAAGAAAAAAATGAAGGGGCAGCTAGGTGTCTCAGTGGATAAAGCACTGGCTCTGGATTCAGAATGACCTGAGTTCAAATCTGACCTCAGGCACTTAACACTTACTAGCTGTGTGACCTTGGGCAAGTCACTTAACCCCAATTGCCCTGCCAAAAAAACAGACAAACAAAAAAGAAAAAATGAAATTCAGTCACTTGGGGCGGGTAAGGGTTTGTTTGGACAATAATAATTTTTTAAAGCATTAATAAAACATTTTTGATAAAGTAATTATAATGAGTAGACTAGAGCCTTAGTTATATAACTCTTTCCTTAGAGGCCTTTCTTGTTTTCTTGACCCCCAAATCCAACTTTTTGATGTTCTCTATCAAGATTAAAATGAATAAAGTACAGCATTGTTGCCTATTATAATTAACTGAGGTGAAAGTGATGAGAAGATCCTTTAATTTTCTTTGTGTCTGCAGGAAGGTGGGAGTCAGTCATTTTGACACCTCCTGAAAGGAACATCCAGCAGGAGCTGAAGCCTACTTCCAATTGATCTCGTGGCAGAGGCAGAGAGGTTGTTGATTGCTTCAACATTTCCACACAGTATGGAAGACAATCCTTTATGTTCTTCTGCTCTTAACTTTTAATGCATGATCTTAAAGTTATATTTAATAATAAAATCCCCGGGGTAAAAGGGCTTTAGATATGTCAGAGATGAGGCTGTTTCTGCATAAACAGTGTTGGAATTGGCATGATAAATTCTCTTCTTTGTCTAAAATACTGCCTCTTGTCTCCCCAGATATGACCTGCTCTTTAGACTCCTCTGGTGGCTTTGATGGCTCAGGGTCTGAGCAGACTAAAATCACCCCTCTCCTACCCAAAGACAGTGTTCCAGTCTCATGGGGGGCGTTTGGACAGGATGAAGATGGACTAGATGACTCTTTACTGGAGCTCTCTGAGGGAGAAGAGGATGATGGTCACTTCAGTTACACAGAAGAAGAGATTCGGGAGCTCTTGAAGGATGATGATTCACTAAATGAACAGTGTCTGGGAGGACTGTCTGCAGGTGGTGAAACTGAGACGTTGGGGAGCTATAGTTGTCCTTCACTTGACTCTCCCCAAGATATAAATGTACGCTGTAGCTTGGGACCCAGGGCTGGGCCGGCTACCATCTTTAAACTACCTCAGAAAAATGCCCCAGCTAATAATGCACCCACTCTGACCAAATCACCTAGCAGACACTTTGTACCAGAAAAAAATCTCCTGAAAATAACTGTTGTCCCACCCTTTAATACAACAGTTTGTGATGATGTGCTTGGTCCCAAGAAGACTGAGTTTTCTTCCAAAGATGGAACTAGTAATGCAGACTGTTTGGGAACTCCTCCCTTCCTGGAAGAAGATATGAGTAAAGAAGATCATGGCCACAATGATGGCAAACTTTGCACTAAAGAAACCAGCTCTACTTGTTCTGTCTGGGAAGGGCCCCAGCCTCAGAAAGCTGGCCCTCTGAAGGGGGCTCCTAGAGCAGGCGTACGTAGTTGTGAAGAGTCAGTACCCTCGGCTTCTCCAGCCTGGGAACAGCCTTGTGGGACAGAGGTCCCAATGTCGTCAGGGAATGGTGGGCGCAAATTAGGTGACACAACTAGGCCTCCGGCTGTTCAGTCAACTAAAGTAAGCACGGTCTTGGATTTCTTTGCATCTTGGGGAAATTGATTCATATGTTTCCTTTTTCTTTGGGCTTTTAGCTTATCTTGCCCTTGTTCTCCATAGATTAATCCAGTGCCTCTTCAGCCCTCACCAGTATCTAGGACATTCTCACCAAAAGACTTTTGTTATCACTGCTGCTGTTTGCTTTTGCTTTTGCTAAGATCTAATTGGACATTTTCCTCCTTTCTGTATTTTTATTTTCATGAAAGCCGGTCAGACTAGACAAGGGTTCTGAGAAGAAGGAAAGGTATGAGAGAAGATTAGGCAAAGTCGTTCCACTTCTCCAGGCCAAAGCAAGGTAATGTTGCAAACTCTAATCCTCTGTCTGTGGTGCCTAGGGTCCCCTGTCCCCACTCTATTCTTGGCACCTCTGCCCCACCCTAGTTTCTACTGTTTCTTGTTCCCCTTACAGTTGAAGGGGAGGTCTGGTCACAGTAGGTTTGAATAGTAACCGTGATAACCAGGTTGGGAGGATGGGATGTACAAAAAATCATCACTCTCACGTAGAAATGTGCAGAGGTCAGCCTAACTCTCTTGCAACTGGATAAGGCATTGAGGCAAATGTCCTAGGAGTGGAAACAGCACTGGCCTGGGAGTCAGAAAACCAGATTCAGCCTTTGCTCCTTGTGTGACATAGAGGAAGTCCCTTTCCTCTTAGTTGTAGTAGCTGACCTTTGAATGCTTTCAGGTTTGCAGAACACGTTACCTGTTTCTTCATTTGATCCTCATGAGTCTGTGAGGTTAGGATCACAGATATCATCATCTTCATTTTAGAGATGAGAAAATGGAGTCTCAGAAACATAAAAGTGACTTTGCCAATCCCCCAGCTGGGGAGTGGGCTTCAGAGGCTGAATTTGAACTTCGGGTCTCTTCTGACTCTCCATCCCACATTCCTTCTACCATTGCCTCTTCTGTTGTAAAGTAGTTAGGTTGGGTCATGATAAAGGTGCCTTTTATCTGTAGAGCCTTACAGATGTAGGAGCTTTCCACAGTCCATAGCCTCTTTTTCCAGGAGGTGGCAGTATTGGCATGGTTAATTTCAGTCCAGAAGGGAGGTGTTGGGATGAACTGTCAGCTTGACTTCACACTCTAAAGGCTCAAAGCAATTTCTTTGTGGGTTCACATTTTCAGTGTTGTTGTAGGCTTGGGATTTGGTTATGTCACTATAGCAAGACCATGCTCCAGTCGATCACTTCGAGAGTTTGAACATTTTGGGGGGAAGAGGTAGAAAGTTTTGAGGTTGGTTTATTTGGTTTTCAGTAAGGAAGATGTTAGCAACAGCTACATTGTTCTGCCTTAATTTAAAAGTCATTTGATAACTTATCACTTTAAATGCACACAGATGTTTTTCTTACAGCTCAAGCATTCATATTCCCAGGGAATTTTGGCTCTTTTCCAATTTAAAATCCCATCTTGATGAGGTCCCTTGAGGTTTCTAAACTATCATCGAAGCACTCAGTGGGTGTGAAACTCTTTTTCTAGAACTTGAATGTTCTTCCTCCCTTTTGTTAGTCCTGGTGAAAGGAGACCAAATCATTCAAGTACATTTTTTTTAATTTTAAACTCCAACCTCAAGAAATGCTTTTAGCATAGTGGTAAATCAATACTGTCTTCTGTCACTAAATCCTGAAGAGAAAATTGCCTTTGGGTGCTCGTTGTAGTAGCCAAATTACTAGTTTGCCTGACTTCTTGCGTGTGTTAAGCTGAAACTCACGAACTGTTTTTGTTTTTTTCTTGGTGTGCTTTGTTTGAAGGAGTAAGATTCAGACATTTTCAAAAACTGAGCTGGAACAGAAGAAGCAAATTTATCTTAAGAACGTCATTGCTCATTTAAAAAACCCTCAGGAATCTAACCAAGGTAAACAGGGACGGGATGGGGGAAGGTGCTGGGTTCTTTTTATTCACCCCAGTGTGGCTCAGGCTAGTGGGACTGATTTGTTTTAATTTGCTGAAGCTTACCTTACCCAAAGGCTATAACTTTAAGGAATGCTCCACTCAAGATTGTTATAAAAGTCACTTTGTTGACCAGCCTTAGAGTGAAGACATAATGCTTTTAGTACCAGGAAATGGAGATTGTATCTTTTGTGGTTATTAACCAATGCAAACCTATCATTCTGTAAAGTATGTATTAACGGGAATTATTATGTAATAGTTGTATAACGCTTTACAGTTTGCAAAGTAACTTTTGCTTATATTATCTCTTTTGATCCTAACAGCAGCTCTGAGAGATAAACAAGGCAGGTGATGCTAACCACATTTTACAGATGAGGAAACAAGAGAAGGAAATGGATTGACTTAAGATCAGATGGTTAGTAAATGTCAGCGCTAAGATTAGAGCCCAGGCCCAGGCCGTGTGGTCCTCTCTCCGTGGCCTCTAAGCACTGTGCTGTGGTCTTGTGGTTTTGTGGATAAAGTTCCTGCTAGACTAGATGACTGGGTGCTGTGTAGCATAGTATTCCATGGGCTTCATGGTACTTGATGAACTTACTTCCCTTTTCTGCGTTGCCTGCATCGCAAATGCCAGGTACCTCATCAGCACCAAAGTTAAATAAAGGAGCAGTGGGGAAGGGACAGGATTTGAAAGCTCGATGGAAGGACAAAGCTCTTAATACTGGTAGTTGTCCTGAGGAGAGCTGTCTGGAGAAGAAGGTGACTCTTCATACTGGAGCTTGTCAAGCAAAGGCTGGGGGAAGTGTTGGTCATGGATATTGTAGAGGACTCCTCTTTCCATACTCTTTATGATCCTTTCCACCTCAGAGCCTGAATTGGGGGAAAGGCTATGAATAATTTTCCAGGTCCTTTAAGCTGTTAACCTGAAAATTAAGGAAACAATCAATATAGGAGAAATAAGGGGCAGAGGAACTATAGCACGTGGTATTGCAAAGCTCAGAAGCTAGGAATACCCAAAGATGAGAACAGAGGACAGGGTTTTTATGGGGTAACAGAACAAAAAGGGAACCAAAAGATTATTCCTGAGTCGGGTACAGCTGCTTAATGTAAATGAACCTTTAACAAAAGAAACAATAGAACTGCCCCTGAAACTACTTGATGTAGATGGACTCTTTCACATAATAATCATAAAGTCGAGGGAGTAATGTGGGGAAACAATGGGAGGGGATAAGTTGTTTGAGGGGAAGGTGGTCCCAGGAGGTCTATAAGTCCATCAAGAGTCTGGAATTGACAAATTGACCCCAATTGCCTCACTAAAAAAAATAATAAATAAAAGAAATCCTCCATTAGAAGACATCGAAAGCTCTTGGGGCCAAATTCAGCCTCCAGGCCAAAAGAGACAGTGCTCCTAGTGCTATTCATTTTTCTTCTTCTTTTTTTCCTTTGCAGGGCAATGAGGGTTAAGTGACTTGACCAAGGTCACAAGCTAGTAAGTGTCAAGTGTCTGAGGTCGGATATGAACTCAGGTCCTCCTGACTCCAGGGCCGGTGCTTTATCCACTGTGCCACCTAGCTGCCCCCTAGTGTTATTCATTCTTTTTTTTTTTTTTTTTTGCAGGGCAATGAGGGTTAAGTGACTTGCCCAGGGTCACACAGTTAGTAAGTGTCAAGTGTCTGAGGCTGGCTTTGAACTCAGGTCCTCCTGAATCCAGGGGCAGTGCTTTATCCACTGCGACACCTAGCTGCCCCTAGTGCTATTCATTCTTCTTCTTTTTCTTTTTCTTTTCTTTTTTTTTTTTTTTTGCAAGGCAATTGGGGTTAAGTGACTTGCCCAGGGTCACACAGCTAGTGAGTGTCAAGTGTCTGAAGTCGGATTTGAACTCAGGTACTCCTGAATCCAGGGCCGGTGCTCTATCCACTGCGCCACCTAGCTGCCCCTAGTGCTATTCATTCTTTTGTTTGTTTGTTTGTGGTTTTTTTTGTTTGTTTGTTTGTTTTTTTTGTTTTAGTGAGGCAATTGGGGTTAAGTGACTTGCCCAGGGTCACACAGCTAGTAAGTGTTAAGTGTCTGAGGCCAGATTTGAACTCAGGTACTCCTGAATCCAGGGCCGGTGCTTTATCCACTGCGCCACCTAGCCGCCCCTAGTGCTATTCATTCTTAAGAATTGTCTGGTGGAAATTTCTAATGGTGAAGGGGAATAGGGGGGCCTGTTGGGGCAAAACCAAAGGACCATAGATTAAAAAGCTGCTGGTCAGATATAGTCATAAAGATGAAACTGTATTTTTATTTTTAAGCTAAGTTTTATTGATGGTCCTTTTTAATCTTCTTGTCACTTCCTAAGAATCCCCCCCTCCCCGCCCAATAGAAGAAAAACTACAGTTAAGTGAAACCAGTTGAGCGTTGGTAGTCCAAGTTTGTGCTACATTCTTTTTCCACCAGCCTGGCAGCTATTGCAATGAAAGAGTTTAGGGAGGGAGGATGAAGGTTGAGTTGCCCATCACTTGCAGGCTACATACTCCATACCAGCAACTGTTATATTCATGGGCAGCTTTCTGGTTTATGAATACAGCACAAACAATACTAGGGAGTTCTACTTGTTGTAGAGTAATCCCTGATCTTTTCTTCCTTCCTCTCAAATTATAAATACAAAATGTTTGTATGTCTAATGCATCACACAAGTCCCTTTGATGTACTAGCCTGGAGGATGAAAAGCAAGCTTTCTCAAGGAAGAGAAGAATATACATAATAAACAGACTTAATTGTCATCTTTTATGTAACATCAACAAATATTTGAGAATCTTCTATATGTAGGACCTTGTGCTAGGTGCTGTGGGTAAAAAGAGGCATGAGAGAAAGCCCTTACAGTCTCCTTGAGACAGGACCTAGAGATGTACCTCGGCGTTTTGGTATATAAGATGTATGAAAAGAAATCACTTAAGACTGCTTTGTTATTTAAATGGTGCTGAAATGAGTAGTGCAGATGAGTGCTGTGGAGATTAGAGGAGGGAGAGGTCACTTTGGGCCAGGTATCACACCCATATCTTGCCATAGCCAAATAATTCACCCAGTGCTTACTCTGCTTGTGATTCTTTGTACGTAGCTGAACCTTAAGGTCCTTTGACAGTAAACACTCTTCTGACACACAGGAGTGAGGCAGTTTCATGGTTCACTGAAATGCAACAAGAAACATTATTTCATGGGACTTTTGATCACGTGACCTTGCAGTGCTATGATAAACATAAACAAGAGCACTCTAAAGATAATTGCCGCTTATGTACAGAGGATGAAGAAGTAAAGAAATTCTATGAAAAACTTGTCAAGAATCTCCATATCATTAATATAGGCCTAAATATTCAATGGCTTCAGTGTAAAACTAAGTTCAGGATTAAGAAATAAACCGAAGCTTATAGACTGCTGTGAAACCTTATGTCTGAATATCAAGAAGATATTGGGAAGCTAGTGGATATGGCCAGCACCAAACATCACAAAAATTCAAGTTCACTCTATCTTTTTTTTTTTTAAGTGAGGCAATTGGGGTTAAGTGACTTGCCCAGGGTCACATAGCTAGTAAGTGTTAAATGTCTGAGGCCGGATTTGAACTCAGGTACTCCTGACTCCAGGGCCGGTGCTCTATCCACTTCGCCACCTAGCTGCCCCAAGTTCACTCTATCTTAATGGGAAATAATTGGTTCCTGATGGCTGTTATTTTTGAGTCAGTTGTATACATTCAGACTGTTGACTAGTTGAGCCAAAGATCAAATCAACAAACTAGAAGAAAGCATGAAGAAAAGAAAGGTGTTATACAATCATGACAGTGCTAACCTAAACTCTTTAATAGGCTCTGCTGATGTTGAAGTGAGAAATGGATAAAGGTAAAGACATTGACTTAGATTTTCACCATTTCTCTTACAGAAATTTCTTACAGAAGGCACAGCAATGCAGTAGTCACACTCAGTAGATCAAAATGGCTCAGGAAGTACCTCAGCTAGTATATACTTGCTCTTTGTGCCAGATGGAGAGTCATGGCAGCCCAGGATAATATCTGTTTAGAATACAGATTTACTTGTGAAATATGACACTGGAGAACAGTGGAAGATGATGAGCAATAGAACCTTTTACAATAGTAGAAGTGTCGTGGGAAGACAAATCTGTGGAAGGCTTGGCATGAAACCCAAGTAAATGATATGATCCCAAGAACATTTGTGAATGAAATGAAAGGACAACAAAATTGAAATGCCTTGTCATCGATGACTATGGAGCCCCCCCCCCCCCCATATTGCACTTCAGTACCTTATATGAGGAGTTTGAAATGGCTCTTAAGTCAGGCAGAGTGGCACTCCAGGCCAAATACACACAGAAAATAGCCTTGCAAGAAGGTGATGTGATTGTAGAAGCATTGAGGGAAAAATGTTCAAGGTATCTAAAAAGAGGGAGATATTAAATGATGGGAGAGGGGTAGTTACAGAGAGTATTTTACTGTGAAAAGCTGATCAAGAGGACATCAGCAACTACCAACCTCTATGCCTACTTATCTCTTTAAAATCTTTATGAGAGGGGCAGCTAAGTGATTCGGTGGAGAGAGCACCAGCCCTGGAGTCAGGAGGACCTGAGCTAAAATCTTGCTGGAGACACTTAATAGCTGTGTGACCCTGGGCAAATCACTTAACCTGATTGCCGCCGTAAAACCCCAAAACCTGTGTGACAATGATCTATATATTTCAAGGATTTCCTGGGGGGAAATGAAAAGATAACCAACTGGCTTTTATAGCTCTCATCAATCATGTATGATTATGTAGATGTAAGCTGCTTGGGTACTACAGTTGGCTGCAGTTTTGAATTAGCTAGTGGGAGTGGGGAAGAAGGTCCCAGCACCCATCTTATCTTCATCATCAGGTGTTAGCACTTTCAAGCTAGTAAGGAGGAAGGAAGATGATAGCTGCTCCCCAAGATAGTTCACAAGCATTCTCTTTTTATACTTTAAAAAAAAATGGTTCCATCTCTGACACGTACTAGAGTTGTTTCAGTTTTCTAGTTTTCAGAGCTCTTAGGCAGTGAGCTCAGGGTCAGAAGGCTCATCCTTCTAATTTCTTCTTAGGATACAAAACTAAGGAGCCATAAAACTTTGATTTGGGCTGAACTGAGCATTATCACCGTTTTAGGAATATCTCTTTCCAGGAGTTTAAAGGTATAAGGCAAAAGAATGAAATTGTAAATAAATTGATAGGTTAGCAGAAAAGAAGCAAAGTATCCTAAGGGGATGTTCTCTCTGACAAGCTTTTCTATTGCTGAGGGGACTAGCCTTGAAGTTCATTGGTGAAGAGTAATAGAGCCTCTACTTTACCTCTCACTTGATTTGTTTCTAGCAAACAATGTCAGTTTGCTTGCGAGAATAGCGTTTGTAAGTTTTAAAGTTCTTAAATGATAGGTATATATCCCTGTATGTATGTTTTCAAAAGTAGTAGAGACCTATGGAGAAATTCCTTGCAGCAGTTATTGCTTTGTTGGTGCTACCACAATCCTGGATTGGCACTCTACTAAAACCCCTCATTTTTTTTCCACATACACTTGCCAAGCCATGTCTCTTCTATGTTGTATCAGTGAGGTTGGTTTGGTTTTCTTTTTAAAACACATGTTTTTATTAATGCCTTTTCTTCCTTATGTCAGTGTTGCTTCCCAGTGATCTTTCTCCAGTCCCGCTCTTGTTCTGAGGAAATACAGTTAAGCCAAGCCAGTCCTTAGACCATCCCTAATAGTGTCTGCTTCATTTGGTAGTTGTAGTCTCCCACCTCCCCCTGAGAATAGGGGGTGCCATGCTGCACTTGCACTGTCAGTGCTCTGAGGTCAGGCCAGGCCATGGCCTACACTGGAGTTCTCTTACAGGGTTGTTTTCCTTGTGGTCACTGTCCAGATTGCTCTGGGTCTGCTTATTTTCCTCTGTTTCAGTTCAGATAAATTGAAAATGATGTTTTTGAGCCCAAGTATAAGACTTTACATTTATTTATATGACATTTCCTCTTATTATCCCCATCCTTTTAGCCTGTCAGGATCTTTTGGGATGCTTAGTTTGTCATCTGTTATGTTAGAGATTCCTCCCAACTTTGTTTCATCTGCATATCTGATAAGCTTGCCATCTTTATGTTCATCCAAGTCATTGTTAAAAACGCCGACAATGATTGTACATATATAGCCTATATCAGATTGCTTGCTGTCTTGGGGAGGGGGGAGGGAGAAAAATTTGGAATTAGAAATCTTATAAAAACAAATGTTGAAAACTATCTTTACATGTAACTAGAAAATAATAAAATACTTTTATTATTATTTTTTTAAATGCCACACAACACCTAGACCATTCCATTGAGAGATTAACTTCCAACTTGACATTGAGTTATTAATGACTCTTTTTTGGATCTGGCCATTCATTCAGATGGTGAGGTTGACTTGGTTTATGGGTGACTGTGCTGATTATACTAAACCACAAGACTTTCTCAGTGAAATCCACAGCCACTCAAGAGATGGGCCAAAAATCTCTACCAGAGAAACCAAATGGTTTGTTTATTGTCAGACTATCACCTATCTTTGAATTGGATGCCCACTGAGAGTCCATCAAGTGCCCTGGATGGGCACTGTAAATTGCAGTGGCCTGGGCCTAAAATTAAATAAGATGTAAAGAGCTGGCTAGATTGCATTTGAGAAATTATGAGTACTTACCACAATCCCTAGATGTTCTTTGACACACAGATCTATCCTTTTTTTTTTTTTTAGTGAGGCAATTGGGGTTAAGTGACTTGCCCAGGGTCACACAGCTAGTAAGTGTTAAGTGTCTGAGGCCAGATTTGAACTCAGGTACTCCTGACTCCAGGGCCGGTGCTCTATCCGCTGCACCACCTAGCTGCCCCGGGATCTATCCTTTTTAATAGCAGTAGTCTTTTGGTAATGTGGTGTGACTGGAAATCATGGAATATTACAGACTTTGAAGAAGCAGAATTGTGATTGACCCAGAGATATATGATAGGAATAAGAAGGCTGCAGCTTGTTACCTACCAGTGATGACTTCATTTAACTGGTATGAGGGATGTGACTCAGGAAAGAGTATAACAAGAGCAGGAGAAAAATAGATGGGCAGCCCCAATGCTGCACTGATATCCATGGAATACCAGTAGACCCAGAGAGAAGGTCTCAAATGCAATTGATCTACTCTGGAGGACGTGGACAAGAATTGCATTAGATGAGAAGGTATGGGTGGGCTGTGGTCTACACTGTGAGGGAAAATACCCACTGAAGTTAGGTGATAGATGACATCTAGGTCTAGCTTGGTTTCATAAAATTACCTTGAGGGGGCAGCTAGGTGGCGCAGTGGATAGAGCACCGGCCCTGGAGTCAGGAGGACCTGAGTTCAAATCTGGCCTCAGACACTTAACACTTACTAGCTGTGTGACCCTGGGCAAGTCACTTAACCCCAATTGCCTCACTTGGGAAAAAAAAAAAGATTACACATAAAATTGCCTTGGGTTCATTATTGGCTTTTTTTTGGGTGCACTGTATCAGTGACTAAGAACCCATCATCCGTATATTCTACGCAGAGGGAAATGACACAAGCAAAGGCACAGGGACGGGAATTTATTTGGTGTATCGAGGAGAAGAACTTACTTGGAACAGAGTTCTGTAAGGAGATAGTGGGAAGTAAGGATCTAGAGGCCATTTGGACACAGATTTTGGAGGACATTGAGTGCCAGGTAAAAGAGATTAGACTTTTGTTATATAGGCAGTAGGGAGTGAGAGAACAAATGAAAAATAATGCAGTTCTTGGGGCAGCTAGGTGGCACAGTGGATAGAGCACTGGCTGTGGACTCAGGAGGACCTGAGTTCAAATCTGGCCTCAGACACTTAACACTTACTAGCTGTGTGACCCTGGGCAAGTCACTTAACCCCAATAGCCTCACCCCCAAAAAAATAATGCCGTTCTTATTGATAACTTATTTTTATTATCTTACCTCCATTTCAGAATCTAGCTCTCCCTCCCTGCTTCCCCCTACCCAGTGAGCCTCCCTGGTAGATCTTGAACCAGAGAAGAGCTACTTAACTGCTGTTAGGCCATCATATAGGAGAATATTCTTGTTTTTCAGTTTTCAGAGTACTATGAGTGCTTTTTTTAGAAATGCATTTTGTTTTTACATTAAATTTATTTCCAGACTTCTCTCCTCTCTCCCTTTAGTGAGTCTTTCTTTGTAATAAGAATTTTTTTTTTTTTTAGTGAGGCAATTGGGGTTAAGTGACTTGCCCAGGGTCACACAGCTAGTACGTGTTAAGTGTCTGAGGCTGGATTTGAACTCAGGTACTCCTGACTCCAGGGCTGGTGCTCTATCCACTGTGCCACCTAGCTGCCCCATGTAATAAGAATTTAAAAAGTTTGGAGAAGCATTTCAGCAAAACCAACCAGTATATTGACTGCAAATGGCTGTTTATTCCACACACGTTATACCCACCTCTGTAGTGAAGGGAGGGAGAATCATCTTCTCAGCTCTTCATGGGGTCAAGCATGGCCGTTAAGATTCCACAGCCTTCAGTTTCATTTGTTGTGGTTGTTGTAGCTTTGTTTTACTTCACCGTGCTTCAGCTTATATGTTTTCCTGTGTTCCTTTGAGTTTGCCATATGCAGTACACTTTGTTTAGCTACTTCCCAATGAATGGGCACCACCTTGCTTCTAGTTCTTTACTACCACAGAAAGTGCCACTGACAGTATTCTTGGTACATAGGGAGGCCTTTCTCCCTATGACCTGTCTTGGGGTATATGTCTAGTAGGGGTCTTTCTGAGCCCAAAACCACAACATCTTTTTTGTAGTCTTTTGTTAAAGGTCAAAAAAAATCCCTATCTAAAGACCTGTTTAATTTTTTTTTTTTTTTGGTGGGGCAATGAGGGTTAAGTGACTTGCCCAGGGTCACACAGCTAGTAAATGTCAGGTGTCTGAGATTGGATTTGAACTCACGTACTCCTGAATCCAGGGCCGGTGCTTTATCCACTGCGCCACCTAGCTGCCCTGACCTGTTTTAATTTTAACCTACCTGGGACAGCTAGGTGGCGCAGTGGATAAAGCACCGGCCCTGGATTCAGGAGTACGTGAGTTCAAATCCAATCTCAGACACCTGACATTTACTAGCTGTGTGACCCTGGGCAAGTCACTTAACCCCAATTGCCCAGCAAAAAAAAAAAAACAACAAAAAACTTTTTAACCTACCTGATTGTAGTTCTGATCAATACTTAAGCAAAACCTTTCTTTGAAGGTAGCTCTTATCATATTTCTCCCATCATTCATTATTTGCCTTTCTCCCAACTAATCCTAAAGTCCCTTGCAAACTGGCTTTAGTTCCTACCACTACCAGAATTGTTCTTTCCCAAATTTAAAAAAGAATGACTTCATTATAATGACCTTTTTCGGTTTTTATCCTAGTTGATCTTTCTCTAGCATTTATTGTTATTGACCATTCTCTCTTGTTACTTTTTCTTCCCCTTGCTTTCGTGACACTGTACTCTCATAATTTTCCTATCCTTCTGACAATTCCATCTGTCTCTTTCAGAGACTTCCCACATCCTTAATGTGAGCCTCCCCCGAAGAACTCTTCTTGGCTCTTTTCAATTTCTATAGTCTCTCTTGGCAGTCTTAACTAATTTCATGCTTTCAATCATGTATTCTGTTCAGTTGACTTAAACTATACCCAGCCTCAGTCTCTTCCCTAAACATCAGTTCTGTATCTTCAACTCCCCATCTGGATGTTGCTATTTGTTTGTCTTGCTAGCTAGCGCTTCAAACTCAACATATTGAAGTTATCCCTTTTCCTCTCCCCACAAAAAGAAGCCAACTTTCTCTGAACTTCCTGTTGGTAGATATTACTATCTTATCAGGAGTCATTCAGGTTCCAAATCTGAGTCATCTTTTAGTTTTTCCCTCCCTTTTTTTCTCATCCTTTCCCCATGTCATTAGTTGACAAATCCTAATAATTCTTCCTTAAAATGTCTTGGAATTGGGGGCAGCTAGGTGGTGCAGTGGATAGAGCACCGGCCCTGGATTCAGGAGGACCCGAGTTCAAATCCGGCCTCAGACACTTGACACTTACTAGCTGTGTGACCCTAGGCAAGTCACTTAACCCTCATTGCCCCGCAAAAAAAAAAAAATTCTCTTAGAATCCATTCTTGCTTCCATTTCCATTGCTGCCACTGTAGTTCAAACTCTCTAAATGTCTTGCCTGGATTATTATGGTAGCTTTCTAATTAATCTTTCAGTTTTCACCTCTCCAATCTAGTTTATCTTTCACACTACTAATAAATAACTTACCTAAAGCACAGTTCTGATCATTTCACTCCTGTACTTAAAACCATGACTACTTGCCTAGGAGCTACCAAATGAAAACAAGAAACTCAGTATCCTGGCATTCAGGGCTAGCCACAACCTGTTTTTCTTTCTTTTTCTTTCTTTTTTTTTTTAATGGGACAATGAGGGTTAAGTGACTTTCCCAGGGTCACACAATTAGTAAGTGTCAAGTGTCTGAGGCCAGATTTGAACTCAGGTCCTCCTGAATCCAGGGCCAGTGCTTTATCCACTGCGCCAGCTAGCTGCCCCACCACAACCTACTTTTCAAGCCCTATCTCACATACTCTAATTATTTTATTTTATTTTTTTTTTTTCTGGTGAGGCAATTGAGGTTAAGTGACTTGCCCAGGGTCACATAGCTAGTAAGTGTCAAGGGACTGAGGCTGGATTTGAACTCGGGTCCTCCTGAATCCAGGGCCGGTGCTCTATCCACTGCGCCACCTAGCTGCCCCTACATACTCTAATTATTGAAGATAAATCGAATTCTTCTCTTATTTCTGATCTCATCTTCTCCTTTGCTTACATTGTCCTCTGTACTTGGCATGGACTGTTTTCCGTTACTTTTCGCAATCACTGCCTGTTTTAATTTTCAGAGTCCAACTTGCTTATGAGCTCACCCGTGAAGCTTTCCTGCTGCTCCTAGTTGTCAGGGAACCACTCACCCGTTACTTTGGACCCCTCCTTTGCACTTTTCTTACTCCGATTTTTATTACAATTTTTCGTGATTGTCTCCTCTTTATTATTAAACTATAAAGTCTTTGAGGGCAGAAACTATGCCTAATTTTATCTTTGTATTCTTGGGGTCTACCACAGGACTTGGCATGTAGGTGTTTAGTACATGTTTGGATTGTTTTTGAGGGGGCTTATAGGGAATCTAAAAGTGACTTGGCCATTCTCAAGCTCAGTGGGAAAGTTCCAATTATAAATCAAATCAGTGTAAATATAATAGAGTTTCAGGGCAAAAAAAGTCCTCAGACCATCTAGTCCTGCCTGTACCTGAATAAGGATCTCCTTATAAATCCATGGCAAGTGGTTATCCACTCTTGGCTTGCAAACCTTAAGGGAGAGGGAACAACCCTCCCTCATTCCACTTACAGAGAGCTCTAAGTGTTAGGAAGCACTTCCTTACATTGAGCTTGATGAATCTGCTTTTCTGTCTTTTTCCCAGTGGTCCTAGTTATGCCCCTAGGGCCAAGCAAAACAAATCTAATTCCTTTCCTGAATGACACTTCTTCAAATGCTAGAATAGAGTGGTTATAGCCATCCCTGAGCTTTCCTTTTCTCCTTGCTAAATTCAACAGCACCCCAAAAGCTTTTTATCAAATCCTTCCTTTGTACTAGGCGCTGGGCTTATCAAGCAAAATTGTCTCTTTGCTCAAGGCTCCTGCATTCTCCTGGAACTGATGGATATACAAAATTTTACAAGGTAAAGTGAGGAAGGAAAGAAGACCAACAACTTGGGGTAGGCGTGGGAGAGGAATCTGGTCAGGCTCCAGTCTGCAAGCACTGAAATGACTTTGTAGTTATTTGTGTATAGGCTGGATCCTCCCAGGAGAATAAAGTTTCACTTAAAAATATTTTTATTACATATTTAGGGCAGGGTCTAGTTTTGCTTGTTTTTGCCTTTGTGTCCTCTTGGTGCTTGTCGTGTAGGAAGCACTTGATAAACTTTGTTGAATTGAGTTGGATTCTTGGAGGTGGTGACATCTGAGCTAAGTGATAAAAATTCTGTAAGGCAGAGATAAAGGTACCAAGGTGTGGAGGCAGGAGATGATGTGTTGCATTTAGAGAAGAGTTGGTAGTCTAGTTGGACTGGGATATGGAGTCTGAATGAGGAGGGTATGAAATCAGGCTGGAAGGTAGTGGAGTAGTCAGATTGTGGAGGACCTGAAAGGAGAGGCTGTGACATTTATATTGAAGGCAGTGGGGAGTGTCTGATTGTGTGAACCATCGGAGCCTTCTGCGCAGTGAAGTAACACAGTTAGACATGTTCCTTTGTAAGATCATTTTGGCAGCCTTATGGAAAATGGATTAGAGAGGAGAGAAGTGGGGACACCTATTAAGAGGCCATTATAATGGTCCAGGTAAAAGGTAATAATGGTTTGAACAAGGGGAGCAGCCATATGAGCAAAGAGAAAGGGATGGATATTGACTGATAGAATATAAGGTGATATATACAACCATTTCACCTTTGCCTCTAAAACTACCTGACTTCCTTCCAACATTAGTCCATGTAGCAAACCTTTCCTGATTCCCCAGTTGTTGGTGCTTTCTTCCTCAAATTATCGTGCATATACAATTGTTTGGCTGTGTACATGTTTTATCCCTTCTCTGGAAAAATGTAAGCTCCCCAGAGGGGAGTGAGTGGTTTTTTGTTTGTTTTGCTTTATCTCTGTCTCCGTTGCCTAGCATTGTACCTCTCACGTGAGTAGACCTTAATAAAGTTTTTTGGATTGGATTAATATTCAGAAAGGAGAAGGAAGTAACTGGAATTAGGTGAGTAGGAGGTATAAGTTTGTTAACCATAGGACTGAGAGATTACCACTTGAGCAGGGCTGCCATTTTCCAGGGTCCTGTGATGATACTGTATGGCCTCAATTTCTAGGGCTTCTTCTCTGAACACAGAAAAGCAGAGGTAGAGGTGGGAAGGGCAGAGGTTACATATAGGACATCCCATGGAATGGCCTTCCTCAGGAGGTGGGTGGTGGGTTCTTCCTTGTTAGAAGTTTTCATACAGGTACTGGATGACTACTTTTTGGGTGTCAGTGAGGATTCCTTTAGTTTATGGATTGGACTAGATGGATGCTCAAGGCCCCTCAGACTTTTAGATTCTATCAATCAGGCAATAAATATTTTTTTGAACACCTCCTACACACCAGGCACTGTGCTAAGTGCTGAGGATACAAATGTGAAAAAAGAAACTTAGTCCCTGCCCCCAGTGAGCTTACAATCTAATGTTGAAGGCAACATACAAAAGGAAGCCAAAAAGGAGAGGAGCAGAAGGTATCAGGGCCTGGTGGAAAGGTCAATCAGAGAAGGCCCTAAGTAGTGCAGTCAGGAGAGAAATTACATGTCTGAGCTCTCTCCTTAAATGAAGGTTTGGAGTTCATGGCCCTCCCCTCCAATCAGAGAGGCAGAGGCTAGTGATGAGGCAGAGTGCCACCACTGATGAGGTCTTGACAGGATGATGTGGGTATCCCAGTAATTTCTGAGGCTTCCTGGGACCTCGTGGAGAAATCAGAGACTCTGTTCTGTTAGTGATGATGATGGGTAGAATAGAAAGAATTGTAGAAGATGAATAAGTTCAATTTTTGACCCCATCAGCACTTGATTTTGTATAAGCAATTAAAAAAACAAAACAAAAAACTAACAACCCAGCACAGATTGTGTTTGCTTCTCCTGTTATTTGAGGGTTTTCTATCTCCTGCAAAGGTCTGGGCCATTGTAGAACTTTCAGGTAGAGTCAGCTAGAAAATGGGTGACTATAGTCATACTAGACAGAGTACAGATTCTTTGATCTATAGATTATCCTGTTTGAATGTAAACTCATCAATCTGGTCGTGTAGATTCCAGCTACCAAACTTCTGTCTCACTTCTATAGCAAGGAAAGGTTGCAGGGAGTCTCAGTTTAGGTAGAATATGCTGAGTGATCCCTTCTAGCTGCTCAGTGGTTCAGGTAGCTTAGAATCCAGAGTGTTAAGCCTGCCATTCTTTCTTCCTTGTCTATTTTGAAATGAGTAAACTTCGTCATGAGAGGTTTTTAGTCTCTGCTGCTGGGGTAATAAGGCTCAAGTACCAGGTGGTGAGAGATGAGTGGGCTAAGGGACATGCACCGCAGAGACAGTCTTGGAGCTGTCAGTGGTTCCATTTTGAGACCTGGACACCAGGATGTGCGTACTTTGCCAAACCTCCCTTGGTGAAGTTCTGGCAGGATCACTGCAATGTGAAACCTTGGAAGAGTTGATATTTTTCTGAAAGGGCTATTTCTGCACAATTGGGAAGGCACAATTTGTAACCACATGCTTGAGAACAGATTCATTCCAGAATCTGAGTTGGAAAGGACCTCACAGTCCTTCAAGTCCAATGTGTACCTGAATAAAAGTCCTCCCTTCATCATACCCAACAAATCATCCAGCTTGTTCTCAGAGAGCTCCAGTGAGGAGGAAGTGGGTACAAATGCCCAAGGCAGACTTTTGATAGCTCTAATTATTGGGAAGTTTCCCTTTATATTAGGGTCTACATTTGTCTCTTTTCAACCTCCACTCCTTGCTCCTACTTCTGTACTCTGAGGCCACACAGAACAAGTCAAATCTCTCTTTCATGTTAAAGTAGCTATCATGTATGCCCTGAGTCTTCTTTTCTTCAGGCTAAACATCCTCCATTCTCCCAGCCAACCCTTATAAACTTGAGGCCTTTCACCGTGCTGCTCATCTTCTTCTGGATGCCCTCCAGCTGTGACTGGCCTTCCCAAAATGTGGCACTTAGAACTGAATACAATATTCCAGATATGTCCTGGTTTAGAGGGCAGCAGAACTGTCACCTCCTTAGTCCTCTTAATGAAACCCAAGCTAGTATTGACCATCTCGAAGGCCTTGTCATGCGGTGGACTCAGGTTTAGTTTACATTTCAACTGATTCCTTCATTTAACTGTTGTTATTTGGTCTTTTCCCTGAAAACTAGAAAGTAATGTGAGTTTGGAAGAATTCTTAGATATTATCATAGGCCTCAAAGAAATATCTAATGCATGAATGCTAAGCTATTGTTGATATTCTGATGCATATTATGAAAGTTTCATAGTTCTGGGAAGTTACAGCCAAACAAGCACTAAAAATTTTCTCTCCTCTTGTCTTGTGGTTTTCTTGGTTGCCTGTGTCCACATGAGCCTTATGATATTCCTGTGAGTTGACTGCCTTTAGATGAAATATCTGTTTCCCACATACCTGCGTCCTGAATACCAACCCAGATGATGTTCTTAGGTTCCAGCCCAAAGAGGTACTCTCAAATATTGACCTTTGTATATTGTAGGTACCTTAGGCGAGTTATATGCCTTGATGGACCAAGTTGCTAATGTGGAATATCAAATGCATGACCAACGGTGGCAGCACCCATCAGACCTCACCATGAGGTAAGTAAGTGATTTGAAGGATGAGAAGAGTGGGACTTAGCTGCAAAAAGAGGGTAGTGTGCTTTGGGGGGGGGGGGGCAGGACAATGAGGGTTACATGACTTGCCCAGGGTCACACAGCTAGTAAGTGTCAAGTGTCTGAGGCTGGATTTGAACTCAGGTCCTCCTGAATCCAGGGCTGGTGTTTATATCTACTGTGCCACCTAGCTGCTCCTAGTATGTCTTTTTAAGATTAATTAATAACCTCAAACTATTGAAAGATAGAAGAGACAGGACTATAGATAGTTTGGTGGTCAAAGAACAGTCTCTTTCAGATTCAGTCATTTTGGTATCTGCCCATAGCTGATATAGTGTGGCAGGGACATCTTTCACCATATAGCAAGATAAGCTCAAAATGGGTACATGATTTAAATATAGAGGGGTGATATGAGCAAATTAGGGAAGCATGGAAAAAATTACCCATCAGATCTATAGATAAGGGAAGACCAAACAACAGAAAGGATCATAGGAGATAACATAGATAATGGTTACGTTAAATTAAAAAGATTTTACACAAACAAAACCAGTCCAGCCAAAATCAGAAAGTAGGAAAATGGGGAAAATTTTTTGTAGTAAATTTCTCTGGTAAAGGTCTCACTTCCCCCAAAATAGGAAATTTGAGCCAAATTTCTAAAAATAAGAGCCATTCCCTAGCTGACAAATGGTCAAAGGAGATGAACAGATATTTTTCAGAAGAAATCAAAGCTCTCAATAGTCATATATGCTCTAAATCACTATTGATTAGAGAAATGCCAGTTAAAACAACTCTGAGGTTGCACCTCATAGCCATAAGAGAAAATTTTAAAAATAAAAATTGCACCACCTGGTCCCTGGGTAACATTGTAGCAAGTCACTTGTGTGTCTGGCGACAGTCCACTGTGGTAGCAGAAAGAGCACCACATTAGGAGAGCCTGGCTTCTAGTTACCACATTGTTCCTTGTTGCCTGGCTCACTTAACCCCTGGGCTTGGATTTGTTATCTATAAAATGAGGGGATTGCACTGGACCCCTTCTAGCTATAAAATTCTGTAATTCTAAGGGAGGTAACAATGATCCAGCAAGATAATCCTCAGGAGACCCAGGTTTACTTTAACAAACATTTATTAGGAACCTGCTGTGTCCCTAATTATTAACATAGGCGGAGAGATAAAGATTAAATAAAGTAGGGTTTCTGTCCTCATGTAGGTCAGTCTTGTCTGAGTCTCGAATGCCTAGCCCAGTTTTTGCTTCTCATACTCAGTTGCATTCTTTAAGATTCTCTATTTTCTGACTGAATTAGGGGAATTTGATAATGAAAATGTTGATGGGGGCAGCTAGGTGGCACAGTGTATGAAGCACCAGCCCTGGATTCAGGAGGACCTGAGTTCAAATTCGGCCTTAGACCCTTGACACTTACTAGCTGTGTGACCCTGGGCAAGTCATTTAGCCCCAATTGCCTCACCAAAAAAAAAACCAAACAAAACCAACCAAACAAAAAAACAAAAAAAAATGTTGATAGAATTGTATTGGCATTTCATCATCATTGAATCTTGGAGCAAGCCTTGGATGATTTGGAAAGGACCTCAGTGAGTGTCTAGTTCACTTCTCTCTGAAGTATGAATCCTTTCTGCACCATTCCAACAAGCGGTCATTTCTCTTACTCTTGAAAATCTATAGGAATAGGAAATTTATCATAGCCTGTTTTAATTTTGGTCAACTCTAAAAAATTGTTAGGAAATTCTACTAATAGCATTTATTTTAGTACTTTACTATTTACAAAGCAATTACATTACTACAATATTACAAAATAGGGGGGGCAGCTAGGTGGCGCAGTGGATAAAGCACTGGCCCTGGATTCAGGAGTACCTGAGTTCAAATCTGGCCTCAGACACTTGACACTTACTAGCTGTGTGACCCTGGGCAAGTCACTTAACCCCCATAGCCCCGCAAAAAAAAAAGAAAAGAATATTACAAAATAGGGGAAGTCAATATTAATAACCCTATTTTCTAGATGAGATAAATGAGTCATAAAGATGTAGAGTGACTTGCCCAAGGTCATAAAGTTTGGTTTTCTTATCATCCTTTAGATCCTGGTTTTTCTTTTGGGGCTACAAAAACAAGCATAATTTTCCCCAGTGACATCCCTTCATTAAATTTGAATCCCTTTTCCCTTCTTCTGTGTAAATCTTCTTCAAGTTAAATGTCAATTCTTGTGTCTAATTCTAGTGGTGGACAGGCATTAGTTCTCAGTCCCCTCACTATCCTGGTTGCTCCCTTTTAGACAGGGTCTAGATTATCAATGTCCCTCCTTAAATATGGTGCTCAAATGGGGCAGCTAGGTGGCGCAGTGGATAGAGTACCGGCCCTGGATTCAGGAGGACCTGAGTTCAAATCCGACCTCAGACACTTAACACTTACTAGCTGTGTGACCCTGGGCAAGTCACTTAACCCCAATTGCCTCACTAAAAAAAAAAAATATGGTGCTCAAAATGAAAATCTGTCTGTGTTCTGACCTTGGCAGATGAAGATGGGATGGTCACTTCTCTCCCTTTGGACACTAAGTTGACTGACCTTCTGGTGCAGGAAAACCCCAGTTTTGTCATGTAAACTGTTGTCTAGACACATTTACCCCACTGTGGTCTTAAGGTTGATTTTTTTTTTTAATGGAGGGAAAAAATCCAACAATATTTAGCCCTATTAAATTTCTTCTTGAGAAGCAGTGTGGCAGAGTACATGGAGGGCTGGCCTCAGAGGGAGGAAAATCCTTCTGCCACATCCTGGTTTGGTGACCCTAGACAAGTTCCTTCAATCCCAGGGCCCCAAGAAACTCTTTAAGACTAACTGGGGGGCAGCTGCGTGGCACAGTGGATAGAGGACCTGAGTTCAAATTTGGCCTCAGACACTTAACACTTACTAGCTGTGTGACCCTGGGCAAGTCACTTAACCCTAATTGCCACACACACACACACACACACACACACACACACACACAAAGACTAACTGGAAGAGCACTTGGTAATCTGCAGTAGTTGAGGTGGCTTCTCCATCAGGAAGTCCTTACACACCTGGGCTCACAGACCTAGTCCCCCAAAAGGTAATAATTACATTTGGCTTGATGAGGCCTCATGCTCCAGTCTCTTGAGATCTAAGTTGATGGGGACCTTAGAGTTCGTGTCATCCGGCAGACTTGAGAGGCCATGTACCAGCTGACACAATGGCAAAGCTGGGACTGGAGCCCAGGTCTCTTGATCTCTGTTCTTTGTACTTTTGGCGATACCATGCTTTGTCTGACATGAAAACATGCCCCATGAGTAACATAGAAGTAGCAGTTTGGGTATGGAGAAAAGGACCTTGGAAAACTCTTAAGTCATTCAGGTACGCTTGATTTATAAACTTTTAGAATTGAGAAGTTAAGACAATCCCCTAATAAGGTAGGCTAAGGACTCCTGTCTTAGGATAGGCCTAGTCCAGGTTATGTGGTCATTCTTCTTTTCCTTTTTTCCTCATTCATTAATTGAGTAGACTTGAATTTTTTTTCAGGTCCTCTGGGTTTCCCAGTGAGCCTAGATAAAGAGGTATTCATTCAGCTAACCAATCTTGCTCCTCTTCAAATTGTACAGTCATGTCCCCAGCATGCTTTATGGTAATGAATGCTGGACTTTTGGAGCATGGATGTAGCCACTCCCCTAATACCTTTATTGCCGAGTTTTATTATTTTGAATGAAACTCAATTTTTAAGACCTTGACCTAAGCCATTTCCTGATTCATGTTTGTACTCAATACCTCCTGCCCCAGAGCTGCTTCTTCAGCTGAGGTTGGTAGGTTTCTTTCTTTCCTTTTTTTGGCAGGGCAGTGAGGGTTGAGTGACTTGCCCAGGGTCACACAGCTAGTAAGTGTCAAGTGTCTGAGGCCGGATTTGAACTCAAGTCTAATTGAATCCAGGGCTGGTGCTTTATCTGCTGTGCCACCTAGCTGCCCCAGTAGGTTTCTTTTTGATGTGCTAAATGCCATTGTGAATCTGGTGTTGATGTGTATGTAAGATGAATCAGACAAGGAGAATTTGGATTTGGGTGATTGTAGTGGTACTATAAAGGAATGAATGGGAGAAATTTTAAGAAGGAGGAATTATTGATTGAATGTAGTAGAGTGAGAAAGAGGCTGTAGTAGCAACCACATTGATTTGGAATGAGAGACCTGGGTTTGAATGCCATGCTGCTTGCTAGCTAGGAGACCATGGGCAAACTGTTTCATCTCTTTAGGTCTTAGTTCCCTCATACATAAAGTGATAATATTTGAACTGGATGTCTAAAGTCCCTTTCAGTTTTAAAATCCTGTAAACCCAGGGTAATTTTGGCTAACTAAGGTAACTTTGGATGTTCTTTGTCTTAAAGAAGATTATACTGAGGTTAGAGTTTTACTTTTAGATTATAATTGTTCACCCTCCTTTGCTTACAACACATGGATTATTACTACATTTTTAAGACAAAGACACAGAAACTCAGATAAACCGCTTTCCCGTTGTCACAGCTTAGCAAGTTAGAACTTAATTTGTTAGAACAGTCATTCGAACCCGGGTCTTTTGATTCGAAGCCCATTATTTTTTTTTCCTTGATGTTGCATATAATAGCTCACATTTGTATTACATTTTAAGGTTTTTCTAAAACTCTTCCCATATAATATTCCCAATTCAAGTGCTGTCTTGTTTTACCCTTGAAGGTGTGGCTTTGCTTAAATGACTGGTCTAAGGTCACATAGCTAGTGGAATACTGATTAGGAACTTGAATCTAGGCCTTCTGCCTCTTAAATCAGAAGTGTTCTTTTACTCTGTGTCTTGTCACAGAAGGGCAATATGGAACCTCTTTGTTTCAATCCACGGAATTGGCCAGTCCTTAAACCTGCATTGTAATGCTCACATGATGATTTATTTTCTCTGGGAAATTCTAATTTTAACTGTTTTGTCCTAAACAACCTTCAGCTGTGTCAAGACATTGAGGTCCTTTTGGAAGTATAGGGCTGATGTGAGGAATGCAGTAAATCCTGCTATAAATGTCCCTATGGTTTCTCAGTCTATGTATTGGCCTTCCACTCTACATAGTAAGAGCATCTGTATGTTTCTATAGCACCTAGCACCATAATGTCTAGGTGCTAATTAAAATGGTTCTGAGGGGAGAAAAAAGAGCTATCATATTTACTATACCAATATGAAAAACCATAGCAAAAAATGGCTTTGGAGAGGGAAGTATTGTCTAATTGCAACCATTGAAATGTCATTTTCAGAGATTTTCCCAAATTAATGAGGTCACTAAAATGACGACCTTCTCTGCATGCAAACCTCCATACCAACATGCAGCACTTTCACCATTTGTCTTTTCTACTTTCTCTTCCTGGCAGAAACTACCCCCGATTCAGACAGAAGCCCCTACAGAAGTATAGCCTGACTCAGTGGGTGGACAGGAACTTTCGAAGCCATCGTCGGTTCCAAGGCCTTGCCGATCAGTTCCAGCACACGCCAGTTGTCTCATCCCCCCACCTATGAAGGAGTTGCCCACCCCATCAGTATTCAGAGCAATTTTTGCCTTTCTGTTTGCTTTGTAGATTCCTGAATAATTTTATTTTAATGAGACTTTTTTTTAAGAACTTGTCACCTTTTGAAAATGCTCGTTCATAGACTTGATTTATTTTGTACGAGGTCCTTTTTGTTTTCTTTAGATATAGTAAGGTGGTGTGTTATTGTGTATTTTTAAAAATTCATTTTGGATCAAAGGCAGTGGTCTCTCAAAAGCCCATATCTGGCCAGAACACTCAGCCTTAAGCAGAGTGAGCTCCTACCCTATAGAGTAGAGATCTACTTCTGATATCTAGAAAAAACAATTCTTAGATCTTTTTAAGGGAGGCAATACCAGTCCACAAGGAAGTGTATTTTAGCTTTAGTTACTCTGCAACTAACAAACTGGATTTGTTTTTTATTTTTGAACTCAAAATGCCTATCAGTATTTTGTAAATGAGTAAAGCCAGGGCAATTGAATTGAGTAAAGTAAGGCAGAAGTTCTACAGAAAGGACATGATAGAGCAAATGTATGAGCTCTCTTTCTGTATCTTCAAGATGCCATTGTCTTGGTCTTTTCATTCCTCATTAAACCATTTCATTTTGCTTGCCAGTATTTGCACACTCCTGGAACCTACATCGTGTGACTAACTGGAACAATGCCTGACCAATATCTTTGGGTCTGGTTGCATCCCCCTTCCTAAAGAATTTTTCCTTTTTCCTCTTCTACAGTAGCTACCACCTAGGGCTTCTGCCTAGAGCATTCCCACAACTTCTCTGCTGCCTTGTGGGAGGAGCGCCTTGAAGCCTTGCCTGTATAAAACAGACTAGAAATTCAGATGAAAGGAAAGTTGTCAGTAGGTCTTTACCCTTCTCAGCTTTAAATACAAGCTGTTGTGCTGTTTACTTTGATTCCCTATCCGGCATCAGCAGTGGGCGCTAGTGTCTTTGTTACTGATCCAGGGATACTTTGAGGGCTTGGGCCGTCTGCCCTGGAGGGGAACTGGAGTTCCCACACAGTAGCAGATAAAGCACTTCACTGGGCCACATTGACTCACTTTGGTGTTTAAAAAAAAGCTTGAGCCTTCCCTTGTCTATCCATTTATTAAGCATCTACTTTGTGTAAGACATACAAAGAGAAAATAAAAAGTTCCTTCCCTGTAAACACGTACTCATGATCATTTGGGGAAAGGGATGTGGGCACAAACGACTGGTTAAAAAAAGGTTCTGCCAAACCAGCTAACACACTGACCCCATCTGATAGCATAGCAACATTCTCCCTGGAATCTCCTGGGAGCCTGTGAAGCGTCAAGCAATATCTGGTCTTAGGGTTCAGTGTTCTAGTTCAGGCCTTCTTAAACTTTTTCCACTTGTGACCCATTTTCCATGTTGCCAGATTTTTCATGACCCCCACATTCAGTTATTCGACCCACAGCTTAAGAAGCTTTGTTCTAGTTGACATAGACATGATTTGGACTAGTGTCTTAATGGTTAAGTCTCTTGTCTTCTTTTAATATTGGCTTGTATTTATATGGTACCATCAGGTTTTCAAAGTGCGTTTTTATATAGGTTGCCATTGGAGTTTCATAAAAATAGTGGAAATAGGTATTTGCAGGTATTATTTTCATTTTTTGGATGAAGCAACTGAGGCTTGAAGTTGTAATGACCGATGGCCTAAGGTCACTAGGTGTCAACCAAGACTCGAACCCTGATCTTGTGGATAAGTCTGGTATGGTCCTGTTCAATACACAGAGAATCACAGAATGCTTCAGTCAGTATAGTTGTTCAGTCAACAAGTATTAAATATTTACTATATATATACACGTCAGGCACTGTGTTAGGTGCTGGTAACGTAAGTACAAAGCAAAAGTACAAAGAATGAAACAATCCCTGCTCTTGGTAAGTTTACATTCTTGTTTTTTTAAGTGGGCAATGAAGGTTAAGTGACTTGCCCAGGGTCTCCCAGCTAGCAAGTGTCAAGTGTCTGAGGCCAGATTTGAACTCAGGTCCTCCTGAATCCAGGACTGGTGCTTTATCCACCGTGCCACCTAGCTGCCCCCTGTAAGCTTGTATTCTAATGGGGGAGACATAGGAATCAGAGGGTAACAGATTTAGAGTTTAGAACTTGGAGGTCATCTAGTCCAAAGCTTTCATTTTACAAATGAAGATAACTGAGACTCGCACATATCAGTGACTTGCATAAGGCCACGTCTTGTAGGAAGTGGCAAATGCAGGATTAGAACCTAGGGCTCTCTATTGTACCATCCTGCCTTTTGTCTAGTCCAGCGCCCTTGTTTTGCAAGTGAGGAAGTGACAGGAGCCTGGAACTTTAATCTAGATCTGCCTCCTGTACTGAGCCACCTTTCCCAAAATGATACAGGTCTCGTCTTCCCTAGGCTTAGGAATGTTGCCTATTGTCGAATGTTTCCATAGAGGTTATACACATCTTAGGGGTGGTGGCATTCTTGTGGTCGTGTTTTTGCTTTTAAGTCAGCCTCTGTCTTGTTTTTGGCTTTGCTTTGACCTGGTCCTGCCCTTGGTATGTGTGTTTAACCTGTGGGGGTAGAATTTCTCTCCCAGTTTAAAGAAAAGTGACTCAGGCATACTTAATCTGGTAGGCCACAGAGGTTTTAAGGAACAAGCCTAAAAAGTATTTTCCATTTTCCTGGGTAGGACTTCATTCTTTCCCTGAGTAGTCCAGATTCTGGAACTTAGAAGGCAAAAGGCAAGTTGCCCTACAAAATGAATCAAAATCAGTTTATTGAACTGTTATTTTGTGCATTGATTTACTTCACAAGATGGCCCTGGAAGTAGACTGATAGTGAGTAAGACATGGAATATGGCTGCCTTGGGGAGCTATTATTATTAATAGAGAAGTTAAAATAAATCCAGTTGAAAGAGCAGGCCCGGCAGCTGTTTCAGGAGTCTGTTTTCTGAACCGATTGCACCCTGCCTCCGGAAAGGTTAAGGGCCAGTGTTTGGCTTAAGTTTAAAAGCATCCCATTGCAGGCTCAGCTGTAGGGTTTTTTATGGCAGGCTGACCTGTAATGGGAGATCTTGCCTTACTTAGGCAGATCAGATAAATGAGGGGATAGCCAGAGAATGTGATAGTCACATGGCTTTCCTATTTAAATAATCCTGTTTTTCTGAAGCTTTGGCACTTAACTGACTTGGACCAGAGAAGAAGGCTGTTCCCTAAGATTAACATGATAATCCATGAAACAAAAACAATACCAAGAACAATTCTTTGACATAACATGTTCTTTGAAGATGGTGGTGAGGCGTAAAGTAGTATAATAGGTATCTGTATTTTCAAAGTTTGGTATTTGTGTGCATTTGGTGTTGACTTGTGTGAGTTAAGTTAAAGAATCATAGAATAGAGCTTGGGCACACCTGGTAATCTAGTCCAGTTCTATCAGGCTCAGATTGTGGCTTTACCAGGTTCCCACGATCTGTGACAGTAATGATGATGATAATGAAAGTTTGCATTTAAATAGCACTTAAAGGTTTGCAAAGCACTTTACAGATATCTCATTTGATCTTCACTACAGCCTTGGGAGGTAGGTGCTATTATTCTCTCCACTTTACAGATGAGGAAACTGAGGCAGACAGATTAAGTGATTTGCCCAGGGTCACACAGAAGTAAGATTTGAACTCAGATCTTCCTGAATCCAGGCTCATCCTACTACATACTGTGTCCCCTACCTGCCTCATTCATTCAATATATGGCACACCCGGGCCCCTTCTGCCTCTCATCACAGCATGGTGATTATTGCATTACAGTCCTTCTGCAGAAAGATTATTTTATGAGTTTTCTCTGCTTTTATTTGTGTAACGGGTAGGGAATGACTTGTGTGTGAGGAAAAGCGTGAAAGATGTCATCCAGGGACGTGGATGACCAGAAAAGGTAGGTGTCTTGAGAATGAAGAGGTAGAGACTGCTTGCGTGCCGCCTTGGCCACTCACAAAACATTCAAGGGCCAGAGGAAGGCCTCCAGCTAGTTGGGTGGACCCCAGTGCACCTTGGAATCAGAAGAGGTGACAGTGACCATCTAACGGAGCCCTACATCCCAGCCAGACTGGCCTGGTAGCTGTTCTCCCAAGCGGATGTTCAGTCTCCTGTCTCATTTTCTTCTGTTCCAAGAGCCTAGCGAGGAGGAGGAGGGGGGGGGGGGAGCTGGAGCTAACCACTTTCTGAAACAGTTTGTTCCACTTTAGGATAGCTCTCATTTATTAGGGAGTGTTCGTTACATTCACCCTAAACATGCTTGTACAAGTACTCCGCACTGCTCTTATTTCTGTCTTCCAGGTGAAGGCCCTTTAGATGCTTTGGAGACCCTCTTCCCCCCACCCCCAACTTTTCCAGGCTAAATACCCCCACATCCTTAACTTCATCTCTCCCCTTGACACGCCCAATTTTCTTAAAATGTGGTATCTATATCGGGAAGCTACATTTAAGATGAGGTCTAACCGAGGCAGCCTGCGATGGGGTTATCACTTCCCTAGACCTGGACATCTTGCCTCTCAATACAGCCTATGATTGCATTACTTCTTGTAACTGCTATATCATGTTGTTGACTCATTGCACTAAGGTAAGGGTAAAGGGAATGATCATTCATACAGTGTCTACTATGTCCGAAGCACTCACTATGCTAAGCCCATTTGGTCTTCACAGCTGCCCTGGAAGGTAGGTGCTGTAAAACAGAAGCTATCCCTGTTTTACGGTTGAGGAAATTGAGGCAGACAGAGTGACTTCCCCAGGGTCACCCAGGAAGTGTCTGAGGCAGCATCTGAACTCAGGTCTTCCTGTCCCCAGGCTCAGCCACCCAGCTGCCCCAACAACTAAGTAGCAGTAAGAAAACCTGGCAGATGTTTTTCAAATTAAACACCAACTATCTATTGCTACCCTTTATGGGCAAGAGCAAGAGGCACAGAGGGATTGTATTCTGGAGCTCTTGCACCAGTGAAAAGTAGGGCTTGGAGATCACTCCACTTTAACATTACCCATGAAGAAGCTCTTCCCTTTGGGCTTGACAAAGAAAAGACAAATGTGTTGGCTAAAGTTTGTCGGTTTAGAACCTAATGCAAATTTCAGCTCACTATCAAATGTAAGCCCCAAAGAACCTTACGACCAAAAGACTGAAATGACTTTGAAATCTTCCCATTTAAGCATTTTTTTTCCTTTAATAGAAACTGAGTTAATTGCCATCAAACATCCAGTGGTAACATTCTTGGCCGGTGCTCTGTGTGTGTGTGTGTGTGTGTGTGTGTGTGTGTGTGTGTGTGTGTGTGTGTGTGTGTGTGTGAGGAAAGTTGAGGAAACGGGCCCTGCCATTTCACCGCACAGCATGGGGAGTCAGTTAGTGGGGTCGTTGCTGAGGAGGGGGTGGCGGCTTTCTTCTAGTACATATATCTAGAATGATGTTGCCAGGGATGTGGGAGTGGCTGCTCCTGATTCTTTGAGGGTAAATTATAGTGTTGAGAAAGGCATTGCTACATTTGGAGAAATGTTTAAATTTGATGAGGGTTTGAACCTCTATGGTACACATCAAGAACTTGACAGGAGAAGATGGATCGTGTTCCTGCTGCTGCTGTGGTTAGTTGAGTTGGGAAGAAAGGTCAGGGTTTCTGTTCATATCAGAGCCTTGTTCCTGCCCAAAATGCGGTGGGGGAGTGGGGTGCTGAAGGGGCAACTCACCATGCAGCAGGACCATAAACAAGGAGGAAGCCCACATCTTAATGCATTTCTTCTTTAGGGAGATGAATGGGAGTCGATTGGATTAGAAAATCTCATCCAGGAGGGAAGAAGAGAACAAGCTTTTATTAAGCATGTTCTATGAGCTAGTCTCTGTGATAGTGCTTTTCAAATAGCCTGTTTGATCCTGTTGTGCAGAACACAAAAGGAAGAAATACAAAGATTAGTTAAAGTGTGGTCCTTTACCCTCATAGAGCTCACAATCTAGTAGAAATCTGCTTCTTGATATTGAGTCCTTTGATGCCCTGTTTCGTGGAGAGATGACCTTGGAGCTGAAGCTCTTAGTAGGTCTTAACCAAAGTAGGAGAAGTTTCAAATAAAGACAGAGATTTTTCCCCCCTGAGGCTCACCACCAGAGACTTGCCAACAATGGAGGACTTTTTAGCCTTGCAACCCAAGTCTGGAAAGGAATTGTAGTCTAACTTGGTGAAGGAGGCATTGGCATTGATGGAATTGCAGACCCTCAAAGAGGTGGAAACAAAGCCTATAGCCAACAGAAGAGCAGGGAGGGCTTCTTAGAGAAGGTGTCATTGGAGTTGAATCCTAAAAATATGTAGAAATACACTAGGCCAATAGGTGGAAGAAGGACATTCCAAGCATATAAAACAATAAGAAAAGAGAGGAGGGGGGAAATGTAGGAAATTATCAAGCAATAGGTTCATCCGGTTTGGGTAGAGAAGAGCAAGATGAGGTAATGCTAGCATAGTAGATGGATTACTGCCAGATTATGGGAGGATCTGTTTTTATTATTAGGGAGAAGAGAGAAAAAGCTGGAATAGGAGAAGTTTTAGGAGTAAAACTATAAAGATTCACTAGCTGATCTGAAGGAGAATCAAAAGATACTCCTAAAGATTTGAAACTGGGAGACAAGGTGATTGGAGCTGCTGCTGACAGAAATAGAGAAGTCAGAAGGATAAACATTGAGTTTAAATGACTTGCCCAGAGTCACTCAGCTAGTCAGTGTCTAAAGTTGGATTTGAACTCAGGAAGAAGAGTGTTCCTGACTCTGGACACAGCACTAGCTTTCCCTTTTACCCATTCATTTCTTCTTTTTTCTTTTTTTGCGGGGCAATGAGGGTTAAGTGACTTGCCCAGGGTCACACAGCTAGTAAGTGTCAAGTGTCTGGGGCCAGATTTGAACTCAGGTCCTCCTGAATCCAGGGCCAGTGCTTTATCCACTGCACCACCTTATGATGAGCTTTAAATGAAAACTAAAGGACTTGATATTTGCTCCCTAAACTTTGGGGAAATGACATGATCAAGCCAATGTTTTTAAAAATTTTTTGGTGAGGCAATTGGGGTTAAGTGGCTTGCCCAGGGTCACACAGCTAGTAAGTGTGTAAAGTGTCTGAGGCCGGATTTGAACTCAGGTCCTCCTGAATCCACAGCCAGTGCTTTATCCACTGCACCACCTAGCTGCCCCCTACCCATTCATTTCTAAATAAATCCCTTCCCCTTCCCTTCTCCTTCCCTCCCTCCTCATTCCCACCCAGCCATAGTATCAAAGATTTAAAAAGAAAGGTAAAAAAGCAAAACTAAGGAATCAAAGTTGGCCATATATGTAACATTTCATATCCCTAGCCCTCTCCTTCTGCAGAGAAGGGAGGGAAGTGCATTTTCTCTTCTCTTAGCCCTGGGGCCAAGCTTGATGAGCAATTTCGATGCAAAAACCATTTATTAAGTGCTTGCTTTGTGTGAAACCCTTTCTCTAGGGTAGCCTATCCCGGGTGGATGGGGGTGGATGGAAGAGAGACCCTGTGTTCCTTATCTAATGCCTATTGTATTGTGTGCCCAGGCTCCTTCCAGGTGTCCCTGGGGTAAGGGTTTCAGAAAGCAACAATAGCTGTCATTCCTTAGCCGGTATTTAAGAGCTCTGCTTCACGCAGAGAAAATAAAATAGCAACAAGTGGGAGCAGCCTTTCCTCTCGCACCATATGTTTTGACTGGTATGGATTCTACCATTCCTGGGAGTTTGCTAAGAAGTGTTCTGCTCTTCGATGTAAGTGAGTGTTTGTGCCCTTGATATCATATGGATCATATGCACTGCAGTTTCCTCTTTTTGGGGGAGTGTTGATGAGCCGAGTGAATAGAGGAAAGAGTCTTTGGAGTCTGAGGACGGGGGTTGGATGGCCCCTCTGCATCATCTCTCTTCTCTGGGCCTCCATTTCCTTATTGGCTAAACTAAGGTGGTGGATTAGATTATCCCTAAAGTCCCTTCCCACACTAAATCCCATTGCACTGGGGGATCCTAAGCTACCCACTGCTGCCCAAACCCATCTTCTTAACAACTGCCTGTTCTCCTGGTAATGCTGTGTGTCTGTCCTTTGTGGAACCCCAAGATTTCAAGAGAATCAAAATGGGGGGGGTGAAGTGAGGGGAATAAATATATAGTGCCTACTATGTGCCAGGTGCTGTGCTTAGAGCTTTACAAACATTATCTCTTCTGATCTCTACCCTTCTAGGTAGATGTTGTTATTATTTCCATTTTACAGATGAGAAAACAGAGGCAAACAGGGTGAAATGACTTGTCCAGAATCACACAGTTAGTATGTGTCTGAGGCTGGATTTGAACTCAAGTCTTTCTGACTCCAGCCCCAGTCTTCTGTCTATCCAATGTACTATGCAGGGTTCTAAGGGGCAATGGAAAGACTCGAGGTTGATGTGAGTATGCTGCCAATGGTGACTTGCCTCAGAGAAGATATTATCAAAGATACATGTGATTGGAAAAGGTCAGCTATTCACAGTGAAAGACAGTGGATGTATAACCCAAGTGCTACATTGGTATCACTAAATACTAGCAGACCCATGTTAAGGGCTAAAATTCTAGCTAAACTGTCTAAAATATCTAATGAGTGGTCGCCAATAAATTATAAGCTTTAGCAAGAGTTAGACTTTTAAGCATTTATTAAGGAGAATAAGAATTTGGTAAAGAGAGAGAGAAAGGCCTAGATTCCTATCTATTAAAGGGAGAGCACATTTCTAGCTCCGCTCTCCACCAGAGTCCAAAGGAAAAGACAGCGAGACTGAGCGCCAGTCTCTTCCTTCCTCCTCCCACAAGCAAACGTCACTTCCTGACGCCAAAGAAAAGACTCCTGGTCTTGCCCTCAAAGACCTTCACTTCATGGGCAGAACTCTTCTACAGTAAGTCTCCAGCAGGCGGCGTCATTCCAATCGTTACACCCAGAAGATGACCATGGCAAGAGCTGCACAGGATGAGGAGACAGTGAAGAGATTGTGACCTGCACTGTTGAAGGGAGTATCCACTTTACTAAGCTCATGGATCCATCCACAGCAGCATGGAAGTTGGTCAAAGTACCAGCAAATTGTGAAAAGCTCTAGGGGCCGGCTAGGTCTAACTTTGGAGGCCTTAGAAAATCCATTTCCTTACCCACTGCTCCTCTCTATGATGCCAAGAGCTTTGTTCTGGGGTAGGGAGTCTCCATTTCAGTAGCAATGGGGCTGGGGTTTACCGTCTTCCAGCAGAATGAGCTAATCCTTCATAACTGGGGGCGTAATTATCCAGCACGGCATCTTCACCCAAGGAAAAGCCACCTACACCCACAAAACCTGGCAGGGGGCAAATATTTCCCCCACTTTTGAGACAAAAGGGGAATGATTACTAAGCCAGCTTTAGAAAAAGCCTACTCCCTTTGTAGACCAGAGCACCTGTTAGGAGAGAGATTTCCTCTTGTCACAGAAGTCATCAGCTGGTCACCAGTGGAATTTCTTAGCAAACTGCTGTCTTATCATTTCATTGCCTGCATTCTCTCCACCCACCCCCAAGTGACAATTGGAATTTGATTCCAGGAGGAGAATCTAACTCTTTGATTCTTTCCCTCTGGCACCTGTTGAAGGATGTTTCCTTTGCTTAAGTCTCCATAATTCGAGGATCTGTGGCTTCATTCTAGTGGAGACTGTCCTTCCTCTCACTTGACATAGATCATGGATTTTCCATACCTTTGGAACAGGTGTTCTTATATGATCTGGATTTCTTGTGCACTCGCCACAAAAATCTATCCAACTTCTCCAAAAGAGGAAGGCAGGACAGTGTAGGACAGAGATAGATTTTAGGGAATCATTGAACTTGAATATGAAAAAAATTACATCTTTATTTTAATTAGCCCTTGGTTTTGTTTGTAATCCTGTGTATTGTATGCATTTGAAACATTCTTAGAGAGATGCCTATGGGGGCAGCTAGGTGGCACAGTGGATAGAGCACGGGCCCTGGAGTCAGGAGGACCTGAGTTCAAATCCAGACTCAGACATTTGACACTTACTAGCTGTGTGACCCTGGGCAAGTCACTTAACCCTCATTGCCCTGCCCCCCCCCAAAGTTATACAGAGAGATGCCTATCAACTGGGAATGGCTGGACAAGTTATGACATGTGAATGTGATAGAATACTCTTGTGCTATAGAAATGACATAGGGATTGTTTCAGAAAAACCTGAAGGTCTCATATGAACTTATGTAAAGTGAAGTGAACAGAACCAGGGAACAATCTAATATTGTAAAGATAATCAACTGTGAAAGACTTAGAAACTCTGTTCAACACAGTGATCCACCACAATTCCAAAGAACTCATGATGTAAAATGCCATCTATTGGCAAAAAGAGAACTGATGAACTCAGAGTGCAGTGAAGTTTTTTTTTTCTTTTCTCTTGTTTTATTTTTTTTTTGCATGATGTCATATGTATAATGGGATTTGTGTTTGTTGCTTTCTCAATGGGCGAGGGAAGAAAATTTGGAACCGAAAAATAAAATGAAACATTCTGAGAAGGGGCCTAGAGGCTTTACCAGACTGTCACAGAGATCCAGGACCTCCCTAAAATCCCCCAGCCCCAACCCCAATTTTCCCACCCAGCACTAAGTCCCCTGGTGCTAAGTCTCTGAACTTGTCTAGGGTGGCCCCAGAGACAACAGATACAAAGAACTTGAAGTCTTTCTAGGCTGGAAACACAGTAATAACCCAGTTCACATTTCTGTAACTTTTTAAGGTCGACAACATGCTTTCCTCACAGAGCTCCATTTTGAGGTGAGTAATGTAAGCCTTATCATTCCCATTTTAGAAATGAGGAAGATGACGTGCTAGAGAGATTAAGTGACTTGCCCTAGGATACACTTCAATTCAACTCAACAAGCATCTAAGTATCTACTATGTGCCAGATGTTGTAATAGATGCTGGAAAAAAACACTATCTTAGGCGTAGGCTGGGAAGCTCAGAGAGGTCAAGTCTTGTTCCAGGGAACTTAACTATAAGCAGCACAGCCTACACCAGAACCCAGATTTCCTGACTCCCATTCCAGGGTTCTTTCTACTCTCCTGCATTGCCTTTTTTTTTTTTTAAACAGGGCAATGAAGGTTAAGTGACTTTCCCAGGGTCACACAGCTAGTAAGTGTCAAATGTCTGAGGCGGGATTTGAACTCAGGTTCTCCTAAATCCAGGACCAGCACTTTATCCACTGTGCCACCTAGCTGCCCCCTCCTGCATTGTCTTTTCATAGGCATGAAGAGCTTGCATTAACCTCATACTTTAAGAGCTCAGTGTGCCCCACCCCCATGCCAAGGAACCATCAGAGCTGTTCTTGACTGGAAAAAATGAGAGTAGATAAAATGATCCCAGAGATACTTGGGTGGGAATGGGGAGGAGTGTTCTTTATTGGAAAGTGTCTGAAATATCCAAGCAAACTATATCAATGAAAAAAAATTATTTTTCAAATGTTCTCTCAAGATTAGAAGGGGTGAATTTAGGGTATTTACCCCTGAGGTTCCAAGATCCTGATCTAGTGGAGTCTGAAGGAAGCCCAGATTTAAAGAGGGGATAGACTGCTCTGCCCCTCCTTAGTGCTTGAACAGCTGGCAAACAGATCAGTTCTGCCAGCTGCCTTCCAAAGCAGGGCTAGCTCCGGGCTGCTAATCTCATGTCACCACCCAGTTGTCAGATCTGAACAAATATGGTGTCACTTGTTAGATTCAACATTGATGGGACTCTGAAAGAGGCTGGATTAGGACTTTCTCAGACCTTTTGTTCCTCCTTCCTTTAGTCTCTTGAAAAAACCTATGACCTTAGCCCAATCATCTCATACTAGACACAGGGAACAAAGGGTGCAGGCAATAGATAGGACTAATGTAGAAACTAGCAAATGGTCTGTGGTGGTAAGAAGTGATGAATAGGTCTTTAGACATTTATTTAAGAAATAAAGTGGTAAAAAACTAATATTTTCATTTATGTCCAAGGAAGGAGTGATTCTGAGGCCCTCCTGTATTAAGTCAGTTGAGAAGGATAGAATTATCTGTTGGGCTCCATGGAAGGAAGGAAAAGCGACCTTGGCTTCTCATTTCACTCTAAGTGACAAACCTTATTTTATTATTTATTATTAAATTTTTTTTTTTTTTGTGGAGCTATGGGGGTTAAGTGACTTGCCCAGGATCACACAGCTAGTAAGTGTCAAGGGTCTGAGGCTGGATTTGAACTCAGGTAGTCCTGAATCCAGGGCCGATGCTTTATCTACTGTGCCACCTAGCTGCCCCCAAACCTTATTTTAGTCTCTAGAATACCCTTTATCCTTGCTTCCTCTTTAAATCCAGTCTCATTCTCCTCTTTGCTACTTCTTCACTTCCTACCATGAGTTAATGACCTCACTGAGGTGAGGCTAAGTCTGGTCTGGAAGTCAAAGAATGAGAGGCTTTAGAGCTAGAAGTCTTAGAGAGCCTTTTTTTTTTGGCGGGGCAAATGAGGGTTAAGTGACTTGCCCAGGGTCACACAGCTAATGTTGAGTGTCTGAGACTGGATTTGAACTCGAGTCCTTCTGAATCCAGGGCTGGTGCTCTAGCCACTGCACCACATAGCTGCCCCAGTCTTAGAGATCCTTCATGCCAACCCCCTTATTTGACATATGAGGAAGCAGTTTCAATGATTTACTCAAAGTTACACAGCTAGTAAATAAGAGAGCCACAATTTGAACTCAAGTATAACAAAGATGACCTCTTGATCTTTAGGGTGGGGGCACCTTTCTTACTCCTTGCTAAAGAACTCTGGAAACCAGTAACTCCTGGCTGGTCCCCATGACTGGGGGCTATACATATGTCATTCCCCACAGAGCAAAAGTACACAAGCAAAGCTCTATGGGAGATGACCCAGTCCAGCAGATCAAGGGGTACTCCAGATTATCCCTATTAGGCCTTCTGACTCTAAATCCAGCACTCTTTAAGTAGGGGCAATATATACCCTTTTTAGCCCTTGAGTTCCAGTGTGAGCACTGGGACCAAGACAGGGTAAAGTAGGCCAAGTACTGAAGGCAGGTGATTTATTCCCTAAGCCAGCTAGCTGGATGATAGCAATGCCTTTATAGGGCAGCTAGTTGGTGCAGTGGATAGATCACTGGCCCTGAAGTTGGGGGGACCTGAGTTCAAATCTCACCTCAGACATTTAGTAGTTGTGTGACCCTGAACAAGTCACAACCCCAATTGCCTTGAAATATCTGGGGCCACCTCCAGTCATCCTGATGTATATCTTGCCACTGGACCCAGATGGCTCCGAAGGAAAGAATGAGGCTGGTAACTTTGCATAGCCTTTCCTTACTTAAATTAAATTCATTGCAAGTCATGACATCTGTCATAGTTCTCCTTGAGAACAAAGGACAAACAACAAGAGCAATGCCTCTAAACTCACAGTGCTAGGAACCAGGCTTTCTCTGCTTGTGAGTCTGAGCTGACCACTACTGTCAGGGGCAGCTAGGTGGCGCAGTGGATAGAGCACCGGCCCTGGATTCAGGAGGACCTGAGTTCAAATCCGACCTCAGACCCTTAACACTTACTAGCTGTGTGACCCTGGGCAAGTCACTTAACCCCAATTGCCTCACCAAAAAAAAAAAAAAAAAGAAAAAGAAATGCAGTATTAGATTATTTTAAGGGTCATGGGAGTTTGAAAGAAAATTCAGTGAACATACTTAGGGCAGCTGGGTGTCACAGTTACAAGTTAAGTGTCAACTTACAAGTTGAGTGACCTCAGGCAAGTCACTTAACCTCTGTATGCTTCAGTTTCTCAACTGTAAAGTGGATATAATAACACCACCTACTTCTCAGGGTTGTTGTGAAGATCTAATGAGATAATAATTGTAAAATACTTATTATAGTGCCTGTACAGAGTAAGTGCTATACAAGTGAAACTTCTTGCTCTTCCTCCTCCTCCTCCTTCTCTTCTTCTTCATTATTAGGTTGAACACAACTTCCCCGTCCCTTCATGCTACAGGTCATCAGAGCCCATTTGGCATGCTGTGTTCAGTTCATCGTTTAAAGGACACTGCTAAATTGGAGAGTAGTCTAGGATGGCAACTGGGATGGTGAACAGCCTTGAGTCCATGCCTTGTGAGTATGGGCTGAAGGCAATGGGAATGTTTAGCTTGCAGAAGAGTAGACTCAGGGAGGATATAATAACTGTGTTCAAATATCCAAAGGGCTACCATTCTGTCACCTGAAGGGCAGGAGGGATTCAGTTCAGTCTTTTGGGCTCCGGGACAGAGAACGAAGAGCAATGAAGAGAAATTACAGGGGCAAATTAGGGCTTGATGTCAAGGAGCATCTTCCTGGCCATGAGAGCTCTCCATCTGTGGACTGGGCTGCCTCAAGAGCTGGTTGGTCTCCCTTCTTGGATGTTTTCAAGAAGAGACTGGACAACCACTTGTTGAGTATGTTATATGGGGGTTCCTTTTGTGTGTGGGTGTGACTACATGGCTACTGAGGTCTCTTCTCATTCTCAGATTCTATGATTCAAGGCTCTAGTTCCCTCTTCATCATTCTTGTCCTTCTCTGGACTGGTTCTGGTTTGTCAATGTCCTTTCTTTCTTTTTTTTTTTTTAGTGAGGCAATTGGGGTTAAGTGACTTGCCCAAGGTCACACAGCTAGTAAGTGTTAAGTGTCTGAGGCCAGATTTGAACTCAGGTACTCCTGACTCCAGGGCTGGTGTTCTATCCACTGCACCACCTAGCTGCCCCAGTCAATGTCCTTTGTAAAAGGTGATCCCAGAACCAAACACAATGGGACAGATGTGTTCTGACCAAGGCAGAGGAGAATGGGACTATTGCTTTCCTTGTTCTAGATATGCTTTCCTTTCAGGACTAGGCTGAGGGGCCACTTCCTCCATGAAGCCTTCACTGAGTCCTTTCCAGTTGTTAATGTCCTCTCCCTTTTCAAATTTTCTTGTATTTACTCTTTGTAGAATATGGCCTCCTTGAAGGTAGGCAGCGTGTATCCTCAAATATATTTTAGATGCTTAATAAATGTTTATTGAAGGGATGACTCATTGGATAGGGGAGGGGGAAAGGAAGGAAGAAGTCAGAAAGGGAAATAAAAGGATGTAAAAACAAGTTATCCACACATTTGTTTTTTTTTTAATTAACTAAATTCATGCTTTTTTTGGTTGCCAAATTATACTATTGATTCATCAAGCTTGGAGTCTGGTAGGAACCCCAGATCTTTTTCCTCACAGACTGTTGTCTAGCTCTGCCTCTTAGACCCTGTTTTTATGTGTTTGACTTTTTTGAACTCATATATAGGACTTTACATAATGTCTAGAGTGCTGGACTTGTAGTAAGACAGAGGGCTCAGATCTTGCTTCTGACACAGCATTATTTATTGTGCAGGGGGTTAATAATGCCTGCAGTACTCACTGTATTCATTGGACTATTGCAAAGTTCAATCCAATCCAATCCAGCTGAGTACCAGGCACCGGGGCATACAAAAACAATCCCTGCCCCCAAGCTGCTTACATTTTATTGGGAACATAACATTTATGTGGGGCTACAACATCTCAAACAAGATACTGTATGTAAAGCACTTTGCAAACCTTCAATTACTATATAAAGATGATATCATCATCTCCAAAGAGTTTTTTCTTTTGACATTTGTTGAGCAGAATGGAGACAGCAGCTCCAGGTTCCCAAGAACACTAAGTCTGAGCTATGGGAGTTCCTTACTTCCCTTCCCTGCCACACTAGGTGGTCTTCTGAGGGCCTTTGAAAGCACCATTCCCTTCTCCTCCCATTCAGTTTCTGAGTGGACTGCCCCATCCCCCCATCTTGATCAGTCTCAGAAGGATTCTGTCCCCTCCCTTTTATCTCAGTATCTCCCACAAGGGGAGATCCCTTAGGACAGACCAGTGTGGGCTTTCTATTCAATCCTGTCTTCAGTTTAGAAACCCAGTATTTTCCTCACCTAATAAGAGCTATTCTCCAACCTTTCAGCCTTCTGTCAGGGGACATCATAATGTTCTTTTTATAGCCTAGAACACCCCACTGGGAAGTCTGGAGCAGAGAAAGCAGCTGCCCAGGAGAGATGGGAGAATTGCTTTTACCCAGGCCAGAGGAAGTACTGACCTACATCCCAAAAAAGGAAGCACTTTGCATTTCCACATCCAGCTACTGTGTTTTGTCTAAAGGCACCAGAAGAACCTCATCCAGCAGCCCCCAAGCTGGATGTTTTTACAGTCAGGCTCCTGGGTTTGGATTTGGGTGGGGGTGGGTGAGCCTCTGGAAGATGATAATAGAGCAGCTCTTTTCTCTTCCTGTATGGCACCCCCATCTGTTCAAAATTTCCCTTCCAGCACAAGCCAGGCTAGCAGGCATCTGTCTCTCAAGAAGTTGCAGGCCAAGAGGGAGAGAAGAAACCCATTCCTTCTGGACTTCCCTCCCAGCCCACCCTGGCTTACCACCAGCCACTGACAGTCGAGGGCAGCACCAGGGCATTGACCAGATGACAACAATCTGCCTTTTCATTTTCCTTTTTATTTTACATTAAAAATTGGTTATTGCTCTAACAGTACCGGAGGTAAAGACCTCTTCCCTAAGGAGCCTTGGCTGGAAGCCCCTTTCAGCAAGGATGGAAGTCACAAGATGAGAGAGATGGAGAGGCTCCTCTCTTGGTGTGGTGGGGAAGCCCTTGACATGGAGAGGCTCAGCCTTTCACTCCATTCTCACCTCTCCTCGTTACCCATTTGAAAGAGAATGGGGAAATGAAGTGGTGGCTGACCTTGGCTAGTGGGAGCCTGGGGGTGGGGGTGGGGGTGGGGATGGTAGGATGGGACTATCACTGTGTGCAGCAGCTATAGGTGCTATGGCCTGGGTGCTGGTGTTCTTTCCTGGATCTCAGGGTCCCATACTCATACTCTGGTGAAGGCGCGGGGACCAGTCTTTCTTCATGTCATGATCTTTCATGATTCGGGAAGATCAGGTTTTTTTATACTAACTTCTAATTCTTCTCCCTCTATTACCAGTCTCTTCTTAAGCATCTTCACTCAGAAGAGGCAGTAGGGAGATCTTTCCTAGACTAACTGTCTAAGGACCCAAAGCAGCATAGAGGGGATCCATTGGCTTTCATAGAGTCCTGGATGAGATGGTGAATTAAAGAAATGCCCAGAAGAGAGGAAGTGGCCAGGCCTGCTCTGCTCTGCCCATCTTGGTGCTCAAGCAGCTGGTGAATTGATCAGTTCTGCCAATCCTCCTCCAGCAGGATCAGCTCAGTGTCAGAAATCTCTCATGACCACCCAGGTGTAAGATGTGAACAGATAATGGTGGCACTTGCCAGATCCATCATTGATAAAACTCTATCAGAGATAGGGTCAGGTTCCCCTTTCCCTTCACTGCTTAAAGTTTTCTGAACATGATTCTGACCTCCCTCTCATCATCTCATACTAGACACAAGGAGCCAAGTTGATGCAGGACATAAGAAGACAGATAGGAGAATGAGTAATGAGAGATGGACCAGGTCCCATGGGGGCATCCCAGACTCACTGGAACAGAGTCTAAGAGTGTCATATGTCATCTTGGAAATTGTGCATCACACTCAAACCAACCCGAGTTGCTAATGGCTGGATGGGAAGAAGTAGGGTAGCAGCCAAATCACTGCCTGTTTGTAAGCCCTACCCCTTCCCTGTCAAGTTATTTGAAGAACATGGCTTGGCTAGGTCCTAGGTGCTTTCAGTCTAGCGGGCATGGATGCAGAAAGACTGAAAACATTGTGCATTTTCCAAAAGGGGAAAGTGGTCTGGGAGAGAGGAGAAGGTGAAAACAAGAATGGCTTGTATGCGTACCATGATAGAGGCTCACTGGTTCCATATAGGAGATGCTAAGAGCTGGTGATCAGGCTGGGTTCTGGGCTTGGGTTTTTTTTTTTTTTTTTTGCAGGGCAGTTGGGGTTAAGTGACTTGCCCAGGGTCACACAACTAGTAGTGATAAGTGTCTGAGGCCATATTTGAACTCAGGTCCTCCTGAATCCAGGGCCGGTGCTCTATCCACTGCACCACCTAGCTGCCCCCTTGGTTTTTTTTTTTTTTAATCAGGATTTGGAATTTCATTTTAAGTTCAGTTGCCTTTTCCAGTATAGGACAAGGAGGTGGAAGGCAGGAGTGGAGAAACAGTCAACAGAATGCTTTCCCAAACTGTGGAACAGCCCTTCCTATCCTTGCTCCTAGGGCTTTTTGGAATGGGGTACAGGGACGTAGAAGGAAAAGGAAAAGGGAAGAGAAAGGGTGAGTGTCTCCCTGCAGAAAGCCAGTTATGCTTCAGTGATGCTCATAAAGAGCTTAGATTTGGAAGGTGGGGAGAGAGAGATGGAAGGAATTGCCAAGGCCTAGTCAGTAGGCTTGGAGCTGGTGAGAAGTCAGAGGTGGAGTATCTATGGGGGTGGTGGGAACAGGCTGCCCTTGTTGAAGCCTGGGCCTATGGGACTGGAAAGGTAGGAACCAGTCAGCCCCTCCAGGGAGTGAACATGCTGGAGTCTCCTGTTTCCCCAGCCACTTGTTTGGCCTGAAGCCTCACCCAACTTCTTGGGTGCCCAGGGACAGCATGAACATCACTCCTCACTACAATCCTTCCCATTGATCCTTGGCATCTTGCAGCTCGGGGACCCCTTCTTCTCAGCATACCCACGACAACTACATCCATTGAAAGTGTTTTTGGAACTGGTGGGGAGGTTTGAAGAGAGAGAGAGAATGTGAGAGTGAGAGAGAGAGTGTGTGTGTGTGTGTGTGTGTGTGTGTGTAAGAGGAGTTGCTCTTAAGGGAAAGCACAGTGGAAAGATAACAGCTAAGAGCAGGGATTGAGAAGAGGAAACCCAAGTCTGGGGGTAGGGAGGTGAGAAGGCTGATAGTGTAGAGAGAGGAGGAGATGGAGAGGACCAGGATCTGAATGACCATTGTCAGAACAACGATTCTCTAGTTCTGTTCTTCCCAGGTGCTCAAAGCCCTTTGAGTAGGTAAGAGGTTTTCAGATCTGTTTTATAGAGAAAGAAACAAAAGCCCAAACATGGTAAGTGACTTGCCCAAGGCCATTGAGTCAGGCAGCTTTCCTAAATTGTTACCTCATCCAATCAAGAATTCCCTCCTCTTCCTTCTCCTCCTCCTCCTCCTCCTCTTCCTCCCCCCTCTCTTCAATGGCACTGGCCTTTGGCACCCCAGGAAAAGAGAGGATCCAAAATTAATTTGGAGATTCCCCTGGGACATGGACTGCAGCCAAGCTGGTCTCTGTCCAGCTGTAGCAGTGCCAAGGCCCTGAGCTGACCCTGGTGACATCGCCAAGGAGGTGAATGGGGCTGGCCAAGGCCCACCTTTACCCCACCTTTAGGGCCCTTGGGGCCCAAGTGTACCCTCACCTTGCTTCGAAGGAGACCCCCACCCTGGTGCTCTGGGGTGCTATTCTCTGAGGCGCTCTTGGCTTTCTCCTTGTTGTTGGGCTCATTGTCCTTGATGATGTCATACTGGCGACAGAAAAGAGCAATGACACCTAGGGAGGCAAGAGCTGAGGTTAGAGCAGTGAAAGGCCAGAGCAAGGGTCTCAGCCCTCAGCCCACGGGACACGATATGGGGGTGGGGCTGAGGGAGGGAGGGTATTCTTGCTGCTGTTTCTTCCTCTTCCCCACCATCACCCACCAATTAAGAGACTGTCTGCTTGAGCAGAGTCTTGGCTCACTTGCATGGGGGCCTCTGGAGAGAGTGCTCTAGTTTTGGGGGTAGGAGGAGAAACCTGAGGCCAAAAGGGAGAGAAAGTTGGAGGCAATAGGGCCGAGGCCCCTCCAAGTGTGGATCTCCTAGCCTGGATGTAGTAGCAGCCAAAGACCCACAGCTTTCGCCCCAGAGAAAATACAGGACAAAGGGTCAGGGACCCAGGTCCCCCAGGGGTGTCCTGGGAAGAACTTCATGCAGCATTCTGGTGCCCTCTTTCAGAGCTCACCACTAGCATCACCAAGAACTCACCTTCTATAATTTCTGGTATATTAACTCTTTCCTTATGAATACAAATTCCTTTCTAGCAGAGACTGGTTTTTTTTGTTTGTTTGTTTGTTTTTGTTTGTTTGTTTTGCGGGGCAGTGAGGGTTAAGTGACTTTCCCAGGGTCACACAGCTAGTAAGTGTCAAGTGTCTGAGGTCGAATTTGAACTCAGATCCTCCTGAATCCAGGGCCAGTGCTTTATCCACTGCACTACCTAACTGCCCCTTGACTGTTTCTTGTTTATCTTGTATCCCCAGCACCCAACATATGAATAAATGCTCAATGAATTTAATTGAATGGAAGGGAATTGATGATAACTCTCCTAAACAAGTGTTCTTATCCTCATTGGAAGAAGAGACTGAGGCAGAGAAAAGTGAAGTGACATGCCTCAGGTCATCTAACTAGTCAGTAAATCTAAGTGCCAGTTTTTGAGCTCAGGTCTCCTGACTGAGAGGTCATATCCCTAATTTCAGGCTCCTTCCTGCCCAAAGCAGTGAGGCCTTAGAGCAAGAGGTTAAGTGGGAAGACAGGAGAGTGATCCTGAGTGATTTTTTTTTGGTCCATTCTAGCAATTTAATTACTGCCATGTCATTTTTTTTGGTTTTGTTTTTTGGTGAGGCAATTGGGGTTAAGTGACTTGCCCAGGGTCACACAGCTAGTAAGTGTTAAGTGTCTGGGGCCAGATTTGAACTCAGGTCCTCCTGACTCCAGGGCAGGTGCTCTATCCACTGCACCACCTAGCTGCCCCAACAGCCATGTCATTTTAACTCTTGCATTTTCTCAATTGTTTCTTCCTTGTATTTGCCCTTTTCCTTTCCTACTTGGTGAGGTTTGGCTTTCTGTTCAAGGATCTTTTTGCAATCTTTGTCCAGTTTATAGCCTTGTGATAACCACCTTGCTGGGATGAATGCCCACATGGACAGTTGTGACATTAGCCTTCTCCCGCTGCACACACTCAATGTAGATCACATACTTCTTTCTGTAAACCCGGACTACCTTGCCAATCTGCTGTCCTTTGTGGTGTCCTCAAACTACATGGACTTCATCATCTTTTCGAATGGGCATGGAGCGGACATTCCTGTCTCAGCTCCTTCGAAAGAGAAGATGTAATTTTCCCCCATATGTGGGAAGGGGCATTGAAATGCCTCTTGCAGTTCTTGCTCAGGTCAAATGTCATAAAAGGATTGAACTTCATTTTGACCTCAGAGCCACTGAGGAAAAGAAGAAGCTGAGGAGCTCAATCCTGAGTGATTCTGACATAGCCAAAGGGAAGACAGAGGGGGTCCAGCCCTCTGGGTTCCTTTTGTTTCCCCCTTCTTCCCCTCCCTGGGACCAGAAGGCTCACCTGCCCACATGAATAGGACCACCACGATGATGAGCACCTCGCCTGTCCTAAGCTGCTGGCTCTTCATCCCCATCTCCTTCATGGTCACCTCATCTGTAGGGGAGAGGGAGGGACACTGAGACCCAGCAGCCACCCCCACATGTCAACAAGACGCCCTCCTGTCTGTGGGGGGCAAATCCCCTGACAAAAGGCCCTGCTTCACAGGGAGACCACACTGGCAGCTTGAGAGCCCTCTTTCACAAAGTCCCTGGAGAGCCCGGCTCTCTGTTTTACATATGGGGAGGAAACGAACCTCAGAGAGCAGAGGGGACACTCCTTGCCCAAAGTCAAACCGGAAATGGAAAAACCTGAATTCAGACTCAGCCTTCTCATGTCTGTAAGCTCAGTGCTCTTTTCCAGACAACTCAGCATTAGACCTGACGGTCTTCTTATTCTTCATAGGAGGAAGAATGACTGGCCTCCAGTCTGTTATTCCAGAAGTACCAGCCCTGGGCCTGGAGTCCAAAAGACAGGTTCAAATCCAGCCTCAAAAATTTACTAGCCATGTGACCCTGGGCTAATCACTTCATTTCTCTCAGCCTCAGTTTCCTCAACTGTAGAATGGACATAATATCAGCAGCATCTACCTCCCAGGACTTGTGAGGATCAAATGAGATGGTATTTGTAAAGCACTTAGCACTGTGCCTGGCATATAGTAGGTGATATGCAAATGCTTATTCTTTCCTGCCCCACCTCACACCTCACATTGTAACAGAACTAGAGCCCTACCTGCAAGTTTCTCAAACCCACCTCTGTCCCCACTGACTGACTAGAGGGGGCCTTTAAGAGAGTTCAAGGCTGAAGAGCACAAATCTTGGACCTGAGCAAGCTACTCGGTCCTATATCCCCCTCCCTCAGCTTCCCTTTCCCTAACCCTGTCCTTGGGCTCCTGCCTTTGTTTTTGGAGGCCAGCTTCTCTGCCTCTCGAGGGGTCTTGAAGGTGACAGGCTCACTGGCAGGGCTCTGGCCCTGGATGGAGATGGCTTGCACGTGAACGATGTACTCTGTGTCCTCCTCCAGATCCCAGAGGGCACAAGAACGGGTGGAGGTGTTCACCTCCTGGATAAACCGCAGCATCCGCACATCCTTCTTCTGTAAGTAACAGCAAAGACCAGAACCCCTCTAGATAATGACACTATTTCCTCTGGCCCCTCTCCTCTCTGTCTCCTCACTCCCACTTTATGTTGCCTTCAATCCCTCCAGCCTGTGCATGCTGCCCCTACTTCCTCCGGCCCCTCTAGACCTGTCCATGCTGACCCACACTGCCCCTGGCCCCTTGTCCACCCTATCCCCCACTCCATGCAGTCCCCTATTCATACTGCTTTCCATTTCTTCCTCATTTTTGACATTGCCACCAGTATTCCACTGCCTCCAGTTTGTCTATTTCTTCCATCTCCTACAGCCTCTCTCCATGCAACCCCATTTCCTTTTCCCTGAACTCTCTTTGTCTCCAACCCCCTACCTTATCCCAACAGCACCCCCCACCACTCACACATATCTGGTCCAATTCCTACCATGCATACTTCCCTCCCCACAACAAGCCACCTGCAGGCCCAGTCTTCATGACTGAAGGAAGCCAGGTCCTGCAGCCCCATGCATACATTTCCCCTTTCTCCACTTCTTCCCCACCTCTCCCTTATCTCACCTTACCCCGGGTTTGATATTACCTGCTGGGAAATTGCAAAACCAATGACCACCTCGTCGTCAAGCACGTCCCAGCTCACCATAGCTGAGTTGGCCGTCAGTTGTTTGACGGTGACATTGACTGGGGCAGAGGGGCTGTCTGCAGACAGGGGGAGGCAGAATTTGAAACCAAAACAGACTCTTTGGCCCAAGTCACCTGATGAGCAGGTGTGGGCAGAAGGAGAAACCACGCCACTCCCCAGCTCCTAGCTCTCTGGGCCCTCCTCTGCCTTCCTGGGTCCAGCTGAATGGTAGCTGAAATCAGAACTAATGGAGGCAAAGATGCTCTCCCTAACTTCCTTCAGGACATCTCTCTGGGGAGCTTATTGACTTGTTTTCGATTTCTCACCCAATGATGGACCAAGAATCATGTACACATGCAGAGAAAGAAACTGAAGAACAGAGATGTCAACAACATATAAGTCTGAGGTGGATACAGGGCTGAGAAGATCCAGGTCCTAGCTCCCTGCTTGGCTGGGGAAGAGTAGAGCTATTTGTGGTGGTAGTTTCAGTTTAGTTCTTCTTCTTCTTCTTTTTGGTGAGGCAATTGGGGTTAAGTGACTTGCCCAGGGTCACACAGCTAGTAAGTGTCAAGTGTCTGAGGCCGGATTTGAACTCAGGTCCTCCTGAATCCAGGGCCGGTGCTCTATCCACTGTACCACCTAGCTGCCCTTCAGTTTAGTTCTGATGAAAACCACAACCAACTCAACCCATCTGAAGGGCCATCCTCCGCTCTGTTTCTAACTCTACATAAAGAAGAGGATCAGGGGTCCCATGCTTTCCAAATTTCCTGCTCTGAATTAGTCATGGGTGAGAACCAGAGTCTACCAATGGAGAAAATAGATCTGAACCTGGTTCATAACTGCTGGATTTTATCTAGGTTTGGATGGAGACTAAATTCCCTGACCTTGACCCAACCATGGGATAGGAAGATAGTAGGACCCAGGAGGAGCTAAGTCCTACCTTCCACCCCTGGGACTTCCGGATGGACAAGAGGGCAAAGTTTTCTGGGAAGTAGAGAAGACAATTATACATTAGAGCTGGGGACAACCTTCCCTGAGACAATGACCTTTAGCAACAGGCTCAGTTCCACAACCCCATAAAGCTGTGCTCAGGGTAATGGTCCAGAAGAATGGGGAGAGAAAAGCTTATTAATTCTGGGGGAACACAGACACTAGGAAGAATCTTTAGGTCTGTCACCAGTAGATTCTTACTTCCCAAATTTGACATATTGAGAGCTAAGGGAGGGCATGGGGAGGAATAGCAGGAATAGAGTTGAACCTGGATATTGGAAGGTTCCTGATTGGGGCCTATCCCTAAGACTTGATCCTGAATAGGGCATAGAATAAGTAAAGAATTGGATGCGTCACTGTTAAGGTCTAGACAGAGGGCAGGAGAGCACTTGAGAGAGGTCAGTAAGGTCCTTCTGAGAGGAGAGAAGCAGGAATAAAGATGGGGAGAGAGAGAGAAAGAGAATATCAGGGGGGCAGCTAGGTGGCACAGTGGATAAAGCACCGGCCCTGGATTCAGGAGGACCTGAGTTCAAATCCAGCCTCAGACACTTGACACTTACTAGCTGTGTGACCCTGGGCAAGTCACTTAACCCTCATTGCCCTGCCAAAAAAACAAACAAACAAACAAACAAAACAACAAAAAAAGAGAATATCAGGGAAGATTAAGGAAAATGGAGAGAAAGGAGAGGTAAAGGTTAAGTGGGGGAAAGAATAGGATGTAAAGGTAAGGAAGAAGGCAAAGGTGGGGGCAAGAGATTGGTAAGGGGTGAGTATAGTTGAGAAGACATATCCCCTATACTCTTTTGTCCTCTCTTTTCCTCCCAGGAATACTCCCTTACAATTCACCATTTAAAAACAAAAACAAAAAAACAATTCATCATTTATTGTGGGTTAAATGTTAGAGGGTGAAGGTAATGGGAAGGGAGGTTTGGTGGAGTTAGGGCATAATGATTAGAGGAATCCAAGCCTGGGGAGTGCTCATGCTGCCCCAACCTCCTCCCAGATAGAAGGAATGGAGACATTAAGGATGAAGAGACAGAAGATTAAGACAGACTAAGAAATGTGAAGACAAAGAACCAGAAACAGAAATGGAGAAACAGAAAAAACAGATACTGAGAATATGAGTAGATAAATGGAGGCAAAGAGCTGGGGAAACAGTGGTACAGAGGTTGAAAGTCAGAAAAACTGAATCATAGAGTCAGAAGGAGACAGAGAGGGAGAGATGGAGGCAGGGAGAGAGAGACAGATGGGAAAGAATCATCAAAGCAGGGGGACAGACAGTCTTGCATGTGTGTGACATCTTCCTTGATATAATCACTGGGTGAAATATTTCTTCTTTCCAGACTACAGGTACCAACTCACCTCGAGCATCTCTGCCTAACACACACATCCTCAACCCCTTGCCCTGTTCCAGGCTCTCAGTCCCGAAGAATTCACTTGAAGGCGTGTGTCTGTGTTGTGTTGTGCTCTGTGTGAATACTTTGCAAGTGGGGGGAGGGTAGGGAATGTAGATTGAGTTTATACCTTAGGGCTGAGTGGGGGACGGGTTGGGGTGGGGAGAAGGGGCACACCACGGGACACTAAAGACTGGTCTTGTGCTCTCTCCCACCACTTCATTTGTTCCCTTTAGGGCTAGAGAGATGGCCTTGGACAGCCTGGAAACAAATATCCCTGTCCAAACAAGGGGGGCTCAGCGGGAATGTAGGATGGTGATCGGTGGACGGAAAGATTTGGAGGGCGGTGCTGAAACATCAACAGATCTGGAGTTAGGGGCAGAAAGGCAGGAAAGGAAACCGACAGGGCCTGGGATATGAGGGGTTGGAGAGGTGAGGAGCAGCTGTTAAGTGTATTGAGGGGCAGATTGGGAAGGGAAAGGTTGGGCCTGGGGACAGAGACCTGGAAGTGAGCGTATGGGAAGACGGGGAGTTAGGGGTGGGGGACAGCGGGTTGGGAAATGGATAAAATGGAGGGGGGGACTGAGGGACAGTCTGCAGGGAGAATCCCCTACCCGTCTGCTCTCCCTCTTCTGATTCCCCGGCTTCTCACCCCAAGGGCAAAGCCTGGTTCTTCCCCTCAGTAAAATCCTCCCGAGACTTAACCCTATCGCTGCCGCAGCCCTCCCACCCCCGGTCCCGACCCTACGGGCCCCTTACCCGCCTCCACCAAGCACAGGCTGGCGGAGCTGAGGCAGAGCAGAAGCGTGGCGGGGATGCAGAGCAGGGAGGCGTCCGCCGGCCGGGCCGCCCGCATGGCGGCTCCTCCCTCCGACCTCCCCGCCGCCTGCTCTGGGGCTCAGGGCCGATGGCGCGCCGCCGCCTTCATTTCAGAACCGCGGACAGCGGCTGCGGCCCCACTAGCCCCACTGGGCTGGCGCTGCTCGTTCCGCCGCGCTGACGGCTTGGGCTCGGGCTCTAGCTTCGGCTCCAGGGACGGGAGGGGCGGGCGCCCCCGCTGGAAGGAGAGAGACACGGGGTAGGGGCCGGGCCGGGACGGCGAGGGTCCCCCCCTGCTCAGTCCGGCTCTCCCTCGGTGACCCGGCTCCGCGGTTACCTGCGCGAGCCTGGACGGGCACGGCAGCTGCCTGAGGAGCTGGCAGAGGAAGCCAAAGGCTCGGTGGCTGTCCCGGCGGGGCCGGAGCCGGGAGGGGGTGGAAGAGGACTGTGCACCCCGCCCCCGGCCCCGCCCGTCGCCTCCCTCCGCTCCTGCAGCCCCTGCTTTCCTCCCCAGCCCATTTAACCAAGACTCTCCTTCGGAGACACACGGTAGAGCCTCTAGCTTTGACCTCTCCTGGAGCCCCTCATTTCCCGTCATCTCCCTCATAACCTCAGTTCCGCGGTCAGTCCCCGAGTCCCACCTTCAGGCCTTCAGTGCTCCTCAGCACCTTAGTCACCTCAGTGCCTCAGCCTAAGACCCGAGTCTAAGACTCAGTCTCCTGAGCTCCTTCAGTATCTTCAGTTCTTCAGCCCTTCAGCGCCCCCCCCCCGCCCAGTCTTTTTAGGACCTCAGCCCCTCTAGTCCCTTCGGTCCCTTCCACCTCATTCAGCTTCTCAACCCCTTTAATTCGCCCCTTCACTCAGTCTACTCAGTCCTTGAACCTCTCATTCCCCTCCCTCCCTCTCCTCAATCCCTCCGCCACCTGACCCTTCCCAGTCTTCCTCAAAACCTTCGGCCTCTCTGTTCCCCTCTCCTTCCTCCTCAGCTCCTTACCCACAAAATTCAAAGTGCCCTTGGAGCAATGACCTTGCCCTCTCCTTTATCCTATCTATGCTTTTTTTTCAGGGTGAGAGGGAGAGAAGGGTGCCATGAGAGGGGGGGTGACATCTGAGCTTAGGAGACCCCAGAGCCCCCTTGACTCCTTTGAACATACCTCTCACCCCAGCCAAATGCAGGCAAAACCCAGAGTCCACAAACAACGGTGAATCTCCTGCTCTCCCTCTACCCCCATGACTGATGCTTGGCCTCTGAGTATGGTCAGAGAGAGGCATATGGAGGTGGTGCTGAGAGGGAAGACAGTGTCCTGGGGCACCTTATGCTAAGGGGCTACAGTCCTCCAGGAAGGTGCTATGATGCAGTGGGGAAAAAATGAAACTTGAAATTAGGGCCTGGGTTAAACTTCTAGCTCTGTTATTTAACTACCAGAGAGACTTTAGGTAAGTTGTTTCCCTTCTCAGTTTTCCCCTCTTTAAAATGAGGAGGTTGGACTAGATAATGTTGAAAGCCCTTTCCAAATCTAAATCCTCTGAACCTTGAACAAGTTTACCTTAAAGAAGCTAGGTGGCAGAGCAGATGAAGTGCTTGGAGTTCAAATCCTACCTCAGACACTGTGCAATTCTCAGGCTCATTTTCCTTAACAGTAAAATGAGGATGCTAATAGCACCCACCTCCCAGGGTTGTTGTGAGGATCAAATGAGATATTTGCAAAGGGCTTAGTTCAGTGCCTGGCATACATTAGGCACTTAATAAATGCTTCTTCTTTTCCCTTCTCCCTGTGAAAGTTGGAGCCAAGGTAAGCTCCTGGCTTACCTTGCACAGACATGCCACATCTAGCTAAAACAAGGGATAAGATTCCCCCAAGTCCTCCAAGGGCCTCTGTTTTTTAGGGTCATCCATTTCTTTCTCAATGGCTATCTCCACATATGCTGAAAACAGCAGGGAGTTTTCCTACTTACTCCCACCACCTCCTTTGGATTTTGTTTGAACCTCCAGGCTGGGGAGGCCCTGGGGGCTAAGGATGCCTGGGATCCCCTCTGGAGAAGAGGGCAGCTCTTCCCAAATCCCTAGAGGACAAAGCAACTCATGGATGAGGATGGTTTGATCTAAAAGGGATGATTCTTCCCCACCCCCTCCCCTATATCACATTACTTGGTATTTCACCATTAACAGCTACTCATTTCTTTGGGTTAAGAAAACTTTCTGATTTTCCAGGGTCTTAATACCTTAGACTTATAGGCCATCTGACCTAAGAGCCTGAGACAAGAAGGGGCAGTTTCCTTATCTGAAAGGTGGGGAGTGAGAGTATTTATACTCCTGGCTTCAGTGGCTGGTTGGGGAAAAAAAAGCACTTTGAAAATTTTGGAGTGCCTTGGAAATAGGAGTTATTAACATTGACATTAATTACAGTAATATTATCATTATACCCCAAGGTCACATCCCAAATCCAGGAGAGAGCTTGGAATAGGAGCCAGGTCAGAGCACAGCATTGTCTGTCTCCACCCCCTCCCCAGTGGAAGGGGGCTATGCATGTCATTATCAGAAAGTGGAGGGGGATGGGTCAGGAGCTAGGGTGAATATTTAGGAAGGAGCAGGGCTGGGAGGATAGAGGGGAGCTCACTGAGGGAGAGACAGTGGTTTTGTTTTGGGTCAGAGCCTTGGGGGGGGGGAAGGGATGGGGGGGGGAAAGAGAAGGGAAGGAGGAGAGTAATAGGGGATAGTAGGAACCTACAATGAGAAGTTCACCCAGGCCCACCCCCATGCCTCCACCACACACCTTTTTCCTGGCGGGAAGTCTAGTCTGGTCTTCTGTTCTCGGAGTCTGGAGCTGGGCTCTGGGTTCCAGGCTCTAAACTCCAGGATCTAAGCTCAGTCTGATCATCTTCCTCCTCAGTCTCTCTCTAGTCCTGCAGCTGTTGTCTCATCCTCTGACACCCCCTTCCACTTCTCAGCCCCACCCGCTGTACCCTCCACCAGCAGGCGCCCTGAAGAGGGGCTCACAAGAAGGGGAAGTCTGGAAGGGGGAGGGCAGGACACTGGGACAGCTGAATCAGTTCTGGGCCTCAACCTGAAGAACTGGGCAAACAGGGTCAGCAAGAGGTCAATGCCTTTGCCTCTCGGCCTCCTGTTCTGGCCTAGGGAGGGGATCAGGGTGGAACTGCTTCCAGTCCTGCTCTGGGGAGGCACAGAGCTCAGCTGCCACCTACTGGGCTCTCAGAACTATTGTCATATGCAGTGCCACAGGAGTCAAAGAAATTTCAAAGTTGGGGGGCCCTTAGAGATCATCCAGCCCAATCCTTTTCTCTTACCAGCAACATGAATATGACTACTCAACATGCATTTATGCAGGGTTTAAGGTCTGCAAAGCACTTTACTTGTGCTATTTGTTTTAATACAACAACCCTGTAAGGTGGGTGCTATTATTATGCCCATATTAAAGATGAAGAAACTGAGGCTGGAAGTGGTTAAGTGACTGGCTCAGGGTCACGCAATTAGTAGATCTTCCTGACTCCAAATCCATCACTTTATCCACTGCTCCATCTAGCTGCCTGATATACTAGTGACATTTCTATTTCTATAGAACACAATAAGTACTACAAAGCCTTTTCTTCATTAAAACTGTGTTGGGAGGGGCAGCTAGGTGGCACAGTGGATAGAGCGCCGGCCCTGGATTCAGGAGGACCTGAGTTCAAATCCGGCCTCAGACACTTAATATTTACTAGCTGTGTGACCCTGGGCAAGTCACTTAACCCCAATTGCCTCACTGAAAAAAAAAAAAAAAAGAAAGGAAAAAAAAAAACTGTGTTGGGGGCAGCTAGGTGGCGCAGTGGATAGAGCACCGGCCCTGGAGTCAGGAGTACCTGAGTTCAAATCCGGCCTCAGACACTTAACACTTATTAGCTGTGTGACCCTGGGCAAGTCACTTGACCCCCAATTGCCTCACTAAAAAAAAAAATAAATAAATAAATAAACTGTGTTGAACAATGCTGGCATTATTATCCCCATTTTATTGATAAAGAAACCAAGGTTCAGGAAAGTGAAGTAACTGGTCTATGATCACATAGTGAATCAGTGGCAGAGCTGAAACACCAGCCTTAGTGTCTTGACCCGAAGTCTAGTTGTCTTTCTACATCATTTTACCAGCGCTTTAGAAGCCAAGTCTTCTAACTTCCAATCCTGTGTTTTCTCTGTAATGTGTGGGTGGCTCTCAGATCTGAAGTGCTGGAGTTCAAAGGAAAGTCTTCAGTGAGGATGGACTTAATCTACTCCTCAACCTTAGCCAGTTTAGGATGGAGCCATGCTGCTCCAGATTTGATTTCCATTTTAGGCTTCCTCCCTCCCTTCTTTTCTTCCTCCTTTCTTTCTTTTATTCTTCCTTCCTTTCTCTCCCCCTTTCTTTCCCCCTCTCTTCCTTTCTTTCCTCCCTTATCTCTTTTGTTCCTCCCTCCTTCTTTCTTTTCCTTCTTTCCTTCCTTCCTTCCTTCCTTTCTTTTTTCTTTTCTTTCTCTTTCTTTCTTTTTTTTCTTTCTTTCTTCTTTCTTTCTTTCTTTCTTTCTTTCTTTCTTTCTTTCTTTCTTTCTTTCTTTCTTTCTTTCTTTCTTTCTTTCTTTCTTTCTTTCTTTCTTTCTTTCTTTCTTTCTTTCTTTCTTTCTTTCTTTCTTTCTTTCTTTCTTTCTTTCTTTCTTTCTTTCTTTCTTTCTTTCTTTCCTTTCTCTTCCCAGAGTAGAAGTGGGAAAACCAAAGCATGAAAACTGTAACCTACTCTGTTTTTCTAACTTGTCCCAGTTCACTGCATCTTGAGTACTCTGTACACCTGAACTCCTAAAAATCAGATCTTGTGAGCCCTCACAAATATATTTCTCTTTAATAGTCATCCAGAGTGCAACATTAGCTCAAGGCATTTAATGAAATAGGACAGTATGGATGAGCAATATTATATCTCCTCCTTCCCCGCCCCATAAACCTGGTATATACTCTCCCACAGATACACACAACATAAGCAGGGAAAAGGCATACATATAAAGGTAATGAGTATTTAGGCACCTGTGGCCAAGACATGTTTAAGGAGGAAAGATTCATGCCTCTGATGTTGCAGGGCTGCTAATGATGTCCTTACCCTGATCTTGCAGACTTTGGTTTCGGTCTCTACTCTGCTATGGAAGTTAGTCTTTGGGGGCAGCTAGGTGGCTCAGTGGATAAAGCACCAGCCCTGGATTCAGGAGGACCTGAGTTCAAATCTGGCCTCAGACACTTGACACTTCCTAGCTGTGTAACCCTGGGAAAATCATTTAACCCTCATTGCCCTGGACAAAAAAAAGGAAGTTAGTCTTCACCATCTTCAGCTAATGGCTCCCCTTCAATTCTGGCTTGTGCTACTGCTATGTACTTTTGGAAATAACTGGAAACTATACCTTAGGATACAGGAATTCTTACAAATTTTTGTGTCTTTGGTGAAATCTGGTGAAGCTTATGAATCCATTCTCGGGAAGAATCTTTTTAAATACATAAATTAAAATACATAGAATCACAAAGGAGATCAATTATATTGAAACAGTTATAAAATATATATCTATATTTAAAAATCCATGTTTATAGGTCTCAGGTTATGAACCCTTGCCCTAGGAGCAGCAAGATCTCTGGGCCTGCCTTCTCTCAAGATAGAACTCACCCCCAGGTACTGGATTTTTTCTCCTCTTGCCAACTTCTCTCAACCTTATTGGACTCTGCAAGGGGTTGAGGTTGGGGGCACGAGAACCTTCTGTGTGTGTGTGTGTGTGTGTGTGCGCGCGCGTGCGTGCTCGCGAACCCGAGTGGGTGTGCGCCCACACGTGCGTGTGTAGCAATGAGGGTTAAATGACTTGCCCAAGGTCACCCAGCTAGTAAGTATCAAGTATCTGAGGCCCGATTTGAACTCAGGCCCTCCTGAATCCAGGGCCCGTGCTTTATCCACTGCGCCACCTAGCTGCCCCAGAGAACCTTCTCTTTTGAAGTGCTTCCGCTGCAAGATAGCATTGCTGGGGCAGCTAGGTGGCACAGTGGATAGACCACCGGCCCTGGAGTCAGGAGGACCTGAGTTCAAATCTGGCCTCAGACACTTGACACTTACTAGCTGTGTGACCCTAGGCAAGTCACTTAACCCCAATTGCCTCACCAAAAAAAAAAAAAAAAAAAAGATAGCATTGCTAATGGTGGGGGGAGGAGAAGAACAAAATCATCTCTCCCTTTACTGACTATCCAAGAGGCTTAAAGGATAAGGTAAAGAGCAAACATTGGAACTCAAGGTTCTTCTTTTTAGGTGGCTGCTTTAGAGTGGGGCCCACTTATTTTTAATCTAGTCACAAGGGGCATGCCTGATTTTTTCAGCCAATCTTTGGAAGTTCCCTGAATTCGTGAGTTAGCTTCATTTAACAAGTGTCCAAGCCAATCAGACAACTGTGTCCTATGTTCCATTGGATGGAAGTTCCATCCAATGGAGTTTTATACTTTGTTATCAGGATGTTTAGGAAAATATAACACCACTCCCCATTATCATTTTTTAATGAACAGAACATGCAGAACTTTGGCAGGAGAAAGTATCAGCAACTGGGAGAAAAAGAAAAGGTCTTAGGAAGAAGGTGGCGGTTGAACTGAATCTTGAAGGAGACCAAGGGGAGAGAGATTTTATTCTAGACATAGAAGATGGCCGGTACAAAGTCATGGAGATAGAAGATGAACAGCAAGGCCAGCTTGGCTGGAGTAATGTGTAATAAAGCAGGAAAGGTAAGATAAAGCCAAGTTGTGAAGAACTTTGAATACCAAACAGAGGAGTTTACACTTGATCTTTGCAGGTGATAGGGAGCCCCTGGATTCTGCTGAGTAGAGTCAGATCTTACTTTAGAAAAACCATTTTGGCAGCTGTATGGAGGATGGATTGGAAAAGGGAAAGACTTGAGGTAGGGAGGCCAATTAGAAAGCTACTGCAATATTCCAGGTGAGAGGTGATGAGTACTCAAACAAGGATGGTAGCTGTGTAAATAGAGAGAAGGAAACATATGCTAGAGATGTTGTGTCAATAGAAACATTGAGATTTGTCTTACTTGGCATAGTCCTTGACAAAAACAGGGAAATTCAGAAGAGGGGCAGGTTTGAAGGTAAAGATAATGAATTCTGTTTTTGACATGCTGCCTATAAGATAGGACATTCAGTTCAAAATGACCAACAAGCAATTGGGGATGAGAGCTGAGGAGAGGCTAGCGCCAGGTATATAGATCTGGGAGTCATCTGGATAAACAATGGCAATTAAATCCATGGGCACTGCTGAAGTCATCGAGTGAGAAATTGTAGAGAGGAAGAGAGGGGAGCATCAAACAGAGCCTTGGGATATAGCCCTTTCCCAAAGTTAAGGGGTATGACTTTGCTGGATGTTAATCCAGTGAAGGAGACTGAGAAGGAATGGTCAGCCAGTTTAGGAGAACCAAGAAAGACCAGTGTCACAAAAGTCCAGAGAGGAGAGAGTATGCAGAAGAGCATGGTCAATACTGACAGATAGAGAGAGGTCAAGAATGATGAGGTTTGGGGGCAGCTAGGTGGCGCAGTAGATAGAGCACCAGTCCTAGACTCAGAAGGACCTGAGTTCAAATCTGGCCTCAGACACTTGACACTTGCTAGCTGTGTGACCCTGGGCAAGTCACTTAACCCTCATTGCCCTGCAAAAAACCCAAAACAAACAAGCAAACAAAAATCCAAAAAAAAAGCCTACTATGTACCAGGCACTATGCTAAATGCTAGATGTTTTGAGCTAAATACAGGAGTTTTTATTTTAACCTTGCAGTAGTAGAGAGCCACCAAAGTCTCTTGAACATGAGAATGACTTAATCAGACTTGAGCTTTAGAAAGATTGTTTTGGTAGCTGTGTGGAGGAAAGGGGAGAGCCTGGAAGCAGAGAATCCAAATAGGAGGTTGTTGCAATCTTTCAAGGGAGAGGTGATAAGAAGCTGATCTGGGGTAGTGACTGTGTGAATCAGTCATTCAGTCCACAAATATATTAAGTGCCTCCTATGTGTCAGGCATGTGCTAAGCACTGGGAACCCAATGATCCCAGCTTTTGGGTCAAGAAATTAGTATTTCACAAAAATTATTGGGAAAGGGGGAAGCTAGGTGGCCCGGTAGATAAAGCACTGGCCCTGGATTCAGGAGTAACTGAGTTCAAATCCAGCCTCAGACACTAGCTGTGTGACCCTGGGCAAGTCACTTAACCCTCATTGCCCTGCAAAAAAAAAATTATTGGGAAAACTGGAAGACAGCTTTGCAGAAACTAAGTGTAGACCAACATCTCACACCATATACTAAGATAAGCTCCAAATGGATATATTTTTTAGACATAAAAGGTGACACCATAAGCAAATGAGTAGAACATGGAAGAACTTACATGTTAGATATACAGATAAGGGAAGAGTTCATAACCATACAAGAGATAGATGGGATACATCCTTAGTTCTGGAAGGAACTTCAGAGGCCGTCTCATGAAATCTTATCCTAAATAGAGGTCCCCCCTACAACATCCTTGGAAAGTGGTCATCCAGCCCTCCAAGAGGAAACTCCTCCAAGAACTATGGAGGATTCTATAAGAGAGAAAGGACTCACAGCTCTTACAGTATCATGAATGATGTATTTTCCTTAGTCACACATGAATCCTACACATGTGTCTCACTACCATTGTTCTCCAAGTTTGTGCTCACTCTTTCCGTGCTAGTGAGGTTTATGTGAAAAATGTTTAATTGCTACTACTGTGTTTAATGAAATTATTTAATATTATGATGTTTAATACCTGCTATTTTTTACTATATTATTTTAGTAAATGACTTTGATAAAAGCTAATTCAGTCTTCTGCCTAATTCTTCATGGGAAACACACCAGTGGGGACTCAGGAGCTATCACAGTAGGAGTATCCGACGACAGGATTACACTTAGAGGCAAAGGTAGCAGCCACCTTCTGGGCTCTCAACCTTTGAGCGAGTGAAAGTTAGATTAATATCTTAAAGGAGAGGCTATACTCCTATCGAACTTTTAGTCCATTAAAAACCCCAGGGCTCTAGTCTACTGTGTCCCAGAGCCATAGGCACAAAATATGTGTGTGTGTCTCCAGTGTGAGTCATGGCAGAGAACTTGTAATGCCATCGCTGGGTTGATTGCCATGGGTGAAGGGGTATTAAGGCAGGCCTGGCCAGGGAGGGTCACTGCCACAGGTAGGGGGTGGGAGAGAGGGAACAGAAGAAACCACTATCTGGTAACTTTCCATTTTACTATTATTTTTGTTAGTCACTAAGCTGGGTTGTTTTCATGCTGCCGAAGAACTAAAAGTGCTGTCAATATCCCTTTAATTTTCATCACCCTGGGGCAAAGGCCCGCCCTAGTTACAGCTGTTACCCCCCCCCCAACGTTTTCAAAAGAACTATTGTCTCACTAATGATGAAACATGCTTCCCACCTCTTGGCAAAGAGTAAATGGAGTAGAGATGCACTAGGAGGGATACATTTTTAGACATGGCCAATGGGTTAATTTGTCTTGTGTGGCTATACTTTTTGTTAAAAAGGAAGATTTATTTTGGGGGTGGGATGGGGGATGGAAGGGGGAATTTGTGGATAGTGATAGTGATATAGGAAAAGAAGAAAGAAAAGAACATCAGTTAGTAATGTATAACCTATATCAAATTGTTTGCTGGCCTCAGGAAGGAGGAGGGAAGGGAGGGTGGGAGAAAAATTTGGAACTCCAAAAAATATCTTTACATGTAATTGAGAAAAATTAAAAATCTTTAAATTTAAAAAAAGAGCATCAGTGAAACATTCCATCCATGCTTTGCCCACTCTTTACTTGTACTATTGATTTTTTGAACCCAAATTCAGGACATTGGAGCACTGGAAGCCAACAGGGACAGGACTTGTGATATCATTGGCATAGAGAATGCCTAGTTAAGAAAACTTCTGGGGGGGGGGTGGCCAGCTAGGTGGTGCAGTAGATAAAGCACTGGCCCTTAATTCAGGAGGACCTGAGTTCAAATCTGGCCTCAGACATTTGACACTTACTAGCTGTGTGACCCTGGGAAAGTCACTTAACCCTCATTGCCACGCAAAAGAAAACAAACAAAACAAAAAATGAAGAATAAAAATTCTTAAAAAAAAAAAAAAAGAAAAGAGAAAACTTCTGGGGGTAGCTAGGTGGCACAGTGGATATAGCACTGGCTCTGGATTCAGGAAAGCCTGAGTTCAAATCTGGCCTAGCTGTGTGACCCTGGGAAAGTCACTTAACCCTCATTGCCCCACAAAAAAAGAAAGAAAGAAAGGAAGGAAGGAAGGAAGGAAGGAAGGAAGGAAGGAAGGAAAGGAAGGAAGGAGACAGAAAGAAAACTTCCTCTACCAATGTAGGTCAGGCACCTTTGGTCTAGGCAGAGAAGGTTAAGTGACTTCCTTGATGTTGGCAGAGGGGAGAGATGGAAGGGGAGTTGAATTTGTCTCAGAAGCTGTTCTTTCCCACTATACCACACTGCCTCTTACCCAAAGTATTGACCCCTTTTAAATTTGGCCGTCAATCTTGCCCATCATTCCACACTGTTAAGAGCTTTCTGCATTCTAGTTGTCATTCAACCTATCAGCTCTCCTCCTTGCTTTTTTGCCATCTGCAGGTTTGATAAGCAGGCAGTCTATACCTCCATCTAAGTCACTAGTAAAAATGGTGAACCAGAAATTTAGCAGAGAAACAGAGAGAAACCTTAGATGAGTAAAGAAACAATGAGAGAATGTTCAGCTGTCCATGATGATCTGAACTAACCAGATTCTGTCTCTCTCCGATATCCTGAAGAATGGGAGGAATTCAGCATTAGCGATGTGATAGCAGCATCAATGTCAGTGATTTGCCCCAAATTATCCTTGAGCATGAGAGAGGTGTTACAGTCTCTCCATTCTCTGGGATACCAGGGGGAATGAAGGGTTCCTTGAAAGAAAAGAATCAGGGCTAAGAAGTGTTTAAAAGGGCAAACAAAAAGGGAAAAGAACTTGAAGAGGGAGAGGGAAACCTGATCAGGATCTTAAGAACAATAGCAGGGGGCGGCTAGGTGGCGCAGTGGATAAAGCACTGGCCCTGGATTCAGGAGTACCTGAGTTAAAATCCGGCCTCAGCCACTTGACACTGGCTGTGTGACCCTGGGCAAGTCACTTAACCCCCATTGCCCCGACAAAAAAAAAAATTTAAAAAAATAACAACAGCAAAAGCTAGCATTTTTGTTGTTATTGTTCCCTCATTTCAGTTGTGTCTGACTCTCATGACCCCATTCTTGGCAAAGATACTGGAGTGATTTGCCACTTCCTTCTCCAGCTCATTTTACAGATGAGGAAATGGAGGCAAACAGGGTTAAGTGATTTGCCCAGGGTCACATGGCTAGTAAGTGTCTGAGGCTGGATTTGAACTCATGTAGCTGGGTCTTGCTGATTCCAAGCCCAGTGCTTTATCCACTGCACCACCTAGCTGCCCAGTTAGCATTTATATAACACTTTAAAGTTTGCAAAAACATTTTACTATATTAGCTTATTTGATTCTCACAATAACCTTGTCAGGTATATCCCTTTTACAGATGAGGAAACAGGGGTAGGGAGAGGCTAAGTGGATTGCCCAGTGTTACAGTTTATAAGTTATTGTTAATGTTACCTGTAAGTTAATGTCAGAAGGTGGAAGGATTCAGCATAGAAAAGAAGGGAAGATGAACCACAGAACTGAGAATGCTTCCTGGGCCTGGAGAAAAGAAAAGCGTCTGTGTGTCCGTGTCCGTGTGTGTAGATGGTTGTGAGTGTGTATGGAATGCAGAAGGATTTCAATCCGCAATCATTCTGCAATAATAATAGCTAGTATGTATGTAGCACTTTAGGGTTTGTAAAGTGCTTTACCAATGGAATATTGGATCATAACTGTAGGAGGTAGGTGCTATTAATTATCCCCATTTTATATCTGAGGAAACTGAGGCAGACAGCAAGTAGTCCAGGGTCACATGGTTGCTAAGTATTTGGGACCAAATTTGAACACAGGTATTCTTTTTTTTTTTAGTGAGGCAATTGGGGTTAAGTGACTTGCCCAGGGTCACACAGCTAGTAAGTGTTAAGTGTCTGAGGGCTGGATTTGAACTCAGGTACTCCTGACTCCAGGGCCGGTGCTCTATCTACTGTGCCACTTAGCTGCCCCTGAACACAGGTATTCTTGAATCCTGGTTCAGTGAACTTCCTTATGGGGAAGAAGGATCAGATTGGAGGCGCTTGACCCCAGAAAGGAGAACTGGGAGATGTCAGTAGAAGATACAAGGGGGCAGGTTTCAGATTGGGGCTTAGTGTCAAGGAAAACTTTGAAACTATCTAAAAGTGGGCTACTTTGAGACGGAGGAAGCTGGAAGCCTGTGAGAAGAGATTGACTGATGGCTTGTTAGGGATGCTAAGCAGGGAATTCCCACTTCCTGCCTGGGAACAGGTTGAATCAGAAGAGAAAGAGGTCCCTGCCACCTCTGAGGTCATGTGATTCCATGGGTGAAGACTGGTAAATGTTGCCCTAAATTTAAAAAAAAGAAAGAGGTGGTTTAACTAAACCGAATGCCAATGAGCTTGGCAGTCACTTCCCGGCCAAATTCTAGGCTGGATTATAATTTTTTTTGGGGGGGGGAGGGCAATGAGGGTTAAGTGACTTGCCCAGAGTCACACAGCTAGTAAGTGTCAAGTGTCTGAGGCCAGATTTGAACTCAGGTCCTCCCGAATCCAGGACCAGTGCTTTATCCACTGAGCCACCTAGCTGCCCCCTAGGCTGGATTATTAAAGGGATGATTTGTAAGTACTTGGAAAAGAAGGCAGCAATGACTGTTAGTCACCATGGATTCATTAAGGATGTCATGCCAAAGTAACCTCATTTGCTTGATTTTTAATAATGAATATAACAAACAAAACAACATTTCAATAAACAAAGAACAAAAAAGGGGATTGTATATGAAACTGTAAACCTCTGTTAAATTGTTTTAAATTGCATATGAAATTCAGAAAAACTTCTTTCTGTTTTCTCCTGTGCATTTTTAAAAGTTTTATTGCTGCTTTCTTTTTCTTCATCATTCTACTAGCCACCAATTCCCTCTCTGACAGCTCCTGCCTGACAAATAGAAGCCTTCCCTTGGAAAAGGTGTTATTGTAGGACTCTTCCTGACCCTGTGGACCATAGCATGCCAATACTTTTCATGGGGTTTTCTTGGCAAAAATACTGGAGTGGTCTGTCATTTCCATCTCTATCAGATTAAGGAAAAGAGGGTTAGTGACTTGTTCAGGGTCATACAGCTAGTGAGTGTCTGAGTCCAGAGAATGTGGGCTCTGGAGTCCCTGAGTTCAAGTACTTACTACCTGCATGACTTTAGGCAACTTCTTTGGGTCTCATATTTTTTACCTGTAAAACAAAATATTATTGGACCAGGTGATCTCTAAGGCTGTGATACTCTGATATTTTTATGGGGGATATAAATTAGATGATACTATAAGGAGGGATAATCAGGACTATCTTTGATCAGTGTGATGAGATCCCCATTAACTTGATGAGATTATAGATTGTCAGCCTTGGAGGCCCATGGGGGCACTCTCCATGGAGAGTGTAAGCATACCCAGTAGCACTTTGTAGGAACTACTGATTCATTTTCAATGACTGGGGCTATCACCAGATGATCAGGAAGAAGACTCTTGTTGAAGTGCCCTTTGTGTCAGGCTAAAAAGGAGAGGAATAACTTATTCTCAATCTTTACCCATTTTGATTTTTCTTAGTTCAAAAGGCAATCTGGTTTACAATAGAACAGTCCTGGATCTGGGGAAGAGGAAAGCCTATTCTTGCATGTGGTCCCTCCCCTGGGAACTGGAGAATGAGTATGTTGGAGCAGGAGCCCGTGGAACATGACACGTGTTTATACTTGGCCTGAAAAGAGAGTGGCTGAGAGATTTCCTTCCCAGACCAAGAGAAAGCAGCAACCAGGCATAGGTACAAATCCTGAAAAAGTTCATGGAAGAAGCAGACGTGATTGGTCATGTGGTCTTATGACAAGAATTCACGAGCCCCAACCTTCTGAGGTGGAGGATTTAAAATTCTTATGCATCATGATACCAGAATCTCACCTTCTAATATGAGAAGGGAGATTTCCTGGGCAGAACCACAATGAAGGTTACTTCTTGGGTAATCCCAAGTTTGAAAGTCCCTGTAGGTATTTGAGCCACCCAGAGAGAAAAGTGAATTTCCTAAGTCCACCATTCTTCTTTTTGTTTTGTTTGTTTTTGTTTGCAGGGCAATGAGGGTTAAGTGACTTGCCCAGGGTCACACAGCTAGAACATGTCAAGTGTTTGAGGCTGGATTTGAACTCAAGTCTTCCTGATCCAGGGCAGGTGCTTTATCCACTGTGCCACCTAACTGCCCCGGCACCATTCTTCTTTTTTTTGTTGTTTTGTTTTGTTTTGGTGAGGCAATTGGGGTTAAGTGACTTGCCCAGGGTCACACAGCTAGTAAGTGTTATGTGTCTGAGGCTGGATTTGAATTCAGGTCCTCCTGAATCCAGGGCCGGTGCTTTATCCACTGTGCCACCTAGCTGCCTCTTTATGCTTTTTTTTGTTTTGTTTTGTTTTGTTTTGTTTTGTTCCATTCTTCTTGGTTTTTTGTGTGTGTATGTGTGTGTGAGGCAATTGGGGTTAAGTGACTTGCCCAGGGTCACACAGCTAGTAAGTATTAAGTGTCTGAGGTCAGATTTGAACTCAGGTCCTCCTGACTCTATCCACTGCGCCACCTAGCTGCCCCTTGTTCCATTCTTCTTCTTCTTCTTTTTTTTTTTTTGTAGGGCAATGGGGGTTAAGTAACTTGTCCAGGGTCACACAGCTAGTAAGTGTCAAGTGTCTGAGGCCAAATTTGAACTCAGGTCCTCTTGAATCCAAGGCCAGTGCTTTATCCACTGCGCCACTTAGCTGCCCCTCCATTCTTCTTAAAGAAAGAAGATTGCTCACATAAACCCCATGGCAAGAAGAACAATGAATGGGATTGGTGACTTGAGAAAGCAAGAAACCCAATCTGACCAAAGAGCCTGCCATTCCTGTGAGTTGTTTGGGCTTTGATATGTCAGGGATTGTTTATTCAGCAGGCCCCCAGGTATCTTTACCATCTTGGGGGATAGTTTACACTATAGGGTATTGCTTGAAGTCTTAGGGGAAGAACCCTAAGGACCCTTTGGAAATCAAGAATCACTGGAATGTAAAAGGATTGCCATTGAGACAACCCCAAGTTCCGTTCCTTTCCAAGGGAAGTTTACTAGCTCTTTGAGAACTTCATGTGTTTTCTGTATCTATTTATGGCCTGTGAGTTCTTGGTATCTTCTGCATTTTCTGTGGAGTGGAGTGGAGTTTCTCTGGTTCAATATATGTTTAATACCTTGAGTGATTATATTGGACTTGGGGACTGTGTTCCCTACATTTGGAGAAACATACACATGAGTTACCCAGCTGTACTGGGAGATTGTCCATGAACTCTACAATCCAGTGCTCATCCTCTTTGTTCTTCCTTGAACATGACCCTTCATCTCCCAGCTCCAAGCATTTTCATTGGCTCTTCCCCATTCCTGGAAAACTTCCCTTCTCATTCATTCCCATCTCCTGTTTTCCTTCAAGTTTCAATGAAAATTCCATATTCTGCAAGAAACCTTTTCTAACCTCATTAGTGTGAACACCTTCCTTCTGAGATTATCTTCAATTTATCCTGTATAAAATATTTTATTTGTACATACTTGTCTGCATTTTGTTCCCTCTTGCCTCATTAAATTGTGAACTCCTTGAGGGCAGGAATTCCTTTATTTTTTGGCCTTTATTAGTATCCCCAATGCTAAAGCATGTAATAGGTGCTTAATAAATGCTTGTTGAATTGAGTTGAATTGGCAGTTCTTATTTATCATTATCTTGTTCTTCATTTCTATAGGAAGCCCTAAAGTTCAAATGAATTGACACACTCTCCAATATTCTAAACCATTTTACTCAGAGGGGCCCACATGTAGGGGCAAGAGAGAAAGAACAGATGGAGGAGCCCAGAAGAGGCGTATGTTATCACAGCTGGTAACATAGAACAGCTGAACTGTGGTAACAGGAAGGCAAAGAGCCCTAATGAGGGTACTAACTTGTCTGCCAGCCCACGGGCTTCAGATAAAAGCAAAAGGAGGTCAGTTCTCGGAGCTGGTGTTCCAAAAGTGGCCCTCAGGAGGTGTCCTGTACTGAAAGTATTGACAGGTAGAATTGCAGAAGAGACCTCAGTGAGACACGGTAACATGGTTCTAGGGCACCCTGCTTCCCTGAGTGGCTTTCTTGGGAATTCTGTATTTATGACCCTGGGCTGTGTGTATTTGTGGGGAAAGAGACATCCTCTCTGGGCTTCAATTTCCTTTCCTGTAAATTGAGGGTCCCTAGTGCCTCCCACCTGTAAACCCCATGAACTTAAGGGTGGTGCATTATGTGCAGAGCTACTTGGCATATCAAGCACAATGAACACTCAAGAATCGGGGAGTGATGCTTCTGGGTCATGCACTTACTGAGCCTTTCTTTCCCGATTATCTCCCATCTCCCTGTCTGATGTCCCCAGCTACAAGCAGAAAACCAGAGGCCAAGGAAGGAGAAAGTCTGAAGGAGGAGGAACTCTGCAGCATCAAATGCTGATGACAGGTTAGGGAGGATTTGGGATTTGGGGAAGTCATTAGTGATCCTGGAGCCATTGATTTCGGGAGAGTGGTGGAGGCAAAAGCCAGGATGTGGGGTCGGGCTGGTGGTAGAATAAGGAAGTAAAAGAAGCTATTTAGTGTAAGCAACTCTAGGAGTTTGGTAATAAAGGGGAGGTAAGAGGTTAATGGCATCTTTTTGAGGGTCAGTGTGAAGTAGAAGATCAGGTGTTGGATCTGCAATTAGGAGACCTGAATTCAAATCCTGCCTCAGTGACTTCCTGGCTATGTGACAGGTCCTTCAACCTCTCAGAACCTCTGTTTCTTCTCTTGTAAAATGGGCATAAGAATACTTGTACTACCTACCTAGCTCACAGTGCTATTGTGGGACAGCTCTTTGCAGATTTTAAAGGACTATATAAATGAGAGGGACTATCAGAGAATGCTATAAGACAGAACTTATGGAGAGATTGAATAAGAAGATTTGGGGTGATGTGGAGAAATAATGGGTGGATTTCCCTCCTCACAGCAAAGAGGTGGGGGACTACTAGGGTAGGATGTTCTATACATGTTTAGTTGATTTTTACTGACTTGGGTGCTTGGCTTAATTGCTTTTCTTGTTACCAGAGAATATTAAATATGGATAGAGTGGCGGGGGGAAGAGGGGAAAAGGGCTATTTCCCCAGATGACAGAAATGCCCAAACAAAAGGCCTCAATACAACTTTTGATATGACTTATTTTTCATATCATCTTCATTTCTGATTTTATCCCTTCCCGTCCCCTACCCAGTGCATCATCCCTCGTAACAAAGAAAATAGAGGGGGGAAAAGTAGATCATCAGAACCATCTAATATATCAACCATGTCTGACAGTATATGAAGAATTTCACCCCATTGTCCCCTATCTCTGAAAAGGAGGCAGGGGCTCTCTCTCCTTCTAATGGGGTAGTTATGGAGCAATAAATCTTATAAGACTTTTTTTTAATGGATAGATCAAGGAAATGGAGAGGGTGTCTCCCATTCTCAACTCCACCCTGCAGCTCCTCCCCCAGGGGCTCACTCCCACTCCCACTCCCATTTTTCCCTTCCGTCCTCTCACCAGCTTGGCCAAAGAGCAGCAGTTCTGCAGTGCCAGGGAGGAGCCAGAAGGGGGCACGGGCAGGCCATACCCATTGTCTGCTAGGACCAGGATGGACGAAGCCTTGCTCCCTGGATGACATTTAAGTCCATCTGTCCAGTTGTAAGGACAGAGCCCTGAACTTGGAATCTGGAAATCTGATGTGTGAGATTTAATTTGAAACATCAGCAAAGGGGTCAGCAACACAAGCTGCCCCTCTAGGACAAAACAAGGGAAATCTTTCAGGGGAAAAATATCAAATAGGTGGTTCAGTGGGTAGAGTGGAAGGACCACAGCCAGGAAGACTCATCCTCCTGAGTTCAAATCTGGCCTCTGACACTTACGAGCTGTATGACCCTGGGCAAGTCACTTAACCCTGTTTGTCTCAGTTTCCTCATCTGTAAAATAAGCTGCAGAAGGAAACAGCAAACCAGTATCTTTGCCAAGAAAACCCCAAATGGGGTCACAGAGTTGGATACAACTGAACAACAACAAATGTCAGTCATTCTCTAGCGGCCAGGGATTCCTTTTTTAAAAAGGGCTATCAGCATTCTGAGAGATTCCATCAGCAGAACTTAAGCTCCTTGGGAGCAGACATTGTCTTATTTAAAAAAAAAAATTTTTTTTTTGGTGGGGCAATGGGGATTAAGTGACTTGCCCAGAGTCACACAGCCAGTAAGGTGTCAAGTGTCTGAGGCAGGATTTGAACTCAGGAACTCCTGAATCCAGGGCCGGTGCTTTATCCACTGCGCCACCTAGCCGCCCCCCATTGTCTTATTTTAAATTTTTTTTTTTTGCCCCCTCTGAGCCTAGAACAGTTACTGGTACATATAAACACTTAATAAATTCTTGTAGAAGCCTAGTTTCAGAGAAGGGGTGAGAGAATGTACTTCTTTGCAGAGATGCATATGAGACACTGCATAGACATAACAATTTGTTAGTTTTATACCGAACTGCCTTTTTCGCCCTTTTTTATTTTTTAATTTAAAAAAAATTTTTTTGGTGGGGCAATGGGGGTTAAGTGACTTGCCCAGGGTCACACAGCTAGTAAGTGTCAAGTGTCTGAGGCTGGATTTGAACTCAGGTCCTCCTGAAATCCACCACCTAGCTGCCCCCCTTTTTATTTTTTGTTACAAGGGATGTTTGTGTGTGGGTTGGGGATGGGGGTGGTGGTGGAATGAAGGTGACATCTAAAAATTTTCAATAATTTAAAAGAAAGAGAACAAATAAATGCTTGTTGAATGGAATTGAATCATTAGGTTTTATTAGGTGAAGCTTGGGGGGGGGGTACAGGGGCTAGAATGTTGGATCTGGTACCAGGAAGACCAGAGTTCAAATAGGGCTTCAGACACTTTAACAGCTCTTGTGATCCTGGTAAGCCACTTGACAGTAACCACTCTCCGCCTCAGTTTCCTCATCTGTAAAATGGGGGATAATAACAGCACCTACCTCACAAGGTTGTTATGAGTCTCAAATGAGATAGCTCTCAAGGGGTTTAGCACAGGCACTTAATAATTGCTTTCCCCCCTTTCCTTCTCTTTCCCTATTTCACAAAGAGCTAGATCAATAGTGCTGAGTCAGATACAAACCTTCTCCCCTGTTCCACTCTTCCATCCAGGTAGGGCTTTTTTTTTTTTTTTGGCAGGACAATGAAAGTTAAGTGACTTGCCCAGGGTCACACAGCTAGTAAGTGTCAAGTGTCTGAGGCCACATTTGAACTCAGGTCCTCCTGAATCCAGGGCCGGTGCTTTATCCACTGCACCACCTAGCTGCCCCTTCCCCCCACCCTCACCCTGGCCAGGTGTGTTTTTTGTTTTGTTTTTTGTTGCAGGGCAATGAGTGTTAAGTGACTTGCCCAGGGTCACACTGCTAATAAGTGTCAAGTGTCAAAGGTCAGATTTGAACTCAGGTCCTCCTGAATCCAGGGCCTGTACTTTATCCACTGTACCACCTAGCTGCCCCCTTGCCAGGTGTGCTTTTTTTTTTTTAATTTTAGCAGGGCAATGGGGGTTAAGTGACTTGCCCAGGGTCACACAGCTAGTAAGTGAGGCCGGATTTGAACTCAGGTACTCCTGAATCCAGGGCCGGTGCTTTATCCACTGCGCCACCTAGCTGCCCCCAAGGTGTGCTTTTAATAGAGTTTGGGTTATTTAATTGATGTCCTGAGATTTGGGGGCCCTGGGTCCTAGTCCTACCTCTGATACTATTTGGCTTCATATCCCTTCCTTTCTTTTTTTTTTCTTTTTTGCAGGGCAATGAGGGTTAAGTGACTTGCCCAGGGTCACACAGCTAGTTAAGTGTCAAGTGTCTGAGGTTGGATTTGAACTCAGGTCTTCCTGAATCCAAGGCCAGTGCTTTATCCACTGCGCCACCTAGCTGCCCCCTCCCTTCCTTTCTTTATAAAATGTGGGGGTTGGAGATGGATTAGTCTAACCTGACCTATTTTCGATGGATTCATGCTGGCTCTTAGGGAAGCCTAGGGATCGATTCTTAAGAGTTTCTAAAGTGACCCTTTCTATTATGTTCCTGAAATTTGTTCTAGAATTTTGCCAAGAATCAAAGCTAAGCTTTAAAGTCTAAATGTTCATGACTTCCTTCTCTTCCTTTTCTGGGAAATCTGTCCCTTTGCTATTATTCCCCATGATTCCCTACCCCACCCAGCAAAGATGGTATCATGAATGTTTCCAGCCAAGCCCAGGTCCCTCTGGGACCGAATCAGGAACAAAGGAAAGTGGATAAAAACAGAGTTGACAGACCCAAAGGGAAGCATGAGGAAGGTAATTTCCACACCAAAGAAGGGAAAAAACCAAACATAAATCCACCAATTTAGACCTGAAAGGAGTCTTAAAGATCCTTTAATCCTGGAGTTCTTAACCTTTTTTTTTTGTCACAGGCCCCTTGGACAGTCCACTGAAGCCTCTTGGACCCCTTCTCATAATAAGGTTTTATATGCATGCAAAATACATAGCGTTACAAAGGAGAACAATTATATTGAAGTAGCTGTCAAAATATTAAACAAGGGGTTTAATTACCTAAGGGTAATTTCTGGACAACCCTAATCTCAGGGATGTGAGAAGCCTGTCATGGGCAGTACTGGAGAAGGAAATGACTGTAGTAAGAGAAAAACAAAACAGAAAGACAGAAATTAAAAAAAAAAAAGCAAGCAATGTGACAGCCCCCTGGAGGGGTGCTGCACCAGGGTGACAGAATATAGGAGATTATATAAACTAGGTTAGTTTTTTTCTTTAAAAACCAGGGAATCTAGGAGAAGAGGTAGGTTTAGGGAGCAAAGATAACAAGTTTGGTTTTGAACATGTCATGTTTAAGAAACCCAAAAGACATCCAAGTGGGGAATGTATAGCCAGCAGAGGTTGTTGTGGGACTGGAGCTCAAGATAGGAGTTATGGTCGGCCATATAGATTTGGGAGTCTCTCTCATGGAGATGATAATTGAACCTAAGGGACATGATGAGATCACTGAGGATAGAGAAAGGGAAGAAAAGAGAGCCTGGGAATGCAGGTTGGGAGGGGGGATGGACTGTCCTGTAAAGGCTCACTCATCAGGATTAGGGTGTCGGGTTATGATTTGAGCCCACAAAGGAGACTTAGAAATGGCCTGAGAGGAAACAGTGTCACTCCTTTGGGCCTCAAACAAAAGGGTTGGAGCAGATGATATCTTTGGTCTTCTAAATACCATGATTTTGATGATTCCAGATGACAATATCAGACTATCTTGAGTCCACAGATCCAAGAGCCACTCCCTATTCATGTGGCTCATCTTAGGAACCTAAAAGACCTTCCTTGTTCTCAGAAGAACCTGTCTTGGTCACCCTGTCCAGATCCAGTTAGTCTGTTGTATAAAATGTAGCCCCAGGCTTTTTCATGCCCAGTCACTAGGTTAGCAGCTTGGTGGCACAGTAGATTAGTAAAACTGGATCTGGAGTCAGGAAGACCACAGTTCAAATCCTGCCTCAATCACTCAAAGCTGTGTCATCCTGGGTGAGTTACTCACCCTCTCAGCTTTAATTACTTCATCTATAAAATGGAGTTAATAATAGCATCTACTGAACAGGGTCATGAGGAACAAATGAGATCATAGAAATCCACAAGCCTTTAAGTATCATATCAGTGTTAATTATCATTCTTATTATCCTCTGATTGTCTGACTTTTGCTTCTCATCTGAGCCTTTCTGAGCAACCTGCTTAGATTATCCCAGAATTAGAAAGGCATTGACAAAGTAGAGGGGGCCCAGATGGAGAAAGGACCAGGGGGGTAGCTAGGTGACACAGTGGATAGAGCACCGGCCCTGGAGTCAAGAGTACCTGAGTTCAAATCCGGCCTCAGACACTTAACACTTACTAGCTGTGTGACCCTGGGCAAGTCACTTAACCCCAATTGCCTCACTAAAAAAAAAAAAAAAGAGAAAGGACCAGAGACTTAGTCAATATAAGGGAATAGGTGATAAGCCAATAAACTGTGGTTGGATAAGGAGACCTCAGAATTCTGGAACATGGCAGTGGTCTACTTGTGGGTAATAGCAAGATCAAGGGTATGGCCATCTCCATGTGTGGTTGATGTGGGGTGGAAGAATAGTTCATGGGAAGTGAGTAGGTTGAGAAATTTAATGGTTAGGATGTGCTTAAGGAAGAGTTAATATGTATGTGAAAGGTCCCTAGTGTGAGGGCAACAATTGGGGAGGAGAGAAATTGTGAGCCAGGTCCTGAACTCATTGAGGAAGGAAGGACCTGGCATGACCTGGAAGACTGTAGACAACAGCTCCCAGGACTTTGTTTGGGTGGTAGATATGATTAGCGTGAGCCTCAAAGGAAGAGAAGTTACCTAGGGATGGGGGGAGGGGGAGAAGCTGGAAATGGCAATGTGGAGCAAGGAGCATTCCAACTCCCCTGCCTCTACCAGTGAGCCAAGGGGAGTGAGCGAAGATGCAATCAGTACTGGAAAGGGGGGCCTGGGAGGCTGTGTCATCTGGGGGTGGGGTGGGGTGTGCAGCTAGGTATCAGGAATAGCTAGGAGATGGAAGAAATGGGAGAGAAGATTTAGGATGCAGGTGGCTGGTAGGGAATAGGGTTGGGAAGATGGTCTACAGGATTCAGAATCACTGGGATAGGAAGGGTATGAGCAAGTGTGAAAATGTGCATCTTTAAGTGGAGGGGACCTGTCTTCCAAAGGAAGCTGGAGATTGGGCTGGAGGCAAGTGCTGTATGAGATGGGGGGCACGTGGTCAGATGGTGAGAGGGGAGGCCAAGCTTTATGATTCTTCTTCCCTGAAGGGCGAAGGTAAGGCAGGATTCGAAAGGAGAACCTGAATGGCTGGAGGAGGAAATCCTACTTCCCACCGAGTTTCCTCTTCTTCTTTCCTCAAGGGGCAGGTGCAACTGGAAATGGAAGATCTAAGAGAAGATTGCTCCGCTCTGCATCACAGGTTCTATACATCCCAGTTAGAAAATGGGGCTGGCAGCAGGAGCATCTGCCAGTTATCTTGGACTGGCACAGATGGAAATTGTTGCTTTGGGGCAGGTGGAAAATGGCCTGTCTGGTCCCTTACTGCCTTCTCTCAGGAGACAAGATGAGGGGTCATAGGAACGTTTGGCTCCTCTTCTCACCTGAGGAATCAACCCAAGGTTTCAGAAGCCTGTGTCCTTGCCTGTGTCCTGGGCCGGGTATGGAGAAACCACAGCCTGGGCTTAAGAAAGCCTTTTCCTTCTCCAATCACCATGGAAACTGAGGGAATCCCCCACGGCTTCCCTGAGGAGAGTTTGTGAGACAGAGAAACCCAGAAAGGGAGGGAGATGGAGACAGAGAGACTCAGACAGGGAGGGATTACAAGGAGGCTCACAGATGAAGAGAGACAGAGACAGAGACACTCAGAAGTGGAGGAAGAGAAAGGCAGACATGGAATGAGCACAATCCTAAAGCCTAGAGAAAGAGAGCCTCAGAAACAGTAAGACAGAGAGATGGATTCAGGATGAAGGGAGGAGGGGCAGCTAGATGGCACAGTGGATAGAGCACCGGCCCTGGAGTCAGGAGGACCTGATTTCAAATCCGGTCTCAGACACTTAACACTTACTAGCTGTGTGACCCTGGGCAAGTCACTTAACCCCTATTGCCTCACTAAAAAAACCCAAAAAAACCAAACCAAGAAAACAAAAACAAAAACAGGATGAAGGGAGGGAAATCTTCAGAAATATCGGGAGAGAGACTGACATGGGGGGATAGAGAAACTCGGTCATGGATGGATATGGAGACTCAGAGACAGAGACAGAAGCTAAGAGAGGGAGGGAGAGGGAGGGAGAAGGAGGAAGACAGACAGAAACTCAGGGGTGTCGACTAAGGGAAGGAGGAAGACAGAAGAGAATTGGGATAAACCCAAACCATGATGGAGACAGGGTAGAGAGACAGAGAGCACAGAAATAGAGCTAGAGAGACACAGAGATGAAATTAGAGGAAAGAGACAGTGAGTCTCTCTTACCACTCCCTGCTCCCTAACCCTGCAATTACCTTCCTGGCTTCCTGGAGCTGGTGGTCTCTGGGACAGGGAGTGGGCATGGTGGGCTGGCACAATTGGGGCGGTGCTTCAGGGCTCCAGGCACTGTACCCATGTGTAAGATGAGAGTGATGGGCACTAACCTCTAAGCTCCTGCTGGCTCTGGTGCCCAGCGACTCTCCTCCTGTCTGGGAGGGGTCCCAAGGGTGATTAATCATGGCAGAAGGTGTTAGTGGGTTCAGTGCTTTCACAGCTTGGTCATTCCACCCCTGGCTTAGATTAAAATTTATTCAAACAGATGAGGCTTTCTTCGCCTTCCACACTCCCACTATTGATTTCAAGGTTTTATCTCCCACTGGGGATGAATTAGTTCCTGAAGCTTCCCCATCCTCATTCTCCCTCAGTAAGTGCTTCCTTATGTCTGCCCCGTGGAGTGCCAGGGGCTCCCAGTTCTCGAGTCCCTGCTCCATCTAGTCCCTAAATATGATATGGAGCCTCTCTTCTTTCCCATCTAACCTGGCCTCAGCATCTAACCTAATATGAGTCAGGTATTAATTCCTGAGTCAGAGACTGAAAGCCCAAGCCAGCCAGGGCAGTAATAAGGGGGTGGCAAAAAATGACCTCTTAGTCCTGCCAACCTCTCTAGGATTCTAGAGGTGCCTTGTGAGAGGGCACCACACAGGGGCAAGGTGCTGGTCATTTTCCCCCTCCACACCCTGGGGACAGTTCTGACATCTCCTCTGTCCCTTTGTTCAGGAGTTTTTTCACTTTCAGGGAGGATTGAAGTAAAGCTCTAAACCCCAGGGCATCTGTTCTCCCTGACAGCTGCACTGTCCTGGGGATAGTGGGAAAGATTCAATCATATATAAATTATATGTGAGAGTACATAGCGAACTGCCTTTGGAATCAGGAGGACCTGGATTCAAGTCGTATCTGCTAATACATAATGGCCATGTGACCTTGGGGAAGTCACTTAACTCTCAGTGCCTCCAGGCAGTTCGAAGTTGTGGAGAAGATGTAGATATTCTTTGACAGGGGGAGTTTCCTTACCTGGAGCTCTCTGAGCTGATGAAATTATAGATCCCAGGGTTTCTGGGAGGCATCCCCTCTCACTGACCTTGGGCTTGGGTGGGCATTAAATGGGTGTGGTTCTGTGTTTGGGAGGGGAGGCTTAATGAGGGGAAGGGCACTTAAAGGTGAGGACTCTGGGAGGGAAAGAAAAGGACCTGGTGTGGGGGGGTAGCAGCAGATCCAGGAGAACAAAATCTGGCAGATGCTGCCAAACTAGGACATTGTTGATAGAAAGACACTCCATCAGTGTGGTGCAGGGAACAGATAGTGGAGGCAGAGAATCAGGGTTCCAATCCTAATACTGATAATTACTTACCTGTGTGACCTTGAGCAAGTCATTTAACCTTCTTGGGGCCTCAGTTTCTTCATCTGTAAAAAGAGAGGCTTAGACTAGATGATCTCCGAGATCCCTTAGAGCTTTAAATCAATGAACCTATGACTGAAATTGTTGTCTGAGGACCAAACAACAAGGGGTTTGCTTTTTTCCAGTATCCCCCTTTAAAAAAAAAACACAACACCACAGTATTGGTATCCTTTTGTTGTTACAGGGGTCTAGATTTCTTTTATATCTCTTCCTTTCTCTCTTTTAGAGAACTATTTTGAATAACAAAGATTTTTGGGGGGGGAGTGAGGCAATTGGGGTTAAGTGACTTGCCCAGGGTCACACAGCTAGTAAGTGTTTAAGTGTCTGAGGCTGGATTTGAACTGCAGGTCCTCCTGACTCCAGGGCCAGTGCTCTATCCACTGCACCACCTAGCCTGCCCCCAAAAGAAGGTTAAGGCAGTCAAGGACCAGGAGATTAGTCTCTGAGCTATGCAGGTGGGATCCCAGGAGTCAGGATCATAATAATATCAGGATTTAGAGCATCCTTAGAGTTCAGACCTCTCATTTTACAGAATGAGGAAACAGACCCAGAGAGTACAAGTGAATCCCCTAGGGGGTCATACAGCTAGTGCCTGAGTGGCATCTGAACCTAGTTCTTTCCTGACTCCAAGTCCAGTTATTCCCCTGTGCTATGTCCTCCTGGCATGGTTCCAAGAAGGGACCGAGACCCTTAGAGCACCCTCTCCTTCCAGCGCCTTAGTCTGTAGCAAGGGAAAGCCTACCTCCCCCCCCCCCCCACCATCTCTGGTCTCGTCTCTGTCTTCCATTCAATTCAGCAAACATTTATTAACACCAGTTTTTTTAAGCCCTATGCTAGGGCATCTGGGGAGACACAAAAGTGTTGGTAGAGACCGTTGCCCTCACGAAGCTTGTAGACTAGTGGGAAGACAAGACACATAACACAGGTAACTGTAATGCACAATATTACAAAGCAAATCTATGATTCTGGGGTCAAAGGACCTAGCTTCAAATTCTAGCTCTGATGTCTAGCACCTAACGTCTCTGGGTCTTAGATTCCTCCTCTGTAATAGGACTAGATGACCTCAGAGGGTCCCTTCAAGCCCTAAACCTATGGTGGACTTAAGCATCCTAATGAAGAGGGTAAAAAAAAAAAATCAAGATAATTTGAATTTCAGGGGCCTTTTGAAGTTTACAAAACACTTGGCTCACAACAGCCTTGGTGAGATAGGATTATCACTTTTATGGAGAAGGAAACTGAAGCCCAGAAAGGAAAGATTGTACGATTTGGACCTGAAAGGCAATTTTAAAAAGATCATTCAGATCCAATTTTGCTCATTTTTGAGAGGAGGAAACTGAGGCTGAGTGATTTTATCTTACACGAAGAGACTACCAGAGCCAGGATTTTGTCACTGAGGACACCTCCCTGGTCCACTGAGGGGAGGAAGTCCCATCTCTATGCAGGAAAGTAACCAGTCTAAACTCTATGCCTAGAACTTCCCTACCCCATGTCCAGTACTCTTTTCATCAATCAACCAATCAATCTATTTTAATAAGTACTCACTCTATACAGGCATTCTACTAGACTCTGGGGATATAAAGACCCAAATGGAATGATCCCTGCCTTCAGAGAGTTTACATTCTCTTAGGATGTAAGATACAATTATAGACTAAATGCAATGCAAAGTGAATACAAGGTAGATCTTCGGAGACACAACGCACGTCTTACACAATGCAAAATGAAGAGTATGTTCCACAGGAGAGATCAAGACAGGCTCCTGGAAACAATGGCATTTGAAATGGACGCTAAAGCAGGGAGAGAAAGCCAAGAAGCATGCCTTCTAGGCAAGGGTTTAGGGCTGATTTACTTTCCTAATCGGGCTGGGGATTACCAGGGAGGTGTCCCTCGGTGCTAGCATCCCAGCCCCTGTGGGGGATCCCAGCTGCCACACACTCACCTCCCCCCCTCCCCAGAACAGACTGGAGTGTCCTGGCCTATTCCTACCCACATCCTGGCATCTGTGTCTGCGGGGTGGTCCCTGCTTAGGAGCCCAGGATGGAACATCCGAGGGTGGGCCGTCCCAGACAGCCTGAGCCAGATTCCGCCAAACTCCTAACCCCAGGCATTTCTCTCTCCTCTGAGTCCATTCTACCTTTTCCACATTCATGGGGGATCCTGGGACCTGGAACCCACCATAGCCTTGATATTCCAATCACTTTATAAGCATTTGCGTCTGTAATTCTGCCTGAAGATGCCATCCCCTCCATCTGTCCCTGCCATCTGCTCCTGCCTATGTTTCCAAACCGTTTGGAATTGGATTTTTTTTGGTGGGGGGTGGGGTGGTGGTGTGGTGAGTAGAGATGGGGGGATGGGTGGCCTTGGAGTCCAGGCGGAGGGCAGTCAACTCCAGCCATTTACCTATAAAAGAAGGCAAGTGGCTGAGAGTTACAGAATTCCTAAATTCCACAACTGGAAAGGACCCCAGAGATCTTGTAACCTTGTCCATATCTAATCAGGAATTTCCTCTACAATATCCCAGACAAGGTCCATGTGGGCTCTACTGGAAGGTCTCTACCAATAAGTAAGGGAAGGGCAGAAAGGTGGCATAGTGGATAGAGAGCAAGGCTTGGCGTCAAGAAGACCTGAGTTCAAATATAGCCTCAGAAACTTCCTAGCTGTGGTGACTTGGGGTAAGTCACTTAACCTCATGTTTGCCACTGAAGGAGGAAATGACAAACCACTACCAGTATCATTGCCAAGAAAACCCCATGGACAGAGGCCCAGTGGGTCACAAAGATTCTGACATGACTGAAATGACTTAACAACAAGAAGAAGCTCCCTTCCTTCTGAGGCAGCTCATCCCCCGCTGCTGGACAGTTTCTAAATCTCAGGCACTTTTTCCTTAGCTGAAGCCCAAATCTTTGTCACTTCTTCTAGTCATTGTCCCTAGTTACATCCTTTGGGGGTCAGATAATAAGACTGATCCTCTTTTTTCCACAGGATAGCCTCTTCAGATTCTTGGGACCCCCTTCACTTCTCCTGAGCTCCAGGAAGGGACTTTAGGGGTCATCTAGACCAGCATCCTCATTTTTACAAGGAGAAAGTGAGGCCCTGAGAGATTAACAGACTTGTCCATGTATACACATGTAATTAGGACCAGCGTCAAGGGCGTAAACCCAAGTTTTATGGAACTCCAGATCCAGCCCTCTTACATGTATGGTGCATGTCCCAGTTCTTTGGTGAAGCACTTTCTTTAAGGCTCACTCATCCAACTTCTGCTCACATCAGCAGTTTGTGCCTCCAGAAGGCAGAAGATTACTCCCCTCTTCACTGTTACAAGGGATAACCATTGAGGGGTTATGCCTTCTAATACTGTTGCTCATGAGCCCCATCTAGTGTGATCTGTAGAGTGATCAACCAGTAGCATCAATTCACTTAGAAAAGGGATTTTTACTGAGAAAGTATAGAAAGTACAGAAGTTACAAAAGCATTCCTCCCAAACTATGGGAGGTACCACCTCCCCTTACACATACATACACTCACTCCGCATTCTCATTCTTTCTCTCTCTCTCTCTCTCCCCCCTTCCCCCGCCCTCCTCTCTTTCTCTTTCTCCCCTCCCTCCTCATCTCCCCTTCATCCTCAGGTAGAGTGACCTTAAGTTTATATAATAATGATGATGATGAAGTTAACATTTACTTACTATGTGCATGATGCTGTGTTGAGGACTTTACCATTAATATCTCATCTGATCCCCCAACAACCCTGGGATGTAGGTGTTATTTTCATCCTTATTTTACAGATGAGGAAACTGAGACAAACAGAAGCTAAAATGACTTGCCCAGGGTCACATAGATAGCAAGCATCTAAGGCCAGATTTGAACTCAGGGTCTTGCCTACTCCAGACCTTGTGTGTACCACATCAACTGCACCACAAGTACAAGGGTAGCAAGGCACACATATAGGGAACCGATGGAGTTGAGGGTTACCTTGCAACTTCTTGTCACAGGGGTTCTTTTCTCTCATTCCAGGGTCCCTACAAAGTTTGCTTCAGGTGTCTGCGATGTATGAATCACTCCCTTGCTTAGTTGGGCTGGCTCCATATGGAGAATGGTGTCTCTACTAATGGCCTGATCTGCTGCTGGGACAGGCCAAGCAAGTTCTTCAGCAAGTTGTTGTGCTAGCTCCTTACCAGAGTTGGCTGCTACTGCTGCTACTGGCTCTGGTTACTAGTGAGAACTCTGATGGCTCTTCCAAACTCACTGATTGCCTGGGCACTCCCTTCTTAGAGAACTCCTATGCTGAAGATCAGGAAAAATAAACATAGACGAGACCAAAGAAGCAGGGACACCATGTGTTTATGGACACATGGTAGCTGGGTGGGAAAATAAAACTGCTGCCTTTCTCCCCATTGGGCATATCACAGCATTTATTGCCTTGCTGTCCATCAAGAAGGAAAAATCACAAAAGGGTCTAAGGGCAGGATCTTTTTATACATGAATTCAGTTCTAGCTCCTCATCTCTTGAGTCATTAGTCCTTCTCATTCTGAAGCCAATCAGAAAGTCAATAGAAGCTTTTTTGCTACTGCACAATAAAGACCCCTGAGTCATTCATAGCCCAAAGTGGGCTCACTTAACTCCCATGTGTTGAACTGGAACGATACAGGGAATTTTGTGCATGTGATGTATAACCTCCCAGGAAGGGCAAGTCTGAGTATGCTCCAAAGATTGGGCCCTTATTGGTCAGAATTTCCATTACCTCTGTCTTTCCTAAAAGGTGATACCCAGAACTGAAGATACAATGCTTCAGAAGTGATCTGACCAGGGCAGAAGTCAGTGATACTATTACTTCCCTCATTTTGGATACTAAACATCTGTTAATATCAAGATTGCATGAAGTTTTTACGGCTACCATATCACACTCTCAGTTCATACTGACCTTGGTCCACTAAGACCCCCAAGTCTTTCATGTTATGACCTCTTGCTTAGCCTCATCTCTTCCAGTCTGTATTTTTCCAATTAATTTTTTTTAATTCAAGGGTAGAACTTTACATTCAGTTTCATCTTATTAGATTTAGCCTTTTGAGACTTTTTGGGATTTTAACTTTATCATCCTTTGTGTCATCTACAAATTTGATAAATGTAACATCTACACTTACATCCCAGTTAGTGATACCACGGATAACACAGGGCCAAGGAAAGAGTTTTAGGGGATTCCAATAGAAACCTCTCACCAGCAACTTCCCAAGAAGGTTTGGGAAGTGGGGAGAACTTTTCTGGACTCTCTTTAAATTGGTCCCCTCTCATTTCTTCTGTCTTCAAAGTGGGCCTCTTTCCCTAGTGCTGACTTAAATGATCTCTCTGGCATATAATTCAGTCTCTCAGAACTCTAAGGCAGGATGTGCAGTGGAATGGGAGCTACATTTGAGTCAAAGGACCTGGGTTCAAATCCCCCTTATTACTTGTGTGATCTTGGATAAGTCAAGTCAATTTGGGGGGGCTTTCAGTTTCCTTATCTGTGAAATGACCAAACTGGGACATCCCTCACTCTTTCTGAGTTTTTTAAATTCTTACCCATAGCAAATTAAAACTACTCTGAGGTATCACCTCATACCTATCCAATTGTCTAATATGATGAAAAAAGGAAAATGATAAATGTTGGAGAAGATATGAGAAAATTGGAACACTAATGCATTGTTGGTGGCATTGTGAACTGATCCAACCATTCTGGAGAGCAATTTGGAAGCATTCCCAAAAGGCTATAAAACTGTGCATACCCATTGACCTAGCAATACCACTACTAGGTCTATATCCCAAAGAGATCATAAAAAAGGGAAAGGGGCCCACATGTACAAAAATATTTATATCTGCTCTTTTTGTGGAGGCAAAGAATTGGAAATTGAGGGGATACCATCAATTGGGGAATGGATAAACAAGTTGTAGTATATGAATATAATAGGATACTGTTGTGCTGTAAGAAATCATGAGCAGGCAGATTCAGAAAAGCCTGGAAAGACTTACATGAATTGATGCTGAGTAAATGAGCAGAACCAAGAGAACATTGTACACAGTATCAACAACATTGTGTGATGATCAACTGTGATAGACTTAACTCTTCTGAGCAATACAATGATCCAAGACAATTCTAAAGGACTCATGATGGAAAATGCCCTTCACATCCAGAGAAAGAATTATGGAGTGTGAATGCAGATTGAAGCAAACTATTCTCACTTTTGTTGTTGGTTTTTGTATTCTTGCTGATTCTTCTTTCTTGAGGTTTTTTTCCTTTTGCTCTGATGCTTCTCTCACAACATGACTAATATGGAAATATGTTTAAAATCATTGTAATGTATAACCTATATCAGACTGCATAGTGTTGAAAACTATCTTTATGTGTAATTGGAAAAATAAAATAAAATACTTTTAAATTAAAAAAAAATTCTTGCCCATAAAACACAACTCCAGTGCCACCTCCTTCAGAAAGCCATCTCTGACCCCATTCGTATGGTAATAGCCCTGGTTCCAGAGTTACTCCATTTTAAGAATACTTTCCCCTTCAACACTTGGTTAATATCTCTTTAAGATGTTTATCATGTGTATTGTACACCAGACTTATCTATGCTGGTACCTTATCCCCCTATTAGATGGTGAACTCAGTGAAGGCAGGAACTATGTCTTATCTAAATTCATTATCTCTTTCCACCTGGGGCAGCTAAGTGGCATCATAGTGCATAGAGTCCTGGGCCTGGAGTCAGACTCATTTTTCTGAGTTCAAACCTGACCTCAGACACTTACTAGTTGTGTGACCCTGGGCAAATCACTTAACCCTGTTTGTCTCTCTTTCCTCATCTGGAAAATAAGCTGGAGAAGGAAATGGCAAACTGCTCCAGTAACTCTGCCAAGAAAACTCCAAATCTTAAATTCCCAAATAGGATCATGAAGAGTTGGGCGCAACTGAAAACAACTAAAGAACAATCTCTTCCCTAACCTTAATCTCCCTACCTTCTTTCCATCCCTAGCACAAGGCCCTGCATACAGCAGGTGTTTAATTTAAATTTTATTGTATGAAGGATTGCACAGATGTATCATTATTCCATTTTCAAGGTCCTCCCAGATAAGAAATCTGCTGAGTGGACAAAAAGAAAGTTCCTTTGGGAGGGACAGTATGCAGAGGTTGGGAAGCCCCCTAAGGGAGAAAGAATGACCTCCCAGTGGTAGCTGAGAGACCTCGATTTGGAGTTAGGGGACCTGGTTGAAATCTCATGCCTGTGACTTATGACCCAGGGCTAACTCTTCTCTAAAATGAGAGAAATGAACCAGATAGCCTTTAAGGGTCTTTCCAGTGGGAAAGCCTGGCATTCTTGTGCTATCTTTGCCTCATCCTATCCCCACCTATTAAACAGATGAGTAAACTGAATCCCAGAGAGGGTAAGTGGCTTCCCTGAGGATACACCCCAGGTTGCCTGTAGCACATGGGGCTCAGCTTGCTAAGACATAGTTTGGGCTCCCTGGTCCTTCACAGTACAGGGCCCTGAGAAGCCCCAGGCTGATGAGTTTAGGCCAGGTGTATGGACAAGTGACCTCATCTCCACTGGTGGGCAGTGGTGAGGAATAGAAGAAGATGTGTACTTCACCCTTGGGAAGGGACTGTCAGGCAGGCAGAGCAAAGAGGTATGGCCCTCCAGGATCACTCAGACAATTCTGGGAAGCAAGACACACCTGCAAGAGCACTGTGTAACTCTCCAAGTATGGTTATTAAACACAAGGATCTGAAGAGAAAGATGAGAAAGGTGAGGAGACAAAATAAGGGCATGTGAACACTCAGATGGGGAGGAGGAATCGATCAAGGCAGAAAGACCACTAGACTGGACAAGCTGCCAATGGCAGCTCAGGCCCTAAACTGCTGTGCTACCTGATGGGAGGACCATCCCTTCTGTAAGTTTCCTCTTTAGTAAGAATCAGGACATTGGCATCCACAGACCCTGCATTCCCTTCTGGCTTTAAATCCTGTGAGCCTCTGATCCCATAAGTACTAAGAGATCAGGTTGGGGAAACTCGGGGGAGTGTATTGATCAAATTGGGTGACAGAAGGAAAATCACTGAATGTCAGAGCTGCAAGAATTCCAGAGCCGAGAGGGGAGAAATCTTAGAATAGTGAATATCAGCTCTGAAAGGGACCATTGAACATAGACTCTTAGAGCGAGAGATGTCCAGGAAGTTCTTAAAACAGCCAAGGTGGAATGTCAGAGCAGCTGGTGGAGGGCAGACTTGAGAGATCTTCAAATACAATTCTAATTTCTATATATGGGGAAACTGAGGCCTAGAGACAGCAAGTGTCCCTGCTGGACAGGTGGAGCAGGAAAGCCAGGGCCCTCCGGGCCTGTGTGGGGACAGAAGAGAGTGAGGCTTTGGGGATGGAAGAAGGGATGAGAGAGATACCTATCCCAGGAGGAGGGAACCCCTTTTCCTGACAGGCTTCTCTATTCCCAGACCTGAGACCCTTGGGGTCGGGGTGGGGGGAGGTTCCCATCCCAGGTGAAGAATGGAGGCCACCTCTCTGCCTCACCCTCTAGAGGTAACATAGAGGGACTCCTTAGTCTTTGCATAGCCAGACCCATAGAACCCTGGGGATGGGCACTTCCCAAGGCCTTGAGCTGGCTCAGAGAAGCTGCAGGAATGGGGGCAGAAGAGTGAGATGACAGAGGGGAAGGGGGCCTCCCCTCCCTCCCTATGCCTCTGCCAGGACTCTGTGTGCAGGAGGCTGCTTTGGAACACACCCCCACACGGATGGCGTCTCTCACGCCTCCGCCAGGGGGTTCCACGTGCCCTGGCACAGGGTTGGTACAGAAGCAGGAGAAGCTGCTCCTATTCTTCCAGGAGCTACCAGTTCCCTCCCCCAGCCGTTCCCTCAGGGGACCCCTCCCCAGGCTCTGCCCCTCAGCCTGTGAGCGCCAAGGTCCTTGTCTCAGGGGGCATGCCTGAGGGTAGACCACGGCAGTGGGGGGGGGGGTTAATAACTTTTTAATGAGGCAGGGCTGAGAGACACATCAGAACCCATGAAGTCATTGACTGACTCACAGGAGCATAGATTGAGAGCTGGAAGAGGCCTTAGAAGTTATAGAGGTCCCTGCCCTCCCACCCATTTCACAGATGAGGAAACCGAGCTCATGCAGTGGCAGAGCCTGGATGTGAATGGTGTTCCCCTGATTTCTGATCTGGTACTGAGCTGCTCTGCTTTTGGGGAATAAGGAATCTTTCCAGAGCAAGGTAGGGGTGAGAGGATCTGAAGGGATGATGGTAAAATACACTCACCTCTCTAAATTCCTTAAAACTTACCAGCTGGGTGACCATGGACAAGTCACCTAATCTCTGTCTGCCTCAGTTTCCTCAACTGTAAAAGGGGGATAACAGCTACCCGTACTTCCCAGGGTTGTTGTGAGATAATATTTGTAAAGCTCTTTAGGGAAACTAGGTAGTATATCAGATGGAGCCCCAGCCCTAGAGTCAGTCAGAAAGACCTGAATGCAAATCTAGCCTCTACTTACTGACTGTGTGACCTTGGATAAGTCACTTCACCCTGTTTACCTCAGTTTCCCCATCTGTAAAATGAGCTAGAGAAGGAAATGGCAAACCACTCCAGGATCTCTGCCAAGAAAACCCCAAATGGGGTCATGGAGAGTTGGACATGACTAACAACAACAGCAAATGGCACAGTGCCTGGCACACAGTAGGTGCCTATAAAATGTGTGTTCCTTTCCCTTCCCCCAAAGGAGGAGGTTGAACTGGAAGACCTCTCATCCAATCAATAACAGTTAATAGTTTATATCTCTATGGTGTCTTAAGATTTAAAAACTTTTATCTCAGCTAATTAGAGCTCTCATATACTGTGTGACCTTGGGTAAGTCATTCTCCTTCTCCCAACCTCAGTTTTCTCTCCTATGCAATGGGGATGTTATTATTCATGCTACCAAGATCACAGGGTTGTTGTGCTTTGCACACTTTAAGTCATCCTCACCACAACTCTCTGAAGGAGAGATAGGACTCAGGAGGCCTAGAGAAGAACAATGACTTGCCCAAGGTCAAACAAGTAAAAAAATCAGCATTTGAAACCAGGTATCTGAATTCCCAAACCCTGAGCTCTTTCCACCATCCTGTGTTACCATTTTACAGATGAGAAAATTGAGGGCAAAAGAAAGTGACTGGTACAAGGCGACTCTGGGAATCAGTATCAGAGGCTAGACTTGAACTTAGGCCTTCTACTTTTAGTCCCAGAACTTGTTCCAACACATTCTGGTTCTCTGGGTTCTGCCTGGGAACCAGGTGGACGCTGTCCCTCCTGGAGGCAGGGAAATGAACGGGAATTCTTCTCCCCTCTACTAGCCAGAGGCTGAGCGAGTACAGGTGAGGGGCGAGGGGCGAGGGGCAGGGTCATGGAGCTGCCTTCCTCCCTTTTGGTGCGGCCCAGAGACCCTCAGGCCTCAGCTGAGCAGCTACACAATCCACTAGTTCCCCCCTCAACCCCTCCCAAGCCTCCCGCAGCAGCTCCAGTTTTGCGCCGGCGCGTGGGTGTGTGGGGAGGGGGCGGTTCCTGTCCTCACTTGCCCTGGTAACCCTCCCACCCCACCCCTCCCACTGCCTTGCGTCTCAGGGGTGATGTTCCTTTGGGGACCCTCAGGCCGGGGCTTCCAGGAGGGGTGTCCCGGGGGGGCGGGGCTGGGGAGGGGGCGTGGCTGCGGGCCAAGTCGACCCATGAGGCGGGGCTGCGAGTGGGGGGGGGGTCCCCTGGATCCCCTAGCTGCGCCTACCTCACCAGGTACCAAGTCTCCCAGCGGCAGTTCCCCAGCCCCTTTGCCTGGCTCCACTCAGCTCTGGGGGATCCAGGCCTGGGGAGGAGTATCTGGGGGCGGAGGGGTGGGGGGCGGCGCACGGGGCGGCGCCTCCAGCATCCTGGAGGAATCTGAGGTACCTCGTGGGGCAGAGACCTGGGCTCTGAAGCAGGTGGGGAGGAGGGGAGAAGCACCGGGACCCTTCCCCCCAGCTTTGGGGAGGGCGCCCCCTCTCTGGCAGCTTGGGGTCTGAGGACTGGAGGGGAGGGGTGTGAGGAAGGAGCAAGGGAACCGACACTGCTTGGGGAGAGGGGTCGGGATCCAGCTTGGCGCTGAGTGCCGCCCCTTCCCAAATGGGGGGGGGGGGGCGTGAGTGAGGCGAGGTCCACACCCCCGCAGTCAGCTTCTGTCCGGGCAGGGGGCGTTTGGGAGTCCCAGGGGAGAGGGAGGGGCTCCACGGCTCAGCCTGGGGAGGAGGGAGGTGGTAGGACTGCCTGTGGGGCGTCTCCCTCCCGCCTTCCAGCTCCCCCCTCCTGCCTTCCAGCATCCCCCCTCCTCCCGGGCCTCCCCCCGCCCCTTCGGCCGCCCTCAGCCGCCTCCCCCGTTGCAGCGCCTCGGCTTCCCTGCGTAGTCAGTGTCTTCTTGCAGAGGGGTGAGTGGGGGCTGCGCTCCGGGGAGGGGCTGGGGGCTCCAAAGGGTGGGGGAGGATGCCCAGGGGAGCGGAGTGGGGGAGCTGCTCCTGGGACCCCCGCCCCCTCTTCTCTAGAAGCCGGATTCACTGCTTGGCCCGGGGATCCCCCTTTCTCCGCTGCCTCCTCTTCCTGGGGAACTGGAGCAGGAGACCCACTGCAAATGGTGGGGAGGGGGGTCCGACGGGAACGGGGAAATATGGGTAGGAGTATCCCAGAACAGTGACAGGGATCTTGGGGTTGGGAGGGTGCCCCAGAACCCGGGTGGGACAATGTGGGTGTTATCGGCTATGGGGGGGGGGGGCAGAGTCAGGGGGCTGGCGTTTTGAGAGGAGACTGGAGAGAGGAAAATGGGACGATAGAAAGGGGCCGGGGAAGGGAGAGGAACCGATGGACCAGGAGCCTCTGACAGAGCCAAGGGAACTCGGCTTCAGGGTTTGGAGCCCCGGATTGGTCTATGGCAGCCCTTTCAGGCCAGGCTGGGAGTTCTGGAGATGGGTTTCCAGTTGTGCGGGTGCTGGGTGTGGGCAGAGGAGTGGGGCTCTGGCACTTCTCTGAAGAGGAGAAACCAGGATGCTTCGCCCCTTCTCAGGGGGTGGGGGAAGGATCTTCCGGACTACCAGTTCCAGCCCCTTCTTTTTGGTCCCCTTCTCCCTTTGTGGTGGGGTGGTGGAATCACTTGGGAAGGCTGCAGAAAGAAAAGGAGAAGGTCCTGTCCTGGTGGGCCACCCTCCCTCCTCCCAGTGATCTAAGGCCCCTACTCCTGCTGCTTCCCAGAGCCCCCTTACTCAGAAGCTAAGTACTCTCTCTCGACACTGCAGACCCCGCCTCTTAGGTGGCAGAAAAGCCAGTTATTGGGGTCTTCTTCCTGAACTGACTCCCCCACACCATAGATAGGGGCCATATCACTGGCCTGGGCCCCCAGCCCAAAGCCTCAAGACTTGGGGAGGAAGGTAGCATGTTGGGGTTCTTAGGATAGAGAGCACTGATCCAAGAAGGACAGGAACACATATATATTTACATGTTTGCAGGCATATGGATGTGTGTATATATAATATATGCATGACATGGATACAGATGTACACGCAGATAACATGCATAGCCACATGTTTATGCACATACACGTACTCATGTGTTTGCATGCCTACTTTTATGTACAAGGACATGAAACCCACATTTTGCAGAACTATATCATTTCACATGCATGCACAAATATGTTGGTACACATATAATTACATGCACACACAAATCAGCACATGAACACATGCAATTATATGAAGTCACAGAGACTGCTGCCCTTTCTCTCCGTCCCTTTCTATGTCTGTCTCTGTCCACCCCCCCACACACACACACACACATAGATTGGTCAGCCATTTCCAGGATGCCCCTTTCCCCTCTCTTCTCCTTTTTTCCCTGTGAAATGAGGCTCTTTCAGATCTTATGAAAGGTAAAGAAAGGGCAAGGAGCCACTCAGGGGAGGCAGAGGGTCTTCCATGCCATGGGGCTTCAATGTTCCTAGTATATGAAGGGGCACAGGGGGGCTATAAGGGTCAGTTTCTAGGCATATGATTATGCATGAACACATGTATGTCAACTTTCTGAAGAGTGGTAGAGGGAGCAGGAGAAAAAGCCCTGGCCTGGGAATGGGTCCCAACCTACAGATTTGCTGTATGACCTTGGACAAATCACTTCCCCTCAGTTTCTTCTTCGGTAAAATGACAAGGTGGGGTGTCGTAGTCGGCGCTGTCCAGCACTCCCATTCTAGAATTTTGTGATATCATGTGCATGACTTTGTGCTGGTGGTCTTAGGTGTGCTTGGGTACAAGTGAGGTCATACAAAGAGCAGAGGGGAACAGCAGAATAAGGTAGGGTGAGCAAGCATTAGTTGGAAGGCTGACATTTCTAGGTCCAGCCTGTTCTCATTGAAGAATTTCTTTTCTGAGCCTGTTCTTGAGGGAAGCTTAAGGATCTCAGAGCCAAGAGTGTGATGGAGTCTGAAAGAAAGCAGGCTCTCAATGCTCTCCAACCTTCTTTCTGGCTGTCTTTCCATTCCTGCCCCTCTCCTTCCCTTTTGATCCTTTTCTTTGTACTTGTAATTGTCCACCTCTGCTTTCTCCCTGTTCGTCCATCCCTCTGTCTATCCCTGTCTCCATCCCTCTCTCCATTCCTGTCCCTATCCATCCTTCTATCTTTGTCCATCCCTCTGACTCATTATCATTATTTTTCTGTGCTTCCCTCCATCCCCCTGTCTCCATCCCTCTCATTGTTTTCGTCTTTCTGGCTCACATTAAAACCTCCTGTCTACCACCATCTTGTCTCTCCATCTCTACTTCCCTGTTTCTCTGTTTCTATCTCTCTCTGGCGCACCATCACTTTTCTCTGGTCTTTTCTCAATTCATTTGTCTCTATTACTAACCATCTCTCTGTACCTGTCTCTTTGTCTCTATGTCTCTGTCTCTCTGATTCCTTGTCATTATTTCTCTGTGGTTTCCTATATTCTTCTATCTCTATCCATTCCCTTTGTCCCTGGCCACCTCATTGGCTCCCTGTTGATCTGACTACTTCTATCTGCATCTCTCTGTCTTCCATGTTGTCTCTGGGACTCCCTCTGTCCCTTTCCCACCATCATTGTCTCTCTGTCCTTCCACCTCTCTCCTTCCTTCTCTTCCTGTGGAATGCAAGCAGGGGTTCTGGAGTCCCCAAACCGCTGTCATGGGAAAACAGAACAGCAAGCTGCGGCCAGAGATGCTACAGGACCTACGGGAAAACACGGAGTTCTCCGACCTGGAGTTGCAGGAGTGGTACAAAGGCTTCCTGAAAGACTGCCCCACGGGCATCCTCAATGTGGAGGAGTTCAAGAAGATCTACGCCAACTTCTTCCCCTACGGAGATGCCTCCAAATTTGCTGAGCATGTCTTCCGAACCTTTGACACCAATGGGGACGGCACCATCGACTTCCGGGAGTTCATCATTGCTCTCAGCGTCACCTCTCGAGGGAAACTGGAGCAGAAGCTCATGTGGGCTTTCAGCATGTATGACCTGGATGGCAATGGCTACATCAGCCGAGAAGAGATGCTGGAGATTGTCCAGGTATGGTGCCGCCACCCCCTCCCCCCCCAATCCAGCTTGGCCTCTCACCAGCCCTGGCAGGGTAGAATCAATCCATCCATTCATTCATTCCCTCAGTTAACATTGAATAACCATCTTCCATGTTCAGGGCACCTCTGGGTCCTGGGGGAGATACAAAATGTAGAGGAAAATGTAGAATGTCTCTAGTAGGGGGCCGTGACACAAACAGATTACTCCAATATACAACATGATACAAGAGCCCTGGAGAAGTACAACGTGCTATGTGAGGGTGGGAGGCACGGTTATTACCAACAGGGGATTCAGACAAGGCTTCTTGGAGGAGGTGGTTATCTGATATGGGATTTCAAGGATGGCTAAGAGGAAGAGAGAAGCAGCTTAGAGAACTGGGGAGGTGAGACATTAAGGTGGAAAAGCTCTTTATACTGGGGAGGTGCGAAGAGTTAATACAGTTTTTCTGAGGCATAGCTTATGTGTGCAGAAAAACATGAGTTAAAGTTGGAAAGATGGGGTGATATCAGATTGGGAGGGTCTGGAATGCCAAGCACAAATGTCTGAACTTTATTAAGCAATTCATCATTTATGTACCTAATATATGAAAGGCCTTGTGGATTTACAGCAAAAATGAAAATTGCCTTCAAGTAGCTTACGTTTTATAGGGGGATATAACACGTGGCGCAGTGGATAGAGCATTGGGCTTGGAATCAGGAAGACTCATCTTCATGAGTTCAAATCCAGCCTTGGACACTTACTAACTGTGCAACCCTGGGCAAGTCGCTTCATTCACCCTGTTTCCCTCAGTTTCCTCATCTGTAAAATGAGCTGGAGAAGGAAATGGCAAATTACTCCAGTATCTTTGCCAAGAAAACCCCAAATGGGGTCATGGAGAGTCAGAGATGACTGCAAATGGATAAACAACATAAACATAAAATCATTTGAGGGAGAAAATACTAGCAACAGTGGGTGGGGGTGGGAGTCATGAAAGGCTTCCCCTAGGGAGTGATACCTGACCTGAACCCCAAGGGGAGCTAAGGGTCCTAAGAGGCAGAGGTAAGAAGGAAGCCCATTACAGACATGGAAGGCAAGCTATTTAGAAGCAAGAAGGAGCTATTGAAAATTATTGAGCAGAGGAATAGTACAAGCATATCCGTACAAGGAAGATTGGTCTGGCAGTGTTACATGGTGGCATGTAAATGTGGGATTGGTGGGGTGAGAGAATGGAGCTGGGATGGTTTATCAGAAGACTATCACCATGATCCAGGCAGGTCATAAGGAGTCAGACTAGAGAGTGGTAGCAGGTGGGTATAGAGGGGAGGGACTGAATGCTTTGGGGTGCCTAGCCTGGTACCAAGTGCAATGGGGACACAAAGGAAAGGACAAAGTTCCTGTCTTCAATTTTATCACTTCACTGCTCTGCTCAGTGGCTTATAATCAAAGCCACAATTCCTGATCCTGGCATTCAAGACTCATCACTAATTGGTCCTGACCTACCTTTTTAGGCTCTTCTCATCAGATGCTTCCCTTCCAGGCTCCCTTTGCTTCAGTCAGATTTTTATCCTGACTGTCCTTTGAATAAGTGGTGTAGTGTTGGAGAAAAAATTACAAAGATTAAGAGGAAGGAGACCTGGATTCTGGTTTGGTCTCTGCTAATTCATGGTTCCTCAGTTTCCCCCTCTGTAAATGAGGAGATTGGACAATATGATCAAAAGAGATAATATAGTAGCCCTGTGACCCTAGACCAGTCACTTAATCTCTTGAGTATTCTAAGTGACTCTAAGACTGTATGTTACACAGAAGGCATAAACTTGCATTGGTGGATTGAATTTCCTCACCAGGAAAATGAAATCACAGGTCTAGTCTTAAAATAATGTGTTAGGTATAAGGAATTGAAAAATTAAAATGAAATAACTGTTTTCTTTAAAAAAAAAAAAAGATGGGCAGCTGGGTGGAGCAGTCGATAGAGCACCGGCCCTGGATTCAGGGGGACCTGAGTTCAAATCCAGCCTCAGACACTTAACACTTACTAGCTGTGTGACCCTGAGCAAGTCACTTAACCCCAATTGCCTCATCAAAACCAAAAAAAAAGAGAGATAACAATTGTAAAGTGCTTAGCACAGTGCCTGGCATATAGTAAGTATTATATAAATGTTAGCTACTGATTATTAATTAATATCTAAGATCAATTCCAAGCTTCTCTCCATGAATCTAAGCCACGTATCCTTCAATGACAGTGTTCCTTTGAACATGGTGTTTCTCTCTATTCAATTGGAAACTCCTCCAGGAAGCCCTCCTGAGCCCACAGCCTACAGTGACCTCTTGCTTTTCTGATCCCAAATTGCATCTACCCACAGTGTGGGGCTTGGGATCATTATCACTTTTCACTGCAGGGGAAATCTGTTTCCCTACAGTATGTGAGTGTGTGTGTGTGTGTGTGTGTGTGTGTGTGTGTGTGTGTAGAGGAAGCTATCCCCTTCAATGGCAACCAGTGCCTCCTCCCAGCATGGCTTAATGGAGACCTCCAAACCCTGTCCTTGGTGCTCATCTGCATAATTTCACATAATTAGTATAAATATTCTCCTTGATCTTCCTGTTGCTGAAGCCTCTTAACCAGGCCTTGCCTATGCTACTGACTCCAGTCTGACACCTGACACCTGATGGGGTGCATTTGCATACATTTGCATAATTTCTGCTTGCAGGGTCCTATATCCCCCCCCTGCTCAACACTGCCCAAGAGGAGGACTCTCAATGCAGATGCTCATTTACATCTCTTTTGCATAAATTGGGGGAGGGGGGACGGAGAGAGTGCTCCCTGGTAACATCATAGTTTGTGGCCCAAGTGAAGAGAAATTCCAGGCCTTACTCAGTCTTACTCTCATCCTAGGGGAAATGGAGGAAGGGCATCCTGGCCCTGAGCACCCCTGCTGGTCACATAGGTCACTAGGCCCAGGTCAATTGTATGTAACTTCTCATGTAGCACTTGCTATATCTCTGCAAGGTTATGCTAAGACAGAGGAGGAAATTGGGGAGGTCAACCCACCTGGTCAATCTATCCATCTCCTTTCTCCTGACCCTGGTTTCCCCCTCACCTCTAGGCCATTTACAAGATGGTGTCTTCTGTGATGAAGATGCCCGAGGATGAATCTACCCCTGAGAAGCGGACTGAGAAAAATCTTCCGTCAGATGGATACAAACAATGATGGTGGAGGGGGAGGTGGGGGTGGGGGCTCCCTGGGACCCTGTCCAAAATCCGACCTCTACCAAACCCCCTTCCTGGTCAGGAAGACTCCCCCCGATTCCCCCCTTGCCCCCACCAACAATCTCTGCCTTCCCCTCAAAGCAACTCTCTCCTCCAAATGACTGATGTTCTCTCCAAACTGACCACTGTCCTTCCCCCCAGGGAAGCTCTCCCTGGAGGAGTTCATCAGAGGAGCCAAGAGTGACCCGTCCATCGTCCGGCTGCTTCAATGTGACCCCAGTAGCACCTCCCAGTTTTGAGCCTGGGGCCTCCTGGGGGATGGGGAGGAGGAAGGGTAGAGGGCCAGGCTGGGACCCTGCCTTACCCTGTCTTCAACTCCCGTCTCCCACAGCTTCCCCGTCCCGTGTCTTCGTGTCCAGACTGGATTTTGGGAAAGCCCAGGGTGGGGTGGGGCCTGATGTGTCCTCTGCTCCTAGCCCCGATTCCTGGGTCCCCACCTCCTTAGAGCAGGGGTAGAGTCTGCCTACTTCCCCAGCCTCTGAGCAGGGCTCAGCCCAAGGCCCCTGGGGCGGTCGGACATCCGGAGGGCAGGAGCTGGGCATGTGGACATACTTGCAATGGGGAAGATAGTGTGTCCCTGTGCATCCAGGAGCTGCCCCCTTCCCCACCCAGCTCCTCCCCTCAGAATCCTAAAGAGGCCTCATAGCCGGGAGCTTCCCTATCGATGAGGTTTCTCAGCCAAGGGGACAAATAGCTCCATCTAAGGCCAAGAGCAGGATGCCTCCCCCATTCCATCTAAGGTCTAGCCAGCCCTGGAGTTCAAGAGAAGTGGGGGTGGTATTGAGGAAAGAGGGCTAGGCAACTGCCTGTGGAGGGGCTGGAGATGATGGAGGAGCTCTAGAGGGGGGATGTGCAGTGCATACAGCACTGGTCATCCCAGTCTGTTATGCCCCCTTCCACAAGCCCCCTGGATTCCGATCCAGACGCCTGGTCTCTCCTGCGTCATGCGGGTCTGAGGGGATGGAAGGGGATTGTGGGAAGGAGGCTTAATTGTGAGTCCCCTCCCCCCAGGGCAATCCCTGACCTGAAGCACTTTTCCAGTATGTACACGCCACATGATGGTGGGTCTGGGTCTACCCACCCCCTGGCCCTCCCCCATCACACCCTGAAACATGGACCGTGTGTCCACCTCCCTCCACCCAACCCACCCATAAAACTGGGTGTCCTCAGAACATTCCCTCCACCTTTGCCCCCCCCAAGACCCAGGGGCAGCATCAGCAGTCCCACCCCCTTCCTCTGAGCATGCATCCACTTGGAATTACTTTGTTCTTTTTAATAACTTCAGAATAAAGTCTTGTCTCAGTGCTGTGCCCTGGGCCAGAGCGGCCAGGGGCTGGGAGTAGTGGCTTCGAGGAGCCTGCAGGCCCAGGGCAGGCTGGGGAGGCTCTCAGTACCTTTCGGGGATTCTTTCAAAGAGAAGGGGACCACAGGGCTGCCCACGGGAGGTGGGACCAGCTCCAAGGCGACAGAGGGCCAGGATTTCCGGGCCCAGTGGCTGCTAAGTCCCTTCGTCTCTCAGAGGGGTATTGGCTCTGAGCTGGAGCAGCTGAGGGAGGGTCCTCCGAGCCTCAGTGAGGCTTGAGCTTTCTGTGACCTGTCAAGGAGACCATGGGGAGGTTCCCATCGTTGGTTACTTCACACACACCCCTCCACCATCACCAGCGGTGAGCATGCATGTGCACACACATGTGCCCACGGGCACAGACACCTACACACACAGAGCTAGATAGAGGTCAGTGGGGATGAGAACAGGAGGTACAAATAGGTTTGGGCTGGGCTGAGGGAACTGTCCTTAACCTTCCTCCCAGTGGGCCACCACAACTACGTGGTCTCTTAGGAAGAACACAGTCTCCCCAGTGTCAGAGGCCTGTATTTGCCACCTACCTCTGATGCTTCCTTCCTACTTAAACTAGGACAAGTCAAGGGACAGCTAGGTGGCGCAGTGGATAGAGCACCGGCCCTGGATTCAGGAGTACCTGAGTTCAAATCCGGCCTCAGACACTTAACACTTACTAGCTGTGTGACCCTGGGCAAGTCACTTAACCCCAACTGCCTCACCAAAAAAACAAAAAACAAAACAAAAAACTAGGACAAGTCACAATCCTGCTCTGTTTCCTCATCTATAAAATGGGAGGCTAGATGAGGTATCTTCTAAAATCCTTCCATCCCGAAGCCTCTTCCAGGGCCGCCCTCTGTGCTCAAAGCACTGAACGCCCCCCTCTCTCACCAGCTTCTCTCCAGTGCACTCCAATCTTTAACTTATGGTGAGACCTTGGGCAAGTCACTCCCCCAGGTCTGGAGTTTGTTTTCTTATCTGATGAGGAAAGGCTTGAACTCAATGGTTTCTGAGGTTTCTCCCAGCACTGAGAAATTCTACAAACATTCCTCTGTCTGCTGATTTCTCTCTCATCTCAGGCCCAAGAGAGCTGACTAAGTCCCATGGGAAAGGCTGGTTTCCTTGATTAACTAATAGAGGATGGAGCTCTTGGCTGAGGAAAGCCTGCTTCCCTTTATTGGGTAATAGGGGACAGCACTCTTGGCCTGGGGACTCGGGAGACCTGGATTCCCAGCATTAGCTGGGTGACAACAAGATGCTAGACCTGGCTGAGCCTCAGGTTTTCTCACCTTTGTGCACTGGGGACAGTGACACCTGCCCCCTGCCGGATAAGGAAATAAACAGGAAGAAATCTGTCAAACACGAGGAGTGACTACGACTGGACTGCAGGCACCGAGTGAAAGGGAGGAGCCTGGGGTCACACACCTGGGCAGCTCCTGGAGAGAAGCCAAGGAGTCCTGACTCCCAGCCCCAGCACAGGAGGTGAGGGGAGGGGTCTGGCATGGGAGTGTAAGGAGGGCAGAGAGAGTCCTTACCAAATGATGGCTCCTCTTGCCCCACCAGGGCCTCAGTTCCAGCAGCTGGTGAGTGAGCTGGGCCGCCCGGACGGCAAAGGTGCTTTCAGCCACACAAAGGATCAAGGAGATGGCCCAGAGACATAGGGTGGAGCTCTGTGGGAGGAGAGGAAGAAGGGGCTGAGACAGGGAGCAGAGCATGGCCGTCTAGTCGAACTCCCTTGCTTTACAGATGAGGAAACTGAGGGCCAAAGAAGGCATGTGACTTCCTCAAGGTCACACATAGAGTGAGCTTAGAGCCAGAGAAAATCGAGGCTGCCCCACCACAGTCACCTCCATAAGTGCATGTGGGGCTTAAAGGACAGTTCAAGGAGCTGGGACTGAAGGAGTCGCTTACACACAAATCCAAGAAGGCAGTTAGGGGCTCCAGGGAGACCTGCCCTCAGAGAACATGTGCATAGACAGGCACCTCAGGGAGGACCCTTTGGGGAGGAGGGATAAGGACCTAAGAGAAAATCAGGGGGAGGTCTAAACTTAAGGGTCATTTACACAGTCTCCAGGGAAGTCATGTGTCCTAGGGATGCCCATCACTGGGAGTCACTTACATAGATTCGGGTGGGGTCAAAGGGGCAGTCTGGTGTCAGGGACAGGAGCTCTGAGTTATTGAAGGAACAGGTGGCAAGCAGTGACCGGCCCTGGTTGGCGAAGGTGATGGCAATGGATGCCAGGAGGCCAAGGGAGCAGACCAGGGAGAAGAGGGCGCTGGTTACACTGGCAGCAAACACTGTCCATCGCTGGAGGGAAAAGGGCCATTTGTGAGGAGGGGGCCCTGGCCAGAGAAGAGCCCCCTCCCCAACACACACACACACAACCCTCAGGCTGAGACATCTTTCCTCCCACCAATCTGTGACCAGTATTCAGGGGCTGAGAGCACAAGATGATCAGGGCAGAGACAGACAGACAGAGATAGAGGAGACAGAGAGAGAGAGAGAGAGAGGAGACAGACAGAGGAGACAGAGAGAGAGAGAGAGAGAGAGAGAGAGAGAGAGAGAGAGAGAGAGAGAGAGAGAATGACATAATAGAACTGTCTGCTAAGGGCACTGGGATAAAAATCATCAAATCCAACTTCCTCATTTTATGTAGGAGGAAATGGAGGCACGCATGAGGAAGGGACTGGTTCAAGGTCACACAGTGAATCAGTGGCAGAAGCCTGTTCTGACTCCCTAGACAAGGCTCTTTCCTTTGTATTCAAACACCCTGATGTCCTCTAGGAGAGCATGGTCCCTGAACTTCCTTCCTGTAAGAAGCTGGTCCTACCCCACAAGGGTAGCCTGACCCCACCCCCTGCCCATCCTGCAATAGCCTGGTTCCACTCCCCTCCTGCCCCACCTCCCCAACCCAGGTTTCCAGGGACTTCCATACCAGGGAGGTGAGGGACAGGTATCTGGACAGCACAATGACCGTGATCCCACAGGTGATGATCTATGGACAGAAGAGGTGAGAAGTAAGGGAGGGCCTCTGTCTCCCCACAGCCACTGATCATCAGGAAGCTGTAGGTCACTCCTTCTTCACCCATCACTTTCCCAGGGTCACCCTGGAGGCACCCCCATCAAAGAACCTCCTCTCTTGCCCACTGGGGTCCAAAGCAGTGTAAGCCATTAAAAAATAATAACAAGGGAGCAGCTAGGTGGCGCAGTGGATAAAGCACTGGCCTTAGATTCAGGAGGACCTGAGTTCTAATCCAGCCTCAGACACTTGACACTATACTAGCTGTGTGACCCTGGGCAAGTCACTTAACCCTCATTGCCCTGCCAAAATAATAATAATAACAACAACAACAACAACAACAACAACTAGCCTTTTATAATGCTTTAAGGTTTACAAAGTACATTTGTTAACTCATCTTACCTTCACAACAACCTTGTGATAAGGATGCTATCATATCCCCTTTTTACAGAGGAGGAAAGTGAGGCTGAGAAAGGTTAAGTGATTTGTCCAGCTAAGTAAGTAAGTGTCTGAGGTCAGATTTGAACTCAGGTGTTCTTTTTTTAAATTTTTTTGTCGAGGCAATGGGGGTTAAGTGACTTGCCCAGGGTCACACAGCTAATAAGTGTCTGAGGCAGGATTTGAACTCAGGTCCTCCTGAATCCAGGGCCGGTGCTTTATCCACTGTGCCACCTAGCTTCCCCCTCAGGTGTTCTTAAGTCCAAGTCTAGCCCCATACCTTCTAGATGCCACCTCCTGCCCATGGGAAGACAATCTCTTTGGAACCTCAAGCCAGCCCAGGGATGTGGAGAAGCTGAGCATTGAGGCGGCCCTTCTGTGTAGGCACATGCATTAATGCCAGTTTAAGGGGGCCGGGAGAAAGTGGGGAGGGCCTGGAAATTGGGACTAGCTATAAAGACAAAATTCTTCCTTCAAATCCCACACTCCACACAGTATTCCAGGAGCCATGGATTCTATTGTAAGACTATTCCAAGTTCTGTGAATTCTACTTTTAATAACTTACACAATAATTCCTATTTTTATAACTTTTAAGATTTACAAAATTATTTTTTTTCAGATTAAGAAATTGAGGCTTGGGGCAGTTAGGTGGCACAGTGGATAAAGCACTAGCCCTGGATTCAGGAGGACCTGAGTTGAAATCCAGCCTCAGACACTTGACACTTACTAGCTGTGTGACCCTGGGCAAGTCACCTAATCCTCATTGCCCAGAAAAAAGAAAGAAAGAAATGGAGGCCCAGGGAGGCTGTTATGTGCTTGAGGTCACATAGCTAGTAAATAGTAGAACCTGGATTTGAACCCAGGACTCCTGACCCCAGATCTAGGGCTCTCTGCAGCACAGCTTCTTATTTTGTAATATCTTTATATCTGACACTTCCTCTCCACTCCCATTGCTACCATCCTAGTCCAGCCCCTCCTTGCATCTATCTCACTTTGACCATCTGTGACAGCCCTACATTGCTCTCCTGGCCTCCAGGCTCTTCCCTTCCTATCCAAATTCCCCTATTCAATCTGGCTCCATCTGCCTTTGTATCCTTCTCTTTTAGCAGAGACCTTCCAGCCCCAGACAGGCCCTCTACCTCAATCAATCAATCAACATTTATTAAGTGCCTACTATGTGTCAGGCATCCTACTAAGGGCCGAGGATACAAAAAGAGGCAAAAACATTCCCTATCCTTAAGGAGGAGCTAACAATCTATCTATCTAATGTGGGAGCCCCTTTCCTCCAAGGCCCCTGGCAGCCTATAATTGCCACCCTACCCTCTGCCCAGGCCAGTTCTACCCACCCTGCAAGGCCATCTTCTCAAGGAAGCCTTTTCCCCATTGCCCCAGTCCACACCAAACCCTGGCTCCTTCTGAACTCCTGCAGTGACCAAAGCCTAAGTCACACAGTTTACTGTTTGGGTTCATAAGATCCTGGAATCTAAAGCTGGAGGGATCTAGAGAGGGAAATGACTTGTTCAAATCGACACAGACAGTGTTAAGTAAATGACAGAGCCAGCACTTGAAGTCCAGCTTTTGTTGACTGCTGCCTTCAGCCCCTACTAGATTTACTTGCCTCCCTTCCAACCTTCATTTATATGTTACTTTTCTGTGTTCGAGGCATGTTTGATTTTGATTTTGTTTCCTTTCACGAGCATAAAGATTAGTTGTTGCTTAATCGTTTAAGAGAAGCCTCGTTTGTTTTTGTTTTTGTTTTTTTGGTGAGGCAATTGGGGTTAAGTGACTTGCCCAGGGTCACACAGGTAGTGTCAAGTGTCTGAGTCTGGATTTGAACTCAGGTCCTCCTGAATCCAGGTCCGGTGTTTTATCCACTGCACCATCTAGCTGCCATGTTAGGTTTTGTTTTGTTTTGTTTTGTTTTGTTTTGTTTTTTGAGAAGCCTCATTTGTAAAACAAGCCATCATAGTATCATAGATTTAGAGATGATGTGAGTCTCACCCACTCATCTTACAGATGAGGAAACTGAGGCAAAAAGAACTTAAGTGACTTGCCCAGAGTCACACAGCTAGTTCAAGGTCTGAGCTAGGATACAAAGGCAGGTCTTTCTGATCCTATCTTTTATATCATGTTGCTTCTCAAAAATATGTATGACCATGAAGGGATGGGACGTAAGGGGAGGGCTAGATGTTTTTGGGTTTTTTTTCCCTATCCAAAAAAAAGTTTTAATGATCCTTTAAAAACCTTTTACAGTCATTCCTGGATATGGGTTCCCAGCAGTGAACCCTCCCTTGTAACAAAGAAAAGCAGTTAACCAGATGCACTTACTCTGCCCGTTATTTTTTGTTCTTTTTTTTTTTTTAATATTTTGGCAGTTAGGTGGGGGAGCCTGGGCACAGAATGATACATAGTCCCCCACCTAACTGCCGAGAAGGGGGTAAATAGGGTTCCTTTTCTGTTGTTCCCCCTGAACAAGACTAAAGTGGAATTGTTTAAGACAAGGGTTTTTAGCTTTTTTGTACATCCTAGACTCCTCTGGAAAAATAAAGGTTTTTTTGTTCTGTTTTTTTTTTTTGCGGGGCAATGGGGGTTAAGTGACTTGGCCAGGGTCACACAGCTAGTAAGTGTCAAGTGTCTGAGGCCGGATTTGAACTTGTACTCCTGAATTCAGGGCCGGTGCTTTATCCACTGCGCCACGTAGCTGCCCCCAGAATAAAGTTTTAAAATGCACAAAGGACACATATTAGAATACAATTACCAAAATATTAAAAAAAAGAAAAGAACCATGTTCTCTGACTCCAGGTTAAGAACCTATGGTTTAAGGTATCGTCTAACCTAGTATTTTCTAATATTAACAGTGATTTTTGTCATTACTTTACCTTTGGAGGACTCAGTTTCCTTTTCTGTAAAATGAGGGAGCTAGACTAGACACCCACCAGCTTTAGATCTAAGCTCCCGGTCCTGTCTGCAGCTAGTATTTAGTCCCATTGCAACCTTTAACCTTTGCTCTCTGAGCAGGGAAACAATGACCTCCTGCCACTAGGCAGAGGTCTCTCCCTCCCACATCCCCCTTTCCCTGGAATGTGAGCGGCACAGTGGGTACCAAGATGGCTGAGGTGACGGCCAGGATGTTAGAGACGGCGTATTGCAAGGAGACGGCATCCTGGGGGTCTGTGACATAACGCAGGGCTGTGCCGTGCAGCAAGGCGCATGTGATGAAACTGATGTGACCCAGAACCAGCAGGACCAGACCTGTCTTCATCAAAATCTTCTTGTAATCACTGCAGCTCAGGCCACCTGCGGGAGGGAAGGGCAATGGAGGCGGCGTCCGGGTCCCGGGGCGTCCTGGGCCCCGGCTTCTCACTTGCACTAACCCTCTTCCCTGCCCATGGGGACCCGCTCCTCCTCCGTCCTCTTCTGTCTCCCCTATGGCTCTTATGAAGAGTTTGGCTGGTTCATTACTATTTTGTTCATTCATTTAGCCCGGGAGGAAGGGGTGTAGGGGGCATCCCCTGGCCCTTGTTGGTATCCTGACCTTGTTGTTACGTCCATGCCACCTTCCTCCAGTGCCGCCGGTAGCTGACAAGGCTATGCTCCTTGGAATGGCTCAGGCCCTTTCCCTACTGGTGGCTTGTGACCACCCTTCCTGCCTGATGGGACGTCTCTTTGAGACCGTTTGAGAACAGATGAGAAAACTGAGGCCTGCCCCAGAGGAGGGATTCTGCTTGAAAAGCCTAAGTGACTATGTTCACTTTCCCTCTGCCGGTGACCGGGCCGGTCCCTCTCTGAGGACCAGCCATACAGCCCTTGCTTGCCCAGAAGCATCTCCAATACTCATCCTTTCCTTTCCCAGCCCACGGGGGGCCCTGCTCCTCACCAGAGCATCAAAAGTCCTTTCTGGGGTTTTGTGGATTGGGGTCGTAGGAGGAGGGAGAAGTTGGCCCTAGAGGAAGCCGGTGGTGGTTGGGGGAGGGGGCGGTGGGTTGGAAGGAAGCTTGGCGATCGCCTAGTTTAACCTCCTCCGGGTGCAGGTACAAGAACTTAGACCCGGAGGAAAGAAGGGGCTTCCCCGAGGCCCATAGCTAGGGGCAGAACAGGGAAGAGCATTCACCTCTCCTCACTCTGAAGCCCAAGGGATCTTTCCACCACATCTGGGTACTGGGAGACACGAGGGGTGAGGAGAGGGGATCTGCGACTCCTACTTTAAGGGGCTTCCCTTGGTGGGTGTTGTTGGCCGGGAGGTCCGGAGATCTGGAGCAAACCTCTCTCCGAGCCTCAGTTTCCCCAATCAGCAAAATGCGGAGGGAGAGAGGACAGGGGGCGGGGCTCAGACTGGATCCTATCATACATCAGGGCCAGAGGAAGACTGAAGACACTGGCTAGTCCATCCTCTCGCTTTTCGTGGCGGACAAATTGTCCGGGATCTCCGCAGAGTTCTCCAGCTCTGTAAATCTATACAGGACAGGACAACAATCTCTCCCTCCCTCGTTCCCAAGCTCCCTCTTCCCTCGGGGCTGGGGGCAAAAAGAGCCAGCTCACCCAGTCGCAGACACATCGTGGTTCGTAGGGGCGGGGGTCCCAGGCTCCTTGCTGGAGTCAGGTTTACTGAGGCTCTTCTTTCCTGGGACCTCCCAGAGGCCCCATGTCCATCCTCATACTACGGATCCCAAGCCCCAGCCTAGCCCCAGCGGCCCGGGGCGGTGGGGTGGGGGTGGTCGGGCTGGTCGTCCCAGTGCCTGCGCCCTCTTCCCGCCTCTGTATGCTGAGGCTCTGGCCCGGCCTCCCCTCCTTTCCTTCCCTTCCCATCAGCCCGCCCCTTGGCCCAACCCAGCCCAGCCCAGCCCAGCAGCTCCTCTGCATCTCCAGTTCCTGTTTGACCAGCTCGGCTGGCGCAAAGGGCAGGACCCCACCTCCCCCTGCCCCAAGGAAGGCATGATTCACGAATCTGATCCCTCCCACCAACCCTCTCCTAGGCAGCGGGACTGGAGCAGTTTAGCCAGCCAGACATGTCTGAGTCTCTCCTTACAGGTCAGGAGGCCACCTTGCCCCTCGGCTTTGAGTGGGGCTGTAGAACGGAGAGGAGAAAGGACAATAGGATTCCCTCTGTGGCCAATAGGGTCTAAACTGCCCCCTTTTAGGGAGGGGCCAGAATGAATCATTCACCCTAGTATTTATAGCTAGGGTCCTTCGCTGGCATTCGGGTCTTGTTCAATAGATTGAGAAGAGGACTGGATTTGTAATCAAAAGCCTTGGGGTTCAAATACTGGCTCTGTTTAGTAAGTGTGTAATATTGGGCAGGTCACTTAATGTCTCTGAGACTCAGTTTCCTTCTTTATAAAATGGGGGTGCTTGGTCTAAGTGACCTCTAAGCTTCCTCCTGACTCTAAGACCACTGTGGCTTGAATTTTGAGTACTGGTTCCCCTGCAAATTTGCTGTGTGCTTTAATCTTTCTGCCTTAGTTTCCTTCTTTGTAAACTGGGGATAATAAACCCTGTCCTAAAAGAACATTTATGTTACAAAGCACAGCACACTCCGGATCATGTAATCTTCACTAATAGAAAGTAGGCAGGGGGGCAACTAGGTGGTGAAGTGGATAGAGCACTGGCCCTGGAGTCAGGAGGACCTGAGTTCAAATACAGCCTCAGACGCTTGACACTACCTGTGTGAACCTGGGCAAGTCACTTAACCCCAATTGCCTCACCAAAAAAGAAAGAAAGAAAGAAAGAAAGTAGGCAGGGCAGAGATTATTATCCCCATTTTATGAGGAAACTGAGGTTCAGACATGTTTAAATGGCTTGCTTGGGAGTGGGGTGGGGTCATAGTAAGCATCAATACAGGGATTTTAACCCAGATTTCCCATCTCCATGTCCAGCATTCTCTGCATCAGACGGCATTGATGCTCCTAAAGTCCTATCCACATGTATGTAGAGTGATTGAGATTAGCAGCAGGCATCCATTCATTCACTCAGGATTTATTAAACTGGAGGGGGAGGGAAGGGGAGGCAGGAACAGCAAGACTCTTCAGGGACTTCAGTCTAGTTTCCAGAGTTGAAGGAAGAGATCTAAGCTCTCTTCTTACAGAGCTTCACAGAGAAAAAGATCAGAGTATATTGCGAAAGACCATATAGAACCAAGCACCATAGTGTGTGGTTTAGACTGTAATTTGGGCAGCTGGGCCTGGAGTCAGAAAGACTCATTTTCCTGAGGTCAAATCCAGCCTTAGATATTTACTAGCTGTGTGACCCTGGGCAAGTCACTTAGCCCTGTTTACCTCAGTTTTCTCATTTGTAAAATGAGCTAGAAAGGGGCAGCTAGATGGTGCAGTGGATAGAGCACTGGCCTTGGAATCAGGAGTACCTGAGTTCAAATCTGGCCTCAGACACCTAACACTTACTAGCTGTGTGACCCTGGGCAAGTCACTTAACCCCAGTTGCCTCACTAAAAAAAAAAAAAAAGAGCTAGAGAAGGAAATGGCAAATCAGCCCAGTATCTTTGCCAAGAAAACTCTGAATGGGGTCACAGAGTGCTGAAAATGACGGACAAAGGACTGAACACCATACTGTAATTGCCGTAGGATTCCAGAGAAAGGGAGTGTGTGGCAGGAATCTCTTCAGACAGGAACAATCAGGGAAGGCATTCTGGAGGAGGCAGAACTCAGAAGTAGAACTTGAAGATGGACAAAGACAACATGGGTTAAGGCACCAGATGAGCCTCCTTCAAGCTGTTTTAATTCCCCTAGGCGTTAATGTTCCCTTCACCCACCCACCCACCCCAATCACTGTGTATTTATTTTATACATTGCCCTGTGAACTTGGTTTATTCCCTTATTTGAATGTAATCTCCTTGAGGGCAGGAATTATCTTACTTTTCTCTTTTGTATCCCCAGCTCTTAGCAAGGCAATGGATACCAGATACACCACAGGTATTTAAAAAACACTTTTGAATCGAAAAATCTTGAAAAAGGCAGCATGGTGGAGCTTGAAACCCGATTGACACAGTGGGGGAGGGGAGACCAGTGGAGAGGCGGGGCGGGGCCTTTAAGGAAGGCATCGGGAGGGAGTGTCAGGTGGCTCGGGGTGTGCTCAGGCAGGTTTGGAGGAGCTCTTGAAACATGCTGAGCCTTTCAGGCCTTCCCTTGTGGCCCAACGTGGCCGGGCTCCCCACCCAGGTTCCAGAATCACACCAGAGGGGCAGCTAGGTGCCATGGTAAATCACTGACCCTGGATTCAGGAGGACCTGAGTTCAAATCCTGCCTCAGACACTTGACACTTACTAGCTGTGTGACCCTGGGCAAGTCACTTAACCATCACTGACCCACCAAAAGAAAAAAGAAAAAAAAAAGAATTACACCAGACCTCAGCTCCCTTCTTTCTTCCCTCAGCAATACCTTAGGAGGGGATTTGGGGGGGGGGGCGCCTGGGAGATGTGGCCAGGACTCCTCCACATAATAAATCAATTTCATCACAACAGCTCCGTGGAGGTTACAGAGCAAATATCACCCCCATCTTATAGATAAGGAAATAACTGGCCAAATGCCTCACAGATTCAGTATCGTAGCCAAAACTCATAGGGACACAGGCCTTAAGAACATAGTGGGGGCCATTAGAGATCATCTAATTCAACATCCTTTATATGGAAAACTTTATGAGGAAACTGACCCCTCCCTACTACCCCACACTGCTTGGACCGGGTCCTCTGACTCTAGTCTGATGCCCATCCCCAGGATGTCTCAGAGGGTCAGACACTTCCTGGGCAGCTGTTGATAACAAGAACTATCATTTCTACAATCTTTCAAAGTATGCAAAGCCCTTTATGTGAATCATCTCCTTTGCTCTTACTGGACTGGTACCTTATCTGCAGCCCAATGTGCTTTACAATTGAATTTGGGGACTCAGACCACCAATTCCCCCACATAAATCCCCGTTCCTGCCCTCCTCACATATGCTGATCACCCAGGGTGATGACTCCGGTGCTTAACTGACGTTGGTCTGCAGAGTGCTTCCCATTCCATCCCTCCCCCGATCAATTTTTCTCATAAAAAAGTCTTGTCAGGGGATTATACCTTGAAAGGGAATCCGTGGTGGATGGGTGGGGGGGTTGGGCGGGGAGAGGGTGGGCTGTGTATGTGCCCAAGTATGCCTTGTGAGGAACTGAGGGAATGATTTGCTATAAAAAAGGAATATTAATTCTTTTTTTATACACACAGAGTAATGACTTTTTTAAAAATAGTTTGGGTTCCAATTTGTATCCCTCCTTCCTTCCCTCCCCTCCTCCCTGAGGTGGTAAGCAATCAGATATGGGTTATAACATGTACAATTATGCAAAACATTACCATACTAGTCATTTTGTACAAGGAAAACTTGAATAAAAGAAAAAAAATGAAAGAAAGTGAAAAATAGCATGCTTCAGTCTGTGCCACATCAATATCAGTTCTTTCTTTGGAGGTGAGAGGTATGTTTCATTGATAGTTCTTTGGGATTGTCTTGGATTCATTGTATTGTTGAGATATTTAAGTCACTCCCAATTCTTCATCAACAATATTGCTGTCTCTGCACAATGTTTCTCTTGGTTCTGCTCTCGTTCTATATACATCAGTTCATACAAGTCTTTCCAGGTCTTTCTGAAGTCATCCTGCTTGTCATTTCTTATAGCACAATAATAAGGAATACTAATCTAGGGATTGTTATTCAGATATCTATAATATAAACCCAACTTTTCCTAGAGTTAAGTGACTTGGTCACACAGCTAGTAAGAGGTCCAGTGTCTGAGGCCAGATTTGAACTCAGGTACTCTGACCTCCAGGGCTGGTGCTCTATCCACTGTGCCATTCTAGCTGCCCCCCCCATGAATTTTAAGGTTTACAAAGAACTTCCTCAAAAATAACCAGTATGAGCTGTGTGACCCTGGGCAAGTCACTTAACCCTCATTGCTCTGCAAAAAACCCCACCACAAACAAACAACAAAACTAAACAGAATACCTGAATTCTTCCTTTTATGAATGATTCTTCCCTGGGACCCAGGACTTGAACTCAGGTCCTCTGACTCTCCCCTATACAATGCTGTCTCTGACTGGAAGGGACCCAAAGATATCTAGTTCAGCTTTCTCACTCAATAATAACAGAACTTGAGACTCAGAGAAGTTATGCTCAGTGAGAGGAGAGACTATAGGCAGAGCTGGGGCTCCAGTCCAGGCCTCCTGAATGCCCAGCCCATGGCTCTGATTAAATTCCACAAATATTGATTAAGCATTTTCTTTGCATTCCCCCACACATGGAACTCTCTCCGCCCTCCTAGCTTCTTTCAAGTTTCTGATACAATCCCACCTTCCCTCCGCCGCTGTGTAGCTGCAATTCATCCTTGCAAGGATTGTTTGTCCCTCTGTCTGCATGTTGTTTCCCACAGCAGACTGAGCAAATTGAGAGCAGGGGTTGCTTTTTGCCTTTCTTTGTATCCCCAACATTTAGTCCAGTGCCTGGAACATTGTGGCTGCCTCAGTAAAATTTAATGACTGACAATGTGCCAGGCACATTACTGGACACACTGCGGGGAGGTGGGGCTATAAGATAGGGGATGAGGGGGTGGGGGTAGAAAGGGAACTAAACAAAGAACTCTAGGAGTATTTGAGGAGGGATGGGAACACTGCCAAAAGGAGGGATTTGGGGAAGGCTCTGCAGGGCAGCTCATTAAGTTCAACAATATTGATTAAACATTTTCACTGGCTGTCCCTCTTGTGGCCTTCCCTCACTGGTCTTCCTTTGCTCCCTTCAAGTCCCAGGATAAATTCCACCTTCAACAGAAACGTTTGCCACTGCCCCCTCATTCTAAGGCCTTTCCTCTGCCGTCCTGATAATAAAGAGTTCATCTGTACCTAAGTGGTTTGTATACTGTCTTTCCCAGGTTGCACAGTTGTCTCAGCTCTCGGCTGAGCCTTGAAGGAGATAAAGGAGGTGAGGAATGAGTGTAACAACAGCCCGAGAAGCATTTCCTGTGATCAAAGCATCACAGGGCGATGAAATGTTGGAGCTGGAAGAGACCTGGGGCTGGAGAATAGTTTGTACTGATGCACGGAGATGGAAGACGAGTGGGGAGCAAAGAAGACACATTAGCCTGGAACAAAGGACGCCTAAGAACCAGGGATGTAAAATAAGACAGGCGAGACAGTGCAGGCCCCCAGGGCCTCTTTTATCCCCAAGGCAATGGGGAATCACTAGTCTTTGAGCAGGGGGAGTAATTTAGCTTGACCTTAGGACAATTATTTTGGCTGCCTGAGAGCAGTGGGAGGGAGACCAGGGAGGAGGAGAAACCTGAATCTGCACGGAGAGGGATGGATATGAGAAGTGGTGGGGATAGAATTGATAAGACTTGGCAACTGAATGGCTAAAGGGGGCGTGGGTGCAGTGGGAAAGGTCTGGAAAAAAATTGAGGCTACATACAAATCTGGGTGACTAGAAGGGTGGCAGCACCGTCAAAAGCAAGAACCCTGGCCTTGAAGTCAGAATATCTGACAGGTTCAAGCAATATGGGGAGGCTGCATGTAGTAGTAGTAGTAGTAGTACTATTACTACTAATAGAAATTGACTTAGTACTATAAAGTTTCAGCTAGGTGGCACACTGGCTAGAGCACCAGGCCCAGAGTCAGGAAAACTCATCTTCATGAGTTCAAATCCAAGCCTCAGATACTTACTAGCTGTGTGACCCTGGGCAAGTCACTGAACCCTGCTTGCCTCAGTTCCTCATCTGTAAAATGAGCTGGAAAAGGACATGGCAAACCGCTCCAGGATCTTTGCCAAGAAAACCCCAAGTGGGGTCACAAAGAGTCGGACACAATTGAAACAACTGAATAACAATAAAGTTTCAGACTTTTATGTATATTCTCACATTTAAGCCTTACAACTTACCCTATAAGGCAGAGTTCTCAACCTGGGGGAGGTGGGGGGGGGAGGGGAGTGGAGGTGTCTGTGAACTTTGAATGGAAAAAAAAATTACATCTTTATTTTTACAAACCTCTAGCATTTCCTTCAATTATGAATGGAGGCAACAAACAAGATTCTGAGTAGGGGTTTCTAGGCTTCACTAGATTACCAAAGGGGTCCATGACACAGAAAAGGTTAAGAACCCCTACTAAAATCTTTGTGGAAGAAGGGAACAGATATGATTAAGGGCCTATGATGTGTCAGGCACTGTCCTAAGCACTTTACAAATATCATGTTATTTAATCCTTACAAACAACCTTGGGAGGTAGGTGCTATTATGATTCCCACTTTGAGGAAACTGAAGTAGTCGGAAGTTAAGTGACTTGTCCAGGGTCACACAACTAGTTAGTATCTGAGACTGGATTTGAACTCAGGTCCTCCTGACTCCAGACCCAGTGCTTTAACCAATCTATCACCTAGCTGTCTCTGGCATAACTTGATTGTTCAGTCAATTTCAGTTGTGCTCCCATCAGCTCCCATGGACTTAATTATCCTTTTCCTGGAGATGACTCCCAGATATATATCCAGCCCTAAGTAGCCATTCATTAGCTCTTGGGTTCTAGTGTTGCATTATCAACTGCCAAATGGGCATTTCTAACTAATGTCCCCATGGCATCTCAAACTTAACATGTCTAAAGTGAAACTTATCTTTCCCTTAAACTCTCTTCTTATTTCTATTGAGGCCATTGCCTGTCTTTTGGTTATCCAGATTCCTGACCTGTGTCGTCCTCCATTCTTCACTTTATCTCACCAATCAGTTGCCAAGATTTGTTGTTTTTTAATTTAAAAAATTCTTCCTCGGAGCAGCTAGGTGGCACAGTGGATAGATCACCAGCCCTGGAGTCAGGAGGACCTGAGTTCAAATCCGGCCTCAGACACTTAACACTTACTAGCTGTGTGACCCTGGGCAAGTCAGTCAACCCCAACTGCCTCACTAAAAAAAAAAGAAAAAGAAAAAGAATTCCTCGACAGTATCTCTGGCGTCTGTTCCCTTTTCTTCCTTTCACAGACACTATTCTGGCTCAAGTCCTCAAGACCTCTAAACCTCTAAAGCTTACCTGGACTCCTACAATAGCCTAGTAATTGGTCTCCTTGCTTCTAGGCCCTCCTCTCTCCAATCCATCCTCTACATCACTGCCAAAAGAAGACAGATAGTGGGGGTGACCCAGGGTTGAGAATCTATCTGCAAGGTAGGAATGGGAGTTGATACTTCATGGATGGGGAAAACAAGAAGCTCTGAGGGGTGAGTGATAGTCTGTGGGGGAAGCTAAGATTAATGTGCTGACTACTTTGGCGTGTCAGGCTCCTGAGCTGCCCAGCATTACCCCCTCACTGCCACCACCAGTCAGGTCTCCAAAATTCTGAGGGGCTGATACTGGGTTTGGAGACTTAAAGCCCCAAAGCAATCCCTCAGAATTTTGGAGATCTATACTCATATTCTGCCCTACTGTGGCAGAGCAATCTGCTGCAGGGAGAGATGTGACTACTCTGCACTTCCCAAGCTTGAGAATCCCACTTCCATTGGAGATAGAACTGTCCATTCCCTCCCTCCCTTCATTTACCAGCTAGACAGCCTCTGGAACCCACCTGTGTGAATTCTAGCACTCAAATGTGCCCCATGGAGGTGGGAGGCTGGGAAGGAAGGAAAGAAGAGGGACAAGGTTAGATTCATGGGATCTTTCTAAGAACTAGTCCAAGACTCATAATCATGATAGACAGCACTTTCCACACATATAGGAACTCATTTGATCCTCACAATATCCCTGTAAGAGGTAGACATTTTCTCATTTTATGGAGCAAAAACAACAACAACAAAAAACCATACTAAGACTCAGAAGCTTAACTGAGGTTAAGTGATTTGGTGCCCCCTCTTTTCCCTTACATAAACAAGTAAGTGCATGAGCCAGTATTTGAACCCAAATCTCTCCTGAGTCCAGTTCCATAACTATAATTCTAAGGTATTCAATTAGAATTTATTAAAATCTTGATCAGGGGGGCAGCTAGGTGGTGCAGTAGATAAAGCACCAGCCCTAGATTCAGGAGGACCTGAGTTCAAACCCTATCTCAGACAGTTGACACTTAGTAGCTGTGTGACCCTGGGCAAGTCATTTAACCCTCATTGCCCCACCAAAAAAAGAAAAAAAAATCTTGACCAGAATCATAGAGTTAGTGCTAGACAAGTTCCTGGAGGATATCAAGGTCGACCTGTTCACTTTATAGATGAGGAAACTCAGGCAAAGAAAAGTAAATCACTTGACCATGTTTTGTTTTTGTTTTTTTTTGCAGGGCAATAAGGGTTAAGTGACTTCCCCAGGGTCACATAGCTGGTGTTAAGGGCTAAAATTCTAGCTAGTCTGTCTAAAATATCCAATGAGTGGTCGCCAATCAATTATAAGCTTTAGCAAGAGTTAGACTTTGAAGCATTTATTAAGGAGAATAAGAATTTGGTAAAGAGAGAGAAAAAGGCCTAGATTCCTATCTATTAAAGGGAGAGCACATTTCTAGCTCCCTTCTCCACCAGAGTCCAGAGGAAAGAGCGCGAGCCTGAGCGCCAGTCTCTTCCTTCCTCCTCCCACTAGCCGCGTCACTTCCTGACTCCTGGTCTTGCCCTCAAAGACCTTCGCTTCATGGGCGGAACTCTTCTACAGTAAGTCTCCAGCAGGGTGGCGTCATTCCAATCGTTACACTAGTAAGTGTTAAGTGTCTGAGGTTGGATTTGAACTCAGGTTCTTCTGCATCCAGGGCGAGTGCTTATCCACTGCACCACTAGCTGCTGCTCCAAGATTGATTCTTCTTCTTTTTTTTAATTAAAACATTTTTTTCACATTTGTTTTTATAAGATTTCTAGTTTCAAATTTTTTCCCCTCCCTCCCCAAGACAGCATGTCTATGTACAGTAATATTAAACATATTTCTGCATTAGTCATGTTATAAGAGAAGAATCAGAGCAAGGAGGAAAAACCCTCAAAAGAGAAAAACAACAGCACCAAAAACAAAAGAAATAGTATGGTTCAATCTGCATCCACATTCCACAGTTTTTGTTTTGTTTTTTCTGGATTTGGAGAGCATTTTCCATGATGAATCCTTTGGAACTATCTTGTACCCGTTGTATTGCTGAGAAGAATCAAGTCTATCACAGTTGATCAACACATAATGTTGATGATACTGTGTACAATGTTCTCCTGGTTCTGCTCATCTCACTCATCATCAGTTCATGGCAAGTCCTTCCAGGTTTCTCTGAAATCCACCTGCTCATTGTTTCTCCAAGATTGATTCTTAAGGTTGACTCTAAGTTCTGAAAATTATTCTAAAAGATTCCAAGATAGAATCTCTGCACAGAATCTGATAACTGTAGAATTCATTCATTCATTCATTCATTCAACCAAGATATACTAAATAATGTCTACTCTGCTAGATGCTGGAAGAGACAAAGTCTAAGTGAGATCTGCAGGGATCCTAGGGTACTAGGAATGATACCCAAACAGAAATAAAATAACTCTTCAATTCTGAAAACCATGTGACATCCAAGGGGGCTGGGGGCTGGGGGTGAGGGTATCTGGCTGGGAAGGTCACTCATGACTGGAGGTAAGTTTCGAGGAAAAGGCTTATTGGAGGAAATGGCATTTGAGCCGCTTTTAAAACATGGTAAGAAATTCAATCAACAGGCAAAGGGAGGGGAGGAGGATATTCTAGGCATGAGGAGTAGTGTGTGCATAAAGTATGAAGGCAGGAAAGCATGGGATAAATTGATGGGACAGAACAGGTCCAGTTTGGCTGGAGTAGATTACGTGGAAGAGAGAAGCAGCGAGAAGGCTGGAGAGGTATGGGAGGTCACTCGGTCATGGAGGTGCCAAGCAAATAAATAAACCTTCTCACGCGATCCTTCAGAAAGTCATTTACTACTATGGGCCTCAGTTTCTTCATCTGTAAAATAAAGGGGCCAGACCAAATAATCTGGAAAGTCCCTTCCAGATGTGAAACTCTGATCTCATGGACTTTACTTGGATGGCAACAGGAAATTATTGAAAATGTTAGCAGAAAGTGACATGGCTGGCTCTAGGGAGGAGCTAGAGGCAGGCTTGGTGGCACATTGGATAGAGGGCTGGGCCTGGAGCAGGAAGTCTTGAGTTCAAATCCTGACTCATACATTTACTAGCTGTTTGACTGTGGGCAAATTGCTTAATCTCTGATTCAGTTCCCAATAGTGAAAACAAGGATCATGATAGGCATCTGCCAGTTATGTCAGGATCAAATGAAGAGAATATTGTAAAGGGCTTTTTTTTTTTTATTGGGTGTGTGTATTTCTATACACAGACACACAAATACTTATTCCCTCCCATCTAAGCATAATGAAGATATTAATTAATTAATTAAGCTTAAAGCAGCCATGAAGAATGGTTTGGGAGGGAGAGGTAAAAGTAAGAGGACACCTAGTAGGGTGCTCTTATACTAGGTCTAGGCAAGCTGTAATGGGGGAATCCACTAGTGAATAGTGAACAGACAGGAGGGGAGGGATATAAGAGATGTTACAGAGATGAGGCTGACAGGAATTAGTGACAGCTTGGAGGTGAGGGGCAAAGACAAGTTAAAGGCCAACTCCTAGTCCAGGTGGAGTGCTGGGGCCACTAAGAAACTGGGAAGTCCAGAAGGAGAAGAGGTTTATGGGGAAAGATCAAAGGTTCATTTTTGTAACTGTTGAGTTTGAAATGGTAGAAAATGAGGGTGAAGGGGAAATGTCCAGGGAGACCATCAGGCAGATGTCATATATGTAGGCAGGGGAAATCAATCCTGGAATTCAAAGTGAAGTCAGGGGTGGGAAGAATTGAGATTTGGGGGAAGAGAAGTTAAGACAGGAAGGGGAAGGAAGAGAGAAGAGAGAGGAGAGGGAGAAAGAGAGGTGGAAAAAGAGGAGGGAGGGAAGGAGAGAGAATAGAGGGAGAGAGGAAGAGAGGGAAAGAGGGAAACAGAGAGAGACAGAGAGACAGAGAGAGACAGAGAGACAGAGAGAGATTAGACAGATTATTGGGCAATATCCACCTTAAGGGGTGGGAAAGAATGAGCAGCAGGGAGATAGAAAAGGGACAATAGACTTTGGAGGAGAAGTAATAAACGGAGTATGAGGTTTGAAGCCAAGGGGAGAAAAAAGTATCTAATAGGAGGGTAGTAGTAAAGAATACCGATAATGCTGCAGAGGACATCAAGAAGGATAAAGGCTGAATGAGCCAATGGATTTTAGATGAGGTGACTGGTAAACTTTGGAAGGTTATGGGAAGGGAAGTTAGTTGCTAATGGGATCAACGAGAAAACAGAGACGTTGCACGTAAAGAACATCTTCTAAGGAATTTAGCCACGAAAAGGGAGGACTGATGCTCTCAGGATAGGGAAACTGGGGAGGAATATAATGAAAATAATGTAGAAACAAGGTATCGATACAATTTTTTTTTTAAAGGGAAGAGAGAAATGGGACAATAGTTGGATGGGCTGGAAGGGACAAAGGAAAATTTTCTTTAGGCCTGGACTGGAGATACTTGGATATGCTTATAGACAGATGGAAGAAAGAGAGAGGAATGAGAGATCAGATGAATGCTGGAGCCAGGAGACAGGAGGGCACAGTAAAGCGGAGGGAGAGTGAATGATAATGCAGAGTCATTTTTTGGAATTAAATATAATTTTTCACATCTGCATTCTCTCTCTCTCCCATAACCCCTACTCCCCAAATGAGAAAACAAGAAAAACAAAACCCGTTACAAACAAGTACAGTCAAGGGGCAGCTAGGTGGCGCAGTGGATAGAGCACCAGCCCTGGAGTCAGGACGACCTGGGTTCAAATCCAGCCTTAGACTCTAGCTGTGTGACCCTGGGCAACTCAGTTAACCCCAATTGCCTCCCCCCAAAAATTTCAATTACAAACAAGTGCAGTCAAGCAGAGCAAATTCCTGAATTAACCATATCCAAAAAATGTCTCAACCTGTACTCTTGCACACCTCACATCTCTGCCTGGAGGCGGATAGCATGCTTCAACCTGATTCCTCTGGGACTGTGGTTGGTTGTGGTGGTGTTGGAGGTCCTAGGTTCCTGTTGAAGTTGTTCCTCTACGATATTGCTGCTATTATTATATAAACCGTTCTCCTGGTTGCAGAGTCGTTTTAAAGAGTGGAGGGAGGGGCGGCTAGGTGGCGCAGTGGATAAAGCACCAGCCCTGGATTCAGGAGTACCTGAGTTCAAATCCTGCCTCAGACACTTGACACTAGCTGTGTGACCCTAGGCAAGTCACTTAACCCCAATTGCCTCACTAAAAAAAAAAAAAAAGAGTGGAGGGAGCACAAGTGAGAACCAGTCTTCTCACCACTAGGCAGGTTGCCCTACATGCAAAAAGGTGCTCCCTCTAACCCTGTTCCCAACCCACTAGCAGTGGATAGCAAATTTACTCCTTGCCCTGGGTGGGGGGATGCCCTCAGGGGGTTAGGGAGACAAACTTTATGAACAACCACCAACCAGAACAAGTCCCAGGATGGATTACATAATCAGCCCTATTTGCAGTGAGGATGATAAGGGCCTGGGAAGGAAGGGAGTAATGAATAAGGCTGCCTACAGAAGGTGGGGCTTCCATGGGGCAGGATTTGGGCAGGCTGAGTAAGGGGAACTCCTGTGCCATTATCATATCCAAGTGACCCAGAAGCAGATTGGCTCGCTGAGGAAAAAGATCCTGGATTTGGAATAAAGAGAACAGGGCTCCAAGTTCCAAATGAATGCCTTTAGCAGCTCTGTGACCTTGGGCAAATGGCTTACCTTCTCTGTGTCTGTTTCCTGGTCTTTAAAATGGGCTAAATGCACTACCTCCTCCTTCACACGGTGGCTTGTGAGGAAAACACTTTAAAAACTGTGTATAATTCTTCAATTCCGTCTTTTCCCCCATCTATTTTTTCTCAGTTCCCTCAAGTGCCTGGAGCCCTTAGAACACTGACTTTGGAAATTTGGAATCTGGCTTTGGATTCTAGCTTGAGTCACCTGGGGCAACTCACTAGCACTTGTTTCTTCAGCTGTGAGATAAGGAGGTTGGACCAGAAAAGGCTCACATTCCATTGTCCTTGAGAGCTTAACAGTGCTTTTTCTCAAACAAGTCTGTGAGGTAGAGGACAAGAATGATCAGTCGTCAGACTGTGTCCCACAATCCCATGACTTACAACCCCCTCCACGTTCATTAGAATAGCCTGATGAGACGAAGGGGTTCAGGGTGCAGCCACAAAACCTATCTCAACCCACATGGGTAGGGGAGCTGGAGACTTCCTCAGCTCCACTATAAGCAAGGTTTGAGAAGCTGAAAACTGAGGGGTTAGAGGGAGAGTTCTCCTCCACAACCTCAGCAAATCATTGACTCTCCCGGTCTAGGCATCGAGGTATGTCAATCAACAAGCATTCATTAAGGGCCTGCTATGCTGTAGTAGTATAGGCACTGTGGACACAAACACAGGAGATGGGCCCCTGGTTCACAATGAGCTACCAAGATAAGCGAGCAGCAGAGCTGAGATTCACCCCACATTGTGTTCACGACGCATTTCAGAAATTCTGACTGGTATTGCTAGGAAGACTTCGTTAAAGTTGGAGATGATGAAATAATACACGTGCTTCTTGACCAGTGACAACTGGATGTGACTGTGCTAGAAGATAATCAGAGGGCACCAACTATTTGGATGGTAGGCTGAATTCTGTGCAGAGGGAACTGTTTGCCCTTACAAAGCTCAGCGGAGTAAGGCCACAAACTGCACAAGACAGAGCCATGAGTGTTTATTGTACTAAGGGGTCCAAAGTGCTAGAAGATAATCAGAGGGCATGGTCCTTTTTGGCCAGGCTCTAGGCCAAGGTCTGGTCAGCTACTGGGGGTAGGGATAAAATACGTCAGGTCGTAGAGCTGGTGTTGGGTCTTGAGGGTCTTCCTCAGAATCTGGAGGGCACTCACCTGGGCTCCCTGGGCTGAGTGCCCAGCTCAGCAAGTAGGAGTAAAGAGCTCTATGATATCTCAGGGGAGGCTTCCTGGAGGGGGCAAGACTTGAGCAGAACTATGAAAGACAGGTGGAATTTGAGTGGCATTTTCAGTGGGCCTGGAGGCTACGACCTCAGGGGCAAACTAAACCTGGTTTGGTTCTAGGGCAGGCTGGAGTTCTGGGCTAGCTCGGGTTTCTTTTTTAACCCAAGATTTTATCAGCCTGATACACATACCCTTGAATTATACTGCTATGCTTTTCTACTCCCATCTGGTTGGCATTTCTGCTTCTGCTTCTGCTGACCTAGTAAAGACAACTAGAATTCAGGCCTCTATTAGTGAGAACACACCAGATGCCAGTCTGGTACATCCTTCATTGTCCAAATACTAGGGTGCTGTGTCACCTCTCCTCCCCCACATGAATCAAGTGCCAGGTCCATGCACCTTTTTTTTTTAATCTCTCTTCCTTATTACTCCTTGGCAATAAGGAATCTCTATACCAGGCCCTGGGTCCCTGGGTTTCTAAAGCCAGGAACAAGTGTAATGTGTTGCCCTAGCCTGGGGGAGGAAGGACAGGGACTTAGGAGACTCCAGTTCTAAGTCCCAGCTCTTCCACTGTGATCTATCTTCATCTATCATATAGGGAAGATACCTTGTTCTGTTATCCGCTTCATGGGACTTCAAGGATAGAGGGGAATAATTAGATATTTAAACGTCTTGGGAAGAATTAAATCCCTAACACTTCTCCCTGAGTCAATCTAGACAACTGAGCAGTGTATTCTAATTATCCATGAGAAGAGAGATCGCATCTTGTTAAATGCCCCCCTGTTCTTACACTATTCTTCCCGTATCATCTTCTCTCCTTCCCTCCCCTGCCTGTCCCCCGTTCCCACCCTCCACCCCACCTCCTTCCTCGGAACATTGCTCTCCTTTCCAAGGGCTGGAATGAAGTTGCCCCCCAGTCATTCTGGATCATGATAACCAGTTGACTATTGCTGCCCTCAACTGCTTTCTGCTCTGAGTGTTTTAAAACACAGTGGCTGAATAGATGGCCTACTGTTTGCTAGCAGGTGTCTCACTCTGAGAAAGTGACTTAGCTTCCTTCCTTCCTAAGGTACACTTGCTGACCACTTGCAACGTCATTAATGGACCTCATGACATTCCAGCTAAATGACTTTCTGGCTCCCTATGTAGTAGCAAAGTTAAGACTTTTTGTTGCCTACTACGTACCAGAGGACTATGGATGGGTGCTGGGAGATTCAAAGATGAAAAAACAGAGGCCTTCATTTCTGTTGAAAACATCTGTTTCTCCTAATTCATTCTTCCTACTATTTCCTACACCAAGGTGGAGTCGAATAGTGCCTATCCTCCCGAGCCCCAAAACACCTTTTATCTAAAATGCTTATCTCTTGACATCTCTGACTCTCACTGGAAAAAATGGAGACAACAGACATTCCTTTGGTGGGAGAGGGGGAACCCCTACTCCTACAGGATTAGATCTGATCAATTATAGAGCACTTCCAATTACTTTAACAAACATACACTGATACTGGAGTACAGAGCTTTGAGAGCCAGTATAACACAGATGAAGAACATCTCTGCTCTCTTTGGTGTGGTTTTTTTTGGTTGGTACATATGAGGTAGAGTAATGAGATATAACATTCTTCCACCGGGGAAAAATGTTCCTCAACCCCACCTCATCCTTGTACCTCAAGGAAAGCAGGCCTCATCCTTGTTTTTTAAAAAAGAAACCATTAATTCAGCGCACAAAGTCTTAGCATAGTGAAAGGGGGGCTGCTGGATACTAATGGGTGCTCTTTCTCTTGTCCAAGGTGCCCCCCAAGATGGCAAACGAAACCAGCTTAGGTGTCAGGAAGCTGGAATAATCAGGTTAGGGAGGAAGGAACTCTAAAAGCACACACTAATAGTCAATCAACTGGATCCCCTACAGACACTGACTGATTATCTGTTCAAGACTCTGGTAGCCCCAGAGGAAGAGACACGGCCAATGTGTGGATGATTTTGGTTTATAGCCACTGTTCTCTGCTCATCACCCTCCATGGTACAGTTCAGTGCATATGAAGAAGGGAAAAGGCTGCTCTGCAAAGGAAGGAGGCAGTTAAGCCCTCTCCAGCCCTGATCCCAAGGAGGGCCTGCTGCTCTGACTGCAGCCTTGCTGATGTGCAGGATGGACTGGCCAAGGGGAAGAACAAAGGGGTGAGTCTGGGAAAGGCCTCCTAGAGCTGGGGCAGACACAACAGGGAAGGGCAGAGTCCAGGGCCAGCCCCTCCCACTGGCAGGCATGCTTCTTGTCATGCCCCCACCTCCACAATCCTGTACCAGACCCTGGGTGCTGCCTGCAGGAGAACTTGGGAATCCACTGCAGGAAGGAAAGGCTCACAATGAAGCTTTGGGAGGGAAGATGCACCCGAGTGGCCTCTAGGGGGCGAATGGGCTCCGTCACAGCCTGTGACCAGCCTGGAGGACAATTTGGATCAGAGGTGCCCACAACAAGAGGTAAGGCCTCGGGCCCACTCTGTCAATGAACAATTCTGATTCTGTCTGATCTGTACACGTGTCCTCTATCTGTCCTTGGACGCTCTGCTCAACACACATAGGGCCCCAGACTTTCCAAAACGTAGTCGTCTGCTCTCTTCAGAGCCACCATTTGGATCTGCAAGACATCCTGGCCAAGGAAAATGAAATCTGAGCAGGATGACGACAGAAATCTTTATTAAAATGTGTCCTTCAGTAATATGTTTGCATACATACAATATACACACACATACATATATACACTCTGACACACCTCACGGATCACCACCAGCGGTTTAACCAATAAATTAAAACTAAAAAAAAAGAGAAAAAAGGAGGAAAGGGACAGGGAGGGTAGAACTGAGGGAGTAAAATTTCCATGTTTTATCTTGTAAGAAATGGCATTTTTCCCAGAGCTACACTGGGGTAAACCTGTGACCAGAGAATATCTGAAATAAAATACATTAACTAGAAAAGTTTCCAATAGACGCAGGGACAAGTGTGCTTCTCCAGACAGGAGCCTTCGGCTTCATACTCTGATTTCCTCACCTTCTACCTTCAAGACAGTTTCCTCGGGCCTATGCCCCTCCGCTTGGGCACAGGGGTTCCTATGGGCACTTGGGCTCTGTGCGCCTCTGGCTCGGGGAGTTTGGGGCTGGGCTGTAGTCTGGGAGCGGGGGGAGCTACATTCATCTGACGTGATGTCCGAAACATCGTCGGACTGTGTGTCCGAACTCTCCGAGTCGCTCCTGATACTCTCAGGCTGGGCCAAGGTGATGTCCCAGGTTTTGCTGGCAATGCAGTCCTTATGATCACAGCTTTGGTGTTTGCACGGCGGCAGCGGCTCCTCCTCGCTGCCTTCCTCATTCTCTGCCATCTGAGCATGGACGTGGAGAGAGTCCTCTGTGCTACTTCCACTAACCAGCTGGTAGTGACTAGGTTTGGCCTCAATGTCCACTTGGATTTCCATGTTGTTGCACTCTCTGGGGAGACAAAATCCACATCACTGAATCAAGGATTATGGTTTCATGTGGAAGGGGCTTGAGGGTTCAGGGTAGGGAAATACTTATTTTCCAAAAGAGATGCCATTGTGGCCCAGAGATTCTCTCTTACAAAAAGAACTTTCACTCCTAAATGTAGGACTAAAGCAGAATACAATCTTTCAAGGTGGTAGCTTAATTTCTAAATGCTGACAGAACATATGGAAAAAGAATTCTGTTAATTTCTATAGATTAGTGTTTTTAAAAAATTTTATTAAGAGAAATTGAAGGGGTTACAAAGTCTCATCCTCTCTTAGTTAAAACATAAACCAAGAAGAGAAGTATCCTTCTAATCCCAGTTTCATCTGACTTTTTCAGCATAAGTAGCCAAGACACACCTGGGAGGGAACACATGACTCATGCTCATCACCACAGAAAGGAGGCGACCCCAGGCTGGCTTCTCAAGAAGCCAATAAAATTCAGAGTCTCATGGACTTGAGGAACATGAAGAGGGTTCCAAGTCCTGCGTGGGTAGCACTACTTACCTCCAGTGGAAGATGATGCATGAAACTAACAGAGCTAAGTGAAGGAGCCAGAATACTCCCCTGCATAAAAACTGCATGGTGAGTCCAAGACCAAAAATCCCACCCACACAATGGAAGCCCAGGGTCCTGCAGGCAAGAAGCAGCCTGTCTTTTCTATAAGCCCAATAATGAAGAGAACAAACTGCCTCTGGAATCCAGCTGCTCACATACCTGTCTTGGGGGTTGTAGGAACTGATTATGGAACCGGCCATCGCACGAGTGCTGGCGTTGTCGCTAATGGCGCCAAGACTAGCTGTGTCTTTGGGGAAAATTTCCTTTTGGACATCAGCTTGGACTTCTAGCCTGTGTGGAGAGAGGAGGCATCCAAGTACATAAGAACTGGGTCGCAAGACGGACTGCTTCCTCTCCTGGCTCCTTCGCAGCCTTCTTCCAGTCACAATGATGTGACTTTCCCCACATTTCCCACAACACAGACTAAGATGGAGCCCTGCCTTCCTCCAGACTGAGGTGGGACCAAAACATACAGAGCAAAACAAAACCACCTCATAGTTGGACGGGACCAGCTCCCTATCGAGGCTCCAGTGGCCTCCCGTCACAGGCTTGTGCTTCTCCATAATAGGTTTCACATATGGTCACACACCCCTGACTCATTCATTTCTTGGGAACCAGAGGATTTCACAAACTCAATATCTGGATTGCCTGAGCTGCAATTTCAGCAATTCAGCTTCCAATGGTGTGTCTGCTGCTATCAAGGGGAGTTGAGTTTTTTAAATGCCTGGCTTCGTGCACACTGCCGACTGTGGGGGCGGGATCCCCTGCCATTAGGAGCTCACAGCAAGACAACCTGAGATCACAAACTCGAGCTGGGTCAAAGGAAGCCCGAAGCAGCACTAAGAGGAGTCTCCATCATGTCTCCTGATCTCTTTTGTTAACCTCATTTCCCTTTTCAGAGACTAAGTAACAGTAGGAAAATGTTATGGATGGATACAGTGGAAAAGGCAGTATACCAGAAGACTCTGGATTCTACTTCCACTGCTGCCCCTGATGCTCTGTGGGGAGCTGGGACCAGCCACAGCTTCTGGGCCCTGCTTCCTAAGTAAAACCAGAGCACTAGATGATGTGGCTGGAATAGTTATTTGTGAACTATCAGGAAGGTAAGGGACAGGAAAAGAGAACTATACCAGCATTGATAGATTAATCATTAACGGTGCAGTAACGGTGGCTGGTACTTACATCTTTATGGTTTATACACCCTAACCCTGAGAATTAGGTTGCCTAAGAAGGGAATGACCTGTATTTTGCAGATGAAGAAGCAGGGTTTAGAGAGGCCAAGGGACCTGCCCTTCAGTACCAGAGCCACGACTCAGATGTTCACTTCAAGCCTACCCACCCAGGACACTGCCTCAGTCAACAAGGCTACTGAGACCCAACTAAAACGCCACCTTGGAAAAGGACTAGTTTATCCAGCATCAAGATCAGTTTGCCTACCTGCTGTACTTTCCCTTGCCACTGGAGAGAACTCCGCCGCTCAGAGTACCCCCTGAGAGAGCTGCAAAGCTGGCTGTCTCGCTATAGTTGCCCTGCATGACACTGAGTCCATCTGTGGGGCTCCCACTGGTACTCAGCACACTGGTCAGTCCTTCAATGCTGCTCTCCCCAATGCTGGGGTTTTTCAGGGCTCGCCAGGCATCAGCCACTATGGATGGAAGGAAACATCTCCAGTAAGGAATGAGCAATCTACCCTTTTCCATAATAGCCTCCTACAGGCTACTCTGCATTGTTATTGTTGTTATTGATATAGGAATTAGTGAAGACAGAACTCAAAAACAGGGGAACTTCTTATCAAGGCAAGTCAATAACAGTCTATCACTCAACAAAAACAATGAAGAGGTAAGATTAGAACTCATGTCTTCCAAACACCATGTCTACTCTCATCCCTGGCACCGTACTACTATTATTTACTGAGAGTAATGGAGCATAGGATTGGAAAAACCGAAGGGACCTTTTATAGGTCATTTGGCCCAAAGCCTTCGAACTTTGCAGACAGGGAAAGTGACCCATGTGAGGTCACCCAGGCTCGGGACATGGCATCATCCCACATCTGGGTGGCTGTGAGGGAGGGGCTCTCCAAGACAATAATTTCTCCACTCGAACACATGGCCGCCAGCTTATTCTTGTCATCATGTGCCAGTATCAGAGGAATTAACCTACTAACTAGAGCACCAAGAAATGAGGCTGAAATAGCAGCCCCCACAGAGCTCACTAGCTACTGAAACCCTCCCACAATAGTCTCTCAGTAAAAGGCACTGAATTTTTACTGATTTTGGACAGAAAAAAAGATCTCTCTTTACCTGTAATGGGACCATCGTCTTCATCAAATTCAATTTTCACACCTTTTCCATTGGCAGTGCTAACTCCACAACCTCCTCCCCGACAGAGAGAAATGGGCACGACCCCATAAACATATGCCAGCATAATAGGGACGCCAATCCCTGGAAAGGAAGGAAGCGCAGCAGTGAGGATGGACAGAAGACACAAGCAGCACTGCTTTCCAAACAAAGCAGGAGGGGACAAGAATGTGCTTTGTTCCTCCAAAGGAAGCCTAACGTGGTAATCCAAGTCACCTGAGAGAGACAGGGACAAACTGGAGAATGATGGGGTTAGCTGAAGGAACCCGAAAAGGGCTGAATTCAAGGATCTGAAGGACAGAGAAAGGAAATGACAGCTCTCTATATTAAGTACAAACTTATCACTTCCCATCTGAGATCTGCAAGTGGCATCTGGGCTACTTGTTGGGGATATTATGGATTGAAAGGATCCCACTGGCTGGAGAGGACATGGAAGGTTCCTTCCAGTTCCAAGAGGTTATCATTCTGTGACACCAAGCACATTATAGGAAACATAGTTTTAAATATAAAGCAAGGAATGACATGCAAAAACTGCCAAGATTAATGGTGTATTTTCTGGCTAGCCAGTTACATTATGAGGTCATAAATCTCAGAGCTGACCAAAGGATGAGGGAGATCTGGCACCAATGCCACCACCCATTTTGCTGAGCAAGACCCTGGGGCCCCAGGTCCCAGGCCCCAGGGTTCCCAACGCAGATACAATCTCTGCTTACCGACACTAACAGCAGCAATAACTGGGGATGCAATGACAGACAAGGTCACACCACCTGTGATGGCTAAGTTTCTCTTGTGCTTTGAAGTCTTCTTTCCCTCATACCTGCTGTGAATCTGAGAATCAAACAAAAATCAGGTCAGAAATCGGCTCTCTGCTGGGAGGGAGAAGTTAAAAGTATAGAGTAACATTTACATAAAAACAAAACTCGCCTGTTCTACTACATACACGTTAAAAAAGCCCAACCCAACCTTATTCTCTATTCCCAAAGGGGAACCTGCCTTTTTGCATCCCAGCCTAAGGCCAGACTTCTACAGGATTAGCTTCTGTAGGAAAAGTGAGCATTAGCCAGAGACAGGCAACTCAGGGGAATCAGCTAAGGAACATTTCACCTTTAAGTTACTGGTCTGAACCAGGCCAAGGCTAGTAATAGAAACTTTCAGATCACAAGGGGTTTAAGAAAATCCATTTAAGAAATGAAAGGTATTTTTATCCCAGAACCAGCTGGTTTCCAGAGAGCTCTATGATGCTGGCAGCTCCCATTTTTTCCCTTCCTGTCTTTACCCAGCAGACATCAAGTGCTCACTCAGACATACACAGAGTGCCCATCATAGCACCATACATATGCCTTACCTTTCTGCCAACATAAACAGGGATGCCAATGACCATGGCAGGAATGGCAATGCCAGCAATGAGGGAAATGCCCACTGGAGCACCAATCAAGGTGCCCAGCTGCCAAAGGATCTTCTTCTTACGACTCCATGGCTTCTTGCCCCAGAATGTACAGCCAGAGGGGCTATGGAGAAAATGAATGCTGGCATTAGTGTGAATTCTGTGTTTAGAGTAGTACTCTCTCTAAAGAGCAACAACTTCCTTGTTTCTGATTTGATGAACAGCTACAAGAAATGGGGGTAGGGTGGGGATTGTGCTTTAGAGAATTACCATAAAACCAGAAAAAGGGAAAAGTACAGAATACAGGCTCTCAGAGCTCTCTGCTCCAGCCAGACAAACCTAATTTGCCACTTCCTACCTTCTCACCTTCACAAAAGGCAAGAAAACCTTTTTCTTACTTCTCCCTTGGCAAGTTACATCCTTCTGAACTGTAAAAATCCTGCCCCCAACCTCCCTCCTCCACGCAGCTTTCCCTGACCCATCTCACTCAAGGCTAACATGCCACCCATTTCAGAAGTACCCCACATCCCTTGCTCAGTCTCCTACCATTGCACAGCATGTTATGTGCACATTTTTTAAAAGTTCCTTTAAGGTATCTCAGTCTGTGCCCAGTGACTATTTGGCAAATGCTCTACCACAGAAATTCAATGTCTAAGGAGCAGATGGAAAATTTGGTTTTGGGGGCTTCTCAAAACTGTAGGGCTTGAGCCCTAGAGACAATCTTCTACTCTGAGTAGGTTTTATTCCTCCTACCCTTCAAACCCAAACCAACCAAAGCTTGTCCAAACCTTCCCACCCAAACAAGGATATTGCTTCCTCCAGCTCACCTGAGGTAATGCAAGTCTGAGATTTCTTTCATACAAAGCCAACAAAATTCACAGCCACACACTGCACAGGTCATATGATTGCAGCTCCCATCATTCATCTTGATGATATACGCACTGCAGCGTGGGCATGGCTTGATATCATCCGCTGTAGAGAATGGAGCAAAAGAAATAAACTTGGATTGACTTAAATGTAGTTCCCCAGGAATAATCCAGAGGTAAAAAGAAAAGCTGGAAGTTCCTGGACAAAGATTCCAGGTTCAGGAACACTCCTGTTCCTGTTCCTAAGTTTAGACTTCAGAAAGGACCATCCAATGGCTGAGCGCCATGGTGCTTCCCAGTACAAGGGTTCCAAAGAGCATCCTAGTCTTCTCTTGAAGAGAAGAGTGTTAACACACAACTAAAATTTCCACCACCTAACTGCTCATAGAAAAACCTAGAGTAGAGGCCCACCAAAAACTGAAGTTTGGAAATGGACTAAGTTTTGGTTTTGGCAGGGGGTGGGGGGAAGAAGCGGATTGGACTCATTTTTTTTTGTTTCATTCAAATATGATTGATGTTAAAGGAATCCATAGCCTTTGGGTAAAATATTAGGCAGTGATACATTTCCCAAACTGAAATGAAAAGAATTGAGTATGCTTTTGCAGCATGTCTGTTCCTGCTGATTTTCACAATAAGCCCATAACTGGCATGTTACAATTGAAGAATCTGTGTCAGGAAAAATCAAATGCTAAAATCTTCCCTTTTCACTCTACCCCTCCCCTCCCCCATGAGATCAATAAAATAAGATTTATAAAAGCCAATAAAATTTAGCTACACATTTAAATGGACTCGTTGGTATCTTACTTATAAAAGCCTGGAATTAAATGTGTGGCAGCCCTGTTAAGGTTCATTATGAAAACTGCTATGGAAAACCCCCAGACTTCCTGAATCTTTTACAATTCTATAAATTAGTATGGTACAATGGGAAGAGGGTCAGTCTTGGGATCAGGAGACCTGAGCTCGAATCCCAGATCTAGCTGCATGACCATGAACAAGTCATTTAACTTGAGTCTGTTTCATCATCTTTAAAATTGGGGTAATACTTGTACTACCCACTGTACTCTGGGCAGTTTGTAAGGTAAGAGTTTTGTCATCCTCACAAGTGTTGTAGAAATTTGCTATTATCATGAAGAATAATCAGTCATGCACTCAAATATAATGGGAACAGCAGCAGACAGATCTAAAGAGACTAGCCCAGAACAAACCCCTCTCTTTTCACCGTGTGTGGAAAAAGCCAGCAGATATTATCTGCTTAGTCTCAGCTCTGAGGCCTACCACAGAAAGAGGACCAGGTTCTGGGACCAAAGAATCCAAATGATGATTCTGATGCTACTTGGGCTGAAGCACCTTTACCCATCAGGAGGAAGCTGCATATCAGCTGTTAAGCTGTTCAGAATGTACAACATACTGGAAGATCTCGCCAAATAAAATTCAATGCCAGGTGTCAAAGGGACATCCTTGAATCCCAGGAAACCCAGCCTAATAGATGGGTCATCTTTGTCAGTATCAGACTCATGTTGCTATAAGCCCAGAGGAGGAAACCGTACCTGGCCCGGATTCTTGGCCATAACTGAGACCTGAAGTGTGCTTGGTCCGTACTCGCAGAGTCTGTGCCCTCTGCTGACGGGCCATATCGCACGTTTGATTCGGATGCCATATCTGCTTGCAGTGGTAGCAGAATTCAGTCTGGCAGCCTTCCCTCTCGCAGGTCAACTTTGGGCAGCTGGCACAGCCATAGGCAATAACGGCATAGCTGAGTATGGAAACAGGAAGAGACACCAGTAAGGTGAGAATGCTCTCACAGGGACTGGCACGAAGAGAGGGACAACACTGTGTTTGGCAGACCACCATGAGAGCCAACGAAGGGAAAAAAAAACTACTGCAGACCTGGCCAATTGTATAACACATCCCATCTGTGAGTGCAAAAGATTTTGCCTTTACTTTATTCAGAAATCTCGACTTAAACCATGAGCCTAATGGACTAAAAATGACCTTTCCCTGTTACTTCAGTAAGGATACAGATGAAACCCCATTTTTATTTTTAAAACTGCTTCAGTAGCAATTGATTTCCAGTAAGCTTTATACATTACAAGCTGAACAATTATCTCTGAGTTTGCTATATTTTAAGGGGATTATACATTTTCTATTATATGACAGGGAATCATTTTTCCAATTAATTTAGCCATAGAGCTTTTGGGGCTTGAAATATATTGAAGGAACTTATAAAAGGTTGGTCTGGGAAAAGAGAATACTCCTAGGGCTTGAGGGAATATTCTCAGGGTAGGGCTGGAGAAATTTTGGAATAAAAGAGGAATCTTTTTTCATACAAATTCTTCCACACGAATATTGCTTGATATATACACACAATTTCATATTTATTATTTGAAAGGGGAAAATATTGTTAGCACTGAAATTCTCACAAAAACTCCCTAGTCACACCACATCGGATGCTGGGACTCTGTGGAACCCAATGTTGAAACGGAGGAAACTAAAGCAAGTCACATCCTGCCTGGTCACTGAGGGAAGGCAGCCCTTAAAGTGTTTATAGCAAGGAGAAATCAATCTAGTTATGATCAATCATTTCTCATGGAAGCTCCTTTTAGATTTCTCTCTCCAGATCTTGCTTTAAAAAACAAAAAACAAACCAAAATCATCTTGAGATTGAGATTACTTCTTTCATTTAAGCCACCAGAATCTTGAGATACCACTTAATTATCTTATTAGTACATGAAGTCACTTCTTTCGTTTGATGTCTTTTTTGTTTGCCTTTTTTTTTTAAGTGAGGCAATTGGGGTTAAGTGACTTGCCCAGGGTCACACAGCTAGTAAGTGTTAAGTGTGTGAGGCCAGATTTGAACTCAGGTATTCCTGACTCCAGGGCCAGTGCTCTATCCACTGTGCCACCTAGCTGCCCCTTTTGATATTTATTTTCTTTCTTTCTTTCTTTTTTTTTGCGGGGCAATGAGGGTTAAGTGACTTTCCCAGGGTCACACAGCTAGTAAGTGTCAAGTGTCTGAGGCTGGATTTGAATTCAAGTCCTCTTGAATCCAGGTCTGGTGTTTTATCCACTGTGCCATGTAGCTGCCCCTGATAACATATTTTCTGTGTAAAGACAACGCCAGTTCAGAACTTGTCAGCACTAGTGCTTTTTAAAATTTCCCTATCGTTTATTTTTAAAAATTTAAATTTTTTCTTTTAAATAAAAGTATTTTATTATTTTCCAGTTACGTGTAGAGATAGTTTTCAACAGACAGCAGGCAATCTATGTTATGTATAATAACTAACTAAATATATATATATATATAAACATTAAACATATTTCTGCGTTAGTCATGTTATAAGAGAAAAACCTTAAAAAAGAAAACCACCACCAAAAACAAAAGAAATAATATGGTCCAATCAGCATCCATATTCCACAGTTCCTTTTCTTTTTTCTGGATTTGGAGAGCCTTTTCCATCATGAGTCCTTTGGAACTTTCTTGTACCATTGGATTGGTGAGAAGAATCTAGTCTATCACAGTTGATCAACATAATGTTGATGATACTGTGTATAATGTTCTCCTGGTTCTGTTCATCTCACTCATCAGTTCATGCAAGTCCCTTCAGGTTTCTCTGAACTCCTCCTGCTCATCGTTTCTTAACAGCACAATAGAATTCCATTACATTCATATACCACAACTTGTCCAGCCATTCCCCAATTGATGGGCATTCCCTCAATTTCCAATTTCTTGCCACCACAAAAAGAACAGCTATAAATATTTTTGTACATGTGGGTCCTTTTCCCTTTTTTATGATCTCTTTGGGAAAAAGACCCAAAAGTGGTATTGCTGGGTCACAGTTTTATAGCCCTTTGGGCCATAATTTCAAATTGCTCTACAGAATGGTTGGATCAGTTCACAGCTCCACCAACAATACATTAGTGTTCCAATTTTTCCACAGCTTCTATTATTTTCCTTTTTTGTCATATTAGCCAATCTGATTGGTGTCAGGTGGTACCTTAGAGTTGTTTTAATTTGCATTTCTCTAATCAATAGTGATTTAGAGAGCCATCTCATTCCCCTTTTTTCTACTTAATCCCGAAACCAGATCATTGTCCATCTGCAGAATCTGTCTAAGATATATGTATTGATGTACTAGCTCAATGTTCATTCAACTGCATATTATTGTCTGGCCAATAAACATTCTTCATCTAAAAAAGAAAAATAATAGTGATTTAGAGCATTTTTTCATATGGGAATAGATAGCTTTGATTTCTTCATCAGAAAACTGCCTGTTCAGTTCATATCCTTTGACCGACCATTTCTCAATTGGGGAATGACTTGGATTCTTATAAATTTGATTTAGTTCCCTATATATTTTAGAAATGAGGCCCTTTATCAGAAGTGCTGGCCATAAAAATTGTTTCCCAGTTTTCTGCACCCCTTCTAATTTTGGATGCATTGCTTCTGTTTGTACAAAAACTTTAATTTAATGTGATCAAAATCATCCATTTTATAATATTTTCTATCTCTTGTTTGGTCATAAACTGTTCTCCTTTCCAAAGATCTGAAAAGCAGACTATTCCTTCTTCTCCTAATTTACCTATGGTATCACCTCTTATGTCTAAATCATGTACCCATTTTGACCTTATTTTAGTATAAGGTGTAAGAATGTTGGTCTATGCCTAATTTCTGCCATACTATCTTCCAGTTTTCCCAGCAGTTTTTGTCAAATACTGAATTCCTATCCCAGAAGCTGGAGTCTTTGGGCTTATCAAACAGTACATTACTAATGTCATTTACTAGCACTAGTGCATTTTTAATCGTTCCTTCCAAATTTTAGTTTCTACCATGCCAAGCATCATCACCATCTTCATCATCATCATCATCATTATAGCCCATCACAAATTTAATATAATCCATTGTGCAATCAGTATTCCATTAAGCCTTTCTGGAGATCCTCAATAGTTTTAGTTCATCTAATAACATGATATTCATATATTCAGCTCATATCAAACACAACTCTGTTTATAATAAAGCACAAATAAAATCACTTTAAAGAAACGAACTGGAGTAGCTAGTTGGTGAAGTTGATAGAGCACTGGCCCTGGAGTCAGGAGGACCTGAGTTCAAATGTGGCCTCAGCCACTTGACACTTACTAGCTGTATGACCCTGGGCAAGTCACTTAACCCCAATTGCCTCACGAAAGAAAGAAAGAAAGAAAGAAAGAAAGAAAGAAAGAAAGAAAGAAAGAAAGAAAGAAAGAAAGGAAAGGAAAGGAAAGGAAAGGAAAGGAAAGGAAAGGAAAGGAAAGGAAAGGAAAGGAAAGGAAAGGAAAGGAAAGGAAAGGAAAGGAAAGGAAAGAAAAGAAAAGAAAAGAAAAGAAAAGAAAAGAAAAGAAAAGGAAAGGAAAGAAACACACCAGAAAAAAAAAAGCTATGAGTTCTGGAAATTAGCCACACCACTTTTAAACTGGCCTATGAAAGCACATGCATCTCTCTTTGGGCACTGCTTCCACGACCACTTGAGAGAGAAAGGAAAAAAACCACAAAATCCAAGAACCAAGACAGGATCCAGATGTCTAACCTATGAGGCCCATTATAAAAGGGAGTCAGATTTTTCAATTTAAAAAATTCAACTTGATTTTTTTTACCTTTTAACAAAAATTTAATGTTTTATTCTGAACTTAAACACTAAATAAAATGAGCATTAACATATGCAAAGGGAAAGACAATTAAGAGGATTGTACGGGAAAACTGAATCTACATCTCATTTGGCTTGCTTTATACCTTCTACACGTAATTATCAAAGATGCTTTGTAATGTATGTAAGGAGATAATGTATGTAATTTGCAAACCTTACAAGTGGGTTTAAGTATCAGTTATTATTGTTGTTAACTACACAAACTGGATAAATAGAAGCAAGTTCACATACAAGAAGCCAACCCCTCAAAGACTAAGGATGGAAGGAAGGGTCTGTTTCGGGCAGAAATCCAAGGACAGCAGCAGAAAAAGCATTAATTGAATGTCTTGGAATCAGTAGACCTGGGTTCAAAATGTGCCCTTCATCAAATCGCCTCACCTCTCTCACAACCAGTGGTCAAGTCCTGTCATTTATACCTTCAAAGCATCTCTTGCATGGGACCTGATCTCTCCTGCTGCTGCTGCTATCACCTGTGCAGGCCCTCATCACCTCACGGCTGGACTGTTGCAATAGCTGCTGGTGGGTCTGCCTGTCTTGTCTCTCCTCCTACTCCACTCAGCTGATCCAAATGATCTTCCTAAAACATTGGTCTGTCCATACGAGCCCGAATCAATAGACTACAGTGGTTCTCTTATAATCTCTAGCATCCAATATAAAATGCTGTTTGGCTTTCAAAGCCCTTCATAACCTGACCCTTCTTCTCTCACACTTCACTTGACTTGTCTTCTGCATGTAAGATGCAGGAGCACTGGTTCTCCTCCTGTCACTCCATTTCCAGATGTGGAGGGTTCTTACCGGCTCTCTCCCAAGCCTGCTCTTCCCTCTGTCCTCACTTAACACAGTGCTAGACACATAGTAAGTACTATATGTTAGCTATCGTTATTATTATTCTAGTTCTCAGCTTTACCATATTTTTTTGCAGATTGCTTTTAAGGGGGGCTTGAGGATTTCTTGAGAAGTCTGTTTAATTAACTGGCTAATTCAGGTTATATTAAAGTCCTTTCAAAGGAGAACAAATGGAAAATTGGTAAATGTGTCACACTACACATGATTCATATCCTGTGGGAGTTTTGAACAAATTCACCCTGATGTGTGATCTAGGTGCAAAACAATTACTAAAGACAAACATTTCTCCTGAAGAAAGTCACATGCCCACTACTTAGTCTTAAGTAGATAGGATAAAAGGACAAAGTTCTAATAAACAAGAAAAGTTAATTAACTTCTGAAGAAAAGAGTCTCAGATTCTTTGGTGGTCTGCCCAAGGTTCTAAGTACTTTGTAAGTCTTCCAGACTACTCACCACATTGGAGACACTGACAGGACACTAGTGCAGTTTCAAAATATAAAAGAACATACCACTTTAGGTTCTGGGTTATATGGTTTCAATTTCAGGGATAGAGTGAGAAAAGCACTTTGCAGATCATAAAACTTTATATAAATGTAAGCGGTTACAAGCAAAAGCACATCAAAAAGTTATAGCAATTCTTTGCTATGATAGGAGAGTTACTGAAGACACTGGGCTTTCCAGTTTGGGGCCCTCCATATCTTTAAGCTGACTGACTCACTGCATGATACCGGGTTAGTCACAAGTCTTTCCAAGCCTTGCTTTCCACCCACAAAATGAAGACACAGGTAACATTTCCTCCAACCTCTAAGTGTTTTTACAGGGTACATTCCTACTTTCTTTCCCAGTACAATCTGACCCTAATTCTGCCATTCTCCTTCTAGCCCACCCCCAACTCATAAGGGCACCCCATTCCAAAACAATCCTTTCTCAATCAATAAGCATTTAGTAAGTGATTACTATGTGCTGAGCACTGTGCTAAGCAGCAAAAATGGGGTAAATGCCCTCAAAGAGCTTACATTCTAATGGTAAAGTCAACATGCTATAATGAACTATGTGCAATGGAAAAGGAAGATAACCATAGAGGTCAAAGGGAGATGGAAAGGCCTTTTGTAGAAAGTGGCATTTAAGCCAAGTCTTGAAGGAAGCTAGGAGGTAAGAGGTGAGCAGGGAGAGCACTCCAGGCATGGGGGACTGCCAGGGAAAAGGGAATGTAGTCATGAAGGAAATAGAGTGTTGAATGTGAGGAACATCTGGCTCTTAAGAGTGTGTGGAGGGGGCAGCTAGGTGGCACAGTGGATAGAGCACCAGCCCTGGATTCAGGAGGACCTGGGTTCAAATCCGGCCTCAGACACTTGACACTTGCTAGCTGTTTGACCCTGGGCAGATCACTTAACCCTCACTGACCCCACCAAAAAAAAAAAAAAAAAAAGTGGATGGGGACTAAAAAAAAGTAAGAAAACTAGAAAGGTAGGAAGGGCCCATGCTGTGAAGGTCTTTAAAATATTTGGAGGTTAATGGTGAACCACTGCAATTTAGTGAGTAAAGAGAGAAAGGGACACAACATGGTCAGACCTGCACTTTAGTAATATCACTTTTTTTTTTTTTAAGGCAATGGGGGTTAAGTGACTTGCCCACGGTCACACAGCTAGTAAGTGTCAAGTGTCTGAGGCCGGATTTGAACTCAGGCACTCCTGAATCCAGGGCCGGTGCTTTAACCACTGCGCCATCTAGCTGCCCCAGTAATATCACTTTGGCAGCTGAACAGAGGAGGGAGAGGCAGAGGCAAGGAAACCGATTAGACAGTTATTACAATAGTCCGGGGGAGAAGTGATGAGAGCCTGAATTAGGGTGGTGGCTGTTTGACTAGACAGATGGGGACTTAAATGAGAGAAATGAAGGCAGAAAGGACAAGAACTGGCAACATTGGATATGTGGGGCATACTGGAGAGGAGTAGAAGATGACAATGAGATTAAAAGCCTGAGTGATTGGGAGAATAGTGGTGGTGGTGGCCTTTACAGTAATAGTAAAGAAAAGAAGAGTAGCAAAGGGGAAGATAATGAGCTTTGTTTGAGAAATGTTGAGTTGGGGACAACTAAAGTACATCCAAAAAGCAACTGGTAATTCAGGTCTGACACTCAGAGATTAGGGAGGGAATCATCTACACAGAGATGATGGACCTGATTCAAAACTGACTACTAGCTGCCCCCTGTTTTAGAAAATTATTAATGTGCAAAGCATCAAAAAGCTGTATCAGCTAATTTGAAACCCAGGGGGAAAAAGATTCACAATAGGAAGAAGATATTTGATTATGTGCCCACAGACCCCTGTTGTCAAGGAAACTTGTTCCTCTGTTATTGGGACTCCATTCCTAGGATGTATAACTAGTCACTGACAAATGGATTCAGAACATATGCATGGGAAAAGTGTGGTGGACACTGTGGGTCAAATAATCAACACTAAAACACACTGAGATTAAGGCTGGTCTTGTAAAGGAGATCTATAAACCTCCCCTTCTCAACACTCCTTCTGCCCAGGTCCCTTTTCCCCCAGTGTCACCAAGCTGTTCCTATAACAAACCTTCAATTTAGGGGTTATAGACATAGTGCATGATGATCCTTACCTCTGATGACAGAGTTGAGAAATGAGGCACAAACAGGAAAAATTAAATAAAGCCTGAATGAACATGGCTAATATTTATTTCTCAACTCCTTTGAAGAGATGTAACAAAGGCATAGGAGAAGAGATTATTATGCAGTGATGTGGTCAGGCTACACTGAAGTGGTGACACCAGTCTTAAGAAAGCAAGCAGTTGGGGCAGCTAGGTGGCACAGTGGATAGAGCACCACCCTGGATTCAGGAGGACCTAAGTTCAAATCCAGCTTCAGATCCTTGACACTTACTAATTGTGTGACCCTGGGCAAGTCATTTAACCCCAACTGCCTCACCAAAAAAAGAAATAAAAAAAGCAAGCAGTGACTCCTATATCTTTGCTGGTGTGCTCGCTTGCGCTCTCTCTCTCTCTCTCTCTCTCTCTCTCTCTCTCTCTCTCTCTCTCCCATGCAAGAAGCAAAGAGTCCCAATAAAAGTAGAGCGAAGAATGCCTGTCAGAGGAAGAGACTGTGGCCTCCTCCCCCAAACATATTAAATGATGCATTTTCAATTTTTCACTGTTAATAAAATGAAACTACAAGTAGGAAGAACAAAGTGCACATTCCTAGTATGAGCTAAGGATAGGAATAGGGACTCTGCAGTGTGAGAAAATAATGGGATTTGGCAGATGCCCAGGGCCCCACCTGAAGATTGATTTGGAATTGATTGAATTGGGTGAGACTGACTGAGAACCTACTTAAGGTTGGTTAAATCAAGACCACACCTGGCTGGCCCTAAGTAGGGTGTTGTTCTCAGAGGCTGTGGACTAAGACATCAACTGGAGACTACCCTCAACCAATCAGTTTGAAGGACCTTCCCTTCTGGGGGAGGGGGACAGGAAGTAGGAGGTGAGGCTGGCTCCCTGGGTCTGTTCTTTTCATTCTGGGACTTCGGGTTGGTGGCAGAGAGAGAGAAGAAAAGAGATAGGCTTTTCTTGCTTTACTTTCTGTACTCCATGTGTTCTCTTTACTCTTTAATAAATGCTTAATGCCAAAAACTGGTGCTGACATTTCTAGCTTATAAGTAAACCTTAGCTAGTTCTCCCCCCCCACACTGGGGGTAGAAACAAGGTAACCAGACATTAGATTTTAAATGCCACAGTAGGAAGAGTAAACTGAAACCAAAACTAAAACCCAACATTGTCCAGCTCTGGATTAGATTATCCTAAGGGATTTTTTAGTTCTAAAATTTTAAGAATTGGGGCAGCTAGGCAGCACAGTGGATAAAGCATCGGCCCTGGATTCAGGAGGATCTGAGTTCAAATCCAGCCTCAGGCACCTGACACTAGCTGTGCGACCTTGGGCAAGTCACTTAACACTCCTCCACTCCTCCCCCTCCCCTCCAATTTATTAGTTTAGCCTAGCTCTCCATTTTGTGAGTAGTAAAAGATAAGACTGTAGAAGGTTTGGCCTTTGAGACTGTAAGGCCTAAAAAGTTTTGGCTTTATTTTCTTTACAAATGAGAGTAACCGACCAGTTTCTGAATGAGGAAAGGACATGATGAGAAGGATGTTTTCAGGATTAGCTAATGTGCTACCATTTTATCATGGATCTTATAGAAACACTACGTAATCCAGAACCTGGCCAGGAGTTATTTCTAGGTAGTAGAGGAACTGCTCAAATCATACTACTGTCTACCTTGCACTAGAAAGGGTATTGAATGAACAAAACAGTCTTAGTAAGAGTACAATACAGAAAAACTGAAGTAAGATAACAAAAATTTCAATTCATTGACGTCTCCACAAGCAATCTTCCCAGGTTTAATACATAATATTAAGCTCTGAGGTAAGGACATTTACAAGATTTAATTACACAACATAATACTGATGTCGTTTAAAGGGGACCAGGACAATTTACAGTTAACTACCAGAATAGTGTATGTATATCAAGGCCACAGGGGAAACAACTCTAGCCAATTTTAAACTACCCTAGGCAACAATGTTTAACATTCTTACTATCCATACAAACGAGCTCTCATGAAAATAGGTCTCTAACATGAATTGAGGTCTTTTCCCTCTTGTATTTATATTTTGGTCCTGATAAATTACAAGGTCTTACATAAAAATATTGGGTACTAATGTATCAGATGCCTGGGAGAGGCAGTGGGAACAATTCTAACCACAAGTCAGGAGACCTGGTTTCTATGCACTGCTTGACTTGTCCTGTGACCTTGAGTAAGCCACAACTGCCTATTCACTCAGCAAATGGAGCTTCAACCAATTATTTTCCCTTCTGTCTTAGACAGAGAAAATGAAATAATCTTCCCAGAAAACATAAGGCACATAAACTACCATTACTACTAAATACTTTTTAACCTACTTACTAAACTCAAATATTTAGAAATGAAGACACCTTAAACATCATACAGACCAATCTCCCTTATTCTACAAGATGAAGAAATGAAGGCACAGAAAAGTAAAGTATCTTGGTCAAGGGCATATAAGTATTAAGCAGCAGAGCCAGGATTAGAAGCAAGGTCCTCTAATGTTAAACTCAGCACTCTTTCTACTATACTACACTCATCTTCCACTAACTTTTTCACTTAGGCTTCACTAGGGCTAGTCTCTGGAAAACCAATATCAATTCAGTTTTTTAGGGCTAAATTTTCAATTTCCAAATTAAATGACTAAAGCTTTGACTGTTGAGATAATTTCTGAAGTAATCTTAAATTTCAAATTTCTAACTGAATACTGAAAATAATAATTTAAATTCCATTCCCCTGTGACCTGTCATGACAAAATCAACTATTGATCAAAGAAGGAAATTATTCTCTATTTCATAACTGTCTAGTATTATTAGAAAGTACTTCTATAGGTCACCTAGTTCAACCATTTCATTTTACACATGAGGAAAGTTCTGAGGCCCAGTGTGGATAAGTAACTTTTTCAAGGTCACTCAAATAGTTAAGTAACAGATAATTGTCTTTAAACTGAGGTCTTTTGACTCCAAATGGTACTTTAGCAGTTTTTATGTATGACAAACTTAGACAATGAGTTTCTGACCTTACCAATCAATGAATCAACAAGCATCTATCACGTATGGAAACATACATCCTGATATCCAACTACTACATTCATTTTGTGGCATGGCTTGACCATTAACAAATGGTTCCTAAACCATGAAAAAGGGAAAAATAAACTCCATCATTTCTGTTCTCTGAGTCATTATTAAAATGATTAGTAACTGGGGGTAAATAGACAGAAGAATAGAAACACATCTTTCCCAATTTGATTCTGCTAACCAGCTTCGGGAGTAGAGTGGAGGGACCCAGGGCACAATCCTGGGAAAAGCTGTCCAGCTCAAACTCTCTATGGTCCTCTTTGCCTTTCCCAGGCCAAGCAAGTCAAGGGTATCAGCTGGTGTTGATCATTATCACCATCAATAAGCATTTAATCAGTACCTATTACATGTCATGCTAGGCTAGGCTAAGGTCTACATAATCTTCACTTTAAAACAAACACCAATCACATCTACTCCATGAGAACACAGGAAGCAGGGCAGCTAGGTGGCGCAGTGGATAGAGAAACGGCCCTGGAGTCAGGAGGACCTGAGTTCAAATTCTGCCTCAGATACTTAACACTTACTGACTGTGTGACCCTGGGCAAGTCACAACCCCAATTGCCCAACAAAAAAAAAAAAAGAAAAAAGAAAAAAAAAGTTAAAAAAAAAAAGAGAGAACACAGGAAGCAATGGTAAATCCAGGTAAATTTCTGGGCATTCAATAGAAAAGGCAGTATGACAGAGAGGAAGAACTAGTGGCCATAACCCAAGGAATTCACCCACTTGGGAAGTAAAAAAAAGTCAAAGTTACTGTGTATTTACATAACACCTTCAACTGAAGATTTCAACACACTTTACAAACGTTAATTAAGACTCACAAGTAAGGTAGAAATTATGCCTATTTTATAGTAGAAGAAAAACATGAAGTGAATGTTGACAGAAGTCTGAAACAGACCCCAATTCGATGAGCCTCAGCTATATCACAACTTGACAAAACATCCTATAATGAAGTAGGGGTTTCAATGACAAGCGCTGACTTTTCTAAGTCAGAATTCCTTCTCCCTACTGCCATTATCAAAGTGGGAACTAGAAGAGACCTTATCCAATGCTTTTATTTCAGAGATGAGGAAAATGTAGATATGAAGTAATTTAGAAAATCTTAAGGATGGAGTGGTAGTCACACTTCAAAAGCTTGGTTTATAGTTATAATTTCTTTGATCAGCAAAGTGGAGGGAAACCTTCCTGCATGTTGAGTGGGCTGCCTTTAGGGAACTTCTGAGAGGACAGTCATGGAAGACTGCAATCTGAAACATCCAGATGAATGAGATCACAGATCCACCTAAGTATATTTTTTCACAAACTATGGATGAGCACTAAATGACCCTGAATGCATCTTTTATCACCAAAATCAAACAGTAAATATTGAAGTCAATTTAGGAGAGCTGAGTTCCAATCTTGACTAATATTTAGCTTGCCTGAGCTTTTCTACTTGTACTACTCACTTTACAGAGTTGTAAGGTAAATGCAAGGGAAATGTGAGTTATCATTTCTATTACTGAGGTCTGTCAGTTTTTATTGAAGAGGGTAAGGGGAAGAAAAAAATTACTATCTGAATCGAATACAAAAAGAAGTCCTGTGGAGAGGTGAACCTGATAGTGACACACTCCCACTTCCTTGTTAGAAATGAACAGGATTTAAAAAAAAAGAAAGAAACGAATAGGATAAAACTTCTAAGGGAAAACGTGCAGTCTACCAATACTAATTTATATGCTTTTGCTTTGTGTTAAAAAGTTCAAATACCAAAAAGTTTAACTTCCCTCCCTCCCCCCCCTCAAGGTCTCAAAGTCAGTAAAAAAATAAATGCCAACTAAAGGAAGAGACTATATACTCAAGACTACAAAGTCTGGTCCTTATCAAGAGAAAGCAGGTATCATCTACCACAGATAAAGTGAGTACCTTTGGCCACAATATCTCCAAGAACTTTAGAAACTCCATCTTATGCTGCTTAAATAACACACCATCTCAAAACAAGTCAGAAAAAAGAACTGAGCTCTTTTGACACCTTAGTAATAATGTCCCTGTTGTTCCTAATGACATTTTTTTCTGTGAAATTTGGTGTGAAACAAATTACAATTAGTCTCCTCCTCTGAAAGACTTGACAAGCAGTATATTACAAGCACTTACTAAAGAATTACATTTCTATCACAAGAACATTTTCCCCCTTCCCCCTCAACAAAGTAATTCACATTTCTACAGCTCTTTCCTCAACAACCCTAGGAGGTTGTGCAAATGTTATGAAGCAATAGAAGCTTTGAAAGGTGAACTGACTTGCACAGCTAGTCTAAGAAGGATTTGAACTCAGGTCTCCTAGCTACAAATTCAGGACTCTTTTTCCTTTAAGTCTTTAAGTCTTGTAGCCTCAATCACAACGAGGTAATTATTTTGTTCAAAGCCACATTACAAGGTTCAAGGCATATCCCAAGACCCAATCCTGTAGTCTAACCACTTAAAACAAGAGGTCCTTTCTAGAGATACACTGAGAGTACACCAGGATTGCCCAGATCAGATGAGAAAAAGTGTCCACAGAACCTAATCTCCAAGAGAGAGAACACCCTTCTTCTTAGATTGTAGAAAATTCAACACACCATGGGAACAAAATATTTGTCTGTTATCAGGAGCACAACTCTCAAAGGCAACTAACTTAGGCGCTCATTTCTCCTTTATGCAGCAGTTTAGCATCCTCATTTCAACTTTACTTAAGTGACCCTCTCCCTTTACAAAACAAAGTCTCTGCAGACCTCAGGTCTCCTTGCCTCTACCAGAACAGCCAGAATCAGTGTGTTACCCACAAACAAGCTGCCAGTTATGGGCCTAGTGGAACCTCCCTGGACTCACTGCTGCTGTTCTCCCCACTACTGATGATGTAACCACCTACCCCCCTCCCCTTCTGCAATGATGCTTGCACCATCCAATATTCTCGGGGCAAGCCTCCCCTTCCTCAAACGTCTTTGTATCATATCATTTTTTCAGGCCCTGGCATCGTGCCCCAAACAATCTCATTGCCCCCAAGACAGAACAGCCCCTGCTCACCTCCTCACTGAGATAATCTCCCTTTTTTGTCTAGGGCTGTCTCCCTTTTTCCTCTCTCAATGGTTTTGTCCAAACCCTGTATCTGTAGGACAGAAAGCGGCAGCCCCGAATCTACTCTACCGTCCAAAAAAAAAGGGGAGGGGGGGATTTCCCCTCCCCACTGAGTAGATGTCCCTTCCGGTGGTTTTGGTCTCATCCCACCTTTCCAAGCCAGAAAACAAACACACACACACAAGCAATAGAGAGAAAGAGCTCAGCCTTTCTCGCCACTAATGGGATTTCCCCACCCGCTATCACCCGGGGGCTGTGTGACGAGGAGGCGAGCCCCCGGCCCCGCCTTCAGCTAAAAGGGAAGCCCGCATTAGCCTCCGCGGGGCAGCGGCCGAGACCACGAGAGGGACAGCAGGGGCCCCCGCCCACCTGGCTCTCAGCTAAAGGGAAGCCCGCATTAGCCCCGCGGGGTCCCCGCTCTGCGCACGCCCCCCGCCCCCGGCGGCGCGGCTCACCCGCAGTCCGGCGCCGGGCACCAGCGGCAGTCCGGGTCCGAGGCCAGGTAGCGGCGCAGCATGAACTCCTCATACTTGTGCATGAGCGGCGGGTCAGCGAGCAGCAGGCGGATGTCGTGCGGGTTGAGGCGCTCGCTGCACTCGGGGCAGCTGACGGGCACGCGGCTCTCGCTGATCTCCAGCCGCAGGTAGTGGCGGAGGCAGTCTCGGCACGACCGGTGCGGGCAGCTCAGCAGGCGCGGGGCGCGCTCGGGCGGGAGGCGCACCAGACACAGCGGGCACTCCACCTCGTCGCCGCCGGGCTCGGGGCCCTCCTCGCCCGCTGCCGACGCCGCCGCCGCCGCCGCCGCCACCGCCACGGCCTCGGCCTCTGGGGCGGGCTCGGCGGGAGGCACCTCAGGCGGGGCCGGCGGCGGAGGTGGCGGCGGAGGCGGCGCTGGGGGCTCGACCGGGGCCGGGGCCAGGGCCGGCGGTGGGGGTTTGGCGCGAGCCCGGCGGCCTCGGCCCGCGGGGAGGAGGACGAGGTTGGAGAGGAAGCGGTGCCGCCGCCCGCCGCCGCCTCGACACTTGGGGTCCGGCGCGGCCGCAGGCAGGGACGTGGAGCGCGGGGACTCGGAGTCCTTCTCGGAGCCCATGGCGCCGCAGCTTCGGCCAAGGCGAAGAGCCGACCCCTCCCCTCAGCCCCGACCGCCTCCCTTCAGCCTCGGCTCGGCTTGGCTCGGCCGCCGCCACCGCCGCCGCCGCTACGTCCCCGTCCGTGTTTACGTCCGCTTCCTCCGCCTCCGGCAGCCAGAATCTGACGGGCCAGGAGAGAAACGTTTATATAGCCTCGGCCGCGCGCTGCGCCTACTGCGCAGGCGCCCGCCACGGGACACCTCACAAACCGCACCCCCGGACTGGCGGGGAGGGGGGTGAGCGTGTTGCTTGGAGGGGAGGGAAGAGGAGAGGAGAGGAGAGGACGGGAGGGGCTGGAGTGAAGCTGAGTTGAGTGGAGCCGGGAAGGGAAGAGAAGGGAGGGGAAGGGAAAGGGAAGGGCTTTCTGCTCCTCTTCAGCCTCCCCCTTCCCCAAGCACCCCAATATGGGTCACGTGTTTCGAAGCAGCCATCTTGAGAGGGAAATGATGAGATCCTATGGAGAGGGGAATGGCGGGGCAGGGTTTGGGGTCGGGGAGGAGTAGCCCTAACTTGACCCCATTTGTGGTAGTCCCTGTTCCTGAGATAGGGGGAATGGATTGGGGGAGGAAAAGAAGACTTCAGAAATCATGTCAGTCCAACTCCCTCATCTCATTGATAGGGAAACTGAGGCTCAGAGGGTGAACGTGACTTTCACACAGGGAAGTCACACAAAGAAGAATGTATGACAGAGGTTCATCTGTGTTCTCCATCCCACTTTTTCTTTACGTTTTCAGCCTTTGAATCTAATCAATATTATTAGTGATAATCACCAAAAGAATAAATGATAACAAATAATAAAGGATGAGTCAGGATGACCTGAGTACTCAAATTTGCTTCTTACAGGCAAATCAATTAACCTTCAATTCTCCTAAAATTATAAATCGAAGTTCTTCATCTACTTTGGTAAAAACAAAACAAAACAAAACATCCCAACTGGAAATTTTTTGCCTGCCAATCAAAAAATTTATTAAATGCTTTTGAAACACATGAAGATGAAGTACTCGTTCTTTGGCCATGGGAAGCCATGAATGAATTAACACCTTAAATCGGCAGCTGTTTTCATAATAACTCACAATTATATAATTTTAAAGTTTTTACTGTATCTTCCTCGTTATTGTCATTTGTCCTTTGTTCTTGAAGAGGACCATGACATGGGGAGGTGTTTTCCTGACTTGCAGTGAGTGAATTGGATTTAAGTGAGGGAGGTCTGTGAAGAGTCACCAGCCTCACTCTCTTCTCCAGAGCCATGTGGGTCCAGTGGCAAGATGGCACCTATGTTTGAGGCAATCAGGGTGAAGTAGTTTGCCCCAGGGTCACATGGCTGGTAAGTGTCAAGTGTCTGAGACCAAATTTGAGCTCCAGTCCTCCTAACTCCAGGATCAGTGTGCTCTATCCTTTGTGCCACCTAGTTGCCCAATTGTCCTCAAAACAATCCTAAAAGAGAGATATGACTATCGTTCCCATTTTACAGATAAACCTGAAACTCAGGTTTTCATCATGAAAAGTGACTCATCTTGAGGTCATGCAAAGAGTGAGGGAAACGGATAGAATTGGAACCTAACTCAGCCTTTCTTACCCTCAGCTCTCTGAGGTAGGCCAGAGAGCACTAGCTATGGACAAGGAAACAGGACTGAGGAAATTACTAAACTTGGCTATGATGACAAAATATATGCTTTCCACTGTGTCACACAGCCTCCAAATAGATGGGATTTTGATTTTGTTCTAGATCAGTGACTTCATCCACGTAAAGACCACCCTGTGTTGGGGGCAGCTAGGTGGTGCAGTGGATAAAGCCCTGGCCCTGGATTCAGGAGGACCTGAGTTCAAATCCAGCCTCAGACACTTGACACTAGCTGTGTGACCCTGGGCAAATCACTTAACCCCCATTGCCCCACCAAAAAAAAAAAAAAGGCAAAAAAAAAAAAGACCACCCTGTGTGGAAAATCTCCCAGGACAGAACTGCTACTTCTCTGTTACTTATAGTCTTACAGAGCTAGCTGGGCCACTGGGCCCATGGCCACATAGTAAGTCAAAGCCAAGACCTGAATTCAGGTCTTCCTGACTCCTGATTCTAAGGATGGTTCTCTACCCACAATTGCCAGGATATTTTAAAATTTAAGAATGACCAGATGGTGAGGTGACAGAGACTGGACCATACCAGGATAGGGTTGAACAAAATTGTGCTTAGGGTAGTGCCTGGAACACTGTCAGTGCTTAATTCATGCTGCTTGACTTGACTTGACTTAGAGATGTTCAAGAGAAGAGAAGGCCTAGAGAGAGTACATGATGACTGTCTTCAAGTATTTGAGGGTCTCTTGTGTGGGAAGAAAAGATCAGACTTGTTTTGCTTGGCCTTGGCAGGCAGAATTAAAAGCAGTGAATTCGTATAGTGGAAAGAATCTCAGAGGATCTGGTTTCTAATCCTGACTCTTATTGTATGACAATGAGTCTCTCCATCTCTCTGGGCCTCAGTGTTCTCATCTGTAAAGTGAAATGATTGAACTAGATGACCTCTAAAGTCTTTTCTAACTCTATATATGGGGTCCTGTGATCCTGAGACAGAAGGGTTGATTTCAGCTCTGTATAAGGAAACTTATCACCCAACTCTTACCTGTGGCTCCAAGAAGCAGCAGCATGTGCAACAGCCACACTTTGGTAAAACCATCCTGGCAGACAAGATAACCAACCTGCCTCAAACCTGTTAGTGAGTTAGGGTGAAATCTTCCTTAAGCATGTGAAGACTTCCCCTAGCAGAATGGTTGGTTGAGAACATTTTGTTCCAATGGCCTCGAAGGCAGCTGAAACAAGGCATCGTGGAGTCCTTAGAGCTTGGTCAGACATCGAAGATGCCAATCATCTTCTGTATTCCAGCCATTACCAATTGTCTTGACTTCTGTCTTACTGATGGACTTGGTTGATTCTGGAACAGAGAGTGAAACTGATGACTTTGTGCAACTTTGCCTCACTTAAATCCAGTTCTCCTACAAGTCAAGACATCACCCTATGATGTCACTGGGCCTCTTTGAAAACGAAGGATGAACAGGTCTTTGAGCAAAACCTAAATGACCACTTGCTGGGGATTTTGTAGAAGGCGTTCTTGAGGGGTTGGTAGTGGTTGGTAGATGTCCTGTAAGGTCGTTTCCTGCTTTAAGAATCTGTGGTTCGGGGCAGCTGGTGGCACAGTGGATAAAGCACCAGCCCTGGATTCAGGGGGACCTAAGTTCAAATCCAGCCTCAGACACTTGATACTTACTAGCTGTGTGACTCTGGGCAAGTCACTTAACCCCAGTTGCCACACACACACACACACACACACACACACACACACACACACACACAAAGAATCTGTGGTGCTTGGGGGCAGCTAGGTGTCTCAGTAGATAAAGCACTGGCCCTTGATTCAGGAGGACCTGAATTCAAATCCAGCCTCAGACACTTGACACTTATTAGCTGTGTGACCCTAGGCAAGTCACTTAACTCTCATTGCCCTGGAAAAAAAAAAGAACCTGTGGTTCTGTGAAATTCAAATTTAGTTAGCATTTATGAAGCAAACTACCATGTGCAAGTCAGTCAGACAATCACCATTTATTAAGTTCCTGCTATGTGCCAGGGGATAAGCACTGGGGATACAAAACAGAAACAAAAGATAGCCCCTGCTCTCAAGGAGCTCACAATCAAATGGGGGAGATAAACAAACAAACACAAACAAGCTATTTACAGGCTAAGTAGGAAAAATGTAACAAGAGGAAGGCACAAGCATTAATAGCCATTGGGAAAGGCTTCCTGTAAAAGATGGAATTTTAGTGGGGATTTAAAGAAATGGTAGGCAGAGTTGAAGAGGGTGAACATCCCAAGCAGGGGAGAGAGCCAGAGAAAAGGCCTAGAACCAGGATGTCGTGTCTTGTTTATGGAACATTGAGAAGGCCAGTGTCAATAGGTCAAAGAGTGCATGGAGAGGAGTAAGAAGACTGTAGGGGCTAGCTTCTGAAAGTTTTTGAACACCAGAGGATTTTTATATTGATCCTGAAGGCCATAGGGAGCTAATGGAATTTATTGAGTGTGTGTGGGCGGGGGGAGAGCTGGTAACATGGTCAGACCTATGCTTTAGGAAAATCACAATGTTGTTATTGCTGTTGCTGTCATCTTTGTCTCTGGTACCTGAGAAATGTAACAAGACCTGGAGGATAACCTCTGGCATGTGTCTGTAGATACTCCAGAGGACCTATGCAAAAAACATGGACAAAAATCATACAGGATTAGAAAGCATGGTTGAGTTGCAATCCGCCCCAAAGGAGAGGTTATGCCCATTGTTGAGACTGGCTATCCATTGATGTGTTGAAGCAATGAAGATACCTAAGTTGCTTTTCCATGCTAATGTTCCATGTGGCACCTTAATACCACTCAGCTCTGGCTTGGGAACTTCTAAGATCATTTAAATACAGTTTGTACCTTATATTCGTACAGACAAGAAACAACATACATTACAAAAGTAAATCATTTAATCAGGACTCAAAAAGTTAAAAGGTAATGGGGGGGACGGGACTGGGCAACAAGGATCTTTGGAGCACACATAATATGCCCTGCCTGGCACCAACCCACATTGAGACTTGATGGGCCTGTTTCTGGGCACATGTAATGTAGGGGCTCTTTCCCTTACTGCAGATGATATTCTCTAATTGTTTCCTGCCAGCAAACTGCTTGGCGATGAAAAGTCTTTCAATTGACTCCTGGGCTGAGAATACACATACAAAAGATTCAAGTGGACAAACTCTTTCTCTCTTTCCTGGAAGCTTTGGAGGAGGAGAATGAACTGTTGTGAGTCTTCAGGTTTGGATGGGATATCAACTCCTCTCTCCTACATGGCTGCCATGTGTCCATGAATGAACGATCTATCTGGGATTTTGGGGGGTTTTTTTGGTTTCTGTGTTTAGTCTTTTCTGATCTAAGATGAATGAATATTAGAGATGAAATGCAACAGGTTAGGACCTTAGGAGCTTTGAAAGGTCAGTCTTCTCAGCATCCAGAGTCAGTAACAGCAGTAGCCAAATTTGGTGAGGCATCAGCCCTGAGGAGCAACCAGCTTGACTCGGCACAGCATTGAATTGACCAGACAACCAAGATACTGTATGTGTGGCAAGGGATTGACTCATCCATTGGCTATGCCACACCCAAAAGTGAACGTAGTAGATGCTTCTGACTAGAAGCCATGGAAGAAAAGGACTCCCAGGACCAGGAAACAGGTAGAAGGGAATGTTTTTTAGTAACCACTTTCTATCCCCAGAGACAGAGTCCATGTGTAGAGAGGGTAGAATAAACTCTCCCCTCTCCTTTTGGGGAGTTTTGTACTTCTCTACTTTTTCAGTAACTATCCCTTTGTAAAAGCTAATTGGGGGGGCAGCTTGGTGGCACAGTGGATAGAGCACCAGCCCTGGATTCAGGAGTACCTGAGTTCAAATCCAGCCTCAGACACTTGACACTTACTAGCTGTGTGACCCTGGGCAAGTCACTTAACCCCCATTGCCCCGAAAAAACAAACAAACAAAAAAGCTAATTGGTATTAATTAGTTGATATTCAGGAGATATTAACTGGTTAAATGATATTAGGAGGAACATACTCTTTAGGGGCTCATGAGCAAGAGGAAAAGTGAAAATCCTAGATCCCTCAGGGTTACTGTTAGAATTCCGAGGCAGTACCCATCTGCTCTCTGAGGATCTGACCTGTAGGTGTTAGTGGGGAGTTGGAATAGTGAGCTCAGAGCCTGCACATCAAAAAGAATGGGGTGGGGACAGCTAGGTGGCTCAGTGGATAAAGCACCAGCCCTGGATTCAGGAGGACTTGAGTTCAAATCCTTGACATTTAACTAGCTGTGTGATCCTGGGTAAGTCACTTAACCCTCATTGTCCCATAAAAAAAAATAGGCACAACAATCTCAGCACCTGCACTTCAGGGATTAGAGTTTTTATCCCCAGTGATTCATAGGGAAAACAATCTGAGTCAAATTCTGGTATGGGAAGAGTATGACAAATGTCCTAGTGTGGCTGGACAGAAGGTTGGAAGATCCTTTTATGTCCTCAGAGCATCTGTCAGTTTCTACCAGCTGAGTCACAGCAGGAAGTCTCCTCTCTCCCTCTCTCTCTCAGTTCTCCTCTACCTTCTAGTCAGAAGCTAGCCAGAAGATTCCTAGTATTGTCCCCTTTCCTGCACTGGGTGTGGCCTTGACCATCATCATGTTGTTTCCCTTTTCCAGAGTCTCTATCTGCCTTTGTATTCAATCACCCTTTGCAACAGACACACAATCCCATGGGAATTTAAGTCCTGGAAATTTAATCAGGCCTGTTCTTGTGGCTAAGAGCCTCATGGGAAATGAAGTAAGTCCCTTTTCCCTCTGCAATGTACTCATTACCTATGATTCTATGGAAACTTTTCCTGATCATTCTTCACTTTGTGCTGTGGTCCTGAATCAATCTCTCTCTCTCTCTCTCTCTTTTTTCCTCCTTCCAATATCTAGTAGCAAAAGCATGCTGCAGAATAAAACACCACTGCAGAGCTGAGATCCACACACTTGAGAAAACCAGCCTTGCTGTGGATGGTAGTGATTCTTGGCATGAGTCCAACGCACGAATCCCAGGACATGCTGGAAAAAATTCATGCCTGCCTGCCACTCAGGGAACTGAGCGACACCCCTGCATGCTGACAGACATAACTGTCATAATCTCGTCTTGCTTGTAAAACTAAACAAATGGAATGCTTCCTGGCTAGGCACTCTAAAATGAGTCTGCTTTGTTTTAGATCAAAGCTGACAGTGCCAAAGTGCACTCAGGTGACATGGAACAAGGTATGTTAGAACTGGAAGAGATCCGCAAACATAGCTTGTCAGAGCTGGGAAGGACCTTAGAACCTGGGATGTCAGCGGGAGGAGGACCTTAGAAATCATCTGGTCTAACCTCCTTTCTTACTTGACATATGAGGAAACCGAGGCTTTAAGCTTGAGGTAGCCTCCAGAGAGAGGTGAATGCAGGGGGCGGGGGGGGGGGGGAGGGAGAGGGGGGATGGAAGACTGCAGAGTGAGGACATCCTCAGGCATTGCTGTGTAAATGAACTCTCTCCGAGCTGGGAAGGGCTCCTCAAATCGGTGAAGCAGGAGCTGTTTGGCTGCGGCAATCAGCCCATCTGTTACCCGGGGGCAGTCCCGCATCCCTGCATCGTGTAGTTAACATTCCCTCTGAGGATAGAGAGGGAGGCGGGCCTCTCTGTCTGGGGGTGTATCATGGAAACTCAACCGCCATCCACGTCTTTCCAGGAAAACCAAGGGCATCCCCACAATCCCTCCTCTGCAGCCCCCTCCCCACGCCCTGCCTAGTGCGCAGTCGCAGAAACCCCAACGCCCACATCGGAAAAGCCAGTGCTGGCCCGGGCTTCGCGAGTCGGGATTCCAGGGACCTACGCCTGGGACTGCAGCAAGGAGCCAGAGCGGGAGGGGGATGGGGAACGTTTTTCTGGTAGAGTCATTTCCCGACAACCCTCTCTCGGTTTGGGGAATCCACCTAAAGAACGCTTCCTTTTCCAGTGAAATAGTGACTAGAAATGGCATTAGTCTTTTCCTTGGGGTTCAACGTTGCTTGGGGACGGGAGAAATGAGGAAGGGGATTGTGGGCGAGGCGGATTGGGGAACAAACGCATTCTGCCCACGGGCAGAATTTCGAAGGGGCTCCTGCCCCTGCTTTTCCCCTCCTATCCCGGAACGTGCAACAGAATATTAGTCATGAAGCGCATTAGAATATAGAGTGTCAGAGAGCCAGAGGGCATCTTAGAAACCGAATAGTCCAGGGGGGCTTTAACCTGGCATCCATCCTCAAGGGACGGTGATAGGCTTCAGGGCATCCGTGAATTTGAATGGGAGGAAAATTACCTCTTTATTTCAATATAATCGGGTTTCTTTATCATTTATGTGTTTTATTTCTGCATTTAAAAACACCATTCTGAGAAGGTGTCCAGAAGCTTCACCTAAAATGCCAACCGGGTCCATGACCTAATAGTTCAATTCCATCCACATTTTACAGAGGAACAAACAGACCCCAGGAGGCTGAGTGACTTGGCTCAGATCCTATAGTGAATGACTTAGTGGAAGAGCCAAATTGCACCACCACACCCCCAGGGCTTTCCACCTGAGGAAGAAAATGCTCAAAAGTCAGGTGACCCTACTGGTGGTAAGACAAATGCCTGAAAGAGGGGGTGCAGAACTACACCCAGGCCTACCTCTCCCTCACAAAAGAGTTTTAGCCAGAAGGGAATCCACGAGACCTCAATTTGCCTTCCCCCTTTAAAGAAATGACTCGTGTGTGAGTATTAATCCAGACTTCCTGGCTAGGTCACTGATGCCACATCCTCTTTCTTGCAACCATGGACCGATTGACTTGCAGAAGTTAATTAACATGTATTAATTGCCTGCTATTTGCCTATGCTGTGATACAAAAAAAGGGATAAGATGATCCCTGACCTCAAGAAGCTCTCTGTCTAATAAGGCATGTTGTTCTCTGTTACCATGGGAACAGAAATTCAGGTCAAGGGACCTTTGGGTTTGAAGCCAGAGGGAGGTAGAGATCATCTAAGGTCTTAATTTTGTAGAGAAGGAAACTGGGGTTCCAAGAAGAGATGTGACATATGTATCAAACTTAGTATCAGAGCAAGGTATTAAGTTAGTATCAAAAGCCAGTATTTAGGGGCAGCTAGGTGGCACAGTGGATAGAGCACCAGCCCTGGAGTCAGGAGTACCTGAGTTCAAATCCGGCCTCAGACACTTAACACTTACTAGCTGTGTGACCCTGGGCAAGTCACTTAACCCCAATTGCCTCACTAAAAATAAATAAATCAATAAAATAAACAAAAGCCAGTATTTGAATCCAGGTGCTGTGACTATGAATCCTTTCCCAAGAAGACTGCTCCTTGGACTATCCAAGCATTTCATCTTAATTCAACAAGCATTTATTAAGGGACTTTTAAAGGGATTTGTTAGGGTGCAAGGTACTAGATTAATCAATCAGGATACAAAGAAAAAAGCAATGGTGTCTGCACTGAAGGAATTTTTATTTTACTGGGGGAGGGATACATCATGAACACAGATAAGCATGTATAATGTATATTATATAATAAACATAAAATATATAAACATAACCACACATATATTATCATAAGAGGTATATTAGAGGCATCTAGGTGGCTCAGTCGATAGAATGCTGGACCTTCGGTCAGGAAGTTCAAAGTTCAAAACTGCTCTCAGACCCTCACCAGCTGTGTGTCCCTCTACAAGTCATTTAACCTCTTTCTACCTCAGTTTCCTCATCTGTAAAATGGATAGAAAAATACCTCTCTCCCAGGGTTCTGAGGCTTAAAGAATGTGTGATAACTATAACATTTGATTTAAAAATTTCAGATAATATTTGTAAAGCACTTTGCAAACCCTACAGCAATGTAGAAGTCACAGCTATTATTATTATTGTTGTTGTAAGCAAAGTCAATTTAAATTAATTTACATGTGGAGGAAGAGGAGCAGTAGCAGTGGTGGGGAGTTAGAGGGGAAACATGAATAGCTTCATGTAGTCCCTGAGCTGAGCCTTGCAGAAAGGTAGAGGATTACAAGAGGTGGAAATGAGGAGGCAACCACTTTGAGACAGCTCTGATTATTGGAAGAGAATTCCCAGTATGGGACACAGCCTGGGCAAAACCATGGAGGTGGGAAACAGAACTTCATGTATAGGAGGGCCAGGAAGCAGGTCAGTTTGGTTGAAAATAGGATGTATGAGGATATTATTAAGTAAACCTGGAAAGGTAGTCTGGAGACAGAGGTGAAGTAGCAATGCTTCAGTGGGCCCCCTACCAGAGTCACAGCGGGGAAAGCACCAGATTCAAACAACCTGAGTTTTGATCTTGATTCATTCAATCGAGAGTTGTGTTTATAAACTCAGCTCCTAATCATAGATTTTGAGCTAGAAAGTACCTTGGTGGTCCTCTACGTTACCCCCATCATTTTACAGATGAGGAACCTGAAGATGGAGGAATTTATATGAGCTGCCTAAGATCATAGAATTAGTAAAGCACAGGTCTGGCTATGTCATTCAATAAACTCCAATGGCTCCCTATTACCTCCAGGATCAATATAAAATCCCCTGTTTGGCATTCAAAGCCCTTCATAACTTTCCCTCCTCCTACTTTCCCAGGAATCTTTAACTTTATCACCCCCATGTGCTCTGGGGCCCATTAACTCTGACCTCCTTACTGCTCCATGAGCAGGGCACTCTATCTCCAGATTCCATGCATTTTCTTTTCTTTTTTCTTTCTTTTTTTTTTTTGTGGGGCAATTGGGGTTAATTGACTTGACCAGGGTCATACAGCTAGTAAGTGTTAAGTGTCTGAGGCTGAATTTGAACTCAGGTCCTCCTGACTCCAGGGCCAGTGCTCTATCCACTGCGTCACCTAGCTGCCCCCATGCATTTTCACTGGCTGTCCCCAAGGCCTGCAGTGCTCTTCCTCCTCATCTCTATCTACTGACTTCCTTCAAGTCTCATCTGCAAGATTTTCCTGATCCCCCTCAATGCTAAAGTCTTCCTTTTGTTAATTGTCTCTAATATAATAATAATAAGAGCTAACAGTTATATACCCTACGATGGACCAGACACTATCCTAAGTGCTTTATAAGTATTATCTCATATGATTGTCATAACAATTCTGGGAGGTAAGTGCTATTTATTATCCCCCATTTTACAGATGAGTAAACTGAGGCAAACAGAGATCAAGTGACTTGTCCAAGGTCACATAGTTAATAAGTGTCTGAGGCCAGAGAGTTTATCTTGTATAAACCTTGTTTGCACATAGCTGTTTTCATGTCATCTGCTCCATTACATTAGGAGATCCTTAAGAACAGAGACCATCTTTTTGTCTTTCTTTATTCTTTATACTTAACACAGATCCCGCTACACAGTGGGTACTTAGTACTCGATTTCTGACTGGCTAACTGATCAGTGAGTGACCCAGCTGGGTCCTCTGATATCAGATCTGGTGTGTACTTTTCATGATCTGGTGCTGCCTTTCTATATCACTCCTTTCAGGGCCTCAGTTTCCCCGATCTGTAAAATGAGAGGAGTGGATGGCATCATCCTTAAATTCCCTTTTCGCTCTAAATTCTGTGTGTGGTCTATTTCTCCCCTTACTCCGGAGGTCTGTTGAACCTTGAAGGGAGGGCAAGTTTGGCTTTTGACCAGAACTTTAAAAGTAGCAGGACCAGTTTTCAGGAAGTTAGAAAAGAAAGTAGCTGAAGAGGAGGGGTGAGGGTGGGCTGGGGCGCATCTATCAAAAAAACACCTTGAGGAGGCAGCCAAGCCTGGCTTCCAGAGTGTTCCTGTGTCCTGGGTATGACTACATTGAGTTGCTGGGTAGGATTAGGGAATAAGGATAGTGGTGGGGGAGCTGGATCTATATAGGGAATACTCTGTGAGGAAACTCCCCCTACCAATCCAGATCCGGACCTTCCCTGCAACTTACAGTCTTAGTGAGTTCCCTAGAGCACCAAGTGGTTAAATGACTTTCCCAGTGGGGTGGCTTAGCCAGGGGGAAACTTGAACCTAGGTCTTCCTGGCTTCAGGGGCAGTCATTTCCTATCTCTAGTATAACCCATCTGTAAAATATGGTGGCTGGGCTAAGGTCCCTTCTGACTCTAAATCCTATGATCCAGTGATCTCATTGAAAGGCCAGGTAGGACAGCTCTGTGTAGGCAGAGCTGGGGGGGGGGGGGCCTGAGTTAGCTCAGAGCAGGAGCCCTGCTGTTCCTGAGCCTCAGGGCCACGAGGAAAAGTCCTGAATGGGATGGAGTGGACTGTGAGGGCCTGAAGTCAATCTAGAGGTCAGCCACATCTGAACACATGGTAGACACATAGCAAAAACATCTGGAACTGCCTCCAAATAACCTGCTGACTCAACATAGTATCTGGGTCCCTGGAGTCAGAATAAGTGGGAGAGCAGAGCTGGAGAGCAGAGGGTCAAGTGGTAGTGGGGGGTCAGGCTGTCTCATCCCCCTCCTTCCAAAGAAAATCAAGGCTCTCTTCCCCCACTTCCCAGCAGTCAGATCTTGCCCTCATAGGGAAGAGAAGAGAAGGGTGGGGGTATGAGATAGCTTCACTTTTTCCAAATGCCAGTAAATACTACAGGCTTGCTTAGTATCCCTCTCCTGCCTCCGAAGGCTCTGGGAGAGGTTCAGACATAATGGAAACGCACAGGTCTGAGCAGGAGTTCCCCAGAGGCTAGCTTTCCCTGGGAAGATCATAACATCAGCATTCATAGCATTTCCTGAAGGGTGGCCATGGGACCCTGAGTGTCTCCTTGACTGTGATGCCAAAAAATGGTTATAGAGCCTGCAGGGATCTCAGAACAGAGAACCTCAGAGCTGGGAGGGGCCTTATCACCCAGAATGTCAGGGCTGGGAGAGACCTTAGAACACTGAATATCAGAGGAGGAAGGGACCTTAGAACCCTGAATGTCAGAGTTGGGAGGGATATTAGACCATAGAGTGTCGGAGCTGGGAGGGATATTAGAACACAAAATATCAGAACTGGAAGGGCCCAAAGGTCATCTAGTTCAACCCTTTCGTTTTTTTGTTTTTGTTCTGTGGGGCAATGAGGGTTAAATTATTTGCCCAGGGTCACACAGCTAGTAGGTGTCAAGTGTCTGAGGTCAGATTTGAACTCAGGTCCTCCTGAATCCAGGGCCAATGCTCTATCTACTGCACCACCTAGCTGCCCCTCCAACCCTTTCATTTTACAGATGAAGAAACCAAGGCCCAGAGAAGCAAATTGACTTAACCAAGGTCACACAGCAAGTTGGTAGCAGACCTGGGAACTAGGTCTTAATTCCTGAATAATATTCTTTATACTCCATCATGATGCCTTATCATTCCATTCCTTGAGCCCAATAAAGTCCCAGTCAGATGAATTGGGTGAGTAAAAAAGTAGTGCCAGGGCAGCTAGGTGGTGCAGTGGATAGAGCACCGGCCCTGGAGTCAGGAGTACCTGAGTTCAAATCTGGCCTCAGACACTTAACACTTACTAGCTGTGTGACCCTGGGCAAGTCACTTAACCCCAATTGCCTCATTTAAAAAAAAAAAAAGTAGTGGCAAGAAAGCTGAGCATCTCCAAAGAGATTCCCTTCTATAGGACTTAGAGGAAAACTCCCTAGAGGTTCTCAAGAGACAAGCAGGAACTCTAGGTACTATCCTGAAGAAGGAAGGAAGGAGAGAGGGAGGGAGAGAGGGAAGGGCAACAACGAGGAAGGGAAGGAGAGAAGTTCATATTCCAGCATTATAGAGGGTTGTATAAAAAAGAGGAGAAGGAGCTGGCAATCAATCTGAGAACTCCTGGGCCACAACCTAGATTCTGGCCTTTAACCAGTATGGTACAGTGGAAAGCATAGCACTGACTGGAGGCAGAGGACTTGGGTTCAAATTCTGCCTCTGAGCAGGACTGGTGTAACCTTGGCCTAGTTGCTTTAGCTCTACAGTTCAGCTTCTTCAACTATAAAATGAAGGAATTTTACTACATTGGCCTTTGAGGCCCCTTCCATCTCCAGAGCTAGGATTCCATGAACCTATGAACAAGATTGTGTGTGTGTGTGTGTGTGTGTGTGTGTGTGTGTGTGACTCCAGTACCTTGAATATCATAGACACTTAATAAATGTTTATCGAATTGAGTTTAATTGCCTAAAATGTCTGAGGAATAGGGTCAAGGATAGAGTCCTGTAGGTGTTGCCCTGGAGCCTACCATCTATGATGACTTAAAGCCACTGCTACACTGGGGTTTGGTGAATGGGTTTCTCTGTGTGTCTGTGGTGTGTATGCCTATTTCTATTTCTGTTAGTTTGAGGTTTTGTGGTGTAAGGCAAAGAGAATTGATCTTAGAGTTGGGACACCTGAGTTTCAGTCCTGCATTAACTTCCCCTCCTGTAAAATGAAGATGATCCCAAATGTTACTGCCTGATTTCCAGGGCTGTCCAATGTTAAGGCTAAAATTCTAGCTAAACTGTCTAAAATATCTAATGAGTGGTCGCCAATAAATTATAAGCTTTAGCAAGAGTTAGACTTTTAAGCATTTATTAAGGAGAATAAGAATTTGGTAGAGAGAGAGAAAGGCCTAGATTCCTATCTATTAAAGGGAGAGCACATTTCTAGCTCCCCTCTCCACTAGCGTCCTCCGGAAAGAGCGCGAGACCGAGCGCCAGTCTCTTCCTTCCTCCTCCCATTAGCCCGCGTCACTTCCTGATGCCAAAGAAAAGACTCCTGGTCTTGCCCTCAAAGACCTTCGCTTCATGGGCAGAACTCTTCTACAGTAAGTCTCCAGCAGGTGGCATTATTCCAATCGTTACACCAATCAACCAATCAACAGGCATTTATTGAGCATCTGTTATGTGCCAGACACTGTGCTTGGCTGGAGGAGGCAGGGCCAAAAACAAAAGAAGTCCCTGCCCTTGAAGAGTTTCCATTCTATGGAGGGAAATCATATACCTTTATATAAGGATATATAAATTACGGATGAGGGAAGTCTCTCTGAACTCATCATCTCCCCCCGCCCCCCAAACCTACTCCCCTCCAAATATTCCTATTACTGTCAATGGCAACACCATCATCCCAGACACCTAGATTCACCACCTAGATGTCATCCTTGACTCAACTTTCACCCCATCATATCCAGTTTGTTCCTAAGGCCTGTTGATTTGGCCTTCATAATATTTGTTGTATACACCAACTTCTCTCTTCTGATACTGCTACCATCTTGGTGCAGGACCTCATGGACTAGGTTTTCAGCTGTTATTATTGAACCGACATTCCCCTTCTCAAACCTCCAACTGCACTCAGCATTTACCCTTCACCTGGCATTTGGCTCCTTGCTTTCATCTCTGGTTGGCTCATCCTTTACCACTCAGGCCCTGGCTTTCTTGCCTGAATTGCAAGACGACCTCTTACGCCTCTTTAGCTTTCCAAGGCCAAGGGCATATTTAAGGACTCACCAACTACCTGTGTTTTTTGGTTTTGGGGTTTTTTTTGTTTTGTTTTGTGGGGCAATGGGGGTTAAGTGACTTGCCCAAAGGTCACACAGGTCACACAGCTAGTAAGTGTCAAGTGTCTGAGGCCGGATTTGAACTCAGGTACTCCTGAATCCAGTGCCAGTGCTTTATCCACTGTGCTACCTAGCTGTCCCCTCACCAACTATCTGTGGATGATGACAGTGATACCCCTAGAGAGCCCAGGGCTGGCTCACCTTCAGACTGTCATTCTAGGAGCAGCCTGGTTAGCCATGCCTAAATTTCCCTGGAGAAACAAAGAATTATCTCAGTGACAGAATCAGAAGGCACCTGCATGACAAATTATTCCAAATCCCCTCATTTTACAGAAGAAATTGAGGCCTCTATGAGGAAAGTAACTGTATCAGGATCACACAGGAAGTCAATAGCAGAACCAAAGCTGATTTTTTGTTTGTTTGTTTTGTTTTATTTGGTGCTGGTTGGGTGGTTTTGGTGGGGCCGGAAATGAGGAAGAATTTTATTAGTTCTTGGAAACTCCCTGAGCCAATGCAAATGGGACATTTGTAATTTAGGCATAATGTCACAGATTCATAGAGCTGGGAGGACATCAGTCAAGTAACCCTCGATAAGTATTTATTAAACACTATGTGTCAGGAACTCTGCAAAGCAGAAAAGGTACAAAGAAAGACAAAAAAGGGGCCCTTGATCTTAAGGGCATTCTGTTTTAATGGAAGAGACAGCTATGTGATTTTTTTCTTTTTCTTTTCTTTATTTTTTTAGTTTATTATTATTTTTTTTTAGTTATGTGATTTCTAAGGCCTTTCTGGCTCTAAATGGACAATGTTTCATCCAACCTAGCTAACTACAGAAATGCTTATCGTTGGAGGGCCAGTCAATAGAGGGTGTTTGTTTTTTTCTCTTTTAAAAATCATTTATTCATTCATTCATTTATTATTTTGGATTTCTTTTTTTAATCATAAAAGTATTTTATTATTGTCCAGTTACATGTAGAGATAATTTTCAACATTTGTTTTTATAAGATTTGTAGTTCCAAATTTTTCTCTCTCCCACCCCAAGACAGCAAGCAATCTGATAGAGGCTATGCATATAAAATCACATTAAACATATTTCTGCATCAGTCATATTTTTTAGGGAAAAAACTCAAACCCCCCCCCCCCAAAAAAAAAGTAGAAACAGTTCAATCTGCATCCAGATTCTACAGGTTTTTTTTTTTCTGGATGTGGAGAGCATTTTCTATCATGAGTCTAGAAGGGTGTTTTTGAACCATGGTCACTCCTTTTTATGGGTAGGCAATGGGGAGTTAAGTGACTTGCTCAGGGTCACACAGCAAGTAAGTTTCTGAGTTTCGATTTGAATTTAGGTCCTCCAGACTCCAGGGCTAGTGCTCTATCTACTTTGCTAGCTAGCTGCCCCTAACCACAGTCACTCACAAAGGCTGCCTACATGCCTGGAAGGCCCTCAGCCTCCAGTGGGCCTAGGTTTTCTTCAACTCTCACCTGCAAAGAAGCTTTTCCAGCTCATCCCAGTGTCTTCCTTCTGGGTTTATTTGTTTATAGGTTTTTATTTCATCTCTGTAGCTTGTTTGTACAAAGTTGTCTGCATCTCGTCTCTCTATTACACTCTGAGCTTTTTTTTTTTTTTAGTAAGGCAACTGGGGTTAAGTGACTTGCCCAGGGTCACACAGCTAGTAAGTATTAAGTGTCTGAGGTCGGATTTGAACTCAGGTCTTCCTGAATCCAGGGCTGGTGCTCTATCCACTGCACTACCTAGCTGCCCACACTCGGAGCTTCTTGAGACCAGGCAAGGACTGTTTTCTTTTTATTTGTTTCTTGTTTTGTTTTTGGCTTGTCTTTGTCTTTAGTACAATGCCAGGCACAAGGTGCTTAGTAAATATTAGTGGATTCACAGTCAGAATCAAAATCAAAGAGACTTATAGGATCTGGGTTTAAATCCTGTGTCTGATGCTTACTACCTATTCGACCTTAGGCAAGCCGATACCATCTTCAGGTCTGTTTCCTGTAAAACGAGAGGATTTGATGAAGTGGCCTGAGGGTTTCTTTCAACTCTTGAACTAGAGTCCTAAAAAAGTGCTTTCTGTGAGGGAGTTAATCCGATAATATTATCCACAACTAATGGATATGGCTATTGAGAACCAGAGCTGGTAAGTCACTTATCCAAGGTCAGCAGCTAGCTAGCTGGTCAGGGGCCAAACTGGGATCAGGGCTCAGGTCTTCTGCCAGCACTATGCCTCGGTTCTTTGCTCCCTGGGAAATCAGGAGATAGAGACACAGGAAGAGGTATCATCCTCAGAATTCAATTCATGAAGGGCCAACTACATCCAAGGCCCCGGACAAAAGAATCATTTCACCTCCACCCCCAGAGGCTGAAATAAAGGCCAGGCCGCTGGATTCCGTCCCTTTACTCCACCCCACCCCACCAAACTCTTCCAGGGAAGGGTGTCGGTAGCCTTCCAGTCACCCTACCGTAGTTTCAGAAGAAAGGAAGTGGGGGAGGGACGGGGCTGGGACTAGGGAACCGTTGATCTCAGAATCCACTCTGGTTTTCGGGTGGGGAGGGCGAGGAACAAAAATAGAACCCATTCTGCCTAGATCTCCATTCTCTCCCCAAAAGAGTTTTAAATGGTACTCTCCCTTCTCCCGGACTGCAAAAGTGGATAATGGGGGTGAGGGGAGAGAAAGGAGGAAAAGGGGAGCGAGCCTTGAGGAAGTGTTTGGCTGAGGGCATGGCTCAGTTTGGGGGTTGGGGAACCCTCGGTTAGAGCAAGGCTGGGCTCCCTTACTCAGCTAATGGCCCAGTGGGCCTCTGTGCTTCCTAGACAGTTTCATTTTTGGCTAACTTCATTATCATTCCAGGCCCTTCTGCCGCTGGGTATTAGTGTGACCTAAGGCCTAACCCTTCCCTTCCCTGGAGTTCAGTTTCCCCACCAGCAAAAGGGGAGGTTGGATCCCTTTATCTTTGAGGCTCTTTCCCCATTCCAAGTCCCGTGATCCCTTCCTAGCAGCCTTCTGCCCGGCTGGGCTTTCAGAGGTTGCATTCTCGAGTAGGGAGGGGCTCCCTAATTAAGGAAGCGGGTCAGAACTGCTCATTCCTGATAGGCTTGTAGTCTAGTCTCCCTCGAGTTGAGGAAGAGAGGACCTTGGTGGGGAAGGAAATAGTTGTGGCGAGACAGATGATGGAACAGCTTCCCAGGCTCTGGGTGGGGGTTTTTAGGTGCCTGGTATTTTCCTGGCTGGTGCAAGCCAGCGCCCACCTACCAAAATGTGGTCACAGTCACAGAATGTTAGGGCTCAGGGATCATCCAGCTCCACTTCGTCATTTTACAAAAAAGGAAACTGAACATAATTCAAAAGAAGTACCGTTCAGCAAGGCTGCACTGTCACTGAACAGAACAGATAGGAAACAGAAACTGACTCCCAAACCTTAACAATAATTGCAGCTAACATGTCAATAGCCCTTTACATTTTGCCAAGAGCTTTCTTCTCAACAACCCTGTGAAGTGGGTATCAAGAGTATTATTATCCTTAATTTAATTCAGAGGATCCTAGACTGAGAGCTGGAAGAAAGCTGGGAGGCCATTGATTGCAGCCCCCTCACTTTTGTGGCTAAAAGAGATGGAGCCTCTTATCCGAGCTCTCACAATTAGTTAATGGTGACTGGCCATTCAAACCCAGGTTTTTCTTGCTTCCAAGTTCAGCTCTGTATCCTCTAGGTCAGGCTGTATCTCTAATTCCACGTAACAAGCACTCATTAAGTATCCACTAAATGCAAGGCACTTAGTGTAGATAAGTGTTCTTTGGGCAGCTAGGTAGTGCTGTGGAGAGAGCAGGATTCAGGAAGATCTAAATTCAAATCTGGCTTCAGACACTGTGTGACCCTGGGTAAGGCACTTAATCCCAATTTGTCTCAGTTACTGATCTGTAAAATGGGGACACACTGGAGAAGGAAATGGCAAATCAATCCAGTATCTTTGCCAAGAAAACCCAATGGATGGGGCAGCTAGGTGGCACAGTGGGTAGAGTACCAGCCCTGGATTCAGAAGAAAACACAATGGACAAAGTCCGTAGAGTTGGACACTACTGAACAACAGCAAAGCACTGTGCTTGTAGCTAAATCAATGGATGTCATCCAACCTCTACTTGGAGCTATGCATCAAGGGCAGGGCTGAGCTGAAGTCATCCTGGGCCCAGAGAGAAATAAAGACAAACCCCAAGCAGATCCTGTCCTCTATGAGCTTACATTCCAATGGGGGTTGGGAGAGGGAATACAACAAATACACAGACAAGGACATTCAAAATAAACACATATCAAGTGTGAGAAATGGGTAATTGTCTCCTCTCAATGTGGATATAACAGTCAGTCTTACTCCCCTGACTTGTTTGTAGTACAAAGGTCTCAGATCCCCTCCTTCCCCTCAGGTTAGCAAGGTCACATGGTTCAAGGAGCCCTGGTCTCAATTAGGTCCTCTCCAGAGTTCTGTCCATATAAGGAAGTATAAGGTCCAGTCCTGAGTTATGCCCATACAAGGAAGAGGGGTGGGAATACTGCGTTCCGATTAGCTAGTTTTTGCGCGTAGATTGTAACCCCGACCAGTGATGAAAAAGGGGAAGGTCCATTTGCGTTAGGGACTAGGGTATAAAACAGGGCCTTCAAACCCCCTTCCGGGGCACCCACTAGCTGCACACTAGGGTGCCTCCTTCTCATGAGAAGAAAATAAAGCCTTTGTCACCTCGCTGCTGAGTTCCTGAGAATTATTGAGAAGAGGATGACTCCCTCACATCAAGGACATTCAAAATGTCATGGGGTGCAGAGCACCCCAGAAGTTCTCTGGGGCACATCAGAGGACAGATAATGCCTAGAGAGATAAGCGGAACCAAATTAGACTGAGCTAGCTTCGGATTCCCAACCTTCATTCTGGTCTCCCTTACCCTGGGGAGATAAATTTGGGTGTGGCTGCGGCCTTTGTGTCCTGAAGAGGGATCCATAGCCACCCCTCACCCAATTCCTCTAGTCACTACCAGTGGGGGATGGTCCTCCACTCCTCACCCAATTCCCCCAGCTACCACCAGTGGGGGATGATCCTCCCTCACTAAAGGAACTTTCCACAGTCAAATGGTGACCCCTCCCCTCATCAGTCTTCTATAAAAGTACCTACCATTCTCCTGCTCAAGGAGATTGGTACCTCTGAGCCATGTGCTTTGTGCCTATCTCCCCATGAGAAGTCCAAGGATTTCTGTTATGGTTTCCCTTCCCTCCCCACTTCCCTTCCCTTGCCCTTAAATAAACTACAACCTTGTTCTAACTTCCTTTGTGTGCCAGAGGGTGTAATTCTTTAAAGAGGAATTTTTAAGAACCCCAACCCCTAACCAACCCGTACCCCATTTCCCCCATTACAAAAATAAACACATATCAATGGGGCAGGGATAGGTGCCCTGCCCTAACCTTCCATATTTATTGTTGTCCAGTTATTGTTTGGGGGAGTGAGAAGGTGGAGTAAGGAAAGACCTCTTGAAGAAAGGGGTACTTGGGCTGTCTTTTTTTTTTTTTTTTTGGTGAAGCAATTGAAGTTAAGTGACCCGCCCAAGGTTACACAGCTGGTAAGTGTCAAGTGTCTGAGCTGTATTTGAACTCAGGTCTTCCTGACTCCAAGGTAGTACTCTATCCACTGGGCCACCTAGCTGCCTCTCCTTGGGCTGAGTCTTGAAGGAAATCCAGGGACACTGAGATACGGAGATGAGGAGGAAGAGTGTAGCAGGCCTAGGGGCACTCTGTAAAAAGACATGGAGCTAGGGGCAGCTAGGTGGCGCAGTGGATAAAGCACCGGCCTTAGATTCAGGAGTACCTGAGTTCAAATCCAACCTCAGACACTTGACACTTACTAGCTGTGTGACCCTGGGCAAGTCACTTAACCCCCATTGCCCCGCAAAAAAAAAAAAAGAAAAGAAAAGACAAGACATGGAGCTGATGGAAGTAGGAGATGGAATGTCCTGGCCCAGAAAGGGGCAAAGACCTAGAGAGGGAATGGGGCTTACCCATCATCACACAGGGAGCCAGTCAGTCAACTAGCAATTATTAAGCACTTACCATGTGCCAAGCACTAGGAGTGTGCCTGGAGTTAGTAGCAGGGCTGGGACTAGGCCTCAGCTCTCCTGATTCATAATGTTAATGATTGAGAATAATAGTGGTAGAAGAGCTTTTTCAGTAGCATGAAGATGATCTTGGAATCCCAGTGCAACATAAGCTCTGGCACCTTTTTCTAAGCTGGAAAGGCTTCAGGAAAGGGCCTGGCAAAGACTGTGGCTGCCTTCCTAAGTTTGGTGGAGCTCACCTTCCATGTTTATTGTTGTCCAATTATTGTTCAATTGTGTTTGACTCTGTAGGACTCCATGGAATTCGTCAATGGGGATTTCTTGGCAAAGATAGTTTGCCAAGTGGTTGCCATTTCCTTCTCCGACTCATTTTACAGATGAGGAAACTGAGGCAAACAGGTTTAAGGGACTTGCTTAGGGTCACACTGGTGTCTGAGGCAGGATTTGAACGCTAATCTTCCTGACTCTAAGTCTGGGGTGCTCTATCCACTGTACCACCTATAGGCTGGCTTCAAATATGAAATCCTCTGTTTGGCTTTTTAAGCCTTTCATTATGGCTTCTCCTCCTACCTTTTCAGTCTTCTTATATGTTACTCTACTCCACAAGGTCTTTGATTCAGTGACACTGGCCTTCTGGCTGTTCCTCCAACCAGGAACCCCATTGGAATCCAGACTCCTTGGCATTTTTCTATGCTGTCCTCTCACATCTGGGATGCTCTTCCTCCTCATCTAGGGCTACTACTGGTTTCCCTGGTTTCTTTTAACTCCCAGCTTCAAATCTCACCTTCCTTGAAAAGCCTTTATGGTCTCCCCCTGAGCCTACCTACCTCCAATTTATCCTACATGTATCTTGTTTGTGCAGAGTTTTGGTCATACCATGTTCCCCCATTAGACTGAGAATTCCTCGAGAACAAGGACTTTTTTTTTTTTGCGGGGCAATGGGGGTTAAGTGACTTGCCCAGGGTCACACAGCCAGTAAGTGTCAAGTGTCTGAGGCCGGATTTGAACTCAGGAACTCCTGAATCCAGGGCCGGTGCTTTATCCACTGCGCCACCTAGCCGCCCCTAACAAGGACTTTTTTAAAAAAACCTTTCTTTGCTTAGCACTCAGCACAGCGCCCGTCATACAAAAGGTTATTTAGAAATGCTTGATGATGACCTGACTTAACTAGGAGTTGAGGAATGCAACAGATCAGAAAACAAAAAACACAAACAGGCTGGGAAGCCCATGCACATTGGCTGTGTGGGTGAGAGAGAATCCCGGCAGGAAGTGCACAGAATCACAATTTGGAGACCATCCAGCACCAATGATTTAGCTGCTTTCCAGCTAAGAGCTCTTTGTCCAACAAACAATGAGTCGGTTCCCAGCCTGGAGGAAGCAAACGTCATCCCCATCGATGCTCTGGAGGGAAATGTAACCAGATCTACAGAAGCTTCAGGGTACTGAAGGATGTCTCCCAGTCTCTCCTTGGAGCTATGCATTAAGGATGGGGCAAAATCGATTTCATCCTGGGCCCCAAGACAACAAGAACTATCATGTAGTGGGTGGAACACTCAGTCATGTCAGCCTTACAGTGCTTGTGCCTAGGATGCTGGTGATTGCCACTTATGTAGCTGCCTTTGGAAAGGAGGCTTTGCAGGATATTTTTCTCACAGTGACCACGTCAGGTAGGTAGCCCAGGTCTTATAATCCTTATTTTACTAAGGAGGAGACAGAGGCCCACAGAAGGAAGGAGATCTGACTGAGGTTATATACCAGTGAAATGACATGCTGGGGGTGGAATCCCTGGCCTCTGACTCCTGCTCTCAAGTAATTTCCTTCCTAATAGCCTGCAAGTCCTATCACATTTAGAACCCTCTTCAAGTGTTTGAAGGGCTGTTCTGTAGAAGAGCAAATAGATTTGTTTAGTTTGGCCCCAGATGAAAGAACGAGGAACCAAGGGGAGTGGAGGAGAGGGGTGGTGTTGGGGGGGGGGGGTGATATGTTATGAGGAGGCAGATTTTGGTTTAATGTAAGGGAAAAGTTTATTCGACACCCCCTCCCCCCTTTCCCATGTTGTCAATGAGGAAACTGAGGCACAAAGAAATTAGGTTAAGAATAGGTTGGGGGGGCAGCTAGGTGGCGAAGTGGATAGAGCACCGGCCCTGGAGTCAGGAGGACCTGAGTTCAAATCCGGCCTCAGACACTTGACACTTACTAGCTGTGTGACCCTGGGCAAGTCACTTAACCCCAATTGCCTCACTAAAAAAAAAAAAAAAAGAATAGGTTAGGGGCCAGCTAGGTGGCGCAGTGGATAAAGCACCGGCCCTGGATTCAGGAGGACCTGAGTTCAAATCTGGCCTCAGACACTTGACATTTACTAGCTGTGTGACTCTGGGCAAGTCACTTAACCCCCATTGCCCTGCCCCCCCCAAAAAAATCAAAGAATAGGTTAAAATTTGAGAAAATACAATGTCTTACTTTCCCTTGAGGAGCTTATATTCTACTGAGATGATTCTCTTCCTTCCAGGACACTGTGGGAGGGGGAGAGAGGAGGACCCCTTTGTGGGGCTTCTGGGAAGGGTTAGAGTGGGCCCAGCTCTTCCTGACTCCATCCAGATCCAGTATTCCATCCACCCACCAACCTTGGCTGCCATTTTGGAAATGCTGGAGCACTGGGTCCCCAGGGCCAGACTGTGTGCCTTGTGTTGTGAGACCAGCCTGGATCAGTTTAAGTTGGAGTTGGTTCGTCATCAGGCTGACTGCGGGAGGATGAATTTTTGGCCACAGTAGCTCTGAAAGACCATCTGTTAAGTGACATGTGGTTTGTGATCTGTGGTGATGTAAGGAGTTCTCCAGCCAACAAAATCAAGATCCTCAAGGCAGCTCTGTGGTGCAGAGAGGACAGAGCACTGGACCTGAATTCAAATCCAATCTTAGACACTTACTAGCTGTGTGACCCTGAGCAAGTCACTTCACCTCTCTTTGCCTCAGTTTCTTCAACTGTAGAATGGGGATAATAATAGCACTCATTTATTTATTTATTGGCAGGGCAATGAGGGTCACACAGCTAGTAAGTATCAAGTGTCTGAGGTCAGATTTGGACTCAGGTCCTCCTGAATCCAGGGCTGGTGCTTTATCCACTTCACCACCTAGCTGCCCCTAGCACTTACTTTTATAGGTGCTCAGTGGGTTGTCTGAAGATCACTTGAGATAATACATGTAACAAGCATTTAGCACATAGTAGGTACTATATGTGTCCATCCCCTTCCCCTTCCTTTGGTCCTGAGGTATCTCCCTCGTCCCAAGCACAGGAATATGCACACAATAGGTTGGCCGCTCCTAAATGTTTCATTGCTGACTGAATGGTTCTCTAAGTTTACCCTCCTGCCCCAAAGATAAATACTGAGGCCGAGCTGCTGACATAGACTTTGGAGGCTGAAGCATATGAATGCACAAAGAGGCCACTGTCTCAGCCCGTAGCCACATCTCCAGGAACCACAACCCAATTTTGAAAGGGATTAATGTAGCAAATGAGGAACTATGTTCTCCTGGAACTCAAAGTGGGGGGAGCTGGCTTCTGCCTGAGGGATCAGAGAAGGCTTCATGGAAGAGGTGGCTTTTGCATTGTGCCTTGAAGCATCTTGACAGGTGGAAATCATAGACCCGTAAAAGGAGATTTGCAAAAGAAGGTTCTCACCACCAATGTCCTTGCCATCATCGAATGGTTCTGCATCAGAAACAGATAAGGTTGTATCAGGATAATCCACATTAAACAAGACACAGTCTGCTTTGCCAGTGTGCTCTAAGGACCATGGGACTCTTCCATCTGACTTGTAGCAGAAACCTCCTCTATTTGTTGTCTTTCCCATTAGAAGGTAAGGTCCTTGAGAGCAAGGATTATCTCTAATCTCTATTTGTATTCCCAGAATTTTACTATGTAGTAAGCACATGATAAATATCTCATTCATTCATTCATTCATTCATTCATACTTTGGCACTAGAAGCAACCTTAGGGATCATGTAGGCTACCTCTTCCTGCATTTTACAAATGAGGAAACTGAGGCCTAGAGAGGGAAAGGGACTTGTCCAAAGTCACAAATCTAGTAAATATCAGAATTGGTATTTGGACTCAAGTCTGGGCAGTGAGGTGGTGCAGTAGATAGAGCAGAGGGTCTAGAACCAAGAAGACTCATCTTCCTGAGTTCAAATCCAGCCTCAGACATTTACTAGCTATGTGACCCTGGACAAGTCACTTCACCCTGTTTGCCTCAGTTACCTCATCTGTCAAATGAGCTGGAGAAGGAAATGGAAACACTCCAGGATCTTTGCCAAAAAACCCCCAAAAACCAAAAACCAAAACCGAAAACAAAAACCCAAAATGGGGTCATGGAGAGTTGTACCTGACTGAAAATGACTGAACAACAACCACTTATTCTAAATCTGGGGACTGAAACATTCTAGGCAGAGGGAACCTTGTAAACAAAGATATAGAAAGGAGGGGACCACAGAGAGAATAGAAGGAACCTTGGAACCACAGAGGGAATTCCAGAGGGAACTTGTGAAAAAAAAAAAATTAACAATAATTTTCTGGAACTCATCATGTGTTAAAGGCTCATTTATTGTCATTCTCTCAAGAATGGGCCACCCCGTGTGCAGCTGGTGGGTGACCAAAAAAATGGAGGCTCTGTGAGCCTAGGTTAACCTTTTATCAACCTAGGTTAACCTAGGTTGACCTTTTATCTCCTAATCCCTAACTCGAAATGGCCCCTCCCCTTTTTCATCATTGGTCCAGTTACTTAAGGGTTACAATCTAGTGCAAAAACTAGCTAATTGAATGCAGTATTTCTTTGTGGTTTTTTTGTTTGTTTGTTTTTGTGGGACAATGGGGGTTAAGTGACTTGCCCAGGGTCACACAGCTAGTAAGTGTCAAATGTCTGAGGCTGGATTTGAACTCAGGTCCTCCTGAATCCGGGGCCAGTGCTTTATCCACTGAGCCACCTAGCTGCCCCCAAATGCAGTATTTCTTAGCCAATTGGGGAGGTGATACAGGGACAATTCTTCAATTCCTGTCTTATATGGACACAGTTCAGGAGCTGACCTAATCTGGACCAGCTCAGGGTTTCCCTGAGGAGGAGAAGGAGACCTTTTTCCTTAAACAGCTTTTGAGAGGAGACCAATTCCCATTTCCTCACAGAACTGTATAAACAAAAGCTGGAAAATATGGGGTATCTGTAGAAAGGTGAATAGTCCAGATGGACTGGGGTGCAAATACAGTCTAAAGGAGCAATGGAAGATGAGGCTGGGATGACCATTTGGGGCTAGACTGTGGAGGGTCTCAAATGCTGGAATTCCATTAGATTGTGAGCTCCTTAAGGACAGGGAACAGTATTTTTGGTTTGTTTTGCATTTCTTCCTGTCTTCAGGGTCTGGAAGATAAGTAGGAATTCCTTTTTGTTTGTTGACTGTCTGAGAGTGAGGCTGAGGACTCTGCCCCACCATATCTAATTCAAAGTCAAGGTATCACCCTTGTGATGTCTGGGAGATTTTTAGTCATCTTGTGCCAGTCCATTCACCTCCCCAAAGTAATGAACTCCACATAACCCTTAAGGTCAGGGACACTTATTATGATTGTTAGCATATACACCTTTTGAGCATCTACAAATTGATTATATCACAATGCTTAAGGTGGGACATTATAAGTTTTGTTATAGTTGATCAACTGACTCCTTGGGTGGAGGCGTCTCTACCCCTCGACTCAAAAGGGAGGCTAAGTCAGGTGGGAGAGGGAGAAAAGAAACCCAAAAGGGAGGTTCCTACCTCCAGGTTTTGTGTGCCAAGAGGAAAGAGGAAATTTCCCCTACCCTTCAACACTGGGCACCAATTATGTCATGGGGAAATAGGTGGGGGGTTTGAGGTAGGGGTAGGGGTCCTTAGGAATCCCTCTTTAAAGAATTATATCCTCTTGCACACAAATCCAATAGAATATGATAATAGTTTATTTCGAGGCTGAGGAGTTGGGTGAGGGGTGGCTGTGGATCTCTCAAGCCATCAGGTAGCAGCCACACCTAATCTTATCTCCCCAGGGGTGGGGGAGACTCGAATAAAGGGTGGTGGTCTTGAAGGTAGCTCTGTCCCAATCTGGTGCCATTTATCTCTTTAGGTGTGTCTGTCCTTTGGTTTAGTTTCTCAAGGAGAAAGTTCTTTGATATACCCCAGAAAACTTCCGGGGTGCTAGGCCCATAACAAATCAATTCCAAATCAATCTTCAGGTGGGGCCCCTGGGCATCTGCCAAATACCATTATTTTCTCACATTCCCGGACTGGTTGGTGGCAGAGAGTGAGGAACAATCTGGGGGAGGGGGGCTGGGAAACACCTCCACCTTAGGCATTGTGATATAATCAATTTGTTGATGCTTAAAAGGTGTATATGCTAACAATCATAATAAGTGTCCCCAATCCTAAGGGTTACATGAGGTTCATTACTTGGGGAGGTGAATGGACTGGCACAAGAGGGCTAAAAATCTCACATGTCATCGATCCTCTTCAAGAATAAAGGATGGGGGCAGCTAGGTAGCACAGTGGATAGAGCACTGGCCCTGGATTCAGGAGGACCTGAGTTCAAATGCAGTCTCAGACCCATGACACTTACTAGCTGTGTGACCCTGGGCAAGTCACTTAACCCCAACTGCCTCACACACACACACACAAAAGAATAAAGGATGAACAACAACACAGCTGAGGGTCTGGGAATTGAGTCAACATGGCAGGGAGAATCCTGGGATGGGGGTCAGAGCTATCACCTCCCAAGGTTGCATGGGTGTGAGTTTAAGATTCTGAGTTCTGTGAAGATACACTCATCTCCCACTGGGCTGGGTTGAATAGTTGACTTCAGCAAGCCTACTTATCCTGTCTCATCTCTCACTAAATCACTTCATAGACTCATGCTGTTCCCTACCCCCATTCCAGAGAGAGTAAGCATGTTATAGTGGGAAAAGGACTCCTTTTATAGTTAGAAGATGAGAGTTTGAATGTGACTGCAGGGAAGTTACTTAATCTCTCTGCCTCTGTTTCCTCATCTGCAAAATGGGTTTAATAATTTTTGTACCTCCCCCCAAATAATAATAATTCTTTGTTTGTTTTGTTTTGTTTTTGAGGGGCAATGGGGATTAAGTGACTTGCCCAGGGTCACACAGCTAGTTAAGTGTCAAGTGTCTGAGGCCGGATTTGAACTCAGGTACTCCTGAATCCAGGGCTGGTGCTTTATCCACTGAGCCACCTAGCTGCCCCAATAATAATTCTTGTAGCAAATCTTTCATAGGGATGTTATTTTAATTTTATTTTTATTTTTTTGGTGTTTTTATTTATTTTTTTTTTTGCGGAGCAATGGGGGTTAAGTGACTTGCCCAGGGTCACACAGCTAGTAAGTGTCAAGTGTCTGAGGCCAAATTTGAACTCAGGTCCTCTTGAATCCAGGGCCAGTGCTCTATCCGCTGCGCCACCTAGCTGCCCCCTCATAGGGATGTTATGAGAAAAGTCTTTTGTAAGCCTTAGAGTCCTATAGAAATGAAAGTCATCACTATGAAATCCCTTCTCTGACACATACTGCCTGTGTTAGGTTGTTGTTCAGTTGTGTCTGACTCTTCGTGTCCCTGTGGGGTTTTCTTGGCAAAAATAAAAGTGGTTTACCATTTCCTTCTTCAGCTCATAGATGAGGAAACTGGGGCAAACAGGGTTAAGGGATTTGTCCAGGGTCACATAGTAAGCTTCTGAGGCTGTATTTGAACTCAGGTTGTCTTGACTCCAGGTCCTGTGCCACCTAGCTGCCTGCCTCTTACTTTAGCTTACTCTTCAAAACTCCAAATTGCAAATCCATGGTTAATCTTCATCTGGGGTTTCCTCACGGTGAGTTCCTTATACCAATAAAATGATAAGTCTAGATATAAAAGTAATTTATTAGCTGCTTAGTAAATATTTATTTAATAAAATCTGATTTAATACCCGCCAGGGACACAAGCCTTTGGATTGCTCATAAGGGAACAGAGGAGCTCAGTATGCATAAGGAGGGGGTCATAGAGAGGTCATAGAAAGACAGACCAGGGCAGGGGCCGCCTGTACCCTAAAAGTCTACTCTGAACCAAGGAAGTCAGTCTTGTAAAGGTGTGTGACCTTTACAAGGCAGGAGACACAGTTCCTACACCCAGTTCTGCCACTTGCTTGACTCATGGACTGACATTGACAAGACTTTAGTGCAGAGCAGCTAGGTAGCTCAGTGGATAGAGCACCAGCCCTGGAGTCAGGAGGACCTGAGTCCAAATCCGGCCTCAGACACTTAACACTTACTAGCTGTGTGACCCTGGGCAAGTCACTTAACCCCAATTGCCTCACTAAAAAAACAAAAAAAAAAGACTTTAGTGCAGGCCCTCATCCCCTCACACCTAGACTATTGTACTAGCTGCTGGTAGATCTGTGGGCCTCAGGTCTCCCCATTCTAATCCACCCTCCATCCAGCCTATAGCTCCCTCTCTCCTTCAGGAGATGCTTTGTCTGGCATTCAAAGCTCTTCATAACCTAGCACACCCCTCCTACTTTTGTACTATTTGATTTGGTGACTCTGGCCTTTGGGCTGTCCCATAAACAAGACACCCCCCCCCCCATCTCTTGGGTGTGGGCATTTTCTCTAGCCTTGAATGTTTCCCATGACTTGAATGTTTTATCTCTTTTCTGCTCCAGCTATTGGCCTCCCTCCTTTATTTATTTATTTATTTTAGTGAGGCAATTGGGGTTAAGTGATTTGCCCAGGGTCACACAGCTAGTAAGTGTTAAATGTCTGAGGTCAAATTTGAACTCAGGTCCTCCCGACTCCAGGGTCAGTGCTTTATCCACTGCACCACCTTGCTGCCCTGCTGGCTTCCTTTAAGTCCTAACTAAAATCCCATCTTCTACAGAAAGCCTTCTCCACCTTCTCTTAATTGCAGTACCTTCCCCCTATTATTTCTTTTCTATCTATCCTATATATAGCTTGTTTGTACATATCTGTTTGTTGTCTCTCCCATTTGATTGTGAGCCACTTGAATGCAGGGACAGTCTTTTGCCTCTTCTCTTTTGTTTTTTTTTAAATCCCTAGTGCTTTGCACAGTGTCTGGCCCATTGTAAAGAATAAATGTTTATTGACTGACTTCACCTGGTAATTTGCTTCATAATGAATTTGCATTTCACAGAACCACAGATTGTTAGGGTAGGAAAGGACCTCACAGGGCATCTACCAACCACAACCAACCCCTCAAGAACCCCTTCTGCAAGATCCCACTCAAGTGGTAATCAAGAGAGAAGATGAAGATGCTAACCCACTTCAGGTTGTTAAAGGGAGAAAAGATTCTGGGAAGACACAAGAGGACATCATGTCCTTTCCCCAGATTGCTACAGTAGAGACTTCAGGGAATTTCCTCTTAGGTGAGATCTGGGACTTTCTCTCTTGGTTGATCTGAGTTGATCTCCCTCAATGGGAGAGCACTTTCATTCTCAATTATCTGATATAGATTCTCCTGTGTATTCATTCTCTGTTTTCTGTTTTGCTATTGACTTGGAAAAATGGGTTTCTTTGCTCCTGGTTATGTGTGTTCATTATGGAACTAGTATTTGGTGGGAAGGAAATCAAGCCTTGTATCAAAACCTTGGGTTCTCCTTCCCAATTAATGAATAGACATCAGAAGTTTAACTTGAACCTAAAAACCATCTTCCCATAACTAATAATATTTAAGGGAGCAGATAGATGTAATTCTAGCCTGGTAATCCCTCTCCCTGAGGACAGAAGAGTGGCCAAGTTTCTGACCTCACCTTTGGCTTAACCTTCTGGCAGGAAATAAAGTTGTCTCCTTTGGGGAGGTTGGGGGTTGGGGGAAGAAGAGCCTAGAGATATTATTCTACTTCCCTTCAAGCCACACAATGACACCCCCATGCTACATTCAGGGGACAGCCTTGCTGCAGATATAGAAAATATATTAATATAATATATTAGATATAGAATTATTATTGAGCATCCTACTTCACTATTTCCTTAACCATCCGGATGTTTCTCTTTACATCAAAACAGCCACTTTCCTCTGGGTAGTTTCCACACTCATTTTTCCTAGTTCTGTCCACTTGGATCAAGTAGAACAAATCTAACCCCTCTTGCACAAGACAGCCATTCAAATATTTGAAGAGTTATCATGATTCCCAGTTCTGCAGAACCAGCCCTCACCTCTCTCTTGAGCTGCTCTTTCATTTTGTGGATGGACCATTGGGTTTTTTTGTTTGTTTTTTAGTGAGGCAATCGGGGTTAAGTGACTTGCCCAGGGTCACACAGCTAGTAAGTGTTAAGCATCTGAGGCCGGATTTGAACTCAGGTACTCCTGACTCCAGGGCCAGTGCTCTATCCACTGTGCCACCTAGCTGCCCCAACCATTGGTTTTGAAGTCAGAGGAGCAAGGTTCAAATACTTTCTCTGTCACTCACTCCCTGTGTGTCATTGGGGAAGCCACTTAACCTATCTAGACTTCATTTTCTTTATCTATTCCACAAAAGAATTGGGCTAGATGGCCTCTTGGGTCTCTTCCACCTCTGGAGCTATGGTCCTGTGAATTGCCACCTGTCTGGTGGACATCTCCCCCTGGATGAAGGCATCTCAAGCTCAGTAATTGAAAACAAAACTCATTCTCTTACCTTCCTTCCCCTTCCAGGCTTATATTACTTCCTTCACAGTGCAGCCAAACGGACATATTTTTTGTTGTTGTTTTGTTATTTTTTTTGGGGGGGGGTGAGGCAGTTGGGGTTAAGTGACTTGCCCAAGGTCACACAGCTAGTTAAGTGTCAAGTGTCTGAGACCAGATTTGAACTCAGGTCCTAGCTGCCCCTAAATGGACATACTTTTTGTCCCTAATATATGACATTGGATCTCCTATCTCCATATATTTTAAAATCCTAAACATTTTTAGTTAAAGTTTTGAGTTCCAAATTCTATCCTTCCTTCCCTTCCTCTCCTCCCCTCTCCTTGAGGAGACAAGCAATCAGATATGGGTTATACATGTAAGATTATGTAAAACATGACCATAGTAGTGTCAAGATAATAGAATGTGATAGATGAGATTTGGCAGATACTCAGGTGCCCACCTGAGTGGATTATTGGCTGATTTGACTGGATTACTAGTTGACTACATTCTAAGCACATCTGGCTTTCCTCAATCTTTCTCTTTCTATCTTTCAATAAACCCTTAAAAACCTAAACTCGTTTTATCAGTGATTTTAGTCAGTTTCCCCCAAAACTGGGGGAACAGATTAGAACCCACATTTAGAATTTTAAATTATACAATAGTCATTTTGTATAAGAGGACTCAAATAAAAGGAAAAATGAAATACATAAAATGAAAAATAGCACGCATCAGTCTGTGTTCAATCAATATCAGTTCTTTTTGTGGAGGCAGATAGTATGCTTCATCATTAGTCCTTTAGGATTGCCTTGGATCATTGTATGGCTGAGAATAGTTATGTCATTCACAGTTCTTCATCAAACAATATTGTTATCAGTCAGCACAATGTTCACTTTGCCGTACATTAATTTATATACATCTTTCCAGGCCTTTCTGAAACCATTCTGTTTGTCATTTCTTATAGCACAATAATATTTCATTACAATCATGTACCACAACTTGTTTAGCCATTCCCCAGTTGATGAGCATTCCTTTGATTTCCAATTGTTAGCCACCACAAAAAGAGCTGCTATAAACATTTTTTGTACAAATAGGTTTTTTTTTCTCTCTTTTGGGATGTCTTTGAGATATAAACCTAGCATTGGTATTGGGGATCAAAAGGGTATGCATAGTTTTATAACCCTTTGGGCATAGTTCCAAATTGCTCTCCAGAATGGTTGGATCAGTTCACAACTCCACCAGTAGTGGGTTAGTGTCCCAATTTTCCCCACATCCCCTCCAACATTCAACATTTTCCTTTTTTGTTATATTTGCCACTCTGGTAGGTGTGAGGTTTTCTATGTATTTTTTTTTTTTTTAGGTGAGGCAATTGGGGTTAAGTGACAGCTAGTGTTAAGTGTCTGAGGTCGGATTTGAACTCAGGTCCTCCTGAATCCAGGACTGGTGCTTTATCCACTGCGCCACCTAGCTGCCCCCCTCCCATGTATTTTTTTTTTTTTTTGGTGTGTGTGAGGCAAATGGGGTTATGTGACTTGCCCAGGGTCACACAGCTAGTATACATCATCAAGGCTGGATTTGAACTCAGGTCCTCCTGACACCAAGACTGGTGCTCTACCCACTGTGCCACCTAGCTGCGGCCCCCCCCCCCCCCCCCCCCCCCCCCCGCTCTGTATTTTTGAAGGCTGTCTCCTATGCCTGGAATTTGTTCCCTCCTTATCTCCACCTTTTGGAATCCCTAGCCTCTTTCAAACCTTATCTTAAGTGCTATTTTCTACATGAACCCTTCCCTAGCTGTTACTGCCTCCTTTACCCCTGAATTATCTTGTATTGGCTTTTTATATATATTTGTATCTGTGAAATGGGGGGTTGGTAGGTATGTAAAGTATGTTGGGCTGATGGGATCCATATGTGGAAGAGATTGGGAAGACTGCTTCCAGAAAGGTGTGATGGTATGTAATACTCCACAGTGTTGGTTTTGGTCCAGTAACCATGTGATGAAGGAATAGACTGCTTAATTGGCTGTGTAGCCACATCTAGGTTACATTCAAAAGGCACTAAGGGGTCAAATGGAGGAAGGGGTCCTCATTCCTGTCTGGGTATGCTCCAGGGAAGAGTCAAGAAATGATGGAAGCCCTCAGTGGGGAAAGAGGCCTCAGGCCTTCCTACTGGGCCCACCATGTAGTGTATGAGCACATGGGAGAGTATGATTCAAGTGTGTATGTGTGAAATGGTTGTAATATTCTTGCTTGTATCTTCAAAGTAAATTGTTCAGTCGTTTCAGTCCTGACTCTTTGTGACTTCATTTGGGGTTTTCTTGGCAAAGATACTGAGGTGGTTTGTCATTTCCTTCTCCAGCTCATTTTTACAGGTGAGGAAACCGAAGCAAACAGTGTTAAGTGACTTGCCCAGGGTCACAAAACTAATAAGGCTGGATTTGAACTCAGGTCTTCTTGACTCCAAGACCTGCACTCTAACTACTGTACCAGTTAGCTGCCTCTCAACGTAAATATCCTCTTGTAAAAGATAATTGATGTTAGATGATTAAACAAAACTGGTGGGGAAAATACCTCAGAATGGGGGCATATTCTGATAGCCTAGTAAAAATCACCCCAAATCCTTCAAGGGTAGCCCTTAATGAGGAGGTGACATAGCCAGATTTGCATTGGAAGAATGAGTAAAGAATCTTGCTACTTCTACTTCTGTACTTATGTGTGTATGTTTTCCTTCTTATAATATGAAATCTCCTTGAGGGTAGGTAGGGACTGTTTTATTTTGTTTTTATATTTCTTGTGCCCAATATAGTGCCTAGTACATGGTACATATATTCTTGAGGATTAATCAATTCTTCCTTAAACCCACATCTGCCTATTTCCCCCTTTCAGTTGTGGCATCTCTCTTCTTCTAGTCACCCCAAGATCACAACCTCACTGTCAGTCTTGACTCTTTCCTGTTAGCCCCCATGTCCAATATGTTGCCCATCAATTCTGCACACTTTTATCTCACCTTTATTCCCTTCTCTTTACCCATGTGGCCATCACCCTAGTCCAGGCTCTTTTCACCTCTTGCCCAGACTATTACAACAGCCTCTGATTTGACTGTAGGCTTCCTCCTCCTTAATCCATCACCTACACCCCTACCAAAATAATTTTCCTTAAGCACAATTCTAACTCTATCACTTCCCTGCTCAAAAACCTTGGATGATATGATCATTTAAAACCCTTCACAATTTGGCTCCAGGCCACTTTTCCAAGCCCAGCTTTCATATTACACTCCTTCATACAATCTCCATTCTAGCCAAATTGGCCTATTTGTTTTCTTCAAATCTTGTCATTCCATCTCCCTTCTCCATTCCTTTGCTCGAGCTGTCCCCTTCACATGGAATCCTTTCCTTCCTCATTGCTGCCTCTTAGAATACCTAGCTTCATTCTAAGCTCAGCTTAGGTGCTTCCTCTTTTGGGAAGCTTTTCCCAATGCCCCTAGTTGTTAGTATTTTCCACCACCACCTCTATTCCAATTGATGTTTGTATTTGTAATAGGGGTTTGAGAACTAATGGACACCTGTAGTTCAGAAGGACAATCCTTTCCTCTCAGCCCTGAGCCACCAAAAGATGGACTTCAGTCACAACTGGGAATTCTTTTTTTTTTTTTTTTTGGTGAGGCAATTGGGGTTAAGTGACTTGCCCAGGGTCACACAGCTAGTAAGTGTTAAGTGTCTGAGGCCGGATTTGAACTCAGGTACTCCTGACTCCAGGGCCGGTGCTCTATCCACTGTGCCACCTAGCTGCCCCTGGGAATTCTTTTTTAAAATAGTATTCTCGCTTCCCCCAATTACATGTCAAGATAATTTTTAGCATTCATTTTCCTTTTTTTTTTGGTGAGGCAATTGGGTTAAGTGACTTGTCCAGAGTCACACAGCTAGTAAGTGTTAAGTGTCCGAGGCCGGATTTGAACTCATATCCTCCTGAATCCAGGGCCAGTGCCCTATCCACTGTGCCACCTAGCTGCCCTTAGCATTCATTTTCACAAGATTTTGAGTTCCAGGGGCAGCTAGGTAGCACAGTGGATAAAGCACCGGCCCTGGATTCAGGAGTACCTGAGTTCAAATCCAGCCTCAGACACTTGCTAGCTGTGTGACCTTGGGCAAGTCACTTAACCCCCATTGCCCTGCCAAGAAACAAAAAACAAAACAAAACAAAACAAAAAAAGATTTTGAGTTCCAAAATTTTCTCCCTCCCTCCTTCCTTCTCCTCTTCCAAAAATGGTAGGCAATTTGATATAGATTATATATATGTTTTCATGTAAAACATATTTCCATATTAGTCACAGTTGTGAAAGAAACAGATCAAAAGGAAAAAAAAACATGAAAAAGAATAAAGTGAAAGAAATATGTTTTAATCTGCATTGAGTCCATCAGTTCTTTATCTGGATGTGGACAGCATTTTCCTTCCTGAATCCTTTGTACTTGTGATCAGCAAGTGTTGCTGAGTCATTCACAGCTGATCATCACACAGTGTTGCACATACTGTGTACAATGTTTTCCTGGTTCTGCTCATTTTACTTTGCATCAGTTTGTACAAGATTTTACAGGTTTTTCTGAAATCTGCCTGTTTGTCATTTCTTGTTGCACAATAGTATTCCATTGCATTCATATACCACAGCTTGCTCAGCCATTCCCCAAATGATGGGCATCCCCAAGATTTCCAATATTTTGAGACCATGAAAAGGGCTGCTATAAATATTTTTACACATGTAGGTCCCTTTCCCTTTTCTTTGATCTCTTGGGGATACAGACCTAGTAGTAGTATTGCTGTTTCCATATGTCACAGGAGAAATTAGTGGTGGGAGTGGGGTTCCTTAGGTATTCCTCTTTAAAGAATTATACCTTTTTGAAGACAAATCCTATTAGAATAAAATAATCTTTTATTTAGGCACTAGAGAAAGGAGACTAAGGGGAGATGGTTCAGAGACATGATTCTCTGAGATACCTATCTCCTTGAACAGAAGAAAGGCATAGGCTTTTATAGATTGTAGATGGGGTGATCACCACCTGACAATGGTGGGGGAAAGCCTGAGTGAGGTGGTAGTCTGGACTTCTGGGGTTATCTCTGTCCCCTGGCCCCCAATCAATCAGCAGCCACGCCTAATAGGCTTATCTCTCTTCTCAAGATGTGTTCATCCTTTAGCTAGTAGGCCAGTTTAAACTTTAATAGTGCCAAATTCCTTGATGTGTCCCAACCCCATAACAGCACCATGGACCATAGCACACCAGGCCCTTCTATCTCCTCTACTATCTCCCAAAGTCTGTCCAAGCTCATGTTCATTGATTGCCTTCAATCTTTCCCTACATCAGGTTCTTTTCCAGTAAGTCCTGCCTTCTCATTATGTGGCCAAAATATTTAATCCTCAGCTTCAGTATTTGACCTTCCAGTGAACAGCCTGAATTAATTTCTTTAGGTATTGACTAATTTGATCTTCTTGCTGTCCAAGGGACTCTCTGAAGTCTTTTCCAGCGCCACAATTTGAAAGCATTGATTTATTCTTATCTGTTTACATTTTATGGGTGCCTTTTTCCTTTCCAGTAGAATATAAGCTATTTGAGGACAGGGACTGTTGTTAATTTTGTCATATCCCTAGGAACTTGTACATTAGAGACGCTTAAATAAATACTTATTAGATTGGGTCTGGTTAGATGGATGTATCACTCTAAATCTTCTCTTTTCCAGGCTAAGTATCCTCTATTCCTCCAAACAATTCTTTTTTTTTTTTTAATGGGGCAATGGGGTTAAGTGACTTGCCCAGGGTCACACAGCCAGTAAGTGTCAAGTGTCTGAGGCCGCATTTGAACTCAGGAACTCCTGAATCCAGGGCCGGTGCTTTATCCACTGCGCCACCTAGCCGCCCCCCTCCAAACAATTCTTACACAATTTGGTCTCTAATCTTTAGCTCTTCCTGGTCAGACAGAAGGAAGTCTAACTTCCTTACCTCTCTTCATTCCCTGCCCTCTTGGGTTCCCTCCTCTTTATTTCTTCCCTCTGAGTGCCTGGGGATTGAGGACTTAATCCTGTGGCCTCACAGCTGAGTGGCGGAGTCATCTGTTTTTCTTCCTTAGCTGCTCCTTGACTCATTTTGTTGTATTTGTAGCATTGTGCAAGCTCCCAGGCAAAGACCCAAGGGAATCCAATGCTCAGAGAATGTATCTCTCCACATTCCTCCATAAATTCCCAGATATCAGAAAATCACATAACTATTGAACTTCATAGCTGAAAGAAACTTTAAGTTTAAACTAGTTTAATCTCATCATTTCAAAGAAAATTGACTTGTTCGAGGTCGGTTAGTAAGGAGATATTAGATTTTCTACCTTCTCCATCAGCATCTAGAGAACCTTCACTGGTAATAAATTTTTCCCTACACTTTTATAGCTCTCTGAAGTTTACACAATGCTTTCTTCACAAGAATCCTGGTGAGTGAGTAGTACAAATTATCACCCCACCCTCTATTTTACGGATAAGAAAATGGGAGCCCAGAGAAGGGAAATGGTGCACCTGAGGTCCACAAAGCAAGACTCAAATCCATGTCTTGTGATTCTGCTATCAGTGCTGTGCAGGAAGACAGAGATTGAAAACAGTTCTTATTAACATGGGCTTGGAATAAATCAGAAGAAATTTCTCCCGTGAGAAGCAAAACCAAAGATGATCAGATAATGGGACAGACAAATCAAGGAATCAAGGGACTATTAAAGTTTAGATTGACCAACTAGATATCAGGACAGACATACCTAAGAAGTAAAGGGAAATACAATTCTATAACAGGAAAGTCATTTAGGTGTAGCTACCACCTGACCAGAGCTAGGAGACAGTGATAACCCCAAAGGTCAGGACCATCATTTCAAAAAAATCCCCATGGACTCTCAGGAATATAACAAGCACCCAAGCTTTTCCCACCCCACCTCAAAAGGGTACTTTCCAGTTTCAAGTGAACACCCCATCCATCCTCTGACTTGTTATCTGATAAGATTCTAGGGTAAGGGCTGGTCCTAGCTCCTTAGAGAAGAAGAGGAAACAAGGATATCTTGGCTAGGAAATTGTCACCATGTTATCAAATGTACTGCATAAATTTATGGATAATAACCTTTTTGTTTTAAAATGCTAAAAGTATTAGGCCTTAGAGATGAAAATGTCCTATTTACTGTCTCATAAGACATAATGATAGAACCTACTCCTCACAGTTTCAGGAACCCTGTGATTGTAAGGTTCTTGCATAGGACAAATGTTATATAAATGATTTTCTGTGTAAGGTATAGAGAAAAAGCACATGCAACTAAATTAAGAACACCTGATTGGTAATTAATTGGCTTTGTTTAAAGTTTTAAAATTTCCTAATATTGTTTTAAGGTATTATGTTTCTAAGTTTTCTTATAATTTATAAATTGGTGAACAATTGTATCAGCTATGATAGAAAAGCAATTTCTCTTATAATCTAGATGTCAAATTCTAATAAAATTACTGTTAAAAAGGGAATGAATGGGTTAGGAAGCTATTGGTCTGATGACCATGTTTTCTGAAGTACTGTGATTAAGAACTTATAGTGTTAACTAAGCTATTTGGAGTTATTGTTTTAATGAAGTATTTACATGGATATGTTTAAAAGGGAAAATTGGTAATTGTATAAAAAAATAATACCTTGTAAAATCTCCTTTGTAAACCTACTGTGATTTGTGAGACTTTCCTAATTGAAGGGAAAGCTTTTTTGGGACCCTGAATATTCGGTTTGAGTTTCATTCTTAGGATTGCTGTGCCCTGCCTCTAGAACTCTCATAGCATATTTCTATTATTGGGATAGGCAAAGTGGAAGTTTGTTATTGCAATATTGAATCAATTGGTTACTGAATTAATAAAGCATCAAAATTACTGTAATAAGCTGTGGGAAAGATCTTACTGTTTTCATCTGAATTTGTTGTCTCCTTCCTCCCATTCATTCAATAGTTAAATTAGTGCCTGAACTTGTCATATGTATGAAATATGTTAATGAACAATCACAATTTATGAATTGTCTTATATCACCTTAATGGGAAATCTAAGTTTACCTATGTTTGTTATTTAATCTGGAATTAGAACATGTGTTGAAATGTCTACAAACTAGTTGAGTCACCTTAAAGATGTTCCCATCGTTTAAAGGAATTCTGAGGGCAGTATCCTATGTTTATGCTTACATGGTTAATAACTGAAACTATATCCTGTTATGTACAACATTTTCTAATCTATTCTCTGTATGCAATTTAGGATTATTTACACTTATCCCAACTCTTCCGCTGTTTGTTATTAAGCATCTTAAAGCAAAATTCATTTGTATAATACTAACTTAGGGATGAAAAACATCTGTTTAAATAAGTGCAAGTATAGTTAATGCTTGCTATCTAGGAAATATAATCCTTGAGAAGTGAATTCACTTGCAGTACTGATTATTAGAACTTTCTATTTAAAGACATTATGGGACTGTTGCCTGTTATTATTTTGAGTCTGACTCTAGGTATGATCATTGAGGAATACTACTGAACCAATAAGCCACAGAGTCAATGACCCTATGGGGTTTTTACATGTGCACATTGCAGATGGAGTTCTCTTGGGGAAGGCTGGGAGAACAACTTTTAGCAAAGGCTGAGGTAGGATTCTCCTTACTCAATTTCCCCACTATGACACATGGTATGAAAACTGTTCCACCTGGCTGATTTTAAGCCTGACTCAATGCAATTGGTTATCTATACAACTTCTGCCTGGAGTGGATGTAAGGTTTAGGGAAGCATTATTCTCTGAAAGCTCTGTCCCTCTTCTTTGATGGAAAATTCCTATAATCATGTCATGTGATTAGCATGAAAACAATACTGGATCTCCATCCCTTAGGTTAGTACTGCAAATGGCTTATTATAGTGAGATGCAGATATAAAGTTTAAACCATTTAACCGAGAAATTCTAGTTCTTTTTATATTCTAAACAACAAAAGTGTATAAGCATCTAGCTTTGTCATCTGACTGTTATTAGTTGTACATTTTAAAATTGAATCAGAAACATCTTAAATTTGCTCTGGAAAAATTAATTTTAAGGCAACCAGTTTTCTCAGAGGAGGATAACTAATAGAATGTTTTGTCACACCTATGGAAAAGTCAACTTTATTTGTTTGTTACATAACATGAAAATAACACCTGTCTGTAGAGGATGTCCTATAGTACAAACATAGTTCATTATGACCAACTTATTTAACATGCACTCTTTTGAAATTCATTGCCTAAGTGTCACCTTAAGTCCTTTACTACAATTGAGTTAACTTGGTAACTTTTATGTAAGTTCCTTTGTGGTCATCTTCTTATAAAAGTATTCTGTAACCTAAGTTTTATGTGAAGTTTAGATCCTTATCTGTCTCTGCTTCTCCTGAGGAGGGCATTGATTAATTGAATTAAATTGAAATTACTTTAAATCCAGGGGTGTTTAGATTTGGATTTCCACAATGAAGTCATCTGGAACCAGGAAAGTAAGTCCACTGAAGAGGTGCCCTGAAGCCCCTGCAAATACTATGGACAATGCACAGTGGGATTTTTTTATGATAAAGGATCCCCATGGATAACTCTTCACTCCTAATGTGGGATTTTGGGGTTCCTAGCTTTTCTCTTGGTGGATCCTCTTCCTCCCTATAGTGATATTAGTTCTTGTCCTTTTGATTCCCATTCCCCCCCCCCCCCCCCCTTGTCTTTTTAACCTCTTGTTAAAGTTTGTTTTGCCCAGGCTCAAGGCTTGCTTATACATTTCCTCACCCTCTGTACCAGGCTCCTCCTTCCCCTGTGATTTTTTTTTTTTGACCCTGTTCAGCTTGAAGCAGTTACAGAAGAAGAATCTTTGTCCCCTTTCCCCTTAGATATCAAAAGTGGGGAAGGTGACATGTGCTTGGAATAAATCAGAAGAAATTTCTCCTGTGAGAAGCAAAACCAAAGATGACCACATAACAGTATAGACATATTGAGGAAACAAGGAACTATTAAAGTTTGGATTAACCAACTAGATATCAAGACAGACATACCTAAGAAGTAAGGGGAGATAAAATTTTATAGCAGGAAAGCCAATTAGGCATGGCTACTACCTGACTCAAGCTAGGAGACAGAAATAACCCTAAAGGTCAGGACCATGATTTCAAAAAAATCTCCCTGGACTCTCAGGATTATGACAAGCATCCAAGCTTTCCCTACTCTGCCCCACCCCAAAAGGGAATTTTCCAGTTTTCAAGTGGATACCCTATCTATCCTCTATAAAAGCTTTTGCCTTCCCTCTCTTCGAGGAGGAGAATGTTTCTAAGTCTTCCTCCCCAAGGGGTAAAGTCTTTGACTTCCCACTAGGTCACTTTCCCTAGAGCCAAATAAAAGACCATCTTAATTCTAATTGGGCATGTGAGAATGTAATTTTTTACTGAGGAACACCTAAGAATCACCACAATCCCCTTGCCCCCTTCCCCCCATCACTGTATTCAAGGAACTCACATTCTAACTGGGGGACACAAGGCATAAAAGAATGCACCCGCAGGCCTTAATAGCAAGACCTGAAGGTTGGAAGAATGAGGGGCGGGTGAGCTGGCAATGCCTTGGAGTCTGGAGGGTATAGTAGTAGGGCAGCTGAGAAAGCTCAGTGGTCATTTAAGCACAGCAGGAGGGCATACGTAAAGTGGTCTTGTTTCTTATTGGAAGGATTGGAGAGAGGCTGATTGGAGACTATGATGATCCAACAGATGGGTGGGGCCATATCTACTTTGAAGGAAATGGGGTGGAAAGGACCTAGCACATGACCTTTCTCAAGGGAGATTAAGCCTGATGATTGGAGTAGAGCTGGGCTCCTGTCTTCCCTCATGAGGTAGTGGGGATGGAGGGTCAGTGTTCCATTAGAAAGTAAAAGGAGGAAAAGGGCATTGGAGGAGGAAAGGCTTCCTGTGGGACCTGTTCTGCTGGGTCCTCTGATATCTGGTGGGATCTAGTGGGTGGGTAGGCTGGTGCAGGTAAAGGCAGTGAGAAAGCTCCTTTCAGCACCTGTGCCTGCTGGACTCTCTGGCCCAGAGAGGTTAAGGGATGTGTCCAGGATAACACTGTTAGATAGAAAATGTCAGATCCTGGGGCCCACATTCAAGTCTTCTGACCTCAAGACAGGTACCTAATCCCCTCCCCCCCATCCCCATTCTACTAACTCTTAGTTTTCCTGGCACTCAGTGACCCCTATGTCCTGTACTTTTCCAGACTCTGGGAGCCCAGACAAGAGACTTTCCCAGCAGAGATGCCGTGCCTCGTGTGTGTGTGTGTGTGTGTGTGTGTGTGTGTGTGTGTGTGTGTGTGTGTGTGTGTGTGTGTTCCCTAAAGGTGTGCCCACTCTTTCTGTTGATGTTGTATTTCGTTTTGGGAGAGCGCTCCTCATGTTTATGGTATGAATATGTTGTTGATGCCAAATCAGGAAATGCCTTTTCTTTGAACTAATTGTGTGGGCTGCCTCACTATTAAAGGTAAATGTGCTGGTGTTTTAGGAGTATAGACCCAAAGAGTTCTTTGAACCAAAGGTAGCCATTCTCCAGGGAATACAAGAGAATAGCAAAAAGATTTCATTTCCCGTATAGCATTATTCCTCCGTCTCGGATCCAGTCTTGCTGGGGATTCTTAGAGCAAAGCACAGAAAAGGAATGAAGCTCTGGCTCGTTATTTTAATGTCAGGCTGCTCCATCTCCATCCCCCCCTCAGGGAGTACCACTAGGCTTGGGGTGTCTTTTTCTCTACTGCCATTGGCTCAAGCCCCTGTTTGTAGCATTTCCCCCCACTGTAAACTAACAGTGATTAGAATCTGAATTCCAATTAACAACTTGATATCAATTAGCTTTTAAAAAAGGATATTTATTTTGAATATACAGTAATTAAAAATACAACTATCTCTTCCATCCCTTCACCCCACCTCTCCAATACCTCTGGGGAATATTGTTCCCTAAACCATCTTGGGGTATCTCTGGGGAGAGTAGGCTCAGACTTTGCTCAGTTCCTCCATAGCATCAATCCTCATTAAGCTCCCATCCAAATGTAGCATCATTGTCAAATGAGTTCTTGTGTCAGATACTGTCAGACTGGGTCCTGAAGGTCATTTCTTTTTTTTTTTTCTGAAGGTCATTTCTTGCTCCTCAGGATGTTAATGTTGGGCTGGCTACAAAGCCCAGCATGGATTCTAGCCCCCAGAGTCCTGGACTCCCAGAGGCTCACTCTCCTGACCTTTCAAAACATATTAGATGGAAATCTCCCCTAACTTCAAAGAACAAGTCAGGTAGGAACCAATGCCTGTAGACTCATGGGGCCATATGCTGGCCTGTGAGAGGTCTCTCACCTTACAGCCTTGTCTCAGCACAGCAGGTATCCAGTGAGAGAGAGAGAGAGAGAGAGAGAGAGAGAGCGCCCAGGTCAACTTGTACCTTCTGAAGGTACCCCCAGTTTCTGTTCCACAACTGCAGTTAGTCAAAGAGCTTGTTCTTTACCACATGATTGGCATACCAGTTACAGAATGGATCTGTTGAAAATGGGTTTTGGGGAGAACATAATGAATTCCTTTTTGTGCTATATTTGCTGTTATTATATAAATGTACTCAGTGTCTCCTGTATTTCTCTTCCTCTAATCACTTTAAGGTTACAAAAGAAAAATCACGGGATTTTGAATAGTAACAGGAACTCACCCTGTACCTTTATCTTATCTAATAAGGCACATATTGGGATGTATGGGGTTTTCGGGGAAGATTAGCACCTCGGGTATGAGGGCTTGCCCTTTTCAGGGCTGCTCATCTTTGTGGTCCACCTGGCACTCAATTCTAATCTGTGGCTCCAAGAAGCTGTAGCACATGCAGGGGCCACACTTCCGTAAAACTGTCTCAGCAGACAAGCTAAACCAGGATGAGGGTAACCAACAGGCGTCAGACCTGTCCATGAGTTAGGGTGATGTCTGCCTTAAGCACGTGAAGACTTCACTTGGCAGAATGGGCAGATGAGAACAATTTGTTCCAACAGCCATGAAGGCAGCTAAAACAGGTTCTGTGAAGAGCTTAGAGCTTGGTCAGTCATGGAAGACCACTAAGGTCATCCACTGCAACCTGGGCTATTGCCAATCATCCTGACTTTTGTTCTGCCACTGGACTCTGATGACTCTGGAAGAAAGAGTGAAGCAACTTAGCCTCACTTAAATCTAGTTCATGGGCAAATCAAGATGCCATCCCTGTGATGTCATTGGTCTTCAGAATGAAAACACTTTAAAAAACAACAACAACAACAAAAGAATGAAGACATTTTTGTTCTCCCTGCATTTTCATATGAAATCTTTTGCAGATTCCTTGTCTCTTACAAGGAGGAGTTCAGAGGAAGTGCTGCAGGTGGGGGTTTGGGGGTAAGTAGTGCATCATGGGGATGATTGGTGTGTCCTGTGCATTTTCAGGGACATGCTGGAGCAATTCTCCATCCAGGATCTAGTTTTGTGGGATCCACTGGAGGAAAAAGGAGTGGTTCCTTTTCTTTTTTTTTTCTTTTTTTAGTTTGTAATGAGACAGATTTCTGGCCTGCCTGATCTACTTTTCTGAGATAACTTTTGCATGGTTGAATGCTTATGTACTGATAGCTATTGTATTACTTTGTGATGAGTATAGAAACTGATATGAGCAGGATGGATGTTTCATCTCTAGAATAGGGGCACCTGGCAATGTATCTAGGAAACAATGTGGGGCTCATCCATGTAAAATTTTTTAAAAAATGTTTACTTTTGGGCAGAACAAGACTGCTTATTGCAGCACAAGTTTGGATAGCTTGTTTGAGATCCTCATGGACTGCAGGTCCTTGGAAGAAGGTTTACTTGATGGCCTAGAAGCCCCAAATAAGGAAACCCAAGAGCTGGAACACTTTTTGAGAGCCCCACACTTCTTTGGGTCTTTGATGAATTGGGTTCCTTTTTAAGCTATCTTTTTTTTTTTTTTGCGGGGCAATGGGGGTTAAGTGACTTGCCCAGGGTCACACAGCTAGTAAGTGTCTGATGCCAGATTTGAACTCAGGTACTCCTGAATCCAGAGCTGGTGCTCTATCCACTGAGCCATCTAGCTGCCCCTAAGCTATCTTGATTGTCCCAGTGTTGCACGTGTTGTAGTTGGGGGGAAAATTCAGGTTCTCTGTGTTGTAGGGACTCTCTGGAAATGTTTATCTGGACCTTCAGTTGGAATGCCCTGTGTTTCAAGGGTCCATTGGAGAAATGTTGGGTACTCTCTACTGCCCAGACCCAGAAGAATTTTCACCCAAGAGAGTTTGGTTTCCATTTAAGGATGAGACTCACTGTTATACCTATGTCACTCATTTCAGTTAGGAAATAAGTATATGCCTCCACTGGGACTAGATATATGAATATATTTTTTATCTTTTCTTTTTTTAAACCATTTTTGTGTTATGGCAGGCCTTTACAGGCACTTGGCCAGATGGAGAGAGATAAGAATTTTGTATGATGGTATTTGCTTGTTGAATTTTATAACCATGTATTTGGGGGTGAATGTAATCTCTATGATCACCAGCCAGGCCTGGACTTTCATGTTAAGTTGTGTATTGTGTAACAACTGTACCACATGGATTTTGTTGAGACTGCTTAATATAAGGTACTGGGGAAAGGTGCTCAAAAGGACAATGCACGAGCCTTCCCAAGTCCATAGAAAGCTATGAAGAATTGGGACTATAGAGAAATGTGCCCAAAGTGATCTAGTTGATTTGCGGGGGATAACAAATGTTTAAATGAAAGAGAGGGTACAAAGGGGAGTTTACCAGGATGTCCCTGATCAATTAATTTCCTCCAGTCCAGATAATGAAATCACAGAAGATAGGGATAGGGTAACAGAGACAATGAGGTGTTTAAATGAAGTATAAAGGAGGCTTTTCACTTGGTTTGCAGGATGGAAGTTTTCTTGATGGGATTGGAGGACAGCTAGCCATTGGTTGTCAAAAAGCCCAGCTGATGACCTTTTAAAAATCAGGACATGGGGCAGCTAGGTAGCACAGTGGATAAAGCACTGGCTCTGGGGGCAGCTAGATGGCGCAGTGGATAAAGCACCGGCCCTGGATTCAGGAGTACCTGAGTTCAAATCCGGCCTCAGACACTTGACACTTACTAGCTGTGTGACCCTGGGAAAGTCACTTAACCCCAATTGCCTCACCAAAAAATTAAAAAAAAAATAATAAAGCACCGGTCCTGGCTTCAGGAGGACCTGAGTTCAAATCTGGCCTTAGACATTTGACACTAGCTGTGTGACTCTGGGCAAGTCACTTAACCCCAATTGCCTCACCCCCCCCCCCCAAAAAAAAATCAGGACACACCCTGTAATAAGTTAGTCTAGGCTGGAGATAGCCCTGAAGAGCACTGGCAGAAGAAAACCACTTGTTGAAGAAGAACCTGGCTCTTGAGAGGGAATTATTCCTTGCCTTTTAGTGGAGGGAGGGGATTTTTTTCTTCATTCTTGCCCTTTCCTCATTGGCCATACATCTTGCAGTGAAGCTCACTGTCCTATAGGAAGATTCATGCTTACTGGGGAACAGTTGAGAGTCTGGGCAGTTGTGAGCAATGTGACCTTTGTGAGTTAAATGAGCAATCTCCAGTCTCTGGGAGTTGAGTTGTGGAGAGGGCCAGTCTTGGGGAAATCAGCTGAGTGACCAGCCCAGGAGAAATGCTGTACCCAGTGGGGAGTAGCATGAGTATACCATGAAAAGGGAAAGGCCGCTGGGACCCTGCAGATCCAGCAGTGTGAGTAGTCTTAGCCACATTATGTCCCCTAAGTATATGCATCTCTTCCCATGATATATGTATTTGTCAGAGAATGTTTTCCAGGTTTATTGTTCTAACAATGCCAACTTAGTAACTTTCTTTAGCCTTGAGCAAATTGTATCTACTGGCTGATTATTAAAAATAAGTACATGGATGGGGGCTTGTGGCTTATAAATTTAGGAGTGAAGACCAACTAAGTAAGTACCCAAGTAATTCTCTAGGGAACAAACTGCAAATAAGAGTTGTGTTTGAATTGTGGGGACACCAGAATTGTGAGAAACACAATATGGTAGTGAAAAGAACATTTAGTAAATCCAGTAGTTGGGAGAAGCTCTGGTAGAGAATAAATTGGACCTCAGGGTAGTTGCCCTATGGGGGAGTCTAACTTGTGAGTAGTGGGGGGAGAGTAGCTCAAAGGAGGTACTATGGAGGACCCAGCTCCTTCCTGTTTTTCCACTTGTAGGAGCCCTCCAGGTCAGGGAGAGGTTATAGCCCACAGCATCCTCTCCCTCCCTTTCCCCTGTGAACATGTCTCCCCACTTCCGTCAAAACCAGCCCCAAATAGAACCTCAAGGGCAGAGGAAACCACACAGGCCTCCCTCCTTCCTCTCACTTCACTCAGGACCCCAGCCCTGAGAAGCCATTGTTTACAGTTGGGAGAATTGAGGTTTCTCTTTGGCTCACAGAGATTGTCAGGATGTGAGAACTGACCTCTGTGACCTTAGAGGCTGTCTAGACCCGGCCTCTCATTTCATAGATATGGAAGCTGAGGTCCAGAAGGGAAGTGGTTTGTCCCAGATCACACTGCAAATAGAGCCGGCACCTGTACCTAGAACTTCTGACCCCAAGTCCTGCACCCTTTTGACCACACCATGTTGCTTTTCTTGCTTCCATTGAGGCCCAGGGTGGTCAATGACCAGAGTAAGAAATTCTCTGAAAGACAGCTCTCTGCTCTATGGGTAACCACGTGGCTCAGTGCATAGAGAGCTAGACTTGGAGTCAGGAAGACCTGAGTTCCAATCCAGCCTCAGAAAAGTACTAGCTATGTGACCTTGGGCAAGTCACTTACTCTTTGTCTCCGTTTCCTCAACTACTTATTACAGTACCTAGTGTAGAATAGGTACTATATGAGTGTTAACTATTATCATTACATTACACTGGAGTTATAAGCTTAAGAATCGTTTTATCCATCAATTCAAAGAAAGTGGCAATAGTTCTAACAGTTCATATTTCCATACTGCTTTATTTTATAAAGTGCTTTCCTCATAAGAACCCTAAGAGGAAGGCAGTACAAGAGTTATTGTCCTCATTTACAGAGAAGGAAACTGATTCCTTGTGTTCAATGCCATAAAGCATAGTTATCAGCACAGCTAGTAAGTGTCTCAAGGTATAGTGTAAGGAGCTCTACATTCGGTGGCTTAGGACCCTAGGCTGGAGAGGGCTTTAGAGGATAGATTGTTTAGGGGAGGTCAAGTGACTTGCCCAGGGTCACAAAGATAGTAAATCATGGGATTATATGTTTAGAGCTGAGAGGGATCTCAGAGGTGATGTAGACTAACCTTCTCATTTTACAGATGAGGAAACTGAGGCTTGTGGAGGAATCTTAGTGACTTGGTAAGGGTTATATAGATAGGAAGCATTCTAGGAAGGACTGGACTCCATGGTAACCTGATCCATGATCAGTGGATTCTATAACTCATTCATTCATTTGTTTCTTTGTTTTACCAAAGACAGTCTTTTGTTTTTGTTTTTGTTTTTTTTTTAGTGAGGCAATTGGGGTTAAGTGATTTGCCCAGGGTCACACAGCTAGTAAGTGTTAAGTGTCTGAGGCTGGATTTGAACCCAGGTACTCCTGACTCCAGGGCCGGTGCTCTATCCACTGCGCCACCTAGCTGCCCCTCAAAGACAGTCTTGAAGAGGAAAATAAAGGGGGCAAGAAAAGAAATGGCCAAAGAGATGGGGAATAGGCCTTGGACAGTGAGGAATGTACAGTCCATAGGTATATCTGTGAATGTCATGGATATTCTATCACCAGCAAGGGAAACACCATCCCTACTCTGCTGCTTGTCATTCTCATCTGTAGAGGTCCCTTCTAAGTTCCAGCTCTATGATCTTATGATCTCCTCTGCTCTGTACATCCCCACTCCCTGCATTATGTCTTGGTGGCAGAGAGGAATTTGCGAGCTATGCTATGATATATGAGGGACCTCCCACACTGCTGGGCTTGTGCCAGGACAATTTCATCTCTGGAGGACTTCCCAGCCTGACAGGCAATTACCTAATTCAGTCCCACTGCTTTTTCTTCCTTTTTGCTGACTACTCTGTCTTTAGGAAAGAAGGAAAAGTCCTGCAGGCACTTTCTCTCACTTTGTCACATCCATCCTCACAAGTCAAGACATGACTTCTGTGATGCTGTGAGGGCTGGGCCGTCCAACTGGATATTAGCTGCCACCCAGCCCTGGCTCACAATGGGAAACAAGGAGCCTTTCCCCATCCACAGGAGATAACTTCCCCACTTTGCAGATGAGGAATCTGAGACCGGAGAGAGGAGAAGGGACGGTTTCAGGTCCAGACTCACGGAGTGAGTGAACAGCAGAGTTGAGGCTGGCACCCAGGCTTCTAACAGCCTGACACCTTCCCACTGTACCATGCCTGGCTTGGTAATGAGTACTTTGCTTCTTCAAAGTGAGGTATAAACAGTCATTAGTCCTCCAAGAAAGCTTTGGAAGAGATTGGTCCTCCCAGGTCCCCAGGATATTATTATCTCTCAACCCCTACCCACCATGCCACTGCAAGAGGAGGACAAATTAAGGCCCACCTTTGTTCATACCATTTGAGTGCCTATGTCCAAGGTATTCCTTTATAATCTGGCCCAAATCTGCCCTTCCAGACTTATTGTACATTACTCACTTTTCCCCACTCTACAGTTCAGACCATTGGCTTTCTTACTCTTCCTTATACAGTATGTTCCATATCTTCACTCTGGGTTTGAGTCCTGACCGTTCCTTTGTGATCCTACTCGTGTTGTCTTGGGCAGGTCACTCCCCCGGGCTGTAAGACAAGGGAATTGGGATAAATATTCTCCAAGGTCCTTCCCAGTTCGGATAGTCTATGCTTCTGTGACAAGATAACTTCTGAGGTTCCTTCCAGGTTGAAATCCCAGGATCCTATAGGAAACTGGCCTGGACTTGGATGCAGAAGAAAGCTAGCTTCTAACTCCTTCTGATACTTAACTCTTAATCTCTCTGAGCTTCAGTTCACTCATCTGTAAAATAGTGACACCAGGGGGCAGCTAGGTGGCACAGTGGATAAAGTACCGGCCCTGGATTCAGGAGGACCTGAGTTCAAATCTGGCCTCAGACACTTGACACTTACTAGCTGTGTGACCCTGGGCAAATCACTTAACCCTCATTGCCCCCCCCCCCCAAAAATAGTGACACCAGCACCTATTTCATAGGGTTGTTGTGAAGATCAAGTGAGATAAACATTTGTAAAATGTGCCACGAACCTTAAGCTGCTATATTTATTATTGTTACTAATATTATTAGTTATCTGGTAACCACAAACTATTCACTTTACTTCTCAGATCTTTAGCTTCCTCACTTAGAAAACATGGATAATAATATCAGTAGTACCTCCCTCCCAGGGTTCAGATAAGACCATTGGATCACAGATTCAAAGCTGGAAGGGGCTTCAGAACCATCATTTTACAACAGAAGATGAGACTTGGAGAGCTTAAGGCCAACACAGGTAGTAAGGAGAAGAGGAAGGATTTTAAAGTCAGATCCTCCTTACTTGGAAACCAACATTCTAATGCCTTAAAGAATTTTATCAATGTCAGCTTTTATTATTATTGATGTAGCACAAGGCTCTGGGATACCTATGATTGTGGGGGGTAACCTTGAGGCCTTGAGGGGTTGTATCTTTTTCTCTAGTACTTTCACTTACAAGACCCCAGCTAGTATCCTTGATGAGTTATCATCTCCTTAATGCCAACTGGACCCGTGGATTTCAAGGTCAAATAACCAAATGATATCAATTAGCCTTTACAGAGGGATATTTATTGTGAAAGCATAGCAAAGACAGAATTGCACAAACACATCCTTGAATAAGGGAACACTTCCCCTCTGTATACCCACCTGGTCCCTGGGTGGGGGTGGGGGTGGGGAGTGGACAAAAGTTTAAAGTGGATGCTGCATTCTTCCCACCAAATTCACTTCTGGGTGTGGAATAGCTGAGGGTTGAGTCACTCTTTTGCACCTCCCACCTCTATCACCTCCTGTCAGACACCACCACTTGCTTTCCACAAACCATTATTCAATTTTCAAATGAATATTCACCTTCTCTTCTACCTCCCTTTTTGAGAATTTGAGAAAAACAAAACCACCATAGTTATAAGCATATATAGTCAAGCAAAACAAATTCCCACAATTCCACACCCCCTCCTCCAAATATGTCTCAATCGGCACTGGGAGTCCATTGTGAAATTATAGCAAAGACAGAATTGCAACAACACACCCTTGAATAAGGGAACACTTCCCCTCTATGTACCCACCTGTATCCCTGAGTGGGGGTGGGGGTGGGGGTGGGGGAGTGGACAAAAGTTAATGTGTATGCTACACTTTCTGTTAGGATGTGGGAACATGAATCCTCGAACTCTGGTTGGTCATTGAGTGGATCAGAGTTTCCAAGTCTTGTTTATCTTTATAATATTGTTGTTATTGGGGGCAGCTAGGTGGCGCAGTGGATAGAGCACCAGCCCTGGAGTCAGGAGGACCTGAGTTCAAATCTGGCCTCAGACACTTAACTCAGACACACTAGCTGTGTGACCCTGGGCAAGTCACTTAACCCCAATTGCCTCACTAAAAATATATATATATATATATATATATATATATATATTGTTGTTATTATAGAAATTGCTTTCACTTCCCTCTACACCACTTCATACTAGTCTTCTCAGGTTTCTCTGAAATCATCCCTGTCATTGTTTCTTTTCTTTTTTTTTTTTTTAGTGAGGCAATTGGGGTTAAGTGACTTGCCCAGGGTCACACAGCTAGTAAGTGTTAAGTGTCTGAGGCCAGATTTGAATTTGAACTCAGGTACTCCTGACTCTAGGGCCGGTGTTCTATCCACTGCGCCACCTAGCTTGCCCCCCTTTCATTGTTTCTTACAGCACAATAGTATTCTATCACATTCACATACCATAACTGGTTCAGCCATTTCCCAATTGATGGGCACCTCCTTATTTCTTTTTTTGTTTGTTTGTTTTTTTGTGTGTGAGGCAATTGGGGTTAAGTGACTTGCCTAGGGTTACACAGCTAGTAATTGTTAAGTGTCTGAGGCTGGATTTGAACTCAGGTCCTCCTGAATCCAGGGCCGGTGCTCTATCCACTGTGCCATCTAGCTGCCCCCCACTTCCTTATTTCCAATTCTTTGTCATCATAAAAAAGTTGCTTTTGAGTCATTATCCTCTTTCTTTGATTCCTTCCTTCCTTCCTTCCCTCCCTCCTTCCTTCCTTCCTTCTTTCTAGTAGCAGTATTGCTGGGTGCTTTTCTTTTCTTTCTTTCTTTCTTTTTTTTTTAGTGAGGCAACTGGGGTTAAGTGACTTGCCCAGGGTCACACGGCTAGTAAGTGTTAAGTGTCTGAGACTGGATTCGAACTCAGGTACTCCTGACTCCAGGATTGGTGCTCTATCCACTGCGCCACCTAGCTGCCCCTGGGCGCTTTTCACAACTATATTCAGCTAGCCATTGAGGACTGAGCTTGGACTGACTTTGGGAAACTGTAAGGTTCCTTTTATGACCCCAGATTCTTCTGGGCCCATTTTTTTTTTAAATGTGTGACCTCAGGAAAGTCACTCCTCATGAATAAAATAAGGGGATTGGACTAAATGTACTCTGAGGTCCCTTTGAGATCTTAGAGTAGGTTCCCATGAATGCTTATCTTCTTCTGGTGATATTGTTAAGCTGCAAATCATGGGACACCACAGTCTCCAAAAACTAAATCCAGGATTACCTGAAGGGAGGTGGAGAGGCAGATGGATGGCAGGTATGAGTAAGCCTGCAGTGTTTTATGAATAAGGACTTTGTGGGAGAAGCAGCAAGTGGTGCAAAGAATGTCACCAGGGAGATGTAAGGAGAGAAGGTGTGAAGATGTTCCACTCACAAGTTAATATCAACGAATAGATGATTCACATGTTACTAACTGGAGAAAGGTCCCCAGCATGTCTGTGGTCTCTCTGGGGTGGATTTCTGGGAGCACATGGACAAGAGTCCGAAGGATGGGCAGGCCTGGGTTCAGGAATTTACTCACAATAATCCATTAGAGTAGCTAATGGACATGATCAGTGTGGGAATTTATTTTGTTTGACCATATGTGTTTGTAACTATGGTTTTGTTTTTCTTAATTTCCCAATGGGGCAGCAGGAGGGAGGTGGATATTAGTTTTTAAAATGAATAATGGCTTGGAGAAGGCAATTGTGAGGTAGGAAGGGGGTAATGGAAGTGGGAGGTACCCAATGAGCAGCTGAAACTGTACCCAGAATTGTAGCGACCAGCACTTTCTATCTTGTTCTTTGCAGGGAGGGAACAGTTTATGAGACCTTGGAGATATTGTCCCAATCCTGGCTTCCTTAGGGTGGAGGTAAACTAGACTTAGGAGGTTCTACCTTTGGAGATGTGAACAATGTGAACTGGATGCAAAGAAAAGGTTTTATCTTATAATGTGGAACTTCCTCAGCCCCAGGGGTACCTTCCTTGTGTCCAGGACCTCTTGGGCAGTCTGGTGAAGCCTTTGGGCCACTTCTCAGAATCGAATTTTTAAATGCATAAAATAAAGTACATAGAATTACAAAGAAAATCAATTCTATCAAAATGTAGCTATTAAAATGTTTTACAGAAAACAAGTTCCCAGACCCCAGGTTAAGAATCCCTGATCTGATGAGAAAACTGAAGGGTTCAGAGAGAGGAATGACCTTTCCAGAGGTCAGACAGTTAGAGAAGGAGAAGAAGGAGAAGGAGATAACAACGATGACAACAGCAACCAAACCTTTGTACAAGTATGTAAGTCAAGCAAAACAAATTCCTGCACTGGCCGTGTCCAAAAATGTATGTCCCATTCTGTATATTTCACCCATGACTTCTCTGTTGGAGGTAGGTAGCATGCTTCTTGTTCCTATGCTTTTCTCCAAAGGTCAGTCTGTCCCTGGCTGGGATACCATAAAGCCTGTCCAGTAAAGGGCTTTTCTTTGGCATTTCAGCTTTTGGCTGATGACACAGGAACTCACAGAGGTGCTATCATGACCTTAGTCTCTAGCCACAAAAGGATATACCCTCTGGTTAGAATAAGATTACATACTCTGGGGAGCAAGAGGTGGGAGGATGTCTCACCTGATTACCAGGTCTCCTTGACTCCCTAGTGCTTCCTACCATGTTTTGGGCTGGAGTGGGACATCTGGTTTACTACAGACTCCTTATACATCATCTAATAATATAGTCCAACCTCTTCGATTTATAGAGAAGGAAAGTAGGGCCAAGAACAGGACAGTGACTTGTCCAATGTCACATAGGATTGCGTAGTGGTAAGAACTCTGGGCTGTAAATCAGAAAACTTGTGCTCTAAACTTTGAGCAAGTCACTTTACCTCTGTGTAACTCAGTTTTCTCATCTGCAAAAAATGGGAAGAACCATTCAACAAGCATCCTTGAAGCTCTAGTATCACTAAGCCAATAAACTACCAGTTTAGAATAGGGGGTGCCCTCAAGGAAGCCTATGATTCCCCTGGGGTGGGTGGGAGATAGCACATACTTGGACTGATTCCCTCCCAGGGCTGTTGTGAAAAAAAGTGTTTTGTAAACTGTAAAGCACTCTAGAAATGAAAGCTGGGATTATTATTAAGTATAGAAGAGCTGGTACTAGAATTTCCCACTTGCCCATCAAAACCTCTTTCCACTGTAGCACACTGGGCTGGCCTGCTGGATGGAGCCGAGCCAGCATGGGCCATGCTGACAGTCCTGAAGGGCTGCTCCCCAATCAGCTCTCTTAGCCTCCTTCCCACCCCCTAACTCTGTTACCAGCCAACTCCAACACGTGGCAGAGGAGCCAGTCCTGGCCAAGGGTCATGTCAGTAATCCTGGGAGGTGTCCAAACCACTCCCAGGCAGAGCTATCAGACAAAACAAAACATGGGGCCTTTTTCTTAGTCATGGGAACTTCCTAGGGCCTGCAGCTGACAGCTCAGTTCAGGAGCTCGTTTGTCTCTGGGGCACTCTGTTTTCATTTTGCCTAATTAATTGGTTAGTATCAATTCAATTCAATTCAGTTCAATTCAATTCAAGCCAGTTCATGGATCCTAGATTCATAGGACGGAGATCTGGGAAAGACCTCAGAGATGATTTCATCCAAATCAGCCTACTTATTTATAGATGAAGAACCTGAAACCCAGAGAGATGAATGCTGTAGCATGCCTTGAATGCCAGGATCATGAATTCATGCTTTATTTGGCAGGCTATAGGAAGCTACTGAAGGTTGCCCATGGTCTCACAGGGATCAATCAGTCAACAGACATTTATTAAGTAGGTTCCTACTACATACCAGGCATAGTACAGGGCACTGGGGGTGGGGTACAAAGACAAGAAAAACACACACAAAAACAGTCCCTGCCCTCAAGTAGCTTACACTCTATTGGAAGTGCAAACGCACATGCAAACATAAGGAGGTATAAAGCACATACAGAATTAATACAAGGTAATTGAGGGGTGGGGTTAGCAGTTAGAAGACCAGGAAAGGAGGGACCAGCTGGAAAAGGAAGTAATGTGGGGCAAGTCTGGAGAGGTCAGCAGGCGCCAGCTTGGGAAGGGCCTTAAATGCTAAACAGAAGTTGAGAAGATAGTGTTCAACTTGGAGTTAGAATTGCATGGATTCAAATCCCACTTCAGATACCTGCTACCTATGTCACTTAACCTCGCTGGCCCTCAGTTTCATCTGTGGTGATTGGACTTGATGACATCTAAGGTCTTTTCCATCTGTGTTCCTATCAATAAGAGCACAGGAGTGATGGTAGCACATGGTAGGGATGGGTTTTGAACTTCAGTCTGCTGAGAAAGAGAGTTTCAGTTCTGAGTCCCTCCACTTTGGGACTGGTCAAGCTTCAAGTTTTCTTCAAGAGTAGAGTTGGTTTCCAGCTTCAAGAGAGAAGATAAAAGAGGCCAATGCCACTTCAGGTTGCTAGAGGAAAAGAAGCTGGGAAGCCATGGGGAGCCGGGAGTCTCCATCATGTTCTTATTCCCAGCTTGCTACTTAGGGGAGTTTCCCTTTGAGTAAGATCTAGGACACTTTTGGTTGAGAGGCGTTATCTCATTCCTAATGGGAGAGCTCCTTCACTTTGTATTGTCTGGTGCATATTTTCCATATATACCTTCTCTGATTTTTCTCTGTTTGGCTATGATTTGGATAAATGGGTTCCTTTGTTATTCATTAAGCGTGTTCATTGTGGAACTGGTATTAGGTGAGGAAGGGGGTCAAGCCTTGAATATAGAGCTTAGAATCCTCCTTCCCCTCAAAAATGACAAAGCAATCAAAAGTTGGCTTAAACCTTATTATGTCCCCGAGATGACCAATACTGAAGGGGGCAGATACATATACTTCTAGACTGGTACTTACTCTCTCTGAAGAGAACAGAATGGTGGCCTCTGGCCCCAACTTCCTGGTAGAAATGAAAGGCTCCTTTAGAGAAGGGTGGGGAGAGAAGACACTAGAATAGGCTCTTCTGCCTCCCTTTGAGCTGCACACATAACTACAGGCCTTGCCAGACGCAGAGCCTTACCACGCAGATGGGGCACCACTCTGTTGCTACACTAAAATTCTGTTGAACCCAGGGTAACTGCAGTGATCAGTGTTGGAGTCAGAGAAAAGATGAGGAAAACAGTTGGGCAACAATAGGTGTGGAATGAGGCATACGTTAGCAGGCACAGTCACTTCGATGGGTGAGTTTTGGTTTAATTTTTCTTTGTTATGAGGGATGATTCAATGGGAGGGGCATGTTAGGATTCTGATTCTGATGTATTTAAATTTTAAAAAAATCATTCTGAACTTAAGTACAAAAAGACACATGAAAAAGAATATTTTCATGTATATAGAACATGAAAAGGATTCAATATAAAACCATGAATTTCCATTTCATACTCTTTATTTTTTTCTGATTTTTTTTTTAAGTGAGGCAATTGGGGTTAAGTGACTTGCCCAGGGTCACACAGCCAGTAAGTGTTAAGTGTCTGAGGCCGGATTTGAACTCAGGTACTCCTGACTCCAGGGCCGGTGCTCTATCCACTGCACCACCTAGCTGCCCCTGATGTATTTTTTTAATCCACATAAATAAAAAGGTATTAAATGTGGGAAAAAAAGAAACAGAAAATATATGAAGACTGATATAAAATCACTTTTAGCTCTTAGGGAAAAATGTGCTCTAGGAGCTAGTGAAATTGGCCCCCCCAGTTCCAAAGTCTTAGAGAGCTGGGGCCCTTCCCACCTGAACTGCAGGTCTTTCAACAACATTGCAAGTGCTCACTGCCCTCAGACAGAATCCTCACAGGCACCAGCCCATCACTGCTCCCTGAGTGTCTGGAGCATGTGATAGAACTGGGGCCTGGTGCGGGATGCAGGTCTGGCCTGGCTCCAGACCACCACGGAGGTCCAAAGAGCACCTCCTGCTTCCATTCCTGGGCCTGCCATTCTGTTTCCTCTAGGGAAGGGGGGTGGGGCTCGGAGTCCTAAAATTCCCCAGATGGGGAGAGGTTTGAGGACTACCCCAGCCTCAGAGAACACCCTGGGGGTCTCCGACGTGGCTGGAGAAGAAGCCATTAGTGCCAGCAGAAGGGCTAGGGAACAGCTCGGGAGTCTTGGCACAAAAATAGGAAGCAAGGACCATTTCCTGTCTCCCTGTCGAGACACCCCGTGAACACCTCACTTCATATCAAACTAAGACAAGACCAGTCAGCTTTGAACAGGCTGCTCGCCTTGAGAGCTGTGGTGGGTCCAGCTATCACCACAAGGGATGCAGAGCTCAGACTCAAAGCAGACCTTCTGGCCTGGGCATTCCTTTCTGCTTCTCAACTGAACCCAGGCCCAGGTCTGGTTCCTCCACCATTTGTAAGTGTATTAATTTGCCTCATCTCCTGCCACCTTGCTGCCTATCCGTACATCCTCTGACTTTTTCTTTTTCTTTTTTGACTTTTTCTTATTGTAACACCCGTCAAATTGCTTGATAGGAAGCAGATGGCAGAAATTCGGCTAGAGTCAATACTTCTACTTGGAGAACCCTAGAACCTCAGAACAGGATGGGAGCTCCAAGATCATCCTTCCACCCAATGCAAGAATCCCTTCTGTGGCATACTGGACAAGTAGCCATCAGGCCTGTCTTCTAACATTTCCAGTGATGGGGAGCTCACTACTTTGAAAGGTAGCTTGGGGGAAGCTAGGTGGTGAAGCGGATAAAGCACTGGCCCTGGATTCAGGAGGACCTGAGTTCAAATCCAACCTCAGACACTTGATACTTATGAGCTGTGTGACCCTGGGCAAGTCACTTAAGTCTCATTGCCCTGCAAAAAAAAAGAAAAAAGAAAAGAAAAAAAAGAGAAAAAAAAAAAGAGAGGTAGCTTGTCCCCTTGATGGGCAGCTTCAGTTAGAACATTAGCTTTCTTTTAACAGTGCAGTGGGGGGGGGGCAGCTAGGTGGTGCAGTGGATAAAGCACTAGCCTTGGATTCAGGAGGACCTGAGTTCAAATCCAACCTCAGACACTTGATACTTACGAGCTGTGTGACCCTGGGCAAGTCACTTAAGTCTCATTGCCCTGCAAAAAAAAAGAAAAAAGAGAAAAAAAAAAGAGAGGTAGCTTGTCCCCTTGATGGGCAGCTTCAGTTAGAACATTAGCTTTCTTTTAACAGTGCAGTGGGGGGGGGGGGCAGCTAGGTGGTGCAGTGGATAAAGCACTAGCCTTGGATTCAGGAGGACCTGAGTTCAAATCCAGCCTCAGACACTTGACACTTACTAGCTGTGAGACCCTGGGCAAGTCACTTAACCCTCATTGCCCTGTAAAAAACAAACAACAACAACAAAAAACCCCCCCAAACCCCAAAACACTGCAGTGCTCTATTTGCCCTCCAACACTCACTTCTACCTCCACATGGGAGCATAGATTTACAGCTGAAAGGAGCATTTGAAGGGTACTGAATCCAACACTCTCCTTTTTTTTTTTTTTTTTAGTGAGGCAATTGGGGTTAAGTGACTTGCCCAGGGTCACACAGCTAGTAAGTGTTAAGTGTCAGAGGCTGGATTTGAACTCAGGTACTCCTGACTCCAGGGCTGGTGCTCTATCCACTGCGCCACCTAGCTGCCCCCAACACTCTCCTTTTACAGATGGGGAAACTGAGGCACAGGCAAGTGACATCACCTGGCCAGGCTAAGTGGTTGGGGTGGCATTTTCAACTCACCTTCTGGACTCTGAGTCCCATGTTGTTTCCACAAAATGAAGAGGGCCCTGGATCTCAGGTCAGAGGCTTAGGCTCCAACCCATTAATAATCCCTTTATCTGGAAGACCCTTCCTGTCACAGTTGCTCTGGGCCTCAGTTTCCTAATCTGTATAGTGAGAGGGGTGCCAAGTCTCACCTCCAGGAAGCCTTCCCTGACTACTGGCCCTCCCTCTCCTCCTCCTATAAACCTCTGCACTACTGTGCCATTGTTGAGTCTTTTCAGTCGTGTCTGACCCTTTGTGACTCCATTTGAGCTTTTCTTGGCAAAGATACCAGAGGGTTTTGCTATTTCCTACTCAGCTCATTTTGCAACCAGAAAGTACTACGAACAAAAAACAGCCTCTGTTGGTCATCTCTGGTGTATTTTGTCTCTATCTTGTTTGTACCTGCTACCTCCTCCATTCATCTGTGAGCTTCTTGAGGGCAGGGACTGTCTTTTGCCTTTGTATGCTCCAAGTTTAGCTCACAGCAGGTGTTTAATAAATGCGTGTTGACTGACTGACATGAAGGCTGCATGCATAATGTATAATTGGTCTGCGGAGAAGGAGTGAGGAAATGCACGTCTTTGTTGGAGACACGGGGGATGATGGATGTGGAATATGGTGTACCATGCCAGATATGGCCACTCTGACAGTTGGCTTTGCTTAATTGTTTTTCCCTTCCCCAAGAAGACTCACTTCGGGTAGATGGACGGGTGGCATGGTATATTTGGAAACGACTGATGTCAAACGAAAGGCATTGATAAAACAAATTTTTTTTTTTTTAGCGTGTTTGCTATTTTGTATGGATCACTTTCCAATTATTTATTTATTTATTTTGTGAGGAAATTGGGGTTAAGTGACTTGCCCAGGGTCACACAGCTAGTAAGTGTTAAGTGTCTGAGGCCGGATTTGAACTCAGGTACTCCTGACTCCAGGGCCGGCGCTCTATCTAGCTGCCCCCTATGTATGGATCACTTTTGGGTCCCTGGGCAGATTCTTTTCAGGCAAGGGCCATCTCCTAAATTTCTCCTGAATCCTTAGAGTGTCTATCAGGTGGGTGACAGACCCTGTGCCTGGCCTAGCTTTCGCCCTTGTGTGAACAACGTTAGGCTGGATTGTAATACGTGTTTACTCTAATATACAGTTTTCCTCTGAAGGTCACCCTGGGCTCTTGAAGGTTTTGCAAGTGCAGTGTAGACTCTAGCAGGCCTCATACTAAATTGGACAGACTTCAAGGGAGAGCTTGGGAAGGTGTGTATGTGTGTGTGTGTGTGTGTGTGTGTGTGTGTGTGTGTATGTATGATATTTGAGAAACTGTCTAGTGCAGTCAACAACCATTTATTAAGCATCTACCATGTGCAAGTACTGGGTATACAAAGAAAGGCAAAAACGTGGTCCCTGTTCTTAAGGCACTCACATCCTAATGTAGTCGACAACATGCAAACAACTCCCTATGTACATGCAGTGTAAATGGGAGGGAATCTCAGAGGGGAGGGGAGGTTGGGAGCATTGGGGAAAGGCAGGTGAGGGACCTCTTGTAGAAAGGATTTGAGAGGAAGCTGGGAGGTGGAGGTGGAGAGGGAGAGAGCATTCTGGGGGTGGAGGACAGTCAGTCAGTATAAAGGCAGGAGATGGGGAATGGAGTACAGTAGGGGAAGGGGGAGGAAGAAGAGCAGAGCTGTTGGGTCATAGACTATGTGTAAGGGAGTAAAGAATAAGGAGACTGAAAAGATCGGAAAGGGCCAGGCTGTGAAGGTCTTTAAGGCCAAGCAAAGGGAAGGGGGAGGGGGACGTGTTCAGATGCAGGTTAGCAGGTGCTTGGGCAGAGGTTAGAAAGATACTGGGGCTCTAAGAGGCAGTAGGGAGAAGGCAGGGCACTCCAGGCACGGGGCATGGCCAGGGCAAAGGCATGCAGATAGACTACATGTGAAGACCAGTTTGGCTGGGCTGGAGGGTAAGTTAAGGAGAAGTGATGTGTAATAGGGTTGGAAAAGCAGGGTGGGCCATGTTGTTGCTCTTGTTACTACTGAAGAAAGCCACAAGGTCATTTCTGCATCATCTCCTGGCACCAGGGCCCTCAGTATAATTAGCATCCTTGTAGGATACAGGGTTTGGGCTTCAGCCCAACAGGGAAAAGAGAAGAGAGGTTATGCACGTATAGGGTGGGTGTGTGCCTTAGATGCAGGGAGCTCTGTATCCTTTGGCATCCCATCTTTGGGGCCACATGAGATACAGGGGCGGTCAGATTGTTGGCCTGTCTCTGTCACCTCCTCACCTGGTACTCAGGCTGTTAGAACAGCTGGTGGCCTCATTATCAGGGAGGAAAACCCCTGGGGATGTGTTCTGGTACACCACCCCTGCCCCTGCCCCTGCCCCTGCCCCTCCACTTGGGCTCTGCTGGTACAACAGCTGCCCCTGCTCAGTAAGAATGCTGACCATGCCCTGGAGGAAATGGGAATACGGGCCATTAACACCCAGCATCTTCTACTCTTCTTTCCTGCCCAGCCCATGTCTTTGTCCTCTGAAGTGCCAGAGTGAGAGATTTTAGTTGGAGGGACCTCAGAGGCCATGCCACCTGACCCAAAGCAGGGATCTCCCCTCCATGGCCAACAAGTGGTCATTCAGCCTCTGCTTGAACACCTCCAGAGAAGGGCAACTCATTGCTTTCAGAGGAAGTCCGTCCTGGGTTTTTTGTTTTTTTAATCATTACATAATTGTGTTTATAGTTCACAAGTTAGCACTTGATTCCTGTTCAGCCTTGAATTATGCTGTACCTGTTTGTGAACTGGGCATGGGAGAGATGGAAGCCTTTACCACTTTGCCATGCCTCTTTTACAACTTGTTCTCCTATATATTTTAGCTCTTCTACTCAATCTTATCTTTCTTCCTTCCTTTCTCTTTCTTCCTTTCCTTTCTCTTCCTTAAAAAAAAAAATTCTGGGGGCAGCTAGGCTGTGCAGTGGATAAAGCACTGGCTCTGGATTCAGGAGTACCTGAGTTCAAATCCAGCCTCAGACACTTGACACTTACTAGCTGTGTGACCCTGGGCAAGTCACTTAACCCCCATTGCCCCTCAAAAAAAACACCCCCAAAAAACCACATAAAAATTCTATTGATGCCTTTGGTTTTATGTCATAGTCATTTGCTGATATATCCCTTCTCCCCCAGGAAACTGCTCCTTGTGACAAGGAGAAACAAGCAAAACCAACTGATAATAGCATATGCAACATTCCACATGTATTCTATCACCTCCCCTGGGACACACAGCTTGCCAACAAAAGGTAGGAGGCGAATTTCCTGTGTTTCCCCTGATCTTTACCAAATTTTACCTATTGTTCCTTTCATTCACATTCCATATTGTGACTGTGGTTCTGCTCCTTTCGCTCGGCACCAGTTCATACAAGTCTTTCCATTTCTCTGGCGTTTCCTTGTGGCACTTCAAAACCTTATTACATCCATGTGACCCAGCTTGTTAAGCTAGTCCACGATTGATGGATGGCTGCGTGGTTTCCAGTTCTTTCCACAAAAAGGCCTTGCTTTCTTTCTTTTTACAAAGGGCACACCATTCCCCAGGCCTGTCTTTTGGAACCTGCCTTTTTCAAGATGCAACATTATCACAGACTGTAAGGAAGACATCTCACCACACAGATTCCTGTGTTTCCCAAGATCTATATCAAAAGAACAACGTTCTCTTTGGGGTTATAAATAATGAAAACCCATTAGCTATAAAAAGCATGTCCTTTTCTCAATGGAGAGATATTACTAAGTTTCTCCAGGGTGCAGCTTCCCTCCGTGGTCTCTGTGGTGACAAAGATGGTGTCCTTAGGCAGTCTCGTGCAATTGCTCCCTCTCCCCTTTCATAGGGCTTGGATTTGGAGAGGATTATTGTCCAATTCTCTTGTTTCAAAGATGAGGACATGGAAGCCTAGAGGATGAGAGGCCAGCCTAGTCACATAACCTAAGAAGAAGGGCTGGGGTTGACAGGCAGATCCTGGGGCTACAAATTTCCACCACTTTCTGGCTGCCCTGGAATACCTCTAGATTAGTGGAACATCCCAAGGAAGCAAGTCGAAGTGGTAAGAAGCAGCCCTATCTAGCTCTAGACCTATGCTTCTGTGAAAACATTTCCAAAAACAGCAGACGTTTCGATAGTGCTTTTTTGATTCACAAAGCACTTTCCATACATTCAGGTTGCTGGGTGGCCTGGTGGATAAGTGTGCTGGATGTGGAATCAAGAAATCCCGAGTTTGGGGGCAGCTAGGTGGCACAGTGGATAAAGCATTGTCCCTGGATTCAGGAGGACACAAGTTCAAATCCGGCCTCTGACACATGACTAGCTGTGTGACCTTGGGCAAGTCACTTAATCCTCACTGCTCTGCCTAAAATTAAAAAAAAAAAATCCTGAGTTCAAATTCTGCCTCACTTTCTTACCTGTGTGATCCTGGGCAAGTCACTTAACCATCCTCAGCCTCACTTTCCTCATATGGAAGATGTCCCTCAAAGAAGACAGTAACAGTACCTATATCCTGGGGTTGTTATGAAAACATTTCTTCTAAAGTGCTTTGCAAACCATAAAGAGCTAGATAAATCCTAGTTGTTGTATTCATTACAAATGCTGCCTGTTATTACATTATCTAATTTGATCCTTGCTTCAATCTTTTGATTTAGGTATCAAGCATTAGTACCCCAAGTGTATACTGTAAAGGGGCTAAAATTCTAGCTATACCATTTAAAATCTAATGAATGGTCGCCAATAAATTACAAGCTTTAGCAAGAATATTTAAGTGTTCAAGTATTTATTACAGAGCATTAGGATCAGAGCGAAAGGTAAAAATCTAACTATTTCTAAGAGACCCTATCATCTGACCCACCATGGCGAGGTCAGGAACCAAAAGAGACAGAACCCCTCTGACAGTGTCCGCTTCTTACTTCATGTCCCCCTCCTAGAAATGGGAGGCTCCTCAAGTTGATTGGCTGGTAGCCTTGATAGACAGTACTCACGAGCAAACGTCACTTCCTGACGCTAAGGACCTTGACCACATGGCTTGCCCTCAGAGGCCTTCACCTCATGGCGGAGCTTTTCTACAGTAATTCTCCAGCAGGTGGTGTCATTCCAATCGTTACAATACACAAAGAGGGACAAAGGGATTGTGCCATATCCACTGTCACACAGCTACTAAATGGCTTTTTAGAGACTTGAATTCAGGTCTCCAGAATCCAGTTCTGAGACTATCCCTGAATGAGAGGTAGTCTTAGAGTCTAAGAGTCATCATTCCTTTTTTATTTTTATTTTTTTAAGGGTCATTCCTTTGCCCAGCCTTGGGGCAATGAATGTCTGTCTTCTACAGTCCTCTGGTCTTTCTGAAGTATGAAGGACACACCATTTATACTTTTGCCAAAAAGGAAAAGGCCTTAGGTTCTCAGGGGCGACTCAATGAAATGGCCTGGGTTTAGTCTGAAGGGCAGGGACTTGGCCATGGTGACGCAGTAGCTAATGGTAGGGCCAGGGCTGAGAACCTTCATCTCCTGGTTGGCTTCCTGTTGCCAACAAGACTTGTCTGGCTTTGATCACTGGTCTAGTAAACTCATTATGGGTATGATCAAGGGATCTGCGGAGGTGGCATGGTACGATGCCCTGGATACGGAGCCAGGGGGCCTGGTGCCTGGCTCTGATATTTACTGCCCACAGAACCTGGGTGAGCCTCTGGGCTTCACTGTCTTCATTTGTAAAGTGAGATTAAGATTTGACTTCTAAGGCCTCTTCCAGATCTTTTTAATATAAAAAGATTCAATTTAATAAGGGTAAGTGTGGAATCCTACACAAAGCTTAAAAAACCCTTAACTGCAGAACACTAGAGGATGGGGGAGATAAGGTTGAACAATCGCCTATGTGAAAAGGCTCTGAGAGCTGTAGTAACCCCCCACTGCCCCCACCTTGAAGGAGTCAATGGTGTGATATACCAACAATCCTCAACTGTGCCAATAGAACCAAAGTGTGGGGAACAAGGGTTTACAGCCCCAGTGTATTCTATCCTGGGAAGAAGGGTCCTGGACAAGGATCAAAATATAAGCTCCAATGCTTATGCCAATGAACTTCCTGGGGGCCTGAGTTTCCTTTTCTGTAAAATGGAGATGAAAACCATACTACCAGGGACTATGCTAAATGCTTTTATAAAGTATCTCACTTGATACTCAAAATGGGAGGTCGGTGTTATTATTATCCTTATCTGACAGATGAGGAAACTGAGGCAAAGAGCATTTAAGTGACTTGCCAAGGGCCACACAGCTAGGAAGTGTCTGAGGCTGTCTTTGAACTCAGGTCTTGACTCTAGTCCCAGCCTGGACACCTGTACTAGTCCCTCAGGCATTGTGTTACCTACATGTCCCACTACTTACCTCACAGGCCTGTTGTAAGAAAAGCACTTTGTAGACCCTGAAACACTTTATAAATGTGTTATTTTTCTTCTGGACACCACATTTTAAGGACACTGGTGACCTGTTTCTAGATGACTATGGATTATGAAGGTGGCTCCAAATAATGCCATGTGACTAAAACTTAGGGATGTTCAGCTTGGGAAAGATGACTGCATTAACCCCTTGGTTGGCCTTAGTTCTTTCTCCATCTCAATCCATCCTCCGAAAAGCAGATAAAATGATTTTCCTCAAGATCAGGACAGAATGTGTCACTCCACTGCTCAATCCCTTCCAGGGCTCCCTATTACTTTGAGGATCAAGCATAAACTCCTGTTTATGGGCATCTACGTCCCTTGACAACCATGACTCCCATTCATACACAAGGTCCTGTCAAATGTCCTACTGCTCCTAAGGGCAGCAGGTGGTGGGTTAGAGTGAGTGCTGGGCCTGGGTCAAAAAGACTGGAGGTCAACTCTGGCCTCAGACAGTTAGCAGATGTGTGAGCCTGGGCCAGCACACTTAATAAAATGCTTGTTTCCTTCCATTGTCCTATGCAGGATTCCATCTTCCACCCATGCCTTTGGACTGGCTTTCTTGTATGCCTGTAATGCATTCTTTCCCCTCTGCTTGGAATCCCTAGTTTCCTTCAAGGGTCAGTGTAAGTGTTCACTTCTGGGTGAAGCATTTCTGATCCCTCCCCTGCTCCCTTCCCTGTTGTCTCCACCCTCCCCACCATGCCCCACCCCCACTATAAGTGCAAGGCTTTTCCAGTTTTCTTTGTATGATCAGAACCTAGCACAGTGCCTGGATTTTTTTTTTTTTTTGGCGGGGCAATGAGGGTTAAGTGACTTGCCCAGGGCTACCGGATTTGAACTTGGGTCCTACTGAATCCAGGGCAGGTGCTTTATTCACTGCACCACCAAGCTGCCCCCATACCACAGTGCCTAGAATTAAATACGTGTTTATTTGCTGAGTAATTGGGGAGTAGAGAGAACATGCCTGTTGTCTTTGAATATTTGAAGGGCTGTCAGGGCAAAGAGGAGATAGCTTATTTGCTCAGCCTTGGAAGGTGGAACTAGGACTAATGAGCTGAAATTAAGAGGCAGAATTCAGTTAGCATGAGGATACCATTAAAGTCTCCATACTTCAAAGCTGAATGTGCTGCCTTTGGCGGCAGTGAATTTTTTGGCACTGGAGATTTTCTAGTGAAGGCTAGTTGACCACTTGTAAGAGGGATGCTTATTCTGAAGGGGACAGACAGTTATCTGAGAAGCTCAGCACATCCATCAGAAATCCTGAACCTTAGGGTTTCAAACTATGCCTCATTCCCTGCCCCCTTGGAGTTGAAGTTCTGGGGATGGTGGCCAAGAATGAATTCAGTATGACCTGGGAGACTAAAACGTAAGTTCTATGTTGACTCAGATGCCTGGACAGAATCTCATGCTTTAAACACTACTGGCTCCCATTGGGAGTGAGCACCAGAGCTCACTTGGAAGCTGATAGCCTGGAGAGTGGGTGTCAGATCAACCGGCTTTTCCCTTACTCCATGGCAAGCTCCCATCTTCTGATCCCCTTATTCCTGTGATTCAATCATGAGTCAAAATTCCTTTCCCCTCCCCCATAATGCCGTCCCAATCCATCTCAGTCCTGCCTCTCCAGAAGACAGCTTCCTCTGCATTCCTGTTCCACTGTCACCTGGAGCCCATACTTTGTTAACCATCATCCTGGATCTCGCCATTTCCCAATCTTTCCAGCCTTTGGTGCTAAAAGCAACACAGATTCCTCTGTATGGCTGTTCCCTGGTCATTCTCCAGTAATGGCTGCAGCCTCTCATTCCCTGACAGTCTCTGTCCACCATCACTTGCAGATTGTCCCTCTGACACCATGCAGACCAATTCCAAATCCATCTACTTGCTCCATGTCTCTTCTGAGCTCTAGTTTGATGCTGCACATCAACCTCGACATCCCACTGCTATTTTAGATTCAGCATGTCCAAAATGGGACATCTCTCTTCCTTCCTCTGCAAACCCTGAAACCCACCCCTTCTCCAAATTCCCCTCTATTTCCTGAGGTCATCATCCTGCTTAACACTGCCCCCTCAGATTTCAAGGATCGTGGTTGCAAGAAAGCCCTCTCAAATGGTCTTGGAAAAACAAGAATATCCAATACAGATCTAAAGAAAAAAAGCTTTTAAAACCCAAACCAAAAAAGCATATGGGATGGGCACAGGGTGGGGAATCTAACCAGGACAGACAAGTGGACCATCTCCCTAGTCAGAAAGAAGGCTGAAAAGGCAAACAGCGGAAAATCTAGCTCAGCAATTTCGGAATAGTCTAGTTTGTGAAAACTCCCTGCTGAATGATGGGGAGATTTAAAAGGAAGCAACTATTTATGGACTCCAGTTAAGCCGAGGTTTTCTATGGGTTTCCTCTGCTAACGTCCTTCTTCAAAGACCCACTGCTGCATGGAGGGGACCCTACGGAGGAGTACAAACTCTAGAAGTCCCACTAGGCTGGGAAACCTTGACATAAAAGACTGCCTTGAGATCAGTTCGCTCAGATTCATTACATTTGGAAAGGCTCCTGACCAGGCTGGCTACGAGGTGAGGAACAACTTGACCACCCTAACTCACAAAGCCCTTCTTTGTCAGGACAGGAGAGTGATGACAAACTCTGCATTCAGAAAACAAGCCAAAAATAAGGAGTTTCACAAATTTGAGGTCAGGTGAGGTATGTTTTCAGCACTTAGCATAAGTCAAAGTAAAGGCTCTTCAACCTCCCCCCCCAGGTCTCGGCCTTCAGTGGCAAATGAGTAACTGCCCCAAAGTACACAAACCCAACTGAGAATCCAATGTCACATCCAGCCCCAAGAGACATCACCACCACAGGGCTACAAATGATTAATACATTTTATTGATTCCAGGGCCAAAAAAGAGCAGCATTTGGTCAGTTAAAGGCGAAAGGCACCTTGTTTTAAAAACAAAACACACCACCGTAGGGCTGCAGTGTTTCAGCCTCAAGAGTTGGGGAGGGGAAGGAACTTCTTTGGAATGACACAATCTTCAAGGTTTGGCTTTGTTGGGAAAGAAAAAGGATTCTTTACACAGTGTGTAGAAAGAAGGCAAGAACAAAGGATGCACACTTGCAGATAGCAACTGATGATGGCTTTTCCCTTGAGATTAATGGAGAGTTAGTCATATCAGAGGTAAGAAAAGCAGGAGGATGCCACCTTCCCTGGCTTCACCCTTATGAATTCCATTCAATTTAGTGTTTCCAGCCATCCTTGTCACATACATTCCTCACCACCCATCCAAACACGGGGACTATTATTTGGTCACATTTTATGGGGTGTTAAGGTCAGTAACCAAAACCTACCCTGTTATGAGGTACAGAAGAGAGAGGAGACAACAGGGGGAGTCACTGCTCTCCCCATCTGGCAAGCTTAGAGGTCCATAAATGACAACTGAGGTCTTAGGTCAATGGCTTTTGAATTACCATCACATTCCTGGATGAAAGGTAACTGTGCCCAAGGGATCCTGTGGAATTAATACTAGGCCTTTCTCTTCTTTCCCATACCCTCCACCTTGGGAGCTTTAAAAATGTATGACCCTCTCCCCACAACATACCCTCCCAACTAACTACTATTTATAAAACTCCCGCTTGAATGGGGAAAAACAATCTCCCCCCCAATCCTTGTATCCTTTTTGTTCCTCACCAAGCCCTCCCCTCTGCCCAGCACTTAAAAGCTTGGACTCTTGCTCTGAAGTTGGTCAGCAATGGTGTGGTCTTGCCTGGCCTGTAGTCATTTGGCTGAAATAAAAAAAGGAAACACAAGAAGACAAAATGCATTAAAAAAAAAAAAAGACAACCAAGCAGATGAGAATGAGCCTGGTATATGATGAGTCCAAGCGTCATGTCCTCCAGTGGCAATTCAATGTGCTAAGTGGGACTTGTACATGGGGGAGGGCCTCACGCCCCAGGGGCTGCTAAGGAGAAGCCAAACCAGTGTTTTGGGACCCCCGAGAGATGGCTTGTATCTTGGAAGGGGAATCAGACTAGGGTCCAAATGCTGGCCCTGCTACTACCATGGCCACTGCCCAACTCGGGATCTCAGTTTCCTCATCTGTCAAGTGAGTAGAGATCCCTCCCAGCTTCAAACCCCATCCCTGACATTTCCAAGAGGTAGAGAGCAGGTGGTAGGAGGAAGAAAGACAGGAAGAGCCAAGTTGGATCCCAGCCCTGCTACTTACTACTTGTGTGGTCTTGGGCAAGTCCCTTAACTTCTCTGTTCCTCATTTTTCTCACCTGCAAAATAAAGGAGTGGGAATGGAGGCTCTCAATGAAAATTCAGGTCATTTACTGAACAACTAATGTATACAAGGCACTATGCCCTGCACTGGGGAAGACACGGAGTTCAGCTAACAGATGTTGTAGGAAGAAAAAAAATAGCAAGAACCCCTCTCTCCGATTCCTCACAACACAGACAGGTAAGTCAAGGAGTTTTACAGACAAGGAAACTAAGGCCAAGAGAAGAGAAGCCCCCCTGAAGAATGATAAGGGTAGGGCTGGCTCTTGCCAGACAATCCCAAGGCCCGGGCTGCCCTTGCTCATAACCAGAGCAGTCACTGAAGGCACACTTTGGGGAGGGGGGGGGCAGGGAAAGAGATCAGCCGTGCACAGCGAGCCTGCCAGCCACTATGAAAATCACATGGGTGGCGACTTCCACCATCTAGCAGGCCAGCAATCACAGGAGCCACAAGGCCTTTTGGCCAGGAGTCTGACCCTTGGCACGGGCTGAGGGAAAAGGAAGAAACAAGGTCTTTAGTCTGGGGGAAACCTGTGTGAAGACTGTTTTGCTTTCACTTTGGTCTCTTCTGTAATCTTCTCCGCAGTCATGTGTTTTCCAGTAAGTATACACTGTAGGCTGAGTTTCACTTTTGAGTAAGAAGCAAAAGTCAGAAGAAAAGTGGAATGGAGGAGGGGGATCAGGCCTTCTGGTAAACCCAGGGACAAAGAGGGCCATCTCTGGGCAGCTCGGGGCTATGTTCCAGGGAAGGAACAGACGAAGGAAGGGCGGGAGGTGTTATTCATTGCTCCAACTACTGAACTGAAAAAGGGGTCTCCACATCCTGCCCTTTCCTGGTCTTACAGAAGAGTTCATTATTCCTGACAACAGCCATGAAATAAGCCCCAAGAAGTCCACATTTCCTGCCATCATCGGGGTGGGGGTGGGGGGGAAAACGACCCTGGTTTAAATGTGAAAGGATCATTCATTTCATATCACAGTGAGTCACCCAGACAAGCTCCTTTCCAAGCTGCTGCCTTACTGCCTCAAGAAGACAGGAGGTCTGGAATAAGGATGCCTGCAGGAGCATACTTTTTACGAGGTGTAACAGATAAAGTGCTGGACTTCTGGGCAGGAACCTCAAGTTCCAAGCATAGTGGCAACACTGAGCACTCATGTGAGTACGGGCAAGTCCTTCTGCTTTTATGGGCCTCAGTTTTCCTTCTCTATAAAAGGGGGGAGGAAATAATCCTCACACCACCCATCCTTCGAGCAAAGACAACCCAGACAAGGCCACAGAAGGGGGAGCTGTCATCATGACTCTCTTGCTCCTGTTGGTACCCTTAGGGAGTGACAGGAAATACAGGAGATCCAGATGGTCCTTTCACCTGTGCTCACTCCCCTGGGCCACAATGCTGATCCCCCAGATGCCTCCACAGCCCAACGAGACAATGTGGCCCACAGCTAGTGGGGCCCAGGAGAATAACGGCTTCTGTTTATAGCCAAATACTCTTTCCTCTGGGCTGGCTTTCAGAACGCCCATGTCAGCAGAACGCCCATGTCAGCAGGCTTCTTTGTTCATTCAAAAACAGTGAGGGCAGGATTAGGTAGAATAGCCCACCAGCACCCACCGCCGTGACTTCTCTCAGGGCCTCAGTGCACTTACATGAAGGGGCTGGACGAGATGGTCTTTTCCAGGTCTTACATTTTAGAACGGTCACCTGATGAGCAGACAATATTCAGATACAGGGGTGGAGGGGGAACGAGTATGTTCTAAACAGAGCTAGGATTATCTGCTTTCCCTTTTGACCAAACAAAACTCACCCTCTCTCACTCTCACACACACATGCGAGCACCATTACATATAAATGGATGACGGGAGAGTTGGACACATGCCAAAGAAAGGATCAAGTGCTTATTTAATTAACAGCTTGAACAGCAGGGCCAAGCCTCACTCGGCACTCTCCCCAAGCAGAGACAGAAGGAGGATCAAGTGGCCCCGACGTGAACAGACCCCTAGATAAATATAACTATGTCTTTACATGTCGCTTTGGAGAAGGCTGCCAGGATGCTGGCAAACACCACATCTGGAGACTGAGATGCGTCCACAGCGGTATGGATCCCTTGCTTACTGTAGTACTTCACCAGGGGGGTAGTCTGGGAGTGGTACGACTTCAGGCGGGCTTCCAAAGCAGTTTCATTGTCATCTGAACGTCGAATCAAAGGCTCCCCAGTGACCTGGGAACACAGAGAGTAGTAAGCAGGGCAGGAAATGACAACTGGACCCCTCCCCCCACCCTTTGTGATTCTCTTTCTTGTGTTCTTCTTCCCCATGTTGGTGGGAAAACACAGAGCCTAAATAAAGCCCTGGCTCTGAGTCCTGACCACCTATTCACTACCTGTGTGACTTTGGGTGAGTCCCTTCTCTTTGATCCTCTGCCCCCTCACCTGAGAACGATGGAGCCGAATGGATGATCTCTAAACTTTTTCCTTCCTTAAACCCTAGGAGACTCAGAGAGAAGACAGGCCAGCTGGTCCTCACACCTTTAGTTCTTCTCAGCTAAAAGACACTCAGCTACTTTTTGAGTAAGACCGACCTGGTTCAGGAAATCTGCAGGCAAACAAGGCTGCCTCTGGCCACTAGGGGCTAATCTACCAGGTGTGGGAAGACTGAGGAATTATATGAGTGCAGCCCGAGCCTGGATCCCACTCCTCCCCCTGGTTAAACTTAAAACATCCCATTTTCCAAATGTAAAGGCACGATCTTTAACTTCCAGAATGTTGCTAGCTCTCTCAGGGTCTTCCCTTCTACACGGCTCTTCCTTTCCCTACTATCTCTGAGCTCTCCGGTGGCTCGTGTCTCTCTGGTAACTTTCTTTTCTAGGGAAGGGCCAGGAGAGACAACAACTTCAGGCAGTAAGTACTGCCCGGCAGCTAAAAAGGCAACCAGGAGGGGGCAGCTAGATGGTGCAGTGGTTAAAGCACTGGCCCTGGATTCAGGAGTACCTGAGTTCAAATCCGACCTCAGACACTTGACACTTACTAGCTGTGTGACCTTGGGCAAGTCACTTAACCCCCATTGCCTGCAAAAAACCCCAAAAACAAACCAAAAAAAAAAAAGGCAACCAGGAAACTCAGCCCCCCATTCACATACATCATCCTTCATGTGCTGCTTTGGGGGGTTGAACTCCTCATGGTAGGAGCGGCCACTTGCAGGATGGATCAACCTGAAAAGCATTAAATGAATGTGAGCCCAGGTGCCCTCCTATCTCGGCTGGGACAGCAGGCTCAGCACAGTCCCATTCTTCAGTACACCCCATGATGAGCACCCCAGTGAACAAAGCTGGGGTTCAAGAACATAAATTAAGCAGACACTTCTACAACAGGGGTTCTTCACTTAACAGAAGACCAGTCACTGACCAAGCCATGATCAAAAATGAAAACAAACTTTGGTTCCTGGATATAATGAAAAAATAACCTCAGAAAATTTAGGAAACCTTTTGATAACACTTTTTTTTAAAAAAACATGTATTTTAAATAATAAAAAAAGGATATCCTTTGGATGAAAAATGTGAACAGTCATTCATTCTAAGACAATAATAGCCTGAACTCAAAGATGTTACCAAAAAAGAGTCTTGACAAGCAGCATGTCATAGTGAAGTCAGAAAGTCTTGCACTCAAATCCTGGCCACTTTCTGTGGGGACCCTGGGCAAGTCATTTCAACTGTGTCTCAGTTTCCTCATCTGTAAAATGAGGGGACTGGCCTTAATAACCTCAAAGGTTCCTTCCAGCTCAAAAATCTACAATCTTTTTATGTGTCTCTAAAGGTATTTTTAACCTTTAGAGTAGCAATCCTTAAATTTTTTTTTTCAGGGCAAAGAGGGTTAAGTGACTTGTCCAGGGTCACACAGCTACTGTCAAGTGTTGGAGGCCGGATTTGAACTCAGGTCCTCCTGAATCCAGGGCCGGTGCTCTATCCACTGCGCCACCTAGCTGCCCCTCTCTTAAAAAAAAAAAAAGTTTAGGGGCAGCTAGGTGGCGCAGTGGATAGAGCACCGGCCCTGGATTCAGGAGGACCTGAGTTCAAATCCGACCTCAGACACGTAACACTTACTAGCTGTGTGACCCTGGGCAAGTCACTTAACCCCAATTGCCTCACCCCCCCAAAAAAAAAGAAAAGAAAAAAGAAATTTGGCCAAACTGTCTTAACAAGGACAACTTTCTCTTTTTGGCTCAATTTGCATTTTTATTACCACTGGAACTTAGGTTAGAAAACAGCAAATCTGTATCTAATCTTTGCTTTGCTAGCAACTACAGAGGCTCTGGCACATGCCTCCTCTATTGCAATCCAAATCCATGGTTTTCTTCATCCATTTCATTCTGCCAGGTCTCATGAGCACAGCAGGCAGGTAGCTGGTGGTGGTAGTGGTGGCCCAGGAGAAGCTGGGCATGCCAATGGAGGGCAGGTGAACAGAAGGCTCCCGATGGATATTAGCATAGTGCCTCCCAGTATCATGTGAGAACAGAGACCAGAAGCCCGAAGGGAGCTATGAAGGCCACATCTCTAGATTTGGGGTGGAACTGCTGCATTGCATGGTGGACTCATGACTAATCATGCACTCTGCATGTCTGGGAAGGCTCTTTTATATACACATTTCTGTTGTGTGATTTAAGTGTTGCAGAGTCACAATGAGGAGTCTTTGGGGAGGTACTGCAGTGTCCTGGGCGTCAGAATTTCAGCTCTGCTACTTTCTTTGTGATCCTTCCCAAGTCCTTAAAGCTCCCTGGGCTTCAGTTTATCTTCAATATCTTTATCTAAAATGGGAAGCTTAGGTCAGACTATTCCTAAGAAACTTCCCAACTTTAAATCCTTTTCTCTAATTGCTGGCCTTTGGGCAGGGATGGAGAGGTTAGAGTTTAACTCCATATTCTTTTATACACTGGAAAAGCAGAGATGGGAAGGAGGCCAGTTGGCCACATGAAGGGTTACTTATTCCCAGTTCTTTCTGTCCATGTCTAGATATGCTTCTCCCTCCAGATTCAGCTCCTCACCCTCCTCACACTCACCCATTCAGGCACATGCTCAAAACCACTCTCTGTTCACAAACAACAATTGAAAGCAAAGCCCCGGATTTGGTCCTGGGTTTGGGCCCAGAGTACAGTTGCCCACCCGAGAATCTCATCTACGACTTTCAGATGCTGGCTTTTTGTGATGTCCTCTAGACGCTCCCTACTGTAAGTCTTGAGAGTATAAGACTGGGATGATTCAAGCCCACGCCCAGAGACTCTGCAAGGTGGGCCTTCTTATCCTTCAGTTTCTGTCTATAGAATGGGGATACCTACTACATGAGAGGGGGTGGGAGTGGGGGGAAAGGCCAATCTGACAAAGAAATAATGAGGTATGGTGACTTTTGATGCTACAAATACTGATCTAACACTGACAGAAAGTTCTCATTTTTAACAATCTCGATGGATCAAACTGCTCCATTAAATCAAATGTTTAGTTAGAAACCTGCAGCTACTGTATTTTTTTATCTAATAGTCACTCTCATAACTTCAATAACAGGTTCTAGACAGGCAACACCCAAATCTCCAACTTCAGTCCTGGATTTCCTACTGCCCAAGAAGGGCATTTCCCTTCCAGGATGTTCCTTGTCACCCAAACTGCCAAGGCCCAGATGTGTGTATGTTCCTTCTGCACGCACCCCCTGCCCCCGCCTCGTTTCTGGCCCAATTCCACCAAACTGGTTGTATAATAAGAGATTCATGTCCCAAGTTTGACTCAGACAATCCCCAGACATGGGCTAGCCTGCCCTGGCCTTAGGTTCCTCATCTGTGAAATGAGATGTTGAATTAAATGGGATCTAAAGTTTGAATTAAATAAGCTGCAGCAGAACCACTATTCATTTGGTTCTTTGGCTCTTTTCCCTCCTTCAGGCTCTGGGCCTATTGGTCACCAAGTCCTGTTTTTTCCTCTGGAATCCTGCTGTGACAATCCCTACCTGTGTGACTTTGGGTGGGTGCCTTAATCTCCCTGAATAGACACAATGTCTCTCTATGACCTCCATTAAAGGGTGGCTGGGAGGCCCAAATGAGATTTAATTCAACCGCTGTTGACTTAACACCTATTTCTGTACTCTGCTTAGGGACTGCTACAAAGACAAAAGCTCTCAGAAAGTCTCTGTTCAAGCACTTTGATCTTGCCAGGATATTATACTTCAAGTCTTTTGCAAACTTTACAATGCTACCTATCACTTATTACAGTTTCAAGTTCCCTCCCATTCCAGTTACATTCCTCTGGATGCGGGGCCAAGGTTGATGCAGGGAGAGTCCCCCTTCTGTTGGCTTCCATTACTGCAGGCCTCATGGGGCACTGGCTCTTCCTGGCTGCCCAGCTGCCACTGAACTCCCAACCACAAGAGCTTCATATCAATTTGTTCAGAGTGTGTCAAGTGCCTTCTCTTTGGAGTGTGGGGCAAGAATTCTGTCTTATATTCCCTATGATGTCTGGCATGGTGCTGGGCATGCAGGAGATGATGAATACTTTCAGACCGGATGGAACAAAAGCTCTTTCTCAATGGGTTTGAATGACTTCTAGTCTTTGCCTCCTAGGAATACACCAGCCCCTAATGATGGCTCCACCTTCCCCTGTTTTGGGCCTGTGGTTCAGCCAAAAAGTATTATGCCAACCATGAACACAGCACTAAGCTAGGCATTAGATTTACAAAGTCATGTCAAGCTCGGTTCCACAAGATATAGTTGGTGAAATGAGACAGGAAACATTTTCAATAAAGATAACTGAAAATACAAGTGCAGTGAACTAGATGGCCGACCCATGGAGCACCGAGATGCCCTAACCTGTGGTCACCTGGGGAAACTCCTTCACTACTGGGATCCTTCCCCACCACTTTAGGGTTGCCTAATTAGCAAATTAGGACTCGATTTCCTGATCCACTCTGACCTCCTTCATGAACTAGTGGTAGTATCTCTAGCTGGGAACAATCCTGCCTTGGGGGGGCTAATTGGTATTAAGCCCTGACTACTGGATCACCCTGGCCCCTCTATAAGCCTCACGAAGGACTAATTCTCTGGCACTGCTCTCTATGCAAGGCCAATCTGCCCTACCCCCAGCTGCCCGCCATCCCTTCCCCTGCTGGAGCACATCCTGACAGTGTATGCTGAATAAACCCACTGGTTTTATCCACATTCCACCCCATAGGTTCTTGCAGCCTCAGCCCCAGAGATGTCTCCTGAGCACTCCTCAGAAATTCCCCTTGATATTCCTGACCTCTGGCAGTGCATGAGATGCTTTGTCCAGGACAGAGATCCCAGCAGCGGTACCTACTTCCCAAGATTCATCTTAGGGAATGGAGAGAACAAGGGATGGGATCATGAACCTTGTGCCCCAGCGACAGGAATGCCCCCATTTCTCTAACTGATACACAGGCTGAGATTACAAGCTGGCCTTGACTCTCATGCTCTTTGGCTCCTGACCTCACAATCCAAGCCAACAGGAGAACTACAAAGTATGGTCACCTTCGAGAAGTAGAAACCAACTCAGCAAATCTGTGTAACTCTCAGTTATAGACCAGGATGGGGTAAAACTTCATGTTCCAATGGTATTCTTTAAAATGCGGCTGTGTCTGCCACACTTGCTAAGGAGTGACAAAGTACCAGAGAAGTCTGAAAGCAGGAGTCTTAGAAGGTAAGCGGATGGGGCTTCAGGTGCAGGGAAAGCAAATACCTTCCTGTGATTCTCCGAATAAGTAGAGAGTCAGCGATTTTGAACTCAATGACTGAATCTAACTTTTCTTTCCTCTTGTCCATGAGGTCATCCAGCTGCAAAAGAACAAGAGTGAGGCAGTACACTTAAACACCTGGAGTGGTGACCTGACCCCATCTTCTCTTAAGAAATGACTAGAAATGTTAAATGAACCAGAGGTCACGTTCAGGCCTTCCTCCCACCCCAGGCACCAGAACAAAGTCACGTACCATTTCTGCCTGTCTCACTGTCCGAGGGAAGCCATCTAAGAGGAAGCCATTCTTGCAAGGAGGGCTATCGAGGTTCTTCTCAATCAGTTCTACAACCATGTCATCACTCACCTGAAAGTCAGAGAAGAGAAACAACACTTTGATGCCTGTCAACTGGCTGACATGACTGAGTCTTTATGGATCAAGCACCATGCTAAGTACTAAGATCATGAGTTTTTAAAAAGTCAGTCCCTGCTCTCCAAGAGTTTACACTCTACAGGAGCCAACACATAAAGGAAGCTTCAGGTACAAGACAAATGGAGAGATCCAGGAATTCCTAGGGCACTCAAAGAGGTAATCTAGACGAGACTAATTCACAACCATAGGAAGAGGGAAGTGGGCCTAAGGGTAGAAATGGAGCAGGGATTCCTGATTTGCTCTGTTGGGGATTGGGAAGCCACTTTCCAGCCAACAAGGGCAAAGAGGCCTAGAGGGGAAGGTGGCGTGTGGGGTAGATGTGGGCTGCTCAGGGTGGGGGAAGGCACCCTAGTTGGCACCAGGCGCCTCAGGCCCAGTTACAACATATCACCAACATATTCTTGACCTCAGTGCTGCAGCTTAGGCTGCTCTCAGTGCTCACTCAAGTGGAAGAGAACTGAGAAAATGAAAGTAAGTTTCTCTGACAGCTCTGATCTGGAAGTAATATATGCCATTTTCTCCACAGTTCTGTCTCAATCTTACGAGGTATGTGCCTTCCCACCTCCAGGGCCGGTCATACTATGCTATGCCGACAATTTCTCTCCTTTGGGTCTTTCCACTTCTGGTGCCACCAAATCAATTGGGCTGGAAGGGGTCTGATACCCTATCAGGGATTTGCTGACACTAGAGAAGGGCAAGTAATGGAATAGTGGTGGGAGATGAATGGTTCAGATCAGCTCAGTGGATTTCTACCTTCTGCCACTTAAAGGTGGGCAACAAGGTGAAAACCAAGGAACTGCTCATGTGGACAAGTGTGTGAAGTTAACACTGCAGATAACAGAAGGGAGTTTAGAGATCATCTAGCCCAGGGGTGCTCCCCTCCTTTTAATATGATTACAAAGGAAACAAGTTATACTGAAATAATCGTTTCCAGAAATGACTTGTCCAGAGTCACAAAGGCAGTAGCAGTAGAGCAGGGATTCAAATGAAGACACAAGGAATTCTGTAACTTCTTTATAGGGAGATGGAAAAATCCTCCAAATTCAAATGAGTAGAGACCTTAAGTTTAGACTGGCTTGCATAAAAAAGGTATTTCTGAGCCACTTTATCTAACTGCTACACAGGGGCGGCCAGTCTGCCAGCTAGTAGTCTCATCTGCATGGAACAGTCAACTCAGGGACAAAGTACAAGCCTGGAAAGGAAGGGAAATCTAGAGATAAGCACTGCTGTCATATCCCTGAAAGTCCTTCTGCTAAGCACCAAAGTCCACAATGGCCTTCTAATGTGACTCAAGGCCAAACTAACAAGAGGCAGAAATAGAAAAAAGAGCCCAAAGTGTCATTAAAAACTCTTGGCTACAACTTGTTTCAAAGGGAAGTGATTATGTAGCTAGCAAAGAGTTGAATTAGAAGGGACCTTAGCAATCACTTAGTACAACTCCATAACCTGAGGCCCCATCCTTTACAACTCTAACTAGGGGACAGCTGGCCTGGACCTGAATTCACACTTCACAGCAGGAAGGTCAGTGCTTCCTAAGGAAACCCATTCTGCTGTAGGCCATCTCTGACTGGTAACAAATTATTTTTCGGAGGACGGCAGAAAGGGGAATAGATCTGAAGTCAAAAGGAACTGTATTAGAATCTTGGGTCTGATAACCCTGGGCAAATCTAGTGCCTTGGCTTCAGTTTCCTCATCTGTAAAATGAAAGGGGGCCTCCATGGCCCACCTCAGCTCTGATCCCTATGATCACACTAAACCAAAACCCAGTCCTCTGGAGCCAGAGATCATAGCCTTTCAGATACTTAAGGTCAGCAGCTGTATCTCCAAGTGTGCTCTTTCTCAGGGAAAAGGAGATCCCTAAAAAGTCTCCATTTAATATTCTAGGAAGCTAAAATTCACTAGGAACTAAGGGTAAATAGGTTAAAAAAGACCTCCTGGAGGCCTTGTCTTGGAATGTTATTGTCATAACTATACTCTCAACATAGTAGGTTGTTAAAAATGTTTACCGAGTTTGAATTGAACCATAAACCCTTTAAAATCAACAATTAGAGATTATATATACAGTGGTATATTCTAATAAGAGATTATATATACAGTGGTATATTCTAATAAAAGGAGGGAAAAAAAGGTTTGGCCCCAGCTTTTTCAGGAACGAAATGCTGAGTAACAACCTCTCAGACCCCTTTTCTTCTTCAGAATGGGGGGGGGGGGGGCCGCTAAGACTAGACAGTGGAAAATCTTTTCGGATTTGGAAGTCCTATGACTTGAAGAGAAAATTTTAGCACATATTGAAAATGAACCTTTGCTAGGGGACAGCTTCACAGGGAAGTGGCAGCTGTGCAGCTCATGAAACCAGTTCTGCTAAGGCTTGGAGAGGTCTTCATGTGCCAGGGGGATTGTGGGGGGAGAGAGAGGGTGAATGACAAAAATCGAGGATTTTCTGAAGCCATGGAAATAAGATCTCCCACCAAGGGAACTTTTAAACTGCTCATCCCATACTAGGTCTCTAAGAGGCAAAACATTTTCATAGTTCTGTGGTTTCTCTTTTTAATATATCCTCTATTTCAGAAGTAGAAAGAAGGAAAGATTAAACATCTTTCACCTGTTTACTGTATAAGCAGCAAAGTTTTAAAATACAGTCAATGTAAACAACCTCAACAGCATTGTAAGCAGAATGATATTCAAAATAAACCAAAAGCCAAGAATTACTCTCATTTCTTTTTTCTTTTTCTTTTTTTTTTTTTAGTGAGGCAATGGGGGTTAAGTGACTTGCCCAGGGTCACACAGCTAGTAAGTGTTAAGTGTCTGAGGCCAGATATGAACTCAGGTCCTCCTGACTCCAGGGCTGGTGCTCTATCCACTGCGCCACCTAGCTGCCCCTTTATTAGATTTCTGTTGCTCAGAAGTTGAACCAATGAAAGCAGATGTGTCTTGTCTATTATTTTAAGATGGCAAAAATCTAGTCTTGTTGTGTAAACATGCAAGTCCACCGAACTCACTAGTTTTCCAGCATCCATTGTCTTCTTGAGTCTCTGGCCCAGCTCGGAACCTGATGCTACCATGGCTCTCAGCATGTCCCCTGTAGCCAAATGGCAAACACAGTAGTTTTCAGCCAACTTGGGAGCCTGCAGGGGGAAAGAGGGGAGGGGAAGGAAGACAAAGTCAGAGGCTGTTATCATATTCCCCAGACACCAACCAATGTGGAGGGCACCTGAAATTCTCAGACTCGATACTATTTCATGTATTAGCAGGACACCTACCTGGAAAACTTCACTGGTAGGATCAGTGACTTAGAGCTGGGAGGGACCTTAAAGGACATCCAGACCCCCCATTTTACTGATGATTAAGTGGCAGCTCAGACAATAAGTAGTTTCTCCAAAGTCACAAAGGTAGCAAATAGTGGAGGCAGAATTTGAAGACAGGTCTTCTGCCTACAAAGCCACTACTCTACCACATGACACAGGCTCTTCCCATTAGAAACTCAGAACAGGAACTGTCATGGCAGGACAGTGGGTAGATGGGGGCGGGGTTGTGCTGAGAGCCTTAGAGATCATCCCATCCAACCAGAACCCAAGGCAGGGAGGCAGCTTCTCTCTGGTACCCCAGGAATCTCTTATCTGGTCTCTACATGAAGGAAGGCAGGGGCTCACAAGCAGATGAGGCACTCTGGATCGCTGTCATTTTGAGGAGATTTTCCCTTCAATTTAGCTGAATCTGGCTCAGCAACTTCTCACTGATCCCAATGCTGTTCTCTGGGGCCAAATAGAACAAGTTTAATCTCTTGGCCCCTACAGCCTTTCAAGTAACTGAAGACAGTTCTTCTAGGTAACTGTTCCCAGTTCACTTGATTAATCCTCATATGACATGGTTTCAGATTTCCTCACCAAACCCTGGAGGTACTTCAGGTTTCTCACTCTTCTTCCTCAAGTGCAGTGTCAACAACTTTCTTCACGCTGTAGGTCAGACCAGGCCCAGGACCACCTGGCTGATGAGACTCCATGATCCCCTCAATCTCAGCACCACACTGGTTCTGTTAGGGCAGTCTAAGGCTGCACTAGCTTTTGGGGGCTGCTATGTCACACCACCAATTTATATTGAACTGACTGTGATCAACAAAATCTCCATGTCCTTTCCCCTTAAGAACGGTCGTTTAACTGTACCTCCCTCAGGTGGCATTCTGGTTAAAGAATCAGGTTGTACAGGGGTAGGTCTTTATATATTTATCCCTATTAAATTTGACTTTATTAGTCTTGAATATGCTTTCACTGTCTCTTTGGATTATTCAACTCATTAGTTATCCATCCCAGCTTAGTGCCATCAGCAAATCTGATAAGTTTGTGGCCCTGAACTCAAATACAGCCCAGACAAGTCACTTAAATTTTGTTTGCTTCTGTTTCCTCAACTACAAGATAGGGATAGGAATAACACATACCTCCTAGGGTGGTTGAGGATCCGGTAAAATATTTGTGAAGTGCTTAGCATAGAGCCTGTCACGTAGTAGGTATTATACAAATGTTAGCTACTGATCCTATTATTGTATCTTCACCCAAGTTAGTTATACTAATGTTGAACAGGAGAGACTATTTGAGATTAATGAGAGCTTGAACCAAATGAAACATCTATTTAGTGAAGCTCCAGGTCCAAACAAATGACTCCTCTAGGACATATTTGCAGAGGTTCCCTATTGCCCCTTGGATAAGATGCACATTCTTTGCTGACTTACGTAGCCCATCTTTGCTGACTTATGTCACGTAATTCATCTCCATGCACTTGAAGCACCAGCCAACCTGTTTCCAGAGCTTGGGCCTCCCTCTCCCACCTCCAGGTGTATGCACAGGCCTGTCCCCTCCTAGCTGGAACCTTTGGTTCCTTTAAGGAAGCACTCAGATTGGATCTCCTAGTTTGTGAAGCTCCTGAGTAGCCTAGTTAATCTGCTTTCTTCCTCTCAAAACTATTATCTCCTCTCTAACATCACGAAGCAGTCCCTCATCACCTAGCTCAAAGCTTCTTAAACCGTGGCTCGTGACCCCATATGCCTTGTGTAACTGAAGTGGGGAGGGGGCGGGGCTGCAAAAAATTTGGCAATAGCAAAAGGTTCTGTATACCTATTTTGCATGCCTATATACCGGGGCTGTGTAAAAATTTCTGGGGTGAAAAGGAGTGGCAAGTGGAAATAGTTTAAGAAGCCCTGATCTAGCCTATACTTGAAGCCCTCTAATGACAGGGAAATCATTCTTTGCCAAGGAGGTCTATTTTACCCAACAGCTTTTCTCATTCACCTCACTATAACTTCCAATGATTACTCCTAACTGTGATTTAAAGTCATACAGAATAAATTCAATCTCCCTTCCACATGATGATACATTGAAAGATATTTGAAGATAAGCAATGCCTAAATTCTTTCTCTAAGTCAGAGGTGATGGGATTCGGGGCTACAGAGGTTTCTTCAGGCTAGATATTCCTAGTTCTTTCAGCTGATGCTCTGGTTTATAAAATTCAGAGCTCACTTAATCCAACCCCAGCACTTTAAGACAACAGGCTCAGCAGAACCAGAACATTGTACACAGTATCATCAACATTAGAGTGTTGACCTACTGTGATGGACTATATTCTTCTCACCAATGCAATGGCACAGAAGAGTTCCGGGGAACTCGTGATAGAAGAGGATCTCCAAATCCAAGGAAAAAAAAGAAAGAAAAGAACTGTGGAGTATAGATGCTGATTGAACCATACTATTTCTTTTGTTTTGGGTGCTGTTGTTTTTTTTTTTCTATTTTGAGGTGTTACATCACTGCTCTGATTTTTTCTCTTATAACAGGGTTAATGCAGAAATAGGATTAATGTTATTATGTGTATATATATGTGTGTGTATAGATATCTATATCTATATGTATATGTATATATATAGATATAACCTATATCAGATTACCTGCTGTCTAGGGGAGGGGGGAGGGAGGGAGAAAAATCTGAAATTGTAAAGCTTGTATAAACAAAAGTTGAGAACTATCTTTACGTGTAGCGGAAAAAATAAAATACCTTATATGTAAAAAAAAAAAAAAAGAAAAAGAAAACAGGCTCAGAAGAGACAGATGACTTGCCCAAGGTCACAAAGGCAGTAGTAGCAGACCCAGGAATCAAACCCAGGTGTTCTACTCTAACCTAACACCCTTTCTCCTATACCATACTGCCTTACAGTCCAAAAGCTTTAAAAAATTGAGATCCATTTAGGACCATTGGGCAAGAGAAAGCCTCTCATATCCTCCAAACAGGTTATTACCACACCCTACACAAAACAGGACAAAATTTTCTGTTAATCTATCTCCTCATTTGTTGAAATCGACTTAAGGGAGAGGCAGTGCTTACTCATGGAATAGGAAAGGCAGAAAAACCACAGAAAAGAACTGTCACAACTGAAATGGCTTTCCTATTTTTACCCTCCTCCAAATGCACGACTGGCATCCAACTAACTGTCAGTGCTATGTTCAAGGGGGGAGGAGGCCCTGGCTGGCATGGTATGGCAAGGAGGGTTGGGGGAACCTACCGCTTATTTCTAATTTTGGATTGCTGATCAGTCTGACAGCTGAAAGGGACCTCAGAGATCACCTAATCCAATCCCCTCATTTTATAAAGTGAAACGAAGGCCCAGAGAGGTGAAAACATCTGGGATTTGAGACTGCAAATCCAAAGCTCCTTCAACCACCCCATGCAGGAAAACTACAGAAAATCACAGATAGCAGAGACCTGTCTGCTCATCAGAACAACCCGATTTTAACCATTTCTCATCTCTAAAGTAAAATCCAGGTTCTTAGTCTTCCCTGCCTGATGACCACTCTACTCTCTTCTCACTGCCTGAGCACCTGGCAGGGCTGGGATCACCAGACTCTCAAGCCACTGGGTCATCCTAAGTTCTGGTTATTGATGATAGAAGCAGTAGCCCCATGACCTCTAGGAAGCTGGCAGAAAGGTATTCATTCAACCCTGCCCCTATCCCAACCCCCAGTACAAAAATACAGCCATTTCACTACCTAGGATCAAGTGGACAAATGACTGATCAAGAAAACCAAATGTAACCCTCAGTAATCTTGTTCCCATGGACCTTTTTCTTTCCATTTACCAAGACTTTACTCTGAGTCCTCATCACCTCATGCCTAAACTACTGTAATTAAGTCTCTGAAAGTGTAATCCTAGATCTAATTTCTCTTTCCTCCAAATCAATGCCACGATATTCCTAAGGTTATGTACATCCTACCAATCAAAAACCTTAGATGGATTCTCCCCACAGCACAGTATAAATTTCTTCTTTTTTTTTTTTTTTTAGTGAGGCAGTTGGGGTTAAGTGACTTGCCCAGGGTCACACAGCTAGTAAGCGTTAAGTGTCAGAGGCCGGATTTGAACTAGGTACTCCTGACTCCAGGGCCAGTGCTCTATCCACTGTGCCACCTAGCTGCCCCAGTATAAATTTCTTAAGCCTGGGATTCAAGGCCTTCCATAATCTGCCCATTTCTTCCTCCAAACTTATTAAAATGGAGGACTTGGAGGAGAAAGGGCCCTCAGAGGCTAAGTGACTTGTCCTAGGTCACACAGGCAATCCATTGTTCAAATCTCAGTTTCATGAATGAAAATCCAGCTATTCTTTATTTCCCACAGCTTATATCCACTGTTGGCCCCAAAGTCTTCCTGCCTCAATGTCAGTCCTTACACAGCCCAGCTCCACAATTCACTTCCTCTCACCGTGCTTCATACTCTGGTTTAATACCATCCTTTATTCACTGGGCCAACATTGAGGTCTTCCCCTTGGCAGATCAAGTGTTTAGGAGGAAGACAAGAAAGAATAAAGCAATCCCTAACCTCAGGATCAGTACAGGAAGGGGGCTGAGAGGCATGAACAAGAACATAAAGGAGGCATAAAATACCAAGCTAGCTCAAAGCAATGAGAGATTCTATGGGGATAAGGAGGAAAAATTCATAGAGAAGCTACATGAATCTGCTGCTTACATGGTCTTTAGCATATACTAAAAGTACAGATATTTTTCTATGTATCTACTTTGTTTCCCCAACCAGACTGTAAACCCTCAAGGACAGATACTTATTTTGTGCTTTCATATCACATGGGTACATAAATACAAAATCCGCAATTCCTTGAAACAGCAGTAGACACACTGTTGTAACCTGAAAATTAGGAGTGGCCCATATTTTTAGGAGGCTTCCACTACCTAAGAAAAATTCTTTGTCTTTCACCTTTTTGTTAATAATGATATAAAAGTCATCAGGAGATTAAATATGCCATAGTTTCATTGTGACTATTTTGACATTTGAAAGGCAATGGGGTGTGGAATGTGCAGTCCACTTGGGAGTGCAGACCCTGCTAATAATTCTATGGCCATGGGAAAGACTCTTCCCTTCCTCATTTGAAGGTAGGGGATAACGATAACCCCATGCACCCCATTCCTTCTCTCTCCCAGGTTCTCACTGGAGTCCTCTCTAAGCCCTAAACAGTTACAGCACAGTACTGGGTGTTGTTAGCAGGCATCCTGGTGGAGGTGAGGGAGGTCTGAGCTGAAGTGGGGGGGGAGGGACGGACGGGATGGGGCTTTAATCCTAGCCACTGGCCATGTGTGTCCCTCCCTTTCTGTCGGGGAGCCCTTGAGCAGGTCCCTCATTCTTTTAGGGTGGAGTCTCAATGCTCTCATCTGTAAAAGGAGGATAATAATAATCTCTTTCTTCCCTACTTCCAAGAGATGATAGAGGGATGAAATGAGGCCAGGTGTGATAGCCAGAGTGTCATGCAAGCACAAGGTATCATTAGAAGGAAATAACCCCCATTGCCCCGCAAAAAAAAAAGGAAAGACAATTATGAAAAAATAAACTGGTGAAGTTGTTTTATTCAATTAAAACAAGCTTATGTATTTTGGAGATTTTTCAACCAAGCAACATAATTACTTTAGCAATATAAGCAGCATACTTAGTGTATTGGTCTGAATACAGACTTGCTTAGAATATAGGCTGTGTCTCTAAAATGATGACTTTGTGGCCAAGAAAACTTATGTCCAGGACACACATATGAAATAGACACGTTCCCTCCCCCGCACTCCGGAGTCAGGATTTTATCAGGGTGGATACTGTCACTGCCACAGATCACAATCCTTTGGTGACTTAGGATGGCATCTGAGAGCTTTTGCTGTTGAAAAACCCTTTGCTCCTCGGCCAAGCTGGCTACAAGCCCCTCCATATTCATGGGGGGCTGGTCCTTGGACAACAGGTTTACAAGCCCATTCTTGGTTCTCTACTCAAAGCCTGCATTTGGAGGTAGAGGACTTGGGTGCATAAGCCAGCTCTGCTACTACCTGGGTGACCTTGTACAAGCCACAACTTTTCAGGGTCGCAGTTTCTTTACCTGTAAAATGAGGCCAGAGTAGTGGAACTTGAAGATCTCTTCAAGTTCTAAATCTATAATCTTGTAAGATATAAATCCTACCCAGTGAGCTAGGAGCACCTCTTAACCACAATTTGAGAATGGAATAGGACTTTAGTGGATACAGTGGAAAAAAGAAACAAAAAAAGTAGTTTTTACTGTGATAGCTGGACAGTTGAGGGAGGCACGTAGCTATTCTTGTGGTCCAGAGCAATCTGGGACAGAATTGCATTTGCTGGATTGAACTGCACCTTCTATTGGTGACTTTTGGGGCAATGTCAACAGCAACCAGGAACTTTTGGCAAATTCACACACCACCATTCAGGCTGAAGGGGAAAGAATCCATCAACTACATAAGGTTGCTATGTTTACTGAAGAAGGCTTATATGGACAAAAAACCAACTACAATGGGATGACAGGTTAACTTAGGTTTTTCAATGGGTCACATTTGGAGAAGAAGTGGTCTATAGTTGTAATGGGGCAGCTAGATGGCAGTGGATTAGAGCAAATGGCCTGGAGTCATGAAGACCTGTCTTCCTGAGTTCAAATCTAGCCTCAGACACTTACTACTTGTGTGACCCTGGGCAAGTCACCGAACCCTGTCTGTTTCAGTTTCCTCATCTGTAAAAGGGATTCAGTTCACTACCCACCTCAGGGAATTGTTCTGAAGAAAGTGTTTTGCAAATCTTAAAATGTTCTGCTAATGTGAGTTAATGCCAAATCATAGCAATTTCTGAAAATACTGGCAGGAGAAAAAGCCTATGTAAGAAACCAATTATTTGTATCTATCCTGTCCCTACGGCATAGTCAAGCCACCAATCCCTGCTGCTACAATAATGAGCTTCAGGTTTCTAAACTAGAGTTTGGAGGGTAGGGGGATGTCAACATCTGAGACCCTCAAACAGAATCTCAGGGTGAGTGTAGTAGGGCAATAGGGGTCTGGCTTGAGTATTCCAGAAGGGCAGTTAAGGATGTGGTAAGGCAACATTCTATCCTTACACGAAGTATGACAAGAAGCCAGTGAACAATGTGTTTTATCAATAAGTTTTATGAACAAATCTCTCCTAATCACCATCATACTCTCCAGCCTTCCAACACTATCTGCCTCATTTCAACAAATAATTATTCAATGCCTACTGTGAGTTGTGCCCTGAAGAAATTCAAAACAGAGGAAACTGGACTAGGTGGTCTGTAAGATCTTTTCCAACCCTAAAAATTCTATGATTCTGGTTAAGGTGGAGTAGATCAGCCCCCAAGACCCTCAGTTTAAGCAGGGCTCAGAAGTCTTTTTTTTTTTTTTTGAGGGGCAATTGGGGTTAAGTGACTTGCCCAGGGTCACACAGCTAGTAAGTGTTAAGTGTCTGAGGCCGGATTTGAACTCAGGTCCTCCTGAATCCAGGGCCGATGCTCTATCCACTGCGCCATCTAGCTGCCCCACGGCTCAGAAGTCTTAAAGCCAAATTCCAGAGTCTGCTTTGACCTGGGTAAGGAATAAGAGAGATCTAGAGATTTTGAAGATCTGAACCAGAGATTACCTAGTTGCACAACCAAATCTCCTCCAACCCCCATTTTGCAAAGGAGGCCCCTGGATCATAGTGATTTGGCCAAGGCCAGCAACTACCCATCTTCTTTCATATATGCTCAGCTCTCCCCATTCCTATAAGACTTCCCTTCTAACCGTTCATGGTCTCAAGCCTCTACGGTTAAACAACTTAGAAAAGTCGTCTATATCTGTAACTCCAATTCCCTATGACTTATTTCCTCTTTACCACTGTAATATGCTTTTCATTTTCTGTCACTACTGCAAATGCCCTCTTCAAGATCATCAGTGACCTCTGAAACTTCCAATTCAACAGTCTTTTGTTGTTGTTCTTATCCTCTTTACATTCAGCAAACATTTATTAAGAGATTGCCGTGTGCTTTGCACACTGCTAGGTACTGGGGATTCAAACACATAGAGCACAAACCTTGCTCTTGAGGAGCTTACAATCTAATAGGCAGGAAAGGAGATATGTACATTTAACTATAATAAAAGGTGCAAAGGAGAAATTCCTGAGAGATTAGAAGAAGTGATTCATTTTCATAAAAGTGGTAAAGAGTTGGCATTTACTCGGCACGTTCAGGTTTGTAAGATGATTTACATACATAACCTCACTTAAGGCTTCATGAAAAAGGTGGCACCTGAGTTGTCCCTGGAAGGAAAAAGGTTTCAACAGAGATGAGAAGGGAGGGGAAAGAAAGGGAGGGGAAAGGAATCCACTTGGATGTGAGCAAAGGCAAGGAGATGGGAGGGAGGATAAGATAAGAACAGGGTAGGGAGAGAGTAGTCCAGTTTTGCTAGACTGGGGACTACAGGAAGAGGAGTAGCAAGAGACATCGAAGCCACTTCTGACATTGTTGATCACTTCTCATTCTATCTGGTAACCTCCCCTCCCCTGGCAGACATCACTCTCCTTTTTCTTCTCCTAAGTCTAACCACTTCCAATACCCTTTACCCAACCTGGAGGGAAGTGGTAAAAACGCACACTTTGGCTTGAAAACTTTCCCAACTATCCAATGGACTGGTTTATGGTGAAGTGGGGGCCCCTTTCCTTGGAGATCTTCAAGGAGAGGGTAAATGACCCCCTTCTAGGGTATTTTATGCCCTCACCAGCCTCCAAGGGTCTATCCCCTCTTTCTTTTCCCTGTTACCTCCCATGACGATTCCATTCTCCCCATGGCTTCAACTACCACCTCCAATTCGTTTGGCTACAAAATCCAGACGCCCAGCCCTGGACTCTTTTCCCGGGGAGGAAACCCCTTCAACTGAATTCCTCACCTGGGAAACAGTTCAGTCTCTCCCCTGTCCCCGAAAACAAATCTCCTAGCAAGGGTTCCTTAACTTAAAAAAAAAATGAAACTGCATTTCCATCTTATTGGTTTCCTTTGTAACATTATTTTATAGGTTTAAAAACCTTATTTTGAAAATGGGTCCATAGGCTTTATCTGACTGTCATTAAAAAAACGAAAAGTGAAGAACACCTATCGTGGTGGACAGGGTATTGGACTTGGAATCGGGAAGATCTGAGTTCAAATGTTCCCCCAGACACTGACAAGCTATGTGACCCCGGGGCACCTGTTGTGGGTGGCTCAGTTTCCTCATCTGTAAAATCAGGGGGTGGGAGCCAGCTCTAACTCTATGACCTTATGCTGCCTTCGGCCTGGGGCTCCCTTCGGGCTCCTCGCTCTCCCAGAAACTCCGTTACTCTGTCCCCGGACCCTGGGTTCGAGGCCCATCTCACCCCAGCCCCAGCTGACCTTGGGCTCGCCTCGGCCCGGCCGCTCACCTGCGTGCCCTTGCCAGCCCCGGGTGGCCCTAGCAGCACTGCACGGATGCCCCTGGGCAAGTTCTGCTTCGGCTCCGGCGCCAAGGCCACGCTAGGCGCCATTGTCCCTCACTCGCCGCTTCGACCCCAACGTCGTGGTTCTAAGACCTCCGGCAGCCTGGTCCCGCCACGCACGCACGTTACGTTACGTTACGCTACGCCAGCCGCCACGCACACCGGTGATACACCCGCGCTTGACGCCGCCATTGGGCTCTGGAGACGTCCTTTAAGACTATACGCCCACCTCCATATCGGCGACGGACATTTGCCTTTACCAATGAAGCGGGACACAGTGTAAGAGCTCATTTATGATTGGAGAAGACTTTGAGAAGGGGCGGGGCATTTTCGTTTTCGGAGTAGGAGGGGTTTGCGGAGGACTATGAACCAGCTAGAGCGCGCTGGCAAGGGAGGGAGATTTAGGCTATGAGTTCGAATCCCCATTTCCACCCAATATATGTCTCTCGTATGAATTCCGATTAAATATAGGTCCTAGCTAGATGCACGGGGTAGTGGATAGCACTGTGCCTGGAGTCAGGACGACCTGAATTCAAAGCAGGCTTCATACACTTATTAGCCGTATGACCCTGGTCAAGTCGCTTAAGCCAGTTTGCCTCAGTTTCCTCATCTGTAAAATGAGCTGGAGAAGGAAATGGCAAACTACTCCAGTATCTTTGCCCAAAAACCCCAAATGAGTTGAGTTCACTCGAACCAAAAGCTCTGTGCTGAATCCATCTACTACCAGGAGCATAAATGCTACATGTCAGAGCTTGGTGTATTGCTTTGTTGGTTGTCAGGATGTAGGAAAACAATGGAGAGAACGGTTCACAAAGCAAATCAAACTGGGAAAGCCGGATGTTGAATATTTACCCTTATTTTCACCGATAAATTTGAGGTCCAGCTAGATTAAGTGATTTAAGCAGTCGCTTGGATAGTGTGAAAGTACCAGGAGATTTTTATTATTGTCAGATTGTCTCTTTGAACCCCTTTGGCAATCCTTTGTGATATGAAAATTTAATCCACATCCTCTCTGGGGCATAGGCCAATGCTCCAAGAGGCAGGATTGTGTAATATTTAAAATTTCAGCAAACAGTCCCTAAAGTCAAGTTTTGAAACCTAAAAGGACAGTTTAGAAACTACCTTTTGTAATTTAAGTTTCAAAGCCTTTGGAGAAGAGTGGTCAGGTGGTGGGGTGGGGAGTGGGGAGTGGTGAAGAGGCTAGTTCCCCTTCCTTTAACTCCCTCCTCCCCCCCCAAATGCTGTATATGGGGGAAGATTTTATTTCCTTTCAGGAGGAGAAGCAGGAATTTGGGGCCTGGGGTTTGGCCATTCTACTATCATTAGAGACAGGGGTATCTGGTTAGAATTATATCTGCCAGCTCCCTTAAATATTGCTTTTATAGGGTAAAGCTTATTAAACTGGGGGGGGGAGCTCAACCCCATATGGGTTCACATAACTGAATGTGGGGATCATGAAAAAATGTGGTAGTAAATGTTTGATTTGTATATATATTTTATATACCTATATACCTATATACCTGGGGTCGCATAAAAATTTTTCGGGCAGAAAGGGGTTGTGAATGGAAAAAGTTTAAGGAGCCCTGTGCTAGGGGAAGTGCTTTCAGGATTAAGCTAAACTTCTGACTGCTTTGTCATTAATGGGGAAAGAAAATCCCAAATTTTAATCCAAGACATGACTCCCCACTAAATACAAGTTCCACAATGAACACAGCCATTAATAAAGAACCTCATTTATTCAAATAAATAACAAAAATCGGAGAACGTGTATATAGGAAAATATATGCCGGACAATACGCAGGGAAGGAGTTCTCCCATTGGGAGTGAGGTAACAACTGAGAGAGTCTCAGATCTCACCCAAAGGGAAAATTCCCCAAATTTTCTAGCGTAGCAAGCTGGCGATAGGGACATGTTGGAGACCATTAACTCTTCTCATGTCGGCTTCTTCTCAGTCTTTTTCTACCTTCAGCAACCTGAAGTGGGGATGGCGTCATCATCTCTGGAAATCGGAAGCCAGGTGCACCTGAAGAGCTTCAAGAGGTCCATGAGAAGTCCAAAGAGAATTGAAGTGACCAAAGAAAACTTCAGTTAGTGAATAGATCTCTCACGGACTCTACCTTTCTTTCCCTCCCCCCACAAAAGGTTCAGGGCATGGATTCCCACCAGGAAGGAGAGAGTCCCATATCAATGGGCTTCAGGACTCTGTTGTGCCTATGAAACCTAGACACACTACCAGCGCCATGCCAGAAAAATCCAGTGGCTTCCATTTGAATTATCTTAGGGGGCAGCTAGATGGCGCAGTGGATAGAGCACTGGCCCTGGAGTCAGGAGTACCTGAGTTCAAATCCAGCCTCAGACACAACACTTACTAGCTGTGTGACCCTGGGCAAGTCACTTAACCCCAATTGCCTCACTAAAAAAAAAAAAAAAAAAGAATTATCTTAGGAAGGTCCTGAAAATCACCTGGCAAGATAAGGTACAGTACACTGAAGTCCTCTTCTGAGCTGAGCTGCCAAGCATTCAGCTTCTACAGCAGAGAGCACACCACTGATGGCCACGTAGCCCGAATGCCAAGCGTACATCCGTACATTTGGCTAAAAGACTGTTTTACAGAGAACTCACACAAGGTGAGCGCTCACATGGAGGTCAGAAGAAATGACCCTCAAGGTCTCTGTGAAGAATTTTAGTGTCGATTGTGACTCTGATACAGGATCACCAAGCATGCCACGCTCACATCAAAGAAGGCGCTATACTCTATGAGCAAAGCAGAATTGCAGTAGCTCAAAACAAATCCAGAGACATCTCCATCCCAAATGGTCACATGGATGATTTGTGCCTGATCTGTGGTAGAGCCTTCTGAGTTTGTATGGGACTGATCAACCACAGCTGCACACACTGTACCCTGACCTCAACATCACGATATCCTTGGTCTTCTTCCATCATCAAGGACAAACAACAACCACCCTCTCCAGGTAGTTATCTGGGCTTGGAGATTGAAAGGTGAAATGACAGAATTGAGGGCTCTGTTTAATGGGACAGGAAATAGAACAGAGGGATCATTCCATGGGCAAGACACAAACCAGGGGAAGATGGGTGCTCTGGGACTGGGAGGGGGCCAAGCTGCTCAGTAGTTTTGATCACTGGAACTCATAATCTCATAAAATGAAGCCGTTAGAGCAAGAAGGGGTTTTATAGATCCAATCCCCTCATTATGCATATGAAGGCTCAAAGAGAAGAAGGGATTTAACTCAAGTTGCAAATCCAGTGAATGACAGCATTAGGGCTTAGACCCATGCTGTCTGATTCTGCATATAGCTTTCTTTCTTTCCTTCTTTCGTTCGTTCGTTTTCTTTCTTTCGCAAACTTTTTTTTTTTTTTGGTGGGGTGATGGGGGTTAAGTGACTTTCCCAGAGTCACACAGCTAGTAAGTGTCAAGTGTCTGAAGCTGGATTTGAACTCAGGTCCTCCTGAATCCAGGGCCGGTGCTTTGTCCACTGCACCACCTAGCTGCCCCCTAAAAAAAATTTTTTTTGAGGCAATCGGAATTAAGTGACTTTCCCAGGGTCACACAGCTAGTGTCTGAAGCCAGATTTGACCTTAGGTCCCCCTGACTCCAGGGCTGGTGCTCTATCCAATATGCCACCTATTTGTCCTACTCTTTCATGTTGTTAAAAATTATATATATTGATATAGTTGGGTTATATCTATTGATGGTTACTATATTAGAAATTAAAAGTGATACATTTTGAAAATTCTTACTAATTCATTTAAAAGAACAATAACAGGGGCAGCTAGATGGCACAGTGGATAAAGCACCGGCCCTGAATTCAGCAGGACCTGAGTTCAAATCTGACTTCAGACACTTGACACTTACTAGCTGTGTGACCTTGGGCAAGTCACTTAACCCTCACTGGCCTGCTAAAAAACCCAAACAAACAAAGAACAATAACAAATCCATGACATGTCAATATATTTTTGTGAATAATAACTGCATTTTCTAAAACATAAAAAAAATTTAATGAGAAGAATGACATTGTTTTACATATTTTGGAAAATCTTAATATCTGGCTTAACTAGAAGATCAATGGATTCTCCTATTTGCTTCTGCACCCAATCTGTTGGGATATTTTGTTTTGGTTGAAGTATATGAAGAAAACCTGGCCTCACACAAACATGTAGTTGGAAAGGGGAGTATTTTAATTGGCAAATAATGCCTTAGTATTATTATCAAAATGGTTTTGACCTCATGGTCCCCAGGGGTATGTAGACCATACTTTGAGAACTGATGGTTTTGCTGTGTGCCTCCAACAATCATCTGTCTTCTGTGCCTCAGTTTCCCTTATTTCTTATTAGGAGTTGGACTAGATTATCTCTGAGTTCCCTTTCGGTTCTAAGTCCTATCACTATCTGTAGTGTTATGTTCAGTTCTAGATGTCACAGTTCAAGAAGGATGGTGATAAGCTGGAGAGTTCTCAGAAGAGGACACCCAGGGTGGTAGAGGCCTTCAGTCCACGCCAAATAAGGATCGACAGAAAGAACTGGGTGTTTTTTATGGCCTGTAGAAAGGAAGACTCAGGGGTGAAATGATCCCTCTCTTCAAGTACTTGGAGGGCTGTCATAGCAGAGGGATTGGACTTCTTCCATTTGGCCCTGGCGGATAGATTCAAGAGTGATGGGTGGAAATATCAAAGAGGCAAATTTATGTATGACATCAGGGAAACTGGCCTAACAGTCGAAGGGCTGTCACATCAGGTGTGGGGTTCCACTCGTTCCATGTGGTCAATGGGGCAGAATTAGGAGCAATGAATGGGAGTTGCAGGAAGGCAAATTATTGCTTGATGTAAGGAAAAACTTAGAACTCCTCTGAAAGCAGAATGGGCCGCCTCAGGAGGTAGTGAGTTTCCCCCTGGGTAGAGAGTTCTATAGACAGGCTGGATGGCTGCTTTTCAGGTATTTTGTGGTGGGCAGTCTTCTGCAGGTACTGATTCAGTTCGATGGCCATGGAGGTTCTTTCCAACTCTGAAATTCTATGATACAGATGGAAGGATGGAGGGTAGGTTGCATCAATCCATAAAAATCACCTCACACCACCTAAAGCAAGAGATAAGATACGTTTATCAGATGAGAACCCCGTCTCAGTTTTTCACTCGATGTGAATGTGGCCTGGACATCTCCCTTGGTACTGCAGGAAGTCTGTTTGGCTTGGCTGAAGGTCTTGGTCATACCCCCTGAGGACTATGTAGAAGGATTGAGATAGCTAGAAGCAGTGATTCCAGTGCCTGGGTTCAAATGGGGTGTGGGGAGAGAAGAAGAGCCTCAGACCCCAAGCCTTGGCCTAAGTCTGGGGTTATACTCCATGCCTTGGCCAAAGGGACCTTGTGAATTTCAGAGGGTCTGAAAGACCTGATTTTTTCTTCACTGTCCTTGCAACATCCCTGGAATGACCGATGACAGTGTCTGCCAAGGACAAATGATGTGATGAAGAAAGCAGATGTGTGGAGCAGCTAGGTGGTGAAGTGGATAAAGCACCAGCCCTGGATTCAGGAGTACCTGAGTTCAAATCCGGCCTCATACGCTTGACACTAGCTGTGTGACCCTGGGCAAGTCAATTAACCCCCATTGCCCTGCCAAAAAAAAAAAAAAAAAGCAGATGTGAATCTCCACAAAGAGCTTGACAGAAAAATTACACGCCTGGAGGCAAAATGCTGAACCTGGAGTCAGGAAGACCTGAGTTCAAATCTAGCCTCAGATGCTTACTATCTGTATGACCCTGGGCAAGTCATGTAACTGTTGCCTGCCTCAATTTCCTCATTTGCAAAAGGAGGATTATAATACCTACCTCCCAGGGTCATCGTGAGGATGAAATGAGATATTTGTTAAGTACATTGCAAACCTTAAAGCTCTATATAGATGTTAGCAGTAAGAAAATACCAAAGGAGGAACATCTTGAAGACTGCAGCAAAAGGACTTCCAAGAATTGTAAGTTACTCCTTTGCCAAATGTACCCTTTAATTTTTTTTTTTTTTGGCTTGGGGCAATGAGGGTTAAGTGACTTGCCCAGGGTCACGCAGCTAGTAAATGTCAAGTGTCTGAGACCAGATTTGAACTCAGGTACTCCCAAATCCAGGATCAGTGCTTTATCCACTGCACCACCTAGCTGCCCCCGTGCCCTTTAATCTTGAGCCCACTTTCCCCTGGACTCTGTACGTGTTTATGGGAAAGTATGTCATGGACTTTTGGGGAATATTTTATGCTAACTGTTCCTACCATACGACCTTTGTAAAATACCCTTTTCTAAAAGCTAAGTCTAAGAGCTAAGGAAGCTAGGTGGTACAGTGAATAGAGTGCTGGGCCTGGAGTCAGGAATGCTCCTCTTCCTGAGTTCAAATCTGGCCTTGGACTGGTTGTGTGATCCTGGACAAGTCACTTAATTCTGTTTGCCTCACTTTCCCGATCTGTAAAATGAACTGGAGAGGGAAATGGCCAACCACTCCAGTATCTTTGCCAAGAAAACCCCAAATGGGGTCATGAAGGGTTGGACCTGAATGAAAATGAGTGGACAATGACAACAACAAAATTAAGTCTGGCTTACTAATTAATATCATTTTTAATCATAAAAGTATTTTTAAAATTATTTTCCAGTTACATGTAGAGATAGTTTTCAACATTTGTTTTTATATGATTTATAGTTCCAAATTTTTCTCCCTCCCTCCCTTCCCTTCCTCCCCCCTCCCCAAGACAGCAAGCAGTCTGATATAGGTTATATATGTACAATCACATTAAACATATTTCTGCATTAGTCATGCTGTGAAACCAGAATCAGAACAAAAGGGGAAAATCCCCCCAAAAGAATAAAAGAAAAACAAAAAAGTAGAAACAGTATGATTCAATCTATATCCAGATTCCACAGTTTTGTTATGTTTTTTTTTTTCCTGGATGTGGAGAGCATTTTCCATCATGAGTCCTGTGGAATTATCTTGGATCATTGTATTGCTGAGAAGAGTTAAGTCTATTACAGTTGATCGTCACACAATGTTGCTGTTACTACTGTACACAATGTTCTCCTAGTTCTGCTCATTTCACTCAGCTTCAATTCATGTAAGTCTTTCCAGGTTTTTCTGAAATCCACCTGCTCACCATTTCTTACAGCACAATAGTATTCCATCACAATTCATATATCACAACTTGTTCAGCCATTCCCCAATTGATGGGTATCCCCTCAATTTCCAATTCTTTGTCACCACAAAAAGAGCAGCTATGGGAGGAATCATACATATAGGGGCTCATGAACTATACAGCATTAGAAAGACATAACCCAACCTCTCATGGTTAACCCTAAAGCCTTGCCGGATACATTAGGTGAGTTCTGGGGACCCAGCCTTCCAGTCTGAGTTGGGGGTTGGGAGACTAGCTCCACCACATATGCTGCATTAGACAGACTCTGACCTTAAGGAGATTACATTCTAAGTAGGGAAGACAACATCTAAAAGATAGTCAGAAAATAGGCATGGGGTGGATCCACGTGGAGGCATGTTTAGAAATGTCTAGGAAGTGCTCCTGGATCTGTGTAAGATAAGGTAGAAGCTCAATTGTCAGAGCCCAGGGTGGTTTTAGAGGTAGAGTCCAACATTCTGGTGGGAGGGAGAAGAGGAAGAGGAGGAGGAGGAGGATAACCTTAGTGCAGCCAACATGGGCTGGAGCTGACCTGGAAGCACTGACTGTCTCTCTTTTGAGATGTCCACCCCTTCTCCCTCCCTTTCTCCTGCCCCTTCCACTCAGCTCTGATGGTCTATATCCTAAGCTCTCTTTCAGTTCTGACATTCTATGTTTTAATCTTGTCAACTCAGGCATTTTACAGTCTATGGCCTAATATCCTTTCCAATGCTGACATTCTGTGTTCTGTGTTTTATGGTAACTTCCATCTCTGACATCCAATTCAGTTCAATTCCATTCAGTTCAATTTAAAATTGAAAGGTGGGGTCAGCTAGATGGTGCAGTGGATAAAGCACTAGCCTTGGATTCAGGAGGACCTGAGTTCAAATCCAGCCTCAGACACTTGACACTAGCTGTGTGACCCTGGGCAAGTCACTTAACCCTCACTGCCCTGGAAAAAAAAATTGAAAGGAGGTTTCTAAATAACAAAAGTATGGCTAAATCTAGACATCTGCTCCTAATTCCAAATACCCACAGCCTTTTAGGAACAGCTGCTGTTTTGAGATCATTGCAGTAAAAAGCAGATTTCCATGGAACCTGCCAGTTTCCTGGAAAATACTTATGACATTAATAGCAAAAACACATGCTCTGCCTGTAAATGCTCAAAGTTAGGCTCTGCTTGTGGGGAAACCCTGTATGACCCTGGATGTGTCATTTAATCTGTTTGCCTCAATTTCCTTATCTGTAAAATGGGGATAATAATAGCACCTACTTCTTGTTACGAGAATCAAATATGATAATAATTGTAAAGTGCTTAGCCCAGTGCCTGACACATAGTGAGATAAATGTTATCTATCTCTGTTATTGTTATTTTTGTTCTTTGTTAAATGTTAGTTACATGGACCATGACAAATAGTGAATAAATCTATTTATCCAAACTGATAGTAAATGGAAATGAAAAATTATACAGATTAGAATAAATCAGACAATTCACAGTTAATTAGCTCTCTCCTTTGGAGCAAGATATCTCAGTAGTCCCTAATCATGTTCATAGGAAAATTCCCCAAGGTTTCTAGCATAGCAAGTTGGAGGTCAGAGACTTGTGGAGGCATTGGCTTCTCTATAAGTCTGCTTCTTTCCAAAGTCTTTCCCTTCAGTGGCCTCTCCCTAAAGGGAGTCTGGAACCACCCAGCTAAAAGGGTCACCTCCTCTCAAGTTTCCTTAAAGTACTTCGTCTGGATTTCTCTTTTGTTCTTGTGTATTCTGTGTTATATATTGCTTTTCTTGTGTAAATGTTATATTCTCCCATAATTTATGAGCTCCATGAGAGATCACACACTGTATATTTGGTCATTTCTGTATCCTACTTTATAAAACATGGCATCTTTTTTTTTTTTTTTTGGTGAGGCAGTTGGGGTTGTGACTTCCCCAGGTCACACAGCTAGTAAGCGTTAAGTGTCTGAGGTCGGATTTGAACTCAGGTCCTCCTGAATCCAGGGCCGGTGCTCTATCCACTTGCCACCTAGCTGCCCCTAAAACATGGCATCTTATACATAGTAAAGTAATTAGTGAACCCCGGGTTCTATCCTGGTACATTTACATGACACTCCTTATTGGTACAAAGAATGATTGCCCAATGCTCAGTGCCTATATCAGTGATGGAGTTAGTGAGAGCTTGGCAGAGGAAAGAGTTCTAGTTTCCAACTAGAGAAGATATATAAGGTAGGATGAGATCACTGGTCCACTTTGGTAGGACTATTGAATGTGTATAGGGGAGTATTATGAAGAAAGGGTGGAAAGGTAGAATGGATTCAGATTATGGAAATCCCTAAATTCTGGGCTAAGGAGTTTGCATTTTATACTATAGGAAAGAGGGGGCCACTAGAGGGTTTTGAGCAGTGGTGAAATGATGCTACTGGTACATTAGGAAGATTATTTTGGCAGCTTTGTGACGGATATATAAGGGGTGGTATGGGGTTGTGCTGTTTTGTTTTGCCCATGTGGTTGTAACGATTGGAATAACGCCACCTGCTGGATACTTACTGTAGAAGAGTTCTGCCCATGAAGGGAAGGTCTTTGAGGGCAAGACCAGGAGTCAGGAAGTGACGCGGGCTAGTGGGAGGAGGAAGGAAGAGACTGGCGCTCAGTCTCGGGCTCTTTTCCTCTGGACTCTGGTGGAGAAGGGAGCTAGAAATGTGCTCTCCCTTTAATAGATAGAAATCTAGGCCTTTCTCTCTCTCTTTACCAAATTCTTGTTTTCCTTAATAAATGCTTAAAAGCCTAACTCTTGCTAAAGCTTATAATTTATTGGCGACCACTCATTAGATATTTTAGACAGACTAGCTAGAATTTTAGCCCTTAACATGGTTATAAATATACTCATGCATCTGTCTAGATATGGCTCACAGGAAGGCAAGAACTGATATCTCTCAAGTCTCTTCCCCCAAACCTTCTTTAAGGGAGTTTTGAATTCCTGCCCAGAGGGCAAACAGGAAATTAATGCCAGAGGCTGGCCACTCGGCTCTCCTGGAAGAGACAGGATACTGGACAAGAGTTATGCCTATTTGCTCCTTTAAATATTATTAATCTCCGGGAAGTAATTTTTAGGTTCAAGATGTGTTCCTGATTGCTATCCTTTAATGGGGAAGGACTGCCCCATATATCAATGCCATGACTCCCTTCCCACTAAATGCCTGTTCCACAATGAACACATGTAGGAAATAGAGAATAAGCCATTTATCCAAATAGATATGAAACAAAACCCAGAGACTGTCTACATAGGAGAATGTATTCCAGCCAATACAAAATAAATGAGCTCTCCTGTTGGGATCAAAATCACTCAACCGAGAAAGTCTTAGATCTCACCCCAGAGGAAATTCCCCCAAGTCTCTATAGTCTAACAAGTTGGGGATAGGGACATGATAGAGATTTCAAGTTCCCCTACTTCTTCCCAGAGTCTTTCTCTCCCTTCAGGGACTTGAAGAGAGGTTAAAACCATGTGTTTTCTCACTCAAAACTGGAAGCCAGGGGGCAACTAGGTGGCGCAGTGGATAGAGCACCAGCCCTGAAGTCAGGAGGATCTGAGTTCAAATCCGGCCTCAGACACTTAACACTTACTTGCTGTGTGACCCTGGGCAAGTCACTTAACCCCAATTGCCTCACTAAAAAAAAACACCAAAAAACCCCTGGAAGCCAGAAGACCAGGAAGTCTTTTCTTTCCTGCTCTGCTCAACTCTACCCCTTACACAGATGTGGAGCATTGAGCAATTAATCTCCACCAAGAGAATAGAGTCTTATGCAAATGAACTTTGAGGGGTGGGTTACAGACCAGAGGGAGGAGAGACTGGAAGGAGGTAGAACATTTTGGAAGCCATTATAAGTATCCACATGAAGGGTCATCAAGGCCCTGAACTAAGTTGGTGGTAGTATAAAGAGATGGGATTGGGTAGTTGCCAGAAATATTATGAAAATAGAATGATCAGGACTTGGCAACTGGTTCAGTTACAGGGATGGAGAGTAGGAAAAAAGGAATTTTTTCAAAGATATGCCTGAAGTTTTGAGCCTAGTTGGTTGGGAGGATGTTGGTGCCTTCAGCAGAGGGGAGTTGGGAGGAAGAACAGATATAGGGGAAGATGAAGAACTCGGTTTTAGATATAGTGAATTTGAAAGGCTTATTAAGGCATTGAGAATACATCTTGCCTAGACTATTACAGTCGTGTTTTACCCTCCACTCTTTTTTGCACATCTTGCCTCAGGAATCCTCCTAAAATGCCCCTTTGATTGTGTCACTCAAATACTCAAAAACCTTCAGTGGTCCCCATAACCTGTTGACAAAGCTATTTGAGGCCTATGAACTTGTCTCCAAACTACCTTTCTAAACTCTTTCCCCATAGGGGACTATGGAATAAATTTCCAAACTTATCTTACATTACTCCCCTTCATGTTCTCTTTTCCATTCAAACAGGAAGACTCTCCATCCTTGGTTTTCATTCCACCCTCTCTTATCTCCTTGCCTTTGCTTTTGCATCTCCATCTCTACCTCCATTTGTTGAAGTAACTCCCTTCTTTTCTTTAAGGCCCAGCTTAGGTGCCACTTCTCCAGGGAGCCTTCCCAGACTCATATCTCCCAGTGATCAGAAGTTACCTTGAACCTGAGAATTATATCATTTAGATTAATAATATTTAGGAGAACAGATAAATATTATTGTAGCCTGGTACCCCCTCTCAAGAGGAGAGCAGTGGCTGAACTTCTGTTTGGCCTTAATCTCCTGTTTTCTCTCCTGGCTGGAAATAAAGATTCCTTTGGAGAAGGGTGGCCAGAAAGAGGCTAGATATAACTATTCTGCCTCCCTTTTAGCCATCCTTGTGTTACAAGGGAGGGACAACCCTCTATCTTACTGCACTCCTGCTGGGTTTAAGCAATGGTTGTAGATCAATAGAGAGGTGTGCTAGTAAATGTTTTTTTTTTTTTACTTTAAAGAGAGATTTCAACTGACTTTATTTTAACATGCAAGGAGGTCCCTGTCTGCCCAGGCCAGAACACACAGCACTAAGCCTGGCAATGCCAAAGGAAAAATCAAGTGGTCATGATTGACTCAATGGAAAACTGCGTCTGCAGGAGGAATGCAGGGAAGAAGAGCTTGTGGTCCAGAGGGGTGCAGGCGGGTGCAGAGGCCGTCTCCTTCACTCCGTCTTCTTGTAGCTCTCCAGGTGGGCTAAGATCCAGCCACCGAGCACGAGGATGCACAGGAAGCAGGCCGTCATGGCGATGGTCTTGTCCACCAGGCTCAGGTCCTGGGCCGGGGGGGGGGGGGGGGGGGGGGGGGGGGGGCGGGGGGGGGCGCGTTCAGGGGCGCGCGGGAAACGCGCAGGAGGCCACGGGCAGGGTGTGTCAGGCCGCTCAGCAGTCTCGGAGCCAGCGCGGACATGGCGACGTCGGGGACGAGGCCGGGACTGGACGCAGGCAGCGGCCGAGGAGCGAGGAGAAGCAGAGACAAGGTCGCCCAGGAGAAACGGCGGCGGCGACCGGAAGCCGGTAAATGTTTTAACAACCAGGTTCTCTGGCATCAAATTGTGTGTGTGTGTGTGTTTTGTTTTTGTTTTTTATTTTTTCAGGGCAATGAGGGTTAAGTGACTTGCCCAGAGTCACACAGCTAGTAAGTGTCAAGTGTTTGAGGTCACATTTGAACTCAGGTCCTCCTGAATCCAGGGCTGGTGCTTTATCCACTGCGCCACCTAGCTGCTCCATCAAAATTTTTAAAGCTCCTGCATTACTAACACTTTCTTAGGTCTTGACAATTAATAAAAGAATTAATCAAGCTCTGATCTGTAGATTTCTGATTTTGGATTATAAATATTTCTGTGAGTAGAAATATTCACACTGAAATTGAACACTCGGTTAACCTATTAGAGCTGGCTCCAGCACCTACCTGCATTTATCTGACTCTCCTAGGTACTACAGTTATTTGTGTACATGTGGGTGCTGCTCATTAGATTGAGTTCCTTGAAGGCAAAGTTTCTGTTGTGCCTATCACTGGTCTTTCCATACAGTAAGTGTTTAAGAAATGTTTGCATTGAATTGATTGGGGAGGCATCATAATCCTTAGTACAGAGGTGCGGGATTTGGAGTCAGAGGATTTAGGTTCAAATCTGAGGCTTCCTCTGTATTACCTTCTTCATCTTATTTAAAAAAAAAATTGTCAATCATTTCTCCCATTAAATTTTATTTTCCCAAATTGCATGTAAATACAAATTTTGACATAAAATAAAAAAACACTTTGTGTTCCAAATTTTCTTCCTCCCTCTCCCCGCCTCCCAAGAACTCAAGCGATTCAATATAAGTTATATATGAGCAGTCATGCAAATCATTTCCACATTAGCCAGGTTGTGAAAGAAAACAGACAAAAGCAAAACTTCAGATAAAGGAACTAACAAAAAAATTATGCTTCAGTCTGTATTCAGACACCATCAGTTCCCTCTCTGTAGATGGATTGCATTTTTCATAAGACCTTCAGAGTTGTGATCATTGCATTGTGTATTACCTTCTTAAAGCACAATGTCTCTTCCCTGCTCTGGAAGCTCTAAGAGCTCTCTTGTATTTTTTTTGGGGGGGGGGGAGGGGGGCAATGAGGGTTAAGTGACTTGCCCAGGGTCACACAGCTAGTGTCAAGTGTCTGAGGCCAGTTTTGAACTCAAGTCCTCCTGAATCCAGGGCCGGGGCTTTATCCACTGAGCCACCTAGTTGCCCCTTCCTTGTATTTTTGTGATCAAATACAAACCCCTCCATCAGGCATTTAAAGCCCTTTGCCATTTGGCTGTAGACCATCTTTGCAGAACAACTATTATATATTACTTCCTTTCACATACCCATAGTCCTGCCAAACTGGTCTACTTATTGTCCCTTGTATAGAACATCTCCTATCTTCATGCTTTTGCACAAGCTATCTCTTAGGACTGGAATGCACTCCATTTTCTCCTCCATCCTTAGAATTCTTTGCTTCCTTCAAGATTCAGCCAGGGGCAGCTAGGTGGTACCTGAGTTCAAATCCGGCCTCAGACACTTAACACTTACTAGCTGTGTGACCCTGGGCAAGTCATTTAACCCCAATTGCCTCACTAAAAAAAAAAAAAGATTCAGCCCAAGTGTCATCTTCTCAAGGAAGACTTATCTGATCCCTCCACCTCCTAGGGCTTCACCCCTCAAATATTTACTTTGTATCAATTTATATGCATGCATGTTATAGTGCAAGCTTCCTGAAGGCAGGGACTGTTTGCTTTAGTCTTTGTATCCCCTGTGCTTAGCACAGCTCTCTGGAACTCATTACATGTTTGTGGATTGATCCAGGTGGTACCTCAAACAAACACTTAAAGATGTGGAATTGGAGCTCAGGAAGAAAAGACTGAGGCTCTATAGCTAGATTTTAGAGCCATCTGCATAGATATGAGAGTTGAACCCATAGGAACTGGTGAGATCTCCAAAGGAGAGAGGCTACAGAGATAAGGGGAGAGAGCCAAGGACCAAGACTTGGTGGAATCCTACAGTTTGGGACCAAACAGTGTCATGGAAGACAAATAAGGAGAGACCATACAGGAATGGGTGGTCATCCATTTGAACTATTGCAGAAAGCTTGAGGAGGATGAGGACTTAGAAAAGGCTACTGTTATTATTAACTTATATGACATATTTAAGTTTTATAACATAAAAGTTATTGAGAGGTCACGGTCACCTTGGAGAGCAGTTTCAGTAATAATTGGGGGTTGGAAGCCAGATTACAAAAAATTGAGGAATAAATGGGTGATGAAGGAGTAGAAGAAAGCATTGTAGACTATTTCTTCTAAAAAGTTTATCAGTGAAGGGAAAGGGAGACATAAAATAGGGACTTGAGGCAATGAGGGAAGTGTCAAGGGAAGTGTTTGTTTTTTCTAGGCACCAGAGAAAGATAGATTGGAGGAGAGAGAGAAGGGAGGAGTAAGGGAGAGAGAGAAAAGGGGGGGGGGAGAGAGAGAGAGAGAGAGAGAGAGAGAGAGAGGAAATGATTGGTAGAGCAAGTTCCTAGAAGAGACAGAAGGAAGTTGGATCAGGAGCACAGGTAGAGGAGTTCATTTTATTGGCAAAGAGAAAGGGCATCTTATCCTCTGAGATGAGAGAAGAGAGGATGAGCTGAAGACTAGTGTAAAGAACAGGATGTCATGGTAGATAGTCTGAATCTTCTCAGTGTCAAGTAGGAGGCAAGGTCAGCTCATAAGAGAGAGGACTGTGGGATCAATTTGGGGCTTAAGGAGAGATATTTGTAAAATCTGCAGTGGGTAGTATGATAGAGAATTGATCAGATGAATAAAAGCACTGTTATTTTGAAGAGTCCATTATGTTGAGAGTCCTGCTATATTGAGAGTCCATTTGGAAGGAAGGAAACAATTATTAAGCACCAACTATGTGCCACAGTACTGTGCTTAGTTTTTTTTTTTTTAAGTGAGGCAATTGGGGTTAAGTGACTTGCCCAGGGTCACACAACTAGTAAGCATTAAGTGTCTGAGGCCGGATTTGAACTCAGGTACTCCTGACTCCAGGGCTGGTGCTCTATCCACTGCGCCACCTAGCCGCCCCTGTGCTTAGTTCTTTACAAATATTATCTCATTTGATCTTCACAACAACCCTGGGAGGTAGGGATTAAAAAAGAACTAAGCTAAAATCTCATCCAAAACCTTAATTATTTCAGTGAGGAAACTGAGGCCAACAGATTAATTGATTTGCTTATCGTACACAGATAAAAGTAAGTGAAAGAACCATGTTTATTTGATTTCAGATCCATAATTTAAAAGGTAAAGAATCACAGAGATAAAACCTCACCTTCCTCACCATGCATGGGAAATATTATATTATCCCATTGACCAATCTTTTTTTTTTTTTAAGTATAAATTTATAGTCAATTGGGGCAACAGTTTCATCATTTTTTCCAGAGGCCCAGAGTGGAGAAGGGAGTTTTAGCTAGTTGGTGGAGCCTGGTTTAGAACCTAGGATTTCTAACTCTTAGGCCAGAGATTTTGCCATATAACATTCTTGCTGTGAAAGGTTCTTGCTCCCTGCCTCTCTACCTTCTCTGGACTCCCTTCAAAGCCCACCTACCCCTCTGTTATAACCACATGGTCTTGGAAAGGTTTAAATATGGTTGTGTAGAATCTTTTATCAATCACTTAAATTCTTAAATTCCAGTCATGTGTTTCCAAGTTGATCTTGGCAGGCTGTATTGATTAAGAAATCAATGTCAGGCTAGAGGGAAGTTTTAGTGGCATGATCTGTTCTTGGCTTTTTTTTGTTCAACATTTCTCTGAAGGTCTTAGATGAAGACAGAGATGGGATATTTACTTGGCATGTGGATATCACAAAGATGTGAGGGATGGCTAACAGGTTAGATACCAGAATAATGATCCAAATAGGTCTCAACAGAAGAAAACATCAAGGTTGAATGTAAGGAGATTAAACTTCATAGGAATATATGCAAAGACTTGCATTTAGGTCACAAAAATCAAAAGGGATCATTCCAGATTTCTCTTTCTCTTTTCTTTTCTTTTTTTGTGGGGCAATGAGGGTTAAGTGACTTGCTCAGGATCACACAGCTAGTAAGTGTCAAGTGTCTGAGGCTGAATTTGAACTCAGGTCCTCCTGACTCCAGGGCCAGTGCTCTATCCACTGCCCCACTCCAGATTTCTTAAACTGTGTGCCATGAAACCCTGGGGTTGGTCAAGGTAGTGTAAGAGAGTCTATGAAAAAAAAAGTTGAAAAAAAATGGATAAGTACACACAGGAAACCCATCCAGTATGCTGTTTGTGTGATTTACACATAATATGTGCCTTCAGCTAGTCCAGAGAGCCATGACAGAGACAGAGACAGAGAGACACAGAGAAAAACAGACATAGACACAGATAGAGAAAGACAGAGATATAGACAGAGATATCGAGTGAGAAAGACAGAAAGGGACAAAGAGAAACAGAGAGAGGTAGAGAGGGAGAAAGTAAGTGTGTGTGTGTGTGTGTGTAAGAGAGAGAGAGAGGTTGAAATTGATGTTATGACAGAATAGTTGGTTTTTTATTGATCTAAAATGAACCATTGGACACACCTAATGAAACAACTGGTGTCCACTTAGATGTATAGATATTTTCTTTTTTACAATAATCTTTTCTGTATCAATGTCCATTATCAAAATTGGTTAAAATTGGGAAGTTTAAGGAAAAGAATGCAAATGATGAAGTGGAAAAATCCTTGAATTTGAAGTCAAAGGACCCAAGTTCAAAACTTTGCTTTGCTTCTGAGTCTTTATGTGACTCTTGACAAGTTATTTGACCTTTCTACTTCTTAGTTTCATCATCTTTATGTGAACTATGGCCCAGAGCCCCAAGCTTTGTGTCTACATGGATTGGGTTTCATGTTGGGAATTCATCCAAGAATTTGTTCTTTTTGGCTTATTTTGTCCTCTGGGAACTTCAGACTATACAGCTCACTGATATGGGCAAAAGGATCCCCAGTTCCTATGTAAGTGTTCAAGGTAAGGATACATATCACATGTAGAAGATCCTTTATTTCACAACAAAGAATGTGTTAAACAATAAAAAGATACTACAATGTAGTTAAACAATATAAAAGATTCTACAATGTAGAAAACATAAAGGACTCATATTGGGGTGGATGGAGTGGTGGATTTGGTGTCAGGAAGACTGGGATTCAAATCCTGCTTCTGATACTTACTATCTATATAACCTTTGGCAAATAAATTAATCTTCCTGAGCCTTAATTCCCTTGTCTGAAAAAGAAGGGGTTGGACCAGATCTTCTCTAAGGTCCAAATCCCTTGACTGATGGGAACCAAAGAGAATCAGGAAGCCCTCTTTGTCCACTGAATAACCTCTGATTCCCCCTGCAAATGAAAAGGATTTGGGGTTGCTGGAAAGGCAGTCTTTTTCTCAATAGACCTGCAAAATCCAAATAACTCAGGGTAGGAAGGCAAAGGCTAGTGTTCTGTTTTTCTACATCTGTTTCAGTACCTTGTTTTTCCAGTTCTGGGACCATGTGCTGAGCTCTCAGCTCTGGTACTGTTAGCTGGTACAGGTCAGGGACTTTCCCCCATGCCCCTTAATGAGATGTAAATGGATCAAAAAGTACTAACCTCAGTTCTCTCAAAGAGGTGTTGAGGTCCCAAGGATCACATATTTATAGCTAGAGGGGACCTAAAATGTCATGAATCTAACCCTGTCATTTTACAGATGAGGAAACTGAGGCCCAGGGAGGTTGTTGGTCAGTCGATTCACATTTTTTTTTTGTGAGGCAATTGGGGTTAAGTGACTTGCCCAGGGTCACACAGCTAGTAAGTGTTAAGTGTCTGAGGCCAGATTTGAACTCAGGTACTCCTGACTCCAGGGCTGGTGCTCTATCCACTGCGCCATCTAGCTGCCCCGATTCACATTTATAAAATGCCTATTATGTGCCAGGCACTGTGATAAGTGTTGGGGATACAAAAAAAGACAAAAGACAGCCCCTGGTCTCAAGGAATCATAATCAAATGGGGGGAGGAAAACTGAAAACAACTACCAAAAAAACAAGTTATAGACAGGATAACTAGGAAAAAATTGGCAGAGGGGAAACACATAGCATCGAGGGGGATTGGGAAAGACTTCTTGTAGAAGATGGAATTTTAGCTGGGACTTTTGAAGGAAGCCACATGTCCTTTTGATCCCAGGTCCAGTGTTCGTCTAGTTATACCACGCCATCTCTCAGCACATCCGCATCTTCCAGGGGGAGAGTCCTTCAAAGTCCCAAGCGAAGGCTCACTTCTTGTATGTCTGATGAGGACGTTAGCATCTTGTCACATTGATCAGTGTCCCCATCAAGATTCCATTTGCAAAATGAGGTACTTAGACTGGATCTCTGAGGTCCCTTCCACCTCTGAACCTCTGAGGCTGTTTAAATTGAAGAGCCTGATGGTGATGCAAAGAGCTATGAAACCTCACTAGTGGATCAAATCTTTTTTTTTTTTTTTTTTTTTTTTTGCGGGGCAATGCGGGGTTAAGTGACTTGCCCAGGGTCACACAGCTAGTAAGTGTCTGAGGCCGGATTTTAACTCAGGTACTCCTGAATCCAGGGCCGGTGCTTTATCCACTGCACCACCTAGCCGCCCCCGGATCAAATCTTGAATACAGAAGAAACACAAAGCTGGCAACACTTAGCACTAATGGAATGCATGCCCAGTGATCCTGAGACTGACTTAATAAGCATCGATCCTGGGTTCTGGCAACATCTTAAAAGCTTTTCAGAAACAAAATACAGCAAATGCATGTCTGAACTCTAATTAGAGAAGTGACTTACAGGAGCTAGGAGAAGTGCTTTGAGGGTGTACAAGCTACCATTTTGTCAGGTGGAAGTAGAGAAAGAAGTGTCGGTTATGGTATTTAAGGGGAAAGAAGGGAGGTTACCATTATCAGGGATCTTTAGATTAGTGCTAGGTGGCACAGTGGATGGAGAACTGGGAACAAGTTCAAATCCAGCCTCAGACACTTACTTCCTGTGTGACCTTGGGCAAGTCACTTAATGCCTGTCTGCCTCAGTTTCCTCAACTAGAATTCAAAATAGCACCTGCCTTATAGGGTTGTTGTGAGGATCAAATGAGATAGTATTTGTAAAGGGTTTACAGTGCCCTGGTACATTGTGGGCTTTTTTTTTTTGGGGGGTTGGGCAATGAGGGTTAAGTGACTTGCCCAAGGTCACACAGCTAGTGTCAAGTGTCTGAGGCTAGATTTGAACTCAGGTCCTCCTGAATCCAGGGCCAGTGCTTTATCCGCTTCACCACCTAGCTGCCCCGGATTGTGGGATCCTAATAAATCCGTGCTCCCTTCCTTTTAGGAAGATTTGGTTGTTTTTAGTGTAAGGTCAGAACAAGGTACCCTCCAGAGGTCAGGAAGGATAGGCAGCTAGGTGATCTAGTCATTAGAGCAAAGAGCTGTGTGTGGGCTAAAATCCTGCCTTACTAAAAATCCTGACACTAGCTGTGTGTGACTGCACAAGTCACATAACCTCAGTTTCCTTATATGGAAAATGGGTACAATAATAGTCCCTACCTTGCAAAGTCGTTGTGAAGATCAAATGAGATAACATATAAAACTTTTCTGCAGATCTTAAAGTGCTACCTAAATTCTAGTTGTTTTTATAATGATCATTATATTTTATTGCTATATGGCTGAATTGTCTTGATTTCCTGACTGGGTATGTCTCTTTCTATCTTTTCCTGTTTGTGGACAAGCAGAAAAGCAGCCAGTGAGCAGTGTGATTGCTGGTCACTCTGTTCCATGTAGCTATGTCTGGTAGGTACTCCAGGGACTGAGAAATTAGTGTTTGGGAGGGGCAGAGTCTGTGATGAGGAGGAAGTCTAGATGTAGCCTAGACTGGCTCTCCCATTAGGGTGGGCTGAAGAGCCCCGGATGGAACAACTTAAATGCAAACTTCTCTACCTTTAGAAGCAAAGAAATGTTTAGAAATGAAACTTGTATTTCAGCTGATCCAAGACCTCCCATGTGTGGGTTCTCTTTGCGGGGTGGGAGTGGGGGTGGGGAGGAAGAAGGAAGAAGGAAGGAGGAAGGGGAAGGGGAATCCCTGAATAGAAGCTGCTCCGGGAGTCTGGTGCAAGAATACTAGGAACTCAGAAGACCAGTTGGCAAGCTAGAAAGAGTCAGAGGTGGGAGACACCTGAGAGAGAAGCAGGGTAGAAAACAAACCCTCTACAACGAAGCCTGAAATGGATCTGGTCAGAAGCAAGGCTTGAGTTTTAGGTTCAGGACAGGAATTAGGAGTGGTGCTTCTGGGATTCATTTGTTGCACCAGAAGACCACGTGGGAATATTAGAATCTCATTCCCATCTCCACCCACCAGCTCCCGGGGCTACCTCTGTCATCATTAACCTCCAGCACTATGCATACCTTTATGTAACCAGACTGCCCTTCCATGTCTGGAATATGCTTTTTTCCTGCTACCAAACTTCTCTCTCACACACACACACACACACACACACACACACACACACACACACACACACGTACACGGAGATGTATATGGACACACCCAGATATATACATATACATATACATATATGTTATATGCACACATATACACAGACACACTAAATATGCATATATTTGCATTTTAACATTAATTTTCAAATTTTGAGCTCCAAATTCTCTCCTTCCCTCCACCCCATCCCATACCCATTGAAAAGGCATGATACGGGGCAGCTAGGCAGTACAGTGGATAGAGCACTGGCCCTGGAGTCAGGAGTACCTGAGTTCAAATCTGGCCTCTGACACTTAACACTACTAGCTGTGTGACCCTGGGCAAGTCACTTAACCCCAACTGCCTCACTAAAAAAAAAGAAAAGAAAAGGCATGATACCTATTATACATGTGAAGTTATACAAATTATATATTTTCACATTAACCACATCATAACTTCTCTTGAAGCACAGCTCAGGTTCTACCTTTTATAAAATTAATTTTTTAGTAAACAAAAATGTCTATTTTCTCTCCTTCTGTCCTCTACCTCCCCATTGGGAAGAAAAAAAGTAAAACAAAACCTTTTCTATAAGGCCATTCCTGATACCCCCAATTGTAATGCCCTATCTCTTGAAATTAGTTGGAAGCCTAAGGCTTTGGCTGGCCTCCTAAAAGGGTACCTAAGTCTCTTAAGACACTGGGATTTCTGTTTCTTTCCAGCTTGGGAAAGAAGAAGTTAGGGCTGGATCAAGACTAGAGTGTGGGGTTCCCCTCCCTCACCCCATAGTGGGAGGTGTTTTTTGTTGTTGTTTTGTTTTGTTTTGTTTTTGGGGGCAATGAGGGTTAAGTGACTTGCCCAGGGTCACACAGCTAGTAAGTGTCAAGCATCTGAGGCCAGATTTGAACTCAGGTCCTCCTGAATCCAGGGCTGGTGCTTTATCCACTGTGCCAGCTAGCTGCCCCCATAGTGGGAGTTTTTTAGGATTTCTCCAGAGAAAGAGAGAGGAAAGAGACGGAGGTGGTTGGGTCTTCCCCTAGCCCATGGAGCATAAAACAGTAGAACAATATGGCTGCAGGCACTGGTTGCAGAGACCTCTTTTTCTCAAATCAAAACTGTCACATTCAACCATAAGGGGTGAAGTCTAAAGAGACAAATGGGAGGCATTAAACTACTGCCTGTGTGTGTTGGAGGGGTGTTTATCTCGAGCGCTACTATGGTGGCTGGAACTCCTATTAACTATGTTTAATAGTCAACTGTAGGTAAACATTTATATAAATACACAGTGCTAAGTGCTGGAGATACCACTATGGAAAAAAAAAAGATAGTCCCTGTCCTCAAGGAGCTTACAGTCTAAATCTAAGAGTGGCCAGGTAAGAAATGAGGAGGCTGAACCCAAACTCCCTCCTTAAATGGAGGTTTGGGAGTTGATGGGTCTGCTCTCAGAGAAGCAGAGGGTGGTGATGAGGAGATGGGGTACCAAGGCTGATGAGATCTCACAGGACAATGAGGTTATCCCCAAAATGAGCTTCCTGGGGTCTGGTGGAGAAGCCAGGGAAGTCCCAAAGAAGTTCAGCCAGGAGAGAAATGAGGTAAGAAAAAAAAGATACGAGCAATTTGATCCTTTCCCTTCCCACCTCCCCCAATAATGTTCTCATTCTGTTAAAGACTATCTCATGGATCTAACATTTTTTAAACTTATAAATGCCCATGGGTGACCTTGTCCTCACATGTTGGCAGCATGAGGGTGGGCATTCTGGGAGCCACATAAAAGCACAGTGCTAGGATCCCAACACTCTTTAACTAGGGGCACGATCATAAGCCATCCACAGGTTTCATTATGACAGTTCCAAGGGTGGAATTACTATGAACTTGGGGTCTTTTAAAATTGAGTTTATCAGACATGGGACTAATATAGTGGTCCCTAGGGTTATACACCCAGGGTGACCCCACAGTCTCAGAGCAGCTTTAAGCTAACCATCCTAGACTTTTAGAACAATACTTGAATTTATTTGTGTAAATGGTGAATCTCCTCATCCCCTACCCCAAAAGAAGTTAAGCTACTAGAGGGAAGTGATGGTTTGCTTTTGTCTTTCTAACTCTTGTGCCTTACTCCAGTATTGTCAAACTCAAGTAGAAATAGGGTCCACTAAACCTTAAGGATCCCTGCTGGTCTCATAGAAAACCACAACTTAACATCATCTATATTCTATTGTATTTTTTAATGTATTTTGATATATTTCCAAATCTAATTTTAATATGACTGCTCTTGGGAGTACTGCAGGAGGCAGGTTTGAGACCTCTGCCTTACACACAGTAAGCATTCAGTAAATGTTTAATGGAGTGGAATTATAAGGCAGCAAGCCTGCTCCAATCCATTAACCATAGCACTTCCTGTGCTGCCAATTAGTCAATAAGCATTTATTAAGTGCCAAGCATATGCCTCAATTGCCTTAATTAACCTTTGAGGAATTTATGGGGTGGCAGACAGTCTTTTTGTAAATTCCTCACAAAGGACTCCAAATTGTAAGTCGTATATGTGAAAAAACATATGGTGGGGAATTGAAACACTCCTTTCAAATACTGGCTTGTAAAGAAAATTATTATGAAGTATTTTAGGTGAGCTGTTAAATCTTTATTGGGAACAACATTTAACGTCTTTCTGGATAAGCAAATTGTTTACGATATTTGAATTTGGAAAGATACGGGGATTAAATTTGTCCAATCCACAATAAAAGAGCCTGAGGCAGAACTCTGAGCCAATAGTACTTTATTAAAGGGCCATGGTCCCCTCTAATGAAGTGGACCTCATACCTTCCTCACGATCTGAGATGCCCTCTTCTTCTGGGCCTTATCTTTATAAGATTTGATATCAGATTTGATCCCTGAACATCCTAAAGAGGCTATACAAAGTACAGACTCCCATTAGTCAATAGATCTTGCTTTGAGGGCCAAAAATGATCCATCAGCTAGAAATGGCATGTCAACAAGGGGGTCTTGGGTTGGGTGAAGCATGGGGCATCTCCACTGACTGAGGGGGTCATGATATGGTCACTTGCTCATGTTGGATAAGAGAGGGTGGTCTGGAGGTACAAAAATGAGTTGGAGGGGGCAGCTAGATGGCACAGTGGTTAAAGCACCGGCCCTGGATTCAGGAGTACCTGAGTTCAGATCTGGCCTCAGACACTTGACACTTACTAGCTGTGTGACCTTGGGCAAGTCACTTAACCCCCATTGCCTGCAAAAAAAAAAAATGAGTTGGAGGACTTTCCATGTAATTGAGTCACTTCCGCCACACTGGGCTTGGTCACTGTCAAAAGGAAAAACAAGGAGGGAGGACCTTTAATTAGCTTTCTATGATTAAATAAGTGAACTTACAATGTGCAGTTCACAGTTCTGGGGACTAATATACAGAACTTATAAGCTACCCCTATGGAACAAAATCAAACTGATTAATACTGATTAGAACAGAGTAGGGGTTCTAATGAATTATTTCTTTTTTTCTTTTTTTTTTTTTTTGTGTGTGTGAGGCAGTTGGGGTTAAGTGACTTGCCCAGGGTCACACAGCTAGTAAGTGTCAAGTGTCTGAGGCCAGGTTTGAACTCAGGCCCTCCTGACTCCAGGGCTAGTGCTCTATCCACTGCGCCACCTAGCTGCCCCTCTAATGAATTATTTCTTACAGAGAGGCAATGAGGTCTGTGAAGGTCTGGCCTCAAATCCAGGATAAACCTGGGTTCAAGTCTTTGACATCTTTCTGTCTCTGTCTCTCAATAGATGGACAGGTAGGTAGGTAGATATAATGGATAGATAGACAGACAGATGATAGATAGATAGGCTGTTTGGCCCCTAGGCAGGTTGCCTGACCTTTCAGTGCTCTAGGCAATTCTCTGAAACTTTTAAGTTGCAGAGAAGGTGCTGACTGGAATTGGTAGAGGGGATTTCCTGATCCTGGAGTTCCCCGTAGTAGTGTGTAACATGGGGCTTGGCTTTGCACACACCCAGATCCCCTCACATAGAGCCATCCAGCTGGGAGATGCCAGGGATGTGCTTCTGGGAGAAGACTTTCTGCTTTCCCCTATCACAAGTAGGAACAGCCTCTTTCCATTGGTTGCATAGTTGGATGAATTTTTTTTTTGGCAGGGCAATGGGGGTTAAGTGACTTGCCCAGGGCCACACATCTAGTGTTAAGTGTCTGAGACTGGATTTGAACTCAGGTTCTCCTGAATCCAGGGCCAGTGCTTTATCCACTGTACCACCTAGCTGCCCCTGTATGAATTTTTTGTTTGTTTGTTTGTTTTTTGTTTTTTGTTCAGGCAATGGGGGTTAAGTGACTTGCCCAGGGTCACACAGCTAGTAAGTGTCAAGTGTCTGAGGCCAGATTTGAACTCAGGTACTCCTGAATCCACGGCTGGTGCCCCAACCACTGCGCCATCTAGCTGCCCCCCCCATATGAATTTTAAGGACCAACAGACTGGGGAAATCTCTCTTTTCCTGCAGCATCCAAGGGGTGAAGGTTTTCCTTACTCAGCACAGGGGCCAGAAACTGAGCTGGATGGACAAAAGGACTATTTCCCCCTCCCTTGACCCTTTTGGATCTTGTGGGCACCAGGAAGCAGGCTTGGGGACCAGGTCTGGTATCTAAGGTCTGACATCTGTTTCACTTGTCCTTTTCAGTTCTAGGTATAGGCAGTGGAATCCCTGGACCCCTAGCTCAAGCTGTGGTGATCTTGGAGGCAGGTTTCCAGGCTGGATGTTGTTCAGTTCAGCAGGGAAGCCTTGAGAAGTAAGGGTGCTGGGATATAAGCCCCAAGGGGTTCTGGACTTGGAATTTGGTGAGAACTGAGTTAACCTGTGAACCTAGTCCTCCATCTCCTCCCCAGATGCCTGGGTGGTATAGAGGAAATTATACTCTCATGTTTTGGGGGGAAAGTTTGTATTTTAGTTCTTTTATATAAATATACTTTTGTAAAAATGAATTAGACTGGGGGCGGAGCCAAGATGGTGGAGGAAAGACATTAAACGCACAGATCTCCTGATATAATCACCCCAAAAACAGCCATAAAATAACCCCTGGAGCAGAAAAACATATAAAAATACAGACTGAGATTATTCTCCACTCCAGTATCTTTGCTAAGAAAATCCTAAATGGGTTCACAAAGAGTCGGACATGACTAAAACAACTAAACAACAATAGTGTTGAATAAACTATGTTGAAATCCTGTGTCTGTGGAACATGGTGGGTTTGATGGAAAGGGAGATTCCAAATGAAAGGCAGAAGCTCTTGAATCCCTTACACATATGAAGTTCATACTTCTTGATACTTTGGGCAATAATCCATATCATCTCTTAGCCTTAAGTCTAAACTAGCCAGTGCCACCACTGGAATTCTCTTAAACTGGGGACAGTGATACAGTATTTGCAGGTTGGTGATCTCTGGTCATTAGTGAGGATTCTTGTGGTCTTTTGGGAAGCTACTCCAAATTTGCACCAGAGTGGATTTGAGGTACCTACTCTGTTAGTGGTTCAAGAAGAGCGCTACATGGTGGACAACTGAAATATTACACGCCCTTGCAGGATAATCAACACAATGACAAGCTGCCTTTATGTAAGCTTAAGGAAGGCAGCACATGAGCTGATTTGGATGACTTATGCTGTTGAACCGCTACTATGGTGCTCCCAGTGTCTCATGGTGCACACACAGAGTCATATGCAATCTCCAAATATCACACTATCACAATGGTAATTTTTGCTCAACTTGTTAAAAATTGGCATTTATTTAAGCATGTTAAATTTTGCAAAGCCTTTTGCGAGTTAAGTACTGTAGGTGTTATCACCCTTCATTTACAGAGACCAGTTCTCTGTTCACTATACTATGCTTTCCTTTTAAAGTAAAAAGTCTCATAACTTCAGAAAGTTTGGGAATCACTGGTCTAGTATCACCTTCTAACTTTTCAGGAGAAACTGGGGCCTGGGGAGGGAAATATAGTTGCCCAAATTTGCAGAGAGAGCTAATGGGAGAATGAGGGCTATAATCCTAGTCTCCTCACTCTAGTCTAGAAGACTTTCCCCTGTACCATGATGTCCCTCTGATGGGCAGGCCTCTTTTCTCTCTAAGCCCTCTTTCCCCAAAGGGCTTTCTGAGAAAGCTCAAGTGCTTTCCCTGTGGTAGATTTCTCAGCTAAACCCCCAAAACTTAGAAATGAAAGGGCTGTGGGCTTGGTCCAGACATAGGAAATGACTGTCTCTAAAACTGTGGCTTCCTCCTCTCATTATCAAGGACTGGTCAGCTCCGTCCTGCTTGCCACCCTCCTGTCCCAGCTGCCAAACTTGACCCAGATCACAAGTCTATTTTCAGCCCAAAGTTTTCTTCTGAAATGCACACCAGAACTAGGACCTACATCCTGTGACCCACATCCTGATGATCTGAAGATGCAGGACCTCCTTATGCCTCCTGCATGGAGGTTTGCTTTTCCTTCCTTCTTTTCCCTGCTCTTAAAATCCAAAGTTTCTTTTTGGGGACACAAAACCTTTCATTATATCATTAGAGGTCAGGCTGAAAGCATTGCTCTTTCCAGGCAAGACAGTGGTTCTTAATATGTGTGTGTGTGTGTGTGTGTGTGTGAGAGAGAGAGAGAGAGAGAGAGAGAGAGAGAGAGAGAGAGAGAGAGAGAGAGAGAGAGAGAGGTGGGCTCCTTTGACAGTTCATTGAAGCCTGCAGATCCCTTTTCAGAATTGAAAAAAATGCCAAATTTCAGTTACGGATAATTGAAAATAATGTAATTTTTTTTCTCATCCAAGTTCAAGGACCTCTTGAAGTCTGTCCATAGACCTGGAGTCCAGGTTAAGGATGTTGGATATGTATGGGCTTATATTCATATGTAGTGGGGTACATGGCTACACTCACTTCAGCTAACAAACTTGAAGAGAGTTACCCACAGGGACTTTTACCAATGGGTCCCTTTCAGGATGTTGGAGAAACTGCTTGCCAATCTCATCTAAGGGACTATGTATGTGTTCTCACCAATCAAATCACTCAGCTTATTTGCCCCCATAGCTTAGTGGTTACCAAATATCCCTTTCAAGTAGGGTCATGTTGAATCTCTTATACTACCACCATTATTTTATAAAAATCTTTAATAAATGTAAAAGGTCCCTCTATCACCCCATGTATTTCTGGAAGTAGATTTACCAAGCCTTTACATGAACTGATACCAGGCAGGGCATAATGTGCATGCTCTATGGCTAATGCCTTGCCCTCTGAGATTATCTGCCATTTACAATGTATATGCCTTATGTGAACATAGCTATTTATACCTTTTCTCCCCTATTAGAGTAGAAACTCCTGGAAGGAAGGAACTGCCTTTTACCCTTCTTTAAAAATTTTTTTTTGGTGAGGCAATTGGGGTTAAGTGACTTGCCCAGGGTCACACAGCCAGTAAGTGTCAAATGTCTGAGGCCGGATTTGGACTCAGGTCCTCCTGACTCCAGGGCCGGTGGTCTCTCCACTGTGCCACCTAGTTGCCCCTGCTGTCCCTTTATTTATTTATTTTTAATTTAATTTAATTTTTTAGTGAGGCAATTGGGGTTAAGTGACTTGCCCAGGGTCACACAGCTAGTAAGTGTTAAGTGTCTGAGGCCGGATTTGAACTCAGGTCCTCCTGAATCCAGGGCTGGTGCTTTATTCACTGTGCCATCTAGCTGTCCCCTATCCTTCTTTTTATCCTCAGCACTTAGCATGGTGCTTGGCATGTAGTAAGCAATAAATACTTATTGACTGACTGACTTCTACCAGGTATTCAAGTGGTTTCAGATCAGGTAGAATTGTCATTCAGTATCTGGTTACTTTGATAGATGGGTGATCTCATTAGTGTTGAAGATCTCCCTTCACTGGTACAGAGTACAAACTACTTGCACTTTTATATCCTGTATAATATACAAATTCAGGAAGCATTCCATATTTTTTTTTGTTCATGTTCCATCCCATCTGCTGAAATTAATTTATATTCACTTTTCAGTGTGTACATTGTCGGCCCGTCCCTCTCCCCCATAGAATATAAACTCCTTAAGAGCAGGGAATGTTTTCATTTTGTCTTTGTATTTATTTCCAATGCCCAGTGTGGTGCATGCCACACAGTAGGTGCTTAATAAATGCTTGTTGGATTGAATTGCTCACTTGTGTGGTTCCATGAATCCTCCGCACAGATCCATCAAGTGCCCTGAAAATATTTCTCTAGTTCTTTGAGAGTTTCACTGATACTAGTATAGCCTCACCATAATACCTGTCTTTCACCCAACCTTTTCCCTATATAATCAGTTCAGTTCCTTTTCAGGCCAGACATTTTTTTGATGGTGTTTTTTATGCCACCCAATCCTTTATATTTAACTGGCCCCTGCCCATGCTTTACTCCATCCTCCCATCCCCCAGGACACCAGGGCCTCACAAGCTTGAATGTCTTGCCTGGGCTGGTCACCCTTTGTGTGTTCCTTTTTCCTTTCTCTTCCTCCCCACTTTCTACCTCTTGCTCAAGGAATAACAATCCAATCAATATTATTATTTCTACAGGAAAGGTTGTGGTAATCAACTGCCTTATGGCTGCAATGCCTAGACCGAAAGCTCGCCTCCTGGGCCATTAATCCCTGTGATACTTTTTAAAAATCATTTTTGTAGAATGTAAGCTCCTTGAAGGTAAGAGCAATTTTCTATCTGTATCCCTTGAGCAGAGCACAGAGGCTGGTAGATACTTAGCAAAAGCTAATTGATCAAAGATTGATCGATTCTCATACAGCAGTCATCATTAGTAATGTGCTGTGGCCAGTCTCTTTATATCCATATTACATTAATTAATTAATCAATTTATTAAGCACCTATGTTATGTATCTCCATATGTATGTGCTAAGTAGGGTCATTTGCAATTTTTATTAGAATATAGTATCCCATGATGCCCTGTCATTCAGTATTACTTGGGAAATATAGGCATTAAAAGGTTAACTTTTGCTTGGAATTATTGAAAGTGCTATGGAATTTTCCGAAGTGATAGTCATTATGGTACTTAATTTACTTTGTATCAGTTCATGCAGATCCTTCCATGCTTCTCTGTATTCATCACATTCATCATTTTTATAGTAACATTAAATTATGTTCATGTACCATAGTTTGCTCATTTGCCAGTCTATAGGCATCTAATTTGTTTCCAATTCTTTGCTATCATAAAAAGTGATGCTATACTTTCTTCTTATCAACGATTTCCTTGGAGTATAAGCATAGTAATGGAATCTCTGGTTTAAAGAGAACGGACATTTTAGTCATTTTATTTGCCTAATTCAAACTTATTTGCATAATTCCACATTTCTGAAATGGCTTTAGTGAGTCATATCTCACTGTTGACTCACACTGAACTAAAACCTCCATTTTTTTCATACAAACTGTTCTCCAGCCATATTTCTTCCTTCTTGTACTTTTGAAGTTTTAAAAACCCAAATGTAAGACTTTACATTTCTCTCTAAAAAATCCATCTTATTATTATATTCAGTTTCACATTCTAACTTATCAAGATAGTTCCTAACATTATAATTCAACTTGTTAGCTATCCCTTCCAGGTTTGTGTCTTTTGAAAACTTGATAAGCAAGCTAGCTATGCTTTCATTCAAATCACTAATAAAAATGTTAAAAGCACATATCCCTGGGATGCTCATCCTTCCAAGATGATAGAACCATTAATGACTATTCTTTGAACATGGCCATTCAATATAACTGCATTACTGTCTAACCCATATATTTTCATATTTCTCTCAAGAATTGGGGTAGCTAGGTGGTGCAATGGATAAAGCACTGGCCCTGGATTCAGGAGGACCTGAGTTCAAATCCGGCCTCCGACACTTGACACTTACTAGCTGTGTGACCCTGGGCAAGTCATTTAACCCTCATTGCCCCCCACACAAAAAAATAATACAAAACACACTTTATACAAACTCTAGGCAAACTGTATTTACAACATTTTCCTGATCTTAGTTGTTATTTGTCCTTCATTTTCTTTTTTCTTTTCTTTTTTTTTTTAGTGAGGCAATTGGGATTAAGTGATTTGCCCAGGGTCACACAGCTAGTAAGTGTTAAATGTCTGAGGCCGGATTTGAACTCAGGTACTCCTGACTCCAGGGCCGGTGCTCTATCCACTGCACCACCTAGCTGTCCCTGTCCTTCATTTTCAAAGATGACCAAAGACATCATGGGGTGATGTCTTGACTCGTGCATGAATTGGATTCTAGTGAGGCAGAGTTGCACAGAGTCGTTAGCCTCACTCTCTCTTCCAGAGTCATCGGAGTCCAGGGGCAGAACAAAAATCAGGATGATGGGTAACATCCTGGGATGTAATGACAACCTTGGACTCTTTGATATCTGACCAAGCTCTAAGTGCTCCTGCTTCAGCCACCTTCATGGTTGTTGGAACAATTTTTTGTCATCCAGCCATTCTAGTAGGGGAAGTTCTTATATGCTTGGGGTAGACAGCCCCCTCATTCACCAATGGGTTTGAGGCCTGTCAGTTACTCTCAACCTGGTTTAGCCCATCTGCTGAGATAGTTATACTGGGGCTGCCGTGCATGCTTATGCTTTCTTGGAGCCACAGGTGAGCTCATCCACCTTTGGTGTCCACTTGCCAACCAACTCTCACAACTTGGTAAAGCTAGTTTACTAAGGGGCATTTAAGTGGCACAGTGGATAGAGCACTGGCCCTGAAGTTGGGAGGAACTGAGTTCAAATCTCACCTCTGAAACTTACTAGCTTTGTGACCCTGGGAAAGTTACTTAACCCCCATTGCCTTAAACATCCAGGGCCATCTTCAGTCATCCTGATACATATCTTGCCACTGGACCCAGGTGGCTCTGGAAGAGAGAGTGAGGTTGGTGATGTTGCACAGCCCTCCCTCACTTAAATACAATTCAGTCCATCACCCAATGTCACGGTCCTCTTTGGGAACAAAGGATAAGCAACAAAGAACAACAACTTAGCCTTGTCAAAAAAGGAGATAATCTCACTAACCCTGTAGTGAGAGGCAAATCCAGAGTAAAACTTTCCCTTGTTGGTTCCTCTACCTTTTTGAATGCTGCAGTTATTGTATAGGCAAATCGAGAAGCAATTAGCTGTTCTGCTTTTAGGAGACAGACAGACAGAGACAGAGAGAAAGGGAAACATATATAGAGAAACATATATAGAGACAAAGAGACAGAGACATGGAGAAACAGAGACAGAGATAGAGTGACACAGAGAGAAACTGAAGCTAGAACATGTTTGGATAAGTGAAATCCCTCATCACTACTATATCAAGATTCTACGCCAGGCTTGTGATCTGCTCCTCATTGATTTTGTGTGTGTGTGTGTGTGTGTGTGTGTGTGTGTGTGAGGCAATTGGGGTTAAGTGACTTGCTCAGGATCACACAGCTAATAAGTGTTTAGTGTCTGAGTCTGGATTTGAACTCAGGTCCTCCTGAATCCAGGGCCGGTGCTCCATCCACTGAGCCACCTAGCTGCCCTTGATAGTCTATGATATATAATGACAAAAAGTATTGCTGTTTTTCGCTCCATTGGTCTTTATCCAAATACTTTCCATTAGGCTTCTCCCTCTGGTTTCTGGGTTTCCTCATATGAATAGATCATAATACCAACAACCATATTCTTGTCATGGGTCTCATTCCACCAAGTCTCAGTGATACTTATATGAAATTAAATTTTTATTTTGTTTGTTGACTAGACTATCGGTATTTAGTTCTAGAAACCAGAGCAAGGGTTTCATTATTTGCTCCTTTATGGGCATTTGTTGACTTTGAAATTAATAGCTACTGTTTTGTTTCAGCCATGTAACCAGTTCCAAATCTGGTTTTTTTTGGGATCATAGATTTAATTTTTTAAAATGTTTGCTTTAATCTGCATTCATAGACTGCAGGGGTAGCTAGGTGGCACAGTGAATAGAGAACTGGCATTGGAGTCAGGAAGATCTGAGGGAAGAATCTAGACTCATATACTTTTTTAATCATAAAAGTATTTTATTATTTTCTAGTTATATGTAGAGATAGTTTTCAACATTTGTTTTTTATAAGATTTCTAGTTGAATGGGATCTTGGAGACTATTATATCTAGTCCTCTCTTTTTACAAACAAGGAAACTGAGGCACAGAGAGGTTGCTAAGGATCACATAATTCATCTGAGGCATGATTTGAACTCATATCTTCCTGATTCCAAGTCTATTGCCCCATCCAGTGCACAGTGATGCCCTTTATCATCATAGTTTGACATCTTTTCAAGAAGAATCATCACCTAAACTCTCTGAGTCAGTTTTCTCATTTGTAAAATTGGGATAATAATATTTGCACTATTTCCTACACCAGGTTGCTATGAGGAAAGTGCTTCACCAACACGAGCATACAAATGTGGATTCCTTTCTTGCCTTCTGTGGCTGGGGTCCAGAAAAATGAGAAGTGGTGAGTTGATAAGGAAAAGCACCAGAAGACAGCAGCATCATGAAAGGTGAAGAAGGGGTGAGAAGGGAACCTGTATGTGGAAGGGGAACTTCACTGTTTCAAAAGTGGTAGAGCAGAAATCCTACAAAGACTGAGAAAAAGCTATCAGATTTGACAATTAAAAGATTATTGAGGGGGCAGCTAGATGGCGCAGTGGATAATGTGCCAGCCCTGGATTCAGGAGGACCTGAGTTCAAATCCAGCCTTAGACACTTGACATTTACTAGTTGTGTGACCCTGGGCAAGTCACTTAACTCTCATTGCCCTGCCCCCCCCCAAAAAAAAATCACACACAAAAAATAAATTTTAAAAAAAAAGAAAAAGAAAGAAAGAAAAAGATTATTGAGGGGCAGCTAGGTGGCGCAGTGGATAAAGCACCAGCCCTGAATTCAGGAGGACCTGAGTTCAAATTTGGCCTCAGACACTTGTCACTTACTAGCTATGTGACCCTGGGCAAGTCACTTAACTTTCATTGCCCTGCTCCAAAAAAAAAAAAAAAGATTATTGAGGAATAAAAGTTCAAGAATATCAGTGGAAAAAATAGAAAAAATTAGGGATGAAAGGGGTCCACTATCACTTCATGGCAAACTACATCATAAGTTATCATTAAAACTGTTTGGTAGTGGTTAAAAAAGGAAAAGAAAAAGAAAATTGGACCAGGGGAACAGGCTGGATAAGCAAGACCTAAGAAGTAAACAGAGAAATCCATTATTTAAGGAACCTCAGAACACAAATGAGTGGGAGGGTTCCTTGACCTTGACAAGCTGCAGGGAAGATTGCAAAGCAGTCAGGCATTTCTTTTAAATAAACAAATCAATACATTGTATGTGCCCAGGAGAGGGACATGGGATAGTGAGAGGACTAAAGGACATGCCAAGAAAGCATAGAAAGGAACTTGGGTGATTTCATTTGGAGAAGAAAAGATTTAGAGGGAGGACGTTTATTGCCTGTCATCAAATATTTAAAGGGCTGTCAGCGAAAGAAGGATTAATTAGACTTGTGCTTAGCACCAGATGACAGAACTTGCAGCAGTGGGCAGAATTTGCAGAGAGAAATTGAGGCTTTGATGAAAGGGAAAATTTCCCACTGATCAGACCTGGCCCCAAGCTCAATAGGCTGCCCTGGGAAGCTGGAGGTTTCCCCAAACTGGAGGTCTTCAAATTGAAGCTGACTGAATGCTGGCTGAGATGTAGAAGGGGTTCTTTGTTAGGTGCAGGCTGGACTAGATGGACTCTGAGGATCAATTCAGGTCTTAGAATCTGTGATTCTTTCCTTTTTTTTTTTTTTTTTTTTTAGTGAGGCAATTGGGGTTAAGTGACTTGCCCAGGGTCACACAGCTAGTAAGTGTTAAGTGTCTGAGACCGTATTTGAACTCAGGTACTCCTGATTCCAGGGCTGGTGCTCTATCCACTGTGCCACCTAGCCACCCCTCTTTCCTTCTTTTCTTCCCTCCCTCCCTTTTTCCTTCCTTCCTTCCTCTCTGAAATGGTTTCATTGGCATAAAGAACTCCTGGTTGGGAAAATTCCTCTACCAATTTATATTGGCACCTACTCTACAGTTAATATTCTTCATAGGTGACTTGTTTATTACAGTTAATATTCTTAGAGAATTTCCTCTGGTACTGAGAGGTCATATGATTTTCCCAGAATCACACATCTAGTAGGTGTCACAAGCAGGACTTGAACCCCCTGGATCAGAGTTGCCATGACCTTACACTACCCAGTGTTGTGATATTTGGGTTCTACATGTCTGAGCTCATGGCTTTGGATATTAGATATTAGATGTGTGGATATTAGAAAGGGAGTAGACTTGGCCTATGACCATACCTAAACTCTATGTTGGGGTGTGGGGGCGAAAGCTGAGAATGTACACAGCTGACATAAAAAGCTAAAACTTTGGGGCTAGGAGTTGACTTGGATAAATAGATCCTTGACTCTCCTGTATATTCCCTCCTGCTCTGATACTGATCTTTGATAATGATCAAATGAGATAACATATATAAAGTGTTTTGCAAACATTAAAGCACAAGATAAATGGGAACCATTATTGTTCTCTCTCAGCATGAAGGTCATCTTCGGCAACCACTCCCTTCCTTTTGGATTTTAGTTCTCTCAAGGAATGTTAAAGTAGTATCATTGTCATTTTGGCTTATGGTTACTTGAATACCCATTCAGTTCCACAACCCTTATCTAGGAAGGAATTGTTCTTCCATTTGGCACTTTCCCTAGTAACTGATATACATTGACTTATCCCTAGGTGAAATGTGAAACTATGGGGCTAGGAAGTAGAATGTGTAATTTTTGTCATTCAGTCTTTTTGGCTGAGTCCAACTCTTCATGACTCCATTTGGGGTTTTCTTGGCAAGGATATTGGAGTGGTTTACCATTTCCTCCTTCAGCTCATCTTATAGATGAAGAAACTGAGGCAAACAGGGTTAAGTGACTTGCCCAAGGTCACACAGCTAGTGTTTGAGGCCAGATTTGAACTCAGGAAAAGGAGTTTCCCTGACTCTAGGCCTGGAACTCTATGCACTTGTACCATCTGGGTGCCCTGAAAATGTGCAATCATTGGTCTATTTAGGATGGATCAGAGAGTAATAAAGGGGTGATGGAGTTTGGAATATATTTGTTGATGAGGAAGTAAGGTGGTAATAATAATGGGTTACATTTATGTATTGCTTTCCTCATTTCAAAATAAAATACCTATACCCATACCTATACCCATACCTATACCCATACCTATACCCATACCTGTACCTATACCTATACCTATACCTATACCTATACCTATACCTATACCTATACCCATACCTATACCCATACCTATACCTATACCTATACCCATACCTATACCCATACCTATACCCATACCTATACCTATACCTATACCCATACCCGTACCTATACCTATACCTATACCTATACCTATACCTATACCTATACCCATACCTATACCCATACCTATACCCATACCTATACCCATACCTATACCCATACCTATACCTATACCTATACCTATACCCATACCCATAAACATATACATACATACGCGTATGCACATATATACATATACACAAATATAAACATATAAATATATAAATACAAATTATCTATATATGTATATAGTCTCATTTGATCCTCTCAACCTCTGAGGTAGGTGCCATTATTATTTCCATTTTATAGATGAGGAAACTGAGTCTTTTAGAGGTTAAGTGACTTGCCAAGAGTCTTGTAGCTAGTAAGTGTCTGAGATTGGACTTGATCCTAGGTCTTTCTTACTTCAGGTCTCACACTCTATCAACTATATATAATACATTGATTCTGAAAAAAGCATAGTAAGAAAATATGGAGTGAGTCAATGAAATTCAACCTGAAGGAAAGAACAGTCAAGTCTGGGAGACATGCTGGGGGAAGTGATAGCCATGGTATTTGTTTTGGGGAATCCTCTCCTTATATCTTTCTTGTACTGAGTGAGGCTGTTTTAGTTGGGTAGTGTGTACCAATCTGGGTCTCAGTTCATGCTGCTAGGGACCCAAAGCACATGTTATAAAAAAATTGGGAAAGCAAGTGATGACGAAGAAAACTATGTTTAGTTATAACTGAGCACTTCCTTTCCCAGTGGTACCATCTGAACTTATTTCCAGTTTCTTCACCCTAGAGAACAATGCTGGCGGTGGTGGCATTGAGTATATGTACCAAATCACTTTGGCACAACCATTTTTTTGGCAGGGAAATGAGAGTTAAGTGACTTGCCCAGGGTCACACAGCCAGCAAGTGTCAAGTGTCTGAGTCTGGATTTGAACTCAGGTCCTCCTGAATCCAGGGCCGGTGCTTTATCCACTGCACCACGTAGCTGCCCCCAAATCACTTTGCATACTACCTTTGGAATGCATATCTTTGGTTGTCAACTACCTTCCTCCCAATCCCCGTCTGCCCATGCTATAGAAGTACATATTTGGTAGTCTACATAGAAAGGGGATTTCTTAATGTTTGTTCAGCTATTTTGGCTCCTTCAGAGGACTGCAAAAAGTCACAAGGTATCAGTACCTCTTCTAAGAGCAGAAGGGAAGCTGAAAATACTGAGGTGAGTCAGCACCTATGACTCAGGACAGCTCCAAACTGATTTCTATCTGAGCAGTAGCTTTGTGAGGCTAGAAGAGATTTGTTACATTTTTGGTTTTTTTTTTTTTTGTATCCCCAGGATTAGTACAATGCCTGAAACATAGCAGGCATTTAATAAATGCCTGCAAATTGATTGAGTTGTATATCTCCATTGTTTGATCTTTTGAAACAAGGCAGATCTGTGGTAATAAGGTTTTCCTGAGATTGTCTAGTTTGCTTATTTATTGTAGATACAACTGTTTGAAATTCTCCCCACTTCAATGTTGGGGCATGCCTGAGAACTTCAGATTTAATAACTTTGTGAAAACATATATGCACTTGAAGATGAGTTAGCACTCTGGTTTTCTATTGCAAGGTCTCTCTTGCAGTGGGAAAATTGGAGTTCACAGATTTTCCTAGTGTCATGTTGTAGAAAGAGTGCTGTGTTTGTAATTAGAAGACCTGATTTTGAATTTTACTCCTGATGCTTACTAGCTGTGTGACCCTGAGCAACTAATTTCAGTTATCTGACCCTCAGTCACCCCATTTGTAAAATTAGAATAATATTATTGTACCATCTACTTAGGCTTGTGAGGAAAATACTTTGTATACTTGAAAGTACTATGAAATTAGGATTTTTCTTATTTCCTTCTGTTT